>NC_137597.1:0-2471000 GCF_963210335.1 Falco punctatus
CACAGGTAGAAAAAGTCTCATGGGTAGAATATTCCCGCATGTAAAAATCTCAGGGGTAAAATAAGTCTCAGGGGTAAAATAAGTCTCATGGGTACAATAAGTCTGACGGGTAAAAAAAGTCATGGGTAAAAAAAGTCTCACAGGTAAAAAAAGTTTCAGAGGTAAAAAAAGATTCGGGTAAAATGTCTAGCAGGTAGAAAAGTCGCACAGGTAGAAAAAGTCTCATGGGTAAAAAATTCCCGCAGGTAAAAAGTCTCAGGGGTAAAATAAGTCTCAGGGGTAAGATAACTCTCAGGGGTAAAAAAAGTCTCACAGGTAAAAAAAGTCTCATGGGTTAAAAAACATCTGACGGGTAAAAAGTCTCAGAGGTAAAAAGTCCCATATGAAAAAAATATCTCACGGGAAAAAAGTCTGACTGGTAAAAAAAGTCATGGGTAAAAACAGTCTCACAGGTAAAAAAAGATTCGGGTAAAAAGTCTAGCAGGTAGAAAAGTCGCACAGGTAGAAAAAGTCTCATGGGTTAAAAAACATCTGACGGGTAAAAAGTCTCAGAGGTAAAAAGTCCCATATGAAAAAAATATCTCACGTGAAAAAAGTCTGACGGGTAAAAAAAGTCATTGGTAAAAAAAGGCTCACAGGTAAAAAAAGATTCGGGTAAAAAGTCTAGCAGGTAGAAAAGTCGCACAGGTAGAAAAAGTCTCATGGGTAAAAAATTCCCGCAGGTAAAAATCTCAGGGGTAAAATAAGTCTCATGGGTAAAATATGTCTCATGGGTAAAAAAAGTCTCACAGGTAAAAAAAGTATCACGGGTGAAAAAAGTCTCACAGGCAAAATAACGTCTCAGAGGCAAAAAGTCCCATAGGTAAAAAATGTCTAACGGGAAAAAAGTCTGACGGGTAAAAAAAGTCATGGCTAAAAAAAAAGTCTCACAGGTAAAAAAAGTCTCAGAGGTAAAAAAAGATTCGGGTAAAAAGTCTAGCAGGTAGAAAAGTCTTATGGGTAGAAAAAGTCTCATGGGTAAAAAATTCCCGCAGGTAAAAAGTCTCAGGGGTAAAATAAGTCTCAGGGGTAAAATAAGTCTCAGGGGTAAAAAAAGTCTCACGGGTTAAAAAACATCTGACGGGTAAAAAGTCTCAGAGGTAAAAAGTCCCATATGTAAAAAATATCTCACGTGAAAAAAGTCTGACGAGTAAAAAAAGTCATGGGTAAAAAAAGGCTCACAGGTAAAAAAAGATTCGGGTAAAAAGTCTAGCAGGTAGAAAAGTCGCACAGGTAGAAAAAGTCTCATGGGTAAAAAATTCCCGCAGGTAAAAAGTCTCAGGGGTAAAATAAGTCTCAGGGCTAAAATAAGTCTCAGGGGTAAAAAAAGTCCCATAGGTAAAAAAAGTCTCACAGGTGAAAAAAGTCTCACAGGTAAAAAAATTCTCAGAGGTAAAAAGTCCCATAGGTAAAAAATGTCTCACGTGAAAAAAGTCTGACGGGTAAAAAAAGTCATGGGTAAAAAAAGTCTCACAGGTAAAAAAAGTCTCAGAGGTAAAAAAAGATTCGGGTAAAAAGTCTAGCAGGTAGAAAAGTCTTATGGGTAGAAAAAGTCTCATGGGTAAAAAATTCCCGCAGGTAAAAAGTCTCAGGGGTAAAATAAGTCTCATGGGTAAAAAAAGTCTCAGGGGTAAAATAAGTCTCATGGGTAAAAAAAGATTTGCGTAAAAAGTCTAGCAGGTAGAAAAGTCTCACAGGTAGAAAAAGTCTCATGGGTAGAATATTTCCGCATGTAAAAATCTCAGGGGTAAAATAAGTCTCAGGGGTAAAATAAGTCTCATGGGTACAATAAGTCTGACGGGTAAAAAAAGTCTCATGGGTTAAAAAAGTCTCACAGGTAAAAAAAGTTTCAGAGGTAAAAAAAGATTCGGGTAAAATGTCTAGCAGGTAGAAAAGTCGCACAGGTAGAAAAAGTCTCATGGGTAAAAAATTCCCGCAGTTAAAAAGTCTCAGGGGTAAAATAAGTCTCAGGGGTAAGATAACTCTCAGGGGTAAAAAAAGTCTCACAGGTAAAAAAAGTCTCATGGGTTAAAAAACATCTGACGGGTAAAAAGTCTCAGAGGTAAAAAGTCCCATATGAAAAAAATATCTCACGTGAAAAAAGTCTGACGAGTAAAAAAAGTCATGGGTAAAAAAAGGCTCACAGGTAAAAAAAGATTCGGGTAAAAAGTCTAGCAGGTAGAAAAGTCGCACAGGTAGAAAAAGTCTCATGGGTAAAAAATTCCCGCATGTAAAAATATCAGGGGTAAAATAAGTCTCAGGGCTAAAATAAGTCTCAGGGGTAAAAAAAGTCTCACAGGTAAAAAAAGTCTCAGAGGTAAAAAAAGATTCGGGTAAAAAATCTAGCAGGTAGAAAAGTCTTATGGGTAAAAAATTCCCGCATGTAAAAATCTCAGGGGTAAAATAAGTCTCAGGGGTAAAATAAGTCTCATGGGTAAAAAAAGTCTCACAGGTAAAAAAAGTCTCACGGGTGAAAAAAGTCTCACAGGCAAAAAAACGTCTCAGAGGCAAAAAGTCCCATAGGTAAAAAATGTCTCACGGGAAAAAAGTCTGACGGGTAAAAAAAGTCATGGGTAAAAAAAAGTCTCACAGGTAAAAAAAGTCTCAGAGGTAAAAAAAGATTCGGGTAAAAAGTCTAGCAGGTAGAAAAGTCGCACAGGTAGAAAAAGTCTCATGGGTAAAAAATTCCCGCAGGTAAAAAGTCTCAGGGGTAAAATAAGTCTCATGGGTAAAAAAAGTCTCAGGGGTAAAATAAGTCTCATGGGTAAAAAAAGATTTGCGTAAAAAGTCTAGCAGGTAGAAAAGTCTCACAGGTAGAAAAAGTCTCATGGGTAGAATATTCCCGCATGTAAAAATCTCAGGGGTAAAATAAGTCTCAGGGGTACAATAAGTCTGACGGGTAAAAAAAGTCTCATGGGTTAAAAAAGTCTCAGAGGTAAAAAAAGATTCGGGTAAAATGTCTAGCAGGTAGAAAAGTCTCACAGGTAGAAAAAGTCTCATGGGTAAAAAATTCCCACAGGTAAAAATCTCAGGGGTAAAATAAGTCTCAGGGGTAAAATAAGTCTCATGGGTAAAATAAGTCTGACGGGTAAAAAAAGTCATGGGTAAAAAAAGTCTCACAGGTAAAAAAAGTCTCAGAGGTAAAAAAAGATTCGGGTAAAATGTCTAGCAGGTAGAAAAGTCTAGCAGGTAGAAAAAGTCTCATGGGTAGAATATTTCCGCATGTAAAAATCTCAGGGGTAAAATAAGTCTCAGGGGTAAAATAAGTCTCACAGGTAAAAAAAGTCTCACGGGTTAAAAAAGTCTCACGGGTTAAAAAACATCTGACGGGTGAAAAGTCTCAGAGGTAAAAAGTCCCATAGGTAAAAAATGTCTCACGTGAAAAAAGTCTGACGGGTAAAAAAAGTCACGGTTAAAAAAAGTCTCAGAGGTAAAAAAAGTCTCAGAGGTAAAAAAAGATTCGGGTAAAAAGTCTAGCAGGTAGAAAAGTCTCACAGGTAGAAAAAGTCTCATGGGTAGAATATTCCCGCATGTAAAAATCTCAGGGGTAAAATAAGTCTCATGGGTACAATTAGTCTGACGGGTAAAAAAAGTCTCACGGGTTAAAAAACATCTGATGGGTGAAAAGTCTCAGAGGTAAAAAGTCCCATAGGTAAAAAATGTCTCACGTGAAAAAAGTCTGACGGGTAAAAAAAGTCACGGTTAAAAAAAGTCTCACAGGTAAAAAAAGTCTCAGAGGTAAAAAAAGATTTGGGTAAAAAGTCTAGCAGGTAGAAAAGTCTCACAGGTAGAAAAAGTCTCATGGGTAAAAAATTCCCGCAGGTAAAAAGTCTCAGGGGTAAAATAAGTCTCATGGGTACAATTAGTCTGACGGGTAAAAAAAGGCTCACAGGTAAAAAAAGTTTCAGAGGTAAAAAAAGATTCGGGTAAAATGTCTAGCAGGTAGAAAAGTCGCACAGGTAGAAAAAGTCTCATGGGTAAAAAATTCCCGCAGGTAAAAAGTCTCAGGGGTAAAATAAGTCTCAGGGGTAAGATAACTCTCAGGGGTAAAAAAAGTCTCACAGGTAAAAAAAGTCTCATGGGTTAAAAAACATCTGACGGGTAAAAAGTCTCAGAGGTAAAAAGTCCCATATGAAAAAAATATCTCACGTGAAAAAAGTCTGACGAGTAAAAAAAGTCATGGGTAAAAAAAGGCTCACAGGTAAAAAAAGATTCGGGTAAAAAGTCTAGCAGGTAGAAAAGTCGCACAGGTAGAAAAAGTCTCATGGGTAAAAAATTCCCGCATGTAAAAATATCAGGGGTAAAATAAGTCTCAGGGCTAAAATAAGTCTCAGGGGTAAAAAAAGTCTCACAGGTAAAATAAGTCTCACAGGTGAAAAAAGTCTCACAGGTAAAAAAAGTCTCAGAGGTAAAAAGTCCCATAGGTAAAAAATGTCTCACGTGAAAAAAGTCTGACGGGTAAAAAAAGTCATGGGTAAAAAAAGTCTCACAGGTAAAAAAAGTCTCAGAGGTAAAAAAAGATTCGGGTAAAAAGTCTAGCAGGTAGAAAAGTCTTATGGGTAGAAAAAGTCTCATGGGTAAAAAATTCCCGCAGGTAAAAAGTCTCAGGGGTAAAATAAGTCTCATGGGTAAAAAAAGTCTCAGGGGTAAAATAAGTCTCATGGGTAAAAAAAGATTTGCGTAAAAAGTCTAGCAGGTAGAAAAGTCTCACAGGTAGAAAAAGTCTCATGGGTAGAATATTCCCGCATGTAAAAATCTCAGGGGTAAAATAAGTCTCAGGGGTAAAATAAGTCTCATGGGTACAATAAGTCTGACGGGTAAAAAAAGTCTCATGGGTTAAAAAAGTCTCACAGGTAAAAAAAGTTTCAGAGGTAAAAAAAGATTCGGGTAAAATGTCTAGCAGGTAGAAAAGTCGCACAGGTAGAAAAAGTCTCATGGGTAAAAAATTCCCGCAGTTAAAAAGTCTCAGGGGTAAAATAAGTCTCAGGGGTAAGATAACTCTCAGGGGTAAAAAAAGTCTCACAGGTAAAAAAAGTCTCATGGGTTAAAAAACATCTGACGGGTAAAAAGTCTCAGAGGTAAAAAGTCCCATATGAAAAAAATATCTCACGTGAAAAAAGTCTGACGGGTAAAAAAAGTCATGGGTAAAAACAGTCTCACAGGTAAAAAAAGATTCGGGTAAAAAGTCTAGCAGGTAGAAAAGTCGCACAGGTAGAAAAAGTCTCATGGGTTAAAAAACATCTGACGGGTAAAAAGTCTCAGAGGTAAAAAGTCCCATAGGTAAAAAATGTCTCACGTGAAAAAAGTCTGACGGGTAAAAAAAGTCA
Source organism: Falco punctatus (assembly GCF_963210335.1). Lineage (NCBI taxonomy): Eukaryota > Metazoa > Chordata > Aves > Falconiformes > Falconidae > Falco > Falco punctatus. The sequence goes on from NC_137597.1 coordinate 5,367, forward strand.
TGGGTAAAAAAAGTCTCACAGGTAAAAAAAGTCCCTGAGGTAAAAAAAGATTCGGGTAAAAAGTCTCAGAGGTAGAAAATTCGCACAGGTAGAAAAAGTCTCATGGGTAAAAAATGTGTCACAGGTAAAAAAAGTCTCACGGGTAATAGAAGTCTCAGAGGTAAAAAAAGATTCGGGTAAAAAGTCTAGCAGGTAGAAAAGTCTCATAGGTAGAAAAAGTATCATGGGTAAAAAATTCCCGCAGGAAAAAATCTCAGAGGTAAAATAAGTCTCAGGGGTGAAATAAGTCTCATGGGTAAAAAAAGTCTCACAGGTAAAAAAAGTCTCACGGGTCAAAAAAGTCTCACAGGTAAAAAAAGTCTCAGAGGTAAAAAAAGATTCAGGGGTAAAAAGTCTAGCAGGTAGAAAAGTCTCACAGGTAGAAAAAGTCTCATGGGTAAAAAATTCCCGCAGGTAAAAATCTCATGGGTAAAATAAGTCTCAGGGGTAAAATAAGTCTCACAGGTAAAAAAAGTCTCACGGGTTAAAAAACATCTGACGGGTAAAAAGTGTCAGAGGTAAAAAGTCCCATAGGTAAAAAATGTCTCACGGGAAAAAAGTCTGACGGGTAAAAAAAGTCATGGGTGAAAAAGCCTCACAGGTAAAAGAAGTCTCAGAGGTAAAAAAAGATTCGGGTAAAAATCTAGCAGGTAGAAAAGTCTCACAGGTAGAAAAAGTCTCATGGGTAAAAAATTCCCACAGGTAAAAATCTCATGGGTAAAATAAGACTCAGGGGGAAAATAAGTCTTAGGGGTAAAATAAGTCTTAGGGGTAAAAAAAGTCTCAGAGGTAAAAAAAGTCTCAGAGGTAAAAAAAGATTCGGGTAAAAAGTCTAGCAGGTAGAAAAGTCTCACAGGTAGAAAAAGTCTCATGGGTAGAATATTCCCGCATGTAAAAATCTCAGGGGTAAAATAAGTCTCATGGGTACAATTAGTCTGACGGGTAAAAAAAGTCTCACGGGTTAAAAAACATCTGATGGGTGAAAAGTCTCAGAGGTAAAAAGTCCCATAGGTAAAAAATGTCTCACGTGAAAAAAGTCTGACGGGTAAAAAAAGTCACGGTTAAAAAAAGTCTCACAGGTAAAAAAAGTCTCAGAGGTAAAAAAAGATTTGGGTAAAAAGTCTAGCAGGTAGAAAAGTCTCACAGGTAGAAAAAGTCTCATGGGTAAAAAATTCCCGCAGGTAAAAAGTCTCAGGGGTAAAATAAGTCTCATGGGTACAATTAGTCTGACGGGTAAAAAAAGGCTCACAGGTAAAAAAAGTTTCAGAGGTAAAAAAAGATTCGGGTAAAATGTCTAGCAGGTAGAAAAGTCGCACAGGTAGAAAAAGTCTCATGGGTAAAAAATTCCCGCAGGTAAAAAGTCTCAGGGGTAAAATAAGTCTCAGGGGTAAGATAACTCTCAGGGGTAAAAAAAGTCTCACAGGTAAAAAAAGTCTCATGGGTTAAAAAACATCTGACGGGTAAAAAGTCTCAGAGGTAAAAAGTCCCATATGAAAAAAATATCTCACGTGAAAAAAGTCTGACGAGTAAAAAAAGTCATGGGTAAAAAAAGGCTCACAGGTAAAAAAAGATTCGGGTAAAAAGTCTAGCAGGTAGAAAAGTCGCACAGGTAGAAAAAGTCTCATGGGTAAAAAATTCCCGCATGTAAAAATATCAGGGGTAAAATAAGTCTCAGGGCTAAAATAAGTCTCAGGGGTAAAAAAAGTCTCACAGGTAAAATAAGTCTCACAGGTGAAAAAAGTCTCACAGGTAAAAAAAGTCTCAGAGGTAAAAAGTCCCATAGGTAAAAAATGTCTCACGTGAAAAAAGTCTGACGGGTAAAAAAAGTCATGGGTAAAAAAAGTCTCACAGGTAAAAAAAGTCTCAGAGGTAAAAAAAGATTCGGGTAAAAAGTCTAGCAGGTAGAAAAGTCTTATGGGTAGAAAAAGTCTCATGGGTAAAAAATTCCCGCAGGTAAAAAGTCTCAGGGGTAAAATAAGTCTCATGGGTAAAAAAAGTCTCAGGGGTAAAATAAGTCTCATGGGTAAAAAAAGATTTGCGTAAAAAGTCTAGCAGGTAGAAAAGTCTCACAGGTAGAAAAAGTCTCATGGGTAGAATATTCCCGCATGTAAAAATCTCAGGGGTAAAATAAGTCTCAGGGGTAAAATAAGTCTCATGGGTACAATAAGTCTGACGGGTAAAAAAAGTCTCATGGGTTAAAAAAGTCTCACAGGTAAAAAAAGTTTCAGAGGTAAAAAAAGATTCGGGTAAAATGTCTAGCAGGTAGAAAAGTCGCACAGGTAGAAAAAGTCTCATGGGTAAAAAATTCCCGCAGTTAAAAAGTCTCAGGGGTAAAATAAGTCTCAGGGGTAAGATAACTCTCAGGGGTAAAAAAAGTCTCACAGGTAAAAAAAGTCTCATGGGTTAAAAAACATCTGACGGGTAAAAAGTCTCAGAGGTAAAAAGTCCCATATGAAAAAAATATCTCACGTGAAAAAAGTCTGACGGGTAAAAAAAGTCATGGGTAAAAACAGTCTCACAGGTAAAAAAAGATTCGGGTAAAAAGTCTAGCAGGTAGAAAAGTCGCACAGGTAGAAAAAGTCTCATGGGTTAAAAAACATCTGACGGGTAAAAAGTCTCAGAGGTAAAAAGTCCCATAGGTAAAAAATGTCTCACGTGAAAAAAGTCTGACGGGTAAAAAAAGTCATGGGTAAAAAAAGTCTCACAGGTAAAAAAAGTCCCTGAGGTAAAAAAAGATTCGGGTAAAAAGTCTCAGAGGTAGAAAATTCGCACAGGTAGAAAAAGTCTCATGGGTAAAAAATGTGTCACAGGTAAAAAAAGTCTCACGGGTAATAGAAGTCTCAGAGGTAAAAAAAGATTCGGGTAAAAAGTCTAGCAGGTAGAAAAGTCTCATAGGTAGAAAAAGTATCATGGGTAAAAAATTCCCGCAGGAAAAAATCTCAGAGGTAAAATAAGTCTCAGGGGTGAAATAAGTCTCATGGGTAAAAAAAGTCTCACAGGTAAAAAAAGTCTCACGGGTCAAAAAAGTCTCACAGGTAAAAAAAGTCTCAGAGGTAAAAAAAGATTCAGGGGTAAAAAGTCTAGCAGGTAGAAAAGTCTCACAGGTAGAAAAAGTCTCATGGGTAAAAAATTCCCGCAGGTAAAAATCTCATGGGTAAAATAAGTCTCAGGGGTAAAATAAGTCTCACAGGTAAAAAAAGTCTCACGGGTTAAAAAACATCTGACGGGTAAAAAGTGTCAGAGGTAAAAAGTCCCATAGGTAAAAAATGTCTCACGGGAAAAAAGTCTGACGGGTAAAAAAAGTCATGGGTGAAAAAGCCTCACAGGTAAAAGAAGTCTCAGAGGTAAAAAAAGATTCGGGTAAAAATCTAGCAGGTAGAAAAGTCTCACAGGTAGAAAAAGTCTCATGGGTAAAAAATTCCCACAGGTAAAAATCTCATGGGTAAAATAAGACTCAGGGGGAAAATAAGTCTTAGGGGTAAAATAAGTCTTAGGGGTAAAAAAAGTCTCAGAGGTAAAAAAAGTCTCAGAGGTAAAAAAAGATTCGGGTAAAAAGTCTAGCAGGTAGAAAAGTCTCACAGGTAGAAAAAGTCTCATGGGTTAAAGATTCCCGCAGGTAAAAATCTCAGGGGTAAAATAAGTCTCACAGGTAAAATAAGTCTCAGGGGTAAAAAAAGTCTCACGGTTTAAAAAACATCTGACGGGTAAAAAGTCTCAGAGGTAAAAAGTCCCATATGAAAAAAGTATCTCACGTGAAAAAAGTCTGACGGGTAAAATAAGTCATGGGTAAAAAAAGGCTCACAGGTAAAAAAAGATTCGGGTAAAAAGTCTAGCAGGTAGAAAAGTCGCACAGGTAGAAAAAGTTTCATGGGTAAAAAATTCCCGCATGTAAAAATCTCAGGGGTAAAATAAGTCTCAGGGGTAAAATAAGTCTCAGGGGTAAAAAAAGTCTCACAGGTAAAAAAAGTCTCACGGGCGAAAAAAGTCTCACAGGTAAAAAAAGTCTCAGAGGTAAAAAGTCCCATAGGTAAATATGTCTCACATGAAAAAAGTCTCACGGGTAAAAGAAGTCATGGGTAAAAAGGTCTCACAGTTAAAAAAAGTCTCCCGGGTTAAAAAACATCTGACGGGTAAAAAGTATCAGAGGTAAAAAGTCCCATAGGTAAAAAATGTCTCACGTGAAAAAAGTCTGACGGGTAAAAAAAGTCATGGGGAAAAAAAAGTCTCACAGGTAAAAAAAGTCTCAGAGGTAAAAAAAGATTCGGGTAAAATGTCTAGCAGGTAGAAAAGTCGCACAGGTAGAAAAAGTCTCATGGGTAAAAAATTCCCACAGGTAAAAATCTCATGGGTAAAATAAGACTCAGGGGGAAAATAAGTCTTAGGGGTAAAATAAGTCTTAGGGGTAAAAAAAGTCTCAGAGGTAAAAAAAGTCTCAGAGGTAAAAAAAGATTCGGGTAAAAAGTCTAGCAGGTAGAAAAGTCTCACAGGTAGAAAAAGTCTCATGGGTTAAAGATTCCCGCAGGTAAAAATCTCAGGGGTAAAATAAGTCTCACAGGTAAAATAAGTCTCAGGGGTAAAAAAAGTCTCACGGTTTAAAAAACATCTGACGGGTAAAAAGTCTCAGAGGTAAAAAGTCCCATATGAAAAAAGTATCTCACGTGAAAAAAGTCTGACGGGTAAAATAAGTCATGGGTAAAAAAAGGCTCACAGGTAAAAAAAGATTCGGGTAAAAAGTCTAGCAGGTAGAAAAGTCGCACAGGTAGAAAAAGTTTCATGGGTAAAAAATTCCCGCATGTAAAAATCTCAGGGGTAAAATAAGTCTCAGGGGTAAAATAAGTCTCAGGGGTAAAAAAAGTCTCACAGGTAAAAAAAGTCTCACGGGCGAAAAAAGTCTCACAGGTAAAAAAAGTCTCAGAGGTAAAAAGTCCCATAGGTAAATATGTCTCACATGAAAAAAGTCTCACGGGTAAAAGAAGTCATGGGTAAAAAGGTCTCACAGTTAAAAAAAGTCTCCCGGGTTAAAAAACATCTGACGGGTAAAAAGTATCAGAGGTAAAAAGTCCCATAGGTAAAAAATGTCTCACGTGAAAAAAGTCTGACGGGTAAAAAAAGTCATGGGGAAAAAAAAGTCTCACAGGTAAAAAAAGTCTCAGAGGTAAAAAAAGATTCGGGTAAAATGTCTAGCAGGTAGAAAAGTCGCACAGGTAGAAAAAGTTTCATGGGTAAAAAATTCCCGCATGTAAAAATCTCAGGGGTAAAATAAGTCTCAGGGGTAAAATAAGTCTCATGGGTAAAAAAAGTCTCACAGGTAAAAAAAGTCTCACGGGCGAAAAAAGTCTCACAGGTAAAAAAAGTCTCAGAGGTAAAAAGTCCCATAGGTAAATATGTCTCACGTGAAAAAAGTCTCACGGGTAAAAGAAGTCATGGGTAAAAAGGTCTCACAGTTAAAAAAAGTCTCCCGGGTTAAAAAACATCTGACGGGTAAAAAGTCTCAGAGGTAAAAAGTCCCATAGGTAAAAAATGTCTCACGTGAAAAAAGTCTGACGGGTAAAAAAAGTCATGGGGAAAAAAAAGTTTCACAGGTAAAAAAAGTCTCAGAGGTAAAAAAAGATTCGGGTAAAATGTCTAGCAGGTAGAAAAGTCGCACAGGTAGAAAAAGTCTCATGGGTAAAAAATTCCCGCAGTTAAAAAGTCTCAGGGGTAAAATAAGTCTCAGGGGTAAGATAACTCTCAGGGGTAAAAAAAGTCTCACAGGTAAAAAAAGTCTCATGGGTTAAAAAACATCTGACGGGTAAAAAGTCTCAGAGGTAAAAAGTCCCATATGAAAAAAATATCTCACGTGAAAAAAGTCTGACGAGTAAAAAAAGTCATGGGTAAAAAAAGGCTCACAGGTAAAAAAAGATTCGGGTAAAAAGTCTAGCAGGTAGAAAAGTCGCACAGGTAGAAAAAGTCTCATGGGTAAAAAATTCCCGCATGTAAAAATCTCAGGGGTAAAATAAGTCTCAGGGGTAAAAAAAGTCTCACAGGTAAAAAAAGTCTCACAGGTGAAAAAAGTCTCACAGGTAAAAAAAGTATCAGAGGTAAAAAGTCCCATAGGTAAAAAATGTCTCACGTGAAAAAAGTCTCACGGGTAAAAGAAGTCATGGGTAAAAAGGTCTCACAGTTAAAAAAAGTCTCACGGGTTAAAAAACATCTGACGGGTAAAAAGTATCAGAGGTAAAAAGTCCCATAGGTAAAAAATGTCTCACGTGAAAAAAGTCTGACGGGTAAAAAAAGTCATGTGTAAAAAAAGTCTCACAGTTAAAAAAAGTCTCAGAGGTAAAAAAAGATTCGGGTAAAATGTCTAGCAGGTAGAAAAGTCTTATGGGTAGAAAAAGTCTCATGGGTAAAAAATTCCCGCAGGTAAAAAGTCTCAGGGGTAAAATAAGTCTCATGGGTAAAAAAAATCTCAGGGGTAAAATAAGTCTCATGGGTAAAAAAAGATTTGCGTAAAAAGTCTAGCAGGTAGAAAAGTCTCACAGGTAGAAAAAGCCTCATGGGTAGAATATTCCCGCATGTAAAAATCTCAGGGGTAAAATAAGTCTCAGGGGTAAAATAAGTCTCATGGGTACAATAAGTCTGACGGGTAAAAAAAGTCTCATGGGTTAAAAAAGTCTCACAGGTAAAAAAAGATTCGGGTAAAATATCTAGCAGGTAGAAAAGTCTCACAGGTAGAAAAAGTCTCATGGGTAAAAAATTCCCGCAGGTAAAAAGTCTCAGAGGCAAAATAAGTCTCACAGGTAAAATAAGTCTCACAGGTAAAATAAGTCTCAGGGATAAAAAAAGTCTCATGGGTTAAAAATCATCTGACGGGTGAAAAGTCTCAGAGGTAAAAAGTCCCATAGGTAAAAAATGTCTCACGGGAAAAAAGTCTGACGGGTAAAAAAAGTCATGGGTAAAAAAAAGTCTCACAGTTAAAAAAAGTCTCAGAGGTAAAAAAAGATTCGGGTAAAAAGTCTAGCAGGTAGAAATGTTGCACAGGTAGAAAAAGTCTCATGGGTAAAAAATTCCCGCAGTTAAAAAGTCTCAGGGGTAAAATAAGTCTCAGGGGTAAAATAAGTCTCAGGGGTAAAAAAAGTCTCACAGGTAAAAAAAGTCTCACAGGTAAAAAAAGTCCCTGAGGTAAAAAAAGATTCGGGTAAAAAGTCTCAGAGGTAGAACAGTCGCACAGGTAGAAAAAGTCTCATGGGTAAAAAATGTGTCACAGGTAAAAAAAGTCTCACGGGTAATAGAAGTCTCAGAGGTAAAAAAAGATTCGGGTAAAAAGTCTAGCAGGTAGAAAAGTCTCATAGGTAGAAAAAGTATCATGGGTAAAAAATTCCCGCAGGAAAAAATCTCAGAGGTAAAATAAGTCTCAGGGGTGAAATAAGTCTCATGGGTAAAAAAAGTCTCACAGGTAAAAAAAGTCTCACGGGTGAAAAAAGTCTCACAGGTAAAAAAAGTCTCAGAGGTAAAAAAAGATTCAGGGGTAAAAAGTCTAGCAGGTAGAAAAGTCTCACAGGTAGAAAAAGTCTCATGGGTAAAAAATTCCCGCAGGTAAAAATCTCATGGGTAAAATAAGTCTCAGGGGTAAAATAAGTCTCACAGGTAAAAAAAGTCTCACGGGTTAAAAAACATCTGACGGGTAAAAAATCTCAGAGGTTAAAAAGTCCCATAGGTAAAAAATGTCTCACGGGAAAAAAGTCTGACGGGTAAAAAAAGTCATGGGTAAAAAAAGTCTCACAGGTAAAAAAAGTCCCTGAGGTAAAAAAAGATTCGGGTAAAAAGTCTCAGAGGTAGAAAATTCGCACAGGTAGAAAAAGTCTCATGGGTAAAAAATTCCCGCAGGTAAAAAGTCTCAGGGGTAAAATAAGTCTCAGGGGTAAAATAAGTCTCACAGGTAAAAAAAGTCTCACGGGTGAAAAAAGTCTCACCGGTAAAAGAAGTCATGGGTAAAAAGGTCTCACAGTTAAAAAAAAAGTCTCACGGGTTAAAAAACATCTGACGGGTAAAAAGTGTCAGAGGTAAAAAGTCCCATAGGTAAAAAATGTCTCACGGGAAAAAAGTCTGACGGGTAAAAAAAGTCATGGGTGAAAAAGCCTCACAGGTAAAAGAAGTCTCAGAGGTAAAAAAAGATTCGGGTAAAAATCTAGCAGGTAGAAAAGTCTCACAGGTAGAAAAAGTCTCATGGGTAAAAAATTCCCACAGGTAAAAATCTCATGGGTAAAATAAGACTCAGGGGGAAAATAAGTCTTAGGGGTAAAATAAGTCTTAGGGGTAAAAAAAGTCTCAGAGGTAAAAAAAGTCTCAGAGGTAAAAAAAGATTCGGGTAAAAAGTCTAGCAGGTAGAAAAGTCTCACAGGTAGAAAAAGTCTCATGGGTTAAAGATTCCCGCAGGTAAAAATCTCAGGGGTAAAATAAGTCTCACAGGTAAAATAAGTCTCAGGGGTAAAAAAAGTCTCACGGTTTAAAAAACATCTGACGGGTAAAAAGTCTCAGAGGTAAAAAGTCCCATATGAAAAAAGTATCTCACGTGAAAAAAGTCTGACGGGTAAAATAAGTCATGGGTAAAAAAAGGCTCACAGGTAAAAAAAGATTCGGGTAAAAAGTCTAGCAGGTAGAAAAGTCGCACAGGTAGAAAAAGTTTCATGGGTAAAAAATTCCCGCATGTAAAAATCTCAGGGGTAAAATAAGTCTCAGGGGTAAAATAAGTCTCAGGGGTAAAAAAAGTCTCACAGGTAAAAAAAGTCTCACGGGCGAAAAAAGTCTCACAGGTAAAAAAAGTCTCAGAGGTAAAAAGTCCCATAGGTAAATATGTCTCACGTGAAAAAAGTCTCACGGGTAAAAGAAGTCATGGGTAAAAAGGTCTCACAGTTAAAAAAAGTCTCACGGGTTAAAAAACATCTGACGGGTAAAAAGTATCAGAGGTAAAAAGTCCCATAGGTAAAAAATGTCTCACGTGAAAAAAGTCTGACGGGTAAAAAAAGTCATGGGGAAAAAAAAGTCTCACAGGTAAAAAAAGTCTCAGAGGTAAAAAAAGATTCGGGTAAAATGTCTAGCAGGTAGAAAAGTCGCACAGGTAGAAAAAGTCTCATGGGTAAAAAATTCCCGCAGTTAAAAAGTCTCAGGGGTAAAATAAGTCTCAGGGGTAAGATAACTCTCAGGGGTAAAAAAAGTCTCACAGGTAAAAAAAGTCTCATGGGTTAAAAAACATCTGACGGGTAAAAAGTCTCAGAGGTAAAAAGTCCCATATGAAAAAAATATCTCACGTGAAAAAAGTCTGACGAGTAAAAAAAGTCATGGGTAAAAAAAGGCTCACAGGTAAAAAAAGATTCGGGTAAAAAGTCTAGCAGGTAGAAAAGTCGCACAGGTAGAAAAAGTCTCATGGGTAAAAAATTCCCGCATGTAAAAATCTCAGGGGTAAAATAAGTCTCAGGGGTAAAATAAGTCTCAGGGGTAAAAAAAGTCTCACAGGTAAAAAAAGTCTCACAGGTGAAAAAAGTCTCACAGGTAAAAAAAGTATCAGAGGTAAAAAGTCCCATAGGTAAAAAATGTCTCACGTGAAAAAAGTCTCACGGGTAAAAGAAGTCATGGGTAAAAAGGTCTCACAGTTAAAAAAAGTCTCACGGGTTAAAAAACATCTGACGGGTAAAAAGAATCAGAGGTAAAAAGTCCCATAGGTAAAAAATGTCTCACGTGAAAAAAGTCTGACGGGTAAAAAAAGTCATGTGTAAAAAAAGTCTCACAGTTAAAAAAAGTCTCAGAGGTAAAAAAAGATTCGGGTAAAAAGTCTAGCAGGTAGAAATGTTGCACAGGTAGAAAAAGTCTCATGGGTAAAAAATTCCCGCAGGTAAAAAGTCTCAGGGGTAAAATAAGTCTCATGGGTAAAAAAAATCTCAGGGGTAAAATAAGTCTCATGGGTAAAAAAAGATTTGCGTAAAAAGTCTAGCAGGTAGAAAAGTCTCACAGGTAGAAAAAGCCTCATGGGTAGAATATTCCCGCATGTAAAAATCTCAGGGGTAAAATAAGTCTCAGGGGTAAAATAAGTCTCATGGGTACAATAAGTCTGACGGGTAAAAAAAGTCTCATGGGTTAAAAAAGTCTCACAGGTAAAAAAAGATTCGGGTAAAATGTCTAGCAGGTAGAAAAGTCTCACAGGTAGAAAAAGTCTCATGGGTAAAAAATTCCCGCAGGTAAAAAGTCTCAGAGGCAAAATAAGTCTCACAGGTAAAATAAGTCTCAGGGATAAAAAAAGTCTCATGGGTTAAAAATCATCTGACTGGTGAAAAGTCTCAGAGGTAAAAAGTCCCATAGGTAAAAAATGTCTTACGTGAAAAAAGTCTGACGGGTAAAAAAAGTCATGGTTAAAAAAAGTCTCACAGGTAAAAAAAGTCTCAGAGGTAAAAAAAGATTCGGGTAAAAAGTCTAGCAGGTAGAAATGTTGCACAGGTAGAAAAAGTCTCATGGGTAAAAAATTCCCGCAGTTAAAAAGTCTCAGGGGTAAAATAAGTCTCAGGGGTAAAATAAGTCTCAGGGGTAAAAAAAGTCTCACAGGTGAAAAAAGTCTCACAGGTAAAAAAAGTCTCAGAGGTAAAAAGTCCCATAGGTAAAAAATGTCTCACATGAAAAAAGTCTCACGGGTAAAAGAAGTCATGGGTAAAAAGGTCTCACAGTTAAAAAAAGTCTCACGGGTTAAAAAACATCTGACGGGTAAAAAGTATCAGAGGTAAAAAGTCCCATAGGTAAAAAATGTCTCACGGGAAAAAAGTCTGACGGGTAAAAAAACTCATGGGTAAATAAAGTCTCACAGGTAAAAAAAGTCTCAGAGGTAAAGAAAGATTCGGGTAAAATGTCTAGCAGGTAGAAAAGTCGCACAGGTAGAAAAAGTCTCATGGGTAAAAAATTCCCGCAGGTAAAAAGTCTCAGAGGCAAAATAAGTCTCACAGGTAAAATAAGTCTCACAGGTAAAATAAGTCTCAGGGATAAAAAAAGTCTCATGGGTTAAAAATCATCTGACGGGTGAAAAGTCTCAGAGGTAAAAAGTCCCATAGGTAAAAAATGTCTTACGTGAAAAAAGTCTGACGGGTAAAAAAAGTCATGGTTAAAAAAAGTCTCACAGGTAAAAAAAGTCTCAGAGGTAAAAAAAGATTCGGGTAAAAAGTCTAGCAGGTAGAAATGTTGCACAGGTAGAAAAAGTCTCATGGGTAAAAAATTCCCGCAGTTAAAAAGTCTCAGGGGTAAAATAAGTCTCAGGGGTAAAATAAGTCTCAGGGGTAAAAAAAGTCTCACAGGTAAAAAAAGTCTCACAGGTGAAAAAAGTCTCACAGGTAAAAAAAGTCTCACAGGTAAAAAAAGTCTCACGGGTTAAAAAACATCTGACGGGTAAAAAGTCTCAGAGGTAAAAAGTCCCATAGGTAAAAAATGTCTCACGTGAAAAAAGTCTGACGGGTAAAAAAAGTCATGGGTAAAAAAAGTCTCACAGGTAAAAAAAGTCCCTGAGGTAAAAAAAGATTCGGGTAAAAAGTCTCAGAGGTAGAACAGTCGCACAGGTAGAAAAAGTCTCATGGGTAAAAAATGTGTCACAGGTAAAAAAAGTCTCACGGGTAATAGAAGTCTCAGAGGTAAAAAAAGATTCGGGTAAAAAGTCTAGCAGGTAGAAAAGTCTCATAGGTAGAAAAAGTATCATGGGTAAAAAATTCCCGCAGGAAAAAATCTCAGAGGTAAAATAAGTCTCAGGGGTGAAATAAGTCTCATGGGTAAAAAAAGTCTCACAGGTAAAAAAAGTCTCACGGGTGAAAAAAGTCTCACAGGTAAAAAAAGTCTCAGAGGTAAAAAAAGATTCAGGGGTAAAAAGTCTAGCAGGTAGAAAAGTCTCACAGGTAGAAAAAGTCTCATGGGTAAAAAATTCCCGCAGGTAAAAATCTCATGGGTAAAATAAGTCTCAGGGGTAAAATAAGTCTCACAGGTAAAAAAAGTCTCACGGGTTAAAAAACATCTGACGGGTAAAAAATCTCATAGGTAAAAAGTCCCATAGGTAAAAAATGTCTCACGGGAAAAAAGTCTGACGGGTAAAAAAAGTCATGGGTAAAAAAAGTCTCACAGGTAAAAAAAGTCCCTGAGGTAAAAAAAGATTCGGGTAAAAAGTCTCAGAGGTAGAAAATTCGCACAGGTAGAAAAAGTCTCATGGGTAAAAAATTCCCGCAGGTAAAAAGTCTCAGGGGTAAAATAAGTCTCAGGGGTAAAATAAGTCTCACAGGTAAAAAAAGTCTCACGGGTGAAAAAAGTCTCACCGGTAAAAGAAGTCATGGGTAAAAAGGTCTCACAGTTAAAAAAAAAGTCTCACGGGTTAAAAAACATCTGACGGGTAAAAAGTGTCAGAGGTAAAAAGTCCCATAGGTAAAAAATGTCTCACGGGAAAAAAGTCTGACGGGTAAAAAAAGTCATGGGTGAAAAAGCCTCACAGGTAAAAGAAGTCTCAGAGGTAAAAAAAGATTCGGGTAAAAATCTAGCAGGTAGAAAAGTCTTATGGGTAGAAAAAGTCTCATGGGTAAAAAATTCCCACAGGTAAAAATCTCATGGGTAAAATAAGACTCAGGGGGAAAATAAGTCTTAGGGGTAAAATAAGTCTTAGGGGTAAAAAAAGTCTCAGAGGTAAAAAAAGTCTCAGAGGTAAAAAAAGATTCGGGTAAAAAGGTTAGCAGGTAGAAAAGTCTCACAGGTAGAAAAAGTCTCATGGGTTAAAGATTCCCGCAGGTAAAAATCTCAGGGGTAAAATAAGTCTCACAGGTAAAATAAGTCTCAGGGGTAAAAAAAGTCTCACGGTTTAAAAAACATCTGACGGGTAAAAAGTCTCAGAGGTAAAAAGTCCCATATGAAAAAAGTATCTCACGTGAAAAAAGTCTGACGGGTAAAATAAGTCATGGGTAAAAAAAGGCTCACAGGTAAAAAAAGATTCGGGTAAAAAGTCTAGCAGGTAGAAAAGTCGCACAGGTAGAAAAAGTTTCATGGGTAAAAAATTCCCGCATGTAAAAATCTCAGGGGTAAAATAAGTCTCAGGGGTAAAATAAGTCTCAGGGGTAAAAAAAGTCTCACAGGTAAAAAAAGTCTCACGGGCGAAAAAAGTCTCACAGGTAAAAAAAGTCTCAGAGGTAAAAAGTCCCATAGGTAAATATGTCTCACATGAAAAAAGTCTCACGGGTAAAAGAAGTCATGGGTAAAAAGGTCTCACAGTTAAAAAAAGTCTCCCGGGTTAAAAAACATCTGACGGGTAAAAAGTATCAGAGGTAAAAAGTCCCATAGGTAAAAAATGTCTCACGTGAAAAAAGTCTGACGGGTAAAAAAAGTCATGGGGAAAAAAAAGTCTCACAGGTAAAAAAAGTCTCAGAGGTAAAAAAAGATTCGGGTAAAATGTCTAGCAGGTAGAAAAGTCGCACAGGTAGAAAAAGTCTCATGGGTAAAAAATTCCCGCAGTTAAAAAGTCTCAGGGGTAAAATAAGTCTCAGGGGTAAGATAACTCTCAGGGGTAAAAAAAGTCTCACAGGTAAAAAAAGTCTCATGGGTTAAAAAACATCTGACGGGTAAAAAGTCTCAGAGGTAAAAAGTCCCATAGGTAAAAAATGTCTCACGTGAAAAAAGTCTGACGGGTAAAAAAAGTCATGGGTAAAAAAAGGCTCACAGGTAAAAAAAGATTCTAGTAAAAAGTCTAGCAGGTAGAAAAGTCGCACAGGTAGAAAAAGTTTCATGGGTAAAAAATTCCTGCATGTAAAAATCTCAGGGGTAAAATAAGTCTCAGGGGTAAAATAAGTCTCAGGGGTAAAAAAAGTCTCACAGGTAAAAAAAGTCTCACAGGTGAAAAAAGTCTCACAGGTAAAAAAAGTATCAGAGGTAAAAAGTCCCATAGGTAAAAAATGTCTCACGTGAAAAAAGTCTCACGGGTAAAAGAAGTCATGGGTAAAAAGGTCTCACAGTTAAAAAAAGTCTCACGGGTTAAAAAACATCTGACGGGTAAAAAGAATCAGAGGTAAAAAGTCCCATAGGTAAAAAATGTCTCACGTGAAAAAAGTCTGACGGGTAAAAAAAGTCATGTGTAAAAAAAGTCTCACAGTTAAAAAAAGTCTCAGAGGTAAAAAAAGATTCGGGTAAAATGTCTAGCAGGTAGAAAAGTCTTATGGGTAGAAAAAGTCTCATGGGTAAAAAATTCCCGCAGGTAAAAAGTCTCAGGGGTAAAATAAGTCTCATGGGTAAAAAAAATCTCAGGGGTAAAATAAGTCTCATGGGTAAAAAAAGATTTGCGTAAAAAGTCTAGCAGGTAGAAAAGTCTCACAGGTAGAAAAAGCCTCATGGGTAGAATATTCCCGCATGTAAAAATCTCAGGGGTAAAATAAGTCTCAGGGGTAAAATAAGTCTCATGGGTACAATAAGTCTGACGGGTAAAAAAAGTCTCATGGGTTAAAAAAGTCTCACAGGTAAAAAAAGATTCGGGTAAAATGTCTAGCAGGTAGAAAAGTCTCACAGGTAGAAAAAGTCTCATGGGTAAAAAATTCCCGCAGGTAAAAAGTCTCAGAGGCAAAATAAGTCTCAGGGGTAAAATAAGTCTCACAGGTAAAATAAGTCTCAGGGATAAAAAAAGTCTCATGGGTTAAAAATCATCTGACTGGTGAAAAGTCTCAGAGGTAAAAAGTCCCATAGGTAAAAAATGTCTTACGTGAAAAAAGTCTGACGGGTAAAAAAAGTCATGGTTAAAAAAAGTCTCACAGGTAAAAAAAGTCTCAGAGGTAAAAAAAGATTCGGGTAAAAAGTCTAGCAGGTAGAAATGTTGCACAGGTAGAAAAAGTCTCATGGGTAAAAAATTCCCGCAGTTAAAAAGTCTCAGGGGTAAAATAAGTCTCAGGGGTAAAATAAGTCTCAGGGGTAAAAAAAGTCTCACAGGTAAAAAAAGTCTCACAGGTGAAAAAAGTCTCACAGGTAAAAAAAGTCTCAGAGGTAAAAAGTCCCATAGGTAAAAAATGTCTGAGGTGAAAAAAGTCTCACGGGTAAAAGAAGTCATGGGTAAAAAGGTCACACAGTTAAAAAAAGTCTCACGGGTTAAAAAACATCTGACGGGTAAAAAGTATCAGAGGTAAAAAGTCCCATAGGTAAAAAATGTCTCACGGGAAAAAAGTCTGACGGGTAAAAAAACTCATGGGTAAATAAAGTCTCACAGGTAAAAAAAGTCTCAGAGGTAAAGAAAGATTCGGGTAAAATGTCTAGCAGGTAGAAAAGTCGCACAGGTAGAAAAAGTCTCATGGGTAAAAAATTCCCGCAGTTAAAAAGTCTCAGGGGTAAAATAAGTCTCAGGGGTAAGATAACTCTCAGGGGTAAAAAAAGTCTCACAGGTAAAAAAAGTCTCATGGGTTAAAAAACATCTGACGGGTAAAAAGTCTCAGAGGTAAAAAGTCCCATATGAAAAAAATATCTCACGTGAAAAAAGTCTGACGAGTAAAAAAAGTCATGGGTAAAAAAAGGCTCACAGGTAAAAAAAGATTCGGGTAAAAAGTCTAGCAGGTAGAAAAGTCGCACAGGTAGAAAAAGTCTCATGGGTAAAAAATTCCCGCATGTAAAAATCTCAGGGGTAAAATAAGTCTCAGGGGTAAAATAAGTCTCAGGGGTAAAAAAAGTCTCACAGGTAAAAAAAGTCTCACAGGTGAAAAAAGTCTCACAGGTAAAAAAAGTATCAGAGGTAAAAAGTCCCATAGGTAAAAAATGTCTCACGTGAAAAAAGTCTCACGGGTAAAAGAAGTCATGGGTAAAAAGGTCTCACAGTTAAAAAAAGTCTCACGGGTTAAAAAACATCTGACGGGTAAAAAGTATCAGAGGTAAAAAGTCCCATAGGTAAAAAATGTCTCACGGGAAAAAAGTCTGACGGGTAAAAAAACTCATGGGTAAATAAAGTCTCACAGGTAAAAAAAGTCTCAGAGGTAAAGAAAGATTCGGGTAAAATGTCTAGCAGGTAGAAAAGTCTTATGGGTAGAAAAAGTCTCATGGGTAAAAAATTCCCGCAGGTAAAAAGTCTCAGGGGTAAAATAAGTCTCATGGGTAAAAAAAATCTCAGGGGTAAAATAAGTCTCATGGGTAAAAAAAGATTTGCGTAAAAAGTCTAACAGGTAGAAAAGTCTCACAGGTAGAAAAAGCCTCATGGGTAGAATATTCCCGCATGTAAAAATCTCAGGGGTAAAATAAGTCTCAGGGGTAAAATAAGTCTCATGGGTACAATAAGTCTGACGGGTAAAAAAAGTCTCATGGGTTAAAAAAGTCTCACAGGTAAAAAAAGATTCGGGTAAAATGTCTAGCAGGTAGAAAAGTCTCACAGGTAGAAAAAGTCTCATGGGTAAAAAATTCCCGCAGGTAAAAAGTCTCAGAGGCAAAATAAGTCTCACAGGTAAAATAAGTCTCACAGGTAAAATAAGTCTCAGGGATAAAAAAAGTCTCATGGGTTAAAAATCATCTGACTGGTGAAAAGTCTCAGAGGTAAAAAGTCCCATAGGTAAAAAATGTCTTACGTGAAAAAAGTCTGACGGGTAAAAAAAGTCATGGTTAAAAAAAGTCTCACAGGTAAAAAAAGTCTCAGAGGTAAAAAAAGATTCGGGTAAAAAGTCTAGCAGGTAGAAATGTTGCACAGGTAGAAAAAGTCTCATGGGTAAAAAATTCCCGCAGTTAAAAAGTCTCAGGGGTAAAATAAGTCTCAGGGGTAAAATAAGTCTCAGGGGTAAAAAAAGTCTCACAGGTAAAAAAAGTCTCACAGGTGAAAAAAGTCTCACAGGTAAAAAAAGTCTCAGAGGTAAAAAGTCCCATAGGTAAAAAATGTCTGAGGTGAAAAAAGTCTCACGGGTAAAAGAAGTCATGGGTAAAAAGGTCACACAGTTAAAAAAAGTCTCACGGGTTAAAAAACATCTGACGGGTAAAAAGTATCAGAGGTAAAAAGTCCCATAGGTAAAAAATGTCTCACGGGAAAAAAGTCTGACGGGTAAAAAAACTCATGGGTAAATAAAGTCTCACAGGTAAAAAAAGTCTCAGAGGTAAAGAAAGATTCGGGTAAAATGTCTAGCAGGTAGAAAAGTCGCACAGGTAGAAAAAGTCTCATGGGTAAAAAATTCCCGCAGGTAAAAAGTCTCAGAGGCAAAATAAGTCTCACAGGTAAAATAAGTCTCACAGGTAAAATAAGTCTCAGGGATAAAAAAAGTCTCATGGGTTAAAAATCATCTGACGGGTGAAAAGTCTCAGAGGTAAAAAGTCCCATATGAAAAAAATATCTCACGTGAAAAAAGTCTGACGAGTAAAAAAAGTCATGGGTAAAAAAAGGCTCACAGGTAAAAAAAGATTCGGGTAAAAAGTCTAGCAGGTAGAAAAGTCGCACAGGTAGAAAAAGTCTCATGGGTAAAAAATTCCCGCATGTAAAAATATCAGGGGTAAAATAAGTCTCAGGGCTAAAATAAGTCTCAGGGGTAAAAAAAGTCTCACAGGTAAAAAAAGTCTCAGAGGTAAAAAAAGATTCGGGTAAAAAATCTAGCAGGTAGAAAAGTCTTATGGGTAAAAAATTCCCGCATGTAAAAATCTCAGGGGTAAAATAAGTCTCAGGGGTAAAATAAGTCTCATGGGTAAAAAAAGTCTCACAGGTAAAAAAAGTCTCACGGGTGAAAAAAGTCTCACAGGCAAAAAAACGTCTCAGAGGCAAAAAGTCCCATAGGTAAAAAATGTCTCACGGGAAAAAAGTCTGACGGGTAAAAAAAGTCATGGGTAAAAAAAAGTCTCACAGGTAAAAAAAGTCTCAGAGGTAAAAAAAGATTCGGGTAAAAAGTCTAGCAGGTAGAAAAGTCTTATGGGTAGAAAAAGTCTCATGGGTAAAAAATTCCCGCAGGTAAAAAGTCTCAGGGGTAAAATAAGTCTCATGGGTAAAAAAAGTCTCAGGGGTAAAATAAGTCTCATGGGTAAAAAAAGATTTGCGTAAAAAGTCTAGCAGGTAGAAAAGTCTCACAGGTAGAAAAAGTCTCATGGGTAGAATATTCCCGCATGTAAAAATCTCAGGGGTAAAATAAGTCTCAGGGGTAAAATAAGTCTCATGGGTACAATAAGTCTGACGGGTAAAAAAAGTCTCATGGGTTAAAAAAGTCTCAGAGGTAAAAAAAGATTCGGGTAAAATGTCTAGCAGGTAGAAAAGTCTCACAGGTAGAAAAAGTCTCATGGGTAAAAAATTCCCACAGGTAAAAATCTCAGGGGTAAAATAAGTCTCAGGGGTAAAATAAGTCTCATGGGTAAAATAAGTCTGACGGGTAAAAAAAGTCATGGGTAAAAAAAGTCTCACAGGTAAAAAAAGTCTCAGAGGTAAAAAAAGATTCGGGTAAAATGTCTAGCAGGTAGAAAAGTCTAGCAGGTAGAAAAAGTCTCATGGGTAGAATATTTCCGCATGTAAAAATCTCAGGGGTAAAATAAGTCTCAGGGGTAAAATAAGTCTCACAGGTAAAAAAAGTCTCACGGGTTAAAAAAGTCTCACGGGTTAAAAAACATCTGACGGGTGAAAAGTCTCAGAGGTAAAAAGTCCCATAGGTAAAAAATGTCTCACGTGAAAAAAGTCTGACGGGTAAAAAAAGTCATGGTTAAAAAAATCTCACAGGTAAAAAAAGTCTCAGAGGTAGAAAAAGATTCGGGTAAAAAGTCTAGCAGGTAGAAAAGTCTCACAGGTAGAAAAAGTCTCATGGGTAAAAAATTCCCGCAGGTAAAAAGTCTCAGGGGTAAAATAAGTCTCATGGGTACAATTAGTCTGACGGGTAAAAAAAGGCTCACAGGTAAAAAAAGTTTCAGAGGTAAAAAAAGATTCGGGTAAAATGTCTAGCAGGTAGAAAAGTCGCACAGGTAGAAAAAGTCTCATGGGTAAAAAATTCCCGCAGTTAAAAAGTCTCAGGGGTAAAATAAGTCTCAGGGGTAAGATAACTCTCAGGGGTAAAAAAAGTCTCACAGGTAAAAAAAGTCTCATGGGTTAAAAAACATCTGACGGGTAAAAAGTCTCAGAGGTAAAAAGTCCCATATGAAAAAAATATCTCACGTGAAAAAAGTCTGACGAGTAAAAAAAGTCATGGGTAAAAAAAGGCTCACAGGTAAAAAAAGATTCGGGTAAAAAGTCTAGCAGGTAGAAAAGTCGCACAGGTAGAAAAAGTCTCATGGGTAAAAAATTCCCGCATGTAAAAATATCAGGGGTAAAATAAGTCTCAGGGCTAAAATAAGTCTCAGGGGTAAAAAAAGTCTCACAGGTAAAAAAAGTCTCAGAGGTAAAAAAAGATTCGGGTAAAAAATCTAGCAGGTAGAAAAGTCTTATGGGTAAAAAATTCCCGCATGTAAAAATCTCAGGGGTAAAATAAGTCTCAGGGGTAAAATAAGTCTCATGGGTAAAAAAAGTCTCACAGGTAAAAAAAGTCTCACGGGTGAAAAAAGTCTCACAGGCAAAAAAACGTCTCAGAGGTAAAAAGTCCCATAGGTAAAAAATGTCTCACGGGAAAAAAGTCTGACGGGTAAAAAAAGTCATGGGTAAAAAAAAGTCTCACAGGTAAAAAAAGTCTCAGAGGTAAAAAAAGATTCGGGTAAAAAGTCTAGCAGGTAGAAAAGTCTTATGGGTAGAAAAAGTCTCATGGGTAAAAAATTCCCGCAGGTAAAAAGTCTCAGGGGTAAAATAAGTCTCATGGGTAAAAAAAGTCTCAGGGGTAAAATAAGTCTCATGGGTAAAAAAAGATTTGCGTAAAAAGTCTAGCAGGTAGAAAAGTCTCACAGGTAGAAAAAGTCTCATGGGTAGAATATTCCCGCATGTAAAAATCTCAGGGGTAAAATAAGTCTCAGGGGTAAAATAAGTCTCATGGGTACAATAAGTCTGACGGGTAAAAAAAGTCTCATGGGTTAAAAAAGTCTCAGAGGTAAAAAAAGATTCGGGTAAAATGTCTAGCAGGTAGAAAAGTCTCACAGGTAGAAAAAGTCTCATGGGTAAAAAATTCCCACAGGTAAAAATCTCAGGGGTAAAATAAGTCTCAGGGGTAAAATAAGTCTCATGGGTAAAATAAGTCTGACGGGTAAAAAAAGTCATGGGTAAAAAAAGTCTCACAGGTAAAAAAAGTCTCAGAGGTAAAAAAAGATTCGGGTAAAATGTCTAGCAGGTAGAAAAGTCTAGCAGGTAGAAAAAGTCTCATGGGTAGAATATTTCCGCATGTAAAAATCTCAGGGGTAAAATAAGTCTCAGGGGTAAAATAAGTCTCACAGGTAAAAAAAGTCTCACGGGTTAAAAAAGTCTCACGGGTTAAAAAACATCTGACGGGTGAAAAGTCTCAGAGGTAAAAAGTCCCATAGGTAAAAAATGTCTCACGTGAAAAAAGTCTGACGGGTAAAAAAAGTCATGGTTAAAAAAATCTCACAGGTAAAAAAAGTCTCAGAGGTAGAAAAAGATTCGGGTAAAAAGTCTAGCAGGTAGAAAAGTCTCACAGGTAGAAAAAGTCTCATGGGTAGAATATTCCCGCATGTAAAAATCTCAGGGGTAAAATAAGTCTCATGGGTACAATTAGTCTGACGGGTAAAAAAAGTCTCACGGGTTAAAAAACATCTGATGGGTGAAAAGTCTCAGAGGTAAAAAGTCCCATAGGTAAAAAATGTCTCACGTGAAAAAAGTCTGACGGGTAAAAAAAGTCATGGTTAAAAAAATCTCACAGGTAAAAAAAGTCTCAGAGGTAGAAAAAGATTCGGGTAAAAAGTCTAGCAGGTAGAAAAGTCTCACAGGTAGAAAAAGTCTCATGGGTAAAAAATTCCCGCAGGTAAAAAGTCTCAGGGGTAAAATAAGTCTCATGGGTACAATTAGTCTGACGGGTAAAAAAAGGCTCACAGGTAAAAAAAGTTTCAGAGGTAAAAAAAGATTCGGGTAAAATGTCTAGCAGGTAGAAAAGTCGCACAGGTAGAAAAAGTCTCATGGGTAAAAAATTCCCGCAGGTAAAAAGTCTCAGGGGTAAAATAAGTCTCAGGGGTAAGATAACTCTCAGGGGTAAAAAAAGTCTCACAGGTAAAAAAAGTCTCATGGGTTAAAAAACATCTGACGGGTAAAAAGTCTCAGAGGTAAAAAGTCCCATATGAAAAAAATATCTCACGTGAAAAAAGTCTGACGAGTAAAAAAAGTCATGGGTAAAAAAAGGCTCACAGGTAAAAAAAGATTCGGGTAAAAAGTCTAGCAGGTAGAAAAGTCGCACAGGTAGAAAAAGTCTCATGGGTAAAAAATTCCCGCATGTAAAAATATCAGGGGTAAAATAAGTCTCAGGGCTAAAATAAGTCTCAGGGGTAAAAAAAGTCTCACAGGTGAAAAAAGTCTCACAGGTAAAAAAAGTCTCAGAGGTAAAAAGTCCCATAGGTAAAAAATGTCTCACGTGAAAAAAGTCTGACGGGTAAAAAAAGTCATGGGTAAAAAAAGTCTCACAGGTAAAAAAAGTCTCAGAGGTAAAAAAAGATTCGGGTAAAAATTCTAGCAGGTAGAAAAGTCTTATGGGTAGAAAAAGTCTCATGGGTAAAAAATTCCCGCAGGTAAAAAGTCTCAGGGGTAAAATAAGTCTCATGGGTAAAAAAAGTCTCAGGGGTAAAATAAGTCTCATGGGTAAAAAAAGATTTGCGTAAAAAGTCTAGCAGGTAGAAAAGTCTCACAGGTAGAAAAAGTCTCATGGGTAGAATATTCCCGCATGTAAAAATCTCAGGGGTAAAATAAGTCTCAGGGGTAAAATAAGTCTCATGGGTACAATAAGTCTGACGGGTAAAAAAAGACTCATGGGTTAAAAAAGTCTCACAGGTAAAAAAAGTTTCAGAGGTAAAAAAAGATTCGGGTAAAATGTCTAGCAGGTAGAAAAGTCGCACAGGTAGAAAAAGTCTCATGGGTAAAAAATTCCCGCAGTTAAAAAGTCTCAGGGGTAAAATAAGTCTCAGGGGTAAGATAACTCTCAGGGGTAAAAAAAGTCTCACAGGTAAAAAAAGTCTCATGGGTTAAAAAACATCTGACGGGTAAAAAGTCTCAGAGGTAAAAAGTCCCATATGAAAAAAATATCTCACGTGAAAAAAGTCTGACGAGTAAAAAAAGTCATGGGTAAAAAAAGGCTCACAGGTAAAAAAAGATTCGGGTAAAAAGTCTAGCAGGTAGAAAAGTCGCACAGGTAGAAAAAGTCTCATGGGTAAAAAATTCCCGCATGTAAAAATATCAGGGGTAAAATAAGTCTCAGGGCTAAAATAAGTCTCAGGGGTAAAAAAAGTCTCACAGGTAAAAAAAGTCTCAGAGGTAAAAAAAGATTCGGGTAAAAAATCTAGCAGGTAGAAAAGTCTTATGGGTAAAAAATTCCCGCATGTAAAAATCTCAGGGGTAAAATAAGTCTCAGGGGTAAAATAAGTCTCATGGGTAAAAAAAGTCTCACAGGTAAAAAAAGTCTCACGGGTGAAAAAAGTCTCACAGGCAAAAAAACGTCTCAGAGGCAAAAAGTCCCATAGGTAAAAAATGTCTCATGGGAAAAAAGTCTGACGGGTAAAAAAAGTCATGGGTAAAAAAAAGTCTCACAGGTAAAAAAAGTCTCAGAGGTAAAAAAAGATTCGGGTAAAAAGTCTAGCAGGTAGAAAAGTCTTATGGGTAGAAAAAGTCTCATGGGTAAAAAATTCCCGCAGGTAAAAAGTCTCAGGGGTAAAATAAGTCTCATGGGTAAAAAAAGTCTCAGGGGTAAAATAAGTCTCATGGGTAAAAAAAGATTTGCCTAAAAAGTCTAGCAGGTAGAAAAGTCTCACAGGTAGAAAAAGTCTCATGGGTAGAATATTCCCGCATGTAAAAATCTCAGGGGTAAAATAAGTCTCAGGGGTAAAATAAGTCTCATGGGTACAATAAGTCTGACGGGTAAAAAAAGTCTCATGGGTTAAAAAAGTCTCAGAGGTAAAAAAAGATTCGGGTAAAATGTCTAGCAGGTAGAAAAGTCTCACAGGTAGAAAAAGTCTCATGGGTAAAAAATTCCCACAGGTAAAAATCTCAGGGGTAAAATAAGTCTCAGGGGTAAAATAAGTCTCATGGGTAAAATAAGTCTGACGGGTAAAAAAAGTCATGGGTAAAAAAAGTCTCACAGGTAAAAAAAGTCTCAGAGGTAAAAAAAGATTCGGGTAAAATGTCTAGCAGGTAGAAAAAGTCTCATGGGTAGAATATTTCCGCATGTAAAAATCTCAGGGGTAAAATAAGTCTCAGGGGTAAAATAAGTCTCACAGGTAAAAAAAGTCTCACGGGTTAAAAAAGTCTCACGGGTTAAAAAACATCTGACGGGTGAAAAGTCTCAGAGGTAAAAAGTCCCATAGGTAAAAAATGTCTCACGTGAAAAAAGTCTGACGGGTAAAAAAAGTCACGGTTAAAAAAAGTCTCACAGGTAAAAAAAGTCTCAGAGGTAAAAAAAGATTCGGGTAAAAAGTCTAGCAGGTAGAAAAGTCTCACAGGTAGAAAAAGTCTCATGGGTAGAATATTCCCGCATGTAAAAATCTCAGGGGTAAAATAAGTCTCATGGGTACAATTAGTCTGACGGGTAAAAAAAGTCTCACGGGTTAAAAAACATCTGATGGGTGAAAAGTCTCAGAGGTAAAAAGTCCCATAGGTAAAAAATGTCTCACGTGAAAAAAGTCTGACGGGTAAAAAAAGTCATGGTTAAAAAAATCTCACAGGTAAAAAAAGTCTCAGAGGTAGAAAAAGATTTGGGTAAAAAGTCTAGCAGGTAGAAAAGTCTCACAGGTAGAAAAAGTCTCATGGGTAAAAAATTCCCGCAGGTAAAAAGTCTCAGGGGTAAAATAAGTCTCATGGGTACAATTAGTCTGACGGGTAAAAAAAGTCTCACAGGTAAAAAAAGTTTCAGAGGTAAAAAAAGATTCGGGTAAAATGTCTAGCAGGTAGAAAAGTCGCACAGGTAGAAAAAGTCTCATGGGTAAAAAATTCCCGCAGTTAAAAAGTCTCAGGGGTAAAATAAGTCTCAGGGGTAAGATAACTCTCAGGGGTAAAAAAAGTCTCACAGGTAAAAAAAGTCTCATGGGTTAAAAAACATCTGACGGGTAAAAAGTCTCAGAGGTAAAAAGTCCCATATGAAAAAAATATCTCACGTGAAAAAAGTCTGACGAGTAAAAAAAGTAATGGGTAAAAAAAGGCTCACAGGTAAAAAAAGATTCGGGTAAAAAGTCTAGCAGGTAGAAAAGTCGCACAGGTAGAAAAAGTCTCATGGGTAAAAAATTCCCGCATGTAAAAATCTCAGGGGTAAAATAAGTCTCAGGGGTAAAATAAGTCTCAGGGGTAAAAAAAGTCTCACAGGTAAAAAAAGTCTCACAGGTGAAAAAAGTCTCACAGGTAAAAAAAGTCTCAGAGGTAAAAAGTCCCATAGGTAAAAAATGTCTCACGTGAAAAAAGTCTGACGGGTAAAAAAAGTCATGGGTAAAAAAAGTCTCACAGGTAAAAAAAGTCTCAGAGGTAAAAAAAGATTCGGGTAAAAAGTCTAGCAGGTAGAAAAGTCTTATGGGTAGAAAAAGTCTCATGGGTAAAAAATTCCCGCAGGTAAAAAGTCTCAGGGGTAAAATAAGTCTCATGGGTAAAAAAAGTCTCAGGGGTAAAATAAGTCTCATGGGTAAAAAAAGATTTGCGTAAAAAGTCTAGCAGGTAGAAAAGTCTCACAGGTAGAAAAAGTCTCATGGGTAGAATATTCCCGCATGTAAAAATCTCAGGGGTAAAATAAGTCTCAGGGGTAAAATAAGTCTCATGGGTACAATAAGTCTGACGGGTAAAAAAAGTCTCATGGGTTAAAAAAGTCTCACAGGTAAAAAAAGTCTCAGAGGTAAAAAAAGATTCGGGTAAAATGTCTAGCAGGTAGAAAAGTCGCACAGGTAGAAAAAGTCTCATGGGTAAAAAATTCCCGCAGGTAAAAAGTCTCAGGGGTAAAATAAGTCTCAGGGGTAAGATAACTCTCAGGGGTAAAAAAAGTCTCACAGGTAAAAAAAGTCTCATGGGTTAAAAAACATCTGACGGGTAAAAAGTCTCAGAGGTAAAAAGTCCCATATGAAAAAAATATCTCACGGGAAAAAAGTCTGACGGGTAAAAAAAGTCATGGGTAAAAACAGTCTCACAGGTAAAAAAAGATTCGGGTAAAAAGTCTAGCAGGTAGAAAAGTCGCACAGGTAGAAAAAGTCTCATGGGTTAAAAAACATCTGACGGGTAAAAAGTCTCAGAGGTAAAAAGTCCCATAGGTAAAAAATGTCTCACGTGAAAAAAGTCTGACGGGTAAAAAAAGTCATGGGTAAAAACAGTCTCACAGGTAAAAAAAGATTCGGGTAAAAAGTCTAGCAGGTAGAAAAGTCGCACAGGTAGAAAAAGTCTCATGGGTTAAAAAACATCTGACGGGTAAAAAGTCTCAGAGGTAAAAAGTCCCATATGAAAAAAATATCTCACGTGAAAAAAGTCTGACGGGTAAAAAAAGTCATGGGTAAAAAAAGTCTCACAGGTAAAAAAAGTCCCTGAGGTAAAAAAAGATTCGGGTAAAAAGTCTCAGAGGTAGAACAGTCGCACAGGTAGAAAAAGTCTCATGGGTAAAAAATGTGTCACAGGTAAAAAAAGTCTCACGGGTAATAGAAGTCTCAGAGGTAAAAAAAGATTCGGGTAAAAAGTCTAGCAGGTAGAAAAGTCTCATAGGTAGAAAAAGTATCATGGGTAAAAAATTCCCGCAGGAAAAAATCTCAGAGGTAAAATAAGTCTCAGGGGTGAAATAAGTCTCATGGGTAAAAAAAGTCTCACAGGTAAAAAAAGTCTCACGGGTGAAAAAAGTCTCACAGGTAAAAAAAGTCTCAGAGGTAAAAAAAGATTCAGGGGTAAAAAGTCTAGCAGGTAGAAAAGTCTCACAGGTAGAAAAAGTCTCATGGGTAAAAAATTCCCGCAGGTAAAAATCTCATGGGTAAAATAAGTCTCAGGGGTAAAATAAGTCTCACAGGTAAAAAAAGTCTCACGGGTTAAAAAACATCTGACGGGTAAAAAATCTCAGAGGTAAAAAGTCCCATAGGTAAAAAATGTCTCACGGGAAAAAAGTCTGACGGGTAAAAAAAGTCATGGGTAAAAAAAGTCTCACAGGTAAAAAAAGTCCCTGAGGTAAAAAAAGATTCGGGTAAAAAGTCTCAGAGGTAGAAAATTCGCACAGGTAGAAAAAGTCTCATGGGTAAAAAATTCCCGCAGGTAAAAAGTCTCAGGGGTAAAATAAGTCTCAGGGGTAAAATAAGTCTCACAGGTAAAAAAAGTCTCACGGGTTAAAAAACATCTGACGGGTAAAAAGTCTCAGAGGTAAAAAGTCCCATAGGTAAAAAATGTCTCACGGGAAAAAAGTCTGACGGGTAAAAAAAGTCATGGGTAAAAAAAGTCTCACAGGTAAAAAAAGTCCCTGAGGTAAAAAAAGATTCGGGTAAAAAGTCTCAGAGGTAGAAAATTCGCACAGGTAGAAAAAGTCTCATGGGTAAAAAATTCCCGCAGGTAAAAAGTCTCAGGGGTAAAATAAGTCTCAGGGGTAAAATAAGTCTCACAGGTAAAAAAAGTCTCACGGGTGAAAAAAGTCTCACCGGTAAAAGAAGTCATGGGTAAAAAGGTCTCACAGTTAAAAAAAAAGTCTCACGGGTTAAAAAACATCTGACGGGTAAAAAGTGTCAGAGGTAAAAAGTCCCATAGGTAAAAAATGTCTCACGGGAAAAAAGTCTGACGGGTAAAAAAAGTCATGGGTGAAAAAGCCTCACAGGTAAAAGAAGTCTCAGAGGTAAAAAAAGATTCGGGTAATAATCTAGCAGGTAGAAAAGTCTCACAGGTAGAAAAAGTCTCATGGGTAAAAAATTCCCACAGGTAAAAATCTCATGGGTAAAATAAGACTCAGGGGGAAAATAAGTCTTAGGGGTAAAATAAGTCTTAGGGGTAAAAAAAGTCTCAGAGGTAAAAAAAGTCTCAGAGGTAAAAAAAGATTCGGGTAAAAAGTCTAGCAGGTAGAAAAGTCTCACAGGTAGAAAAAGTCTCATGGGTTAAAGATTCCCGCAGGTAAAAATCTCAGGGGTAAAATAAGTCTCACAGGTAAAATAAGTCTCAGGGGTAAAAAAAGTCTCACGGTTTAAAAAACATCTGACGGGTAAAAAGTCTCAGAGGTAAAAAGTCCCATATGAAAAAAGTATCTCACGTGAAAAAAGTCTGACGGGTAAAATAAGTCATGGGTAAAAAAAGGCTCACAGGTAAAAAAAGATTCGGGTAAAAAGTCTAGCAGGTAGAAAAGTCGCACAGGTAGAAAAAGTTTCATGGGTAAAAAATTCCCGCATGTAAAAATCTCAGGGGTAAAATAAGTCTCAGGGGTAAAATAAGTCTCAGGGGTAAAAAAAGTCTCACAGGTAAAAAAAGTCTCACGGGCGAAAAAAGTCTCACAGGTAAAAAAAGTCTCAGAGGTAAAAAGTCCCATAGGTAAATATGTCTCACATGAAAAAAGTCTCACGGGTAAAAGAAGTCATGGGTAAAAAGGTCTCACAGTTAAAAAAAGTCTCCCGGGTTAAAAAACATCTGACGGGTAAAAAGTATCAGAGGTAAAAAGTCCCATAGGTAAAAAATGTCTCACGTGAAAAAAGTCTGACGGGTAAAAAAAGTCATGGGGAAAAAAAAGTCTCACAGGTAAAAAAAGTCTCAGAGGTAAAAAAAGATTCGGGTAAAATGTCTAGCAGGTAGAAAAGTCGCACAGGTAGAAAAAGTCTCATGGGTAAAAAATTCCCGCAGTTAAAAAGTCTCAGGGGTAAAATAAGTCTCAGGGGTAAGATAACTCTCAGGGGTAAAAAAAGTCTCACAGGTAAAAAAAGTCTCATGGGTTAAAAAACATCTGACGGGTAAAAAGTCTCAGAGGTAAAAAGTCCCATATGAAAAAAATATCTCACGTGAAAAAAGTCTGACGAGTAAAAAAAGTCATGGGTAAAAAAAGGCTCACAGGTAAAAAAAGATTCGGGTAAAAAGTCTAGCAGGTAGAAAAGTCGCACAGGTAGAAAAAGTTTCATGGGTAAAAAATTCCCGCATGTAAAAATCTCAGGGGTAAAATAAGTCTCAGGGGTAAAATAAGTCTCAGGGGTAAAAAAAGTCTCACAGGTAAAAAAAGTCTCACGGGCGAAAAAAGTCTCACAGGTAAAAAAAGTCTCAGAGGTAAAAAGTCCCATAGGTAAATATGTCTCACGTGAAAAAAGTCTCACGGGTAAAAGAAGTCATGGGTAAAAAGGTCTCACAGTTAAAAAAAGTCTCACGGGTTAAAAAACATCTGACGGGTAAAAAGTATCAGAGGTAAAAAGTCCCATAGGTAAAAAATGTCTCACGTGAAAAAAGTCTGACGGGTAAAAAAAGTCATGGGGAAAAAAAAGTCTCACAGGTAAAAAAAGTCTCAGAGGTAAAAAAAGATTCGGGTAAAATGTCTAGCAGGTAGAAAAGTCGCACAGGTAGAAAAAGTCTCATGGGTAAAAAATTCCCGCAGTTAAAAAGTCTCAGGGGTAAAATAAGTCTCAGGGGTAAGATAACTCTCAGGGGTAAAAAAAGTCTCACAGGTAAAAAAAGTCTCATGGGTTAAAAAACATCTGACGGGTAAAAAGTCTCAGAGGTAAAAAGTCCCATATGAAAAAAATATCTCACGTGAAAAAAGTCTGACGAGTAAAAAAAGTCATGGGTAAAAAAAGGCTCACAGGTAAAAAAAGATTCGGGTAAAAAGTCTAGCAGGTAGAAAAGTCGCACAGGTAGAAAAAGTCTCATGGGTAAAAAATTCCCGCATGTAAAAATCTCAGGGGTAAAATAAGTCTCAGGGGTAAAATAAGTCTCAGGGGTAAAAAAAGTCTCACAGGTAAAAAAAGTCTCACAGGTGAAAAAAGTCTCACAGGTAAAAAAAGTCTCAGAGGTAAAAAGTCCCATAGGTAAAAAATGTCTCACGTGAAAAAAGTCTCACGGGTAAAAGAAGTCATGGGTAAAAAGGTCTCACAGTTAAAAAAAGTCTCACGGGTTAAAAAACATCTGACGGGTAAAAAGTCTCAGAGGTAAAAAGTCCCATAGGTAAAAAATGTCTCACGTGAAAAAAGTCTGACGGGTAAAAAAAGTCATGTGTAAAAAAAGTCTCACAGTTAAAAAAAGTCTCAGAGGTAAAAAAAGATTCGGGTAAAATGTCTAGCAGGTAGAAAAGTCTTATGGGTAGAAAAAGTCTCATGGGTAAAAAATTCCCGCAGGTAAAAAGTCTCAGGGGTAAAATAAGTCTCATGGGTAAAAAAAATCTCAGGGGTAAAATAAGTCTCATGGGTAAAAAAAGATTTGCGTAAAAAGTCTAGCAGGTAGAAAAGTCTCACAGGTAGAAAAAGCCTCATGGGTAGAATATTCCCGCATGTAAAAATCTCAGGGGTAAAATAAGTCTCAGGGGTAAAATAAGTCTCATGGGTAAAAAAAGTCTCACAGGTAAAAAAAGTCTCACGGGTGAAAAAAGTCTCACAGGCAAAAAAACGTCTCAGAGGCAAAAAGTCCCATAGGTAAAAAATGTCTCACGGGAAAAAAGTCTGACGGGTAAAAAAAGTCATGGGTAAAAAAAAGTCTCACAGGTAAAAAAAGTCTCAGAGGTAAAAAAAGATTCGGGTAAAAAGTCTAGCAGGTAGAAAAGTCGCACAGGTAGAAAAAGTCTCATGGGTAAAAAATTCCCGCAGGTAAAAAGTCTCAGGGGTAAAATAAGTCTCATGGGTAAAAAAAGTCTCAGGGGTAAAATAAGTCTCATGGGTAAAAAAAGATTTGCCTAAAAAGTCTAGCAGGTAGAAAAGTCTCACAGGTAGAAAAAGTCTCATGGGTAGAATATTCCCGCATGTAAAAATCTCAGGGGTAAAATAAGTCTCAGGGGTAAAATAAGTCTCATGGGTACAATAAGTCTGACGGGTAAAAAAAGTCTCATGGGTTAAAAAAGTCTCAGAGGTAAAAAAAGATTCGGGTAAAATGTCTAGCAGGTAGAAAAGTCTCACAGGTAGAAAAAGTCTCATGGGTAAAAAATTCCCACAGGTAAAAATCTCAGGGGTAAAATAAGTCTCAGGGGTAAAATAAGTCTCATGGGTAAAATAAGTCTGACGGGTAAAAAAAGTCATGGGTAAAAAAAGTCTCACAGGTAAAAAAAGTCTCAGAGGTAAAAAAAGATTTGGGTAAAATGTCTAGCAGGTAGAAAAGTCTAGCAGGTAGAAAAAGTCTCATGGGTAGAATATTTCCGCATGTAAAAATCTCAGGGGTAAAATAAGTCTCAGGGGTAAAATAAGTCTCACAGGTAAAAAAAGTCTCACGGGTTAAAAAAGTCTCACGGGTTAAAAAACATCTGACGGGTGAAAAGTCTCAGAGGTAAAAAGTCCCATAGGTAAAAAATGTCTCACGTGAAAAAAGTCTGACGGGTAAAAAAAGTCACGGTTAAAAAAAGTCTCACAGGTAAAAAAAGTCTCAGAGGTAAAAAAAGATTCGGGTAAAAAGTCTAGCAGGTAGAAAAGTCTCACAGGTAGAAAAAGTCTCATGGGTAGAATATTCCCGCATGTAAAAATCTCAGGGGTAAAATAAGTCTCATGGGTACAATTAGTCTGACGGGTAAAAAAAGTCTCACGGGTTAAAAAACATCTGATGGGTGAAAAGTCTCAGAGGTAAAAAGTCCCATAGGTAAAAAATGTCTCACGTGAAAAAAGTCTGACGGGTAAAAAAAGTCATGGTTAAAAAAATCTCACAGGTAAAAAAAGTCTCAGAGGTAGAAAAAGATTCGGGTAAAAAGTCTAGCAGGTAGAAAAGTCTCACAGGTAGAAAAAGTCTCATGGGTAAAAAATTCCCGCAGGTAAAAAGTCTCAGGGGTAAAATAAGTCTCATGGGTACAATTAGTCTGACGGGTAAAAAAAGGCTCACAGGTAAAAAAAGTTTCAGAGGTAAAAAAAGATTCGGGTAAAATGTCTAGCAGGTAGAAAAGTCGCACAGGTAGAAAAAGTCTCATGGGTAAAAAATTCCCGCAGGTAAAAAGTCTCAGGGGTAAAATAAGTCTCAGGGGTAAGATAACTCTCAGGGGTAAAAAAAGTCTCACAGGTAAAAAAAGTCTCATGGGTTAAAAAACATCTGACGGGTAAAAAGTCTCAGAGGTAAAAAGTCCCATATGAAAAAAATATCTCACGTGAAAAAAGTCTGACGAGTAAAAAAAGTCATGGGTAAAAAAAGGCTCACAGGTAAAAAAAGATTCGGGTAAAAAGTCTAGCAGGTAGAAAAGTCGCACAGGTAGAAAAAGTCTCATGGGTAAAAAATTCCCGCATGTAAAAATATCAGGGGTAAAATAAGTCTCAGGGCTAAAATAAGTCTCAGGGGTAAAAAAAGTCTCACAGGTAAAAAAAGTCTCACAGGTGAAAAAAGTCTCACAGGTAAAAAAAGTCTCAGAGGTAAAAAGTCCCATAGGTAAAAAATGTCTCACGTGAAAAAAGTCTGACGGGTAAAAAAAGTCATGGGTAAAAAAAGTCTCACAGGTAAAAAAAGTCTCAGAGGTAAAAAAAGATTCGGGTAAAAAGTCTAGCAGGTAGAAAAGTCTTATGGGTAGAAAAAGTCTCATGGGTAAAAAATTCCCGCAGGTAAAAAGTCTCAGGGGTAAAATAAGTCTCATGGGTAAAAAAAGTCTCAGGGGTAAAATAAGTCTCATGGGTAAAAAAAGATTTGCGTAAAAAGTCTAGCAGGTAGAAAAGTCTCACAGGTAGAAAAAGTCTCATGGGTAGAATATTCCCGCATGTAAAAATCTCAGGGGTAAAATAAGTCTCAGGGGTAAAATAAGTCTCATGGGTACAATAAGTCTGACGGGTAAAAAAAGTCTCATGGGTTAAAAAAGTCTCACAGGTAAAAAAAGTTTCAGAGGTAAAAAAAGATTCGGGTAAAATGTCTAGCAGGTAGAAAAGTCGCACAGGTAGAAAAAGTCTCATGGGTAAAAAATTCCCGCAGGTAAAAAGTCTCAGGGGTAAAATAAGTCTCAGGGGTAAGATAACTCTCAGGGGTAAAAAAAGTCTCACAGGTAAAAAAAGTCTCATGGGTTAAAAAACATCTGACGGGTAAAAAGTCTCAGAGGTAAAAAGTCCCATATGAAAAAAATATCTCACGGGAAAAAAGTCTGACGGGTAAAAAAAGTCATGGGTAAAAAAAGTCCCTGAGGTAAAAAAAGATTCGGGTAAAAAGTCTCAGAGGTAGAACAGTCGCACAGGTAGAAAAAGTCTCATGGGTAAAAAATGTGTCACAGGTAAAAAAAGTCTCACGGGTAATAGAAGTCTCAGAGGTAAAAAAAGATTCGGGTAAAAAGTCTAGCAGGTAGAAAAGTCTCATAGGTAGAAAAAGTATCATGGGTAAAAAATTCCCGCAGGAAAAAATCTCAGAGGTAAAATAAGTCTCAGGGGTGAAATAAGTCTCATGGGTAAAAAAAGTCTCACAGGTAAAAAAAGTCTCACGGGTGAAAAAAGTCTCACAGGTAAAAAAAGTCTCAGAGGTAAAAAAAGATTCAGGGGTAAAAAGTCTAGCAGGTAGAAAAGTCTCACAGGTAGAAAAAGTCTCATGGGTAAAAAATTCCCGCAGGTAAAAATCTCATGGGTAAAATAAGTCTCAGGGGTAAAATAAGTCTCACAGGTAAAAAAAGTCTCACGGGTTAAAAAACATCTGACGGGTAAAAAATCTCAGAGGTAAAAAGTCCCATAGGTAAAAAATGTCTCACGGGAAAAAAGTCTGACGGGTAAAAAAAGTCATGGGTAAAAAAAGTCTCACAGGTAAAAAAAGTCCCTGAGGTAAAAAAAGATTCGGGTAAAAAGTCTCAGAGGTAGAAAATTCGCACAGGTAGAAAAAGTCTCATGGGTAAAAAATTCCCGCAGGTAAAAAGTCTCAGGGGTAAAATAAGTCTCAGGGGTAAAATAAGTCTCACAGGTAAAAAAAGTCTCACGGGTGAAAAAAGTCTCACCGGTAAAAGAAGTCATGGGTAAAAAGGTCTCACAGTTAAAAAAAAAGTCTCACGGGTTAAAAAACATCTGACGGGTAAAAAGTGTCAGAGGTAAAAAGTCCCATAGGTAAAAAATGTCTCACGGGAAAAAAGTCTGACGGGTAAAAAAAGTCATGGGTGAAAAAGCCTCACAGGTAAAAGAAGTCTCAGAGGTAAAAAAAGATTCGGGTAAAAATCTAGCAGGTAGAAAAGTCTCACAGGTAGAAAAAGTCTCATGGGTAAAAAATTCCCACAGGTAAAAATCTCATGGGTAAAATAAGACTCAGGGGGAAAATAAGTCTTAGGGGTAAAATAAGTCTTAGGGGTAAAAAAAGTCTCAGAGGTAAAAAAAGTCTCAGAGGTAAAAAAAGATTCGGGTAAAAAGTCTAGCAGGTAGAAAAGTCTCACAGGTAGAAAAAGTCTCATGGGTTAAAGATTCCCGCAGGTAAAAATCTCAGGGGTAAAATAAGTCTCACAGGTAAAATAAGTCTCAGGGGTAAAAAAAGTCTCACGGTTTAAAAAACATCTGACGGGTAAAAAGTCTCAGAGGTAAAAAGTCCCATATGAAAAAAGTATCTCACGTGAAAAAAGTCTGACGGGTAAAATAAGTCATGGGTAAAAAAAGGCTCACAGGTAAAAAAAGATTCTGGTAAAAAGTCTAGCAGGTAGAAAAGTCGCACAGGTAGAAAAAGTTTCATGGGTAAAAAATTCCCGCATGTAAAAATCTCAGGGGTAAAATAAGTCTCAGGGGTAAAATAAGTCTCAGGGGTAAAAAAAGTCTCACAGGTAAAAAAAGTCTCACGGGCGAAAAAAGTCTCACAGGTAAAAAAAGTCTCAGAGGTAAAAAGTCCCATAGGTAAATATGTCTCACGTGAAAAAAGTCTCACGGGTAAAAGAAGTCATGGGTAAAAAGGTCTCACAGTTAAAAAAAGTCTCACGGGTTAAAAAACATCTGACGGGTAAAAAGTATCAGAGGTAAAAAGTCCCATAGGTAAAAAATGTCTCACGTGAAAAAAGTCTGACGGGTAAAAAAAGTCATGGGGAAAAAAAAGTCTCACAGGTAAAAAAAGTCTCAGAGGTAAAAAAAGATTCGGGTAAAATGTCTAGCAGGTAGAAAAGTCGCACAGGTAGAAAAAGTCTCATGGGTAAAAAATTCCCGCAGTTAAAAAGTCTGAGGGGTAAAATAAGTCTCAGGAGTAAGATAACTCTCAGGGGTAAAAAAAGTCTCACAGGTAAAAAAAGTCTCATGGGTTAAAAAACATCTGACGGGTAAAAAGTCTCAGAGGTAAAAAGTCCCATATGAAAAAAATATCTCACGTGAAAAAAGTCTGACGAGTAAAAAAAGTCATGGGTAAAAAAAGGCTCACAGGTAAAAAAAGATTCGGGTAAAAAGTCTAGCAGGTAGAAAAGTCGCACAGGTAGAAAAAGTCTCATGGGTAAAAAATTCCCGCATGTAAAAATCTCAGGGGTAAAATAAGTCTCAGGGGTAAAATAAGTCTCAGGGTTAAAAAAAGTCTCACAGGTAAAAAAAGTCTCACAGGTGAAAAAAGTCTCACAGGTAAAAAAAGTATCAGAGGTAAAAAGTCCCATAGGTAAAAAATGTCTCACGTGAAAAAAGTCTCACGGGTAAAAGAAGTCATGGGTAAAAAGGTCTCACAGTTAAAAAAAGTCTCACGGGTTAAAAAACATCTGACGGGTAAAAAGAATCAGAGGTAAAAAGTCCCATAGGTAAAAAATGTCTCACGTGAAAAAAGTCTGACGGGTAAAAAAAGTCATGTGTAAAAAAAGTCTCACAGTTAAAAAAAGTCTCAGAGGTAAAAAAAGATTCGGGTAAAATGTCTAGCAGGTAGAAAAGTCTTATGGGTAGAAAAAGTCTCATGGGTAAAAAATTCCCGCAGGTAAAAAGTCTCAGGGGTAAAATAAGTCTCATGGGTAAAAAAAATCTCAGGGGTAAAATACGTCTCATGGGTAAAAAAAGATTTGCGTAAAAAGTCTAGCAGGTAGAAAAGTCTCACAGGTAGAAAAAGCCTCATGGGTAGAATATTCCCGCATGTAAAAATCTCAGGGGTAAAATAAGTCTCAGGGGTAAAATAAGTCTCATGGGTACAATAAGTCTGACGGGTAAAAAAAGTCTCATGGGTTAAAAAAGTCTCACAGGTAAAAAAAGATTCGGGTAAAATGTCTAGCAGGTAGAAAAGTCTCACAGGTAGAAAAAGTCTCATGGGTAAAAAATTCCCGCAGGTAAAAAGTCTCAGAGGCAAAATAAGTCTCACAGGTAAAATAAGTCTCACAGGTAAAATAAGTCTCAGGGATAAAAAAAGTCTCATGGGTTAAAAATCATCTGACTGGTGAAAAGTCTCAGAGGTAAAAAGTCCCATAGGTAAAAAATGTCTTACGTGAAAAAAGTCTGACGGGTAAAAAAAGTCATGGTTAAAAAAAGTCTCAGAGGTAAAAAAAGATTCGGGTAAAAAGTCTAGCAGGTAGAAATGTTGCACAGGTAGAAAAAGTCTCATGGGTAAAAAATTCCCGCAGTTAAAAAGTCTCAGGGGTAAAATAAGTCTCAGGGGTAAAATAAGTCTCAGGGGTAAAAAAAGTCTCACAGGTAAAAAAAGTCTCACAGGTGAAAAAAGTCTCACAGGTAAAAAAAGTCTCAGAGGTAAAAAGTCCCATAGGTAAAAAATGTCTGAGGTGAAAAAAGTCTCACGGGTAAAAGAAGTCATGGGTAAAAAGGTCACACAGTTAAAAAAAGTCTCACGGGTTAAAAAACATCTGACGGGTAAAAAGTATCAGAGGTAAAAAGTCCCATAGGTAAAAAATGTCTCACGGGAAAAAAGTCTGACGGGTAAAAAAACTCATGGGTAAATAAAGTCTCACAGGTAAAAAAAGTCTCAGAGGTAAAGAAAGATTCGGGTAAAATGTCTAGCAGGTAGAAAAGTCGCACAGGTAGAAAAAGTCTCATGGGTAAAAAATTCCCGCAGGTAAAATAAGTCTCAGGGGTAAAATAAGTCTAAGGGGTAAAAAAAGTCTCACAGGTAAAAGAAGTCTCAGAGGTAAAAAAAGATTCGGGTAAAATGTCTAGCAGGTAGAAAAGTCGCACAGGTAGAAAAAGTCTCATGGGTAAAAAATTCCCGCAGGTAAAAAGTCTCAGGGCTAAAATAAGTCTCAGGGGTAAAATAAGTCTCATGGGTAAAATAAGTCTGACGGGTAAAAAAAGTCATGGGTAAAAAAAGTCTCACAGCTAAAAAAAGTCTCAGAGGTAAAAAAAGATTCGGGTAAAATGTCTAGCAGGTAGAAAAGTCTAGCAGGTAGAAAAAGTCTCATGGGTAAAAAATTCCCGCATGTAAAAATCTCAGGGGTAAAATAAGTCTCAGGGGTAAAATAAGTCTCAGGGGTAAAAAAAGTCTCACAGGTAAAAAAAGTCTCACAGGTGAAAAAAGTCTCACAGGTAAAAAAAGTCTCAGAGGTAAAAAGTCCCATAGGTAAAAAATGTCTCACGTGAAAAAAGTCTCACGGGTAAAAGAAGTCATGGGTAAAAAGGTCTCACAGTTAAAAAAAGTCTCACGGGTTAAAAAACATCTGACGGGTAAAAAGTATCAGAGGTAAAAAGTCCCATAGGTAAAAAATGTCTCACGTGAAAAAAGTCTGACGGGTAAAAAAAGTCATGGGGAAAAAAAAGTCTCACAGGTAAAAAAAGTCTCAGAGGTAAAAAAAGATTCGGGTAAAATGTCTAGCAGGTAGAAAAGTCGCACAGGTAGAAAAAGTCTCATGGGTAAAAAATTCCCGCAGTTAAAAAGTCTGAGGGGTAAAATAAGTCTCAGGAGTAAGATAACTCTCAGGGGTAAAAAAAGTCTCACAGGTAAAAAAAGTCTCATGGGTTAAAAAACATCTGACGGGTAAAAAGTCTCAGAGGTAAAAAGTCCCATATGAAAAAAATATCTCACGTGAAAAAAGTCTGACGAGTAAAAAAAGTCATGGGTAAAAAAAGGCTCACAGGTAAAAAAAGATTCGGGTAAAAAGTCTAGCAGGTAGAAAAGTCGCACAGGTAGAAAAAGTCTCATGGGTAAAAAATTCCCGCATGTAAAAATCTCAGGGGTAAAATAAGTCTCAGGGGTAAAATAAGTCTCAGGGGTAAAAAAAGTCTCACAGGTAAAAAAAGTCTCACAGGTGAAAAAAGTCTCACAGGTAAAAAAAGTATCAGAGGTAAAAAGTCCCATAGGTAAAAAATGTCTCACGTGAAAAAAGTCTCACGGGTAAAAGAAGTCATGGGTAAAAAGGTCTCACAGTTAAAAAAAGTCTCACGGGTTAAAAAACATCTGACGGGTAAAAAGAATCAGAGGTAAAAAGTCCCATAGGTAAAAAATGTCTCACGTGAAAAAAGTCTGACGGGTAAAAAAAGTCATGTGTAAAAAAAGTCTCACAGTTAAAAAAAGTCTCAGAGGTAAAAAAAGATTCGGGTAAAATGTCTAGCAGGTAGAAAAGTCTTATGGGTAGAAAAAGTCTCATGGGTAAAAAATTCCCGCAGGTAAAAAGTCTCAGGGGTAAAATAAGTCTCATGGGTAAAAAAAATCTCAGGGGTAAAATAAGTCTCATGGGTAAAAAAAGATTTGCGTAAAAAGTCTAGCAGGTAGAAAAGTCTCACAGGTAGAAAAAGCCTCATGGGTAGAATATTCCCGCATGTAAAAATCTCAGGGGTAAAATAAGTCTCAGGGGTAAAATAAGTCTCATGGGTAAAAAAAGTCTCACAGGTAAAAAAAGTCTCACGGGTGAAAAAAGTCTCACAGGCAAAAAAACGTCTCAGAGGCAAAAAGTCCCATAGGTAAAAAATGTCTCATGGGAAAAAAGTCTGACGGGTAAAAAAAGTCATGGGTAAAAAAAAGTCTCACAGGTAAAAAAAGTCTCAGAGGTAAAAAAAGATTCGGGTAAAAAGTCTAGCAGGTAGAAAAGTCTTATGGGTAGAAAAAGTCTCATGGGTAAAAAATTCCCGCAGGTAAAAAGTCTCAGGGGTAAAATAAGTCTCATGGGTAAAAAAAGTCTCAGGGGTAAAATAAGTCTCATGGGTAAAAAAAGATTTGCCTAAAAAGTCTAGCAGGTAGAAAAGTCTCACAGGTAGAAAAAGCCTCATGGGTAGAATATTCCCGCATGTAAAAATCTCAGGGGTAAAATAAGTCTCAGGGGTAAAATAAGTCTCATGGGTACAATAAGTCTGACGGGTAAAAAAAGTCTCATGGGTTAAAAAAGTCTCAGAGGTAAAAAAAGATTCGGGTAAAATGTCTAGCAGGTAGAAAAGTCTCACAGGTAGAAAAAGTCTCATGGGTAAAAAATTCCCACAGGTAAAAATCTCAGGGGTAAAATAAGTCTCAGGGGTAAAATAAGTCTCATGGGTAAAATAAGTCTGACGGGTAAAAAAAGTCATGGGTAAAAAAAGTCTCACAGGTAAAAAAAGTCTCAGAGGTAAAAAAAGATTCGGGTAAAATGTCTAGCAGGTAGAAAAGTCTAGCAGGTAGAAAAAGTCTCATGGGTAGAATATTTCCGCATGTAAAAATCTCAGGGGTAAAATAAGTCTCAGGGGTAAAATAAGTCTCACAGGTAAAAAAAGTCTCACGGGTTAAAAAAGTCTCACGGGTTAAAAAACATCTGACGGGTGAAAAGTCTCAGAGGTAAAAAGTCCCATAGGTAAAAAATGTCTCACGTGAAAAAAGTCTGACGGGTAAAAAAAGTCACGGTTAAAAAAAGTCTCACAGGTAAAAAAAGTCTCAGAGGTAAAAAAAGATTCGGGTAAAAAGTCTAGCAGGTAGAAAAGTCTCACAGGTAGAAAAAGTCTCATGGGTAGAATATTCCCGCATGTAAAAATCTCAGGGGTAAAATAAGTCTCATGGGTACAATTAGTCTGACGGGTAAAAAAAGTCTCACGGGTTAAAAAACATCTGATGGGTGAAAAGTCTCAGAGGTAAAAAGTCCCATAGGTAAAAAATGTCTCACGTGAAAAAAGTCTGACGGGTAAAAAAAGTCATGGTTAAAAAAATCTCACAGGTAAAAAAAGTCTCAGAGGTAGAAAAAGATTCGGGTAAAAAGTCTAGCAGGTAGAAAAGTCTCACAGGTTGAAAAAGTCTCATGGGTAAAAAATTCCCGCAGGTAAAAAGTCTCAGGGGTAAAATAAGTCTCATGGGTACAATTAGTCTGACGGGTAAAAAAAGGCTCACAGGTAAAAAAAGTTTCAGAGGTAAAAAAAGATTCGGGTAAAATGTCTAGCAGGTAGAAAAGTCGCACAGGTAGAAAAAGTCTCATGGGTAAAAAATTCCCGCAGGTAAAAAGTCTCAGGGGTAAAATAAGTCTCAGGAGTAAGATAACTCTCAGGGGTAAAAAAAGTCTCACAGGTAAAAAAAGTCTCATGGGTTAAAAAACATCTGACGGGTAAAAAGTCTCAGAGGTAAAAAGTCCCATATGAAAAAAATATCTCACGTGAAAAAAGTCTGACGAGTAAAAAAAGTCATGGGTAAAAAAAGGCTCACAGGTAAAAAAAGATTCGGGTAAAAAGTCTAGCAGGTAGAAAAGTCGCACAGGTAGAAAAAGTCTCATGGGTAAAAAATTCCCGCATGTAAAAATCTCAGGGGTAAAATAAGTCTCAGGGGTAAAATAAGTCTCAGGGGTAAAAAAAGTCTCACAGGTAAAAAAAGTCTCACAGGTGAAAAAAGTCTCACAGGTAAAAAAAGTCTCAGAGGTAAAAAGTCCCATAGGTAAAAAATGTCTCACGTGAAAAAAGTCTGACGGGTAAAAAAAGTCATGGGTAAAAAAAGTCTCACAGGTAAAAAAAGTCTCAGAGGTAAAAAAAGATTCGGGTAAAAAGTCTAGCAGGTAGAAAAGTCTTATGGGTAGAAAAAGTCTCATGGGTAAAAAATTCCCGCAGGTAAAAAGTCTCAGGGGTAAAATAAGTCTTATGGGTAAAAAAAGTCTCAGGGGTAAAATAAGTCTCATGGGTAAAAAAAGATTTGCGTAAAAAGTCTAGCAGGTAGAAAAGTCTCACAGGTAGAAAAAGTCTCATGGGTAGAATATTCCCGCATGTAAAAATCTCAGGGGTAAAATAAGTCTCAGGGGTAAAATAAGTCTCATGGGTACAATAAGTCTGACGGGTAAAAAAAGTCTCATGGGTTAAAAAAGTCTCACAGGTAAAAAAAGTTTCAGAGGTAAAAAAAGATTCGGGTAAAATGTCTAGCAGGTAGAAAAGTCGCACAGGTAGAAAAAGTCTCATGGGTAAAAAATTCCCGCAGGTAAAAAGTCTCAGGGGTAAAATAAGTCTCAGGGGTAAGATAACTCTCAGGGGTAAAAAAAGTCTCACAGGTAAAAAAAGTCTCATGGGTTAAAAAACATCTGACGGGTAAAAAGTCTCAGAGGTAAAAAGTCCCATATGAAAAAAATATCTCACGGGAAAAAAGTCTGACGGGTAAAAAAAGTCATGGGTAAAAACAGTCTCACAGGTAAAAAAAGATTCGGGTAAAAAGTCTAGCAGGTAGAAAAGTCGCACAGGTAGAAAAAGTCTCATGGGTTAAAAAACATCTGACGGGTAAAAAGTCTCAGAGGTAAAAAGTCCCATAGGTAAAAAATGTCTCACGTGAAAAAAGTCTGACGGGTAAAAAAAGTCATGGGTAAAAAAAGTCTCACAGGTAAAAAAAGTCCCTGAGGTAAAAAAAGATTCGGGTAAAAAGTCTCAGAGGTAGAACAGTCGCACAGGTAGAAAAAGTCTCATGGGTAAAAAATGTGTCACAGGTAAAAAAAGTCTCACGGGTAATAGAAGTCTCAGAGGTAAAAAAAGATTCGGGTAAAAAGTCTAGCAGGTAGAAAAGTCTCATAGGTAGAAAAAGTATCATGGGTAAAAAATTCCCGCAGGAAAAAATCTCAGAGGTAAAATAAGTCTCAGGGGTGAAATAAGTCTCATGGGTAAAAAAAGTCTCACAGGTAAAAAAAGTCTCACGGGTGAAAAAAGTCTCACAGGTAAAAAAAGTCTCAGAGGTAAAAAAAGATTCAGGGGTAAAAAGTCTAGCAGGTAGAAAAGTCTCACAGGTAGAAAAAGTCTCATGGGTAAAAAATTCCCGCAGGTAAAAATCTCATGGGTAAAATAAGTCTCAGGGGTAAAATAAGTCTCACAGGTAAAAAAAGTCTCACGGGTTAAAAAACATCTGACGGGTAAAAAATCTCAGAGGTAAAAAGTCCCATAGGTAAAAAATGTCTCACGGGAAAAAAGTCTGACGGGTAAAAAAAGTCATGGGTAAAAAAAGTCTCACAGGTAAAAAAAGTCCCTGAGGTAAAAAAAGATTCGGGTAAAAAGTCTCAGAGGTAGAAAATTCGCACAGGTAGAAAAAGTCTCATGGGTAAAAAATTCCCGCAGGTAAAAAGTCTCAGGGGTAAAATAAGTCTCAGGGGTAAAATAAGTCTCACAGGTAAAAAAAGTCTCACGGGTGAAAAAAGTCTCACCGGTAAAAGAAGTCATGGGTAAAAAGGTCTCACAGTTAAAAAAAAAGTCTCACGGGTTAAAAAACATCTGACGGGTAAAAAGTGTCAGAGGTAAAAAGTCCCATAGGTAAAAAATGTCTCACGGGAAAAAAGTCTGACGGGTAAAAAAAGTCATGGGTGAAAAAGCCTCACAGGTAAAAGAAGTCTCAGAGGTAAAAAAAGATTCGGGTAAAAATCTAGCAGGTAGAAAAGTCTCACAGGTAGAAAAAGTCTCATGGGTAAAAAATTCCCACAGGTAAAAATCTCATGGGTAAAATAAGACTCAGGGGGAAAATAAGTCTTAGGGGTAAAATAAGTCTTAGGGGTAAAAAAAGTCTCAGAGGTAAAAAAAGTCTCAGAGGTAAAAAAAGATTCGGGTAAAAAGTCTAGCAGGTAGAAAAGTCTCACAGGTAGAAAAAGTCTCATGGGTTAAAGATTCCCGCAGGTAAAAATCTCAGGGGTAAAATAAGTCTCACAGGTAAAATAAGTCTCAGGGGTAAAAAAAGTCTCACGGTTTAAAAAACATCTGACGGGTAAAAAGTCTCAGAGGTAAAAAGTCCCATATGAAAAAAGTATCTCACGTGAAAAAAGTCTGACGGGTAAAATAAGTCATGGGTAAAAAAAGGCTCACAGGTAAAAAAAGATTCTGGTAAAAAGTCTAGCAGGTAGAAAAGTCGCACAGGTAGAAAAAGTTTCATGGGTAAAAAATTCCCGCATGTAAAAATCTCAGGGGTAAAATAAGTCTCAGGGGTAAAATAAGTCTCAGGGGTAAAAAAAGTCTCACAGGTAAAAAAAGTCTCACAGGTAAAAAAAGTCTCACGGGCGAAAAAAGTCTCACAGGTAAAAAAAGTCTCAGAGGTAAAAAGTCCCATAGGTAAATATGTCTCACGTGAAAAAAGTCTCACGGGTAAAAGAAGTCATGGGTAAAAAGGTCTCACAGTTAAAAAAAGTCTCACGGGTTAAAAAACATCTGACGGGTAAAAAGTATCAGAGGTAAAAAGTCCCATAGGTAAAAAATGTCTCACGTGAAAAAAGTCTGACGGGTAAAAAAAGTCATGGGGAAAAAAAAGTCTCACAGGTAAAAAAAGTCTCAGAGGTAAAAAAAGATTCGGGTAAAATGTCTAGCAGGTAGAAAAGTCGCACAGGTAGAAAAAGTCTCATGGGTAAAAAATTCCCGCAGTTAAAAAGTCTGAGGGGTAAAATAAGTCTCAGGAGTAAGATAACTCTCAGGGGTAAAAAAAGTCTCACAGGTAAAAAAAGTCTCATGGGTTAAAAAACATCTGACGGGTAAAAAGTCTCAGAGGTAAAAAGTCCCATATGAAAAAAATATCTCACGTGAAAAAAGTCTGACGAGTAAAAAAAGTCATGGGTAAAAAAAGGCTCACAGGTAAAAAAAGATTCGGGTAAAAAGTCTAGCAGGTAGAAAAGTCGCACAGGTAGAAAAAGTCTCATGGGTAAAAAATTCCCGCATGTAAAAATCTCAGGGGTAAAATAAGTCTCAGGGGTAAAATAAGTCTCAGGGGTAAAAAAAGTCTCACAGGTAAAAAAAGTCTCACAGGTGAAAAAAGTCTCACAGGTAAAAAAAGTATCAGAGGTAAAAAGTCCCATAGGTAAAAAATGTCTCACGTGAAAAAAGTCTCACGGGTAAAAGAAGTCATGGGTAAAAAGGTCTCACAGTTAAAAAAAGTCTCACGGGTTAAAAAAACATCTGACGGGTAAAAAGAATCAGAGGTAAAAAGTCCCATAGGTAAAAAATGTCTCACGTGAAAAAAGTCTGACGGGTAAAAAAAGTCATGTGTAAAAAAAGTCTCACAGTTAAAAAAAGTCTCAGAGGTAAAAAAAGATTCGGGTAAAATGTCTAGC
Source organism: Falco punctatus (assembly GCF_963210335.1). Classification (NCBI taxonomy): domain Eukaryota; kingdom Metazoa; phylum Chordata; class Aves; order Falconiformes; family Falconidae; genus Falco; species Falco punctatus. The sequence continues at coordinate 48,809 of NC_137597.1, forward strand.
AGGTAGAAAAGTCTTATGGGTAGAAAAAGTCTCATGGGTAAAAAATTCCCGCAGGTAAAAAGTCTCAGGGGTAAAATAAGTCTCATGGGTAAAAAAAATCTCAGGGGTAAAATAAGTCTCATGGGTAAAAAAAGATTTGCGTAAAAAGTCTAGCAGGTAGAAAAGTCTCACAGGTAGAAAAAGCCTCATGGGTAGAATATTCCCGCATGTAAAAATCTCAGGGGTAAAATAAGTCTCAGGGGTAAAATAAGTCTCATGGGTACAATAAGTCTGACGGGTAAAAAAAGTCTCATGGGTTAAAAAAGTCTCACAGGTAAAAAAAGATTCGGGTAAAATGTCTAGCAGGTAGAAAAGTCTCACAGGTAGAAAAAGTCTCATGGGTAAAAAATTCCCGCAGGTAAAAAGTCTCAGAGGCAAAATAAGTCTCACAGGTAAAATAAGTCTCACAGGTAAAATAAGTCTCAGGGATAAAAAAAGTCTCATGGGTTAAAAATCATCTGACTGGTGAAAAGTCTCAGAGGTAAAAAGTCCCATAGGTAAAAAATGTCTTACGTGAAAAAAGTCTGACGGGTAAAAAAAGTCATGGTTAAAAAAAGTCTCACAGGTAAAAAAAGTCTCAGAGGTAAAAAAAGATTTGGGTAAAAAGTCTAGCAGGTAGAAATGTTGCACAGGTAGAAAAAGTCTCATGGGTAAAAAATTCCCGCAGTTAAAAAGTCTCAGGGGTAAAATAAGTCTCAGGGGTAAAATAAGTCTCAGGGGTAAAAAAAGTCTCACAGGTAAAAAAAGTCTCACAGGTGAAAAAAGTCTCACAGGTAAAAAAAGTCTCAGAGGTAAAAAGTCCCATAGGTAAAAAATGTCTGAGGTGAAAAAAGTCTCACGGGTAAAAGAAGTCATGGGTAAAAAGGTCACACAGTTAAAAAAAGTCTCACGGGTTAAAAAACATCTGACGGGTAAAAAGTATCAGAGGTAAAAAGTCCCATAGGTAAAAAATGTCTCACGGGAAAAAAGTCTGACGGGTAAAAAAACTCATGGGTAAATAAAGTCTCACAGGTAAAAAAAGTCTCAGAGGTAAAGAAAGATTCGGGTAAAATGTCTAGCAGGTAGAAAAGTCGCACAGGTAGAAAAAGTCTCATGGGTAAAAAATTCCCGCAGGTAAAATAAGTCTCAGGGGTAAAATAAGTCTAAGGGGTAAAAACAGTCTCACAGGTAAAAGAAGTCTCAGAGGTAAAAAAAGATTCGGGTAAAATGTCTAGCAGGTAGAAAAGTCGCACAGGTAGAAAAAGTCTCATGGGTAAAAAATTCCCGCAGGTAAAAAGTCTCAGGGGTAAAATAAGTCTCAGGGGTAAAATAAGTCTCATGGGTAAAATAAGTCTGACGGGTAAAAAAAGTCATGGGTAAAAAAAGTCTCACAGCTAAAAAAAGTCTCAGAGGTAAAAAAAGATTCGGGTAAAATGTCTAGCAGGTAGAAAAGTCTAGCAGGTAGAAAAAGTCTCATGGGTAAAAAATTCCCGCATGTAAAAATCTCAGGGGTAAAATAAGTCTCAGGGGTAAAATAAGTCTCAGGGGTAAAAAAAGTCTCACAGGTAAAAAAAGTCTCACAGGTGAAAAAAGTCTCACAGGTAAAAAAAGTATCAGAGGTAAAAAGTCCCATAGGTAAAAAATGTCTCACGTGAAAAAAGTCTCACGGGTAAAAGAAGTCATGGGTAAAAAGGTCTCACAGTTAAAAAAAGTCTCACGGGTTAAAAAACATCTGACGGGTAAAAAGTATCAGAGGTAAAAAGTCCCATAGGTAAAAAATGTCTCACGGGAAAAAAGTCTGACGGGTAAAAAAAGTCATGGGGAAAAAAAAGTCTCACAGGTAAAAAAAGTCTCAGAGGTAAAAAAAGATTCGGGTAAAATGTCTAGCAGGTAGAAAAGTCGCACAGGTAGAAAAAGTCTCATGGGTAAAAAATTCCCGCAGTTAAAAAGTCTGAGGGGTAAAATAAGTCTCAGGAGTAAGATAACTCTCAGGGGTAAAAAAAGTCTCACAGGTAAAAAAAGTCTCATGGGTTAAAAAACATCTGACGGGTAAAAAGTCTCAGAGGTAAAAAGTCCCATATGAAAAAAATATCTCACGTGAAAAAAGTCTGACGAGTAAAAAAAGTCATGGGTAAAAAAAGGCTCACAGGTAAAAAAAGATTCGGGTAAAAAGTCTAGCAGGTAGAAAAGTCGCACAGGTAGAAAAAGTCTCATGGGTAAAAAATTCCCGCATGTAAAAATCTCAGGGGTAAAATAAGTCTCAGGGGTAAAAAAAGTCTCACAGGTAAAAAAAGTCTCACAGGTGAAAAAAGTCTCACAGGTAAAAAAAGTATCAGAGGTAAAAAGTCCCATAGGTAAAAAATGTCTCACGTGAAAAAAGTCTCACGGGTAAAAGAAGTCATGGGTAAAAAGGTCTCACAGTTAAAAAAAGTCTCACGGGTTAAAAAACATCTGACGGGTAAAAAGAATCAGAGGTAAAAAGTCCCATAGGTAAAAAATGTCTCACGTGAAAAAAGTCTGACGGGTAAAAAAAGTCATGTGTAAAAAAAGTCTCACAGGTAAAAAAAGTCTCAGAGGTAAAAAAAGATTCGGGTAAAATGTCTAGCAGGTAGAAAAGTCGCACAGGTAGAAAAAGTCTCATGGGTAAAAAATTCCCGCAGGTAAAAAGTCTCAGGGGTAAAATAAGTCTCATGGGTAAAAAAAATCTCAGGGGTAAAATAAGTCTCATGGGTAAAAAAAGATTTGCGTAAAAAGTCTAGCAGGTAGAAAAGTCTCACAGGTAGAAAAAGCCTCATGGGTAGAATATTCCCGCATGTAAAAATCTCAGGGGTAAAATAAGTCTCAGGGGTAAAATAAGTCTCATGGGTACAATAAGTCTGACGGGTAAAAAAAGTCTCATGGGTTAAAAAAGTCTCAGAGGTAAAAAAAGATTCGGGTAAAATGTCTAGCAGGTAGAAAAGTCTCACAGGTAGAAAAAGTCTCATGGGTAAAAAATTCCCACAGGTAAAAATCTCAGGGGTAAAATAAGTCTCAGGGGTAAAATAAGTCTCAGGGGTAAAAAAAGTCTCACAGGTAAAAAAAGTCTCACAGGTGAAAAAAGTCTCACAGGTAAAAAAAGTATCAGAGGTAAAAAGTCCCATAGGTAAAAAATGTCTCACGTGAAAAAAGTCTCACGGGTAAAAGAAGTCATGGGTAAAAAGGTCTCACAGTTAAAAAAAGTCTCACGGGTTAAAAAACATCTGACGGGTAAAAAGTATCAGAGGTAAAAAGTCCCATAGGTAAAAAATGTCTCACGTGAAAAAAGTCTGACGGGTAAAAAAAGTCATGTGTAAAAAAAGTCTCACAGTTAAAAAAAGTCTCAGAGGTAAAAAAAGATTCGGGTAAAATGTCTAGCAGGTAGAAAAGTCTTATGGGTAGAAAAAGTCTCATGGGTAAAAAATTCCCGCAGGTAAAAAGTCTCAGGGGTAAAATAAGTCTCATGGGTAAAAAAAATCTCAGGGGTAAAATAAGTCTCATGGGTAAAAAAAGATTTGCGTAAAAAGTCTAGCAGGTAGAAAAGTCTCACAGGTAGAAAAAGCCTCATGGGTAGAATATTCCCGCATGTAAAAATCTCAGGGGTAAAATAAGTCTCAGGGGTAAAATAAGTCTCATGGGTACAATAAGTCTGACGGGTAAAAAAAGTCTCATGGGTTAAAAAAGTCTCACAGGTAAAAAAAGATTCGGGTAAAATATCTAGCAGGTAGAAAAGTCTCACAGGTAGAAAAAGTCTCATGGGTAAAAAATTCCCGCAGGTAAAAAGTCTCAGAGGCAAAATAAGTCTCACAGGTAAAATAAGTCTCACAGGTAAAATAAGTCTCAGGGATAAAAAAAGTCTCATGGGTTAAAAATCATCTGACGGGTGAAAAGTCTCAGAGGTAAAAAGTCCCATAGGTAAAAAATGTCTTACGTGAAAAAAGTCTGACGGGTAAAAAAAGTCATGGTTAAAAAAAGTCTCACAGGTAAAAAAAGTCTCAGAGGTAAAAAAAGATTCGGGTAAAAAGTCTAGCAGGTAGAAATGTTGCACAGGTAGAAAAAGTCTCATGGGTAAAAAATTCCCGCAGTTAAAAAGTCCCATAGGTAAAATAAGTCTCAGGGGTAAAATAAGTCTCAGGGGTAAAAAAAGTCTCACAGGTAAAAAAAGTCTCACAGGTGAAAAAAGTCTCACAGGTAAAAAAAGTCTCACAGTAAAAAAAAGTCTCATGGGTTAAAAAACATCTGACGGGTAAAAAGTCTCAGAGGTAAAAAGTCCCATAGGTAAAAAATGTCTCACGTGAAAAAAGTCTGACGGGTAAAAAAAGTCATGGGTAAAAAAAGTCTCACAGGTAAAAAAAGTCCCTGAGGTAAAAAAAGATTCGGGTAAAAAGTCTCAGAGGTAGAAAAGTCGCACAGGTAGAAAAAGTCTCATGGGTAAAAAATGTGTCACAGGTAAAAAAAGTCTCACGGGTAATAGAAGTCTCAGAGGTAAAAAAAGATTCGGGTAAAAAGTCTAGCAGGTAGAAAAGTCTCATAGGTAGAAAAAGTATCATGGGTAAAAAATTCCCGCAGGAAAAAATCTCAGAGGTAAAATAAGTCTCAGGGGTGAAATAAGTCTCATGGGTAAAAAAAGTCTCACAGGTAAAAAAAGTCTCACGGGTGAAAAAAGTCTCACAGGTAAAAAAAGTCTCAGAGGTAAAAAAAGATTCAGGGGTAAAAAGTCTAGCAGGTAGAAAAGTCTCACAGGTAGAAAAAGTCTCATGGGTAAAAAATTCCCGCAGGTAAAAATCTCATGGGTAAAATAAGTCTCAGGGGTAAAATAAGTCTCACAGGTAAAAAAAGTCTCACGGGTTAAAAAACATCTGACGGGTAAAAAATCTCAGAGGTAAAAAGTCCCATAGGTAAAAAATGTCTCACGGGAAAAAAGTCTGACGGGTAAAAAAAGTCATGGTTAAAAAAATCTCACAGGTAAAAAAAGTCCCTGAGGTAAAAAAAGATTCGGGTAAAAAGTCTCAGAGGTAGAAAATTCGCACAGGTAGAAAAAGTCTCATGGGTAAAAAATTCCCGCAGGTAAAAAGTCTCAGGGGTAAAATAAGTCTCAGGGGTAAAATAAGTCTCACAGGTAAAAAAAGTCTCACGGGTGAAAAAAGTCTCACCGGTAAAAGAAGTCATGGGTAAAAAGGTCTCACAGTTAAAAAAAAAGTCTCACGGGTTAAAAAACATCTGACGGGTAAAAAGTGTCAGAGGTAAAAAGTCCCATAGGTAAAAAATGTCTCACGGGAAAAAAGTCTGACGGGTAAAAAAAGTCATGGGTGAAAAAGCCTCACAGGTAAAAGAAGTCTCAGAGGTAAAAAAAGATTCGGGTAAAAATCTAGCAGGTAGAAAAGTCTCACAGGTAGAAAAAGTCTCATGGGTAAAAAATTCCCACAGGTAAAAATCTCATGGGTAAAATAAGACTCAGGGGGAAAATAAGTCTTAGGGGTAAAATAAGTCTTAGGGGTAAAAAAAGTCTCAGAGGTAAAAAAAGTCTCAGAGGTAAAAAAAGATTCGGGTAAAAAGTCTAGCAGGTAGAAAAGTCTCACAGGTAGAAAAAGTCTCATGGGTTAAAGATTCCCGCAGGTAAAAATCTCAGGGGTAAAATAAGTCTCACAGGTAAAATAAGTCTCAGGGGTAAAAAAAGTCTCACGGTTTAAAAAACATCTGACGGGTAAAAAGTCTCAGAGGTAAAAAGTCCCATATGAAAAAAGTATCTCACGTGAAAAAAGTCTGACGGGTAAAATAAGTCATGGGTAAAAAAAGGCTCACAGGTAAAAAAAGATTCTGGTAAAAAGTCTAGCAGGTAGAAAAGTCGCACAGGTAGAAAAAGTTTCATGGGTAAAAAATTCCCGCATGTAAAAATCTCAGGGGTAAAATAAGTCTCAGGGGTAAAATAAGTCTCAGGGGTAAAAAAAGTCTCACAGGTAAAAAAAGTCTCACGGGCGAAAAAAGTCTCACAGGTAAAAAAAGTCTCAGAGGTAAAAAGTCCCATAGGTAAATATGTCTCACGTGAAAAAAGTCTCACGGGTAAAAGAAGTCATGGGTAAAAAGGTCTCACAGTTAAAAAAAGTCTCACGGGTTAAAAAACATCTGACGGGTAAAAAGTATCAGAGGTAAAAAGTCCCATAGGTAAAAAATGTCTCACGTGAAAAAAGTCTGACGGGTAAAAAAAGTCATGGGGAAAAAAAAGTCTCACAGGTAAAAAAAGTCTCAGAGGTAAAAAAAGATTCGGGTAAAATGTCTAGCAGGTAGAAAAGTCGCACAGGTAGAAAAAGTCTCATGGGTAAAAAATTCCCGCAGTTAAAAAGTCTGAGGGGTAAAATAAGTCTCAGGAGTAAGATAACTCTCAGGGGTAAAAAAAGTCTCACAGGTAAAAAAAGTCTCATGGGTTAAAAAACATCTGACGGGTAAAAAGTCTCAGAGGTAAAAAGTCCCATATGAAAAAAATATCTCACGTGAAAAAAGTCTGACGAGTAAAAAAAGTCATGGGTAAAAAAAGGCTCACAGGTAAAAAAAGATTCGGGTAAAAAGTCTAGCAGGTAGAAAAGTCGCACAGGTAGAAAAAGTCTCATGGGTAAAAAATTCCCGCATGTAAAAATCTCAGGGGTAAAATAAGTCTCAGGGGTAAAATAAGTCTCAGGGGTAAAAAAAGTCTCACAGGTAAAAAAAGTCTCACAGGTGAAAAAAGTCTCACAGGTAAAAAAAGTATCAGAGGTAAAAAGTCCCATAGGTAAAAAATGTCTCACGTGAAAAAAGTCTCACGGGTAAAAGAAGTCATGGGTAAAAAGGTCTCACAGTTAAAAAAAGTCTCACGGGTTAAAAAACATCTGACGGGTAAAAAGAATCAGAGGTAAAAAGTCCCATAGGTAAAAAATGTCTCACGTGAAAAAAGTCTGACGGGTAAAAAAAGTCATGTGTAAAAAAAGTCTCACAGTTAAAAAAAGTCTCAGAGGTAAAAAAAGATTCGGGTAAAATGTCTAGCAGGTAGAAAAGTCTTATGGGTAGAAAAAGTCTCATGGGTAAAAAATTCCCGCAGGTAAAAAGTCTCAGGGGTAAAATAAGTCTCATGGGTAAAAAAAATCTCAGGGGTAAAATAAGTCTCATGGGTAAAAAAAGATTTGCGTAAAAAGTCTAGCAGGTAGAAAAGTCTCACAGGTAGAAAAAGCCTCATGGGTAGAATATTCCCGCATGTAAAAATCTCAGGGGTAAAATAAGTCTCAGGGGTAAAATAAGTCTCATGGGTACAATAAGTCTGACGGGTAAAAAAAGTCTCATGGGTTAAAAAAGTCTCACAGGTAAAAAAAGATTCGGGTAAAATGTCTAGCAGGTAGAAAAGTCTCACAGGTAGAAAAAGTCTCATGGGTAAAAAATTCCCGCAGGTAAAAAGTCTCAGAGGCAAAATAAGTCTCACAGGTAAAATAAGTCTCACAGGTAAAATAAGTCTCAGGGATAAAAAAAGTCTCATGGGTTAAAAATCATCTGACTGGTGAAAAGTCTCAGAGGTAAAAAGTCCCATAGGTAAAAAATGTCTTACGTGAAAAAAGTCTGACGGGTAAAAAAAGTCATGGTTAAAAAAAGTCTCACAGGTAAAAAAAGTCTCAGAGGTAAAAAAAGATTTGGGTAAAAAGTCTAGCAGGTAGAAATGTTGCACAGGTAGAAAAAGTCTCATGGGTAAAAAATTCCCGCAGTTAAAAAGTCTCAGGGGTAAAATAAGTCTCAGGGGTAAAATAAGTCTCAGGGGTAAAAAAAGTCTCACAGGTAAAAAAAGTCTCACAGGTGAAAAAAGTCTCACAGGTAAAAAAAGTCTCAGAGGTAAAAAGTCCCATAGGTAAAAAATGTCTGAGGTGAAAAAAGTCTCACGGGTAAAAGAAGTCATGGGTAAAAAGGTCACACAGTTAAAAAAAGTCTCACGGGTTAAAAAACATCTGACGGGTAAAAAGTATCAGAGGTAAAAAGTCCCATAGGTAAAAAATGTCTCACGGGAAAAAAGTCTGACGGGTAAAAAAACTCATGGGTAAATAAAGTCTCACAGGTAAAAAAAGTCTCAGAGGTAAAGAAAGATTCGGGTAAAATGTCTAGCAGGTAGAAAAGTCGCACAGGTAGAAAAAGTCTCATGGGTAAAAAATTCCCGCAGGTAAAATAAGTCTCAGGGGTAAAATAAGTCTAAGGGGTAAAAAAAGTCTCACAGGTAAAAGAAGTCTCAGAGGTAAAAAAAGATTCGGGTAAAATGTCTAGCAGGTAGAAAAGTCGCACAGGTAGAAAAAGTCTCATGGGTAAAAAATTCCCGCAGGTAAAAAGTCTCAGGGGTAAAATAAGTCTCAGGGGTAAAATAAGTCTCACAGGTAAAAAAAGTCTCACAGGTGAAAAAAGTCTCACAGGTAAAAAAAGTCTCAGAGGTAAAAAGTCCCATAGGTAAAAAATGTCTCACGTGAAAAAAGTCTCACGGGTAAAAGAAGTCATGGGTAAAAAGGTCTCACAGTTAAAAAAAGTCTCACGGGTTAAAAAACATCTGACGGGTAAAAAGTATCAGAGGTAAAAAGTCCCATAGGTAAAAAATGTCTCACGTGAAAAAAGTCTGACGGGTAAAAAAAGTCATGGGGAAAAAAAAGTCTCACAGGTAAAAAAAGTCTCAGAGGTAAAAAAAGATTCGGGTAAAATGTCTAGCAGGTAGAAAAGTCGCACAGGTAGAAAAAGTCTCATGGGTAAAAAATTCCCGCAGTTAAAAAGTCTCAGGGGTAAAATAAGTCTCAGGAGTAAGATAACTCTCAGGGGTAAAAAAAGTCTCACAGGTAAAAAAAGTCTCATGGGTTAAAAAACATCTGACGGGTAAAAAGTCTCAGAGGTAAAAAGTCCCATATGAAAAAAATATCTCACGTGAAAAAAGTCTGACGAGTAAAAAAAGTCATGGGTAAAAAAAGGCTCACAGGTAAAAAAAGATTCGGGTAAAAAGTCTAGCAGGTAGAAAAGTCGCACAGGTAGAAAAAGTCTCATGGGTAAAAAATTCCCGCATGTAAAAATCTCAGGGGTAAAATAAGTCTCAGGGGTAAAATAAGTCTCAGGGGTAAAAAAAGTCTCACAGGTAAAAAAAGTCTCACAGGTGAAAAAAGTCTCACAGGTAAAAAAAGTATCAGAGGTAAAAAGTCCCATAGGTAAAAAATGTCTCACGTGAAAAAAGTCTCACGGGTAAAAGAAGTCATGGGTAAAAAGGTCTCACAGTTAAAAAAAGTCTCACGGGTTAAAAAACATCTGACGGGTAAAAAGAATCAGAGGTAAAAAGTCCCATAGGTAAAAAATGTCTCACGTGAAAAAAGTCTGACGGGTAAAAAAAGTCATGTGTAAAAAAAGTCTCACAGGTAAAAAAAGTCTCAGAGGTAAAAAAAGATTCGGGTAAAATGTCTAGCAGGTAGAAAAGTCGCACAGGTAGAAAAAGTCTCATGGGTAAAAAATTCCCGCAGGTAAAAAGTCTCAGGGGTAAAATAAGTCTCATGGGTAAAAAAAATCTCAGGGGTAAAATAAGTCTCATGGGTAAAAAAAGATTTGCGTAAAAAGTCTAGCAGGTAGAAAAGTCTCACAGGTAGAAAAAGCCTCATGGGTAGAATATTCCCGCATGTAAAAATCTCAGGGGTAAAATAAGTCTCAGGGGTAAAATAAGTCTCATGGGTACAATAAGTCTGACGGGTAAAAAAAGTCTCATGGGTTAAAAAAGTCTCACAGGTAAAAAAAGATTCGGGTAAAATGTCTAGCAGGTAGAAAAGTCTCACAGGTAGAAAAAGTCTCATGGGTAAAAAATTCCCGCAGGTAAAAAGTCTCAGAGGCAAAATAAGTCTCGCAGGTAAAATAAGTCTCACAGGTAAAATAAGTCTCAGGGATAAAAAAAGTCTCATGGGTTAAAAATCATCTGACTGGTGAAAAGTCTCAGAGGTAAAAAGTCCCATAGGTAAAAAATGTCTTACGTGAAAAAAGTCTGACGGGTAAAAAAAGTCATGGTTAAAAAAAGTCTCACAGGTAAAAAAAGTCTCAGAGGTAAAAAAAGATTCGGGTAAAAAGTCTAGCAGGTAGAAATGTTGCACAGGTAGAAAAAGTCTCATGGGTAAAAAATTCCCGCAGTTAAAAAGTCTCAGGGGTAAAATAAGTCTCAGGGGTAAAATAAGTCTCAGGGGTAAAAAAAGTCTCACAGGTAAAAAAAGTCTCACAGGTGAAAAAAGTCTCACAGGTAAAAAAAGTCTCAGAGGTAAAAAGTCCCATAGGTAAAAAATGTCTCACGTGAAAAAAGTCTCACGGGTAAAAGAAGTCATGGGTAAAAAGGTCACACAGTTAAAAAAAGTCTCACGGGTTAAAAAACATCTGACGGGTAAAAAGTATCAGAGGTAAAAAGTCCCATAGGTAAAAAATGTCTCACGGGAAAAAAGTCTGACGGGTAAAAAAACTCATGGGTAAATAAAGTCTCACAGGTAAAAAAAGTCTCAGAGGTAAAGAAAGATTCGGGTAAAATGTCTAGCAGGTAGAAAAGTCGCACAGGTAGAAAAAGTCTCATGGGTAAAAAATTCCCGCAGGTAAAATAAGTCTCAGGGGTAAAATAAGTCTAAGGGGTAAAAAAAGTCTCACAGGTAAAAGAAGTCTCAGAGGTAAAAAAAGATTCGGGTAAAATGTCTAGCAGGTAGAAAAGTCGCACAGGTAGAAAAAGTCTCATGGGTAAAAAATTCCCGCAGGTAAAAAGTCTCAGGGGTAAAATAAGTCTCATGGGTAAAAAAAATCTCAGGGGTAAAATAAGTCTCATGGGTAAAAAAAGATTTGCGTAAAAAGTCTAGCAGGTAGAAAAGTCTCACAGGTAGAAAAAGCCTCATGGGTAGAATATTCCCGCATGTAAAAATCTCAGGGGTAAAATAAGTCTCAGGGGTAAAATAAGTCTCATGGGTACAATAAGTCTGACGGGTAAAAAAAGTAATGGGTAAAAAAAGTCTCACAGGTAAAAAAAGTTTCAGAGGTAAAAAAAGATTCGGGTAAAATGTCTAGCAGGTAGAAATGTTGCACAGGTAGAAAAAGTCTCATGGGTAAAAAATTCCCGCAGTTAAAAAGTCTCAGGGGTAAAATAAGTCTCAGGGGTAAAATAAGTCTCAGGGGTAAAAAAAGTCTCACAGGTAAAAAAAGTCTCACAGGTGAAAAAAGTCTCACAGGTAAAAAAAGTCTCAGAGGTAAAAAGTCCCATAGGTAAAAAATGTCTGAGGTGAAAAAAGTCTCACGGGTAAAAGAAGTCATGGGTAAAAAGGTCACACAGTTAAAAAAAGTCTCACGGGTTAAAAAACATCTGACGGGTAAAAAGTATCAGAGGTAAAAAGTCCCATAGGTAAAAAATGTCTCACGGGAAAAAAGTCTGACGGGTAAAAAAACTCATGGGTAAATAAAGTCTCACAGGTAAAAAAAGTCTCAGAGGTAAAGAAAGATTCGGGTAAAATGTCTAGCAGGTAGAAAAGTCTCACAGGTAGAAAAAGTCTCATGGGTAAAAAATTCCCGCAGGTAAAAAGTCTCAGGGGTAAAATAAGTCTCGGGTAAAATAAGTCTAAGGGGTAAAAAAAGTCTCACAGGTAAAAGAAGTCTCAGAGGTAAAAAAAGATTCGGGTAAAATGTCTAGCAGGTAGAAAAGTCTCACAGGTAGAAAAAGTCTCATGGGTAAAAAATTCCCGCAGGTAAAAAGTCTCAGGGGTAAAATAAGTCTCAGGGGTAAAATAAGTCTCAGGGGTAAAAAAAGTCTCACGGGTAATAGAAGTCTCAGAGGTAAAAAAAGATTCGGGTAAAAAGTCTAGCAGGTAGAAAAGTCTCACAGGTAAAAAAAGATTCGGGTAAAATGTCTAGCAGGTAGAAAAGTCTCACAGGTAGAAAAAGTCTCATGGGTAAAAAATTCCCGCAGGTAAAAATCTCATGGGTAAAAAAAGTCTCAGAGGTAAAAAAAGTCTCACGGGTAAAAAAAGTCTCACGGGTTAAAAAACATCTGACGGGTAAAAAATCTCAGAGGTAAAAAGTCCCATAGGTAAAAAATGTCTCACGGGAAAAAAGTCTGACGGGTAAAAAAAGTCATGGGTAAAAAAAGTCTCACAGGTAAAAAAAGTCCCTGAGGTAAAAAAAGATTCGGGTAAAAAGTCTCAGAGGTAGAAAATTCGCACAGGTAGAAAAAGTCTCATGGGTAAAAAATTCCCGCAGGTAAAAAGTCTCAGGGGCAAAATAAGTCTGAGGGGTAAAATAAGTCTCACAGGTAAAAAAAGTCTCAAGGGTGAAAAAAGTCTCACCGGTAAAAGAAGTCATGGGTAAAAAGGTCTCACAGTTAAAAGAAAAGTCTCACGGGTTAAAAAACATCTGACGGGTAAAAAGTCTCAGAGGTAAAAAGTCCCATAGGTAAAAAATGTCTCACGGGAAAAAAGTCTGACAGGTAAAAAAAGTCATGGGTGAAAAAGCCTCACAGGTAAAAGAAGTCTCAGAGGTAAAAAAAGATTCGGGTAAAAATCTAGCAGGTAGAAAAGTCTCACAGGTAGAAAAAGTCTCATGGATAAAAAATTCCCACAGGTAAAAATCTCATGGGTAAAATAAGACTCAGGGGGAAAATAAGTCTTAGGGGTAAAAAAAAGTCTCAGAGGTAAAAAAAGTCTCAGAGGTAAAAAAAGATTCGGGTAAAAAGTCTAGCAGGTAGAAAAGTCTCACAGGTAGAAAAAGTCTCATGGGTTAAAGATTCCCGCAGGTAAAAATCTCAGGGGTAAAATAAGTCTCACAGGTAAAATAAGTCTCAGGGGTAAAAAAAGTCTCACGGTTTAAAAAACATCTGACGGGTAAAAAGTCTCAGAGGTAAAAAGTCCCATATGAAAAAAATATCTTACGTGAAAAAAGTCTGACGGGTAAAAAAAGTCATGGGTAAAAAAAGGCTCACAGGTAAAAAAAGATTCGGGTAAAAAGTCTAGCAGGTAGAAAAGTCGCACAGGTAGAAAAAGTCTCATGGGTAAAAAATTCCCGCATGTAAAAATCTCAGGGGTAAAATAAGTCTCAGGGGTAAAATAAGTCTCAGGGGTAAAAAAAGTCTCACAGGTAAAAAAAGTCTCAGAGGTGAAAAAAGTCTCACAGGTAAAAAAAGTATCAGAGGTAAAAAGTCCCATAGGTAAAAAATGTCTCACGTGAAAAAAGTCTCACGGGTAAAAGAAGTCATGGGTAAAAAGGTCTCACAGTTAAAAAAAGTCTCACGGGTTAAAAAACATCTGACGGGTAAAAAGTCTCAGAGGTAAAATGTCCCATAGGTAAAAAATGTCTCACGTGAAAAAAGTCTGACGGGTAAAAAAAGTCATGTGTAAAAAAAGTCTCACAGTTAAAAAAAGTCTCAGAGGTAAAAAAAGATTCGGGTAAAATGTCTAGCAGGTAGAAAAGTCTTATGGGTAGAAAAAGTCTCATGGGTAAAAAATTCCCGCAGGTAAAAAGTCTCAGGGGTAAAATAAGTCTCATGGGTAAAAAAAATCTCAGGGGTAAAATAAGTCTCATGGGTAAAAAAAGATTTGCGTAAAAAGTCTAGCAGGTAGAAAAGTCTCACAGGTAGAAAAAGCCTCATGGGTAGAATATTCCCGCATGTAAAAATCTCAGGGGTAAAATAAGTCTCAGGGGTAAAATAAGTCTCATGGGTACAATAAGTCTGACGGGTAAAAAAAGTCTCATGGGTTAAAAAAGTCTCACAGGTAAAAAAAGATTCGGGTAAAATGTCTAGCAGGTAGAAAAGTCTCACAGGTAGAAAAAGTCTCATGGGTAAAAAATTCCCGCAGGTAAAAAGTCTCAGAGGCAAAATAAGTCTCACAGGTAAAATAAGTCTCACAGGTAAAATAAGTCTCAGGGATAAAAAAAGTCTCATGGGTTAAAAATCATCTGACGGGTGAAAAGTCTCAGAGGTAAAAAGTCCCATAGGTAAAAAAATGTCTTACGTGAAAAAAGTCTGACGGGTAAAAAAAGTCATGGTTAAAAAAAGTCTCACAGGTAAAAAAAGTCTCAGAGGTAAAAAAAGATTCGGGTAAAAAGTCTAGCAGGTAGAAATGTTGCACAGGTAGAAAAAGTCTCATGGGTAGAATATTCCCGCATGTAAAAATCTCAGGGGTAAAATAAGTCTCAGGGGTAAAATAAGTCTCATGGGTACAATAAGTCTGACGGGTAAAAAAAGTCATGGGTAAAAAAAGTCTCACAGGTAAAAAAAGTTTCAGAGGTAAAAAAAGATTCGGGTAAAATGTCTAGCAGGTAGAAATGTTGCACAGGTAGAAAAAGTCTCATGGGTAAAAAATTCCCGCAGTTAAAAAGTCTCAGGGGTAAAATAAGTCTCAGGGGTAAAATAAGTCTCACAGGTAAAAAAAGTCTCAGGGGTAAAAAAAGTCTCATGGGTTAAAAAACATCTGACGGGTAAAAAGTCTCAGAGGTAAAAAGTCCCATAGGTAAAAAATGTCTCACGGGAAAAAAGTCTGACGGGTAAAAAAAGTCATGGGTAAAAAAAGCCTCACAGGTAAAAGAAGTCTCAGAGGTAAAAAAAGATTCGGGTAAAAAGTCTAGCAGGTAGAAAAGTCTCACAGGTAGAAAAAGTCTCATGGGTAAAAAATTCCTGCAGGTAAAAAGTCTCAGGGGTAAAATAAGTCTCACAGGTAAAATAAGTCTCAGGGGTAAAAAAAGTCTCATGGATTAAAAAACATCTGACGGGTAAAAAGTCTCAGAGGTAAAAAGTCCCATAGGTAAAAAATGTCTCACGGGAAAAAAGTCTGACGGGTAAAAAAAGTCATGGGTAAAAAAAGTCTCACAGGTAAAAAAAGTCTCAGAGGTATAAAAAAGTCTCACGAGTTAAAAAACATCTGACGGGTAAAAAGAATCAGAGGTAAAAAGTCCCATAGGTAAAAAATGTCTCACGGGAAAAAAGTCTGACGGGTAAAAAAAGTCATGGGTAAAAAAAGTCTCACAGGTAAAAACAGTCTCAGAGGTAAAAAAAGATTCGGGTAAAAAGTCTAGCAGGTAGAAAAGTCTCACAGGTAGAAAAGGTATCATGGGTAAAAAATTCCCGCAGGTAAAAATCTCAGGGGTAAAATAAGTCTCAGGGGTAAAATAAGTCTCACAGGTAAAAGAAGTCTCAGAGGTAAAAAAAGTCTCACAGGTAAAAGAAGTCTCACGGGTAAAAAAAGTCTCACGGGTAATAGAAGTCTCAGAGGTAAAAAAAGATTCGGGTAAAAAGTCTAGCAGGTAGAAAAGTCTCACAGGTAGAAAAAGTATCATGGGTAAAAAATTCCGGCAGGTAAAAATCTCAGGGGTAAAATAAGTCTCAGGTGTAAAAGAAGTCTCATGGGTAAAATAAGTCTTAGGGGTAAAAAAAGTCTCACAGGTAAAAAAAGTATCACGGGTGAAAAAAGTCTCACGGGTAAAAAAAGTCATGGGTAAAAAGGTCTCACAGTTAAAAAAAGTCTCACGGGTTAAAAAACATCTGACGGGTAAAAAGTCTCCGAGGTAAAAAGTCCCATAGGTAAAAAATGTCTCACGGGAAAAAAGTCTGACGGGTAAAAAAAGTCATGGGTAAAAAGCCTCACAGGTAAAAGAAGTCTCAGAGGTAAAAAAAGATTCGGGTAAAAAGTCTAGCAGGTAGAAAAGTCTCACAGGTAGAAAAAGTCTCATGGGTAAAAAATTCCCGCAGGTAAAAATCTCATGGGTAAAAAAAGTCTCAGAGGTAAAAAAAGTCTCACGGGTAAAAAAAGTCTCACGGGTTAAAAAACATCTGACGGGTAAAAAATCTCAGAGGTAAAAAGTCCCATAGGTAAAAAATGTCTCACGGGAAAAAAGTCTGACGGGTAAAAAAAGTCATGGGTAAAAAAAGTCTCACAGGTAAAAAAAGTCCCTGAGGTAAAAAAAGATTCGGGTAAAAAGTCTCAGAGGTAGAAAATTCGCACAGGTAGAAAAAGTCTCATGGGTAAAAAATTCCCGCAGGTAAAAAGTCTCAGGGGTAAAATAAGTCTCAGGGGTAAAATAAGTCTCACAGGTAAAAAAAGTCTCAAGGGTGAAAAAAGTCTCACCGGTAAAAGAAGTCATGGGTAAAAAGGTCTCACAGTTAAAAGAAAAGTCTCACGGGTTAAAAAACATCTGACGGGTAAAAAGTCTCAGAGGTAAAAAGTCCCATAGGTAAAAAATGTCTCACGGGAAAAAAGTCTGACGGGTAAAAAAAGTCATGGGTAAAAAAAGCCTCACAGGTAAAAGAAGTCTCAGAGGTAAAAAAAGATTCGGGTAAAAAGTCTAGCAGGTAGAAAAGTCGCACAGGTAGAAAAAGTTTCATGGGTAAAAAATTCCCGCATGTAAAAATCTCAGGGGTAAAATAAGTCTCAGGGGTAAAATAAGTCTCAGGGGTAAAAAAAGTCTCACAGGTAAAAAAAGTCTCACGGGTGAAAAAAGTCTCACAGGTAAAAAAAGTCTCAGAGGTAAAAAGTCCCATAGGTAAATATGTCTCACGTGAAAAAAGTCTCACGGGTAAAAGAAGTCATGGGTAAAAAGGTCTCACAGTTAAAAAAAGTCTCACGGGTTAAAAAACATCTGACGGGTAAAAAGTATCAGAGGTAAAAAGTCCCATAGGTAAAAAATGTCTCACGTGAAAAAAGTCTGACGGGTAAAAAAAGTCATGGGGAAAAAAAAGTCTCACAGGTAAAAAAAGTCTCAGAGGTAAAAAAAGATTCGGGTAAAAAGTCTAGCAGGTAGAAAAGTCTCACAGGTAGAAAAAGTCTCATGGGTAAAAAATTCCCACAGGTAAAAATCTCAGGGGTAAAATAAGTCTCAGGGGTAAAATAAGTCTCATGGGTAAAATAAGTCTGACGGGTAAAAAAAGTCATGGGTAAAAAAAGTCTCACAGCTAAAAAAAGTCTCAGAGGAAAAAAAAGATTTGGGTAAAATGTCTAGCAGGTAGAAAAGTCTAGCAGGTAGAAAAAGTCTCATGGGTAGAATATTTCCGCATGTAAAAATCTCAGGGGTAAAATAAGTCTCAGGGGTAAAATAAGTCTCACAGGTAAAAAAAGTCTCACGGGTTAAAAAAGTCTCACGGGTTAAAAAACATCTGACGGGTGAAAAGTCTCAGAGGTAAAAAGTCCCATAGGTAAAAAATGTCTCACGTGAAAAAAGTCTGACGGGTAAAAAAAGTCATGGTTAAAAAAATCTCACAGGTAAAAAAAGTCTCAGAGGTAGAAAAAGATTCGGGTAAAAAGTCTAGCAGGTAGAAAAGTCTCACAGGTAGAAAAAGTCTCATGGGTAGAATATTCCCGCATGTAAAAATCTCAGGGGTAAAATAAGTCTCATGGGTACAATTAGTCTGACGGGTAAAAAAAGTCATGGGTAAAAAAAGGCTCACAGGTAAAAAAAGTTTCAGAGGTAAAAAAAGATTCGGGTAAAATGTCTAGCAGGTAGAAAAGTCGCACAGGTAGAAAAAGTCTCATGGGTAAAAAATTCCCGCAGTTAAAAAGTCTCAGGGGTAAAATAAGTCTCAGGGGTAAGATAACTCTCAGGGGTAAAAAAAGTCTCACAGGTAAAAAAAGTCTCATGGGTTAAAAAACATCTGACGGGTAAAAAGTCTCAGAGGTAAAAAGTCCCATAGGTAAAAAATGTCTCACGTGAAAAAAGTCTGACGGGTAAAAAAAGTCATGTGTAAAAAAAGTCTCACAGGTAAAAAAAGTCTCAGAGGTAAAAAAAGATTCGGGTAAAATGTCTAGCAGGTAGAAAAGTCTTATGGGTAGAAAAAGTCTCATGGGTAAAAAATTCCCGCAGGTAAAAAGTCTCAGGGGTAAAATAAGTCTCATGGGTAAAAAAAATCTCAGGGGTAAAATAAGTCTCATGGGTAAAAAAAGATTTGCGTAAAAAGTCTAGCAGGTAGAAAAGTCTCACAGGTAGAAAAAGCCTCATGGGTAGAATATTCCCGCATGTAAAAATCTCAGGGGTAAAATAAGTCTCAGGGGTAAAATAAGTCTCATGGGTACAATAAGTCTGACGGGTAAAAAAAGTCTCATGGGTTAAAAAAGTCTCACAGGTAAAAAAAGATTCGGGTAAAATGTCTAGCAGGTAGAAAAGTCTCACAGGTAGAAAAAGTCTCATGGGTAAAAAATTCCCGCAGGTAAAAAGTCTCAGAGGCAAAATAAGTCTCACAGGTAAAATAAGTCTCACAGGTAAAATAAGTCTCAGGGATAAAAAAAGTCTCATGGGTTAAAAATCATCTGACGGGTGAAAAGTCTCAGAGGTAAAAAGTCCCATAGGTAAAAAAATGTCTTACGTGAAAAAAGTCTGACGGGTAAAAAAAGTCATGGTTAAAAAAAGTCTCACAGGTAAAAAAAGTCTCAGAGGTAAAAAAAGATTCGGGTAAAAAGTCTAGCAGGTAGAAATGTTGCACAGGTAGAAAAAGTCTCATGGGTAGAATATTCCCGCATGTAAAAATCTCAGGGGTAAAATAAGTCTCATGGGTACAATAAGTCTGACGGGTAAAAAAAGTCATGGGTAAAAAAAGTCTCACAGGTAAAAAAAGTTTCAGAGGTAAAAAAAGATTCGGGTAAAATGTCTAGCAGGTAGAAATGTTGCACAGGTAGAAAAAGTCTCATGGGTAAAAAATTCCCGCAGTTAAAAAGTCTCAGGGGTAAAATAAGTCTCAGGGGTAAAATAAGTCTCACAGGTAAAAAAAGTCTAGCAGGTAAAAAAAGTCTCATGGGTTAAAAAACATCTGACGGGTAAAAAGTCTCAGAGGTAAAAAGTCCCATAGGTAAAAAATGTCTCACGGGAAAAAAGTCTGACGGGTAAAAAAAGTCATGGGTAAAAAAAGCCTCACAGGTAAAAGAAGTCTCAGAGGTAAAAAAAGATTCGGGTAAAAAGTCTAGCAGGTAGAAAAGTCTCACAGGTAGAAAAAGTCTCATGGGTAAAAAATTCCCGCAGGTAAAAAGTCTCAGGGGTAAAATAAGTCTCACAGGTAAAATAAGTCTCAGGGGTAAAAAAAGTCTCATGGATTAAAAAACATCTGACGGGTAAAAAGTCTCAGAGGTAAAAAGTCCCATAGGTAAAAAATGTCTCACGGGAAAAAAGTCTGACGGGTAAAAAAAGTCATGGGTAAAAAAAGTCTCACAGGTAAAAAAAGTCTCAGAGGTAAAAAGAAGATTCGGGAAAAAAGTCTCAGAGGTAGAAAAGTCTCACAGGTAAAAAAAGTCTCATGGGTAAAATTTCCCACAGGTAAAAAGTCTCAGGGGTAAAATAAGTCTCAGGGGTAAAAAAAGTCTCACAGGTAAAAAAAGTCTCAGGGGTAAAAAAAGTCTCATGGGTTAAAAAACATCTGACGGGTAAAAAGTCTCAGAGGTAAAAAGTCCTATAGGTAAAAAATGTCTCACGGGAAAAAAGTCTGATGGGTAAAAAAAGTCATGGGTAAAAAAAGTCTCACAGGTAAAAACAGTCTCAGAGGTAAAAAAAGATTCGGGTAAAAAGTCTAGCAGGTAGAAAAGTCTCACAGGTAGAAAAAGTCTCATGGGTAAAAAATTCCCGCAGGTAAAAAGTCTCAGGGGTAAAATAAGTCTCAGGGGTAAAAAAAGTCATACAGGTAAAAAAAGTCTCACAGGTGAAAAAAGTCTCACGGGTAAAAGAAGTCATGGGTAAAAAGATCTCACAGTAAAAAAAAGTCTCACGGGTTAAAAAACATCTGACGGGTAAAAAGTCCCATAGGTAAAAAATGTCTCACGGGAAAAAAGTCTGACGGGTAAAAAAAGTCATGGGTAAAAAGCCTCACAAGTAAAAGAAGTCTCAGAGGTAAAAAAAGATTCGGGTAAAAAGTCTAGCAGGTAGAAAAGTCTCACAGGTAGAAAAAGTCTCATGGGTAAAAAATTCCTGCAGATAAAAAGTCTCAGGGGTAAAATAAGTCTCATGGGTAAAATGAGTCTCAGAGGTAAAAAAAGTCTCACAGGTAAAAGAAGTCTCACGGGTAAAAGAAGTCATGGGTAAAAAGGTCTCACAGTTAAAAAAAGTCTCACAGGTTAAAAAACATCTGACGGGTAAAAAGTCTCAGAGGTAAAAAGTCCCATAGGTAAAAAATGTCTCACGGGAAAAAAGTTTGACGGGTAAAAAAAGTCATGGGTAAAAGAAGTCTCACAGGTAAAAGAAGTCTCAGACGTAAAAAAAGATTCGGGTAAAAAGTCTAGCAGGTAGAAAAGTCTCACAGGTAGAAAAAGTCTCATGGGTAAAAAATTCCCGCAGGTAAAAATCTCAGGGGTAAAATAAGTCTCAGGGGTAAAATAAGTCTCATGGGTAAAATAAGTCTTAGGGGTAAAAAAAGTCTCACGGGTGAAAAAAGTCTCACGGGTAATAGAAGTCTCAGACGTAAAAAAAGATTCCGGTAAAAAGTCTAGCAGGTAGAAAAGTCTCACAGGTAGAAAAAGTCTCATGGGTAAAAAATTCCAGCAGGTAAAAAGTCTCAGGGGTAAAATAAGTCTCAAAGGTAAAATAAGACTCAGGGGTAAAAAAAGTCTCATGGATTAAAAAACATCTGACGGGTAAAAAGTCTCAGAGGTAAAAAATCCCATAGGTAAACAATGTCTCACGGGAAAAAAGTCTGACGGGTAAAAAAAGTCATGGGTGAAAAAAAGTCTCACAGGTAAAAAAGGTCTCAGAGGTAAAAAAAGATTTGGGTAAAAAGTCTAGCAGGTAGAAAAGTCTCACAGGTAGAAAAAGTCTCATGGGTAAAAAATTCCCGCAGGTAAAAAGTCTCAGGGGTAAAATAAGTCTCAGGGGTAAAAAAAATCTCACAGGTAAAAAAAGTCTCAGGGGTAAAAAAAGTCTCACGGGTTAAAAAACATCTGACAGGTAAAAAGTCTCAGAGGTAAAAAGTCCCATAGGTAAACAATGTCTCACGGGAAAAAAGTCTGACGGGTAAAAAAAGTCATGGGTAAAAAAAGTCTCACAGGTAAAAAAAGTCTCAGAGGTAAAAAAAAATTCGGGCAAAAAGTCTAGCAGGTAGAAAAGTCTCACAGGTAGAAAAAGTCTCATGGGTAAAAAATTCCCGCAGGTAAAAAGTCTCAGGGGTAAAAAAAGTCTAAAAGGTAAAAAAAGTCTCACGGGTGAAAAAAGTCTCACGGGTAAAAGAAGTCATGGGTAAAAAGGTCTCACAGTTAAAAAAAGTCTCACGGGTTAAAAAACATCTGACGGGTAAAAAGTCTCAGAGGTAAAAAGTCCCATAGGTAAAAAATGTCTCACGGGAAAAAAGTCTGACGGGTAAAAAAAGTCATGGGTAAAAAGCCTCACAAGTAAAAGAAGTCTCAGAGGTAAAAAAAGATTCGGGTAAAAAGTCTAGCAGGTAGAAAAGTCTCACAGGTAGAAAAAGTCTCATGGGTAAAAAATTCCCGCAGGTAAAAAGTCTCAAGGGTAAAATAAGTCTCACAGGTAAAATAAGTCTCATGGGTAAAATAAGTCTCAGGGGTAAAAAAAGTCTCATGGATTAAAAAACATCTGACGGGTAAAAAGTCTCAGAGGTAAAATAAGTCTCAGGGGTAAAAAAAAACTCACAGGTAAAAAAAGTCTCAGGGGTAAAAAAAGTCTCACGGGTTAAAAAACATCTGACGGGTAAAAAGTCTCGAGGTAAAAAGTCCCATAGGTAAAAAATGTCTCACGGGAAAAAAGTCTGACGACTAATAAAAGTCATGGGTAAAAAGCCTCACAAGTAAAAGAAGTCTCAGAGGTAAAAAAAGATTCGGGTAAAAAGTCTAGCAGGTAGAAAAGTCTCACAGGTAAAAAAAGTATCATGGGTAAAAAATTCCCGCAGGTAAAAATCTCAGTGGTAAAATAAGTCTCAGGGGTAAAATAAGTCTCACGGGTAAAATAAGTCTCAGAGGTAAAAAAAGTCTCACAGGTAAAAAAAGTCTCACGGGTAAAAAAAGTCTCACGGGTAATAGAAGTCTCAGAGGTAAAAAAAGATTTGGGTAAAAAGTCTAGCAGGTAGAAAAGTCTCACAGGTAGAAAAAGTCTCATGGGTAAAAAATTCCCGCAGGTAAAAAGTCTCAGGGGTAAAATAAGTCTCAGGGGTAAAAAAAATATCACAGGTAAAAAAAGTCTCAGGGGTAAAAAAAGTCTCATGGATTAAAAAACATCTGACGGGTAAAAAGTCTCAGAGGTAAAAAGTCCCATAGGTAAACAATGTCTCACGGGAAAAAAGTCTGACGGGTAAAAAAAGTCATGGGTGAAAAAAAGTCTCACAGGTAAAAAAGGTCTCAGAGGTAAAAAAAGATTTGGGTAAAAAGTCTAGCAGGTAGAAAAGTCTCACAGGTAGAAAAAGTCTCATGGGTAAAAAATTCCCGCAGGTAAAAAGTCTCAGGGGTAAAATAAGTCTCAGGGGTAAAAAAAATCTCACAGGTAAAAAAAGTCTCAGGGGTAAAAAAAGTCTCACGGGTTAAAAAACATCTGACGGGTAAAAAGTCTCGAGGTAAAAAGTCCCATAGGTAAAAAATGTCTCACGGGAAAAAAGTCTGACGAGTAATAAAAGTCATGGGTAAAAAGCCTCACAAGTAAAAGAAGTCTCAGAGGTAAAAAAAGATTCGGGTAAAAAGTCTCAGAGGTAGAAAAGTCTCACAGGTAGAAAAAGTATCATGGGTAAAAAATTCCCGCAGGTAAAAATCTCAGTGGTAAAATAAGTCTCAGGGGTAAAATAAGTCTCACGGGTAAAATAAGTCTCAGAGGTAAAAAAAGTCTCACAGGTAAAAAAAGTCTCACGGGTAAAAAAAGTCTCACGGGTGATAGAAGTCTCAGAGGTAAAAAAAGATTCGGGTAAAAAGTCTAGCAGGTAGAAAAGTCTCACAGGTAGAAAAAGTCTCATGGGTAAAAAATTCCCGCAGGTAAAAAGTCTCAGGGGTAAAATAAGTCTCACAGGTAAAAAAAGTCTCAGGGGTAAAAAAAGTCTCATGGATTAAAAAACATCTGACGGGTAAAAAGTCTCAGAGGTAAAAAGTCCCATAGGTAAACAATGTCTCACGGGAAAAAAGTCTGACGGGTAAAAAAAGTCATGGGTAAAAAAAGTCTCACAGGTAAAAAAAGTCTCAGAGGTAAAAAAAAATTCGGGCAAAAAGTCTAGCAGGTAGAAAAGTCTCACAGGTAGAAAAAGTCTCATGGGTAAAAAATTCCCGCAGGTAAAAAGTCTCAGGGGTAAAAAAAGTCTAAAAGGTAAAAAAAGTCTCACGGGTGAAAAAAGTCTCACGGGTAAAAGAAGTCATGGGTAAAAAGGTCTCACAGTTAAAAAAAGTCTCACGGGTTAAAAAACATCTGACGGGTAAAAAGTCTCAGAGGTAAAAAGTCCCATAGGTAAAAAATGTCTCACGGGAAAAAAGTCTGACGGGTAAAAAAAGTCATGGGTAAAAAGCCTCACAAGTAAAAGAAGTCTCAGAGGTAAAAAAAGATTCGGGTAAAAAGTCTAGCAGGTAGAAAAGTCTCACAGGTAGAAAAAGTCTCATGGGTAAAAAATTCCCGCAGGTAAAAAGTCTCAAGGGTAAAATAAGTCTCACAGGTAAAATAAGTCTCATGGGTAAAATAAGTCTCAGGGGTAAAAAAAGTCTCATGGGTTAAAAAACATCTGACGGGTAAAAAGTCTCAGAGGTAAAAAGTCCCATAGGTAAAAAATGTCTCACGGGAAAAAAGTCTGACGGGTAAAAAAAGTCATGGGTAAAAAAAGTCTCACAGGTAAAAAAGGTCTCAGAGGTAAAAAAAGATTTGGGTAAAAAGTCTAGCAGGTAGAAAAGTCTCACAGGTAGAAAAAGTCTCATGGGTAAAAAATTCCCGCAGGTAAAAATCTCAGGGGTAAAATAAGTCTCAGGGGTAAAATAAGTCTCACAGGTAAAATAAGTCTCAGAGGTAAAAAAAGTCTCACAGGTAAAAAAAGTCTCACAGGTAAAAGAAGTCTCACGGGTGAAAAAAGTCTCACGGGTAATAGAAGTCTCAGAGGTAAAAAAAGATTCGGGTAAAAAGTCTCAGAGGTAGAAAATTCGCACAGGTAGAAAAAGTCTCATGGGTAAAAAATTCCCGCAGGTAAAAAGTCTCAGGGGTAAAATAAGTCTCACAGGTAAAATAAGTCTCAGGGGTAAAAAAAGTCTCATGGATTAAAAAACATCTGACGGGTAAAAAGTCTCAGAGGTAAAAAGTCCCATAGGTAAAAAATGTCTCACGGGAAAAAAGTCTGACGGGTAAAAAAAGTCATGGGTAAAAAAAGTCTCACAGGTAAAAAAAGTCTCAGAGGTAAAAAAAGATTCGGGTAAAAAGTCTAGCAGGTAGAAAAGTCTCACAGGTAGAAAAAGTCTCATGGGTAAAAAATTCCCGCAGGTAAAAAGTCTCAGGGGTAAAATAAGTCTCAGGGGTAAAAAAAATCTCACAGGTAAAAAAAGTCTCAGGGGTAAAAAAAGTCTCACGGATTAAAAAACATCTGACGGGTAAAAAGTCTCGAGGTAAAAAGTCCCATAGGTAAAAAATGTCTCACGGGAAAAAAGTCTGACGGGTAAAAAAAGTCATGGGTAAAAAGCCTCACAAGTAAAAGAAGTCTCAGAGGTAAAAAAAGATTCGGGTAAAAAGTCTCAGAGGTAGAAAAGTCTCACAGGTAGAAAAAGTCTCATGGGTAAAAAATTCCCGCAGGTAAAAATCTCAGGGGTAAAATAAGTCTCAGGGGTAAAATAAGTCTCACAGGTAAAATAAGTCTCAGAGGTAAAAAAAGTCTCACAGGTAAAAAAAGTCTCACAGGTAAAAGAAGTCTCACGGGTGAAAAAAGTCTCACGGGTTATAGAAGTCTCAGAGGTAAAAAAAGATTCGGGTAAAAAGTCTAGCAGGTAGAAAAGTCTCACAGGTAGAAAAAGTCTCATGGGTAAAAAATTCCCGCAGGTAAAAAGTCTCAGGGGTAAAATAAGTCTCACAGGTAAAATAAGTCTCAGGGGTAAAAAAAGTATCATGGATTAAAAAACATCTCATGGGTAAAAACAGTCTCAGAGGTAAAAAGTCCCATAGGTAAAAAATGTCTCATGGGAAAAAAGTCTGACGGGTAAAAAAAGTCATGGGTAAAAAGCCTCACAAGTAAAAGAAGTCTCAGAGGTAAAAAAAGATTCGGGCAAAAAGTCTAGCAGGTAGAAAAGTCTCACAGGTAGAAAAAGTCTCATGGGTAAAAAATTCCCGCAGGTAAAAAGTCTCAAGGTTAAAAAAAGTCTCACAGGTAAAAAAAGTCTCAGGGGTAAAAAAAGTCTCATGGATTAAAAAACATCTGACGGGTAAAAAGTCTCAGAGGTAAAAAGTCCCATAGGTAAAAAATGTTTCACGGGAAAAAAGTCTGACGGGTAAAAAACGTCATGGGTAAAAAAAGTCTCAGAGGTAAAATAAGATTCGGGTAAAAAGTCTAGCAGGTAGAAAAGTCTCACAGGTAGAAAAAGTCTCATGGGTAAAAAATTCCCGCAGGTAAAAAGTCTCAGGGGTAAAATAAGTCTCAGGGGTAAAAAAAATCTCACAGGTAAAAAAAGTCTCAGGGGTAAAAAAAATCTCACGGGTTAAAAAACATCTGACGGGTAAAAAGTCTCGAGGTAAAAAGTCCCATAGGTAAAAAATGTCTCACGGGAAAAAAGTCTGACGAGTAAAAAAAGTCATGGGTAAAAAGCCTCACAAGTAAAAAAAGTCTCAGAGGTAAAAAAAGATTCGGGTAAAAAGTCTCAGAGGTAGAAAAGTCTCACAGGTAGAAAAAGTATCATGGGTAAAAAATTCCCGCAGGTAAAAATCTCAGGGGTAAAATAAGTCTCAGGGGTAAAATAAGTCTCACAGGTAAAATAAGTCTCAGAGGTAAAAAAAGTCTCACAGGTAAAAAAAGTTTCACAGGTAAAAGAAGTCTCACGGGTGAAAAAAGTCTCAGGGGTAATAGAAGTCTCAGAGGTAAAAAAAGATTCGGGTAAAAAGTCTAGCAGGTAGAAAAGTCTCACAGGTAGAAAAAGTCTCATGGGTAAAAAATTCCCGCAGGTAAAAAGTCTCAGGGGTAAAATAAGTCTCACAGGTAAAATAAGTCTCAGGGGTAAAAAAAGTCTCATGGATTAAAAAACATCTGACGGGTAAAAAGTCTCAGAGGTAAAAAGTCCCATAGGTAAAAAATGTCTCACGGGAAAAAAGTCTGACGGGTAAAAAAAGTCATGGGTAAAAAAAGTCTCACAGGTAAAAAAAGTCTCAGAGGTAAAAAAAGATTCGGGTAAAAAGTCTAGCAGGTAGAAAAGTCTCACAGGTAGAAAAAGTCTCATGGGTAAAAAATTCCCGCAGGTAAAAAGTCTCAGGGGTAAAATAAGTCTCAGGGGTAAAAAAAATCTCACAGGTAAAAAAAGTCTCAGGGGTAAAAAAAGTCTCACGGATTAAAAAACATCTGACGGGTAAAAAGTCTCGAGGTAAAAAGTCCCATAGGTAAAAAATGTCTCACGGGAAAAAAGTCTGACGGGTAAAAAAAGTCATGGGTAAAAAGCCTCACAAGTAAAAGAAGTCTCAGAGGTAAAAAAAGATTCGGGTAAAAAGTCTCAGAGGTAGAAAAGTCTCACAGGTAGAAAAAGTCTCATGGGTAAAAAATTCCCGCAGGTAAAAATCTCAGGGGTAAAATAAGTCTCAGGGGTAAAATAAGTCTCACAGGTAAAATAAGTCTCAGAGGTAAAAAAAGTCTCACAGGTAAAAAAAGTCTCACAGGTAAAAGAAGTCTCACGGGTGAAAAAAGTCTCACGGGTTATAGAAGTCTCAGAGGTAAAAAAAGATTCGGGTAAAAAGTCTAGCAGGTAGAAAAGTCTCACAGGTAGAAAAAGTCTCATGGGTAAAAAATTCCCGCAGGTAAAAAGTCTCAGGGGTAAAATAAGTCTCACAGGTAAAATAAGTCTCAGGGGTAAAAAAAGTATCATGGATTAAAAAACATCTCATGGGTAAAAACAGTCTCAGAGGTAAAAAGTCCCATAGGTAAAAAATGTCTCACGGGAAAAAAGTCTGACGGGTAAAAAAAGTCATGGGTAAAAAGCCTCACAAGTAAAAGAAGTCTCAGAGGTAAAAAAAGATTCGGGCAAAA
Organism: Falco punctatus; assembly: GCF_963210335.1. Taxonomy (NCBI): domain Eukaryota; kingdom Metazoa; phylum Chordata; class Aves; order Falconiformes; family Falconidae; genus Falco; species Falco punctatus. The sequence continues at coordinate 75,939 of NC_137597.1, forward strand.
AGTCTAGCAGGTAGAAAAGTCTCACAGGTAGAAAAAGTCTCATGGGTAAAAAATTCCCGCAGGTAAAAAGTCTCAAGGGTAAAAAAAGTCTCACAGGTAAAAAAAGTCTCAGGGGTAAAAAAAGTCTCATGGATTAAAAAACATCTGACGGGTAAAAAGTCTCAGAGGTAAAAAGTCCCATAGGTAAAAAATGTTTCACGGGAAAAAAGTCTGACGGGTAAAAAACGTCATGGGTAAAAAAAGTCTCAGAGGTAAAATAAGATTCGGGTAAAAAGTCTAGCAGGTAGAAAAGTCTCACAGGTAGAAAAAGTCTCATGGGTAAAAAATTCCCGCAGGTAAAAAGTCTCAGGGGTAAAATAAGTCTCAGGGGTAAAAAAAATCTCACAGGTAAAAAAAGTCTCAGGGGTAAAAAAAATCTCACGGGTTAAAAAACATCTGACGGGTAAAAAGTCTCGAGGTAAAAAGTCCCATAGGTAAAAAATGTCTCACGGGAAAAAAGTCTGACGAGTAAAAAAAGTCATGGGTAAAAAGCCTCACAAGTAAAAGAAGTCTCAGAGGTAAAAAAAGATTCGGGTAAAAAGTCTCAGAGGTAGAAAAGTCTCACAGGTAGAAAAAGTATCATGGGTAAAAAATTCCCGCAGGTAAAAATCTCAGGGGTAAAATAAGTCTCAGGGGTAAAATAAGTCTCACAGGTAAAATAAGTCTCAGAGGTAAAAAAAGTCTCACAGGTAAAAAAAGTTTCACAGGTAAAAGAAGTCTCACGGGTGAAAAAAGTCTCAGGGGTAATAGAAGTCTCAGAGGTAAAAAAAGATTCGGGTAAAAAGTCTAGCAGGTAGAAAAGTCTCACAGGTAGAAAAAGTCTCATGGGTAAAAAATTCCCGCAGGTAAAAAGTCTCAGGGGTAAAATAAGTCTCACAGGTAAAATAAGTCTCAGGGGTAAAAAAAGTCTCATGGATTAAAAAACATCTGACGGGTAAAAAGTCTCAGAGGTAAAAAGTCCCATAGGTAAAAAATGTCTCACGGGAAAAAAGTCTGACGGGTAAAAAGCCTCACAAGTAAAAGAAGTCTCAGAGGTAAAAAAAGATTCGGGTAAAAAGTCTAGCAGGTAGAAAAGTCTCACAGGTAGAAAAAGTCTCATGGGTAAAAAATTCTCGCAGGTAAAAAGTCTCAAGGGTAAAAAAAATCTCACAGGTAAAATAAGTCTCATGGGTAAAAAAAGTCTCAGGGGTAAAAAAAGTCTCATGGATTAAAAAACATCTGACGGGTAAAAAGTCTCAGAGGTAAAAAGTCCCATAGGTAAACAATGTCTCACGGGAAAAAAGTCTGATGGGTAAAAAAAGTCATGGGTAAAAAAAGTCTCACAGGTAAAAAAAGTCTCAGAGGTAAAAAAAAATTCGGGCAAAAAGTCTAGCAGGTAGAAAAGTCTCACAGGTAGAAAAAGTCTCATGGGTAAAAAATTCCCGCAGGTAAAAATCTCAGTGGTAAAATAAGTCTCAGGGGTAAAAAAAATCTCACAGGTAAAAAAAGTCTCAGGGGTAAAAAAAATCTCACGGGTTAAAAAACATCTGACGGGTAAAAAGTTTCGAGGTAAAAAGTCCCATATGTAAAAAATGTCTCACGGGAAAAAAGTCTGACGAGTAAAAAAAGTCATGGGTAAAAAGCCTCACAAGTAAAAGAAGTCTCAGAGGTAAAAAAAGATTCGGGTAAAAAGTCTAGCAGGTAGAAAAGTCTCACAGGTAGAAAAAGTATCATGGGTAAAAAATTCCCGCAGGTAAAAATCTCAGTGGTAAAATAAGTCTCAGGGGTAAAATAAGTCTCACAGGTAAAATAAGTCTCAGAGGTAAAAAAAGTCTCAGAGGTAAAAAAAGTCTCACGGGTAAAAAAAGTCTCACGGGTAATAGAAGTCTCAGAGGTAAAAAAAGATTTGGGTAAAAAGTCTAGCAGGTAGAAAAGTCTCACAGGTAGAAAAAGTCTCATGGGTAAAAAATTCCCGCAGGTAAAAAGTCTCAGGGGTAAAATAAGTCTCAGGGGTAAAAAAAATATCACAGGTAAAAAAAGTCTCAGGGGTAAAAAAAGTCTCATGGATTAAAAAACATCTGACGGGTAAAAAGTCTCAGAGGTAAAAAGTCCCATAGGTAAACAATGTCTCACGGGAAAAAAGTCTGATGGGTAAAAAAAGTCATGGGTAAAAAAAGTCTCACAGGTAAAAAAAGTCTCAGAGGTAAAAAAAAATTCGGGCAAAAAGTCTAGCAGGTAGAAAAGTCTCACAGGTAGAAAAAGTCTCATGGGTAAAAAATTCCCGCAGGTAAAAATCTCAGTGGTAAAATAAGTCTCAGGGGTAAAATAAGTCTCACAGGTAAAATAAGTCTCAGAGGTAAAAAAAGTCTCACGGGTAAAAAAAGTCTCACGGGTAATAGAAGTCTCAGAGGTAAAAAAAGATTTGGGTAAAAAGTCTAGCAGGTAGAAAAGTCTCACAGGTAGAAAAAGTCTCATGGGTAAAAAATTCCCGCAGGTAAAAAGTCTCAGGGGTAAAATAAGTCTCAGGGGTAAAAAAAATATCACAGGTAAAAAAAGTCTCAGGGGTAAAAAAAGTCTCATGGATTAAAAAACATCTGACGGGTAAAAAGTCTCAGAGGTAAAAAGTCCCATAGGTAAACAATGTCTCACGGGAAAAAAGTCTGACGGGTAAAAAAAGTCATGGGTAAAAAAAGTCTCACAGGTAAAAAAAGTCTCAGAGGTAAAAAAAAATTCGGGCAAAAAGTCTAGCAGGTAGAAAAGTCTCACAGGTAGAAAAAGTCTCATGGATAAAAAATTCCCGCAGGTAAAAAGTCTCAGGGGTAAAAAAAGTCTAAGGGGTAAAAAAAGTCATACAGGTAAAAAAAGTCTCAGGGGTGAAAAATGTCTCACGGGTAAAAGAAGTCATGGGTAAAAAGATCTCACAGTAAAAAAAAGTCTCATGGGTTAAAAAACATCTGACGGGTAAAAAGTCTCAGAGGTAAAAAGTCCCATAGGTAAAAAATGTCTCACGGGAAAAAAGTCTGACGGGTAGAAAAAGGCATGGGTAAAAAGCCTCACAAGTAAAAGAAGTCTCAGAGGTAAAAAAAGATTCGGGTAAAAAGTCTAGCAGATAGAAAAGTCTCACAGGTAGAAAAAGTATCATGGGTAAAAAATTCCCGCAGGTAAAAATCTCAGGGGTAAAATAAGTCTCAGGGGTAAAATAAGTCTCATGGGTAAAATAAGTCTTAGGGGTAAAAAAAAGTCTCACAGGTAAAAGAAGTCTCACGGGTGAAAAAAGTCTCACGGGTAATAGAAGTCTCAGAGGTAAAAAAAGATTTGGGTAAAAAGTCTAGCAGGTAGAAAAGTCTCACAGGTAGAAAAAGTCTCATGGGTAAAAAATTCCCGCAGGTAAAAAGTCTCAGGGGTAAAAAAAGTCTAAGGGGTAAAAAAAGTCATACAGGTAAAAAAAGTCTCAGGGGTGAAAAAAGTCTCACGGGTAAAAGAAGTCATGGGTAAAAAGATCTCACAGTAAAAAAAAGTCTCATGGGTTAAAAAACATCTGACTGGTAAAAAGTCTCAGAGGTAAAAAGTCCCATAGGTAAAAAATGTCTCACGGGAAAAAAGTCTGACGGGTAGAAAAAGGCATGGGTAAAAAGCCTCACAAGTAAAAGAAGTCTCAGAGGTAAAAAAAGATTCGGGTAAAAAGTCTAGCAGATAGAAAAGTCTCACAGGTAGAAAAAGTATCATGGGTAAAAAATTCCCAAAGGTAAAAATCTCAGGGGTAAAATAAGTCTCAGGGGTAAAATAAGTCTCATGGGTAAAATAAGTCTTAGGGGTAAAAAAAAGTCTCACAGGTAAAAGAAGTCTCACGGGTAATAGAAGTCTCAGAGGTAAAAAAAGATTCGGGTAAAAAGTCTCACAGGTAGAAAAGTCTCACAGGTAGAAAAAGTCTCATGGGTGAAAAATTCCCGCAGGTAAAATGTCTCAGGGGTAATATAAGTCTCACAGGTAAAATAAGTCTCACAGGTACAAAAAGTCTCAGAGGTAAAATAAGATTTGGGTAAAAAGTCTAGCAGGTAGAAAAGTCTCACAGGTAGAAAAAGTCTCATGGGTAAAGAATTCCCCCAGGTAAAAAGTCTCAGGGGCAAAATAAGTCTCAGGGGTAAAATAAGTCTCAGGGGTAAAATAAGTCTTAGGGGTAAAAAAAGTCTCACAGGTAAAAGAAGTCTCACGGGTGAAAACAGTCTCATGGGTAATAGAAGTCTCAGAGGTAAAAAAAGATTCGGGTAAAAAGTCTCACAGGTAGAAAAGTCTCACAGGTAGAAAAAGTATCATGGGTAAAGAATTCTTCCAGGTAAAAAGTCTCAGGGGCAAAATAAGTCTCAGGGGTAAAATAAGTCTTAGGGGTAAAAAAAGTCTCACAGGTAAAAGAAGTCTCACGGGTGAAAACAGTCTCATGGGTAATAGAAGTCTCAGAGGTAAAAAAAGATTCGGGTAAAAAGTCTCACAGGTAGAAAAGTCTCACAGGTAGAAAAAGTCTCATGGGTGAAAAATTCCCGCAGGTAAAATGTCTCAGGGGTAATATAAGTCTCACAGGTAAAATAAGTCTCACAGGTACAAAAAGTCTCAGAGGTAAAAAAAGATTCGGGTAAAAAGTCTAGCAGGTAGAAAAGTCTCACAGGTAGAAAAAGTCTCATGGGTAAAGAATTCCCGCAGGTAAAAAGTCTCAGGGGCAAAATAAGTCTGAGGGGTAAAAAAAGACTCACAGGTAAAAAAAGTCTCAGGGGTGAAAAAAGTCTCACGGTTAAAAGAAGTCATGGGTAAAAAGGTCTCACAGGTAAAAAAAGTCTCACGGGTTAAAAAACATCTGACGGGTATAAAGTCTCAGAGGTAAAAAGTCCCATAGCTAAAAAATGTCTCACGGGAAAAAAGTCTGACGGGTAAAAAAAGTCATGGGTAAAAAAAGTCTCACGGGTAAAAGAAGTCATGGGTAAAAAGGTCTCACAGTTAAAAAAAGTCTCACGGGTTAAAAAACATCTGACGGGTAAAAAGTCTCAGAGGTAAAAAGTCCCATAGGTAAAAAATGTCTCACGGGAAAAAAGTCTGACGGGTAAAAAAAGTCATGGATAAAAATAGTCTCACAGGTAAATACAGTCTCAGAGGTAAAAAAAGATTCGGGTAAAAAGTCTAGCAGGTAGAAAAGTCTCACAGGTAGAAAAAGTCTCATGGGTAAAAAATTCCCGCAGGTAAAAATCTCAGGGGTAAAATAAGTCTCATTGGTAAAATAAGTCTTAGGGGTAAAAAAAGTCTCACAGGTAAAAGAAGTCTCACGGGTGAAAAAAGTCTCACGGGTAATAGAAGTCTCAGAGGTAAAAAAAGATTCGGGTAAAAAGTCTAGCAGGTAGAAAAGTCTCACAGGTAGAAAAAGTCTCATGGGTAAAAAATTCCTGCAGGTAAAAAGTCTCATGGGTAAAATAAGTCTCACAGGTAAAATAAGTCTCAGAGGTAAAAAAAGTCTCACAGGTAAAAAAAGTTTCACAGGTAAAAGAAGTCTCACGGGTGAAAAAAGTCTCAGGGGTAATAGAAGTCTCAGAGGTAAAAAAAGATTCGGGTAAAAAGTCTAGCAGGTAGAAAAGTCTCACAGGTAGAAAAAGTCTCATGGGTAAAAAATTCCCGCAGGTAAAAAGTCTCAGGGGTAAAATAAGTCTCACAGGTAAAATAAGTCTCAGGGGTAAAAAAAGTCTCATGGATTAAAAAACATCTGACGGGTAAAAAGTCTCAGAGGTAAAAAGTCCCATAGGTAAAAAATGTCTCACGGGAAAAAAGTCTGACGGGTAAAAAACGTCATGGGTAAAAAAAGTCTCACAGGTAAATACAGTCTCAGAGGTAAAAAAAGATTCGGGTAAAAAGTCTAGCAGGTAGAAAAGTCTCACAGGTAGAAAAAGTCTCATGGGTAAAAAATTCCCGCAGGTAAAAAGTCTCAAGGGTAAAAAAAGTCTCACAGGTAAAAAAAGTCTCAGGGGTAAAAAAAGTCTCATGGATTAAAAAACATCTGACGGGTAAAAAGTCTCAGAGGTAAAAAAAGTCTCAGAGGTAAAATAAGATTCGGGTAAAAAGTCTAGCAGGTAGAAAAGTCGCACAGGTAGAAAAAGTCTCATGGGTAAAAAATTCCAGCTGGTAAAAAGTCTCAGGGGTAAAAGAAGTCTCAGGGGTAAAAGAAGTCATGGGTAAAAAGGTCTCACAGTAAAAAAAAGTCTCACGGGTTAAAAAACATCTGACGGGTAAAAAGTCTCAGAGGTAAAAAGTCCCATAGCTAAAAAATGTCTCACGGGAAAAAAGTCTGACGGGTAAAAAAAGTCATGGGTAAAAAAAGTCTCACGGGTAAAAGAAGTCATGGGTAAAAAGGTCTCACAGTTAAAAAAAGTCTCACGGGTTAAAAAACATCTGACGGGTAAAAAGTCTCAGAGGTAAAAAGTCCCATAGGTAAAAAATGTCTCACGGGAAAAAAGTCTGACGGGTAAAAAAAGTCATGGGTAAAAATAGTCTCACAGGTAAATACAGTCTCAGAGGTAAAAAAAGATTCGGGTAAAAAGTCTAGCAGGTAGAAAAGTCTCACAGGTAGAAAAAGTCTCATGGGTAAAAAATTCCCGCAGGTAAAAATCTCAGGGGTAAAATAAGTCTCATTGGTAAAATAAGTCTTAGGGGTAAAAAAAGTCTCACAGGTAAAAGAAGTCTCACGGGTGAAAAAAGTCTCACGGGTAATAGAAGTCTCAGAGGTAAAAAAAGATTCGGGTAAAAAGTCTAGCAGGTAGAAAAGTCTCACAGGTAGAAAAAGTCTCATGGGTAAAAAATTCCCGCAGGTAAAAAGTCTCATGGGTAAAATAAGTCTCACAGGTAAAATAAGTCTCAGGGGTAAAAAAAGTCTCATGGATTAAAAAACATCTCATGGGTAAAAACAGTCTCAGAGGTAAAAAGTCCCATAGGTAAAAAATGTCTCACGGGAAAAAAGTCTGACGGGTAAAAAAAGTCATGGGTAAAAAAAGTCTCACAGGTAAAAAAAGTCTCAGAGGAAAAAAAAGATTCGGGTAAAAAGTCTAGCAGGTAGAAAAGTCTCACAGGTAGAAAAAGTCTCATGGGTAAAAAATTCCCGCAGGTAAAAAGTCTCAGGGGTAAAAAAAGTCTAAGGGGTAAAAAAAGTCATACAGGTAAAAAAAGTCTCAGGGGTGAAAAAAGTCTCACGGGTAAAAGAAGTCATGGGTAAAAAGATCTCACAGTAAAAAAAAGTCTCATGGGTTAAAAAACATCTGACGGGTAAAAAGTCTCAGAGGTAAAAAGTCCCATAGGTAAAAAATGTCTCACGGGAAAAAAGTCTGACGGGTAGAAAAAGGCATGGGTAAAAAGCCTCACAAGTAAAAGAAGTCTCAGAGGTAAAAAAAGATTCGGGTAAAAAGTCTCACAGGTAGAAAAGTCTCACAGGTAGAAAAAGTCTCATGGGTGAAAAATTCCCGCAGGTAAAATGTCTCAGGGGTAATATAAGTCTCACAGGTAAAATAAGTCTCACAGGTACAAAAAGTCTCAGAGGTAAAAAAAGATTCGGGTAAAAAGTCTAGCAGGTAGAAAAGTCTCACAGGTAGAAAAAGTCTCATGGGTAAAGAATTCCCGCAGGTAAAAAGTCTCAGGGGCAAAATAAGTCTGAGGGGTAAAAAAAGACTCACAGGTAAAAAAAGTCTCAGGGGTGAAAAAAGTCTCACGGTTAAAAGAAGTCATGGGTAAAAAGGTCTCACAGGTAAAAAAAGTCTCACGGGTTAAAAAACATCTGACGGGTATAAAGTCTCAGAGGTAAAAAGTCCCATAGCTAAAAAATGTCTCACGGGAAAAAAGTCTGACGGGTAAAAAAAGTCATGGGTAAAAAAAGTCTCACGGGTAAAAGAAGTCATGGGTAAAAAGGTCTCACAGTTAAAAAAAGTCTCACGGGTTAAAAAACATCTGACGGGTAAAAAGTCTCAGAGGTAAAAAGTCCCATAGGTAAAAAATGTCTCACGGGAAAAAAGTCTGACGGGTAAAAAAATTCATGGATAAAAATAGTCTCACAGGTAAATACAGTCTCAGAGGTAAAAAAAGATTCGGGTAAAAAGTCTAGCAGGTAGAAAAGTCTCACAGGTAGAAAAAGTCTCATGGGTAAAAAATTCCCGCAGGTAAAAATCTCAGGGGTAAAATAAGTCTCATTGGTAAAATAAGTCTTAGGGGTAAAAAAAGTCTCACAGGTAAAAGAAGTCTCACGGGTGAAAAAAGTCTCACGGGTAATAGAAGTCTCAGAGGTAAAAAAAGATTCGGGTAAAAAGTCTAGCAGGTAGAAAAGTCTCACAGGTAGAAAAAGTCTCATGGGTAAAAAATTCCTGCAGGTAAAAAGTCTCATGGGTAAAATAAGTCTCACAGGTAAAATAAGTCTCAGAGGTAAAAAAAGTCTCACAGGTAAAAAAAGTTTCACAGGTAAAAGAAGTCTCACGGGTGAAAAAAGTCTCAGGGGTAATAGAAGTCTCAGAGGTAAAAAAAGATTCGGGTAAAAAGTCTAGCAGGTAGAAAAGTCTCACAGGTAGAAAAAGTCTCATGGGTAAAAAATTCCCGCAGGTAAAAAGTCTCAGGGGTAAAATAAGTCTCACAGGTAAAATAAGTCTCAGGGGTAAAAAAAGTCTCATGGATTAAAAAACATCTGACGGGTAAAAAGTCTCAGAGGTAAAAAGTCCCATAGGTAAAAAATGTCTCACGGGAAAAAAGTCTGACGGGTAAAAAACGTCATGGGTAAAAAAAGTCTCACAGGTAAATACAGTCTCAGAGGTAAAAAAAGATTCGGGTAAAAAGTCTAGCAGGTAGAAAAGTCTCACAGGTAGAAAAAGTCTCATGGGTAAAAAATTCCCGCAGGTAAAAAGTCTCAAGGGTAAAAAAAGTCTCACAGGTAAAAAAAGTCTCAGGGGTAAAAAAAGTCTCATGGATTAAAAAACATCTGACGGGTAAAAAGTCTCAGAGGTAAAAAAAGTCTCAGAGGTAAAATAAGATTCGGGTAAAAAGTCTAGCAGGTAGAAAAGTCGCACAGGTAGAAAAAGTCTCATGGGTAAAAAATTCCAGCTGGTAAAAAGTCTCAGGGGTAAAAGAAGTCTCAGGGGTAAAAGAAGTCATGGGTAAAAAGGTCTCACAGTAAAAAAAAGTCTCACGGGTTAAAAAACATCTGACGGGTAAAAAGTCTCAGAGGTAAAAAGTCCCATAGCTAAAAAATGTCTCACGGGAAAAAAGTCTGACGGGTAAAAAAAGTCATGGGTAAAAAAAGTCTCACGGGTAAAAGAAGTCATGGGTAAAAAGGTCTCACAGTTAAAAAAAGTCTCACGGGTTAAAAAACATCTGACGGGTAAAAAGTCTCAGAGGTAAAAAGTCCCATAGGTAAAAAATGTCTCACGGGAAAAAAGTCTGACGGGTAAAAAAAGTCATGGGTAAAAATAGTCTCACAGGTAAATACAGTCTCAGAGGTAAAAAAAGATTCGGGTAAAAAGTCTAGCAGGTAGAAAAGTCTCACAGGTAGAAAAAGTCTCATGGGTAAAAAATTCCCGCAGGTAAAAATCTCAGGGGTAAAATAAGTCTCATTGGTAAAATAAGTCTTAGGGGTAAAAAAAGTCTCACAGGTAAAAGAAGTCTCACGGGTGAAAAAAGTCTCACGGGTAATAGAAGTCTCAGAGGTAAAAAAAGATTCGGGTAAAAAGTCTAGCAGGTAGAAAAGTCTCACAGGTAGAAAAAGTCTCATGGGTAAAAAATTCCCGCAGGTAAAAAGTCTCATGGGTAAAATAAGTCTCACAGGTAAAATAAGTCTCAGGGGTAAAAAAAGTCTCATGGATTAAAAAACATCTCATGGGTAAAAACAGTCTCAGAGGTAAAAAGTCCCATAGGTAAAAAATGTCTCACGGGAAAAAAGTCTGACGGGTAAAAAAAGTCATGGGTAAAAAAAGTCTCACAGGTAAAAAAAGTCTCAGAGGAAAAAAAAGATTCGGGTAAAAAGTCTAGCAGGTAGAAAAGTCTCACAGGTAGAAAAAGTCTCATGGGTAAAAAATTCCCGCAGGTAAAAAGTCTCAGGGGTAAAAAAAGTCTAAGGGGTAAAAAAAGTCATACAGGTAAAAAAAGTCTCAGGGGTGAAAAAAGTCTCACGGGTAAAAGAAGTCATGGGTAAAAAGATCTCACAGTAAAAAAAAGTCTCATGGGTTAAAAAACATCTGACGGGTAAAAAGTCTCAGAGGTAAAAAGTCCCATAGGTAAAAAATGTCTCACGGGAAAAAAGTCTGACGGGTAGAAAAAGGCATGGGTAAAAAGCCTCACAAGTAAAAGAAGTCTCAGAGGTAAAAAAAGATTCGGGTAAAAAGTCTAGCAGATAGAAAAGTCTCACAGGTAGAAAAAGTATCATGGGTAAAAAATTCCCAAAGGTAAAAATCTCAGGGGTAAAATAAGTCTCAGGGGTAAAATAAGTCTCATGGGTAAAATAAGTCTTAGGGGTAAAAAAAAGTCTCACAGGTAAAAGAAGTCTCACGGGTAATAGAAGTCTCAGAGGTAAAAAAAGATTCGGGTAAAAAGTCTCACAGGTAGAAAAGTCTCACAGGTAGAAAAAGTCTCATGGGTGAAAAATTCCCGCAGGTAAAATGTCTCAGGGGTAATATAAGTCTCACAGGTAAAATAAGTCTCACAGGTACAAAAAGTCTCAGAGGTAAAAAAAGATTCGGGTAAAAAGTCTAGCAGGTAGAAAAGTCTCACAGGTAGAAAAAGTCTCATGGGTAAAGAATTCCCCCAGGTAAAAAGTCTCAGGGGCAAAATAAGTCTCAGGGGTAAAATAAGTCTCAGGGGTAAAATAAGTCTTAGGGGTAAAAAAAGTCTCACAGGTAAAAGAAGTCTCACGGGTGAAAACAGTCTCATGGGTAATAGAAGTCTCAGAGGTAAAAAAAGATTCGGGTAAAAAGTCTCACAGGTAGAAAAGTCTCACAGGTAGAAAAAGTATCATGGGTAAAGAATTCTTCCAGGTAAAAAGTCTCAGGGGCAAAATAAGTCTCAGGGGTAAAATAAGTCTTAGGGGTAAAAAAAGTCTCACAGGTAAAAGAAGTCTCACGGGTGAAAACAGTCTCATGGGTAATAGAAGTCTCAGAGGTAAAAAAAGATTCGGGTAAAAAGTCTCACAGGTAGAAAAGTCTCACAGGTAGAAAAAGTCTCATGGGTGAAAAATTCCCGCAGGTAAAATGTCTCAGGGGTAATATAAGTCTCACAGGTAAAATAAGTCTCACAGGTACAAAAAGTCTCAGAGGTAAAAAAAGATTCGGGTAAAAAGTCTAGCAGGTAGAAAAGTCTCACAGGTAGAAAAAGTCTCATGGGTAAAGAATTCCCGCAGGTAAAAAGTCTCAGGGGCAAAATAAGTCTGAGGGGTAAAAAAAGACTCACAGGTAAAAAAAGTCTCAGGGGTGAAAAAAGTCTCACGGTTAAAAGAAGTCATGGGTAAAAAGGTCTCACAGGTAAAAAAAGTCTCACGGGTTAAAAAACATCTGACGGGTATAAAGTCTCAGAGGTAAAAAGTCCCATAGGTAAAAAATGTCTCACGGGAAAAAAGTCTGACGGGTAAAAAAAGTCATGGGTAAAAAAAGTCTCACGGGTAAAAGAAGTCATGGGTAAAAAGGTCTCACAGTTAAAAAAAGTCTCACGGGTTAAAAAACATCTGACGGGTAAAAAGTCTCAGAGGTAAAAAGTCCCATAGGTAAAAAATGTCTCACGGGAAAAAAGTCTGACGGGTAAAAAAAGTCATGGGTAAAAATAGTCTCACAGGTAAATACAGTCTCAGAGGTAAAAAAAGATTCGGGTAAAAAGTCTAGCAGGTAGAAAAGTCTCACAGGTAGAAAAAGTCTCATGGGTAAAAAATTCCCGCAGGTAAAAATCTCAGGGGTAAAATAAGTCTCATTGGTAAAATAAGTCTTAGGGGTAAAAAAAGTCTCACAGGTAAAAGAAGTCTCACGGGTGAAAAAAGTCTCACGGGTAATAGAAGTCTCAGAGGTAAAAAAAGATTCGGGTAAAAAGTCTAGCAGGTAGAAAAGTCTCACAGGTAGAAAAAGTCTCATGGGTAAAAAATTCCTGCAGGTAAAAAGTCTCATGGGTAAAATAAGTCTCACAGGTAAAATAAGTCTCAGAGGTAAAAAAAGTCTCACAGGTAAAAAAAGTCTCACAGGTAAAAGAAGTCTCACGGGTGAAAAAAGTCTCACGGGTAATAGAAGTCTCAGAGGTAAAAAAAGATTCGGGTAAAAAGTCTAGCAGGTAGAAAAGTCTCACAGGTAGAAAAAGTCTCATGGGTAAAAAATTCCCGCAGGTAAAAAGTCTCAGGGGTAAAATAAGTCTCACAGGTAAAATAAGTCTCAGGGGTAAAAAAAGTCTCATGGATTAAAAAACATCTGACGGGTAAAAAGTCTCAGAGGTAAAAAGTCCCATAGGTAAAAAATGTCTCACGGGAAAAAAGTCTGACGGGTAAAAAACGTCATGGGTAAAAAAAGTCTCACAGGTAAATACAGTCTCAGAGGTAAAAAAAGATTCGGGTAAAAAGTCTAGCAGGTAGAAAAGTCTCACAGGTAGAAAAAGTCTCATGGGTAAAAAATTCCCGCAGGTAAAAAGTCTCAAGGGTAAAAAAAGTCTCACAGGTAAAAAAAGTCTCAGGGGTAAAAAAAGTCTCATGGATTAAAAAACATCTGACGGGTAAAAAGTCTCAGAGGTAAAAAGTCCCATAGGTAAAAAATGTTTCACGGGAAAAAAGTCTGACGGGTAAAAAACGTCATGGGTAAAAAAAGTCTCAGAGGTAAAAAAAGTCTCAGAGGTAAAATAAGATTCGGGTAAAAAGTCTAGCAGGTAGAAAAGTCGCACAGGTAGAAAAAGTCTCATGGGTAAAAAATTCCAGCTGGTAAAAAGTCTCAGGGGTAAAAGAAGTCTCAGGGGTAAAAGAAGTCATGGGTAAAAAGGTCTCACAGTAAAAAAAAGTCTCACGGGTTAAAAAACATCTGACGGGTAAAAAGTCTCAGAGGTAAAAAGTCCCATAGCTAAAAAATGTCTTACGGGAAAAAAGTCTGACGGGTAAAAAAAGTCATGGGTAAAAAAAGTCTCACGGGTAAAAGAAGTCATGGGTAAAAAGGTCTCACAGTTAAAAAAAGTCTCACGGGTTAAAAAACATCTGACGGGTAAAAAGTCTCAGAGGTAAAAAGTCCCATAGGTAAAAAATGTCTCACGGGAAAAAAGTCTGACGGGTAAAAAAAGTCATGGGTAAAAATAGTCTCACAGGTAAATACAGTCTCAGAGGTAAAAAAAGATTCGGGTAAAAAGTCTAGCAGGTAGAAAAGTCTCACAGGTAGAAAAAGTCTCATGGGTAAAAAATTCCCGCAGGTAAAAATCTCAGGGGTAAAATAAGTCTCATTGGTAAAATAAGTCTTAGGGGTAAAAAAAGTCTCACAGGTAAAAGAAGTCTCACGGGTGAAAAAAGTCTCACGGGTAATAGAAGTCTCAGAGGTAAAAAAAGATTCGGGTAAAAAGTCTAGCAGGTAGAAAAGTCTCACAGGTAGAAAAAGTCTCATGGGTAAAAAATTCCCGCAGGTAAAAAGTCTCATGGGTAAAATAAGTCTCACAGGTAAAATAAGTCTCAGGGGTAAAAAAAGTCTCATGGATTAAAAAACATCTCATGGGTAAAAACAGTCTCAGAGGTAAAAAGTCCCATAGGTAAAAAATGTCTCACGGGAAAAAAGTCTGACGGGTAAAAAAAGTCATGGGTAAAAAAAGTCTCACAGGTAAAAAAAGTCTCAGAGGAAAAAAAAGATTCGGGTAAAAAGTCTAGCAGGTAGAAAAGTCTCACAGGTAGAAAAAGTCTCATGGGTAAAAAATTCCCGCAGGTAAAAAGTCTCAGGGGTAAAAAAAGTCTAAGGGGTAAAAAAGTCATACAGGTAAAAAAAGTCTCAGGGGTGAAAAAAGTCTCACGGGTAAAAGAAGTCATGGGTAAAAAGATCTCACAGTAAAAAAAAGTCTCATGGGTTAAAAAACATCTGACGGGTAAAAAGTCTCAGAGGTAAAAAGTCCCATAGGTAAAAAATGTCTCACGGGAAAAAAGTCTGACGGGTAAAAAAAGTCATGGATAAAAATAGTCTCACAGGTAAATACAGTCTCAGAGGTAAAAAAAGATTCGGGTAAAAAGTCTAGCAGGTAGAAAAGTCTCACAGGTAGAAAAAGTCTCATGGGTAAAAAATTCCTGCAGGTAAAAAGTCTCATGGGTAAAATAAGTCTCACAGGTAAAATAAGTCTCAGAGGTAAAAAAAGTCTCACAGGTAAAAAAAGTTTCACAGGTAAAAGAAGTCTCACGGGTGAAAAAAGTCTCAGGGGTAATAGAAGTCTCAGAGGTAAAAAAAGATTCGGGTAAAAAGTCTAGCAGGTAGAAAAGTCTCACAGGTAGAAAAAGTCTCATGGGTAAAAAATTCCCGCAGGTAAAAAGTCTCAGGGGTAAAATAAGTCTCACAGGTAAAATAAGTCTCAGGGGTAAAAAAAGTCTCATGGATTAAAAAACATCTGACGGGTAAAAAGTCTCAGAGGTAAAAAGTCCCATAGGTAAAAAATGTCTCACGGGAAAAAAGTCTGACGGGTAAAAAACGTCATGGGTAAAAAAAGTCTCACAGGTAAATACAGTCTCAGAGGTAAAAAAAGATTCGGGTAAAAAGTCTAGCAGGTAGAAAAGTCTCACAGGTAGAAAAAGTCTCATGGGTAAAAAATTCCCGCAGGTAAAAATCTCAGGGGTAAAATAAGTCTCATTGGTAAAATAAGTCTTAGGGGTAAAAAAAGTCTCACAGGTAAAAGAAGTCTCACGGGTGAAAAAAGTCTCACGGGTAATAGAAGTCTCAGAGGTAAAAAAAGATTCGGGTAAAAAGTCTAGCAGGTAGAAAAGTCTCACAGGTAGAAAAAGTCTCATGGGTGAAAAATTCCCGCAGGTAAAAAGTCTCATGGGTAAAATAAGTCTCACAGGTAAAATAAGTCTCAGAGGTAAAAAAAGTCTCACAGGTAAAAAAAGTCTCACAGGTAAAAGAAGTCTCACGGGTGAAAAAAGTCTCAGGGGTAATAGAAGTCTCAGAGGTAAAAAAAGATTCGGGTAAAAAGTCTAGCAGGTAGAAAAGTCTCACAGGTAGAAAAAGTCTCATGGGTAAAAAATTCCCGCAGGTAAAAAGTCTCAGGGGTAAAATAAGTCTCACAGGTAAAATAAGTCTCAGGGGTAAAAAAAGTCTCATGGATTAAAAAACATCTGACGGGTAAAAAGTCTCAGAGGTAAAAAGTCCCATAGGTAAAAAATGTCTCACGGGAAAAAAGTCTGACGGATAAAAAACGTCATGGGTAAAAAAAGTCTCACAGGTAAATACAGTCTCAGAGGTAAAAAAAGATTCGGGTAAAAAGTCTAGCAGGTAGAAAAGTCTCACAGGTAGAAAAAGTCTCATGGGTAAAAAATTCCCGCAGGTAAAAAGTCTCAAGGGTAAAAAAAGTCTCACAGGTAAAAAAAGTCTCAGGGGTAAAAAAAGTCTCATGGATTAAAAAACATCTGACGGGTAAAAAGTCTCAGAGGTAAAAAGTCCCATAGGTAAAAAATGTTTCACGGGAAAAAAGTCTGACGGGTAAAAAACGTCATGGGTAAAAAACGTCTCAGAGGTAAAAAAAGTCTCAGAGGTAAAATAAGATTCGGGTAAAAAGTCTAGCAGGTAGAAAAGTCGCACAGGTAGAAAAAGTCTCATGGGTAAAAAATTCCAGCTGGTAAAAAGTCTCAGGGGTAAAAGAAGTCTCAGGGGTAAAAGAAGTCATGGGTAAAAAGGTCTCACAGTAAAAAAAAGTCTCATGGGTTAAAAAACATCTGACGGGTAAAAAGTCTCAGAGGTAAAAAGTCCCATAGCTAAAAAATGTCTCACGGGAAAAAAGTCTGACGGGTAAAAAAAGTCATGGGTAAAAAAAGTCTCACGGGTAAAAGAAGTCATGGGTAAAAAGGTCTCACAGTTAAAAAAAGTCTCACGGGTTAAAAAACATCTGACGGGTAAAAAGTCTCAGAGGTAAAAAGTCCCATAGGTAAAAAATGTCTCACGGGAAAAAAGTCTGACGGGTAAAAAAAGTCATGGGTAAAAATAGTCTCACAGGTAAATACAGTCTCAGAGGTAAAAAAAGATTCGGGTAAAAAGTCTAGCAGGTAGAAAAGTCTCACAGGTAGAAAAAGTCTCATGGGTAAAAAATTCCCGCAGGTAAAAATCTCAGGGGTAAAATAAGTCTCATTGGTAAAATAAGTCTTAGGGGTAAAAAAAGTCTCACAGGTAAAAGAAGTCTCACGGGTGAAAAAAGTCTCACGGGTAATAGAAGTCTCAGAGGTAAAAAAAGATTCGGGTAAAAAGTCTAGCAGGTAGAAAAGTCTCACAGGTAGAAAAAGTCTCATGGGTAAAAAATTCCCGCAGGTAAAAAGTCTCATGGGTAAAATAAGTCTCACAGGTAAAATAAGTCTCAGGGGTAAAAAAAGTCTCATGGATTAAAAAACATCTCATGGGTAAAAACAGTCTCAGAGGTAAAAAGTCCCATAGGTAAAAAATGTCTCACGGGAAAAAAGTCTGACGGGTAAAAAAAGTCATGGGTAAAAAAAGTCTCACAGGTAAAAAAAGTCTCAGAGGAAAAAAAAGATTCGGGTAAAAAGTCTAGCAGGTAGAAAAGTCTCACAGGTAGAAAAAGTCTCATGGGTAAAAAATTCCCGCAGGTAAAAAGTCTCAGGGGTAAAATAAGTCTCAGGGGTAAAAAAAATCTCACAGGTAAAAAAAGTCTCAGGGGTAAAAAAAGTCTCACGGATTAAAAAACATCTGACGGGTAAAAAGTCTCGAGGTAAAAAGTCCCATAGGTAAAAAATGTCTCACGGGAAAAAAGTCTGACGGGTAAAAAAAGTCATGGGTAAAAAGCCTCACAAGTAAAAGAAGTCTCAGAGGTAAAAAAAGATTCGGGTAAAAAGTCTCAGAGGTAGAAAAGTCTCACAGGTAGAAAAAGTATCATGGGTAAAAAATTCCCGCAGGTAAAAATATCAGGGGTAAAATATGTCTCAGGGGTAAAATAAGTCTCACAGGTAAAATAAGTCTCAGAGGTAAAAAAAGTCTCACAGGTAAAAAAAGTCTCACAGGTAAAAGAAGTCTCACGGGTGAAAAAAGTCTCACGGGTAATAGAAGTCTCAGAGGTAAAAAAAGATTCGGGTAAAAAGTCTAGCAGGTAGAAAAGTCTCACAGGTAGAAAAAGTCTCATGGGTAAAAAATTCCCGCAGGTAAAAAGTCTCAGGGGTAAAATAAGCCTCACAGGTAAAATAAGTCTCAGGGGTAAAAAAAGTATCATGGATTAAAAAACATCTGACGGGTAAAAAGTCTCAGAGGTAAAAAGTCCCATAGGTAAAAAATGTCTCACGGGAAAAAAGTCTGACGGGTAAAAAACGTCATGGGTAAAAAAAGTCTCAGAGGTAAAAAAAGTCTCAGAGGTAAAATAAGATTCGGGTAAAAAGTCTAGCAGGTAGAAAAGTCTCACAGGTAGAAAAAGTCTCATGGGTAAAAAATTCCCGCAGGTAAAAAGTCTCAGGGGTAAAATAAGTCTCAGGGGTAAAAGAAATCTGACAGGTAAAAAAAGTCTCAGGGGTAAAAAAAGTCTCACGGATTAAAAAACATCTGACGGGTAAAAAGTCTCGAGGTAAAAAGTCCCATAGGTAAAAAATGTCTCACGGGAAAAAAGTCTGACGGGTAAAAAAAGTCATGGGTAAAAAGCCTCACAGGTAAAAGAAGTCTCAGTGGTAAAAAAAGATTCGTGTAAAAAGTCTAGCAGGTAGAAAAGTCTCACAGGTAGAAAAAGTACCATGGGTAAAAAATTCCCGCAGGTAAAAAGTCTCAGGGGTAAAATAAGTCTCACAGGTAAAATAAGTCTCAGGGGTAAAAAAAGTCTCACGGGTTAAAAAACATCTGACGGGTAAAAAGTCTCAGAGGTAAAAAGTCCCATAGGTAAAAAATGTTTCACGGGAAAAAAGTCTGACGGGTAAAAAACGTCATGGGTAAAAAAAGTCTCAGAGGTAAAAAAAGTCTCAGAGGTAAAATAAGATTCGGGTAAAAAGTCTAGCAGGTAGAAAAGTCGCACAGGTAGAAAAAGTCTCATGGGTAAAAAATTCCAGCTGGTAAAAAGTCTCAGGGGTAAAAGAAGTCTCAGGGGTAAAAGAAGTCATGGGTAAAAAGGTCTCACAGTAAAAAAAAGTCTCACGGGTTAAAAAACATCTGACGGGTAAAAAGTCACAGAGGTAAAAAGTCCCATAGCTAAAAAATGTCTCACGGGAAAAAAGTCTGACGGGTAAAAAAAGTCATGGGTAAAAAAAGTCTCACGGGTAAAAGAAGTCATGGGTAAAAAGGTCTCACAGTTAAAAAAAGTCTCACGGGTTAAAAAACATCTGACGGGTAAAAAGTCTCAGAGGTAAAAAGTCCCATAGGTAAAAAATGTCTCACGGGAAAAAAGTCTGACGGGTAAAAAAAGTCATGGATAAAAATAGTCTCACAGGTAAATACAGTCTCAGAGGTAAAAAAAGATTCGGGTAAAAAGTCTCACAGGTAGAAAAGTCTCACAGGTAGAAAAAGTCTCATGGGTGAAAAATTCCCGCAGGTAAAATGACTCAGGGGTAATATAAGTCTCACAGGTAAAATAAGTCTCACAGGTACAAAAAGTCTCAGAGGTAAAAAAAGATTCGGGTAAAAAGTCTAGCAGGTAGAAAAGTCTCACAGGTAGAAAAAGTCTCATGGGTAAAAAATTCCCGCAGGTAAAAAGTCTCAAGGGTAAAAAAAGTCTCACAGGTAAAAAAAGTCTCAGGGGTAAAAAAAGTCTCATGGATTAAAAAACATCTGACGGGTAAAAAGTCTCAGAGGTAAAAAGTCCCATAGGTAAAAAATGTCTCACGGGAAAAAAGTCTGACGGGTAAAAAAAGTCATGGGTAAAAAAAGTCTCACAGGTAAAAAAGGTCTCAGAGGTAAAAAAAGATTTGGGTAAAAAGTCTAGCAGGTAGAAAAGTCTCACAGGTAGAAAAAGTCTCATGGGTAAAAAATTCCCGCAGGTAAAAAGTCTCAGGGGTAAAATAAGTCTCAGGGGCAAAAAAAGTCTCAGGGGTAAAAAAAGTCTCACGGGCGAAAAAAGTCTCACGGTTAAAAGAAGTCATGGGTAAAAAGGTCTCACAGTTAAAAAAAGTCTCACGGGTTAAAAAACATCTGACGGGTAAAAAGTCTCAGAGGTAAAAAGTCCCATAGGTAAAAAATGTCTCACAGGAAAAAAGTCTGACGGGTAAAAAACGTCATGGGTAAAAAAAGTCTCACAGGTAAAAAAGGTCTCAGAGGTAAAAAAAGATTCGGGTAAAAAGTCTAGCAGGTAGAAAAGTCTCACAGGTAGAAAAAGTCTCATGGGTAAAAAATTCCCGCAGGTAAAAAGTCTCAGGGGTAAAATAAGTCTCAGGGGTAAAAAAAATATCACAGGTAAAAAAAGTCTCAGGGGTAAAAAAAGTCTCATGGATTAAAAAACATCTGACGGGTAAAAAGTCTCAGAGGTAAAAAGTCCGATAGGTAAACAATGTCTCACGGGAAAAAAGTCTGACGGGTAAAAAAAGTCATGGGTAAAAAAAGTCTCACAGGTAAAAAAAGTCTCAGAGGTAAAAAAAAATTCGGGCAAAAAGTCTAGCAGGTAGAAAAGTCTCACAGGTATAAAAAGTCTCATGGGTAAAGAATTCCCGCAGGTAAAAAGTCTCAGGGGTAAAAAAAGTCTAAGGGGTAAAAAAAGTCATACAGGTAAAAAAAGTCTCAGGGGTGAAAAAAGTCTCACGGGTAAAAGAAGTCATGGGTAAAAAGATCTCACAGTAAAAAAAAGTCTCATGGGTTAAAAAACATCTGACGGGTAAAAAGTCTCAGAGGTAAAAAGTCCCATAGGTAAAAAATGTCTCACGGGAAAAAAGTCTGACGGGTAAAAAAAGTCATGGGTAAAAAGCCTCACAAGTAAAAGAAGTCTCAGAGGTAAAAAAAGATTCGGGTAAAAAGTCTAGCAGGTAGAAAAGTCTCACAGGTAGAAAAAGTCTCATGGGTAAAAAATTCCCGCAGGTAAAAAGTCTCAGGGGTAAAATAAGTCTCACAGGTAAAATAAGTCTCAGGGGTAAAAAAAGTCTCACGGGTTAAAAAACATCTGACGGGTAAAAAGTCTCAGAGGTAAAAAGTCCCATAGGTAAAAAATGTTTCACGGGAAAAAAGTCTGACGGGTAAAAAACGTCATGGGTAAAAAAAGTCTCAGAGGTAAAAAAAGTCTCAGAGGTAAAATAAGATTTGGGTAAAAAGTCTCGCAGGTAGAAAAGTCGCACAGGTAGAAAAAGTCTCATGGGTAAAAAATTCCAGCTGGTAAAAAGTCTCAGGGGTAAAAGAAGTCTCAGGGGTAAAAGAAGTCATGGGTAAAAAGGTCTCACAGTAAAAAAAAGTCTCACGGGTTAAAAAACATCTGACGGGTAAAAAGTCTCAGAGGTAAAAAGTCCCATAGGTAAAAAATGTCTCACGGGAAAAAAGTCTGACGGGTAAAAAAAGTCATGGGTAAAAAAAGTCTCACGGGTAAAAGAAGTCATGGGTAAAAAGGTCTCACAGTTAAAAAAAGTCTCACGGGTTAAAAAACATCTGACGGGTATAAAGTCTCAGAGGTAAAAAGTCCCATAGGTAAAAAATGTCTCACGGGAAAAAAGTCTGACGGGTAAAAAAAGTCATGGGTAAAAAAAGTCTCACAGGTAAATACAGTCTCAGAGGTAAAAAAAGATTCGGGTAAAAAGTCTAGCAGGTAGAAAAGTCTCACAGGTAGAATAAGTCTCATGGGTAAAAAATTCCCGCAGGTAAAAATCTCAGGGGTAAAATAAGTCTCAGGGGTAAAATAAGTCTCACAGGTAAAATAAGTCTCAGAGGTAAAAAAAGTCTCACAGGTAAAAAAAGTCTCACAGGTAAAAGAAGTCTCACGGGTGAAAAAAGTCTCACGGGTAATAGAAGTCTCAGAGGTAAAAAAAGATTCGGGTAAAAAGTCTAGCAGGTAGAAAAGTCTCACAGGTAGAAAAAGTCTCATGGGTAAAAAATTCCCGCAGGTAAAAAGTCTCAGGGGTAAAATAAGTCTCACAGGTAAAATAAGTCTCAGGGGTAAAAAAAGTCTCATGGATTAAAAAACATCTGACGGGTAAAAAGTCTCAGAGGTAAAAAGTCCCATAGGTAAAAAATGTCTCACGGGAAAAAAGTCTGACGGGTAAAAAAAGTCATGGGTAAAAAAAGTCTCAGAGGTAAAAAAAGTCTCAGAGGAAAAAAAAGATTCGGGTAAAAAGTCTAGCAGGTAGAAAAGTCTCACAGGTAGAAAAAGTCTCATGGGTAAAAAATTCCCGCAGGTAAAAAGTCTCAGGGGTAAAATAAGTCTCAGGGGTAAAAAAAATCTCACAGGTAAAAAAAGTCTCAGGGGTAAAAAAAGTCTCACGGATTAAAAAACATCTGACGGGTAAAAAGTCTCGAGGTAAAAAGTCCCATAGGTAAAAAATGTCTCACGGGAAAAAAGTCTGACGGGTAAAAAAAGTCATGGGTAAAAAGCCTCACAAGTAAAAGAAGTCTCAGAGGTAAAAAAAGATTCGGGTAAAAAGTCTCAGAGGTAGAAAAGTCTCACAGGTAGAAAAAGTATCATGGGTAAAAAATTCCCGCAGGTAAAAATCTCAGGGGTAAAATAAGTCTCAGGGGTAAAATAAGTCTCACAGGTAAAATAAGTCTCAGAGGTAAAAAAAGTCTCACAGGTAAAAAAAGTCTCACAGGTAAAAGAAGTCTCACGGGTGAAAAAAGTCTCACGGGTAATAGAAGTCTCAGAGGTAAAAAAAGATTCGGGTAAAAAGTCTAGCAGGTAGAAAAGTCTCACAGGTAGAAAAAGTCTCATGGGTAAAAAATTCCCGCAGGTAAAAAGTCTCAGGGGTAAAATAAGTCTCACAGGTAAAATAAGTCTCAGGGGTAAAAAAAGTCTCATGGATTAAAAAACATCTGACGGGTAAAAAGTCTCAGAGGTAAAAAGTCCCATAGGTAAAAAATGTCTCACGGGAAAAAAGTCTGACGGGTAAAAAAAGTCATGGGTAAAAAAAGTCTCACAGGTAAAAAAAGTCTCAGAGGAAAAAAAAGATTCGGGTAAAAAGTCTAGCAGGTAGAAAAGTCTCACAGGTAGAAAAAGTCTCATGGGTAAAAAATTCCCGCAGGTAAAAAGTCTCAGGGGTAAAATAAGTCTCAGGGGTAAAAAAAATCTCACAGGTAAAAAAAGTCTCAGGGGTAAAAAAAGTCTCACGGATTAAAAAACATCTGACGGGTAAAAAGTCTCGAGGTAAAAAGTCCCATAGGTAAAAAATGTCTCACGGGAAAAAAGTCTGACGGGTAAAAAAAGTCATGGGTAAAAAGCCTCACAAGTAAAAGAAGTCTCAGAGGTAAAAAAAGATTTGGGTAAAAAGTCTCAGAGGTAGAAAAGTCTCACAGGTAGAAAAAGTATCATGGGTAAAAAATTCCCGCAGGTAAAAATCTCAGGGGTAAAATAAGTCTCAGGGGTAAAATAAGTCTCACAGGTAAAATAAGTCTCACAGGTAAAAAAAGTCTCACAGGTAAAAAAAGTCTCACAGGTAAAAGAAGTCTCACGGGTGAAAAAAGTCTCACGGGTTATAGAAGTCTCAGAGGTAAAAAAAGATTCGGGTAAAAAGTCTAGCAGGTAGAAAAGTCTCACAGGTAGAAAAAGTCTCATGGGTAAAAAATTCCCGCAGGTAAAAAGTCTCAGGGGTAAAATAAGTCTCACAGGTAAAATAAGTCTCAGGGGTAAAAAAAGTCTCATGGATTAAAAAACATCTGACGGGTAAAAAGTCTCAGAGGTAAAAAGTCCCATAGGTAAAAAATGTCTCACGGGAAAAAAGTCTGACGGGTAAAAAAAGTCATGGGTAAAAAAAGTCTCACAGGTAAATACAGTCTCAGAGGTAAAAAAAGATTCGGGTAAAAAGTCTAGCAGGTAGAAAAGTCTCACAGGTAGAAAAAGTCTCATGGGTAAAAAATTCCCGCAGGTAAAAAGTCTCAAGGGTAAAAAAAATCTCACAGGTAAAAAAAGTCTCAGGGGTAAAAAAAATCTCACGGGTTAAAAAACATCTGACGGGTAAAAAGTCTCGAGGTAAAAAGTCCCATAGGTAAAAAATGTCTCACGGGAAAAAAGTCTGACGAGTAAAAAAAGTCATGGGTAAAAAGCCTCACAAGTAAAAGAAGTCTCAGAGGTAAAAAAAGATTCGGGTAAAAAGTCTCAGAGGTAGAAAAGTCTCACAGGTAGAAAAAGTATCATGGGTAAAAAATTCCCGCAGGTAAAAAGTCTCAGGGGTAAAATAAGTCTCAGGGGTAAAATAAGTCTCACAGGTAAAATAAGTCTCAGAGGTAAAAAAAGTCTCACAGGTAAAAAAAGTTTCACAGGTAAAAGAAGTCTCACGGGTGAAAAAAGTCTCAGGGGTAATAGAAGTCTCAGAGGTAAAAAAAGATTCGGGTAAAAAGTCTAGCAGGTAGAAAAGTCTCACAGGTAGAAAAAGTCTCATGGGTAAAAAATTCCCGCAGGTAAAAAGTCTCAGGGGTAAAATAAGTCTCACAGGTAAAATAAGTCTCAGGGGTAAAAAAAGTCTCATGGATTAAAAAACATCTGACGGGTAAAAAGTCTCAGAGGTAAAAAGTCCCATAGGTAAAAAATGTCTCACGGGAAAAAAGTCTGACGGGTAAAAAAAGTCATGGGTAAAAATAGTCTCACAGGTAAATACAGTCTCAGAGGTAAAAAAAGATTCGGGTAAAAAGTCTAGCAGGTAGAAAAGTCTCACAGGTAGAAAAAGTCTCATGGGTAAAAAATTCCCGCAGGTAAAAAGTCTCAGGGGTAAAATAAGTCTCAGGGGTAAAAAAAATCTCACAGGTAAAAAAAGTCTCAGGGGTAAAAAAAATCTCACGGGTTAAAAAACATCTGACGGGTAAAAAGTTTCGAGGTAAAAAGTCCCATAGGTAAAAAATGTCTCACGGGAAAAAAGTCTGACGAGTAAAAAAAGTCATGGGTAAAAAGCCTCACAAGTAAAAGAAGTCTCAGAGGTAAAAAAAGATTCGGGTAAAAAGTCTAGCAGGTAGAAAAGTCTCACAGGTAGAAAAAGTATCATGGGTAAAAAATTCCCGCAGGTAAAAATCTCAGTGGTAAAATAAGTCTCAGGGGTAAAATAAGTCTCACAGGTAAAATAAGTCTCAGAGGTAAAAAAAGTCTCAGAGGTAAAAAGTCCCATAGGTAAACAATGTCTCACGGGAAAAAAGTCTGACGGGTAAAAAAAGTCATGGGTAAAAAAAGTCTCACAGGTAAAAAAAGTCTCAGAGGTAAAAAAAAATTCGGGCAAAAAGTCTAGCAGGTAGAAAAGTCTCACAGGTAGAAAAAGTCTCATGGGTAAAAAATTCCCGCAGGTAAAAAGTCTCAGGGGTAAAAAAAGTCTAAGGGGTAAAAAAAGTCATACAGGTAAAAAAAGTCTCAGGGGTGAAAAAAGTCTCACGGGTAAAAGAAGTCATGGGTAAAAAGATATCACAGTAAAAAAAAGTCTCATGGGTTAAAAAACATCTGACGGGTAAAAAGTCTCAGAGGTAAAAAGTCCCATAGGTAAAAAATGTCTCACGGGAAAAAAGTCTGACGGGTAGAAAAAGGCATGGGTAAAAAGCCTCACAAGTAAAAGAAGTCTCAGAGGTAAAAAAAGATTCGGGTAAAAAGTCTAGCAGGTAGAAAAGTCTCACAGGTAGAAAAAGTCTCATGGGTAAAAAAATCCCGCAGGTAAAAATCTCAGGGGTAAAATAAGTCTCAGGGGTAAAATAAGTCTCATGGGTAAAATAAGTCTTAGGGGTAAAAAAAGTCTCACAGGTAAAAAAAGTCTCAGAGGTAAAAAAAGATTCCGGTAAAAAGTCTAGCAGGTAGAAAAGTCTCACAGGTAGAAAAAGTCTCATGGGTAAAAAATTCCTGCAGGTAAAAAGTCTCAGGGGTAAAATAAGTCTCACAGGTAAAATAAGACTCAGGGGTAAAAAAAGTCTCATGGATTAAAAAACATCTGACGGGTAAAAAGTCTCAGAGGTAAAAAGTCCCATAGGTAAAAAATGTCTCACGGGAAAAAAGTCTGACGGGTAAAAAAAGTCATGGGTAAAAAAAGTCTCACAGGTAAAAAAAGTCTCAGAGGTAAAAAAAGATTTGGGTAAAAAGTCTCATAGGTAGAAAAGTCTCACAGATAGAAAAAGTCTCATGGGTAAAAAATTCCCGCAGGTAAAAAGTCTCAGGGGTAAAATAAGTCTCAGGGGTAAAAAAAGTCTCACAGGTAAAATAAGTCTCAGGGGTAAAAAAAGTCTCATGGGTTAAAAAAAATCTGACGGGTAAAAAGTTTCAGAGGTAAAAAGTCCCATAGGTAAAAAATGTCTCACGGGAAAAAAGTCTGACGGGTAAAAAAAGTCATGGGTAAAAAAAGTCTCACAGGTAAAAACAGTCTCAGAGGTAAAAAAAGATTCGGGTAAAAAGTCTAGCAGGTAGAAAAGTCTCACAGGTAGAAAAAGTCTCATGGGTAAAAAAACATCTGACGGGTAAAAAGTCTCAGAGGTAAAAAGTCCCATAGGTAAAAAATGTCTCACGGGAAAAAAGTCTGACGGGTAAAAAAAGTCATGGGTAAAAAAAGTCTCACAGGTAAAAAAGGTCTCAGAGGTAAAAAAAGATTCGGGTAAAAAGTCTAGCAGGTAGAAAAGTCTCACAGGTAGAAAAAGTCTCATGGGTAAAAAATTCCCACAGGTAAAAAGTCTCAGGGGTAAAATAAGTCTCAGGGGTAAAAAAAATCTCACAGGTAAAATAAGTCTTAGGGGTAAAAAAAGTCTCACGGGTTAAAAAACATCTGACGGGTAAAAAGTCTCGAGGTAAAAAGTCCCATAGGTAAAAAATGTCTCACGGGAAAAAAGTCTGACGAGTAAAAAAAGTCATGGGTAAAAAGCCTCACAAGTAAAAGAAGTCTCAGAGGTAAAAAAAGATTCGGGTAAAAAGTCTAGCAGGTAGAAAAGTCTCACAGGTAGAAAAAGTATCATGGGTAAAAAATTCCCGCAGGTAAAAATCTCAGTGGTAAAATAAGTCTCAGGGGTAAAATAAGTCTCACAGGTAAAATAAGTCTCAGAGTTAAAAAAAGTCTCACAGGTAAAAAAAGTCTCACGGGTAATAGAAGTCTCAGAGGTAAAAAAAGATTCGGGTAAAAAGTCTAGCAGGTAGAAAAGTCTCACAGGTAGAAAAAGTCTCATGGGTAAAAAATTCCCGCAGTTAAAAAGTCTCAGGGGTAAAATAAGTCTCAGGGGTAAAAAAAATATCACAGGTAAAAAGTCTCAGGGGTAAAAAAAGTCTCATGGATTAAAAAACATCTGACGGGTAAAAAGTCTCAGAGGTAAAAAGTCCTATAGGTAAAAAAAGTCTCACGGGAAAAAAGTCTGACGGGTAGAAAAAGGCATGGGTAAAAAGCCTCACAAGTAAAAGAAGTCTCAGAGGTAAAAAAAGATTCGGGTAAAAAGTCTAGCAGATAGAAAAGTCTCACAGGTAGAAAAAGTATCATGGGTAAAAAATTCCCGCAGGTAAAAAGTCTCAAGGGTAAAAAAAGTTTCACAGGTAAAATAAGTCTCATGGGTAAAATAAGTCTTAGGGGTAAAAAAAGTCTCACAGGTAAAAGAAGTCTCACGGGTGAAAAAAGTCTCACGGGTAATAGAAGTCTCAGAGGTAAAAAAAGATTCGGGTAAAAAGTCTAGCAGGTAGAAAAGTCTCACAGGTAGAAAAAGTCTCATGGGTGAAAAATTCCCGCAGGTAAAATGTCTCAGGGGTAATATAAGTCTCACAGGTAAAATAAGTCTCACAGGTACAAAAAGTCTCAGAGGTAAAAAAAGATTCGGGTAAAAAGTCTAGCAGGTAGAAAAGTCTCACAGGTATAAAAAGTCTCATGGGTAAAGAATTCCCGCAGGTAAAAAGTCTCAGGGGCAAAATAAGTCTCAGGGGTAAAAAAAGACTCACAGGTAAAAAAAGTCTCAGGGGTGAAAAAAGTCTCACGGTTAAAAGAAGTCATGGGTAAAAAGGTCTCACAGTTAAAAAAAGTCTCACGGGTTAAAAAACATCTGACGGGTAAAAAGTCTCAGAGGTAAAAAGTCCCATAGGTAAAAAATGTCTCACGGGAAAAAAGTCTGACGGGTAAAAAAAGTCATGGGTAAAAAGCCTCACAAGTAAAAGAAGTCTCAGAGGTAAAAAAAGATTCGGGTAAAAAGTCTCAGAGGTAGAAAAGTCTCACAGGTAGAAAAAGTCTCATGGGTAAAAAATTCCCGCAGGTAAAAAGTCTCAGGGGTAAAATAAGTCTCACAGGTAAAATAAGTCTCAGGGGTAAAAAAAGTCTCACGGGTTAAAAAACATCTGACGGGTAAAAAGTCTCAGAGGTAAAAAGTCCCATAGGTAAAAAATGTTTCACGGGAAAAAAGTCTGACGGGTAAAAAACGTCATGGGGAAAAAAAGTCTCACAGGTAAAAAAAGATTCGGGTAAAAAGTCTAGCAGGTAGAAAAGTCTCACAGGTAGAAAAAGTCTCATGGGTAAAAAATTCCCGCTGGTAAAAAGTCTCAGGGGTAAAATAAGTCTCAGGGGTTAAATAAGTCTTAGGAGTAAAAGAAGTCTCACGGGTTAAAAAACATCTGACGGGTAAAAAGTCTCAGAGGTAAAAAGTCCCATAGGTAGAAAATGTCTCACGGGAAAAAAGTCTGACGGGTAAAAAAAGTCATGGGTAAAAAAAGTCTCACAGGTAAAAACAGTCTCAGAGGTAAAAAAAGATTCAGGTAAAAAGTCTAGCAGGTAGAAAAGTCGCACAGGTAGAAAAAGTCTCATGGGTAAAAAATTCCCGCAGGTAAAAATCTCAGGGGTAAAATAAGTCTTAAGGGTGAAAAAAGTCTCACAGGTAAAAGAAGTCTCACGGGTGAAAAAAGTCTCACGGGTAATAGAAGTCTCAGAGGTAAAATAAGATTCGGGTAAAATGTCTAGCAGGTATAGGAGTCGCACAGGTAGAAAAAGTCTCATGGGTAAAAAATTCAAGCAGGTAAAAAGTCTCAGGGGTAAAATAAGTCTCAGGGGTAAAATAAGTCTCAGGGGTAAAATAAGTATCAGGGGTAAAAAAAGTCTCACGGGTTAAAAAACATCTGACGGGTAAAAAGTCTCAGAGGTAAAAAGTCCCATAGGTAAAAAATGTCTCACGTGAAAAAAGTCTGACGGGTAAAAAAAGTCATGGGTAAAAAAAGTCTCACAGGTAAAAAAAGTCTCAGAGGTAAAAAAAGATTCGGGTAAAAAGTCTAGCAGGTAGAAAAGTCTCGCAGGTAGAAAAAGTCTCATGGGTAAAAAATTCCCGCAGGTAAAAATCTCAGGGGTAAAATAATTCTGAGGGGTAAAATAAGTCTTAGGTGTAAAAAAAGTCTCACAGATAAAAGAAGTCTCACGGGTGAAAAAAGTCTTACGGGTAATTGAAGTCTCAGAGGTAAAAAAAGATTCGGGTAAAAAGTCTAGCAGGTAGAAAAGTCTCACAGGTAGAAAAAGTCTCATGGGTAAAAAATTCCCTCAGGTAAAAAGTCTCAGGGGTAAAATAAGTCTCAGGGGTAAAATAAGTCTCATGGGTAAAAAAAGTCTCACAGGTAAAAAAAGTCTCACGGGTAAAAAAACATCTGACGGGTAAAAAAACAAAGTCTCAGAGGTTAAAAGTCCCATAGGTGAAAAATGTCTCACGGGAAAAAAAGCCTGATGAGTCAAAAAAGTCTGACGGGTAAAGAAATCTCATGGGTAAAAACTCTAACGGGTAAAATAGTCTCACAGGTAAAAAATGTCTCACGGGTAAAACAAATCTCACGTTTAAAAATATCTGTCGTGTAAAAAAAGTCTCATGGTTAGAGAAGTCTTACGGGTAAAAAAACTCTCAGAGGTGGAAAAATTCTCATGGGTAAAAAGTCTCACAGGTAAAAAAAGTCTCACAGGTAAAAAAAGTGTCACGGGAAAAAAAAAGTCTCACGGGTAAAAGAAGTCATGGGTAAAAATTCTCACGGGTAAAATAACATCTACCGGGTAAAAAACCAAAGTCTCAGAAATTAAAAGTTCCTTAGGTAAAAAATGTCTTACAGGAAAAAAAGCCTGATGAGTCAAAACAGTCTGACGGGTAAAGAAATCTCATGGGTAAAAACTCTAACGGGTAAAATAGTCTCACAGGTAAAAAATGTCACACGGGTAAAACAAATTTCACGTTTAAAAATAATCGCGTGTAAAAAAAATCTCATTTTTAGAGAAGTCTTACGGGTAAAAAAACTCTCAGAGGTGGAAAAATTCTCATGGGTAAAAAGTCTCATGGGTAAAAAAAGTCTCACAGGTAAAAAAAGTCTCACGGGTAAAAAAACATCTGATGGGTAAAAAACCAAAGTCTCAGAGGTTAAAAGTCCCATAGGTGAAAAATGTCTCACGGGAAAAAAAGCCTGATGAGTCAAAAAAGTCTGACGGGTAAAGAAATCTCATGGGTAAAAACTCTAACGGGTAAAATAGTCTCACGGGTAAAAAATGTCTCACGGGTAAAACAAATCTCACGTTTAAGAATTCTCGCGTGTAAGAAAAATTTTAAGGTTAGAGAAGTCTTACGGGTAAAAAAACTCTCAGAGGTGGAAAAATTCTCATGGGTAAAAAGTCACACAGGTAAAAAAAGTCTCATGGTTAAAAGTCTCATGGGTGAAAAGTCTCACAGGTAAAAATAGACTCACGGGTAAAAATTCACATGGGTAAAAATCCTCAAGGGTAAAAATTCTCATGGGTAAAAAAAGTCTCCCGGGGAAAAAGTCTGACGGGTAAATAGTCTCACAGGTAAAAATAACTGACGTGTAAAAAGAAGTCTGATGTGTAAAAAGAAGTCTGACAGGTAAAAAAAGTCTCACAGGTAAAAAAAGTCTCACGGGAAAAAAAGTCTCACGGGTAAAAAAGTCATGGGTAAAAAGGCTCACGGGTAAAAAAACATCTGACGGGTAAAAAAGTCTCAGAGGTTAAAAGTCCCATAGGTGAAAAATGTCTCACGGGAAAAAAAGCCTGATGAGTCAAAAAAGTCTGACGGGTAAAGAAATCTCATGGGTAAAAACTCTAACGGGTAAAATAGTCTCACAGGTAAAAGATGTCTCACGGGTAAAACAAATCTCACGTTTAAGAATTCTCGCGTGTAAAAAAAGTCTCATGGTTAGAGAAGTCTTACGGGTAAAAAAACTCTCAGAGGTGGAAAAATTCTCGTGGGTAAAAAGTCTCATGGGTAAAAAAAGTCTGACAGGTAAAAAAAGTCTCACGGGAAAAAAAATATCTGACGGGTAAAAAACCAAAGTCTCAGAGGTTAAAAGTCCCATAGGTGAAAAATGTCTCACAGGAAAAAAAGCCTGATGAGTCAAAAAAGTCTGACGGGTAAAGAAATCTCATGGGTAAAAACTCTAACGGGTAAAATAGTCTCACAGGTAAAAAATGTCTCACGGGTAAAACAAATCTCACGTTTAAAAATTCTCGCGTGTAAAAAAATTCTCATGGTTAGAGAAGTCTTACGGGTAAAAAAACTCTCTGATGTGGAAAAATTCTCATGGGTAAAAAGTCTCATGGGTAAAAAAAGTCTCACAGGTAAAAAAAGTCTCACGGGTAAAAAAACATCTGACGGGTAAAAAACCAAAGTCTCAGAGGTTAAAAGTCCCATAGGTAAAAAATGTCTCACGGCAAAAAAAGCCTGATGAGTCAAAAAAGTCTGACGGGTAAAGAAATCTCATGGGTAAAAACTCTAACGGGTAAAATAGTCTCACAGGTAAAAAATGTCTCACGGGTAAAATAAATCTCACTTTTAAAAATTCTCGCGTGTAAAAAAAGTCTCATGTTAGAGAAGTCTTTCGGGTAAAAAAACACTCAGAGGTGGATAAATTCTCATGGATAAAATGTCTCACAGGTAAAAAAAGTCTCACGGGTAAAAAAACATCTGACGGGTTAAAAAAACAAAGTCTCAGAGGTTAAAAGTCCCATAGGTAAAAAATGTCTCACGGCAAAAAAAGCCTGATGAGTCAAAACGTCTGACGGGTAAAGAAATCTCATGGGTAAAAACTCTAACGGGTAAAATAGTCTCACAGGTAAAAAATGTCTCACGGGTAAAATAAATCTCACGTTTAAAAATTCTCGCGTGTAAAAAAAGTCTCATGGTTAGAGAAGTCTTTCGGGTAAAAAAACTCTCTGAGGTGGAAAAATTCTCATGCGTAAAAAGTCTCACAGGTAATAAAAGTCTGACAGGTAAGAAAAGTCTCACGGGAAAAAAAGTCTCACGGGTAAAAAAACATCTGACAGGTAAAAAAACAAAGTCTCAGAGGTTAAAAGTCCCATAGGAGAAAAATGTCTCACGGGAAAAAAAGCCTGATGAGTCAAAACAGTCTGACGGCTAAAGAAATCTCATGGGTAAAAACTCTAACGGGTAAAATAGTCTCACAGGTAAAAAATGTCTCACGGGTAAAATAAATCTCACGTTTAAAAATTCTCGCGTGTAAAAAAAGTCTCAAGGTTAGAGAAGTCTTACGGGTAAAAAAACTCTCAGAGGTGGAAAAATTCTCATGGCTAAAAAGTCTCATGGGTAAAAAAAGTCTGTACAGGTAAGAAAAGTCTCACGGGTAAAAAAATATCTGACGGGTAAAAAACCAAAGTCTCAGAGGTTAAAAGTCCCATAGGTGAAAAATGTCTCACGGCAAAAAAAGCCTGATGAGTCAAAAAAGTCTGACAGGTAAAGAAATCTCATGGGTAAAAACTCTAACGGGTAAAATAGTCTCACAGGTAAAAAATGTCTCACGGGTAAAATAAATCTCACGTTTAAAAATTCTCGCGTGTAAGAAAAATTTTAAGGTTAGAGAAGTCTTACGGGTAAAAAAACTCTCATAGGTGGAAAAATTCTCATGGGTAAAAAGTCACACAGGTAAAAAAAGTCTCATGGTTAAAATTCTCATGGATGAAAAGTCTCACAGGTAAAAATAGACTCACGGGTAAAAATTCACATGGGTAAAAAGCCTCAAGGGTAAAAATTCTCATGGGTAAAAAAAGTCTCCCGGGGAAAAAGTCTGACGGTTAAATAGTCTCACAGGTAAAAATATCTGACGTGTAAAAAGAAGTCTGATGTGTAAAAAGAAGTGTGACAGGTAAAAAAAAGTCTCACAGGTAAAAAAAGTCTCACGGGAAAAAAAGTCTCACGGGTAAAAAAGTCTCATGGGTAAAAAGGCTCACGGGTAAAAAAACATCTGACGGGTAAAAAACCAAAGTCTCAGAGGTTAAAAGTCCCATAGGTAAAAAATGTCTCACGGCAAAAAAAGCCTGATGAGTCAAAAAAGTCTGACAGGTAAAGAAATCTCATGGGTAAAAACTCTAACGGGTAAAATAGTCTCACAGGTAAAAGATGTCTCACGGGTAAAACAAATCTCACGTTTAAGAATTCTCGCGTGTAAGAAAAATTTTAAGGTTAGAGAAGTCTTACGGGTAAAAAAACTCTCAGAGGTGGAAAAATTCTCATGGGTAAAAAGTCACACAGGTAAAAAAAGTCTCATGGTTAAAAGTCTCATGGGTAAAAAGTCACACAGGTAAAAAAAGTCTCATGGTTAAAAGTCTCATGGGTGAAAAGTCTCACAGGTAAAAATAGACTCACGGGTAAAAATTCACATGGGTAAAAAGCCTCAAGGGTAAAAATTCTCATGGGTAAAAAAAGTCTCCCGGGGAAAAAGTCTGACGGGTAAATAGTCTCACAGGTAAAAATATCTGACGTGTAAAAAGAAGTCTGATGTGTAAAAAGAAGTCTGACAGGTAAAAAAAAGTCTCACAGGTAAAAAAAGTCTCCCGGGAAAAAAAGTCTCACGGGTAAAAAAGTCATGGGTAAAAAGGCTCACGGGTAAAAAAACATCGGACGGGTAAAAAAACAAAGTCTCAGAGGTTAAAAGTCCCATAGGTGAAAAATGTCTCACGGGAAAAGAAGCCTGATGAGTCAAAAAAGTCTGACGGGTAAAGAAATCTCATGGGTAAAAACTCTAACGGGTAAAATAGTCTCACAGGTAAAAAATGTCTCACGGGTAAAAGAAATCTCACGTTTAAGAATTCTCGCATGTAAAAAAAGTCTCATGGTTAGAGAAGTCTTACGGGTAAAAAAACTCTCTGAGGTGGAAAAATTATCGTGGGTAAAAAGTCTCACAGGAAAAAAAGCCTGATGAGTCAAAAAAGTCTGACGGGTAAAGAAATCTCATGGGTAAAAACTCTAACGGGTAAAATAGTCTCACAGGTAAAAAATGTCTCACGGGTAAAATAAATCTCACTTTTAAAAATTCTCGCGTGTATAAAAAGTCTCATGTTAGAGAAGTCTTTCGGGTAAAAAAACACTCAGAGGTGGATAAATTCTCATGGATAAAATGTCTCACAGGTAAAAAAAGTCTCACGGGTAAAAAAACATCTGACGGGTAAAAAAACAAAGTCTCAGAGGTTAAAAGTCCCATAGGTAAAAAATGTCTCACGGCAAAAAAAGCCTGATGAGTCAAAACGTCTGACGGGTAAAGAAATCTCATGGGTAAAAACTCTAACGGGTAAAATAGTCTCACAGGTAAAAAATGTCTCACGGGTAAAATAAATCTCACGTTTAAAAATTCTCGCGTGTAAAAAAAGTCTCATGGTTAGAGAAGTCTTTCGGGTAAAAAAACTCTCTGATGTGGAAAAATTCTCATGCGTAAAAAGTCTCACAGGTAATAAAAGTCTGACAGGTAAGAAAAGTCTCACAGGTAAAAAAGGTCTCACGGGTAAAAAAACATCTGACAGGTAAAAAAACAAAGTCTCAGAGGTTAAAAGTCCCATAGGAGAAAAATGTCTCACGGGAAAAAAAGCCTGATGAGTCAAAAAAGTCTGACGGCTAAAGAAATCTCATGGGTAAAAACTCTAACGGGTAAAATAGTCTCACGGGTAAAAAATGTCTCACGGGTAAAATAAATCTCACGTTTAAGAATTCTCGCGTGTAAAAAAAAAATTTAAGGTTAGAGAAGTCTTACGGGTAAAAAAACTCTCAGAGGTGGAAAAATTCTCTTGGGTAAAAATGTCAACACAGGTAAAAAAAGGCTCATGGTTAAAATTCTCATGGGTGAAAAGTCTCACAGGTAAAAATAGACTCACGGGTAAAAATTCACATGGGTAAAAAGCCTCAAGGGTAAAAATTCTCATGGGTAAAAAAAGTCTCCCGGGGAAAAAGTCTGACGGGTAAATAGTCTCACAGGTAAAAATATCTGACGTGTAAAAAGAAGTCTGATGTGTAAAAAGAAGTCTGACAGGTAAAAAAAAGTCTCACAGGTAAAAAAAGTCTCACGGTAAAAAAAGTCTCACGGGTAAAAAAGTCATGGGTAAAAAGTCTCACGGGTAAAAAAACATCTGACGGGTAAAAAAACAAAGTCTCAGAGGTTAAAAGTCCCATAGGTGAAAAATGTCTCACGGGAAAAGAAGCCTGATGAGTCAAAAAAGTCTGACGGGTAAAGAAATCTCATGGGTAAAAACTCTAACGGGTAAAATAGTCTCACAGGTAAAAAATGTCTCACGGGTAAAACAAATCTCACGTTTAAGAATTCTCGCGTGTAAAAAAAGTCTCATGGTTAGAGAAGTCTTGCGGGTAAAAAAACTCTCAGAGGTGGAAAAATTCTCATGGGTAAAAAGTCTCATGGGTAAAAAAAGTCTCACAGGTAAAAAAAGTCTCACGGGTAAAAAACATCTGACGGGTAAAAAACCAAAGTCTCAGAGGTTAAAAGTCCCATAGGTGAAAAATGTCTCACGGGAAAAAAAGCCTGATGAGTCAAAAAAGTCTGACGGGTAAAGAAATCTCATGGGTAAAAACTCTAACGGGTAAAATAGTCTCACAGGTAAAAAATGTCTCACGGGTAAAATAAATCTCACGTTTAAAAAGTCTCGCGTGTAAGAAAAATTTTAAGGTTAGAGAAGTCTTACGGGTAAAAAAACTCTCAGAGGTTGAAAAATTCTCATGGGTAAAAAGTCACACAGGTAAAAAAAGTCTCATGGTTAAAATTCTCATGGATGAAAAGTCTCACAGGTAAAAATAGACTCACGGGTAAAAATTCACATGGGTAAAAAGCCTCAAGGGTAAAAATTCTCATGGGTAAAAAAAGTCTCCCGGGGAAAAAGTCTGACGGTTAAATAGTCTCACAGGTAAAAATATCTGACGTGTAAAAAGAAGTCTGATGTGTAAAAAGAAGTCTGACAGGTAAAAAAAAGTCTCACAGGTAAAAAAAGTCTCACGGGAAAAAAAGTCTCACGGGTAAAAAAGTCATGGGTGAAAAGGCTCACGGGTAAAAAAACATCTGACGGGTAAAAAACCAAAGTCTCAGAGGTTAAAAGTCCCATAGGTAAAAAATGTCTCACGGCAAAAAAAGCCTGATGAGTCAAAAAAGTCTGACGGGTAAAGAAATCTCATGGGTAAAAACTCTAACGGGTAAAATAGTCTCACAGGTAAAAGATGTCTCACGGGTAAAACAAATCTCACGTTTAAGAATTCTCGCGTGTAAGAAAAATTTTAAGGTTAGAGAAGTCTTGCGGGTAAAAAAACACTCAGAGGTGGATAAATTCTCATGGATAAAATGTCTCACAGGTAAAAAAAGTCTCACGGGTAAAAAAACATCTGACGGGTAAAAAAACAAAGTCTCAGAGGTTAAAAGTCCCATAGGTAAAAAATGTCTCACGGCAAAAAAAGCCTGATGAGTCAAAACGTCTGACGGGTAAAGAAATCTCATGGGTAAAAACTCTAACGGGTAAAATAGTCTCACAGGTAAAAAATGTCTCACGGGTAAAATAAATCTCACGTTTAAAAAGTCTCGCGTGTAAGAAAAATTTTAAGGTTAGAGAAGTCTTACGGGTAAAAAAACTCTCAGAGGTTGAAAAATTCTCATGGGTAAAAAGTCACACAGGTAAAAAAAGTCTCATGGTTAAAATTCTCATGGATGAAAAGTCTCACAGGTAAAAATAGACTCACGGGTAAAAATTCACATGGGTAAAAAGCCTCAAGGGTAAAAATTCTCATGGGTAAAAAAAGTCTCCCGGGGAAAAAGTCTGACGGTTAAACAGTCTCAAAGGTAAAAATATCTGACGTGTAAAAAGAAGTCTGATGTGTAAAAAGAAGTGTGACACGTAAAAAAAAGTCTCACAGGTAAAAAAAGTCTCACGGGAAAAAAAGTCTCACGGGTAAAAAAGTCTCATGGGTAAAAAGGCTCACGGGTAAAAAAACATCTGACGGGTAAAAAACCAAAGTCTCAGAGGTTAAAAGTCCCATAGGTAAAAAATGTCTCACGGCAAAAAAAGCCTGATGAGTCAAAAAAGTCTGACGGGTAAAGAAATCTCATGGGTAAAAACTCTAACGGGTAAAATAGTCTCACAGGTAAAAGATGTCTCACGGGTAAAACAAATCTCACGTTTAAGAATTCTCGCGTGTAAGAAAAATTTTAAGGTTAGAGAAGTCTTACGGGTAAAAAAACTCTCAGAGGTGGAAAAATTCTCATGGGTAAAAAGTCACACAGGTAAAAAAAGTCTCATGGTTAAAAGTCTCATGGGTGAAAAGTCTCACAGGTAAAAATAGACTCACGGGTAAAAATTCACATGGGTAAAAAGCCTCAAGGGTAAAAATTCTCATGGGTAAAAAAAGTCTCCCGGGGAAAAAGTCTGACGGGTAAATAGTCTCACAGGTAAAAATATCTGACGTGTAAAAAGAAGTCTGATGTGTAAAAAGAAGTCTGACAGGTAAAAAAAAGTCTCACAGGTAAAAAAAGTCTCCCGGGAAAAAAAGTCTCACGGGTAAAAAAGTCATGGGTAAAAAGGCTCACGGGTAAAAAAACATCGGACGGGTAAAAAACCAAAGTCTCAGAGGTTAAAAGTCCCATAGGTGAAAAATGTCTCACGGGAAAAGAAGCCTGATGAGTCAAAAAAGTCTGACGGGTAAAGAAATCTCATGGGTAAAAACTCTAACGGGTAAAATAGTCTCACAGGTAAAAAATGTCTCACGGGTAAAAGAAATCTCACGTTTAAGAATTCTCGCGTGTAAAAAAAGTCTCATGGTTAGAGAAGTCTTACGGGTAAAAAAACTCTCTGAGGTGGAAAAATTATCGTGGGTAAAAAGTCTCACGGGAAAAAAAGCCTGATGAGTCAAAAAAGTCTGACGGGTAAAGAAATCTCATGGGTAAAAACTCTAACGGGTAAAATAGTCTCACAGGTAAAAAATGTCTCACGGGTAAAATAAATCTCACTTTTAAAAATTCTCGCGTGTATAAAAAGTCTCATGTTAGAGAAGTCTTTCGGGTAAAAAAACACTCAGAGGTGGATAAATTCTCATGGATAAAATGTCTCACAGGTAAAAAAAGTCTCACGGGTAAAAAAACATCTGACGGGTAAAAAAACAAAGTCTCAGAGGTTAAAAGTTCCATAGGTAAAAAATGTCTCACGGCAAAAAAAGCCTGATGAGTCAAAAAAGTCTGACGGGTAAAGAAATCTCATGGGTAAAAACTCTAACGGGTAAAATAGTCTCACAGGTAAAAAATGTCTCACGGGTAAAACAAATTTCAGGTTTAAGAATTCTCGCGTGTAAAAAAAGTCTCATGGTTAGAGAAGTCTTTCGGGTAAAAAAAGTCTCTGATGTGGAAAAATTCTCATGCGTAAAAAGTCTCACAGGTAATAAAAGTCTGACAGGTAAGAAAAGTCTCACAGGTAAAAAAGGTCTCACGGGTAAAAAAACATCTGACAGGTAAAAAAACAAAGTCTCAGAGGTTAAAAGTCCCATAGGAGAAAAATGTCTCACGGGAAAAAAAGCCTGATGAGTCAAAAAAGTCTGACGGCTAAAGAAATCTCATGGGTAAAAACTCTAACGGGTAAAATAGTCTCACGGGTAAAAAATGTCTCACGGGTAAAATAAATCTCACGTTTAAGAATTCTCGCGTGTAAAAAAAAAAATTAAGGTTAGAGAAGTCTTACGGGTAAAAAAACTCTCAGAGGTGGAAAAATTCTCTTGGGTAAAAATGTCAACACAGGTAAAAAAAGGCTCATGGTTAAAATTCTCATGGGTGAAAAGTCTCACAGGTAAAAATAGACTCACGGGTAAAAATTCACATGGGTAAAAAGCCTCAAGGGTAAAAATTCTCATGGGTAAAAAAAGTCTCCCGGGGAAAAAGTCTGACGGGTAAATAGTCTCACAGGTAAAAATATCTGACGTGTAAAAAGAAGTCTGATGTGTAAAAAGAAGTCTGACAGGTAAAAAAAAGTCTCACAGGTAAAAAAAGTCTCACGGGAAAAAAAGTCTCACGGGTAAAAAAGTCATGGGTAAAAAGTCTCACGGGTAAAAAAACATCTGACGGGTAAAAAAACAAAGTCTCAGAGGTTAAAAGTCCCATAGGTGAAAAATGTCTCACGGGAAAAGAAGCCTGATGAGTCAAAAAAGTCTGACGGGTAAAGAAATCTCATGGGTTAAAACTCTAACGGGTAAAATAGTCTCACAGGTAAAAAATGTCTCACGGGTAAAACAAATCTCACGTTTAAGAATTCTCGCGTGTAAAAAAAGTCTCATGGTTAGAGAAGTCTTGCGGGTAAAAAAACTCTCAGAGGTGGAAAAATTCTCAGGGAAAAAAAAGTCTCACGGGTAAAAAAACATCTGACGGGTAAAAAAACAAAGTCTCAGAGGTTAAAAGTCCCATAGGTGAAAAATGTCTCACGGGAAAAGAAGCCTGATGAGTCAAAAAAGTCTGACGGGTAAAGAAATCTCATGGGTAAAAACTCTAACGGGTAAAATAGTCTCACAGGTAAAAAATGTCTCACGGGTAAAACAAATCTCACGTTTAAGAATTCTCGCGTGTAAAAAAAGTCTCATGGTTAGAGAAGTCTTGCGGGTAAAAAAACTCTCAGAGGTGGAAAAATTCTCATGGGTAAAAAGTCTCATGGGTAAAAAAAGTCTCACAGGTAAAAAAAATCTCACGGGTAAAAAAACATCTGACGGGTAAAAAACCAAAGTCTCAGAGGTTAAAAGTCCCATAGGTGAAAAATGTCTCACGGCAAAAAAAGCCTGATGAGTCAAAAAAGTCTGACAGGTAAAGAAATCTCATGGGTAAAAACTCTAACGGGTAAAATAGTCTCACAGGTAAAAAATGTCTCACGGGTAAAATAAATCTCACGTTTAAAAAGTCTCGCGTGTAAGAAAAATTTTAAGGTTAGAGAAGTCTTACGGGTAAAAAAACTCTCAGAGGTTGAAAAATTCTCATGGGTAAAAAGTCACACAGGTAAAAAAAGTCTCATGGTTAAAATTCTCATGGATGAAAAGTCTCACAGGTAAAAATAGACTCACGGGTAAAAATTCACATGGGTAAAAAGCCTCAAGGGTAAAAATTCTCATGGGTAAAAAAAGTCTCCCGGGGAAAAAGTCTGACGGTTAAATAGTCTCACAGGTAAAAATATCTGACGTGTAAAAAGAAGTCTGATGTGTAAAAAGAAGTGTGACAGGTAAAAAAAAGTCTCACAGGTAAAAAAAGTCTCACGGGAAAAAAAGTCTCACGGGTAAAAAAGTCATGGGTAAAAAGGCTCACGGGTAAAAAAACATCTGACGGGTAAAAAACCAAAGTCTCAGAGGTTAAAAGTCCCATAGGTGAAAAATGTCTCACGGGAAAAAAAGCCTGATGAGTCAAAAAAGTCTGACGGCTAAAGAAATCTCATGGGTAAAAACTCTAACGGGTAAAATAGTCTCACAGGTAAAAAATGTCTCACGGGTAAAAGAAATCTCACGTTTAAGAATTCTCGCGTGTAAAAAAAGTCTCATGGTTAGAGAAGTCTTACGGGTAAAAAAACTCTCAGAGGTGGAAAAATTCTCGTGGGTAAAAAGTCTCATGGGTAAAAAAAGCCTGATGAGTCAAAAAAGTCTGACGGGTAAAGAAATCTCATGGGTAAAAACTCTAACGGGTAAAATAGTCTCACAGGTAAAAAATGTCTCACGGGTAAAATAAATCTCACTTTTAAAAATTCTCGCGTGTAAAAAAAGTCTCATGGTTAGAGAAGTCTTACGGGTAAAAAAACTCTCAGAGGTGGAAAAATTCTCATGGGAAAAATGTCAACACAGGTAAAAAAAGTCTGACAGGTAAGAAAAGTCTCACGGGTAAAAAAACATCTGACGGGTAAAAAAACAAAGTCTCAGAAATTAAAAGTCCCTTAGGTGAAAAATGTCTCACGGGAAAAAAAGCCTGATGAGTCAAAAAAGTCTGACGGGTAAAGAAATCTCATGGGTAAAAACTCTAACGGGTAAAATAGTCTCACGGGTAAAAAATGTCTCACGGGTAAAATAAATCTCACTTTTAAAAATTCTCGCGTGTAAAAAAAGTCTCATGTTAGAGAAGTCTTTCGGGTAAAAAAACACTCAGAGGTGGATAAATTCTCATGGGTAAAATGTCTCACAGGTAAAAAAAGTCTCACGGGTAAAAAAACATCTGACGGGTAAAAAAACAAAGTCTCAGAGGTTAAAAGTCCCATAGGTAAAAAATGTCTCACGGGAAAAAAAGCCTGATGAGTCAAAAAAGTCTGACGGGTAAAGAAATCTCATGGGTAAAAACTCTAACGGGTAAAATAGTCTCACAGGTAAAAAATGTCTCACGGGTAAAATAAATCTCACGTTTAAAAATTCTCGCGTGTAAAAAAAGTCTCATGGTTAGAGAAGTCTTTCGGGTAAAAAAACTCTCTGTGGTGGAAAAATTCTCATGCGTAAAAAGTCTCACAGGTAATAAAAGTCTGACAGGTAAGAAAAGTCTCACAGGTAAAAAAAGTCTCACGGGTAAAAAAACATCTGACGGGTAAAAAACCAAAGTCTCAGAGGTTAAAAGTCCCATAGGTGAAAAATGTCTCACGGGAAAAAAAGCCTGATGAGTCAAAAAAGTCTGACGGGTAAAGAAATCTCATGGGTAAAAACTCTAACGGGTAAAATAGTCTCACAGGTAAAAAATGTCTCACGGGTAAAATAAATCTCACTTTTAAAAATTCTCGCGTGTAAAAAAAGTCTCAAGGTTAGAGAAGTCTTTCGGGTAAAAAAACTCTCAGAGGTGGAAAAATTCTCATGGGAAAAAAAAGTCTCACAGGTAAAAAAAGTCTCACGGGTAAAAAAACATCTGACGTGTAAAAAACCAAAGTCTCAGAGGTTAAAAGTCCCATAGGTGAAAAATGTCTCACGGGAAAAAAAGCCTGATGAGTCAAAAAAGTCTGACGGGTAAAGAAATCTCATGGGTAAAAACTCTAACGGGTAAAATAGTCTCACAGGTAAAAAATGTCTCACGGGTAAAATAAATCTCACGTTTAAGAATTCTCGCGTGTAAAAAAAGTCTCATGGTTAGAGAAGTCTTACGGGTAAAAAAACTCTCAGAGGTG
Organism: Falco punctatus; assembly: GCF_963210335.1. NCBI lineage: Eukaryota > Metazoa > Chordata > Aves > Falconiformes > Falconidae > Falco > Falco punctatus. Next base: position 117,538 of record NC_137597.1, read on the forward strand.
GAAAAATTCTCATGGCTAAAAAGTCTCATGGGTAAAAAAAGTCTGACAGGTAAGAAAAGTCTCACGGGAAAAAAAATATCTGACGGGTAAAAAACCAAAGTCTCAGAGGTTAAAAGTCCCATAGGTGAAAAATGTCTCACGGGAAAAAAAGCCTGATGAGTCAAAAAAGTCTGACGGGTAAAGAAATCTCATGGGTTAAAACTCTAACGGGTAAAATAGTCTCACAGGTAAAAAATGTCTCACGGGTAAAATAAATCTCACCTTTAAAAATTCTCGCGTGTAAAAAAAGTCTCATGGTTAGAGAAGTCTTTCGGGTAAAAAAACTCTCAGAGGTGGAAAAATTCTCATGGGAAAAAAAAGTCTCACAGGTAAAAAAAGTCTCACGGGTAAAAAAACATCTGACGGGTAAAAAAACAAAGTCTCAGAGGTTAAAAGTCCCATAGGTAAAAAATGTCTCACGGGAAAAAAAGCCTGATGAGTCAAAAAAGTCTGACGGGTAAAGAAATCTCATGGGTAAAAACTCTAACGGGTAAAATAGTCTCACAGGTAAAAAATGTCTCACGGGTAAAACAAATCTCACGTTTAAAAATATCTGTCGTGTAAAAAAAGTCTCATGGTTAGAGAAGTCTTACGGGTAAAAAAACTCTCAGAGGTGGAAAAATTCTCATGGGAAAAATGACAACACAGGTAAAAAAAGTCTGACAGGTAGAGAAAAGTCTCACGGGAAAAAAAATATCTGACGAATAAAAAACCAAAGTCTCAGAGGTTAAAAGTCCCATAGGTGAAAAATGTCTCACGGGAAAAAAAGCCTGATGAGTCAAAAAAGTCTGACGGGTAAAGAAATCTCATGGGTAAAAACTCTAACGGGTAAAATAGTCTCACAGGTAAAAAATGTCTCACGGGTAAAATAAATCTCACGTTTAAGAATTCTCGCGTGTAAAAAAAGTCTCATGGTTAGAGAAGTCTTACAGGTAAAAAAACTCTCAGAGGTGGAAAAAATCTCATGGCTAAAAAGTCTCATGGGTAAAAAAAGACTGACAGGTAAGAAAAGTCTCACGGGTAAAAAAATATCTGACGGGTAAAAAACCAAAGTCTCAGAGGTTAAAAGTCCCATAGGTGAAAAATGTCTCACGGGAAAAAAAGCCTGATGAGTCAAAAAAGTCTGACGGGTAAAGAAATCTCATGGGTAAAAACTCTAACGGGTAAAATAGTCTCACAGGTAAAAAATGTCTCACGGGTAAAATAAATCTCACGTTTAAGAATTCTCGCGTGTAAAAAAAGTCTCATGGTTAGAGAAGTCTTTCGGGTAAAAAAACTCTCAGAGGTGGAAAAATTCTCATGGGAAAAAAAAGTCTCACAGGTAAAAAAAGTCTCACGGGTAAAAAAACATCTGACGGGTAAAAAACCAAAGTCTCAGAGGTTAAAAGTCCCATAGGTGAAAAATGTCTCACGGGAAAAAAAGCCTGATGAGTCAAAAAAGTCTGACGGGTAAAGAAATCTCATGGGTAAAAACTCTAACGGGTAAAATAGTCTCACAGGTAAAAAATGTCTCACGGGTAAAATAAATCTCACCTTTAAAAATTCTCGCGTGTAAAAAAAGTCTCAAGGTTAGAGAAGTCTTTCGGGTAAAAAAACTCTCAGAGGTGGAAAAATTCTCATGGGTAAAAAAAGTCTGACAGGTAAGAAAAGTCTCACGGGTAAAAAAATATCTGACGGATAAAAAACCAAAGTCTCAGAGGTTAAAAGTCCCATAGGTGAAAAATGTCTCACGGGAAAAAAAGCCTGATGAGTCAAAGAAGTCTGACGGGTAAAGAAATCTCATGGGTAAAAACTCTAACGGGTAAAATAGTCTCACAGGTAAAAAATGTCTCACGGGTAAAATAAATCTCACTTTTAAAAATTCTCGCGTGTAAAAAAAGTCTCAAGGTTAGAGAAGTCTTTCGGGTAAAAAAACTCTCAGAGGTGGAAAAATTCTCATGGGAAAAAAAAGTCTCACAGGTAAAAAAAGTCTCACGGGTAAAAAAACATCTGACGGGTAAAAAACCAAAGTCTCAGAGGTTAAAAGTCCCATAGGTGAAAAATGTCTCACGGGAAAAAAAGCCTGATGAGTCAAAAAAGTCTGACGGGTAAAGAAATCTCATGGGTAAAAACTCTAACGGGTAAAATAGTCTCACAGGTAAAAAATGTCACACGGGTAAAACAAATCTCACGTTTAAAAATATCTGTCGTGTAAAAAAAGTCTCATGGTTAGAGAAGTCTTACGGGTAAAAAAACTCTCAGAGGTGGAAAAATTCTCATGGGAAAAATGTCAACACAGGTAAAAAAAGTCTGACAGGTAAGAAAAGTCTCACGGGAAAAAAAATATCTGACGGGTAAAAAACCAAAGTCTCAGAGGTTAAAAGTCCCATAGTTGAAAAATGTCTCATGGGAAAAAAAGCCTGATGAGTCAAAAAAGTCTGACGGGTAAAGAAATCTCATGGGTAAAAACACTAACGGGTAAAATAGTCTCACAGGTAAAAAATGTCTCACGGGTAAAACAAATCTCACGTTTAAGAATTCTCGCGTGTAAAAAAAGTCTCATGGTTAGAGAAGTCTTACGGGTAAAAAAACTCTCTGAGGTGGAAAAATTCTCATGCGTAAAAAGTCTCACAGGTAATAAAAGTCTGACAGGTAAGAAAAGTCTCACGGGAAAAAAAAGTCTCACGGGTAAAAGAAGTCATGGGTAAAAATTCTAACGGGTAAAATAACATCTGCCGGGTAAAAAAACAAAGTCTCAGAAATTAGAAGTCCCTTAGGTGAAAAATGTCTCACGGGAAAAGAAGCCTGATGAGTCAAAAAAGTCTGACGGGTAAAGAAATCTCATGGGTAAAAACTCTAACGGGTAAAATAGTCTCACAGGTAAAAAATGTCTCACGGGTAAAACAAATCTCACGTTTAAAAATATCTGACGTGTAAAAACAGTCTCATGGTTAGAGAAGTCTTACGGGTAAAAAAACTCTCAGAGGTGGAAAAATTCTCATGGCTAAAAAGTCTCATGGGTAAAAAAAGTCTGACAGGTAAGAAAAGTCTCACGGGTAAAAAAACATCTGACGGGTAAAAAACCAAAGTCTCAGAGGTTAAAAGTCCCATAGGTGAAAAATGTCTCACGGGAAAAAAGCCTGATGAGTCAAAAAAGTCTGACGGGTAAAGAAATCTCATGGGTAAAAACTCTAACGGGTAAAATAGTCTCACAGGTAAAAAATGTCACACGGGTAAAACAAATCTCACGTTTAAGAATTCTCGCGTGTAAAAAAAGTCTCATGGTTAGAGAAGTCTTATGGGTAAAAAAACTCTCAGAGGTGGAAAAATTCTCATGGGTAAAAAGTCTCATGGGTAAAAAAAGTCTCACAGGTAAAAAAAGTGTCACGGGAAAAAAAAAGTCTCACGGGTAAAAGAAGTCATGGGTAAAAAATCTCACGGGTAAAATAACATCTGCCGGGTAAAAAAACAAAGTCTCAGAAATTAAAAGTCCCTTAGGTAAAAAATGTCTTACAGGAAAAAAAGCCTGATGAGTCAAAACAGTCTGACGGGTAAAGAAATCTCATGGGTAAAAACTCTAACGGGTAAAATAGTCTCACAGGTAAAAAATGTCTCACGGGTAAAACAAATTTCACGTTTAAAAATTCTCGCGTGTAAAAAAAATCTCATTTTTAGAGAAGTCTTACGGGTAAAAAAACTCTCAGAGGTAGAAAAAATTCTCATGGGTAAAAAGTCTCATGGGTAAAAAAAGTCTCACAGGTAAAAAAATTCTCACGGGTAAAATAACATCTGACGGGTAAAAAAACAAAGTCTCAGAGGTTAAAAGTCCCATAGGTAAAAAATGTCTCACGGGAAAAAAAGCCTGATGAGTCAAAAAAGTCTGACGGGTAAAGAAATCTCATGGGTTAAAACTCTAACGGGTAAAATAGTCTCACAGGTAAAAAATGTCTCACGGGTAAAATAAATCTCACTTTTAAAAATTCTCGCATGTAAAAAAAGTCTCATGGTTAGAGAAGTCTTACGGGTAAAAAAACTCTCAGAGGTGGAAAAATTCTCATGGCTAAAAAGTCTCATGGGTAAAAAAAGTCTGTACAGGTAAGAAAAGTCTCACGGGTAAAAAAATATCTGACGGGTAAAAAACCAAAGTCTCAGAGGTTAAAAGTCCCATAGGTGAAAAATGTCTCACGGGAAAAAAAGCCTGATGAGTCAAAAAAGTCTGACGGGTAAAGAAATCTCATGGGTAAAAACTCTAACGGGTAAAATAGTCTCACAGGTAAAAAATGTCTCACGGGTAAAATAAATCTCACTTTTAAAAATTCTCGCATGTAAAAAAAGTCTCATGGTTAGAGAAGTCTTACGGGTAAAAAAACTCTCAGAGGTGGAAAAATTCTCATGGCTAAAAAGTCTCATGGGTAAAAAAAGTCTGTACAGGTAAGAAAAGTCTCACGGGTAAAAAAATATCTGACGGGTAAAAAACCAAAGTCTCAGAGGTTAAAAGTCCCATAGGTGAAAAATGTCTCACGGGAAAAAAAGCCTGATGAGTCAAAAAAGTCTGACGGGTAAAGAAATCTCATGGGTAAAAACTCTAACGGGTAAAATAGTCTCACAGGTAAAAAATGTCTCACGGGTAAAACAAATTTCAGGTTTAAAAATTCTCGCGTGTAAAAAAAGTCTCATGGTTAGAGAAGTCTTTCGGGTAAAAAAACTCTCAGAGGTGGAAAAATTCTCATGGGAAAAAAAAGTCTCACAGGTAAAAAAAGTCTCACGGGTAAAAAAACATCTGACGGGTAAAAAACCAAAGTCTCAGAGGTTAAAATTCCCATAGGTAAAAAATGTCTCACGGGAAAAAAAGCCTGATGAGTCAAAAAAGTCTGACGGGTAAAGAAATCTCATGGGTAAAAACTCTAACGGGTAAAATAGTCTCACAGGTAAAAAATGTCTCACGGGTAAAACAAATCTCACATTTAAAGATATCTGTCGTGTAAAAAAAGTCTCATGGTTAGAGAAGTCTTACGGGTAAAAAAACTCTCAGAGGTGGAAAAATTCTCATGGGAAAAATGACAACACAGGTAAAAAAAGTCTGACAGGTAGAGAAAAGTCTCACGGGAAAAAAAATATCTGACGAATAAAAAACCAAAGTCTCAGAGGTTAAAAGTCCCATAGGTGAAAAATGTCTCACGGGAAAAAAAGCCTGATGAGTCAAAAAAGTCTGACGGGTAAAGAAATCTCATGGGTAAAAACTCTAACGGGTAAAATAGTCTCACAGGTAAAAAATGTCTCACGGGTAAAATAAATCTCACGTTTAAGAATTCTCGCGTGTAAAAAAAGTCTCATGGTTAGAGAAGTCTTACAGGTAAAAAAACTCTCAGAGGTGGAAAAATTCTCATGGCTAAAAAGTCTCATGGGTAAAAAAAGACTGACAGGTAAGAAAAGTCTCACGGGTAAAAAAATATCTGACGGGTAAAAAACCAAAGTCTCAGAGGTTAAAAGTCCCATAGGTGAAAAATGTCTCACGGGAAAAAAAGCCTGATGAGTCAAAAAAGTCTGACGGGTAAAGAAATCTCATGGGTAAAAACACTAACGGGTAAAATAGTCTCACAGGTAAAAAATGTCTCACGGGTAAAACAAATCTCACGTTTAAGAATTCTCGCGTGTAAAAAAAGTCTCATGGTTAGAGAAGTCTTACGGGTAAAAAAACTCTCAGAGGTGGAAAAATTCTCATGGCTAAAAAGTCTCATGGGTAAAAAAAGTCTGTACAGGTAAGAAAAGTCTCACGGGTAAAAAAATATCTGACGGGTAAAAAACCAAAGTCTCAGAGGTTAAAAGTCCCATAGGTGAAAAATGTCTCACGGGAAAAAAAGCCTGATGAGTCAAAAAAGTCTGACGGGTAAAGAAATCTCATGGGTAAAAACTCTAACGGGTAAAATAGTCTCACAGGTAAAAAATGTCTCACGGGTAAAACAAATTTCAGGTTTAAAAATTCTCGCGTGTAAAAAAAGACTCATGGTTAGAGAAGTCTTTCGGGTAAAAAAACTCTCAGAGGTGGAAAAATTCTCATGGGAAAAAAAAGTCTCACAGGTAAAAAAAGTCTCACAGGTAAAAAAACATCTGACGGGTAAAAAACCAAAGTCTCAGAGGTTAAAAGTCCCATAGGTGAAAAATGTCTCACGGGAAAAAAAGCCTGATGAGTCAAAAAAGTCTGACGGGTAAAGAAATCTCATGGGTTAAAACTCTAACGGGTAAAATAGTCTCACAGGTAAAAAATGTCTCACGGGTAAAACAAATCTCACGTTTAAGAATTCTCGCGTGTAAAAAAAGTCTCATGGTTAGAGAAGTCTTACGGGTAAAAAAACTCTCAGAGGTGGAAAAATTCTCATGGGTAAAAAGTCTCATGGGTAAAAAAAGTCTCACAGGTAAAAAAAGTCTCACGGGTAAAAAAACATCTGACGGGTAAAAAACCAAAGTCTCAGAGGTTAAAAGTCCCATAGGTGAAAAATGTCTCACGGGAAAAAAAGCCTGATGAGTCAAAAAAGTCTGACGGGTAAAGAAATCTCATGGGTAAAAACTCTAACGGGTAAAATAGTCTCACAGGTAAAAAATGTCTCACGGGTAAAACAAATTTCAGGTTTAAAAATTCTCGCGTGTAAAAAAAGTCTCAAGGTTAGAGAAGTCTTTTGGGTAAAAAAACTCTCAGAGGTGGAAAAATTCTCATGGGAAAAAAAAGTCTCACAGGTAAAAAAAGTCTCACGGGTAAAAAAACATCTGACGGGTAAAAAACCAAAGTCTCAGAGGTTAAAAGTCCCATAGGTGAAAAATGTCTCACGGGAAAAAAAGCCTGATGAGTCAAAAAAGTCTGACGGGTAAAGAAATCTCATGGGTAAAAACTCTAACGGGTAAAATAGTCTCACAGGTAAAAAATGTCTCACGGGTAAAACAAATTTCAGGTTTAAAAATTCTCGCGTGTAAAAAAAGTCTCATGGTTAGAGAAGTCTTTCGGGTAAAAAAACTCTCAGAGGTGGAAAAATTCTCATGGGAAAAATGTCAACACAGGTAAAAAAAGTCTGACAGGTAAGAAAAGTCTCACGGGAAAAAAAATATCTGACGGGTAAAAAACCAAAGTCTCAGAGGTTAAAAGTCCCATAGGTGAAAAATGTCTCATGGGAAAAAAAGCCTGATGAGTCAAAAAAGTCTGACGGGTAAAGAAATCTCATGGGTAAAAACACTAACGGGTAAAATAGTCTCACAGGTAAAAAATGTCTCACGGGTAAAACAAATCTCACGTTTAAGAATTCTCGCGTGTAAAAAAAGTCTCATGGTTAGAGAAGTCTTACGGGTAAAAAAACTCTCAGAGGTGGAAAAATTCTCATGGCTAAAAAGTCTCATGGGTAAAAAAAGTCTGTACAGGTAAGAAAAGTCTCACGGGTAAAAAAATATCTGACGGGTAAAAAACCAAAGTCTCAGAGGTTAAAAGTCCCATAGGTGAAAAATGTCTCACGGGAAAAAAAGCCTGATGAGTCAAAAAAGTCTGACGGGTAAAGAAATCTCATGGGTAAAAACTCTAACGGGTAAAATAGTCTCACAGGTAAAAAATGTCACACGGGTAAAACAAATCTCACGTTTAAGAATTCTCGCGTGTAAAAAAAGTCTCATGGTTAGAGAAGTCTTATGGGTAAAAAAACTCTCAGAGGTGGAAAAATTCTCATGGGTAAAAAGTCTCATGGGTAAAAAAAGTCTCACAGGTAAAAAAAGTGTCACGGGAAAAAAAAAGTCTCACGGGTAAAAGAAGTCATGGGTAAAAAATCTCACGGGTAAAATAACATCTGCCGGGTAAAAAAACAAAGTCTCAGAAATTAAAAGTCCCTTAGGTAAAAAATGTCTTACAGGAAAAAAAGCCTGATGAGTCAAAACAGTCTGACGGGTAAAGAAATCTCATGGGTAAAAACTCTAACGGGTAAAATAGTCTCACAGGTAAAAAATGTCTCACGGGTAAAATAAATCTCACTTTTAAAAATTCTCGCATGTAAAAAAAGTCTCATGGTTAGAGAAGTCTTACGGGTAAAAAAACTCTCAGAGGTGGAAAAATTCTCATGGGTAAAAAGTCTCATGGGTAAAAATAGTCTGACAGGTAAGAAAAGTCTCACGGGTAAAAAAATATCTGACGGGTAAAAAACCAAAGTCTCAGAGGTTAAAAGTCCCATAGGTGAAAAATGTCTCACGGGAAAAAAAGCCTGATGAGTCAAAAAAGTCTGACGGGTAAAGAAATCTCATGGGTAAAAACTCTAACGGGTAAAATAGTCTCACAGGTAAAAAATGTCTCACGGGTAAAACAAATTTCAGGTTTAAAAATTCTCGCGTGTAAAAAAAGTCTCATGGTTAGAGAAGTCTTTCGGGTAAAAAAACTCTCAGAGGTGGAAAAATTCTCATGGGAAAAAAAAGTCTCACAGGTAAAAATAGTCTGACAGGTAAAAAAACATCTGACGGGTAAAAAACCAAAGTCTCAGAGGTTAAAATTCCCATAGGTAAAAAATGTCTCACGGGAAAAAAAGCCTGATGAGTCAAAAAAGTCTGACGGGTAAAGAAATCTCATGGGTAAAAACTCTAACGGGTAAAATAGTCTCACAGGTAAAAAATGTCTCACGGGTAAAACAAATCTCACGTTTAAAAATATCTGTCGTGTAAAAAAAGTCTCAAGGTTAGAGAAGTCTTACGGGTAAAAAAACTCTCAGAGGTGGAAAAATTCTCATGGGAAAAATGACAACACAGGTAAAAAAAGTCTGACAGGTAGAGAAAAGTCTCACGGGAAAAAAAATATCTGACGGGTAAAAAACCAAAGTCTCAGAGGTTAAAAGTCCCATAGGTGAAAAATGTCTCACGGGAAAAAAAGCCTGATGAGTCAAAAAAGTCTGACGGGTAAAGAAATCTCATGGGTAAAAACTCTAACGGGTAAAATAGTCTCACAGGTAAAAAATGTCTCACGGGTAAAACAAATCTCACGTTTAAGAATTCTCGCGTGTAAAAAAAGTCTCATGGTTAGAGAAGTCTTACAGGTAAAAAAACTCTCAGAGGTGGAAAAATTCTCATGGGAAAAATGTCAACACAGGTAAAAAAAGTCTGACAGGTAAGAAAAGTCTCACGGGAAAAAAAATATCTGACGGGTAAAAAACCAAAGTCTCAGAGGTTAAAAGTCCCATAGGTGAAAAATGTCTCACGGGAAAAAAAGCCTGATGAGTCAAAAAAGTCTGACGGGTAAAGAAATCTCATGGGTAAAAACACTAACGGGTAAAATAGTCTCACAGGTAAAAAATGTCTCACGGGTAAAACAAATCTCACGTTTAAGAATTCTCGCATGTAAAAAAAGTCTCATGGTTAGAGAAGTCTTACGGGTAAAAAAACTCTCAGAGGTGGAAAAATTCTCATGGCTAAAAAGTCTCATGGGTAAAAAAAGTCTGTACAGGTAAGAAAAGTCTCACGGGTAAAAAAATATCTGACGGGTAAAAAACCAAAGTCTCAGAGGTTAAAAGTCCCATAGGTGAAAAATGTCTCACGGGAAAAAAAGCCTGATGAGTCAAAAAAGTCTGACGGGTAAAGAAATCTCATGGGTAAAAACTCTAACGGGTAAAATAGTCTCACAGGTAAAAAATGTCTCACGGGTAAAACAAATTTCAGGTTTAAAAATTCTCGCGTGTAAAAAAAGTCTCATGGTTAGAGAAGTCTTTCGGGTAAAAAAACTCTCAGAGGTGGAAAAATTCTCATGGGAAAAAAAAGTCTCACAGGTAAAAAAAGTCTCACGGGTAAAAAAACATCTGACGGGTAAAAAACCAAAGTCTCAGAGGTTAAAATTCCCATAGGTAAAAAATGTCTCACGGGAAAAAAAGCCTGATGAGTCAAAAAAGTCTGACGGGTAAAGAAATCTCATGGGTAAAAACTCTAACGGGTAAAATAGTCTCACAGGTAAAAAATGTCTCACGGGTAAAACAAATCTCACATTTAAAGATATCTGTCGTGTAAAAAAAGTCTCATGGTTAGAGAAGTCTTACGGGTAAAAAAACTCTCAGAGGTGGAAAAATTCTCATGGGAAAAATGACAACACAGGTAAAAAAAGTCTGACAGGTAGAGAAAAGTCTCACGGGAAAAAAAATATCTGACGAATAAAAAACCAAAGTCTCAGAGGTTAAAAGTCCCATAGGTGAAAAATGTCTCACGGGAAAAAAAGCCTGATGAGTCAAAAAAGTCTGACGGGTAAAGAAATCTCATGGGTAAAAACTCTAACGGGTAAAATAGTCTCACAGGTAAAAAATGTCTCACGGGTAAAATAAATCTCACGTTTAAGAATTCTCGCGTGTAAAAAAAGTCTCATGGTTAGAGAAGTCTTACAGGTAAAAAAACTCTCAGAGGTGGAAAAATTCTCATGGCTAAAAAGTCTCATGGGTAAAAAAAGACTGACAGGTAAGAAAAGTCTCACGGGTAAAAAAATATCTGACGGGTAAAAAACCAAAGTCTCAGAGGTTAAAAGTCCCATAGGTGAAAAATGTCTCACGGGAAAAAAAGCCTGATGAGTCAAAAAAGTCTGACGGGTAAAGAAATCTCATGGGTAAAAACACTAACGGGTAAAATAGTCTCACAGGTAAAAAATGTCTCACGGGTAAAACAAATCTCACGTTTAAGAATTCTCGCGTGTAAAAAAAGTCTCATGGTTAGAGAAGTCTTACGGGTAAAAAAACTCTCAGAGGTGGAAAAATTCTCATGGCTAAAAAGTCTCATGGGTAAAAAAAGTCTGTACAGGTAAGAAAAGTCTCACGGGTAAAAAAATATCTGACGGGTAAAAAACCAAAGTCTCAGAGGTTAAAAGTCCCATAGGTGAAAAATGTCTCACGGGAAAAAAAGCCTGATGAGTCAAAACAGTCTGACGGGTAAAGAAATCTCATGGGTAAAAACTCTAACGGGTAAAATAGTCTCACAGGTAAAAAATGTCACACGGGTAAAACAAATTTCACGTTTAAAAATTCTCGCGTGTAAAAAAAATCTCATTTTTAGAGAAGTCTTACGGGTAAAAAAACTCTCAGAGGTAGAAAAAATTCTCATGGGTAAAAAGTCTCATGGGTAAAAAAAGTCTCACAGGTAAAAAAATTCTCACGGGTAAAATAACATCTGACGGGTAAAAAAACAAAGTCTCAGAGGTTAAAAGTCCCATAGGTAAAAAATGTCTCACGGGAAAAAAAGCCTGATGAGTCAAAAAAGTCTGACGGGTAAAGAAATCTCATGGGTAAAAACTCTAACGGGTAAAATAGTCTCACAGGTAAAAAATGTCTCACGGGTAAAATAAATCTCACTTTTAAAAATTCTCGCATGTAAAAAAAGTCTCATGGTTAGAGAAGTCTTACGGGTAAAAAAACTCTCAGAGGTGGAAAAATTCTCATGGGTAAAAAGTCTCATGGGTAAAAATAGTCTGACAGGTAAGAAAAGTCTCACGGGTAAAAAAATATCTGACGGGTAAAAAACCAAAGTCTCAGAGGTTAAAAGTCCCATAGGTGAAAAATGTCTCACGGGAAAAAAAGCCTGATGAGTCAAAAAAGTCTGACGGGTAAAGAAATCTCATGGGTAAAAACTCTAACGGGTAAAATAGTCTCACAGGTAAAAAATGTCTCACGGGTAAAACAAATTTCAGGTTTAAAAATTCTCGCGTGTAAAAAAAGTCTCATGGTTAGAGAAGTCTTTCGGGTAAAAAAACTCTCAGAGGTGGAAAAATTCTCATGGGAAAAAAAAGTCTCACAGGTAAAAAAAGTCTCACGGGTAAAAAAACATCTGACGGGTAAAAAACCAAAGTCTCAGAGGTTAAAATTCCCATAGGTAAAAAATGTCTCACGGGAAAAAAAGCCTGATGAGTCAAAAAAGTCTGACGGGTAAAGAAATCTCATGGGTAAAAACTCTAACGGGTAAAATAGTCTCACAGGTAAAAAATGTCTCACGGGTAAAACAAATCTCACGTTTAAAAATATCTGTCGTGTAAAAAAAGTCTCATGGTTAGAGAAGTCTTTCGGGTAAAAAAACTCTCAGAGGTGGAAAAATTCTCATGGGAAAAATGACAACACAGGTAAAAAAAGTCTGACAGGTAGAGAAAAGTCTCACGGGAAAAAAAATATCTGACGAATAAAAAACCAAAGTCTCAGAGGTTAAAAGTCCCATAGGTGAAAAATGTCTCACGGGAAAAAAAGCCTGATGAGTCAAAAAAGTCTGACGGGTAAAGAAATCTCATGGGTAAAAACTCTAACGGGTAAAATAGTCTCACAGGTAAAAAATGTCTCACGGGTAAAACAAATCTCACGTTTAAGAATTCTCGCGTGTAAAAAAAGTCTCATGGTTAGAGAAGTCTTACAGGTAAAAAAACTCTCAGAGGTGGAAAAATTCTCATGGCTAAAAAGTCTCATGGGTAAAAAAAGACTGACAGGTAAGAAAAGTCTCACGGGTAAAAAAATATCTGACGGGTAAAAAACCAAAGTCTCAGAGGTTAAAAGTCCCATAGGTGAAAAATGTCTCACGGGAAAAAAAGCTTGATGAGTCAAAAAAGTCTGACGGGTAAAGAAATCTCATGGGTAAAAACACTAACGGGTAAAATAGTCTCACAGGTAAAAAATGTCTCACGGGTAAAACAAATCTCACGTTTAAGAATTCTCGCGTGTAAAAAAAGTCTCATGGTTAGAGAAGTCTTACGGGTAAAAAAACTCTCAGAGGTGGAAAAATTCTCATGGCTAAAAAGTCTCATGGGTAAAAAAAGTCTGTACAGGTAAGAAAAGTCTCACGGGTAAAAAAATATCTGACGGGTAAAAAACCAAAGTCTCAGAGGTTAAAAGTCCCATAGGTGAAAAATGTCTCACGGGAAAAAAAGCCTGATGAGTCAAAAAAGTCTGACGGGTAAAGAAATCTCATGGGTAAAAACTCTAACGGGTAAAATAGTCTCACAGGTAAAAAATGTCTCACGGGTAAAACAAATTTCAGGTTTAAAAATTCTCGCGTGTAAAAAAAGTCTCATGGTTAGAGAAGTCTTTCGGGTAAAAAAACTCTCAGAGGTGGAAAAATTCTCATGGGAAAAAAAAGTCTCACAGGTAAAAAAAGTCTCACAGGTAAAAAAACATCTGACGGGTAAAAAACCAAAGTCTCAGAGGTTAAAAGTCCCATAGGTGAAAAATGTCTCACGGGAAAAAAAGCCTGATGAGTCAAAAAAGTCTGACGGGTAAAGAAATCTCATGGGTTAAAACTCTAACGGGTAAAATAGTCTCACAGGTAAAAAATGTCTCACGGGTAAAACAAATCTCACGTTTAAGAATTCTCGCGTGTAAAAAAAGTCTCATGGTTAGAGAAGTCTTACGGGTAAAAAAACTCTCAGAGGTGGAAAAATTCTCATGGGTAAAAAGTCTCATGGGTAAAAAAAGTCTCACAGGTAAAAAAGGTCTCACGGGTAAAAAAACATCTGACGGGTAAAAAACCAAAGTCTCAGAGGTTAAAAGTCCCATAGGTGAAAAATGTCTCACGGGAAAAAAAGCCTGATGAGTCAAAAAAGTCTGACGGGTAAAGAAATCTCATGGGTAAAAACTCTAACGGGTAAAATAGTCTCACAGGTAAAAAATGTCTCACGGGTAAAATAAATCTCACTTTTAAAAATTCTCGCGTGTAAAAAAAGTCTCAAGGTTAGAGAAGTCTTTCGGGTAAAAAAACTCTCAGAGGTGGAAAAATTCTCATGGGAAAAAAAAGTCTCACAGGTAAAAAAAGTCTCACGGGTAAAAAAACATCTGACGGGTAAAAAACCAAAGTCTCAGAGGTTAAAAGTCCCATAGGTGAAAAATGTCTCACGGGAAAAAAAGCCTGATGAGTCAAAAAAGTCTGACGGGTAAAGAAATCTCATGGGTAAAAACTCTAACGGGTAAAATAGTCTCACAGGTAAAAAATGTCACACGGGTAAAACAAATCTCACGTTTAAAAATATCTGTCGTGTAAAAAAAGTCTCATGGTTAGAGAAGTCTTACGGGTAAAAAACTCTCAGAGGTGGAAAAATTCTCATGGGTAAAATGTCAACACAGGTAAAAAAAGTCTGACAGGTAAGAAAAGTCTCACGGGTAAAAAAACATCTGACGGGTAAAAAACCAAAGTCTCAGAGGTTAAAAGTCCCATAGGTGAAAAATGTCTCACGGGAAAAAAAGCCTGATGAGTCAAAAAAGTCTGACGGGTAAAGAAATCTCATGGGTAAAAACTCTAACGGGTAAAATAGTCTCACAGGTAAAAAATGTCTCACGGGTAAAATAAATCTCACGTTTAAAAATTCTCGCGTGTAAAAAAAGTCTCAAGGTTAGAGAAGTCTTTCGGGTAAAAAAACTCTCAGAGGTGGAAAAATTCTCATGGCTAAAAAGTCTCATGGGTAAAAAAAGTCTGTACAGGTAAGAAAAGTCTCACGGGAAAAAAAATATCTGACGGGTAAAAAACCAAAGTCTCAGAGGTTAAAAGTCCCATAGGTGAAAAATGTCTCATGGGAAAAAAAGCCTGATGAGTCAAAAAAGTCTGACGGGTAAAGAAATCTCATGGGTAAAAACACTAACGGGTAAAATAGTCTCACAGGTAAAAAATGTCTCACGGGTAAAACAAATCTCACGTTTAAGAATTCTCGCGTGTAAAAAAAGTCTCATGGTTAGAGAAGTCTTACGGGTAAAAAAACTCTCAGAGGTGGAAAAATTCTCATGGCTAAAAAGTCTCATGGGTAAAAAAAGTCTGTACAGGTAAGAAAAGTCTCACGGGTAAAAAAATATCTGACGGGTAAAAAACCAAAGTCTCAGAGGTTAAAAGTCCCATAGGTGAAAAATGTCTCACGGGAAAAAAAGCCTGATGAGTCAAAAAAGTCTGACGGGTAAAGAAATCTCATGGGTAAAAACTCTAACGGGTAAAATAGTCTCACAGGTAAAAAATGTCTCACGGGTAAAACAAATTTCAGGTTTAAAAATTCTCGCGTGTAAAAAAAGTCTCATGGTTAGAGAAGTCTTACGGGTGAAAAAACTCTCAGAGGTGGAAAAATTCTCATGGGTAAAAAAAGTCTCACAGGTAAAAAAAGTCTCACGGGTAAAAAAACATCTGACGGGTAAAAAACCAAAGTCTCAGAGGTTAAAAGTCCCATAGGTGAAAAATGTCTCACGGGAAAAAAAGCCTGATGAGTCAAAAAAGTCTGACGGGTAAAGAAATCTCATGGGTAAAAACTCTAACGGGTAAAATAGTCTCACAGGTAAAAAATGTCTCACGGGTAAAACAAATCTCACGTTTAAGAATTCTCGCGTGTAAAAAAAGTCTCATGGTTAGAGAAGTCTTACGGGTAAAAAAACTCTCAGAGGTGGAAAAATTCTCATGGGTAAAAAGTCTCATGGGTAAAAAAAGTCTCACAGGTAAAAAAAGTCTCACGGGTAAAAAAACATCTGACGGGTAAAAAACCAAAGTCTCAGAGGTTAAAAGTCCCATAGGTGAAAAATGTCTCACGGGAAAAAAAGCCTGATGAGTCAAAAAAGTCTGACGGGTAAAGAAATCTCATGGGTAAAAACTCTAACGGGTAAAATAGTCTCACAGGTAAAAAATGTCTCACGGGTAAAATAAATCTCACTTTTAAAAATTCTCGCGTGTAAAAAAAGTCTCAAGGTTAGAGAAGTCTTTCGGGTAAAAAAACTCTCAGAGGTGGAAAAATTCTCATGGGAAAAAAAAGTCTCACAGGTAAAAAAAGTCTCACGGGTAAAAAAACATCTGACGGGTAAAAAACCAAAGTCTCAGAGGTTAAAAGTCCCATAGGTGAAAAATGTCTCACGGGAAAAAAAGCCTGATGAGTCAAAAAAGTCTGACGGGTAAAGAAATCTCATGGGTAAAAACTCTAACGGGTAAAATAGTCTCACAGGTAAAAAATGTCTCACGGGTAAAACAAATTTCAGGTTTAAAAATTCTCGCGTGTAAAAAAAGTCTCATGGTTAGAGAAGTCTTTCGGGTAAAAAAACTCTCAGAGGTGGAAAAATTCTCAGGGAAAAAAAAGTCTCACAGGTAAAAAAAGTCTCACGGGTAAAAAAACATCTGACGGGTAAAAAACCAAAGTCTCAGAGGTTAAAAGTCCCATAGGTGAAAAATGTCTCACGGGAAAAAAAGCCTGATGAGTCAAAACAGTCTGACGGGTAAAGAAATCTCATGGGTAAAAACTCTAACGGGTAAAATAGTCTCACAGGTAAAAAATGTCACACGGGTAAAACAAATTTCACGTTTAAAAATTCTCGCGTGTAAAAAAAATCTCATTTTTAGAGAAGTCTTACGGGTAAAAAAACTCTCAGAGGTAGAAAAAATTCTCATGGGTAAAAAGTCTCATGGGTAAAAAAAGTCTCACAGGTAAAAAAATTCTCACGGGTAAAATAACATCTGACGGGTAAAAAAACAAAGTCTCAGAGGTTAAAAGTCCCATAGGTAAAAAATGTCTCACGGGAAAAAAAGCCTGATGAGTCAAAAAAGTCTGACGGGTAAAGAAATCTCATGGGTAAAAACTCTAACGGGTAAAATAGTCTCACAGGTAAAAAATGTCTCACGGGTAAAATAAATCTCACTTTTAAAAATTCTCGCATGTAAAAAAAGTCTCATGGTTAGAGAAGTCTTACGGGTAAAAAAACTCTCAGAGGTGGAAAAATTCTCATGGGTAAAAAGTCTCATGGGTAAAAATAGTCTGACAGGTAAGAAAAGTCTCACGGGTAAAAAAATATCTGACGGGTAAAAAACCAAAGTCTCAGAGGTTAAAAGTCCCATAGGTGAAAAATGTCTCACGGGAAAAAAAGCCTGATGAGTCAAAAAAGTCTGACGGGTAAAGAAATCTCATGGGTAAAAACTCTAACGGGTAAAATAGTCTCACAGGTAAAAAATGTCTCACGGGTAAAACAAATTTCAGGTTTAAAAATTCTCGCGTGTAAAAAAAGTCTCATGGTTAGAGAAGTCTTTCGGGTAAAAAAACTCTCAGAGGTGGAAAAATTCTCATGGGAAAAAAAAGTCTCACAGGTAAAAAAAGTCTCACGGGTAAAAAAACATCTGACGGGTAAAAAACCAAAGTCTCAGAGGTTAAAATTCCCATAGGTAAAAAATGTCTCACGGGAAAAAAAGCCTGATGAGTCAAAAAAGTCTGACGGGTAAAGAAATCTCATGGGTAAAAACTCTAACGGGTAAAATAGTCTCACAGGTAAAAAATGTCTCACGGGTAAAACAAATCTCACGTTTAAAAATATCTGTCGTGTAAAAAAAGTCTCATGGTTAGAGAAGTCTTTCGGGTAAAAAAACTCTCAGAGGTGGAAAAATTCTCATGGGAAAAATGACAACACAGGTAAAAAAAGTCTGACAGGTAGAGAAAAGTCTCACGGGAAAAAAAATATCTGACGAATAAAAAACCAAAGTCTCAGAGGTTAAAAGTCCCATAGGTGAAAAATGTCTCACGGGAAAAAAAGCCTGATGAGTCAAAAAAGTCTGACGGGTAAAGAAATCTCATGGGTAAAAACTCTAACGGGTAAAATAGTCTCACAGGTAAAAAATGTCTCACGGGTAAAACAAATCTCACGTTTAAGAATTCTCGCGTGTAAAAAAAGTCTCATGGTTAGAGAAGTCTTACAGGTAAAAAAACTCTCAGAGGTGGAAAAATTCTCATGGCTAAAAAGTCTCATGGGTAAAAAAAGACTGACAGGTAAGAAAAGTCTCACGGGTAAAAAAATATCTGACGGGTAAAAAACCAAAGTCTCAGAGGTTAAAAGTCCCATAGGTGAAAAATGTCTCACGGGAAAAAAAGCTTGATGAGTCAAAAAAGTCTGACGGGTAAAGAAATCTCATGGGTAAAAACACTAACGGGTAAAATAGTCTCACAGGTAAAAAATGTCTCACGGGTAAAACAAATCTCACGTTTAAGAATTCTCGCGTGTAAAAAAAGTCTCATGGTTAGAGAAGTCTTACGGGTAAAAAAACTCTCAGAGGTGGAAAAATTCTCATGGCTAAAAAGTCTCATGGGTAAAAAAAGTCTGTACAGGTAAGAAAAGTCTCACGGGTAAAAAAATATCTGACGGGTAAAAAACCAAAGTCTCAGAGGTTAAAAGTCCCATAGGTGAAAAATGTCTCACGGGAAAAAAAGCCTGATGAGTCAAAAAAGTCTGACGGGTAAAGAAATCTCATGGGTAAAAACTCTAACGGGTAAAATAGTCTCACAGGTAAAAAATGTCTCACGGGTAAAACAAATTTCAGGTTTAAAAATTCTCGCGTGTAAAAAAAGTCTCATGGTTAGAGAAGTCTTTCGGGTAAAAAAACTCTCAGAGGTGGAAAAATTCTCATGGGAAAAAAAAGTCTCACAGGTAAAAAAAGTCTCACAGGTAAAAAAACATCTGACGGGTAAAAAACCAAAGTCTCAGAGGTTAAAAGTCCCATAGGTGAAAAATGTCTCACGGGAAAAAAAGCCTGATGAGTCAAAAAAGTCTGACGGGTAAAGAAATCTCATGGGTTAAAACTCTAACGGGTAAAATAGTCTCACAGGTAAAAAATGTCTCACGGGTAAAACAAATCTCACGTTTAAGAATTCTCGCGTGTAAAAAAAGTCTCATGGTTAGAGAAGTCTTACGGGTAAAAAAACTCTCAGAGGTGGAAAAATTCTCATGGGTAAAAAGTCTCATGGGTAAAAAAAGTCTCACAGGTAAAAAAGGTCTCACGGGTAAAAAAACATCTGACGGGTAAAAAACCAAAGTCTCAGAGGTTAAAAGTCCCATAGGTGAAAAATGTCTCACGGGAAAAAAAGCCTGATGAGTCAAAAAAGTCTGACGGGTAAAGAAATCTCATGGGTAAAAACTCTAACGGGTAAAATAGTCTCACAGGTAAAAAATGTCTCACGGGTAAAATAAATCTCACTTTTAAAAATTCTCGCGTGTAAAAAAAGTCTCAAGGTTAGAGAAGTCTTTCGGGTAAAAAAACTCTCAGAGGTGGAAAAATTCTCATGGGAAAAAAAAGTCTCACAGGTAAAAAAAGTCTCACGGGTAAAAAAACATCTGACGGGTAAAAAACCAAAGTCTCAGAGGTTAAAAGTCCCATAGGTGAAAAATGTCTCACGGGAAAAAAAGCCTGATGAGTCAAAAAAGTCTGACGGGTAAAGAAATCTCATGGGTAAAAACTCTAACGGGTAAAATAGTCTCACAGGTAAAAAATGTCACACGGGTAAAACAAATCTCACGTTTAAAAATATCTGTCGTGTAAAAAAAGTCTCATGGTTAGAGAAGTCTTACGGGTAAAAAACTCTCAGAGGTGGAAAAATTCTCATGGGTAAAATGTCAACACAGGTAAAAA
This sequence comes from Falco punctatus, assembly GCF_963210335.1. Lineage (NCBI taxonomy): Eukaryota > Metazoa > Chordata > Aves > Falconiformes > Falconidae > Falco > Falco punctatus. The sequence continues at coordinate 136,906 of NC_137597.1, forward strand.
AAGTCTGACAGGTAAGAAAAGTCTCACGGGTAAAAAAACATCTGACGGGTAAAAAACCAAAGTCTCAGAGGTTAAAAGTCCCATAGGTGAAAAATGTCTCACGGGAAAAAAAGCCTGATGAGTCAAAAAAGTCTGACGGGTAAAGAAATCTCATGGGTAAAAACTCTAACGGGTAAAATAGTCTCACAGGTAAAAAATGTCTCACGGGTAAAATAAATCTCACGTTTAAAAATTCTCGCGTGTAAAAAAAGTCTCAAGGTTAGAGAAGTCTTTCGGGTAAAAAAACTCTCAGAGGTGGAAAAATTCTCATGGCTAAAAAGTCTCATGGGTAAAAAAAGTCTGTACAGGTAAGAAAAGTCTCACGGGAAAAAAAATATCTGACGGGTAAAAAACCAAAGTCTCAGAGGTTAAAAGTCCCATAGGTGAAAAATGTCTCATGGGAAAAAAAGCCTGATGAGTCAAAAAAGTCTGACGGGTAAAGAAATCTCATGGGTAAAAACACTAACGGGTAAAATAGTCTCACAGGTAAAAAATGTCTCACGGGTAAAACAAATCTCACGTTTAAGAATTCTCGCGTGTAAAAAAAGTCTCATGGTTAGAGAAGTCTTACGGGTAAAAAAACTCTCAGAGGTGGAAAAATTCTCATGGCTAAAAAGTCTCATGGGTAAAAAAAGTCTGTACAGGTAAGAAAAGTCTCACGGGTAAAAAAATATCTGACGGGTAAAAAACCAAAGTCTCAGAGGTTAAAAGTCCCATAGGTGAAAAATGTCTCACGGGAAAAAAAGCCTGATGAGTCAAAAAAGTCTGACGGGTAAAGAAATCTCATGGGTAAAAACTCTAACGGGTAAAATAGTCTCACAGGTAAAAAATGTCTCACGGGTAAAACAAATTTCAGGTTTAAAAATTCTCGCGTGTAAAAAAAGTCTCATGGTTAGAGAAGTCTTACGGGTGAAAAAACTCTCAGAGGTGGAAAAATTCTCATGGGTAAAAAAAGTCTCACAGGTAAAAAAAGTCTCACGGGTAAAAAAACATCTGACGGGTAAAAAACCAAAGTCTCAGAGGTTAAAAGTCCCATAGGTGAAAAATGTCTCACGGGAAAAAAAGCCTGATGAGTCAAAAAAGTCTGACGGGTAAAGAAATCTCATGGGTAAAAACTCTAACGGGTAAAATAGTCTCACAGGTAAAAAATGTCTCACGGGTAAAACAAATCTCACGTTTAAGAATTCTCGCGTGTAAAAAAAGTCTCATGGTTAGAGAAGTCTTACGGGTAAAAAAACTCTCAGAGGTGGAAAAATTCTCATGGGTAAAAAGTCTCATGGGTAAAAAAAGTCTCACAGGTAAAAAAAGTCTCACGGGTAAAAAAACATCTGACGGGTAAAAAACCAAAGTCTCAGAGGTTAAAAGTCCCATAGGTGAAAAATGTCTCACGGGAAAAAAAGCCTGATGAGTCAAAAAAGTCTGACGGGTAAAGAAATCTCATGGGTAAAAACTCTAACGGGTAAAATAGTCTCACAGGTAAAAAATGTCTCACGGGTAAAATAAATCTCACTTTTAAAAATTCTCGCGTGTAAAAAAAGTCTCAAGGTTAGAGAAGTCTTTCGGGTAAAAAAACTCTCAGAGGTGGAAAAATTCTCATGGGAAAAAAAAGTCTCACAGGTAAAAAAAGTCTCACGGGTAAAAAAACATCTGACGGGTAAAAAACCAAAGTCTCAGAGGTTAAAAGTCCCATAGGTGAAAAATGTCTCACGGGAAAAAAAGCCTGATGAGTCAAAAAAGTCTGACGGGTAAAGAAATCTCATGGGTAAAAACTCTAACGGGTAAAATAGTCTCACAGGTAAAAAATGTCTCACGGGTAAAACAAATTTCAGGTTTAAAAATTCTCGCGTGTAAAAAAAGTCTCATGGTTAGAGAAGTCTTTCGGGTAAAAAAACTCTCAGAGGTGGAAAAATTCTCAGGGAAAAAAAAGTCTCACAGGTAAAAAAAGTCTCACGGGTAAAAAAACATCTGACGGGTAAAAAACCAAAGTCTCAGAGGTTAAAAGTCCCATAGGTGAAAAATGTCTCACGGGAAAAAAAGCCTGATGAGTCAAAAAAGTCTGACGGGTAAAGAAATCTCATGGGTTAAAACTCTAACGGGTAAAATAGTCTCACAGGTAAAAAATGTCTCACGGGTAAAACAAATCTCACGTTTAAGAATTCTCGCGTGTAAAAAAAGTCTCATGGTTAGAGAAGTCTTACGGGTAAAAAAACTCTCAGAGGTGGAAAAATTCTCATGGGTAAAAAGTCTCATGGGTAAAAAAAGTCTCACAGGTAAAAAAAGTCTCACGGGTAAAAAAACATCTGACGGGTAAAAAACCAAAGTCTCAGAGGTTAAAAGTCCCATAGGTGAAAAATGTCTCACGGGAAAAAAAGCCTGATGAGTCAAAAAAGTCTGACGGGTAAAGAAATCTCATGGGTAAAAACTCTAACGGGTAAAATAGTCTCACAGGTAAAAAATGTCTCACGGGTAAAACAAATTTCAGGTTTAAAAATTCTCGCGTGTAAAAAAAGTCTCAAGGTTAGAGAAGTCTTTCGGGTAAAAAAACTCTCAGAGGTGGAAAAATTCTCATGGGAAAAAAAAGTCTCACAGGTAAAAAAAGTCTCACGGGTAAAAAAACATCTGACGGGTAAAAAACCAAAGTCTCAGAGGTTAAAAGTCCCATAGGTGAAAAATGTCTCACGGGAAAAAAAGCCTGATGAGTCAAAAAAGTCTGACGGGTAAAGAAATCTCATGGGTAAAAACTCTAACGGGTAAAATAGTCTCACAGGTAAAAAATGTCTCACGGGTAAAATAAATCTCACGTTTAAGAATTCTCGCGTGTAAAAAAAGTCTCATGGTTAGAGAAGTCTTACGGGTAAAAAAACTCTCAGAGGTGGAAAAATTCTCATGGGTAAAAAGTCTCATGGGTAAAAAAAGTCTGTACAGGTAAGAAAAGTCTCACGGGTAAAAAAATATCTGACGGGTAAAAAAACAAAGTCTCAGAGGTTAAAAGTCCCATAGGTGAAAAATGTCTCACGGGAAAAAAAGCCTGATGAGTCAAAAAAGTCTGACGGGTAAAGAAATCTCATGGGTAAAAACTCTAACGGGTAAAATAGTCTCACAGGTAAAAAATGTCTCACGGGTAAAACAAATTTCAGGTTTAAAAATTCTCGCGTGTAAAAAAAGTCTCAAGGTTAGAGAAGTCTTTCGGGTAAAAAAACTCTCAGAGGTGGAAAAATTCTCATGGGAAAAAAAAGTCTCACAGGTAAAAAAAGTCTCACGGGTAAAAAAACATCTGACGGGTAAAAAACCAAAGTCTCAGAGGTTAAAAGTCCCATAGGTGAAAAATGTCTCACGGGAAAAAAAGCCTGATGAGTCAAAAAAGTCTGACGGGTAAAGAAATCTCATGGGTAAAAACTCTAACGGGTAAAATAGTCTCACAGGTAAAAAATGTCACACGGGTAAAACAAATCTCACGTTTAAAAATATCTGTCGTGTAAAAAAAGTCTCATGGTTAGAGAAGTCTTACGGGTAAAAAAACTCTCAGAGGTGGAAAAATTCTCATGGGAAAAATGTCAACACAGGTAAAAAAAGTCTGACAGGTAAGAAAAGTCTCACGGGTAAAAAAATATCTGACGGGTAAAAAACCAAAGTCTCAGAGGTTAAAAGTCCCATAGGTGAAAAATGTCTCACGGGAAAAAAAGCCTGATGAGTCAAAAAAGTCTGACGGGTAAAGAAATCTCATGGGTAAAAACTCTAACGGGTAAAATAGTCTCACAGGTAAAAAATGTCTCACGGGTAAAATAAATCTCACGTTTAAGAATTCTCGCGTGTAAAAAAAGTCTCATGGTTAGAGAAGTCTTTCGGGTAAAAAAACTCTCAGAGGTGGAAAAATTCTCATGGGAAAAAAAAGTCTCACAGGTAAAAAAACATCTGACGGGTAAAAAACCAAAGTCTCAGAGGTTAAAAGTCCCATAGGTGAAAAATGTCTCACGGGAAAAAAAGCCTGATGAGTCAAAAAAGTCTGACGGGTAAAGAAATCTCATGGGTTAAAACTCTAACGGGTAAAATAGTCTCACAGGTAAAAAATGTCTCACGGGTAAAACAAATCTCACGTTTAAGAATTCTCGCGTGTAAAAAAAGTCTCATGGTTAGAGAAGTCTTTCGGGTAAAAAAACTCTCAGAGGTGGAAAAATTCTCATGGCTAAAAAGTCTCATGGGTAAAAAAAGTCTGTACAGGTAAGAAAAGTCTCACGGGTAAAAAAATATCTGACGGGTAAAAAACCAAAGTCTCAGAGGTTAAAAGTCCCATAGGTGAAAAATGTCTCACGGGAAAAAAAGCCTGATGAGTCAAAAAAGTCTGACGGGTAAAGAAATCTCATGGGTAAAAACTCTAACGGGTAAAATAGTCTCACAGGTAAAAAATGTCTCACGGGTAAAATAAATCTCACTTTTAAAAATTCTCGCGTGTAAAAAAAGTCTCAAGGTTAGAGAAGTCTTTCGGGTAAAAAAACTCTCAGAGGTGGAAAAATTCTCATGGGAAAAAAAAGTCTCACAGGTAAAAAAAGTCTCACGGGTAAAAAAACATCTGACGGGTAAAAAACCAAAGTCTCAGAGGTTAAAAGTCCCATAGGTGAAAAATGTCTCACGGGAAAAAAAGCCTGATGAGTCAAAAAAGTCTGACGGGTAAAGAAATCTCATGGGTAAAAACTCTAACGGGTAAAATAGTCTCACAGGTAAAAAATGTCTCACGGGTAAAACAAATTTCAGGTTTAAAAATTCTCGCGTGTAAAAAAAGTCTCATGGTTAGAGAAGTCTTTCGGGTAAAAAAACTCTCAGAGGTGGAAAAATTCTCAGGGAAAAAAAAGTCTCACAGGTAAAAAAAGTCTCACGGGTAAAAAAACATCTGACGGGTAAAAAACCAAAGTCTCAGAGGTTAAAAGTCCCATAGGTGAAAAATGTCTCACGGGAAAAAAAGCCTGATGAGTCAAAAAAGTCTGACGGGTAAAGAAATCTCATGGGTTAAAACTCTAACGGGTAAAATAGTCTCACAGGTAAAAAATGTCTCACGGGTAAAACAAATCTCACGTTTAAGAATTCTCGCGTGTAAAAAAAGTCTCATGGTTAGAGAAGTCTTACGGGTAAAAAAACTCTCAGAGGTGGAAAAATTCTCATGGGTAAAAAGTCTCATGGGTAAAAAAAGTCTCACAGGTAAAAAAAGTCTCACGGGTAAAAAAACATCTGACGGGTAAAAAACCAAAGTCTCAGAGGTTAAAAGTCCCATAGGTGAAAAATGTCTCACGGGAAAAAAAGCCTGATGAGTCAAAAAAGTCTGACGGGTAAAGAAATCTCATGGGTAAAAACTCTAACGGGTAAAATAGTCTCACAGGTAAAAAATGTCTCACGGGTAAAACAAATTTCAGGTTTAAAAATTCTCGCGTGTAAAAAAAGTCTCAAGGTTAGAGAAGTCTTTCGGGTAAAAAAACTCTCAGAGGTGGAAAAATTCTCATGGGAAAAAAAAGTCTCACAGGTAAAAAAAGTCTCACGGGTAAAAAAACATCTGACGGGTAAAAAACCAAAGTCTCAGAGGTTAAAAGTCCCATAGGTGAAAAATGTCTCACGGGAAAAAAAGCCTGATGAGTCAAAAAAGTCTGACGGGTAAAGAAATCTCATGGGTAAAAACTCTAACGGGTAAAATAGTCTCACAGGTAAAAAATGTCTCACGGGTAAAATAAATCTCACGTTTAAGAATTCTCGCGTGTAAAAAAAGTCTCATGGTTAGAGAAGTCTTTCGGGTAAAAAAACTCTCAGAGGTGGAAAAATTCTCATGGGTAAAAAGTCTCATGGGTAAAAAAAGTCTGTACAGGTAAGAAAAGTCTCACGGGTAAAAAAATATCTGACGGGTAAAAAACCAAAGTCTCAGAGGTTAAAAGTCCCATAGGTGAAAAATGTCTCACGGGAAAAAAAGCCTGATGAGTCAAAAAAGTCTGACGGGTAAAGAAATCTCATGGGTAAAAACTCTAACGGGTAAAATAGTCTCACAGGTAAAAAATGTCTCACGGGTAAAACAAATTTCAGGTTTAAAAATTCTCGCGTGTAAAAAAAGTCTCAAGGTTAGAGAAGTCTTTCGGGTAAAAAAACTCTCAGAGGTGGAAAAATTCTCATGGGAAAAAAAAGTCTCACAGGTAAAAAAAGTCTCACGGGTAAAAAAACATCTGACGGGTAAAAAACCAAAGTCTCAGAGGTTAAAAGTCCCATAGGTGAAAAATGTCTCACGGGAAAAAAAGCCTGATGAGTCAAAAAAGTCTGACGGGTAAAGAAATCTCATGGGTAAAAACTCTAACGGGTAAAATAGTCTCACAGGTAAGAAATGTCACACGGGTAAAACAAATCTCACGTTTAAAAATATCTGTCGTGTAAAAAAAGTCTCATGGTTAGAGAAGTCTTACGGGTAAAAAAACTCTCAGAGGTGGAAAAATTCTCATGGGAAAAATGTCAACACAGGTAAAAAAAGTCTGACAGGTAAGAAAAGTCTCACGGGTAAAAAAATATCTGACGGGTAAAAAACCAAAGTCTCAGAGGTTAAAAGTCCCATAGGTGAAAAATGTCTCACGGGAAAAAAAGCCTGATGAGTCAAAAAAGTCTGACGGGTAAAGAAATCTCATGGGTAAAAACTCTAACGGGTAAAATAGTCTCACAGGTAAAAAATGTCTCACGGGTAAAATAAATCTCACGTTTAAGAATTCTCGCGTGTAAAAAAAGTCTCATGGTTAGAGAAGTCTTTCGGGTAAAAAAACTCTCAGAGGTGGAAAAATTCTCATGGGAAAAAAAAGTCTCACAGGTAAAAAAACATCTGACGGGTAAAAAACCAAAGTCTCAGAGGTTAAAAGTCCCATAGGTGAAAAATGTCTCACGGGAAAAAAAGCCTGATGAGTCAAAAAAGTCTGACGGGTAAAGAAATCTCATGGGTTAAAACTCTAACGGGTAAAATAGTCTCACAGGTAAAAAATGTCTCACGGGTAAAACAAATCTCACGTTTAAGAATTCTCGCGTGTAAAAAAAGTCTCATGGTTAGAGAAGTCTTTCGGGTAAAAAAACTCTCAGAGGTGGAAAAATTCTCATGGCTAAAAAGTCTCATGGGTAAAAAAAGTCTGTACAGGTAAGAAAAGTCTCACGGGTAAAAAAATATCTGACGGGTAAAAAACCAAAGTCTCAGAGGTTAAAAGTCCCATAGGTGAAAAATGTCTCACGGGAAAAAAAGCCTGATGAGTCAAAAAAGTCTGACGGGTAAAGAAATCTCATGGGTAAAAACTCTAACGGGTAAAATAGTCTCACAGGTAAAAAATGTCTCACGGGTAAAACAAATTTCAGGTTTAAAAATTCTCGCGTGTAAAAAAAGTCTCATGGTTAGAGAAGTCTTTCGGGTAAAAAAACTCTCAGAGGTGGAAAAATTCTCATGGGAAAAAAAAGTCTCACAGGTAAAAAAAGTCTCACGGGTAAAAAAACATCTGACGGGTAAAAAACCAAAGTCTCAGAGGTTAAAAGTCCCATAGGTGAAAAATGTCTCACGGGAAAAAAAGCCTGATGAGTCAAAAAAGTCTGACGGGTAAAGAAATCTCATGGGTTAAAACTCTAATGGGTAAAATAGTCTCACAGGTAAAAAATGTCTCACGGGTAAAATAAATCTCACGTTTAAGAATTCTCGCGTGTAAAAAAAGTCTCATGGTTAGAGAAGTCTTACGGGTAAAAAAACTCTCAGAGGTGGAAAAATTCTCATGGGTAAAAAGTCTCATGGGTAAAAAAAGTCTGTACAGGTAAGAAAAGTCTCACGGGTAAAAAAATATCTGACGGGTAAAAAACCAAAGTCTCAGAGGTTAAAAGTCCCATAGGTGAAAAATGTCTCACGGGAAAAAAAGCCTGATGAGTCAAAAAAGTCTGACGGGTAAAGAAATCTCATGGGTAAAAACTCTAACGGGTAAAATAGTCTCACAGGTAAAAAATGTCTCACGGGTAAAACAAATCTCACGTTTAAGAATTCTCGCGTGTAAAAAAAGTCTCATGGTTAGAGAAGTCTTTCGGGTAAAAAAACTCTCAGAGGTGGAAAAATTCTCATGGGAAAAAAAAGTCTCACAGGTAAAAAAAGTCTCACGGGTAAAAAAACATCTGACGGGTAAAAAACCAAAGTCTCAGAGGTTAAAAGTCCCATAGGTGAAAAATGTCTCACGGGAAAAAAAGCCTGATGAGTCAAAAAAGTCTGACGGGTAAAGAAATCTCATGGGTTAAAACTCTAACGGGTAAAATAGTCTCACAGGTAAAAAATGTCTCACGGGTAAAACAAATCTCACGTTTAAGAATTCTCGCGTGTAAAAAAAGTCTCATGGTTAGAGAAGTCTTACGGGTAAAAAAACTCTCAGAGGTGGAAAAATTCTCATGGGTAAAAAGTCTCATGGGTAAAAAAAGTCTCACAGGTAAAAAAAGTCTCACGGGTAAAAAAACATCTGACGGGTAAAAAACCAAAGTCTCAGAGGTTAAAAGTCCCATAGGTGAAAAATGTCTCACGGGAAAAAAAGCCTGATGAGTCAAAAAAGTCTGACGGGTAAAGAAATCTCATGGGTAAAAACTCTAACGGGTAAAATAGTCTCACAGGTAAAAAATGTCTCACGGGTAAAACAAATTTCAGGTTTAAAAATTCTCGCGTGTAAAAAAAGTCTCAAGGTTAGAGAAGTCTTTCGGGTAAAAAAACTCTCAGAGGTGGAAAAATTCTCATGGGAAAAAAAAGTCTCACAGGTAAAAAAAGTCTCACGGGTAAAAAAACATCTGACGGGTAAAAAACCAAAGTCTCAGAGGTTAAAAGTCCCATAGGTGAAAAATGTCTCACGGGAAAAAAAGCCTGATGAGTCAAAAAAGTCTGACGGGTAAAGAAATCTCATGGGTAAAAACTCTAACGGGTAAAATAGTCTCACAGGTAAAAAATGTCTCACGGGTAAAATAAATCTCACGTTTAAGAATTCTCGCGTGTAAAAAAAGTCTCATGGTTAGAGAAGTCTTTCGGGTAAAAAAACTCTCAGAGGTGGAAAAATTCTCATGGGAAAAAAAAAGTCTCATGGGTAAAAAAAGTCTGTACAGGTAAGAAAAGTCTCACGGGTAAAAAAATATCTGACGGGTAAAAAAACAAAGTCTCAGAGGTTAAAAGTCCCATAGGTGAAAAATGTCTCACGGGAAAAAAAGCCTGATGAGTCAAAAAAGTCTGACGGGTAAAGAAATCTCATGGGTAAAAACTCTAACGGGTAAAATAGTCTCACAGGTAAAAAATGTCTCACGGGTAAAACAAATTTCAGGTTTAAAAATTCTCGCGTGTAAAAAAAGTCTCAAGGTTAGAGAAGTCTTTCGGGTAAAAAAACTCTCAGAGGTGGAAAAATTCTCATGGGAAAAAAAAGTCTCACAGGTAAAAAAAGTCTCACGGGTAAAAAAACATCTGACGGGTAAAAAACCAAAGTCTCAGAGGTTAAAAGTCCCATAGGTGAAAAATGTCTCACGGGAAAAAAAGCCTGATGAGTCAAAAAAGTCTGACGGGTAAAGAAATCTCATGGGTAAAAACTCTAACGGGTAAAATAGTCTCACAGGTAAAAAATGTCACACGGGTAAAACAAATCTCACGTTTAAAAATATCTGTCGTGTAAAAAAAGTCTCATGGTTAGAGAAGTCTTACGGGTAAAAAAACTCTCAGAGGTGGAAAAATTCTCATGGGAAAAATGTCAACACAGGTAAAAAAAGTCTGACAGGTAAGAAAAGTCTCACGGGTAAAAAAATATCTGACGGGTAAAAAACCAAAGTCTCAGAGGTTAAAAGTCCCATAGGTGAAAAATGTCTCACGGGAAAAAAAGCCTGATGAGTCAAAAAAGTCTGACGGGTAAAGAAATCTCATGGGTAAAAACTCTAACGGGTAAAATAGTCTCACAGGTAAAAAATGTCTCACGGGTAAAATAAATCTCACGTTTAAGAATTCTCGCGTGTAAAAAAAGTCTCATGGTTAGAGAAGTCTTTCGGGTAAAAAAACTCTCAGAGGTGGAAAAATTCTCATGGGAAAAAAAAGTCTCACAGGTAAAAAAACATCTGACGGGTAAAAAACCAAAGTCTCAGAGGTTAAAAGTCCCATAGGTGAAAAATGTCTCACGGGAAAAAAAGCCTGATGAGTCAAAAAAGTCTGACGGGTAAAGAAATCTCATGGGTTAAAACTCTAACGGGTAAAATAGTCTCACAGGTAAAAAATGTCTCACGGGTAAAACAAATCTCACGTTTAAGAATTCTCGCGTGTAAAAAAAGTCTCATGGTTAGAGAAGTCTTTCGGGTAAAAAAACTCTCAGAGGTGGAAAAATTCTCATGGCTAAAAAGTCTCATGGGTAAAAAAAGTCTGTACAGGTAAGAAAAGTCTCACGGGTAAAAAAATATCTGACGGGTAAAAAACCAAAGTCTCAGAGGTTAAAAGTCCCATAGGTGAAAAATGTCTCACGGGAAAAAAAGCCTGATGAGTCAAAAAAGTCTGACGGGTAAAGAAATCTCATGGGTAAAAACTCTAACGGGTAAAATAGTCTCACAGGTAAAAAATGTCTCACGGGTAAAACAAATTTCAGGTTTAAAAATTCTCGCGTGTAAAAAAAGTCTCATGGTTAGAGAAGTCTTTCGGGTAAAAAAACTCTCAGAGGTGGAAAAATTCTCATGGGAAAAAAAAGTCTCACAGGTAAAAAAAGTCTCACGGGTAAAAAAACATCTGACGGGTAAAAAACCAAAGTCTCAGAGGTTAAAAGTCCCATAGGTGAAAAATGTCTCACGGGAAAAAAAGCCTGATGAGTCAAAAAAGTCTGACGGGTAAAGAAATCTCATGGGTTAAAACTCTAATGGGTAAAATAGTCTCACAGGTAAAAAATGTCTCACGGGTAAAATAAATCTCACGTTTAAGAATTCTCGCGTGTAAAAAAAGTCTCATGGTTAGAGAAGTCTTACGGGTAAAAAAACTCTCAGAGGTGGAAAAATTCTCATGGGAAAAAAAAGTCTCACAGGTAAAAAAAGTCTCACGGGTAAAAAAACATCTGACGGGTAAAAAACCAAAGTCTCAGAGGTTAAAAGTCCCATAGGTGAAAAATGTCTCACGGGAAAAAAAGCCTGATGAGTCAAAAAAGTCTGACGGGTAAAGAAATCTCATGGGTAAAAACTCTAACGGGTAAAATAGTCTCACAGGTAAAAAATGTCACACGGGTAAAACAAATCTCACGTTTAAAAATATCTGTCGTGTAAAAAAAGTCTCATGGTTAGAGAAGTCTTACGGGTAAAAAAACTCTCAGAGGTGGAAAAATTCTCATGGGAAAAATGTCAACACAGGTAAAAAAAGTCTGACAGGTAAGAAAAGTCTCACGGGTAAAAAAATATCTGACGGGTAAAAAACCAAAGTCTCAGAGGTTAAAAGTCCCATAGGTGAAAAATGTCTCACGGGAAAAAAAGCCTGATGAGTCAAAAAAGTCTGACGGGTAAAGAAATCTCATGGGTAAAAACTCTAACGGGTAAAATAGTCTCACAGGTAAAAAATGTCTCACGGGTAAAATAAATCTCACGTTTAAGAATTCTCGCGTGTAAAAAAAGTCTCATGGTTAGAGAAGTCTTTCGGGTAAAAAAACTCTCAGAGGTGGAAAAATTCTCATGGGAAAAAAAAGTCTCACAGGTAAAAAAACATCTGACGGGTAAAAAACCAAAGTCTCAGAGGTTAAAAGTCCCATAGGTGAAAAATGTCTCACGGGAAAAAAAGCCTGATGAGTCAAAAAAGTCTGACGGGTAAAGAAATCTCATGGGTTAAAACTCTAACGGGTAAAATAGTCTCACAGGTAAAAAATGTCTCACGGGTAAAACAAATCTCACGTTTAAGAATTCTCGCGTGTAAAAAAAGTCTCATGGTTAGAGAAGTCTTTCGGGTAAAAAAACTCTCAGAGGTGGAAAAATTCTCATGGCTAAAAAGTCTCATGGGTAAAAAAAGTCTGTACAGGTAAGAAAAGTCTCACGGGTAAAAAAATATCTGACGGGTAAAAAACCAAAGTCTCAGAGGTTAAAAGTCCCATAGGTGAAAAATGTCTCACGGGAAAAAAAGCCTGATGAGTCAAAAAAGTCTGACGGGTAAAGAAATCTCATGGGTAAAAACTCTAACGGGTAAAATAGTCTCACAGGTAAAAAATGTCTCACGGGTAAAACAAATTTCAGGTTTAAAAATTCTCGCGTGTAAAAAAAGTCTCATGGTTAGAGAAGTCTTTCGGGTAAAAAAACTCTCAGAGGTGGAAAAATTCTCATGGGAAAAAAAAGTCTCACAGGTAAAAAAAGTCTCACGGGTAAAAAAACATCTGACGGGTAAAAAACCAAAGTCTCAGAGGTTAAAAGTCCCATAGGTGAAAAATGTCTCACGGGAAAAAAAGCCTGATGAGTCAAAAAAGTCTGACGGGTAAAGAAATCTCATGGGTTAAAACTCTAATGGGTAAAATAGTCTCACAGGTAAAAAATGTCTCACGGGTAAAATAAATCTCACGTTTAAGAATTCTCGCGTGTAAAAAAAGTCTCATGGTTAGAGAAGTCTTACGGGTAAAAAAACTCTCAGAGGTGGAAAAATTCTCATGGCTAAAAAGTCTCATGGGTAAAAAAAGTCTGTACAGGTAAGAAAAGTCTCACGGGTAAAAAAATATCTGACGGGTAAAAAACCAAAGTCTCAGAGGTTAAAAGTCCCATAGGTGAAAAATGTCTCACGGGAAAAAAAGCCTGATGAGTCAAAAAAGTCTGACGGGTAAAGAAATCTCATGGGTAAAAACTCTAACGGGTAAAATAGTCTCACAGGTAAAAAATGTCTCACGGGTAAAACAAATCTCACGTTTAAGAATTCTCGCGTGTAAAAAAAGTCTCATGGTTAGAGAAGTCTTTCGGGTAAAAAAACTCTCAGAGGTGGAAAAATTCTCATGGGAAAAAAAAGTCTCACAGGTAAAAAAAGTCTCACGGGTAAAAAAACATCTGACGGGTAAAAAACCAAAGTCTCAGAGGTTAAAAGTCCCATAGGTGAAAAATGTCTCACGGGAAAAAAAGCCTGATGAGTCAAAAAAGTCTGACGGGTAAAGAAATCTCATGGGTTAAAACTCTAACGGGTAAAATAGTCTCACAGGTAAAAAATGTCTCACGGGTAAAACAAATCTCACGTTTAAGAATTCTCGCGTGTAAAAAAAGTCTCATGGTTAGAGAAGTCTTTCGGGTAAAAAAACTCTCAGAGGTGGAAAAATTCTCATGGCTAAAAAGTCTCATGGGTAAAAAAAGTCTGTACAGGTAAGAAAAGTCTCACGGGTAAAAAAATATCTGACGGGTAAAAAACCAAAGTCTCAGAGGTTAAAAGTCCCATAGGTGAAAAATGTCTCACGGGAAAAAAAGCCTGATGAGTCAAAAAAGTCTGACGGGTAAAGAAATCTCATGGGTAAAAACTCTAACGGGTAAAATAGTCTCACAGGTAAAAAATGTCTCACGGGTAAAACAAATTTCAGGTTTAAAAATTCTCGCGTGTAAAAAAAGTCTCATGGTTAGAGAAGTCTTTCGGGTAAAAAAACTCTCAGAGGTGGAAAAATTCTCAGGGAAAAAAAAGTCTCACAGGTAAAAAAAGTCTCACGGGTAAAAAAACATCTGACGGGTAAAAAACCAAAGTCTCAGAGGTTAAAAGTCCCATAGGTGAAAAATGTCTCACGGGAAAAAAAGCCTGATGAGTCAAAAAAGTCTGACGGGTAAAGAAATCTCATGGGTTAAAACTCTAACGGGTAAAATAGTCTCACAGGTAAAAAATGTCTCACGGGTAAAACAAATCTCACGTTTAAGAATTCTCGCGTGTAAAAAAAGTCTCATGGTTAGAGAAGTCTTACGGGTAAAAAAACTCTCAGAGGTGGAAAAATTCTCATGGGTAAAAAGTCTCATGGGTAAAAAAAGTCTCACAGGTAAAAAAAGTCTCACGGGTAAAAAAACATCTGACGGGTAAAAAACCAAAGTCTCAGAGGTTAAAAGTCCCATAGGTGAAAAATGTCTCACGGGAAAAAAAGCCTGATGAGTCAAAAAAGTCTGACGGGTAAAGAAATCTCATGGGTAAAAACTCTAACGGGTAAAATAGTCTCACAGGTAAAAAATGTCTCACGGGTAAAACAAATTTCAGGTTTAAAAATTCTCGCGTGTAAAAAAAGTCTCAAGGTTAGAGAAGTCTTTCGGGTAAAAAAACTCTCAGAGGTGGAAAAATTCTCATGGGAAAAAAAATTCTCACAGGTAAAAAAAGTCTCACGGGTAAAAAAACATCTGACGGGTAAAAAACCAAAGTCTCAGAGGTTAAAAGTCCCATAGGTGAAAAATGTCTCACGGGAAAAAAAGCCTGATGAGTCAAAAAAGTCTGACGGGTAAAGAAATCTCATGGGTAAAAACTCTAACGGGTAAAATAGTCTCACAGGTAAAAAATGTCTCACAGGTAAAACAAATCTCACGTTTAAAAATATCTGTCGTGTAAAAAAAGTCTCATGGTTAGAGAAGTCTTACGGGTAAAAAAACTCTCAGAGGTGGAAAAATTCTCATGGGAAAAATGTCAACACAGGTAAAAAAAGTCTGACAGGTAAGAAAAGTCTCACGGGAAAAAAAATATCTGACGGGTAAAAAACCAAAGTCTCAGAGGTTAAAAGTCCCATAGGTGAAAAATGTCTCACGGGAAAAAAAGCCTGATGAGTCAAAAAAGTCTGACGGGTAAAGAAATCTCATGGGTAAAAACTCTAACGGGTAAAATAGTCTCACAGGTAAAAAATGTCTCACGGGTAAAATAAATCTCACTTTTAAAAATTCTCGCGTGTAAAAAAAGTCTCAAGGTTAGAGAAGTCTTTCGGGTAAAAAAACTCTCAGAGGTGGAAAAATTCTCATGGGAAAAATGTCAACACAGGTAAAAAAAGTCTGACAGGTAAGAAAAGTCTCACGGGAAAAAAAATATCTGACGGGTAAAAAAACAAAGTCTCAGAGGTTAAAAGTCCCATAGGTGAAAAATGTCTCACGGGAAAAAAAGCCTGATGAGTCAAAAAAGTCTGACGGGTAAAGAAATCTCATGGGTAAAAACTCTAACGGGTAAAATAGTCTCACAGGTAAAAAATGTCTCACGGGTAAAATAAATCTCACGTTTAAGAATTCTCGCGTGTAAAAAAAGTCTCATGGTTAGAGAAGTCTTACGGGTAAAAAAACTCTCAGAGGTGGAAAAATTCTCATGGCTAAAAAGTCTCATGGGTAAAAAAAGTCTGTACAGGTAAGAAAAGTCTCACGGGTAAAAAAATATCTGACGGGTAAAAAACCAAAGTCTCAGAGGTTAAAAGTCCCATAGGTGAAAAATGTCTCACGGGAAAAAAAGCCTGATGAGTCAAAAAAGTCTGACGGGTAAAGAAATCTCATGGGTAAAAACTCTAACGGGTAAAATAGTCTCACAGGTAAAAAATGTCTCACGGGTAAAACAAATCTCACGTTTAAGAATTCTCGCGTGTAAAAAAAGTCTCATGGTTAGAGAAGTCTTTCGGGTAAAAAAACTCTCAGAGGTGGAAAAATTCTCATGGGAAAAAAAAGTCTCACGGGTAAAAAAAGTCTCACGGGTAAAAAAACATCTGACGGGTAAAAAACCAAAGTCTCAGAGGTTAAAAGTCCCATAGGTGAAAAATGTCTCACGGGAAAAAAAGCCTGATGAGTCAAAAAAGTCTGACGGGTAAAGAAATCTCATGGGTAAAAACTCTAACGGGTAAAATAGTCTCACAGGTAAAAAATGTCTCACGGGTAAAACAAATTTCAGGTTTAAAAATTCTCGCGTGTAAAAAAAGTCTCAAGGTTAGAGAAGTCTTTCGGGTAAAAAAACTCTCAGAGGTGGAAAAATTCTCATGGGAAAAAAAAGTCTCACAGGTAAAAAAAGTCTCACGGGTAAAAAAACATCTGACGGGTAAAAAACCAAAGTCTCAGAGGTTAAAAGTCCCATAGGTGAAAAATGTCTCACGGGAAAAAAAGCCTGATGAGTCAAAGAAGTCTGACGGGTAAAGAAATCTCATGGGTAAAAACTCTAACGGGTCAAATAGTCTCACAGGTAAAAAATGTCACACGGGTAAAACAAATCTCACGTTTAAAAATATCTGTCGTGTAAAAAAAGTCTCATGGTTAGAGAAGTCTTACGGGTAAAAAAACTCTCAGAGGTGGAAAAATTCTCATGGGAAAAATGTCAACACAGGTAAAAAAAGTCTGACAGGTAAGAAAAGTCTCACGGGAAAAAAAATATCTGACGGGTAAAAAACCAAAGTCTCAGAGGTAAAAAGTCCCATAGGTGAAAAATGTCTCACGGGAAAAAAAGCCTGATGAGTCAAAAAAGTCTGACGGGTAAAGAAATCTCATGGGTAAAAACTCTAACGGGTAAAATAGTCTCACAGGTAAAAAATGTCTCACGGGTAAAATAAATCTCACGTTTAAGAATTCTCGCGTGTAAAAAAAGTCTCATGGTTAGAGAAGTCTTACGGGTAAAAAAACTCTCAGAGGTGGAAAAATTCTCATGGCTAAAAAGTCTCATGGGTAAAAAAAGTCTGTACAGGTAAGAAAAGTCTCACGGGTAAAAAAATATCTGACGGGTAAAAAACCAAAGTCTCAGAGGTTAAAAGTCCCATAGGTGAAAAATGTCTCACGGGAAAAAAAGCCTGATGAGTCAAAAAAGTCTGACGGGTAAAGAAATCTCATGGGTAAAAACTCTAACGGGTAAAATAGTCTCACAGGTAAAAAATGTCTCACGGGTAAAACAAATCTCACGTTTAAGAATTCTCGCGTGTAAAAAAAGTCTCATGGTTAGAGAAGTCTTTCGGGTAAAAAAACTCTCAGAGGTGGAAAAATTCTCATGGGAAAAAAAAGTCTCACAGGTAAAAAAAGTCTCACAGGTAAAAAAACATCTGACGGGTAAAAAACCAAAGTCTCAGAGGTTAAAAGTCCCATAGGTGAAAAATGTCTCACGGGAAAAAAAGCCTGATGAGTCAAAAAAGTCTGACGGGTAAAGAAATCTCATGGGTTAAAACTCTAACGGGTAAAATAGTCTCACAGGTAAAAAATGTCTCACGGGTAAAACAAATCTCACGTTTAAGAATTCTCGCGTGTAAAAAAAGTCTCAAGGTTAGAGAAGTCTTTCGGGTAAAAAAACTCTCAGAGGTGGAAAAATTCTCATGGGAAAAAAAAGTCTCACAGGTAAAAAAAGTCTCACGGGAAAAAAAACATCTGACGGGTAAAAAACCAAAGTCTCAGAGGTTAAAAGTCCCATAGGTGAAAAATGTCTCACGGGAAAAAAAGCCTGATGAGTCAAAAAAGTCTGACGGGTAAAGAAATCTCATGGGTAAAAACTCTAACGGGTAAAATAGTCTCACAGGTAAAAAATGTCACACGGGTAAAACAAATCTCACGTTTAAAAATATCTGTCGTGTAAAAAAAGTCTCATGGTTAGAGAAGTCTTACGGGTAAAAAAACTCTCAGAGGTGGAAAAATTCTCATGGGAAAAATGTCAACACAGGTAAAAAAAGTCTGACAGGTAAGAAAAGTCTCACGGGAAAAAAAATATCTGACGGGTAAAAAACCAAAGTCTCAGAGGTAAAAAGTCCCATAGGTGAAAAATGTCTCACGGGAAAAAAAGCCTGATGAGTCAAAAAAGTCTGACGGGTAAAGAAATCTCATGGGTAAAAACTCTAACGGGTAAAATAGTCTCACAGGTAAAAAATGTCTCACGGGTAAAATAAATCTCACGTTTAAGAATTCTCGCGTGTAAAAAAAGTCTCATGGTTAGAGAAGTCTTACGGGTAAAAAAACTCTCAGAGGTGGAAAAATTCTCATGGGTAAAAAGTCTCATGGGTAAAAAAAGTCTGTACAGGTAAGAAAAGTCTCACGGGTAAAAAAATATCTGACGGGTAAAAAACCAAAGTCTCAGAGGTTAAAAGTCCCATAGGTGAAAAATGTCTCACGGGAAAAAAAGCCTGATGAGTCAAAAAAGTCTGACGGGTAAAGAAATCTCATGGGTAAAAACTCTAACGGGTAAAATAGTCTCACAGGTAAAAAATGTCTCACGGGTAAAACAAATCTCACGTTTAAGAATTCTCGCGTGTAAAAAAAGTCTCATGGTTAGAGAAGTCTTTCGGGTAAAAAAACTCTCAGAGGTGGAAAAATTCTCATGGGAAAAAAAAGTCTCACAGGTAAAAAAAGTCTCACAGGTAAAAAAACATCTGACGGGTAAAAAACCAAAGTCTCAGAGGTTAAAAGTCCCATAGGTGAAAAATGTCTCACGGGAAAAAAAGCCTGATGAGTCAAAAAAGTCTGACGGGTAAAGAAATCTCATGGGTTAAAACTCTAACGGGTAAAATAGTCTCACAGGTAAAAAATGTCTCACGGGTAAAACAAATCTCACGTTTAAGAATTCTCGCGTGTAAAAAAAGTCTCATGGTTAGAGAAGTCTTTCGGGTAAAAAAACTCTCAGAGGTGGAAAAATTCTCATGGGAAAAAAAAGTCTCACAGGTAAAAAAAGTCTCACGGGTAAAAAAACATCTGACGGGTAAAAAACCAAAGTCTCAGAGGTTAAAAGTCCCATAGGTGAAAAATGTCTCACGGGAAAAAAAGCCTGATGAGTCAAAAAAGTCTGACGGGTAAAGAAATCTCATGGGTAAAAACTCTAACGGGTAAAATAGTCTCACAGGTAAAAAATGTCTCACGGGTAAAATAAATCTCACGTTTAAGAATTCTCGCGTGTAAAAAAAGTCTCAAGGTTAGAGAAGTCTTTCGGGTAAAAAAACTCTCAGAGGTGGAAAAATTCTCATGGGAAAAAAAAGTCTCACAGGTAAAAATTCTCACGGGTAAAAAAACATCTGACGGGTAAAAAACCAAAGTCTCAGAGGTTAAAAGTCCCATAGGTGAAAAATGTCTCACGGGAAAAAAAGCCTGATGAGTCAAAAAAGTCTGACGGGTAAAGAAATCTCATGGGTAAAAACTCTAACGGGTAAAATAGTCTCACAGGTAAAAAATGTCACACGGGTAAAACAAATCTCACGTTTAAAAATATCTGTCGTGTAAAAAAAGTCTCATGGTTAGAGAAGTCTTACGGGTAAAAAAACTCTCAGAGGTGGAAAAATTCTCATGGGAAAAAATGTCAACACAGGTAAAAAAAGTCTGACAGGTAAGAAAAGTCTCACGGGAAAAAAAATATCTGACGGGTAAAAAACCAAAGTCTCAGAGGTTAAAAGTCCCATAGGTGAAAAATGTCTCACGGGAAAAAAAGCCTGATGAGTCAAAAAAGTCTGACGGGTAAAGAAATCTCATGGGTAAAAACTCTAACGGGTAAAATAGTCTCACAGGTAAAAAATGTCACACGGGTAAAACAAATCTCACGTTTAAAAATATCTGTCGTGTAAAAAAAGTCTCATGGTTAGAGAAGTCTTACGGGTAAAAAAACTCTCAGAGGTGGAAAAATTCTCATGGGAAAAATGTCAACACAGGTAAAAAAAGTCTGACAGGTAAGAAAAGTCTCACGGGAAAAAAAATATCTGACGGGTAAAAAACCAAAGTCTCAGAGGTTAAAAGTCCCATAGGTGAAAAATGTCTCACGGGAAAAAAAGCCTGATGAGTCAAAAAAGTCTGACGGGTAAAGAAATCTCATGGGTAAAAACTCTAACGGGTAAAATAGTCTCACAGGTAAAAAATGTCTCACGGGTAAAATAAATCTCACGTTTAAGAATTCTCGCGTGTAAAAAAAGTCTCATGGTTAGAGAAGTCTTACGGGTAAAAAAACTCTCAGAGGTGGAAAAATTCTCATGGCTAAAAAGTCTCATGGGTAAAAAAAGTCTGTACAGGTAAGAAAAGTCTCACGGGTAAAAAAATATCTGACGGGTAAAAAACCAAAGTCTCAGAGGTTAAAAGTCCCATAGGTGAAAAATGTCTCACGGGAAAAAAAGCCTGATGAGTCAAAAAAGTCTGACGGGTAAAGAAATCTCATGGGTAAAAACTCTAACGGGTAAAATAGTCTCACAGGTAAAAAATGTCTCACGGGTAAAACAAATCTCACGTTTAAGAATTCTCGCATGTAAAAAAAGTCTCATGGTTAGAGAAGTCTTACGGGTAAAAAAACTCTCAGAGGTGGAAAAATTCTCATGGGAAAAAAAAGTCTCACAGGTAAAAAAAGTCTCACGGGTAAAAAAACATCTGACGGGTAAAAAACCAAAGTCTCAGAGGTTAAAAGTCCCATAGGTGAAAAATGTCTCACGGGAAAAAAAGCCTGATGAGTCAAAAAAGTCTGACGGGTAAAGAAATCTCATGGGTAAAAACTCTAACGGGTAAAATAGTCTCACAGGTAAAAAATGTCTCACGGGTAAAATAAATCTCACTTTTAAAAATTCTCGCGTGTAAAAAAAGTCTCAAGGTTAGAGAAGTCTTTCGGGTAAAAAAACTCTCAGAGGTGGAAAAATTCTCATGGGAAAAAAAAGTCTCACAGGTAAAAAAAGTCTCACGGGTAAAAAAACATCTGACGGGTAAAAAACCAAAGTCTCAGAGGTTAAAAGTCCCATAGGTAAAAAATGTCTCACGGGAAAAAAAGCCTGATGAGTCAAAAAAGTCTGACGGGTAAAGAAATCTCATGGGTAAAAACTCTAACGGGTAAAATAGTCTCACAGGTAAAAAATGTCTCACGGGTAAAACAAATCTCACGTTTAAGAATTCTCGCGTGTAAAAAAAGTCTCATGGTTAGAGAAGTCTTTCGGGTAAAAAAACTCTCAGAGGTGGAAAAATTCTCATGGGAAAAAAAAGTCTCACAGGTAAAAAAAGTCTCACGGGTAAAAAAACATCTGACGGGTAAAAAACCAAAGTCTCAGAGGTTAAAAGTCCCATAGGTGAAAAATGTCTCACGGGAAAAAAAGCCTGATGAGTCAAAAAAGTCTGACGGGTAAAGAAATCTCATGGGTAAAAACTCTAACGGGTAAAATAGTCTCACAGGTAAAAAATGTCTCACGGGTAAAATAAATCTCACGTTTAAGAATTCTCGCGTGTAAAAAAAGTCTCAAGGTTAGAGAAGTCTTTCGGGTAAAAAAACTCTCAGAGGTGGAAAAATTCTCATGGGAAAAAAAAGTCTCACAGGTAAAAATTCTCACGGGTAAAAAAACATCTGACGGGTAAAAAACCAAAGTCTCAGAGGTTAAAAGTCCCATAGGTGAAAAATGTCTCACGGGAAAAAAAGCCTGATGAGTCAAAAAAGTCTGACGGGTAAAGAAATCTCATGGGTAAAAACTCTAACGGGTAAAATAGTCTCACAGGTAAAAAATGTCACACGGGTAAAACAAATCTCACGTTTAAAAATATCTGTCGTGTAAAAAAAGTCTCATGGTTAGAGAAGTCTTACGGGTAAAAAAACTCTCAGAGGTGGAAAAATTCTCATGGGAAAAAATGTCAACACAGGTAAAAAAAGTCTGACAGGTAAGAAAAGTCTCACGGGAAAAAAAATATCTGACGGGTAAAAAACCAAAGTCTCAGAGGTTAAAAGTCCCATAGGTGAAAAATGTCTCACGGGAAAAAAAGCCTGATGAGTCAAAAAAGTCTGACGGGTAAAGAAATCTCATGGGTAAAAACTCTAACGGGTAAAATAGTCTCACAGGTAAAAAATGTCACACGGGTAAAACAAATCTCACGTTTAAAAATATCTGTCGTGTAAAAAAAGTCTCATGGTTAGAGAAGTCTTACGGGTAAAAAAACTCTCAGAGGTGGAAAAATTCTCATGGGAAAAATGTCAACACAGGTAAAAAAAGTCTGACAGGTAAGAAAAGTCTCACGGGAAAAAAAATATCTGACGGGTAAAAAACCAAAGTCTCAGAGGTTAAAAGTCCCATAGGTGAAAAATGTCTCACGGGAAAAAAAGCCTGATGAGTCAAAAAAGTCTGACGGGTAAAGAAATCTCATGGGTAAAAACTCTAACGGGTAAAATAGTCTCACAGGTAAAAAATGTCTCACGGGTAAAATAAATCTCACGTTTAAGAATTCTCGCGTGTAAAAAAAGTCTCATGGTTAGAGAAGTCTTACGGGTAAAAAAACTCTCAGAGGTGGAAAAATTCTCATGGGTAAAAAGTCTCATGGGTAAAAAAAGTCTCACAGGTAAAAAAAGTCTCACGGGTAAAAAACATCTGACGGGTAAAAAACCAAAGTCTCAGAGGTTAAAAGTCCCATAGGTGAAAAATGTCTCACGGGAAAAAAAGCCTGATGAGTCAAAAAAGTCTGACGGGTAAAGAAATCTCATGGGTAAAAACTCTAACGGGTAAAATAGTCTCACAGGTAAAAAATGTCTCACGGGTAAAACAAATTTCAGGTTTAAAAATTCTCGCGTGTAAAAAAAGTCTCAAGGTTAGAGAAGTCTTTCGGGTAAAAAAACTCTCAGAGGTGGAAAAATTCTCATGGGAAAAAAAAGTCTCACAGGTAAAAAAAGTCTCACGGGTAAAAAAACATCTGACGGGTAAAAAACCAAAGTCTCAGAGGTTAAAAGTCCCATAGGTGAAAAATGTCTCACGGGAAAAAAAGCCTGATGAGTCAAAAAAGTCTGACGGGTAAAGAAATCTCATGGGTAAAAACTCTAACGGGTAAAATAGTCTCACAGGTAAAAAATGTCTCACGGGTAAAACAAATTTCAGGTTTAAAAATTCTCGCGTGTAAAAAAAGTCTCATGGTTAGAGAAGTCTTTCGGGTAAAAAAACTCTCAGAGGTGGAAAAATTCTCATGGGAAAAAAAAGTCTCACAGGTAAAAAAAGTCTCACGGGTAAAAAAACATCTGACGGGTAAAAAACCAAAGTCTCAGAGGTTAAAAGTCCCATAGGTGAAAAATGTCTCACGGGAAAAAAAGCCTGATGAGTCAAAAAAGTCTGACGGGTAAAGAAATCTCATGGGTTAAAACTCTAACGGGTAAAATAGTCTCACAGGTAAAAAATGTCACACGGGTAAAACAAATCTCACGTTTAAAAATATCTGTCGTGTAAAAAAAGTCTCATGGTTAGAGAAGTCTTACGGGTAAAAAAACTCTCAGAGGTGGAAAAATTCTCATGGGTAAAATGTCAACACAGGTAAAAAAAGTCTGACAGGTAAGAAAAGTCTCACGGGTAAAAAAACATCTGACGGGTAAAAAACCAAAGTCTCAGAGGTTAAAAGTCCCATAGGTGAAAAATGTCTCACGGGAAAAAAAGCCTGATGAGTCAAAAAAGTCTGACGGGTAAAGAAATCTCATGGGTAAAAACTCTAACGGGTAAAATAGTCTCACAGGTAAAAAATGTCTCACGGGTAAAACAAATTTCAGGTTTAAAAATTCTCGCGTGTAAAAAAAGTCTCATGGTTAGAGAAGTCTTTCGGGTAAAAAAACTCTCAGAGGTGGAAAAATTCTCATGGGAAAAAAAAGTCTCACAGGTAAAAAAAGTCTCACAGGTAAAAAAACATCTGACGGGTAAAAAACCAAAGTCTCAGAGGTTAAAAGTCCCATAGGTGAAAAATGTCTCACGGGAAAAAAAGCCTGATGAGTCAAAAAAGTCTGACGGGTAAAGAAATCTCATGGGTTAAAACTCTAACGGGTAAAATAGTCTCACAGGTAAAAAATGTCTCACGGGTAAAATAAATCTCACCTTTAAAAATTCTCGCGTGTAAAAAAAGTCTCAAGGTTAGAGAAGTCTTTCGGGTAAAAAAACTCTCAGAGGTGGAAAAATTCTCATGGGAAAAAAAAGTCTCACAGGTAAAAAAAGTCTCACGGGTAAAAAAACATCTGACGGGTAAAAAAACAAAGTCTCAGAGGTTAAAAGTCCCATAGGTAAAAAATGTCTCACGGGAAAAAAAGCCTGATGAGTCAAAAAAGTCTGACGGGTAAAGAAATCTCATGGGTAAAAACTCTAACGGGTAAAATAGTCTCACAGGTAAAAAATGTCTCACGGGTAAAACAAATCTCACGTTTAAGAATTCTCGCGTGTAAAAAAAGTCTCATGGTTAGAGAAGTCTTACGGGTAAAAAAACTCTCAGAGGTGGAAAAATTCTCATGGGTAAAAAGTCTCATGGGTAAAAAAAGTCTCACAGGTAAAAAAAGTCTCACGGGTAAAAAACATCTGACGGGTAAAAAACCAAAGTCTCAGAGGTTAAAAGTCCCATAGGTGAAAAATGTCTCACGGGAAAAAAAGCCTGATGAGTCAAAAAAGTCTGACGGGTAAAGAAATCTCATGGGTAAAAACTCTAACGGGTAAAATAGTCTCACAGGTAAAAAATGTCTCACGGGTAAAACAAATTTCAGGTTTAAAAATTCTCGCGTGTAAAAAAAGTCTCATGGTTAGAGAAGTCTTTCGGGTAAAAAAACTCTCAGAGGTGGAAAAATTCTCATGGGAAAAAAAAGTCTCACAGGTAAAAAAAGTCTCACGGGTAAAAAAACATCTGACGGGTAAAAAAACAAAGTCTCAGAGGTTAAAAGTCCCATAGGTGAAAAATGTCTCACGGGAAAAAAAGCCTGATGAGTCAAAAAAGTCTGACGGGTAAAGAAATCTCATGGGTAAAAACTCTAACGGGTAAAATAGTCTCACAGGTAAAAAATGTCTCACGGGTAAAACAAATTTCAGGTTTAAAAATTCTCGCGTGTAAAAAAAGTCTCATGGTTAGAGAAGTCTTTCGGGTAAAAAAACTCTCAGAGGTGGAAAAATTCTCATGGCTAAAAAGTCTCATGGGTAAAAAAAGTCTGTACAGGTAAGAAAAGTCTCACGGGTAAAAAAACATCTGACGGGTAAAAAACCAAAGTCTCAGAGGTTAAAAGTCCCATAGGTGAAAAATGTCTCACGGGAAAAAAAGCCTGATGAGTCAAAAAAGTCTGACGGGTAAAGAAATCTCATGGGTAAAAACTCTAACGGGTAAAATAGTCTCACAGGTAAAAAATGTCTCACGGGTAAAACAAATTTCAGGTTTAAAAATTCTCGCGTGTAAAAAAAGTCTCATGGTTAGAGAAGTCTTTCGGGTAAAAAAACTCTCAGAGGTGGAAAAATTCTCATGGGAAAAAAAAGTCTCACAGGTAAAAAAAGTCTCACAGGTAAAAAAACATCTGACGGGTAAAAAACCAAAGTCTCAGAGGTTAAAAGTCCCATAGGTGAAAAATGTCTCACGGGAAAAAAAGCCTGATGAGTCAAAAAAGTCTGACGGGTAAAGAAATCTCATGGGTTAAAACTCTAACGGGTAAAATAGTCTCACAGGTAAAAAATGTCTCACGGGTAAAATAAATCTCACCTTTAAAAATTCTCGCGTGTAAAAAAAGTCTCAAGGTTAGAGAAGTCTTTCGGGTAAAAAAACTCTCAGAGGTGGAAAAATTCTCATGGGAAAAAAAAGTCTCACAGGTAAAAAAAGTCTCACGGGTAAAAAAACATCTGACGGGTAAAAAAACAAAGTCTCAGAGGTTAAAAGTCCCATAGGTAAAAAATGTCTCACGGGAAAAAAAGCCTGATGAGTCAAAAAAGTCAGACGGGTAAAGAAATCTCATGGGTAAAAACTCTAACGGGTAAAATAGTCTCACAGGTAAAAAATGTCTCACGGGTAAAACAAATCTCACGTTTAAGAATTCTCGCGTGTAAAAAAAGTCTCATGGTTAGAGAAGTCTTACGGGTAAAAAAACTCTCAGAGGTGGAAAAATTCTCATGGGTAAAAAGTCTCATGGGTAAAAAAAGTCTCACAGGTAAAAAAAGTCTCACGGGTAAAAAACATCTGACGGGTAAAAACCCAAAGTCTCAGAGGTTAAAAGTCCCATAGGTGAAAAATGTCTCACGGGAAAAAAAGCCTGATGAGTCAAAAAAGTCTGACGGGTAAAGAAATCTCATGGGTAAAAACTCTAACGGGTAAAATAGTCTCACAGGTAAAAAATGTCTCACGGGTAAAACAAATTTCAGGTTTAAAAATTCTCGCGTGTAAAAAAAGTCTCATGGTTAGAGAAGTCTTTCGGGTAAAAAAACTCTCAGAGGTGGAAAAATTCTCATGGGAAAAAAAAGTCTCACAGGTAAAAAAATTCTCACGGGTAAAAAAACATCTGACGGGTAAAAAACCAAAGTCTCAGAGGTTAAAAGTCCCATAGGTGAAAAATGTCTCACGGGAAAAAAAGCCTGATGAGTCAAAAAAGTCTGACGGGTAAAGAAATCTCATGGGTAAAAACTCTAACGGGTAAAATAGTCTCACAGGTAAAAAATGTCTCACGGGTAAAACAAATTTCAGGTTTAAAAATTCTCGCGTGTAAAAAAAGTCTCATGGTTAGAGAAGTCTTTCGGGTAAAAAAACTCTCAGAGGTGGAAAAATTCTCATGGCTAAAAAGTCTCATGGGTAAAAAAAGTCTGTACAGGTAAGAAAAGTCTCACGGGTAAAAAAATATCTGACGGGTAAAAAACCAAAGTCTCAGAGGTTAAAAGTCCCATAGGTGAAAAATGTCTCACGGGAAAAAAAGCCTGATGAGTCAAAAAAGTCTGACGGGTAAAGAAATCTCATGGGTAAAAACTCTAACGGGTAAAATAGTCTCACAGGTAAAAAATGTCTCACGGGTAAAACAAATTTCAGGTTTAAAAATTCTCGCGTGTAAAAAAAGTCTCATGGTTAGAGAAGTCTTTCGGGTAAAAAAACTCTCAGAGGTGGAAAAATTCTCAGGGAAAAAAAAGTCTCACAGGTAAAAAAAGTCTCACGGGTAAAAAAACATCTGACGGGTAAAAAACCAAAGTCTCAGAGGTTAAAAGTCCCATAGGTGAAAAATGTCTCACGGGAAAAAAAGCCTGATGAGTCAAAAAAGTCTGACGGGTAAAGAAATCTCATGGGTAAAAACTCTAACGGGTAAAATAGTCTCACAGGTAAAAAATGTCTCACGGGTAAAACAAATCTCACGTTTAAGAATTCTCGCGTGTAAAAAAAGTCTCATGGTTAGAGAAGTCTTACGGGTAAAAAAACTCTCAGAGGTGGAAAAATTCTCATGGGTAAAAAGTCTCATGGGTAAAAAAAGTCTCACAGGTAAAAAAAGTCTCACGGGTAAAAAAACATCTGACGGGTAAAAAACCAATGTCTCAGAGGTTAAAAGTCCCATAGGTGAAAAATGTCTCACGGGAAAAAAAGCCTGATGAGTCAAAAAAGTCTGACGGGTAAAGAAATCTCATGGGTAAAAACTCTAACGGGTAAAATAGTCTCACAGGTAAAAAATGTCTCACGGGTAAAACAAATTTCAGGTTTAAAAATTCTCGCGTGTAAAAAAAGTCTCAAGGTTAGAGAAGTCTTTTGGGTAAAAAAACTCTCAGAGGTGGAAAAATTCTCATGGGAAAAAAAAGTCTCACAGGTAAAAAAAGTCTCACGGGTAAAAAAACATCTGACGGGTAAAAAACCAAAGTCTCAGAGGTTAAAAGTCCCATAGGTGAAAAATGTCTCACGGGAAAAAAAGCCTGATGAGTCAAAAAAGTCTGACGGGTAAAGAAATCTCATGGGTAAAAACTCTAACGGGTAAAATAGTCTCACAGGTAAAAAATGTCACACGGGTAAAACAAATCTCACGTTTAAAAATATCTGTCGTGTAAAAAAAGTCTCATGGTTAGAGAAGTCTTACGGGTAAAAAAACTCTCAGAGGTGGAAAAATTCTCATGGGAAAAATGTCAACACAGGTAAAAAAAGTCTGACAGGTAAGAAAAGTCTCACGGGAAAAAAAATATCTGACGGGTAAAAAACCAAAGTCTCAGAGGTTAAAAGTCCCATAGGTGAAAAATGTCTCACGGGAAAAAAAGCCTGATGAGTCAAAAAAGTCTGACGGGTAAAGAAATCTCATGGGTAAAAACTCTAACGGGTAAAATAGTCTCACAGGTAAAAAATGTCTCACGGGTAAAACAAATTTCAGGTTTAAAAATTCTCGCGTGTAAAAAAAGTCTCATGGTTAGAGAAGTCTTTCGGGTAAAAAAACTCTCAGAGGTGGAAAAATTCTCATGGGAAAAAAAAGTCTCACAGGTAAAAAAAGTCTCACAGGTAAAAAAACATCTGACGGGTAAAAAACCAAAGTCTCAGAGGTTAAAAGTCCCATAGGTGAAAAATGTCTCACGGGAAAAAAAGCCTGATGAGTCAAAAAAGTCTGACGGGTAAAGAAATCTCATGGGTTAAAACTCTAACGGGTAAAATAGTCTCACAGGTAAAAAATGTCTCACGGGTAAAATAAATCTCACCTTTAAAAATTCTCGCGTGTAAAAAAAGTCTCAAGGTTAGAGAAGTCTTTCGGGTAAAAAAACTCTCAGAGGTGGAAAAATTCTCATGGGAAAAAAAAGTCTCACAGGTAAAAAAAGTCTCACGGGTAAAAAAACATCTGACGGGTAAAAAAACAAAGTCTCAGAGGTTAAAAGTCCCATAGGTAAAAAATGTCTCACGGGAAAAAAAGCCTGATGAGTCAAAAAAGTCAGACGGGTAAAGAAATCTCATGGGTAAAAACTCTAACGGGTAAAATAGTCTCACAGGTAAAAAATGTCTCACGGGTAAAACAAATCTCACGTTTAAGAATTCTCGCGTGTAAAAAAAGTCTCATGGTTAGAGAAGTCTTACGGGTAAAAAAACTCTCAGAGGTGGAAAAATTCTCATGGGTAAAAAGTCTCATGGGTAAAAAAAGTCTCACAGGTAAAAAAAGTCTCACGGGTAAAAAAACATCTGACGGGTAAAAAACCAAAGTCTCAGAGGTTAAAAGTCCCATAGGTGAAAAATGTCTCACGGGAAAAAAAGCCTGATGAGTCAAAAAAGTCTGACGGGTAAAGAAATCTCATGGGTAAAAACTCTAACGGGTAAAATAGTCTCACAGGTAAAAAATGTCTCACGGGTAAAACAAATTTCAGGTTTAAAAATTCTCGCGTGTAAAAAAAGTCTCATGGTTAGAGAAGTCTTTCGGGTAAAAAAACTCTCAGAGGTGGAAAAATTCTCATGGGAAAAAAAAGTCTCACAGGTAAAAAAATTCTCACGGGTAAAAAAACATCTGACGGGTAAAAAACCAAAGTCTCAGAGGTTAAAAGTCCCATAGGTGAAAAATGTCTCACGGGAAAAAAAGCCTGATGAGTCAAAAAAGTCTGACGGGTAAAGAAATCTCATGGGTAAAAACTCTAACGGGTAAAATAGTCTCACAGGTAAAAAATGTCTCACGGGTAAAACAAATTTCAGGTTTAAAAATTCTCGCGTGTAAAAAAAGTCTCATGGTTAGAGAAGTCTTTCGGGTAAAAAAACTCTCAGAGGTGGAAAAATTCTCATGGCTAAAAAGTCTCATGGGTAAAAAAAGTCTGTACAGGTAAGAAAAGTCTCACGGGTAAAAAAATATCTGACGGGTAAAAAACCAAAGTCTCAGAGGTTAAAAGTCCCATAGGTGAAAAATGTCTCACGGGAAAAAAAGCCTGATGAGTCAAAAAAGTCTGACGGGTAAAGAAATCTCATGGGTAAAAACTCTAACGGGTAAAATAGTCTCACAGGTAAAAAATGTCTCACGGGTAAAACAAATCTCACGTTTAAGAATTCTCGCGTGTAAAAAAAGTCTCATGGTTAGAGAAGTCTTTCGGGTAAAAAAACTCTCAGAGGTGGAAAAATTCTCAGGGAAAAAAAAGTCTCACAGGTAAAAAAAGTCTCACGGGTAAAAAAACATCTGACGGGTAAAAAACCAAAGTCTCAGAGGTTAAAAGTCCCATAGGTGAAAAATGTCTCACGGGAAAAAAAGCCTGATGAGTCAAAAAAGTCTGACGGGTAAAGAAATCTCATGGGTAAAAACTCTAACGGGTAAAATAGTCTCACAGGTAAAAAATGTCTCACGGGTAAAACAAATCTCACGTTTAAGAATTCTCGCGTGTAAAAAAAGTCTCATGGTTAGAGAAGTCTTACGGGTAAAAAAACTCTCAGAGGTGGAAAAATTCTCATGGGTAAAAAGTCTCATGGGTAAAAAAAGTCTCACAGGTAAAAAAAGTCTCACGGGTAAAAAAACATCTGACGGGTAAAAAACCAAAGTCTCAGAGGTTAAAAGTCCCATAGGTGAAAAATGTCTCACGGGAAAAAAAGCCTGATGAGTCAAAAAAGTCTGACGGGTAAAGAAATCTCATGGGTAAAAACTCTAACGGGTAAAATAGTCTCACAGGTAAAAAATGTCTCACGGGTAAAACAAATTTCAGGTTTAAAAATTCTCGCGTGTAAAAAAAGTCTCAAGGTTAGAGAAGTCTTTCGGGTAAAAAAACTCTCAGAGGTGGAAAAATTCTCATGGGAAAAAAAAGTCTCACAGGTAAAAAAAGTCTCACGGGTAAAAAAACATCTGACGGGTAAAAAACCAAAGTCTCAGAGGTTAAAAGTCCCATAGGTGAAAAATGTCTCACGGGAAAAAAAGCCTGATGAGTCAAAAAAGTCTGACGGGTAAAGAAATCTCATGGGTAAAAACTCTAACGGGTAAAATAGTCTCACAGGTAAAAAATGTCACACGGGTAAAACAAATCTCACGTTTAAAAATATCTGTCGTGTAAAAAAAGTCTCATGGTTAGAGAAGTCTTACGGGTAAAAAAACTCTCAGAGGTGGAAAAATTCTCATGGGAAAAATGTCAACACAGGTAAAAAAAGTCTGACAGGTAAGAAAAGTCTCACGGGAAAAAAAATATCTGACGGGTAAAAAACCAAAGTCTCAGAGGTTAAAAGTCCCATAGGTGAAAAATGTCTCACGGGAAAAAAAGCCTGATGAGTCAAAAAAGTCTGACGGGTAAAGAAATCTCATGGGTAAAAACTCTAACGGGTAAAATAGTCTCACAGGTAAAAAATGTCTCACAGGTAAAATAAATCTCACGTTTAAGAATTCTCGCGTGTAAAAAAAGTCTCATGGTTAGAGAAGTCTTACGGGTAAAAAAACTCTCAGAGGTGGAAAAATTCTCATGGCTAAAAAGTCTCATGGGTAAAAAAAGTCTGTACAGGTAAGAAAAGTCTCACGGGTAAAAAAATATCTGACGGGTAAAAAAACAAAGTCTCAGAGGTTAAAAGTCCCATAGGTGAAAAATGTCTCACGGGAAAAAAAGCCTGATGAGTCAAAAAAGTCTGACGGGTAAAGAAATCTCATGGGTAAAAACTCTAACGGGTAAAATAGTCTCACAGGTAAAAAATGTCTCACGGGTAAAATAAATCTCACGTTTAAGAATTCTCGCGTGTAAAAAAAGTCTCAAGGTTAGAGAAGTCTTTCGGGTAAAAAAACTCTCAGAGGTGGAAAAATTCTCATGGGAAAAAAAAGTCTCACAGGTAAAAATTCTCACGGGTAAAAAAACATCTGACGGGTAAAAAACCAAAGTCTCAGAGGTTAAAAGTCCCATAGGTGAAAAATGTCTCACGGGAAAAAAAGCCTGATGAGTCAAAAAAGTCTGACGGGTAAAGAAATCTCATGGGTAAAAACTCTAACGGGTAAAATAGTCTCACAGGTAAAAAATGTCACACGGGTAAAACAAATCTCACGTTTAAAAATATCTGTCGTGTAAAAAAAGTCTCATGGTTAGAGAAGTCTTACGGGTAAAAAAACTCTCAGAGGTGGAAAAATTCTCATGGGAAAAAATGTCAACACAGGTAAAAAAAGTCTGACAGGTAAGAAAAGTCTCACGGGAAAAAAAATATCTGACGGGTAAAAAACCAAAGTCTCAGAGGTTAAAAGTCCCATAGGTGAAAAATGTCTCACGGGAAAAAAAGCCTGATGAGTCAAAAAAGTCTGACGGGTAAAGAAATCTCATGGGTAAAAACTCTAACGGGTAAAATAGTCTCACAGGTAAAAAATGTCACACGGGTAAAACAAATCTCACGTTTAAAAATATCTGTCGTGTAAAAAAAGTCTCATGGTTAGAGAAGTCTTACGGGTAAAAAAACTCTCAGAGGTGGAAAAATTCTCATGGGAAAAATGTCAACACAGGTAAAAAAAGTCTGACAGGTAAGAAAAGTCTCACGGGAAAAAAAATATCTGACGGGTAAAAAACCAAAGTCTCAGAGGTTAAAAGTCCCATAGGTGAAAAATGTCTCACGGGAAAAAAAGCCTGATGAGTCAAAAAAGTCTGACGGGTAAAGAAATCTCATGGGTAAAAACTCTAACGGGTAAAATAGTCTCACAGGTAAAAAATGTCTCACGGGTAAAATAAATCTCACGTTTAAGAATTCTCGCGTGTAAAAAAAGTCTCATGGTTAGAGAAGTCTTACGGGTAAAAAAACTCTCAGAGGTGGAAAAATTCTCATGGCTAAAAAGTCTCATGGGTAAAAAAAGTCTGTACAGGTAAGAAAAGTCTCACGGGTAAAAAAATATCTGACGGGTAAAAAACCAAAGTCTCAGAGGTTAAAAGTCCCATAGGTGAAAAATGTCTCACGGGAAAAAAAGCCTGATGAGTCAAAAAAGTCTGACGGGTAAAGAAATCTCATGGGTAAAAACTCTAACGGGTAAAATAGTCTCACAGGTAAAAAATGTCTCACGGGTAAAACAAATTTCAGGTTTAAAAATTCTTGCGTGTAAAAAAAGTCTCATGGTTAGAGAAGTCTTACGGGTAAAAAAACTCTCAGAGGTGGAAAAATTCTCATGGGTAAAAAGTCTCATGGGTAAAAAAAGTCTCACAGGTAAAAAAAGTCTCACGGGTAAAAAACATCTGACGGGTAAAAAACCAAAGTCTCAGAGGTTAAAAGTCCCATAGGTGAAAAATGTCTCACGGGAAAAAAAGCCTGATGAGTCAAAAAAGTCTGACGGGTAAAGAAATCTCATGGGTAAAAACTCTAACGGGTAAAATAGTCTCACAGGTAAAAAATGTCTCACGGGTAAAATAAATCTCACGTTTAAGAATTCTCGCGTGTAAAAAAAGTCTCATGGTTAGAGAAGTCTTTCGGGTAAAAAAACTCTCAGAGGTGGAAAAATTCTCATGGGAAAAAAAAGTCTCACAGGTAAAAAAAGTCTCACGGGTAAAAAAACATCTGACGGGTAAAAAACCAAAGTCTCAGAGGTTAAAAGTCCCATAGGTGAAAAATGTCTCACGGGAAAAAAAGCCTGATGAGTCAAAAAAGTCTGACGGGTAAAGAAATCTCATGGGTAAAAACTCTAACGGGTAAAATAGTCTCACAGGTAAAAAATGTCTCACGGGTAAAACAAATTTCAGGTTTAAAAATTCTCGCGTGTAAAAAAAGTCTCATGGTTAGAGAAGTCTTTCGGGTAAAAAAACTCTCAGAGGTGGAAAAATTCTCATGGGAAAAAAAAGTCTCACAGGTAAAAAAAGTCTCACGGGTAAAAAAACATCTGACGGGTAAAAAACCAAAGTCTCAGAGGTTAAAAGTCCCATAGGTGAAAAATGTCTCACGGGAAAAAAAGCCTGATGAGTCAAAAAAGTCTGACGGGTAAAGAAATCTCATGGGTTAAAACTCTAACGGGTAAAATAGTCTCACAGGTAAAAAATGTCTCACGGGTAAAACAAATCTCACGTTTAAGAATTCTCGCGTGTAAAAAAAGTCTCATGGTTAGAGAAGTCTTTCGGGTAAAAAAACTCTCAGAGGTGGAAAAATTCTCATGGGAAAAAAAAGTCTCACAGGTAAAAAAATTCTCACGGGTAAAAAAACATCTGACGGGTAAAAAACCAAAGTCTCAGAGGTTAAAAGTCCCATAGGTGAAAAATGTCTCACGGGAAAAAAAGCCTGATGAGTCAAAAAAGTCTGACGGGTAAAGAAATCTCATGGGTAAAAACTCTAACGGGTAAAATAGTCTCACAGGTAAAAAATGTCTCACGGGTAAAACAAATTTCAGGTTTAAAAATTCTCGCGTGTAAAAAAAGTCTCATGGTTAGAGAAGTCTTTCGGGTAAAAAAACTCTCAGAGGTGGAAAAATTCTCATGGGAAAAAAAAGTCTCACAGGTAAAAAAAGTCTCACAGGTAAAAAAACATCTGACGGGTAAAAAACCAAAGTCTCAGAGGTTAAAAGTCCCATAGGTGAAAAATGTCTCACGGGAAAAAAAGCCTGATGAGTCAAAAAAGTCTGACGGGTAAAGAAATCTCATGGGTTAAAACTCTAACGGGTAAAATAGTCTCACAGGTAAAAAATGTCTCACGGGTAAAATAAATCTCACCTTTAAAAATTCTCGCGTGTAAAAAAAGTCTCAAGGTTAGAGAAGTCTTTCGGGTAAAAAAACTCTCA
Organism: Falco punctatus; assembly: GCF_963210335.1. Classification (NCBI taxonomy): domain Eukaryota; kingdom Metazoa; phylum Chordata; class Aves; order Falconiformes; family Falconidae; genus Falco; species Falco punctatus. The sequence goes on from NC_137597.1 coordinate 171,146, forward strand.
GAGGTGGAAAAATTCTCATGGGAAAAAAAAGTCTCACAGGTAAAAAAAGTCTCACGGGTAAAAAAACATCTGACGGGTAAAAAAACAAAGTCTCAGAGGTTAAAAGTCCCATAGGTAAAAAATGTCTCACGGGAAAAAAAGCCTGATGAGTCAAAAAAGTCAGACGGGTAAAGAAATCTCATGGGTAAAAACTCTAACGGGTAAAATAGTCTCACAGGTAAAAAATGTCTCACGGGTAAAACAAATCTCACGTTTAAGAATTCTCGCGTGTAAAAAAAGTCTCATGGTTAGAGAAGTCTTACGGGTAAAAAAACTCTCAGAGGTGGAAAAATTCTCATGGGTAAAAAGTCTCATGGGTAAAAAAAGTCTCACAGGTAAAAAAAGTCTCACGGGTAAAAAACATCTGACGGGTAAAAAACCAAAGTCTCAGAGGTTAAAAGTCCCATAGGTGAAAAATGTCTCACGGGAAAAAAAGCCTGATGAGTCAAAAAAGTCTGACGGGTAAAGAAATCTCATGGGTAAAAACTCTAACGGGTAAAATAGTCTCACAGGTAAAAAATGTCTCACGGGTAAAACAAATTTCAGGTTTAAAAATTCTCGCGTGTAAAAAAAGTCTCATGGTTAGAGAAGTCTTTCGGGTAAAAAAACTCTCAGAGGTGGAAAAATTCTCATGGGAAAAAAAAGTCTCACAGGTAAAAAAAGTCTCACAGGTAAAAAAACATCTGACGGGTAAAAAACCAAAGTCTCAGAGGTTAAAAGTCCCATAGGTGAAAAATGTCTCACGGGAAAAAAAGCCTGATGAGTCAAAAAAGTCTGACGGGTAAAGAAATCTCATGGGTTAAAACTCTAACGGGTAAAATAGTCTCACAGGTAAAAAATGTCTCACGGGTAAAACAAATTTCAGGTTTAAAAATTCTCGCGTGTAAAAAAAGTCTCAAGGTTAGAGAAGTCTTTCGGGTAAAAAAACTCTCAGAGGTGGAAAAATTCTCATGGGAAAAAAAAGTCTCACAGGTAAAAAAAGTCTCACGGGTAAAAAAACATCTGACGGGTAAAAAAACAAAGTCTCAGAGGTTAAAAGTCCCATAGGTAAAAAATGTCTCACGGGAAAAAAAGCCTGATGAGTCAAAAAAGTCAGACGGGTAAAGAAATCTCATGGGTAAAAACTCTAACGGGTAAAATAGTCTCACAGGTAAAAAATGTCTCACGGGTAAAACAAATCTCACGTTTAAGAATTCTCGCGTGTAAAAAAAGTCTCATGGTTAGAGAAGTCTTACGGGTAAAAAAACTCTCAGAGGTGGAAAAATTCTCATGGGTAAAAAGTCTCATGGGTAAAAAAAGTCTCACAGGTAAAAAAAGTCTCACGGGTAAAAAACATCTGACGGGTAAAAAACCAAAGTCTCAGAGGTTAAAAGTCCCATAGGTGAAAAATGTCTCACGGGAAAAAAAGCCTGATGAGTCAAAAAAGTCTGACGGGTAAAGAAATCTCATGGGTAAAAACTCTAACGGGTAAAATAGTCTCACAGGTAAAAAATGTCTCACGGGTAAAACAAATTTCAGGTTTAAAAATTCTCGCGTGTAAAAAAAGTCTCATGGTTAGAGAAGTCTTTCGGGTAAAAAAACTCTCAGAGGTGGAAAAATTCTCATGGGAAAAAAAAGTCTCACAGGTAAAAAAATTCTCACGGGTAAAAAAACATCTGACGGGTAAAAAACCAAAGTCTCAGAGGTTAAAAGTCCCATAGGTGAAAAATGTCTCACGGGAAAAAAAGCCTGATGAGTCAAAAAAGTCTGACGGGTAAAGAAATCTCATGGGTAAAAACTCTAACGGGTAAAATAGTCTCACAGGTAAAAAATGTCTCACAGGTAAAACAAATCTCACGTTTAAAAATATCTGTCGTGTAAAAAAAGTCTCATGGTTAGAGAAGTCTTACGGGTAAAAAAACTCTCAGAGGTGGAAAAATTCTCATGGGAAAAATGTCAACACAGGTAAAAAAAGTCTGACAGGTAAGAAAAGTCTCACGGGAAAAAAAATATCTGACGGGTAAAAAACCAAAGTCTCAGAGGTTAAAAGTCCCATAGGTGAAAAATGTCTCACGGGAAAAAAAGCCTGATGAGTCAAAAAAGTCTGACGGGTAAAGAAATCTCATGGGTAAAAACTCTAACGGGTAAAATAGTCTCACAGGTAAAAAATGTCTCACGGGTAAAACAAATTTCAGGTTTAAAAATTCTCGCGTGTAAAAAAAGTCTCATGGTTAGAGAAGTCTTTCGGGTAAAAAAACTCTCAGAGGTGGAAAAATTCTCAGGGAAAAAAAAGTCTCACAGGTAAAAAAAGTCTCACGGGTAAAAAAACATCTGACGGGTAAAAAACCAAAGTCTCAGAGGTTAAAAGTCCCATAGGTGAAAAATGTCTCACGGGAAAAAAAGCCTGATGAGTCAAAAAAGTCTGACGGGTAAAGAAATCTCATGGGTAAAAACTCTAACGGGTAAAATAGTCTCACAGGTAAAAAATGTCTCACGGGTAAAACAAATCTCACGTTTAAGAATTCTCGCGTGTAAAAAAAGTCTCATGGTTAGAGAAGTCTTACGGGTAAAAAAACTCTCAGAGGTGGAAAAATTCTCATGGGTAAAAAGTCTCATGGGTAAAAAAAGTCTCACAGGTAAAAAAAGTCTCACGGGTAAAAAAACATCTGACGGGTAAAAAACCAAAGTCTCAGAGGTTAAAAGTCCCATAGGTGAAAAATGTCTCACGGGAAAAAAAGCCTGATGAGTCAAAAAAGTCTGACGGGTAAAGAAATCTCATGGGTAAAAACTCTAACGGGTAAAATAGTCTCACAGGTAAAAAATGTCTCACGGGTAAAACAAATTTCAGGTTTAAAAATTCTCGCGTGTAAAAAAAGTCTCAAGGTTAGAGAAGTCTTTCGGGTAAAAAAACTCTCAGAGGTGGAAAAATTCTCATGGGAAAAAAAAGTCTCACAGGTAAAAAAAGTCTCACGGGTAAAAAAACATCTGACGGGTAAAAAACCAAAGTCTCAGAGGTTAAAAGTCCCATAGGTGAAAAATGTCTCACGGGAAAAAAAGCCTGATGAGTCAAAAAAGTCTGACGGGTAAAGAAATCTCATGGGTAAAAACTCTAACGGGTAAAATAGTCTCACAGGTAAAAAATGTCACACGGGTAAAACAAATCTCACGTTTAAAAATATCTGTCGTGTAAAAAAAGTCTCATGGTTAGAGAAGTCTTACGGGTAAAAAAACTCTCAGAGGTGGAAAAATTCTCATGGGAAAAATGTCAACACAGGTAAAAAAAGTCTGACAGGTAAGAAAAGTCTCACGGGAAAAAAAATATCTGACGGGTAAAAAACCAAAGTCTCAGAGGTTAAAAGTCCCATAGGTGAAAAATGTCTCACGGGAAAAAAAGCCTGATGAGTCAAAAAAGTCTGACGGGTAAAGAAATCTCATGGGTAAAAACTCTAACGGGTAAAATAGTCTCACAGGTAAAAAATGTCTCACAGGTAAAATAAATCTCACGTTTAAGAATTCTCGCGTGTAAAAAAAGTCTCATGGTTAGAGAAGTCTTACGGGTAAAAAAACTCTCAGAGGTGGAAAAATTCTCATGGCTAAAAAGTCTCATGGGTAAAAAAAGTCTGTACAGGTAAGAAAAGTCTCACGGGTAAAAAAATATCTGACGGGTAAAAAAACAAAGTCTCAGAGGTTAAAAGTCCCATAGGTGAAAAATGTCTCACGGGAAAAAAAGCCTGATGAGTCAAAAAAGTCTGACGGGTAAAGAAATCTCATGGGTAAAAACTCTAACGGGTAAAATAGTCTCACAGGTAAAAAATGTCTCACGGGTAAAATAAATCTCACGTTTAAGAATTCTCGCGTGTAAAAAAAGTCTCAAGGTTAGAGAAGTCTTTCGGGTAAAAAAACTCTCAGAGGTGGAAAAATTCTCATGGGAAAAAAAAGTCTCACAGGTAAAAATTCTCACGGGTAAAAAAACATCTGACGGGTAAAAAACCAAAGTCTCAGAGGTTAAAAGTCCCATAGGTGAAAAATGTCTCACGGGAAAAAAAGCCTGATGAGTCAAAAAAGTCTGACGGGTAAAGAAATCTCATGGGTAAAAACTCTAACGGGTAAAATAGTCTCACAGGTAAAAAATGTCACACGGGTAAAACAAATCTCACGTTTAAAAATATCTGTCGTGTAAAAAAAGTCTCATGGTTAGAGAAGTCTTACGGGTAAAAAAACTCTCAGAGGTGGAAAAATTCTCATGGGAAAAAATGTCAACACAGGTAAAAAAAGTCTGACAGGTAAGAAAAGTCTCACGGGAAAAAAAATATCTGACGGGTAAAAAACCAAAGTCTCAGAGGTTAAAAGTCCCATAGGTGAAAAATGTCTCACGGGAAAAAAAGCCTGATGAGTCAAAAAAGTCTGACGGGTAAAGAAATCTCATGGGTAAAAACTCTAACGGGTAAAATAGTCTCACAGGTAAAAAATGTCACACGGGTAAAACAAATCTCACGTTTAAAAATATCTGTCGTGTAAAAAAAGTCTCATGGTTAGAGAAGTCTTACGGGTAAAAAAACTCTCAGAGGTGGAAAAATTCTCATGGGAAAAATGTCAACACAGGTAAAAAAAGTCTGACAGGTAAGAAAAGTCTCACGGGAAAAAAAACATCTGACGGGTAAAAAACCAAAGTCTCAGAGGTTAAAAGTCCCATAGGTGAAAAATGTCTCACGGGAAAAAAAGCCTGATGAGTCAAAAAAGTCTGACGGGTAAAGAAATCTCATGGGTAAAAACTCTAACGGGTAAAATAGTCTCACAGGTAAAAAATGTCTCACGGGTAAAATAAATCTCACGTTTAAGAATTCTCGCGTGTAAAAAAAGTCTCATGGTTAGAGAAGTCTTACGGGTAAAAAAACTCTCAGAGGTGGAAAAATTCTCATGGCTAAAAAGTCTCATGGGTAAAAAAAGTCTGTACAGGTAAGAAAAGTCTCACGGGTAAAAAAATATCTGACGGGTAAAAAACCAAAGTCTCAGAGGTTAAAAGTCCCATAGGTGAAAAATGTCTCACGGGAAAAAAAGCCTGATGAGTCAAAAAAGTCTGACGGGTAAAGAAATCTCATGGGTAAAAACTCTAACGGGTAAAATAGTCTCACAGGTAAAAAATGTCTCACGGGTAAAACAAATTTCAGGTTTAAAAATTCTCGCGTGTAAAAAAAGTCTCAAGGTTAGAGAAGTCTTTCGGGTAAAAAAACTCTCAGAGGTGGAAAAATTCTCATGGGAAAAAAAAGTCTCACAGGTAAAAAAAGTCTCACGGGTAAAAAAACATCTGACGGGTAAAAAACCAAAGTCTCAGAGGTTAAAAGTCCCATAGGTAAAAAATGTCTCACGGGAAAAAAAGCCTGATGAGTCAAAAAAGTCTGACGGGTAAAGAAATCTCATGGGTAAAAACTCTAACGGGTAAAATAGTCTCACAGGTAAAAAATGTCTCACGGGTAAAACAAATCTCACGTTTAAGAATTCTCGCGTGTAAAAAAAGTCTCATGGTTAGAGAAGTCTTTCGGGTAAAAAAACTCTCAGAGGTGGAAAAATTCTCATGGGAAAAAAAAGTCTCACAGGTAAAAAAAGTCTCACGGGTAAAAAAACATCTGACGGGTAAAAAACCAAAGTCTCAGAGGTTAAAAGTCCCATAGGTGAAAAATGTCTCACGGGAAAAAAAGCCTGATGAGTCAAAAAAGTCTGACGGGTAAAGAAATCTCATGGGTAAAAACTCTAACGGGTAAAATAGTCTCACAGGTAAAAAATGTCTCACGGGTAAAACAAATCTCACGTTTAAGAATTCTCGCGTGTAAAAAAAGTCTCATGGTTAGAGAAGTCTTACGGGTAAAAAAACTCTCAGAGGTGGAAAAATTCTCATGGGTAAAAAGTCTCATGGGTAAAAAAAGTCTCACAGGTAAAAAAAGTCTCACGGGTAAAAAACATCTGACGGGTAAAAAACCAAAGTCTCAGAGGTTAAAAGTCCCATAGGTGAAAAATGTCTCACGGGAAAAAAAGCCTGATGAGTCAAAAAAGTCTGACGGGTAAAGAAATCTCATGGGTAAAAACTCTAACGGGTAAAATAGTCTCACAGGTAAAAAATGTCTCACGGGTAAAATAAATCTCACTTTTAAAAATTCTCGCGTGTAAAAAAAGTCTCATGGTTAGAGAAGTCTTTCGGGTAAAAAAACTCTCAGAGGTGGAAAAATTCTCATGGGAAAAAAAAGTCTCACAGGTAAAAAAAGTCTCACGGGTAAAAAAACATCTGACGGGTAAAAAACCAAAGTCTCAGAGGTTAAAAGTCCCATAGGTGAAAAATGTCTCACGGGAAAAAAAGCCTGATGAGTCAAAAAAGTCTGACGGGTAAAGAAATCTCATGGGTAAAAACTCTAACGGGTAAAATAGTCTCACAGGTAAAAAATGTCTCACGGGTAAAACAAATTTCAGGTTTAAAAATTCTCGCGTGTAAAAAAAGTCTCATGGTTAGAGAAGTCTTTCGGGTAAAAAAACTCTCAGAGGTGGAAAAATTCTCATGGGAAAAAAAAGTCTTACAGGTAAAAAAAGTCTCACGGGTAAAAAAACATCTGACGGGTAAAAAACCAAAGTCTCAGAGGTTAAAAGTCCCATAGGTGAAAAATGTCTCACGGGAAAAAAAGCCTGATGAGTCAAAAAAGTCTGACGGGTAAAGAAATCTCATGGGTTAAAACTCTAACGGGTAAAATAGTCTCACAGGTAAAAAATGTCTCACGGGTAAAACAAATCTCACGTTTAAGAATTCTCGCGTGTAAAAAAAGTCTCATGGTTAGAGAAGTCTTACGGGTAAAAAAACTCTCAGAGGTGGAAAAATTCTCATGGGTAAAAAGTCTCATGGGTAAAAAAAGTCTCACAGGTAAAAAAAGTCTCACGGGTAAAAAAACATCTGACGGGTAAAAAACCAAAGTCTCAGAGGTTAAAAGTCCCATAGGTGAAAAATGTCTCACGGGAAAAAAAGCCTGATGAGTCAAAAAAGTCTGACGGGTAAAGAAATCTCATGGGTAAAAACTCTAACGGGTAAAATAGTCTCACAGGTAAAAAATGTCTCACGGGTAAAACAAATTTCAGGTTTAAAAATTCTCGCGTGTAAAAAAAGTCTCATGGTTAGAGAAGTCTTTCGGGTAAAAAAACTCTCAGAGGTGGAAAAATTCTCATGGGAAAAAAAAGTCTCACAGGTAAAAAAAGTCTCACAGGTAAAAAAACATCTGACGGGTAAAAAACCAAAGTCTCAGAGGTTAAAAGTCCCATAGGTGAAAAATGTCTCACGGGAAAAAAAGCCTGATGAGTCAAAAAAGTCTGACGGGTAAAGAAATCTCATGGGTAAAAACTCTAACGGGTAAAATAGTCTCACAGGTAAAAAATGTCTCACGGGTAAAACAAATTTCAGGTTTAAAAATTCTCGCGTGTAAAAAAAGTCTCATGGTTAGAGAAGTCTTTCGGGTAAAAAAACTCTCAGAGGTGGAAAAATTCTCATGGCTAAAAAGTCTCATGGGTAAAAAAAGTCTGTACAGGTAAGAAAAGTCTCACGGGTAAAAAAATATCTGACGGGTAAAAAACCAAAGTCTCAGAGGTTAAAAGTCCCATAGGTGAAAAATGTCTCACGGGAAAAAAAGCCTGATGAGTCAAAAAAGTCTGACGGGTAAAGAAATCTCATGGGTAAAAACTCTAACGGGTAAAATAGTCTCACAGGTAAAAAATGTCTCACGGGTAAAACAAATTTCAGGTTTAAAAATTCTCGCGTGTAAAAAAAGTCTCATGGTTAGAGAAGTCTTTCGGGTAAAAAAACTCTCAGAGGTGGAAAAATTCTCAGGGAAAAAAAAGTCTCACAGGTAAAAAAAGTCTCACGGGTAAAAAAACACCTGACGGGTAAAAAACCAAAGTCTCAGAGGTTAAAAGTCCCATAGGTGAAAAATGTCTCACGGGAAAAAAAGCCTGATGAGTCAAAAAAGTCTGACGGGTAAAGAAATCTCATGGGTAAAAACTCTAACGGGTAAAATAGTCTCACAGGTAAAAAATGTCTCACGGGTAAAATAAATCTCACTTTTAAAAATTCTCGCGTGTAAAAAAAGTCTCAAGGTTAGAGAAGTCTTTCGGGTAAAAAAACTCTCAGAGGTGGAAAAATTCTCATGGGAAAAAAAAGTCTCACAGGTAAAAAAAGTCTCACGGGTAAAAAAACATCTGACGGGTAAAAAACCAAAGTCTCAGAGGTTAAAAGTCCCATAGGTGAAAAATGTCTCACGGGAAAAAAAGCCTGATGAGTCAAAAAAGTCTGACGGGTAAAGAAATCTCATGGGTAAAAACTCTAACGGGTAAAATAGTCTCACAGGTAAAAAATGTCTCACGGGTAAAACAAATTTCAGGTTTAAAAATTCTCGCGTGTAAAAAAAGTCTCAAGGTTAGAGAAGTCTTTCGGGTAAAAAAACTCTCAGAGGTGGAAAAATTCTCATGGGAAAAAAAAGTCTCACAGGTAAAAAAAGTCTCACGGGTAAAAAAACATCTGACGGGTAAAAAACCAAAGTCTCAGAGGTTAAAAGTCCCATAGGTGAAAAATGTCTCACGGGAAAAAAAGCCTGATGAGTCAAAAAAGTCTGACGGGTAAAGAAATCTCATGGGTAAAAACTCTAACGGGTAAAATAGTCTCACAGGTAAAAAATGTCACACGGGTAAAACAAATCTCACGTTTAAAAATATCTGTCGTGTAAAAAAAGTCTCATGGTTAGAGAAGTCTTACGGGTAAAAAAACTCTCAGAGGTGGAAAAATTCTCATGGGAAAAATGTCAACACAGGTAAAAAAAGTCTGACAGGTAAGAAAAGTCTCACGGGAAAAAAAATATCTGACGGGTAAAAAACCAAAGTCTCAGAGGTTAAAAGTCCCATAGGTGAAAAATGTCTCACGGGAAAAAAAGCCTGATGAGTCAAAAAAGTCTGACGGGTAAAGAAATCTCATGGGTAAAAACTCTAACGGGTAAAATAGTCTCACAGGTAAAAAATGTCTCACGGGTAAAACAAATTTCAGGTTTAAAAATTCTCGCGTGTAAAAAAAGTCTCATGGTTAGAGAAGTCTTTCGGGTAAAAAAACTCTCAGAGGTGGAAAAATTCTCATGGCTAAAAAGTCTCATGGGTAAAAAAAGTCTGTACAGGTAAGAAAAGTCTCACGGGTAAAAAAATATCTGACGGGTAAAAAACCAAAGTCTCAGAGGTTAAAAGTCCCATAGGTGAAAAATGTCTCACGGGAAAAAAAGCCTGATGAGTCAAAAAAGTCTGACGGGTAAAGAAATCTCATGGGTAAAAACTCTAACGGGTAAAATAGTCTCACAGGTAAAAAATGTCTCACGGGTAAAACAAATTTCAGGTTTAAAAATTCTCGCGTGTAAAAAAAGTCTCATGGTTAGAGAAGTCTTTCGGGTAAAAAAACTCTCAGAGGTGGAAAAATTCTCAGGGAAAAAAAAGTCTCACAGGTAAAAAAACTCTCACGGGTAAAAAAACACCTGACGGGTAAAAAACCAAAGTCTCAGAGGTTAAAAGTCCCATAGGTGAAAAATGTCTCACGGGAAAAAAAGCCTGATGAGTCAAAAAAGTCTGACGGGTAAAGAAATCTCATGGGTAAAAACTCTAACGGGTAAAATAGTCTCACAGGTAAAAAATGTCTCACGGGTAAAATAAATCTCACTTTTAAAAATTCTCGCGTGTAAAAAAAGTCTCAAGGTTAGAGAAGTCTTTCGGGTAAAAAAACTCTCAGAGGTGGAAAAATTCTCATGGGAAAAAAAAGTCTCACAGGTAAAAAAAGTCTCACGGGTAAAAAAACATCTGACGGGTAAAAAACCAAAGTCTCAGAGGTTAAAAGTCCCATAGGTGAAAAATGTCTCACGGGAAAAAAAGCCTGATGAGTCAAAAAAGTCTGACGGGTAAAGAAATCTCATGGGTAAAAACTCTAACGGGTAAAATAGTCTCACAGGTAAAAAATGTCACACGGGTAAAACAAATTTCAGGTTTAAAAATTCTCGCGTGTAAAAAAAGTCTCATGGTTAGAGAAGTCTTTCGGGTAAAAAAACTCTCAGAGGTGGAAAAATTCTCATGGCTAAAAAGTCTCATGGGTAAAAAAAGTCTGTACAGGTAAGAAAAGTCTCACGGGTAAAAAAATATCTGACGGGTAAAAAACCAAAGTCTCAGAGGTTAAAAGTCCCATAGGTGAAAAATGTCTCACGGGAAAAAAAGCCTGATGAGTCAAAAAAGTCTGACGGGTAAAGAAATCTCATGGGTAAAAACTCTAACGGGTAAAATAGTCTCACAGGTAAAAAATGTCTCACGGGTAAAACAAATTTCAGGTTTAAAAATTCTCGCGTGTAAAAAAAGTCTCATGGTTAGAGAAGTCTTTCGGGTAAAAAAACTCTCAGAGGTGGAAAAATTCTCAGGGAAAAAAAAGTCTCACAGGTAAAAAAAGTCTCACGGGTAAAAAAACACCTGACGGGTAAAAAACCAAAGTCTCAGAGGTTAAAAGTCCCATAGGTGAAAAATGTCTCACGGGAAAAAAAGCCTGATGAGTCAAAAAAGTCTGACGGGTAAAGAAATCTCATGGGTAAAAACTCTAACGGGTAAAATAGTCTCACAGGTAAAAAATGTCTCACGGGTAAAATAAATCTCACTTTTAAAAATTCTCGCGTGTAAAAAAAGTCTCAAGGTTAGAGAAGTCTTTCGGGTAAAAAAACTCTCAGAGGTGGAAAAATTCTCATGGGAAAAAAAAGTCTCACAGGTAAAAAAAGTCTCACGGGTAAAAAAACATCTGACGGGTAAAAAACCAAAGTCTCAGAGGTTAAAAGTCCCATAGGTGAAAAATGTCTCACGGGAAAAAAAGCCTGATGAGTCAAAAAAGTCTGACGGGTAAAGAAATCTCATGGGTAAAAACTCTAACGGGTAAAATAGTCTCACAGGTAAAAAATGTCTCACGGGTAAAACAAATTTCAGGTTTAAAAATTCTCGCGTGTAAAAAAAGTCTCAAGGTTAGAGAAGTCTTTCGGGTAAAAAAACTCTCAGAGGTGGAAAAATTCTCATGGGAAAAAAAAGTCTCACAGGTAAAAAAAGTCTCACGGGTAAAAAAACATCTGACGGGTAAAAAACCAAAGTCTCAGAGGTTAAAAGTCCCATAGGTGAAAAATGTCTCACGGGAAAAAAAGCCTGATGAGTCAAAAAAGTCTGACGGGTAAAGAAATCTCATGGGTAAAAACTCTAACGGGTAAAATAGTCTCACAGGTAAAAAATGTCACACGGGTAAAACAAATCTCACGTTTAAAAATATCTGTCGTGTAAAAAAAGTCTCATGGTTACAGAAGTCTTACGGGTAAAAAAACTCTCAGAGGTGGAAAAATTCTCATGGGAAAAATGTCAACACAGGTAAAAAAAGTCTGACAGGTAAGAAAAGTCTCACGGGAAAAAAAATATCTGACGGGTAAAAAACCAAAGTCTCAGAGGTTAAAAGTCCCATAGGTGAAAAATGTCTCACGGGAAAAAAAGCCTGATGAGTCAAAAAAGTCTGACGGGTAAAGAAATCTCATGGGTAAAAACTCTAACGGGTAAAATAGTCTCACAGGTAAAAAATGTCTCACGGGTAAAACAAATTTCAGGTTTAAAAATTCTCGCGTGTAAAAAAAGTCTCATGGTTAGAGAAGTCTTTCGGGTAAAAAAACTCTCAGAGGTGGAAAAATTCTCATGGCTAAAAAGTCTCATGGGTAAAAAAAGTCTGTACAGGTAAGAAAAGTCTCACGGGTAAAAAAATATCTGACGGGTAAAAAACCAAAGTCTCAGAGGTTAAAAGTCCCATAGGTGAAAAATGTCTCACGGGAAAAAAAGCCTGATGAGTCAAAAAAGTCTGACGGGTAAAGAAATCTCATGGGTAAAAACTCTAACGGGTAAAATAGTCTCACAGGTAAAAAATGTCTCACGGGTAAAACAAATTTCAGGTTTAAAAATTCTCGCGTGTAAAAAAAGTCTCATGGTTAGAGAAGTCTTTCGGGTAAAAAAACTCTCAGAGGTGGAAAAATTCTCAGGGAAAAAAAAGTCTCACAGGTAAAAAAAGTCTCACGGGTAAAAAAACATCTGACGGGTAAAAAACCAAAGTCTCAGAGGTTAAAAGTCCCATAGGTGAAAAATGTCTCACGGGAAAAAAAGCCTGATGAGTCAAAAAAGTCTGACGGGTAAAGAAATCTCATGGGTAAAAACTCTAACGGGTAAAATAGTCTCACAGGTAAAAAATGTCTCACGGGTAAAACAAATCTCACGTTTAAGAATTCTCGCGTGTAAAAAAAGTCTCATGGTTAGAGAAGTCTTACGGGTAAAAAAACTCTCAGAGGTGGAAAAATTCTCATGGGTAAAAAGTCTCATGGGTAAAAAAAGTCTCACAGGTAAAAAAAGTCTCACGGGTAAAAAACATCTGACGGGTAAAAAACCAAAGTCTCAGAGGTTAAAAGTCCCATAGGTGAAAAATGTCTCACGGGAAAAAAAGCCTGATGAGTCAAAAAAGTCTGACGGGTAAAGAAATCTCATGGGTAAAAACTCTAACGGGTAAAATAGTCTCACAGGTAAAAAATGTCTCACGGGTAAAATAAATCTCACTTTTAAAAATTCTCGCGTGTAAAAAAAGTCTCATGGTTAGAGAAGTCTTTCGGGTAAAAAAACTCTCAGAGGTGGAAAAATTCTCATGGGAAAAAAAAGTCTCACAGGTAAAAAAAGTCTCACGGGTAAAAAAACATCTGACGGGTAAAAAACCAAAGTCTCAGAGGTTAAAAGTCCCATAGGTGAAAAATGTCTCACGGGAAAAAAAGCCTGATGAGTCAAAAAAGTCTGACGGGTAAAGAAATCTCATGGGTAAAAACTCTAACGGGTAAAATAGTCTCACAGGTAAAAAATGTCTCACGGGTAAAACAAATTTCAGGTTTAAAAATTCTCGCGTGTAAAAAAAGTCTCATGGTTAGAGAAGTCTTTCGGGTAAAAAAACTCTCAGAGGTGGAAAAATTCTCATGGGAAAAAAAAGTCTTACAGGTAAAAAAAGTCTCACGGGTAAAAAAACATCTGACGGGTAAAAAACCAAAGTCTCAGAGGTTAAAAGTCCCATAGGTGAAAAATGTCTCACGGGAAAAAAAGCCTGATGAGTCAAAAAAGTCTGACGGGTAAAGAAATCTCATGGGTAAAAACTCTAACGGGTAAAATAGTCTCACAGGTAAAAAATGTCTCACGGGTAAAACAAATCTCACGTTTAAGAATTCTCGCGTGTAAAAAAAGTCTCATGGTTAGAGAAGTCTTACGGGTAAAAAAACTCTCAGAGGTGGAAAAATTCTCATGGGTAAAAAGTCTCATGGGTAAAAAAAGTCTCACAGGTAAAAAAAGTCTCACGGGTAAAAAACATCTGACGGGTAAAAAACCAAAGTCTCAGAGGTTAAAAGTCCCATAGGTGAAAAATGTCTCACGGGAAAAAAAGCCTGATGAGTCAAAAAAGTCTGACGGGTAAAGAAATCTCATGGGTAAAAACTCTAACGGGTAAAATAGTCTCACAGGTAAAAAATGTCTCACGGGTAAAATAAATCTCACTTTTAAAAATTCTCGCGTGTAAAAAAAGTCTCATGGTTAGAGAAGTCTTTCGGGTAAAAAAACTCTCAGAGGTGGAAAAATTCTCATGGGAAAAAAAAGTCTCACAGGTAAAAAAAGTCTCACGGGTAAAAAAACATCTGACGGGTAAAAAACCAAAGTCTCAGAGGTTAAAAGTCCCATAGGTGAAAAATGTCTCACGGGAAAAAAAGCCTGATGAGTCAAAAAAGTCTGACGGGTAAAGAAATCTCATGGGTAAAAACTCTAACGGGTAAAATAGTCTCACAGGTAAAAAATGTCTCACGGGTAAAACAAATTTCAGGTTTAAAAATTCTCGCGTGTAAAAAAAGTCTCATGGTTAGAGAAGTCTTTCGGGTAAAAAAACTCTCAGAGGTGGAAAAATTCTCATGGGAAAAAAAAGTCTTACAGGTAAAAAAAGTCTCACGGGTAAAAAAACATCTGACGGGTAAAAAACCAAAGTCTCAGAGGTTAAAAGTCCCATAGGTGAAAAATGTCTCACGGGAAAAAAAGCCTGATGAGTCAAAAAAGTCTGACGGGTAAAGAAATCTCATGGGTTAAAACTCTAACGGGTAAAATAGTCTCACAGGTAAAAAATGTCTCACGGGTAAAACAAATCTCACGTTTAAGAATTCTCGCGTGTAAAAAAAGTCTCATGGTTAGAGAAGTCTTACGGGTAAAAAAACTCTCAGAGGTGGAAAAATTCTCATGGGTAAAAAGTCTCATGGGTAAAAAAAGTCTCACAGGTAAAAAAAGTCTCACGGGTAAAAAAACATCTGACGGGTAAAAAACCAAAGTCTCAGAGGTTAAAAGTCCCATAGGTGAAAAATGTCTCACGGGAAAAAAAGCCTGATGAGTCAAAAAAGTCTGACGGGTAAAGAAATCTCATGGGTAAAAACTCTAACGGGTAAAATAGTCTCACAGGTAAAAAATGTCTCACGGGTAAAACAAATTTCAGGTTTAAAAATTCTCGCGTGTAAAAAAAGTCTCATGGTTAGAGAAGTCTTTCGGGTAAAAAAACTCTCAGAGGTGGAAAAATTCTCATGGGAAAAAAAAGTCTCACAGGTAAAAAAAGTCTCACAGGTAAAAAAACATCTGACGGGTAAAAAACCAAAGTCTCAGAGGTTAAAAGTCCCATAGGTGAAAAATGTCTCACGGGAAAAAAAGCCTGATGAGTCAAAAAAGTCTGACGGGTAAAGAAATCTCATGGGTAAAAACTCTAACGGGTAAAATAGTCTCACAGGTAAAAAATGTCTCACGGGTAAAACAAATTTCAGGTTTAAAAATTCTCGCGTGTAAAAAAAGTCTCATGGTTAGAGAAGTCTTTCGGGTAAAAAAACTCTCAGAGGTGGAAAAATTCTCATGGCTAAAAAGTCTCATGGGTAAAAAAAGTCTGTACAGGTAAGAAAAGTCTCACGGGTAAAAAAATATCTGACGGGTAAAAAACCAAAGTCTCAGAGGTTAAAAGTCCCATAGGTGAAAAATGTCTCACGGGAAAAAAAGCCTGATGAGTCAAAAAAGTCTGACGGGTAAAGAAATCTCATGGGTAAAAACTCTAACGGGTAAAATAGTCTCACAGGTAAAAAATGTCTCACGGGTAAAACAAATTTCAGGTTTAAAAATTCTCGCGTGTAAAAAAAGTCTCATGGTTAGAGAAGTCTTTCGGGTAAAAAAACTCTCAGAGGTGGAAAAATTCTCAGGGAAAAAAAAGTCTCACAGGTAAAAAAAGTCTCACGGGTAAAAAAACACCTGACGGGTAAAAAACCAAAGTCTCAGAGGTTAAAAGTCCCATAGGTGAAAAATGTCTCACGGGAAAAAAAGCCTGATGAGTCAAAAAAGTCTGACGGGTAAAGAAATCTCATGGGTAAAAACTCTAACGGGTAAAATAGTCTCACAGGTAAAAAATGTCTCACGGGTAAAATAAATCTCACTTTTAAAAATTCTCGCGTGTAAAAAAAGTCTCAAGGTTAGAGAAGTCTTTCGGGTAAAAAAACTCTCAGAGGTGGAAAAATTCTCATGGGAAAAAAAAGTCTCACAGGTAAAAAAAGTCTCACGGGTAAAAAAACATCTGACGGGTAAAAAACCAAAGTCTCAGAGGTTAAAAGTCCCATAGGTGAAAAATGTCTCACGGGAAAAAAAGCCTGATGAGTCAAAAAAGTCTGACGGGTAAAGAAATCTCATGGGTAAAAACTCTAACGGGTAAAATAGTCTCACAGGTAAAAAATGTCTCACGGGTAAAACAAATTTCAGGTTTAAAAATTCTCGCGTGTAAAAAAAGTCTCAAGGTTAGAGAAGTCTTTCGGGTAAAAAAACTCTCAGAGGTGGAAAAATTCTCATGGGAAAAAAAAGTCTCACAGGTAAAAAAAGTCTCACGGGTAAAAAAACATCTGACGGGTAAAAAACCAAAGTCTCAGAGGTTAAAAGTCCCATAGGTGAAAAATGTCTCACGGGAAAAAAAGCCTGATGAGTCAAAAAAGTCTGACGGGTAAAGAAATCTCATGGGTAAAAACTCTAACGGGTAAAATAGTCTCACAGGTAAAAAATGTCACACGGGTAAAACAAATCTCACGTTTAAAAATATCTGTCGTGTAAAAAAAGTCTCATGGTTAGAGAAGTCTTACGGGTAAAAAAACTCTCAGAGGTGGAAAAATTCTCATGGGAAAAATGTCAACACAGGTAAAAAAAGTCTGACAGGTAAGAAAAGTCTCACGGGAAAAAAAATATCTGACGGGTAAAAAACCAAAGTCTCAGAGGTTAAAAGTCCCATAGGTGAAAAATGTCTCACGGGAAAAAAAGCCTGATGAGTCAAAAAAGTCTGACGGGTAAAGAAATCTCATGGGTAAAAACTCTAACGGGTAAAATAGTCTCACAGGTAAAAAATGTCTCACGGGTAAAACAAATTTCAGGTTTAAAAATTCTCGCGTGTAAAAAAAGTCTCATGGTTAGAGAAGTCTTTCGGGTAAAAAAACTCTCAGAGGTGGAAAAATTCTCATGGCTAAAAAGTCTCATGGGTAAAAAAAGTCTGTACAGGTAAGAAAAGTCTCACGGGTAAAAAAATATCTGACGGGTAAAAAACCAAAGTCTCAGAGGTTAAAAGTCCCATAGGTGAAAAATGTCTCACGGGAAAAAAAGCCTGATGAGTCAAAAAAGTCTGACGGGTAAAGAAATCTCATGGGTAAAAACTCTAACGGGTAAAATAGTCTCACAGGTAAAAAATGTCTCACGGGTAAAACAAATTTCAGGTTTAAAAATTCTCGCGTGTAAAAAAAGTCTCATGGTTAGAGAAGTCTTTCGGGTAAAAAAACTCTCAGAGGTGGAAAAATTCTCAGGGAAAAAAAAGTCTCACAGGTAAAAAAACTCTCACGGGTAAAAAAACACCTGACGGGTAAAAAACCAAAGTCTCAGAGGTTAAAAGTCCCATAGGTGAAAAATGTCTCACGGGAAAAAAAGCCTGATGAGTCAAAAAAGTCTGACGGGTAAAGAAATCTCATGGGTAAAAACTCTAACGGGTAAAATAGTCTCACAGGTAAAAAATGTCTCACGGGTAAAATAAATCTCACTTTTAAAAATTCTCGCGTGTAAAAAAAGTCTCAAGGTTAGAGAAGTCTTTCGGGTAAAAAAACTCTCAGAGGTGGAAAAATTCTCATGGGAAAAAAAAGTCTCACAGGTAAAAAAAGTCTCACGGGTAAAAAAACATCTGACGGGTAAAAAACCAAAGTCTCAGAGGTTAAAAGTCCCATAGGTGAAAAATGTCTCACGGGAAAAAAAGCCTGATGAGTCAAAAAAGTCTGACGGGTAAAGAAATCTCATGGGTAAAAACTCTAACGGGTAAAATAGTCTCACAGGTAAAAAATGTCACACGGGTAAAACAAATTTCAGGTTTAAAAATTCTCGCGTGTAAAAAAAGTCTCATGGTTAGAGAAGTCTTTCGGGTAAAAAAACTCTCAGAGGTGGAAAAATTCTCATGGCTAAAAAGTCTCATGGGTAAAAAAAGTCTGTACAGGTAAGAAAAGTCTCACGGGTAAAAAAATATCTGACGGGTAAAAAACCAAAGTCTCAGAGGTTAAAAGTCCCATAGGTGAAAAATGTCTCACGGGAAAAAAAGCCTGATGAGTCAAAAAAGTCTGACGGGTAAAGAAATCTCATGGGTAAAAACTCTAACGGGTAAAATAGTCTCACAGGTAAAAAATGTCTCACGGGTAAAACAAATTTCAGGTTTAAAAATTCTCGCGTGTAAAAAAAGTCTCATGGTTAGAGAAGTCTTTCGGGTAAAAAAACTCTCAGAGGTGGAAAAATTCTCAGGGAAAAAAAAGTCTCACAGGTAAAAAAAGTCTCACGGGTAAAAAAACACCTGACGGGTAAAAAACCAAAGTCTCAGAGGTTAAAAGTCCCATAGGTGAAAAATGTCTCACGGGAAAAAAAGCCTGATGAGTCAAAAAAGTCTGACGGGTAAAGAAATCTCATGGGTAAAAACTCTAACGGGTAAAATAGTCTCACAGGTAAAAAATGTCTCACGGGTAAAATAAATCTCACTTTTAAAAATTCTCGCGTGTAAAAAAAGTCTCAAGGTTAGAGAAGTCTTTCGGGTAAAAAAACTCTCAGAGGTGGAAAAATTCTCATGGGAAAAAAAAGTCTCACAGGTAAAAAAAGTCTCACGGGTAAAAAAACATCTGACGGGTAAAAAACCAAAGTCTCAGAGGTTAAAAGTCCCATAGGTGAAAAATGTCTCACGGGAAAAAAAGCCTGATGAGTCAAAAAAGTCTGACGGGTAAAGAAATCTCATGGGTAAAAACTCTAACGGGTAAAATAGTCTCACAGGTAAAAAATGTCTCACGGGTAAAACAAATTTCAGGTTTAAAAATTCTCGCGTGTAAAAAAAGTCTCAAGGTTAGAGAAGTCTTTCGGGTAAAAAAACTCTCAGAGGTGGAAAAATTCTCATGGGAAAAAAAAGTCTCACAGGTAAAAAAAGTCTCACGGGTAAAAAAACATCTGACGGGTAAAAAACCAAAGTCTCAGAGGTTAAAAGTCCCATAGGTGAAAAATGTCTCACGGGAAAAAAAGCCTGATGAGTCAAAAAAGTCTGACGGGTAAAGAAATCTCATGGGTAAAAACTCTAACGGGTAAAATAGTCTCACAGGTAAAAAATGTCACACGGGTAAAACAAATCTCACGTTTAAAAATATCTGTCGTGTAAAAAAAGTCTCATGGTTAGAGAAGTCTTACGGGTAAAAAAACTCTCAGAGGTGGAAAAATTCTCATGGGAAAAATGTCAACACAGGTAAAAAAAGTCTGACAGGTAAGAAAAGTCTCACGGGAAAAAAAATATCTGACGGGTAAAAAACCAAAGTCTCAGAGGTTAAAAGTCCCATAGGTGAAAAATGTCTCACGGGAAAAAAAGCCTGATGAGTCAAAAAAGTCTGACGGGTAAAGAAATCTCATGGGTAAAAACTCTAACGGGTAAAATAGTCTCACAGGTAAAAAATGTCTCACGGGTAAAACAAATTTCAGGTTTAAAAATTCTCGCGTGTAAAAAAAGTCTCATGGTTAGAGAAGTCTTTCGGGTAAAAAAACTCTCAGAGGTGGAAAAATTCTCATGGCTAAAAAGTCTCATGGGTAAAAAAAGTCTGTACAGGTAAGAAAAGTCTCACGGGTAAAAAAATATCTGACGGGTAAAAAACCAAAGTCTCAGAGGTTAAAAGTCCCATAGGTGAAAAATGTCTCACGGGAAAAAAAGCCTGATGAGTCAAAAAAGTCTGACGGGTAAAGAAATCTCATGGGTAAAAACTCTAACGGGTAAAATAGTCTCACAGGTAAAAAATGTCTCACGGGTAAAACAAATTTCAGGTTTAAAAATTCTCGCGTGTAAAAAAAGTCTCATGGTTAGAGAAGTCTTTCGGGTAAAAAAACTCTCAGAGGTGGAAAAATTCTCAGGGAAAAAAAAGTCTCACAGGTAAAAAAACTCTCACGGGTAAAAAAACACCTGACGGGTAAAAAACCAAAGTCTCAGAGGTTAAAAGTCCCATAGGTGAAAAATGTCTCACGGGAAAAAAAGCCTGATGAGTCAAAAAAGTCTGACGGGTAAAGAAATCTCATGGGTAAAAACTCTAACGGGTAAAATAGTCTCACAGGTAAAAAATGTCTCACGGGTAAAATAAATCTCACTTTTAAAAATTCTCGCGTGTAAAAAAAGTCTCAAGGTTAGAGAAGTCTTTCGGGTAAAAAAACTCTCAGAGGTGGAAAAATTCTCATGGGAAAAAAAAGTCTCACAGGTAAAAAAAGTCTCACGGGTAAAAAAACATCTGACGGGTAAAAAACCAAAGTCTCAGAGGTTAAAAGTCCCATAGGTGAAAAATGTCTCACGGGAAAAAAAGCCTGATGAGTCAAAAAAGTCTGACGGGTAAAGAAATCTCATGGGTAAAAACTCTAACGGGTAAAATAGTCTCACAGGTAAAAAATGTCTCACGGGTAAAACAAATTTCAGGTTTAAAAATTCTCGCGTGTAAAAAAAGTCTCAAGGTTAGAGAAGTCTTTCGGGTAAAAAAACTCTCAGAGGTGGAAAAATTCTCATGGGAAAAAAAAGTCTCACAGGTAAAAAAAGTCTCACGGGTAAAAAAACATCTGACGGGTAAAAAACCAAAGTCTCAGAGGTTAAAAGTCCCATAGGTGAAAAATGTCTCACGGGAAAAAAAGCCTGATGAGTCAAAAAAGTCTGACGGGTAAAGAAATCTCATGGGTAAAAACTCTAACGGGTAAAATAGTCTCACAGGTAAAAAATGTCACACGGGTAAAACAAATCTCACGTTTAAAAATATCTGTCGTGTAAAAAAAGTCTCATGGTTAGAGAAGTCTTACGGGTAAAAAAACTCTCAGAGGTGGAAAAATTCTCATGGGAAAAATGTCAACACAGGTAAAAAAAGTCTGACAGGTAAGAAAAGTCTCACGGGAAAAAAAATATCTGACGGGTAAAAAACCAAAGTCTCAGAGGTTAAAAGTCCCATAGGTGAAAAATGTCTCACGGGAAAAAAAGCCTGATGAGTCAAAAAAGTCTGACGGGTAAAGAAATCTCATGGGTAAAAACACTAACGGGTAAAATAGTCTCACAGGTAAAAAATGTCTCACAGGTAAAATAAATCTCACGTTTAAGAATTCTCGCGTGTAAAAAAAGTCTCATGGTTAGAGAAGTCTTACGGGTAAAAAAACTCTCAGAGGTGGAAAAATTCTCATGGCTAAAAAGTCTCATGGGTAAAAAAAGTCTGTACAGGTAAGAAAAGTCTCACGGGTAAAAAAATATCTGACGGGTAAAAAAAACAAAGTCTCAGAGGTTAAAAGTCCCATAGGTGAAAAATGTCTCACGGGAAAAAAAGCCTGATGAGTCAAAAAAGTCTGACGGGTAAAGAAATCTCATGGGTAAAAACTCTAACGGGTAAAATAGTCTCACAGGTAAAAAATGTCTCACGGGTAAAACAAATTTCAGGTTTAAAAATTCTCGCGTGTAAAAAAAGTCTCATGGTTAGAGAAGTCTTTCGGGTAAAAAAACTCTCAGAGGTGGAAAAATTCTCATGGGAAAAAAAAGTCTCACAGGTAAAAAAAGTCTCACAGGTAAAAAAACATCTGACGGGTAAAAAACCAAAGTCTCAGAGGTTAAAAGTCCCATAGGTGAAAAATGTCTCACGGGAAAAAAAGCCTGATGAGTCAAAAAAGTCTGACGGGTAAAGAAATCTCATTGGTTAAAACTCTAACGGGTAAAATAGTCTCACAGGTAAAAAATGTCTCACGGGTAAAACAAATCTCACGTTTAAGAATTCTCGCGTGTAAAAAAAGTCTCATGGTTAGAGAAGTCTTTCGGGTAAAAAAACTCTCAGAGGTGGAAAAATTCTCATGGGAAAAAAAAGTCTCACAGGTAAAAAAAGTCTCACGGGTAAAAAAACATCTGACGGGTAAAAAACCAAAGTCTCAGAGGTTAAAAGTCCCATAGGTGAAAAATGTCTCACGGGAAAAAAAGCCTGATGAGTCAAAAAAGTCTGACGGGTAAAGAAATCTCATGGGTAAAAACTCTAACGGGTAAAATAGTCTCACAGGTAAAAAATGTCTCACGGGTAAAATAAATCTCACTTTTAAAAATTCTCGCGTGTAAAAAAAGTCTCAAGGTTAGAGAAGTCTTTCGGGTAAAAAAACTCTCAGAGGTGGAAAAATTCTCATGGGAAAAAAAAGTCTCACAGGTAAAAAAAGTCTCACGGGTAAAAAAACATCTGACGGGTAAAAAACCAAAGTCTCAGAGGTTAAAAGTCCCATAGGTGAAAAATGTCTCACGGGAAAAAAAGCCTGATGAGTCAAAAAAGTCTGACGGGTAAAGAAATCTCATGGGTAAAAACTCTAACGGGTAAAATAGTCTCACAGGTAAAAAATGTCTCACGGGTAAAATAAATCTCACATTTAAAAATTCTCGCGTGTAAAAAAAGTCTCATGGTTAGAGAAGTCTTACGGGTAAAAGAAATCTCAGAGGTGGATAAATTCTCATGGGTAAAAAGTCTCACAGGTAAAAATATTCTCATGGTTAAAAGTCTCATGGGTGAAAAGTCTCACAGGTAAAAACAGTCTCACGGGAAAAAATTCTCATTGGTAAAAAGTCTCACAGGTAAAAAAAAGTCTCATGGTTAAAAGTCTTACGGGTGAAAAGTCTCACAGGTAAAAATAGTCTCACGGGTAAAAATTCTCATGGGTAAAAAGCCTCAAGGGTAAAAATTCTCATTGGAAAAAAAGGTCTCACGGGTAAAAGAAGTCATGGGTAAAAAGTCTCACAGGTAAAAAAAGTCTCACGGGTAAAAAAACATCTGACGGGTAAAAAAACAAAGTCTCAGAGGTTAAAAGTTTCATAGGTGAAAAATGTCTCACGGGAAAAAAAGCCTGATGAGTCAAAAAAGTCTGACGGGTAAAGAAATCTCATGGGTAAAATCTATAACGGGTAAAATAGTCTCACAGGTAAAAAATGTCACACGGGTAAAACAAATCTCACGTTTAAAAATATCTGTCGTGTAAAAAAAGTCTCATGGTTACAGAAGTCTTACGGGTAAAAAAACTCTCAGAGGTGGAAAAATTCTCATGGGAAAAATGTCAACACAGGTAAAAAAAGTCTGACAGGTAAGAAAAGTCTCACGGGAAAAAAAATATCTGACGGGTAAAAAACCAAAGTCTCAGAGGTTAAAAGTCCCATAGGTGAAAAATGTCTCACGGGAAAAAAAGCCTGATGAGTCAAAAAAGTCTGACGGGTAAAGAAATCTCATGGGTAAAAACTCTAACGGGTAAAATAGTCTCACAGGTAAAAAATGTCACACGGGTAAAACAAATCTCACGTTTAAAAATATCTGTCGTGTAAAAAAAGTCTCATGGTTAGAGAAGTCTTACGGGTAAAAAAACTCTCAGAGGTGGAAAAATTCTCATGGGAAAAATGTCAACACAGGTAAAAAAAGTCTGACAGGTAAGAAAAGTCTCACGGGAAAAAAAATATCTGACGGGTAAAAAACCAAAGTCTCAGAGGTTAAAAGTCCCATAGGTGAAAAATGTCTCACGGGAAAAAAAGCCTGATGAGTCAAAAAAGTCTGACGGGTAAAGAAATCTCATGGGTAAAAACTCTAACGGGTAAAATAGTCTCACAGGTAAAAAATGTCTCACGGGTAAAATAAATCTCACGTTTAAGAATTCTCGCGTGTAAAAAAAGTCTCATGGTTAGAGAAGTCTTACGGGTAAAAAAACTCTCAGAGGTGGAAAAATTCTCATGGCTAAAAAGTCTCATGGGTAAAAAAAGTCTGTACAGGTAAGAAAAGTCTCACGGGTAAAAAAATATCTGACGGGTAAAAAACCAAAGTCTCAGAGGTTAAAAGTCCCATAGGTGAAAAATGTCTCACGGGAAAAAAAGCCTGATGAGTCAAAAAAGTCTGACGGGTAAAGAAATCTCATGGGTTAAAACTCTAACGGGTAAAATAGTCTCACAGGTAAAAAATGTCTCACGGGTAAAACAAATCTCACGTTTAAGAATTCTCGCGTGTAAAAAAAGTCTCATGGTTAGAGAAGTCTTTCGGGTAAAAAAACTCTCAGAGGTGGAAAAATTCTCATGGGAAAAAAAAGTCTCACAGGTAAAAAAAGTCTCACGGGTAAAAAAACATCTGACGGGTAAAAAACCAAAGTCTCAGAGGTTAAAAGTCCCATAGGTGAAAAATGTCTCACGGGAAAAAAAGCCTGATGAGTCAAAAAAGTCTGACGGGTAAAGAAATCTCATGGGTAAAAACTCTAACGGGTAAAATAGTCTCACAGGTAAAAAATGTCACACGGGTAAAACAAATCTCACGTTTAAAAATATCTGTCGTGTAAAAAAAGTCTCATGGTTAGAGAAGTCTTACGGGTAAAAAAACTCTCAGAGGTGGAAAAATTCTCATGGGAAAAATGTCAACACAGGTAAAAAAAGTCTGACAGGTAAGAAAAGTCTCACGGGAAAAAAAATATCTGACGGGTAAAAAACCAAAGTCTCAGAGGTTAAAAGTCCCATAGGTGAAAAATGTCTCACGGGAAAAAAAGCCTGATGAGTCAAAAAAGTCTGACGGGTAAAGAAATCTCATGGGTAAAAACTCTAACGGGTAAAATAGTCTCACAGGTAAAAAATGTCTCACGGGTAAAATAAATCTCACGTTTAAGAATTCTCGCGTGTAAAAAAAGTCTCATGGTTAGAGAAGTCTTACGGGTAAAAAAACTCTCAGAGGTGGAAAAATTCTCATGGGAAAAATGTCAACACAGGTAAAAAAAGTCTGACAGGTAAGAAAAGTCTCACGGGAAAAAAAATATCTGACGGGTAAAAAAACAAAGTCTCAGAGGTTAAAAGTCCCATAGGTGAAAAATGTCTCACGGGAAAAAAAGCCTGATGAGTCAAAAAAGTCTGACGGGTAAAGAAATCTCATGGGTAAAAACTCTAACGGGTAAAATAGTCTCACAGGTAAAAAATGTCTCACGGGTAAAATAAATCTCACTTTTAAAAATTCTCGCGTGTAAAAAAAGTCTCATGGTTAGAGAAGTCTTTCGGGTAAAAAAACTCTCAGAGGTGGAAAAATTCTCATGGGAAAAATGTCAACACAGGTAAAAAAAGTCTGACAGGTAAGAAAAGTCTCACGGGAAAAAAAATATCTGACGGGTAAAAAACCAAAGTCTCAGAGGTTAAAAGTCCCATAGGTGAAAAATGTCTCACGGGAAAAAAAGCCTGATGAGTCAAAAAAGTCTGACGGGTAAAGAAATCTCATGGGTAAAAACTCTAACGGGTAAAATAGTCTCACAGGTAAAAAATGTCTCACGGGTAAAATAAATCTCACTTTTAAAAATTCTCGCGTGTAAAAAAAGTCTCAAGGTTAGAGAAGTCTTTCGGGTAAAAAAACTCTCAGAGGTGGAAAAATTCTCATGGGTAAAAAAAGTCTCACAGGTAAAAAAAGTCTCACGGGTAAAAAAACATCTGACGGGTAAAAAACCAAAGTCTCAGAGGTTAAAAGTCCCATAGGTGAAAAATGTCTCACGGGAAAAAAAGCCTGATGAGTCAAAAAAGTCTGACGGGTAAAGAAATCTCATGGGTAAAAACTCTAACGGGTAAAATAGTCTCACAGGTAAAAAATGTCACACGGGTAAAACAAATCTCACGTTTAAAAATATCTGTCGTGTAAAAAAAGTCTCATGGTTAGAGAAGTCTTACGGGTAAAAAAACTCTCAGAGGTGGAAAAATTCTCATGGGAAAAATGTCAACACAGGTAAAAAAAGTCTGACAGGTAAGAAAAGTCTCACGGGAAAAAAAATATCTGACGGGTAAAAAACCAAAGTCTCAGAGGTTAAAAGTCCCATAGGTGAAAAATGTCTCACGGGAAAAAAAGCCTGATGAGTCAAAAAAGTCTGACGGGTAAAGAAATCTCATGGGTAAAAACTCTAACGGGTAAAATAGTCTCACAGGTAAAAAATGTCTCACGGGTAAAATAAATCTCACTTTTAAAAATTCTCGCGTGTAAAAAAAGTCTCAAGGTTAGAGAAGTCTTTCGGGTAAAAAAACTCTCAGAGGTGGAAAAATTCTCATGGGTAAAAAAAGTCTCACAGGTAAAAAAAGTCTCACGGGTAAAAAAACATCTGACGGGTAAAAAACCAAAGTCTCAGAGGTTAAAAGTCCCATAGGTGAAAAATGTCTCACGGGAAAAAAAGCCTGATGAGTCAAAAAAGTCTGACGGGTAAAGAAATCTCATGGGTAAAAACTCTAACGGGTAAAATAGTCTCACAGGTAAAAAATGTCACACGGGTAAAACAAATCTCACGTTTAAAAATATCTGTCGTGTAAAAAAAGTCTCATGGTTAGAGAAGTCTTACGGGTAAAAAAACTCTCAGAGGTGGAAAAATTCTCATGGGAAAAATGTCAACACAGGTAAAAAAAGTCTGACAGGTAAGAAAAGTCTCACGGGAAAAAAAATATCTGACGGGTAAAAAACCAAAGTCTCAGAGGTTAAAAGTCCCATAGGTGAAAAATGTCTCACGGGAAAAAAAGCCTGATGAGTCAAAAAAGTCTGACGGGTAAAGAAATCTCATGGGTAAAAACTCTAACGGGTAAAATAGTCTCACAGGTAAAAAATGTCTCACGGGTAAAATAAATCTCACGTTTAAGAATTCTCGCGTGTAAAAAAAGTCTCATGGTTAGAGAAGTCTTACGGGTAAAAAAACTCTCAGAGGTGGAAAAATTCTCATGGGAAAAATGTCAACACAGGTAAAAAAAGTCTGACAGGTAAGAAAAGTCTCACGGGAAAAAAAATATCTGACGGGTAAAAAACCAAAGTCTCAGAGGTTAAAAGTCCCATAGGTGAAAAATGTCTCACGGGAAAAAAAGCCTGATGAGTCAAAAAAGTCTGACGGGTAAAGAAATCTCATGGGTAAAAACTCTAACGGGTAAAATAGTCTCACAGGTAAAAAATGTCTCACGGGTAAAACAAATCTCACGTTTAAGAATTCTCGCGTGTAAAAAAAGTCTCATGGTTAGAGAAGTCTTTCGGGTAAAAAAACTCTCAGAGGTGGAAAAATTCTCATGGGAAAAAAAAGTCTCACAGGTAAAAAAAGTCTCACGGGTAAAAAAACATCTGACGGGTAAAAAACCAAAGTCTCAGAGGTTAAAAGTCCCATAGGTGAAAAATGTCTCACGGGAAAAAAAGCCTGATGAGTCAAAAAAGTCTGACGGGTAAAGAAATCTCATGGGTAAAAACTCTAACGGGTAAAATAGTCTCACAGGTAAAAAATGTCTCACGGGTAAAATAAATCTCACTTTTAAAAATTCTCGCGTGTAAAAAAAGTCTCAAGGTTAGAGAAGTCTTTCGGGTAAAAAAACTCTCAGAGGTGGAAAAATTCTCATGG
Source organism: Falco punctatus (assembly GCF_963210335.1). Classification (NCBI taxonomy): domain Eukaryota; kingdom Metazoa; phylum Chordata; class Aves; order Falconiformes; family Falconidae; genus Falco; species Falco punctatus. Next base: position 198,209 of record NC_137597.1, read on the forward strand.
GTAAAAAAAGTCTCACAGGTAAAAAAAGTCTCACGGGTAAAAAAACATCTGACGGGTAAAAAACCAAAGTCTCAGAGGTTAAAAGTCCCATAGGTGAAAAATGTCTCACGGGAAAAAAAGCCTGATGAGTCAAAAAAGTCTGACGGGTAAAGAAATCTCATGGGTAAAAACTCTAACGGGTAAAATAGTCTCACAGGTAAAAAATGTCACACGGGTAAAACAAATCTCACGTTTAAAAATATCTGTCGTGTAAAAAAAGTCTCATGGTTAGAGAAGTCTTACGGGTAAAAAAACTCTCAGAGGTGGAAAAATTCTCATGGGAAAAATGTCAACACAGGTAAAAAAAGTCTGACAGGTAAGAAAAGTCTCACGGGTAAAAAAATATCTGACGGGTAAAAAACCAAAGTCTCAGAGGTTAAAAGTCCCATAGGTGAAAAATGTCTCACGGGAAAAAAAGCCTGATGAGTCAAAAAAGTCTGACGGGTAAAGAAATCTCATGGGTAAAAACTCTAACGGGTAAAATAGTCTCACAGGTAAAAAATGTCTCACGGGTAAAATAAATCTCACGTTTAAGAATTCTCGCGTGTAAAAAAAGTCTCATGGTTAGAGAAGTCTTACGGGTAAAAAAACTCTCAGAGGTGGAAAAATTCTCATGGGAAAAATGTCAACACAGGTAAAAAAAGTCTGACAGGTAAGAAAAGTCTCACGGGAAAAAAAATATCTGACGGGTAAAAAAACAAAGTCTCAGAGGTTAAAAGTCCCATAGGTGAAAAATGTCTCACGGGAAAAAAAGCCTGATGAGTCAAAAAAGTCTGACGGGTAAAGAAATCTCATGGGTAAAAACTCTAACGGGTAAAATAGTCTCACAGGTAAAAAATGTCTCACGGGTAAAACAAATTTCAGGTTTAAAAATTCTCGCGTGTAAAAAAAGTCTCATGGTTAGAGAAGTCTTTCGGGTAAAAAAACTCTCAGAGGTGGAAAAATTCTCATGGGAAAAAAAAGTCTCACAGGTAAAAAAAGTCTCACAGGTAAAAAAACATCTGACGGGTAAAAAACCAAAGTCTCAGAGGTTAAAAGTCCCATAGGTGAAAAATGTCTCACGGGAAAAAAAGCCTGATGAGTCAAAAAAGTCTGACGGGTAAAGAAATCTCATTGGTTAAAACTCTAACGGGTAAAATAGTCTCACAGGTAAAAAATGTCTCACGGGTAAAACAAATCTCACGTTTAAGAATTCTCGCGTGTAAAAAAAGTCTCATGGTTAGAGAAGTCTTTCGGGTAAAAAAACTCTCAGAGGTGGAAAAATTCTCATGGGAAAAAAAAGTCTCACAGGTAAAAAAAGTCTCACGGGTAAAAAAACATCTGACGGGTAAAAAACCAAAGTCTCAGAGGTTAAAAGTCCCATAGGTGAAAAATGTCTCACGGGAAAAAAAGCCTGATGAGTCAAAAAAGTCTGACGGGTAAAGAAATCTCATGGGTAAAAACTCTAACGGGTAAAATAGTCTCACAGGTAAAAAATGTCTCACGGGTAAAATAAATCTCACTTTTAAAAATTCTCGCGTGTAAAAAAAGTCTCAAGGTTAGAGAAGTCTTTCGGGTAAAAAAACTCTCAGAGGTGGAAAAATTCTCATGGGAAAAAAAAGTCTCACAGGTAAAAAAAGTCTCACGGGTAAAAAAACATCTGACGGGTAAAAAAACAAAGTCTCAGAGGTTAAAAGTCCCATAGGTGAAAAATGTCTCACGGGAAAAAAAGCCTGATGAGTCAAAAAAGTCTGACGGGTAAAGAAATCTCATGGGTAAAAACTCTAACGGGTAAAATAGTCTCACAGGTAAAAAATGTCTCACGGGTAAAATAAATCTCACATTTAAAAATTCTCGCGTGTAAAAAAAGTCTCATGGTTAGAGAAGTCTTACGGGTAAAAGAAATCTCAGAGGTGGATAAATTCTCATGGGTAAAAAGTCTCACAGGTAAAAATATTCTCATGGTTAAAAGTCTCATGGGTGAAAAGTCTCACAGGTAAAAACAGTCTCACGGGAAAAAATTCTCATTGGTAAAAAGTCTCACAGGTAAAAAAAAGTCTCATGGTTAAAAGTCTTACGGGTGAAAAGTCTCACAGGTAAAAATAGTCTCACGGGTAAAAATTCTCATGGGTAAAAAGCCTCAAGGGTAAAAATTCTCATTGGAAAAAAAGGTCTCACGGGTAAAAGAAGTCATGGGTAAAAAGTCTCACAGGTAAAAAAAGTCTCACGGGTAAAAAAACATCTGACGGGTAAAAAAACAAAGTCTCAGAGGTTAAAAGTTTCATAGGTGAAAAATGTCTCACGGGAAAAAAAGCCTGATGAGTCAAAAAAGTCTGACGGGTAAAGAAATCTCATGGGTAAAATCTATAACGGGTAAAATAGTCTCACAGGTAAAAAATGTCACACGGGTAAAACAAATCTCACGTTTAAAAATATCTGTCGTGTAAAAAAAGTCTCATGGTTACAGAAGTCTTACGGGTAAAAAAACTCTCAGAGGTGGAAAAATTCTCATGGGAAAAATGTCAACACAGGTAAAAAAAGTCTGACAGGTAAGAAAAGTCTCACGGGAAAAAAAATATCTGACGGGTAAAAAACCAAAGTCTCAGAGGTTAAAAGTCCCATAGGTGAAAAATGTCTCACGGGAAAAAAAGCCTGATGAGTCAAAAAAGTCTGACGGGTAAAGAAATCTCATGGGTAAAAACTCTAACGGGTAAAATAGTCTCACAGGTAAAAAATGTCACACGGGTAAAACAAATCTCACGTTTAAAAATATCTGTCGTGTAAAAAAAGTCTCATGGTTAGAGAAGTCTTACGGGTAAAAAAACTCTCAGAGGTGGAAAAATTCTCATGGGAAAAATGTCAACACAGGTAAAAAAAGTCTGACAGGTAAGAAAAGTCTCACGGGAAAAAAAATATCTGACGGGTAAAAAACCAAAGTCTCAGAGGTTAAAAGTCCCATAGGTGAAAAATGTCTCACGGGAAAAAAAGCCTGATGAGTCAAAAAAGTCTGACAGGTAAAGAAATCTCATGGGTAAAAACTCTAACGGGTAAAATAGTCTCACAGGTAAAAAATGTCTCACGGGTAAAATAAATCTCACGTTTAAGAATTCTCGCGTGTAAAAAAAGTCTCATGGTTAGAGAAGTCTTACGGGTAAAAAAACTCTCAGAGGTGGAAAAATTCTCATGGCTAAAAAGTCTCATGGGTAAAAAAAGTCTGTACAGGTAAGAAAAGTCTCACGGGTAAAAAAATATCTGACGGGTAAAAAAACAAAGTCTCAGAGGTTAAAAGTCCCATAGGTGAAAAATGTCTCACGGGAAAAAAAGCCTGATGAGTCAAAAAAGTCTGACGGGTAAAGAAATCTCATGGGTAAAAACTCTAACGGGTAAAATAGTCTCACAGGTAAAAAATGTCTCACGGGTAAAACAAATTTCAGGTTTAAAAATTCTCGCGTGTAAAAAAAGTCTCATGGTTAGAGAAGTCTTTCGGGTAAAAAAACTCTCAGAGGTGGAAAAATTCTCATGGGAAAAAAAAGTCTCACAGGTAAAAAAAGTCTCACAGGTAAAAAAACATCTGACGGGTAAAAAACCAAAGTCTCAGAGGTTAAAAGTCCCATAGGTGAAAAATGTCTCACGGGAAAAAAAGCCTGATGAGTCAAAAAAGTCTGACGGGTAAAGAAATCTCATGGGTTAAAACTCTAACGGGTAAAATAGTCTCACAGGTAAAAAATGTCTCACGGGTAAAACAAATCTCACGTTTAAGAATTCTCGCGTGTAAAAAAAGTCTCATGGTTAGAGAAGTCTTTCGGGTAAAAAAACTCTCAGAGGTGGAAAAATTCTCATGGGAAAAAAAAGTCTCACAGGTAAAAAAAGTCTCACGGGTAAAAAAACATCTGACGGGTAAAAAACCAAAGTCTCAGAGGTTAAAAGTCCCATAGGTGAAAAATGTCTCACGGGAAAAAAAGCCTGATGAGTCAAAAAAGTCTGACGGGTAAAGAAATCTCATGGGTAAAAACTCTAACGGGTAAAATAGTCTCACAGGTAAAAAATGTCTCACGGGTAAAATAAATCTCACTTTTAAAAATTCTCGCGTGTAAAAAAAGTCTCAAGGTTAGAGAAGTCTTTCGGGTAAAAAAACTCTCAGAGGTGGAAAAATTCTCATGGGTAAAAAAAGTCTCACAGGTAAAAAAAGTCTCACGGGTAAAAAAACATCTGACGGGTAAAAAACCAAAGTCTCAGAGGTTAAAAGTCCCATAGGTGAAAAATGTCTCACGGGAAAAAAAGCCTGATGAGTCAAAAAAGTCTGACGGGTAAAGAAATCTCATGGGTAAAAACTCTAACGGGTAAAATAGTCTCACAGGTAAAAAATGTCTCACGGGTAAAACAAATCTCACGTTTAAAAATATCTGTCGTGTAAAAAAAGTCTCATGGTTAGAGAAGTCTTACGGGTAAAAAAACTCTCAGAGGTGGAAAAATTCTCATGGGAAAAATGTCAACACAGGTAAAAAAAGTCTGACAGGTAAGAAAAGTCTCACGGGAAAAAAAATATCTGACGGGTAAAAAACCAAAGTCTCAGAGGTTAAAAGTCCCATAGGTGAAAAATGTCTCACGGGAAAAAAAGCCTGATGAGTCAAAAAAGTCTGACGGGTAAAGAAATCTCATGGGTAAAAACTCTAACGGGTAAAATAGTCTCACAGGTAAAAAATGTCTCACGGGTAAAATAAATCTCACGTTTAAGAATTCTCGCGTGTAAAAAAAGTCTCATGGTTAGAGAAGTCTTACGGGTAAAAAAACTCTCAGAGGTGGAAAAATTCTCATGGGAAAAATGTCAACACAGGTAAAAAAAGTCTGACAGGTAAGAAAAGTCTCACGGGAAAAAAAATATCTGACGGGTAAAAAAACAAAGTCTCAGAGGTTAAAAGTCCCATAGGTGAAAAATGTCTCACGGGAAAAAAAGCCTGATGAGTCAAAAAAGTCTGACGGGTAAAGAAATCTCATGGGTAAAAACTCTAACGGGTAAAATAGTCTCACAGGTAAAAAATGTCTCACGGGTAAAATAAATCTCACGTTTAAGAATTCTCGCGTGTAAAAAAAGTCTCATGGTTAGAGAAGTCTTACGGGTAAAAAAACTCTCAGAGGTGGAAAAATTCTCATGGCTAAAAAGTCTCATGGGTAAAAAAAGTCTGTACAGGTAAGAAAAGTCTCACGGGTAAAAAAACATCTGACGGGTAAAAAACCAAAGTCTCAGAGGTTAAAAGTCCCATAGGTGAAAAATGTCTCACGGGAAAAAAAGCCTGATGAGTCAAAAAAGTCTGACGGGTAAAGAAATCTCATGGGTAAAAACTCTAACGGGTAAAATAGTCTCACAGGTAAAAAATGTCTCACGGGTAAAATAAATCTCACTTTTAAAAATTCTCGCGTGTAAAAAAAGTCTCAAGGTTAGAGAAGTCTTTCGGGTAAAAAAACTCTCAGAGGTGGAAAAATTCTCATGGGTAAAAAAAGTCTCACAGGTAAAAAAAGTCTCACGGGTAAAAAAACATCTGACGGGTAAAAAACCAAAGTCTCAGAGGTTAAAAGTCCCATAGGTGAAAAATGTCTCACGGGAAAAAAAGCCTGATGAGTCAAAAAAGTCTGACGGGTAAAGAAATCTCATGGGTAAAAACTCTAACGGGTAAAATAGTCTCACAGGTAAAAAATGTCACACGGGTAAAACAAATCTCACGTTTAAAAATATCTGTCGTGTAAAAAAAGTCTCATGGTTAGAGAAGTCTTACGGGTAAAAAAACTCTCAGAGGTGGAAAAATTCTCATGGGAAAAATGTCAACACAGGTAAAAAAAGTCTGACAGGTAAGAAAAGTCTCACGGGAAAAAAAATATCTGACGGGTAAAAAACCAAAGTCTCAGAGGTTAAAAGTCCCATAGGTGAAAAATGTCTCACGGGAAAAAAAGCCTGATGAGTCAAAAAAGTCTGACGGGTAAAGAAATCTCATGGGTAAAAACTCTAACGGGTAAAATAGTCTCACAGGTAAAAAATGTCTCACGGGTAAAATAAATCTCACGTTTAAGAATTCTCGCGTGTAAAAAAAGTCTCATGGTTAGAGAAGTCTTACGGGTAAAAAAACTCTCAGAGGTGGAAAAATTCTCATGGGAAAAATGTCAACACAGGTAAAAAAAGTCTGACAGGTAAGAAAAGTCTCACGGGAAAAAAAATATCTGACGGGTAAAAAAACAAAGTCTCAGAGGTTAAAAGTCCCATAGGTGAAAAATGTCTCACGGGAAAAAAAGCCTGATGAGTCAAAAAAGTCTGACGGGTAAAGAAATCTCATGGGTAAAAACTCTAACGGGTAAAATAGTCTCACAGGTAAAAAATGTCTCACGGGTAAAATAAATCTCACGTTTAAGAATTCTCGCGTGTAAAAAAAGTCTCATGGTTAGAGAAGTCTTACGGGTAAAAAAACTCTCAGAGGTGGAAAAATTCTCATGGCTAAAAAGTCTCATGGGTAAAAAAAGTCTGTACAGGTAAGAAAAGTCTCACGGGTAAAAAAATATCTGACGGGTAAAAAACCAAAGTCTCAGAGGTTAAAAGTCCCATAGGTGAAAAATGTCTCACGGGAAAAAAAGCCTGATGAGTCAAAAAAGTCTAACGGGTAAAGAAATCTCATGGGTTAAAACTCTAACGGGTAAAATAGTCTCACAGGTAAAAAATGTCTCACGGGTAAAATAAATCTCACGTTTAAGAATTCTCGCGTGTAAAAAAAGTCTCATGGTTAGAGAAGTCTTACGGGTAAAAAAACTCTCAGAGGTGGAAAAATTCTCATGGCTAAAAAGTCTCATGGGTAAAAAAAGTCTGTACAGGTAAGAAAAGTCTCACGGGTAAAAAAACATCTGACGGGTAAAAAACCAAAGTCTCAGAGGTTAAAAGTCCCATAGGTGAAAAATGTCTCACGGGAAAAAAAGCCTGATGAGTCAAAAAAGTCTGACGGGTAAAGAAATCTCATGGGTAAAAACTCTAACGGGTAAAATAGTCTCACAGGTAAAAAATGTCTCACGGGTAAAATAAATCTCACTTTTAAAAATTCTCGCGTGTAAAAAAAGTCTCAAGGTTAGAGAAGTCTTTCGGGTAAAAAAACTCTCAGAGGTGGAAAAATTCTCATGGGTAAAAAAAGTCTCACAGGTAAAAAAAGTCTCACGGGTAAAAAAACATCTGACGGGTAAAAAACCAAAGTCTCAGAGGTTAAAAGTCCCATAGGTGAAAAATGTCTCACGGGAAAAAAAGCCTGATGAGTCAAAAAAGTCTGACGGGTAAAGAAATCTCATGGGTAAAAACTCTAACGGGTAAAATAGTCTCACAGGTAAAAAATGTCACACGGGTAAAACAAATCTCACGTTTAAAAATATCTGTCGTGTAAAAAAAGTCTCATGGTTAGAGAAGTCTTACGGGTAAAAAAACTCTCAGAGGTGGAAAAATTCTCATGGGAAAAATGTCAACACAGGTAAAAAAAGTCTGACAGGTAAGAAAAGTCTCACGGGAAAAAAAATATCTGACGGGTAAAAAACCAAAGTCTCAGAGGTTAAAAGTCCCATAGGTGAAAAATGTCTCACGGGAAAAAAAGCCTGATGAGTCAAAAAAGTCTGACGGGTAAAGAAATCTCATGGGTAAAAACTCTAACGGGTAAAATAGTCTCACAGGTAAAAAATGTCTCACGGGTAAAATAAATCTCACGTTTAAGAATTCTCGCGTGTAAAAAAAGTCTCATGGTTAGAGAAGTCTTACGGGTAAAAAAACTCTCAGAGGTGGAAAAATTCTCATGGGAAAAATGTCAACACAGGTAAAAAAAGTCTGACAGGTAAGAAAAGTCTCACGGGAAAAAAAATATCTGACGGGTAAAAAACCAAAGTCTCAGAGGTTAAAAGTCCCATAGGTGAAAAATGTCTCACGGGAAAAAAAGCCTGATGAGTCAAAAAAGTCTGACGGGTAAAGAAATCTCATGGGTAAAAACTCTAACGGGTAAAATAGTCTCACAGGTAAAAAATGTCTCACGGGTAAAATAAATCTCACGTTTAAGAATTCTCGCGTGTAAAAAAAGTCTCATGGTTAGAGAAGTCTTACGGGTAAAAAAACTCTCAGAGGTGGAAAAATTCTCATGGGAAAAATGTCAACACAGGTAAAAAAAGTCTGACAGGTAAGAAAAGTCTCACGGGAAAAAAAATATCTGACGGGTAAAAAAACAAAGTCTCAGAGGTTAAAAGTCCCATAGGTGAAAAATGTCTCACGGGAAAAAAAGCCTGATGAGTCAAAAAAGTCTAACGGGTAAAGAAATCTCATGGGTTAAAACTCTAACGGGTAAAATAGTCTCACAGGTAAAAAATGTCTCACGGGTAAAATAAATCTCACGTTTAAGAATTCTCGCGTGTAAAAAAAGTCTCATGGTTAGAGAAGTCTTACGGGTAAAAAAACTCTCAGAGGTGGAAAAATTCTCATGGCTAAAAAGTCTCATGGGTAAAAAAAGTCTGTACAGGTAAGAAAAGTCTCACGGGTAAAAAAACATCTGACGGGTAAAAAACCAAAGTCTCAGAGGTTAAAAGTCCCATAGGTGAAAAATGTCTCACGGGAAAAAAAGCCTGATGAGTCAAAAAAGTCTGATGGGTAAAGAAATCTCATGGGTAAAAACTCTAACGGGTAAAATAGTCTCACAGGTAAAAAATGTCTCACGGGTAAAATAAATCTCACTTTTAAAAATTCTCGCGTGTAAAAAAAGTCTCAAGGTTAGAGAAGTCTTTCGGGTAAAAAAACTCTCAGAGGTGGAAAAATTCTCATGGGTAAAAAAAGTCTCACAGGTAAAAAAAGTCTCACGGGTAAAAAAACATCTGACGGGTAAAAAACCAAAGTCTCAGAGGTTAAAAGTCCCATAGGTGAAAAATGTCTCACGGGAAAAAAAGCCTGATGAGTCAAAAAAGTCTGACGGGTAAAGAAATCTCATGGGTAAAAACTCTAACGGGTAAAATAGTCTCACAGGTAAAAAATGTCACACGGGTAAAACAAATCTCACGTTTAAAAATATCTGTCGTGTAAAAAAAGTCTCATGGTTAGAGAAGTCTTACGGGTAAAAAAACTCTCAGAGGTGGAAAAATTCTCATGGGAAAAATGTCAACACAGGTAAAAAAAGTCTGACAGGTAAGAAAAGTCTCACGGGAAAAAAAATATCTGACGGGTAAAAAACCAAAGTCTCAGAGGTTAAAAGTCCCATAGGTGAAAAATGTCTCACGGGAAAAAAAGCCTGATGAGTCAAAAAAGTCTGACGGGTAAAGAAATCTCATGGGTAAAAACTCTAACGGGTAAAATAGTCTCACAGGTAAAAAATGTCTCACGGGTAAAATAAATCTCACGTTTAAGAATTCTCGCGTGTAAAAAAAGTCTCATGGTTAGAGAAGTCTTACGGGTAAAAAAACTCTCAGAGGTGGAAAAATTCTCATGGGAAAAATGTCAACACAGGTAAAAAAAGTCTGACAGGTAAGAAAAGTCTCACGGGAAAAAAAATATCTGACGGGTAAAAAAACAAAGTCTCAGAGGTTAAAAGTCCCATAGGTGAAAAATGTCTCACGGGAAAAAAAGCCTGATGAGTCAAAAAAGTCTGACGGGTAAAGAAATCTCATGGGTAAAAACTCTAACGGGTAAAATAGTCTCACAGGTAAAAAATGTCTCACGGGTAAAATAAATCTCACGTTTAAGAATTCTCGCGTGTAAAAAAAGTCTCATGGTTAGAGAAGTCTTACGGGTAAAAAAACTCTCAGAGGTGGAAAAATTCTCATGGCTAAAAAGTCTCATGGGTAAAAAAAGTCTGTACAGGTAAGAAAAGTCTCACGGGTAAAAAAATATCTGACGGGTAAAAAACCAAAGTCTCAGAGGTTAAAAGTCCCATAGGTGAAAAATGTCTCACGGGAAAAAAAGCCTGATGAGTCAAAAAAGTCTAACGGGTAAAGAAATCTCATGGGTTAAAACTCTAACGGGTAAAATAGTCTCACAGGTAAAAAATGTCTCACGGGTAAAATAAATCTCACCTTTAAAAATTCTCGCGTGTAAAAAAAGTCTCAAGGTTAGAGAAGTCTTTCGGGTAAAAAAACTCTCAGAGGTGGAAAAATTCTCATGGGAAAAAAAAGTCTCACAGGTAAAAAAAGTCTCACGGGTAAAAAAACATCTGACGGGTAAAAAACCAAAGTCTCAGAGGTTAAAAGTCCCATAGGTAAAAAATGTCTCACGGGAAAAAAAGCCTGATGAGTCAAAAAAGTCTGACGGGTAAAGAAATCTCATGGGTAAAAACTCTAACGGGTAAAATAGTCTCACAGGTAAAAAATGTCTCACGGGTAAAACAAATCTCACGTTTAAGAATTCTCGCGTGTAAAAAAAGTCTCATGGTTAGAGAAGTCTTACGGGTAAAAAAACTCTCAGAGGTGGAAAAATTCTCATGGGTAAAAAGTCTCATGGGTAAAAAAAGTCTCACAGGTAAAAAAAGTCTCACGGGTAAAAAAACATCTGACGGGTAAAAAACCAAAGTCTCAGAGGTTAAAAGTCCCATAGGTGAAAAATGTCTCACGGGAAAAAAAGCCTGATGAGTCAAAAAAGTCTGACGGGTAAAGAAATCTCATGGGTAAAAACTCTAACGGGTAAAATAGTCTCACAGGTAAAAAATGTCTCACGGGTAAAACAAATCTCACGTTTAAAAATATCTGTCGTGTAAAAAAAGTCTCATGGTTAGAGAAGTCTTACGGGTAAAAAAACTCTCAGAGGTGGAAAAATTCTCATGGGAAAAATGTCAACACAGGTAAAAAAAGTCTGACAGGTAAGAAAAGTCTCACGGGAAAAAAAATATCTGACGGGTAAAAAACCAAAGTCTCAGAGGTTAAAAGTCCCATAGGTGAAAAATGTCTCACGGGAAAAAAAGCCTGATGAGTCAAAAAAGTCTGACGGGTAAAGAAATCTCATGGGTAAAAACTCTAACGGGTAAAATAGTCTCACAGGTAAAAAATGTCTCACGGGTAAAATAAATCTCACGTTTAAGAATTCTCGCGTGTAAAAAAAGTCTCATGGTTAGAGAAGTCTTACGGGTAAAAAAACTCTCAGAGGTGGAAAAATTCTCATGGGAAAAATGTCAACACAGGTAAAAAAAGTCTGACAGGTAAGAAAAGTCTCACGGGAAAAAAAATATCTGACGGGTAAAAAAACAAAGTCTCAGAGGTTAAAAGTCCCATAGGTGAAAAATGTCTCACGGGAAAAAAAGCCTGATGAGTCAAAAAAGTCTGACGGGTAAAGAAATCTCATGGGTAAAAACTCTAACGGGTAAAATAGTCTCACAGGTAAAAAATGTCTCACGGGTAAAATAAATCTCACGTTTAAGAATTCTCGCGTGTAAAAAAAGTCTCATGGTTAGAGAAGTCTTACGGGTAAAAAAACTCTCAGAGGTGGAAAAATTCTCATGGCTAAAAAGTCTCATGGGTAAAAAAAGTCTGTACAGGTAAGAAAAGTCTCACGGGTAAAAAAATATCTGACGGGTAAAAAACCAAAGTCTCAGAGGTTAAAAGTCCCATAGGTGAAAAATGTCTCACGGGAAAAAAAGCCTGATGAGTCAAAAAAGTCTGACGGGTAAAGAAATCTCATGGGTTAAAACTCTAACGGGTAAAATAGTCTCACAGGTAAAAAATGTCTCACGGGTAAAATAAATCTCACCTTTAAAAATTCTCGCGTGTAAAAAAAGTCTCAAGGTTAGAGAAGTCTTTCGGGTAAAAAAACTCTCAGAGGTGGAAAAATTCTCATGGGAAAAAAAAGTCTCACAGGTAAAAAAAGTCTCACGGGTAAAAAAACATCTGACGGGTAAAAAACCAAAGTCTCAGAGGTTAAAAGTCCCATAGGTAAAAAATGTCTCACGGGAAAAAAAGCCTGATGAGTCAAAAAAGTCTGACGGGTAAAGAAATCTCATGGGTAAAAACTCTAACGGGTAAAATAGTCTCACAGGTAAAAAATGTCTCACGGGTAAAACAAATCTCACGTTTAAGAATTCTCGCGTGTAAAAAAAGTCTCATAGTTAGAGAAGTCTTTCGGGTAAAAAAACTCTCAGAGGTGGAAAAATTCTCATGGGAAAAAAAAGTCTCACAGGTAAAAAAAGTCTCACGGGTAAAAAAACATCTGACGGGTAAAAAACCAAAGTCTCAGAGGTTAAAAGTCCCATAGGTGAAAAATGTCTCACGGGAAAAAAAGCCTGATGAGTCAAAAAAGTCTGACGGGTAAAGAAATCTCATGGGTAAAAACTCTAACGGGTAAAATAGTCTCACAGGTAAAAAATGTCTCACGGGTAAAATAAATCTCACTTTTAAAAATTCTCGCGTGTAAAAAAAGTCTCAAGGTTAGAGAAGTCTTTCGGGTAAAAAAACTCTCAGAGGTAGAAAAATTCTCATGGGAAAAAAAAGTCTCACAGGTAAAAAAAGTCTCACGGGTAAAAAAACATCTGACGGGTAAAAAACCAAAGTCTCAGAGGTTAAAAGTCCCATAGGTGAAAAATGTCTCACGGGAAAAAAAGCCTGATGAGTCAAAAAAGTCTGACGGGTAAAGAAATCTCATGGGTAAAAACTCTAACGGGTAAAATAGTCTCACAGGTAAAAAATGTCACACGGGTAAAACAAATCTCACGTTTAAAAATATCTGTCGTGTAAAAAAAGTCTCATGGTTACAGAAGTCTTACGGGTAAAAAAACTCTCAGAGGTGGAAAAATTCTCATGGGAAAAATGTCAACACAGGTAAAAAAAGTCTGACAGGTAAGAAAAGTCTCACGGGTAAAAAAATATCTGACGGGTAAAAAACCAAAGTCTCAGAGGTTAAAAGTCCCATAGGTGAAAAATGTCTCACGGGAAAAAAAGCCTGATGAGTCAAAAAAGTCTGACGGGTAAAGAAATCTCATGGGTAAAAACTCTAACGGGTAAAATAGTCTCACAGGTAAAAAATGTCACACGGGTAAAACAAATCTCACGTTTAAAAATATCTGTCGTGTAAAAAAAGTCTCATGGTTAGAGAAGTCTTACGGGTAAAAAAACTCTCAGAGGTGGAAAAATTCTCATGGGAAAAATGTCAACACAGGTAAAAAAAGTCTGACAGGTAAGAAAAGTCTCACGGGAAAAAAAATATCTGACGGGTAAAAAACCAAAGTCTCAGAGGTTAAAAGTCCCATAGGTGAAAAATGTCTCACGGGAAAAAAAGCCTGATGAGTCAAAAAAGTCTGACGGGTAAAGAAATCTCATGGGTAAAAACTCTAACGGGTAAAATAGTCTAACAGGTAAAAAATGTCTCACGGGTAAAATAAATCTCACGTTTAAGAATTCTCGCGTGTAAAAAAAGTCTCATGGTTAGAGAAGTCTTACGGGTAAAAAAACTCTCAGAGGTGGAAAAATTCTCATGGCTAAAAAGTCTCATGGGTAAAAAAAGTCTGTACAGGTAAGAAAAGTCTCACGGGTAAAAAAATATCTGACGGGTAAAAAACCAAAGTCTCAGAGGTTAAAAGTCCCATAGGTGAAAAATGTCTCACGGGAAAAAAAGCCTGATGAGTCAAAAAAGTCTGACGGGTAAAGAAATCTCATGGGTAAAAACTCTAACGGGTAAAATAGTCTCACAGGTAAAAAATGTCTCACGGGTAAAACAAATTTCAGGTTTAAAAATTCTCGCGTGTAAAAAAAGTCTCATGGTTAGAGAAGTCTTTCGGGTAAAAAAACTCTCAGAGGTGGAAAAATTCTCATGGGAAAAAAAAGTCTCACAGGTAAAAAAAGTCTCACAGGTAAAAAAACATCTGACGGGTAAAAAACCAAAGTCTCAGAGGTTAAAAGTCCCATAGGTGAAAAATGTCTCACGGGAAAAAAAGCCTGATGAGTCAAAAAAGTCTGACGGGTAAAGAAATCTCATGGGTTAAAACTCTAACGGGTAAAATAGTCTCACAGGTAAAAAATGTCTCACGGGTAAAATAAATCTCACCTTTAAAAATTTTCGCGTGTAAAAAAAGTCTCATGGTTAGAGAAGTCTTACGGGTAAAAAAACTCTCAGAGGTGGAAAAATTCTCATGGGTAAAAAGTCTCATGGGTAAAAAAAGTCTCACAGGTAAAAAAAGTCTCACGGGTAAAAAAACATCTGACGGGTAAAAAACCAAAGTCTCAGAGGTTAAAAGTCCCATAGGTGAAAAATGTCTCACGGGAAAAAAAGCCTGATGAGTCAAAAAAGTCTGACGGGTAAAGAAATCTCATGGGTAAAAACTCTAACGGGTAAAATAGTCTCACAGGTAAAAAATGTCTCACGGGTAAAACAAATCTCACCTTTAAAAATTCTCGCGTGTAAAAAAAGTCTCATGGTTAGAGAAGTCTTTCGGGTAAAAAAACTCTCAGAGGTGGAAAAATTCTCATGGGAAAAAAAAGTCTGACAGGTAAGAAAAGTCTCACGGGTAAAAAAACATCTGACGGGTAAAAAACCAAAGTCTCAGAGGTTAAAAGTCCCATAGGTGAAAAATGTCTCACGGGAAAAAAAGCCTGATGAGTCAAAAAAGTCTGACGGGTAAAGAAATCTCATGGGTTAAAACTCTAACGGGTAAAATAGTCTCACAGGTAAAAAATGTCTCACGGGTAAAACAAATCTCACGTTTAAGAATTCTCGCGTGTAAAAAAAGTCTCATGGTTAGAGAAGTCTTACGGGTAAAAAAACTCTCAGAGGTGGAAAAATTCTCATGGCTAAAAAGTCTCATGGGTAAAAAAAGTCTCACAGGTAAAAAAAGTCTCACGGGTAAAAAAACATCTGACGGGTAAAAAACCAAAGTCTCAGAGGTTAAAAGTCCCATAGGTGAAAAATGTCTCACGGGAAAAAAAGCCTGATGAGTCAAAAAAGTCTAACGGGTAAAGAAATCTCATGGGTTAAAACTCTAACGGGTAAAATAGTCTCACAGGTAAAAAATGTCTCACGGGTAAAACAAATTTCAGGTTTAAAAATTCTCGCGTGTAAAAAAAGTCTCAAGGTTAGAGAAGTCTTTCGGGTAAAAAAACTCTCAGAGGTGGAAAAATTCTCATGGGAAAAAAAAGTCTCACAGGTAAAAAAAGTCTCACGGGTAAAAAAACATCTGACGGGTAAAAAACCAAAGTCTCAGAGGTTAAAAGTCCCATAGGTAAAAAATGTCTCACGGGAAAAAAAGCCTGATGAGTCAAAAAAGTCTGACGGGTAAAGAAATCTCATGGGTAAAAACTCTAACGGGTAAAATAGTCTCACAGGTAAAAAATGTCTCACGGGTAAAACAAATCTCACGTTTAAGAATTCTCGCGTGTAAAAAAAGTCTCATGGTTAGAGAAGTCTTACGGGTAAAAAAACTCTCAGAGGTGGAAAAATTCTCATGGGTAAAAAGTCTCATGGGTAAAAAAAGTCTCACAGGTAAAAAAAGTCTCACGGGTAAAAAAACATCTGACGGGTAAAAAACCAAAGTCTCAGAGGTTAAAAGTCCCATAGGTAAAAAATGTCTCACGGGAAAAAAAGCCTGATGAGTCAAAAAAGTCTGACGGGTAAAGAAATCTCATGGGTAAAAACTCTAACGGGTAAAATAGTCTCACAGGTAAAAAATGTCTCACGGGTAAAACAAATCTCACGTTTAAGAATTCTCGCGTGTAAAAAAAGTCTCATGGTTAGAGAAGTCTTACGGGTAAAAAAACTCTCAGAGGTGGAAAAATTCTCATGGGTAAAAAGTCTCATGGGTAAAAAAAGTCTCACAGGTAAAAAAAGTCTCACAGGTAAAAAAACATCTGACGGGTAAAAAACCAAAGTCTCAGAGGTTAAAAGTCCCATAGGTGAAAAATGTCTCACGGGAAAAAAAGCCTGATGAGTCAAAAAAGTCTGACGGGTAAAGAAATCTCATGGGTAAAAACTCTAACGGGTAAAATAGTCTCACAGGTAAAAAATGTCTCACGGGTAAAATAAATCTCACGTTTAAGAATTCTCGCGTGTAAAAAAAGTCTCATGGTTAGAGAAGTCTTACGGGTAAAAAAACTCTCAGAGGTGGAAAAATTCTCATGGCTAAAAAGTCTCATGGGTAAAAAAAGTCTGTACAGGTAAGAAAAGTCTCACGGGTAAAAAAATATCTGACGGGTAAAAAACCAAAGTCTCAGAGGTTAAAAGTCCCATAGGTGAAAAATGTCTCACGGGAAAAAAAGCCTGATGAGTCAAAAAAGTCTGACGGGTAAAGAAATCTCATGGGTAAAAACTCTAACGGGTAAAATAGTCTCACAGGTAAAAAATGTCACACGGGTAAAACAAATCTCACGTTTAAAAATATCTGTCGTGTAAAAAAAGTCTCATGGTTAGAGAAGTCTTACGGGTAAAAAAACTCTCAGAGGTGGAAAAATTCTCATGGGAAAAATGTCAACACAGGTAAAAAAAGTCTGACAGGTAAGAAAAGTCTCACGGGAAAAAAAATATCTGACGGGTAAAAAACCAAAGTCTCAGAGGTTAAAAGTCCCATAGGTGAAAAATGTCTCAATGGAAAAAAAGCCTGATGAGTCAAAAAAGTCTGACGGGTAAAGAAATCTCATGGGTTAAAACTCTAACGGGTAAAATAGTCTCACAGGTAAAAAATGTCTCACGGGTAAAATAAATCTCACCTTTAAAAATTCTCGCGTGTAAAAAAAGTCTCAAGGTTAGAGAAGTCTTTCGGGTAAAAAAAATCTCAGAGGTGGAAAAATTCTCATGGGAAAAAAAAGTCTCACAGGTAAAAAAAGTCTCACGGGTAAAAAAACATCTGACGGGTAAAAAACCAAAGTCTCAGAGGTTAAAAGTCCCATAGGTGAAAAATGTCTCACGGGAAAAAAAGCCTGATGAGTCAAAAAAGTCTGACGGGTAAAGAAATCTCATGGGTAAAAACTCTAACGGGTAAAATAGTCTCACAGGTAAAAAATGTCTCACGGGTAAAATAAATCTCACGTTTAAGAATTCTCGCGTGTAAAAAAAGTCTCATGGTTAGAGAAGTCTTACGGGTAAAAAAACTCTCAGAGGTGGAAAAATTCTCATGGGAAAAATGTCAACACAGGTAAAAAAAGTCTGACAGGTAAGAAAAGTCTCACGGGAAAAAAAATATCTGACGGGTAAAAAAACAAAGTCTCAGAGGTTAAAAGTCCCATAGGTGAAAAATGTCTCACGGGAAAAAAAGCCTGATGAGTCAAAAAAGTCTGACGGGTAAAGAAATCTCATGGGTAAAAACTCTAACGGGTAAAATAGTCTCACAGGTAAAAAATGTCTCACGGGTAAAATAAATCTCACGTTTAAGAATTCTCGTGTGTAAAAAAAGTCTCATGGTTAGAGAAGTCTTACGGGTAAAAAAACTCTCAGAGGTGGAAAAATTCTCATGGCTAAAAAGTCTCATGGGTAAAAAAAGTCTGTACAGGTAAGAAAAGTCTCACGGGTAAAAAAATATCTGACGGGTAAAAAACCAAAGTCTCAGAGGTTAAAAGTCCCATAGGTGAAAAATGTCTCACGGGAAAAAAAGCCTGATGAGTCAAAAAAGTCTAACGGGTAAAGAAATCTCATGGGTTAAAACTCTAACGGGTAAAATAGTCTCACAGGTAAAAAATGTCTCACGGGTAAAATAAATCTCACCTTTAAAAATTCTCGCGTGTAAAAAAAGTCTCAAGGTTAGAGAAGTCTTTCGGGTAAAAAAACTCTCAGAGGTGGAAAAATTCTCATGGGAAAAAAAAGTCTCACAGGTAAAAAAAGTCTCACGGGTAAAAAAACATCTGACGGGTAAAAAACCAAAGTCTCAGAGGTTAAAAGTCCCATAGGTAAAAAATGTCTCACGGGAAAAAAAGCCTGATGAGTCAAAAAAGTCTGACGGGTAAAGAAATCTCATGGGTAAAAACTCTAACGGGTAAAATAGTCTCACAGGTAAAAAATGTCTCACGGGTAAAACAAATCTCACGTTTAAGAATTCTCGCGTGTAAAAAAAGTCTCATGGTTAGAGAAGTCTTACGGGTAAAAAAACTCTCAGAGGTGGAAAAATTCTCATGGGTAAAAAGTCTCATGGGTAAAAAAAGTCTCACAGGTAAAAAAAGTCTCACGGGTAAAAAAACATCTGACGGGTAAAAAACCAAAGTCTCAGAGGTTAAAAGTCCCATAGGTAAAAAATGTCTCACGGGAAAAAAAGCCTGATGAGTCAAAAAAGTCTGACGGGTAAAGAAATCTCATGGGTAAAAACTCTAACGGGTAAAATAGTCTCACAGGTAAAAAATGTCTCACGGGTAAAACAAATCTCACGTTTAAGAATTCTCGCGTGTAAAAAAAGTCTCATGGTTAGAGAAGTCTTACGGGTAAAAAAACTCTCAGAGGTGGAAAAATTCTCATGGGTAAAAAGTCTCATGGGTAAAAAAAGTCTCACAGGTAAAAAAAGTCTCACAGGTAAAAAAACATCTGACGGGTAAAAAACCAAAGTCTCAGAGGTTAAAAGTCCCATAGGTGAAAAATGTCTCACGGGAAAAAAAGCCTGATGAGTCAAAAAAGTCTGACGGGTAAAGAAATCTCATGGGTAAAAACTCTAACGGGTAAAATAGTCTCACAGGTAAAAAATGTCTCACGGGTAAAATAAATCTCACGTTTAAGAATTCTCGCGTGTAAAAAAAGTCTCATGGTTAGAGAAGTCTTACGGGTAAAAAAACTCTCAGAGGTGGAAAAATTCTCATGGGTAAAAAGTCTCATGGGTAAAAAAAGTCTGTACAGGTAAGAAAAGTCTCACGGGTAAAAAAATATCTGACGGGTAAAAAACCAAAGTCTCAGAGGTTAAAAGTCCCATAGGTGAAAAATGTCTCACGGGAAAAAAAGCCTGATGAGTCAAAAAAGTCTGACGGGTAAAGAAATCTCATGGGTAAAAACTCTAACGGGTAAAATAGTCTCACAGGTAAAAAATGTCTCACGGGTAAAACAAATTTCAGGTTTAAAAATTCTCGCGTGTAAAAAAAGTCTCATGGTTAGAGAAGTCTTTCGGGTAAAAAAACTCTCAGAGGTGGAAAAATTCTCATGGGAAAAAAAAGTCTCACAGGTAAAAAAAGTCTCACAGGTAAAAAAACATCTGACGGGTAAAAAACCAAAGTCTCAGAGGTTAAAAGTCCCATAGGTGAAAAATGTCTCACGGGAAAAAAAGCCTGATGAGTCAAAAAAGTCTGACGGGTAAAGAAATCTCATGGGTTAAAACTCTAACGGGTAAAATAGTCTCACAGGTAAAAAATGTCTCACGGGTAAAACAAATCTCACGTTTAAGAATTCTCGCGTGTAAAAAAAGTCTCATGGTTAGAGAAGTCTTTCGGGTAAAAAAACTCTCAGAGGTGGAAAAATTCTCATGGGAAAAAAAAGTCTCACAGGTAAAAAAAGTCTCACGGGTAAAAAAACATCTGACGGGTAAAAAACCAAAGTCTCAGAGGTTAAAAGTCCCATAGGTGAAAAATGTCTCACGGGAAAAAAAGCCTGATGAGTCAAAAAAGTCTGACGGGTAAAGAAATCTCATGGGTAAAAACTCTAACGGGTAAAATAGTCTCACAGGTAAAAAATGTCTCACGGGTAAAATAAATCTCACTTTTAAAAATTCTCGCGTGTAAAAAAAGTCTCAAGGTTAGAGAAGTCTTTCGGGTAAAAAAACTCTCAGAGGTAGAAAAATTCTCATGGGAAAAAAAAGTCTCACAGGTAAAAAAAGTCTCACGGGTAAAAAAACATCTGACGGGTAAAAAACCAAAGTCTCAGAGGTTAAAAGTCCCATAGGTGAAAAATGTCTCACGGGAAAAAAAGCCTGATGAGTCAAAAAAGTCTGACGGGTAAAGAAATCTCATGGGTAAAAACTCTAACGGGTAAAATAGTCTCACAGGTAAAAAATGTCACACGGGTAAAACAAATCTCACGTTTAAAAATATCTGTCGTGTAAAAAAAGTCTCATGGTTAGAGAAGTCTTACGGGTAAAAAAACTCTCAGAGGTGGAAAAATTCTCATGGGAAAAATGTCAACACAGGTAAAAAAAGTCTGACAGGTAAGAAAAGTCTCACGGGTAAAAAAATATCTGACGGGTAAAAAACCAAAGTCTCAGAGGTTAAAAGTCCCATAGGTGAAAAATGTCTCACGGGAAAAAAAGCCTGATGAGTCAAAAAAGTCTGACGGGTAAAGAAATCTCATGGGTAAAAACTCTAACGGGTAAAATAGTCTCACAGGTAAAAAATGTCACACGGGTAAAACAAATCTCACGTTTAAAAATATCTGTCGTGTAAAAAAAGTCTCATGGTTAGAGAAGTCTTACGGGTAAAAAAACTCTCAGAGGTGGAAAAATTCTCATGGGAAAAATGTCAACACAGGTAAAAAAAGTCTGACAGGTAAGAAAAGTCTCACGGGAAAAAAAATATCTGACGGGTAAAAAACCAAAGTCTCAGAGGTTAAAAGTCCCATAGGTGAAAAATGTCTCACGGGAAAAAAAGCCTGATGAGTCAAAAAAGTCTGACGGGTAAAGAAATCTCATGGGTAAAAACTCTAACGGGTAAAATAGTCTCACAGGTAAAAAATGTCACACGGGTAAAACAAATCTCACGTTTAAAAATATCTGTCGTGTAAAAAAAGTCTCATGGTTAGAGAAGTCTTACGGGTAAAAAAACTCTCAGAGGTGGAAAAATTCTCATGGCTAAAAAGTCTCATGGGTAAAAAAAGTCTGTACAGGTAAGAAAAGTCTCACGGGTAAAAAACATCTGACGGGTAAAAAACCAAAGTCTCAGAGGTTAAAAGTCCCATAGGTGAAAAATGTCTCACGGGAAAAAAAGCCTGATGAGTCAAAAAAGTCTGACGGGTAAAGAAATCTCATGGGTAAAAACTCTAACGGGTAAAATAGTCTCACAGGTAAAAAATGTCTCACGGGTAAAACAAATTTCAGGTTTAAAAATTCTCGCGTGTAAAAAAAGTCTCATGGTTAGAGAAGTCTTTCGGGTAAAAAAACTCTCAGAGGTGGAAAAATTCTCATGGGTAAAAAGTCTCATGGGTAAAAAAAGTCTGTACAGGTAAGAAAAGTCTCACGGGTAAAAAAATATCTGACGGGTAAAAAACCAAAGTCTCAGAGGTTAAAAGTCCCATAGGTGAAAAATGTCTCACGGGAAAAAAAGCCTGATGAGTCAAAAAAGTCTGACGGGTAAAGAAATCTCATGGGTAAAAACTCTAACGGGTAAAATAGTCTCACAGGTAAAAAATGTCTCACGGGTAAAACAAATTTCAGGTTTAAAAATTCTCGCGTGTAAAAAAAGTCTCATGGTTAGAGAAGTCTTTCGGGTAAAAAAACTCTCAGAGGTGGAAAAATTCTCATGGGAAAAAAAAGTCTCACAGGTAAAAAAAGTCTCACAGGTAAAAAAACATCTGACGGGTAAAAAACCAAAGTCTCAGAGGTTAAAAGTCCCATAGGTGAAAAATGTCTCACGGGAAAAAAAGCCTGATGAGTCAAAAAAGTCTGACGGGTAAAGAAATCTCATGGGTTAAAACTCTAACGGGTAAAATAGTCTCACAGGTAAAAAATGTCTCACGGGTAAAATAAATCTCACCTTTAAAAATTTTCGCGTGTAAAAAAAGTCTCATGGTTAGAGAAGTCTTACGGGTAAAAAAACTCTCAGAGGTGGAAAAATTCTCATGGGTAAAAAGTCTCATGGGTAAAAAAAGTCTCACAGGTAAAAAAAGTCTCACGGGTAAAAAAACATCTGACGGGTAAAAAACCAAAGTCTCAGAGGTTAAAAGTCCCATAGGTGAAAAATGTCTCACGGGAAAAAAAGCCTGATGAGTCAAAAAAGTCTGACGGGTAAAGAAATCTCATGGGTAAAAACTCTAACGGGTAAAATAGTCTCACAGGTAAAAAATGTCTCACGGGTAAAACAAATTTCAGGTTTAAAAATTCTCGCGTGTAAAAAAAGTCTCATGGTTAGAGAAGTCTTTCGGGTAAAAAAACTCTCAGAGGTGGAAAAATTCTCATGGGAAAAAAAAGTCTCACAGGTAAAAAAACATCTGACGGGTAAAAAACCAAAGTCTCAGAGGTTAAAAGTCCCATAGGTGAAAAATGTCTCACGGGAAAAAAAGCCTGATGAGTCAAAAAAGTCTGACGGGTAAAGAAATCTCATGGGTTAAAACTCTAACGGGTAAAATAGTCTCACAGGTAAAAAATGTCTCACGGGTAAAATAAATCTCACCTTTAAAAATTTTCGCGTGTAAAAAAAGTCTCATGGTTAGAGAAGTCTTACGGGTAAAAAAACTCTCAGAGGTGGAAAAATTCTCATGGGTAAAAAGTCTCATGGGTAAAAAAAGTCTCACAGGTAAAAAAAGTCTCACGGGTAAAAAAACATCTGACGGGTAAAAAACCAAAGTCTCAGAGGTTAAAAGTCCCATAGGTGAAAAATGTCTCACGGGAAAAAAAGCCTGATGAGTCAAAAAAGTCTGATGGGTAAAGAAATCTCATGGGTAAAAACTCTAACGGGTAAAATAGTCTCACAGGTAAAAAATGTCTCACGGGTAAAACAAATCTCACCTTTAAAAATTCTCGCGTGTAAAAAAAGTCTCATGGTTAGAGAAGTCTTTCGGGTAAAAAAACTCTCAGAGGTGGAAAAATTCTCATGGGAAAAAAAAGTCTCACAGGTAAAAAAAGTCTCACGGGTAAAAAAACATCTGACGGGTAAAAAACCAAAGTCTCAGAGGTTAAAAGTCCCATAGGTGAAAAATGTCTCACGGGAAAAAAAGCCTGATGAGTCAAAAAAGTCTGACGGGTAAAGAAATCTCATGGGTTAAAACTCTAACGGGTAAAATAGTCTCACAGGTAAAAAATGTCTCACGGGTAAAACAAATCTCACGTTTAAGAATTCTCGCGTGTAAAAAAAGTCTCATGGTTAGAGAAGTCTTACGGGTAAAAAAACTCTCAGAGGTGGAAAAATTCTCATGGGTAAAAAGTCTCATGGGTAAAAAAATTCTCACAGGTAAAAAAAGTCTCACGGGTAAAAAAACATCTGACGGGTAAAAAACCAAAGTCTCAGAGGTTAAAAGTCCCATAGGTGAAAAATGTCTCACGGGAAAAAAAGCCTGATGAGTCAAAAAAGTCTGACGGGTAAAGAAATCTCATGGGTAAAAACTCTAACGGGTAAAATAGTCTCACAGGTAAAAAATGTCTCACGGGTAAAACAAATCTCACGTTTAAGAATTCTCGCGTGTAAAAAAAGTCTCATGGTTAGAGAAGTCTTTCGGGTAAAAAAACTCTCAGAGGTGGAAAAATTCTCATGGGAAAAAAAAGTCTCACAGGTAAAAAAAGTCTCACAGGTAAAAAAACATCTGACGGGTAAAAAACCAAAGTCTCAGAGGTTAAAAGTCCCATAGGTGAAAAATGTCTCACGGGAAAAAAAGCCTGATGAGTCAAAAAAGTCTGACGGGTAAAGAAATCTCATGGGTTAAGACTCTAACGGGTAAAATAGTCTCACAGGTAAAAAATGTCTCACGGGTAAAATAAATCTCACCTTTTAAAATTCTCGCGTGTAAAAAAAGTCTCAAGGTTAGAAAAGTCTTTCGGGTAAAAAAACTCTCAGAGGTGGAAAAATTCTCATGGGAAAAAAAAGTCTCACAGGTAAAAAAAGTCTCACGGGTAAAAAAACATCTGACGGGTAAAAAACCAAAGTCTCAGAGGTTAAAAGTCCCATAGGTAAAAAATGTCTCACGGGAAAAAAAGCCTGATGAGTCAAAAAAGTCTGACGGGTAAAGAAATCTCATGGGTAAAAACTCTAACGGGTAAAATAGTCTCACAGGTAAAAAATGTCTCACGGGTAAAACAAATCTCACGTTTAAGAATTCTCGCATGTAAAAAAAGTCTCATGGTTAGAGAAGTCTTACGGGTAAAAAAACTCTCAGAGGTGGAAAAATTCTCATGGGTAAAAAGTCTCATGGGTAAAAAAAGTCTCACAGGTAAAAAAAGTCTCACGGGTAAAAAACATCTGACGGGTAAAAAACCAAAGTCTCAGAGGTTAACAGTCCCATAGGTGAAAAATGTCTCACGGGAAAAAAAGCCTGATGAGTCAAAAAAGTCTGACGGGTAAAGAAATCTCATGGGTTAAAACTCTAACGGGTAAAATAGTCTCACAGGTAAAAAATGTCTCACGGGTAAAATAAATCTCACCTTTAAAAATTCTCGCGTGTAAAAAAAGTCTCAAGGTTAGAGAAGTCTTTCGGGTAAAAAAACTCTCAGAGGTGGAAAAATTCTCATGGGAAAAAAAAGTCTCACAGGTAAAAAAAGTCTCACGGGTAAAAAAACATCTGACGGGTAAAAAAAACAAAGTCTCAGAGGTTAAAAGTCCCATAGGTAAAAAATGTCACACGGGAAAAAAAGCCTGATGAGTCAAAAAAGTCTGACGGGTAAAGAAATCTCATGGGTAAAAACTCTAATGGGTAAAATAGTCTCACAGGTAAAAAATGTCTCACGGGTAAAACAAATCTCACGTTTAAGAATTCTCGCGTGTAAAAAAAGTCTCATGGTTAGAGAAGTCTTACGGGTAAAAAAACTCTCAGAGGTGGAAAAATTCTCATGGCTAAAAAGTCTCATGGGTAAAAAAAGTCTCACAGGTAAAAAAAGTCTCACGGGTAAAAAAACATCTGACGGGTAAAAAACCAAAGTCTCAGAGGTTAAAAGTCCCATAGGTGAAAAATGTCTCACGGGAAAAAAAGCCTGATGAGTCAAAAAAGTCTGACGGGTAAAGAAATCTCATGGGTAAAAACTCTAACGGGTAAAATAGTCTCACAGGTAAAAAATGTCTCACGGGTAAAACAAATTTCAGGTTTAAAAATTCTCGCGTGTAAAAAAAGTCTCAAGGTTAGAGAAGTCTTTCGGGTAAAAAAACTCTCAGAGGTGGAAAAATTCTCATGGGAAAAAAAAGTCTCACAGGTAAAAAAAGTCTCACGGGTAAAAAAACATCTGACGGGTAAAAAACCAAAGTCTCAGAGGTTAAAAGTCCCATAGGTGAAAAATGTCTCACGGGAAAAAAAGCCTGATGAGTCAAAAAAGTCTGACGGGTAAAGAAATCTCATGGGTAAAAACTCTAACGGGTAAAATAGTCTCACAGGTAAAAAATGTCTCACGGGTAAAATAAATCTCACTTTTAAAAATTCTCGCGTGTAAAAAAAGTCTCAAGGTTAGAGAAGTCTTTCGGGTAAAAAAACTCTCAGAGGTGGAAAAATTCTCATGGGTAAAAAAAGTCTCACAGGTAAAAAAAGTCTCACGGGTAAAAAAACATCTGACGGGTAAAAAACCAAAGTCTCAGAGGTTAAAAGTCCCATAGGTGAAAAATGTCTCACGGGAAAAAAAGCCTGATGAGTCAAAAAAGTCTGACGGGTAAAGAAATCTCATGGGTAAAAACTCTAACGGGTAAAATAGTCTCACAGGTAAAAAATGTCTCACGGGTAAAATAAATCTCACTTTTAAAAATTCTCGCGTGTAAAAAAAGTCTCAAGGTTAGAGAAGTCTTTCGGGTAAAAAAACTCTCAGAGGTGGAAAAATTCTCATGGGAAAAAAAAGTCTCACAGGTAAAAAAAGTCTCACGGGTAAAAAAACATCTGACGGGTAAAAAAACAAAGTCTCAGAGGTTAAAAGTCCCATAGGTGAAAAATGTCTCACGGGAAAAAAAGCCTGATGAGTCAAAAAAGTCTGACGGGTAAAGAAATCTCATGGGTAAAAACTCTAACGGGTAAAATAGTCTCACAGGTAAAAAATGTCTCACGGGTAAAACAAATCTCACGTTTAAGAATTCTCGCGTGTAAAAAAAGTCTCATGGTTAGAGAAGTCTTACGGGTAAAAAAACTCTCAGAGGTGGAAAAATTCTCATGGGAAAAATGTCAACACAGGTAAAAAAAGTCTGACAGGTAAGAAAAGTCTCACGGGAAAAAAAATATCTGACGGGTAAAAAACCAAAGTCTCAGAGGTTAAAAGTCCCATAGGTGAAAAATGTCTCACGGGAAAAAAAGCCTGATGAGTCAAAAAAGTCTGACGGGTAAAGAAATCTCATGGGTAAAAACTCTAACGGGTAAAATAGTCTCATAGGTAAAAAATGTCTCACGGGTAAAATAAATCTCACTTTTAAAAATTCTCGCGTGTAAAAAAAGTCTCAAGGTTAGAGAAGTCTTTCGGGTAAAAAAACTCTCAGAGGTGGAAAAATTCTCATGGGAAAAAAAAGTCTCACAGGTAAAAAAAGTCTCACGGGTAAAAAAACATCTGACGGGTAAAAAACCAAAGTCTCAGAGGTTAAAAGTCCCATAGGTGAAAAATGTCTCACGGGAAAAAAAGCCTGATGAGTCAAAAAAGTCTGACGGGTAAAGAAATCTCATGGGTAAAAACTCTAACGGGTAAAATAGTCTCACAGGTAAAAAATGTCTCACGGGTAAAACAAATTTCAGGTTTAAAAATTCTCGCGTGTAAAAAAAGTCTCAAGGTTAGAGAAGTCTTTCGGGTAAAAAAACTCTCAGAGGTGGAAAAATTCTCATGGGAATAATGTGAACACAGGTAAAAAAAGTCTCAGAGGTAAAAAAAGTCTCACGGGAAAAAAAACATCTGACGGGTAAAAAACCAAAGTCTCAGAGGTTAAAAGTCCCATAGGTGAAAAATGTCTCACGGGAAAAAAAGCCTGATGAGTCAAAAAAGTCTGACGGGTAAAGAAATCTCATGGGTAAAAACTCTAACGGGTAAAATAGTCTCACAGGTAAAAAATGTCTCACGGGTAAAATAAATCTCACTTTTAAAAATTCTCGCGTGTAAAAAAAGTCCCAAGGTTAGAGAAGTCTTTCGGGTAAAAAAACTCTCAGAGGTGGAAAAATTCTCATGGGAAAAAAAAAGTCTCACAGGTAAAAAAAGTCTCACGGGTAAAAAAACATCTGACGGGTAAAAAACCAAAGTCTCAGAGGTTAAAAGTCCCATAGGTGAAAAATGTCTCACGGGAAAAAAAGCCTGATGAGTCAAAAAAGTCTGACGGGTAAAGAAATCTCATGGGTTAAAACTCTAACGGGTAAAATAGTCTCACAGGTAAAAAATGTCTCACGGGTAAAACAAATTTCAGGTTTAAAAATTCTCGCGTGTAAAAAAAGTCTCATGGTTAGAGAAGTCTTACGGGTAAAAAAACTCTCAGAGGTGGAAAAATTCTCATGGGTAAAAAGTCTCATGGGTAAAAAAAGTCTCACAGGTAAAAAAAGTCTCACGGGTAAAAAAACATCTGACGGGTAAAAAACCAAAGTCTCAGAGGTTAAAAGTCCCATAGGTGAAAAATGTCTCACGGGAAAAAAAGCCTGATGAGTCAAAAAAGTCTGACGGGTAAAGAAATCTCATGGGTAAAAACTCTAACGGGTAAAATAGTCTCACAGGTAAAAAATGTCACACGGGTAAAACAAATCTCACGTTTAAAAATATCTGTCGTGTAAAAAAAGTCTCATGGTTAGAGAAGTCTTACGGGTAAAAAAACTCTCAGAGGTGGAAAAATTCTCATGGGAAAAATGTCAACACAGGTAAAAAAAGTCTGACAGGTAAGAAAAGTCTCACGGGAAAAAAAATATCTGACGGGTAAAAAACCAAAGTCTCAGAGGTTAAAAGTCCCATAGGTGAAAAATGTCTCACGGGAAAAAAAGCCTGATGAGTCAAAAAAGTCTGACGGGTAAAGAAATCTCATGGGTAAAAACTCTAACGGGTAAAATAGTCTCACAGGTAAAAAATGTCTCACGGGTAAAATAAATCTCACTTTTAAAAATTCTCGCGTGTAAAAAAAGTCTCATGGTTAGAGAAGTCTTTCGGGTAAAAAAACTCTCAGAGGTGGAAAAATTCTCATGGGAAAAAAAAAGTCTCACAGGTAAAAAAAGTCTCACGGGTAAAAAAACATCTGACGGGTAAAAAACCAAAGTCTCAGAGGTTAAAAGTCCCATAGGTGAAAAATGTCTCACGGGAAAAAAAGCCTGATGAGTCAAAAAAGTCTGACGGGTAAAGAAATCTCATGGGTTAAAACTCTAACGGGTAAAATAGTCTCACAGGTAAAAAATGTCTCACGGGTAAAACAAATTTCAGGTTTAAAAATTCTCGCGTGTAAAAAAAGTCTCATGGTTAGAGAAGTCTTACGGGTAAAAAAACTCTCAGAGGTGGAAAAATTCTCATGGGTAAAAAGTCTCATGGGTAAAAAAAGTCTCACAGGTAAAAAAAGTCTCACGGGTAAAAAAACATCTGACGGGTAAAAAACCAAAGTCTCAGAGGTTAAAAGTCCCATAGGTGAAAAATGTCTCACGGGAAAAAAAGCCTGATGAGTCAAAAAAGTCTGACGGGTAAAGAAATCTCATGGGTAAAAACTCTAACGGGTAAAATAGTCTCACAGGTAAAAAATGTCACACGGGTAAAACAAATCTCACGTTTAAAAATATCTGTCGTGTAAAAAAAGTCTCATGGTTAGAGAAGTCTTACGGGTAAAAAAACTCTCAGAGGTGGAAAAATTCTCATGGGAAAAATGTCAACACAGGTAAAAAAAGTCTGACAGGTAAGAAAAGTCTCACGGGAAAAAAAATATCTGACGGGTAAAAAACCAAAGTCTCAGAGGTTAAAAGTCCCATAGGTGAAAAATGTCTCACGGGAAAAAAAGCCTGATGAGTCAAAAAAGTCTGACGGGTAAAGAAATCTCATGGGTAAAAACTCTAACGGGTAAAATAGTCTCACAGGTAAAAAATGTCTCACGGGTAAAATAAATCTCACTTTTAAAAATTCTCGCGTGTAAAAAAAGTCTCATGGTTAGAGAAGTCTTTCGGGTAAAAAAACTCTCAGAGGTGGAAAAATTCTCATGGGAAAAAAAAAGTCTCACAGGTAAAAAAAGTCTCACGGGTAAAAAAACATCTGACGGGTAAAAAACCAAAGTCTCAGAGGTTAAAAGTCCCATAGGTGAAAAATGTCTCACGGGAAAAAAAGCCTGATGAGTCAAAAAAGTCTGACGGGTAAAGAAATCTCATGGGTAAAAACTCTAACGGGTAAAATAGTCTCACAGGTAAAAAATGTCACACGGGTAAAACAAATCTCACGTTTAAAAATATCTGTCGTGTAAAAAAAGTCTCATGGTTAGAGAAGTCTTTCGGGTAAAAAAACTGTCAGAGGTGGAAAAATTCTCATGGGAAAAATGTCAACACAGGTAAAAAAAGTCTGACAGGTAAGAAAAGTCTCACGGGAAAAAAAATATCTGACGGGTAAAAAACCAAAGTCTCAGAGGTTAAAAGTCCCATAGGTGAAAAATGTCTCACGGGAAAAAAAGCCTGATGAGTCAAAAAAGTCTGACGGGTAAAGAAATCTCATGGGTAAAAACACTAACGGGTAAAATAGTCTCACAGGTAAAAAATGTCTCACGGGTAAAATAAATCTCACGTTTAAGAATTCTCGCGTGTAAAAAAAGTCTCATGGTTAGAGAAGTCTTACGGGTAAAAAAACTCTCAGAGGTGGAAAAATTCTCATGGCTAAAAAGTCTCATGGGTAAAAAAAGTCTGACAGGTAAGAAAAGTCTCACGGGTAAAAAAATATCTGACGGGTAAAAAACCAAAGTCTCAGAGGTTAAAAGTCCCATAGGTGAAAAATGTCTCACGGGAAAAAAAGCCTGATGAGTCAAAAAAGTCTGACGGGTAAAGAAATCTCATGGGTAAAAACTCTAACGGGTAAAATAGTCTCACAGGTAAAAAATGTCTCACGGGTAAAACAAATTTCAGGTTTAAAAATTCTCGCGTGTAAAAAAAGTCTCATGGTTAGAGAAGTCTTTCGGATAAAAAAACTCTCAGAGGTGGAAAAATTCTCATGGGAAAAAAAAGTCTCACAGGTAAAAAAAGTCTCACGGGTAAAAAAACATCTGACGGGTAAAAAAACAAAGTCTCAGAGGTTAAAAGTCCCATAGGTGAAAAATGTCTCACGGGAAAAAAAGCCTGATGAGTCAAAAAAGTCTGACGGGTAAAGAAATCTCATGGGTTAAAACTCTAACGGGTAAAATAGTCTCACAGGTAAAAAATGTCTCACGGGTAAAACAAATCTCACGTTTAAGAATTCTCGCGTGTAAAAAAAGTCTCATGGTTAGAGAAGTCTTACGGGTAAAAAAACTCTCAGAGGTGGAAAAATTCTCATGGCTAAAAAGTCTCATGGGTAAAAAAAGTCTGTACAGGTAAGAAAAGTCTCACGGGTAAAAAAATATCTGACGGGTAAAAAACCAAAGTCTCAGAGGTTAAAAGTCCCATAGGTGAAAAATGTCTCACGGGAAAAAAAGCCTGATGAGTCAAAAAAGTCTGACGGGTAAAGAAATCTCATGGGTAAAAACTCTAACGGGTAAAATAGTCTCACAGGTAAAAAATGTCTCACGGGTAAAACAAATTTCAGGTTTAAAAATTCTCGCGTGTAAAAAAAGTCTCATGGTTAGAGAAGTCTTTCGGGTAAAAAAACTCTCAGAGGTGGAAAAATTCTCATGGGAAAAAAAAGTCTCACAGGTAAAAAAAGTCTCACGGGTAAAAAAACATCTGACGGGTAAAAAACCAAAGTCTCAGAGGTTAAAAGTCCCATAGGTGAAAAATGTCTCACGGGAAAAAAAGCCTGATGAGTCAAAAAAGTCTGACGGGTAAAGAAATCTCATGGGTTAAAACTCTAACGGGTAAAATAGTCTCACAGGTAAAAAATGTCTCACGGGTAAAATAAATCTCACCTTTAAAAATTCTCGCGTGTAAAAAAAGTCTCAAGGTTAGAGAAGTCTTTCGGGTAAAAAAACTCTCAGAGGTGGAAAAATTCTCATGGGAAAAAAAAGTCTCACAGGTAAAAAAAGTCTCACGGGTAAAAAAACATCTGACGGGTAAAAAAACAAAGTCTCAGAGGTTAAAAGTCCCATAGGTGAAAAATGTCTCACGGGAAAAAAAGCCTGATGAGTCAAAAAAGTCTGACGGGTAAAGAAATCTCATGGGTAAAAACACTAACGGGTAAAATAGTCTCACAGGTAAAAAATGTCTCACGGGTAAAACAAATCTCACGTTTAAGAATTCTCGCGTGTAAAAAAAGTCTCAAGGTTAGAGAAGTCTTTCGGGTAAAAAAACTCTCAGAGGTGGAAAAATTCTCATGGGAAAAAAAAGTCTCACAGGTAAAAAAAGTCTCACGGGTAAAAAAACATCTGACGGGTAAAAAACCAAAGTCTCAGAGGTTAAAAGTCCCATAGGTGAAAAATGTCTCACGGGAAAAAAAGCCTGATGAGTCAAAAAAGTCTGACGGGTAAAGAAATCGCATGGGTAAAAACTCTAACGGGTAAAATAGTCTCACAGGTAAAAAATGTCACACGGGTAAAACAAATCTCACGTTTAAAAATATCTGTCGTGTAAAAAAAGTCTCATGGTTAGAGAAGTCTTACGGGTAAAAAAACTCTCAGAGGTGGAAAAATTCTCATGGGAAAAATGTCAACACAGGTAAAAAAAGTCTGACAGGTAAGAAAAGTCTCACGGGAAAAAAAATATCTGACGGGTAAAAAACCAAAGTCTCAGAGGTTAAAAGTCCCATAGGTGAAAAATGTCTCACGGGAAAAAAAGCCTGATGAGTCAAAAAAGTCTGACGGGTAAAGAAATCTCATGGGTAAAAACACTAACGGGTAAAATAGTCTCACAGGTAAAAAATGTCTCACGGGTAAAACAAATCTCACGTTTAAGAATTCTCGCGTGTAAAAAAAGTCTCATGGTTAGAGAAGTCTTACGGGTAAAAAAACTCTCAGAGGTGGAAAAATTCTCATGGCTAAAAAGTCTCATGGGTAAAAAAAGTCTGTACAGGTAAGAAAAGTCTCACGGGTAAAAAAACATCTGACGGGTAAAAAACCAAAGTCTCAGAGGTTAAAAGTCCCATAGGTGAAAAATGTCTCACGGGAAAAAAAGCCTGATGAGTCAAAAAAGTCTGACGGGTAAAGAAATCTCATGGGTAAAAACTCTAACGGGTAAAATAGTCTCACAGGTAAAAAATGTCTCACAGGTAAAACAAATCTCACGTTTAAAAATATCTGTCGTGTAAAAAAAGTCTCATGGTTAGAGAAGTCTTACGGGTAAAAAAACTCTCAGAGGTGGAAAAATTCTCATGGGTAAAAAGTCTCATGGGTAAAAAAAGTCTCACAGGTAAAAAAAGTCTCACGGGTAAAAAAACATCTGACGGGTAAAAAACCAAAGTCTCAGAGGTTAAAAGTCCCATAGGTGAAAAATGTCTCACGGGAAAAAAAGCCTGATGAGTCAAAAAAGTCTGACGGGTAAAGAAATCTCATGGGTAAAAACTCTAACGGGTAAAATAGTCTCACAGGTAAAAAATGTCACACGGGTAAAACAAATCTCACGTTTAAAAATATCTGTCGTGTAAAAAAAGTCTCATGGTTAGAGAAGTCTTACGGGTAAAAAAACTCTCAGAGGTGGAAAAATTCTCATGGGAAAAATGTCAACACAGGTAAAAAAAGTCTGACAGGTAAGAAAAGTCTCACGGGAAAAAAAATATCTGACGGGTAAAAAACCAAAGTCTCAGAGGTTAAAAGTCCCATAGGTGAAAAATGTCTCACGGGAAAAAAAGCCTGATGAGTCAAAAAAGTCTGACGGGTAAAGAAATCTCATGGGTAAAAACTCTAACGGGTAAAATAGTCTCACAGGTAAAAAATGTCTCACGGGTAAAATAAATCTCACTTTTAAAAATTCTCGCGTGTAAAAAAAGTCTCAAGGTTAGAGAAGTCTTTCGGGTAAAAAAACTCTCAGAGGTGGAAAAATTCTCATGGGAAAAAAAAAGTCTCACAGGTAAAAAAAGTCTCACGGGTAAAAAAACATCTGACGGGTAAAAAACCAAAGTCTCAGAGGTTAAAAGTCCCATAGGTGAAAAATGTCTCACGGGAAAAAAAGCCTGATGAGTCAAAAAAGTCTGACGGGTAAAGAAATCTCATGGGTAAAAACTCTAACGGGTAAAATAGTCTCACAGGTAAAAAATGTCACACGGGTAAAACAAATCTCACGTTTAAAAATATCTGTCGTGTAAAAAAAGTCTCATGGTTAGAGAAGTCTTTCGGGTAAAAAAACTGTCAGAGGTGGAAAAATTCTCATGGGAAAAATGTCAACACAGGTAAAAAAAGTCTGACAGGTAAGAAAAGTCTCACGGGAAAAAAAATATCTGACGGGTAAAAAACCAAAGTCTCAGAGGTTAAAAGTCCCATAGGTGAAAAATGTCTCACGGGAAAAAAAGCCTGATGAGTCAAAA
Source organism: Falco punctatus (assembly GCF_963210335.1). NCBI lineage: Eukaryota > Metazoa > Chordata > Aves > Falconiformes > Falconidae > Falco > Falco punctatus. The sequence continues at coordinate 231,517 of NC_137597.1, forward strand.
AAGTCTGACGGGTAAAGAAATCTCATGGGTAAAAACACTAACGGGTAAAATAGTCTCACAGGTAAAAAATGTCTCACGGGTAAAATAAATCTCACGTTTAAGAATTCTCGCGTGTAAAAAAAGTCTCATGGTTAGAGAAGTCTTACGGGTAAAAAAACTCTCAGAGGTGGAAAAATTCTCATGGCTAAAAAGTCTCATGGGTAAAAAAAGTCTGACAGGTAAGAAAAGTCTCACGGGTAAAAAAATATCTGACGGGTAAAAAACCAAAGTCTCAGAGGTTAAAAGTCCCATAGGTGAAAAATGTCTCACGGGAAAAAAAGCCTGATGAGTCAAAAAAGTCTGACGGGTAAAGAAATCTCATGGGTAAAAACTCTAACGGGTAAAATAGTCTCACAGGTAAAAAATGTCTCACGGGTAAAACAAATTTCAGGTTTAAAAATTCTCGCGTGTAAAAAAAGTCTCATGGTTAGAGAAGTCTTACGGGTAAAAAAACTCTCAGAGGTGGAAAAATTCTCATGGGAAAAAAAAGTCTCACAGGTAAAAAAAGTCTCACGGGTAAAAAAACATCTGACGGGTAAAAAACCAAAGTCTCAGAGGTTAAAAGTCCCATAGGTGAAAAATGTCTCACGGGAAAAAAAGCCTGATGAGTCAAAAAAGTCTGACGGGTAAAGAAATCTCATGGGTTAAAACTCTAACGGGTAAAATAGTCTCACAGGTAAAAAATGTCTCACGGGTAAAACAAATCTCACGTTTAAGAATTCTCGCGTGTAAAAAAAGTCTCATGGTTAGAGAAGTCTTACGGGTAAAAAAACTCTCAGAGGTGGAAAAATTCTCATGGCTAAAAAGTCTCATGGGTAAAAAAAGTCTGTACAGGTAAGAAAAGTCTCACGGGTAAAAAAATATCTGACGGGTAAAAAACCAAAGTCTCAGAGGTTAAAAGTCCCATAGGTGAAAAATGTCTCACGGGAAAAAAAGCCTGATGAGTCAAAAAAGTCTGACGGGTAAAGAAATCTCATGGGTAAAAACTCTAACGGGTAAAATAGTCTCACAGGTAAAAAATGTCTCACGGGTAAAACAAATTTCAGGTTTAAAAATTCTCGCGTGTAAAAAAAGTCTCATGGTTAGAGAAGTCTTTCGGGTAAAAAAACTCTCAGAGGTGGAAAAATTCTCATGGGAAAAAAAAGTCTCACAGGTAAAAAAAGTCTCACGGGTAAAAAAACATCTGACGGGTAAAAAACCAAAGTCTCAGAGGTTAAAAGTCCCATAGGTGAAAAATGTCTCACGGGAAAAAAAGCCTGATGAGTCAAAAAAGTCTGACGGGTAAAGAAATCTCATGGGTTAAAACTCTAACGGGTAAAATAGTCTCACAGGTAAAAAATGTCTCACGGGTAAAATAAATCTCACCTTTAAAAATTCTCGCGTGTAAAAAAAGTCTCAAGGTTAGAGAAGTCTTTCGGGTAAAAAAACTCTCAGAGGTGGAAAAATTCTCATGGGAAAAAAAAGTCTCACAGGTAAAAAAAGTCTCACGGGTAAAAAAACATCTGACGGGTAAAAAAACAAAGTCTCAGAGGTTAAAAGTCCCATAGGTGAAAAATGTCTCACGGGAAAAAAAGCCTGATGAGTCAAAAAAGTCTGACGGGTAAAGAAATCTCATGGGTAAAAACACTAACGGGTAAAATAGTCTCACAGGTAAAAAATGTCTCACGGGTAAAACAAATCTCACGTTTAAGAATTCTCGCGTGTAAAAAAAGTCTCAAGGTTAGAGAAGTCTTTCGGGTAAAAAAACTCTCAGAGGTGGAAAAATTCTCATGGGAAAAAAAAGTCTCACAGGTAAAAAAAGTCTCACGGGTAAAAAAACATCTGACGGGTAAAAAACCAAAGTCTCAGAGGTTAAAAGTCCCATAGGTGAAAAATGTCTCACGGGAAAAAAAGCCTGATGAGTCAAAAAAGTCTGACGGGTAAAGAAATCGCATGGGTAAAAACTCTAACGGGTAAAATAGTCTCACAGGTAAAAAATGTCACACGGGTAAAACAAATCTCACGTTTAAAAATATCTGTCGTGTAAAAAAAGTCTCATGGTTAGAGAAGTCTTACGGGTAAAAAAACTCTCAGAGGTGGAAAAATTCTCATGGGAAAAATGTCAACACAGGTAAAAAAAGTCTGACAGGTAAGAAAAGTCTCACGGGAAAAAAAATATCTGACGGGTAAAAAACCAAAGTCTCAGAGGTTAAAAGTCCCATAGGTGAAAAATGTCTCACGGGAAAAAAAGCCTGATGAGTCAAAAAAGTCTGACGGGTAAAGAAATCTCATGGGTAAAAACACTAACGGGTAAAATAGTCTCACAGGTAAAAAATGTCTCACGGGTAAAACAAATCTCACGTTTAAGAATTCTCGCGTGTAAAAAAAGTCTCATGGTTAGAGAAGTCTTACGGGTAAAAAAACTCTCAGAGGTGGAAAAATTCTCATGGCTAAAAAGTCTCATGGGTAAAAAAAGTCTGTACAGGTAAGAAAAGTCTCACGGGTAAAAAAACATCTGACGGGTAAAAAACCAAAGTCTCAGAGGTTAAAAGTCCCATAGGTGAAAAATGTCTCACGGGAAAAAAAGCCTGATGAGTCAAAAAAGTCTGACGGGTAAAGAAATCTCATGGGTAAAAACTCTAACGGGTAAAATAGTCTCACAGGTAAAAAATGTCTCACAGGTAAAACAAATCTCACGTTTAAAAATATCTGTCGTGTAAAAAAAGTCTCATGGTTAGAGAAGTCTTACGGGTAAAAAAACTCTCAGAGGTGGAAAAATTCTCATGGGAAAAATGTCAACACAGGTAAAAAAAGTCTGACAGGTAAGAAAAGTCTCACGGGAAAAAAAATATCTGACGGGTAAAAAACCAAAGTCTCAGAGGTTAAAAGTCCCATAGGTGAAAAATGTCTCACGGGAAAAAAAGCCTGATGAGTCAAAAAAGTCTGACGGGTAAAGAAGTCTCATGGGTTAAAACTCTAACGGGTAAAATAGTCTCACAGGTAAAAAATGTCTCACGGGTAAAACAAATTTCAGGTTTAAAAATTCTCGCGTGTAAAAAAAGTCTCATGGTTAGAGAAGTCTTTCGGGTAAAAAAACTCTCAGAGGTGGAAAAATTCTCATGGGAAAAAAAAGTCTCACAGGTAAAAAAAGTCTCACGGGTAAAAAAACATCTGACGGGTAAAAAACCAAAGTCTCAGAGGTTAAAAGTCCCATAGGTGAAAAATGTCTCACGGGAAAAAAAGCCTGATGAGTCAAAAAAGTCTGACGGGTAAAGAAGTCTCATGGGTTAAAACTCTAACGGGTAAAATAGTCTCACAGGTAAAAAATGTCTCACGGGTAAAATAAATCTCACCTTTAAAAATTCTCGTGTGTAAAAAAAGTCTCAAGGTTAGAGAAGTCTTTCGGGTAAAAAAACTCTCAGAGGTGGAAAAATTCTCATGGGAAAAAAAAGTCTCACAGGTAAAAAAAGTCTCACGGGTAAAAAAACATCTGACGGGTAAAAAAACAAAGTCTCAGAGGTTAAAAGTCCCATAGGTAAAAAATGTCTCACGGGAAAAAAAGCCTGATGAGTCAAAAAAGTCTGACGGGTAAAGAAATCTCATGGGTAAAAACTCTAACGGGTAAAATAGTCTCACAGGTAAAAAATGTCTCACGGGTAAAACAAATCTCACGTTTAAGAATTCTCGCGTGTAAAAAAAGTCTCATGGTTAGAGAAGTCTTACGGGTAAAAAAACTCTCAGAGGTGGAAAAATTCTCATGGGTAAAAAGTCTCATGGGTAAAAAAAGTCTCACAGGTAAAAAAAGTCTCACGGGTAAAAAAACATCTGACGGGTAAAAAACCAAAGTCTCAGAGGTTAAAAGTCCCATAGGTGAAAAATGTCTCACGGGAAAAAAAGCCTGATGAGTCAAAAAAGTCTGACGGGTAAAGAAATCTCATGGGTAAAAACTCTAACGGGTAAAATAGTCTCACAGGTAAAAAATGTCTCACGGGTAAAATAAATCTCACTTTTAAAAATTCTCGCGTGTAAAAAAAGTCTCAAGGTTAGAGAAGTCTTTCGGGTAAAAAAACTCTCAGAGGTGGAAAAATTCTCATGGGAAAAAAAAGTCTCACAGGTAAAAAAAGTCTCACGGGTAAAAAAACATCTGACGGGTAAAAAACCAAAGTCTCAGAGGTTAAAAGTCCCATAGGTGAAAAATGTCTCACGGGAAAAAAAGCCTGATGAGTCAAAAAAGTCTGACGGGTAAAGAAATCTCATGGGTAAAAACTCTAACGGGTAAAATAGTCTCACAGGTAAAAAATGTCACACGGGTAAAACAAATCTCACGTTTAAAAATATCTGTCGTGTAAAAAAAGTCTCATGGTTAGAGAAGTCTTACGGGTAAAAAAACTCTCAGAGGTGGAAAAATTCTCATGGGAAAAATGTCAACACAGGTAAAAAAAGTCTGACAGGTAAGAAAAGTCTCACGGGAAAAAAAATATCTGACGGGTAAAAAACCAAAGTCTCAGAGGTTAAAAGTCCCATAGGTGAAAAATGTCTCACGGGAAAAAAAGCCTGATGAGTCAAAAAAGTCTGACGGGTAAAGAAATCTCATGGGTAAAAACACTAACGGGTAAAATAGTCTCACAGGTAAAAAATGTCTCACGGGTAAAACAAATCTCACGTTTAAGAATTCTCACGTGTAAAAAAAGTCTCATGGTTAGAGAAGTCTTACGGGTAAAAAAACTCTCAGAGGTGGAAAAATTCTCATGGCTAAAAAGTCTCATGGGTAAAAAAAGTCTGTACAGGTAAGAAAAGTCTCACGGGTAAAAAAATATCTGACGGGTAAAAAACCAAAGTCTCAGAGGTTAAAAGTCCCATAGGTGAAAAATGTCTCACGGGAAAAAAAGCCTGATGAGTCAAAAAAGTCTGACGGGTAAAGAAATCTCATGGGTAAAAACTCTAACGGGTAAAATAGTCTCACAGGTAAAAAATGTCTCACGGGTAAAACAAATTTCAGGTTTAAAAATTCTCGCGTGTAAAAAAAGTCTCAAGGTTAGAGAAGTCTTTCGGGTAAAAAAACTCTCAGAGGTGGAAAAATTCTCATGGGAAAAAAAAGTCTCACAGGTAAAAAAAGTCTCACGGGTAAAAAAACATCTGACGGGTAAAAAACCAAAGTCTCAGAGGTTAAAAGTCCCATAGGTGAAAAATGTCTCACGGGAAAAAAAGCCTGATGAGTCAAAAAAGTCTGACGGGTAAAGAAATCTCATGGGTTAAAACTCTAACGGGTAAAATAGTCTCACAGGTAAAAAATGTCTCACGGGTAAAACAAATCTCACGTTTAAGAATTCTCGCGTGTAAAAAAAGTCTCATGGTTAGAGAAGTCTTACGGGTAAAAAAACTCTCAGAGGTGGAAAAATTCTCATGGGTAAAAAGTCTCATGGGTAAAAAAAGTCTGACAGGTAAGAAAAGTCTCACGGGAAAAAAAATATCTGACGGGTAAAAAACCAAAGTCTCAGAGGTTAAAAGTCCCATAGGTGAAAAATGTCTCACGGGAAAAAAAGCCTGATGAGTCAAAAAAGTCTGACGGGTAAAGAAATCTCATGGGTAAAAACTCTAACGGGTAAAATAGTCTCACAGGTAAAAAATGTCTCACGGGTAAAACAAATCTCACGTTTAAAAATATCTGTCGTGTAAAAAAAGTCTCATGGTTAGAGAAGTCTTTCGGGTAAAAAAACTCTCAGAGGTGGAAAAATTCTCATGGGAAAAATGTCAACACAGGTAAAAAAAGTCTGACAGGTAAGAAAAGTCTCACGGGAAAAAAAATATCTGACGGGTAAAAAACCAAAGTCTCAGAGGTTAAAAGTCCCATAGGTGAAAAATGTCTCACGGGAAAAAAAGCCTGATGAGTCAAAAAAGTCTGACGGGTAAAGAAATCTCATGGGTAAAAACTCTAACGGGTAAAATAGTCTCACAGGTAAAAAATGTCTCACGGGTAAAATAAATCTCACGTTTAAGAATTCTCGCGTGTAAAAAAAGTCTCATGGTTAGAGAAGTCTTACGGGTAAAAAAACTCTCAGAGGTGGAAAAATTCTCATGGCTAAAAAGTCTCATGGGTAAAAAAAGTCTGTACAGGTAAGAAAAGTCTCACGGGTAAAAAAATATCTGACGGGTAAAAAACCAAAGTCTCAGAGGTTAAAAGTCCCATAGGTGAAAAATGTCTCACGGGAAAAAAAGCCTGATGAGTCAAAAAAGTCTGACGGGTAAAGAAATCTCATGGGTTAAAACTCTAACGGGTAAAATAGTCTCACAGGTAAAAAATGTCTCACGGGTAAAACAAATCTCACGTTTAAGAATTCTCGCGTGTAAAAAAAGTCTCATGGTTAGAGAAGTCTTACGGGTAAAAAAACTCTCAGAGGTGGAAAAATTCTCATGGGTAAAAAGTCTCATGGGTAAAAAAAGTCTCACAGGTAAAAAAAGTCTCACGGGTAAAAAAACATCTGACGGGTAAAAAACCAAAGTCTCAGAGGTTAAAAGTCCCATAGGTGAAAAATGTCTCACGGGAAAAAAAGCCTGATGAGTCAAAAAAGTCTGACGGGTAAAGAAATCTCATGGGTAAAAACTCTAACGGGTAAAATAGTCTCACAGGTAAAAAATGTCTCACGGGTAAAACAAATCTCACGTTTAAAAATATCTGTCGTGTAAAAAAAGTCTCATGGTTAGAGAAGTCTTTCGGGTAAAAAAACTCTCAGAGGTGGAAAAATTCTCATGGGAAAAATGTCAACACAGGTAAAAAAAGTCTGACAGGTAAGAAAAGTCTCACGGGAAAAAAAATATCTGACGGGTAAAAAACCAAAGTCTCAGAGGTTAAAAGTCCCATAGGTGAAAAATGTCTCACGGGAAAAAAAGCCTGATGAGTCAAAAAAGTCTGACGGGTAAAGAAATCTCATGGGTAAAAACACTAACGGGTAAAATAGTCTCACAGGTAAAAAATGTCTCACGGGTAAAACAAATCTCACGTTTAAGAATTCTCGCGTGTAAAAAAAGTCTCATGGTTAGAGAAGTCTTACGGGTAAAAAAACTCTCAGAGGTGGAAAAATTCTCATGGCTAAAAAGTCTCATGGGTAAAAAAAGTCTGTACAGGTAAGAAAAGTCTCACGGGTAAAAAAACATCTGACGGGTAAAAAACCAAAGTCTCAGAGGTTAAAAGTCCCATAGGTGAAAAATGTCTCACGGGAAAAAAAGCCTGATGAGTCAAAAAAGTCTGACGGGTAAAGAAATCTCATGGGTAAAAACTCTAACGGGTAAAATAGTCTCACAGGTAAAAAATGTCTCACGGGTAAAACAAATTTCAGGTTTAAAAATTCTCGCGTGTAAAAAAAGTCTCATGGTTAGAGAAGTCTTTCGGGTAAAAAAACTCTCAGAGGTGGAAAAATTCTCATGGGAAAAAAAAGTCTCACAGGTAAAAAAAGTCTCACGGGTAAAAAAACATCTGACGGGTAAAAAACCAAAGTCTCAGAGGTTAAAAGTCCCATAGGTGAAAAATGTCTCACGGGAAAAAAAGCCTGATGAGTCAAAAAAGTCTGACGGGTAAAGAAATCTCATGGGTTAAAACTCTAACGGGTAAAATAGTCTCACTGTAAAAAATGTCTCACGGGTAAAATAAATCTCACGTTTAAAAATTCTCGCGTGTAAAAAAAGTCTCAAGGTTAGAGAAGTCTTTCGGGTAAAAAAACTCTCAGAGGTGGAAAAATTCTCATGGGAAAAAAAAGTCTCACAGGTAAAAAAAGTCTCACGGGTAAAAAAACATCTGACGGGTAAAAAAACAAAGTCTCAGAGGTTAAAAGTCCCATAGGTAAAAAATGTCTCACGGGAAAAAAAGCCTGATGAGTCAAAAAAGTCTGACGGGTAAAGAAATCTCATGGGTAAAAACTCTAACGGGTAAAATAGTCTCACAGGTAAAAAATGTCTCACGGGTAAAACAAATCTCACGTTTAAGAATTCTCGCGTGTAAAAAAAGTCTCATGGTTAGAGAAGTCTTACGGGTAAAAAAACTCTCAGAGGTGGAAAAATTCTCATGGGTAAAAAGTCTCATGGGTAAAAAAAGTCTCACAGGTAAAAAAAGTCTCACGGGTAAAAAAACATCTGACGGGTAAAAAACCAAAGTCTCAGAGGTTAAAAGTCCCATAGGTGAAAAATGTCTCACGGGAAAAAAAGCCTGATGAGTCAAAAAAGTCTGACGGGTAAAGAAATCTCATGGGTAAAAACTCTAACGGGTAAAATAGTCTCACAGGTAAAAAATGTCTCACGGGTAAAATAAATCTCACTTTTAAAAATTCTCGCGTGTAAAAAAAGTCTCAAGGTTAGAGAAGTCTTTCGGGTAAAAAAACTCTCAGAGGTGGAAAAATTCTCATGGGAAAAAAAAGTCTCACAGGTAAAAAAAGTCTCACGGGTAAAAAAACATCTGACGGGTAAAAAACCAAAGTCTCAGAGGTTAAAAGTCCCATAGGTGAAAAATGTCTCACGGGAAAAAAAGCCTGATGAGTCAAAAAAGTCTGACGGGTAAAGAAATCTCATGGGTAAAAACTCTAACGGGTAAAATAGTCTCACAGGTAAAAAATGTCACACGGGTAAAACAAATCTCACGTTTAAAAATATCTGTCGTGTAAAAAAAGTCTCATGGTTAGAGAAGTCTTACGGGTAAAAAAACTCTCAGAGGTGGAAAAATTCTCATGGGAAAAATGTCAACACAGGTAAAAAAAGTCTGACAGGTAAGAAAAGTCTCACGGGAAAAAAAATATCTGACGGGTAAAAAACCAAAGTCTCAGAGGTTAAAAGTCCCATAGGTGAAAAATGTCTCACGGGAAAAAAAGCCTGATGAGTCAAAAAAGTCTGACGGGTAAAGAAATCTCATGGGTAAAAACACTAACGGGTAAAATAGTCTCACAGGTAAAAAATGTCTCACGGGTAAAACAAATCTCACGTTTAAGAATTCTCACGTGTAAAAAAAGTCTCATGGTTAGAGAAGTCTTACGGGTAAAAAAACTCTCAGAGGTGGAAAAATTCTCATGGCTAAAAAGTCTCATGGGTAAAAAAAGTCTGTACAGGTAAGAAAAGTCTCACGGGTAAAAAAATATCTGACGGGTAAAAAACCAAAGTCTCAGAGGTTAAAAGTCCCATAGGTGAAAAATGTCTCACGGGAAAAAAAGCCTGATGAGTCAAAAAAGTCTGACGGGTAAAGAAATCTCATGGGTAAAAACTCTAACGGGTAAAATAGTCTCACAGGTAAAAAATGTCTCACGGGTAAAACAAATTTCAGGTTTAAAAATTCTCGCGTGTAAAAAAAGTCTCATGGTTAGAGAAGTCTTTCGGGTAAAAAAACTCTCAGAGGTGGAAAAATTCTCATGGGAAAAAAAAGTCTCACAGGTAAAAAAAGTCTCACGGGTAAAAAAACATCTGACGGGTAAAAAACCAAAGTCTCAGAGGTTAAAAGTCCCATAGGTGAAAAATGTCTCACGGGAAAAAAAGCCTGATGAGTCAAAAAAGTCTGACGGGTAAAGAAATCTCATGGGTTAAAACTCTAACGGGTAAAATAGTCTCACAGGTAAAAAATGTCTCACGGGTAAAACAAATCTCACGTTTAAGAATTCTCGCGTGTAAAAAAAGTCTCATGGTTAGAGAAGTCTTACGGGTAAAAAAACTCTCAGAGGTGGAAAAATTCTCATGGGTAAAAAGTCTCATGGGTAAAAAAAGTCTGACAGGTAAGAAAAGTCTCACGGGAAAAAAAATATCTGACGGGTAAAAAACCAAAGTCTCAGAGGTTAAAAGTCCCATAGGTGAAAAATGTCTCACGGGAAAAAAAGCCTGATGAGTCAAAAAAGTCTGACGGGTAAAGAAATCTCATGGGTAAAAACTCTAACGGGTAAAATAGTCTCACAGGTAAAAAATGTCTCACGGGTAAAACAAATCTCACGTTTAAAAATATCTGTCGTGTAAAAAAAGTCTCATGGTTAGAGAAGTCTTTCGGGTAAAAAAACTCTCAGAGGTGGAAAAATTCTCATGGGAAAAATGTCAACACAGGTAAAAAAAGTCTGACAGGTAAGAAAAGTCTCACGGGAAAAAAAATATCTGACGGGTAAAAAACCAAAGTCTCAGAGGTTAAAAGTCCCATAGGTGAAAAATGTCTCACGGGAAAAAAAGCCTGATGAGTCAAAAAAGTCTGACGGGTAAAGAAATCTCATGGGTAAAAACTCTAACGGGTAAAATAGTCTCACAGGTAAAAAATGTCTCACGGGTAAAATAAATCTCACGTTTAAGAATTCTCGCGTGTAAAAAAAGTCTCATGGTTAGAGAAGTCTTACGGGTAAAAAAACTCTCAGAGGTGGAAAAATTCTCATGGCTAAAAAGTCTCATGGGTAAAAAAAGTCTGTACAGGTAAGAAAAGTCTCACGGGTAAAAAAATATCTGACGGGTAAAAAACCAAAGTCTCAGAGGTTAAAAGTCCCATAGGTGAAAAATGTCTCACGGGAAAAAAAGCCTGATGAGTCAAAAAAGTCTGACGGGTAAAGAAATCTCATGGGTAAAAACTCTAACGGGTAAAATAGTCTCACAGGTAAAAAATGTCTCACGGGTAAAATAAATCTCACTTTTAAAAATTCTCGCGTGTAAAAAAAGTCTCAAGGTTAGAGAAGTCTTTCGGGTAAAAAAACTCTCAGAGGTGGAAAAATTCTCATGGGAAAAAAAAGTCTCACAGGTAAAAAAAGTCTCACGGGTAAAAAAACATCTGACGGGTAAAAAACCAAAGTCTCAGAGGTTAAAAGTCCCATAGGTGAAAAATGTCTCACGGGAAAAAAAGCCTGATGAGTCAAAAAAGTCTGACGGGTAAAGAAATCTCATGGGTAAAAACTCTAACGGGTAAAATAGTCTCACAGGTAAAAAATGTCACACGGGTAAAACAAATCTCACGTTTAAAAATATCTGTCGTGTAAAAAAAGTCTCATGGTTAGAGAAGTCTTACGGGTAAAAAAACTCTCAGAGGTGGAAAAATTCTCATGGGAAAAATGTCAACACAGGTAAAAAAAGTCTGACAGGTAAGAAAAGTCTCACGGGAAAAAAAATATCTGACGGGTAAAAAACCAAAGTCTCAGAGGTTAAAAGTCCCATAGGTGAAAAATGTCTCAATGGAAAAAAAGCCTGATGAGTCAAAAAAGTCTGACGGGTAAAGAAATCTCATGGGTTAAAACTCTAACGGGTAAAATAGTCTCACAGGTAAAAAATGTCTCACGGGTAAAATAAATCTCACCTTTAAAAATTCTCGCGTGTAAAAAAAGTCTCAAGGTTAGAGAAGTCTTTCGGGTAAAAAAACTCTCAGAGGTGGAAAAATTCTCATGGGAAAAAAAAGTCTCACAGGTAAAAAAAATCTCACGGGTAAAAAAACATCTGACGGGTAAAAAACCAAAGTCTCAGAGGTTAAAAGTCCCATAGGTGAAAAATGTCTCACGGGAAAAAAAGCCTGATGAGTCAAAAAAGTCTGACGGGTAAAGAAATCTCATGGGTAAAAACTCTAACGGGTAAAATAGTCTCACAGGTAAAAAATGTCTCACGGGTAAAACAAATCTCACGTTTAAGAATTCTCGCGTGTAAAAAAAGTCTCATGGTTAGAGAAGTCTTACGGGTAAAAAAACTCTCAGAGGTGGAAAAATTCTCATGGGAAAAATGTCAACACAGGTAAAAAAAGTCTGACAGGTAAGAAAAGTCTCACGGGAAAAAAAATATCTGACGGGTAAAAAACCAAAGTCTCAGAGGTTAAAAGTCCCATAGGTGAAAAATGTCTCACGGGAAAAAAAGCCTGATGAGTCAAAAAAGTCTGACGGGTAAAGAAATCTCATGGGTAAAAACTCTAACGGGTAAAATAGTCTCACAGGTAAAAAATGTCTCACGGGTAAAACAAATCTCACGTTTAAAAATATCTGTCGTGTAAAAAAAGTCTCATGGTTAGAGAAGTCTTACGGGTAAAAAAACTCTCAGAGGTGGAAAAATTCTCATGGGAAAAAAAAGTCTCACAGGTAAAAAAAGTCTCACGGGTAAAAAAACATCTGACGGGTAAAAAACCAAAGTCTCAGAGGTTAAAAGTCCCATAGGTGAAAAATGTCTCACGGGAAAAAAAGCCTGATGAGTCAAAAAAGTCTGACGGGTAAAGAAATCTCATGGGTAAAAACTCTAACGGGTAAAATAGTCTCACAGGTAAAAAATGTCACACGGGTAAAACAAATCTCACGTTTAAAAATATCTGTCGTGTAAAAAAAGTCTCATGGTTAGAGAAGTCTTACGGGTAAAAAAACTCTCAGAGGTGGAAAAATTCTCATGGGAAAAATGTCAACACAGGTAAAAAAAGTCTGACAGGTAAGAAAAGTCTCACGGGAAAAAAAATATCTGACGGGTAAAAAACCAAAGTCTCAGAGGTTAAAAGTCCCATAGGTGAAAAATGTCTCACGGGAAAAAAAGCCTGATGAGTCAAAAAAGTCTGACGGGTAAAGAAATCTCATGGGTAAAAACACTAACGGGTAAAATAGTCTCACAGGTAAAAAATGTCTCACGGGTAAAACAAATCTCACGTTTAAGAATTCTCGCGTGTAAAAAAAGTCTCATGGTTAGAGAAGTCTTACGGGTAAAAAAACTCTCAGAGGTGGAAAAATTCTCATGGGTAAAAAGTCTCATGGGTAAAAAAAGTCTGTACAGGTAAGAAAAGTCTCACGGGTAAAAAAATATCTGACGGGTAAAAAACCAAAGTCTCAGAGGTTAAAAGTCCCATAGGTGAAAAATGTCTCACGGGAAAAAAAGCCTGATGAGTCAAAAAAGTCTGACGGGTAAAGAAATCTCATGGGTAAAAACTCTAACGGGTAAAATAGTCTCACAGGTAAAAAATGTCTCACGGGTAAAACAAATTTCAGGTTTAAAAATTCTCGCGTGTAAAAAAAGTCTCAAGGTTAGAGAAGTCTTTCGGGTAAAAAAACTCTCAGAGGTGGAAAAATTCTCATGGGAAAAAAAAGTCTCACAGGTAAAAAAAGTCTCACGGGTAAAAAAACATCTGACGGGTAAAAAACCAAAGTCTCAGAGGTTAAAAGTCCCATAGGTGAAAAATGTCTCACGGGAAAAAAAGCCTGATGAGTCAAAAAAGTCTGACGGGTAAAGAAATCTCATGGGTAAAAACTCTAACGGGTAAAATAGTCTCACAGGTAAAAAATGTCTCACGGGTAAAATAAATCTCACGTTTAAGAATTCTCGCGTGTAAAAAAAGTCTCATGGTTAGAGAAGTCTTCGGATAAAAAAACTCTCAGAGGTGGAAAAATTCTCATGGGAAAAAAAAGTCTCACAGGTAAAAAAAGTCTCACGGGTAAAAAAACATCTGACGGGTAAAAAAACAAAGTCTCAGAGGTTAAAAGTCCCATAGGTAAAAAATGTCTCACGGGAAAAAAAGCCTGATGAGTCAAAAAAGTCTGATGGGTAAAGAAATCTCATGGGTAAAAACTCTAACGGGTAAAATAGTCTCACAGGTAAAAAATGTCTCACGGGTAAAACAAATCTCACGTTTAAGAATTCTCGCGTGTAAAAAAAGTCTCATGGTTAGAGAAGTCTTACGGGTAAAAAAACTCTCAGAGGTGGAAAAATTCTCATGGGTAAAAAGTCTCATGGTAAAAAAAGTCTCACAGGTAAAAAAAGTCTCACGGGTAAAAAAACATCTGACGGGTAAAAAACCAAAGTCTCAGAGGTTAAAAGTCCCATAGGTGAAAAATGTCTCACGGGAAAAAAAGCCTGATGAGTCAAAAAAGTCTGACGGGTAAAGAAATCTCATGGGTAAAAACTCTAACGGGTAAAATAGTCTCACAGGTAAAAAATGTCTCACGGGTAAAATAAATCTCACTTTTAAAAATTCTCGCGTGTAAAAAAAGTCTCAAGGTTAGAGAAGTCTTTCGGGTAAAAAAACTCTCAGAGGTGGAAAAATTCTCATGGGAAAAAAAAGTCTCACAGGTAAAAAAAGTCTCACGGGTAAAAAAACATCTGACGTGTAAAAAACCAAAGTCTCAGAGGTTAAAAGTCCCATAGGTGAAAAATGTCTCACGGGAAAAAAAGCCTGATGAGTCAAAAAAGTCTGACGGGTAAAGAAATCTCATGGGTAAAAACTCTAACGGGTAAAATAGTCTCACAGGTAAAAAATGTCTCACGGGTAAAATAAATCTCACGTTTAAGAATTCTCGCGTGTAAAAAAAGTCTCATGGTTAGAGAAGTCTTACGGGTAAAAAAACTCTCAGAGGTGGAAAAATTCTCATGGCTAAAAAGTCTCATGGGTAAAAAAAGTCTGACAGGTAAGAAAAGTCTCACGGGAAAAAAAATATCTGACGGGTAAAAAACCAAAGTCTCAGAGGTTAAAAGTCCCATAGGTGAAAAATGTCTCACGGGAAAAAAAGCCTGATGAGTCAAAAAAGTCTGACGGGTAAAGAAATCTCATGGGTTAAAACTCTAACGGGTAAAATAGTCTCACAGGTAAAAAATGTCTCACGGGTAAAATAAATCTCACCTTTAAAAATTCTCGCGTGTAAAAAAAGTCTCATGGTTAGAGAAGTCTTTCGGGTAAAAAAACTCTCAGAGGTGGAAAAATTCTCATGGGAAAAAAAAGTCTCACAGGTAAAAAAAGTCTCACGGGTAAAAAAACATCTGACGGGTAAAAAAACAAAGTCTCAGAGGTTAAAAGTCCCATAGGTAAAAAATGTCTCACGGGAAAAAAAGCCTGATGAGTCAAAAAAGTCTGATGGGTAAAGAAATCTCATGGGTAAAAACTCTAACGGGTAAAATAGTCTCACAGGTAAAAAATGTCTCACGGGTAAAACAAATCTCACGTTTAAGAATTCTCGCGTGTAAAAAAAGTCTCATGGTTAGAGAAGTCTTACGGGTAAAAAAACTCTCAGAGGTGGAAAAATTCTCATGGGTAAAAAGTCTCATGGGTAAAAAAAGTCTCACAGGTAAAAAAAGTCTCACGGGTAAAAAAACATCTGACGGGTAAAAAACCAAAGTCTCAGAGGTTAAAAGTCCCATAGGTGAAAAATGTCTCACGGGAAAAAAAGCCTGATGAGTCAAAAAAGTCTGACGGGTAAAGAAATCTCATGGGTAAAAACTCTAACGGGTAAAATAGTCTCACAGGTAAAAAATGTCTCACGGGTAAAATAAATCTCACTTTTAAAAATTCTCGCGTGTAAAAAAAGTCTCAAGGTTAGAGAAGTCTTTCGGGTAAAAAAACTGTCAGAGGTGGAAAAATTCTCATGGGAAAAAAAAGTCTCACAGGTAAAAAAAGTCTCACGGGTAAAAAAACATCTGACGTGTAAAAAACCAAAGTCTCAGAGGTTAAAAGTCCCATAGGTGAAAAATGTCTCACGGGAAAAAAAGCCTGATGAGTCAAAAAAGTCTGACGGGTAAAGAAATCTCATGGGTAAAAACTCTAACGGGTAAAATAGTCTCACAGGTAAAAAATGTCTCACGGGTAAAATAAATCTCACGTTTAAGAATTCTCGCGTGTAAAAAAAGTCTCATGGTTAGAGAAGTCTTACGGGTAAAAAAACTCTCAGAGGTGGAAAAATTCTCATGGCTAAAAAGTCTCATGGGTAAAAAAAGTCTGACAGGTAAGAAAAGTCTCACGGGTAAAAAAATATCTGACGGGTAAAAAACCAAAGTCTCAGAGGTTAAAAGTCCCATAGGTGAAAAATGTCTCACGGGAAAAAAAGCCTGATGAGTCAAAAAAGTCTGACGGGTAAAGAAATCTCATGGGTAAAAACTCTAACGGGTAAAATAGTCTCACAGGTAAAAAATGTCTCACGGGTAAAACAAATCTCACGTTTAAGAATTCTCGCGTGTAAAAAAAGTCTCATGGTTAGAGAAGTCTTACGGGTAAAAAAACTCTCAGAGGTGGAAAAATTCTCATGGGTAAAAAGTCTCATGGGTAAAAAAAGTCTCACAGGTAAAAAAAGTCTCACGGGTAAAAAAACATCTGACGGGTAAAAAACCAAAGTCTCAGAGGTTAAAAGTCCCATAGGTGAAAAATGTCTCACGGGAAAAAAAGCCTGATGAGTCAAAAAAGTCTGACGGGTAAAGAAATCTCATGGGTAAAAACTCTAACGGGTAAAATAGTCTCACAGGTAAAAAATGTCTCACGGGTAAAATAAATCTCACTTTTAAAAATTCTCGCGTGTAAAAAAAGTCTCAAGGTTAGAGAAGTCTTTCGGGTAAAAAAACTCTCAGAGGTGGAAAAATTCTCATGGGAAAAAAAAGTCTCACAGGTAAAAAAAGTCTCACGGGTAAAAAAACATCTGACGTGTAAAAAACCAAAGTCTCAGAGGTTAAAAGTCCCATAGGTGAAAAATGTCTCACGGGAAAAAAAGCCTGATGAGTCAAAAAAGTCTGAAGGGTAAAGAAATCTCATGGGTTAAAACTCTAACGGGTAAAATAGTCTCACAGGTAAAAAATGTCTCACGGGTAAAATAAATCTCACCTTTAAAAATTCTCGCGTGTAAAAAAAGTCTCAAGGTTAGAGAAGTCTTTCGGGTAAAAAAACTCTCAGAGGTGGAAAAATTCTCATGGGAAAAAAAAGTCTCACAGGTAAAAAAAATCTCACGGGAAAAAAAACATCTGACGGGTAAAAAACCAAAGTCTCAGAGGTTAAAAGTCCCATAGGTGAAAAATGTCTCACGGGAAAAAAAGCCTGATGAGTCAAAAAAGTCTGACAGGTAAAGAAATCTCATGGGTAAAAACTCTAACGGGTAAAATAGTCTCACAGGTAAAAAATGTCTCACGGGTAAAACAAATCTCACGTTTAAGAATTCTCGCGTGTAAAAAAAGTCTCATGGTTAGAGAAGTCTTACGGGTAAAAAAACTCTCAGAGGTGGAAAAATTCTCATGGGAAAAATGTCAACACAGGTAAAAAAAGTCTGACAGGTAAGAAAAGTCTCACGGGAAAAAAAATATCTGACGGGTAAAAAACCAAAGTCTCAGAGGTTAAAAGTCCCATAGGTGAAAAATGTCTCACGGGAAAAAAAGCCTGATGAGTCAAAAAAGTCTGACGGGTAAAGAAATCTCATGGGTAAGAACTCTAACGGGTAAAATAGTCTCACAGGTAAAAAATGTCTCACGGGTAAAATAAATCTCACGTTTAAAAATTCTCGCGTGTAAAAAAAGTCTCAAGGTTAGAGAAGTCTTTCGGGTAAAAAAACTCTCAGAGGTGGAAAAATTCTCATGGGAAAAAAAAGTCTCACAGGTAAAAAAAGTCTCACGGGTAAAAAAACATCTGACGGGTAAAAAACCAAAGTCTCAGAGGTTAAAAGTCCCATAGGTGAAAAATGTCTCACGGGAAAAAAAGCCTGATGAGTCAAAAAAGTCTGACGGGTAAAGAAATCTCATGGGTAAAAACTCTAACGGGTAAAATAGTCTCACAGGTAAAAAATGTCTCACGGGTAAAATAAATCTCACTTTTAAAAATTCTCGCGTGTAAAAAAAGTCTCAAGGTTAGAGAAGTCTTTCGGGTAAAAAAACTCTCAGAGGTGGAAAAATTCTCATGGGAAAAAAAAGTCTGACAGGTAAGAAAAGTCTCACGGGTAAAAAAACATCTGACGGGTAAAAAACCAAAGTCTCAGAGGTTAAAAGTCCCATAGGTGAAAAATGTCTCACGGGAAAAAAAGCCTGATGAGTCAAAAAAGTCTGACGGGTAAAGAAATCTCATGGGTAAAAACTCTAACGGGTAAAATAGTCTCACAGGTAAAAAATGTCACACGGGTAAAACAAATCTCACGTTTAAAAATATCTGTCGTGTAAAAAAAGTCTCATGGTTAGAGAAGTCTTACGGGTAAAAAAACTCTCAGAGGTGGAAAAATTCTCATGGGAAAAATGTCAACACAGGTAAAAAAAGTCTGACAGGTAAGAAAAGTCTCACGGGAAAAAAAATATCTGACGGGTAAAAAACCAAAGTCTCAGAGGTTAAAAGTCCCATAGGTGAAAAATGTCTCAATGGAAAAAAAGCCTGATGAGTCAAAAAAGTCTGACGGGTAAAGAAATCTCATGGGTTAAAACTCTAACGGGTAAAATAGTCTCACAGGTAAAAAATGTCTCACGGGTAAAATAAATCTCACCTTTAAAAATTCTCGCGTGTAAAAAAAGTCTCAAGGTTAGAGAAGTCTTTCGGGTAAAAAAAATCTCAGAGGTGGAAAAATTCTCATGGGAAAAAAAAGTCTCACAGGTAAAAAAAATCTCACGGGTAAAAAAACATCTGACGGGTAAAAAACCAAAGTCTCAGAGGTTAAAAGTCCCATAGGTGAAAAATGTCTCACGGGAAAAAAAGCCTGATGAGTCAAAAAAGTCTGACGGGTAAAGAAATCTCATGGGTAAAAACTCTAACGGGTAAAATAGTCTCACAGGTAAAAAATGTCTCACGGGTAAAACAAATCTCACGTTTAAGAATTCTCGCGTGTAAAAAAAGTCTCATGGTTAGAGAAGTCTTACGGGTAAAAAAACTCTCAGAGGTGGAAAAATTCTCATGGGAAAAATGTCAACACAGGTAAAAAAAGTCTGACAGGTAAGAAAAGTCTCACGGGAAAAAAAATATCTGACGGGTAAAAAACCAAAGTCTCAGAGGTTAAAAGTCCCATAGGTGAAAAATGTCTCACGGGAAAAAAAGCCTGATGAGTCAAAAAAGTCTGACGGGTAAAGAAATCTCATGGGTAAAAACTCTAACGGGTAAAATAGTCTCACAGGTAAAAAATGTCTCACGGGTAAAATAAATCTCACGTTTAAAAATTCTCGCGTGTAAAAAAAGTCTCAAGGTTAGAGAAGTCTTTCGGGTAAAAAAACTCTCAGAGGTGGAAAAATTCTCATGGGAAAAAAAAGTCTCACAGGTAAAAAAAGTCTCACGGGTAAAAAAACATCTGACGGGTAAAAAACCAAAGTCTCAGAGGTTAAAAGTCCCATAGGTGAAAAATGTCTCACGGGAAAAAAAGCCTGATGAGTCAAAAAAGTCTGACGGGTAAAGAAATCTCATGGGTAAAAACACTAACGGGTAAAATAGTCTCACAGGTAAAAAATGTCTCACGGGTAAAACAAATCTCACGTTTAAGAATTCTCGCGTGTAAAAAAAGTCTCATGGTTAGAGAAGTCTTACGGGTAAAAAAACTCTCAGAGGTGGAAAAATTCTCATGGCTAAAAAGTCTCATGGGTAAAAAAAGTCTGTACAGGTAAGAAAAGTCTCACGGGTAAAAAAATATCTGACGGGTAAAAAACCAAAGTCTCAGAGGTTAAAAGTCCCATAGGTGAAAAATGTCTCACGGGAAAAAAAGCCTGATGAGTCAAAAAAGTCTGACGGGTAAAGAAATCTCATGGGTAAAAACTCTAACGGGTAAAATAGTCTCACAGGTAAAAAATGTCTCACGGGTAAAACAAATCTCACGTTTAAAAATTCTCGCGTGTAAAAAAAGTCTCAAGGTTAGAGAAGTCTTTCGGGTAAAAAAACTCTCAGAGGTGGAAAAATTCTCATGGGAAAAAAAAGTCTCACAGGTAAAAAAAGTCTCACGGGTAAAAAAACATCTGACGGGTAAAAAACCAAAGTCTCAGAGGTTAAAAGTCCCATAGGTGAAAAATGTCTCACGGGAAAAAAAGCCTGATGAGTCAAAAAAGTCTGACGGGTAAAGAAATCTCATGGGTTAAAACTCTAACGGGTAAAATAGTCTCACAGGTAAAAAATGTCTCACGGGTAAAACAAATTTCAGGTTTAAAAATTCTCGCGTGTAAAAAAAGTCTCATGGTTAGAGAAGTCTTACGGGTAAAAAAACTCTCAGAGGTGGAAAAATTCTCATGGGAAAAAAAAGTCTCACAGGTAAAAAAAGTCTCACGGGTAAAAAAACATCTGACGGGTAAAAAAACAAAGTCTCAGAGGTTAAAAGTCCCATAGGTAAAAAATGTCTCACGGGAAAAAAAGCCTGATGAGTCAAAAAAGTCTGATGGGTAAAGAAATCTCATGGGTAAAAACTCTAACGGGTAAAATAGTCTCACAGGTAAAAAATGTCTCACGGGTAAAACAAATCTCACGTTTAAGAATTCTCGCGTGTAAAAAAAGTCTCATGGTTAGAGAAGTCTTACGGGTAAAAAAACTCTCAGAGGTGGAAAAATTCTCATGGGTAAAAAGTCTCATGGGTAAAAAAAGTCTCACAGGTAAAAAAAGTCTCACGGGTAAAAAAACATCTGACGGGTAAAAAACCAAAGTCTCAGAGGTTAAAAGTCCCATAGGTGAAAAATGTCTCACGGGAAAAAAAGCCTGATGAGTCAAAAAAGTCTGACGGGTAAAGAAATCTCATGGGTAAAAACTCTAACGGGTAAAATAGTCTCACAGGTAAAAAATGTCTCACGGGTAAAATAAATCTCACTTTTAAAAATTCTCGCGTGTAAAAAAAGTCTCAAGGTTAGAGAAGTCTTTCGGGTAAAAAAACTCTCAGAGGTGGAAAAATTCTCATGGGAAAAAAAAGTCTCACAGGTAAAAAAAGTCTCACGGGTAAAAAAACATCTGACGGGTAAAAAACCAAAGTCTCAGAGGTTAAAAGTCCCATAGGTGAAAAATGTCTCACGGGAAAAAAAGCCTGATGAGTCAAAAAAGTCTGACGGGTAAAGAAATCTCATGGGTAAAAACTCTAACGGGTAAAATAGTCTCACAGGTAAAAAATGTCTCACGGGTAAAATAAATCTCACGTTTAAGAATTCTCGCGTGTAAAAAAAGTCTCATGGTTAGAGAAGTCTTACGGGTAAAAAAACTCTCAGAGGTGGAAAAATTCTCATGGCTAAAAAGTCTCATGGGTAAAAAAAGTCTGACAGGTAAGAAAAGTCTCACGGGTAAAAAAATATCTGACGGGTAAAAAACCAAAGTCTCAGAGGTTAAAAGTCCCATAGGTGAAAAATGTCTCACGGGAAAAAAAGCCTGATGAGTCAAAAAAGTCTGACGGGTAAAGAAATCTCATGGGTAAAAACTCTAACGGGTAAAATAGTCTCACAGGTAAAAAATGTCTCACGGGTAAAACAAATCTCACGTTTAAGAATTCTCGCGTGTAAAAAAAGTCTCATGGTTAGAGAAGTCTTATGGGTAAAAAAACTCTCAGAGGTGGAAAAATTCTCATGGGTAAAAAGTCTCATGGGTAAAAAAAGTCTCACAGGTAAAAAAAGTCTCACGGGTAAAAAAACATCTGACGGGTAAAAAACCAAAGTCTCAGAGGTTAAAAGTCCCATAGGTGAAAAATGTCTCACGGGAAAAAAAGCCTGATGAGTCAAAAAAGTCTGACGGGTAAAGAAATCTCATGGGTAAAAACTCTAACGGGTAAAATAGTCTCACAGGTAAAAAATGTCTCACGGGTAAAATAAATCTCACTTTTAAAAATTCTCGCGTGTAAAAAAAGTCTCAAGGTTAGAGAAGTCTTTCGGGTAAAAAAACTCTCAGAGGTGGAAAAATTCTCATGGGAAAAAAAAGTCTCACAGGTAAAAAAAGTCTCACGGGTAAAAAAACATCTGACGGGTAAAAAACCAAAGTCTCAGAGGTTAAAAGTCCCATAGGTGAAAAATGTCTCACGGGAAAAAAAGCCTGATGAGTCAAAAAAGTCTGAAGGGTAAAGAAATCTCATGGGTTAAAACTCTAACGGGTAAAATAGTCTCACAGGTAAAAAATGTCTCACGGGTAAAATAAATCTCACCTTTAAAAATTCTCGCGTGTAAAAAAAGTCTCAAGGTTAGAGAAGTCTTTCGGGTAAAAAAACTCTCAGAGGTGGAAAAATTCTCATGGGAAAAAAAAGTCTCACAGGTAAAAAAAATCTCACGGGTAAAAAAACATCTGACGGGTAAAAAACCAAAGTCTCAGAGGTTAAAAGTCCCATAGGTGAAAAATGTCTCACGGGAAAAAAAGCCTGATGAGTCAAAAAAGTCTGACAGGTAAAGAAATCTCATGGGTAAAAACTCTAACGGGTAAAATAGTCTCACAGGTAAAAAATGTCTCACGGGTAAAACAAATCTCACGTTTAAGAATTCTCGCGTGTAAAAAAAGTCTCATGGTTAGAGAAGTCTTACGGGTAAAAAAACTCTCAGAGGTGGAAAAATTCTCATGGGAAAAATGTCAACACAGGTAAAAAAAGTCTGACAGGTAAGAAAAGTCTCACGGGAAAAAAAATATCTGACGGGTAAAAAACCAAAGTCTCAGAGGTTAAAAGTCCCATAGGTGAAAAATGTCTCACGGGAAAAAAAGCCTGATGAGTCAAAAAAGTCTGACGGGTAAAGAAATCTCATGGGTAAGAACTCTAACGGGTAAAATAGTCTCACAGGTAAAAAATGTCTCACGGGTAAAATAAATCTCACGTTTAAAAATTCTCGCGTGTAAAAAAAGTCTCAAGGTTAGAGAAGTCTTTCGGGTAAAAAAACTCTCAGAGGTGGAAAAATTCTCATGGGAAAAAAAAGTCTCACAGGTAAAAAAAGTCTCACGGGTAAAAAAACATCTGACGGGTAAAAAAACAAAGTCTCAGAGGTTAAAAGTCCCATAGGTAAAAAATGTCTCACGGGAAAAAAAGCCTGATGAGTCAAAAAAGTCTGACGGGTAAAGAAATCTCATGGGTAAAAACTCTAACGGGTAAAATAGTCTCACAGGTAAAAAATGTCTCACGGGTAAAACAAATCTCACGTTTAAGAATTCTCGCGTGTAAAAAAAGTCTCATGGTTAGAGAAGTCTTACGGGTAAAAAAACTCTCAGAGGTGGAAAAATTCTCATGGGTAAAAAGTCTCATGGGTAAAAAAAGTCTCACAGGTAAAAAAAGTCTCACGGGTAAAAAAACATCTGACGGGTAAAAAACCAAAGTCTCAGAGGTTAAAAGTCCCATAGGTGAAAAATGTCTCACGGGAAAAAAAGCCTGATGAGTCAAAAAAGTCTGACGGGTAAAGAAATCTCATGGGTTAAAACTCTAACGGGTAAAATAGTCTCACAGGTAAAAAATGTCTCACGGGTAAAACAAATCTCACGTTTAAGAATTCTCGCGTGTAAAAAAAGTCTCATGGTTAGAGAAGTCTTACGGGTAAAAAAACTCTCAGAGGTGGAAAAATTCTCATGGGTAAAAAGTCTCATGGGTAAAAAAAGTCTCACAGGTAAAAAAAGTCTCACGGGTAAAAAAACATCTGACGGGTAAAAAAACAAAGTCTCAGAGGTTAAAAGTCCCATAGGTGAAAAATGTCTCACGGGAAAAAAAGCCTGATGAGTCAAAAAAGTCTGACGGGTAAAGAAATCTCATGGGTAAAAACTCTAACGGGTAAAATAGTCTCACAGGTAAAAAATGTCTCACGGGTAAAACAAATCTCACGTTTAAGAATTCTCGCGTGTAAAAAAAGTCTCATGGTTAGAGAAGTCTTACGGGTAAAAAAACTCTCAGAGGTGGAAAAATTCTCATGGGAAAAAAAAGTCTCACAGGTAAAAAAAATCTCACGGGTAAAAAAACATCTGACGGGTAAAAAACCAAAGTCTCAGAGGTTAAAAGTCCCATAGGTGAAAAATGTCTCACGGGAAAAAAAGCCTGATGAGTCAAAAAAGTCTGACAGGTAAAGAAATCTCATGGGTAAAAACTCTAACGGGTAAAATAGTCTCACAGGTAAAAAATGTCTCACGGGTAAAACAAATCTCACGTTTAAGAATTCTCGCGTGTAAAAAAAGTCTCATGGTTAGAGAAGTCTTACGGGTAAAAAAACTCTCAGAGGTGGAAAAATTCTCATGGGAAAAATGTCAACACAGGTAAAAAAAGTCTGACAGGTAAGAAAAGTCTCACGGGAAAAAAAATATCTGACGGGTAAAAAACCAAAGTCTCAGAGGTTAAAAGTCCCATAGGTGAAAAATGTCTCACGGGAAAAAAAGCCTGATGAGTCAAAAAAGTCTGACGGGTAAAGAAATCTCATGGGTAAGAACTCTAACGGGTAAAATAGTCTCACAGGTAAAAAATGTCTCACGGGTAAAATAAATCTCACGTTTAAAAATTCTCGCGTGTAAAAAAAGTCTCAAGGTTAGAGAAGTCTTTCGGGTAAAAAAACTCTCAGAGGTGGAAAAATTCTCATGGGAAAAAAAAGTCTCACAGGTAAAAAAAGTCTCACGGGTAAAAAAACATCTGACGGGTAAAAAAACAAAGTCTCAGAGGTTAAAAGTCCCATAGGTAAAAAATGTCTCACGGGAAAAAAAGCCTGATGAGTCAAAAAAGTCTGACGGGTAAAGAAATCTCATGGGTAAAAACTCTAACGGGTAAAATAGTCTCACAGGTAAAAAATGTCTCACGGGTAAAACAAATCTCACGTTTAAGAATTCTCGCGTGTAAAAAAAGTCTCATGGTTAGAGAAGTCTTACGGGTAAAAAAACTCTCAGAGGTGGAAAAATTCTCATGGGTAAAAAGTCTCATGGGTAAAAAAAGTCTCACAGGTAAAAAAAGTCTCACGGGTAAAAAAACATCTGACGGGTAAAAAACCAAAGTCTCAGAGGTTAAAAGTCCCATAGGTGAAAAATGTCTCACGGGAAAAAAAGCCTGATGAGTCAAAAAAGTCTGACGGGTAAAGAAATCTCATGGGTAAAAACTCTAACGGGTAAAATAGTCTCACAGGTAAAAAATGTCTCACGGGTAAAACAAATCTCACGTTTAAGAATTCTCGCGTGTAAAAAAAGTCTCATGGTTAGAGAAGTCTTACGGGTAAAAAAACTCTCAGAGGTGGAAAAATTCTCATGGGAAAAATGTCAACACAGGTAAAAAAAGTCTGACAGGTAAGAAAAGTCTCACGGGAAAAAAAATATCTGACGGGTAAAAAACCAAAGTCTCAGAGGTTAAAAGTCCCATAGGTGAAAAATGTCTCACGGGAAAAAAAGCCTGATGAGTCAAAAAAGTCTGACGGGTAAAGAAATCTCATGGGTAAGAACTCTAACGGGTAAAATAGTCTCACAGGTAAAAAATGTCTCACGGGTAAAATAAATCTCACGTTTAAAAATTCTCGCGTGTAAAAAAAGTCTCAAGGTTAGAGAAGTCTTTCGGGTAAAAAAACTCTCAGAGGTGGAAAAATTCTCATGGGAAAAAAAAGTCTCACAGGTAAAAAAAGTCTCACGGGTAAAAAAACATCTGACGGGTAAAAAACCAAAGTCTCAGAGGTTAAAAGTCCCATAGGTGAAAAATGTCTCACGGGAAAAAAAGCCTGATGAGTCAAAAAAGTCTGAAGGGTAAAGAAATCTCATGGGTTAAAACTCTAACGGGTAAAATAGTCTCACAGGTAAAAAATGTCTCACGGGTAAAATAAATCTCACCTTTAAAAATTCTCGCGTGTAAAAAAAGTCTCAAGGTTAGAGAAGTCTTTCGGGTAAAAAAACTCTCAGAGGTGGAAAAATTCTCATGGGAAAAAAAAGTCTCACAGGTAAAAAAAATCTCACGGGTAAAAAAACATCTGACGGGTAAAAAACCAAAGTCTCAGAGGTTAAAAGTCCCATAGGTGAAAAATGTCTCACGGGAAAAAAAGCCTGATGAGTCAAAAAAGTCTGACAGGTAAAGAAATCTCATGGGTAAAAACTCTAACGGGTAAAATAGTCTCACAGGTAAAAAATGTCTCACGGGTAAAACAAATCTCACGTTTAAGAATTCTCGCGTGTAAAAAAAGTCTCATGGTTAGAGAAGTCTTACGGGTAAAAAAACTCTCAGAGGTGGAAAAATTCTCATGGCTAAAAAGTCTCATGGGTAAAAAAAGTCTCACAGGTAAAAAAAGTCTCACGGGTAAAAAAACATCTGACGGGTAAAAAACCAAAGTCTCAGAGGTTAAAAGTCCCATAGGTGAAAAATGTCTCACGGGAAAAAAAGCCTGATGAGTCAAAAAAGTCTGACGGGTAAAGAAATCTCATGGGTTAAAACTCTAACGGGTAAAATAGTCTCACAGGTAAAAAATGTCTCACGGGTAAAACAAATCTCACGTTTAAGAATTCTCGCGTGTAAAAAAAGTCTCATGGTTAGAGAAGTCTTACGGGTAAAAAAACTCTCAGAGGTGGAAAAATTCTCATGGGTAAAAAGTCTCATGGGTAAAAAAAGTCTCACAGGTAAAAAAAGTCTCACGGGTAAAAAAACATCTGACGGGTAAAAAACCAAAGTCTCAGAGGTTAAAAGTCCCATAGGTGAAAAATGTCTCACGGGAAAAAAAGCCTGATGAGTCAAAAAAGTCTGACGGGTAAAGAAATCTCATGGGTAAAAACTCTAACGGGTAAAATAGTCTCACAGGTAAAAAATGTCTCACGGGTAAAACAAATCTCACGTTTAAGAATTCTCGCGTGTAAAAAAAGTCTCATGGTTAGAGAAGTCTTACGGGTAAAAAAACTCTCAGAGGTGGAAAAATTCTCATGGGAAAAATGTCAACACAGGTAAAAAAAGTCTGACAGGTAAGAAAAGTCTCACGGGAAAAAAAATATCTGACGGGTAAAAAACCAAAGTCTCAGAGGTTAAAAGTCCCATAGGTGAAAAATGTCTCACGGGAAAAAAAGCCTGATGAGTCAAAAAAGTCTGACGGGTAAAGAAATCTCATGGGTAAGAACTCTAACGGGTAAAATAGTCTCACAGGTAAAAAATGTCTCACGGGTAAAATAAATCTCACGTTTAAAAATTCTCGCGTGTAAAAAAAGTCTCAAGGTTAGAGAAGTCTTTCGGGTAAAAAAACTCTCAGAGGTGGAAAAATTCTCATGGGAAAAAAAAGTCTCACAGGTAAAAAAAGTCTCACGGGTAAAAAAACATCTGACGGGTAAAAAACCAAAGTCTCAGAGGTTAAAAGTCCCATAGGTGAAAAATGTCTCACGGGAAAAAAAGCCTGATGAGTCAAAAAAGTCTGAAGGGTAAAGAAATCTCATGGGTTAAAACTCTAACGGGTAAAATAGTCTCACAGGTAAAAAATGTCTCACGGGTAAAATAAATCTCACCTTTAAAAATTCTCGCGTGTAAAAAAAGTCTCAAGGTTAGAGAAGTCTTTCGGGTAAAAAAACTCTCAGAGGTGGAAAAATTCTCATGGGAAAAAAAAGTCTCACAGGTAAAAAAAATCTCACGGGTAAAAAAACATCTGACGGGTAAAAAACCAAAGTCTCAGAGGTTAAAAGTCCCATAGGTGAAAAATGTCTCACGGGAAAAAAAGCCTGATGAGTCAAAAAAGTCTGACAGGTAAAGAAATCTCATGGGTAAAAACTCTAACGGGTAAAATAGTCTCACAGGTAAAAAATGTCTCACGGGTAAAACAAATCTCACGTTTAAGAATTCTCGCGTGTAAAAAAAGTCTCATGGTTAGAGAAGTCTTACGGGTAAAAAAACTCTCAGAGGTGGAAAAATTCTCATGGCTAAAAAGTCTCATGGGTAAAAAAAGTCTGTACAGGTAAGAAAAGTCTCACGGGTAAAAAAATATCTGACGGGTAAAAAACCAAAGTCTCAGAGGTTAAAAGTCCCATAGGTGAAAAATGTCTCACGGGAAAAAAAGCCTGATGAGTCAAAAAAGTCTGACGGGTAAAGAAATCTCATGGGTAAAAACTCTAACGGGTAAAATAGTCTCACAGGTAAAAAATGTCTCACGGGTAAAATAAATCTCACTTTTAA
This sequence comes from Falco punctatus, assembly GCF_963210335.1. NCBI lineage: Eukaryota > Metazoa > Chordata > Aves > Falconiformes > Falconidae > Falco > Falco punctatus. The sequence continues at coordinate 259,185 of NC_137597.1, forward strand.
AAATTCTCGCGTGTAAAAAAAGTCTCAAGGTTAGAGAAGTCTTTCGGGTAAAAAAACTCTCAGAGGTGGAAAAATTCTCATGGGAAAAAAAAGTCTCACAGGTAAAAAAAGTCTCACGGGTAAAAAAACATCTGACGGGTAAAAAAACAAAGTCTCAGAGGTTAAAAGTCCCATAGGTGAAAAATGTCTCACGGGAAAAAAAGCCTGATGAGTCAAAAAAGTCTGATGGGTAAAGAAATCTCATGGGTAAAAACTCTAACGGGTAAAATAGTCTCACAGGTAAAAAATGTCACACGGGTAAAACAAATCTCACGTTTAAAAATATCTGTCGTGTAAAAAAAGTCTCATGGTTAGAGAAGTCTTACGGGTAAAAAAACTCTCAGAGGTGGAAAAATTCTCATGGGAAAAATGTCAACACAGGTAAAAAAAGTCTGACAGGTAAGAAAAGTCTCACGGGAAAAAAAATATCTGACGGGTAAAAAACCAAAGTCTCAGAGGTTAAAAGTCCCATAGGTGAAAAATGTCTCAATGGAAAAAAAGCCTGATGAGTCAAAAAAGTCTGACGGGTAAAGAAATCTCATGGGTAAAAACTCTAACGGGTAAAATAGTCTCACAGGTAAAAAATGTCTCACGGGTAAAATAAATCTCACCTTTAAAAATTCTCGCGTGTAAAAAAAGTCTCAAGGTTAGAGAAGTCTTTCGGGTAAAAAAACTCTCAGAGGTGGAAAAATTCTCATGGGAAAAAAAAGTCTCACAGGTAAAAAAAATCTCACGGGTAAAAAAACATCTGACGGGTAAAAAACCAAAGTCTCAGAGGTTAAAAGTCCCATAGGTGAAAAATGTCTCACGGGAAAAAAAGCCTGATGAGTCAAAAAAGTCTGACGGGTAAAGAAATCTCATGGGTTAAAACTCTAACGGGTAAAATAGTCTCACAGGTAAAAAATGTCTCACGGGTAAAACAAATCTCACGTTTAAGAATTCTCGCGTGTAAAAAAAGTCTCATGGTTAGAGAAGTCTTACGGGTAAAAAAACTCTCAGAGGTGGAAAAATTCTCATGGGAAAAATGTCAACACAGGTAAAAAAAGTCTGACAGGTAAGAAAAGTCTCACGGGTAAAAAAATATCTGACGGGTAAAAAACCAAAGTCTCAGAGGTTAAAAGTCCCATAGGTGAAAAATGTCTCACGGGAAAAAAAGCCTGATGAGTCAAAAAAGTCTGACGGGTAAAGAAATCTCATGGGTAAAAACTCTAACGGGTAAAATAGTCTCACAGGTAAAAAATGTCTCACGGGTAAAATAAATCTCACGTTTAAAAATTCTCGCGTGTAAAAAAAGTCTCAAGGTTAGAGAAGTCTTTCGGGTAAAAAAACTCTCAGAGGTGGAAAAATTCTCATGGGAAAAAAAACTCTCACAGGTAAAAAAAGTCTCACGGGTAAAAAAACATCTGACGGGTAAAAAACCAAAGTCTCAGAGGTTAAAAGTCCCATAGTTGAAAAATGTCTCACGGGAAAAAAAGCCTGATGAGTCAAAAAAGTCTGACGGGTAAAGAAATCTCATGGGTTAAAACTCTAACGGGTAAAATAGTCTCACAGGTAAAAAATGTCTCACGGGTAAAATAAATCTCACCTTTAAAAATTCTCGCGTGTAAAAAAAGTCTCATGGTTAGAGAAGTCTTTCGGGTAAAAAAACTCTCAGAGGTGGAAAAATTCTCATGGGAAAAAAAAGTCTCACAGGTAAAAAAAGTCTCACGGGTAAAAAAACATCTGACGGGTAAAAAAACAAAGTCTCAGAGGTTAAAAGTCCCATAGGTAAAAAATGTCTCACGGGAAAAAAAGCCTGATGAGTCAAAAAAGTCTGACGGGTAAAGAAATCTCATGGGTAAAAACTCTAACGGGTAAAATAGTCTCACAGGTAAAAAATGTCTCACGGGTAAAACAAATCTCACGTTTAAGAATTCTCGCGTGTAAAAAAAGTCTCATGGTTAGAGAAGTCTTACGGGTAAAAAAACTCTCAGAGGTGGAAAAATTCTCATGGGTAAAAAGTCTCATGGGTAAAAAAAGTCTCACAGGTAAAAAAAGTCTCACGGGTAAAAAAACATCTGACGGGTAAAAAACCAAAGTCTCAGAGGTTAAAAGTCCCATAGGTGAAAAATGTCTCACGGGAAAAAAAGCCTGATGAGTCAAAAAAGTCTGACGGGTAAAGAAATCTCATGGGTTAAAACTCTAACGGGTAAAATAGTCTCACAGGTAAAAAATGTCTCACGGGTAAAATAAATCTCACGTTTAAAAATTCTTGCGTGTAAAAAAAGTCTCATGGTTAGAGAAGTCTTTCGGGTAAAAAAACTCTCAGAGGTGGAAAAATTCTCATGGGAAAAAAAAGTCTCACAGGTAAAAAAAGTCTCACGGGTAAAAAAACATCTGACGGGTAAAAAAACAAAGTCTCAGAGGTTAAAAGTCCCATAGGTAAAAAATGTCTCACGGGAAAAAAAGCCTGATGAGTCAAAAAAGTCTGACGGGTAAAGAAATCTCATGGGTAAAAACTCTAACGGGTAAAATAGTCTCACAGGTAAAAAATGTCTCACGGGTAAAACAAATCTCACGTTTAAGAATTCTCGCGTGTAAAAAAAGTCTCATGGTTAGAGAAGTCTTACGGGTAAAAAAACTCTCAGAGGTGGAAAAATTCTCATGGGTAAAAAGTCTCATGGGTAAAAAAAGTCTCACAGGTAAAAAAAGTCTCACGGGTAAAAAAACATCTGACGGGTAAAAAACCAAAGTCTCAGAGGTTAAAAGTCCCATAGGTGAAAAATGTCTCACGGGAAAAAAAGCCTGATGAGTCAAAAAAGTCTGACGGGTAAAGAAATCTCATGGGTTAAAACTCTAACGGGTAAAATAGTCTCACAGGTAAAAAATGTCTCACGGGTAAAATAAATCTCACCTTTAAAAATTCTCGCGTGTAAAAAAAGTCTCATGGTTAGAGAAGTCTTTCGGGTAAAAAAACTCTCAGAGGTGGAAAAATTCTCATGGGAAAAAAAAGTCTCACAGGTAAAAAAAGTCTCACGGGTAAAAAAACATCTGACGGGTAAAAAAACAAAGTCTCAGAGGTTAAAAGTCCCATAGGTAAAAAATGTCTCACGGGAAAAAAAGCCTGATGAGTCAAAAAAGTCTGATGGGTAAAGAAATCTCATGGGTAAAAACTCTAACGGGTAAAATAGTCTCACAGGTAAAAAATGTCTCACGGGTAAAACAAATCTCACGTTTAAGAATTCTCGCGTGTAAAAAAAGTCTCATGGTTAGAGAAGTCTTACGGGTAAAAAAACTCTCAGAGGTGGAAAAATTCTCATGGGTAAAAAGTCTCATGGGTAAAAAAAGTCTCACAGGTAAAAAAAGTCTCACGGGTAAAAAAACATCTGACGGGTAAAAAACCAAAGTCTCAGAGGTTAAAAGTCCCATAGGTGAAAAATGTCTCACGGGAAAAAAAGCCTGATGAGTCAAAAAAGTCTGACGGGTAAAGAAATCTCATGGGTTAAAACTCTAACGGGTAAAATAGTCTCACAGGTAAAAAATGTCTCACGGGTAAAATAAATCTCACCTTTAAAAATTCTCGCGTGTAAAAAAAGTCTCATGGTTAGAGAAGTCTTTCGGGTAAAAAAACTCTCAGAGGTGGAAAAATTCTCATGGGAAAAAAAAGTCTCACAGGTAAAAAAAGTCTCACGGGTAAAAAAACATCTGACGGGTAAAAAAACAAAGTCTCAGAGGTTAAAAGTCCCATAGGTAAAAAATGTCTCACGGGAAAAAAAGCCTGATGAGTCAAAAAAGTCTGATGGGTAAAGAAATCTCATGGGTAAAAACTCTAACGGGTAAAATAGTCTCACAGGTAAAAAATGTCTCACGGGTAAAACAAATCTCACGTTTAAGAATTCTCGCGTGTAAAAAAAGTCTCATGGTTAGAGAAGTCTTACGGGTAAAAAAACTCTCAGAGGTGGAAAAATTCTCATGGGTAAAAAGTCTCATGGGTAAAAAAAGTCTCACAGGTAAAAAAAGTCTCACGGGTAAAAAAACATCTGACGGGTAAAAAACCAAAGTCTCAGAGGTTAAAAGTCCCATAGGTGAAAAATGTCTCACGGGAAAAAAAGCCTGATGAGTCAAAAAAGTCTGACGGGTAAAGAAATCTCATGGGTAAAAACTCTAACGGGTAAAATAGTCTCACAGGTAAAAAATGTCTCACGGGTAAAATAAATCTCACTTTTAAAAATTCTTGCGTGTAAAAAAAGTCTCAAGGTTAGAGAAGTCTTTCGGGTAAAAAAACTCTCAGAGGTGGAAAAATTCTCATGGGAAAAAAAAGTCTCACAGGTAAAAAAAGTCTCACGGGTAAAAAAACATCTGACGTGTAAAAAACCAAAGTCTCAGAGGTTAAAAGTCCCATAGGTGAAAAATGTCTCACGGGAAAAAAAGCCTGATGAGTCAAAAAAGTCTGACGGGTAAAGAAATCTCATGGGTAAAAACTCTAACGGGTAAAATAGTCTCACAGGTAAAAAATGTCTCACGGGTAAAACAAATCTCACGTTTAAGAATTCTCGCGTGTAAAAAAAGTCTCATGGTTAGAGAAGTCTTACGGGTAAAAAAACTCTCAGAGGTGGAAAAATTCTCATGGGTAAAAAGTCTCATGGGTAAAAAAAGTCTCACAGGTAAAAAAAGTCTCACGGGTAAAAAAACATCTGACGGGTAAAAAACCAAAGTCTCAGAGGTTAAAAGTCCCATAGGTGAAAAATGTCTCACGGGAAAAAAAGCCTGATGAGTCAAAAAAGTCTGACGGGTAAAGAAATCTCATGGGTTAAAACTCTAACGGGTAAAATAGTCTCACAGGTAAAAAATGTCTCACGGGTAAAATAAATCTCACCTTTAAAAATTCTCGCGTGTAAAAAAAGTCTCATGGTTAGAGAAGTCTTTCGGGTAAAAAAACTCTCAGAGGTGGAAAAATTCTCATGGGAAAAAAAAGTCTCACAGGTAAAAAAAGTCTCACGGGTAAAAAAACATCTGACGGGTAAAAAAACAAAGTCTCAGAGGTTAAAAGTCCCATAGGTAAAAAATGTCTCACGGGAAAAAAAGCCTGATGAGTCAAAAAAGTCTGATGGGTAAAGAAATCTCATGGGTAAAAACTCTAACGGGTAAAATAGTCTCACAGGTAAAAAATGTCTCACGGGTAAAACAAATCTCACGTTTAAGAATTCTCGCGTGTAAAAAAAGTCTCATGGTTAGAGAAGTCTTACGGGTAAAAAAACTCTCAGAGGTGGAAAAATTCTCATGGGTAAAAAGTCTCATGGGTAAAAAAAGTCTCACAGGTAAAAAAAGTCTCACGGGTAAAAAAACATCTGACGGGTAAAAAACCAAAGTCTCAGAGGTTAAAAGTCCCATAGGTGAAAAATGTCTCACGGGAAAAAAAGCCTGATGAGTCAAAAAAGTCTGACGGGTAAAGAAATCTCATGGGTAAAAACTCTAACGGGTAAAATAGTCTCACAGGTAAAAAATGTCTCACGGGTAAAATAAATCTCACTTTTAAAAATTCTCGCGTGTAAAAAAAGTCTCAAGGTTAGAGAAGTCTTTCGGGTAAAAAAACTCTCAGAGGTGGAAAAATTCTCATGGGAAAAAAAAGTCTCACAGGTAAAAAAAGTCTCACGGGTAAAAAAACATCTGACGGGTAAAAAACCAAAGTCTCAGAGGTTAAAAGTCCCATAGGTGAAAAATGTCTCACGGGAAAAAAAGCCTGATGAGTCAAAAAAGTCTGACGGGTAAAGAAATCTCATGGGTAAAAACTCTAACGGGTAAAATAGTCTCACAGGTAAAAAATGTCTCACGGGTAAAACAAATCTCACGTTTAAGAATTCTCGCGTGTAAAAAAAGTCTCATGGTTAGAGAAGTCTTACGGGTAAAAAAACTCTCAGAGGTGGAAAAATTCTCATGGGTAAAAAGTCTCATGGGTAAAAAAAGTCTCACAGGTAAAAAAAGTCTCACGGGTAAAAAAACATCTGACGGGTAAAAAACCAAAGTCTCAGAGGTTAAAAGTCCCATAGGTGAAAAATGTCTCACGGGAAAAAAAGCCTGATGAGTCAAAAAAGTCTGACGGGTAAAGAAATCTCATGGGTAAAAACTCTAACGGGTAAAATAGTCTCACAGGTAAAAAATGTCTCACGGGTAAAACAAATCTCACGTTTAAGAATTCTCACGTGTAAAAAAAGTCTCATGGTTAGAGAAGTCTTATGGGTAAAAAAACTCTCAGAGGTGGAAAAATTCTCATGGGTAAAAAGTCTCATGGGTAAAAAAAGTCTCACAGGTAAAAAAAGTCTCACGGGTAAAAAAACATCTGACGGGTAAAAAACCAAAGTCTCAGAGGTTAAAAGTCCCATAGGTGAAAAATGTCTCACGGGAAAAAAAGCCTGATGAGTCAAAAAAGTCTGACGGGTAAAGAAATCTCATGGGTAAAAACTCTAACGGGTAAAATAGTCTCACAGGTAAAAAATGTCTCACGGGTAAAACAAATTTCAGGTTTAAAAATTCTCGCGTGTAAAAAAAGTCTCAAGGTTAGAGAAGTCTTTCGGGTAAAAAAACTCTCAGAGGTGGAAAAATTCTCATGGGAAAAAAAAGTCTCACAGGTAAAAAAAGTCTCACGGGTAAAAAAACATCTGACGGGTAAAAAACCAAAGTCTCAGAGGTTAAAAGTCCCATAGGTGAAAAATGTCTCACGGGAAAAAAAGCCTGATGAGTCAAAAAAGTCTGAAGGGTAAAGAAATCTCATGGGTAAAAACTCTAACGGGTAAAATAGTCTCACAGGTAAAAAATGTCTCACGGGTAAAATAAATCTCACGTTTAAGAATTCTCGCGTGTAAAAAAAGTCTCATGGTTAGAGAAGTCTTACGGGTAAAAAAACTCTCAGAGGTGCAAAAATTCTCATGGCTAAAAAGTCTCATGGGTAAAAAAAGTCTGACAGGTAAGAAAAGTCTCACGGGTAAAAAAATATCTGACGGGTAAAAAACCAAAGTCTCAGAGGTTAAAAGTCCCATAGGTGAAAAATGTCTCACGGGAAAAAAAGCCTGATGAGTCAAAAAAGTCTGACGGGTAAAGAAATCTCATGGGTAAAAACTCTAACGGGTAAAATAGTCTCACAGGTAAAAAATGTCTCACGGGTAAAACAAATCTCACGTTTAAGAATTCTCGCGTGTAAAAAAAGTCTCATGGTTAGAGAAGTCTTACGGGTAAAAAAACTCTCAGAGGTGGAAAAATTCTCATGGGTAAAAAGTCTCATGGGTAAAAAAAGTCTCACAGGTAAAAAAAGTCTCACGGGTAAAAAAACATCTGATGGGTAAAAAACCAAAGTCTCAGAGGTTAAAAGTCCCATAGGTGAAAAATGTCTCACGGGAAAAAAAGCCTGATGAGTCAAAAAAGTCTGACGGGTAAAGAAATCTCATGGGTTAAAACTCTAACGGGTAAAGTAGTCTCACAGGTAAAAAATGTCTCACGGGTAAAATAAATCTCACCTTTAAAAATTCTCGCGTGTAAAAAAAGTCTCAAGGTTAGAGAAGTCTTTCGGGTAAAAAAACTCTCAGAGGTGGAAAAATTCTCATGGGAAAAAAAAGTCTCACAGGTAAAAAAAGTCTCACGGGTAAAAAAACATCTGACGGGTAAAAAACCAAAGTCTCAGAGGTTAAAAGTCCCATAGGTGAAAAATGTCTCACGGGAAAAAAAGCCTGATGAGTCAAAAAAGTCTGACGGGTAAAGAAATCTCATGGGTAAAAACTCTAACGGGTAAAATAGTCTCACAGGTAAAAAATGTCTCACGGGTAAAACAAATCTCACGTTTAAGAATTCTCGCGTGTAAAAAAAGTCTCATGGTTAGAGAAGTCTTACGGGTAAAAAAACTCTCAGAGGTGGAAAAATTCTCATGGCTAAAAAGTCTCATGGGTAAAAAAAGTCTGACAGGTAAGAAAAGTCTCACGGGTAAAAAAATATCTGACGGGTAAAAAACCAAAGTCTCAGAGGTTAAAAGTCCCATAGGTGAAAAATGTCTCACGGGAAAAAAAGCCTGATGAGTCAAAAAAGTCTGACGGGTAAAGAAATCTCATGGGTAAAAACTCTAACGGGTAAAATAGTCTCACAGGTAAAAAATGTCTCACGGGTAAAACAAATCTCACGTTTAAGAATTCTCGCGTGTAAAAAAAGTCTCATGGTTAGAGAAGTCTTTCGGGTAAAAAAACTCTCAGAGGTGGAAAAATTCTCATGGGAAAAAAAAGTCTCACAGGTAAAAAAAGTCTCACGGGTAAAAAAACATCTGACGGGTAAAAAACCAAAGTCTCAGAGGTTAAAAGTCCCATAGGTGAAAAATGTCTCACGGGAAAAAAAGCCTGATGAGTCAAAAAAGTCTGACGGGTAAAGAAATCTCATGGGTAAAAACTCTAACGGGTAAAATAGTCTCACAGGTAAAAAATGTCTCACGGGTAAAACAAATCTCACGTTTAAGAATTCTCGCGTGTAAAAAAAGTCTCATGGTTAGAGAAGTCTTACGGGTAAAAAAACTCTCAGAGGTGGAAAAATTCTCATGGCTAAAAAGTCTCATGGGTAAAAAAAGTCTGACAGGTAAGAAAAGTCTCACGGGTAAAAAAATATCTGACGGGTAAAAAACCAAAGTCTCAGAGGTTAAAAGTCCCATAGGTGAAAAATGTCTCACGGGAAAAAAAGCCTGATGAGTCAAAAAAGTCTGACGGGTAAAGAAATCTCATGGGTAAAAACTCTAACGGGTAAAATAGTCTCACAGGTAAAAAATGTCTCACGGGTAAAATAAATCTCACGTTTAAAAATTCTCGCGTGTAAAAAAAGTCTCAAGGTTAGAGAAGTCTTTCGGGTAAAAAAACTCTCAGAGGTGGAAAAATTCTCATGGGAAAAAAAAGTCTCACAGGTAAAAAAAGTCTCACGGGTAAAAAAACATCTGACGGGTAAAAAAACAAAGTCTCAGAGGTTAAAAGTCCCATAGGTGAAAAATGTCTCACGGGAAAAAAAGCCTGATGAGTCAAAAAAGTCTGACGGGTAAAGAAATCTCATGGGTAAAAACTCTAACGGGTAAAATAGTCTCACAGGTAAAAAATGTCACACGGGTAAAACAAATCTCACGTTTAAAAATATCTGTCGTGTAAAAAAAGTCTCATGGTTAGAGAAGTCTTACGGGTAAAAAAACTCTCAGAGGTGGAAAAATTCTCATGGGAAAAATGTCAACACAGGTAAAAAAAGTCTGACAGGTAAGAAAAGTCTCACGGGAAAAAAAATATCTGACGGGTAAAAAACCAAAGTCTCAGAGGTTAAAAGTCCCATAGGTGAAAAATGTCTCACGGGAAAAAAAGCCTGATGAGTCAAAAAAGTCTGACGGGTAAAGAAATCTCATGGGTAAAAACTCTAACGGGTAAAATAGTCTCAGAGGTAAAAAATGTCTCACGGGTAAAACAAATCTCACGTTTAAGAATTCTCGCGTGTAAAAAAAGTCTCATGGTTAGAGAAGTCTTACAGGTAAAAAAACTCTCAGAGGTGGAAATATTCTCATGGGTAAAAAGTCTCATGGGTAAAAAAAGTCTGTACAGGTAAGAAAAGTCTCACGGGTAAAAAAATATCTGACGGGTAAAAAACCAAAGTCTCAGAGGTTAAAAGTCCCATAGGTGAAAAATGTCTCACGGGAAAAAAAGCCTGATGAGTCAAAAAAGTCTGACGGGTAAAGAAATCTCATGGGTAAAAACTCTAACGGGTAAAATAGTCTCACAGGTAAAAAATGTCTCACGGGTAAAACAAATCTCACGTTTAAGAATTCTCGCGTGTAAAAAAAGTCTCATGGTTAGAGAAGTCTTACGGGTAAAAAAACTCTCAGAGGTGGAAAAATTCTCATGGGTAAAAAGTCTCATGGGTAAAAAAAGTCTCACAGGTAAAAAAAGTCTCACGGGTAAAAAAACATCTGACGGGTAAAAAACCAAAGTCTCAGAGGTTAAAAGTCCCATAGGTGAAAAATGTCTCACGGGAAAAAAAGCCTGATGAGTCAAAAAAGTCTGACGGGTAAAGAAATCTCATGGGTTAAAACTCTAACGGGTAAAATAGTCTCACAGGTAAAAAATGTCTCACGGGTAAAATAAATCTCACTTTTAAAAATTCTCGCGTGTAAAAAAAGTCTCATGGTTAGAGAAGTCTTTCGGGTAAAAAAACTCTCAGAGGTGGAAAAATTCTCATGGGAAAAAAAAGTCTCACAGGTAAAAAAAGTCTCACGGGTAAAAAAACATCTGACGGGTAAAAAACCAAAGTCTCAGAGGTTAAAAGTCCCATAGGTGAAAAATGTCTCACGGGAAAAAAAGCCTGATGAGTCAAAAAAGTCTGACGGGTAAAGAAATCTCATGGGTAAAAACTCTAACGGGTAAAATAGTCTCACAGGTAAAAAATGTCACACGGGTAAAACAAATCTCACGTTTAAAAATATCTGTCGTGTAAAAAAAGTCTCATGGTTAGAGAAGTCTTACGGGTAAAAAAACTCTCAGAGGTGGAAAAATTCTCATGGGTAAAATGTCAACACAGGTAAAAAAAGTCTGACAGGTAAGAAAAGTCTCACGGGTAAAAAAACATCTGACGGGTAAAAAACCAAAGTCTCAGAGGTTAAAAGTCCCATAGGTGAAAAATGTCTCACGGGAAAAAAAGCCTGATGAGTCAAAAAAGTCTGACGGGTAAAGAAATCTCATGGGTAAAAACTCTAACGGGTAAAATAGTCTCACAGGTAAAAAATGTCTCACGGGTAAAATAAATCTCACGTTTAAAAATTCTCGCGTGTAAAAAAAGTCTCAAGGTTAGAGAAGTCTTTCGGGTAAAAAAACTCTCAGAGGTGGAAAAATTCTCATGGGAAAAAAAAGTCTCACAGGTAAAAAAAGTCTCACGGGTAAAAAAACATCTGACGGGTAAAAAACCAAAGTCTCAGAGGTTAAAAGTCCCATAGGTGAAAAATGTCTCACGGGAAAAAAAGCCTGATGAGTCAAAAAAGTCTGACGGGTAAAGAAATCTCATGGGTAAAAACTCTAACGGGTAAAATAGTCTCACAGGTAAAAAATGTCTCACGGGTAAAATAAATCTCACGTTTAAGAATTCTCGCGTGTAAAAAAAGTCTCATGGTTAGAGAAGTCTTACGGGTAAAAAAACTCTCAGAGGTGGAAAAATTCTCATGGGAAAAATGTCAACACAGGTAAAAAAAGTCTGACAGGTAAGAAAAGTCTCACGGGAAAAAAAATATCTGACGGGTAAAAAACCAAAGTCTCAGAGGTTAAAAGTCCCATAGGTGAAAAATGTCTCACGGGAAAAAAAGCCTGATGAGTCAAAAAAGTCTGACGGGTAAAGAAATCTCATGGGTAAAAACTCTAACGGGTAAAATAGTCTCACAGGTAAAAAATGTCTCACGGGTAAAATAAATCTCACGTTTAAGAATTCTCGCGTGTAAAAAAAGTCTCATGGTTAGAGAAGTCTTACGGGTAAAAAAACTCTCAGAGGTGGAAATATTCTCATGGCTATAAAGTCTCATGGGTAAAAAAAGTCTGTACAGGTAAGAAAAGTCTCACGGGTAAAAAAATATCTGACGGGTAAAAAACCAAAGTCTCAGAGGTTAAAAGTCCCATAGGTGAAAAATGTCTCACGGGAAAAAAAGCCTGATGAGTCAAAAAAGTCTGACGGGTAAAGAAATCTCATGGGTAAAAACTCTAACGGGTAAAATAGTCTCACAGGTAAAAAATGTCTCACGGGTAAAACAAATCTCACCTTTAAAAATTCTCGCGTGTAAAAAAAGTCTCATGGTTAGAGAAGTCTTTCGGGTAAAAAAACTCTCAGAGGTGGAAAAATTCTCATGGGAAAAAAAAGTCTCACAGGTAAAAAAAGTCTCACGGGTAAAAAAACATCTGACGGGTAAAAAACCAAAGTCTCAGAGGTTAAAAGTCCCATAGGTGAAAAATGTCTCACGGGAAAAAAAGCCTGATGAGTCAAAAAAGTCTGACGGGTAAAGAAATCTCATGGGTAAAAACTCTAACGGGTAAAATAGTCTCACAGGTAAAAAATGTCTCACGGGTAAAACAAATCTCACGTTTAAGAATTCTCGCGTGTAAAAAAAGTCTCATGGTTAGAGAAGTCTTACGGGTAAAAAAACTCTCAGAGGTGGAAAAATTCTCATGGCTAAAAAGTCTCATGGGTAAAAAAAGTCTCACAGGTAAAAAAAGTCTCACGGGTAAAAAAACATCTGACGGGTAAAAAACCAAAGTCTCAGAGGTTAAAAGTCCCATAGGTGAAAAATGTCTCACGGGAAAAAAAGCCTGATGAGTCAAAAAAGTCTGACGGGTAAAGAAATCTCATGGGTAAAAACTCTAACGGGTAAAATAGTCTCACAGGTAAAAAATGTCTCACGGGTAAAATAAATCTCACTTTTAAAAATTCTCGCGTGTAAAAAAAGTCTCAAGGTTAGAGAAGTCTTTCGGGTAAAAAAACTCTCAGAGGTGGAAAAATTCTCATGGGAAAAAAAAGTCTCACAGGTAAAAAAAGTCTCACGGGTAAAAAAACATCTGACGGGTAAAAAACCAAAGTCTCAGAGGTTAAAAGTCCCATAGGTGAAAAATGTCTCACGGGAAAAAAAGCCTGATGAGTCAAAAAAGTCTGACGGGTAAAGAAATCTCATGGGTAAAAACTCTAACGGGTAAAATAGTCTCACAGGTAAAAAATGTCTCACGGGTAAAATAAATCTCACGTTTAAGAATTCTCGCGTGTAAAAAAAGTCTCATGGTTAGAGAAGTCTTTCGGGTAAAAAAACTCTCAGAGGTGGAAAAATTCTCATGGGAAAAAAAAGTCTCACAGGTAAAAAAAGTCTCACGGGTAAAAAAACATCTGACGGGTAAAAAAACAAAGTCTCAGAGGTTAAAAGTCCCATAGGTAAAAAATGTCTCACGGGAAAAAAAGCCTGATGAGTCAAAAAAGTCTGATGGGTAAAGAAATCTCATGGGTAAAAACTCTAACGGGTAAAATAGTCTCACAGGTAAAAAATGTCTCACGGGTAAAACAAATCTCACGTTTAAGAATTCTCGCGTGTAAAAAAAGTCTCATGGTTAGAGAAGTCTTACGGGTAAAAAAACTCTCAGAGGTGGAAAAATTCTCATGGGTAAAAAGTCTCATGGGTAAAAAAAGTCTCACAGGTAAAAAAAGTCTCACGGGTAAAAAAACATCTGACGGGTAAAAAACCAAAGTCTCAGAGGTTAAAAGTCCCATAGGTGAAAAATGCCTCACGGGAAAAAAAGCCTGATGAGTCAAAAAAGTCTGACGGGTAAAGAAATCTCATGGGTAAAAACTCTAACGGGTAAAATAGTCTCACAGGTAAAAAATGTCTCACGGGTAAAATAAATCTCACTTTTAAAAATTCTCGCGTGTAAAAAAAGTCTCAAGGTTAGAGAAGTCTTTCGGGTAAAAAAACTCTCAGAGGTGGAAAAATTCTCATGGGAAAAAAAAGTCTCACAGGTAAAAAAAGTCTCACGGGTAAAAAAACATCTGACGGGTAAAAAACCAAAGTCTCAGAGGTTAAAAGTCCCATAGGTGAAAAATGTCTCACGGGAAAAAAAGCCTGATGAGTCAAAAAAGTCTGACGGGTAAAGAAATCTCATGGGTAAAAACTCTAACGGGTAAAATAGTCTCACAGGTAAAAAATGTCTCACGGGTAAAATAAATCTCACGTTTAAGAATTCTCGCGTGTAAAAAAAGTCTCATGGTTAGAGAAGTCTTTCGGGTAAAAAAACTCTCAGAGGTGGAAAAATTCTCATGGGAAAAAAAAGTCTCACAGGTAAAAAAAGTCTCACGGGTAAAAAAACATCTGACGGGTAAAAAAACAAAGTGTCAGAGGTTAAAAGTCCCATAGGTGAAAAATGTCTCACGGGAAAAAAAGCCTGATGAGTCAAAAAAGTCTGATGGGTAAAGAAATCTCATGGGTAAAAACTCTAACGGGTAAAATAGTCTCACAGGTAAAAAATGTCTCACGGGTAAAACAAATCTCACGTTTAAGAATTCTCGCGTGTAAAAAAAGTCTCATGGTTAGAGAAGTCTTACGGGTAAAAAAACTCTCAGAGGTGGAAAAATTCTCATGGGTAAAAAGTCTCATGGGTAAAAAAAGTCTCACAGGTAAAAAAAGTCTCACGGGTAAAAAAACATCTGACGGGTAAAAAACCAAAGTCTCAGAGGTTAAAAGTCCCATAGGTGAAAAATGTCTCACGGGAAAAAAAGCCTGATGAGTCAAAAAAGTCTGACGGGTAAAGAAATCTCATGGGTAAAAACTCTAACGGGTAAAATAGTCTCACAGGTAAAAAATGTCTCACGGGTAAAATAAATCTCACTTTTAAAAATTCTCGCGTGTAAAAAAAGTCTCAAGGTTAGAGAAGTCTTTCGGGTAAAAAAACTCTCAGAGGTGGAAAAATTCTCATGGGAAAAAAAAGTCTCACAGGTAAAAAAAGTCTCACGGGTAAAAAAACATCTGACGGGTAAAAAACCAAAGTCTCAGAGGTTAAAAGTCCCATAGGTGAAAAATGTCTCACGGGAAAAAAAGCCTGATGAGTCAAAAAAGTCTGACGGGTAAAGAAATCTCATGGGTAAAAACTCTAACGGGTAAAATAGTCTCACAGGTAAAAAATGTCTCACGGGTAAAACAAATCTCACGTTTAAGAATTCTCGCGTGTAAAAAAAGTCTCATGGTTAGAGAAGTCTTATGGGTAAAAAAACTCTCAGAGGTGGAAAAATTCTCATGGGTAAAAAGTCTCATGGGTAAAAAAAGTCTCACAGGTAAAAAAAGTCTCACGGGTAAAAAAACATCTGACGGGTAAAAAACCAAAGTCTCAGAGGTTAAAAGTCCCATAGGTGAAAAATGTCTCACGGGAAAAAAAGCCTGATGAGTCAAAAAAGTCTGACGGGTAAAGAAATCTCATGGGTAAAAACTCTAACGGGTAAAATAGTCTCACAGGTAAAAAATGTCTCACGGGTAAAATAAATCTCACTTTTAAAAATTCTCGCGTGTAAAAAAAGTCTCAAGGTTAGAGAAGTCTTTCGGGTAAAAAAACTCTCAGAGGTGGAAAAATTCTCATGGGAAAAAAAAGTCTCACAGGTAAAAAAAGTCTCACGGGTAAAAAAACATCTGACGAGTAATAAAACAAAGTCTCAGAGGTTAAAAGTCCCATAGGTGAAAAATGTCTCACGGGAAAAAAAGCCTGATGAGTCAAAAAAGTCTGACGGGTAAAGAAATCTCATGGGTAAAAACTCTAACGGGTAAAATAGTCTCACAGGTAAAAAATGTCTCACGGGTAAAATAAATCTCACGTTTAAGAATTCTCGCGTGTAAAAAAAGTCTCATGGTTAGAGAAGTCTTACGGGTAAAAAAACTCTCAGAGGTGGAAAAATTCTCATGGGTAAAAAGTCTCATGGGTAAAAAAAGTCTGACAGGTAAGAAAAGTCTCACGGGTAAAAAAATATCTGACGGGTAAAAAACCAAAGTCTCAGAGGTTAAAAGTCCCATAGGTGAAAAATGTCTCACGGGAAAAAAAGCCTGATGAGTCAAAAAAGTCTGACGGGTAAAGAAATCTCATGGGTAAAAACTCTAACGGGTAAAATAGTCTCACAGGTAAAAAATGTCTCACGGGTAAAACAAATCTCACGTTTAAGAATTCTCGCGTGTAAAAAAAGTCTCATGGTTAGAGAAGTCTTACGGGTAAAAAAACTCTCAGAGGTGGAAAAATTCTCATGGGTAAAAAGTCTCATGGGTAAAAAAAGTCTCACAGGTAAAAAAAGTCTCACGGGTAAAAAAATATCTGATGGGTAAAAAACCAAAGTCTCAGAGGTTAAAAGTCCCATAGGTGAAAAATGTCTCACGGGAAAAAAAGCCTGATGAGTCAAAAAAGTCTGACGGGTAAAGAAATCTCATGGGTAAAAACTCTAACGGGTAAAGTAGTCTCACAGGTAAAAAATGTCTCACGGGTAAAATAAATCTCACCTTTAAAAATTCTCGCGTGTAAAAAAAGTCTCAAGGTTAGAGAAGTCTTTCGGGTAAAAAAACTCTCAGAGGTGGAAAAATTCTCATGGGAAAAAAAAGTCTCACAGGTAAAAAAAGTCTCACGGGTAAAAAAACATCTGACGGGTAAAAAACCAAAGTCTCAGAGGTTAAAAGTCCCATAGGTGAAAAATGTCTCACGGGAAAAAAAGCCTGATGAGTCAAAAAAGTCTGACGGGTAAAGAAATCTCATGGGTAAAAACTCTAACGGGTAAAATAGTCTCACAGGTAAAAAATGTCTCACGGGTAAAACAAATCTCACGTTTAAGAATTCTCGCGTGTAAAAAAAGTCTCATGGTTAGAGAAGTCTTACGGGTAAAAAAACTCTCAGAGGTGGAAAAATTCTCATGGGTAAAAAGTCTCATGGGTAAAAAAAATCTGACAGGTAAGAAAAGTCTCACGGGTAAAAAAACATCTGACGGGTAAAAAACCAAAGTCTCAGAGGTTAAAAGTCCCATAGGTGAAAAATGTCTCATGGGAAAAAAAGCCTGATGAGTCAAAAAAGTCTGACGGGTAAAGAAATCTCATGGGTAAAAACTCTAACGGGTAAAATAGTCTCACAGGTAAAAAATGTCTCACGGGTAAAATAAATCTCACGTTTAAAAATTCTCGCGTGTAAAAAAAGTCTCAAGGTTAGAGAAGTCTTTCGGGTAAAAAAACTCTCAGAGGTGGAAAAATTCTCATGGGAAAAAAAAGTCTCACAGGTAAAAAAAGTCTCACGGGTAAAAAAACATCTGACGGGTAAAAAACCAAAGTCTCAGAGGTTAAAAGTCCCATAGGTGAAAAATGTCTCACGGGAAAAAAAGCCTGATGAGTCAAAAAAGTCTGACGGGTAAAGAAATCTCATGGGTAAAAACTCTAACGGGTAAAATAGTCTCACAGGTAAAAAATGTCTCACGGGTAAAACAAATCTCACGTTTAAGAATTCTCGCGTGTAAAAAAAGTCTCATGGTTAGAGAAGTCTTACGGGTAAAAAAACTCTCAGAGGTGGAAAAATTCTCATGGCTAAAAAGTCTCATGGGTAAAAAAAGTCTCACAGGTAAAAAAAGTCTCACGGGTAAAAAAACATCTGACGGGTAAAAAACCAAAGTCTCAGAGGTTAAAAGTCCCATAGGTGAAAAATGTCTCACGGGAAAAAAAGCCTGATGAGTCAAAAAAGTCTGACGGGTAAAGAAATCTCATGGGTAAAAACACTAACGGGTAAAATAGTCTCACAGGTAAAAAATGTCTCACGGGTAAAACAAATCTCACGTTTAAGAATTCTCGCGTGTAAAAAAAGTCTCATGGTTAGAGAAGTCTTACAGGTAAAAAAACTCTCAGAGGTGGAAATATTCTCATGGCTAAAAAGTCTCACAGGTAAAAAAAGTCTGTACAGGTAAGAAAAGTCTCACGGGTAAAAAAATATCTGACGGGTAAAAAACCAAAGTCTCAGAGGTTAAAAGTCCCATAGGTGAAAAATGTCTCACGGGAAAAAAAGCCTGATGAGTCAAAAAAGTCTGACGGGTAAAGAAATCTCATGGGTAAAAACTCTAACGGGTAAAATAGTCTCACAGGTAAAAAATGTCTCACGGGTAAAACAAATTTCAGGTTTAAAAATTCTCGCGTGTAAAAAAAGTCTCATGGTTAGAGAAGTCTTTCGGGTAAAAAAACTCTCAGAGGTGGAAAAATTCTCATGGGAAAAAAAAGTCTCACAGGTAAAAAAAGTCTCACGGGTAAAAAAACATCTGACGGGTAAAAAAACAAAGTCTCAGAGGTTAAAAGTCCCATAGGTGAAAAATGTCTCACGGGAAAAAAAGCCTGATGAGTCAAAAAAGTCTGACGGGTAAAGAAATCTCATGGGTAAAAACTCTAACGGGTAAAATAGTCTCACAGGTAAAAAATGTCTCACGGGTAAAACAAATCTCACGTTTAATAATTCTCGCGTGTAAAAAAAGTCTCATGGTTAGAGAAGTCTTACGGGTAAAAAAACTCTCAGAGGTGGAAAAATTCTCATGGGTAAAAAGTCTCATGGGTAAAAAAAGTCTCACAGGTAAAAAAAGTCTCACGGGTAAAAAAACATCTGACGGGTAAAAAACCAAAGTCTCAGAGGTTAAAAGTCCCATAGGTGAAAAATGTCTCACGGGAAAAAAAGCCTGATGAGTCAAAAAAGTCTGACGGGTAAAGAAATCTCATGGGTAAAAACTCTAACGGGTAAAATAGTCTCACAGGTAAAAAATGTCTCACGGGTAAAATAAATCTCACTTTTAAAAATTCT
Organism: Falco punctatus; assembly: GCF_963210335.1. Classification (NCBI taxonomy): domain Eukaryota; kingdom Metazoa; phylum Chordata; class Aves; order Falconiformes; family Falconidae; genus Falco; species Falco punctatus. The sequence continues at coordinate 277,547 of NC_137597.1, forward strand.
CGCGTGTAAAAAAAGTCTCAAGGTTAGAGAAGTCTTTCGGGTAAAAAAACTCTCAGAGGTGGAAAAATTCTCATGGGAAAAAAAAGTCTCACAGGTAAAAAAAGTCTCACGGGTAAAAAAACATCTGACGGGTAAAAAACCAAAGTCTCAGAGGTTAAAAGTCCCATAGGTGAAAAATGTCTCACGGGAAAAAAAGCCTGATGAGTCAAAAAAGTCTGACGGGTAAAGAAATCTCATGGGTAAAAACTCTAACGGGTAAAATAGTCTCACAGGTAAAAAATGTCTCACGGGTAAAACAAATCTCACGTTTAAGAATTCTCGCGTGTAAAAAAAGTCTCATGGTTAGAGAAGTCTTTCGGGTAAAAAAACTCTCAGAGGTGGAAAAATTCTCATGGGAAAAAAAAGTCTCACAGGTAAAAAAAGTCTCACGGGTAAAAAAACATCTGACGGGTAAAAAAACAAAGTCTCAGAGGTTAAAAGTCCCATAGGTGAAAAATGTCTCACGGGAAAAAAAGCCTGATGAGTCAAAAAAGTCTGACGGGTAAAGAAATCTCATGGGTAAAAACTCTAACGGGTAAAATAGTCTCACAGGTAAAAAATGTCTCACGGGTAAAACAAATCTCACGTTTAAGAATTCTCGCGTGTAAAAAAAGTCTCATGGTTAGAGAAGTCTTACGGGTAAAAAAACTCTCAGAGGTGGAAAAATTCTCATGGGTAAAAAGTCTCATGGGTAAAAAAAGTCTCACAGGTAAAAAAAGTCTCACGGGTAAAAAAACATCTGACGGGTAAAAAACCAAAGTCTCAGAGGTTAAAAGTCCCATAGGTGAAAAATGTCTCACGGGAAAAAAAGCCTGATGAGTCAAAAAAGTCTGACGGGTAAAGAAATCTCATGGGTAAAAACTCTAACGGGTAAAATAGTCTCACAGGTAAAAAATGTCTCACGGGTAAAATAAATCTCACTTTTAAAAATTCTCGCGTGTAAAAAAAGTCTCAAGGTTAGAGAAGTCTTTCGGGTAAAAAAACTCTCAGAGGTGGAAAAATTCTCATGGGAAAAAAAAGTCTCACAGGTAAAAAAAGTCTCACGGGTAAAAAAACATCTGACGGGTAAAAAACCAAAGTCTCAGAGGTTAAAAGTCCCATAGGTGAAAAATGTCTCACGGGAAAAAAAGCCTGATGAGTCAAAAAAGTCTGACGGGTAAAGAAATCTCATGGGTAAAAACTCTAACGGGTAAAATAGTCTCACAGGTAAAAAATGTCTCACGGGTAAAACAAATCTCACGTTTAAGAATTCTCGCGTGTAAAAAAAGTCTCATGGTTAGAGAAGTCTTTCGGGTAAAAAAACTCTCAGAGGTGGAAAAATTCTCATGGGAAAAAAAAGTCTCACAGGTAAAAAAAGTCTCACGGGTAAAAAAACATCTGACGGGTAAAAAAACAAAGTGTCAGAGGTTAAAAGTCCCATAGGTAAAAAATGTCTCACGGGAAAAAAAGCCTGATGAGTCAAAAAAGTCTGATGGGTAAAGAAATCTCATGGGTAAAAACTCTAACGGGTAAAATAGTCTCACAGGTAAAAAATGTCTCACGGGTAAAACAAATCTCACGTTTAAGAATTCTCGCGTGTAAAAAAAGTCTCATGGTTAGAGAAGTCTTACGGGTAAAAAAACTCTCAGAGGTGGAAAAATTCTCATGGGTAAAAAGTCTCATGGGTAAAAAAAGTCTCACAGGTAAAAAAAGTCTCACGGGTAAAAAAACATCTGACGGGTAAAAAACCAAAGTCTCAGAGGTTAAAAGTCCCATAGGTGAAAAATGTCTCACGGGAAAAAAAGCCTGATGAGTCAAAAAAGTCTGACGGGTAAAGAAATCTCATGGGTAAAAACTCTAACGGGTAAAATAGTCTCACAGGTAAAAAATGTCTCACGGGTAAAATAAATCTCACTTTTAAAAATTCTCGCGTGTAAAAAAAGTCTCAAGGTTAGAGAAGTCTTTCGGGTAAAAAAACTCTCAGAGGTGGAAAAATTCTCATGGGAAAAAAAAGTCTCACAGGTAAAAAAAGTCTCACGGGTAAAAAAACATCTGACGGGTAAAAAACCAAAGTCTCAGAGGTTAAAAGTCCCATAGGTGAAAAATGTCTCACGGGAAAAAAAGCCTGATGAGTCAAAAAAGTCTGACGGGTAAAGAAATCTCATGGGTAAAAACTCTAACGGGTAAAATAGTCTCACAGGTAAAAAATGTCTCACGGGTAAAACAAATCTCACGTTTAAGAATTCTCGCGTGTAAAAAAAGTCTCATGGTTAGAGAAGTCTTTCGGGTAAAAAAACTCTCAGAGGTGGAAAAATTCTCATGGGAAAAAAAAGTCTCACAGGTAAAAAAAGTCTCACGGGTAAAAAAACATCTGACGGGTAAAAAAACAAAGTGTCAGAGGTTAAAAGTCCCATAGGTAAAAAATGTCTCACGGGAAAAAAAGCCTGATGAGTCAAAAAAGTCTGATGGGTAAAGAAATCTCATGGGTAAAAACTCTAACGGGTAAAATAGTCTCACAGGTAAAAAATGTCTCACGGGTAAAACAAATCTCACGTTTAAGAATTCTCGCGTGTAAAAAAAGTCTCATGGTTAGAGAAGTCTTACGGGTAAAAAAACTCTCAGAGGTGGAAAAATTCTCATGGGTAAAAAGTCTCATGGGTAAAAAAAGTCTCACAGGTAAAAAAAGTCTCACGGGTAAAAAAACATCTGACGGGTAAAAAACCAAAGTCTCAGAGGTTAAAAGTCCCATAGGTGAAAAATGTCTCACGGGAAAAAAAGCCTGATGAGTCAAAAAAGTCTGACGGGTAAAGAAATCTCATGGGTAAAAACTCTAACGGGTAAAATAGTCTCACAGGTAAAAAATGTCTCACGGGTAAAATAAATCTCACTTTTAAAAATACTCGCGTGTAAAAAAAGTCTCAAGGTTAGAGAAGTCTTTCGGGTAAAAAAACTCTCAGAGGTGGAAAAATTCTCATGGGAAAAAAAAGTCTCACAGGTAAAAAAAGTCTCACGGGTAAAAAAACATCTGACGTGTAAAAAACCAAAGTCTCAGAGGTTAAAAGTCCCATAGGTGAAAAATGTCTCACGGGAAAAAAAGCCTGATGAGTCAAAAAAGTCTGACGGGTAAAGAAATCTCATGGGTAAAAACTCTAACGGGTAAAATAGTCTCACAGGTAAAAAATGTCTCACAGGTAAAATAAATCTCACGTTTAAGAATTCTCGCGTGTAAAAAAAGTCTCATGGTTAGAGAAGTCTTACGGGTAAAAAAACTCTCAGAGGTGGAAAAATTCTCATGGCTAAAAAGTCTCATGGGTAAAAAAAGTCTGACAGGTAAGAAAAGTCTCACGGGTAAAAAAATATCTGACGGGTAAAAAACCAAAGTCTCAGAGGTTAAAAGTCCCATAGGTGAAAAATGTCTCACGGGAAAAAAAGCCTGATGAGTCAAAAAAGTCTGACGGGTAAAGAAATCTCATGGGTAAAAACTCTAACGGGTAAAATAGTCTCACAGGTAAAAAATGTCTCACGGGTAAAACAAATCTCACGTTTAAGAATTCTCGCGTGTAAAAAAAGTCTCATGGTTAGAGAAGTCTTATGGGTAAAAAAACTCTCAGAGGTGGAAAAATTCTCATGGGTAAAAAGTCTCATGGGTAAAAAAAGTCTCACAGGTAAAAAAAGTCTCACGGGTAAAAAAACATCTGACGGGTAAAAAACCAAAGTCTCAGAGGTTAAAAGTCCCATAGGTGAAAAATGTCTCACGGGAAAAAAAGCCTGATGAGTCAAAAAAGTCTGACGGGTAAAGAAATCTCATGGGTAAAAACTCTAACGGGTAAAATAGTCTCACAGGTAAAAAATGTCTCACGGGTAAAATAAATCTCACGTTTAAAAATTCTCGCGTGTAAAAAAAGTCTCAAGGTTAGAGAAGTCTTTCGGGTAAAAAAACTCTCAGAGGTGGAAAAATTCTCATGGGTAAAAAGTCTCATGGGTAAAAAAAGTCTCACAGGTAAAAAAAGTCTCACGGGTAAAAAAACATCTGACGGGTAAAAAACCAAAGTCTCAGAGGTTAAAAGTCCCATAGGTGAAAAATGTCTCACGGGAAAAAAAGCCTGATGAGTCAAAAAAGTCTGACGGGTAAAGAAATCTCATGGGTAAAAACTCTAACGGGTAAAATAGTCTCACAGGTAAAAAATGTCTCACGGGTAAAATAAATCTCACTTTTAAAAATTCTCGCGTGTAAAAAAAGTCTCAAGGTTAGAGAAGTCTTTCGGGTAAAAAAACTCTCAGAGGTGGAAAAATTCTCATGGGAAAAAAAAGTCTCACAGGTAAAAAAAGTCTCACGGGTAAAAAAACATCTGACGGGTAAAAAACCAAAGTCTCAGAGGTTAAAAGTCCCATAGGTGAAAAATGTCTCACGGGAAAAAAAGCCTGATGAGTCAAAAAAGTCTGACGGGTAAAGAAATCTCATGGGTAAAAACTCTAACGGGTAAAATAGTCTCACAGGTAAAAAATGTCTCACGGGTAAAACAAATCTCACGTTTAAGAATTCTCGCGTGTAAAAAAAGTCTCATGGTTAGAGAAGTCTTTCGGGTAAAAAAACTCTCAGAGGTGGAAAAATTCTCATGGGAAAAAAAAGTCTCACAGGTAAAAAAAGTCTCACGGGTAAAAAAACATCTGACGGGTAAAAAAACAAAGTGTCAGAGGTTAAAAGTCCCATAGGTAAAAAATGTCTCACGGGAAAAAAAGCCTGATGAGTCAAAAAAGTCTGATGGGTAAAGAAATCTCATGGGTAAAAACTCTAACGGGTAAAATAGTCTCACAGGTAAAAAATGTCTCACGGGTAAAACAAATCTCACGTTTAAGAATTCTCGCGTGTAAAAAAAGTCTCATGGTTAGAGAAGTCTTACGGGTAAAAAAACTCTCAGAGGTGGAAAAATTCTCATGGGTAAAAAGTCTCATGGGTAAAAAAAGTCTCACAGGTAAAAAAAGTCTCACGGGTAAAAAAACATCTGACGGGTAAAAAACCAAAGTCTCAGAGGTTAAAAGTCCCATAGGTGAAAAATGTCTCACGGGAAAAAAAGCCTGATGAGTCAAAAAAGTCTGACGGGTAAAGAAATCTCATGGGTAAAAACTCTAACGGGTAAAATAGTCTCACAGGTAAAAAATGTCTCACGGGTAAAATAAATCTCACTTTTAAAAATTCTCGCGTGTAAAAAAAGTCTCAAGGTTAGAGAAGTCTTTCGGGTAAAAAAACTCTCAGAGGTGGAAAAATTCTCATGGGAAAAAAAAGTCTCACAGGTAAAAAAAGTCTCACGGGTAAAAAAACATCTGACGGGTAAAAAACCAAAGTCTCAGAGGTTAAAAGTCCCATAGGTGAAAAATGTCTCACGGGAAAAAAAGCCTGATGAGTCAAAAAAGTCTGACGGGTAAAGAAATCTCATGGGTAAAAACTCTAACGGGTAAAATAGTCTCACAGGTAAAAAATGTCTCACGGGTAAAATAAATCTCACTTTTAAAAATTCTCGCGTGTAAAAAAAGTCTCAAGGTTAGAGAAGTCTTTCGGGTAAAAAAACTCTCAGAGGTGGAAAAATTCTCATGGGAAAAAAAAGTCTCACAGGTAAAAAAAGTCTCACGGGTAAAAAAACATCTGACGAGTAATAAAACAAAGTCTCAGAGGTTAAAAGTCCCATAGGTGAAAAATGTCTCACGGGAAAAAAAGCCTGATGAGTCAAAAAAGTCTGACGGGTAAAGAAATCTCATGGGTAAAAACTCTAACGGGTAAAATAGTCTCACAGGTAAAAAATGTCTCACGGGTAAAATAAATCTCACGTTTAAGAATTCTCGCGTGTAAAAAAAGTCTCATGGTTAGAGAAGTCTTACGGGTAAAAAAACTCTCAGAGGTGGAAAAATTCTCATGGGTAAAAAGTCTCATGGGTAAAAAAAGTCTGACAGGTAAGAAAAGTCTCACGGGTAAAAAAATATCTGACGGGTAAAAAACCAAAGTCTCAGAGGTTAAAAGTCCCATAGGTGAAAAATGTCTCACGGGAAAAAAAGCCTGATGAGTCAAAAAAGTCTGACGGGTAAAGAAATCTCATGGGTAAAAACTCTAACGGGTAAAATAGTCTCACAGGTAAAAAATGTCTCACGGGTAAAACAAATCTCACGTTTAAGAATTCTCGCGTGTAAAAAAAGTCTCATGGTTAGAGAAGTCTTACGGGTAAAAAAACTCTCAGAGGTGGAAAAATTCTCATGGGTAAAAAGTCTCATGGGTAAAAAAAGTCTCACAGGTAAAAAAAGTCTCACGGGTAAAAAAATATCTGATGGGTAAAAAACCAAAGTCTCAGAGGTTAAAAGTCCCATAGGTGAAAAATGTCTCACGGGAAAAAAAGCCTGATGAGTCAAAAAAGTCTGACGGGTAAAGAAATCTCATGGGTAAAAACTCTAACGGGTAAAGTAGTCTCACAGGTAAAAAATGTCTCACGGGTAAAATAAATCTCACCTTTAAAAATTCTCGCGTGTAAAAAAAGTCTCAAGGTTAGAGAAGTCTTTCGGGTAAAAAAACTCTCAGAGGTGGAAAAATTCTCATGGGAAAAAAAAGTCTCACAGGTAAAAAAAGTCTCACGGGTAAAAAAACATCTGACGGGTAAAAAACCAAAGTCTCAGAGGTTAAAAGTCCCATAGGTGAAAAATGTCTCACGGGAAAAAAAGCCTGATGAGTCAAAAAAGTCTGACGGGTAAAGAAATCTCATGGGTAAAAACTCTAACGGGTAAAATAGTCTCACAGGTAAAAAATGTCTCACGGGTAAAACAAATCTCACGTTTAAGAATTCTCGCGTGTAAAAAAAGTCTCATGGTTAGAGAAGTCTTACGGGTAAAAAAACTCTCAGAGGTGGAAAAATTCTCATGGGTAAAAAGTCTCATGGGTAAAAAAAATCTGACAGGTAAGAAAAGTCTCACGGGTAAAAAAACATCTGACGGGTAAAAAACCAAAGTCTCAGAGGTTAAAAGTCCCATAGGTGAAAAATGTCTCATGGGAAAAAAAGCCTGATGAGTCAAAAAAGTCTGACGGGTAAAGAAATCTCATGGGTAAAAACTCTAACGGGTAAAATAGTCTCACAGGTAAAAAATGTCTCACGGGTAAAATAAATCTCACGTTTAAAAATTCTCGCGTGTAAAAAAAGTCTCAAGGTTAGAGAAGTCTTTCGGGTAAAAAAACTCTCAGAGGTGGAAAAATTCTCATGGGAAAAAAAAGTCTCACAGGTAAAAAAAGTCTCACGGGTAAAAAAACATCTGACGGGTAAAAAACCAAAGTCTCAGAGGTTAAAAGTCCCATAGGTGAAAAATGTCTCACGGGAAAAAAAGCCTGATGAGTCAAAAAAGTCTGACGGGTAAAGAAATCTCATGGGTAAAAACTCTAACGGGTAAAATAGTCTCACAGGTAAAAAATGTCTCACGGGTAAAACAAATCTCACGTTTAAGAATTCTCGCGTGTAAAAAAAGTCTCATGGTTAGAGAAGTCTTACGGGTAAAAAAACTCTCAGAGGTGGAAAAATTCTCATGGCTAAAAAGTCTCATGGGTAAAAAAAGTCTCACAGGTAAAAAAAGTCTCACGGGTAAAAAAACATCTGACGGGTAAAAAACCAAAGTCTCAGAGGTTAAAAGTCCCATAGGTGAAAAATGTCTCACGGGAAAAAAAGCCTGATGAGTCAAAAAAGTCTGACGGGTAAAGAAATCTCATGGGTAAAAACACTAACGGGTAAAATAGTCTCACAGGTAAAAAATGTCTCACGGGTAAAACAAATCTCACGTTTAAGAATTCTCGCGTGTAAAAAAAGTCTCATGGTTAGAGAAGTCTTACAGGTAAAAAAACTCTCAGAGGTGGAAATATTCTCATGGCTAAAAAGTCTCACAGGTAAAAAAAGTCTGTACAGGTAAGAAAAGTCTCACGGGTAAAAAAATATCTGACGGGTAAAAAACCAAAGTCTCAGAGGTTAAAAGTCCCATAGGTGAAAAATGTCTCACGGGAAAAAAAGCCTGATGAGTCAAAAAAGTCTGACGGGTAAAGAAATCTCATGGGTAAAAACTCTAACGGGTAAAATAGTCTCACAGGTAAAAAATGTCTCACGGGTAAAACAAATTTCAGGTTTAAAAATTCTCGCGTGTAAAAAAAGTCTCATGGTTAGAGAAGTCTTTCGGGTAAAAAAACTCTCAGAGGTGGAAAAATTCTCATGGGAAAAAAAAGTCTCACAGGTAAAAAAAGTCTCACGGGTAAAAAAACATCTGACGGGTAAAAAAACAAAGTCTCAGAGGTTAAAAGTCCCATAGGTGAAAAATGTCTCACGGGAAAAAAAGCCTGATGAGTCAAAAAAGTCTGACGGGTAAAGAAATCTCATGGGTAAAAACTCTAACGGGTAAAATAGTCTCACAGGTAAAAAATGTCTCACGGGTAAAACAAATCTCACGTTTAATAATTCTCGCGTGTAAAAAAAGTCTCATGGTTAGAGAAGTCTTACGGGTAAAAAAACTCTCAGAGGTGGAAAAATTCTCATGGGTAAAAAGTCTCATGGGTAAAAAAAGTCTCACAGGTAAAAAAAGTCTCACGGGTAAAAAAACATCTGACGGGTAAAAAACCAAAGTCTCAGAGGTTAAAAGTCCCATAGGTGAAAAATGTCTCACGGGAAAAAAAGCCTGATGAGTCAAAAAAGTCTGACGGGTAAAGAAATCTCATGGGTAAAAACTCTAACGGGTAAAATAGTCTCACAGGTAAAAAATGTCTCACGGGTAAAATAAATCTCACTTTTAAAAATTCTCGCGTGTAAAAAAAGTCTCAAGGTTAGAGAAGTCTTTCGGGTAAAAAAACTCTCAGAGGTGGAAAAATTCTCATGGGAAAAAAAAGTCTCACAGGTAAAAAAAGTCTCACGGGTAAAAAAACATCTGACGGGTAAAAAACCAAAGTCTCAGAGGTTAAAAGTCCCATAGGTGAAAAATGTCTCACGGGAAAAAAAGCCTGATGAGTCAAAAAAGTCTGACGGGTAAAGAAATCTCATGGGTAAAAACTCTAACGGGTAAAATAGTCTCACAGGTAAAAAATGTCTCACGGGTAAAACAAATCTCACGTTTAAGAATTCTCGCGTGTAAAAAAAGTCTCATGGTTAGAGAAGTCTTTCGGGTAAAAAAACTCTCAGAGGTGGAAAAATTCTCATGGGAAAAAAAAGTCTCACAGGTAAAAAAAGTCTCACGGGTAAAAAAACATCTGACGGGTAAAAAAACAAAGTCTCAGAGGTTAAAAGTCCCATAGGTGAAAAATGTCTCACGGGAAAAAAAGCCTGATGAGTCAAAAAAGTCTGACGGGTAAAGAAATCTCATGGGTAAAAACTCTAACGGGTAAAATAGTCTCACAGGTAAAAAATGTCTCACGGGTAAAACAAATCTCACGTTTAAGAATTCTCGCGTGTAAAAAAAGTCTCATGGTTAGAGAAGTCTTACGGGTAAAAAAACTCTCAGAGGTGGAAAAATTCTCATGGGTAAAAAGTCTCATGGGTAAAAAAAGTCTCACAGGTAAAAAAAGTCTCACGGGTAAAAAAACATCTGACGGGTAAAAAACCAAAGTCTCAGAGGTTAAAAGTCCCATAGGTGAAAAATGTCTCACGGGAAAAAAAGCCTGATGAGTCAAAAAAGTCTGACGGGTAAAGAAATCTCATGGGTAAAAACTCTAACGGGTAAAATAGTCTCACAGGTAAAAAATGTCTCACGGGTAAAATAAATCTCACTTTTAAAAATTCTCGCGTGTAAAAAAAGTCTCAAGGTTAGAGAAGTCTTTCGGGTAAAAAAACTCTCAGAGGTGGAAAAATTCTCATGGGAAAAAAAAGTCTCACAGGTAAAAAAAGTCTCACGGGTAAAAAAACATCTGACGGGTAAAAAACCAAAGTCTCAGAGGTTAAAAGTCCCATAGGTGAAAAATGTCTCACGGGAAAAAAAGCCTGATGAGTCAAAAAAGTCTGACGGGTAAAGAAATCTCATGGGTAAAAACTCTAACGGGTAAAATAGTCTCACAGGTAAAAAATGTCTCACGGGTAAAACAAATCTCACGTTTAAGAATTCTCGCGTGTAAAAAAAGTCTCATGGTTAGAGAAGTCTTTCGGGTAAAAAAACTCTCAGAGGTGGAAAAATTCTCATGGGAAAAAAAAGTCTCACAGGTAAAAAAAGTCTCACGGGTAAAAAAACATCTGACGGGTAAAAAAACAAAGTGTCAGAGGTTAAAAGTCCCATAGGTAAAAAATGTCTCACGGGAAAAAAAGCCTGATGAGTCAAAAAAGTCTGATGGGTAAAGAAATCTCATGGGTAAAAACTCTAACGGGTAAAATAGTCTCACAGGTAAAAAATGTCTCACGGGTAAAACAAATCTCACGTTTAAGAATTCTCGCGTGTAAAAAAAGTCTCATGGTTAGAGAAGTCTTACGGGTAAAAAAACTCTCAGAGGTGGAAAAATTCTCATGGGTAAAAAGTCTCATGGGTAAAAAAAGTCTCACAGGTAAAAAAAGTCTCACGGGTAAAAAAACATCTGACGGGTAAAAAACCAAAGTCTCAGAGGTTAAAAGTCCCATAGGTGAAAAATGTCTCACGGGAAAAAAAGCCTGATGAGTCAAAAAAGTCTGACGGGTAAAGAAATCTCATGGGTAAAAACTCTAACGGGTAAAATAGTCTCACAGGTAAAAAATGTCTCACGGGTAAAATAAATCTCACTTTTAAAAATTCTCGCGTGTAAAAAAAGTCTCAAGGTTAGAGAAGTCTTTCGGGTAAAAAAACTCTCAGAGGTGGAAAAATTCTCATGGGAAAAAAAAGTCTCACAGGTAAAAAAAGTCTCACGGGTAAAAAAACATCTGACGGGTAAAAAACCAAAGTCTCAGAGGTTAAAAGTCCCATAGGTGAAAAATGTCTCACGGGAAAAAAAGCCTGATGAGTCAAAAAAGTCTGACGGGTAAAGAAATCTCATGGGTAAAAACTCTAACGGGTAAAATAGTCTCACAGGTAAAAAATGTCTCACGGGTAAAACAAATCTCACGTTTAAGAATTCTCGCGTGTAAAAAAAGTCTCATGGTTAGAGAAGTCTTATGGGTAAAAAAACTCTCAGAGGTGGAAAAATTCTCATGGGTAAAAAGTCTCATGGGTAAAAAAAGTCTCACAGGTAAAAAAAGTCTCACGGGTAAAAAAACATCTGACGGGTAAAAAACCAAAGTCTCAGAGGTTAAAAGTCCCATAGGTGAAAAATGTCTCACGGGAAAAAAAGCCTGATGAGTCAAAAAAGTCTGACGGGTAAAGAAATCTCATGGGTAAAAACTCTAACGGGTAAAATAGTCTCACAGGTAAAAAATGTCTCACGGGTAAAATAAATCTCACGTTTAAAAATTCTCGCGTGTAAAAAAAGTCTCAAGGTTAGAGAAGTCTTTCGGGTAAAAAAACTCTCAGAGGTGGAAAAATTCTCATGGGTAAAAAGTCTCATGGGTAAAAAAAGTCTCACAGGTAAAAAAAGTCTCACGGGTAAAAAAACATCTGACGGGTAAAAAACCAAAGTCTCAGAGGTTAAAAGTCCCATAGGTGAAAAATGTCTCACGGGAAAAAAAGCCTGATGAGTCAAAAAAGTCTGACGGGTAAAGAAATCTCATGGGTAAAAACTCTAACGGGTAAAATAGTCTCACAGGTAAAAAATGTCTCACGGGTAAAATAAATCTCACTTTTAAAAATTCTCGCGTGTAAAAAAAGTCTCAAGGTTAGAGAAGTCTTTCGGGTAAAAAAACTCTCAGAGGTGGAAAAATTCTCATGGGAAAAAAAAGTCTCACAGGTAAAAAAAGTCTCACGGGTAAAAAAACATCTGACGGGTAAAAAACCAAAGTCTCAGAGGTTAAAAGTCCCATAGGTGAAAAATGTCTCACGGGAAAAAAAGCCTGATGAGTCAAAAAAGTCTGACGGGTAAAGAAATCTCATGGGTAAAAACTCTAACGGGTAAAATAGTCTCACAGGTAAAAAATGTCTCACGGGTAAAACAAATCTCACGTTTAAGAATTCTCGCGTGTAAAAAAAGTCTCATGGTTAGAGAAGTCTTTCGGGTAAAAAAACTCTCAGAGGTGGAAAAATTCTCATGGGAAAAAAAAGTCTCACAGGTAAAAAAAGTCTCACGGGTAAAAAAACATCTGACGGGTAAAAAAACAAAGTGTCAGAGGTTAAAAGTCCCATAGGTAAAAAATGTCTCACGGGAAAAAAAGCCTGATGAGTCAAAAAAGTCTGATGGGTAAAGAAATCTCATGGGTAAAAACTCTAACGGGTAAAATAGTCTCACAGGTAAAAAATGTCTCACGGGTAAAACAAATCTCACGTTTAAGAATTCTCGCGTGTAAAAAAAGTCTCATGGTTAGAGAAGTCTTACGGGTAAAAAAACTCTCAGAGGTGGAAAAATTCTCATGGGTAAAAAGTCTCATGGGTAAAAAAAGTCTCACAGGTAAAAAAAGTCTCACGGGTAAAAAAACATCTGACGGGTAAAAAACCAAAGTCTCAGAGGTTAAAAGTCCCATAGGTGAAAAATGTCTCACGGGAAAAAAAGCCTGATGAGTCAAAAAAGTCTGACGGGTAAAGAAATCTCATGGGTAAAAACTCTAACGGGTAAAATAGTCTCACAGGTAAAAAATGTCTCACGGGTAAAATAAATCTCACTTTTAAAAATTCTCGCGTGTAAAAAAAGTCTCAAGGTTAGAGAAGTCTTTCGGGTAAAAAAACTCTCAGAGGTGGAAAAATTCTCATGGGAAAAAAAAGTCTCACAGGTAAAAAAAGTCTCACGGGTAAAAAAACATCTGACGGGTAAAAAACCAAAGTCTCAGAGGTTAAAAGTCCCATAGGTGAAAAATGTCTCACGGGAAAAAAAGCCTGATGAGTCAAAAAAGTCTGACGGGTAAAGAAATCTCATGGGTAAAAACTCTAACGGGTAAAATAGTCTCACAGGTAAAAAATGTCTCACGGGTAAAACAAATCTCACGTTTAAGAATTCTCGCGTGTAAAAAAAGTCTCATGGTTAGAGAAGTCTTTCGGGTAAAAAAACTCTCAGAGGTGGAAAAATTCTCATGGGAAAAAAAAGTCTCACAGGTAAAAAAAGTCTCACGGGTAAAAAAACATCTGACGGGTAAAAAAACAAAGTGTCAGAGGTTAAAAGTCCCATAGGTAAAAAATGTCTCACGGGAAAAAAAGCCTGATGAGTCAAAAAAGTCTGATGGGTAAAGAAATCTCATGGGTAAAAACTCTAACGGGTAAAATAGTCTCACAGGTAAAAAATGTCTCACGGGTAAAACAAATCTCACGTTTAAGAATTCTCGCGTGTAAAAAAAGTCTCATGGTTAGAGAAGTCTTACGGGTAAAAAAACTCTCAGAGGTGGAAAAATTCTCATGGGTAAAAAGTCTCATGGGTAAAAAAAGTCTCACAGGTAAAAAAAGTCTCACGGGTAAAAAAACATCTGACGGGTAAAAAACCAAAGTCTCAGAGGTTAAAAGTCCCATAGGTGAAAAATGTCTCACGGGAAAAAAAGCCTGATGAGTCAAAAAAGTCTGACGGGTAAAGAAATCTCATGGGTAAAAACTCTAACGGGTAAAATAGTCTCACAGGTAAAAAATGTCTCACGGGTAAAATAAATCTCACTTTTAAAAATTCTCGCGTGTAAAAAAAGTCTCAAGGTTAGAGAAGTCTTTCGGGTAAAAAAACTCTCAGAGGTGGAAAAATTCTCATGGGAAAAAAAAGTCTCACAGGTAAAAAAAGTCTCACGGGTAAAAAAACATCTGACGGGTAAAAAACCAAAGTCTCAGAGGTTAAAAGTCCCATAGGTGAAAAATGTCTCACGGGAAAAAAAGCCTGATGAGTCAAAAAAGTCTGACGGGTAAAGAAATCTCATGGGTAAAAACTCTAACGGGTAAAATAGTCTCACAGGTAAAAAATGTCTCACGGGTAAAACAAATCTCACGTTTAAGAATTCTCGCGTGTAAAAAAAGTCTCATGGTTAGAGAAGTCTTACGGGTAAAAAAACTCTCAGAGGTGGAAAAATTCTCATGGCTAAAAAGTCTCATGGGTAAAAAAAGTCTGACAGGTAAGAAAAGTCTCACGGGTAAAAAAACATCTGACGGGTAAAAAACCAAAGTCTCAGAGGTTAAAAGTCCCATAGGTGAAAAATGTCTCATGGGAAAAAAAGCCTGATGAGTCAAAAAAGTCTGACGGGTAAAGAAATCTCATGGGTAAAAACTCTAACGGGTAAAATAGTCTCACAGGTAAAAAATGTCTCACGGGTAAAATAAATCTCACGTTTAAAAATTCTCGCGTGTAAAAAAAGTCTCAAGGTTAGAGAAGTCTTTCGGGTAAAAAAACTCTCAGAGGTGGAAAAATTCTCATGGGAAAAAAAAGTCTCACAGGTAAAAAAAGTCTCACGGGTAAAAAAACATCTGACGGGTAAAAAAACAAAGTCTCAGAGGTTAAAAGTCCCATAGGTGAAAAATGTCTCACGGGAAAAAAAGCCTGATGAGTCAAAAAAGTCTGACGGGTAAAGAAATCTCATGGGTAAAAACTCTAACGGGTAAAATAGTCTCACAGGTAAAAAATGTCACACGGGTAAAACAAATCTCACGTTTAAAAATATCTGTCGTGTAAAAAAAGTCTCATGGTTAGAGAAGTCTTACGGGTAAAAAAACTCTCAGAGGTGGAAAAATTCTCATGGGAAAAATGTCAACACAGGTAAAAAAAGTCTGACAGGTAAGAAAAGTCTCACGGGAAAAAAAATATCTGATGGGTAAAAAACCAAAGTCTCAGAGGTTAAAAGTCCCATAGGTGAAAAATGTCTCACGGGAAAAAAAGCCTGATGAGTCAAAAAAGTCTGACGGGTAAAGAAATCTCATGGGTAAAAACACTAACGGGTAAAATAGTCTCAGAGGTAAAAAATGTCTCACGGGTAAAACAAATCTCACGTTTAAGAATTCTCGCGTGTAAAAAAAGTCTCATGGTTAGAGAAGTCTTACAGGTAAAAAGACTCTCAGAGGTGGAAATATTCTCATGGCTAAATAGTCTCATGGGTAAAAAAAGTCTGTACAGGTAAGAAAAGTCTCACGGGTAAAAAAATATCTGACGGGTAAAAAACCAAAGTCTCAGAGGTTAAAAGTCCCATAGGTGAAAAATGTCTCACGGGAAAAAAAGCCTGATGAGTCAAAAAAGTCTGACGGGTAAAGAAATCTCATGGGTAAAAACTCTAACGGGTAAAATAGTCTCACAGGTAAAAAATGTCTCACGGGTAAAACAAATTTCAGGTTTAAAAATTCTCGCGTGTAAAAAAAGTCTCATGGTTAGAGAAGTCTTTCGGGTAAAAAAACTCTCAGAGGTGGAAAAATTCTCATGGGAAAAAAAAGTCTCACAGGTAAAAAAAGTCTCACGGGTAAAAAAACATCTGACGGGTAAAAAACCAAAGTCTCAGAGGTTAAAAGTCCCATAGGTGAAAAATGTCTCACGGGAAAAAAAGCCTGATGAGTCAAAAAAGTCTGACGGGTAAAGAAATCTCATGGGTAAAAACTCTAACGGGTAAAATAGTCTCACAGGTAAAAAATGTCTCACGGGTAAAACAAATCTCACGTTTAAGAATTCTCGCGTGTAAAAAAAGTCTCATGGTTAGAGAAGTCTTACGGGTAAAAAAACTCTCAGAGGTGGAAAAATTCTCATGGGTAAAAAGTCTCATGGGTAAAAAAAGTCTCACAGGTAAAAAAGGTCTCACGGGTAAAAAAACATCTGACGGGTAAAAAACCAAAGTCTCAGAGGTTAAAAGTCCCATAGGTGAAAAATGTCTCACGGGAAAAAAAGCCTGATGAGTCAAAAAAGTCTGACGGGTAAAGAAATCTCATGGGTAAAAACTCTAACGGGTAAAATAGTCTCACAGGTAAAAAATGTCTCACGGGTAAAATAAATCTCACTTTTAAAAATTCTCGCGTGTAAAAAAAGTCTCAAGGTTAGAGAAGTCTTTCGGGTAAAAAAACTCTCAGAGGTGGAAAAATTCTCATGGGAAAAAAAAGTCTCACAGGTAAAAAAAGTCTCACGGGTAAAAAAACATCTGACGGGTAAAAAACCAAAGTCTCAGAGGTTAAAAGTCCCATAGGTGAAAAATGTCTCACGGGAAAAAAAGCCTGATGAGTCAAAAAAGTCTGACGGGTAAAGAAATCTCATGGGTAAAAACTCTAACGGGTAAAATAGTCTCACAGGTAAAAAATGTCACACGGGTAAAACAAATCTCACGTTTAAAAATATCTGTCGTGTAAAAAAAGTCTCATGGTTAGAGAAGTCTTACGGGTAAAAAAACTCTCAGAGGTGGAAAAATTCTCATGGGTAAAATGTCAACACAGGTAAAAAAAGTCTGACAGGTAAGAAAAGTCTCACGGGTAAAAAAACATCTGACGGGTAAAAAACCAAAGTCTCAGAGGTTAAAAGTCCCATAGGTGAAAAATGTCTCACGGGAAAAAAAGCCTGATGAGTCAAAAAAGTCTGACGGGTAAAGAAATCTCATGGGTAAAAACTCTAACGGGTAAAATAGTCTCACAGGTAAAAAATGTCTCACGGGTAAAATAAATCTCACGTTTAAAAATTCTCGCTTGTAAAAAAAGTCTCAAGGTTAGAGAAGTCTTTCGGGTAAAAAAACTCTCAGAGGTGGAAAAATTCTCATGGGAAAAAAAAGTCTCACAGGTAAAAAAAGTCTCACGGGTAAAAAAACATCTGACGGGTAAAAAACCAAAGTCTCAGAGGTTAAAAGTCCCATAGGTGAAAAATGTCTCACGGGAAAAAAAGCCTGATGAGTCAAAAAAGTCTGACGGGTAAAGAAATCTCATGGGTAAAAACTCTAACGGGTAAAATAGTCTCACAGGTAAAAAATGATTCACGGGTAAAACAAATTTCAGGTTTAAAAATTCTCGCGTGTAAAAAAAGTCTCATGGTTAGAGAAGTCTTACGGGTAAAAAAACTCTCAGAGGTGGAAAAATTCTCATGGGAAAAATGTCAACACAGGTAAAAAAAGTCTGACAGGTAAGAAAAGTCTCACGGGAAAAAAAATATCTGACGGGTAAAAAACCAAAGTCTCAGAGGTTAAAAGTCCCATAGGTGAAAAATGTCTCACGGGAAAAAAAGCCTGATGAGTCAAAAAAGTCTGACGGGTAAAGAAATCTCATGGGTTAAAACTCTAACGGGTAAAATAGTCTCACAGGTAAAAAATGTCTCACGGGTAAAACAAATCTCACGTTTAAGAATTCTCGCGTGTAAAAAAAGTCTCATGGTTAGAGAAGTCTTTCGGGTAAAAAAACTCTCAGAGGTGGAAAAATTCTCATGGGAAAAAAAAGTCTCACAGGTAAAAAAAGTCTCACGGGTAAAAAAACATCTGACGGGTAAAAAACCAAAGTCTCAGAGGTTAAAAGTCCCATAGGTGAAAAATGTCTCACGGGAAAAAAAGCCTGATGAGTCAAAAAAGTCTGACGGGTAAAGAAATCTCATGGGTAAAAACTCTAACGGGTAAAATAGTCTCACAGGTAAAAAATGTCTCACGGGTAAAACAAATCTCACGTTTAAGAATTCTCGCGTGTAAAAAAAGTCTCATGGTTAGAGAAGTCTTACGGGTAAAAAAACTCTCAGAGGTGGAAAAATTCTCATGGGTAAAAAGTCTCATGGGTAAAAAAAGTCTCACAGGTAAAAAAGGTCTCACGGGTAAAAAAACATCTGACGGGTAAAAAACCAAAGTCTCAGAGGTTAAAAGTCCCATAGGTGAAAAATGTCTCACGGGAAAAAAAGCCTGATGAGTCAAAAAAGTCTGACGGGTAAAGAAATCTCATGGGTAAAAACTCTAACGGGTAAAATAGTCTCACAGGTAAAAAATGTCTCACGGGTAAAATAAATCTCACTTTTAAAAATTCTCGCGTGTAAAAAAAGTCTCAAGGTTAGAGAAGTCTTTCGGGTAAAAAAACTCTCAGAGGTGGAAAAATTCTCATGGGAAAAAAAAGTCTCACAGGTAAAAAAAGTCTCACGGGTAAAAAAACATCTGACGGGTAAAAAACCAAAGTCTCAGAGGTTAAAAGTCCCATAGGTGAAAAATGTCTCACGGGAAAAAAAGCCTGATGAGTCAAAAAAGTCTGACGGGTAAAGAAATCTCATGGGTAAAAACTCTAACGGGTAAAATAGTCTCACAGGTAAAAAATGTCACACGGGTAAAACAAATCTCACGTTTAAAAATATCTGTCGTGTAAAAAAAGTCTCATGGTTAGAGAAGTCTTACGGGTAAAAAAACTCTCAGAGGTGGAAAAATTCTCATGGGTAAAATGTCAACACAGGTAAAAAAAGTCTGACAGGTAAGAAAAGTCTCACGGGTAAAAAAACATCTGACGGGTAAAAAACCAAAGTCTCAGAGGTTAAAAGTCCCATAGGTGAAAAATGTCTCACGGGAAAAAAAGCCTGATGAGTCAAAAAAGTCTGACGGGTAAAGAAATCTCATGGGTAAAAACTCTAACGGGTAAAATAGTCTCACAGGTAAAAAATGTCTCACGGGTAAAATAAATCTCACGTTTAAAAATTCTCGCGTGTAAAAAAAGTCTCAAGGTTAGAGAAGTCTTTCGGGTAAAAAAACTCTCAGAGGTGGAAAAATTCTCATGGGAAAAAAAAGTCTCACAGGTAAAAAAAGTCTCACGGGTAAAAAAACATCTGACGGGTAAAAAAACAAAGTCTCAGAGGTTAAAAGTCCCATAGGTGAAAAATGTCTCACGGGAAAAAAAGCCTGATGAGTCAAAAAAGTCTGACGGGTAAAGAAATCTCATGGGTAAAAACTCTAACGGGTAAAATAGTCTCACAGGTAAAAAATGTCACACGGGTAAAACAAATCTCACGTTTAAAAATATCTGTCGTGTAAAAAAAGTCTCATGGTTAGAGAAGTCTTACGGGTAAAAAAACTCTCAGAGGTGGAAAAATTCTCATGGGAAAAATGTCAACACAGGTAAAAAAAGTCTGACAGGTAAGAAAAGTCTCACGGGAAAAAAAATATCTGATGGGTAAAAAACCAAAGTCTCAGAGGTTAAAAGTCCCATAGGTGAAAAATGTCTCACGGGAAAAAAAGCCTGATGAGTCAAAAAAGTCTGACGGGTAAAGAAATCTCATGGGTAAAAACACTAACGGGTAAAATAGTCTCAGAGGTAAAAAATGTCTCACGGGTAAAACAAATCTCACGTTTAAGAATTCTCGCGTGTAAAAAAAGTCTCATGGTTAGAGAAGTCTTACAGGTAAAAAGACTCTCAGAGGTGGAAATATTCTCATGGCTAAATAGTCTCATGGGTAAAAAAAGTCTGTACAGGTAAGAAAAGTCTCACGGGTAAAAAAATATCTGACGGGTAAAAAACCAAAGTCTCAGAGGTTAAAAGTCCCATAGGTGAAAAATGTCTCACGGGAAAAAAAGCCTGATGAGTCAAAAAAGTCTGACGGGTAAAGAAATCTCATGGGTAAAAACTCTAACGGGTAAAATAGTCTCACAGGTAAAAAATGTCTCACGGGTAAAACAAATTTCAGGTTTAAAAATTCTCGCGTGTAAAAAAAGTCTCATGGTTAGAGAAGTCTTTCGGGTAAAAAAACTCTCAGAGGTGGAAAAATTCTCATGGGAAAAAAAAGTCTCACAGGTAAAAAAAGTCTCACGGGTAAAAAAACATCTGACGGGTAAAAAACCAAAGTCTCAGAGGTTAAAAGTCCCATAGGTGAAAAATGTCTCACGGGAAAAAAAGCCTGATGAGTCAAAAAAGTCTGACGGGTAAAGAAATCTCATGGGTAAAAACTCTAACGGGTAAAATAGTCTCACAGGTAAAAAATGTCTCACGGGTAAAACAAATCTCACGTTTAAGAATTCTCGCGTGTAAAAAAAGTCTCATGGTTAGAGAAGTCTTACGGGTAAAAAAACTCTCAGAGGTGGAAAAATTCTCATGGGTAAAAAGTCTCATGGGTAAAAAAAGTCTCACAGGTAAAAAAGGTCTCACGGGTAAAAAAACATCTGACGGGTAAAAAACCAAAGTCTCAGAGGTTAAAAGTCCCATAGGTGAAAAATGTCTCACGGGAAAAAAAGCCTGATGAGTCAAAAAAGTCTGACGGGTAAAGAAATCTCATGGGTAAAAACTCTAACGGGTAAAATAGTCTCACAGGTAAAAAATGTCTCACGGGTAAAATAAATCTCACTTTTAAAAATTCTCGCGTGTAAAAAAAGTCTCAAGGTTAGAGAAGTCTTTCGGGTAAAAAAACTCTCAGAGGTGGAAAAATTCTCATGGGAAAAAAAAGTCTCACAGGTAAAAAAAGTCTCACGGGTAAAAAAACATCTGACGGGTAAAAAACCAAAGTCTCAGAGGTTAAAAGTCCCATAGGTGAAAAATGTCTCACGGGAAAAAAAGCCTGATGAGTCAAAAAAGTCTGACGGGTAAAGAAATCTCATGGGTAAAAACTCTAACGGGTAAAATAGTCTCACAGGTAAAAAATGTCACACGGGTAAAACAAATCTCACGTTTAAAAATATCTGTCGTGTAAAAAAAGTCTCATGGTTAGAGAAGTCTTACGGGTAAAAAAACTCTCAGAGGTGGAAAAATTCTCATGGGTAAAATGTCAACACAGGTAAAAAAAGTCTGACAGGTAAGAAAAGTCTCACGGGTAAAAAAACATCTGACGGGTAAAAAACCAAAGTCTCAGAGGTTAAAAGTCCCATAGGTGAAAAATGTCTCACGGGAAAAAAAGCCTGATGAGTCAAAAAAGTCTGACGGGTAAAGAAATCTCATGGGTAAAAACTCTAACGGGTAAAATAGTCTCACAGGTAAAAAATGTCTCACGGGTAAAACAAATCTCACGTTTAAGAATTCTCGCGTGTAAAAAAAGTCTCATGGTTAGAGAAGTCTTACGGGTAAAAAAACTCTCAGAGGTGGAAAAATTCTCATGGGTAAAAAGTCTCATGGGTAAAAAAAGTCTCACAGGTAAAAAAGGTCTCACGGGTAAAAAAACATCTGACGGGTAAAAAACCAAAGTCTCAGAGGTTAAAAGTCCCATAGGTGAAAAATGTCTCACGGGAAAAAAAGCCTGATGAGTCAAAAAAGTCTGACGGGTAAAGAAATCTCATGGGTAAAAACTCTAACGGGTAAAATAGTCTCACAGGTAAAAAATGTCTCACGGGTAAAATAAATCTCACTTTTAAAAATTCTCGCGTGTAAAAAAAGTCTCAAGGTTAGAGAAGTCTTTCGGGTAAAAAAACTCTCAGAGGTGGAAAAATTCTCATGGGAAAAAAAAGTCTCACAGGTAAAAAAAGTCTCACGGGTAAAAAAACATCTGACGGGTAAAAAACCAAAGTCTCAGAGGTTAAAAGTCCCATAGGTGAAAAATGTCTCACGGGAAAAAAAGCCTGATGAGTCAAAAAAGTCTGACGGGTAAAGAAATCTCATGGGTAAAAACTCTAACGGGTAAAATAGTCTCACAGGTAAAAAATGTCACACGGGTAAAACAAATCTCACGTTTAAAAATATCTGTCGTGTAAAAAAAGTCTCATGGTTAGAGAAGTCTTACGGGTAAAAAAACTCTCAGAGGTGGAAAAATTCTCATGGGTAAAATGTCAACACAGGTAAAAAAAGTCTGACAGGTAAGAAAAGTCTCACGGGTAAAAAAACATCTGACGGGTAAAAAACCAAAGTCTCAGAGGTTAAAAGTCCCATAGGTGAAAAATGTCTCACGGGAAAAAAAGCCTGATGAGTCAAAAAAGTCTGACGGGTAAAGAAATCTCATGGGTAAAAACTCTAACGGGTAAAATAGTCTCACAGGTAAAAAATGTCTCACGGGTAAAATAAATCTCACGTTTAAAAATTCTCGCTTGTAAAAAAAGTCTCAAGGTTAGAGAAGTCTTTCGGGTAAAAAAACTCTCAGAGGTGGAAAAATTCTCATGGGAAAAAAAAGTCTCACAGGTAAAAAAAGTCTCACGGGTAAAAAAACATCTGACGGGTAAAAAACCAAAGTCTCAGAGGTTAAAAGTCCCATAGGTGAAAAATGTCTCACGGGAAAAAAAGCCTGATGAGTCAAAAAAGTCTGACGGGTAAAGAAATCTCATGGGTAAAAACTCTAACGGGTAAAATAGTCTCACAGGTAAAAAATGATTCACGGGTAAAACAAATTTCAGGTTTAAAAATTCTCGCGTGTAAAAAAAGTCTCATGGTTAGAGAAGTCTTACGGGTAAAAAAACTCTCAGAGGTGGAAAAATTCTCATGGGAAAAATGTCAACACAGGTAAAAAAAGTCTGACAGGTAAGAAAAGTCTCACGGGAAAAAAAATATCTGACGGGTAAAAAACCAAAGTCTCAGAGGTTAAAAGTCCCATAGGTGAAAAATGTCTCACGGGAAAAAAAGCCTGATGAGTCAAAAAAGTCTGACGGGTAAAGAAATCTCATGGGTTAAAACTCTAACGGGTAAAATAGTCTCACAGGTAAAAAATGTCTCACGGGTAAAACAAATCTCACGTTTAAGAATTCTCGCGTGTAAAAAAAGTCTCATGGTTAGAGAAGTCTTTCGGGTAAAAAAACTCTCAGAGGTGGAAAAATTCTCATGGGAAAAAAAAGTCTCACAGGTAAAAAAAGTCTCACGGGTAAAAAAACATCTGACGGGTAAAAAACCAAAGTCTCAGAGGTTAAAAGTCCCATAGGTGAAAAATGTCTCACGGGAAAAAAAGCCTGATGAGTCAAAAAAGTCTGACGGGTAAAGAAATCTCATGGGTAAAAACTCTAACGGGTAAAATAGTCTCACAGGTAAAAAATGTCTCACGGGTAAAACAAATCTCACGTTTAAGAATTCTCGCGTGTAAAAAAAGTCTCATGGTTAGAGAAGTCTTACGGGTAAAAAAACTCTCAGAGGTGGAAAAATTCTCATGGGTAAAAAGTCTCATGGGTAAAAAAAGTCTCACAGGTAAAAAAGGTCTCACGGGTAAAAAAACATCTGACGGGTAAAAAACCAAAGTCTCAGAGGTTAAAAGTCCCATAGGTGAAAAATGTCTCACGGGAAAAAAAGCCTGATGAGTCAAAAAAGTCTGACGGGTAAAGAAATCTCATGGGTAAAAACTCTAACGGGTAAAATAGTCTCACAGGTAAAAAATGTCTCACGGGTAAAATAAATCTCACTTTTAAAAATTCTCGCGTGTAAAAAAAGTCTCAAGGTTAGAGAAGTCTTTCGGGTAAAAAAACTCTCAGAGGTGGAAAAATTCTCATGGGAAAAAAAAGTCTCACAGGTAAAAAAAGTCTCACGGGTAAAAAAACATCTGACGGGTAAAAAACCAAAGTCTCAGAGGTTAAAAGTCCCATAGGTGAAAAATGTCTCACGGGAAAAAAAGCCTGATGAGTCAAAAAAGTCTGACGGGTAAAGAAATCTCATGGGTAAAAACTCTAACGGGTAAAATAGTCTCACAGGTAAAAAATGTCACACGGGTAAAACAAATCTCACGTTTAAAAATATCTGTCGTGTAAAAAAAGTCTCATGGTTAGAGAAGTCTTACGGGTAAAAAAACTCTCAGAGGTGGAAAAATTCTCATGGGTAAAATGTCAACACAGGTAAAAAAAGTCTGACAGGTAAGAAAAGTCTCACGGGTAAAAAAACATCTGACGGGTAAAAAACCAAAGTCTCAGAGGTTAAAAGTCCCATAGGTGAAAAATGTCTCACGGGAAAAAAAGCCTGATGAGTCAAAAAAGTCTGACGGGTAAAGAAATCTCATGGGTAAAAACTCTAACGGGTAAAATAGTCTCACAGGTAAAAAATGTCTCACGGGTAAAATAAATCTCACGTTTAAAAATTCTCGCGTGTAAAAAAAGTCTCAAGGTTAGAGAAGTCTTTCGGGTAAAAAAACTCTCAGAGGTGGAAAAATTCTCATGGGAAAAAAAAGTCTCACAGGTAAAAAAAGTCTCACGGGTAAAAAAACATCTGACGGGTAAAAAAACAAAGTCTCAGAGGTTAAAAGTCCCATAGGTGAAAAATGTCTCACGGGAAAAAAAGCCTGATGAGTCAAAAAAGTCTGACGGGTAAAGAAATCTCATGGGTAAAAACTCTAACGGGTAAAATAGTCTCACAGGTAAAAAATGTCACACGGGTAAAACAAATCTCACGTTTAAAAATATCTGTCGTGTAAAAAAAGTCTCATGGTTAGAGAAGTCTTACGGGTAAAAAAACTCTCAGAGGTGGAAAAATTCTCATGGGAAAAATGTCAACACAGGTAAAAAAAGTCTGACAGGTAAGAAAAGTCTCACGGGAAAAAAAATATCTGATGGGTAAAAAACCAAAGTCTCAGAGGTTAAAAGTCCCATAGGTGAAAAATGTCTCACGGGAAAAAAAGCCTGATGAGTCAAAAAAGTCTGACGGGTAAAGAAATCTCATGGGTAAAAACACTAACGGGTAAAATAGTCTCAGAGGTAAAAAATGTCTCACGGGTAAAACAAATCTCACGTTTAAGAATTCTCGCGTGTAAAAAAAGTCTCATGGTTAGAGAAGTCTTACAGGTAAAAAGACTCTCAGAGGTGGAAATATTCTCATGGCTAAATAGTCTCATGGGTAAAAAAAGTCTGTACAGGTAAGAAAAGTCTCACGGGTAAAAAAATATCTGACGGGTAAAAAACCAAAGTCTCAGAGGTTAAAAGTCCCATAGGTGAAAAATGTCTCACGGGAAAAAAAGCCTGATGAGTCAAAAAAGTCTGACGGGTAAAGAAATCTCATGGGTAAAAACTCTAACGGGTAAAATAGTCTCACAGGTAAAAAATGTCTCACGGGTAAAACAAATTTCAGGTTTAAAAATTCTCGCGTGTAAAAAAAGTCTCATGGTTAGAGAAGTCTTTCGGGTAAAAAAACTCTCAGAGGTGGAAAAATTCTCATGGGAAAAAAAAGTCTCACAGGTAAAAAAAGTCTCACGGGTAAAAAAACATCTGACGGGTAAAAAACCAAAGTCTCAGAGGTTAAAAGTCCCATAGGTGAAAAATGTCTCACGGGAAAAAAAGCCTGATGAGTCAAAAAAGTCTGACGGGTAAAGAAATCTCATGGGTAAAAACTCTAACGGGTAAAATAGTCTCACAGGTAAAAAATGTCTCACGGGTAAAACAAATCTCACGTTTAAGAATTCTCGCGTGTAAAAAAAGTCTCATGGTTAGAGAAGTCTTACGGGTAAAAAAACTCTCAGAGGTGGAAAAATTCTCATGGGTAAAAAGTCTCATGGGTAAAAAAAGTCTCACAGGTAAAAAAGGTCTCACGGGTAAAAAAACATCTGACGGGTAAAAAACCAAAGTCTCAGAGGTTAAAAGTCCCATAGGTGAAAAATGTCTCACGGGAAAAAAAGCCTGATGAGTCAAAAAAGTCTGACGGGTAAAGAAATCTCATGGGTAAAAACTCTAACGGGTAAAATAGTCTCACAGGTAAAAAATGTCTCACGGGTAAAATAAATCTCACTTTTAAAAATTCTCGCGTGTAAAAAAAGTCTCAAGGTTAGAGAAGTCTTTCGGGTAAAAAAACTCTCAGAGGTGGAAAAATTCTCATGGGAAAAAAAAGTCTCACAGGTAAAAAAAGTCTCACGGGTAAAAAAACATCTGACGGGTAAAAAACCAAAGTCTCAGAGGTTAAAAGTCCCATAGGTGAAAAATGTCTCACGGGAAAAAAAGCCTGATGAGTCAAAAAAGTCTGACGGGTAAAGAAATCTCATGGGTAAAAACTCTAACGGGTAAAATAGTCTCACAGGTAAAAAATGTCACACGGGTAAAACAAATCTCACGTTTAAAAATATCTGTCGTGTAAAAAAAGTCTCATGGTTAGAGAAGTCTTACGGGTAAAAAAACTCTCAGAGGTGGAAAAATTCTCATGGGTAAAATGTCAACACAGGTAAAAAAAGTCTGACAGGTAAGAAAAGTCTCACGGGTAAAAAAACATCTGACGGGTAAAAAACCAAAGTCTCAGAGGTTAAAAGTCCCATAGGTGAAAAATGTCTCACGGGAAAAAAAGCCTGATGAGTCAAAAAAGTCTGACGGGTAAAGAAATCTCATGGGTAAAAACTCTAACGGGTAAAATAGTCTCACAGGTAAAAAATGTCTCACGGGTAAAATAAATCTCACGTTTAAAAATTCTCGCTTGTAAAAAAAGTCTCAAGGTTAGAGAAGTCTTTCGGGTAAAAAAACTCTCAGAGGTGGAAAAATTCTCATGGGAAAAAAAAGTCTCACAGGTAAAAAAAGTCTCACGGGTAAAAAAACATCTGACGGGTAAAAAAACAAAGTCTCAGAGGTTAAAAGTCCCATAGGTGAAAAATGTCTCACGGGAAAAAAAGCCTGATGAGTCAAAAAAGTCTGACGGGTAAAGAAATCTCATGGGTAAAAACTCTAACGGGTAAAATAGTCTCACAGGTAAAAAATGATTCACGGGTAAAACAAATTTCAGGTTTAAAAATTCTCGCGTGTAAAAAAAGTCTCATGGTTAGAGAAGTCTTACGGGTAAAAAAACTCTCAGAGGTGGAAAAATTCTCATGGGAAAAATGTCAACACAGGTAAAAAAAGTCTGACAGGTAAGAAAAGTCTCACGGGAAAAAAAATATCTGACGGGTAAAAAACCAAAGTCTCAGAGGTTAAAAGTCCCATAGGTGAAAAATGTCTCACGGGAAAAAAAGCCTGATGAGTCAAAAAAGTCTGACGGGTAAAGAAATCTCATGGGTTAAAACTCTAACGGGTAAAATAGTCTCACAGGTAAAAAATGTCTCACGGGTAAAACAAATCTCACGTTTAAGAATTCTCGCGTGTAAAAAAAGTCTCATGGTTAGAGAAGTCTTTCGGGTAAAAAAACTCTCAGAGGTGGAAAAATTCTCATGGGAAAAAAAAGTCTCACAGGTAAAAAAAGTCTCACGGGTAAAAAAACATCTGACGGGTAAAAAACCAAAGTCTCAGAGGTTAAAAGTCCCATAGGTGAAAAATGTCTCACGGGAAAAAAAGCCTGATGAGTCAAAAAAGTCTGACGGGTAAAGAAATCTCATGGGTAAAAACTCTAACGGGTAAAATAGTCTCACAGGTAAAAAATGTCTCACGGGTAAAATAAATCTCACGTTTAAAAATTCTCGCGTGTAAAAAAAGTCTCAAGGTTAGAGAAGTCTTTCGGGTAAAAAAACTCTCAGAGGTGGAAAAATTCTCATGGGAAAAAAAAGTCTCACAGGTAAGAAAAGTCTCACGGGTAAAAAAACATCTGACGAGTAATAAAACAAAGTCTCAGAGGTTAAAAGTCCCATAGGTGAAAAATGTCTCACGGGAAAAAAAGCCTGATGAGTCAAAAAAGTCTGACGGGTAAAGAAATCTCATGGGTAAAAACTCTAACGGGTAAAATAGTCTCACAGGTAAAAAATGTCTCACGGGTAAAATAAATCTCACGTTTAAGAATTCTCGCGTGTAAAAAAAGTCTCATGGTTAGAGAAGTCTTACGGGTAAAAAAACTCTCAGAGGTGGAAAAATTCTCATGGCTAAAAAGTCTCATGGGTAAAAAAAGTCTCACAGGTAAAAAAAGTCTCACGGGTAAAAAAATATCTGACGGGTAAAAAACCAAAGTCTCAGAGGTTAAAAGTCCCATAGGTGAAAAATGTCTCACGGGAAAAAAAGCCTGATGAGTCAAAAAAGTCTGACGGGTAAAGAAATCTCATGGGTAAAAACTCTAACGGGTAAAATAGTCTCACAGGTAAAAAATGTCTCACGGGTAAAACAAATCTCACGTTTAAGAATTCTCGCGTGTAAAAAAAGTCTCATGGTTAGAGAAGTCTTACGGGTAAAAAAACTCTCAGAGGTGGAAAAATTCTCATGGGTAAAAAGTCTCATGGGTAAAAAAAGTCTCACAGGTAAAAAAAGTCTCACGGGTAAAAAAATATCTGATGGGTAAAAAACCAAAGTCTCAGAGGTTAAAAGTCCCATAGGTGAAAAATGTCTCACGGGAAAAAAAGCCTGATGAGTCAAAAAAGTCTGACGGGTAAAGAAATCTCATGGGTAAAAACTCTAACGGGTAAAGTAGTCTCACAGGTAAAAAATGTCTCACGGGTAAAATAAATCTCACCTTTAAAAATTCTCGCGTGTAAAAAAAGTCTCAAGGTTAGAGAAGTCTTTCGGGTAAAAAAACTCTCAGAGGTGGAAAAATTCTCATGGGAAAAAAAAGTCTCACAGGTAAAAAAAGTCTCACGGGTAAAAAAACATCTGACGGGTAAAAAACCAAAGTCTCAGAGGTTAAAAGTCCCATAGGTGAAAAATGTCTCACGGGAAAAAAAGCCTGATGAGTCAAAAAAGTCTGACGGGTAAAGAAATCTCATGGGTAAAAACTCTAACGGGTAAAATAGTCTCACAGGTAAAAAATGTCTCACGGGTAAAACAAATCTCACGTTTAAGAATTCTCGCGTGTAAAAAAAGTCTCATGGTTAGAGAAGTCTTACGGGTAAAAAAACTCTCAGAGGTGGAAAAATTCTCATGGCTAAAAAGTCTCATGGGTAAAAAAAGTCTGACAGGTAAGAAAAGTCTCACGGGTAAAAAAACATCTGACGGGTAAAAAACCAAAGTCTCAGAGGTTAAAAGTCCCATAGGTGAAAAATGTCTCATGGGAAAAAAAGCCTGATGAGTCAAAAAAGTCTGACGGGTAAAGAAATCTCATGGGTAAAAACTCTAACGGGTAAAATAGTCTCACAGGTAAAAAATGTCTCACGGGTAAAATAAATCTCACGTTTAAAAATTCTCGCGTGTAAAAAAAGTCTCAAGGTTAGAGAAGTCTTTCGGGTAAAAAAACTCTCAGAGGTGGAAAAATTCTCATGGGAAAAAAAAGTCTCACAGGTAAAAAAAGTCTCACGGGTAAAAAAACATCTGACGGGTAAAAAAACAAAGTCTCAGAGGTTAAAAGTCCCATAGGTGAAAAATGTCTCACGGGAAAAAAAGCCTGATGAGTCAAAAAAGTCTGACGGGTAAAGAAATCTCATGGGTAAAAACTCTAACGGGTAAAATAGTCTCACAGGTAAAAAATGTCACACGGGTAAAACAAATCTCACGTTTAAAAATATCTGTCGTGTAAAAAAAGTCTCATGGTTAGAGAAGTCTTACGGGTAAAAAAACTCTCAGAGGTGGAAAAATTCTCATGGGAAAAATGTCAACACAGGTAAAAAAAGTCTGACAGGTAAGAAAAGTCTCACGGGAAAAAAAATATCTGATGGGTAAAAAACCAAAGTCTCAGAGGTTAAAAGTCCCATAGGTGAAAAATGTCTCACGGGAAAAAAAGCCTGATGAGTCAAAAAAGTCTGACGGGTAAAGAAATCTCATGGGTAAAAACACTAACGGGTAAAATAGTCTCAGAGGTAAAAAATGTCTCACGGGTAAAACAAATCTCACGTTTAAGAATTCTCGCGTGTAAAAAAAGTCTCATGGTTAGAGAAGTCTTACAGGTAAAAAGACTCTCAGAGGTGGAAATATTCTCATGGCTAAATAGTCTCATGGGTAAAAAAAGTCTGTACAGGTAAGAAAAGTCTCACGGGTAAAAAAATATCTGACGGGTAAAAAACCAAAGTCTCAGAGGTTAAAAGTCCCATAGGTGAAAAATGTCTCACGGGAAAAAAAGCCTGATGAGTCAAAAAAGTCTGACGGGTAAAGAAATCTCATGGGTAAAAACTCTAACGGGTAAAATAGTCTCACAGGTAAAAAATGTCTCACGGGTAAAACAAATTTCAGGTTTAAAAATTCTCGCGTGTAAAAAAAGTCTCATGGTTAGAGAAGTCTTTCGGGTAAAAAAACTCTCAGAGGTGGAAAAATTCTCATGGGAAAAAAAAGTCTCACAGGTAAAAAAAGTCTCACGGGTAAAAAAACATCTGACGGGTAAAAAACCAAAGTCTCAGAGGTTAAAAGTCCCATAGGTGAAAAATGTCTCACGGGAAAAAAAGCCTGATGAGTCAAAAAAGTCTGACGGGTAAAGAAATCTCATGGGTAAAAACTCTAACGGGTAAAATAGTCTCACAGGTAAAAAATGTCTCACGGGTAAAACAAATCTCACGTTTAAGAATTCTCGCGTGTAAAAAAAGTCTCATGGTTAGAGAAGTCTTACGGGTAAAAAAACTCTCAGAGGTGGAAAAATTCTCATGGGTAAAAAGTCTCATGGGTAAAAAAAGTCTCACAGGTAAAAAAGGTCTCACGGGTAAAAAAACATCTGACGGGTAAAAAACCAAAGTCTCAGAGGTTAAAAGTCCCATAGGTGAAAAATGTCTCACGGGAAAAAAAGCCTGATGAGTCAAAAAAGTCTGACGGGTAAAGAAATCTCATGGGTAAAAACTCTAACGGGTAAAATAGTCTCACAGGTAAAAAATGTCTCACGGGTAAAATAAATCTCACTTTTAAAAATTCTCGCGTGTAAAAAAAGTCTCAAGGTTAGAGAAGTCTTTCGGGTAAAAAAACTCTCAGAGGTGGAAAAATTCTCATGGGAAAAAAAAGTCTCACAGGTAAAAAAAGTCTCACGGGTAAAAAAACATCTGACGGGTAAAAAACCAAAGTCTCAGAGGTTAAAAGTCCCATAGGTGAAAAATGTCTCACGGGAAAAAAAGCCTGATGAGTCAAAAAAGTCTGACGGGTAAAGAAATCTCATGGGTAAAAACTCTAACGGGTAAAATAGTCTCACAGGTAAAAAATGTCACACGGGTAAAACAAATCTCACGTTTAAAAATATCTGTCGTGTAAAAAAAGTCTCATGGTTAGAGAAGTCTTACGGGTAAAAAAACTCTCAGAGGTGGAAAAATTCTCATGGGTAAAATGTCAACACAGGTAAAAAAAGTCTGACAGGTAAGAAAAGTCTCACGGGTAAAAAAACATCTGACGGGTAAAAAACCAAAGTCTCAGAGGTTAAAAGTCCCATAGGTGAAAAATGTCTCACGGGAAAAAAAGCCTGATGAGTCAAAAAAGTCTGACGGGTAAAGAAATCTCATGGGTAAAAACTCTAACGGGTAAAATAGTCTCACAGGTAAAAAATGTCTCACGGGTAAAATAAATCTCACGTTTAAAAATTCTCGCTTGTAAAAAAAGTCTCAAGGTTAGAGAAGTCTTTCGGGTAAAAAAACTCTCAGAGGTGGAAAAATTCTCATGGGAAAAAAAAGTCTCACAGGTAAAAAAAGTCTCACGGGTAAAAAAACATCTGACGGGTAAAAAACCAAAGTCTCAGAGGTTAAAAGTCCCATAGGTGAAAAATGTCTCACGGGAAAAAAAGCCTGATGAGTCAAAAAAGTCTGACGGGTAAAGAAATCTCATGGGTAAAAACTCTAACGGGTAAAATAGTCTCACAGGTAAAAAATGATTCACGGGTAAAACAAATTTCAGGTTTAAAAATTCTCGCGTGTAAAAAAAGTCTCATGGTTAGAGAAGTCTTACGGGTAAAAAAACTCTCAGAGGTGGAAAAATTCTCATGGGAAAAATGTCAACACAGGTAAAAAAAGTCTGACAGGTAAGAAAAGTCTCACGGGAAAAAAAATATCTGACGGGTAAAAAACCAAAGTCTCAGAGGTTAAAAGTCCCATAGGTGAAAAATGTCTCACGGGAAAAAAAGCCTGATGAGTCAAAAAAGTCTGACGGGTAAAGAAATCTCATGGGTTAAAACTCTAACGGGTAAAATAGTCTCACAGGTAAAAAATGTCTCACGGGTAAAACAAATCTCACGTTTAAGAATTCTCGCGTGTAAAAAAAGTCTCATGGTTAGAGAAGTCTTTCGGGTAAAAAAACTCTCAGAGGTGGAAAAATTCTCATGGGAAAAAAAAGTCTCACAGGTAAAAAAAGTCTCACGGGTAAAAAAACATCTGACGGGTAAAAAACCAAAGTCTCAGAGGTTAAAAGTCCCATAGGTGAAAAATGTCTCACGGGAAAAAAAGCCTGATGAGTCAAAAAAGTCTGACGGGTAAAGAAATCTCATGGGTAAAAACTCTAACGGGTAAAATAGTCTCACAGGTAAAAAATGTCTCACGGGTAAAACAAATCTCACGTTTAAGAATTCTCGCGTGTAAAAAAAGTCTCATGGTTAGAGAAGTCTTACGGGTAAAAAAACTCTCAGAGGTGGAAAAATTCTCATGGGTAAAAAGTCTCATGGGTAAAAAAAGTCTCACAGGTAAAAAAAGTCTCACGGGTAAAAAAACATCTGACGGGTAAAAAACCAAAGTCTCAGAGGTTAAAAGTCCCATAGGTGAAAAATGTCTCACGGGAAAAAAAGCCTGATGAGTCAAAAAAGTCTGACGGGTAAAGAAATCTCATGGGTAAAAACTCTAACGGGTAAAATAGTCTCACAGGTAAAAAATGTCTCACGGGTAAAATAAATCTCACTTTTAAAAATTCTCGCGTGTAAAAAAAGTCTCAAGGTTAGAGAAGTCTTTCGGGTAAAAAAACTCTCAGAGGTGGAAAAATTCTCATGGGAAAAAAAAGTCTCACAGGTAAAAAAAGTCTCACGGGTAAAAAAACATCTGACGTGTAAAAAACCAAAGTCTCAGAGGTTAAAAGTCCCATAGGTGAAAAATGTCTCACGGGAAAAAAAGCCTGATGAGTCAAAAAAGTCTGACGGGTAAAGAAATCTCATGGGTAAAAACTCTAACGGGTAAAATAGTCTCACAGGTAAAAAATGTCTCACAGGTAAAATAAATCTCACGTTTAAGAATTCTCGCGTGTAAAAAAAGTCTCATGGTTAGAGAAGTCTTACGGGTAAAAAAACTCTCAGAGGTGGAAAAATTCTCATGGCTAAAAAGTCTCATGGGTAAAAAAAGTCTGACAGGTAAGAAAAGTCTCACGGGTAAAAAAATATCTGACGGGTAAAAAACCAAAGTCTCAGAGGTTAAAAGTCCCATAGGTGAAAAATGTCTCACGGGAAAAAAAGCCTGATGAGTCAAAAAAGTCTGACGGGTAAAGAAATCTCATGGGTAAAAACTCTAACGGGTAAAATAGTCTCACAGGTAAAAAATGTCTCACGGGTAAAATAAATCTCACGTTTAAAAATTCTCGCGTGTAAAAAAAGTCTCAAGGTTAGAGAAGTCTTTCGGGTAAAAAAACTCTCAGAGGTGGAAAAATTCTCATGGGAAAAAAAAGTCTCACAGGTAAAAAAAGTCTCACGGGTAAAAAAACATCTGACGGGTAAAAAAACAAAGTCTCAGAGGTTAAAAGTCCCATAGGTGAAAAATGTCTCACGGGAAAAAAAGCCTGATGAGTCAAAAAAGTCTGACGGGTAAAGAAATCTCATGGGTAAAAACTCTAACGGGTAAAATAGTCTCACAGGTAAAAAATGTCACACGGGTAAAACAAATCTCACGTTTAAAAATATCTGTCGTGTAAAAAAAGTCTCATGGTTAGAGAAGTCTTACGGGTAAAAAAACTCTCAGAGGTGGAAAAATTCTCATGGGAAAAATGTCAACACAGGTAAAAAAAGTCTGACAGGTAAGAAAAGTCTCACGGGAAAAAAAATATCTGACGGGTAAAAAACCAAAGTCTCAGAGGTTAAAAGTCCCATAGGTGAAAAATGTCTCACGGGAAAAAAAGCCTGATGAGTCAAAAAAGTCTGACGGGTAAAGAAATCTCATGGGTTAAAACTCTAACGGGTAAAATAGTCTCACAGGTAAAAAATGTCTCACGGGTAAAACAAATCTCACGTTTAAGAATTCTCGCGTGTAAAAAAAGTCTCATGGTTAGAGAAGTCTTTCGGGTAAAAAAACTCTCAGAGGTGGAAAAATTCTCATGGGAAAAAAAAGTCTCACAGGTAAAAAAAGTCTCACGGGTAAAAAAACATCTGACGGGTAAAAAACCAAAGTCTCAGAGGTTAAAAGTCCCATAGGTGAAAAATGTCTCACGGGAAAAAAAGCCTGATGAGTCAAAAAAGTCTGACGGGTAAAGAAATCTCATGGGTAAAAACTCTAACGGGTAAAATAGTCTCACAGGTAAAAAATGTCTCACGGGTAAAACAAATCTCACGTTTAAGAATTCTCGCGTGTAAAAAAAGTCTCATGGTTAGAGAAGTCTTACGGGTAAAAAAACTCTCAGAGGTGGAAAAATTCTCATGGCTAAAAAGTCTCATGGGTAAAAAAAGTCTGACAGGTAAGAAAAGTCTCACGGGTAAAAAAACATCTGACGGGTAAAAAACCAAAGTCTCAGAGGTTAAAAGTCCCATAGGTGAAAAATGTCTCATGGGAAAAAAAGCCTGATGAGTCAAAAAAGTCTGACGGGTAAAGAAATCTCATGGGTAAAAACTCTAACGGGTAAAATAGTCTCACAGGTAAAAAATGTCTCACGGGTAAAATAAATCTCACGTTTAAAAATTCTCGCGTGTAAAAAAAGTCTCAAGGTTAGAGAAGTCTTTCGGGTAAAAAAACTCTCAGAGGTGGAAAAATTCTCATGGGAAAAAAAAGTCTCACAGGTAAAAAAAGTCTCACGGGTAAAAAAACATCTGACGGGTAAAAAAACAAAGTCTCAGAGGTTAAAAGTCCCATAGGTGAAAAATGTCTCACGGGAAAAAAAGCCTGATGAGTCAAAAAAGTCTGACGGGTAAAGAAATCTCATGGGTAAAAACTCTAACGGGTAAAATAGTCTCACAGGTAAAAAATGTCACACGGGTAAAACAAATCTCACGTTTAAAAATATCTGTCGTGTAAAAAAAGTCTCATGGTTAGAGAAGTCTTACGGGTAAAAAAACTCTCAGAGGTGGAAAAATTCTCATGGGAAAAATGTCAACACAGGTAAAAAAAGTCTGACAGGTAAGAAAAGTCTCACGGGAAAAAAAATATCTGATGGGTAAAAAACCAAAGTCTCAGAGGTTAAAAGTCCCATAGGTGAAAAATGTCTCACGGGAAAAAAAGCCTGATGAGTCAAAAAAGTCTGACGGGTAAAGAAATCTCATGGGTAAAAACACTAACGGGTAAAATAGTCTCAGAGGTAAAAAATGTCTCACGGGTAAAACAAATCTCACGTTTAAGAATTCTCGCGTGTAAAAAAAGTCTCATGGTTAGAGAAGTCTTACAGGTAAAAAGACTCTCAGAGGTGGAAATATTCTCATGGCTAAATAGTCTCATGGGTAAAAAAAGTCTGTACAGGTAAGAAAAGTCTCACGGGTAAAAAAATATCTGACGGGTAAAAAACCAAAGTCTCAGAGGTTAAAAGTCCCATAGGTGAAAAATGTCTCACGGGAAAAAAAGCCTGATGAGTCAAAAAAGTCTGACGGGTAAAGAAATCTCATGGGTAAAAACTCTAACGGGTAAAATAGTCTCACAGGTAAAAAATGTCTCACGGGTAAAACAAATTTCAGGTTTAAAAATTCTCGCGTGTAAAAAAAGTCTCATGGTTAGAGAAGTCTTTCGGGTAAAAAAACTCTCAGAGGTGGAAAAATTCTCATGGGAAAAAAAAGTCTCACAGGTAAAAAAAGTCTCACGGGTAAAAAAACATCTGACGGGTAAAAAACCAAAGTCTCAGAGGTTAAAAGTCCCATAGGTGAAAAATGTCTCACGGGAAAAAAAGCCTGATGAGTCAAAAAAGTCTGACGGGTAAAGAAATCTCATGGGTAAAAACTCTAACGGGTAAAATAGTCTCACAGGTAAAAAATGTCTCACGGGTAAAACAAATCTCACGTTTAAGAATTCTCGCGTGTAAAAAAAGTCTCATGGTTAGAGAAGTCTTACGGGTAAAAAAACTCTCAGAGGTGGAAAAATTCTCATGGGTAAAAAGTCTCATGGGTAAAAAAAGTCTCACAGGTAAAAAAGGTCTCACGGGTAAAAAAACATCTGACGGGTAAAAAACCAAAGTCTCAGAGGTTAAAAGTCCCATAGGTGAAAAATGTCTCACGGGAAAAAAAGCCTGATGAGTCAAAAAAGTCTGACGGGTAAAGAAATCTCATGGGTAAAAACTCTAACGGGTAAAATAGTCTCACAGGTAAAAAATGTCTCACGGGTAAAATAAATCTCACTTTTAAAAATTCTCGCGTGTAAAAAAAGTCTCAAGGTTAGAGAAGTCTTTCGGGTAAAAAAACTCTCAGAGGTGGAAAAATTCTCATGGGAAAAAAAAGTCTCACAGGTAAAAAAAGTCTCACGGGTAAAAAAACATCTGACGGGTAAAAAACCAAAGTCTCAGAGGTTAAAAGTCCCATAGGTGAAAAATGTCTCACGGGAAAAAAAGCCTGATGAGTCAAAAAAGTCTGACGGGTAAAGAAATCTCATGGGTAAAAACTCTAACGGGTAAAATAGTCTCACAGGTAAAAAATGTCACACGGGTAAAACAAATCTCACGTTTAAAAATATCTGTCGTGTAAAAAAAGTCTCATGGTTAGAGAAGTCTTACGGGTAAAAAAACTCTCAGAGGTGGAAAAATTCTCATGGGTAAAATGTCAACACAGGTAAAAAAAGTCTGACAGGTAAGAAAAGTCTCACGGGTAAAAAAACATCTGACGGGTAAAAAACCAAAGTCTCAGAGGTTAAAAGTCCCATAGGTGAAAAATGTCTCACGGGAAAAAAAGCCTGATGAGTCAAAAAAGTCTGACGGGTAAAGAAATCTCATGGGTAAAAACTCTAACGGGTAAAATAGTCTCACAGGTAAAAAATGTCTCACGGGTAAAATAAATCTCACGTTTAAAAATTCTCGCTTGTAAAAAAAGTCTCAAGGTTAGAGAAGTCTTTCGGGTAAAAAAACTCTCAGAGGTGGAAAAATTCTCATGGGAAAAAAAAGTCTCACAGGTAAAAAAAGTCTCACGGGTAAAAAAACATCTGACGGGTAAAAAAACAAAGTCTCAGAGGTTAAAAGTCCCATAGGTGAAAAATGTCTCACGGGAAAAAAAGCCTGATGAGTCAAAAAAGTCTGACGGGTAAAGAAATCTCATGGGTAAAAACTCTAACGGGTAAAATAGTCTCACAGGTAAAAAATGATTCACGGGTAAAACAAATTTCAGGTTTAAAAATTCTCGCGTGTAAAAAAAGTCTCATGGTTAGAGAAGTCTTACGGGTAAAAAAACTCTCAGAGGTGGAAAAATTCTCATGGGAAAAATGTCAACACAGGTAAAAAAAGTCTGACAGGTAAGAAAAGTCTCACGGGAAAAAAAATATCTGACGGGTAAAAAACCAAAGTCTCAGAGGTTAAAAGTCCCATAGGTGAAAAATGTCTCACGGGAAAAAAAGCCTGATGAGTCAAAAAAGTCTGACGGGTAAAGAAATCTCATGGGTTAAAACTCTAACGGGTAAAATAGTCTCACAGGTAAAAAATGTCTCACGGGTAAAACAAATCTCACGTTTAAGAATTCTCGCGTGTAAAAAAAGTCTCATGGTTAGAGAAGTCTTTCGGGTAAAAAAACTCTCAGAGGTGGAAAAATTCTCATGGGAAAAAAAAGTCTCACAGGTAAAAAAAGTCTCACGGGTAAAAAAACATCTGACGGGTAAAAAACCAAAGTCTCAGAGGTTAAAAGTCCCATAGGTGAAAAATGTCTCACGGGAAAAAAAGCCTGATGAGTCAAAAAAGTCTGACGGGTAAAGAAATCTCATGGGTAAAAACTCTAACGGGTAAAATAGTCTCACAGGTAAAAAATGTCTCACGGGTAAAACAAATCTCACGTTTAAGAATTCTCGCGTGTAAAAAAAGTCTCATGGTTAGAGAAGTCTTACGGGTAAAAAAACTCTCAGAGGTGGAAAAATTCTCATGGGTAAAAAGTCTCATGGGTAAAAAAAGTCTCACAGGTAAAAAAGGTCTCACGGGTAAAAAAACATCTGACGGGTAAAAAACCAAAGTCTCAGAGGTTAAAAGTCCCATAGGTGAAAAATGTCTCACGGGAAAAAAAGCCTGATGAGTCAAAAAAGTCTGACGGGTAAAGAAATCTCATGGGTAAAAACTCTAACGGGTAAAATAGTCTCACAGGTAAAAAATGTCTCACGGGTAAAATAAATCTCACTTTTAAAAATTCTCGCGTGTAAAAAAAGTCTCAAGGTTAGAGAAGTCTTTCGGGTAAAAAAACTCTCAGAGGTGGAAAAATTCTCATGGGAAAAAAAAGTCTCACAGGTAAAAAAAGTCTCACGGGTAAAAAAACATCTGACGGGTAAAAAACCAAAGTCTCAGAGGTTAAAAGTCCCATAGGTGAAAAATGTCTCACGGGAAAAAAAGCCTGATGAGTCAAAAAAGTCTGACGGGTAAAGAAATCTCATGGGTAAAAACTCTAACGGGTAAAATAGTCTCACAGGTAAAAAATGTCACACGGGTAAAACAAATCTCACGTTTAAAAATATCTGTCGTGTAAAAAAAGTCTCATGGTTAGAGAAGTCTTACGGGTAAAAAAACTCTCAGAGGTGGAAAAATTCTCATGGGTAAAATGTCAACACAGGTAAAAAAAGTCTGACAGGTAAGAAAAGTCTCACGGGTAAAAAAACATCTGACGGGTAAAAAACCAAAGTCTCAGAGGTTAAAAGTCCCATAGGTGAAAAATGTCTCACGGGAAAAAAAGCCTGATGAGTCAAAAAAGTCTGACGGGTAAAGAAATCTCATGGGTAAAAACTCTAACGGGTAAAATAGTCTCACAGGTAAAAAATGTCTCACGGGTAAAATAAATCTCACGTTTAAAAATTCTCGCGTGTAAAAAAAGTCTCAAGGTTAGAGAAGTCTTTCGGGTAAAAAAACTCTCAGAGGTGGAAAAATTCTCATGGGAAAAAAAAGTCTCACAGGTAAAAAAAGTCTCACGGGTAAAAAAACATCTGACGGGTAAAAAACCAAAGTCTCAGAGGTTAAAAGTCCCATAGGTGAAAAATGTCTCACGGGAAAAAAAGCCTGATGAGTCAAAAAAGTCTGACGGGTAAAGAAATCTCATGGGTAAAAACTCTAACGGGTAAAATAGTCTCACAGGTAAAAAATGTCACACGGGTAAAACAAATCTCACGTTTAAAAATATCTGTCGTGTAAAAAAAGTCTCATGGTTAGAGAAGTCTTACGGGTAAAAAAACTCTCAGAGGTGGAAAAATTCTCATGGGAAAAATGTCAACACAGGTAAAAAAAGTCTGACAGGTAAGAAAAGTCTCACGGGAAAAAAAATATCTGACGGGTAAAAAACCAAAGTCTCAGAGGTTAAAAGTCCCATAGGTGAAAAATGTCTCACGGGAAAAAAAGCCTGATGAGTCAAAAAAGTCTGACGGGTAAAGAAATCTCATGGGTTAAAACTCTAACGGGTAAAATAGTCTCACAGGTAAAAAATGTCTCACGGGTAAAACAAATCTCACGTTTAAGAATTCTCGCGTGTAAAAAAAGTCTCATGGTTAGAGAAGTCTTTCGGGTAAAAAAACTCTCAGAGGTGGAAAAATTCTCATGGGAAAAAAAAGTCTCACAGGTAAAAAAAGTCTCACGGGTAAAAAAACATCTGACGGGTAAAAAACCAAAGTCTCAGAGGTTAAAAGTCCCATAGGTGAAAAATGTCTCACGGGAAAAAAAGCCTGATGAGTCAAAAAAGTCTGACGGGTAAAGAAATCTCATGGGTAAAAATTCTAACGGGTAAAATAGTCTCACAGGTAAAAAATGTCTCACGGGTAAAACAAATCTCACGTTTAAGAATTCTCGCGTGTAAAAAAAGTCTCATGGTTAGAGAAGTCTTACGGGTAAAAAAACTCTCAGAGGTGGAAAAATTCTCATGGGTAAAAAGTCTCATGGGTAAAAAAAGTCTCACAGGTAAAAAAAGTCTCACGGGTAAAAAAACATCTGACGGGTAAAAAACCAAAGTCTCAGAGGTTAAAAGTCCCATAGGTGAAAAATGTCTCACGGGAAAAAAAGCCTGATGAGTCAAAAAAGTCTGACGGGTAAAGAAATCTCATGGGTAAAAACTCTAACGGGTAAAATAGTCTCACAGGTAAAAAATGTCACACGGGTAAAACAAATCTCACGTTTAAAAATATCTGTCGTGTAAAAAAAGTCTCATGGTTAGAGAAGTCTTACGGGTAAAAAAACTCTCAGAGGTGGAAAAATTCTCATGGGTAAAATGTCAACACAGGTAAAAAAAGTCTGACAGGTAAGAAAAGTCTCACGGGTAAAAAAACATCTGACGGGTAAAAAACCAAAGTCTCAGAGGTTAAAAGTCCCATAGGTGAAAAATGTCTCACGGGAAAAAAAGCCTGATGAGTCAAAAAAGTCTGACGGGTAAAGAAATCTCATGGGTAAAAACTCTAACGGGTAAAATAGTCTCACAGGTAAAAAATGTCTCACGGGTAAAATAAATCTCACTTTTAAAAATTCTCGCGTGTAAAAAAAGTCTCAAGGTTAGAGAAGTCTTTCGGGTAAAAAAACTCTCAGAGGTGGAAAAATTCTCATGGGAAAAAAAAGTCTCACAGGTAAAAAAAGTCTCACGGGTAAAAAAACATCTGACGGGTAAAAAACCAAAGTCTCAGAGGTTAAAAGTCCCATAGGTGAAAAATGTCTCACGGGAAAAAAAGCCTGATGAGTCAAAAAAGTCTGACGGGTAAAGAAATCTCATGGGTAAAAACTCTAACGGGTAAAATAGTCTCACAGGTAAAAAATGTCACACGGGTAAAACAAATCTCACGTTTAAAAATATCTGTCGTGTAAAAAAAGTCTCATGGTTAGAGAAGTCTTACGGGTAAAAAAACTCTCAGAGGTGGAAAAATTCTCATGGGAAAAATGTCAACACAGGTAAAAAAAGTCTGACAGGTAAGAAAAGTCTCACGGGAAAAAAAATATCTGACGGGTAAAAAACCAAAGTCTCAGAGGTTAAAAGTCCCATAGGTGAAAAATGTCTCACGGGAAAAAAAGCCTGATGAGTCAAAAAAGTCTGACGGGTAAAGAAATCTCATGGGTAAAAACACTAACGGGTAAAATAGTCTCACAGGTAAAAAATGTCTCACGGGTAAAACAAATCTCACGTTTAAGAATTCTCGCGTGTAAAAAAAGTCTCATGGTTAGAGAAGTCTTTCGGGTAAAAAAACTCTCAGAGGTGGAAAAATTCTCATGGCTAAAAAGTCTCATGGGTAAAAAAAGTCTGTACAGGTAAGAAAAGTCTCACGGGTAAAAAAATATCTGACGGGTAAAAAACCAAAGTCTCAGAGGTTAAAAGTCCCATAGGTGAAAAATGTCTCACGGGAAAAAAAGCCTGATGAGTCAAAAAAGTCTGACGGGTAAAGAAATCTCATGGGTAAAAACTCTAACGGGTAAAATAGTCTCACAGGTAAAAAATGTCTCTCGGGTAAAACAAATTTCAGGTTTAAAAATTCTCGCGTGTAAAAAAAGTCTCATGGTTAGAGAAGTCTTTCGGGTAAAAAAACTCTCAGAGGTGGAAAAATTCTCATGGGAAAAAAAAGTCTCACAGGTAAAAAAAGTCTCACGGGTAAAAAAACATCTGACGGGTAAAAAACCAAAGTCTCAGAGGTTAAAAGTCCCATAGGTGAAAAATGTCTCACGGGAAAAAAAGCCTGATGAGTCAAAAAAGTCTGACGGGTAAAGAAATCTCATGGGTTAAAACTCTAACGGGTAAAATAGTCTCACAGGTAAAAAATGTCTCACGGGTAAAACAAATCTCACGTTTAAGAATTCTCGCGTGTAAAAAAAGTCTCATGGTTAGAGAAGTCTTACGGGTAAAAAAACTCTCAGAGGTGGAAAAATTCTCATGGGTAAAAAGTCTCATGGGTAAAAAAAGTCTCACAGGTAAAAAAAGTCTCACGGGTAAAAAAACATCTGACGGGTAAAAAACCAAAGTCTCAGAGGTTAAAAGTCCCATAGGTGAAAAATGTCTCACGGGAAAAAAAGCCTGATGAGTCAAAAAAGTCTGACGGGTAAAGAA
Source organism: Falco punctatus (assembly GCF_963210335.1). Classification (NCBI taxonomy): domain Eukaryota; kingdom Metazoa; phylum Chordata; class Aves; order Falconiformes; family Falconidae; genus Falco; species Falco punctatus. The sequence goes on from NC_137597.1 coordinate 319,394, forward strand.
ATCTCATGGGTAAAAACTCTAACGGGTAAAATAGTCTCACAGGTAAAAAATGTCTCACGGGTAAAACAAATCTCACGTTTAAGAATTCTCGCGTGTAAAAAAAGTCTCATGGTTAGAGAAGTCTTACGGGTAAAAAAACTCTCAGAGGTGGAATAATTCTCATGGCTAAAAAGTCTCATGGGTAAAAAAAGTCTGTACAGGTAAGAAAAGTCTCACGGGTAAAAAAATATCTGACGGGTAAAAAACCAAAGTCTCAGAGGTTAAAAGTCCCATAGGTGAAAAATGTCTCACGGGAAAAAAAGCCTGATGAGTCAAAAAAGTCTGACGGGTAAAGAAATCTCATGGGTAAAAACTCTAACGGGTAAAATAGTCTCACAGGTAAAAAATGTCTCACGGGTAAAATAAATCTCACTTTTAAAAATTCTCGCGTGTAAAAAAAGTCTCAAGGTTAGAGAAGTCTTTCGGGTAAAAAAACTCTCAGAGGTGGAAAAATTCTCATGGGAAAAAAAAGTCTCACAGGTAAAAAAAGTCTCACGGGTAAAAAAACATCTGACGGGTAAAAAACCAAAGTCTCAGAGGTTAAAAGTCCCATAGGTGAAAAATGTCTCACGGGAAAAAAAGCCTGATGAGTCAAAAAAGTCTGACGGGTAAAGAAATCTCATGGGTAAAAACTCTAACGGGTAAAATAGTCTCACAGGTAAAAAATGTCTCACGGGTAAAACAAATCTCACGTTTAAAAATATCTGTCGTGTAAAAAAAGTCTCATGGTTAGAGAAGTCTTACGGGTAAAAAAACTCTCAGAGGTGGAAAAATTCTCATGGGAAAAATGTCAACACAGGTAAAAAAAGTCTGACAGGTAAGAAAAGTCTCACGGGAAAAAAAATATCTGACGGGTAAAAAACCAAAGTCTCAGAGGTTAAAAGTCCCATAGGTGAAAAATGTCTCACGGGAAAAAAAGCCTGATGAGTCAAAAAAGTCTGACGGGTAAAGAAATCTCATGGGTAAAAACACTAACGGGTAAAATAGTCTCACAGGTAAAAAATGTCTCACGGGTAAAACAAATCTCACGTTTAAGAATTCTCGCGTGTAAAAAAAGTCTCATGGTTAGAGAAGTCTTACGGGTAAAAAAACTCTCAGAGGTGGAAAAATTCTCATGGGTAAAAAGTCTCATGGGTAAAAAAAGTCTCACAGGTAAAAAAAGTCTCACGGGTAAAAAAACATCTGACGGGTAAAAAACCAAAGTCTCAGAGGTTAAAAGTCCCATAGGTGAAAAATGTCTCACGGGAAAAAAAGCCTGATGAGTCAAAAAAGTCTGACGGGTAAAGAAATCTCATGGGTAAAAACTCTAACGGGTAAAATAGTCTCACAGGTAAAAAATGTCTCACGGGTAAAACAAATCTCACGTTTAAAAATATCTGTCGTGTAAAAAAAGTCTCATGGTTAGAGAAGTCTTTCGGGTAAAAAAACTCTCAGAGGTGGAAAAATTCTCATGGGAAAAAAAAGTCTCACAGGTAAAAAAAGTCTCACGGGTAAAAAAACATCTGACGGGTAAAAAAACAAAGTCTCAGAGGTTAAAAGTCCCATAGGTGAAAAATGTCTCACGGGAAAAAAAGCCTGATGAGTCAAAAAAGTCTGACGGGTAAAGAAATCTCATGGGTAAAAACTCTAACGGGTAAAATAGTCTCACAGGTAAAAAATGTCTCACGGGTAAAACAAATCTCACGTTTAAGAATTCTCGCGTGTAAAAAAAGTCTCATGGTTAGAGAAGTCTTACGGGTAAAAAAACTCTCAGAGGTGGAAAAATTCTCATGGGTAAAAAGTCTCATGGGTAAAAAAAGTCTCACAGGTAAAAAAAGTCTCACGGGTAAAAAAACATCTGACGGGTAAAAAAACAAAGTGTCAGAGGTTAAAAGTCCCATAGGTAAAAAATGTCTCACGGGAAAAAAAGCCTGATGAGTCAAAAAAGTCTGATGGGTAAAGAAATCTCATGGGTAAAAACTCTAACGGGTAAAATAGTCTCACAGGTAAAAAATGTCTCACGGGTAAAACAAATCTCACGTTTAAGAATTCTCGCGTGTAAAAAAAGTCTCATGGTTAGAGAAGTCTTACGGGTAAAAAAACTCTCAGAGGTGGAAAAATTCTCATGGGTAAAAAGTCTCATGGGTAAAAAAAGTCTCACAGGTAAAAAAAGTCTCACGGGTAAAAAAACATCTGACGGGTAAAAAACCAAAGTCTCAGAGGTTAAAAGTCCCATAGGTGAAAAATGTCTCACGGGAAAAAAAGCCTGATGAGTCAAAAAAGTCTGACGGGTAAAGAAATCTCATGGGTAAAAACTCTAACGGGTAAAATAGTCTCACAGGTAAAAAATGTCTCACGGGTAAAATAAATCTCACTTTTAAAAATTCTCGCGTGTAAAAAAAGTCTCAAGGTTAGAGAAGTCTTTCGGGTAAAAAAACTCTCAGAGGTGGAAAAATTCTCATGGGAAAAAAAAGTCTCACAGGTAAAAAAAGTCTCACGGGTAAAAAAACATCTGACGGGTAAAAAACCAAAGTCTCAGAGGTTAAAAGTCCCATAGGTGAAAAATGTCTCACGGGAAAAAAAGCCTGATGAGTCAAAAAAGTCTGACGGGTAAAGAAATCTCATGGGTAAAAACTCTAACGGGTAAAATAGTCTCACAGGTAAAAAATGTCTCACGGGTAAAACAAATCTCACGTTTAAAAATATCTGTCGTGTAAAAAAAGTCTCATGGTTAGAGAAGTCTTACGGGTAAAAAAACTCTCAGAGGTGGAAAAATTCTCATGGGAAAAATGTCAACACAGGTAAAAAAAGTCTGACAGGTAAGAAAAGTCTCACGGGACAAAAAATATCTGACGGGTAAAAAACCAAAGTCTCAGAGGTTAAAAGTCCCATAGGTGAAAAATGTCTCACGGGAAAAAAAGCCTGATGAGTCAAAAAAGTCTGACGGGTAAAGAAATCTCATGGGTAAAAACACTAACGGGTAAAATAGTCTCACAGGTAAAAAATGTCTCACGGGTAAAACAAATCTCACGTTTAAGAATTCTCGCGTGTAAAAAAAGTCTCATGGTTAGAGAAGTCTTACGGGTAAAAAAACTCTCAGAGGTGGAAAAATTCTCATGGCTAAAAAGTCTCATGGGTAAAAAAAGTCTGTACAGGTAAGAAAAGTCTCACGGGTAAAAAAATATCTGACGGGTAAAAAACCAAAGTCTCAGAGGTTAAAAGTCCCATAGGTGAAAAATGTCTCACGGGAAAAAAAGCCTGATGAGTCAAAAAAGTCTGACGGGTAAAGAAATCTCATGGGTAAAAACTCTAACGGGTAAAATAGTCTCACAGGTAAAAAATGTCTCACGGGTAAAACAAATTTCAGGTTTAAAAATTCTCGCGTGTAAAAAAAGTCTCATGGTTAGAGAAGTCTTTCGGGTAAAAAAACTCTCAGAGGTGGAAAAATTCTCATGGGAAAAAAAAGTCTCACAGGTAAAAAAAGTCTCACGGGTAAAAAAACATCTGACGGGTAAAAAACCAAAGTCTCAGAGGTTAAAAGTCCCATAGGTGAAAAATGTCTCACGGGAAAAAAAGCCTGATGAGTCAAAAAAGTCTGACGGGTAAAGAAATCTCATGGGTTAAAACTCTAACGGGTAAAATAGTCTCACAGGTAAAAAATGTCTCACGGGTAAAATAAATCTCACTTTTAAAAATTCTCGCGTGTAAAAAAAGTCTCAAGGTTAGAGAAGTCTTTCGGGTAAAAAAACTCTCAGAGGTGGAAAAATTCTCATGGGAAAAAAAAGTCTCACAGGTAAAAAAAGTCTCACGGGTAAAAAAACATCTGACGGGTAAAAAACCAAAGTCTCAGAGGTTAAAAGTCCCATAGGTGAAAAATGTCTCACGGGAAAAAAAGCCTGATGAGTCAAAAAAGTCTGACGGGTAAAGAAATCTCATGGGTAAAAACTCTAACGGGTAAAATAGTCTCACAGGTAAAAAATGTCACACGGGTAAAACAAATCTCACGTTTAAAAATTCTCGCGTGTTAAAAAAAGTCTCAAGGTTAGAGAAGTCTTTCGGGTAAAAAAACTCTCAGAGGTGGAAAAATTCTCATGGGAAAAATGTCAACACAGGTAAAAAAAGTCTGACAGGTAAGAAAAGTCTCACGGGAAAAAAAATATCTGACGGGTAAAAAACCAAAGTCTCAGAGGTTAAAAGTCCCATAGGTGAAAAATGTCTCACGGGAAAAAAAGCCTGATGAGTCAAAAAAGTCTGACGGGTAAAGAAATCTCATGGGTAAAAACTCTAACGGGTAAAATAGTCTCACAGGTAAAAAATGTCTCACGGGTAAAATAAATCTCACGTTTAAGAATTCTCGCGTGTAAAAAAAGTCTCATGGTTAGAGAAGTCCTACGGGTAAAAAAACTCTCAGAGGTGGAAAAATTCTCATGGCTAAAAAGTCTCATGGGTAAAAAAAGTCTGTACAGGTAAGAAAAGTCTCACGGGTAAAAAAATATCTGACGGGTAAAAAACCAAAGTCTCAGAGGTTAAAAGTCCCATAGGTGAAAAATGTCTCACGGGAAAAAAAGCCTGATGAGTCAAAAAAGTCTGACGGGTAAAGAAATCTCATGGGTAAAAACTCTAACGGGTAAAATAGTCTCACAGGTAAAAAATGTCTCACGGGTAAAATAAATCTCACTTTTAAAAATTCTCGCGTGTAAAAAAAGTCTCAAGGTTAGAGAAGTCTTTCGGGTAAAAAAACTCTCAGAGGTGGAAAAATTCTCATGGGAAAAAAAAGTCTCACAGGTAAAAAAAGTCTCACGGGTAAAAAAACATCTGACGGGTAAAAAAACAAAGTCTCAGAGGTTAAAAGTCCCATAGGTGAAAAATGTCTCACGGGAAAAAAAGCCTGATGAGTCAAAAAAGTCTGACGGGTAAAGAAATCTCATGGGTAAAAACTCTAACGGGTAAAATAGTCTCACAGGTAAAAAATGTCACACGGGTAAAACAAATCTCACGTTTAAAAATATCTGTCGTGTAAAAAAAGTCTCATGGTTAGAGAAGTCTTACGGGTAAAAAAACTCTCAGAGGTGGAAAAATTCTCATGGCTAAAAAGTCTCATGGGTAAAAAAAGTCTGTACAGGTAAGAAAAGTCTCACGGGTAAAAAAATATCTGACGGGTAAAAAACCAAAGTCTCAGAGGTTAAAAGTCCCATAGGTGAAAAATGTCTCACGGGAAAAAAAGCCTGATGAGTCAAAAAAGTCTGACGGGTAAAGAAATCTCATGGGTAAAAACACTAACGGGTAAAATAGTCTCACAGGTAAAAAATGTCTCACGGGTAAAACAAATCTCACGTTTAAGAATTCTCGCGTGTAAAAAAAGTCTCATGGTTAGAGAAGTCTTACGGGTAAAAAAACTCTCAGAGGTGGAAAAATTCTCATGGCTAAAAAGTCTCATGGGTAAAAAAAGTCTGTACAGGTAAGAAAAGTCTCACGGGTAAAAAAATATCTGACGGGTAAAAAACCAAAGTCTCAGAGGTTAAAAGTCCCATAGGTGAAAAATGTCTCACGGGAAAAAAAGCCTGATGAGTCAAAAAAGTCTGACGGGTAAAGAAATCTCATGGGTAAAAACTCTAACGGGTAAAATAGTCTCACAGGTAAAAAATGTCTCACGGGTAAAACAAATCTCACGTTTAAAAATATCTGTCGTGTAAAAAAAGTCTCATGGTTAGAGAAGTCTTTCGGGTAAAAAAAATCTCAGAGGTGGAAAAATTCTCATGGGTAAAAAAAGTCTCACAGGTAAAAAAAGTCTCACGGGTAAAAAAACATCTGACGGGTAAAAAACCAAAGTCTCAGAGGTTAAAAGTCCCATAGGTGAAAAATGTCTCACGGGAAAAAAAGCCTGATGAGTCAAAAAAGTCTGACGGGTAAAGAAATCTCATGGGTAAAAACTCTAACGGGTAAAATAGTCTCACAGGTAAAAAATGTCACACGGGTAAAACAAATCTCACGTTTAAAAATATCTGTCGTGTAAAAAAAGTCTCATGGTTAGAGAAGTCTTACGGGTAAAAAAACTCTCAGAGGTGGAAAAATTCTCATGGGAAAAATGTCAACACAGGTAAAAAAAGTCTGACAGGTAAGAAAAGTCTCACGGGAAAAAAAATATCTGACGGGTAAAAAACCAAAGTCTCAGAGGTTAAAAGTCCCATAGGTGAAAAATGTCTCACGGGAAAAAAAGCCTGATGAGTCAAAAAAGTCTGACGGGTAAAGAAATCTCATGGGTAAAAACTCTAACGGGTAAAATAGTCTCACAGGTAAAAAATGTCTCACGGGTAAAATAAATCTCACGTTTAAGAATTCTCGCGTGTAAAAAAAGTCTCATGGTTAGAGAAGTCTTACGGGTAAAAAAACTCTCAGAGGTGGAAAAATTCTCATGGCTAAAAAGTCTCATGGGTAAAAAAAGTCTGTACAGGTAAGAAAAGTCTCACGGGTAAAAAAATATCTGACGGGTAAAAAACCAAAGTCTCAGAGGTTAAAAGTCCCATAGGTGAAAAATGTCTCACGGGAAAAAAAGCCTGATGAGTCAAAAAAGTCTGACGGGTAAAGAAATCTCATGGGTAAAAACTCTAACGGGTAAAATAGTCTCACAGGTAAAAAATGTCTCACGGGTAAAATAAATCTCACTTTTAAAAATTCTCGCGTGTAAAAAAAGTCTCAAGGTTAGAGAAGTCTTACGGGTAAAAAAACTCTCAGAGGTGGAAAAATTCTCATGGGAAAAAAAAGTCTCACAGGTAAAAAAAGTCTCACGGGTAAAAAAACATCTGACGTGTAAAAAACCAAAGTCTCAGAGGTTAAAAGTCCCATAGGTGAAAAATGTCTCACGGGAAAAAAAGCCTGATGAGTCAAAAAAGTCTGACGGGTAAAGAAATCTCATGGGTAAAAACTCTAACGGGTAAAATAGTCTCACAGGTAAAAAATGTCTCACGGGTAAAATAAATCTCACTTTTAAAAATTCTCGCGTGTAAAAAAAGTCTCAAGGTTAGAGAAGTCTTTCGGGTAAAAAAACTCTCAGAGGTGGAAAAATTCTCATGGGAAAAAAAAGTCTCACAGGTAAAAAAAGTCTCACGGGTAAAAAAACATCTGACGGGTAAAAAACCAAAGTCTCAGAGGTTAAAAGTCCCATAGGTGAAAAATGTCTCACGGGAAAAAAAGCCTGATGAGTCAAAAAAGTCTGACGGGTAAAGAAATCTCATGGGTAAAAACTCTAACGGGTAAAATAGTCTCACAGGTAAAAAATGTCACACGGGTAAAACAAATCTCACGTTTAAAAATATCTGTCGTGTAAAAAAAGTCTCATGGTTAGAGAAGTCTTACGGGTAAAAAAACTCTCAGAGGTGGAAAAATTCTCATGGGAAAAATGTCAACACAGGTAAAAAAAGTCTGACAGGTAAGAAAAGTCTCACGGGAAAAAAAATATCTGACGGGTAAAAAACCAAAGTCTCAGAGGTTAAAAGTCCCATAGGTGAAAAATGTCTCACGGGAAAAAAAGCCTGATGAGTCAAAAAAGTCTGACGGGTAAAGAAATCTCATGGGTAAAAACACTAACGGGTAAAATAGTCTCACAGGTAAAAAATGTCTCACGGGTAAAACAAATCTCACGTTTAAGAATTCTCGCGTGTAAAAAAAGTCTCATGGTTAGAGAAGTCTTACGGGTAAAAAAACTCTCAGAGGTGGAAAAATTCTCATGGGAAAAAAAAGTCTCACAGGTAAAAAAAGTCTCACAGGTAAAAAAAGTCTCACGGGTAAAAAAACATCTGACGGGTAAAAAACCAAAGTCTCAGAGGTTAAAAGTCCCATAGGTGAAAAATGTCTCACGGGAAAAAAAGCCTGATGAGTCAAAAAAGTCTGACGGGTAAAGAAATCTCATGGGTAAAAACTCTAACGGGTAAAATAGTCTCACAGGTAAAAAATGTCTCACGGGTAAAACAAATCTCACGTTTAAAAATATCTGTCGTGTAAAAAAAGTCTCATGGTTAGAGAAGTCTTTCGGGTAAAAAAACTCTCAGAGGTGGAAAAATTCTCATGGGAAAAAAAAGTCTCACAGGTAAAAAAAGTCTCACGGGTAAAAAAACATCTGACGGGTAAAAAAACAAAGTCTCAGAGGTTAAAAGTCCCATAGGTGAAAAATGTCTCACGGGAAAAAAAGCCTGATGAGTCAAAAAAGTCTGACGGGTAAAGAAATCTCATGGGTAAAAACTCTAACGGGTAAAATAGTCTCACAGGTAAAAAATGTCACACGGGTAAAACAAATCTCACGTTTAAAAATATCTGTCGTGTAAAAAAAGTCTCATGGTTAGAGAAGTCTTACGGGTAAAAAAACTCTCAGAGGTGGAAAAATTCTCATGGGTAAAATGTCAACACAGGTAAAAAAAGTCTGACAGGTAAGAAAAGTCTCACGGGTAAAAAAATATCTGACGGGTAAAAAACCAAAGTCTCAGAGGTTAAAAGTCCCATAGGTGAAAAATGTCTCACGGGAAAAAAAGCCTGATGAGTCAAAAAAGTCTGACGGGTAAAGAAATCTCATGGGTAAAAACACTAACGGGTAAAATAGTCTCACAGGTAAAAAATGTCTCACGGGTAAAATAAATCTCACTTTTAAAAATTCTCGCGTGTAAAAAAAGTCTCAAGGTTAGAGAAGTCTTTCGGGTAAAAAAACTCTCAGAGGTGGAAAAATTCTCATGGGAAAAAAAAGTCTCACAGGTAAAAAAAGTCTCACGGGTAAAAAAACATCTGACGGGTAAAAAACCAAAGTCTCAGAGGTTAAAAGTCCCATAGGTGAAAAATGTCTCACGGGAAAAAAAGCCTGATGAGTCAAAAAAGTCTGACGGGTAAAGAAATCTCATGGGTAAAAACTCTAACGGGTAAAATAGTCTCACAGGTAAAAAATGTCTCACGGGTAAAACAAATCTCACGTTTAAAAATATCTGTCGTGTAAAAAAAGTCTCATGGTTAGAGAAGTCTTACGGGTAAAAAAACTCTCAGAGGTGGAAAAATTCTCATGGGAAAAATGTCAACACAGGTAAAAAAAGTCTGACAGGTAAGAAAAGTCTCACGGGACAAAAAATATCTGACGGGTAAAAAACCAAAGTCTCAGAGGTTAAAAGTCCCATAGGTGAAAAATGTCTCACGGGAAAAAAAGCCTGATGAGTCAAAAAAGTCTGACGGGTAAAGAAATCTCATGGGTAAAAACACTAACGGGTAAAATAGTCTCACAGGTAAAAAATGTCTCACGGGTAAAACAAATCTCACGTTTAAGAATTCTCGCGTGTAAAAAAAGTCTCATGGTTAGAGAAGTCTTACGGGTAAAAAAACTCTCAGAGGTGGAAAAATTCTCATGGCTAAAAAGTCTCATGGGTAAAAAAAGTCTGTACAGGTAAGAAAAGTCTCACGGGTAAAAAAATATCTGACGGGTAAAAAACCAAAGTCTCAGAGGTTAAAAGTCCCATAGGTGAAAAATGTCTCACGGGAAAAAAAGCCTGATGAGTCAAAAAAGTCTGACGGGTAAAGAAATCTCATGGGTAAAAACTCTAACGGGTAAAATAGTCTCACAGGTAAAAAATGTCTCACGGGTAAAACAAATTTCAGGTTTAAAAATTCTCGCGTGTAAAAAAAGTCTCATGGTTAGAGAAGTCTTTCGGGTAAAAAAACTCTCAGAGGTGGAAAAATTCTCATGGGAAAAAAAAGTCTCACAGGTAAAAAAAGTCTCACGGGTAAAAAAACATCTGACGGGTAAAAAACCAAAGTCTCAGAGGTTAAAAGTCCCATAGGTGAAAAATGTCTCACGGGAAAAAAAGCCTGATGAGTCAAAAAAGTCTGACGGGTAAAGAAATCTCATGGGTTAAAACTCTAACGGGTAAAATAGTCTCACAGGTAAAAAATGTCTCACGGGTAAAATAAATCTCACTTTTAAAAATTCTCGCGTGTAAAAAAAGTCTCAAGGTTAGAGAAGTCTTTCGGGTAAAAAAACTCTCAGAGGTGGAAAAATTCTCATGGGAAAAAAAAGTCTCACAGGTAAAAAAAGTCTCACGGGTAAAAAAACATCTGACGGGTAAAAAACCAAAGTCTCAGAGGTTAAAAGTCCCATAGGTGAAAAATGTCTCACGGGAAAAAAAGCCTGATGAGTCAAAAAAGTCTGACGGGTAAAGAAATCTCATGGGTAAAAACTCTAACGGGTAAAATAGTCTCACAGGTAAAAAATGTCACACGGGTAAAACAAATCTCACGTTTAAAAATTCTCGCGTGTTAAAAAAAGTCTCAAGGTTAGAGAAGTCTTTCGGGTAAAAAAACTCTCAGAGGTGGAAAAATTCTCATGGGAAAAATGTCAACACAGGTAAAAAAAGTCTGACAGGTAAGAAAAGTCTCACGGGAAAAAAAATATCTGACGGGTAAAAAACCAAAGTCTCAGAGGTTAAAAGTCCCATAGGTGAAAAATGTCTCACGGGAAAAAAAGCCTGATGAGTCAAAAAAGTCTGACGGGTAAAGAAATCTCATGGGTAAAAACTCTAACGGGTAAAATAGTCTCACAGGTAAAAAATGTCTCACGGGTAAAATAAATCTCACGTTTAAGAATTCTCGCGTGTAAAAAAAGTCTCATGGTTAGAGAAGTCCTACGGGTAAAAAAACTCTCAGAGGTGGAAAAATTCTCATGGCTAAAAAGTCTCATGGGTAAAAAAAGTCTGTACAGGTAAGAAAAGTCTCACGGGTAAAAAAATATCTGACGGGTAAAAAACCAAAGTCTCAGAGGTTAAAAGTCCCATAGGTGAAAAATGTCTCACGGGAAAAAAAGCCTGATGAGTCAAAAAAGTCTGACGGGTAAAGAAATCTCATGGGTAAAAACTCTAACGGGTAAAATAGTCTCACAGGTAAAAAATGTCTCACGGGTAAAATAAATCTCACTTTTAAAAATTCTCGCGTGTAAAAAAAGTCTCAAGGTTAGAGAAGTCTTTCGGGTAAAAAAACTCTCAGAGGTGGAAAAATTCTCATGGGAAAAAAAAGTCTCACAGGTAAAAAAAGTCTCACGGGTAAAAAAACATCTGACGGGTAAAAAAACAAAGTCTCAGAGGTTAAAAGTCCCATAGGTGAAAAATGTCTCACGGGAAAAAAAGCCTGATGAGTCAAAAAAGTCTGACGGGTAAAGAAATCTCATGGGTAAAAACTCTAACGGGTAAAATAGTCTCACAGGTAAAAAATGTCACACGGGTAAAACAAATCTCACGTTTAAAAATATCTGTCGTGTAAAAAAAGTCTCATGGTTAGAGAAGTCTTACGGGTAAAAAAACTCTCAGAGGTGGAAAAATTCTCATGGCTAAAAAGTCTCATGGGTAAAAAAAGTCTGTACAGGTAAGAAAAGTCTCACGGGTAAAAAAATATCTGACGGGTAAAAAACCAAAGTCTCAGAGGTTAAAAGTCCCATAGGTGAAAAATGTCTCACGGGAAAAAAAGCCTGATGAGTCAAAAAAGTCTGACGGGTAAAGAAATCTCATGGGTAAAAACACTAACGGGTAAAATAGTCTCACAGGTAAAAAATGTCTCACGGGTAAAACAAATCTCACGTTTAAGAATTCTCTCGTGTAAAAAAAGTCTCATGGTTAGAGAAGTCTTACGGGTAAAAAAACTCTCAGAGGTGGAAAAATTCTCATGGCTAAAAAGTCTCATGGGTAAAAAAAGTCTGTACAGGTAAGAAAAGTCTCACGGGTAAAAAAATATCTGACGGGTAAAAAACCAAAGTCTCAGAGGTTAAAAGTCCCATAGGTGAAAAATGTCTCACGGGAAAAAAAGCCTGATGAGTCAAAAAAGTCTGACGGGTAAAGAAATCTCATGGGTAAAAACTCTAACGGGTAAAATAGTCTCACAGGTAAAAAATGTCTCACGGGTAAAACAAATCTCACGTTTAAAAATATCTGTCGTGTAAAAAAAGTCTCATGGTTAGAGAAGTCTTTCGGGTAAAAAAAATCTCAGAGGTGGAAAAATTCTCATGGGTAAAAAAAGTCTCACAGGTAAAAAAAGTCTCACGGGTAAAAAAACATCTGACGGGTAAAAAACCAAAGTCTCAGAGGTTAAAAGTCCCATAGGTGAAAAATGTCTCACGGGAAAAAAAGCCTGATGAGTCAAAAAAGTCTGACGGGTAAAGAAATCTCATGGGTAAAAACTCTAACGGGTAAAATAGTCTCACAGGTAAAAAATGTCTCACGGGTAAAATAAATCTCACTTTTAAAAATTCTCGCGTGTAAAAAAAGTCTCAAGGTTAGAGAAGTCTTTCGGGTAAAAAAACTCTCAGAGGTGGAAAAATTCTCATGGGAAAAAAAAGTCTCACAGGTAAAAAAAGTCTCACGGGTAAAAAAACATCTGACGGGTAAAAAACCAAAGTCTCAGAGGTTAAAAGTCCCATAGGTGAAAAATGTCTCACGGGAAAAAAAGCCTGATGAGTCAAAAAAGTCTGACGGGTAAAGAAATCTCATGGGTAAAAACTCTAACGGGTAAAATAGTCTCACAGGTAAAAAATGTCACACGGGTAAAACAAATCTCACGTTTAAAAATATCTGTCGTGTAAAAAAAGTCTCATGGTTAGAGAAGTCTTACGGGTAAAAAAACTCTCAGAGGTGGAAAAATTCTCATGGGAAAAATGTCAACACAGGTAAAAAAAGTCTGACAGGTAAGAAAAGTCTCACGGGAAAAAAAATATCTGACGGGTAAAAAACCAAAGTCTCAGAGGTTAAAAGTCCCATAGGTGAAAAATGTCTCACGGGAAAAAAAGCCTGATGAGTCAAAAAAGTCTGACGGGTAAAGAAATCTCATGGGTAAAAACTCTAACGGGTAAAATAGTCTCACAGGTAAAAAATGTCTCACGGGTAAAATAAATCTCACGTTTAAGAATTCTCGCGTGTAAAAAAAGTCTCATGGTTAGAGAAGTCTTACGGGTAAAAAAACTCTCAGAGGTGGAAAAATTCTCATGGCTAAAAAGTCTCATGGGTAAAAAAAGTCTGTACAGGTAAGAAAAGTCTCACGGGTAAAAAAATATCTGACGGGTAAAAAACCAAAGTCTCAGAGGTTAAAAGTCCCATAGGTGAAAAATGTCTCACGGGAAAAAAAGCCTGATGAGTCAAAAAAGTCTGACGGGTAAAGAAATCTCATGGGTAAAAACTCTAACGGGTAAAATAGTCTCACAGGTAAAAAATGTCTCACGGGTAAAATAAATCTCACTTTTAAAAATTCTCGCGTGTAAAAAAAGTCTCAAGGTTAGAGAAGTCTTACGGGTAAAAAAACTCTCAGAGGTGGAAAAATTCTCATGGGAAAAAAAAGTCTCACAGGTAAAAAAAGTCTCACGGGTAAAAAAACATCTGACGTGTAAAAAACCAAAGTCTCAGAGGTTAAAAGTCCCATAGGTGAAAAATGTCTCACGGGAAAAAAAGCCTGATGAGTCAAAAAAGTCTGACGGGTAAAGAAATCTCATGGGTAAAAACTCTAACGGGTAAAATAGTCTCACAGGTAAAAAATGTCTCACGGGTAAAACAAATCTCACGTTTAAAAATATCTGTCGTGTAAAAAAAGTCTCATGGTTAGAGAAGTCTTTCGGGTAAAAAAAATCTCAGAGGTGGAAAAATTCTCATGGGTAAAAAAAGTCTCACAGGTAAAAAAAGTCTCACGGGTAAAAAAACATCTGACGGGTAAAAAACCAAAGTCTCAGAGGTTAAAAGTCCCATAGGTGAAAAATGTCTCACGGGAAAAAAAGCCTGATGAGTCAAAAAAGTCTGACGGGTAAAGAAATCTCATGGGTAAAAACTCTAACGGGTAAAATAGTCTCACAGGTAAAAAATGTCTCACGGGTAAAATAAATCTCACTTTTAAAAATTCTCGCGTGTAAAAAAAGTCTCAAGGTTAGAGAAGTCTTTCGGGTAAAAAAACTCTCAGAGGTGGAAAAATTCTCATGGGAAAAAAAAGTCTCACAGGTAAAAAAAGTCTCACGGGTAAAAAAACATCTGACGGGTAAAAAACCAAAGTCTCAGAGGTTAAAAGTCCCATAGGTGAAAAATGTCTCACGGGAAAAAAAGCCTGATGAGTCAAAAAAGTCTGACGGGTAAAGAAATCTCATGGGTAAAAACTCTAACGGGTAAAATAGTCTCACAGGTAAAAAATGTCTCACGGGTAAAACAAATCTCACGTTTAAAAATATCTGTCGTGTAAAAAAAGTCTCATGGTTAGAGAAGTCTTTCGGGTAAAAAAACTCTCAGAGGTGGAAAAATTCTCATGGGAAAAAAAAGTCTCACAGGTAAAAAAAGTCTCACGGGTAAAAAAACATCTGACGGGTAAAAAAACAAAGTCTCAGAGGTTAAAAGTCCCATAGGTGAAAAATGTCTCACGGGAAAAAAAGCCTGATGAGTCAAAAAAGTCTGACGGGTAAAGAAATCTCATGGGTAAAAACTCTAACGGGTAAAATAGTCTCACAGGTAAAAAATGTCTCACGGGTAAAACAAATCTCACGTTTAAGAATTCTCGCGTGTAAAAAAAGTCTCATGGTTAGAGAAGTCTTACGGGTAAAAAAACTCTCAGAGGTGGAATAATTCTCATGGCTAAAAAGTCTCATGGGTAAAAAAAGTCTGTACAGGTAAGAAAAGTCTCACGGGTAAAAAAATATCTGACGGGTAAAAAACCAAAGTCTCAGAGGTTAAAAGTCCCATAGGTGAAAAATGTCTCACGGGAAAAAAAGCCTGATGAGTCAAAAAAGTCTGACGGGTAAAGAAATCTCATGGGTAAAAACACTAACGGGTAAAATAGTCTCACAGGTAAAAAATGTCTCACGGGTAAAATAAATCTCACTTTTAAAAATTCTCGCGTGTAAAAAAAGTCTCAAGGTTAGAGAAGTCTTTCGGGTAAAAAAACTCTCAGAGGTGGAAAAATTCTCATGGGAAAAAAAAGTCTCACAGGTAAAAAAAGTCTCACGGGTAAAAAAACATCTGACGGGTAAAAAACCAAAGTCTCAGAGGTTAAAAGTCCCATAGGTGAAAAATGTCTCACGGGAAAAAAAGCCTGATGAGTCAAAAAAGTCTGACGGGTAAAGAAATCTCATGGGTAAAAACTCTAACGGGTAAAATAGTCTCACAGGTAAAAAATGTCTCACGGGTAAAACAAATCTCACGTTTAAAAATATCTGTCGTGTAAAAAAAGTCTCATGGTTAGAGAAGTCTTACGGGTAAAAAAACTCTCAGAGGTGGAAAAATTCTCATGGGAAAAATGTCAACACAGGTAAAAAAAGTCTGACAGGTAAGAAAAGTCTCACGGGACAAAAAATATCTGACGGGTAAAAAACCAAAGTCTCAGAGGTTAAAAGTCCCATAGGTGAAAAATGTCTCACGGGAAAAAAAGCCTGATGAGTCAAAAAAGTCTGACGGGTAAAGAAATCTCATGGGTAAAAACACTAACGGGTAAAATAGTCTCACAGGTAAAAAATGTCTCACGGGTAAAACAAATCTCACGTTTAAGAATTCTCGCGTGTAAAAAAAGTCTCATGGTTAGAGAAGTCTTACGGGTAAAAAAACTCTCAGAGGTGGAAAAATTCTCATGGCTAAAAAGTCTCATGGGTAAAAAAAGTCTGTACAGGTAAGAAAAGTCTCACGGGTAAAAAAATATCTGACGGGTAAAAAACCAAAGTCTCAGAGGTTAAAAGTCCCATAGGTGAAAAATGTCTCACGGGAAAAAAAGCCTGATGAGTCAAAAAAGTCTGACGGGTAAAGAAATCTCATGGGTAAAAACTCTAACGGGTAAAATAGTCTCACAGGTAAAAAATGTCTCACGGGTAAAACAAATTTCAGGTTTAAAAATTCTCGCGTGTAAAAAAAGTCTCATGGTTAGAGAAGTCTTTCGGGTAAAAAAACTCTCAGAGGTGGAAAAATTCTCATGGGAAAAAAAAGTCTCACAGGTAAAAAAAGTCTCACGGGTAAAAAAACATCTGACGGGTAAAAAACCAAAGTCTCAGAGGTTAAAAGTCCCATAGGTGAAAAATGTCTCACGGGAAAAAAAGCCTGATGAGTCAAAAAAGTCTGACGGGTAAAGAAATCTCATGGGTTAAAACTCTAACGGGTAAAATAGTCTCACAGGTAAAAAATGTCTCACGGGTAAAATAAATCTCACTTTTAAAAATTCTCGCGTGTAAAAAAAGTCTCAAGGTTAGAGAAGTCTTTCGGGTAAAAAAACTCTCAGAGGTGGAAAAATTCTCATGGGAAAAAAAAGTCTCACAGGTAAAAAAAGTCTCACGGGTAAAAAAACATCTGACGGGTAAAAAACCAAAGTCTCAGAGGTTAAAAGTCCCATAGGTGAAAAATGTCTCACGGGAAAAAAAGCCTGATGAGTCAAAAAAGTCTGACGGGTAAAGAAATCTCATGGGTAAAAACTCTAACGGGTAAAATAGTCTCACAGGTAAAAAATGTCACACGGGTAAAACAAATCTCACGTTTAAAAATTCTCGCGTGTTAAAAAAAGTCTCAAGGTTAGAGAAGTCTTTCGGGTAAAAAAACTCTCAGAGGTGGAAAAATTCTCATGGGAAAAATGTCAACACAGGTAAAAAAAGTCTGACAGGTAAGAAAAGTCTCACGGGAAAAAAAATATCTGACGGGTAAAAAACCAAAGTCTCAGAGGTTAAAAGTCCCATAGGTGAAAAATGTCTCACGGGAAAAAAAGCCTGATGAGTCAAAAAAGTCTGACGGGTAAAGAAATCTCATGGGTAAAAACTCTAACGGGTAAAATAGTCTCACAGGTAAAAAATGTCTCACGGGTAAAATAAATCTCACGTTTAAGAATTCTCGCGTGTAAAAAAAGTCTCATGGTTAGAGAAGTCCTACGGGTAAAAAAACTCTCAGAGGTGGAAAAATTCTCATGGCTAAAAAGTCTCATGGGTAAAAAAAGTCTGTACAGGTAAGAAAAGTCTCACGGGTAAAAAAATATCTGACGGGTAAAAAACCAAAGTCTCAGAGGTTAAAAGTCCCATAGGTGAAAAATGTCTCACGGGAAAAAAAGCCTGATGAGTCAAAAAAGTCTGACGGGTAAAGAAATCTCATGGGTAAAAACTCTAACGGGTAAAATAGTCTCACAGGTAAAAAATGTCTCACGGGTAAAATAAATCTCACTTTTAAAAATTCTCGCGTGTAAAAAAAGTCTCAAGGTTAGAGAAGTCTTTCGGGTAAAAAAACTCTCAGAGGTGGAAAAATTCTCATGGGAAAAAAAAGTCTCACAGGTAAAAAAAGTCTCACGGGTAAAAAAACATCTGACGGGTAAAAAAACAAAGTCTCAGAGGTTAAAAGTCCCATAGGTGAAAAATGTCTCACGGGAAAAAAAGCCTGATGAGTCAAAAAAGTCTGACGGGTAAAGAAATCTCATGGGTAAAAACTCTAACGGGTAAAATAGTCTCACAGGTAAAAAATGTCACACGGGTAAAACAAATCTCACGTTTAAAAATATCTGTCGTGTAAAAAAAGTCTCATGGTTAGAGAAGTCTTACGGGTAAAAAAACTCTCAGAGGTGGAAAAATTCTCATGGCTAAAAAGTCTCATGGGTAAAAAAAGTCTGTACAGGTAAGAAAAGTCTCACGGGTAAAAAAATATCTGACGGGTAAAAAACCAAAGTCTCAGAGGTTAAAAGTCCCATAGGTGAAAAATGTCTCACGGGAAAAAAAGCCTGATGAGTCAAAAAAGTCTGACGGGTAAAGAAATCTCATGGGTAAAAACACTAACGGGTAAAATAGTCTCACAGGTAAAAAATGTCTCACGGGTAAAACAAATCTCACGTTTAAGAATTCTCTCGTGTAAAAAAAGTCTCATGGTTAGAGAAGTCTTACGGGTAAAAAAACTCTCAGAGGTGGAAAAATTCTCATGGCTAAAAAGTCTCATGGGTAAAAAAAGTCTGTACAGGTAAGAAAAGTCTCACGGGTAAAAAAATATCTGACGGGTAAAAAACCAAAGTCTCAGAGGTTAAAAGTCCCATAGGTGAAAAATGTCTCACGGGAAAAAAAGCCTGATGAGTCAAAAAAGTCTGACGGGTAAAGAAATCTCATGGGTAAAAACTCTAACGGGTAAAATAGTCTCACAGGTAAAAAATGTCTCACGGGTAAAACAAATCTCACGTTTAAAAATATCTGTCGTGTAAAAAAAGTCTCATGGTTAGAGAAGTCTTTCGGGTAAAAAAAATCTCAGAGGTGGAAAAATTCTCATGGGAAAAAAAAGTCTCACAGGTAAAAAAAGTCTCACGGGTAAAAAAACATCTGACGGGTAAAAAACCAAAGTCTCAGAGGTTAAAAGTCCCATAGGTGAAAAATGTCTCACGGGAAAAAAAGCCTGATGAGTCAAAAAAGTCTGACGGGTAAAGAAATCTCATGGGTAAAAACTCTAACGGGTAAAATAGTCTCACAGGTAAAAAATGTCTCACGGGTAAAATAAATCTCACTTTTAAAAATTCTCGCGTGTAAAAAAAGTCTCAAGGTTAGAGAAGTCTTTCGGGTAAAAAAACTCTCAGAGGTGGAAAAATTCTCATGGGAAAAAAAAGTCTCACAGGTAAAAAAAGTCTCACGGGTAAAAAAACATCTGACGGGTAAAAAACCAAAGTCTCAGAGGTTAAAAGTCCCATAGGTGAAAAATGTCTCACGGGAAAAAAAGCCTGATGAGTCAAAAAAGTCTGACGGGTAAAGAAATCTCATGGGTAAAAACTCTAACGGGTAAAATAGTCTCACAGGTAAAAAATGTCACACGGGTAAAACAAATCTCACGTTTAAAAATATCTGTCGTGTAAAAAAAGTCTCATGGTTAGAGAAGTCTTACGGGTAAAAAAACTCTCAGAGGTGGAAAAATTCTCATGGGAAAAATGTCAACACAGGTAAAAAAAGTCTGACAGGTAAGAAAAGTCTCACGGGAAAAAAAATATCTGACGGGTAAAAAACCAAAGTCTCAGAGGTTAAAAGTCCCATAGGTGAAAAATGTCTCACGGGAAAAAAAGCCTGATGAGTCAAAAAAGTCTGACGGGTAAAGAAATCTCATGGGTAAAAACTCTAACGGGTAAAATAGTCTCACAGGTAAAAAATGTCTCACGGGTAAAATAAATCTCACGTTTAAGAATTCTCGCGTGTAAAAAAAGTCTCATGGTTAGAGAAGTCTTACGGGTAAAAAAACTCTCAGAGGTGGAAAAATTCTCATGGCTAAAAAGTCTCATGGGTAAAAAAAGTCTGTACAGGTAAGAAAAGTCTCACGGGTAAAAAAATATCTGACGGGTAAAAAACCAAAGTCTCAGAGGTTAAAAGTCCCATAGGTGAAAAATGTCTCACGGGAAAAAAAGCCTGATGAGTCAAAAAAGTCTGACGGGTAAAGAAATCTCATGGGTAAAAACTCTAACGGGTAAAATAGTCTCACAGGTAAAAAATGTCTCACGGGTAAAATAAATCTCACTTTTAAAAATTCTCGCGTGTAAAAAAAGTCTCAAGGTTAGAGAAGTCTTACGGGTAAAAAAACTCTCAGAGGTGGAAAAATTCTCATGGGAAAAAAAAGTCTCACAGGTAAAAAAAGTCTCACGGGTAAAAAAACATCTGACGTGTAAAAAACCAAAGTCTCAGAGGTTAAAAGTCCCATAGGTGAAAAATGTCTCACGGGAAAAAAAGCCTGATGAGTCAAAAAAGTCTGACGGGTAAAGAAATCTCATGGGTAAAAACTCTAACGGGTAAAATAGTCTCACAGGTAAAAAATGTCTCACGGGTAAAACAAATCTCACGTTTAAAAATATCTGTCGTGTAAAAAAAGTCTCATGGTTAGAGAAGTCTTTCGGGTAAAAAAAATCTCAGAGGTGGAAAAATTCTCATGGGTAAAAAAAGTCTCACAGGTAAAAAAAGTCTCACGGGTAAAAAAACATCTGACGGGTAAAAAACCAAAGTCTCAGAGGTTAAAAGTCCCATAGGTGAAAAATGTCTCACGGGAAAAAAAGCCTGATGAGTCAAAAAAGTCTGACGGGTAAAGAAATCTCATGGGTAAAAACTCTAACGGGTAAAATAGTCTCACAGGTAAAAAATGTCTCACGGGTAAAATAAATCTCACTTTTAAAAATTCTCGCGTGTAAAAAAAGTCTCAAGGTTAGAGAAGTCTTTCGGGTAAAAAAACTCTCAGAGGTGGAAAAATTCTCATGGGAAAAAAAAGTCTCACAGGTAAAAAAAGTCTCACGGGTAAAAAAACATCTGACGGGTAAAAAACCAAAGTCTCAGAGGTTAAAAGTCCCATAGGTGAAAAATGTCTCACGGGAAAAAAAGCCTGATGAGTCAAAAAAGTCTGACGGGTAAAGAAATCTCATGGGTAAAAACTCTAACGGGTAAAATAGTCTCACAGGTAAAAAATGTCACACGGGTAAAACAAATCTCACGTTTAAAAATATCTGTCGTGTAAAAAAAGTCTCATGGTTAGAGAAGTCTTACGGGTAAAAAAACTCTCAGAGGTGGAAAAATTCTCATGGGAAAAATGTCAACACAGGTAAAAAAAGTCTGACAGGTAAGAAAAGTCTCACGGGAAAAAAAATATCTGACGGGTAAAAAACCAAAGTCTCAGAGGTTAAAAGTCCCATAGGTGAAAAATGTCTCACGGGAAAAAAAGCCTGATGAGTCAAAAAAGTCTGACGGGTAAAGAAATCTCATGGGTAAAAACTCTAACGGGTAAAATAGTCTCACAGGTAAAAAATGTCTCACGGGTAAAATAAATCTCACGTTTAAGAATTCTCGCGTGTAAAAAAAGTCTCATGGTTAGAGAAGTCTTACGGGTAAAAAAACTCTCAGAGGTGGAAAAATTCTCATGGCTAAAAAGTCTCATGGGTAAAAAAAGTCTGTACAGGTAAGAAAAGTCTCACGGGTAAAAAAATATCTGACGGGTAAAAAACCAAAGTCTCAGAGGTTAAAAGTCCCATAGGTGAAAAATGTCTCACGGGAAAAAAAGCCTGATGAGTCAAAAAAGTCTGACGGGTAAAGAAATCTCATGGGTAAAAACTCTAACGGGTAAAATAGTCTCACAGGTAAAAAATGTCTCACGGGTAAAATAAATCTCACTTTTAAAAATTCTCGCGTGTAAAAAAAGTCTCAAGGTTAGAGAAGTCTTACGGGTAAAAAAACTCTCAGAGGTGGAAAAATTCTCATGGGAAAAAAAAGTCTCACAGGTAAAAAAAGTCTCACGGGTAAAAAAACATCTGACGTGTAAAAAACCAAAGTCTCAGAGGTTAAAAGTCCCATAGGTGAAAAATGTCTCACGGGAAAAAAAGCCTGATGAGTCAAAAAAGTCTGACGGGTAAAGAAATCTCATGGGTAAAAACTCTAACGGGTAAAATAGTCTCACAGGTAAAAAATGTCACACGGGTAAAACAAATCTCACGTTTAAAAATATCTGTCGTGTAAAAAAAGTCTCATGGTTAGAGAAGTCTTACGGGTAAAAAAACTCTCAGAGGTGGAAAAATTCTCATGGGAAAAATGTCAACACAGGTAAAAAAAGTCTGTACAGGTAAGAAAAGTCTCACGGGAAAAAAAATATCTGACGGGTAAAAAACCAAAGTCTCAGAGGTTAAAAGTCCCATAGGTGAAAAATGTCTCACGGGAAAAAAAGCCTGATGAGTCAAAAAAGTCTGACGGGTAAAGAAATCTCATGGGTAAAAACTCTAACGGGTAAAATAGTCTCACAGGTAAAAAATGTCTCACGGGTAAAACAAATCTCACGTTTAAGAATTCTCGCGTGTAAAAAAAGTCTCATGGTTAGAGAAGTCTTACGGGTAAAAAAACTCTCAGAGGTGGAAAAATTCTCATGGGTAAAAAGTCTCATGGGTAAAAAAAGTCTCACAGGTAAAAAAAGTCTCACGGGTAAAAAAACATCTGACGGGTAAAAAACCAAAGTCTCAGAGGTTAAAAGTCCCATAGGTGAAAAATGTCTCACGGGAAAAAAAGCCTGATGAGTCAAAAAAGTCTGACGGGTAAAGAAATCTCATGGGTAAAAACTCTAACGGGTAAAATAGTCTCACAGGTAAAAAATGTCACACGGGTAAAACAAATCTCACGTTTAAAAATATCTGTCGTGTAAAAAAAGTCTCATGGTTAGAGAAGTCTTACGGGTAAAAAAACTCTCAGAGGTGGAAAAATTCTCATGGGAAAAATGTCAACACAGGTAAAAAAAGTCTGACAGGTAAGAAAAGTCTCACGGGAAAAAAAATATCTGACGGGTAAAAAACCAAAGTCTCAGAGGTTAAAAGTCCCATAGGTGAAAAATGTCTCACGGGAAAAAAAGCCTGATGAGTCAAAAAAGTCTGACGGGTAAAGAAATCTCATGGGTAAAAACTCTAACGGGTAAAATAGTCTCACAGGTAAAAAATGTCTCACGGGTAAAACAAATCTCACGTTTAAGAATTCTCGCGTGTAAAAAAAGTCTCATGGTTAGAGAAGTCTTACGGGTAAAAAAACTCTCAGAGGTGGAAAAATTCTCATGGGTAAAAAGTCTCATGGGTAAAAAAAGTCTCACAGGTAAAAAAAGTCTCACGGGTAAAAAAACATCTGACGGGTAAAAAACCAAAGTCTCAGAGGTTAAAAGTCCCATAGGTGAAAAATGTCTCACGGGAAAAAAAGCCTGATGAGTCAAAAAAGTCTGACGGGTAAAGAAATCTCATGGGTAAAAACTCTAACGGGTAAAATAGTCTCACAGGTAAAAAATGTCACACGGGTAAAACAAATCTCACGTTTAAAAATATCTGTCGTGTAAAAAAAGTCTCATGGTTAGAGAAGTCTTACGGGTAAAAAAACTCTCAGAGGTGGAAAAATTCTCATGGGAAAAATGTCAACACAGGTAAAAAAAGTCTGACAGGTAAGAAAAGTCTCACGGGAAAAAAAATATCTGACGGGTAAAAAACCAAAGTCTCAGAGGTTAAAAGTCCCATAGGTGAAAAATGTCTCACGGGAAAAAAAGCCTGATGAGTCAAAAAAGTCTGACGGGTAAAGAAATCTCATGGGTAAAAACTCTAACGGGTAAAATAGTCTCACAGGTAAAAAATGTCTCACGGGTAAAATAAATCTCACGTTTAAGAATTCTCGCGTGTAAAAAAAGTCTCATGGTTAGAGAAGTCTTACGGGTAAAAAAACTCTCAGAGGTGGAAAAATTCTCATGGCTAAAAAGTCTCATGGGTAAAAAAAGTCTGTACAGGTAAGAAAAGTCTCACGGGTAAAAAAATATCTGACGGGTAAAAAACCAAAGTCTCAGAGGTTAAAAGTCCCATAGGTGAAAAATGTCTCACGGGAAAAAAAGCCTGATGAGTCAAAAAAGTCTGACGGGTAAAGAAATCTCATGGGTAAAAACTCTAACGGGTAAAATAGTCTCACAGGTAAAAAATGTCTCACGGGTAAAATAAATCTCACTTTTAAAAATTCTCGCGTGTAAAAAAAGTCTCAAGGTTAGAGAAGTCTTACGGGTAAAAAAACTCTCAGAGGTGGAAAAATTCTCATGGGAAAAAAAAGTCTCACAGGTAAAAAAAGTCTCACGGGTAAAAAAACATCTGACGTGTAAAAAACCAAAGTCTCAGAGGTTAAAAGTCCCATAGGTGAAAAATGTCTCACGGGAAAAAAAGCCTGATGAGTCAAAAAAGTCTGACGGGTAAAGAAATCTCATGGGTAAAAACTCTAACGGGTAAAATAGTCTCACAGGTAAAAAATGTCACACGGGTAAAACAAATCTCACGTTTAAAAATATCTGTCGTGTAAAAAAAGTCTCATGGTTAGAGAAGTCTTACGGGTAAAAAAACTCTCAGAGGTGGAAAAATTCTCATGGGAAAAATGTCAACACAGGTAAAAAAAGTCTGACAGGTAAGAAAAGTCTCACGGGAAAAAAAATATCTGACGGGTAAAAAACCAAAGTCTCAGAGGTTAAAAGTCCCATAGGTGAAAAATGTCTCACGGGAAAAAAAGCCTGATGAGTCAAAAAAGTCTGACGGGTAAAGAAATCTCATGGGTAAAAACTCTAACGGGTAAAATAGTCTCACAGGTAAAAAATGTCTCACGGGTAAAACAAATCTCACGTTTAAGAATTCTCTCGTGTAAAAAAAGTCTCATGGTTAGAGAAGTCTTACGGGTAAAAAAACTCTCAGAGGTGGAAAAATTCTCATGGCTAAAAAGTCTCATGGGTAAAAAAAGTCTGTACAGGTAAGAAAAGTCTCACGGGTAAAAAAATATCTGACGGGTAAAAAACCAAAGTCTCAGAGGTTAAAAGTCCCATAGGTGAAAAATGTCTCACGGGAAAAAAAGCCTGATGAGTCAAAAAAGTCTGACGGGTAAAGAAATCTCATGGGTTAAAACTCTAACGGGTAAAATAGTCTCACAGGTAAAAAATGTCTCACGGGTAAAATAAATCTCACCTTTAAAAATTCTCGCGTGTAAAAAAAGTCTCAAGGTTAGAGAAGTCTTTCGGGTAAAAAAACTCTCAGAGGTGGAAAAATTCTCATGGGAAAAAAAAGTCTCACAGGTAAAAAAAGTCTCACGGGTAAAAAAACATCTGACGTGTAAAAAACCAAAGTCTCAGAGGTTAAAAGTCCCATAGGTGAAAAATGTCTCACGGGAAAAAAAGCCTGATGAGTCAAAAAAGTCTGACGGGTAAAGAAATCTCATGGGTAAAAACTCTAACGGGTAAAATAGTCTCACAGGTAAAAAATGTCACACGGGTAAAACAAATCTCACGTTTAAAAATATCTGTCGTGTAAAAAAAGTCTCATGGTTAGAGAAGTCTTACGGGTAAAAAAACTCTCAGAGGTGGAAAAATTCTCATGGGAAAAATGTCAACACAGGTAAAAAAAGTCTGACAGGTAAGAAAAGTCTCACGGGAAAAAAAATATCTGACGGGTAAAAAACCAAAGTCTCAGAGGTTAAAAGTCCCATAGGTGAAAAATGTCTCACGGGAAAAAAAGCCTGATGAGTCAAAAAAGTCTGACGGGTAAAGAAATCTCATGGGTAAAAACTCTAACGGGTAAAATAGTCTCACAGGTAAAAAATGTCTCACGGGTAAAACAAATCTCACGTTTAAGAATTCTCGCGTGTAAAAAAAGTCTCATGGTTAGAGAAGTCTTTCGGGTAAAAGAAATCTCAGAGGTGGAAAAATTCTCATGGGTAAAAAAAGTCTCACAGGTAAAAATGTCTCACGGGTAAAAAAACATCTGACGGGTAAAAAACCAAAGTCTCAGAGGTTAAAAGTCCCATAGGTGAAAAATGTCTCACGGGAAAAAAAGCCTGATGAGTCAAAAAAGTCTGACAGGTAAAGAAATCTCATGGGTAAAAACTCTAACGGGTAAAATAGTCTCACAGGTAAAAAATGTCTCACGGGTAAAATAAATCTCACCTTTAAAAATTCTCGCGTGTAAAAAAAGTCTCAAGGTTAGAGAAGTCTTTCGGGTAAAAAAACTCTCAGAGGTGGAAAAATTCTCATGGGAAAAAAAAGTCTCACAGGTAAAAAAAGTCTCACGGGTAAAAAAACATCTGACGGGTAAAAAACCAAAGTCTCAGAGGTTAAAAGTCCCATAGGTGAAAAATGTCTCACGGGAAAAAAAGCCTGATGAGTCAAAAAAGTCTGACGGGTAAAGGAATCTCATGGGTAAAAACTCTAACGGGTAAAATAGTCTCACAGGTAAAAAATGTCTCACGGGTAAAACAAATCTCACGTTTAAGAATTCTCGCGTGTAAAAAAAGTCTCATGGTTAGAGAAGTCTTACGGGTAAAAAAACTCTCAGAGGTGGAAAAATTCTCATGGCTAAAAAGTCTCATGGGTAAAAAAAGTCTGTACAGGTAAGAAAAGTCTCACGGGTAAAAAAACATCTGACGGGTAAAAAACCAAAGTCTCAGAGGTTAAAAGTCCCATAGGTGAAAAATGTCTCACGGGAAAAAAAGCCTGATGAGTCAAAAAAGTCTGACGGGTAAAGAAATCTCATGGGTAAAAACTCTAACGGGTAAAATAGTCTCACAGGTAAAAAATGTCTCACGGGTAAAACAAATCTCACGTTTAAGAATTCTCGCGTGTAAAAAAAGTCTCATGGTTAGAGAAGTCTTACGGGTAAAAAAACTCTCAGAGGTGGAAAAATTCTCATGGGTAAAAAGTCTCATGGGTAAAAAAAGTCTCACAGGTAAAAAAAGTCTCACGGGTAAAAAAACATCTGACGGGTAAAAAACCAAAGTCTCAGAGGTTAAAAGTCCCATAGGTGAAAAATGTCTCACGGGAAAAAAAGCCTGATGAGTCAAAAAAGTCTGACGGGTAAAGAAATCGCATGGGTAAAAACTCTAACGGGTAAAATAGTCTCACAGGTAAAAAATGTCACACGGGTAAAACAAATCTCACGTTTAAAAATATCTGTCGTGTAAAAAAAGTCTCATGGTTAGAGAAGTCTTACGGGTAAAAAAACTCTCAGAGGTGGAAAAATTCTCATGGGAAAAATGTCAACACAGGTAAAAAAAGTCTGACAGGTAAGAAAAGTCTCACGGGAAAAAAAATATCTGACGGGTAAAAAACCAAAGTCTCAGAGGTTAAAAGTCCCATAGGTGAAAAATGTCTCACGGGAAAAAAAGCCTGATGAGTCAAAAAAGTCTGACGGGTAAAGAAATCTCATGGGTTAAAACTCTAACGGGTAAAATAGTCTCACAGGTAAAAAATGTCTCACGGGTAAAATAAATCTCACGTTTAAGAATTCTCGCGTGTAAAAAAAGTCTCATGGTTAGAGAAGTCTTACGGGTAAAAAAACTCTCAGAGGTGGAAAAATTCTCATGGCTAAAAAGTCTCATGGGTAAAAAAAGTCTGTACAGGTAAGAAAAGTCTCACGGGTAAAAAACTATCTGACGGGTAAAAAACCAAAGTCTCAGAGGTTAAAAGTCCCATAGGTGAAAAATGTCTCACGGGAAAAAAAGCCTGATGAGTCAAAAAAGTCTGACGGGTAAAGAAATCTCATGGGTAAAAACTCTAACGGGTAAAATAGTCTCACAGGTAAAAAATGTCTCACGGGTAAAACAAATCTCACGTTTAAGAATTCTCGCGTGTAAAAAAAGTCTCATGGTTAGAGAAGTCTTACGGGTAAAAAAACTCTCAGAGGTGGAAAAATTCTCATGGGTAAAAAGTCTCATGGGTAAAAAAAGTCTCACAGGTAAAAAAAGTCTCACGGGTAAAAAAACATCTGACGGGTAAAAAACCAAAGTCTCAGAGGTTAAAAGTCCCATAGGTGAAAAATGTCTCACGGGAAAAAAAGCCTGATGAGTCAAAAAAGTCTGACGGGTAAAGAAATCGCATGGGTAAAAACTCTAACGGGTAAAATAGTCTCACAGGTAAAAAATGTCACACGGGTAAAACAAATCTCACGTTTAAAAATATCTGTCGTGTAAAAAAAGTCTCATGGTTAGAGAAGTCTTACGGGTAAAAAAACTCTCAGAGGTGGAAAAATTCTCATGGGAAAAATGTCAACACAGGTAAAAAAAGTCTGACAGGTAAGAAAAGTCTCACGGGAAAAAAAATATCTGACGGGTAAAAAACCAAAGTCTCAGAGGTTAAAAGTCCCATAGGTGAAAAATGTCTCACGGGAAAAAAAGCCTGATGAGTCAAAAAAGTCTGACGGGTAAAGAAATCTCATGGGTTAAAACTCTAACGGGTAAAATAGTCTCACAGGTAAAAAATGTCTCACGGGTAAAATAAATCTCACGTTTAAGAATTCTCGCGTGTAAAAAAAGTCTCATGGTTAGAGAAGTCTTACGGGTAAAAAAACTCTCAGAGGTGGAAAAATTCTCATGGCTAAAAAGTCTCATGGGTAAAAAAAGTCTGTACAGGTAAGAAAAGTCTCACGGGTAAAAAACTATCTGACGGGTAAAAAACCAAAGTCTCAGAGGTTAAAAGTCCCATAGGTGAAAAATGTCTCACGGGAAAAAAAGCCTGATGAGTCAAAAAAGTCTGACGGGTAAAGAAATCTCATGGGTAAAAACTCTAACGGGTAAAATAGTCTCACAGGTAAAAAATGTCTCACGGGTAAAATAAATCTCACGTTTAAAAATTCTCGCGTGTAAAAAAAGTCTCAAGGTTAGAGAAGTCTTTCGGGTAAAAAAACTCTCAGAGGTGGAAAAATTCTCATGGGAAAAAAAAGTCTCACAGGTAAAAAAAGTCTCACGGGTAAAAAAACATCTGACGTGTAAAAAACCAAAGTCTCAGAGGTTAAAAGTCCCATAGGTGAAAAATGTCTCACGGGAAAAAAAGCCTGATGAGTCAAAAAAGTCTGACGGGTAAAGAAATCTCATGGGTAAAAACTCTAACGGGTAAAATAGTCTCACAGGTAAAAAATGTCACACGGGTAAAACAAATCTCACGTTTAAAAATATCTGTCGTGTAAAAAAAGTCTCATGGTTAGAGAAGTCTTACGGGTAAAAAAACTCTCAGAGGTGGAAAAATTCTCATGGGAAAAATGTCAACACAGGTAAAAAAAGTCTGACAGGTAAGAAAAGTCTCACGGGAAAAAAAATAGCTGACGGGTAAAAAACCAAAGTCTCAGAGGTTAAAAGTCCCATAGGTGAAAAATGTCTCACGGGAAAAAAAGCCTGATGAGTCAAAAAAGTCTGACGGGTAAAGAAATCTCATGGGTAAAAACACTAACGGGTAAAATAGTCTCACAGGTAAAAAATGTCACACGGGTAAAACAAATCTCACGTTTAAGAATTCTCTCGTGTAAAAAAAGTCTCATGGTTAGAGAAGTCTTACGGGTAAAAAAACTCTCAGAGGTGGAAAAATTCTCATGGCTAAAAAGTCTCATGGGTAAAAAAAGTCTCACAGGTAAAAAAAGTCTCACGGGTAAAAAAATATCTGACGGGTAAAAAACCAAAGTCTCAGAGGTTAAAAGTCCCATAGGTGAAAAATGTCTCACGGGAAAAAAAGCCTGATGAGTCAAAAAAGTCTGACGGGTAAAGAAATCTCATGGGTAAAAACTCTAACGGGTAAAATAGTCTCACAGGTAAAAAATGTCTCACGGGTAAAATAAATCTCACCTTTAAAAATTCTCGCGTGTAAAAAAAGTCTCATGGTTAGAGAAGTCTTTCGGGTAAAAAAACTCTCAGAGGTGGAAAAATTCTCATGGGTAAAAAAAGTCTCACAGGTAAAAAAAGTCTCACGGGTAAAAAAACATCTGACGGGTAAAAAACCAAAGTCTCAGAGGTTAAAAGTCCCATAGGTGAAAAATGTCTCACGGGAAAAAAAGCCTGATGAGTCAAAAAAGTCTGACGGGTAAAGAAATCTCATGGGTAAAAACTCTAACGGGTAAAATAGTCTCACAGGTAAAAAATGTCTCACGGGTAAAATAAATCTCACTTTTAAAAATTCTCGCGTGTAAAAAAAGTCTCATTTTTAGAGAAGTCTTACGTGTAAAAAAACTCTCAGAGGTGGAAAAATTCTCATGGGAAAAAAAAGTCTCACAGGCAAAAAAAGTCTCACGGGTAAAAAAACATCTGACGGGTAAAAAACCAAAGTCTCAGAGGTTAAAAGTCCCATAGGTAAAAAATGTCTCACCGGAAAAAAAGCCTGATGAGTCAAAAAAGTCTGACGGGTAAAGAAATCTCATGGGTAAAAACTCTAACGGGTAAAATAGTCTCACAGGTAAAAAATGTCTCACGGGTAAAACAAATCTCACGTTTAAGAATTCTCGCGTGTAAAAAAAGTCTCATGGTTAGAGAAGTCTTACGGGTAAAAAAACTCTCAGAGGTGGAAAAATTCTCATGGGTAAAAAGTCAACACAGGTAAAAAAAGTCTGACAGGTAAGAAAAGTCTCACGGGAAAAAAAATATCTGACGGGTAAAAAACCAAAGTCTCAGAGGTTAAAAGTCCCATAGGTGAAAAATGTCTCACGGGAAAAAAAGCCTGATGAGTCAAAAAAGTCTGACGGGTAAAGAAATCTCATGGGTAAAAACTCTAACGGGTAAAATAGTCTCACAGGTAAAAAATGTCTCACGGGTAAAATAAATCTCACGTTTAAGAATTCTCGCGTGTAAAAAAAGTCTCATGGTTAGAGAAGTCTTACGGGTAAAAAAACTCTCAGAGGTGGAAAAATTCTCATGGGAAAAAAAAGTCTCACAGGTAAAAAAAGTCTCACGGGTAAAAAAACATCTGACGGGTAAAAAACCAAAGTCTCAGAGGTTAAAAGTCCCATAGGTGAAAAATGTCTCACGGGAAAAAAAGCCTGATGAGTCAAAAAAGTCTGACGGGTAAAGAAATCTCATGGGTTAAAACTCTAACGGGTAAAATAGTCTCACAGGTAAAAAATGTCTCACGGGTAAAATAAATCTCACTTTTAAAAATTCTCGCGTGTAAAAAAAGTCTCATGGTTAGAGAAGTCTTTCGGGTAAAAAAACTCTCAGAGGTGGAAAAATTCTCATGGGAAAAAAAAGTCTCACAGGTAAAAAAAGTCTCACGGGTAAAAAAACATCTGACGGGTAAAAAACCAAAGTCTCAGAGGTTAAAAGTCCCATAGGTGAAAAATGTCTCACGGGAAAAAAAGCCTGATGAGTCAAAAAAGTCTGACGGGTAAAGAAATCTCATGGGTAAAAACTCTAACGGGTAAAATAGTCTCACAGGTAAAAAATGTCACACGGGTAAAACAAATCTCACGTTTAAAAATATCTGTCGTGTAAAAAAAGTCTCATGGTTAGAGAAGTCTTACGGGTAAAAAAACTCTCAGAGGTGGAAAAATTCTCATGGGAAAAATGTCAACACAGGTAAAAAAAGTCTGACAGGTAAGAAAAGTCTCACGGGACAAAAAATATCTGACGGGTAAAAAACCAAAGTCTCAGAGGTTAAAAGTCCCATAGGTGAAAAATGTCTCACGGGAAAAAAAGCCTGATGAGTCAAAAAAGTCTGACGGGTAAAGAAATCTCATGGGTAAAAACACTAACGGGTAAAATAGTCTCACAGGTAAAAAATGTCTCACGGGTAAAACAAATCTCACGTTTAAGAATTCTCGCGTGTAAAAAAAGTCTCATGGTTAGAGAAGTCTTACGGGTAAAAAAACTCTCAGAGGTGGAAAAATTCTCATGGCTAAAAAGTCTCATGGGTAAAAAAAGTCTGTACAGGTAAGAAAAGTCTCACGGGTAAAAAAATATCTGACGGGTAAAAAACCAAAGTCTCAGAGGTTAAAAGTCCCATAGGTGAAAAATGTCTCACGGGAAAAAAAGCCTGATGAGTCAAAAAAGTCTGACGGGTAAAGAAATCTCATGGGTAAAAACTCTAACGGGTAAAATAGTCTCACAGGTAAAAAATGTCTCACGGGTAAAACAAATTTCAGGTTTAAAAATTCTCGCGTGTAAAAAAAGTCTCATGGTTAGAGAAGTCTTTCGGGTAAAAAAACTCTCAGAGGTGGAAAAATTCTCATGGGAAAAAAAAGTCTCACAGGTAAAAAAAGTCTCACGGGTAAAAAAACATCTGACGGGTAAAAAACCAAAGTCTCAGAGGTTAAAAGTCCCATAGGTGAAAAATGTCTCACGGGAAAAAAAGCCTGATGAGTCAAAAAAGTCTGACGGGTAAAGAAATCTCATGGGTTAAAACTCTAACGGGTAAAATAGTCTCACAGGTAAAAAATGTCTCACGGGTAAAATAAATCTCACGTTTAAAAATTCTCGCGTGTAAAAAAAGTCTCAAGGTTAGAGAAGTCTTTCGGGTAAAAAAACTCTCAGAGGTGGAAAAATTCTCATGGGAAAAAAAAGTCTCACAGGCAAAAAAAGTCTCACGGGTAAAAAAACATCTGACGGGTAAAAAAACAAAGTCTCAGAGGTTAAAAGTCCCATAGGTAAAAAATGTCTCACGGGAAAAAAAGCCTGATGAGTCAAAAAAGTCTGACGGGTAAAGAAATCTCATGGGTAAAAACTCTAACGGGTAAAATAGTCTCACAGGTAAAAAATGTCTCACGGGTAAAACAAATCTCACGTTTAAGAATTCTCGCGTGTAAAAAAAGTCTCATGGTTAGAGAAGTCTTACGGGTAAAAAAACTCTCAGAGGTGGAAAAATTCTCATGGGTAAAAAGTCTCATGGGTAAAAAAAGTCTCACAGGTAAAAAAAGTCTCACGGGTAAAAAAATATCTGACGGGTAAAAAACAAAGTCTCAGAGGTTAAAAGTCCCATAGGTAAAAAATGTCTCACGGGAAAAAAAGCCTGATGAGTCAAAAAAGTCTGACGGGTAAAGAAATCTCATGGGTAAAAACTCTAACGGGTAAAATAGTCTCACAGGTAAAAAATGTCACACGGGTAAAACAAATCTCACGTTTAAAAATATCTGTCGTGTAAAAAAAGTCTCATGGTTAGAGAAGTCTTTCGGGTAAAAAAACTCTCAGAGGTGGAAAAATTCTCATGGGAAAAATGTCAACACAGGTAAAAAAAGTCTGACAGGTAAGAAAAGTCTCACGGGAAAAAAAATATCTGACGGGTAAAAAACCAAAGTCTCAGAGGTTAAAAGTCCCATAGGTGAAAAATGTCTCACGGGAAAAAAAGCCTGATGAGTCAAAAAAGTCTGACGGGTAAAGAAATCTCATGGGTAAAAACACTAACGGGTAAAATAGTCTCACAGGTAAAAAATGTCTCACGGGTAAAACAAATCTCACGTTTAAAAATATCTGTCGTGTAAAAAAAGTCTCATGGTTAGAGAAGTCTTACGGGTAAAAAAACTCTCAGAGGTGGAAAAATTCTCATGGGTAAAATGTCAACACAGGTAAAAAAAGTCTGAAAGGTAAGAAAAGTCTCACGGGAAAAAAAATATCTGACGGGTAAAAAACCAAAGTCTCAGAGGTTAAAAGTCCCATAGGTGAAAAATGTCTCACGGGAAAAAAAGCCTGATGAGTCAAAAAAGTCTGACGGGTAAAGAAATCTCATGGGTAAAAACTCTAACGGGTAAAATAGTCTCACAGGTAAAAAATGTCTCACGGGTAAAACAAATTTCAGGTTTAAAAATTCTCGCGTGTAAAAAAAGTCTCATGGTTAGAGAAGTCTTTCGGGTAAAAAAACTCTCAGAGGTGGAAAAATTCTCATGGGAAAAAAAAGTCTCACAGGTAAAAAAAGTCTCACGGGTAAAAAAACATCTGACGGGTAAAAAACCAAAGTCTCAGAGGTTAAAAGTCTCATAGGTGAAAAATGTCTCACGGGAAAAAAAGCCTGATGAGTCAAAAAAGTCTGACGGGTAAAGAAATCTCATGGGTAAAAACTCTAACGGGTAAAATAGTCTCACAGGTAAAAAATGTCTCACAGGTAAAATAAATCTCACGTTTAAAAATTCTCGCGTGTAAAAAAAGTCTCAAGGTTAGAGAAGTCTTTCGGGTAAAAAAACTCTCAGAGGTGGAAAAATTCTCATGGGAAAAAAAAGTCTCACAGGTAAAAAAAGTCTCACGGGTAAAAAAACATCTGACGGGTAAAAAACCAAAGTCTCAGAGGTTAAAAGTCCCATAGGTGAAAAATGTCTCACGGGAAAAAAAGCCTGATGAGTCAAAAAAGTCTGACGGGTAAAGAAATCTCATGGGTAAAAACTCTAACGGGTAAAATAGTCTCACAGGTAAAAAATGTCACACGGGTAAAACAAATCTCACGTTTAAAAATATCTGTCGTGTAAAAAAAGTCTCATGGTTAGAGAAGTCTTACGGGTAAAAAAACTCTCAGAGGTGGAAAAATTCTCATGGGTAAAATGTCAACACAGGTAAAAAAAGTCTGACAGGTAAGAAAAGTCTCACGGGTAAAAAAACATCTGACGGGTAAAAAACCAAAGTCTCAGAGGTTAAAAGTCCCATAGGTGAAAAATGTCTCACGGGAAAAAAAGCCTGATGAGTCAAAAAAGTCTGACGGGTAAAGAAATCTCATGGGTTAAAACTCTAACGGGTAAAATAGTCTCACAGGTAAAAAATGTCTCACGGGTAACACAAATCTCACGTTTAAGAATTCTCGCGTGTAAAAAAAGTCTCATGGTTAGAGAAGTCTTACGGGTAAAAAAACTCTCAGAGGTGGAAAAATTCTCATGGGAAAAAAAAGTCTCACAGGTAAAAAAAGTCTCACAGGTAAAAAAAGTCTCACGGGTAAAAAAACATCTGACGGGTAAAAAACCAAAGTCTCAGAGGTTAAAAGTCCCATAGGTGAAAAATGTCTCACGGGAAAAAAAGCCTGATGAGTCAAAAAAGTCTGACGGGTAAAGAAATCTCATGGGTAAAAACTCTAACGGGTAAAATAGTCTCACAGGTAAAAAATGTCTCACGGGTAAAATAAATCTCACGTTTAAAAATTCTCGCGTGTAAAAAAAGTCTCATTTTTAGAGAAGTCTTACGTGTAAAAAAACTCTCAGAGGTGGAAAAATTCTCATGGGAAAAAAAAGTCTCACAGGCAAAAAAAGTCTCACGGGTAAAAAAACATCTGACGGGTAAAAAACCAAAGTCTCAGAGGTTAAAAGTCCCATAGGTAAAAAATGTCTCACCGGAAAAAAAGCCTGATGAGTCAAAAAAGTCTGACGGGTAAAGAAATCTCATGGGTAAAAACTCTAACGGGTAAAATAGTCTCACAGGTAAAAAATGTCTCACGGGTAAAACAAATCTCACGTTTAAGAATTCTCGCGTGTAAAAAAAGTCTCATGGTTAGAGAAGTCTTACGGGTAAAAAAACTCTCAGAGGTGGAAAAATTCTCATGGGTAAAAAGTCTCATGGGTAAAAAAAGTCTCACAGGTAAAAAAAGTCTCACGGGTAAAAAAACATCTGACGGGTAAAAAACCAAAGTCTCAGAGGTTAAAAGTCCCATAGGTGAAAAATGTCTCACGGGAAAAAAAGCCTGATGAGTCAAAAAAGTCTGACGGGTAAAGAAATCTCATGGGTAAAAACTCTAACGGGTAAAATAGTCTCACAGGTAAAAAATGTCTCACGGGTAAAATAAATCTCACTTTTAAAAATTCTCGCGTGTAAAAAAAGTCTCAAGGTTAGAGAAGTCTTTCGGGTAAAAAAACTCTCAGAGGTGGAAAAATTCTCATGGGAAAAAAAAGTCTCACAGGTAAAAAAAGTCTCACGGGTAAAAAAACATCTGACGGGTAAAAAACCAAAGTCTCAGAGGTTAAAAGTCCCATAGGTGAAAAATGTCTCACGGGAAAAAAAGCCTGATGAGTCAAAAAAGTCTGACGGGTAAAGAAATCTCATGGGTAAAAACTCTAACGGGTAAAATAGTCTCACAGGTAAAAAATGTCTCACGGGTAAAATAAATCTCACTTTTAAAAATTCTCGCGTGTAAAAAAAGTCTCATGGTTAGAGAAGTCTTTCGGGTAAAAAAACTCTCAGAGGTGGAAAAATTCTCATGGGAAAAAAAAGTCTCACAGGTAAAAAAAGTCTCACGGGTAAAAAAACATCTGACGGGTAAAAAACCAAAGTCTCAGAGGTTAAAAGTCCCATAGGTGAAAAATGTCTCACGGGAAAAAAAGCCTGATGAGTCAAAAAAGTCTGACGGGTAAAGAAATCTCATGGGTAAAAACTCTAACGGGTAAAATAGTCTCACAGGTAAAAAATGTCACACGGGTAAAACAAATCTCACGTTTAAAAATATCTGTCGTGTAAAAAAAGTCTCATGGTTAGAGAAGTCTTACGGGTAAAAAAACTCTCAGAGGTGGAAAAATTCTCATGGGAAAAATGTCAACACAGGTAAAAAAAGTCTGACAGGTAAGAAAAGTCTCACGGGACAAAAAATATCTGACGGGTAAAAAACCAAAGTCTCAGAGGTTAAAAGTCCCATAGGTGAAAAATGTCTCACGGGAAAAAAAGCCTGATGAGTCAAAAAAGTCTGACGGGTAAAGAAATCTCATGGGTAAAAACACTAACGGGTAAAATAGTCTCACAGGTAAAAAATGTCACACGGGTAAAACAAATCTCACGTTTAAGAATTCTCTCGTGTAAAAAAAGTCTCATGGTTAGAGAAGTCTTACGGGTAAAAAAACTCTCAGAGGTGGAAAAATTCTCATGGCTAAAAAGTCTCATGGGTAAAAAAAGTCTCACAGGTAAAAAAAGTCTCACGGGTAAAAAAATATCTGACGGGTAAAAAACCAAAGTCTCAGAGGTTAAAAGTCCCATAGGTGAAAAATGTCTCACGGGAAAAAAAGCCTGATGAGTCAAAAAAGTCTGACGGGTAAAGAAATCTCATGGGTAAAAACTCTAACGGGTAAAATAGTCTCACAGGTAAAAAATGTCTCACGGGTAAAACAAATTTCAGGTTTAAAAATTCTCGCGTGTAAAAAAAGTCTCATGGTTAGAGAAGTCTTTCGGGTAAAAAAACTCTCAGAGGTGGAAAAATTCTCATGGGTAAAAAAAGTCTCACAGGTAAAAAAAGTCTCACGGGTAAAAAAACATCTGACGGGTAAAAAACCAAAGTCTCAGAGGTTAAAAGTCCCATAGGTGAAAAATGTCTCACGGGAAAAAAAGCCTGATGAGTCAAAAAAGTCTGACGGGTAAAGAAATCTCATGGGTTAAAACTCTAACGGGTAAAATAGTCTCACAGGTAAAAAATGTCTCACGGGTAAAATAAATCTCACCTTTAAAAATTCTCGCGTGTAAAAAAAGTCTCATTTTTAGAGAAGTCTTACGTGTAAAAAAACTCTCAGAGGTGGAAAAATTCTCATGGGAAAAAAAAGTCTCACAGGCAAAAAAAGTCTCACGGGTAAAAAAACATCTGACGGGTAAAAAACAAAAGTCTCAGAGGTTAAAAGTCCCATAGGTAAAAAATGTCTCACGGGAAAAAAAGCCTGATGAGTCAAAAAAGTCTGACGGGTAAAGAAATCTCATGGGTAAAAACTCTAACGGGTAAAATAGTCTCACAGGTAAAAAATGTCTCACGGGTAAAACAAATCTCACGTTTAAGAATTCTCGCGTGTAAAAAAAGTCTCATGGTTAGAGAAGTCTTACGGGTAAAAAAACTCTCAGAGGTGGAAAAATTCTCATGGCTAAAAAGTCTCATGGGTAAAAAAAGTCTCACAGGTAAAAAAAGTCTCACGGGTAAAAAAACATCTGACGGGTAAAAAACCAAAGTCTCAGAGGTTAAAAGTCCCATAGGTAAAAAATGTCTCACGGGAAAAAAAGCCTGATGAGTCAAAAAAGTCTGACGGGTAAAGAAATCTCATGGGTAAAAACTCTAACGGGTAAAATAGTCTCACAGGTAAAAAATGTCTCACGGGTAAAATAAATCTCACTTTTAAAAATTCTCGCGTGTAAAAAAAGTCTCATGGTTAGAGAAGTCTTTCGGGTAAAAAAACTCTCAGAGGTGGAAAAATTCTCATGGGAAAAAAAAGTCTCACAGGTAAAAAAAGTCTCACGGGTAAAAAAACATCTGACGGGTAAAAAACCAAAGTCTCAGAGGTTAAAAGTCCCATAGGTGAAAAATGTCTCACGGGAAAAAAAGCCTGATGAGTCAAAAAAGTCTGACGGGTAAAGAAATCTCATGGGTAAAAACTCTAACGGGTAAAATAGTCTCACAGGTAAAAAATGTCACACGGGTAAAACAAATCTCACGTTTAAAAATATCTGTCGTGTAAAAAAAGTCTCATGGTTAGAGAAGTCTTACGGGTAAAAAAACTCTCAGAGGTGGAAAAATTCTCATGGGAAAAATGTCAACACAGGTAAAAAAAGTCTGACAGGTAAGAAAAGTCTCACGGGACAAAAAATATCTGACGGGTAAAAAACCAAAGTCTCAGAGGTTAAAAGTCCCATAGGTGAAAAATGTCTCACGGGAAAAAAAGCCTGATGAGTCAAAAAATTCTGACGGGTAAAGAAATCTCATGGGTAAAAACACTAACGGGTAAAATAGTCTCACAGGTAAAAAATGTCTCACGGGTAAAACAAATCTCACGTTTAAGAATTCTCGCGTGTAAAAAAAGTCTCATGGTTAGAGAAGTCTTACGGGTAAAAAAACTCTCAGAGGTGGAAAAATTCTCATGGCTAAAAAGTCTCATGGGTAAAAAAAGTCTGTACAGGTAAGAAAAGTTTCACGGGTAAAAAAATATCTGACGGGTAAAAAACCAAAGTCTCAGAGGTTAAAAGTCCCATAGGTGAAAAATGTCTCACGGGAAAAAAAGCCTGATGAGTCAAAAAAGTCTGACGGGTAAAGAAATCTCATGGGTAAAAACTCTAACGGGTAAAATAGTCTCACAGGTAAAAAATGTCTCACGGGTAAAACAAATTTCAGGTTTAAAAATTCTCGCGTGTAAAAAAAGTCTCATGGTTAGAGAAGTCTTTCGGGTAAAAAAACTCTCAGAGGTGGAAAAATTCTCATGGGAAAAAAAAGTCTCACAGGTAAAAAAAGTCTCACGGGTAAAAAAACATCTGACGGGTAAAAAACCAAAGTCTCAGAGGTTAAAAGTCCCATAGGTGAAAAATGTCTCACGGGAAAAAAAGCCTGATGAGTCAAAAAAGTCTGACGGGTAAAGAAATCTCATGGGTAAAAACTCTAACGGGTAAAATAGTCTCACAGGTAAAAAATGTCTCACGGGTAACACAAATCTCACGTTTAAGAATTCTCGCGTGTAAAAAAAGTCTCATGGTTAGAGAAGTCTTACGGGTAAAAAAACTCTCAGAGGTGGAAAAATTCTCATGGGAAAAAAAAGTCTCACAGGTAAAAAAAGTCTCACGGGTAAAAAAACATCTGACGGGTAAAAAAACAAAGTCTCAGAGGTTAAAAGTCCCATAGGTAAAAAATGTCTCACGGGAAAAAAAGCCTGATGAGTCAAAAAAGTCTGACGGGTAAAGAAATCTCATGGGTAAAAACTCTAACGGGTAAAATAGTCTCACAGGTAAAAAATGTCTCACGGGTAAAACAAATCTCACGTTTAAGAATTCTCGCGTGTAAAAAAAGTCTCATGGTTAGAGAAGTCTTACGGGTAAAAAAACTCTCAGAGGTGGAAAAATTCTCATGGGTAAAAAGTCTCATGGGTAAAAAAAGTCTCACAGGTAAAAAAAGTCTCACGGGTAAAAAAACATCTGACGGGTAAAAAACAAAGTCTCAGAGGTTAAAAGTCCCATAGGTAAAAAATGTCTCACGGGAAAAAAAGCCTGATGAGTCAAAAAAGTCTGACGGGTAAAGAAATCTCATGGGTAAAAACTCTAACGGGTAAAATAGTCTCACAGGTAAAAAATGTCTCACGGGTAAAATAAATCTCACTTTTAAAAATTCTCGCGTGTAAAAAAAGTCTCAAGGTTAGAGAAGTCTTTCGGGTAAAAAAACTCTCAGAGGTGGAAAAATTCTCATGGGAAAAAAAAGTCTCACAGGTAAAAAAAGTCTCACGGGTAAAAAAACATCTGACGGGTAAAAAAACAAAGTCTCAGAGGTTAAAAGTCTCATAGGTGAAAAATGTCTCACGGGAAAAAAAGCCTGATGAGTCAAAAAAGTCTGACGGGTAAAGAAATCTCATGGGTAAAAACTCTAACGGGTAAAATAGTCTCACAGGTAAAAAATTTCACACGGGTAAAACAAATCTCACGTTTAAAAATATCTGTCGTGTAAAAAAAGTCTCATGGTTAGAGAAGTCTTACGGGTAAAAAAACTCTCAGAGGTGCAAAAATTCTCATGGGTAAAATGTCAACACAGGTAAAAAAAGTCTGACAGGTAAGAAAAGTCTCACGGGTAAAAAAACATCTGACGGGTAAAAAACCAAAGTCTCAGAGGTTAAAAGTCCCATAGGTGAAAAATGTCTCACGGGAAAAAAAGCCTGATGAGTCAAAAAAGTCTGACGGGTAAAGAAATCTCATGGGTTAAAACTCTAACGGGTAAAATAGTCTCACAGGTAAAAAATGTCTCACGGGTAACACAAATCTCACGTTTAAGAATTCTCGCGTGTAAAAAAAGTCTCATGGTTAGAGAAGTCTTACGGGTAAAAAAACTCTCAGAGGTGGAAAAATTCTCATGGGAAAAATGTCAACACAGGTAAAAAAAGTCTCACAGGTAAAAAAAGTCTCACGGGTAAAAAAATATCTGACGGGTAAAAAACCAAAGTCTCAGAGGTTAAAAGTCCCATAGGTGAAAAATGTCTCACGGGAAAAAAAGCCTGATGAGTCAAAAAAGTCTGACGGGTAAAGAAATCTCATGGGTAAAAACTCTAACGGGTAAAATAGTCTCACAGGTAAAAAATGATTCACGGGTAAAACAAATCTCACGTTTAAGAATTCTCGCGTGTAAAAAAAGTCTCATGGTTAGAGAAGTCTTTCGGGTAAAAAAACTCTCAGAGGTGGAAAAATTCTCATGGGAAAAAAAAGTCTCACAGGTAAAAAAAGTCTCACGGGTAAAAAAACATCTGACGGGTAAAAAACCAAAGTCTCAGAGGTTAAAAGTCCCATAGGTGAAAAATGTCTCACGGGAAAAAAAGCCTGATGAGTCAAAAAAGTCTGACGGGTAAAGAAATCTCATGGGTAAAAACTCTAACGGGTAAAATAGTCTCACAGGTAAAAAATGTCTCACGGGTAAAATAAATCTCACTTTTAAAAATTCTCGCGTGTAAAAAAAGTCTCAAGGTTAGAGAAGTCTTTCGGGTAAA
Organism: Falco punctatus; assembly: GCF_963210335.1. Classification (NCBI taxonomy): domain Eukaryota; kingdom Metazoa; phylum Chordata; class Aves; order Falconiformes; family Falconidae; genus Falco; species Falco punctatus. Next base: position 359,981 of record NC_137597.1, read on the forward strand.
AAAACTCTCAGAGGTGGAAAAATTCTCATGGGAAAAAAAAGTCTCACATGTAAAAAAAGTCTCACGGGTAAAAAAACATCTGACGGAAAAAAAACCAAAGTCTCAGAGGTTAAAAGTCCCATAGGTGAAAAATGTCTCACGGGAAAAAAAGCCTGATGAGTCAAAAAAGTCTGACGGGTAAAGAAATCTCATGGGTTAAAACTCTAACGGGTAAAATAGTCTCACAGGTAAAAAATGTCTCACGGGTAAAATAAATCTCACTTTTAAAAATTCTCGCGTGTAAAAAAAGTCTCAAGGTTAGAGAAGTCTTTCGGGTAAAAAAACTCTCAGAGGTGGAAAAATTCTCATGGGAAAAAAAAGTCTCACAGGTAAAAAAAGTCTCACGGGTAAAAAAACATCTGACGGGTAAAAAACCAAAGTCTCAGAGGTTAAAAGTCCCATAGGTGAAAAATGTCTCACGGGAAAAAAAGCCTGATGAGTCAAAAAAGTCTGACGGGTAAAGAAATCTCATGGGTAAAAACTCTAACGGGTAAAATAGTCTCACAGGTAAAAAATGTCTCACGGGTAACACAAATCTCACGTTTAAGAATTCTCGCGTGTAAAAAAAGTCTCATGGTTAGAGAAGTCTTACGGGTAAAAAAACTCTCAGAGGTGGAAAAATTCTCATGGGAAAAATGTCAACACAGGTAAAAAAAGTCTCACAGGTAAAAAAAGTCTCACGGGTAAAAAAATATCTGACGGGTAAAAAACCAAAGTCTCAGAGGTTAAAAGTCCCATAGGTGAAAAATGTCTCACGGGAAAAAAAGCCTGATGAGTCAAAAAAGTCTGACGGGTAAAGAAATCTCATGGGTAAAAACTCTAACGGGTAAAATAGTCTCACAGGTAAAAAATGTCTCACGGGTAAAATAAATCTCACGTTTAAAAATTCTCGCGTGTAAAAAAAGTCTCATTTTTAGAGAAGTCTTACGTGTAAAAAAACTCTCAGAGGTGGAAAAATTCTCATGGGAAAAAAAAGTCTCACAGGCAAAAAAAGTCTCACGGGTAAAAAAACATCTGACGGGTAAAAAACAAAAGTCTCAGAGGTTAAAAGTCCCATAGGTAAAAAATGTCTCACCGGAAAAAAAGCCTGATGAGTCAAAAAAGTCTGACGGGTAAAGAAATCTCATGGGTAAAAACTCTAACGGGTAAAATAGTCTCACAGGTAAAAAATGTCTCACGGGTAAAACAAATCTCACGTTTAAGAATTCTCGCGTGTAAAAAAAGTCTCATGGTTAGAGAAGTCTTACGGGTAAAAAACCTCTCAGAGGTGGAAAAATTCTCGTGGGTAAAAAGTCACACAGGTAAAAAAAGTCACTCGGGTAAAAAAAGTCTCACGGGTAAAAAAACATCTGACGGGTAAAAAACCAAAGTCTCAGAGGTTAAAAGTCCCATAGGTGAAAAATGTCTCACGGGAAAAAAAGCCTGATGAGTCAAAAAAGTCTGACGGGTAAAGAAATCTCATGGGTTAAAACTCTAACGGGTAAAATAGTCTCACAGGTAAAAAATGTCTCACGGGTAAAATAAATCTCACTTTTAAAAATTCTCGCGTGTAAAAAAAGTCTCAAGGTTAGAGAAGTCTTTCGGGTAAAAAAACTCTCAGAGGTGGAAAAATTCTCATGGGAAAAAAAAGTCTCACAGGTAAAAAAAGTCTCACGGGTAAAAAAACATCTGACGGGTAAAAAACCAAAGTCTCAGAGGTTAAAAGTCCCATAGGTGAAAAATGTCTCACGGGAAAAAAAGCCTGATGAGTCAAAAAAGTCTGACGGGTAAAGAAATCTCATGGGTAAAAACTCTAACGGGTAAAATAGTCTCACAGGTAAAAAATGTCTCACGGGTAACACAAATCTCACGTTTAAGAATTCTCGCGTGTAAAAAAAGTCTCATGGTTAGAGAAGTCTTACGGGTAAAAAAACTCTCAGAGGTGGAAAAATTCTCATGGGAAAAATGTCAACACAGGTAAAAAAAGTCTCACAGGTAAAAAAAGTCTCACGGGTAAAAAAATATCTGACGGGTAAAAAACCAAAGTCTCAGAGGTTAAAAGTCCCATAGGTGAAAAATGTCTCACGGGAAAAAAAGCCTGATGAGTCAAAAAAGTCTGACGGGTAAAGAAATCTCATGGGTAAAAACTCTAACGGGTAAAATAGTCTCACAGGTAAAAAATGTCTCACGGGTAAAATAAATCTCACGTTTAAAAATTCTCGCGTGTAAAAAAAGTCTCATTTTTAGAGAAGTCTTACGTGTAAAAAAACTCTCAGAGGTGGAAAAATTCTCATGGGAAAAAAAAGTCTCACAGGCAAAAAAAGTCTCACGGGTAAAAAAACATCTGACGGGTAAAAAACCAAAGTCTCAGAGGTTAAAAGTCCCATAGGTAAAAAATGTCTCACCGGAAAAAAAGCCTGATGAGTCAAAAAAGTCTGACGGGTAAAGAAATCTCATGGGTAAAAACTCTAACGGGTAAAATAGTCTCACAGGTAAAAAATGTCTCACGGGTAAAACAAATCTCACGTTTAAGAATTCTCGCGTGTAAAAAAAGTCTCATGGTTAGAGAAGTCTTACGGGTAAAAAAACTCTCAGAGGTGGAAAAATTCTCATGGGAAAAATGTCAACACAGGTAAAAAAAGTCTCACAGGTAAAAAAAGTCTCACGGGTAAAAAAATATCTGACGGGTAAAAAACCAAAGTCTCAGAGGTTAAAAGTCCCATAGGTGAAAAATGTCTCACGGGAAAAAAAGCCTGATGAGTCAAAAAAGTCTGACGGGTAAAGAAATCTCATGGGTTAAAACTCTAACGGGTAAAATAGTCTCACAGGTAAAAAATGTCTCACGGGTAACACAAATCTCACGTTTAAGAATTCTCGCGTGTAAAAAAAGTCTCATGGTTAGAGAAGTCTTACGGGTAAAAAAACTCTCAGAGGTGGAAAAATTCTCATGGGAAAAATGTCAACACAGGTAAAAAAAGTCTCACAGGTAAAAAAAGTCTGACGGGTAAAAAAATATCTGACGGGTAAAAAACCAAAGTCTCAGAGGTTAAAAGTCCCATAGGTGAAAAATGTCTCACGGGAAAAAAAGCCTGATGAGTCAAAAAAGTCTGACGGGTAAAGAAATCTCATGGGTAAAAACTCTAACGGGTAAAATAGTCTCACAGGTAAAAAATGTCTCACGGGTAAAATAAATCTCACGTTTAAAAATTCTCGCGTGTAAAAAAAGTCTCATTTTTAGAGAAGTCTTACGTGTAAAAAAACTCTCAGAGGTGGAAAAATTCTCATGGGAAAAAAAAGTCTCACAGGCAAAAAAAGTCTCACGGGTAAAAAAACATCTGACGGGTAAAAAACCAAAGTCTCAGAGGTTAAAAGTCCCATAGGTAAAAAATGTCTCACCGGAAAAAAAGCCTGATGAGTCAAAAAAGTCTGACGGGTAAAGAAATCTCATGGGTAAAAACTCTAACGGGTAAAATAGTCTCACAGGTAAAAAATGTCTCACGGGTAAAACAAATCTCACGTTTAAGAATTCTCGCGTGTAAAAAAAGTCTCATGGTTAGAGAAGTCTTACGGGTAAAAAACCTCTCAGAGGTGGAAAAATTCTCGTGGGTAAAAAGTCACACAGGTAAAAAAAGTCACTCGGGTAAAAAAAGTCTCACGGGTAAAAAAACATCTGACGGGTAAAAAACCAAAGTCTCAGAGGTTAAAAGTCCCATAGGTGAAAAATGTCTCACGGGAAAAAAAGCCTGATGAGTCAAAAAAGTCTGACGGGTAAAGAAATCTCATGGGTAAAAACTCTAACGGGTAAAATAGTCTCACAGGTAAAAAATGTCTCACGGGTAAAATAAATCTCACTTTTAAAAATTCTCGCGTGTAAAAAAAGTCTCAAGGTTAGAGAAGTCTTTCGGGTAAAAAAACTCTCAGAGGTGGAAAAATTCTCATGGGAAAAAAAAGTCTCACATGTAAAAAAAGTCTCACGGGTAAAAAAACATCTGACGGAAAAAAAACCAAAGTCTCAGAGGTTAAAAGTCCCATAGGTGAAAAATGTCTCACGGGAAAAAAAGCCTGATGAGTCAAAAAAGTCTGACGGGTAAAGAAATCTCATGGGTTAAAACTCTAACGGGTAAAATAGTCTCACAGGTAAAAAATGTCTCACGGGTAAAATAAATCTCACTTTTAAAAATTCTCGCGTGTAAAAAAAGTCTCAAGGTTAGAGAAGTCTTTCGGGTAAAAAAACTCTCAGAGGTGGAAAAATTCTCATGGGAAAAAAAAGTCTCACAGGTAAAAAAAGTCTCACGGGTAAAAAAACATCTGACGGGTAAAAAACCAAAGTCTCAGAGGTTAAAAGTCCCATAGGTGAAAAATGTCTCACGGGAAAAAAAGCCTGATGAGTCAAAAAAGTCTGACGGGTAAAGAAATCTCATGGGTAAAAACTCTAACGGGTAAAATAGTCTCACAGGTAAAAAATGTCTCACGGGTAACACAAATCTCACGTTTAAGAATTCTCGCGTGTAAAAAAAGTCTCATGGTTAGAGAAGTCTTACGGGTAAAAAAACTCTCAGAGGTGGAAAAATTCTCATGGGAAAAATGTCAACACAGGTAAAAAAAGTCTCACAGGTAAAAAAAGTCTCACGGGTAAAAAAATATCTGACGGGTAAAAAACCAAAGTCTCAGAGGTTAAAAGTCCCATAGGTGAAAAATGTCTCACGGGAAAAAAAGCCTGATGAGTCAAAAAAGTCTGACGGGTAAAGAAATCTCATGGGTAAAAACTCTAACGGGTAAAATAGTCTCACAGGTAAAAAATGTCTCACGGGTAAAATAAATCTCACGTTTAAAAATTCTCGCGTGTAAAAAAAGTCTCATTTTTAGAGAAGTCTTACGTGTAAAAAAACTCTCAGAGGTGGAAAAATTCTCATGGGAAAAAAAAGTCTCACAGGCAAAAAAAGTCTCACGGGTAAAAAAACATCTGACGGGTAAAAAACCAAAGTCTCAGAGGTTAAAAGTCCCATAGGTAAAAAATGTCTCACCGGAAAAAAAGCCTGATGAGTCAAAAAAGTCTGACGGGTAAACAAATCTCATGGGTAAAAACTCTAACGGGTAAAATAGTCTCACAGGTAAAAAATGTCTCACGGGTAAAACAAATCTCACGTTTAAGAATTCTCGCGTGTAAAAAAAGTCTCATGGTTAGAGAAGTCTTACGGGTAAAAAAACTCTCAGAGGTGGAAAAATTCTCATGGGAAAAATGTCAACACAGGTAAAAAAAGTCTCACAGGTAAAAAAAGTCTCACGGGTAAAAAAATATCTGACGGGTAAAAAACCAAAGTCTCAGAGGTTAAAAGTCCCATAGGTGAAAAATGTCTCACGGGAAAAAAAGCCTGATGAGTCAAAAAAGTCTGACGGGTAAAGAAATCTCATGGGTAAAAACTCTAACGGGTAAAATAGTCTCACAGGTAAAAAATGTCTCACGGGTAAAATAAATCTCACGTTTAAAAATTCTCGCGTGTAAAAAAAGTCTCATTTTTAGAGAAGTCTTACGTGTAAAAAAACTCTCAGAGGTGGAAAAATTCTCATGGGAAAAAAAAGTCTCACAGGCAAAAAAAGTCTCACGGGTAAAAAAACATCTGATGGGTAAAAAACCAAAGTCTCAGAGGTTAAAAGTCCCATAGGTGAAAAATGTCTCACCGGAAAAAAAGCCTGATGAGTCAAAAAAGTCTGACGGGTAAAGAAATCTCATGGGTAAAAACTCTAACGGGTAAAATAGTCTCACAGGTAAAAAATGTCTCACGGGTAAAACAAATCTCACGTTTAAGAATTCTCGCGTGTAAAAAAAGTCTCATGGTTAGAGAAGTCTTACGGGTAAAAAAACTCTCAGAGGTGGAAAAATTCTCATGGGTAAAAAGTCTCATGGGTAAAAAAAGTCTCACAGGTAAAAAAAGTCTCACGGGTAAAAAAACATCTGACGGGTAAAAAACCAAAGTCTCAGAGGTTAAAAGTCCCATAGGTGAAAAATGTCTCACGGGAAAAAAAGCCTGATGAGTCAAAAAAGTCTGACGGGTAAAGAAATCTCATGGGTAAAAACTCTAACGGGTAAAATAGTCTCACAGGTAAAAAATGTCTCACGGGTAAAATAAATCTCACTTTTAAAAATTCTCGCGTGTAAAAAAAGTCTCAAGGTTAGAGAAGTCTTTCGGGTAAAAAAACTCTCAGAGGTGGAAAAATTCTCATGGGAAAAAAAAGTCTCACATGTAAAAAAAGTCTCACGGGTAAAAAAACATCTGACGGGTAAAAAACCAAAGTCTCAGAGGTTAAAAGTCCCATAGGTGAAAAATGTCTCACGGGAAAAAAAGCCTGATGAGTCAAAAAAGTCTGACGGGTAAAGAAATCTCATGGGTTAAAACTCTAACGGGTAAAATAGTCTCACAGGTAAAAAATGTCTCACGGGTAAAATAAATCTCACTTTTAAAAATTCTCGCGTGTAAAAAAAGTCTCAAGGTTAGAGAAGTCTTTCGGGTAAAAAAACTCTCAGAGGTGGAAAAATTCTCATGGGAAAAAAAAGTCTCACAGGTAAAAAAAGTCTCACGGGTAAAAAAACATCTGACGGGTAAAAAACCAAAGTCTCAGAGGTTAAAAGTCCCATAGGTGAAAAATGTCTCACGGGAAAAAAAGCCTGATGAGTCAAAAAAGTCTGACGGGTAAAGAAATCTCATGGGTAAAAACTCTAACGGGTAAAATAGTCTCACAGGTAAAAAATGTCACACGGGTAAAACAAATCTCACGTTTAAAAATATCTGTCGTGTAAAAAAAGTCTCATGTTTAGAGAAGTCTTACGGGTAAAAAAACTCTCAGAGGTGGAAAAATTCTCATGGGTAAAATGTCAACACAGGTAAAAAAAGTCTGACAGGTAAGAAAAGTCTCACGGGAAAAAAAATATCTGACGGGTAAAAAACCAAAGTCTCAGAGGTTAAAAGTCCCATAGGTGAAAAATGTCTCACGGGAAAAAAAGCCTGATGAGTCAAAAAAGTCTGACGGGTAAAGAAATCTCATGGGTAAAAACACTAACGGGTAAAATAGTCTCACAGGTAAAAAATGTCTCACGGGTAAAACAAATTTCACGTTTAAAAATTCTCGCGTGTAAAAAAAGTCTCATGGTTAGAGAAGTCTTAGGGGTAAAAAAACTCTCAGAGGTGGAAAAATTCTCATGGCTAAAAAGTCTCATGGGTAAAAAAAGTCTGTACAGGTAAGAAAAGTTTCACGGGTAAAAAAATATCTGACGGGTAAAAAACCAAAGTCTCAGAGGTTAAAAGTCCCATAGGTGAAAAATGTCTCACGGGAAAAAAAGCCTGATGAGTCAAAAAAGTCTGACGGGTAAAGAAATCTCATGGGTAAAAACTCTAACGGGTAAAATAGTCTCACAGGTAAAAAATGTCTCACGGGTAAAATAAATCTCACGTTTAAAAATTCTTGCGTGTAAAAAAAGTCTCATTTTTAGAGAAGTCTTACGTGTAAAAAAACTCTCAGAGGTGGAAAAATTCTCATGGGAAAAAAAAGTCTCACAGGCAAAAAAAGTCTCACGGGTAAAAAAACATCTGACGGGTAAAAAACCAAAGTCTCAGAGGTTAAAAGTCCCATAGGTGAAAAATGTCTCACCGGAAAAAAAGCCTGATGAGTCAAAAAAGTCTGACGGGTAAAGAAATCTCATGGGTAAAAACTCTAACGGGTAAAATAGTCTCACAGGTAAAAAATGTCTCACGGGTAAAACAAATCTCACGTTTAAGAATTCTCGCGTGTAAAAAAAGTCTCATGGTTAGAGAAGTCTTACGGGTAAAAAAACTCTCAGAGGTGGAAAAATTCTCATGGGTAAAAAGTCTCATGGGTAAAAAAAGTCTCACAGGTAAAAAAAGTCTCACGGGTAAAAAAACATCTGACGGGTAAAAAACCAAAGTCTCAGAGGTTAAAAGTCCCATAGGTGAAAAATGTCTCACGGGAAAAAAAGCCTGATGAGTCAAAAAAGTCTGACGGGTAAAGAAATCTCATGGGTAAAAACTCTAACGGGTAAAATAGTCTCACAGGTAAAAAATGTCTCACGGGTAAAATAAATCTCACTTTTAAAAATTCTCGCGTGTAAAAAAAGTCTCAAGGTTAGAGAAGTCTTTCGGGTAAAAAAACTCTCAGAGGTGGAAAAATTCTCATGGGAAAAAAAAGTCTCACAGGTAAAAAAAGTCTCACGGGTAAAAAAACATCTGACGGGTAAAAAACCAAAGTCTCAGAGGTTAAAAGTCCCATAGGTGAAAAATGTCTCACGGGAAAAAAAGCCTGATGAGTCAAAAAAGTCTGACGGGTAAAGAAATCTCATGGGTAAAAACACTAACGGGTAAAATAGTCTCACAGGTAAAAAATGTCTCACGGGTAAAATAAATCTCACTTTTAAAAATTCTCGCGTGTAAAAAAAGTCTCAAGGTTAGAGAAGTCTTTCGGGTAAAAAAACTCTCAGAGGTGGAAAAATTCTCATGGGAAAAAAAAGTCTCACAGGTAAAAAAAGTCTCACGGGTAAAAAAACATCTGACGGGTAAAAAACCAAAGTCTCAGAGGTTAAAAGTCCCATAGGTGAAAAATGTCTCACGGGAAAAAAAGCCTGATGAGTCAAAAAAGTCTGACGGGTAAAGAAATCTCATGGGTAAAAACTCTAACGGGTAAAATAGTCTCACAGGTAAAAAATGTCTCACGGGTAAAACAAATCTCACGTTTAAAAATTCTCGCGTGTAAAAAAAGTCTCATGGTTAGAGAAGTCTTACGGGTAAAAAAACTCTCAGAGGTGGAAAAATTCTCATGGGAAAAATGTCAACACAGGTAAAAAAAGTCTGACAGGTAAGAAAAGTCTCACGGGAAAAAAAATATCTGACGGGTAAAAAACCAAAGTCTCAGAGGTTAAAAGTCCCATAGGTGAAAAATGTCTCAATGGAAAAAAAGCCTGATGAGTCAAAAAAGTCTGACGGGTAAAGAAATCTCATGGGTTAAAACTCTAACGGGTAAAATAGTCTCACAGGTAAAAAATGTCTCACGGGTAAAACAAATTTCACGTTTAAAAATTCTCGCGTGTAAAAAAAGTCTCATGGTTAGAGAAGTCTTACGGGTAAAAAAACTCTCAGAGGTGGAAAAATTCTCATGGCTAAAAAGTCTCATGGGTAAAAAAAGTCTGTACAGGTAAGAAAAGTTTCACGGGTAAAAAAATATCTGACGGGTAAAAAACCAAAGTCTCAGAGGTTAAAAGTCCCATAGGTGAAAAATGTCTCACGGGAAAAAAAGCCTGATGAGTCAAAAAAGTCTGACGGGTAAAGAAATCTCATGGGTAAAAACTCTAACGGGTAAAATAGTCTCACAGGTAAAAAATGTCTCACGGGTAAAACAAATTTCAGGTTTAAAAATTCTCGCGTGTAAAAAAAGTCTCATGGTTAGAGAAGTCTTTCGGGTAAAAAAACTCTCAGAGGTGGAAAAATTCTCATGGGAAAAAAAAGTCTCACAGGTAAAAAAAGTCTCACGGGTAAAAAAACATCTGACGGGTAAAAAACCAAAGTCTCAGAGGTTAAAAGTCCCATAGGTGAAAAATGTCTCACGGGAAAAAAAGCCTGATGAGTCAAAAAAGTCTGACGGGTAAAGAAATCTCATGGGTTAAAACTCTAACGGGTAAAATAGTCTCACAGGTAAAAAATGTCTCACGGGTAAAATAAATCTCACGTTTAAAAATTCTCGCGTGTAAAAAAAGTCTCAAGGTTAGAGAAGTCTTTCGGGTAAAAAAACTCTCAGAGGTGGAAAAATTCTCATGGGAAAAAAAAGTCTCACAGGCAAAAAAAGTCTCACGGGTAAAAAAACATCTGACGGGTAAAAAAACAAAGTCTCAGAGGTTAAAAGTCCCATAGGTAAAAAATGTCTCACGGGAAAAAAAGCCTGATGAGTCAAAAAAGTCTGACGGGTAAAGAAATCTCATGGGTAAAAACTCTAACGGGTAAAATAGTCTCACAGGTAAAAAATGTCTCACGGGTAAAACAAATCTCACGTTTAAGAATTCTCGCGTGTAAAAAAAGTCTCATGGTTAGAGAAGTCTTACGGGTAAAAAAACTCTCAGAGGTGGAAAAATTCTCATGGGTAAAAAGTCTCATGGGTAAAAAAAGTCTCACAGGTAAAAAAAGTCTCACGGGTAAAAAAACATCTGACGGGTAAAAAACAAAGTCTCAGAGGTTAAAAGTCCCATAGGTAAAAAATGTCTCACGGGAAAAAAAGCCTGATGAGTCAAAAAAGTCTGACGGGTAAAGAAATCTCATGGGTAAAAACTCTAACGGGTAAAATAGTCTCACAGGTAAAAAATGTCACACGGGTAAAACAAATCTCACGTTTAAAAATATCTGTCGTGTAAAAAAAGTCTCATGGTTAGAGAAGTCTTTCGGGTAAAAAAACTCTCAGAGGTGGAAAAATTCTCATGGGAAAAATGTCAACACAGGTAAAAAAAGTCTGACAGGTAAGAAAAGTCTCACGGGAAAAAAAATATCTGACGGGTAAAAAACCAAAGTCTCAGAGGTTAAAAGTCCCATAGGTGAAAAATGTCTCAATGGAAAAAAAGCCTGATGAGTCAAAAAAGTCTGACGGGTAAAGAAATCTCATGGGTTAAAACTCTAACGGGTAAAATAGTCTCACAGGTAAAAAATGTCTCACGGGTAAAACAAATTTCACGTTTAAAAATTCTCGCGTGTAAAAAAAGTCTCATGGTTAGAGAAGTCTTACGGGTAAAAAAACTCTCAGAGGTGGAAAAATTCTCATGGCTAAAAAGTCTCATGGGTAAAAAAAGTCTCACAGGTAAAAAAAGTTTCACGGGTAAAAAAATATCTGACGGGTAAAAAACCAAAGTCTCAGAGGTTAAAAGTCCCATAGGTGAAAAATGTCTCACGGGAAAAAAAGCCTGATGAGTCAAAAAAGTCTGACGGGTAAAGAAATCTCATGGGTAAAAACTCTAACGGGTAAAATAGTCTCACAGGTAAAAAATGTCTCACGGGTAAAACAAATTTCAGGTTTAAAAATTCTCGCGTGTAAAAAAAGTCTCATGGTTAGAGAAGTCTTTCGGGTAAAAAAACTCTCAGAGGTGGAAAAATTCTCATGGGAAAAAAAAGTCTCACAGGTAAAAAAAGTCTCACGGGTAAAAAAACATCTGACGGGTAAAAAACCAAAGTCTCAGAGGTTAAAAGTCCCATAGGTGAAAAATGTCTCACGGGAAAAAAAGCCTGATGAGTCAAAAAAGTCTGACGGGTAAAGAAATCTCATGGGTTAAAACTCTAACGGGTAAAATAGTCTCACAGGTAAAAAATGTCTCACGGGTAAAATAAATCTCACGTTTAAAAATTCTCGCGTGTAAAAAAAGTCTCAAGGTTAGAGAAGTCTTTCGGGTAAAAAAACTCTCAGAGGTGGAAAAATTCTCATGGGAAAAAAAAGTCTCACAGGCAAAAAAAGTCTCACGGGTAAAAAAACATCTGACGGGTAAAAAACCAAAGTCTCAGAGGTTAAAAGTCCCATAGGTGAAAAATGTCTCACGGGAAAAAAAGCCTGATGAGTCAAAAAAGTCTGACGGGTAAAGAAATCTCATGGGTAAAAACTCTAACGGGTAAAATAGTCTCACAGGTAAAAAATGTCTCACGGGTAAAACAAATCTCACGTTTAAGAATTCTCGCGTGTAAAAAAAGTCTCATGGTTAGAGAAGTCTTACGGGTAAAAAAACTCTCAGAGGTGGAAAAATTCTCATGGGAAAAATGTCAACACAGGTAAAAAAAGTCTGACAGGTAAGAAAAGTCTCACGGGAAAAAAAATATCTGACGGGTAAAAAACCAAAGTCTCAGAGGTTAAAAGTCCCATAGGTGAAAAATGTCTCAATGGAAAAAAAGCCTGATGAGTCAAAAAAGTCTGACGGGTAAAGAAATCTCATGGGTTAAAACTCTAACGGGTAAAATAGTCTCACAGGTAAAAAATGTCTCACGGGTAAAACAAATTTCACGTTTAAAAATTCTCGCGTGTAAAAAAAGTCTCATGGTTAGAGAAGTCTTACGGGTAAAAAAACTCTCAGAGGTGGAAAAATTCTCATGGCTAAAAAGTCTCATGGGTAAAAAAAGTCTGTACAGGTAAGAAAAGTTTCACGGGTAAAAAAATATCTGACGGGTAAAAAACCAAAGTCTCAGAGGTTAAAAGTCCCATAGGTGAAAAATGTCTCACGGGAAAAAAAGCCTGATGAGTCAAAAAAGTCTGACGGGTAAAGAAATCTCATGGGTAAAAACTCTAACGGGTAAAATAGTCTCACAGGTAAAAAATGTCTCACGGGTAAAACAAATTTCAGGTTTAAAAATTCTCGCGTGTAAAAAAAGTCTCATGGTTAGAGAAGTCTTTCGGGTAAAAAAACTCTCAGAGGTGGAAAAATTCTCATGGGAAAAAAAAGTCTCACAGGTAAAAAAAGTCTCACGGGTAAAAAAACATCTGACGGGTAAAAAACCAAAGTCTCAGAGGTTAAAAGTCCCATAGGTGAAAAATGTCTCACGGGAAAAAAAGCCTGATGAGTCAAAAAAGTCTGACGGGTAAAGAAATCTCATGGGTTAAAACTCTAACGGGTAAAATAGTCTCACAGGTAAAAAATGTCTCACGGGTAAAATAAATCTCACGTTTAAAAATTCTCGCGTGTAAAAAAAGTCTCAAGGTTAGAGAAGTCTTTCGGGTAAAAAAACTCTCAGAGGTGGAAAAATTCTCATGGGAAAAAAAAGTCTCACAGGCAAAAAAAGTCTCACGGGTAAAAAAACATCTGACGGGTAAAAAAACAAAGTCTCAGAGGTTAAAAGTCCCATAGGTAAAAAATGTCTCACGGGAAAAAAAGCCTGATGAGTCAAAAAAGTCTGACGGGTAAAGAAATCTCATGGGTAAAAACTCTAACGGGTAAAATAGTCTCACAGGTAAAAAATGTCTCACGGGTAAAACAAATCTCACGTTTAAGAATTCTCGCGTGTAAAAAAAGTCTCATGGTTAGAGAAGTCTTACGGGTAAAAAAACTCTCAGAGGTGGAAAAATTCTCATGGGTAAAAAGTCTCATGGGTAAAAAAAGTCTCACAGGTAAAAAAAGTCTCACGGGTAAAAAAACATCTGACGGGTAAAAAACAAAGTCTCAGAGGTTAAAAGTCCCATAGGTAAAAAATGTCTCACGGGAAAAAAAGCCTGATGAGTCAAAAAAGTCTGACGGGTAAAGAAATCTCATGGGTAAAAACTCTAACGGGTAAAATAGTCTCACAGGTAAAAAATGTCACACGGGTAAAACAAATCTCACGTTTAAAAATATCTGTCGTGTAAAAAAAGTCTCATGGTTAGAGAAGTCTTTCGGGTAAAAAAACTCTCAGAGGTGGAAAAATTCTCATGGGAAAAATGTCAACACAGGTAAAAAAAGTCTGACAGGTAAGAAAAGTCTCACGGGAAAAAAAATATCTGACGGGTAAAAAACCAAAGTCTCAGAGGTTAAAAGTCCCATAGGTGAAAAATGTCTCAATGGAAAAAAAGCCTGATGAGTCAAAAAAGTCTGACGGGTAAAGAAATCTCATGGGTTAAAACTCTAACGGGTAAAATAGTCTCACAGGTAAAAAATGTCTCACGGGTAAAACAAATTTCACGTTTAAAAATTCTCGCGTGTAAAAAAAGTCTCATGGTTAGAGAAGTCTTACGGGTAAAAAAACTCTCAGAGGTGGAAAAATTCTCATGGCTAAAAAGTCTCATGGGTAAAAAAAGTCTGTACAGGTAAGAAAAGTTTCACGGGTAAAAAAATATCTGACGGGTAAAAAACCAAAGTCTCAGAGGTTAAAAGTCCCATAGGTGAAAAATGTCTCACGGGAAAAAAAGCCTGATGAGTCAAAAAAGTCTGACGGGTAAAGAAATCTCATGGGTAAAAACTCTAACGGGTAAAATAGTCTCACAGGTAAAAAATGTCTCACGGGTAAAACAAATTTCAGGTTTAAAAATTCTCGCGTGTAAAAAAAGTCTCATGGTTAGAGAAGTCTTTCGGGTAAAAAAACTCTCAGAGGTGGAAAAATTCTCATGGGAAAAAAAAGTCTCACAGGTAAAAAAAGTCTCACGGGTAAAAAAACATCTGACGGGTAAAAAACCAAAGTCTCAGAGGTTAAAAGTCCCATAGGTGAAAAATGTCTCACGGGAAAAAAAGCCTGATGAGTCAAAAAAGTCTGACGGGTAAAGAAATCTCATGGGTTAAAACTCTAACGGGTAAAATAGTCTCACAGGTAAAAAATGTCTCACGGGTAAAATAAATCTCACGTTTAAAAATTCTCGCGTGTAAAAAAAGTCTCAAGGTTAGAGAAGTCTTTCGGGTAAAAAAACTCTCAGAGGTGGAAAAATTCTCATGGGAAAAAAAAGTCTCACAGGCAAAAAAAGTCTCACGGGTAAAAAAACATCTGACGGGTAAAAAACCAAAGTCTCAGAGGTTAAAAGTCCCATAGGTGAAAAATGTCTCACGGGAAAAAAAGCCTGATGAGTCAAAAAAGTCTGACGGGTAAAGAAATCTCATGGGTAAAAACTCTAACGGGTAAAATAGTCTCACAGGTAAAAAATGTCTCACGGGTAAAACAAATCTCACGTTTAAGAATTCTCGCGTGTAAAAAAAGTCTCATGGTTAGAGAAGTCTTACGGGTAAAAAAACTCTCAGAGGTGGAAAAATTCTCATGGGTAAAAAGTCTCATGGGTAAAAAAAGTCTCACAGGTAAAAAAAGTCTCACGGGTAAAAAAACATCTGACGGGTAAAAAACAAAGTCTCAGAGGTTAAAAGTCCCATAGGTAAAAAATGTCTCACGGGAAAAAAAGCCTGATGAGTCAAAAAAGTCTGACGGGTAAAGAAATCTCATGGGTAAAAACTCTAACGGGTAAAATAGTCTCACAGGTAAAAAATGTCACACGGGTAAAACAAATCTCACGTTTAAAAATATCTGTCGTGTAAAAAAAGTCTCATGGTTAGAGAAGTCTTTCGGGTAAAAAAACTCTCAGAGGTGGAAAAATTCTCATGGGAAAAATGTCAACACAGGTAAAAAAAGTCTGACAGGTAAGAAAAGTCTCACGGGAAAAAAAATATCTGACGGGTAAAAAACCAAAGTCTCAGAGGTTAAAAGTCCCATAGGTGAAAAATGTCTCACGGGAAAAAAAGCCTGATGAGTCAAAAAAGTCTGACGGGTAAAGAAATCTCATGGGTAAAAACACTAACGGGTAAAATAGTCTCACAGGTAAAAAATGTCTCACGGGTAAAACAAATCTCACGTTTAAAAATATCTGTCGTGTAAAAAAAGTCTCATGGTTAGAGAAGTCTTACGGGTAAAAAAACTCTCAGAGGTGGAAAAATTCTCATGGGAAAAATGTCAACACAGGTAAAAAAAGTCTGACAGGTAAGAAAAGTCTCACGGGAAAAAAAATATCTGACGGGTAAAAAACCAAAGTCTCAGAGGTTAAAAGTCCCATAGGTGAAAAATGTCTCACGGGAAAAAAAGCCTGATGAGTCAAAAAAGTCTGACGGGTAAAGAAATCTCATGGGTAAAAACTCTAACGGGTAAAATAGTCTCACAGGTAAAAAATGTCTCACGGGTAAAACAAATTTCAGGTTTAAAAATTCTCGCGTGTAAAAAAAGTCTCATGGTTAGAGAAGTCTTTCGGGTAAAAAAACTCTCAGAGGTGGAAAAATTCTCATGGGAAAAAAAAGTCTCACAGGTAAAAAAAGTCTCACGGGTAAAAAAACATCTGACGGGTAAAAAACCAAAGTCTCAGAGGTTAAAAGTCCCATAGGTGAAAAATGTCTCACGGGAAAAAAAGCCTGATGAGTCAAAAAAGTCTGACGGGTAAAGAAATCTCATGGGTTAAAACTCTAACGGGTAAAATAGTCTCACAGGTAAAAAATGTCTCACGGGTAAAATAAATCTCACTTTTAAAAATTCTCGCGTGTAAAAAAAGTCTCAAGGTTAGAGAAGTCTTTCGGGTAAAAAAACTCTCAGAGGTGGAAAAATTCTCATGGGAAAAAAAAGTCTCACAGGTAAAAAAAGTCTCACGGGTAAAAAAACATCTGACGGGTAAAAAACCAAAGTCTCAGAGGTTAAAAGTCCCATAGGTGAAAAATGTCTCACGGGAAAAAAAGCCTGATGAGTCAAAAAAGTCTGACGGGTAAAGAAATCTCATGGGTAAAAACTCTAACGGGTAAAATAGTCTCACAGGTAAAAAATGTCACACGGGTAAAACAAATCTCACGTTTAAAAATATCTGTCGTGTAAAAAAAGTCTCATGGTTAGAGAAGTCTTACGGGTAAAAAAACTCTCAGAGGTGGAAAAATTCTCATGGGTAAAATGTCAACACAGGTAAAAAAAGTCTGACAGGTAAGAAAAGTCTCACGGGTAAAAAAACATCTGACGGGTAAAAAACCAAAGTCTCAGAGGTTAAAAGTCCCATAGGTGAAAAATGTCTCACGGGAAAAAAAGCCTGATGAGTCAAAAAAGTCTGACGGGTAAAGAAATCTCATGGGTTAAAACTCTAACGGGTAAAATAGTCTCACAGGTAAAAAATGTCTCACGGGTAAAACAAATCTCACGTTTAAGAATTCTCGCGTGTAAAAAAAGTCTCATGGTTAGAGAAGTCTTACGGGTAAAAAAACTCTCAGAGGTGGAAAAATTCTCATGGGAAAAAAAAGTCTCACAGGTAAAAAAAGTCTCACGGGTAAAAAAACATCTGACGGGTAAAAAACCAAAGTCTCAGAGGTTAAAAGTCCCATAGGTGAAAAATGTCTCACGGGAAAAAAAGCCTGATGAGTCAAAAAAGTCTGACGGGTAAAGAAATCTCATGGGTAAAAACACTAACGGGTAAAATAGTCTCACAGGTAAAAAATGTCACACGGGTAAAACAAATCTCACGTTTAAGAATTCTCGCGTGTAAAAAAAGTCTCATGGTTAGAGAAGTCTTACGGGTAAAAAAACTCTCAGAGGTGGAAAAATTCTCATGGCTAAAAAGTCTCATGGGTAAAAAAAGTCTGTACAGGTAAGAAAAGTCTCACGGGTAAAAAAATATCTGACGGGTAAAAAACCAAAGTCTCAGAGGTTAAAAGTCCCATAGGTGAAAAATGTCTCACGGGAAAAAAAGCCTGATGAGTCAAAAAAGTCTGACGGGTAAAGAAATCTCATGGGTAAAAACTCTAACGGGTAAAATAGTCTCACAGGTAAAAAATGTCTCACGGGTAAAACAAATTTCAGGTTTAAAAATTCTCGCGTGTAAAAAAAGTCTCATGGTTAGAGAAGTCTTTCGGGTAAAAAAACTCTCAGAGGTGGAAAAATTCTCATGGGAAAAAAAAGTCTCACAGGTAAAAAAAGTCTCACGGGTAAAAAAACATCTGACGGGTAAAAAACCAAAGTCTCAGAGGTTAAAAGTCCCATAGGTGAAAAATGTCTCACGGGAAAAAAAGCCTGATGAGTCAAAAAAGTCTGACGGGTAAAGAAATCTCATGGGTAAAAACTCTAACGGGTAAAATAGTCTCACAGGTAAAAAATGTCTCACGGGTAAAATAAATCTCACTTTTAAAAATTCTCGCGTGTAAAAAAAGTCTCAAGGTTAGAGAAGTCTTTCGGGTAAAAAAACTCTCAGAGGTGGAAAAATTCTCATGGGAAAAAAAAGTCTCACAGGTAAAAAAAGTCTCACGGGTAAAAAAACATCTGACGGGTAAAAAACCAAAGTCTCAGAGGTTAAAAGTCCCATAGGTGAAAAATGTCTCACGGGAAAAAAAGCCTGATGAGTCAAAAAAGTCTGACGGGTAAAGAAATCTCATGGGTAAAAACTCTAACGGGTAAAATAGTCTCACAGGTAAAAAATGTCACACGGGTAAAACAAATCTCACGTTTAAAAATATCTGTCGTGTAAAAAAAGTCTCATGGTTAGAGAAGTCTTTCGGGTAAAAAAACTCTCAGAGGTGGAAAAATTCTCATGGGAAAAAAAAGTCTCACAGGTAAAAAAAGTCTCACGGGTAAAAAAACATCTGACGGGTAAAAAACCAAAGTCTCAGAGGTTAAAAGTCCCATAGGTGAAAAATGTCTCACGGGAAAAAAAGCCTGATGAGTCAAAAAAGTCTGACGGGTAAAGAAATCTCATGGGTAAAAACTCTAACGGGTAAAACAGTCTCACAGGTAAAAAATGTCTCACGGGTAAAACCAATCTCACGTTTAAGAATTCTCGCGTGTAAAAAAAGTCTCATGGTTAGAGAAGTCTTACGGGTAAAAAAACTCTCAGAGGTGGAAAAATTCTCATGGGTAAAAAGTCTCATGGGTAAAAAAAGTCTCACGGGTAAAAAAACATCTGACGGGTAAAAAACCAAAGTCTCAGAGGTTAAAAGTCCCATAGGTGAAAAATGTCTCACGGGAAAAAAAGCCTGATGAGTCAAAAAAGTCTGACGGGTAAAGAAATCTCATGGGTAAAAACTCTAACGGGTAAAATAGTCTCACAGGTAAAAAATGTCACACGGGTAAAACAAATCTCACGTTTAAAAATATCTGTCGTGTAAAAAAAGTCTCATGGTTAGAGAAGTCTTACGGGTAAAAAAACTCTCAGAGGTGGAAAAATTCTCATGGGAAAAATGTCAACACAGGTAAAAAAAGTCTGACAGGTAAGAAAAGTCTCACGGGAAAAAAAATATCTGACGGGTAAAAAACCAAAGTCTCAGAGGTTAAAAGTCCCATAGGTGAAAAATGTCTCACGGGAAAAAAAGCCTGATGAGTCAAAAAAGTCTGACGGGTAAAGAAATCTCATGGGTAAAAACACTAACGGGTAAAATAGTCTCACAGGTAAAAAATGTCTCACGGGTAAAACAAATCTCACGTTTAAGAATTCTCGCGTGTAAAAAAAGTCTCATGGTTAGAGAAGTCTTACGGGTAAAAAAACTCTCAGAGGTGGAAAAATTCTCATGGGTAAAAAGTCTCATGGGTAAAAAAAGTCTGTACAGGTAAGAAAAGTCTCACGGGTAAAAAAATATCTGACGGGTAAAAAAAACAAAGTCTCAGAGGTTAAAAGTCCCATAGGTGAAAAATGTCTCACGGGAAAAAAAGCCTGATGAGTCAAAAAAGTCTGACGGGTAAAGAAATCTCATGGGTAAAAACTCTAACGGGTAAAATAGTCTCACAGGTAAAAAATGTCTCACGGGTAAAACAAATTTCAGATTTAAAAATTCTCGCGTGTAAAAAAAGTCTCAAGGTTAGAGAAGTCTTTCGGGTAAAAAAACTCTCAGAGGTGGAAAAATTCTCATGGGAAAAAAAAGTCTCACAGGTAAAAAAAGTCTCACGGGTAAAAAAACATCTGACGGGTAAAAAACCAAAGTCTCAGAGGTTAAAAGTCCCATAGGTGAAAAATGTCTCACGGGAAAAAAAGCCTGATGAGTCAAAAAAGTCTGACGGGTAAAGAAATCTCATGGGTTAAAACTCTAACGGGTAAAATAGTCTCACAGGTAAAAAATGTCTCACAGGTAAAATAAATCTCACCTTTAAAAATTCTCGCGTGTAAAAAAAGTCTCAAGGTTAGAGAAGTCTTTCGGGTAAAAAAACTCTCAGAGGTGGAAAAATTCTCATGGGAAAAAAAAGTCTCACAGGTAAAAAAAGTCTCACGGGTAAAAAAACATCTGACGGGTAAAAAAACAAAGTCTCAGAGGTTAAAAGTCCCATAGGTAAAAAATGTCTCACGGGAAAAAAAGCCTGATGAGTCAAAAAAGTCTGACGGGTAAAGAAATCTCATGGGTAAAAACTCTAACGGGTAAAATAGTCTCACAGGTAAAAAATGTCTCACGGGTAAAACAAATCTCACGTTTAAGAATTCTCGCGTGTAAAAAAAGTCTCATGGTTAGAGAAGTCTTACGGGTAAAAAAACTCTCAGAGGTGGAAAAATTCTCATGGGTAAAAAGTCTCATGGGTAAAAAAAGTCTGACAGGTAAGAAAAGTCTCACGGGTAAAAAAACATCTGACGGGTAAAAAACCAAAGTCTCAGAGGTTAAAAGTCCCATAGGTGAAAAATGTCTCACGGGAAAAAAAGCCTGATGAGTCAAAAAAGTCTGACGGGTAAAGAAATCTCATGGGTAAAAACTCTAACGGGTAAAATAGTCTAACAGGTAAAAAATGTCTCACGGGTAAAACAAATCTCACGTTTAAGAATTCTCGCGTGTAAAAAAAGTCTCATGGTTAGAGAAGTCTTACGTGTAAAAAAACTCTCAGAGGTGGAAAAATTCTCATGGCTAAAAAGTCTCATGGGTAAAAAAAGTCTGTACAGGTAAGAAAAGTCTCACGGGTAAAAAAATATCTGACGGGTAAAAAACCAAAGTCTCAGAGGTTAAAAGTCCCATAGGTGAAAAATGTCTCACGGGAAAAAAAGCCTGATGAGTCAAAAAAGTCTGACGGGTAAAGAAATCTCATGGGTTAAAACTCTAACGGGTAAAATAGTCTCACAGGTAAAAAATGTCTCACGGGTAAAATAAATCTCACCTTTAAAAATTCTCGCGTGTAAAAAAAGTCTCATGGTTAGAGAAGTCTTTCGGGTAAAAAAACTCTCAGAGGTGGAAAAATTCTCATGGGAAAAAAAAGTCTCACAGGTAAAAAAAGTCTCACGGGTAAAAAAACATCTGACGGGTAAAAAACCAAAGTCTCAGAGGTTAAAAGTCCCATAGGTGAAAAATGTCTCACGGGAAAAAAAGCCTGATGAGTCAAAAAAGTCTGACGGGTAAAGAAATCTCATGGGTAAAAACTCTAACGGGTAAAATAGTCTCACAGGTAAAAAATGTCTCACGGGTAAAACAAATTTCAGGTTTAAAAATTCTCGCGTGTAAAAAAAGTCTCATGGTTAGAGAAGTCTTTCGGGTAAAAAAACTCTCAGAGGTGGAAAAATTCTCATGGGAAAAAAAAGTCTCACAGGTAAAAAAAGTCTCACGGGTAAAAAAACATCTGACGGGTAAAAAACCAAAGTCTCAGAGGTTAAAAGTCCCATAGGTGAAAAATGTCTCACGGGAAAAAAAGCCTGATGAGTCAAAAAAGTCTGACGGGTAAAGAAATCTCATGGGTTAAAACTCTAACGGGTAAAATAGTCTCACAGGTAAAAAATGTCTCACAGGTAAAATAAATCTCACGTTTAAAAATTCTCGCGTGTAAAAAAAGTCTCAAGGTTAGAGAAGTCTTTCGGGTAAAAAAACTCTCAGAGGTGGAAAAATTCTCATGGCTAAAAAGTCTCATGGGTAAAAAAAGTCTGTACAGGTAAGAAAAGTCTCACGGGTAAAAAAATATCTGACGGGTAAAAAACCAAAGTCTCAGAGGTTAAAAGTCCCATAGGTGAAAAATGTCTCACGGGAAAAAAAGCCTGATGAGTCAAAAAAGTCTGACGGGTAAAGAAATCTCATGGGTAAAAACTCTAACGGGTAAAATAGTCTCACAGGTAAAAAATGTCACACGGGTAAAACAAATCTCACGTTTAAAAATATCTGTCGTGTAAAAAAAGTCTCATGGTTAGAGAAGTCTTACGGGTAAAAAAACTCTCAGAGGTGGAAAAATTCTCATGGGTAAAATGTCAACACAGGTAAAAAAAGTCTGACAGGTAAGAAAAGTCTCACGGGTAAAAAAACATCTGACGGGTAAAAAACCAAAGTCTCAGAGGTTAAAAGTCCCATAGGTGAAAAATGTCTCACGGGAAAAAAAGCCTGATGAGTCAAAAAAGTCTGACGGGTAAAGAAATCTCATGGGTTAAAACTCTAACGGGTAAAATAGTCTCACAGGTAAAAAATGTCTCACGGGTAAAACAAATCTCACGTTTAAGAATTCTCGCGTGTAAAAAAAGTCTCATGGTTAGAGAAGTCTTACGGGTAAAAAAACTCTCAGAGGTGGAAAAATTCTCATGGGAAAAAAAAGTCTCACAGGTAAAAAAAGTCTCACGGGTAAAAAAACATCTGACGGGTAAAAAACCAAAGTCTCAGAGGTTAAAAGTCCCATAGGTGAAAAATGTCTCACGGGAAAAAAAGCCTGATGAGTCAAAAAAGTCTGACGGGTAAAGAAATCTCATGGGTAAAAACACTAACGGGTAAAATAGTCTCACAGGTAAAAAATGTCACACGGGTAAAACAAATCTCACGTTTAAGAATTCTCGCGTGTAAAAAAAGTCTCATGGTTAGAGAAGTCTTACGGGTAAAAAAACTCTCAGAGGTGGAAAAATTCTCATGGCTAAAAAGTCTCATGGGTAAAAAAAGTCTGTACAGGTAAGAAAAGTCTCACGGGTAAAAAAATATCTGACGGGTAAAAAACCAAAGTCTCAGAGGTTAAAAGTCCCATAGGTGAAAAATGTCTCACGGGAAAAAAAGCCTGATGAGTCAAAAAAGTCTGACGGGTAAAGAAATCTCATGGGTAAAAACTCTAACGGGTAAAATAGTCTCACAGGTAAAAAATGTCTCACGGGTAAAACAAATTTCAGGTTTAAAAATTCTCGCGTGTAAAAAAAGTCTCATGGTTAGAGAAGTCTTTCGGGTAAAAAAACTCTCAGAGGTGGAAAAATTCTCATGGGAAAAAAAAGTCTCACAGGTAAAAAAAGTCTCACGGGTAAAAAAACATCTGACGGGTAAAAAACCAAAGTCTCAGAGGTTAAAAGTCCCATAGGTGAAAAATGTCTCACGGGAAAAAAAGCCTGATGAGTCAAAAAAGTCTGACGGGTAAAGAAATCTCATGGGTAAAAACTCTAACGGGTAAAATAGTCTCACAGGTAAAAAATGTCTCACGGGTAAAACAAATTTCAGGTTTAAAAATTCTCGCGTGTAAAAAAAGTCTCATGGTTAGAGAAGTCTTTCGGGTAAAAAAACTCTCAGAGGTGGAAAAATTCTCATGGGAAAAAAAAGTCTCACAGGTAAAAAAAGTCTCACGGGTAAAAAAACATCTGACGGGTAAAAAACCAAAGTCTCAGAGGTTAAAAGTCCCATAGGTGAAAAATGTCTCACGGGAAAAAAAGCCTGATGAGTCAAAAAAGTCTGACGGGTAAAGAAATCTCATGGGTAAAAACTCTAACGGGTAAAATAGTCTCACAGGTAAAAAATGTCACACGGGTAAAACAAATCTCACGTTTAAAAATATCTGTCGTGTAAAAAAAGTCTCATGGTTAGAGAAGTCTTTCGGGTAAAAAAACTCTCAGAGGTGGAAAAATTCTCATGGGAAAAAAAAGTCTCACAGGTAAAAAAAGTCTCACGGGTAAAAAAACATCTGACGGGTAAAAAACCAAAGTCTCAGAGGTTAAAAGTCCCATAGGTGAAAAATGTCTCACGGGAAAAAAAGCCTGATGAGTCAAAAAAGTCTGACGGGTAAAGAAATCTCATGGGTAAAAACTCTAACGGGTAAAACAGTCTCACAGGTAAAAAATGTCTCACGGGTAAAACCAATCTCACGTTTAAGAATTCTCGCGTGTAAAAAAAGTCTCATGGTTAGAGAAGTCTTACGGGTAAAAAAACTCTCAGAGGTGGAAAAATTCTCATGGGTAAAAAGTCTCATGGGTAAAAAAAGTCTCACGGGTAAAAAAACATCTGACGGGTAAAAAACCAAAGTCTCAGAGGTTAAAAGTCCCATAGGTGAAAAATGTCTCACGGGAAAAAAAGCCTGATGAGTCAAAAAAGTCTGACGGGTAAAGAAATCTCATGGGTAAAAACTCTAACGGGTAAAATAGTCTCACAGGTAAAAAATGTCACACGGGTAAAACAAATCTCACGTTTAAAAATATCTGTCGTGTAAAAAAAGTCTCATGGTTAGAGAAGTCTTACGGGTAAAAAAACTCTCAGAGGTGGAAAAATTCTCATGGGAAAAATGTCAACACAGGTAAAAAAAGTCTGACAGGTAAGAAAAGTCTCACGGGAAAAAAAATATCTGACGGGTAAAAAACCAAAGTCTCAGAGGTTAAAAGTCCCATAGGTGAAAAATGTCTCACGGGAAAAAAAGCCTGATGAGTCAAAAAAGTCTGACGGGTAAAGAAATCTCATGGGTAAAAACACTAACGGGTAAAATAGTCTCACAGGTAAAAAATGTCTCACGGGTAAAACAAATCTCACGTTTAAGAATTCTCGCGTGTAAAAAAAGTCTCATGGTTAGAGAAGTCTTACGGGTAAAAAAACTCTCAGAGGTGGAAAAATTCTCATGGGTAAAAAGTCTCATGGGTAAAAAAAGTCTGTACAGGTAAGAAAAGTCTCACGGGTAAAAAAATATCTGACGGGTAAAAAAAACAAAGTCTCAGAGGTTAAAAGTCCCATAGGTGAAAAATGTCTCACGGGAAAAAAAGCCTGATGAGTCAAAAAAGTCTGACGGGTAAAGAAATCTCATGGGTAAAAACTCTAACGGGTAAAATAGTCTCACAGGTAAAAAATGTCTCACGGGTAAAACAAATTTCAGATTTAAAAATTCTCGCGTGTAAAAAAAGTCTCAAGGTTAGAGAAGTCTTTCGGGTAAAAAAACTCTCAGAGGTGGAAAAATTCTCATGGGAAAAAAAAGTCTCACAGGTAAAAAAAGTCTCACGGGTAAAAAAACATCTGACGGGTAAAAAACCAAAGTCTCAGAGGTTAAAAGTCCCATAGGTGAAAAATGTCTCACGGGAAAAAAAGCCTGATGAGTCAAAAAAGTCTGACGGGTAAAGAAATCTCATGGGTTAAAACTCTAACGGGTAAAATAGTCTCACAGGTAAAAAATGTCTCACAGGTAAAATAAATCTCACCTTTAAAAATTCTCGCGTGTAAAAAAAGTCTCAAGGTTAGAGAAGTCTTTCGGGTAAAAAAACTCTCAGAGGTGGAAAAATTCTCATGGGAAAAAAAAGTCTCACAGGTAAAAAAAGTCTCACGGGTAAAAAAACATCTGACGGGTAAAAAAACAAAGTCTCAGAGGTTAAAAGTCCCATAGGTAAAAAATGTCTCACGGGAAAAAAAGCCTGATGAGTCAAAAAAGTCTGACGGGTAAAGAAATCTCATGGGTAAAAACTCTAACGGGTAAAATAGTCTCACAGGTAAAAAATGTCTCACGGGTAACACAAATCTCACGTTTAAGAATTCTCGCGTGTAAAAAAAGTCTCATGGTTAGAGAAGTCTTACGGGTAAAAAAACTCTCAGAGGTGGAAAAATTCTCATGGGTAAAAAGTCTCATGGGTAAAAAAAGTCTCACAGGTAAAAAAAGTCTCACGGGTAAAAAAACATCTGACGGGTAAAAAACCAAAGTCTCAGAGGTTAAAAGTCCCATAGGTGAAAAATGTCTCACGGGAAAAAAAGCCTGATGAGTCAAAAAAGTCTGACGGGTAAAGAAATCTCATGGGTAAAAACACTAACGGGTAAAATAGTCTCACAGGTAAAAAATGTCTCACGGGTAAAACAAATCTCACGTTTAAGAATTCTCGCGTGTAAAAAAAGTCTCATGGTTAGAGAAGTCTTACGGGTAAAAAAACTCTCAGAGGTGGAAAAATTCTCATGGCTAAAAAGTCTCATGGGTAAAAAAAGTCTGTACAGGTAAGAAAAGTCTCACGGGTAAAAAAATATCTGACGGGTAAAAAAAACAAAGTCTCAGAGGTTAAAAGTCCCATAGGTGAAAAATGTCTCACGGGAAAAAAAGCCTGATGAGTCAAAAAAGTCTGACGGGTAAAGAAATCTCATGGGTAAAAACTCTAACGGGTAAAATAGTCTCACAGGTAAAAAATGTCTCACGGGTAAAACAAATTTCAGATTTAAAAATTCTCGCGTGTAAAAAAAGTCTCAAGGTTAGAGAAGTCTTTCGGGTAAAAAAACTCTCAGAGGTGGAAAAATTCTCATGGGAAAAAAAAGTCTCACAGGTAAAAAAAGTCTCACGGGTAAAAAAACATCTGACGGGTAAAAAACCAAAGTCTCAGAGGTTAAAAGTCCCATAGGTGAAAAATGTCTCACGGGAAAAAAAGCCTGATGAGTCAAAAAAGTCTGACGGGTAAAGAAATCTCATGGGTTAAAACTCTAACGGGTAAAATAGTCTCACAGGTAAAAAATGTCTCACAGGTAAAATAAATCTCACCTTTAAAAATTCTCGCGTGTAAAAAAAGTCTCAAGGTTAGAGAAGTCTTTCGGGTAAAAAAACTCTCAGAGGTGGAAAAATTCTCATGGGAAAAAAAAGTCTCACAGGTAAAAAAAGTCTCACGGGTAAAAAAACATCTGACGGGTAAAAAAACAAAGTCTCAGAGGTTAAAAGTCCCATAGGTAAAAAATGTCTCACGGGAAAAAAAGCCTGATGAGTCAAAAAAGTCTGACGGGTAAAGAAATCTCATGGGTAAAAACTCTAACGGGTAAAATAGTCTCACAGGTAAAAAATGTCTCACGGGTAACACAAATCTCACGTTTAAGAATTCTCGCGTGTAAAAAAAGTCTCATGGTTAGAGAAGTCTTACGGGTAAAAAAACTCTCAGAGGTGGAAAAATTCTCATGGGTAAAAAGTCTCATGGGTAAAAAAAGTCTCACAGGTAAAAAAAGTCTCACGGGTAAAAAAACATCTGACGGGTAAAAAACCAAAGTCTCAGAGGTTAAAAGTCCCATAGGTGAAAAATGTCTCACGGGAAAAAAAGCCTGATGAGTCAAAAAAGTCTGACGGGTAAAGAAATCTCATGGGTAAAAACTCTAACGGGTAAAATAGTCTAACAGGTAAAAAATGTCTCACGGGTAAAACAAATCTCACGTTTAAGAATTCTCGCGTGTAAAAAAAGTCTCATGGTTAGAGAAGTCTTACGTGTAAAAAAACTCTCAGAGGTGGAAAAATTCTCATGGCTAAAAAGTCTCATGGGTAAAAAAAGTCTGTACAGGTAAGAAAAGTCTCACGGGTAAAAAAATATCTGACGGGTAAAAAACCAAAGTCTCAGAGGTTAAAAGTCCCATAGGTGAAAAATGTCTCACGGGAAAAAAAGCCTGATGAGTCAAAAAAGTCTGACGGGTAAAGAAATCTCATGGGTTAAAACTCTAACGGGTAAAATAGTCTCACAGGTAAAAAATGTCTCACGGGTAAAATAAATCTCACCTTTAAAAATTCTCGCGTGTAAAAAAAGTCTCATGGTTAGAGAAGTCTTTCGGGTAAAAAAACTCTCAGAGGTGGAAAAATTCTCATGGGAAAAAAAAGTCTCACAGGTAAAAAAAGTCTCACGGGTAAAAAAACATCTGACGGGTAAAAAACCAAAGTCTCAGAGGTTAAAAGTCCCATAGGTGAAAAATGTCTCACGGGAAAAAAAGCCTGATGAGTCAAAAAAGTCTGACGGGTAAAGAAATCTCATGGGTAAAAACTCTAACGGGTAAAATAGTCTCACAGGTAAAAAATGTCTCACGGGTAAAACAAATTTCAGGTTTAAAAATTCTCGCGTGTAAAAAAAGTCTCATGGTTAGAGAAGTCTTTCGGGTAAAAAAACTCTCAGAGGTGGAAAAATTCTCATGGGAAAAAAAAGTCTCACAGGTAAAAAAAGTCTCACGGGTAAAAAAACATCTGACGGGTAAAAAACCAAAGTCTCAGAGGTTAAAAGTCCCATAGGTGAAAAATGTCTCACGGGAAAAAAAGCCTGATGAGTCAAAAAAGTCTGACGGGTAAAGAAATCTCATGGGTTAAAACTCTAACGGGTAAAATAGTCTCACAGGTAAAAAATGTCTCACAGGTAAAATAAATCTCACGTTTAAAAATTCTCGCGTGTAAAAAAAGTCTCAAGGTTAGAGAAGTCTTTCGGGTAAAAAAACTCTCAGAGGTGGAAAAATTCTCATGGGAAAAAAAAGTCTCACAGGTAAAAAAAGTCTCACGGGTAAAAAAACATCTGACGGGTAAAAAACCAAAGTCTCAGAGGTTAAAAGTCCCATAGGTGAAAAATGTCTCACGGGAAAAAAAGCCTGATGAGTCAAAAAAGTCTGACGGGTAAAGAAATCTCATGGGTAAAAACTCTAACGGGTAAAATAGTCTCACAGGTAAAAAATGTCTCACGGGTAAAATAAATCTCACGTTTAAGAATTCTCGCGTGTAAAAAAAGTCTCATGGTTAGAGAAGTCTTACGGGTAAAAAAACTCTCAGTGGTGGAAAAATTCTCATGGCTAAAAAGTCTCATGGGTAAAAAAAGTCTGACAGGTAAGAAAAGTCTCACGGGTAAAAAAATATCTGACGGGTAAAAAACCAAAGTCTCAGAGGTTAAAAGTCCCATAGGTGAAAAATGTCTCACGGGAAAAAAAGCCTGATGAGTCAAAAAAGTCTGACGGGTAAAGAAATCTCATGGGTAAAAACTCTAACGGGTAAAATAGTCTCACAGGTAAAAAATGTCTCACGGGTAAAACAAATCTCATGTTTAAGAATTCTCGCGTGTAAAAAAAGTCTCATGGTTAGAGAAGTCTTACGGGTAAAAAAACTCTCAGAGGTGGAAAAATTCTCATGGGTAAAAAGTCTCATGGGTAAAAAAAGTCTCACAGGTAAAAAAAGTCTCACGGGTAAAAAAACATCTGACGGGTAAAAAACCAAAGTCTCAGAGGTTAAAAGTCCCATAGGTGAAAAATGTCTCACGGGAAAAAAAGCCTGATGAGTCAAAAAAGTCTGACGGGTAAAGAAATCTCATGGGTAAAAACTCTAACGGGTAAAATAGTCTCACAGGTAAAAAATGTCTCACGGGTAAAATAAATCTCACTTTTAAAAATTCTCGCGTGTAAAAAAAGTCTCAAGGTTAGAGAAGTCTTTCGGGTAAAAAAACTCTCAGAGGTGGAAAAATTCTCATGGGAAAAAAAAGTCTCACAGGTAAAAAAAGTCTCACGGGTAAAAAAACATCTGACGGGTAAAAAACCAAAGTCTCAGAGGTTAAAAGTCCCATAGGTGAAAAATGTCTCACGGGAAAAAAAGCCTGATGAGTCAAAAAAGTCTGACGGGTAAAGAAATCTCATGGGTAAAAACTCTAACGGGTAAAATAGTCTCACAGGTAAAAAATGTCACACGGGTAAAACAAATCTCACGTTTAAAAATATCTGTCGTGTAAAAAAAGTCTCATGGTTAGAGAAGTCTTACGGGTAAAAAAACTCTCAGAGGTGGAAAAATTCTCATGGGAAAAATGTCAACACAGGTAAAAAAAGTCTGACAGGTAAGAAAAGTCTCACGGGAAAAAAAATATCTGACGGGTAAAAAACCAAAGTCTCAGAGGTTAAAAGTCCCATAGGTGAAAAATGTCTCACGGGAAAAAAAGCCTGATGAGTCAAAAAAGTCTGACGGGTAAAGAAATCTCATGGGTAAAAACTCTAACGGGTAAAATAGTCTCACAGGTAAAAAATGTCTCACGGGTAAAACAAATCTCACGTTTAAGAATTCTCGCGTGTAAAAAAAGTCTCATGGTTAGAGAAGTCTTACGGGTAAAAAAACTCTCAGAGGTGGAAAAATTCTCATGGGTAAAAAGTCTCATGAGTAAAAAAAGTCTCACAGGTAAAAAAAGTCTCACGGGTAAAAAAACATCTGACGGGTAAAAAACCAAAGTCTCAGAGGTTAAAAGTCCCATAGGTGAAAAATGTCTCACGGGAAAAAAAGCCTGATGAGTCAAAAAAGTCTGACGGGTAAAGAAATCTCATGGGTTAAAACTCTAACGGGTAAAATAGTCTCACAGGTAAAAAATGTCTCACGGGTAAAATAAATCTCACGTTTAAAAATTCTCGCGTGTAAAAAAAGTCTCAAGGTTAGAGAAGTCTTTCGGGTAAAAAAACTCTCAGAGGTGGAAAAATTCTCATGGGAAAAAAAAGTCTCACAGGTAAAAAAAGTCTCACGGGTAAAAAAACATCTGACGGGTAAAAAAACAAAGTCTCAGAGGTTAAAAGTCCCATAGGTAAAAAATGTCTCACCGGAAAAAAAGCCTGATGAGTCAAAAAAGTCTGACGGGTAAAGAAATCTCATGGGTAAAAACTCTAACGGGTAAAATAGTCTCACAGGTAAAAAATGTCTCACGGGTAACACAAATCTCACGTTTAAGAATTCTCGCGTGTAAAAAAAGTCTCATGGTTAGAGAAGTCTTACGGGTAAAAAAACTCTCAGAGGTGGAAAAATTCTCATGGGTAAAAAGTCTCATGGGTAAAAAAAGTCTCACAGGTAAAAAAAGTCTCACGGGTAAAAAAACATCTGACGGGTAAAAAACCAAAGTCTCAGAGGTTAAAAGTCCCATAGGTGAAAAATGTCTCACGGGAAAAAAAGCCTGATGAGTCAAAAAAGTCTGACGGGTAAAGAAATCTCATGGGTAAAAACTCTAACGGGTAAAATAGTCTCACAGGTAAAAAATGTCTCACGGGTAAAATAAATCTCACTTTTAAAAATTCTCGCGTGTAAAAAAAGTCTCATGGTTAGAGAAGTCTTTCGGGTAAAAAAACTCTCAGAGGTGGAAAAATTCTCATGGGAAAAAAAAGTCTCACAGGTAAAAAAAGTCTCACGGGTAAAAAAACATCTGACGGGTAAAAAACCAAAGTCTCAGAGGTTAAAAGTCCCATAGGTGAAAAATGTCTCACGGGAAAAAAAGCCTGATGAGTCAAAAAAGTCTGACGGGTAAAGAAATCTCATGGGTAAAAACTCTAACGGGTAAAATAGTCTCACAGGTAAAAAATGTCACACGGGTAAAACAAATCTCACGTTTAAAAATATCTGTCGTGTAAAAAAAGTCTCATGGTTAGAGAAGTCTTACGGGTAAAAAAACTCTCAGAGGTGGAAAAATTCTCATGGGAAAAATGTCAACACAGGTAAAAAAAGTCTGACAGGTAAGAAAAGTCTCACGGGAAAAAAAATATCTGACGGGTAAAAAACCAAAGTCTCAGAGGTTAAAAGTCCCATAGGTGAAAAATGTCTCACGGGAAAAAAAGCCTGATGAGTCAAAAAAGTCTGACGGGTAAAGAAATCTCATGGGTAAAAACACTAACAGGTAAAATAGTCTCACAGGTAAAAAATGTCTCACGGGTAAAACAAATCTCACGTTTAAGAATTCTCGCGTGTAAAAAAAGTCTCATGGTTAGAGAAGTCTTACGGGTAAAAAAACTCTCAGAGGTGGAAAAAATTCTCATGGCTAAAAAGTCTCATGGGTAAAAAAAGTCTGACAGGTAAGAAAAGTCTCACGGGTAAAAAAACATCTGACGGGTAAAAAACCAAAGTCTCAGAGGTTAAAAGTCCCATAGGTGAAAAATGTCTCACGGGAAAAAAAGCCTGATGAGTCAAAAAAGTCTGACGGGTAAAGAAATCTCATGGGTAAAAACTCTAACGGGTAAAATAGTCTCACAGGTAAAAAATGTCTCACGGGTAAAACAAATCTCACGTTTAAGAATTCTCGCGTGTAAAAAAAGTCTCATGGTTAGAGAAGTCTTACGGGTAAAAAAACTCTCAGAGGTGGAAAAATTCTCATGGCTAAAAAGTCTCATGGGTAAAAAAAGTCTGTACAGGTAAGAAAAGTCTCACGGGTAAAAAAATATCTGACGGGTAAAAAACCAAAGTCTCAGAGGTTAAAAGTCCCATAGGTGAAAAATGTCTCACGGGAAAAAAAGCCTGATGAGTCAAAAAAGTCTGACGGGTAAAGAAATCTCATGGGTTAAAACTCTAACGGGTAAAATAGTCTCACAGGTAAAAAATGTCTCACGGGTAAAATAAATCTCACCTTTAAAAATTCTCGCGTGTAAAAAAAGTCTCAAGGTTAGAGAAGTCTTTCGGGTAAAAAAACTCTCAGAGGTGGAAAAATTCTCATGGGTAAAAAGTCTCACAGGTAAAAAAAGTCTCACGGGTAAAAAAACATCTGCCGGGTAAAAAAACAAAGTCTCAGAGGTTAAAAGTCCCATAGGTAAAAAATGTCTCACGGGAAAAAAAGCCTGATGAGTCAAAAAAGTCTGACGGGTAAACAAATCTCATGGGTAAAAACTCTAACGGGTAAAATAGTCTCACAGGTAAAAAATGTCTCACGGGTAAAACAAATCTCACGTTTAAGAATTCTCGCGTGTAAAAAAAGTCTCATGGTTAGAGAAGTCTTACGGGTAAAAAAACTCTCAGAGGTGGAAAAATTCTCATGGGTAAAAAGTCTCATGGGTAAAAAAAGTCTGACAGGTAAGAAAAGTCTCACGGGTAAAAAAACATCTGACGGGTAAAAAACCAAAGTCTCAGAGGTTAAAAGTCCCATAGGTGAAAAATGTCTCACGGGAAAAAAAGCCTGATGAGTCAAAAAAGTCTGACGGGTAAAGAAATCTCATGGGTAAAAACTCTAACGGGTAAAATAGTCTCACAGGTAAAAAATGTCTCACGGGTAAAACAAATCTCACGTTTAAGAATTCTCGCGTGTAAAAAAAGTCTCATGGTTAGAGAAGTCTTACGGGTAAAAAAACTCTCAGAGGTGGAAAAATTCTCATGGCTAAAAAGTCTCATGGGTAAAAAAAGTCTGTACAGGTAAGAAAAGTCTCACGGGTAAAAAAATATCTGACGGGTAAAAAACCAAAGTCTCAGAGGTTAAAAGTCCCATAGGTGAAAAATGTCTCACGGGAAAAAAAGCCTGATGAGTCAAAAAAGTCTGACGGGTAAAGAAATCTCATGGGTTAAAACTCTAACGGGTAAAATAGTCTCACAGGTAAAAAATGTCTCACGGGTAAAATAAATCTCACCTTTAAAAATTCTCGCGTGTAAAAAAAGTCTCAAGGTTAGAGAAGTCTTTCGGGTAAAAAAACTCTCAGAGGTGGAAAAATTCTCATGGGAAAAAAAAGTCTCACAGGTAAAAAAAGTCTCACGGGTAAAAAAACATCTGACGGGTAAAAAACCAAAGTCTCAGAGGTTAAAAGTCCCATAGGTGAAAAATGTCTCACGGGAAAAAAAGCCTGATGAGTCAAAAAAGTCTGACGGGTAAAGAAATCTCATGGGTAAAAACTCTAACGGGTAAAATAGTCTCACAGGTAAAAAATGTCTCACGGGTAAAACAAATTTCAGGTTTAAAAATTCTCGCGTGTAAAAAAAGTCTCATGGTTAGAGAAGTCTTTCGGGTAAAAAAACTCTCAGAGGTGGAAAAATTCTCATGGGAAAAAAAAGTCTCACAGGTAAAAAAAGTCTCACGGGTAAAAAAACATCTGACGGGTAAAAAAACAAAGTCTCAGAGGTTAAAAGTCCCATAGGTGAAAAATGTCTCACGGGAAAAAAAGCCTGATGAGTCAAAAAAGTCTGACGGGTAAAGAAATCTCATGGGTTAAAACTCTAACGGGTAAAATAGTCTCACAGGTAAAAAATGTCTCACGGGTAAAATAAATCTCACGTTTAAAAATTCTCGCGTGTAAAAAAAGTCTCAAGGTTAGAGAAGTCTTTCGGGTAAAAAAACTCTCAGAGGTGGAAAAATTCTCATGGGAAAAAAAAGTCTCACAGGTAAAAAAAGTCTCACGGGTAAAAAAACATCTGACGGGTAAAAAACCAAAGTCTCAGAGGTTAAAAGTCCCATAGGTGAAAAATGTCTCACGGGAAAAAAAGCCTGATGAGTCAAAAAAGTCTGACGGGTAAAGAAATCTCATGGGTAAAAACTCTAACGGGTAAAATAGTCTCACAGGTAAAAAATGTCTCACGGGTAAAACAAATCTCACGTTTAAGAATTCTCGCGTGTAAAAAAAGTCTCATGGTTAGAGAAGTCTTACGGGTAAAAAAACTCTCAGAGGTGGAAAAATTCTCATGGCTAAAAAGTCTCATGGGTAAAAAAAGTCTGACAGGTAAGAAAAGTCTCACGGGTAAAAAAACATCTGACGGGTAAAAAACCAAAGTCTCAGAGGTTAAAAGTCCCATAGGTGAAAAATGTCTCACGGGAAAAAAAGCCTGATGAGTCAAAAAAGTCTGACGGGTAAAGAAATCTCATGGGTAAAAACTCTAACGGGTAAAATAGTCTCACAGGTAAAAAATGTCTCACGGGTAAAATAAATCTCACGGTTAAAAATTCTCGCGTGTAAAAAAAGTCTCAAGGTTAGAGAAGTCTTTCGGGTAAAAAAACTCTCAGAGGTGGAAAAATTCTCATGGGAAAAAAAAGTCTCACAGGTAAAAAAAGTCTCACAGGTAAAAAAAGTGTCACGGGAAAAAAAAAGTCTCACGGGTAAAAGAAGTCATGGGTAAAAATTCTCACGGGTAAAATAACATCTGCCGGGTAAAAAAACAAAGTCTCAGAAATTAAAAGTCCATTAGGTAAAAAATGTCTTACAGGAAAAAACGCCTGATGAGTCAAAACAGTCTGACGGGTAAAGAAATCTCATGGGTAAAAACTCTAACAGGTAAAATAGTCTCACAGGTAAAAAATGTCACACGGGTAAAACAAATTTCACGTTTAAAAATTCTCGCGTGTAAAAAAAGTCTCATGGTTAGAGAAGTCTTACGGGTAAAAAAATTCTCAGAGGTAGAAAAAATTCTCATGGCTAAAAAGTCTCATGGGTAAAAAAAGTCTGACAGGTAAGAAAAGTCTCACGGGTAAAAAAACATCTGACGGGTAAAAAACCAAAGTCTCAGAGGTTAAAAGTCCCATAGGTGAAAAATGTCTCACGGGAAAAAAAGCCTGATGAGTCAAAAAAGTCTGACGGGTAAAGAAATCTCATGGGTAAAAACTCTAACGGGTAAAATAGTCTCACAGGTAAAAAATGTCTCACGGGTAAAATAAATCTCACGTTTAAAAATTCTCGCGTGTAAAAAAAGTCTCAAGGTTAGAGAAGTCTTTCGGGTAAAAAAACTCTCAGAGGTGGAAAAATTCTCATGGGAAAAAAAAGTCTCACAGGTAAAAAAAGTCTCACAGGTAAAAAAAGTGTCACGGGAAAAAAAAAGTCTCACGGGTAAAAGAAGTCATGGGTAAAAATTCTCACGGGTAAAATAACATCTGCCGGGTAAAAAAACAAAGTCTCAGAAATTAAAAGTCCATTAGGTAAAAAATGTCTTACAGGAAAAAACGCCTGATGAGTCAAAACAGTCTGACGGGTAAAGAAATCTCATGGGTAAAAACTCTAACGGGTAAAATAGTCTCACAGGTAAAAAATGTCACACGGGTAAAACAAATTTCACGTTTAAAAATTCTCGCGTGTAAAAAAAATCTCATTTTTAGAGAAGTCTTACGGGTAAAAAAATTCTCAGAGGTAGAAAAAATTCTCATGGGTAAAAAGTCTCATGGGTAAAAAAAGTCTCACAGGTAAAAAAAGTCTCACGGGTAAAAAAACATCTGACGGGTAAAAAAACAAAGTCTCAGAGGTTAAAAGTCC
Organism: Falco punctatus; assembly: GCF_963210335.1. Lineage (NCBI taxonomy): Eukaryota > Metazoa > Chordata > Aves > Falconiformes > Falconidae > Falco > Falco punctatus. The sequence goes on from NC_137597.1 coordinate 395,262, forward strand.
CATAGGTGAAAAATGTCTCACGGGAAAAAAAGCCTGATGAGTCAAAAAAGTCTGACGGGTAAAGAAATCTCATGGGTTAAAACTCTAACGGGTAAAATAGTCTCACAGGTAAAAAATGTCTCACGGGTAAAATAAATCTCACTTTTAAAAATTCTCGCGTGTAAAAAAAGTCTCAAGGTTAGAGAAGTCTTTCGGGTAAAAAAACTCTCAGAGGTGGAAAAATTCTCATGGGAAAAAAAAGTCTCACAGGTAAAAAAAGTCTCACGGGTAAAAAAACATCTGACGGGTAAAAAACCAAAGTCTCAGAGGTTAAAAGTCCCATAGGTAAAAAATGTCTCACGGGAAAAAAAGCCTGATGAGTCAAAAAAGTCTGACGGGTAAAGAAATCTCATGGGTAAAAACTCTAACGGGTAAAATAGTCTCACAGGTAAAAAATGTCTCACGGGTAAAATAAATCTCACGTTTAAGAATTCTCGCGTGTAAAAAAAGTCTCATGGTTAGAGAAGTCTTACGGGTAAAAAAACTCTCAGAGGTGGAAAAATTCTCATGGCTAAAAAGTCTCATGGGTAAAAAAAGTCTGACAGGTAAGAAAAGTCTCACGGGTAAAAAAATATCTGACGGGTAAAAAACCAAAGTCTCAGAGGTTAAAAGTCCCATAGGTGAAAAATGTCTCACGGGAAAAAAAGCCTGATGAGTCAAAAAAGTCTGACGGGTAAAGAAATCTCATGGGTAAAAACTCTAACGGGTAAAATAGTCTCACAGGTAAAAAATGTCTCACGGGTAAAACAAATCTCACGTTTAAGAATTCTCGCGTGTAAAAAAAGTCTCATGGTTAGAGAAGTCTTACGGGTAAAAAAACTCTCAGAGGTGGAAAAATTCTCATGGGTAAAAAGTCTCACAGGTAAAAAAAGTCTCACAGGTAAAAAAAGTCTCACGGGTAAAAAAACATCTGATGGGTAAAAAACCAAAGTCTCAGAGGTTAAAAGTCCCATAGGTGAAAAATGTCTCACGGGAAAAAAAGCCTGATGAGTCAAAAAAGTCTGACGGGTAAAGAAATCTCATGGGTAAAAACTCTAACGGGTAAAATAGTCTCACAGGTAAAAAAATGTCTCACGGGTAAAATAAATTTCACTTTAAAAAATTCTCGCGTGTAAAAAAAGTCTCAAGGTTAGAGAAGTCTTTCGGGTAAAAAAACTCTCAGAGGTGGAAAAATTCTCATGGGAAAAAAAAGTCTCACAGGTAAAAAAAGTCTCACGGGTAAAAAAACATCTGACGGGTAAAAAACCAAAGTCTCAGAGGTTAAAAGTCCCATAGGTGAAAAATGTCTCACGGGAAAAAAAGCCTGATGAGTCAAAAAAGTCTGACGGGTAAAGAAATCTCATGGGTAAAAACTCTAACGGGTAAAATAGTCTCACAGGTAAAAAATGTCTCACGGGTAAAACAAATCTCACGTTTAAAAATATCTGTCGTGTAAAAAAAGTCTCATGGTTAGAGAAGTCTTACGGGTAAAAAAACTCTCAGAGGTGGAAAAATTCTCATGGGTAAAAAGTCTCATGGGTAAAAAAAGTCTCACAGGTAAAAAAAGTCTCACGGGTAAAAAAACATCTGATGGGTAAAAAACCAAAGTCTCAGAGGTTAAAAGTCCCATAGGTGAAAAATGTCTCACGGGAAAAAAAGCCTGATGAGTCAAAAAAGTCTGACGGGTAAAGAAATCTCATGGGTAAAAACTCTAACGGGTAAAGTAGTCTCACAGGTAAAAAATGTCTCACGGGTAAAATAAATCTCACTTTTAAAAATTCTCGCGTGTAAAAAAAGTCTCAAGGTTAGAGAAGTCTTTCGGGTAAAAAAACTCTCAGAGGTGGAAAAATTCTCATGGGAAAAAAAAGTCTCACAGGTAAAAAAAGTCTCACGGGTAAAAAAACATCTGACGGGTAAAAAACCAAAGTCTCAGAGGTTAAAAGTCCCATAGGTGAAAAATGTCTCACGGGAAAAAAAGCCTGATGAGTCAAAAAAGTCTGACGGGTAAAGAAATCTCATGGGTAAAAACTCTAACGGGTAAAATAGTCTCACAGGTAAAAAATGTCTCACGGGTAAAACAAATTTCACTTTAAAAAATTCTCGCGTGTAAAAAAAGTCTCAAGGTTAGAGAAGTCTTTCGGGTAAAAAAACTCTCAGAGGTGGAAAAATTCTCATGGGTAAAAAGTCTCACAGGTAAAAAAAGTCTCACAGGTAAAAAAAGTCTCACGGGTAAAAAAACATCTGATGGGTAAAAAACCAAAGTCTCAGAGGTTAAAAGTCCCATAGGTGAAAAATGTCTCACGGGAAAAAAAGCCTGATGAGTCAAAAAAGTCTGACGGGTAAAGAAATCTCATGGGTAAAAACTCTAACGGGTAAAATAGTCTCACAGGTAAAAAATGTCTCACGGGTAAAATAAATTTCACTTTAAAAAATTCTCGCGTGTAAAAAAAGTCTCAAGGTTAGAGAAGTCTTTCGGGTAAAAAAACTCTCAGAGGTGGAAAAATTCTCATGGGTAAAAAGTCTCACAGGTAAAAAAAGTCTCACGGGTAAAAAAACATCTGACGGGTAAAAAACCAAAGTCTCAGAGGTTAAAAGTCCCATAGGTGAAAAATGTCTCACGGGAAAAAAAGCCTGATGAGTCAAAAAAGTCTGACGGGTAAAGAAATCTCATGGGTAAAAACTCTAACGGGTAAAATAGTCTCACAGGTAAAAAATGTCTCACGGGTAAAACAAATCTCACGTTTAAAAATATCTGTCGTGTAAAAAAAGTCTCATGGTTAGAGAAGTCTTACGGGTAAAAAAACTCTCAGAGGTGGAAAAATTCTCATGGGTAAAAAGTCTCATGGGTAAAAAAAGTCTCACAGGTAAAAAAAGTCTCACGGGTAAAAAAACATCTGATGGGTAAAAAACCAAAGTCTCAGAGGTTAAAAGTCCCATAGGTGAAAAATGTCTCACGGGAAAAAAAGCCTGATGAGTCAAAAAAGTCTGACGGGTAAAGAAATCTCATGGGTAAAAACTCTAACGGGTAAAGTAGTCTCACAGGTAAAAAATGTCTCACGGGTAAAATAAATTTCACTTTAAAAAATTCTCGCGTGTAAAAAAAGTCTCAAGGTTAGAGAAGTCTTTCGGGTAAAAAAACTCTCAGAGGTGGAAAAATTCTCATGGGAAAAAAAAGTCTCACAGGTAAAAAAAGTCTCACGGGTAAAAAAACATCTGACGGGTAAAAAACCAAAGTCTCAGAGGTTAAAAGTCCCATAGGTGAAAAATGTCTCACGGGAAAAAAAGCCTGATGAGTCAAAAAAGTCTGACGGGTAAAGAAATCTCATGGGTAAAAACTCTAACGGGTAAAATAGTCTCACAGGTAAAAAATGTCTCACGGGTAAAACAAATCTCACGTTTAAGAATTCTCGCGTGTAAAAAAAGTCTCAAGGTTAGAGAAGTCTTTCGGGTAAAAAAACTCTCAGAGGTGGAAAAATTCTCATGGGAAAAAAAAGTCTCACAGGTAAAAAAAGTCTCACGGGTAAAAAAACATCTGACGGGTAAAAAACCAAAGTCTCAGAGGTTAAAAGTCCCATAGGTGAAAAATGTCTCACGGGAAAAAAAGCCTGATGAGTCAAAAAAGTCTGACGGGTAAAGAAATCTCATGGGTAAAAACTCTAACGGGTAAAATAGTCTCACAGGTAAAAAATGTCTCACGGGTAAAACAAATCTCACGTTTAAAAATATCTGTCGTGTAAAAAAAGTCTCATGGTTAGAGAAGTCTTACGGGTAAAAAAACTCTCAGAGGTGGAAAAATTCTCATGGGTAAAAAGTCTCATGGGTAAAAAAAGTCTCACAGGTAAAAAAAGTCTCACGGGTAAAAAAACATCTGATGGGTAAAAAACCAAAGTCTCAGAGGTTAAAAGTCCCATAGGTGAAAAATGTCTCACGGGAAAAAAAGCCTGATGAGTCAAAAAAGTCTGACGGGTAAAGAAATCTCATGGGTAAAAACTCTAACGGGTAAAGTAGTCTCACAGGTAAAAAATGTCTCACGGGTAAAATAAATCTCACTTTTAAAAATTCTCGCGTGTAAAAAAATTCTCAAGGTTAGAGAAGTCTTTCGGGTAAAAAAACTCTCAGAGGTGGAAAAATTCTCATGGGAAAAAAAAGTCTCACAGGTAAAAAAAGTCTCACGGGTAAAAAAACATCTGACGGGTAAAAAAACAAAGTCTCAGAGGTTAAAAGTCCCATAGGTGAAAAATGTCTCACGGGAAAAAAAGCCTGATGAGTCAAAAAAGTCTGACGGGTAAAGAAATCTCATGGGTAAAAACTCTAACGGGTAAAATAGTCTCACAGGTAAAAAATGTCTCACGGGTAAAACAAATCTCACGTTTAAGAATTCTCGCGTGTAAAAAAAGTCTCATGGTTAGAGAAGTCTTACGGGTAAAAAAACTCTCAGAGGTGGAAAAATTCTCATGGGTAAAAAGTCTCACAGGTAAAAAAAGTCTCACAGGTAAAAAAAGTCTCACGGGTAAAAAAACATCTGATGGGTAAAAAACCAAAGTCTCAGAGGTTAAAAGTCCCATAGGTGAAAAATGTCTCACGGGAAAAAAAGCCTGATGAGTCAAAAAAGTCTGACGGGTAAAGAAATCTCATGGGTAAAAACTCTAACGGGTAAAATAGTCTCACAGGTAAAAAATGTCTCACGGGTAAAATAAATTTCACTTTAAAAAATTCTCGCGTGTAAAAAAAGTCTCAAGGTTAGAGAAGTCTTTCGGGTAAAAAAACTCTCAGAGGTGGAAAAATTCTCATGGGAAAAAAAAGTCTCACAGGTAAAAAAAGTCTCACGGGTAAAAAAACATCTGACGGGTAAAAAACCAAAGTCTCAGAGGTTAAAAGTCCCATAGGTGAAAAATGTCTCACGGGAAAAAAAGCCTGATGAGTCAAAAAAGTCTGACGGGTAAAGAAATCTCATGGGTAAAAACTCTAACGGGTAAAATAGTCTCACAGGTAAAAAATGTCTCACGGGTAAAACAAATCTCACGTTTAAAAATATCTGTCGTGTAAAAAAAGTCTCATGGTTAGAGAAGTCTTACGGGTAAAAAAACTCTCAGAGGTGGAAAAATTCTCATGGGTAAAAAGTCTCATGGGTAAAAAAAGTCTCACAGGTAAAAAAAGTCTCACGGGTAAAAAAACATCTGATGGGTAAAAAACCAAAGTCTCAGAGGTTAAAAGTCCCATAGGTGAAAAATGTCTCACGGGAAAAAAAGCCTGATGAGTCAAAAAAGTCTGACGGGTAAAGAAATCTCATGGGTAAAAACTCTAACGGGTAAAGTAGTCTCACAGGTAAAAAATGTCTCACGGGTAAAATAAATCTCACTTTTAAAAATTCTCGCGTGTAAAAAAAGTCTCAAGGTTAGAGAAGTCTTTCGGGTAAAAAAACTCTCAGAGGTGGAAAAATTCTCATGGGAAAAAAAAGTCTCACAGGTAAAAAAAGTCTCACGGGTAAAAAAACATCTGACGGGTAAAAAACCAAAGTCTCAGAGGTTAAAAGTCCCATAGGTGAAAAATGTCTCACGGGAAAAAAAGCCTGATGAGTCAAAAAAGTCTGACGGGTAAAGAAATCTCATGGGTAAAAACTCTAACGGGTAAAATAGTCTCACAGGTAAAAAATGTCTCACGGGTAAAACAAATCTCACGTTTAAGAATTCTCGCGTGTAAAAAAAGTCTCAAGGTTAGAGAAGTCTTTCGGGTAAAAAAACTCTCAGAGGTGGAAAAATTCTCATGGGAAAAAAAAGTCTCACAGGTAAAAAAAGTCTCACGGGTAAAAAAACATCTGACGGGTAAAAAACCAAAGTCTCAGAGGTTAAAAGTCCCATAGGTGAAAAATGTCTCACGGGAAAAAAAGCCTGATGAGTCAAAAAAGTCTGACGGGTAAAGAAATCTCATGGGTAAAAACTCTAACGGGTAAAATAGTCTCACAGGTAAAAAATGTCTCACGGGTAAAATAAATCTCACGTTTAAAAATTCTCGCGTGTAAAAAAAGTCTCAAGGTTAGAGAAGTCTTTCGGGTAAAAAAACTCTCAGAGGTGGAAAAATTCTCATGGGAAAAAAAAGTCTCACAGGTAAAAAAAGTCTCACAGGTAAAAAAAGTGTCACGGGAAAAAAAAAGTCTCACGGGTAAAAGAAGTCATGGGTAAAAATTCTCACGGGTAAAATAACATCTGCCGGGTAAAAAAACAAAGTCTCAGAAATTAAAAGTCCATTAGGTAAAAAATGTCTTACAGGAAAAAACGCCTGATGAGTCAAAACAGTCTGACGGGTAAAGAAATCTCATGGGTAAAAACTCTAACGGGTAAAATAGTCTCACAGGTAAAAAATGTCACACGGGTAAAACAAATTTCACGTTTAAAAATTCTCGCGTGTAAAAAAAGTCTCATGGTTAGAGAAGTCTTACGGGTAAAAAAATTCTCAGAGGTAGAAAAAATTCTCATGGCTAAAAAGTCTCATGGGTAAAAAAAGTCTGACAGGTAAGAAAAGTCTCACGGGTAAAAAAACATCTGACGGGTAAAAAACCAAAGTCTCAGAGGTTAAAAGTCCCATAGGTGAAAAATGTCTCACGGGAAAAAAAGCCTGATGAGTCAAAAAAGTCTGACGGGTAAAGAAATCTCATGGGTAAAAACTCTAACGGGTAAAATAGTCTCACAGGTAAAAAATGTCTCACGGGTAAAATAAATCTCACGTTTAAAAATTCTCGCGTGTAAAAAAAGTCTCAAGGTTAGAGAAGTCTTTCGGGTAAAAAAACTCTCAGAGGTGGAAAAATTCTCATGGGAAAAAAAAGTCTCACAGGTAAAAAAAGTCTCACAGGTAAAAAAAGTGTCACGGGAAAAAAAAAGTCTCACGGGTAAAAGAAGTCATGGGTAAAAATTCTCACGGGTAAAATAACATCTGCCGGGTAAAAAAACAAAGTCTCAGAAATTAAAAGTCCATTAGGTAAAAAATGTCTTACAGGAAAAAACGCCTGATGAGTCAAAACAGTCTGACGGGTAAAGAAATCTCATGGGTAAAAACTCTAACGGGTAAAATAGTCTCACAGGTAAAAAATGTCACACGGGTAAAACAAATTTCACGTTTAAAAATTCTCGCGTGTAAAAAAAATCTCATTTTTAGAGAAGTCTTACGGGTAAAAAAATTCTCAGAGGTAGAAAAAATTCTCATGGCTAAAAAGTCTCATGGGTAAAAAAAGTCTGACAGGTAAGAAAAGTCTCACGGGTAAAAAAATATCTGACGGGTAAAAAACCAAAGTCTCAGAGGTTAAAAGTCCCATAGGTGAAAAATGTCTCACGGGAAAAAAAGCCTGATGAGTCAAAAAAGTCTGACGGGTAAAGAAATCTCATGGGTAAAAACTCTAACGGGTAAAATAGTCTCACAGGTAAAAAATGTCTCACGGGTAAAACAAATCTCACGTTTAAGAATTCTCGCGTGTAAAAAAAGTCTCATGGTTAGAGAAGTCTTACGGGTAAAAAAACTCTCAGAGGTGGAAAAATTCTCATGGGTAAAAAGTCTCACAGGTAAAAAAAGTCTCACAGGTAAAAAAAGTCTCACGGGTAAAAAAACATCTGATGGGTAAAAAACCAAAGTCTCAGAGGTTAAAAGTCCCATAGGTGAAAAATGTCTCACGGGAAAAAAAGCCTGATGAGTCAAAAAAGTCTGACGGGTAAAGAAATCTCATGGGTAAAAACTCTAACGGGTAAAATAGTCTCACAGGTAAAAAATGTCTCACGGGTAAAATAAATTTCACTTTAAAAAATTCTCGCGTGTAAAAAAAGTCTCAAGGTTAGAGAAGTCTTTCGGGTAAAAAAACTCTCAGAGGTGGAAAAATTCTCATGGGAAAAAAAAGTCTCACAGGTAAAAAAAGTCTCACGGGTAAAAAAACATCTGACGGGTAAAAAACCAAAGTCTCAGAGGTTAAAAGTCCCATAGGTGAAAAATGTCTCACGGGAAAAAAAGCCTGATGAGTCAAAAAAGTCTGACGGGTAAAGAAATCTCATGGGTAAAAACTCTAACGGGTAAAATAGTCTCACAGGTAAAAAATGTCTCACGGGTAAAACAAATCTCACGTTTAAAAATATCTGTCGTGTAAAAAAAGTCTCATGGTTAGAGAAGTCTTACGGGTAAAAAAACTCTCAGAGGTGGAAAAATTCTCATGGGTAAAAAGTCTCATGGGTAAAAAAAGTCTCACAGGTAAAAAAAGTCTCACGGGTAAAAAAACATCTGATGGGTAAAAAACCAAAGTCTCAGAGGTTAAAAGTCCCATAGGTGAAAAATGTCTCACGGGAAAAAAAGCCTGATGAGTCAAAAAAGTCTGACGGGTAAAGAAATCTCATGGGTAAAAACTCTAACGGGTAAAGTAGTCTCACAGGTAAAAAATGTCTCACGGGTAAAATAAATCTCACTTTTAAAAATTCTCGCGTGTAAAAAAAGTCTCAAGGTTAGAGAAGTCTTTCGGGTAAAAAAACTCTCAGAGGTGGAAAAATTCTCATGGGAAAAAAAAGTCTCACAGGTAAAAAAAGTCTCACGGGTAAAAAAACATCTGACGGGTAAAAAACCAAAGTCTCAGAGGTTAAAAGTCCCATAGGTGAAAAATGTCTCACGGGAAAAAAAGCCTGATGAGTCAAAAAAGTCTGACGGGTAAAGAAATCTCATGGGTTAAAACTCTAACGGGTAAAATAGTCTCACAGGTAAAAAATGTCTCACGGGTAAAACAAATCTCACGTTTAAGAATTCTCGCGTGTAAAAAAAGTCTCATGGTTAGAGAAGTCTTACGGGTAAAAAAACTCTCAGAGGTGGAAAAATTCTCATGGCTAAAAAGTCTCATGGGTGAAAAAAGTCTGACAGGTAAGAAAAGTCTCACGGGTAAAAAAACATCTGACGGGTAAAAAACCAAAGTCTCAGAGGTTAAAAGTCCCATAGGTGAAAAATGTCTCTCGGGAAAAAAAGCCTGATGAGTCAAAAAAGTCTGACGGGTAAAGAAATCTCATGGGTAAAAACTCTAACGGGTAAAATAGTCTCACAGGTAAAAAATGTCTCACGGGTAAAACAAATCTCACGTTTAAGAATTCTCGCGTGTAAAAAAAGTCTCATGGTTAGAGAAGTCTTACGGGTAAAAAAACTCTCAGAGGTGGAAAAATTCTCATGGGTAAAAAGTCTCACAGGTAAAAAAAGTCTCACAGGTAAAAAAAGTCTCACGGGTAAAAAAACATCTGATGGGTAAAAAACCAAAGTCTCAGAGGTTAAAAGTCCCATAGGTGAAAAATGTCTCACGGGAAAAAAAGCCTGATGAGTCAAAAAAGTCTGACGGGTAAAGAAATCTCATGGGTAAAAACTCTAACGGGTAAAATAGTCTCACAGGTAAAAAATGTCTCACGGGTAAAATAAATTTCACTTTAAAAAATTCTCGCGTGTAAAAAAAGTCTCAAGGTTAGAGAAGTCTTTCGGGTAAAAAAACTCTCAGAGGTGGAAAAATTCTCATGGGAAAAAAAAGTCTCACAGGTAAAAAAAGTCTCACGGGTAAAAAAACATCTGACGGGTAAAAAACCAAAGTCTCAGAGGTTAAAAGTCCCATAGGTGAAAAATGTCTCACGGGAAAAAAAGCCTGATGAGTCAAAAAAGTCTGACGGGTAAAGAAATCTCATGGGTAAAAACTCTAACGGGTAAAATAGTCTCACAGGTAAAAAATGTCTCACGGGTAAAACAAATCTCACGTTTAAAAATATCTGTCGTGTAAAAAAAGTCTCATGGTTAGAGAAGTCTTACGGGTAAAAAAACTCTCAGAGGTGGAAAAATTCTCATGGGTAAAAAGTCTCATGGGTAAAAAAAGTCTCACAGGTAAAAAAAGTCTCACGGGTAAAAAAACATCTGATGGGTAAAAAACCAAAGTCTCAGAGGTTAAAAGTCCCATAGGTGAAAAATGTCTCACGGGAAAAAAAGCCTGATGAGTCAAAAAAGTCTGACGGGTAAAGAAATCTCATGGGTAAAAACTCTAACGGGTAAAGTAGTCTCACAGGTAAAAAATGTCTCACGGGTAAAATAAATCTCACTTTTAAAAATTCTCACGTGTAAAAAAAGTCTCAAGGTTAGAGAAGTCTTTCGGGTAAAAAAACTCTCAGAGGTGGAAAAATTCTCATGGGAAAAAAAAGTCTCACAGGTAAAAAAAGTCTCACGGGTAAAAAAACATCTGACGGGTAAAAAACCAAAGTCTCAGAGGTTAAAAGTCCCATAGGTGAAAAATGTCTCACGGGAAAAAAAGCCTGATGAGTCAAAAAAGTCTGACGGGTAAAGAAATCTCATGGGTAAAAACTCTAACGGGTAAAATAGTCTCACAGGTAAAAAATGTCTCACGGGTAAAACAAATCTCACGTTTAAGAATTCTCGCGTGTAAAAAAAGTCTCATGGTTAGAGAAGTCTTACGGGTAAAAAAACTCTCAGAGGTGGAAAAATTCTCATGGGTAAAAAGTCTCATGGGTAAAAAAAGTCTCACAGGTAAAAAAAGTCTCACGGGTAAAAAAACATCTGACGGGTAAAAAACCAAAGTCTCAGAGGTTAAAAGTCCCATAGGTGAAAAATGTCTCACGGGAAAAAAAGCCTGATGAGTCAAAAAAGTCTGACGGGTAAAGAAATCTCATGGGTAAAAACTCTAACGGGTAAAATAGTCTCACAGGTAAAAAATGTCTCACGGGTAAAACAAATCTCACGTTTAAAAATATCTGTCGTGTAAAAAAAGTCTCATGGTTAGAGAAGTCTTACGGGTAAAAAAACTCTCAGAGGTGGAAAAATTCTCATGGGAAAAATGTCAACACAGGTAAGAAATGTCTCACGGGTAAAAAAACATCTGACGGGTAAAAAAATAACTGACGGGTAAAAAACCAAAGTCTCAGAGGTTAAAAGTCCCATAGGTGAAAAATGTCTCACGGGAAAAAAAGCCTGATGAGTCAAAAAAGTCTGACGGGTAAAGAAATCTCATGGGTAAAAACTCTAACGGGTAAAATAGTCTCACAGGTAAAAAATGTCTCACGGGTAAAACAAATCTCACGTTTAAGAATTCTCGCGTGTAAAAAAAGTCTCATGGTTAGAGAAGTCTTACGGGTAAAAAAACTCTCAGAGGTGGAAAAATTCTCATGGGTAAAAAGTCTAATGGGTAAAAAAAGTCTGACAGGTAAGAAAAGTCTCACGGGTAAAAAAATATCTGACGGGTAAAAAACCAAAGTCTCAGAGGTTAAAAGTCCCATAGGTGAAAAATGTCTCACGGGAAAAAAAGCCTGATGAGTCAAAAAAGTCTGACGGGTAAAGAAATCTCATGGGTTAAAACTCTAACGGGTAAAATAGTCTCACAGGTAAAAAATGTCACACGGGTAAAACAAATCTCACGTTTAAAAATTCTCGCGTGTAAAAAAAATCTCATTTTTAGAGAAGTCTTACGGGTAAAAAAACTCTCAGAGGTAGAAAAAATTCTCATGGGTAAAAAGTCTCACAGGTAAAAAAAGTCTCAAAGGTAAAAAAAGTGTCACGGGAAAAAAAAAGTCTCACGGGTAAAAGAAGTCATGGGTAAAAATTCTCACGGGTAAAATAACATCTGCCGGGTAAAAAAACAAAGTCTCAGAAATTAAAAGTCCCTTAGGTAAAAAATGTCTTACAGGAAAAAAAGCCTGATGAGTCAAAACAGTCTGACGGGTAAAGAAATCTCATGGGTAAAAACTCTAACGGGTAAAATAGTCTCACAGGTAAAAAATGTCACACGGGTAAAACAAATCTCACGTTTAAAAATATCTGTCGTGTAAAAAAAGTCTCATGGTTAGAGAAGTCTTACGGGTAAAAAAACTCTCAGAGGTGGAAAAATTCTCATGGGAAAAATGTCAACACAGGTAAAAAAAGTCTGACAGGTAAGAAAAGTCTCACGGGAAAAAAAATATCTGACGGGTAAAAAAACAAAGTCTCAGAGGTTAAAAGTCCCATAGGTGAAAAATGTCTCACGGCAAAAAAAGCCTGATGAGTCAAAAAAGTCTGACGGGTAAAGAAATCTCATGGGTTAAAACTCTAACGGGTAAAATAGTCTCACAGGTAAAAAATGTCTCACGGGTAAAATAAATCTCACTTTTAAAAATTCTCGCGTGTAAAAAAAGTCTCAAGGTTAGAGAAGTCTTTCGGGTAAAAAAACTCTCAGAGGTGGAAAAATTCTCATGGGAAAAAAAAGTCTCACATGTAAAAAAAGTCTCATGGGTAAAAAAACATCTGACGGGTAAAAAAACAAAGTCTCAGAGGTTAAAAGTCCCATAGGTGAAAAATGTCTCACGGGAAAAGAAGCCTGATGAGTCAAAAAAGTCTGACGGGTAAAGAAATCTCATGGGTAAAAACTCTAACGGGTAAAATAGTCTCACAGGTAAAAAATGTCTCACGGGTAAAACAAATCTCACGTTTAAAAATATCTGTCGTATAAAAAAAGTCTCATGGTTAGAGAAGTCTTACGGGTAAAAAAACTCTCAGAGGTGGAAAAATTCTCATGGGTAAAAAGTCACACAGGTAAAAAAAGTCTCATGGTTAAAAGTCTCATGGGTGAAAAGTCTCACAGGTAAAAATAGACTCACGGGTACAAATTCACATGGGTAAAAAGCCTCAAGGGTAAAAATTCTCATGGGTAAAAAAAGTCTCCCGGGGAAAAAGTCTGACGGGTAAATAGTCTCACAGGTAAAAATATCTGACGTGTAAAAAGAAGTCTGATGTGTAAAAAGAAGTCTGACAGGTAAAAAAAAGTCTCACAGGTAAAAAAACTCTCACGGGAAAAAAAGTCTCACGGGTAAAAAAGTCATGGGTAAAAAGTCTCACGGGTAAAAAACCATCTGACGGGTAAAAAACCAAAGTCTCAGAGGTTAAAAGTCCCATAGGTGAAAAATGTCTCACGGGAAAAAAAGCCTGATGAGTCAAAAAAGTCTGACGGGCAAAGAAATCTCATGGGTAAAAACTCTAACGGGTAAAATAGTCTCACAGGTAAAAAATGTCACACGGGTAAAACAAATCTCACGTTTAAAAATATATGTCGTGTAAAAAAAGTCTCATGGTTAGAGAAGTCTTACGGGTAAAAAAACTCTCAGAGGTGGAAAAATTCTCATGGGAAAAATGTCAACACAGGTAAAAAAAGTCTGACAGGTAAGAAAAGTCTCACGGGAAAAAAAATATCTGACGGGTAAAAAACCAAAGTCTCAGAGGTTAAAAGTCCCATAGGTGAAAAATGTCTCACGGGAAAAAAAGCCTGATGAGTCAAAAAAGTCTGACAGGTAAAGAAATCTCATGGGTAAAAACTCTAACGGGTAAAATAGTCTCACAGGTAAAAAATGTCACACGGGTAAAACAAATTTCACGTTTAAAAATTCTCGCGTGTAAAAAAAGTCTAATTTTTAGAGAAGTCTTACGGGTAAGAAAACTCTCAGAGGTGGAAAAATTCTCATGCGTAAAAAGTCTCATGGGTAAAAAAAGTCTCACAGGTAAAAAAAGTCTCACGGGTAAAAAAACATCTGACGGGTAAAAAAACAAAGTCTCAGAGGTTAAAAGTCCCATAGGTGAAAAATGTCTCACGGGAAAAAAAGCCTGATGAGTCAAAAAAGTCTGACGGGTAAAGAAATCTCATGGGTTAAAACTCTAACGGGTAAAATAGTCTCACAGGTAAAAAATGTCTCACGGGTAAAATAAATCTCACTTTTAAAAATTCTCGCGTGTAAAAAAAGTCTCAAGGTTAGAGAAGTCTTTCGGGTAAAAAAACTCTCAGAGGTGGAAAAATTCTCATGCGTAAAAAGTCTCATGGGTAAAAAAAGTCTGACAGGTAAAAAAAGTGTCACGGGAAAAAAAAGTCTCACGGGTAAAAGAAGTCATGGGTAAAAATTCTCACGGGTAAAATAACATCTGCCAGGTAAAAAAACAAAGTCTCAGAGGTTAAAAGTCCCATAGGTGAAAAATGTCTCACGGGAAAAAAAGCCTGATGAGTCAAAAAAGTCTGACGGGTAAAGAAATCTCATGGGTAAAAACTCTAACGGGTAAAATAGTCTCACAGGTAAAAAATGTCTCACGGGTAAAACAAATCTCACGTTTAAAAATTCTCGCTTGTAAAAAAAGTCTCATGGTTAGAGAAGTCTTACGGGTAAAAAAACTCTCTGAGGTGGAAAAATTCTCATGCGTAAAAAGTCTCACAGGTAAAAAAAGTCTGACAGGTAAAAAAAGTCTCACGGGAAAAAAAAGTCTCACGGGTAAAAGAAGTCATGGGTAAAAATTCTCACGGTTAAAATAACATCTGCCCGATTAAAAAAACAAAGTCTCAGAAATTAAAAGTCCCTTAGGTAAAAAATGTCTCACAGGAAAAAAAGCCTGATGAGTCAAAAAAGTCTGACGGGTAAAGAAATCTCATGGGTAAAAACTCTAACGGGTAAAATAGTCTCACAGGTAAAAAATGTCTCACGGGTAAAACAAATCTCACGTTTAAAAATTCTCGCGTGTAAAAAAAGTCTCATGGTTAGAGAAGTCTTACGGGTAAAAAAACTCTCAGAGGTGGAAAAATTCTCATGGGTAAAAAGTCTCATGGGTAAAAATAGTCTGACAGGTAAGAAAAGTCTCACGGGTAAAAAAATATCTGACGGGTAAAAAACCAAAATCTCAGAGGTTAAAAGTCCCATAGGTGAAAAATGTCTCACGGGAAAAAAAGCCTGATGAGTCAAAAAAGTCTGACGGGTAAAGAAATCTCATGGGTTAAAACTCTAACGGGTAAAATAGTCTCACAGGTAAAAAATGTCTCACGGGTAAAATAAATCTCACTTTTAAAAATTCTCGCGTGTAAAAAAAGTCTCAAGGTTAGAGAAGTCTTTCGGGTAAAAAAAGTCTCAGAGGTGGAAAAATTCTCATGGGTAAAAAGTCTCATGGGTAAAAAAAGTCTGACAGGTTAGAAAAGTCTCACGGGTAAAAAAATATCTGACGGGTAAAAAACCAAAGTCTCAGAGGTTAAAAGTCCCATAGGTGAAAAATGTCTCACGGGAAAAAAAGCCTGATGAGTCAAAAAAGTCTGACGGGTAAAGAAATCTCATGGGTAAAAACTCTAACGGGTAAAATAGTCTCACAGGTAAAAAATGTCTCACGGGTAAAATAAATCTCACTTTTAAAAATTCTCGCGTGTAAAAAAAGTCTCAAGGTTAGAGAAGTCTTTCGGGTAAAAAAACTCTCAGAGGTGGAAAAATTCTCATGGGAAAAAAAAGTCTCACAGGTAAAAAAAGTCTCACGAGTAAAAAAACATCTGACGAGTAATAAAACAAAGTCTCAGAGGTTAAAAGTCCCATAGGTGAAAAATGTCTCACGGGGAAAAAAGCCTGATGAGTCAAAAAAGTCTGACGGGTAAAGAAATCTCATGGGTAAAAACTCTAACGGGTAAAATAGTCTCACAGGTAAAAAATGTCTCACGGGTAAAATAAATCTCACCTTTAAAAATTCTTGCGTGTAAAAAAAGTCTCATGGTTAGAGAAGTCTTACGGGTAAAAAAACTCTCAGAGGTGGAAAAATTCTCATGGGAAAAATGTCAACACAGGTAAAAAAAGTCTCACAGGTAAAAAAAGTCTCACGGGTAAAAAAACATCTGACGAGTAAAAAAACAAAGTCTCAGAGGTTAAAAGTCCCATAGGTGAAAAATGTCTCACGGGAAAAAAAGCCTGATGAGTCAAAAAAGTCTGACGGGTAAAGAAATCTCATGGGTAAAAACTCTAACGGGTAAAATAGTCTCACAGGTAAAAAATGTCACACGGGTAAAACAAATTTCACGTTTAAAAATTCTCGCGTGTAAAAAAAGTCTCATTTTTAGAGAAGTCTTACGGGTAAAAAAATTCTCAGAAGTGGAAAAATTCTCATGGGTAAAAAGTCTCATGGGTAAAAAAAGTCTCACGGGTAAAAAAACATCTGACGGGTAATAAAACAAAGTCTCAGAGGTTAAAAGTCCCATAGGTGAAAAATGTCTCACGGGAAAAAAAGCCTGATGAGTCAAAAAAGTCTGACGGGTAAAGAAATCTCATGGGTAAAAACTCTAACGGGTAAAATAGTCTCACAGGTAAAAAATGTCTCACGGGTAAAACAAATCTCACGTTTAAGAATTCTCGCGTGTAAAAAAAGTCTCATGGTTAGAGAAGTCTTACGGGTAAAAAAACTCTCAGAGGTGGAAAAATTCTCATGGGTAAAAAGTCTCATGGGTAAAAAAAGTCTCACAGGTAAAAAAAGTCTCACGGGTAAAATAACATCTGCCAGGTAAAAAAACAAAGTCTCAGAGGTTAAAAGTCCCATAGGTGAAAAATGTCTCACGGGAAAAAAAGCCTGATGAGTCAAAAAGGTCTGACGGGTAAAGAAATCTCATGGGTAAAAACTCTAACGGGTAAAATAGTCTCACAGGTAAAAAATGTCTCACGGGTAAAATAAATCTCACGTTTAAAAATTCTCGCGTGTAAAAAAAGTCTCATTTTTAGAGAAGTCTTACGGGTAAAAAAACTCTCAGAGGTGGAAAAATTCTCATGCGTAAAAAGTCTCATGGGTAAAAAAAGTCTGACAGGTAAAAAAAGTGTCACGGGAAAAAAAAGTCTCACGGGTAAAAGAAGTCATGGGTAAAAATTCTCACGGGTAAAATAACATCTGCCGGGTAAAAAAACAAAGTCTCAGAAATTAAAAGTCCCTTAGGTAAAAAATGTCTCACAGGAAAAAAAGCCTGATGAGTCAAAAAAGTCTGACGGGTAAAGAAATCTCATGGGTAAAAACTCTAACGGGTAAAATAGTCTCACAGGTAAAAAATGTCTCACGGGTAAAATAAATCTCACGTTTAAAAATTCTTGCGTGTAAAAAAAGTCTCATGGTTAGAGAAGTCTTACAGGTAAAAAAACTCTCAGAGGTGGAAAAATTCTCATGGGAAAAATGTCAACACAGGTAAAAAAAGTCTCACGGGTAAAAAAACATCTGACGAGTAAAAAAACAAAGTCTCAGAGGTTAAAAGTCCCATAGGTGAAAAATGTCTCACGGGAAAAAAAGCCTGATGAGTCAAAAAAGTCTGACGGGTAAAGAAATCTCATGGGTAAAATCTCTAACGGGTAAAATAGTCTCACAGGTAAAAAATGTCACACGGGTAAAATAAATCTCACGTTTAAAAATTCTCGCGTGTAAAAAAAGTCTCATTTTTAGAGAAGTCTTACGGGTAAAAAAACTCTCAGAGGTGGAAAAATTCTCATGGGTAAAAAAAGACTCACAGGTAAAAAAAGTCTCACGGGTAAAAAAACATTTGACG
Organism: Falco punctatus; assembly: GCF_963210335.1. NCBI lineage: Eukaryota > Metazoa > Chordata > Aves > Falconiformes > Falconidae > Falco > Falco punctatus. The sequence continues at coordinate 412,600 of NC_137597.1, forward strand.
CGTGAAAAAACAAAGTCTCAGAGGTTAAAAGTCCCATAGGTGAAAAATGTCTCACGGGAAAAAAAGCCTGATGAGTCAAAAAAGTCTGACGGGTAAAGAAATCTCATGGGCAAAAACTCTAACGGGTAAAATAGTCTCACAGGTAAAAAATGTCTCACGGGTAAAATAAATCTCACGTTTAAAAATTCTTGCGTGTAAAAAAAGTCTCATGGTTAGAGAAGTCTTACGGGTAAAAAAACTCTCAGAGGTGGAAAAATTCTCATGGGAAAAATGTCAACACAGGTAAAAAAAGTCTCACGGGTAAAAAAAGTCTCACGGGTAAAAAAATATCTGACGGGTAAAAAAACAAAGTCTCAGAGGTTAAAAGTCCCATAGGTGAAAAATGTCTCACGGGAAAAAAAGCCTGATGAGTCAAAAAAGTCTGACAGGTAAAGAAATCTCATGGGTAAAAACTCTAACGGGTAAAACAGTCTCACAGGTAAAAAATGTCACACGGGTAAAACAAATTTCACGTTTAAAAATTCTCGCGTGTAAAAAAAGTCTCATGGTTAGAGAAGTCTTACGGGTAAAAAAATTCTCAGAGGTGGAAAAATTCTCATGGGTAAAAGTCTCATGGGTAAAAAAACATCTGACGAGTAATAAAACAAAGTCTCAGAGGTTAAAAGTCCCATAGGTGAAAAATGTCTCACGGGGAAAAAAGCCTGATGAGTCAAAAAAGTCTGACGGATAAAGAAATCTCATGGGTAAAAACTCTAACGGGTAAAATAGTCTCACAGGTAAAAAATGTCTCACGGGTAAAACAAATCTCACCTTTAAAAATTCTTGCGTGTAAAAAAAGTCTCATGGTTAGAGAAGTCTTACGGGTAAAAAAACTCTCAGAGGTGGAAAAATTCTCATGGGAAAAATGTCAAAACAGGTAAAAAAAGTCTCACAGGTAAAAAAAGTCTCACGGGTAAAAAAATATCTGACGGGTAAAAAAACAAAGTCTCAGAGGTTAAAAGTCCCATAGGTGAAAAATGTCTCACGGGAAAAAAAGCCTGATGAGTCAAAAAAGTCTGACGGGTAAAGAAATCTCATGGGTAAAAACTCTAACGGGTAAAATAGTCTCACAGGTAAAAAATGTCTCACGGGTAAAACAAATCTCACCTTTAAAAATTCTCGCGTGTAAAAAAAGTCTCATGGTTAGAGAAGTCTTACAGGTAAAAAAACTCTCAGAGGTGGAAAAATTCTCATGCGTAAAAAGTCTCATGGGTAAAAAAAGTCTGACAGGTAAAAAAAGTCTCACGGGAAAAAAATGTCTCACGGGTAAAAGAAATCATGGGTAAAAATTCTCACGGGTAAAATAACATCTGCCGGGTAAAAAAACAAAGTCTCAGAAATTAAAAGTCCCATAGGTAAAAAATGTCTCACGGGTAAAACAAATCTCACGTTTAAAAATTCTCGCGTGTAAAAAAAGTCTCATGGTTAGAGAAGTCTTACGGGTAAAAAAACTCTCAGAGGTGGAAAAATTCTCATGGGTAAAAAGTCTCACAGGTAATAAAAGTCTCATGGTTAAAAGGCTTACGGGTGAAAAGTCTCACAGGTAAAAATAGTCTCACGGGAAAAATTCTCATCGGTAAAAAGCCTCAAGGGTAAAAATTCCCGTGGGAAAAAAAAAGTCTCACGGGTAAAAGAAGTCATGGGTAAAAAAAGTCTCACAGGTAAAAAAAATCTCACGGGTAAAATAACATCTGACGGGTAAAAAACCAAAGTTTCAGAGTTTAAAAGTCCCATAGGTAAAAATTGTCTCACGGGAAAAAAAGCCTGATGAGTCAAAAAATCTGACCGGTAAAGAAATCTCATGGGTAAAAACTCTAACGGGTAAAATAGTCTCACAGGTAAAAAATGTCTCACGTTTAAGAATTCTCACGTGTAAAAAAAGTCTCATGGTTAGAGAAGTCTTACGGGTAAAAAAACTCTCAGAGGTGGAAAAATTCTCATGGGAAAAATGTCAACACAGGTAAAAAAAGTCTCACAGGTAAAAAAAGTCTCACGGGTAAAAAAACATCTGACGAGTAAAAAAACAAAGTCTCAGAGGTTAAAAGTCCCATAGGTGAAAAATGTCTCACGGGAAAAAAAGCCTGATGAGTCAAAAAAGTCTGACGGGTAAAGAAATCTCATGGGTAAAAACTCTAACGGGTAAAATAGTCTCACAGGTAAAAAATGTTTCACGGGTAAAACAAATTTCACGTTTAAAAATTCTCGCGTGTAAAAAAAGTCTCATGGTTAGAGAAGTCTTACGGGTAAAAAAACTCTCAGAGGTGGAAAAATTCTCATGGGTAAAAAAAGACTCACAGGTAAAAAAAGTCTCACGGGTAAAAAAACATTTGACGAGTAAAAAAACAAAGTCTCAGAGGTTAAAAGTCCCATAGGTGAAAAATGTCTCACGGGAAAAAAAGCCTGATGAGTCAAAAAAGTCTGACGGGTAAAGAAATCTCATGGGTAAAAACTCTAACGGGTAAAATAGTCTCACAGGTAAAAAATGTCTCACGGGTAAAACAAATCTCACGTTTAAGAATTCTCGCGTGTAAAAAAAGTCTCATGGTTAGAGAAGTCTTATGGGTAAAAAAACTCTCAGAGGTGGAAATATTCTCATGGGAAAAATGTCAACACAGGTAAAAAAAGTCTCACGGGTAAAAAAAGTCTCACGGGTAAAAAAATATCTGACGGGTAAAAAAACAAAGTCTCAGAGGTTAAAAGTCCCATAGGTGAAAAATGTCTCACGGGAAAAAAAGCCTGATGAGTCAAAAAAGTCTGACAGGTAAAGAAATCTCATGGGTAAAAACTCTAACGGGTAAAACAGTCTCACAGGTAAAAAATGTCACACGGGTAAAAGAAATTTCACTTTTAAAAATTCTCGCGTGTAAAAAAAGTCTCATGGTTAGAGAAGTCTTACGGGTAAAAAAATTCTCAGAGGTGGAAAAATTCTCATGGGTAAAAAGTCTCATGGGTAAAAAAAGTCTCACGGGTAAAAAAACATCTGACGAGTAATAAAACAAAGTCTCAGAGGTTAAAAGTCCCATAGGTAAAAAATGTCTCACGGGGAAAAAAGCCTGATGAGTCAAAAAAGTCTGACGGGTAAAGAAATCTCATGGGTAAAAACTCTAACGGGTAAAATAGTCTCACAGGTAAAAAATGTCTCACGGGTAAAATAAATCTCACGTTTAAAAATATCTGTCGTGTAAAAAAAGTCTCATGGTTAGAGAAGTCTTACGGGTAAAAAAACTCTCAGAGGTGGAAAAATTCTCATGCGAAAAATGTCAACACAGGTAAAAAAAGTCTCACAGGTAAAAAAAGTCTCACGGGTAAAAAAACATCTGACGCGTAAAAAACCAAAGTCTCAGAGGTTAAAAGTCCCATAGGTGAAAAATGTCTCACGGGAAAAAAAGCCTGATGAGTCAAAAAAGTCTGACGGGTAAAGAAATCTCATGGGTAAAAACTCTAACGGGTAAAAGGGTCTCACAGGTAAAAAATGTCTCACGGGTAAAACAAATCTCACCTTTAAAAATTCTCGCGTGTAAAAAAAGTCTCATGGTTAGAGAAGTCTTACAGGTAAAAAAACTCTCAGAGGTGGAAAAATTCTCATGGGAAAAATGTCAACACAGGTAAAAAAAGTCTCACAGGTAAAAAAAGTCTCACGGATAAAAAAATAACTGACGGGTAAAAAACCAAAATCTCAGAGGTTAAAAGTCCCATAGGTGAAAAATGTCTCACGGGAAAAAAAGCCTGATGAGTCAAAAAAGTCTGACAGGTAAAGAAATCTCATGGGTAAAAACTCTAACGGGTAAAATAGTCTCACAGGTAAAAAATGTCTCACGGGTAAAACAAATCTCACGTTTAAGAATTCTCGCGTGTAAAAAAAGTCTCATGGTTAGAGAAGTCTTACGGGTAAAAAACCTCTCAGAGGTGGAAAAATTCTCATGGGTAAAAAGTCTCATGGGTAAAAAAAGTCTCACGGGTAAAAAAACATCTGACGAGTAATAAAACCAAAGTCTCAGAGGTTAAAAGTCCCATAGGTGAAAAATGTCTCACGGGGAAAAAAGCCTGATGAGTCAAAAAAGTCTGACGGGTAAAGAAATCTCATGGGTAAAAACTCTAACGGGTAAAATAGTCTCACGGGTAAAAAATGTCTCACGGGTAAAACAAATCTCACGTTTAAAAATTCTTGCGTGTAAAAAAAGTCTCATGGTTAGAGAAGTCTTACAGGTAAAAAAACTCTCAGAGGTGGAAATATTCTCATGGGTAAAAAGTCTCATGGGTAAAAAAAGTCTCACGGGTAAAAAAACATCTGACGAGTAATAAAACAAAGTCTCAGAAATTAAAAGTCCCTTAGGTAAAAAATGTCTCACGGGGAAAAAAGCCTGATGAGTCAAAAAAGTCTGACGGGTAAAGAAATCTCATGGGTAAAAACTCTAACGGGTAAAATAGTCTCACAGGTAAAAAATGTCTCACGGGTAAAATAAATCTCACGTTTAAAAATTCTTGCGTGTAAAAAAAGTCTCATGGTTAGAGAAGTCTTACGGGTAAAAAAACTCTCAGAGGTGGAAAAATTCTCATGCGAAAAATGTCAACACAGGTAAAAAAAGTCTCACAGGTAAAAAAAGTCTCACGGGTAAAAAAACATCTGACGCGTAAAAAAACAAAGTCTCAGAGGTTAAAAGTCCCATAGGTGAAAAATGTCTCACGGGAAAAAAAGCCTGATGAGTCAAAAAAGTCTGACGGGTAAAGAAATCTCATGGGTAAAAACTCTAACGGGTAAAAGAGTCTCACAGGTAAAAAATGTCTCACGGTTAAAACAAATCTCACCTTTAAAAATTCTCGCGTGTAAAAAAAGTCTCATGGTTAGAGAAGTCTTACAGGTAAAAAAACTCTCAGAGGTGGAAAAATTCTCATGGGAAAAATGTCAACACAGGTAAAAAAAGTCTCACAGGTAAAAAAAGTCTCACGGATAAAAAAATAACTGACGGGTAAAAAACCAAAATCTCAGAGGTTAAAAGTCCCATAGGTGAAAAATGTCTCACGGGAAAAAAAGCCTGATGAGTCAAAAAAGTCTGACAGGTAAAGAAATCTCATGGGTAAAAACTCTAACGGGTAAAATAGTCTCACAGGTAAAAAATGTCTCACGGGTAAAACAAATCTCACGTTTAAGAATTCTCGCGTGTAAAAAAAGTCTCATGGTTAGAGAAGTCTTACGGGTAAAAAAAACTCTCAGAGGTGGAAAAATTCTCATGGGTAAAAAGTCTCATGGGTAAAAAAAGTCTCACAGGTAAAAACAGTCTCACGGGAAAAAATTCTCATTGGTAAAAAGCCTCACAGGTAAGATAAGTCTCATGGTTAAAAGTCTTATGGGTGAAAAGTCTCACAGGTAAAAATAGTCTCACGGGAAAAATTCTCATCGGTAAAAAGCCTCAAGGGTAAAAATTCCCGTGGGAAAAAAAAAGTCTCACGGGTAAAAGAAGTCATGGGTAAAAAAAGTCTCACAGGTAAAAAAAATCTCACGGGTAAAATAACATCTGACGGGTAAAAAACCAAAGTTTCAGAGTTTAAAAGTCCCATAGGTAAAAATTGTCTCACGGGAAAAAAAGCCTGATGAGTCAAAAAATCTGACGGGTAAAGAAATCTCATGGGTAAAAACTCTAACGGGTAAAATAGTCTCACAGGTAAAAAATGTCTCACGTTTAAGAATTCTCGCGTGTAAAAAAAGTATCATGGTTAGAGAAGTCTTACGGGTAAAAAAACTCTCAGAGGTGGAAAAATTCTCATGGGTAAAAAGTCTCATGGGTAAAAAAAGTCTCACGGGTAAAAAAACATCTGACGAGTAATAAAACAAAGTCTCAGAGGTTAAAAGTCCCATAGGTGAAAAATGTCTCACGGGGAAAAAAGCCTGATGAGTCAAAAAAGTCTCACGGGTAAAGAAATCTCATGGGTAAAAACTCTAACGGGTAAAATAGTCTCACAGGTAAAAAATGTCTCACGGGTAAAATAAATCTCACGTTTAAAAATTCTTGCGTGTAAAAAAAGTCTCATGGTTAGAGAAGTCTTACGGGTAAAAAAACTCTCAGAGGTGGAAAAATTCTCATGGGAAAAATGTCAACACAGGTAAAAAAAGTCTCACAGGTAAAAAAAGTCTCACGGGTAAAAAAACATCTGACGCGTAAAAAAACAAAGTCTCAGAGGTTAAAAGTCCCATATCTGAATAATGTCTCAGGGAAAAAAAGCCTGATGAGTCAAAAAAGTCTGACGGGTAAAGAAATCTCATGGGTAAAAACTCTAACGGGTAAAAGAGTCTCACAGGTAAAAAATGTCTCACGGGTAAAACAAATCTCACCTTTAAAAATTCTCGCGTGTAAAAAAAGTCTCATGGTTAGAGAAGTCTTACAGGTAAAAAAACTCTCAGAGGTGGAAAAATTCTCATGGGAAAAATGTCAACACAGGTAAAAAAAGTCTCACAGGTAAAAAAAGTCTCACGGATAAAAAAATAACTGACGGGTAAAAAACCAAAATCTCAGAGGTTAAAAGTCCCATAGGTGAAAAATGTCTCACGGGAAAAAAAGCCTGATGAGTCAAAAAAGTCTGACAGGTAAAGAAATCTCATGGGTAAAAACTCTAACGGGTAAAATAGTCTCACAGGTAAAAAATGTCTCACGGGTAAAACAAATCTCACGTTTAAGAATTCTCGCGTGTAAAAAAAGTCTCATGGTTAGAGAAGTCTTACGGGTAAAAAAAACTCTCAGAGGTGGAAAAATTCTCATGGGTAAAAAGTCTCATGGGTAAAAAAAGTCTCACAGGTAAAAACAGTCTCACGGGAAAAAATTCTCATTGGTAAAAAGCCTCACAGGTAAGATAAGTCTCATGGTTAAAAGTCTTATGGGTGAAAAGTCTCACAGGTAAAAATAGTCTCACGGGAAAAATTCTCATCGGTAAAAAGCCTCAAGGGTAAAAATTCCCGTGGGAAAAAAAAAGTCTCACGGGTAAAAGAAGTCATGGGTAAAAAAAGTCTCACAGGTAAAAAAAATCTCACGGGTAAAATAACATCTGACGGGTAAAAAACCAAAGTTTCAGAGTTTAAAAGTCCCATAGGTAAAAATTGTCTCACGGGAAAAAAAGCCTGATGAGTCAAAAAATCTGACCGGTAAAGAAATCTCATGGGTAAAAACTCTAACGGGTAAAATAGTCTCACAGGTAAAAAATGTCTCACGTTTAAGAATTCTCGCGTGTAAAAAAAGTATCATGGTTAGAGAAGTCTTACGGGTAAAAAAACTCTCAGAGGTGGAAAAATTCTCATGGGTAAAAAGTCTCATGGGTAAAAAAAGTCTCACAGGTAAAAAAAGTCTCACGGGTAAAAAAACATCTGACGGGTAAAAAAACAAAGTCTCAGAGGTTAAAAGTCCCATAGGTGAAAAATGTCTCACGGGAAAAAAAGCCTGATGAGTCAAAAAAGTCTGACGGGTAAAGAAATCTCATGGGTAAAAACTCTAACGGGTAAAATAGTCTCACAGGTAAAAAATGTCTCACGGGTAAAATAAATCTCACGTTTAAAAATTCTCGCGTGTAAAAAAAGTCTCATGGTTAGAGAAGTCTTACGGGTAAAAAAACTCTCAGAGGTGGAAAAATTCTCATGGGAAAAATGTCAACACAGGTAAAAAAAGTCTCACATGTAAAAAAAGTCTCACGGGTAAAAAAACATCTGACGAGTAAAAAAACAAAGTCTCAGAGGTTAAAAGTCCCATAGGTGAAAAATGTCTCACGGGAAAAAAAGCCTGATGAGTCAAAAAAGTCTGACGGGTAAAGAAATCTCATGGGTAAAAACTCTAACGGGTAAAATAGTCTCACAGGTAAAAAATGTCACACGGGTAAAAGAAATTTCACGTTTAAAAATTCTCACGTGTAAAAAAAGTCTCATGGTTAGAGAAGTCTTACGGGTAAAAAAACTCTCAGAGGTGGAAAAATTCTCATGGGTAAAAAAAGACTCACAGGTAAAAAAAGTCTCACGGGTAAAAAAACATTTGACGCGTGAAAAAACAAAGTCTCAGAGGTTAAAAGTCCCATAGGTGAAAAATGTCTCACGGGAAAAAAAGCCTGATGAGTCAAAAAAGTCTGACGGGTAAAGAAATCTCATGGGTAAAAACTCTAACGGGTAAAATAGTCTCACAGGTAAAAAATGTCTCACGGGTAAAATAAATCTCACGTTTAAAAATTCTTGCGTGTAAAAAAAGTCTCATGGTTAGAGAAGTCTTACGGGTAAAAAAACTCTCAGAGGTGGAAAAATTCTCATGCGAAAAATGTCAACACAGGTAAAAAAAGTCTCACAGGTAAAAAAAGTCTCACGGGTAAAAAAACATCTGACGCGTAAAAAAACAAAGTCTCAGAGGTTAAAAGTCCCATAGGTGAAAAATGTCTCACGGGAAAAAAAGCCTGATGAGTCAAAAAAGTCTGACGGGTAAAGAAATCTCATGGGTAAAAACTCTAACGGGTAAAAGAGTCTCACAGGTAAAAAATGTCTCACGGGTAAAACAAATCTCACCTTTAAAAATTCTCGCGTGTAAAAAAAGTCTCATGGTTAGAGAAGTCTTACAGGTAAAAAAACTCTCAGAGGTGGAAAAATTCTCATGGGAAAAATGTCAACACAGGTAAAAAAAGTCTCACAGGTAAAAAAAGTCTCACGGATAAAAAAATAACTGACGGGTAAAAAACCAAAATCTCAGAGGTTAAAAGTCCCATAGGTGAAAAATGTCTCACGGGAAAAAAAGCCTGATGAGTCAAAAAAGTCTGACAGGTAAAGAAATCTCATGGGTAAAAACTCTAACGGGTAAAATAGTCTCACAGGTAAAAAATGTCTCACGGGTAAAACAAATCTCACGTTTAAGAATTCTCGCGTGTAAAAAAAGTCTCATGGTTAGAGAAGTCTTACGGGTAAAAAAAACTCTCAGAGGTGGAAAAATTCTCATGGGTAAAAAGTCTCATGGGTAAAAAAAGTCTCACAGGTAAAAACAGTCTCACGGGAAAAAATTCTCATTGGTAAAAAGCCTCACAGGTAAGATAAGTCTCATGGTTAAAAGTCTTATGGGTGAAAAGTCTCACAGGTAAAAATAGTCTCACGGGAAAAATTCTCATCGGTAAAAAGCCTCAAGGGTAAAAATTCCCGTGGGAAAAAAAAAGTCTCACGGGTAAAAGAAGTCATGGGTAAAAAAAGTCTCACAGGTAAAAAAAATCTCACGGGTAAAATAACATCTGACGGGTAAAAAACCAAAGTTTCAGAGTTTAAAAGTCCCATAGGTAAAAATTGTCTCACGGGAAAAAAAGCCTGATGAGTCAAAAAATCTGACCGGTAAAGAAATCTCATGGGTAAAAACTCTAACGGGTAAAATAGTCTCACAGGTAAAAAATGTCTCACGTTTAAGAATTCTCGCGTGTAAAAAAAGTCTCATTTTTAGAGAAGTCTTACGGGTAAAAAAACTCTCAGAGGTGGAAAAATTCTCATGGGAAAAATGTCAACACAGGTAAAAAAAGTCTCACAGGTAAAAAAAGTCTCACGGGTAAAAAAACATCTGACGAGTAAAAAACCAAAGTCTCAGAGGTTAAAAGTCCCATAGGTGAAAAATGTCTCACGGGAAAAAAAGCCTGATGAGTCAAAAAAGTCTGACGGGTAAAGAAATCTCATGGGTAAAAACTCTAACGGGTAAAATAGTCTCACAGGTAAAAAATGTTTCACGGGTAAAACAAATTTCACGTTTAAAAATTCTCGCGTGTAAAAAAAGTCTCATGGTTAGAGAAGTCTTACGGGTAAAAAAACTCTCAGAGGTGGAAAAATTCTCATGGGTAAAAAAAGACTCACAGGTAAAAAAAGTCTCACGGGTAAAAAAACATTTGACGCGTGAAAAAACAAAGTCTCAGAGGTTAAAAGTCCCATAGGTGAAAAATGTCTCACGGGAAAAAAAGCCTGATGAGTCAAAAAAGTCTGACGGGTAAAGAAATCTCATGGGTAAAAACTCTAACGGGTAAAATAGTCTCACAGGTAAAAAATGTCTCACGGGTAAAACAAATCTCACGTTTAAGAATTCTCGCGTGTAAAAAAAGTCTCATGGTTAGAGAAGTCTTATGGGTAAAAAAACTCTCAGAGGTGGAAATATTCTCATGGGAAAAATGTCAACACAGGTAAAAAAAGTCTCACGGGTAAAAAAAGTCTCACGGGTAAAAAAATATCTGACGGGTAAAAAAACAAAGTCTCAGAGGTTAAAAGTCCCATAGGTGAAAAATGTCTCACGGGAAAAAAAGCCTGATGAGTCAAAAAAGTCTGACAGGTAAAGAAATCTCATGGGTAAAAACTCTAACGGGTAAAACAGTCTCACAGGTAAAAAATGTCACACGGGTAAAACAAATTTCACGTTTAAAAATTCTCGCGTGTAAAAAAAGTCTCATGGTTAGAGAAGTCTTACGGGTAAAAAAATTCTCAGAGGTGGAAAAATTCTCATGGGTAAAAAGTCTCATGGGTAAAAAAAGTCTCACGGGTAAAAAAACATCTGACGAGTAATAAAACAAAGTCTCAGAGGTTAAAAGTCCCATAGGTGAAAAATGTCTCACGGGGAAAAAAGCCTGATGAGTCAAAAAAGTCTGACGGGTAAAGAAATCTCATGGGTAAAAACTCTAACGGGTAAAATAGTCTCACAGGTAAAAAATGTCTCACGGGTAAAATAAATCTCACGTTTAAAAATTCTTGCGTGTAAAAAAAGTCTCATGGTTAGAGAAGTCTTACGGGTAAAAAAACTCTCAGAGGTGGAAAAATTCTCATGCGAAAAATGTCAACACAGGTAAAAAAAGTCTCACAGGTAAAAAAAGTCTCACGGGTAAAAAAACATCTGACGCGTAAAAAAACAAAGTCTCAGAGGTTAAAAGTCCCATAGCTGAATAATGTCTCAGGGAAAAAAAGCCTGATGAGTCAAAAAAGTCTGACGGGTAAAGAAATCTCATGGGTAAAAACTCTAACGGGTAAAATAGTCTCACAGGTAAAAAATGTCTCACGGGTAAAACAAATCTCACCTTTAAAAATTCTCGCGTGTAAAAAAAGTCTCATGGTTAGAGAAGTCTTACAGGTAAAAAAACTCTCAGAGGTGGAAAAATTCTCATGGGAAAAATGTCAACACAGGTAAAAAAAGTCTCACAGGTAAAAAAAGTCTCACGGATAAAAAAATAACTGACGGGTAAAAAAACCAAAATCTCAGAGGTTAAAAGTCCCATAGGTGAAAAATGTCTCACGGGAAAAAAAGCCTGATGAGTCAAAAAAGTCTGACAGGTAAAGAAATCTCATGGGTAAAAACTCTAACGGGTAAAATAGTCTCACAGGTAAAAAATGTCTCACGTTTAAGAATTCTCGCGTGTAAAAAAAGTCTCATGGTTAGAGAAGTCTTACGGGTAAAAAAACTCTCAGAGGTGGAAAAATTCTCATGGGTAAAAAGTCTCATGGGTAAAAAAAGTCTCACAGGTAAAAAAAGTCTCACGGGTAAAAAAACATCTGACGGGTAAAAAAACAAAGTCTCAGAGGTTAAAAGTCCCATAGGTGAAAAATGTCTCACGGGAAAAAAAGCCTGATGAGTCAAAAAAGTCTGACGGGTAAAGAAATCTCATGGGTAAAAACTCTAACGGGTAAAATAGTTTCACGGGTAAAAAATGTCTCACGGGTAAAACAAATCTCACGTTTAAAAATTCTTGCGTGTAAAAAAAGTCTCATGGTTAGAGAAGTCTTACAGGTAAAAAAACTCTCAGAGGTGGAAATATTCTCATGGGAAAAATGTCAACACAGGTAAAAAAAGTCTCACGGGTAAAAAAAGTCTCACAGGTAAAAAAATATCTGACAGGTAAAAAAACAAAGTCTCAGAGGTTAAAAGTCCCATAGGTGAAAAATGTCTCACGGGAAAAAAAGCCTGATGAGTCAAAAAAGTCTGACGGGTAAAGAAATCTCATGGGTAAAAACTCTAACGGGTAAAATAGTCTCACGGGTAAAAAATGTCTCACAGATAAAATAAATCTCACGTTTAAAAATTCTTGCGTGTAAAAAAAGTCTCATGTTTAGAGAAGTCTTACGGGTAAAAAAACTCTCAGAGGTGGAAAAATTCTCATGGGAAAAATGTCAACACAGGTAAAAAAATCTCACGGGTAAAAAAAGTCTCACGGATAAAAAAATAACTGACGGGTAAAAAACCAAAATCTCAGAAGTTAAAAGTCCCATAGGTGAAAAATGTCTCACGGGAAAAAAAGCCTGATGAGTCAAAAAAGTCTGACAGGTAAAGAAATCTCATGGGTAAAAACTCTAACGGGTAAAATAGTCTCACAGGTAAAAAATGTCACACGGGTAAAAAAAATTTCACGTTTAAAAATTCTCGCGTGTAAAAAAAGTCTCATTTTTAGAGAAGTCTTACGGGTAAGAAAACTCTCAGAGGTGGAAAAATTCTCATGCGTAAAAAGTCTCATGGGTAAAAAAAGTCTGACAGGTAAAAAAAGTCTCACGGGAAAAAAAAGTCTCACGGGTAAAAGAAATCATGGGTAAAAATTCTCACGGGTAAAATAACATCTGCCGGGTTAAAAAACAAAGTCTCAGAAATTAAAAGTCCCATAGGTGAAAAATGTCTCACGGGAAAAAAAGCCTGATGAGTCAAAAAAGTCTGACGGGTAAAGAAATCTCATGGGTAAAAACTCTAACGGGTAAAATAGTCTCACGGGTAAAAAATGTCTCACGGGTAAAATAAATCTCACGTTTAAAAATTCTCGCGTGTAAAAAAAGTCTCATGGTTAGAGAAGTCTTACGGGTAAAAAAACTCTCAGAGGTGGAAAAATTCTCATGGGTAAAAAAAGTCTCACAGGTAAAAAAAGTCTCACGGGTAAAAAAACATTTGACGCGTGAAAAAACAAAGTCTCAGAGGTTAAAAGTCCCATAGGTGAAAAATGTCTCACGGGAAAAAAAGCCTGATGAGTCAAAAAAGTCTGACGGGTAAAGAAATCTCATGGGTAAAAACTCTAACGGGTAAAATAGTTTCACGGGTAAAAAATGTCTCACGGGTAAAACAAATCTCACGTTTAAAAATTCTTGCGTGTAAAAAAAGTCTCAAGGTTAGAGAAGTCTTTCGGGTAAAAAAACTCTCAGAGGTGGAAAAATTCTCATGGGAAAAAAAAGTCTCACAGGTAAAAAAAGTCTCACGGGTAAAAAAACATCTGACGGGTAAAAAACCAAAGTCTCAGAGGTTAAAAGTCCCATAGGTGAAAAATGTCTCACGGGAAAAAAAGCCTGATGAGTCAAAAAAGTCTGACGGGTAAAGAAATCTCATGGGTAAAAACTCTAACGGGTAAAATAGTCTCACAGGTAAAAAATGTCTCACGGGTAAAACAAATCTCACGTTTAAGAATTCTCGCGTGTAAAAAAAGTCTCATGGTTAGAGAAGTCTTACGGGTAAAAAAACTCTCAGAGGTGGAAAAATTCTCATGGGTAAAAAGTCTCATGGGTAAAAAAAGTCTCACAGATAAAAAAAGTCTCACGGGTAAAATAACATCTGCCGGGTAAAAAAACAAAGTCTCAGAGGTTAAAATTCCCATAGGTGAAAAATGTCTCACGGGAAAAAAAGCCTGATGAGTCAAAAAAGTCTGACGGGTAAAGAAATCTCATGGGTAAAAACTCTAACGGGTAAAATAGTCTCACAGGTAAAAAATGTCACACGGGTAAAACAAATTTCACGTTTAAAAATTCTCGCGTGTAAAAAAAGTCTCATGGTTAGAGAAGTCTTACGGGTAAAAAAATTCTCAGAGGTGGAAAAATTCTCATGGGTAAAAAGTCTCATGGGTAAAAAAAGTCTCACGGGTAAAAAAACATCTGACGAGTAATAAAACAAAGTCTCAGAGGTTAAAAGTCCCATAGGTGAAAAATGTCTCACGGGGAAAAAGGCCTGATGAGTCAAAAAAGTCTGACAGATAAAGAAATCTCATGGGTAAAAACTCTAACGGGTAAAATAGTCTCACAGGTAAAAAATGTCACACGGGTAAAACAAATTTCAGGTTTAAAAATTCTCGCGTGTAAAAAAAGTCTCATGGTTAGAGAAGTCTTACGGGTAAAAAAACTCTCAGAGGTGGAAAAATTCTCATGGGAAAAAAAAGTCTCTTGGGTAAAAAAAGTCTCACGGGTAAAAAAACATCTGACGGGTAAAAAACCAAAGTCTCAGAGGTTAAAAGTCCCATAGGTAAAAAATGTCTCACGGCAAAAAAAGCCTGATGAGTCAAAAAAGTCTGACGGGTAAACAAATCTCATGGGTAAAAACTCTAACGGGTAAAATAGTCTCACAGGTAAAAAATGTCTCACGGGTAAAACAAATCTCACCTTTAAAAATTCTCGCGTGTAAAAAAAGTCTCATGGTTAGAGAAGTCTTTCGGGTAAAAAAACTCTCAGAGGTGGAAAAATTCTCATGCGTAAAAAGTCTCATGGGTAAAAAAAGTCTGACAGGTAAAAAAAGTCTCACGGGAAAAAAAAGTCTCACGGGTAAAAGAAGTCATGGGTAAAAATTCTCACGGGTAAAATAACATCTGCCGGGTTAAAAAACAAAGTCTCAGAAATTAAAAGTCCCTTAGGTAAAAAATGTCTCACAGGAAAAAAAGCCTGATGAGTCAAAAAAGTCTGACGGGTAAAGAAATCTCATGGTTAAAAACTCTAACGGTTAAAATAGTCTCACAGGTAAAAAATGTCTCACAGGTAAATCAAATCTCACGTTTAAAAATTCTTGCGTGTAAAAAAAGTCTCATTTTTAGAGAAGTCTTACGGGTAAAAAAACTCTCAGAGGTGGAAAAATTCTCATGGGAAAAATGTCAACACAGGTAAAAAAAGTCTCACAGGTAAAAAAAGTTTCACGGGTAAAAAAATATCTGACGGGTAAAAAACCAAAGTCTCAGAGGTTAAAAGTCCCATAGGTGAAAAATGTCTCACGGGAAAAAAAGCCTGATGAGTCAAAAAAGTCTGACGGGTAAAGAAATCTCATGGGTAAAAACTCTAACGGGTAAAATAGTCTCACAGGTAAAAAATGTCTCACGGGTAAAATAAATCTCACGTTTAAAAATTCTCGCGTGTAAAAAAAGTCTCATTTTTAGAGAAGTCTTACGTGTAAAAAAACTCTCAGAGGTGGAAAAATTCTCATGGCTAAAAAGTCTCATGGGTAAAAAAAGTCTCACAGGTAAAAACAGTCTCACGGGAAAAAATTCTCATTGGTAAAAAGCCTCACAGGTAAAAAAAGTCTCATGGTTAAAAGTCTTACGGGTGAAAAGTCTCACAGGTAAAAATAGTCTCACGGGAAAAATTCTCATGGGTAAAAAGCCTCAAGGGTAAAAATTCCCGTGGGAAAAAAAAAGTCTCACGGGTAAAAGAAGTCATGGGTAAAAAAAGTCTCACAGGTAAAAAAAATCTCACGGGTAAAATAACATCTGACGGGTAAAAAACCAAAGTTTCAGATGTTAAAAGTCCCATAGGTAAAAATTGTCTCACGGGAAAAAAAGCCTGATGAGTCAAAAAATCTGACCGGTAAAGAAATCTCATGGGTAAAAACTCTAACGGGTAAAATAGTCTCACAGGTAAAAAATGTCTCACGTTTAAGAATTCTCGCGTGTAAAAAAAGTCTCATGGTTAGAGAAGTCTTACGGGTAAAAAAAACTCTCAGAGGTGGAAAAATTCTCATGGGTAAAAAGTCTCATGGGTAAAAAAAGTCTCACAGGTAAAAAAAGTCTCACGGGTAAAAAAACATCTGCCGGGTAAAAAACCAAAGTCTCAGAGGTTAAAAGTCCCTTAGGTAAAAAATGTCTCACGGGAAAAAAAGCCCGATGAGTCAAAAAAGTCTGACGGGTAAACAAATCTCATGGGTAAAAACTCTAACGGGTAAAATAGTCTCACAGGTAAAAAATGTCTCACGGGTAAAACAAATCTCACCTTTAAAAATTCTCGCGTGTAAAAAAAGTCTCATGGTTAGAGAAGTCTTACGGGTAAAAAAACTCTCAGAGGTGGAAAAATTCTCATGGGAAAAATGTCAACACAGGTAAAAAAAGTCTCACAGGTAAAAAAAGTCTCACGGGTAAAAAAACATCTGACGAGTAAAAAACCAAAGTCTCAGAGGTTAAAAGTCCCATAGGTGAAAAATGTCTCACGGGAAAAAAAGCCTGATGAGTCAAAAAGTCTGACGGGTAAAGAAATCTCATGGGTAAAAACTCTAACGGGTAAAATAGTCTCACAGGTAAAAAATGTCTCACGGGTAAAATAAATCTCACGTTTAAAAATTCTCGCGTGTAAAAAAAGTCTCATTTTTAGAGAAGTCTTACGTGTAAAAAAACTCTCAGAGGTGGAAAAATTCTCATGGCTAAAAAGTCTCATGGGTAAAAAAAGTCTCACAGGTAAAAACAGTCTCACGGGAAAAAATTCTCATTGGTAAAAAGCCTCACAGGTAAAAAAAGTCTCATGGTTAAAAGTCTTACGGGTGAAAAGTCTCACAGGTAAAAATAGTCTCACGGGAAAAATTCTCATGGGTAAAAAGCCTCAAGGGTAAAAATTCCCGTGGGAAAAAAAAAGTCTCACGGGTAAAAGAAGTCATGGGTAAAAAAAGTCTCACAGGTAAAAAAAATCTCACGGGTAAAATAACATCTGACGGGTAAAAAACCAAAGTTTCAGATGTTAAAAGTCCCATAGGTAAAAATTGTCTCACGGGAAAAAAAGCCTGATGAGTCAAAAAATCTGACCGGTAAAGAAATCTCATGGGTAAAAACTCTAACGGGTAAAATAGTCTCACAGGTAAAAAATGTCTCACGTTTAAGAATTCTCGCGTGTAAAAAAAGTCTCATGGTTAGAGAAGTCTTACGGGTAAAAAAAACTCTCAGAGGTGGAAAAATTCTCATGGGTAAAAAGTCTCATGGGTAAAAAAAGTCTCACGGGTAAAAAAACATCTGCCGGGTAAAAAACCAAAGTCTCAGAGGTTAAAAGTCCCTTAGGTAAAAAATGTCTCACGGGAAAAAAAGCCCGATGAGTCAAAAAAGTCTGACGGGTAAACAAATCTCATGGGTAAAAACTCTAACGGGTAAAATAGTCTCACAGGTAAAAAATGTCTCACGGGTAAAACAAATCTCACCTTTAAAAATTCTCGCGTGTAAAAAAAGTCTCATGGTTAGAGAAGTCTTACGGGTAAAAAAACTCTCAGAGGTGGAAAAATTCTCATGGGAAAAATGTCAACACAGGTAAAAAAAGTCTCACAGGTAAAAAAAGTCTCACGGGTAAAAAAACATCTGACGAGTAAAAAACCAAAGTCTCAGAGGTTAAAAGTCCCATAGGTGAAAAATGTCTCACGGGAAAAAAAGCCTGATGAGTCAAAAAAGTCTGACAGGTAAAGAAATCTCATGGGTAAAAACTCTAACGGGTAAAATAGTCTCACAGGTAAAAAATGTCACACGGGTAAAACAAATTTCACGTTTAAAAATTCTCGCGTGTAAAAAAAAGTCTAATTTTTAGAGAAGTCTTACGAGTAAGAAAACTCTCAGAGGTGGAAAAATTCTCATGCGTAAAAAGTCTCATGGGTAAAAAAAGTCTCACGGGAAAAAAAAGTCTCACGGGTAAAAGAAGTCATGGGTAAAAATTCTCACGGGTAAAATAACATCTGCCGGGTTAAAAAACAAAGTCTCAGAAATTAAAAGTCCCTTAGGTAAAAAATGTCTCACAGGAAAAAAAGCCTGATGAGTCAAAAAAGTCTGACGGGTAAAGAAATCTCATGGTTAAAAACTCTAACGGTTAAAATAGTCTCACAGGTAAAAAATGTCTCACAGGTAAATCAAATCTCACGTTTAAAAATTCTTGCGTGTAAAAAAAGTCTCATTTTTAGAGAAGTCTTACGGGTAAAAAAACTCTCAGAGGTGGAAAAATTCTCATGGGAAAAATGTCAACACAGGTAAAAAAAGTCTCACAGGTAAAAAAAGTCTCACGGGTAAAAAAATATCTGACGGGTAAAAAAACAAAGTCTCAGAGGTTAAAAGTCCCATAGGTGAAAAATGTCTCACGGGAAAAAAAGCCTGATGAGTCAAAAAAGTCTGACGGGTAAAGAAATCTCATGGGTAAAAACTCTAACGGGTAAAATAGTCTCACAGGTAAAAAATGTCTCACGGGTAAAATAAATCTCACGTTTAAAAATTCTCGCGTGTAAAAAAAGTCTCATTTTTAGAGAAGTCTTACGTGTAAAAAAACTCTCAGAGGTGGAAAAATTCTCATGGGTAAAAAGTCTCATGGGTAAAAAAAGTCTCACAGGTAAAAACAGTCTCACGGGAAAAAATTCTCATTGGTAAAAAGCCTCACAGGTAAAAAAAGTCTCATGGTTAAAAGTCTTACGGGTGAAAAGTCTCACAGGTAAAAATAGTCTCACGGGAAAAATTCTCATGGGTAAAAAGCCTCAAGGGTAAAAATTCCCGTGGGAAAAAAAAAGTCTCACGGGTAAAAGAAGTCATGGGTAAAAAAAGTCTCACAGGTAAAAAAAATCTCACGGGTAAAATAACATCTGACGGGTAAAAAACCAAAGTTTCAGAGGTTAAAAGTCCCATAGGTAAAAATTGTCTCACGGGAAAAAAAGCCTGATGAGTCAAAAAATCTGACCGGTAAAGAAATCTCATGGGTAAAAACTCTAACGGGTAAAATAGTCTCACAGGTAAAAAATGTCTCACGTTTAAGAATTCTCGCGTGTAAAAAAAGTCTCATGGTTAGAGAAGTCTTACGGGTAAAAAAAACTCTCAGAGGTGGAAAAATTCTCATGGGTAAAAAGTCTCATGGGTAAAAAAAGTCTCACGGGTAAAAAAACATCTGCCGGGTAAAAAACCAAAGTCTCAGAGGTTAAAAGTCCCTTAGGTAAAAAATGTCTCACGGGAAAAAAAGCCCGATGAGTCAAAAAAGTCTGACGGGTAAACAAATCTCATGGGTAAAAACTCTAACGGGTAAAATAGTCTCACAGGTAAAAAATGTCTCACGGGTAAAACAAATCTCACCTTTAAAAATTCTCGCGTGTAAAAAAAGTCTCATGGTTAGAGAAGTCTTACGGGTAAAAAAACTCTCAGAGGTGGAAAAATTCTCATGGGAAAAATGTCAACACAGGTAAAAAAAGTCTCACAGGTAAAAAAAGTCTCACGGGTAAAAAAACATCTGACGAGTAAAAAACCAAAGTCTCAGAGGTTAAAAGTCCCATAGGTGAAAAATGTCTCACGGGAAAAAAAGCCTGATGAGTCAAAAAAGTCTGACAGGTAAAGAAATCTCATGGGTAAAAACTCTAACGGGTAAAATAGTCTCACAGGTAAAAAATGTCACACGGGTAAAACAAATTTCACGTTTAAAAATTCTCGCGTGTAAAAAAAAGTCTAATTTTTAGAGAAGTCTTACGAGTAAGAAAACTCTCAGAGGTGGAAAAATTCTCATGCGTAAAAAGTCTCATGGGTAAAAAAAGTCTCACGGGAAAAAAAAGTCTCACGGGTAAAAGAAGTCATGGGTAAAAATTCTCACGGGTAAAATAACATCTGCCGGGTTAAAAAACAAAGTCTCAGAAATTAAAAGTCCCTTAGGTAAAAAATGTCTCACAGGAAAAAAAGCCTGATGAGTCAAAAAAGTCTGACGGGTAAAGAAATCTCATGGTTAAAAACTCTAACGGTTAAAATAGTCTCACAGGTAAAAAATGTCTCACAGGTAAATCAAATCTCACGTTTAAAAATTCTTGCGTGTAAAAAAAGTCTCATTTTTAGAGAAGTCTTACGGGTAAAAAAACTCTCAGAGGTGGAAAAATTCTCATGGGAAAAATGTCAACACAGGTAAAAAAAGTCTCACAGGTAAAAAAAGTCTCACGGGTAAAAAAATATCTGACGGGTAAAAAAACAAAGTCTCAGAGGTTAAAAGTCCCATAGGTGAAAAATGTCTCACGGGAAAAAAAGCCTGATGAGTCAAAAAAGTCTGACGGGTAAAGAAATCTCATGGGTAAAAACTCTAACGGGTAAAATAGTCTCACAGGTAAAAAATGTCTCACGGGTAAAATAAATCTCACGTTTAAAAATTCTCGCGTGTAAAAAAAGTCTCATTTTTAGAGAAGTCTTACGTGTAAAAAAACTCTCAGAGGTGGAAAAATTCTCATGGCTAAAAAGTCTCATGGGTAAAAAAAGTCTCACAGGTAAAAACAGTCTCACGGGAAAAAATTCTCATTGGTAAAAAGCCTCACAGGTAAAAAAAGTCTCATGGTTAAAAGTCTTACGGGTGAAAAGTCTCACAGGTAAAAATAGTCTCACGGGAAAAATTCTCATGGGTAAAAAGCCTCAAGGGTAAAAATTCCCGTGGGAAAAAAAAAGTCTCACGGGTAAAAGAAGTCATGGGTAAAAAAAGTCTCACAGGTAAAAAAAATCTCACGGGTAAAATAACATCTGACGGGTAAAAAACCAAAGTTTCAGATGTTAAAAGTCCCATAGGTAAAAATTGTCTCACGGGAAAAAAAGCCTGATGAGTCAAAAAATCTGACCGGTAAAGAAATCTCATGGGTAAAAACTCTAACGGGTAAAATAGTCTCACAGGTAAAAAATGTCTCACGTTTAAGAATTCTCGCGTGTAAAAAAAGTCTCATGGTTAGAGAAGTCTTACGGGTAAAAAAAACTCTCAGAGGTGGAAAAATTCTCATGGGTAAAAAGTCTCATGGGTAAAAAAAGTCTCACAGGTAAAAAAAGTCTCACGGGTAAAAAAACATCTGCCGGGTAAAAAACCAAAGTCTCAGAGGTTAAAAGTCCCATAGGTGAAAAATGTCTCACGGGAAAAAAAGCCCGATGAGTCAAAAAAGTCTGACGGGTAAACAAATCTCATGGGTAAAAACTCTAACGGGTAAAATAGTCTCACAGGTAAAAAATGTCTCACGGGTAAAACAAATCTCACCTTTAAAAATTCTCGCGTGTAAAAAAAGTCTCATGGTTAGAGAAGTCTTACGGGTAAAAAAACTCTCAGAGGTGGAAAAATTCTCATGGGAAAAATGTCAACACAGGTAAAAAAAGTCTCACAGGTAAAAAAAGTCTCACGGGTAAAAAAACATCTGACGAGTAAAAAACCAAAGTCTCAGAGGTTAAAAGTCCCATAGGTGAAAAATGTCTCACGGGAAAAAAAGCCTGATGAGTCAAAAAAGTCTGACGGGTAAAGAAATCTCATGGGTAAAAACTCTAACGGGTAAAATAGTCTCACAGGTAAAAAATGTCTCACGGGTAAAATAAATCTCACGTTTAAAAATTCTCGCGTGTAAAAAAAGTCTCATTTTTAGAGAAGTCTTACGTGTAAAAAAACTCTCAGAGGTGGAAAAATTCTCATGGCTAAAAAGTCTCATGGGTAAAAAAAGTCTCACAGGTAAAAACAGTCTCACGGGAAAAAATTCTCATTGGTAAAAAGCCTCACAGGTAAAAAAAGTCTCATGGTTAAAAGTCTTACGGGTGAAAAGTCTCACAGGTAAAAATAGTCTCACGGGAAAAATTCTCATGGGTAAAAAGCCTCAAGGGTAAAAATTCCCGTGGGAAAAAAAAAGTCTCACGGGTAAAAGAAGTCATGGGTAAAAAAAGTCTCACAGGTAAAAAAAATCTCACGGGTAAAATAACATCTGACGGGTAAAAAACCAAAGTTTCAGATGTTAAAAGTCCCATAGGTAAAAATTGTCTCACGGGAAAAAAAGCCTGATGAGTCAAAAAATCTGACCGGTAAAGAAATCTCATGGGTAAAAACTCTAACGGGTAAAATAGTCTCACAGGTAAAAAATGTCTCACGTTTAAGAATTCTCGCGTGTAAAAAAAGTCTCATGGTTAGAGAAGTCTTACAGGTAAAAAAAACTCTCAGAGGTGGAAAAATTCTCATGGGTAAAAAGTCTCATGGGTAAAAAAAGTCTCACGGGTAAAAAAACATCTGCCGGGTAAAAAACCAAAGTCTCAGAGGTTAAAAGTCCCTTAGGTAAAAAATGTCTCACGGGAAAAAAAGCCCGATGAGTCAAAAAAGTCTGACGGGTAAACAAATCTCATGGGTAAAAACTCTAACGGGTAAAATAGTCTCACAGGTAAAAAATGTCTCACGGGTAAAACAAATCTCACCTTTAAAAATTCTCGCGTGTAAAAAAAGTCTCATGGTTAGAGAAGTCTTACGGGTAAAAAAACTCTCAGAGGTGGAAAAATTCTCATGGGAAAAATGTCAACACAGGTAAAAAAAGTCTCACAGGTAAAAAAAGTCTCACGGGTAAAAAAACATCTGACGAGTAAAAAACCAAAGTCTCAGAGGTTAAAAGTCCCATAGGTGAAAAATGTCTCACGGGAAAAAAAGCCTGATGAGTCAAAAAAGTCTGACAGGTAAAGAAATCTCATGGGTAAAAACTCTAACGGGTAAAATAGTCTCACAGGTAAAAAATGTCACACGGGTAAAACAAATTTCACGTTTAAAAATTCTCGCGTGTAAAAAAAAGTCTAATTTTTAGAGAAGTCTTACGAGTAAGAAAACTCTCAGAGGTGGAAAAATTCTCATGCGTAAAAAGTCTCATGGGTAAAAAAAGTCTCACGGGAAAAAAAAGTCTCACGGGTAAAAGAAGTCATGGGTAAAAATTCTCACGGGTAAAATAACATCTGCCGGGTTAAAAAACAAAGTCTCAGAAATTAAAAGTCCCTTAGGTAAAAAATGTCTCACAGGAAAAAAAGCCTGATGAGTCAAAAAAGTCTGACGGGTAAAGAAATCTCATGGTTAAAAACTCTAACGGTTAAAATAGTCTCACAGGTAAAAAATGTCTCACAGGTAAATCAAATCTCACGTTTAAAAATTCTTGCGTGTAAAAAAAGTCTCATTTTTAGAGAAGTCTTACGGGTAAAAAAACTCTCAGAGGTGGAAAAATTCTCATGGGAAAAATGTCAACACAGGTAAAAAAAGTCTCACAGGTAAAAAAAGTCTCACGGGTAAAAAAATATCTGACGGGTAAAAAAACAAAGTCTCAGAGGTTAAAAGTCCCATAGGTGAAAAATGTCTCACGGGAAAAAAAGCCTGATGAGTCAAAAAAGTCTGACGGGTAAAGAAATCTCATGGGTAAAAACTCTAACGGGTAAAATAGTCTCACAGGTAAAAAATGTCTCACGGGTAAAATAAATCTCACGTTTAAAAATTCTCGCGTGTAAAAAAAGTCTCATTTTTAGAGAAGTCTTACGTGTAAAAAAACTCTCAGAGGTGGAAAAATTCTCATGGGTAAAAAGTCTCATGGGTAAAAAAAGTCTCACAGGTAAAAACAGTCTCACGGGAAAAAATTCTCATTGGTAAAAAGCCTCACAGGTAAAAAAAGTCTCATGGTTAAAAGTCTTACGGGTGAAAAGTCTCACAGGTAAAAATAGTCTCACGGGAAAAATTCTCATGGGTAAAAAGCCTCAAGGGTAAAAATTCCCGTGGGAAAAAAAAAGTCTCACGGGTAAAAGAAGTCATGGGTAAAAAAAGTCTCACAGGTAAAAAAAATCTCACGGGTAAAATAACATCTGACGGGTAAAAAACCAAAGTTTCAGAGGTTAAAAGTCCCATAGGTAAAAATTGTCTCACGGGAAAAAAAGCCTGATGAGTCAAAAAATCTGACCGGTAAAGAAATCTCATGGGTAAAAACTCTAACGGGTAAAATAGTCTCACAGGTAAAAAATGTCTCACGTTTAAGAATTCTCGCGTGTAAAAAAAGTCTCATGGTTAGAGAAGTCTTACGGGTAAAAAAAACTCTCAGAGGTGGAAAAATTCTCATGGGTAAAAAGTCTCATGGGTAAAAAAAGTCTCACGGGTAAAAAAACATCTGCCGGGTAAAAAACCAAAGTCTCAGAGGTTAAAAGTCCCTTAGGTAAAAAATGTCTCACGGGAAAAAAAGCCCGATGAGTCAAAAAAGTCTGACGGGTAAACAAATCTCATGGGTAAAAACTCTAACGGGTAAAATAGTCTCACAGGTAAAAAATGTCTCACGGGTAAAACAAATCTCACCTTTAAAAATTCTCGCGTGTAAAAAAAGTCTCATGGTTAGAGAAGTCTTACGGGTAAAAAAACTCTCAGAGGTGGAAAAATTCTCATGGGAAAAATGTCAACACAGGTAAAAAAAGTCTCACAGGTAAAAAAAGTCTCACGGGTAAAAAAACATCTGACGAGTAAAAAACCAAAGTCTCAGAGGTTAAAAGTCCCATAGGTGAAAAATGTCTCACGGGAAAAAAAGCCTGATGAGTCAAAAAAGTCTGACAGGTAAAGAAATCTCATGGGTAAAAACTCTAACGGGTAAAATAGTCTCACAGGTAAAAAATGTCACACGGGTAAAACAAATTTCACGTTTAAAAATTCTCGCGTGTAAAAAAAAGTCTAATTTTTAGAGAAGTCTTACGAGTAAGAAAACTCTCAGAGGTGGAAAAATTCTCATGCGTAAAAAGTCTCATGGGTAAAAAAAGTCTCACGGGAAAAAAAAGTCTCACGGGTAAAAGAAGTCATGGGTAAAAATTCTCACGGGTAAAATAACATCTGCCGGGTTAAAAAACAAAGTCTCAGAAATTAAAAGTCCCTTAGGTAAAAAATGTCTCACAGGAAAAAAAGCCTGATGAGTCAAAAAAGTCTGACGGGTAAAGAAATCTCATGGTTAAAAACTCTAACGGTTAAAATAGTCTCACAGGTAAAAAATGTCTCACAGGTAAATCAAATCTCACGTTTAAAAATTCTTGCGTGTAAAAAAAGTCTCATTTTTAGAGAAGTCTTACGGGTAAAAAAACTCTCAGAGGTGGAAAAATTCTCATGGGAAAAATGTCAACACAGGTAAAAAAAGTCTCACAGGTAAAAAAAGTCTCACGGGTAAAAAAATATCTGACGGGTAAAAAAACAAAGTCTCAGAGGTTAAAAGTCCCATAGGTGAAAAATGTCTCACGGGAAAAAAAGCCTGATGAGTCAAAAAAGTCTGACGGGTAAAGAAATCTCATGGGTAAAAACTCTAACGGGTAAAATAGTCTCACAGGTAAAAAATGTCTCACGGGTAAAATAAATCTCACGTTTAAAAATTCTCGCGTGTAAAAAAAGTCTCATTTTTAGAGAAGTCTTACGTGTAAAAAAACTCTCAGAGGTGGAAAAATTCTCATGGCTAAAAAGTCTCATGGGTAAAAAAAGTCTCACAGGTAAAAACAGTCTCACGGGAAAAAATTCTCATTGGTAAAAAGCCTCACAGGTAAAAAAAGTCTCATGGTTAAAAGTCTTACGGGTGAAAAGTCTCACAGGTAAAAATAGTCTCACGGGAAAAATTCTCATGGGTAAAAAGCCTCAAGGGTAAAAATTCCCGTGGGAAAAAAAAAGTCTCACGGGTAAAAGAAGTCATGGGTAAAAAAAGTCTCACAGGTAAAAAAAATCTCACGGGTAAAAAAACATCTGACGGGTAAAAAACCAAAGTCTCAGAGGTTAAAAGTCCCATAGGTGAAAAATGTCTCACGGGAAAAAAAGCCTGATGAGTCAAAAAATCTGACCGGTAAAGAAATCTCATGGGTAAAAACTCTAACGGGTAAAATAGTCTCACAGGTAAAAAATGTCTCACGTTTAAGAATTCTCGCGTGTAAAAAAAGTCTCATGGTTAGAGAAGTCTTACGGGTAAAAAAACTCTCAGAGGTGGAAAAATTCTCATGGGTAAAAAGTCTCATGGGTAAAAAAAGTCTCACAGGTAAAAACAGTCTCACGGGAAAAAATTCTCATTGGTAAAAAGCCTCACAGGTAAAAAAAGTCTCATGGTTAAAAGTCTTACGGGTGAAAAGTCTCACAGGTAAAAATAGTCTCACGGGAAAAATTCTCATGGGTAAAAAGCCTCAAGGGTAAAAATTCCCGTGGGAAAAAAAAAGTCTCACGGGTAAAAGAAGTCATGGGTAAAAAAAGTCTCACAGGTAAAAAAAATCTCACGGGTAAAATAACATCTGACGGGTAAAAAACCAAAGTTTCAGAGGTTAAAAGTCCCATAGGTAAAAATTGTCTCACGGGAAAAAAAGCCTGATGAGTCAAAAAATCTGACCGGTAAAGAAATCTCATGGGTAAAAACTCTAACGGGTAAAATAGTCTCACAGGTAAAAAATGTCTCACGTTTAAGAATTCTCGCGTGTAAAAAAAGTCTCATGGTTAGAGAAGTCTTACGGGTAAAAAAAACTCTCAGAGGTGGAAAAATTCTCATGGGTAAAAAGTCTCATGGGTAAAAAAAGTCTCACGGGTAAAAAAACATCTGCCGGGTAAAAAACCAAAGTCTCAGAGGTTAAAAGTCCCTTAGGTAAAAAATGTCTCACGGGAAAAAAAGCCCGATGAGTCAAAAAAGTCTGACGGGTAAACAAATCTCATGGGTAAAAACTCTAACGGGTAAAATAGTCTCACAGGTAAAAAATGTCTCACGGGTAAAACAAATCTCACCTTTAAAAATTCTCGCGTGTAAAAAAAGTCTCATGGTTAGAGAAGTCTTACGGGTAAAAAAAATCTCAGAGGTGGAAAAATTCTCATGGGAAAAATGTCAACACAGGTAAAAAAAGTCTCACAGGTAAAAAAAGTCTCACGGGTAAAAAAACATCTGACGAGTAAAAAACCAAAGTCTCAGAGGTTAAAAGTCCCATAGGTGAAAAATGTCTCACGGGAAAAAAAGCCTGATGAGTCAAAAAAGTCTGACAGGTAAAGAAATCTCATGGGTAAAAACTCTAACGGGTAAAATAGTCTCACAGGTAAAAAATGTCACACGGGTAAAACAAATTTCACGTTTAAAAATTCTCGCGTGTAAAAAAAAGTCTAATTTTTAGAGAAGTCTTACGAGTAAGAAAACTCTCAGAGGTGGAAAAATTCTCATGCGTAAAAAGTCTCATGGGTAAAAAAAGTCTCACGGGAAAAAAAAGTCTCACGGGTAAAAGAAGTCATGGGTAAAAATTCTCACGGGTAAAATAACATCTGCCGGGTTAAAAAACAAAGTCTCAGAAATTAAAAGTCCCTTAGGTAAAAAATGTCTCACAGGAAAAAAAGCCTGATGAGTCAAAAAAGTCTGACGGGTAAAGAAATCTCATGGTTAAAAACTCTAACGGTTAAAATAGTCTCACAGGTAAAAAATGTCTCACAGGTAAATCAAATCTCACGTTTAAAAATTCTTGCGTGTAAAAAAAGTCTCATTTTTAGAGAAGTCTTACGGGTAAAAAAACTCTCAGAGGTGGAAAAATTCTCATGGGAAAAATGTCAACACAGGTAAAAAAAGTCTCACAGGTAAAAAAAGTCTCACGGGTAAAAAAATATCTGACGGGTAAAAAAACAAAGTCTCAGAGGTTAAAAGTCCCATAGGTGAAAAATGTCTCACGGGAAAAAAAGCCTGATGAGTCAAAAAAGTCTGACGGGTAAAGAAATCTCATGGGTAAAAACTCTAACGGGTAAAATAGTCTCACAGGTAAAAAATGTCTCACGGGTAAAATAAATCTCACGTTTAAAAATTCTCGCGTGTAAAAAAAGTCTCATTTTTAGAGAAGTCTTACGTGTAAAAAAACTCTCAGAGGTGGAAAAATTCTCATGGCTAAAAAGTCTCATGGGTAAAAAAAGTCTCACAGGTAAAAACAGTCTCACGGGAAAAAATTCTCATTGGTAAAAAGCCTCACAGGTAAAAAAAGTCTCATGGTTAAAAGTCTTACGGGTGAAAAGTCTCACAGGTAAAAATAGTCTCACGGGAAAAATTCTCATGGGTAAAAAGCCTCAAGGGTAAAAATTCCCGTGGGAAAAAAAAAGTCTCACGGGTAAAAGAAGTCATGGGTAAAAAAAGTCTCACAGGTAAAAAAAATCTCACGGGTAAAAAAACATCTGACGGGTAAAAAACCAAAGTCTCAGAGGTTAAAAGTCCCATAGGTGAAAAATGTCTCACGGGAAAAAAAGCCTGATGAGTCAAAAAATCTGACCGGTAAAGAAATCTCATGGGTAAAAACTCTAACGGGTAAAATAGTCTCACAGGTAAAAAATGTCTCACGTTTAAGAATTCTCGCGTGTAAAAAAAGTCTCATGGTTAGAGAAGTCTTACGGGTAAAAAAACTCTCAGAGGTGGAAAAATTCTCATGGGTAAAAAGTCTCATGGGTAAAAAAAGTCTCACAGGTAAAAACAGTCTCACGGGAAAAAATTCTCATTGGTAAAAAGCCTCACAGGTAAAAAAAGTCTCATGGTTAAAAGTCTTACGGGTGAAAAGTCTCACAGGTAAAAATAGTCTCACGGGAAAAATTCTCATGGGTAAAAAGCCTCAAGGGTAAAAATTCCCGTGGGAAAAAAAAAGTCTCACGGGTAAAAGAAGTCATGGGTAAAAAAAGTCTCACAGGTAAAAAAAATCTCACGGGTAAAATAACATCTGACGGGTAAAAAACCAAAGTTTCAGAGGTTAAAAGTCCCATAGGTAAAAATTTTCTCACGGGAAAAAAAGCCTGATGAGTCAAAAAATCTGACCGGTAAAGAAATCTCATGGGTAAAAACTCTAACGGGTAAAATAGTCTCACAGGTAAAAAATGTCTCACGGGTAAAACAAATCTCACCTTTAAAAATTCTCGCGTGTAAAAAAAGTCTCATGGTTAGAGAAGTCTTACGGGTAAAAAAACTCTCAGAGGTGGAAAAATTCTCATGGGAAAAATGTCAACACAGGTAAAAAAAGTCTCACAGGTAAAAAAAGTCTCACGGGTAAAAAAACATCTGACGAGTAAAAAACCAAAGTCTCAGAGGTTAAAAGTCCCATAGGTGAAAAATGTCTCACGGGAAAAAAAGCCTGATGAGTCAAAAAAGTCTGACAGGTAAAGAAATCTCATGGGTAAAAACTCTAACGGGTAAAATAGTCTCACAGGTAAAAAATGTCACACGGGTAAAACAAATTTCACGTTTAAAAATTCTCGCGTGTAAAAAAAGTCTAATTTTTAGAGAAGTCTTACGGGTAAGAAAACTCTCAGAGGTGGAAAAATTCTCATGCGTAAAAAGTCTCATGGGTAAAAAAAGTCTGACAGGTAAAAAAAGTCTCACGGGAAAAAAAAGTCTCACGGGTAAAAGAAGTCATGGGTAAAAATTCTCACGGGTAAAATAACATCTGCCGGGTAAAAAAACAAAGTCTCAGAAATTAAAAGTCCCTTAGGTAAAAAATGTCTCACAGGAAAAAAAGCCTGATGAGTCAAAAAAGTCTGACGGGTAAAGAAATCTCATGGTTAAAAACTCTAACGGGTAAAATAGTCTCACAGGTAAAAAATGTCTCACAGGTAAATCAAATCTCACGTTTAAAAATTCTTGCGTGTAAAAAAAGTCTCATTTTTAGAGAAGTCTTACGGGTAAAAAAACTCTCAGAGGTGGAAAAATTCTCATGGGAAAAATGTCAACACAGGTAAAAAAAGTCTCACAGGTAAAAAAAGTCTCACGGGTAAAAAAACATCTGACGGGTAAAAAAACAAAGTCTCAGAGGTTAAAAGTCCCATAGGTGAAAAATGTCTCACGGGAAAAAAAGCCTGATGAGTCAAAAAAGTCTGACGGGTAAAGAAATCTCATGGGTAAAAACTCTAACGGGTAAAATAGTCTCACAGGTAAAAAATGTCTCACGGGTAAAATAAATCTCACGTTTAAAAATTCTCGCGTGTAAAAAAAGTCTCATTTTTAGAGAAGTCTTACGTGTAAAAAAACTCTCAGAGGTGGAAAAATTCTCATGGCTAAAAAGTCTCATGGGTAAAAAAAGTCTCACAGGTAAAAACAGTCTCACGGGAAAAAATTCTCATTGGTAAAAAGCCTCACAGGTAAAAAAAGTCTCATGGTTAAAAGTCTTACGGGTGAAAAGTCTCACAGGTAAAAATAGTCTCACGGGAAAAATTCTCATGGGTAAAAAGCCTCAAGGGTAAAAATTCCCGTGGGAAAAAAAAAGTCTCACGGGTAAAAGAAGTCATGGGTAAAAAAAGTCTCACAGGTAAAAAAAATCTCACGGGTAAAATAACATCTGACGGGTAAAAAACCAAAGTTTCAGATGTTAAAAGTCCCATAGGTAAAAATTGTCTCACGGGAAAAAAAGCCTGATGAGTCAAAAAATCTGACCGGTAAAGAAATCTCATGGGTAAAAACTCTAACGGGTAAAATAGTCTCACAGGTAAAAAATGTCTCACGTTTAAGAATTCTCGCGTGTAAAAAAAGTCTCATGGTTAGAGAAGTCTTACGGGTAAAAAAAACTCTCAGAGGTGGAAAAATTCTCATGGGTAAAAAGTCTCATGGGTAAAAAAAGTCTCACAGGTAAAAAAAGTCTCACGGGTAAAAAAACATCTGACGGGTAAAAAAACAAAGTCTCAGAGGTTAAAAGTCCCAGAGGTGAAAAATGTCTCACGGGAAAAAAAGCCTGATGAGTCAAAAAAGTCTGACGGGTAAACAAATCTCATGGGTAAAAACTCTAACGGGTAAAATAGTCTCACAGGTAAAAAATGTCTCACGGGTAAAACAAATCTCACCTTTAAAAATTCTCGCGTGTAAAAAAAGTCTCATGGTTAGAGAAGTCTTACGGGTAAAAAAACTCTCAGAGGTGGAAAAATTCTCATGGGAAAAATGTCAACACAGGTAAAAAAAGTCTCACAGGTAAAAAAAGTCTCACGGGTAAAAAAACATCTGACGAGTAAAAAACCAAAGTCTCAGAGGTTAAAAGTCCCATAGGTGAAAAATGTCTCACGGGAAAAAAAGCCTGATGAGTCAAAAAAGTCTGACAGGTAAAGAAATCTCATGGGTAAAAACTCTAACGGGTAAAATAGTCTCACAGGTAAAAAATGTCACACGGGTAAAACAAATTTCACGTTTAAAAATTCTCGCGTGTAAAAAAAGTCTAATTTTTAGAGAAGTCTTACGGGTAAGAAAACTCTCAGAGGTGGAAAAATTCTCATGCGTAAAAAGTCTCATGGGTAAAAAAAGTCTGACAGGTAAAAAAAGTCTCACGGGAAAAAAAAGTCTCACGGGTAAAAGAAGTCATGGGTAAAAATTCTCACGGGTAAAATAACATCTGCCGGGTAAAAAAACAAAGTCTCAGAAATTAAAAGTCCCTTAGGTAAAAAATGTCTCACAGGAAAAAAAGCCTGATGAGTCAAAAAAGTCTGACGGGTAAAGAAATCTCATGGTTAAAAACTCTAACGGTTAAAATAGTCTCACAGGTAAAAAATGTCTCACAGGTAAATCAAATCTCACGTTTAAAAATTCTTGCGTGTAAAAAAAGTCTCATGGTTAGAGAAGTCTTACAGGTAAAAAAACTCTCAGAGGTGGAAAAATTCTCATGGGAAAAATGTCAACACAGGTAAAAAAAGTCTCACAGGTAAAAAAAGTCTCACGGGTAAAAAAACATCTGACGAGTAAAAAACCAAAGTCTCAGAGGTTAAAAGTCCCATAGGTGAAAAATGTCTCACGGGAAAAAAAGCCTGATGAGTCAAAAAAGTCTGACGGGTAAAGAAATCTCATGGGTAAAAACTCTAACGGGTAAAATAGTCTCACAGGTAAAAAATGTCTCACGGGTAAAACAAATCTCACGTTTAAGAATTCTCGCGTGTAAAAAAAGTCTCATTTTTAGAGAAGTCTTACGTGTAAAAAAACCCTCAGAGGTGGAAAAATTCTCATGGGTAAAAAGTCTCATGGGTAAAAAAAGTCTCACAGGTAAAAACAGTCTCACGGGAAAAAATTCTCATTGGTAAAAAGCCTCACATGTAAAAAAAGTCTCATGGTTAAAAGTCTTACGGGTGAAAAGTCTCACAGGTAAAAATAGTCTCACGGGAAAAATTCTCATGGGTAAAAAGCCTCAAGGGTAAAAATTCCCGTGGGAAAAAAAAAGTCTCACGGGTAAAAGAAGTCATGGGTAAAAAAAGTCTCACAGGTAAAAAAAAACTCACAGGTAAAATAACATCTGACGGGTAAAAAACCAAAGTTTCAGATGTTAAAAGTCCCATAGGTAAAAATTGTCTCACGGGAAAAAAAGCCTGATGAGTCAAAAAATCTGACCGGTAAAGAAATCTCATGGGTAAAAACTCTAAAGGGTAAAATAGTCTCACAGGTAAAAAATGTCTCACGTTTAAGAATTCTCGCGTGTAAAAAAAGTCTCATGGTTAGAGAAGTCTTACGGGTAAAAAAACTCTCAGAGGTGGAAAAATTCTCATGGGAAAAATGTCAACACAGGTAAAAAAAGTCTCACAGGTAAAAAAAGTCTCACGGGTAAAAAAACATCTGACGAGTAAAAAACCAAAGTCTCAGAGGTTAAAAGTCCCAGAGGTGAAAAATGTCTCACGGGAAAAAAAGCCTGATGAGTCAAAAAAGTCTGACAGGTAAAGAAATCTCATGGGTAAAAACTCTAACGGGTAAAATAGTCTCACAGGTAAAAAATGTCACACGGGTAAAACAAATTTCACGTTTAAAAATTCTCGCGTGTAAAAAAAGTCTAATTTTTAGAGAAGTCTTACGGGTAAGAAAACTCTCAGAGGTGGAAAAATTCTCATGCGTAAAAAGTCTCATGGGTAAAAAAAGTCTGACAGGTAAAAAAAGTCTCACGGGAAAAAAAAGTCTCACGGGTAAAAGAAGTCATGGGTAAAAATTCTCACGGGTAAAATAACATCTGCCGGGTAAAAAAACAAAGTCTCAGAAATTAAAAGTCCCTTAGGTAAAAAATGTCTCACAGGAAAAAAAGCCTGATGAGTCAAAAAAGTCTGACGGGTAAAGAAATCTCATGGTTAAAAACTCTAACGGTTAAAATAGTCTCACAGGTAAAAAATGTCTCACAGGTAAATCAAATCTCACGTTTAAAAATTCTTGCGTGTAAAAAAAGTCTCATGGTTAGAGAAGTCTTACAGGTAAAAAAACTCTCAGAGGTGGAAAAATTCTCATGGGAAAAATGTCAACACAGGTAAAAAAAGTCTCACAGGTAAAAAAAGTCTCACGGGTAAAAAAATATCTGACGGGTAAAAAAACAAAGTCTCAGAGGTTAAAAGTCCCATAGGTGAAAAATGTCTCACGGGAAAAAAAGCCTGATGAGTCAAAAAAGTCTGACGGGTAAAGAAATCTCATGGGTAAAAACTCTAACGGGTAAAATAGTCTCACAGGTAAAAAATGTCTCACGGGTAAAATAAATCTCACGTTTAAGAATTCTCGCGTGTAAAAAAAGTCTCATTTTTAGAGAAGTCTTACGTGTAAAAAAACCCTCAGAGGTGGAAAAATTCTCATGGGTAAAAAGTCTCATGGGTAAAAAAAGTCTCACAGGTAAAAACAGTCTCACGGGAAAAAATTCTCATTGGTAAAAAGCCTCACATGTAAAAAAAGTCTCATGGTTAAAAGTCTTACGGGTGAAAAGTCTCACAGGTAAAAATAGTCTCACGGGAAAAATTCTCATGGGTAAAAAGCCTCAAGGGTAAAAATTCCCGTGGGAAAAAAAAAGTCTCACGGGTAAAAGAAGTCATGGGTAAAAAAAGTCTCACAGGTAAAAAAAAACTCACGGGTAAAATAACATCTGACGGGTAAAAAACCAAAGTTTCAGATGTTAAAAGTCCCATAGGTAAAAATTGTCTCACGGGAAAAAAAGCCTGATGAGTCAAAAAATCTGACCGGTAAAGAAATCTCATGGGTAAAAACTCTAACGGGTAAAATAGTCTCACAGGTAAAAAATGTCTCACGTTTAAGAATTCTCGCGTGTAAAAAAAGTCTCATGGTTAGAGAAGTCTTACGGGTAAAAAAACTCTCAGAGGTGGAAAAATTCTCATGGGAAAAATGTCAACACAGGTAAAAAAAGTCTCACAGGTAAAAAAAGTCTCACGGGTAAAAAAACATCTGACGAGTAAAAAACCAAAGTCTCAGAGGTTAAAAGTCCCAGAGGTGAAAAATGTCTCACGGGAAAAAAAGCCTGATGAGTCAAAAAAGTCTGACAGGTAAAGAAATCTCATGGGTAAAAACTCTAACGGGTAAAATAGTCTCACAGGTAAAAAATGTCACACGGGTAAAACAAATTTCACGTTTAAAAATTCTCGCGTGTAAAAAAAGTCTCATGGTTAGAGAAGTCTTACGGGTAAGAAAACTCTCAGAGGTGGAAAAATTCTCATGCGTAAAAAGTCTCATGGGTAAAAAAAGTCTGACAGGTAAAAAAAGTCTCACGGGAAAAAAAAGTCTCACGGGTAAAAGAAGTCATGGGTAAAAATTCTCACGGGTAAAATAACATCTGCCGGGTAAAAAAACAAAGTCTCAGAAATTAAAAGTCCCTTAGGTAAAAAATGTCTCACAGGAAAAAAAGCCTGATGAGTCAAAAAAGACTGACGGGTAAAGAAATCTCATGGTTAAAAACTCTAACGGTTAAAATAGTCTCACAGGTAAAAAATGTCTCACAGGTAAATCAAATCTCACGTTTAAAAATTCTTGCGTGTAAAAAAAGTCTCATTTTTAGAGAAGTCTTACGGGTAAAAAAACTCTCAGAGGTGGAAAAATTCTCATGGGAAAAATGTCAACACAGGTAAAAAAAGTCTCACAGGTAAAAAAAGTCTCACGGGTAAAAAAATATCTGACGGGTAAAAAAACAAAGTCTCAGAGGTTAAAAGTCCCATAGGTGAAAAATGTCTCACGGGAAAAAAAGCCTGATGAGTCAAAAAAGTCTGACGGGTAAAGAAATCTCATGGGTAAAAACTCTAACGGGTAAAATAGTCTCACAGGTAAAAAATGTCTCACGGGTAAAATAAATCTCACGTTTAAAAATTCTCGCGTGTAAAAAAAGTCTCATTTTTAGAGAAGTCTTACGTGTAAAAAAACCCTCAGAGGTGGAAAAATTCTCATGGCTAAAAAGTCTCATGGGTAAAAAAAGTCTCACAGGTAAAAACAGTCTCACGGGAAAAAATTCTCATTGGTAAAAAGCCTCACAGGTAAAAAAAGCCTCATGGTTAAAAGTCTTACGGGTGAAAAGTCTCACAGGTAAAAATAGTCTCACGGGAAAAATTCTCATGGGTAAAAAGCCTCAAGGGTAAAAATTCCCGTGGGAAAAAAAAAGTCTCACGGGTAAAAGAAGTCATGGGTAAAAAAAGTCTCACAGGTAAAAAAAATCTCACGGGTAAAATAACATCTGACGGGTAAAAAACCAAAGTTTCAGATGTTAAAAGTCCCATAGGTAAAAATTGTCTCACGGGAAAAAAAGCCTGATGAGTCAAAAAATCTGACCGGTAAAGAAATCTCATGGGTAAAAACTCTAACGGGTAAAATAGTCTCACAGGTAAAAAATGTCTCACGTTTAAGAATTCTCGCGTGTAAAAAAAGTATCATGGTTAGAGAAGTCTTACGGGTAAAAAAAACTCTCAGAGGTGGAAAAATTCTCATGGGTAAAAAGTCTCATGGGTAAAAAAAGTCTCACGGGTAAAAAAACATCTGCCGGGTAAAAAACCAAAGTCTCAGAGGTTAAAAGTCCCAGAGGTGAAAAATGTCTCACGGGAAAAAAAGCCTGATGAGTCAAAAAAGTCTGACGGGTAAAGAAATCTCATGGGTAAAAACTCTAACGGGTAAAATAGTCTCACAGGTAAAAAATGTCTCACGGGTAAAACAAATCTCACCTTTAAAAATTCTCGCGTGTAAAAAAAGTCTCATGGTTAGAGAAGTCTTACGGGTAAAAAAACTCTCAGAGGTGGAAAAATTCTCATGGGAAAAATGTCAACACAGGTAAAAAAAGTCTCACAGGTAAAAAAAGTCTCACGGGTAAAAAAACATCTGACGAGTAAAAAACCAAAGTCTCAGAGGTTAAAAGTCCCATAGGTGAAAAATGTCTCACGGGAAAAAAAGCCTGATGAGTCAAAAAAGTCTGACAGGTAAAGAAATCTCATGGGTAAAAACTCTAACGGGTAAAATAGTCTCACAGGTAAAAAATGTCACACGGGTAAAACAAATTTCACGTTTAAAAATTCTCGCGTGTAAAAAAAGTCTAATTTTTAGAGAAGTCTTACGGGTAAGAAAACTCTCAGAGGTGGAAAAATTCTCATGCGTAAAAAGTCTCATGGGTAAAAAAAGTCTGACAGGTAAAAAAAGTCTCACGGGAAAAAAAAGTCTCACGGGTAAAAGAAGTCATGGGTAAAAATTCTCACGGGTAAAATAACATCTGCCGGGTAAAAAAACAAAGTCTCAGAAATTAAAAGTCCCTTAGGTAAAAAATGTCTCACAGGAAAAAAAGCCTGATGAGTCAAAAAAGTCTGACGGGTAAAGAAATCTCATGGTTAAAAACTCTAACGGTTAAAATAGTCTCACAGGTAAAAAATGTCTCACAGGTAAATCAAATCTCACGTTTAAAAATTCTTGCGTGTAAAAAAAGTCTCATTTTTAGAGAAGTCTTACGGGTAAAAAAACTCTCAGAGGTGGAAAAATTCTCATGGGAAAAATGTCAACAAAGGTAAAAAAAGTCTCACAGGTAAAAAATGTCTCACGGGTAAAACAAATCTCACGTTTAAGAATTCTCGCGTGTAAAAAAAGTCTCATTTTTAGAGAAGTCTTACGTGTAAAAAAACTCTCAGAGGTGGAAAAATTCTCATGGCTAAAAAGTCTCATGGGTAAAAAAAGTCTCACAGGTAAAAACAGTCTCACGGGAAAAAATTCTCATTGGTAAAAAGCCTCACAGGTAAAAAAAGTCTCATGGTTAAAAGTCTTACGGGTGAAAAGTCTCACAGGTAAAAATAGTCTCACGGGAAAAATTCTCATGGGTAAAAAGCCTCAAGGGTAAAAATTCCCGTGGGAAAAAAAAAGTCTCACGGGTAAAAGAAGTCATGGGTAAAAAAAGTCTCACAGGTAAAAAAAATCTCACGGGTAAAATAACATCTGACGGGTAAAAAACCAAAGTTTCAGATGTTAAAAGTCCCATAGGTAAAAATTGTCTCACGGGAAAAAAAGCCTGATGAGTCAAAAAAGTCTGACGGGTAAAGAAATCTCATGGGTAAAAACTCTAACGGGTAAAATAGTCTCACAGGTAAAAAATGTCTCACGTTTAAGAATTCTCGCGTGTAAAAAAAGTCTCATGGTTAGAGAAGTCTTACGGGTAAAAAAAACTCTCAGAGGTGGAAAAATTCTCATGGGTAAAAAGTCTCATGGGTAAAAAAAGTCTCACAGGTAAAAAAAGTCTCACGGGTAAAAAAACATCTGCCGGGTAAAAAACCAAAGTCTCAGAGGTTAAAAGTCCCAGAGGTGAAAAATGTCTCACGGGAAAAAAAGCCTGATGAGTCAAAAAAGTCTGACGGGTAAACAAATCTCATGGGTAAAAACTCTAACGGGTAAAATAGTCTCACAGGTAAAAAATGTCTCACGGGTAAAACAAATCTCACCTTTAAAAATTCTCGCGTGTAAAAAAAGTCTCATGGTTAGAGAAGTCTTACGGGTAAAAAAACTCTCAGAGGTGGAAAAATTCTCATGGGAAAAATGTCAACACAGGTAAAAAAAGTCTCACAGGTAAAAAAAGTCTCACGGGTAAAAAAACATCTGACGAGTAAAAAACCAAAGTCTCAGAGGTTAAAAGTCCCATAGGTGAAAAATGTCTCACGGGAAAAAAAGCCTGATGAGTCAAAAAAGTCTGACAGGTAAAGAAATCTCATGGGTAAAAACTCTAACGGGTAAAATAGTCTCACAGGTAAAAAATGTCACACGGGTAAAACAAATTTCACGTTTAAAAATTCTCGCGTGTAAAAAAAGTCTAATTTTTAGAGAAGTCTTACGGGTAAGAAAACTCTCAGAGGTGGAAAAATTCTCATGCGTAAAAAGTCTCATGGGTAAAAAAAGTCTGACAGGTAAAAAAAGTCTCACGGGAAAAAAAAGTCTCACGGGTAAAAGAAGTCATGGGTAAAAATTCTCACGGGTAAAATAACATCTGCCGGGTTAAAAAACAAAGTCTCAGAAATTAAAAGTCCCTTAGGTAAAAAATGTCTCACAGGAAAAAAAGCCTGATGAGTCAAAAAAGTCTGACGGGTAAAGAAATCTCATGGTTAAAAACTCTAACGGTTAAAATAGTCTCACAGGTAAAAAATGTCTCACAGGTAAATCAAATCTCACGTTTAAAAATTCTTGCGTGTAAAAAAAGTCTCATGGTTAGAGAAGTCTTACAGGTAAAAAAACTCTCAGAGGTGGAAAAATTCTCATGGGAAAAATGTCAACACAGGTAAAAAAAGTCTCACAGGTAAAAAAAGTCTCACGGGTAAAAAAATATCTGACGGGTAAAAAAACAAAGTCTCAGAGGTTAAAAGTCCCATAGGTGAAAAATGTCTCACGGGAAAAAAAGCCTGATGAGTCAAAAAAGTCTGACGGGTAAAGAAATCTCATGGGTAAAAACTCTAACGGGTAAAATAGTCTCACAGGTAAAAAATGTCTCACGGGTAAAACAAATCTCACGTTTAAGAATTCTCGCGTGTAAAAAAAGTCTCATTTTTAGAGAAGTCTTACGTGTAAAAAAACTCTCAGAGGTGGAAAAATTCTCATGGCTAAAAAGTCTCATGGGTAAAAAAAGTCTCACAGGTAAAAACAGTCTCACGGGAAAAAATTCTCATTGGTAAAAAGCCTCACAGGTAAAAAAAGTCTCATGGTTAAAAGTCTTACGGGTGAAAAGTCTCACAGGTAAAAATAGTCTCACGGGAAAAATTCTCATGGGTAAAAAGCCTCAAGGGTAAAAATTCCCGTGGGAAAAAAAAAGTCTCACGGGTAAAAGAAGTCATGGGTAAAAAAAGTCTCACAGGTAAAAAAAATCTCACGGGTAAAATAACATCTGACGGGTAAAAAACCAAAGTTTCAGATGTTAAAAGTCCCATAGGTAAAAATTGTCTCACGGGAAAAAAAGCCTGATGAGTCAAAAAAGTCTGACGGGTAAAGAAATCTCATGGGTAAAAACTCTAACGGGTAAAATAGTCTCACAGGTAAAAAATGTCTCACGTTTAAGAATTCTCGCGTGTAAAAAAAGTCTCATGGTTAGAGAAGTCTTACGGGTAAAAAAAACTCTCAGAGGTGGAAAAATTCTCATGGGTAAAAAGTCTCATGGGTAAAAAAAGTCTCACAGGTAAAAAAAGTCTCACGGGTAAAAAAACATCTGCCGGGTAAAAAACCAAAGTCTCAGAGGTTAAAAGTCCCAGAGGTGAAAAATGTCTCACGGGAAAAAAAGCCTGATGAGTCAAAAAAGTCTGACGGGTAAACAAATCTCATGGGTAAAAACTCTAACGGGTAAAATAGTCTCACAGGTAAAAAATGTCTCACGGGTAAAACAAATCTCACCTTTAAAAATTCTCGCGTGTAAAAACTCTCAGAGGTGGAAAAATTCTCATGGGAAAAATGTCAACACAGGTAAAAAAAGTCTCACAGGTAAAAAAAGTCTCACGGGTAAAAAAACATCTGACGAGTAAAAAACCAAAGTCTCAGAGGTTAAAAGTCCCATAGGTGAAAAATGTCTCACGGGAAAAAAAGCCTGATGAGTCAAAAAAGTCTGACAGGTAAAGAAATCTCATGGGTAAAAACTCTAACGGGTAAAATAGTCTCACAGGTAAAAAATGTCACACGGGTAAAACAAATTTCACGTTTAAAAATTCTCGCGTGTAAAAAAAGTCTAATTTTTAGAGAAGTCTTACGGGTAAGAAAACTCTCAGAGGTGGAAAAATTCTCATGCGTAAAAAGTCTCATGGGTAAAAAAAGTCTGACAGGTAAAAAAAGTCTCACGGGAAAAAAAAGTCTCACGGGTAAAAGAAGTCATGGGTAAAAATTCTCACGGGTAAAATAACATCTGCCGGGTAAAAAAACAAAGTCTCAGAAATTAAAAGTCCCTTAGGTAAAAAATGTCTCACAGGAAAAAAAGCCTGATGAGTCAAAAAAGTCTGACGGGTAAAGAAATCTCATGGTTAAAAACTCTAACGGTTAAAATAGTCTCACAGGTAAAAAATGTCTCACAGGTAAATCAAATCTCACATTTAAAAATTCTTGCGTGTAAAAAAAGTCTCATTTTTAGAGAAGTCTTACGGGTAAAAAAACTCTCAGAGGTGGAAAAATTCTCATGGGAAAAATGTCAACAAAGGTAAAAAAAGTCTCACAGGTAAAAAATGTCTCACGGGTAAAATAAATCTCACGTTTAAAAATTCTCGCGTGTAAAGAAAGTCTCATTTTTAGAGAAGTCTTACGTGTAAAAAAACTCTCAGAGGTGGAAAAATTCTCATGGCTAAAAAGTCTCATGGGTAAAAAAAGTCTCACAGGTAAAAACAGTCTCACGGGAAAAAATTCTCATTGGTAAAAAGCCTCACAGGTAAAAAAAGTCTCATGGTTAAAAGTCTTACGGGTGAAAAGTCTCACAGGTAAAAATAGTCTCACGGGAAAAATTCTCATCGGTAAAAAGCCTCAAGGGTAAAAATTCCCGTGGGAAAAAAAAAGTCTCACGGGTAAAAGAAGTCATGGGTAAAAAAAGTCTCACAGGTAAAAAAAATCTCACGGGTAAAATAACATCTGACGGGTAAAAAACCAAAGTTTCAGATGTTAAAAGTCCCATAGGTAAAAATTGTCTCACGGGAAAAAAAGCCTGATGAGTCAAAAAAGTCTGACGGGTAAAGAAATCTCATGGGTAAAAACTCTAACGGGTAAAATAGTCTCACAGGTAAAAAATGTCTCATGTTTAAGAATTCTCGCGTGTAAAAAAAGTCTCATGGTTAGAGAAGTCTTACGGGTAAAAAAAACTCTCAGAGGTGGAAAAATTCTCATGGGTAAAAAGTCTCATGGGTAAAAAAAGTCTCACGGGTAAAAAAACATCTGCCGGGTAAAAAACCAAAGTCTCAGAGGTTAAAAGTCCCAGAGGTGAAAAATGTCTCACGGGAAAAAAAGCCTGATGAGTCAAAAAAGTCTGACGGGTAAAGAAATCTCATGGGTAAAAACTCTAACGGGTAAAATAGTCTCACAGGTAAAAAATGTCTCACGGGTAAAACAAATCTCACCTTTAAAAATTCTCGCGTGTAAAAAAAGTCTCAAGGTTAGAGAAGTCTTACGGGTAAAAAAACTCTCAGAGGTGGAAAAATTCTCATGGGAAAAATGTCAACACAGGTAAAAAAAGTCTCACAGGTAAAAAAAGTCTCACGGGTAAAAAAACATCTGACGAGTAAAAAACCAAAGTCTCAGAGGTTAAAAGTCCCATAGGTGAAAAATGTCTCACGGGAAAAAAAGCCTGATGAGTCAAAAAAGTCTGACAGGTAAAGAAATCTCATGGGTAAAAACTCTAACGGGTAAAATAGTCTCACAGGTAAAAAATGTCACACGGGTAAAACAAATTTCACGTTTAAAAATTCTCGCGTGTAAAAAAAGTCTAATTTTTAGAGAAGTCTTACGGGTAAGAAAACTCTCAGAGGTGGAAAAATTCTCATGCGTAAAAAGTCTCATGGGTAAAAAAAGTCTGACAGGTAAAAAAAGTCTCACGGGAAAAAAAAGTCTCACGGGTAAAAGAAGTCATGGGTAAAAATTCTCACGGGTAAAATAACATCTGCCGGGTAAAAAAACAAAGTCTCAGAAATTAAAAGTCCCTTAGGTAAAAAATGTCTCACAGGAAAAAAAGCCTGATGAGTCAAAAAAGTCTGACGGGTAAAGAAATCTCATGGTTAAAAACTCTAACGGTTAAAATAGTCTCACAGGTAAAAAATGTCTCACAGGTAAATCAAATCTCACGTTTAAAAATTCTTGCGTGTAAAAAAAGTCTCATTTTTAGAGAAGTCTTACGGGTAAAAAAACTCTCAGAGGTGGAAAAATTCTCATGGGAAAAATGTCAACAAAGGTAAAAAAAGTCTCACAGGTAAAAAATGTCTCACGGGTAAAATAAATCTCACGTTTAAAAATTCTCGCGTGTAAAAAAAGTCTCATTTTTAGAGAAGTCTTACGTGTAAAAAAACTCTCAGAGGTGGAAAAATTCTCATGGCTAAAAAGTCTCATGGGTAAAAAAAGTCTCACAGGTAAAAACAGTCTCACGGGAAAAAATTCTCATTGGTAAAAAGCCTCACAGGTAAAAAAAGTCTCATGGTTAAAAGTCTTACGGGTGAAAAGTCTCACAGGTAAAAATAGTCTCACGGGAAAAATTCTCATGGGTAAAAAGCCTCAAGGGTAAAAATTCCCGTGGGAAAAAAAAAGTCTCACGGGTAAAAGAAGTCATGGGTAAAAAAAGTCTCACAGGTAAAAAAAATCTCACGGGTAAAATAACATCTGACGGGTAAAAAACCAAAGTTTCAGATGTTAAAAGTCCCATAGGTAAAAATTGTCTCACGGGAAAAAAAGCCTGATGAGTCAAAAAAGTCTGACGGGTAAAGAAATCTCATGGGTAAAAACTCTAACGGGTAAAATAGTCTCACAGGTAAAAAATGTCTCACGGGTAAAACAAATCTCACCTTTAAAAATTCTCGCGTGTAAAAAAAGTCTCATGGTTAGAGAAGTCTTACGGGTAAAAAAACTCTCAGAGGTGGAAAAATTCTCATGGGAAAAATGTCAACACAGGTAAAAAAAGTCTCACAGGTAAAAAAAGTCTCACGGGTAAAAAAACATCTGACGAGTAAAAAACCAAAGTCTCAGAGGTTAAAAGTCCCATAGGTGAAAAATGTCTCACGGGAAAAAAAGCCTGATGAGTCAAAAAAGTCTGACAGGTAAAGAAATCTCATGGGTAAAAACTCTAACGGGTAAAATAGTCTCACAGGTAAAAAATGTCACACGGGTAAAACAAATTTCACGTTTAAAAATTCTCGCGTGTAAAAAAAGTCTAATTTTTAGAGAAGTCTTACGGGTAAGAAAACTCTCAGAGGTGGAAAAATTCTCATGCGTAAAAAGTCTCATGGGTAAAAAAAGTCTGACAGGTAAAAAAAGTCTCACGGGAAAAAAAAGTCTCACGGGTAAAAGAAGTCATGGGTAAAAATTCTCACGGGTAAAATAACATCTGCCGGGTAAAAAAACAAAGTCTCAGAAATTAAAAGTCCCTTAGGTAAAAAATGTCTCACAGGAAAAAAAGCCTGATGAGTCAAAAAAGTCTGACGGGTAAAGAAATCTCATGGTTAAAAACTCTAACGGTTAAAATAGTCTCACAGGTAAAAAATGTCTCACAGGTAAATCAAATCTCACGTTTAAAAATTCTTGCGTGTAAAAAAAGTCTCATTTTTAGAGAAGTCTTACGGGTAAAAAAACTCTCAGAGGTGGAAAAATTCTCATGGGAAAAATGTCAACAAAGGTAAAAAAAGTCTCACAGGTAAAAAATGTCTCACGGGTAAAATAAATCTCACGTTTAAAAATTCTCGCGTGTAAAAAAAGTCTCATTTTTAGAGAAGTCTTACGTGTAAAAAAACTCTCAGAGGTGGAAAAATTCTCATGGCTAAAAAGTCTCATGGGTAAAAAAAGTCTCACAGGTAAAAACAGTCTCACGGGAAAAAATTCTCATTGGTAAAAAGCCTCACAGGTAAAAAAAGTCTCATGGTTAAAAGTCTTACGGGTGAAAAGTCTCACAGGTAAAAATAGTCTCACGGGAAAAATTCTCATGGGTAAAAAGCCTCAAGGGTAAAAATTCCCGTGGGAAAAAAAAAGTCTCACGGGTAAAAGAAGTCATGGGTAAAAAAAGTCTCACAGGTAAAAAAAATCTCACGGGTAAAATAACATCTGACGGGTAAAAAACCAAAGTTTCAGATGTTAAAAGTCCCATAGGTAAAAATTGTCTCACGGGAAAAAAAGCCTGATGAGTCAAAAAAGTCTGACGGGTAAAGAAATCTCATGGGTAAAAACTCTAACGGGTAAAATAGTCTCACAGGTAAAAAATGTCTCACGGGTAAAACAAATCTCACCTTTAAAAATTCTCGCGTGTAAAAAAAGTCTCATGGTTAGAGAAGTCTTACGGGTAAAAAAACTCTCAGAGGTGGAAAAATTCTCATGGGAAAAATGTCAACACAGGTAAAAAAAGTCTCACAGGTAAAAAAAGTCTCACGGGTAAAAAAACATCTGACGAGTAAAAAACCAAAGTCTCAGAGGTTAAAAGTCCCATAGGTGAAAAATGTCTCACGGGAAAAAAAGCCTGATGAGTCAAAAAAGTCTGACAGGTAAAGAAATCTCATGGGTAAAAACTCTAACGGGTAAAATAGTCTCACAGGTAAAAAATGTCACACGGGTAAAACAAATTTCACGTTTAAAAATTCTCGCGTGTAAAAAAAGTCTAATTTTTAGAGAAGTCTTACGGGTAAGAAAACTCTCAGAGGTGGAAAAATTCTCATGCGTAAAAAGTCTCATGGGTAAAAAAAGTCTGACAGGTAAAAAAAGTCTCACGGGAAAAAAAAGTCTCACGGGTAAAAGAAGTCATGGGTAAAAATTCTCACGGGTAAAATAACATCTGCCGGGTAAAAAAACAAAGTCTCAGAAATTAAAAGTCCCTTAGGTAAAAAATGTCTCACAGGAAAAAAAGCCTGATGAGTCAAAAAAGTCTGACGGGTAAAGAAATCTCATGGTTAAAAACTCTAACGGTTAAAATAGTCTCACAGGTAAAAAATGTCTCACAGGTAAATCAAATCTCACGTTTAAAAATTCTTGCGTGTAAAAAAAGTCTCATTTTTAGAGAAGTCTTACGGGTAAAAAAACTCTCAGAGGTGGAAAAATTCTCATGGGAAAAATGTCAACAAAGGTAAAAAAAGTCTCACAGGTAAAAAATGTCTCACGGGTAAAATAAATCTCACGTTTAAAAATTCTCGCGTGTAAAAAAAGTCTCATTTTTAGAGAAGTCTTACGTGTAAAAAAACTCTCAGAGGTGGAAAAATTCTCATGGGTAAAAAGTCTCATGGGTAAAAAAAGTCTCACAGGTAAAAACAGTCTCACGGGAAAAAATTCTCATTGGTAAAAAGCCTCACAGGTAAAAAAAGTCTCATGGTTAAAAGTC
Organism: Falco punctatus; assembly: GCF_963210335.1. Lineage (NCBI taxonomy): Eukaryota > Metazoa > Chordata > Aves > Falconiformes > Falconidae > Falco > Falco punctatus. Next base: position 457,522 of record NC_137597.1, read on the forward strand.
TTACGGGTGAAAAGTCTCACAGGTAAAAATAGTCTCACGGGAAAAATTCTCATCGGTAAAAAGCCTCAAGGGTAAAAATTCCCGTGGGAAAAAAAAAGTCTCACGGGTAAAAGAAGTCATGGGTAAAAAAAGTCTCACAGGTAAAAAAAATCTCACGGGTAAAATAACATCTGACGGGTAAAAAACCAAAGTTTCAGATGTTAAAAGTCCCATAGGTAAAAATTGTCTCACGGGAAAAAAAGCCTGATGAGTCAAAAAAGTCTGACGGGTAAAGAAATCTCATGGGTAAAAACTCTAACGGGTAAAATAGTCTCACAGGTAAAAAATGTCTCACGGGTAAAACAAATCTCACCTTTAAAAATTCTCGCGTGTAAAAAAAGTCTCATGGTTAGAGAAGTCTTACGGGTAAAAAAACTCTCAGAGGTGGAAAAATTCTCATGGGAAAAATGTCAACACAGGTAAAAAAAGTCTCACAGGTAAAAAAAGTCTCACGGGTAAAAAAACATCTGACGAGTAAAAAACCAAAGTCTCAGAGGTTAAAAGTCCCATAGGTGAAAAATGTCTCACGGGAAAAAAAGCCTGATGAGTCAAAAAAGTCTGACAGGTAAAGAAATCTCATGGGTAAAAACTCTAACGGGTAAAATAGTCTCACAGGTAAAAAATGTCACACGGGTAAAACAAATTTCACGTTTAAAAATTCTCGCGTGTAAAAAAAGTCTAATTTTTAGAGAAGTCTTACGGGTAAGAAAACTCTCAGAGGTGGAAAAATTCTCATGCGTAAAAAGTCTCATGGGTAAAAAAAGTCTGACAGGTAAAAAAAGTCTCACGGGAAAAAAAAGTCTCACGGGTAAAAGAAGTCATGGGTAAAAATTCTCACGGGTAAAATAACATCTGCCGGGTAAAAAAACAAAGTCTCAGAAATTAAAAGTCCCTTAGGTAAAAAATGTCTCACAGGAAAAAAAGCCTGATGAGTCAAAAAAGTCTGACGGGTAAAGAAATCTCATGGTTAAAAACTCTAACGGTTAAAATAGTCTCACAGGTAAAAAATGTCTCACAGGTAAATCAAATCTCACGTTTAAAAATTCTTGCGTGTAAAAAAAGTCTCATTTTTAGAGAAGTCTTACGGGTAAAAAAACTCTCAGAGGTGGAAAAATTCTCATGGGAAAAATGTCAACAAAGGTAAAAAAAGTCTCACAGGTAAAAAATGTCTCACGGGTAAAATAAATCTCACGTTTAAAAATTCTCGCGTGTAAAAAAAGTCTCATTTTTAGAGAAGTCTTACGTGTAAAAAAACTCTCAGAGGTGGAAAAATTCTCATGGCTAAAAAGTCTCATGGGTAAAAAAAGTCTCACAGGTAAAAACAGTCTCACGGGAAAAAATTCTCATTGGTAAAAAGCCTCACAGGTAAAAAAAGTCTCATGGTTAAAAGTCTTACGGGTGAAAAGTCTCACAGGTAAAAATAGTCTCACGGGAAAAATTCTCATGGGTAAAAAGCCTCAAGGGTAAAAATTCCCGTGGGAAAAAAAAAGTCTCACGGGTAAAAGAAGTCATGGGTAAAAAAAGTCTCACAGGTAAAAAAAATCTCACGGGTAAAATAACATCTGACGGGTAAAAAACCAAAGTTTCAGATGTTAAAAGTCCCATAGGTAAAAATTGTCTCACGGGAAAAAAAGCCTGATGAGTCAAAAAAGTCTGACGGGTAAAGAAATCTCATGGGTAAAAACTCTAACGGGTAAAATAGTCTCACAGGTAAAAAATGTCTCACGGGTAAAACAAATCTCACCTTTAAAAATTCTCGCGTGTAAAAAAAGTCTCATGGTTAGAGAAGTCTTACGGGTAAAAAAACTCTCAGAGGTGGAAAAATTCTCATGGGAAAAATGTCAACACAGGTAAAAAAAGTCTCACAGGTAAAAAAAGTCTCACGGGTAAAAAAACATCTGACGAGTAAAAAACCAAAGTCTCAGAGGTTAAAAGTCCCATAGGTGAAAAATGTCTCACGGGAAAAAAAGCCTGATGAGTCAAAAAAGTCTGACAGGTAAAGAAATCTCATGGGTAAAAACTCTAACGGGTAAAATAGTCTCACAGGTAAAAAATGTCACACGGGTAAAACAAATTTCACGTTTAAAAATTCTCGCGTGTAAAAAAAGTCTAATTTTTAGAGAAGTCTTACGGGTAAGAAAACTCTCAGAGGTGGAAAAATTCTCATGCGTAAAAAGTCTCATGGGTAAAAAAAGTCTGACAGGTAAAAAAAGTCTCACGGGAAAAAAAAGTCTCACGGGTAAAAGAAGTCATGGGTAAAAATTCTCACGGGTAAAATAACATCTGCCGGGTAAAAAAACAAAGTCTCAGAAATTAAAAGTCCCTTAGGTAAAAAATGTCTCACAGGAAAAAAAGCCTGATGAGTCAAAAAAGTCTGACGGGTAAAGAAATCTCATGGTTAAAAACTCTAACGGTTAAAATAGTCTCACAGGTAAAAAATGTCTCACAGGTAAATCAAATCTCACGTTTAAAAATTCTTGCGTGTAAAAAAAGTCTCATTTTTAGAGAAGTCTTACGGGTAAAAAAACTCTCAGAGGTGGAAAAATTCTCATGGGAAAAATGTCAACAAAGGTAAAAAAAGTCTCACAGGTAAAAAATGTCTCACGGGTAAAATAAATCTCACGTTTAAAAATTCTCGCGTGTAAAAAAAGTCTCATTTTTAGAGAAGTCTTACGTGTAAAAAAACTCTCAGAGGTGGAAAAATTCTCATGGCTAAAAAGTCTCATGGGTAAAAAAAGTCTCACAGGTAAAAACAGTCTCACGGGAAAAAATTCTCATTGGTAAAAAGCCTCACAGGTAAAAAAAGTCTCATGGTTAAAAGTCTTACGGGTGAAAAGTCTCACAGGTAAAAATAGTCTCACGGGAAAAATTCTCATCGGTAAAAAGCCTCAAGGGTAAAAATTCCCGTGGGAAAAAAAAGTCTCACGGGTAAAAGAAGTCATGGGTAAAAAAAGTCTCACAGGTAAAAAAAATCTCACGGGTAAAATAACATCTGACGGGTAAAAAACCAAAGTTTCAGATGTTAAAAGTCCCATAGGTAAAAATTGTCTCACGGGAAAAAAAGCCTGATGAGTCAAAAAAGTCTGACGGGTAAAGAAATCTCATGGGTAAAAACTCTAACGGGTAAAATAGTCTCACAGGTAAAAAATGTCTCATGTTTAAGAATTCTCGCGTGTAAAAAAAGTCTCATGGTTAGAGAAGTCTTACGGGTAAAAAAAACTCTCAGAGGTGGAAAAATTCTCATGGGTAAAAAGTCTCATGGGTAAAAAAAGTCTCACAGGTAAAAAAAGTCTCACGGGTAAAAAAACATCTGCCGGGTAAAAAACCAAAGTCTCAGAGGTTAAAAGTCCCAGAGGTGAAAAATGTCTCACGGGAAAAAAAGCCTGATGAGTCAAAAAAGTCTGACGGGTAAAGAACTCTCATGGGTAAAAACTCTAACGGGTAAAATAGTCTCACAGGTAAAAAATGTCTCACGGGTAAAACAAATCTCACCTTTAAAAATTCTCGCGTGTAAAAAAAGTCTCATGGTTAGAGAAGTCTTACGGGTAAAAAAACTCTCAGAGGTGGAAAAATTCTCATGGGAAAAATGTCAACACAGGTAAAAAAAGTCTGACAGGTAAAAAAAGTCTCACGGGAAAAAAAACATCTGACGAGTAAAAAACCAAAGTCTCAGAGGTTAAAAGTCCCATAGGTGAAAAATGTCTCACGGGAAAAAAAGCCTGATGAGTCAAAAAAGTCTGACAGGTAAAGAAATCTCATGGGTAAAAACTCTAACGGGTAAAATAGTCTCACAGGTAAAAAATGTCACACGGGTAAAACAAATTTCACGTTTAAAAATTCTCGCGTGTAAAAAAAGTCTAATTTTTAGAGAAGCCTTACGGGTAAGAAAACTCTCAGAGGTGGAAAAATTCTCATGCGTAAAAAGTCTCATGGGTAAAAAAAGTCTGACAGGTAAAAAAAGTCTCACGGGAAAAAAAAGTCTCACGGGTAAAAGAAGTCATGGGTAAAAATTCTCACGGGTAAAATAACATCTGCCGGGTTAAAAAACAAAGTCTCAGAAATTAAAAGTCCCTTAGGTAAAAAATGTCTCACAGGAAAAAAAGCCTGATGAGTCAAAAAAGTCTGACGGGTAAAGAAATCTCATGGTTAAAAACTCTAACGGTTAAAATAGTCTCACAGGTAAAAAATGTCTCACAGGTAAATCAAATCTCACGTTTAAAAATTCTTGCGTGTAAAAAAAGTCTCATGGTTAGAGAAGTCTTACAGGTAAAAAAACTCTCAGAGGTGGAAAAATTCTCATGGGAAAAATGTCAACACAGGTAAAAAAAGTCTCACAGGTAAAAAAAGTCTCACGGGTAAAAAAATATCTGACGGGTAAAAAAACAAAGTCTCAGAGGTTAAAAGTCCCATAGGTGAAAAATGTCTCACGGGAAAAAAAGCCTGATGAGTCAAAAAAGTCTGAAGGGTAAAGAAATCTCATGGGTAAAAACTCTAACGGGTAAAATAGTCTCACAGGTAAAAAATGTCTCACGGGTAAAACAAATCTCACGTTTAAGAATTCTCGCGTGTAAAAAAAGTCTCATTTTTAGAGAAGTCTTACGTGTAAAAAAACTCTCAGAGGTGGAAAAATTCTCATGGCTAAAAAGTCTCATGGGTAAAAAAAGTCTCACAGGTAAAAACAGTCTCACGGGAAAAAATTCTCATTGGTAAAAAGCCTCACATGTAAAAAAAGTCTCATGGTTAAAAGTCTTACGGGTGAAAAGTCTCACAGGTAAAAATAGTCTCACGGGAAAAATTCTCATGGGTAAAAAGCCTCAAGGGTAAAAATTCCCGTGGGAAAAAAAAAGTCTCACGGGTAAAAGAAGTCATGGGTAAAAAAAGTCTCACAGGTAAAAAAAATCTCACGGGTAAAATAACATCTGACGGGTAAAAAACCAAAGTTTCAGATGTTAAAAGTCCCATAGGTAAAAATTGTCTCACGGGAAAAAAAGCCTGATGAGTCAAAAAATCTGACCGGTAAAGAAATCTCATGGGTAAAAACTCTAACGGGTAAAATAGTCTCACAGGTAAAAAATGTCTCACGTTTAAGAATTCTCGCGTGTAAAAAAAGTCTCATGGTTAGAGAAGTCTTACGGGTAAAAAAAACTCTCAGAGGTGGAAAAATTCTCATGGGTAAAAAGTCTCATGGGTAAAAAAAGTCTCACAGGTAAAAAAAGTCTCACGGGTAAAAAAACATCTGACGGGTAAAAAAACAAAGTCTCAGAGGTTAAAAGTCCCAGAGGTGAAAAATGTCTCACGGGAAAAAAAGCCTGATGAGTCAAAAAAGTCTGACGGGTAAACAAATCTCATGGGTAAAAACTCTAACGGGTAAAATAGTCTCACAGGTAAAAAATGTCTCACGGGTAAAACAAATCTCACCTTTAAAAATTCTCGCGTGTAAAAAAAGTCTCATGGTTAGAGAAGTCTTACGGGTAAAAAAACTCTCAGAGGTGGAAAAATTCTCATGGGAAAAATGTCAACACAGGTAAAAAAAGTCTCACAGGTAAAAAAAGTCTCACGGGTAAAAAAACATCTGACGAGTAAAAAACCAAAGTCTCAGAGGTTAAAAGTCCCATAGGTGAAAAATGTCTCACGGGAAAAAAAGCCTGATGAGTCAAAAAAGTCTGACAGGTAAAGAAATCTCATGGGTAAAAACTCTAACGGGTAAAATAGTCTCACAGGTAAAAAATGTCACACGGGTAAAACAAATTTCACGTTTAAAAATTCTCGCGTGTAAAAAAAGTCTAATTTTTAGAGAAGTCTTACGGGTAAGAAAACTCTCAGAGGTGGAAAAATTCTCATGCGTAAAAAGTCTCATGGGTAAAAAAAGTCTGACAGGTAAAAAAAGTCTCACGGGAAAAAAAAGTCTCACGGGTAAAAGAAGTCATGGGTAAAAATTCTCACGGGTAAAATAACATCTGCCGGGTAAAAAAACAAAGTCTCAGAAATTAAAAGTCCCTTAGGTAAAAAATGTCTCACAGGAAAAAAAGCCTGATGAGTCAAAAAAGTCTGACGGGTAAAGAAATCTCATGGTTAAAAACTCTAACGGTTAAAATAGTCTCACAGGTAAAAAATGTCTCACAGGTAAATCAAATCTCACGTTTAAAAATTCTTGCGTGTAAAAAAAGTCTCATGGTTAGAGAAGTCTTACAGGTAAAAAAACTCTCAGAGGTGGAAAAATTCTCATGGGAAAAATGTCAACACAGGTAAAAAAAGTCTCACAGGTAAAAAAAGTCTCACGGGTAAAAAAACATCTGACGAGTAAAAAACCAAAGTCTCAGAGGTTAAAAGTCCCATAGGTGAAAAATGTCTCACGGGAAAAAAAGCCTGATGAGTCAAAAAAGTCTGACAGGTAAAGAAATCTCATGGGTAAAAACTCTAACGGGTAAAATAGTCTCACAGGTAAAAAATGTCACACGGGTAAAACAAATTTCACGTTTAAAAATTCTCGCGTGTAAAAAAAGTCTAATTTTTAGAGAAGTCTTACGGGTAAGAAAACTCTCAGAGGTGGAAAAATTCTCATGCGTAAAAAGTCTCATGGGTAAAAAAAGTCTGACAGGTAAAAAAAGTCTCACGGGAAAAAAAAGTCTCACGGGTAAAAGAAGTCATGGGTAAAAATTCTCACGGGTAAAATAACATCTGCCGGGTAAAAAAACAAAGTCTCAGAAATTAAAAGTCCCTTAGGTAAAAAATGTCTCACAGGAAAAAAAGCCTGATGAGTCAAAAAAGTCTGACGGGTAAAGAAATCTCATGGTTAAAAACTCTAACGGTTAAAATAGTCTCACAGGTAAAAAATGTCTCACAGGTAAATCAAATCTCACGTTTAAAAATATCTGTCGTGTAAAAAAAGTCTCATGGTTAGAGAAGTCTTACAGGTAAAAAAACTCTCAGAGGTGGAAAAATTCTCATGGGAAAAATGTCAACACAGGTAAAAAAAGTCTCACAGGTAAAAAAAGTCTCACGGGTAAAAAAATATCTGACGGGTAAAAAAACAAAGTCTCAGAGGTTAAAAGTCCCATAGGTGAAAAATGTCTCACGGGAAAAAAAGCCTGATGAGTCAAAAAAGTCTGACGGGTAAAGAAATCTCATGGGTAAAAACTCTAACGGGTAAAATAGTCTCACAGGTAAAAAATGTCTCACGGGTAAAACAAATCTCACCTTTAAAAATTCTCGCGTGTAAAAAAAGTCTCATGGTTAGAGAAGTCTTACGTGTAAAAAAACTCTCAGACGTGGAAAAATTCTCATGGCTAAAAAGTCTCATGGGTAAAAAAAGTCTCACAGGTAAAAACAGTCTCACGGGAAAAAATTCTCATTGGTAAAAAGCCTCACAGGTAAAAAAAGTCTCATGGTTAAAAGTCTTACGGGTGAAAAGTCTCACAGGTAAAAATAGTCTCACGGGAAAAATTCTCATGGGTAAAAAGCCTCAAGGGTAAAAATTCCCGTGGGAAAAAAAAAGTCTCACGGGTAAAAGAAGTCATGGGTAAAAAAAGTCTCACAGGTAAAAAAAATCTCACGGGTAAAAAACCAAAGTTTCAGATGTTAAAAGTCCCATAGGTAAAAATTGTCTCACGGGAAAAAAAGCCTGATGAGTCAAAAAAGTCTGACGGGTAAAGAAATCTCATGGTTAAAAACTCTAACGGTTAAAATAGTCTCACAGGTAAAAAATGTCTCACAGGTAAATCAAATCTCACGTTTAAAAATTCTTGCGTGTAAAAAAAGTCTCATTTTTAGAGAAGTCTTACGGGTAAAAAAACTCTCAGAGGTGGAAAAATTCTCATGGGAAAAATGTCAACAAAGGTAAAAAAAGTCTCACAGGTAAAAAAAGTCTCACGGGTAAAAAAATATCTGACGGGTAAAAAAACAAAGTCTCAGAGGTTAAAAGTTCCATAGGTGAAAAATGTCTCACGGGAAAAAAAGCCTGATGAGTCAAAAAAGTCTGACGGGTAAAGAAATCTCATGGGTAAAAACTCTAACGGGTAAAATAGTCTCACAGGTAAAAAATGTCTCACGGGTAAAATAAATCTCACGTTTAAAAATTCTCGCGTGTAAAAAAAGTCTCATTTTTAGAGAAGTCTTACGTGTAAAAAAACTCTCAGAGGTGGAAAAATTCTCATGGCTAAAAAGTCTCATGGGTAAAAAAAGTCTCACAGGTAAAAACAGTCTCACGGGAAAAAATTCTCATTGGTAAAAAGCCTCACAGGTAAAAAAAGTCTCATGGTTAAAAGTCTTACGGGTGAAAAGTCTCACAGGTAAAAATAGTCTCACGGGAAAAATTCTCATGGGTAAAAAGCCTCAAGGGTAAAAATTCCCGTGGGAAAAAAAAAGTCTCACGGGTAAAAGAAGTCATGGGTAAAAAAAGTCTCACAGGTAAAAAAAATCTCACGGGTAAAATAACATCTGACGGGTAAAAAACCAAAGTCTCAGAGGTTAAAAGTCCCAGAGGTGAAAAATGTCTCACGGGAAAAAAAGCCTGATGAGTCAAAAAAGTCTGACGGGTAAACAAATCTCATGGGTAAAAACTCTAACGGGTAAAATAGTCTCACAGGTAAAAAATGTCTCACGTTTAAGAATTCTCGCGTGTAAAAAAAGTCTCATGGTTAGAGAAGTCTTACGGGTAAAAAAAACTCTCAGAGGTGGAAAAATTCTCATGGGTAAAAAGTCTCATGGGTAAAAAAAGTCTCACAGGTAAAAAAAGTCTCACGGGTAAAAAAACATCTGACGGGTAAAAAAACAAAGTCTCAGAGGTTAAAAGTCCCAGAGGTGAAAAATGTCTCACGGGAAAAAAAGCCTGATGAGTCAAAAAAGTCTGACGGGTAAACAAATCTCATGGGTAAAAACTCTAACGGGTAAAATAGTCTCACAGGTAAAAAATGTCTCACGGGTAAAACAAATCTCACCTTTAAAAATTCTCGCGTGTAAAAAAAGTCTCATGGTTAGAGAAGTCTTACGGGTAAAAAAACTCTCAGAGGTGGAAAAATTCTCATGGGAAAAATGTCAACACAGGTAAAAAAAGTCTCACAGGTAAAAAAAGTCTCACGGGTAAAAAAACATCTGACGAGTAAAAAACCAAAGTCTCAGAGGTTAAAAGTCCCATAGGTGAAAAATGTCTCACGGGAAAAAAAGCCTGATGAGTCAAAAAAGTCTGACAGGTAAAGAAATCTCATGGGTAAAAACTCTAACGGGTAAAATAGTCTCACAGGTAAAAAATGTCTCACGGGTAAAACAAATCTCACCTTTAAAAATTCTCGCGTGTAAAAAAAGTCTCATGGTTAGAGAAGTCTTACGGGTAAAAAAACTCTCAGAGGTGGAAAAATTCTCATGGGAAAAATGTCAACACAGGTAAAAAAAGTCTCACAGGTAAAAAAAGTCTCACGGGTAAAAAAACATCTGACGAGTAAAAAACCAAAGTCTCAGAGGTTAAAAGTCCCATAGGTGAAAAATGTCTCACGGGAAAAAAAGCCTGATGAGTCAAAAAAGTCTGACAGGTAAAGAAATCTCATGGGTAAAAACTCTAACGGGTAAAATAGTCTCACAGGTAAAAAATGTCACACGGGTAAAACAAATTTCACGTTTAAAAATTCTCGCGTGTAAAAAAAGTCTAATTTTTAGAGAAGTCTTACGGGTAAGAAAACTCTCAGAGGTGGAAAAATTCTCATGCGTAAAAAGTCTCATGGGTAAAAAAAGTCTGACAGGTAAAAAAAGTCTCACGGGAAAAAAAAGTCTCACGGGTAAAAGAAGTCATGGGTAAAAATTCTCACGGGTAAAATAACATCTGCCGGGTAAAAAAACAAAGTCTCAGAAATTAAAAGTCCCTTAGGTAAAAAATGTCTCACAGGAAAAAAAGCCTGATGAGTCAAAAAAGTCTGACGGGTAAAGAAATCTCATGGTTAAAAACTCTAACGGTTAAAATAGTCTCACAGGTAAAAAATGTCTCACAGGTAAATCAAATCTCACGTTTAAAAATATCTGTCGTGTAAAAAAAGTCTCATGGTTAGAGAAGTCTTACAGGTAAAAAAACTCTCAGAGGTGGAAAAATTCTCATGGGAAAAATGTCAACACAGGTAAAAAAAGTCTCACAGGTAAAAAAAGTCTCACGGGTAAAAAAATATCTGACGGGTAAAAAAACAAAGTCTCAGAGGTTAAAAGTCCCATAGGTGAAAAATGTCTCACGGGAAAAAAAGCCTGATGAGTCAAAAAAGTCTGACGGGTAAAGAAATCTCATGGGTAAAAACTCTAACGGGTAAAATAGTCTCACAGGTAAAAAATGTCTCACGGGTAAAACAAATCTCACCTTTAAAAATTCTCGCGTGTAAAAAAAGTCTCATGGTTAGAGAAGTCTTACGTGTAAAAAAACTCTCAGACGTGGAAAAATTCTCATGGCTAAAAAGTCTCATGGGTAAAAAAAGTCTCACAGGTAAAAACAGTCTCACGGGAAAAAATTCTCATTGGTAAAAAGCCTCACAGGTAAAAAAAGTCTCATGGTTAAAAGTCTTACGGGTGAAAAGTCTCACAGGTAAAAATAGTCTCACGGGAAAAATTCTCATCGGTAAAAAGCCTCAAGGGTAAAAATTCCCGTGGGAAAAAAAAAGTCTCACGGGTAAAAGAAGTCATGGGTAAAAAAAGTCTCACAGGTAAAAAAAATCTCACGGGTAAAATAACATCTGACGGGTAAAAAAACAAAGTTTCAGATGTTAAAAGTCCCATAGGTAAAAATTGTCTCACGGGAAAAAAAGCCTGATGAGTCAAAAAAGTCTGACGGGTAAAGAAATCTCATGGGTAAAAACTCTAACGGGTAAAATAGTCTCACAGGTAAAAAATGTCTCACGTTTAAGAATTCTCGCGTGTAAAAAAAGTCTCATGGTTAGAGAAGTCTTACGGGTAAAAAAAACTCTCAGAGGTGGAAAAATTCTCATGGGAAAAAAGTCTCATGGGTAAAAAAAGTCTCACAGGTAAAAAAAGTCTCACGGGTAAAAAAACATCTGACGGGTAAAAAAACAAAGTCTCAGAGGTTAAAAGTCCCAGAGGTGAAAAATGTCTCACGGGAAAAAAAGCCTGATGAGTCAAAAAAGTCTGACGGGTAAACAAATCTCATGGGTAAAAACTCTAACGGGTAAAATAGTCTCACAGGTAAAAAATGTCTCACGGGTAAAACAAATCTCACCTTTAAAAATTCTCGCGTGTAAAAAAAGTCTCATGGTTAGAGAAGTCTTACGGGTAAAAAAACTCTCAGAGGTGGAAAAATTCTCATGGGAAAAATGTCAACACAGGTAAAAAAAGTCTCACAGGTAAAAAAAGTCTCACGGGTAAAAAAACATCTGACGAGTAAAAAACCAAAGTCTCAGAGGTTAAAAGTCCCATAGGTGAAAAATGTCTCACGGGAAAAAAAGCCTGATGAGTCAAAAAAGTCTGACAGGTAAAGAAATCTCATGGGTAAAAACTCTAACGGGTAAAATAGTCTCACAGGTAAAAAATGTCACACGGGTAAAACAAATTTCACGTTTAAAAATTCTCGCGTGTAAAAAAAGTCTAATTTTTAGAGAAGTCTTACGGGTAAGAAAACTCTCAGAGGTGGAAAAATTCTCATGCGTAAAAAGTCTCATGGGTAAAAAAAGTCTGACAGGTAAAAAAAGTCTCACGGGAAAAAAAAGTCTCACGGGTAAAAGAAGTCATGGGTAAAAATTCTCACGGGTAAAATAACATCTGCCGGGTAAAAAAACAAAGTCTCAGAAATTAAAAGTCCCTTAGGTAAAAAATGTCTCACAGGAAAAAAAGCCTGATGAGTCAAAAAAGTCTGACGGGTAAAGAAATCTCATGGTTAAAAACTCTAACGGTTAAAATAGTCTCACAGGTAAAAAATGTCTCACAGGTAAATCAAATCTCACGTTTAAAAATATCTGTCGTGTAAAAAAAGTCTCATGGTTAGAGAAGTCTTACAGGTAAAAAAACTCTCAGAGGTGGAAAAATTCTCATGGGAAAAATGTCAACACAGGTAAAAAAAGTCTCACAGGTAAAAAAAGTCTCACGGGTAAAAAAATATCTGACGGGTAAAAAAACAAAGTCTCAGAGGTTAAAAGTCCCATAGGTGAAAAATGTCTCACGGGAAAAAAAGCCTGATGAGTCAAAAAAGTCTGACGGGTAAAGAAATCTCATGGGTAAAAACTCTAACGGGTAAAATAGTCTCACAGGTAAAAAATGTCTCACGGGTAAAACAAATCTCACCTTTAAAAATTCTCGCGTGTAAAAAAAGTCTCATGGTTAGAGAAGTCTTACGTGTAAAAAAACTCTCAGACGTGGAAAAATTCTCATGGCTAAAAAGTCTCATGGGTAAAAAAAGTCTCACAGGTAAAAACAGTCTCACGGGAAAAAATTCTCATTGGTAAAAAGCCTCACAGGTAAAAAAAGTCTCATGGTTAAAAGTCTTACGGGTGAAAAGTCTCACAGGTAAAAATAGTCTCACGGGAAAAATTCTCATCGGTAAAAAGCCTCAAGGGTAAAAATTCCCGTGGGAAAAAAAAAGTCTCACGGGTAAAAGAAGTCATGGGTAAAAAAAGTCTCACAGGTAAAAAAAATCTCACGGGTAAAATAACATCTGACGGGTAAAAAACCAAAGTTTCAGATGTTAAAAGTCCCATAGGTAAAAATTGTCTCACGGGAAAAAAAGCCTGATGAGTCAAAAAAGTCTGACGGGTAAAGAAATCTCATGGGTAAAAACTCTAACGGGTAAAATAGTCTCACAGGTAAAAAATGTCTCATGTTTAAGAATTCTCGCGTGTAAAAAAAGTCTCATGGTTAGAGAAGTCTTACGGGTAAAAAAAACTCTCAGAGGTGGAAAAATTCTCATGGGTAAAAAGTCTCATGGGTAAAAAAAGTCTCACAGGTAAAAAAAGTCTCACGGGTAAAAAAACATCTGCCGGGTAAAAAACCAAAGTCTCAGAGGTTAAAAGTCCCAGAGGTGAAAAATGTCTCACGGGAAAAAAAGCCTGATGAGTCAAAAAAGTCTGACGGGTAAAGAACTCTCATGGGTAAAAACTCTAACGGGTAAAATAGTCTCACAGGTAAAAAATGTCTCACGGGTAAAACAAATCTCACCTTTAAAAATTCTCGCGTGTAAAAAAAGTCTCATGGTTAGAGAAGTCTTACGGGTAAAAAAACTCTCAGAGGTGGAAAAATTCTCATGGGAAAAATGTCAACACAGGTAAAAAAAGTCTCACAGGTAAAAAAAGTCTCACGGGAAAAAAAACATCTGACGAGTAAAAAACCAAAGTCTCAGAGGTTAAAAGTCCCATAGGTGAAAAATGTCTCACGGGAAAAAAAGCCTGATGAGTCAAAAAAGTCTGACAGGTAAAGAAATCTCATGGGTAAAAACTCTAACGGGTAAAATAGTCTCACAGGTAAAAAATGTCACACGGGTAAAACAAATTTCACGTTTAAAAATTCTCGCGTGTAAAAAAAGTCTAATTTTTAGAGAAGCCTTACGGGTAAGAAAACTCTCAGAGGTGGAAAAATTCTCATGCGTAAAAAGTCTCATGGGTAAAAAAAGTCTGACAGGTAAAAAAAGTCTCACGGGAAAAAAAAGTCTCACGGGTAAAAGAAGTCATGGGTAAAAATTCTCACGGGTAAAATAACATCTGCCGGGTTAAAAAACAAAGTCTCAGAAATTAAAAGTCCCTTAGGTAAAAAATGTCTCACAGGAAAAAAAGCCTGATGAGTCAAAAAAGTCTGACGGGTAAAGAAATCTCATGGTTAAAAACTCTAACGGTTAAAATAGTCTCACAGGTAAAAAATGTCTCACAGGTAAATCAAATCTCACGTTTAAAAATTCTTGCGTGTAAAAAAAGTCTCATGGTTAGAGAAGTCTTACAGGTAAAAAAACTCTCAGAGGTGGAAAAATTCTCATGGGAAAAATGTCAACACAGGTAAAAAAAGTCTCACAGGTAAAAAAAGTCTCACGGGTAAAAAAATATCTGACGGGTAAAAAAACAAAGTCTCAGAGGTTAAAAGTCCCATAGGTGAAAAATGTCTCACGGGAAAAAAAGCCTGATGAGTCAAAAAAGTCTGAAGGGTAAAGAAATCTCATGGGTAAAAACTCTAACGGGTAAAATAGTCTCACAGGTAAAAAATGTCTCACGGGTAAAACAAATCTCACGTTTAAGAATTCTCGCGTGTAAAAAAAGTCTCATTTTTAGAGAAGTCTTACGTGTAAAAAAACTCTCAGAGGTGGAAAAATTCTCATGGCTAAAAAGTCTCATGGGTAAAAAAAGTCTCACAGGTAAAAACAGTCTCACGGGAAAAAATTCTCATTGGTAAAAAGCCTCACATGTAAAAAAAGTCTCATGGTTAAAAGTCTTACGGGTGAAAAGTCTCACAGGTAAAAATAGTCTCACGGGAAAAATTCTCATCGGTAAAAAGCCTCAAGGGTAAAAATTCCCGTGGGAAAAAAAAAGTCTCACGGGTAAAAGAAGTCATGGGTAAAAAAAGTCTCACAGGTAAAAAAAAACTCACGGGTAAAATAACATCTGACGGGTAAAAAACCAAAGTTTCAGATGTTAAAAGTCCCATAGGTAAAAATTGTCTCACGGGAAAAAAAGCCTGATGAGTCAAAAAATCTGACCGGTAAAGAAATCTCATGGGTAAAAACTCTAACGGGTAAAATAGTCTCACAGGTAAAAAATGTCTCACGTTTAAGAATTCTCGCGTGTAAAAAAAGTCTCATGGTTAGAGAAGTCTTACGGGTAAAAAAAACTCTCAGAGGTGGAAAAATTCTCATGGGTAAAAAGTCTCATGGGTAAAAAAAGTCTCACAGGTAAAAAAAGTCTCACGGGTAAAAAAACATCTGACGGGTAAAAAAACAAAGTCTCAGAGGTTAAAAGTCCCAGAGGTGAAAAATGTCTCACGGGAAAAAAAGCCTGATGAGTCAAAAAAGTCTGACGGGTAAACAAATCTCATGGGTAAAAACTCTAACGGGTAAAATAGTCTCACAGGTAAAAAATGTCTCACGGGTAAAACAAATCTCACCTTTAAAAATTCTCGCGTGTAAAAAAAGTCTCATGGTTAGAGAAGTCTTACGGGTAAAAAAACTCTCAGAGGTGGAAAAATTCTCATGGGAAAAATGTCAACACAGGTAAAAAAAGTCTCACAGGTAAAAAAAGTCTCACGGGTAAAAAAACATCTGACGAGTAAAAAACCAAAGTCTCAGAGGTTAAAAGTCCCATAGGTGAAAAATGTCTCACGGGAAAAAAAGCCTGATGAGTCAAAAAAGTCTGACAGGTAAAGAAATCTCATGGGTAAAAACTCTAACGGGTAAAATAGTCTCACAGGTAAAAAATGTCACACGGGTAAAACAAATTTCACGTTTAAAAATTCTCGCGTGTAAAAAAAGTCTAATTTTTAGAGAAGTCTTACGGGTAAGAAAACTCTCAGAGGTGGAAAAATTCTCATGCGTAAAAAGTCTCATGGGTAAAAAAAGTCTGACAGGTAAAAAAAGTCTCACGGGAAAAAAAAGTCTCACGGGTAAAAGAAGTCATGGGTAAAAATTCTCACGGGTAAAATAACATCTGCCGGGTAAAAAAACAAAGTCTCAGAAATTAAAAGTCCCTTAGGTAAAAAATGTCTCACAGGAAAAAAAGCCTGATGAGTCAAAAAAGTCTGACGGGTAAAGAAATCTCATGGTTAAAAACTCTAACGGTTAAAATAGTCTCACAGGTAAAAAATGTCTCACAGGTAAATCAAATCTCACGTTTAAAAATTCTTGCGTGTAAAAAAAGTCTCATGGTTAGAGAAGTCTTACAGGTAAAAAAACTCTCAGAGGTGGAAAAATTCTCATGGGAAAAATGTCAACACAGGTAAAAAAAGTCTCACAGGTAAAAAAAGTCTCACGGGTAAAAAAATATCTGACGGGTAAAAAAACAAAGTCTCAGAGGTTAAAAGTCCCATAGGTGAAAAATGTCTCACGGGAAAAAAAGCCTGATGAGTCAAAAAAGTCTGAAGGGTAAAGAAATCTCATGGGTAAAAACTCTAACGGGTAAAATAGTCTCACAGGTAAAAAATGTCTCACGGGTAAAACAAATCTCACGTTTAAGAATTCTCGCGTGTAAAAAAAGTCTCATTTTTAGAGAAGTCTTACGTGTAAAAAAACTCTCAGAGGTGGAAAAATTCTCATGCGTAAAAAGTCTCATGGGTAAAAAAAGTCTCACAGGTAAAAACAGTCTCACGGGAAAAAATTCTCATTGGTAAAAAGCCTCACAGGTAAAAAAAGTCTCATGGTTAAAAGTCTTACGGGTGAAAAGTCTCACAGGTAAAAATAGTCTCACGGGAAAAATTCTCATGGGTAAAAAGCCTCAAGGGTAAAAATTCCCGTGGGAAAAAAAAAGTCTCACGGGTAAAAGAAGTCATGGGTAAAAAAAGTCTCACAGGTAAAAAAAATCTCACGGGTAAAAAACCAAAGTTTCAGATGTTAAAAGTCCCATAGGTAAAAATTGTCTCACGGGAAAAAAAGCCTGATGAGTCAAAAAAGTCTGACGGGTAAAGAAATCTCATGGTTAAAAACTCTAACGGTTAAAATAGTCTCACAGGTAAAAAATGTCTCACAGGTAAATCAAATCTCACGTTTAAAAATTCTTGCGTGTAAAAAAAGTCTCATTTTTAGAGAAGTCTTACGGGTAAAAAAACTCTCAGAGGTGGAAAAATTCTCATGGGAAAAATGTCAACAAAGGTAAAAAAAGTCTCACAGGTAAAAAAAGTCTCACGGGTAAAAAAATATCTGACGGGTAAAAAAACAAAGTCTCAGAGGTTAAAAGTTCCATAGGTGAAAAATGTCTCACGGGAAAAAAAGCCTGATGAGTCAAAAAAGTCTGACGGGTAAAGAAATCTCATGGGTAAAAACTCTAACGGGTAAAATAGTCTCACAGGTAAAAAATGTCTCACGGGTAAAATAAATCTCACGTTTAAAAATTCTCGCGTGTAAAAAAAGTCTCATTTTTAGAGAAGTCTTACGTGTAAAAAAACTCTCAGAGGTGGAAAAATTCTCATGGCTAAAAAGTCTCATGGGTAAAAAAAGTCTCACAGGTAAAAACAGTCTCACGGGAAAAAATTCTCATTGGTAAAAAGCCTCACAGGTAAAAAAAGTCTCATGGTTAAAAGTCTTACGGGTGAAAAGTCTCACAGGTAAAAATAGTCTCACGGGAAAAATTCTCATGGGTAAAAAGCCTCAAGGGTAAAAATTCCCGTGGGAAAAAAAAAGTCTCACGGGTAAAAGAAGTCATGGGTAAAAAAAGTCTCACAGGTAAAAAAAATCTCACGGGTAAAATAACATCTGACGGGTAAAAAACCAAAGTCTCAGAGGTTAAAAGTCCCAGAGGTGAAAAATGTCTCACGGGAAAAAAAGCCTGATGAGTCAAAAAAGTCTGACGGGTAAAGAAATCTCATGGGTAAAAACTCTAACGGGTAAAATAGTCTCACAGGTAAAAAATGTCTCACGTTTAAGAATTCTCGCGTGTAAAAAAAGTCTCATGGTTAGAGAAGTCTTACGGGTAAAAAAAACTCTCAGAGGTGGAAAAATTCTCATGGGTAAAAAGTCTCATGGGTAAAAAAAGTCTCACAGGTAAAAAAAGTCTCACGGGTAAAAAAACATCTGACGGGTAAAAAAACAAAGTCTCAGAGGTTAAAAGTCCCAGAGGTGAAAAATGTCTCACGGGAAAAAAAGCCTGATGAGTCAAAAAAGTCTGACGGGTAAACAAATCTCATGGGTAAAAACTCTAACGGGTAAAATAGTCTCACAGGTAAAAAATGTCTCACGGGTAAAACAAATCTCACCTTTAAAAATTCTCGCGTGTAAAAAAAGTCTCATGGTTAGAGAAGTCTTACGGGTAAAAAAACTCTCAGAGGTGGAAAAATTCTCATGGGAAAAATGTCAACACAGGTAAAAAAAGTCTCACAGGTAAAAAAAGTCTCACGGGTAAAAAAACATCTGACGAGTAAAAAACCAAAGTCTCAGAGGTTAAAAGTCCCATAGGTGAAAAATGTCTCACGGGAAAAAAAGCCTGATGAGTCAAAAAAGTCTGACAGGTAAAGAAATCTCATGGGTAAAAACTCTAACGGGTAAAATAGTCTCACAGGTAAAAAATGTCACACGGGTAAAACAAATTTCACGTTTAAAAATTCTCGCGTGTAAAAAAAGTCTAATTTTTAGAGAAGTCTTACGGGTAAGAAAACTCTCAGAGGTGGAAAAATTCTCATGCGTAAAAAGTCTCATGGGTAAAAAAAGTCTGACAGGTAAAAAAAGTCTCACGGGAAAAAAAAGTCTCACGGGTAAAAGAAGTCATGGGTAAAAATTCTCACGGGTAAAATAACATCTGCCGGGTAAAAAAACAAAGTCTCAGAAATTAAAAGTCCCTTAGGTAAAAAATGTCTCACAGGAAAAAAAGCCTGATGAGTCAAAAAAGTCTGACGGGTAAAGAAATCTCATGGTTAAAAACTCTAACGGTTAAAATAGTCTCACAGGTAAAAAATGTCTCACAGGTAAATCAAATCTCACGTTTAAAAATTCTTGCGTGTAAAAAAAGTCTCATGGTTAGAGAAGTCTTACAGGTAAAAAAACTCTCAGAGGTGGAAAAATTCTCATGGGAAAAATGTCAACACAGGTAAAAAAAGTCTCACAGGTAAAAAAAGTCTCACGGGTAAAAAAATATCTGACGGGTAAAAAAACAAAGTCTCAGAGGTTAAAAGTCCCATAGGTGAAAAATGTCTCACGGGAAAAAAAGCCTGATGAGTCAAAAAAGTCTGAAGGGTAAAGAAATCTCATGGGTAAAAACTCTAACGGGTAAAATAGTCTCACAGGTAAAAAATGTCTCACGGGTAAAACAAATCTCACGTTTAAGAATTCTCGCGTGTAAAAAAAGTCTCATTTTTAGAGAAGTCTTACGTGTAAAAAAACTCTCAGAGGTGGAAAAATTCTCATGCGTAAAAAGTCTCATGGGTAAAAAAAGTCTCACAGGTAAAAACAGTCTCACGGGAAAAAATTCTCATTGGTAAAAAGCCTCACAGGTAAAAAAAGTCTCATGGTTAAAAGTCTTACGGGTGAAAAGTCTCACAGGTAAAAATAGTCTCACGGGAAAAATTCTCATGGGTAAAAAGCCTCAAGGGTAAAAATTCCCGTGGGAAAAAAAAAGTCTCACGGGTAAAAGAAGTCATGGGTAAAAAAAGTCTCACAGGTAAAAAAAATCTCACGGGTAAAAAACCAAAGTTTCAGATGTTAAAAGTCCCATAGGTAAAAATTGTCTCACGGGAAAAAAAGCCTGATGAGTCAAAAAAGTCTGACGGGTAAAGAAATCTCATGGTTAAAAACTCTAACGGTTAAAATAGTCTCACAGGTAAAAAATGTCTCACAGGTAAATCAAATCTCACGTTTAAAAATTCTTGCGTGTAAAAAAAGTCTCATTTTTAGAGAAGTCTTACGGGTAAAAAAACTCTCAGAGGTGGAAAAATTCTCATGGGAAAAATGTCAACAAAGGTAAAAAAAGTCTCACAGGTAAAAAAAGTCTCACGGGTAAAAAAATATCTGACGGGTAAAAAAACAAAGTCTCAGAGGTTAAAAGTTCCATAGGTGAAAAATGTCTCACGGGAAAAAAAGCCTGATGAGTCAAAAAAGTCTGACGGGTAAAGAAATCTCATGGGTAAAAACTCTAACGGGTAAAATAGTCTCACAGGTAAAAAATGTCTCACGGGTAAAATAAATCTCACGTTTAAAAATTCTCGCGTGTAAAAAAAGTCTCATTTTTAGAGAAGTCTTACGTGTAAAAAAACTCTCAGAGGTGGAAAAATTCTCATGGCTAAAAAGTCTCATGGGTAAAAAAAGTCTCACAGGTAAAAACAGTCTCACGGGAAAAAATTCTCATTGGTAAAAAGCCTCACAGGTAAAAAAAGTCTCATGGTTAAAAGTCTTACGGGTGAAAAGTCTCACAGGTAAAAATAGTCTCACGGGAAAAATTCTCATGGGTAAAAAGCCTCAAGGGTAAAAATTCCCGTGGGAAAAAAAAAGTCTCATGGGTAAAAGCAGTCATGGGTAAAAAAAGTCTCACAGGTAAAAAAAATCTCACGGGTAAAATAACATCTGACGGGTAAAAAACCAAAGTCTCAGAGGTTAAAAGTCCCAGAGGTGAAAAATGTCTCACGGGAAAAAAAGCCTGATGAGTCAAAAAAGTCTGACGGGTAAAGAAATCTCATGGGTAAAAACTCTAACGGGTAAAATAGTCTCACAGGTAAAAAATGTCTCACGTTTAAGAATTCTCGCGTGTAAAAAAAGTCTCATGGTTAGAGAAGTCTTACGGGTAAAAAAAACTCTCAGAGGTGGAAAAATTCTCATGGGTAAAAAGTCTCATGGGTAAAAAAAGTCTCACAGGTAAAAAAAGTCTCACGGGTAAAAAAACATCTGACGGGTAAAAAAACAAAGTCTCAGAGGTTAAAAGTCCCAGAGGTGAAAAATGTCTCACGGGAAAAAAAGCCTGATGAGTCAAAAAAGTCTGACGGGTAAACAAATCTCATGGGTAAAAACTCTAACGGGTAAAATAGTCTCACAGGTAAAAAATGTCTCACGGGTAAAACAAATCTCACCTTTAAAAATTCTCGCGTGTAAAAAAAGTCTCATGGTTAGAGAAGTCTTACGGGTAAAAAAACTCTCAGAGGTGGAAAAATTCTCATGGGAAAAATGTCAACACAGGTAAAGAAAGTCTCACAGGTAAAAAAAGTCTCACGGGTAAAAAAACATCTGACGAGTAAAAAACCAAAGTCTCAGAGTTTAAAAGTCCCATAGGTGAAAAATGTCTCACGGGAAAAAAAGCCTGATGAGTCAAAAAAGTCTGACAGGTAAAGAAATCTCATGGGTAAAAACTCTAACGGGTAAAATAGTCTCACAGGTAAAAAATGTCTCACGGGTAAAACAAATCTCACCTTTAAAAATTCTCGCGTGTAAAAAAAGTCTCATGGTTAGAGAAGTCTTACGGGTAAAAAAACTCTCAGAGGTGGAAAAATTCTCATGGGAAAAATGTCAACACAGGTAAAAAAAGTCTCACAGGTAAAAAAAGTCTCACGGGTAAAAAAACATCTGACGAGTAAAAAACCAAAGTCTCAGAGGTTAAAAGTCCCATAGGTGAAAAATGTCTCACGGGAAAAAAAGCCTGATGAGTCAAAAAAGTCTGACAGGTAAAGAAATCTCATGGGTAAAAACTCTAACGGGTAAAATAGTCTCACAGGTAAAAAATGTCACACGGGTAAAACAAATTTCACGTTTAAAAATTCTCGCGTGTAAAAAAAGTCTAATTTTTAGAGAAGTCTTACGGGTAAGAAAACTCTCAGAGGTGGAAAAATTCTCATGCGTAAAAAGTCTCATGGGTAAAAAAAGTCTGACAGGTAAAAAAAGTCTCACGGGAAAAAAAAGTCTCACGGGTAAAAGAAGTCATGGGTAAAAATTCTCACGGGTAAAATAACATCTGCCGGGTAAAAAAACAAAGTCTCAGAAATTAAAAGTCCCTTAGGTAAAAAATGTCTCACAGGAAAAAAAGCCTGATGAGTCAAAAAAGTCTGACGGGTAAAGAAATCTCATGGTTAAAAACTCTAACGGTTAAAATAGTCTCACAGGTAAAAAATGTCTCACAGGTAAATCAAATCTCACGTTTAAAAATATCTGTCGTGTAAAAAAAGTCTCATGGTTAGAGAAGTCTTACAGGTAAAAAAACTCTCAGAGGTGGAAAAATTCTCATGGGAAAAATGTCAACACAGGTAAAAAATGTCTCACAGGTAAAAAAAGTCTCACGGGTAAAAAAATATCTGACGGGTAAAAAAACAAAGTCTCAGAGGTTAAAAGTCCCATAGGTGAAAAATGTCTCACGGGAAAAAAAGCCTGATGAGTCAAAAAAGTCTGACGGGTAAAGAAATCTCATGGGTAAAAACTCTAACGGGTAAAATAGTCTCACAGGTAAAAAATGTCTCACGGGTAAAACAAATCTCACCTTTAAAAATTCTCGCGTGTAAAAAAAGTCTCATGGTTAGAGAAGTCTTACGTGTAAAAAAACTCTCAGACGTGGAAAAATTCTCATGGCTAAAAAGTCTCATGGGTAAAAAAAGTCTCACAGGTAAAAACAGTCTCACGGGAAAAAATTCTCATTGGTAAAAAGCCTCACAGGTAAAAAAAGTCTCATGGTTAAAAGTCTTACGGGTGAAAAGTCTCACAGGTAAAAATAGTCTCACGGGAAAAATTCTCATCGGTAAAAAGCCTCAAGGGTAAAAATTCCCGTGGGAAAAAAAAAGTCTCACGGGTAAAAGAAGTCATGGGTAAAAAAAGTCTCACAGGTAAAAAAAATCTCACGGGTAAAATAACATCTGACGGGTAAAAAACCAAAGTTTCAGATGTTAAAAGTCCCATAGGTAAAAATTGTCTCACGGGAAAAAAAGCCTGATGAGTCAAAAAAGTCTGACGGGTAAAGAAATCTCATGGGTAAAAACTCTAACGGGTAAAATAGTCTCACAGGTAAAAAATGTCTCACGTTTAAGAATTCTCGCGTGTAAAAAAAGTCTCATGGTTAGAGAAGTCTTACGGGTAAAAAAAACTCTCAGAGGTGGAAAAATTCTCATGGGTAAAAAGTCCCATGGGTAAAAAAAGTCTCACAGGTAAAAAAAGTCTCACGGGTAAAAAAACATCTGCCGGGTAAAAAACCAAAGTCTCAGAGGTTAAAAGTCCCAGAGGTGAAAAATGTCTCACGGGAAAAAAAGCCTGATGAGTCAAAAAAGTCTGACGGGTAAACAAATCTCATGGGTAAAAACTCTAACGGGTAAAATAGTCTCACAGGTAAAAAATGTCTCACGGGTAAAACAAATCTCACCTTTAAAAATTCTCGCGTGTAAAAAAAGTCTCATGGTTAGAGAAGTCTTACGGGTAAAAAAACTCTCAGAGGTGGAAAAATTCTCATGGGAAAAATGTCAACACAGGTAAAAAAAGTCTCACAGGTAAAAAAAGTCTCACGGGTAAAAAAACATCTGACGAGTAAAAAACCAAAGTCTCAGAGGTTAAAAGTCCCATAGGTGAAAAATGTCTCACGGGAAAAAAAGCCTGATGAGTCAAAAAAGTCTGACAGGTAAAGAAATCTCATGGGTAAAAACTCTAACGGGTAAAATAGTCTCACAGGTAAAAAATGTCACACGGGTAAAACAAATTTCACGTTTAAAAATTCTCGCGTGTAAAAAAAGTCTAATTTTTAGAGAAGTCTTACGGGTAAGAAAACTCTCAGAGGTGGAAAAATTCTCATGCGTAAAAAGTCTCATGGGTAAAAAAAGTCTGACAGGTAAAAAAAGTCTCACGGGAAAAAAAAGTCTCACGGGTAAAAGAAGTCATGGGTAAAAATTCTCACGGGTAAAATAACATCTGCCGGGTAAAAAAACAAAGTCTCAGAAATTAAAAGTCCCTTAGGTAAAAAATGTCTCACAGGAAAAAAAGCCTGATGAGTCAAAAAAGTCTGACGGGTAAAGAAATCTCATGGTTAAAAACTCTAACGGTTAAAATAGTCTCACAGGTAAAAAATGTCTCACAGGTAAATCAAATCTCACGTTTAAAAATATCTGTCGTGTAAAAAAAGTCTCATGGTTAGAGAAGTCTTACAGGTAAAAAAACTCTCAGAGGTGGAAAAATTCTCATGGGAAAAATGTCAACACAGGTAAAAAAAGTCTCACAGGTAAAAAAAGTCTCACGGGTAAAAAAATATCTGACGGGTAAAAAAACAAAGTCTCAGAGGTTAAAAGTCCCATAGGTGAAAAATGTCTCACGGGAAAAAAAGCCTGATGAGTCAAAAAAGTCTGACGGGTAAAGAAATCTCATGGGTAAAAACTCTAACGGGTAAAATAGTCTCACAGGTAAAAAATGTCTCACGGGTAAAACAAATCTCACCTTTAAAAATTCTCGCGTGTAAAAAAAGTCTCATGGTTAGAGAAGTCTTACGTGTAAAAAAACTCTCAGACGTGGAAAAATTCTCATGGCTAAAAAGTCTCATGGGTAAAAAAAGTCTCACAGGTAAAAACAGTCTCACGGGAAAAAATTCTCATTGGTAAAAAGCCTCACAGGTAAAAAAAGTCTCATGGTTAAAAGTCTTACGGGTGAAAAGTCTCACAGGTAAAAATAGTCTCACGGGAAAAATTCTCATCGGTAAAAAGCCTCAAGGGTAAAAATTCCCGTGGGAAAAAAAAAGTCTCACGGGTAAAAGAAGTCATGGGTAAAAAAAGTCTCACAGGTAAAAAAAATCTCACGGGTAAAATAACATCTGACGGGTAAAAAACCAAAGTTTCAGATGTTAAAAGTCCCATAGGTAAAAATTGTCTCACGGGAAAAAAAGCCTGATGAGTCAAAAAAGTCTGACGGGTAAAGAAATCTCATGGGTAAAAACTCTAACGGGTAAAATAGTCTCACAGGTAAAAAATGTCTCACGTTTAAGAATTCTCGCGTGTAAAAAAAGTCTCATGGTTAGAGAAGTCTTACGGGTAAAAAAAACTCTCAGAGGTGGAAAAATTCTCATGGGTAAAAAGTCCCATGGGTAAAAAAAGTCTCACAGGTAAAAAAAGTCTCACGGGTAAAAAAACATCTGCCGGGTAAAAAACCAAAGTCTCAGAGGTTAAAAGTCCCAGAGGTGAAAAATGTCTCACGGGAAAAAAAGCCTGATGAGTCAAAAAAGTCTGACGGGTAAACAAATCTCATGGGTAAAAACTCTAACGGGTAAAATAGTCTCACAGGTAAAAAATGTCTCACGGGTAAAACAAATCTCACCTTTAAAAATTCTCGCGTGTAAAAAAAGTCTCATGGTTAGAGAAGTCTTACGGGTAAAAAAACTCTCAGAGGTGGAAAAATTCTCATGGGAAAAATGTCAACACAGGTAAAAAAAGTCTCACAGGTAAAAAAAGTCTCACGGGTAAAAAAACATCTGACGAGTAAAAAACCAAAGTCTCAGAGGTTAAAAGTCCCATAGGTGAAAAATGTCTCACGGGAAAAAAAGCCTGATGAGTCAAAAAAGTCTGACAGGTAAAGAAATCTCATGGGTAAAAACTCTAACGGGTAAAATAGTCTCACAGGTAAAAAATGTCACACGGGTAAAACAAATTTCACGTTTAAAAATTCTCGCGTGTAAAAAAAGTCTAATTTTTAGAGAAGTCTTACGGGTAAGAAAACTCTCAGAGGTGGAAAAATTCTCATGCGTAAAAAGTCTCATGGGTAAAAAAAGTCTGACAGGTAAAAAAAGTCTCACGGGAAAAAAAAGTCTCACGGGTAAAAGAAGTCATGGGTAAAAATTCTCACGGGTAAAATAACATCTGCCGGGTAAAAAAACAAAGTCTCAGAAATTAAAAGTCCCTTAGGTAAAAAATGTCTCACAGGAAAAAAAGCCTGATGAGTCAAAAAAGTCTGACGGGTAAAGAAATCTCATGGTTAAAAACTCTAACGGTTAAAATAGTCTCACAGGTAAAAAATGTCTCACAGGTAAATCAAATCTCACGTTTAAAAATATCTGTCGTGTAAAAAAAGTCTCATGGTTAGAGAAGTCTTACAGGTAAAAAAACTCTCAGAGGTGGAAAAATTCTCATGGGAAAAATGTCAACACAGGTAAAAAAAGTCTCACAGGTAAAAAAAGTCTCACGGGTAAAAAAATATCTGACGGGTAAAAAAACAAAGTCTCAGAGGTTAAAAGTCCCATAGGTGAAAAATGTCTCACGGGAAAAAAAGCCTGATGAGTCAAAAAAGTCTGACGGGTAAAGAAATCTCATGGGTAAAAACTCTAACGGGTAAAATAGTCTCACAGGTAAAAAATGTCTCACGGGTAAAACAAATCTCACCTTTAAAAATTCTCGCGTGTAAAAAAAGTCTCATGGTTAGAGAAGTCTTACGTGTAAAAAAACTCTCAGACGTGGAAAAATTCTCATGGCTAAAAAGTCTCATGGGTAAAAAAAGTCTCACAGGTAAAAACAGTCTCACGGGAAAAAATTCTCATTGGTAAAAAGCCTCACAGGTAAAAAAAGTCTCATGGTTAAAAGTCTTACGGGTGAAAAGTCTCACAGGTAAAAATAGTCTCACGGGAAAAATTCTCATCGGTAAAAAGCCTCAAGGGTAAAAATTCCCGTGGGAAAAAAAAAGTCTCACGGGTAAAAGAAGTCATGGGTAAAAAAAGTCTCACAGGTAAAAAAAATCTCACGGGTAAAATAACATCTGACGGGTAAAAAACCAAAGTTTCAGATGTTAAAAGTCCCATAGGTAAAAATTGTCTCACGGGAAAAAAAGCCTGATGAGTCAAAAAAGTCTGACCGGTAAAGAAATCTCATGGGTAAAAACTCTAACGGGTAAAATAGTCTCACAGGTAAAAAATGTCTCACGTTTAAGAATTCTCGCGTGTAAAAAAAGTCTCATGGTTAGAGAAGTCTTACGGGTAAAAAAAACTCTCAGAGGTGGAAAAATTCTCAAGGGTAAAAAGTCTCATGGGTAAAAAAAGTCTCACAGGTAAAAAAAGTCTCACGGGTAAAAAAACATCTGACGGGTAAAAAAACAAAGTCTCAGAGGTTAAAAGTCCCAGAGGTGAAAAATGTCTCACGGGAAAAAAAGCCTGATGAGTCAAAAAAGTCTGACGGGTAAACAAATCTCATGGGTAAAAACTCTAACGGGTAAAATAGTCTCACAGGTAAAAAATGTCTCACGGGTAAAACAAATCTCACGTTTAAGAATTCTCGCGTGTAAAAAAAGTCTCATGGTTAGAGAAGTCTTACGGGTAAAAAAACTCTCAGAGGTGGAAAAATTCTCATGGGAAAAATGTCAACACAGGTAAAAAAAGTCTCACAGGTAAAAAAAGTCTCACGGGTAAAAAAACATCTGACGAGTAAAAAACCAAAGTCTCAGAGGTTAAAAGTCCCATAGGTGAAAAATGTCTCACGGGAAAAAAAAGCCTGATGAGTCAAAAAAGTCTGACAGGTAAAGAAATCTCATGGGTAAAAACTCTAACGGGTAAAATAGTCTCACAGGTAAAAAATGTCACACGGGTAAAACAAATTTCACGTTTAAAAATTCTCGCGTGTAAAAAAAGTCTAATTTTTAGAGAAGTCTTACGGGTAAGAAAACTCTCAGAGGTGGAAAAATTCTCATGCGTAAAAAGTCTCATGGGTAAAAAAAGTCTGACAGGTAAAAAAAGTCTCACGGGAAAAAAAAGTCTCACGGGTAAAAGAAGTCATGGGTAAAAATTCTCACGGGTAAAATAACATCTGCCGGGTTAAAAAACAAAGTCTCAGAAATTAAAAGTCCCTTAGGTAAAAAATGTCTCACAGGAAAAAAAGCCTGATGAGTCAAAAAAGTCTGACGGGTAAAGAAATCTCATGGTTAAAAACTCTAACGGTTAAAATAGTCTCACAGGTAAAAAATGTCTCACAGGTAAATCAAATCTCACGTTTAAAAATTCTTGCGTGTAAAAAAAGTCTCATGGTTAGAGAAGTCTTACAGGTAAAAAAACTCTCAGAGGTGGAAAAATTCTCATGGGAAAAATGTCAACACAGGTAAAAAAAGTCTCACAGGTAAAAAAAGTCTCACGGGTAAAAAAATATCTGACGGGTAAAAAAACAAAGTCTCAGAGGTTAAAAGTTCCATAGGTGAAAAATGTCTCACGGGAAAAAAAGCCTGATGAGTCAAAAAAGTCTGACGGGTAAAGAAATCTCATGGGTAAAAACTCTAACGGGTAAAATAGTCTCACAGGTAAAAAATGTCTCACGGGTAAAACAAATCTCACGTTTAAGAATTCTCGCGTGTAAAAAAAGTCTCATTTTTAGAGAAGTCTTACGTGTAAAAAAACTCTCAGAGGTGGAAAAATTCTCATGGCTAAAAAGTCTCATGGGTAAAAAAAGTCTCACAGGTAAAAACAGTCTCACGGGAAAAAATTCTCATTGGTAAAAAGCCTCACAGGTAAAAAAAGTCTCATGGTTAAAAGTCTTACGGGTGAAAAGTCTCACAGGTAAAAATAGTCTCACGGGAAAAATTCTCATGGGTAAAAAGCCTCAAGGGTAAAAATTCCCGTGGGAAAAAAAAAGTCTCACGGGTAAAAGAAGTCATGGGTAAAAAAAGTCTCACAGGTAAAAAAAATCTCACGGGTAAAAAAACATCTGACGGGTAAAAAACCAAAGTCTCAGAGGTTAAAAGTCCCATAGGTAAAAATTGTCTCACGGGAAAAAAAGCCTGATGAGTCAAAAAATCTGACCAGTAAAGAAATCTCATGGGTAAAAACTCTAACGGGTAAAATAGTCTCACAGGTAAAAAATGTCTCACGTTTAAGAATTCTCGCGTGTAAAAAAAGTCTCATGGTTAGAGAAGTCTTACGGGTAAAAAAACTCTCAGAGGTGGAAAAATTCTCATGGGAAAAATGTCAACACAGGTAAAAAAAGTCTCACAGGTAAAAAAAGTCTCACGGGTAAAAAAACATCTGACGAGTAAAAAACCAAAGTCTCAGAGGTTAAAAGTCCCATAGGTGAAAAATGTCTCACGGGAAAAAAAGCCTGATGAGTCAAAAAAGTCTGACAGGTAAAGAAATCTCATGGGTAAAAACTCTAACGGGTAAAATAGTCTCACAGGTAAAAAATGTCACACGGGTAAAACAAATTTCACGTTTAAAAATTCTCGCGTGTAAAAAAAGTCTAATTTTTAGAGAAGTCTTACGGGTAAGAAAACTCTCAGAGGTGGAAAAATTCTCATGCGTAAAAAGTCTCATGGGTAAAAAAAGTCTGACAGGTAAAAAAAGTCTCACGGGAAAAAAAAGTCTCACGGGTAAAAGAAGTCATGGGTAAAAATTCTCACGGGTAAAATAACATCTGCCGGGTAAAAAAACAAAGTCTCAGAAATTAAAAGTCCCTTAGGTAAAAAATGTCTCACAGGAAAAAAAGCCTGATGAGTCAAAAAAGTCTGACGGGTAAACAAATCTCATGGGTAAAAACTCTAACGGTTAAAATAGTCTCACAGGTAAAAAATGTCTCACAGGTAAATCAAATCTCACGTTTAAAAATATCTGTCGTGTAAAAAAAGTCTCATGGTTAGAGAAGTCTTACAGGTAAAAAAACTCTCAGAGGTGGAAAAATTCTCATGGGAAAAATGTCAACACAGGTAAAAAAAGTCTCACAGGTAAAAAAAGTCTCACGGGTAAAAAAATATCTGACGGGTAAAAAAACAAAGTCTCAGAGGTTAAAAGTCCCATAGGTGAAAAATGTCTCACGGGAAAAAAAGCCTGATGAGTCAAAAAAGTCTGACGGGTAAAGAAATCTCATGGGTAAAAACTCTAACGGGTAAAATAGTCTCACAGGTAAAAAATGTCTCACGGGTAAAACAAATCTCACCTTTAAAAATTCTCGCGTGTAAAAAAAGTCTCATGGTTAGAGAAGTCTTACGTGTAAAAAAACTCTCAGACGTGGAAAAATTCTCATGGCTAAAAAGTCTCATGGGTAAAAAAAGTCTCACAGGTAAAAACAGTCTCACGGGAAAAAATTCTCATTGGTAAAAAGCCTCACAGGTAAAAAAAGTCTCATGGTTAAAAGTCTTACGGGTGAAAAGTCTCACAGGTAAAAATAGTCTCACGGGAAAAATTCTCATGGGTAAAAAGCCTCAAGGGTAAAAATTCCCGTGGGAAAAAAAAAGTCTCACGGGTAAAAGAAGTCATGGGTAAAAAAAGTCTCACAGGTAAAAAAAATCTCACGGGTAAAATAACATCTGACGGGTAAAAAACCAAAGTTTCAGATGTTAAAAGTCCCATAGGTAAAAATTGTCTCACGGGAAAAAAAGCCTGATGAGTCAAAAAAGTCTGACCGGTAAAGAAATCTCATGGGTAAAAACTCTAACGGGTAAAATAGTCTCACAGGTAAAAAATGTCTCACGTTTAAGAATTCTCGCGTGTAAAAAAAGTCTCATGGTTAGAGAAGTCTTACGGGTAAAAAAAACTCTCAGAGGTGGAAAAATTCTCAAGGGTAAAAAGTCTCATGGGTAAAAAAAGTCTCACAGGTAAAAAAAGTCTCACGGGTAAAAAAACATCTGACGGGTAAAAAAACAAAGTCTCAGAGGTTAAAAGTCCCAGAGGTGAAAAATGTCTCACGGGAAAAAAAGCCTGATGAGTCAAAAAAGTCTGACGGGTAAACAAATCTCATGGGTAAAAACTCTA
Organism: Falco punctatus; assembly: GCF_963210335.1. Taxonomy (NCBI): domain Eukaryota; kingdom Metazoa; phylum Chordata; class Aves; order Falconiformes; family Falconidae; genus Falco; species Falco punctatus. Next base: position 487,791 of record NC_137597.1, read on the forward strand.
ACGGGTAAAATAGTCTCACAGGTAAAAAATGTCTCACGGGTAAAACAAATCTCACGTTTAAGAATTCTCGCGTGTAAAAAAAGTCTCATGGTTAGAGAAGTCTTACGGGTAAAAAAACTCTCAGAGGTGGAAAAATTCTCATGGGAAAAATGTCAACACAGGTAAAAAAAGTCTCACAGGTAAAAAAAGTCTCACGGGTAAAAAAACATCTGACGAGTAAAAAACCAAAGTCTCAGAGGTTAAAAGTCCCATAGGTGAAAAATGTCTCACGGGAAAAAAAAGCCTGATGAGTCAAAAAAGTCTGACAGGTAAAGAAATCTCATGGGTAAAAACTCTAACGGGTAAAATAGTCTCACAGGTAAAAAATGTCACACGGGTAAAACAAATTTCACGTTTAAAAATTCTCGCGTGTAAAAAAAGTCTAATTTTTAGAGAAGTCTTACGGGTAAGAAAACTCTCAGAGGTGGAAAAATTCTCATGCGTAAAAAGTCTCATGGGTAAAAAAAGTCTGACAGGTAAAAAAAGTCTCACGGGAAAAAAAAGTCTCACGGGTAAAAGAAGTCATGGGTAAAAATTCTCACGGGTAAAATAACATCTGCCGGGTTAAAAAACAAAGTCTCAGAAATTAAAAGTCCCTTAGGTAAAAAATGTCTCACAGGAAAAAAAGCCTGATGAGTCAAAAAAGTCTGACGGGTAAAGAAATCTCATGGTTAAAAACTCTAACGGTTAAAATAGTCTCACAGGTAAAAAATGTCTCACAGGTAAATCAAATCTCACGTTTAAAAATTCTTGCGTGTAAAAAAAGTCTCATGGTTAGAGAAGTCTTACAGGTAAAAAAACTCTCAGAGGTGGAAAAATTCTCATGGGAAAAATGTCAACACAGGTAAAAAAAGTCTCACAGGTAAAAAAAGTCTCACGGGTAAAAAAATATCTGACGGGTAAAAAAACAAAGTCTCAGAGGTTAAAAGTTCCATAGGTGAAAAATGTCTCACGGGAAAAAAAGCCTGATGAGTCAAAAAAGTCTGACGGGTAAAGAAATCTCATGGGTAAAAACTCTAACGGGTAAAATAGTCTCACAGGTAAAAAATGTCTCACGGGTAAAACAAATCTCACGTTTAAGAATTCTCGCGTGTAAAAAAAGTCTCATTTTTAGAGAAGTCTTACGTGTAAAAAAACTCTCAGAGGTGGAAAAATTCTCATGGCTAAAAAGTCTCATGGGTAAAAAAAGTCTCACAGGTAAAAACAGTCTCACGGGAAAAAATTCTCATTGGTAAAAAGCCTCACATGTAAAAAAAGTCTCATGGTTAAAAGTCTTACGGGTGAAAAGTCTCACAGGTAAAAATAGTCTCACGGGAAAAATTCTCATGGGTAAAAAGCCTCAAGGGTAAAAATTCCCGTGGGAAAAAAAAAAGTCTCACGGGTAAAAGAAGTCATGGGTAAAAAAAGTCTCACAGGTAAAAAAAATCTCACGGGTAAAATAACATCTGACGGGTAAAAAACCAAAGTTTCAGATGTTAAAAGTCCCATAGGTAAAAATTGTCTCACGGGAAAAAAAGCCTGATGAGTCAAAAAATCTGACCAGTAAAGAAATCTCATGGGTAAAAACTCTAACGGGTAAAATAGTCTCACAGGTAAAAAATGTCTCACGTTTAAGAATTCTCGCGTGTAAAAAAAGTCTCATGGTTAGAGAAGTCTTACGGGTAAAAAAACTCTCAGAGGTGGAAAAATTCTCATGGGAAAAATGTCAACACAGGTAAAAAAAGTCTCACAGGTAAAAAAAGTCTCACGGGTAAAAAAACATCTGACGAGTAAAAAACCAAAGTCTCAGAGGTTAAAAGTCCCATAGGTGAAAAATGTCTCACGGGAAAAAAAGCCTGATGAGTCAAAAAAGTCTGACAGGTAAAGAAATCTCATGGGTAAAAACTCTAACGGGTAAAATAGTCTCACAGGTAAAAAATGTCACACGGGTAAAACAAATTTCACGTTTAAAAATTCTCGCGTGTAAAAAAAGTCTAATTTTTAGAGAAGTCTTACGGGTAAGAAAACTCTCAGAGGTGGAAAAATTCTCATGCGTAAAAAGTCTCATGGGTAAAAAAAGTCTGACAGGTAAAAAAAGTCTCACGGGAAAAAAAAGTCTCAGAGGTAAAAGAAGTCATGGGTAAAAATTCTCACGGGTAAAATAACATCTGCCGGGTAAAAAAACAAAGTCTCAGAAATTAAAAGTCCCTTAGGTAAAAAATGTCTCACAGGAAAAAAAGCCTGATGAGTCAAAAAAGTCTGACGGGTAAAGAAATCTCATGGTTAAAAACTCTAACGGTTAAAATAGTCTCACAGGTAAAAAATGTCTCACAGGTAAATCAAATCTCACGTTTAAAAATTCTTGCGTGTAAAAAAAGTCTCATTTTTAGAGAAGTCTTACGGGTAAGAAAACTCTCAGAGGTGGAAAAATTCTCATGGGAAAAATGTCAACAAAGGTAAAAAAAGTCTCACAGGTAAAAAAAGTCTCACGGGTAAAAAAATATCTGACGGGTAAAAAAACAAAGTCTCAGAGGTTAAAAGTCCCAGAGGTGAAAAATGTCTCACGGGAAAAAAAGCCTGATGAGTCAAAAAAGTCTGACGGGTAAACAAATCTCATGGGTAAAAACTCTAACGGGTAAAATAGTCTCACAGGTAAAAAATGTCTCACGGGTAAAACAAATCTCACGTTTAAGAATTCTCGCGTGTAAAAAAAGTCTCATGGTTAGAGAAGTCTTACGGGTAAAAAAACTCTCAGAGGTGGAAAAATTCTCATGGGAAAAATGTCAACACAGGTAAAAAAAGTCTCACAGGTAAAAAAAGTCTCACGGGTAAAAAAACATCTGACGAGTAAAAAACCAAAGTCTCAGAGGTTAAAAGTCCCATAGGTGAAAAATGTCTCACGGGAAAAAAAAGCCTGATGAGTCAAAAAAGTCTGACAGGTAAAGAAATCTCATGGGTAAAAACTCTAACGGGTAAAATAGTCTCACAGGTAAAAAATGTCACACGGGTAAAACAAATTTCACGTTTAAAAATTCTCGCGTGTAAAAAAAGTCTAATTTTTAGAGAAGTCTTACGGGTAAGAAAACTCTCAGAGGTGGAAAAATTCTCATGCGTAAAAAGTCTCATGGGTAAAAAAAGTCTGACAGGTAAAAAAAGTCTCACGGGAAAAAAAAGTCTCACGGGTAAAAGAAGTCATGGGTAAAAATTCTCACGGGTAAAATAACATCTGCCGGGTTAAAAAACAAAGTCTCAGAAATTAAAAGTCCCTTAGGTAAAAAATGTCTCACAGGAAAAAAAGCCTGATGAGTCAAAAAAGTCTGACGGGTAAAGAAATCTCATGGTTAAAAACTCTAACGGTTAAAATAGTCTCACAGGTAAAAAATGTCTCACAGGTAAATCAAATCTCACGTTTAAAAATTCTTGCGTGTAAAAAAAGTCTCATGGTTAGAGAAGTCTTACAGGTAAAAAAACTCTCAGAGGTGGAAAAATTCTCATGGGAAAAATGTCAACACAGGTAAAAAAAGTCTCACAGGTAAAAAAAGTCTCACGGGTAAAAAAATATCTGACGGGTAAAAAAACAAAGTCTCAGAGGTTAAAAGTTCCATAGGTGAAAAATGTCTCACGGGAAAAAAAGCCTGATGAGTCAAAAAAGTCTGACGGGTAAAGAAATCTCATGGGTAAAAACTCTAACGGGTAAAATAGTCTCACAGGTAAAAAATGTCTCACGGGTAAAACAAATCTCACGTTTAAGAATTCTCGCGTGTAAAAAAAGTCTCATGGTTAGAGAAGTCTTACGGGTAAAAAAACTCTCAGAGGTGGAAAAATTCTCATGGCTAAAAAGTCTCATGGGTAAAAAAAGTCTCACAGGTAAAAACAGTCTCACGGGAAAAAATTCTCATTGGTAAAAAGCCTCACATGTAAAAAAAGTCTCATGGTTAAAAGTCTTACGGGTGAAAAGTCTCACAGGTAAAAATAGTCTCACGGGAAAAATTCTCATGGGTAAAAAGCCTCAAGGGTAAAAATTCCCGTGGGAAAAAAAAAAGTCTCACGGGTAAAAGAAGTCATGGGTAAAAAAAGTCTCACAGGTAAAAAAAATCTCACGGGTAAAATAACATCTGACGGGTAAAAAACCAAAGTTTCAGATGTTAAAAGTCCCATAGGTAAAAATTGTCTCACGGGAAAAAAAGCCTGATGAGTCAAAAAATCTGACCAGTAAAGAAATCTCATGGGTAAAAACTCTAACGGGTAAAATAGTCTCACAGGTAAAAAATGTCTCACGTTTAAGAATTCTCGCGTGTAAAAAAAGTCTCATGGTTAGAGAAGTCTTACGGGTAAAAAAAACTCTCAGAGGTGGAAAAATTCTCATGGGTAAAAAGTCTCATGGGTAAAAAAAGTCTCACAGGTAAAAAAAGTCTCACGGGTAAAAAAACATCTGCCGGGTAAAAAACCAAAGTCTCAGAGGTTAAAAGTCCCAGAGGTGAAAAATGTCTCACGGGAAAAAAAGCCTGATGAGTCAAAAAAGTCTGACGGGTAAAGAAATCTCATGGGTAAAAACTCTAACGGGTAAAATAGTCTCACAGGTAAAAAATGTCTCACGGGTAAAACAAATCTCACGTTTAAGAATTCTCGCGTGTAAAAAAAGTCTCATGGTTAGAGAAGTCTTACGGGTAAAAAAACTCTCAGAGGTGGAAAAATTCTCATGCGTAAAAAGTCTCATAGGTAAAAAAAGTCTGACAGGTAAAAAAAGTCTCACGGGAAAAAAAAGTCTCACGGGTAAAAGAAGTCATGGGTAAAAATTCTCACGGGTAAAATAACATCTGCCGGGTAAAAAAACAAAGTCTCAGAAATTAAAAGTCCCTTAGGTAAAAAATGTCTCACAGGAAAAAAAGCCTGATGAGTCAAAAAAGTCTGACGGGTAAAGAAATCTCATGGGTAAAAATTCTAACGGGTAAAATAGTCTCACAGGTAAAAAATGTCACACGGGTAAAACAAATTTCACGTTTAAAAATTCTCGAGTGTAAAAAAAGTCTCATGGTTAGAGAAGTCTTACGGGTAAAAAAACTCTCAGAAGTGGAAAAATTCTCATGGGAAAAATGTCAACACAGGTAAAAAATGTCTCACAGGTAAAAAAAGTCTCACGGATAAAAAAACATCTGACGGGTAAAAAACCAAAGTCTCAGAGGTTAAAAGTCCCATAGGTGAAAAATGTCTCACGGGAAAAAAAGCCTGATGAGTCAAAAAAGTCTGACAGGTAAAGAAATCTCATGGGTAAAAACTCTAACGGGTAAAATAGTCTCACAGGTAAAAAATGTCACATGGGTAAAACAAATTTCACATTTAAAAATTCTCGCGTGTAAAAAAAGTCTCATGGTTAGAGAAGTCTTACGGGTAAAAAAACTCTCAGAGGTGGAAAAATTCTCATGGCTAAAAAGTCTCATGGGTAAAAAAAGTCTCACAGGTAAAAACAGTCTCACGGGAAAAAATTCTCATTGGTAAAAAGCCTCACATGTAAAAAAAGTCTCATGGTTAAAAGTCTTACGGGTGAAAAGTCTCACAGGTAAAAATAGTCTCACGGGAAAAATTCTCATGGGTAAAAAGCCTCAAGGGTAAAAATTCCCGTGGGAAAAAAAAAGTCTCACGGGTAAAAGAAGTCATGGGTAAAAAAAGTCTCACAGGTAAAAAAAATCTCACGGGTAAAATAACATCTGACGGGTGAAAAACTAAAGTTTCAGATGTTAAAATTCCCATAGGTAAAAATTGTCTCACGGGAAAAAAAGCCTGATGAGTCAAAAAATCTGACCAGTAAAGAAATCTCATGGGTAAAAACTCTAACGGGTAAAATAGTCTCACAGGTAAAAAATGTCTCACGTTTAAGAATTCTCGCGTGTAAAAAAAGTCTCATGGTTAGAGAAGTCTTACGGGTAAAAAAAACTCTCAGAGGTGGAAAAATTCTCATGGGTAAAAAGTCTCATGGGTAAAAAAAGTCTCACAGGTAAAAAAAGTCTCACGGGTAAAAAAACATCTGCCGGGTAAAAAACCAAAGTCTCAGAGGTTAAAAGTCCCAGAGGTGAAAAATGTCTCACGGGAAAAAAAGCCTGATGAGTCAAAAAAGTCTGACGGGTAAAGAAATCTCATGGGTAAAAACTCTAACGGGTAAAATAGTCTCACAGGTAAAAAATGTCTCACGGGTAAAACAAATCTCACGTTTAAGAATTCTCGCGTGTAAAAAAAGTCTCATGGTTAGAGAAGTCTTACGGGTAAAAAAACTCTCAGAGGTGGAAAAATTCTCATGCGTAAAAAGTCTCATAGGTAAAAAAAGTCTGACAGGTAAAAAAAGTCTCACGGGAAAAAAAAGTCTCACGGGTAAAAGAAGTCATGGGTAAAAATTCTCACGGGTAAAATAACATCTGCCGGGTAAAAAAACAAAGTCTCAGAAATTAAAAGTCCCTTAGGTAAAAAATGTCTCACAGGAAAAAAAGCCTGATGAGTCAAAAAAGTCTGACGGGTAAAGAAATCTCATGGGTAAAAATTCTAACGGGTAAAATAGTCTCACAGGTAAAAAATGTCACACGGGTAAAACAAATTTCACGTTTAAAAATTCTCGCGTGTAAAAAAAGTCTCATGGTTAGAGAAGTCTTACGGGTAAAAAAACTCTCAGAGGTGGAAAAATTCTCATGGGTAAAAAGTCTCATGGGTAAAAAAAGTCTGACAGGTAAAAAAAGTCTCACGGGTAAAAAAACATCTGACGGGTAAAAAAACAAAGTCTCAGAGGTTAAAATTCCCATAGGTGAAAAATGTCTCACGGGAAAAAAAGCCTGATGAGTCAAAAAAGTCTGACGGGTAAAGAAATCTCATGGGTAAAAACTCTAACGGGTAAAATAGTCTCACAGGTAAAAAATGTCTCACGGGTAAAATAAATCTCACGTTTAAAAATTCTCGCGTGTAAAAAAAGTCTCATGGTTAGAGAAGTCTTACGGGTAAAAAAACTCTCAGAGGTGGAAAAATTCTCATGGGAAAAATGTCAACACAGGTAAAAAAAGTCTCACGGGTAAAAAAATATCTGACGGGTAAAAAAACAAAGTCTCAGAGGTTAAAAGTCCCATAGGTGAAAAATGTCTCACGGGAAAAAAAGCCTGATGAGTCAAAAAAGTCTGACGGGTAAAGAAATCTCATGGGTAAAAACTCTAACGGGTAAAATAGTCTCACAGGTAAAAAATGTCACACGGGTAAAACAAATCTCACGTTTAAAAATTCTCGCGTGTAAAAAAAGTCTCATTTTTAGAGAAGTCTTACGGGTAAAAAAACTCTCAGAGGTGGAAAAATTCTCATGGGAAAAATGTCAACACAGGTACAAAAAGACTCACAGGTAAAAAAAGTCTCACAGGTAAAAAAACATCTGACGAGTAAAAAAACAAAGTCTCAGAGGTTAAAAGTCCCATAGGTGAAAAATGTCTCACGGGAAAAGAAGCCTGATGAGTCAAAAAAGTCTGACAGGTAAAGAAATCTCATGGGTAAAAACTCTAACGGGTAAAATAGTCTCACAGGTAAAAAATGTCACACGGGTAAAACAAATCTCACGTTTAAAAATTCTCGCGTGTAAAAAAAGTCTCATTTTTAGAGAAGTCTTACGGGTAAAAAAACTCTCAGAGGTGGAAAAATTCTCATGGGTAAAAAGTCTCATGGGTAAAAAAAGTCTCACAGGTAAAAACAGTCTCAGAGGTGGAAAAAATCTCATTGGTAAAAAGTCTCACAGGTAAAAAAAAGTCTCATGGTTAAAAGTCTTACGGGTGAAAAGTCTCACAGGTAAAAATAGTCTCACGGGTAAAAATTCTCATGGGTAAAAAGCCTCAAGGGTAAAAATTCTCATGGGTAAAAAAGGTCTCACGGGTAAAAGAAGTCATGGGTAAAAAGTCTCACAGGTAAAAAAAGTCTCACGGGTAAAAAAACATCTGACGGGTAAAAAAACAAAGTCTCAGAGGTTAAAAGTCCCATAGGTGAAAAATGTCTCACGGGAAAAAAAGCCTGATGAGTCAAAAAAGTCTGACGGGTAAAGAAATCTCATGGGTAAAAACTCTAACGGGTAAAATAGTCTCACAGGTAAAAAATGTCACACGGGTAAAACAAATCTCACGTTTAAGAACTCTCGCGTGTAAAAAAAGTCTCATGGTTAGAGAAGTCTTACGGGTAAAAAAACTCTCAGAGGTGGAAAAATTCTCATGGGTAAAAAAAGACTCACAGGTAAAAAAAGTCTCACGGGTTAAAAAACATTTGACGCGTAAAAAAACAAAGTCTCAGAGGTTAAAAGTCCCATAGGTGAAAAATGTCTCACGGGAAAAAAAGCCTGATGAGTCAAAAAAGTCTGACGGGTAAAGAAATCTCATGGGTAAAAACTCTAACGGGTAAAATAGTCTCACAGGTAAAAAATGTCTCACGGGTAAAATATATCTCACGTTTAAAAATTCTCGCGTGTAAAAAAAGTCTCATGGTTAGAGAAGTCTTACGGGTAAAAAAACTCTCAGAGGTGGAAAAATTCTCATGCGTAAAAAGTCTCATGGGTAAAAAAAGTCTCACAGGTAAAAAAAGTCTCACGGGAAAAAAAAGTCTCACGGGTAAAAGAAGTCATGGGTAAAAATTCTCACGGGTAAAATAACATCTGCCGGGTAAAAAAACAAAGTCTCAGAAATTAAAAGTCCCTTAGGTAAAAAATGTCTCACAGGAAAAAAAGCCTGATGAGTCAAAAAAGTCTGACGGGTAAAGAAATCTCATGGGTAAAAACTCTAACGGGTAAAATAGTCTCACAGGTAAAAAATGTCTCACGGGTAAAATAAATCTCACGTTTAAAAATTCTCGCGTGTAAAAAAAGTCTCATTTTTAGAGAAGTCTTACGGGTAAAAAAACTCTCAGAGGTGGAAAAATTCTCATGGGTAAAAAGTCTCATGGGTAAAAAAAGTCTCACAGGTAAAAAAAGTCTCACGGGTAAAAAAACATCTGACGAGTAAAAAACCAAAGTCTCAGAGGTTAAAAGTCCCATAGGTGAAAAATGTCTCACGGGAAAAAAAGCCTGATGAGTCAAAAAAGTCTGACGGGTAAAGAAATCTCATGGGTAAAAACTCTAACGGGTAAAATAGTCTCACAGGTAAAAAATGTCTCATGGGTAAAACAAATCTCACGTTTAAAAATTCTCGCGTGTAAAAAAAGTCTCATGGTTAGAGAAGTCTTACGGGTAAAAAAACTCTCAGAGGTGGAAAAATTCTCATGGGTAAAAAGTCTCATGGGTAAAAAAAGTCTCACAGGTAAAAAATGTCTCACGGGTAAAACAAATCTCACGTTTAAAAATATCTGACGTGTAAAAAAAGTCTCATGGTTAGAGAAGTCTTACGGGTAAAAAAACTCTCAGAGGTGGAAAAATTCTCATGGGAAAAATGTCAACACAGGTAAAAAATGTCTCACGGGTAAAAAAACATCTGACGGGTAAAAAAATATCTGACGGGTAAAAAACCAAAGTCTCAGAGGTTAAAAGTCCCATAGGTGAAAAATGTCTCACGGGAAAAAAAGCCTGATGAGTCAAAAAAGTCTGACGGGTAAAGAAATCTCATGGGTAAAAACTCTAACGGGTAAAATAGTCTCACGGGTAAAAAATGTCTCACGGGTAAAATAAATCTCACGTTTAAGAATTCTCGCGTGTAAAAAAAGTCTCATGGTTAGAGAAGTCTTACGGGTAAAAAAACTCTCAGAGGTGGAAAAATTCTCATGGGTAAAAAGTCTCATGGGTAAAAAAAGTCTCACAGGTAAAAAAAGTCTCATGGGTGAAAAGTCTCACAGGTAAAAACAGTCTCAGAGGTGGAAAAAATCTCATTGGTAAAAAGTCTCACAGGTAAAAAAAAGTCTCATGGTTAAAAGTCTTACGGGTGAAAAGTCTCACAGGTAAAAATAGTCTCACGGGTAAAAATTCTCATGGGTAAAAAGCCTCAAGGGTAAAAATTCTCATTGGAAAAAAAGGTCTCACGGGTAAAAGAAGTCATGGGTAAAAAGTCTCACAGGTAAAAAAAGTCTCACGGGTAAAAAAACATCTGACGGGTAAAAAACCAAAGTCTCAGAGGTTAAAAGTCCCATAGGTGAAAAATGTCTCACGGGAAAAAAAGCCTGATGAGTCAAAAAAGTCTGACGGGTAAAGAAATCTCATGGGTAAAAACTCTAACGGGTAAAATAGTCTCACAGGTAAAAAATGTCTCACGGGTAAAATAAATCTCACGTTTAAAAATTCTCGCGTGTAAAAAAAGTCTCATGGTTAGAGAAGTCTTACGGGTAAAAAAACTCTCAGAGGTGGAAAAATTCTCATGGGTAAAAAGTCTCATGGGTAAAAAAAGTCTCACAGGTAAAAAAAGTCTCATGGGTGAAAAGTCTCACAGGTAAAAACAGTCTCAGAGGTGGAAAAAATCTCATTGGTAAAAAGTCTCACAGGTAAAAAAAAGTCTCATGGTTAAAAGTCTTACGGGTGAAAAGTCTCACAGGTAAAAATAGTCTCACGGGTAAAAATTCTCATGGGTAAAAAGCCTCAAGGGTAAAAATTCTCATTGGAAAAAAAGGTCTCACGGGTAAAAGAAGTCATGGGTAAAAAGTCTCACAGGTAAAAAAAGTCTCACGGGTAAAAAAACATCTGACGGGTAAAAAACCAAAGTGTCAGAGGTTAAAAGTCCCATAGGTGAAAAATGTCTCACGGGAAAAAAAGCCTGATGAGTCAAAAAAGTCTGACGGGTAAAGAAATCTCATGGGTAAAAACTCTAACGGGTAAAATAGTCTCACAGGTAAAAAATGTCTCACGGGTAAAATAAATCTCACGTTTAAAAATTCTCGCGTGTAAAAAAAGTCTCATGGTTAGAGAAGTCTTACGGGTAAAAAAACTCTCAGAGGTGGAAAAATTCTCATGGGTAAAAAAAGACTCACAGGTAAAAAAAGTCTCACGGGTTAAAAAACATTTGACGCGTAAAAAACCAAAGTCTCAGAGGTTAAAAGTCCCATAGGTGAAAAATGTCTCACGGGAAAAAAAGCCTGATGAGTCAAAAAAGTCTGACGGGTAAAGAAATCTCATGGGTAAAAACTCTAACGGGTAAAATAGTCTCACGGGTAAAAAATGTCTCACGGGTAAAACAAATCTCACGTTTAAGAATTCTCGCGTGTAAAAAAAGTCTCATGGTTAGAGAAGTCTTACAGGTAAAAAAACTCTCAGAGGTGGAAAAATTCTCATGGGAAAAATGTCAACACAGGTAAAAAAAGTCTCACGGGTAAAAAAAGTCTCACGGGTAAAAAAATATCTGACGGGTAAAAAACCAAAGTCTCAGAGGTTAAAAGTCCCATAGGTGAAAAATGTCTCACGGGAAAAAAAGCCTGATGAGTCAAAAAAGTCTGACAGGTAAAGAAATCTCATGGGTAAAAACTCTAACGGGTAAAATAGTCTCACAGGTAAAAAATGTCACACGGGTAAAACAAATTTCACGTTTAAAAATTCTCGCGTGTAAAAAAAGTCTCATTTTTAGAGAAGTCTTACGGGTAAAAAAACTCTCAGAGGTGGAAAAATTCTCATGGGAAAAATGTCAACACAGGTAAAAAAAGTCTCACAGGTAAAAAAAGTCTCACGGATAAAAAAATATCTGACGGGTAAAAAAACAAAGTCTCAGAGGTTAAAAGTCCCATAGGTGAAAAATGTCTCACGGGAAAAAAAGCCTGATGAGTCAAAAAAGTCTGACGGGTAAAGAAATCTCATGGGTAAAAACTCTAACGGGTAAAATAGTCTCACAGGTAAAAAATGTCTCACGGGTAAAACAAATCTCACGTTTAAGAATTCTCGCGTGTAAAAAAAGTCTCATGGTTAGAGAAGTCTTACGGGTAAAAAAACTCTCAGAGGTGGAAAAATTCTCATGGGTAAAAAGTCTCATGGGTAAAAAAAGTCTCACAGGTAAAAAAAGTCTCATGGGTGAAAAGTCTCACAGGTAAAAACAGTCTCAGAGGTGGAAAAATTCTCATTGGTAAAAAGTCTCACAGGTAAAAAAAAGTCTCATGGTTAAAAGGCTTACGGGTGAAAAGTCTCACAGGTAAAAATAGTCTCACGGGTAAAAATTCTCATGGGTAAAAAGCCTCAAGGGTAAAAATTCTCATGGGTAAAAAAGGTCTCACGGGTAAAAGAAGTCATGGGTAAAAAGTCTCACAGGTAAAAAAAGTCTCACGGGTAAAAAAACATCTGACGGGTAAAAAAACAAAGTCTCAGAGGTTAAAAGTCCCATAGGTGAAAAATGTCTCACGGGAAAAAAAGCCTGATGAGTCAAAAAAGTCTGACGGGTAAAGAAATCTCATGGGTAAAAACTCTAACGGGTAAAATAGTCTCACGGGTAAAAAATGTCTCACGGGTAAAATATATCTCACGTTTAAAAATTCTTGCGTGTAAAAAAAGTCTCATGGTTAGAGAAGTCTTACAGGTAAAAAAACTCTCAGAGGTGGAAAAATTCTCATGGGAAAAATGTCAACACAGTTAAAAAAAGTCTCACGGGTAAAAAAAGTCTCACGGGTAAAAAAATATCTGACGGGTAAAAAAACAAAGTCTCAGAGGTTAAAAGTCCCATAGGTGAAAAATGTCTCACGGGAAAAAAAGCCTGATGAGTCAAAAAAGTCTGACAGGTAAAGAAATCTCATGGGTAAAAACTCTAACGGGTAAAATAGTCTCACAGGTAAAAAATGTCACACGGGTAAAACAAATTTCACGTTTAAAAATTCTCGCGTGTAAAAAAAGTCTCATTTTTAGAGAAGTCTTACGGGTAAAAAAATTCTCAGAGGTGGAAAAATTCTCATGGGTAAAAAAAGTCTCACAGGTAAAAAAAGTCTCACGGGTAAAAAAACATCTGACGAGTAATAAAACAAAGTCTCAGAGGTTAAAAGTCCCATAGGTGAAAAATGTCTCACGGGAAAAAAAGCCTGATGAGTCAAAAAAGTCTGACGGGTAAAGAAATCTCATGGGTAAAAACTCTAACGGGTAAAATAGTCTCACAGGTAAAAAATGTCACACGGGTAAAACAAATTTCACGTTTAAAAATTCTCGCGCGTAAAAAAAGTCTCATGGTTAGAGAAGTCTTACGGGTAAAAAAATTCTCAGAGGTGGAAAAATTCTCATGGGTAAAAAAAGACTCACAGGTAAAAAAAGTCTCACGGGTAAAAAAACATCTGACGAGTAATAAAACAAAGTCTCAGAGGTTAAAAGTCCCATAGGTGAAAAATGTCTCACGGGGAAAAAAGCCTGATGAGTCAAAAAAGTCTGACGGGTAAAGAAATCTCATGGGTAAAAACTCTAACGGGTAAAATAGTCTCACGGGTAAAAAATGTCTCACGGGTAAAATAAATCTCACGTTTAAGAATTCTCGCGTGTAAAAAAAGTCTCATGGTTAGAGAAGTCTTACGGGTAAAAAAACTCTCAGAGGTGGAAAAATTCTCATGGGTAAAAAGTCTCATGGGTAAAAAAAGTCTCACAGGTAAAAAAAGTCTCATGGTTAAAAGTCTCACAGGTAAAAACAGTCTCAGAGGTGGAAAAATTCTCATTGGTAAAAAGTCTCACAGGTAAAAAAAAGTCTCATGGTTAAAAGGCTTACGGGTGAAAAGTCTCACAGGTAAAAATAGTCTCACGGGTAAAAATTCTCATGGGTAAAAAGCCTCAAGGGTAAAAATTCTCATGGGTAAAAAAGGTCTCACGGGTAAAAGAAGTCATGGGTAAAAAGTCTCACAGGTAAAAAAAGTCTCACGGGTAAAAAAACATCTGACGGGTAAAAAAACAAAGTCTCAGAGGTTAAAAGTTTCATAGGTGAAAAATGTCTCACGGGAAAAAAAGCCTGATGAGTCAAAAAAGTCTGACGGGTAAAGAAATCTCATGGGTAAAATCTATAACGGGTAAAATAGTCTCACAGGTAAAAAATGTCTCACGGGTAAAACAAATCTCACGTTTAAAAATTCTCGCGTGTAAAAAAAGTCTCATTGTTAGAGAAGTCTTACGGGTAAAAAAACTCTCAGAGGTGGAAAAATTCTCATGGGTAAAAAGTCTCATGGGTAAAAAAAGTCTCACAGGTAAAAAAAGTCTCACGGGTAAAAAAACATCTGACGAGCAAAAAACCAAAGTCTCAGAGGTTAAAAGTCCCATAGGTGAAAAATGTCTCACGGGAAAAAAAGCCTGATGAGTCAAAAAAGTCTGACGGGTAAAGAAATCTCATGGGTAAAAACTCTAACGGGTAAAATAGTCTCACAGGTAAAAAATGTCACACGGGTAAAACAAATTTCACATTTAAAGATTCTCGCGTGTAAAAAAAATCTCATTTTTAGAGAAGTCTTACGGGTAAAAAAACTCTCAGAGGTGGAAAAATTCTCATGGGTAAAAAGTCTCACAGGTAAAAATATTCTCATGGTTAAAAGTCTCATGGGTGAAAAGTCTCACAGGTAAAAACAGTCTCACGGGAAAAAATTCTCATTGGTAAAAAGTCTCACAGGTAAAAAAAAGTCTCATGGTTAAAAGTCTTACGGGTGAAAAGTCTCACAGGTAAAAATAGTCTCACGGGAAAAATTCTCATGGGTAAAAAGCCTCAAGGGTAAAAATTCTCATTGGAAAAAAAGGTCTCACGGGTAAAAGAAGTCATGGGTAAAAAGTCTCACAGGTAAAAAAAGTCTCACGGGTAAAAAAACATCTGACGGGTAAAAAAACAAAGTCTCAGAGGTTAAAAGTCCCATAGGTGAAAAATGTCTCACGGGAAAAAAAGCCTGATGAGTCAAAAAAGTCTGACGGGTAAAGAAATCTCATGGGTAAAAACTCTAACGGGTAAAATAGTCTCACAGGTAAAAAATGTCACACGGGTAAAACAAATCTCACGTTTAAAAATATCTGTCGTGTAAAAAAAGTCTCATGGTTAGAGAAGTCTTACGGGTAAAAAAACTCTCAGAGGTGGAAAAATTCTCATGGGTAAAATGTCAACACAGGTAAAAAAAGTCTGACAGGTAAGAAAAGTCTCACGGGTAAAAAAACATCTGACGGGTAAAAAACCAAAGTCTCAGAGGTTAAAAGTCCCATAGGTGAAAAATGTCTCACGGGAAAAAAAGCCTGATGAGTCAAAAAAGTCTGACGGGTAAAGAAATCTCATGGGTAAAAACTCTAACGGGTAAAATAGTCTCACAGGTAAAAAATGTCTCACGGGTAAAACAAATCTCACGTTTAAGAATTCTCGCGTGTAAAAAAAGTCTCAAGGTTAGAGAAGTCTTTCGGGTAAAAAAACTCTCAGAGGTGGAAAAATTCTCATGGGAAAAAAAAGTCTCACAGGTAAAAAAAGTCTCACGGGTAAAAAAACATCTGACGAGTAAAAAACCAAAGTCTCAGAGGTTAAAAGTCCCATAGGTGAAAAATGTCTCACGGGAAAAAAAGCCTGATGAGTCAAAAAAGTCTGACGGGTAAAGAAATCTCATGGGTAAAAACTCTAACGGGTAAAATAGTCTCACAGGTAAAAAATGTCACACGGGTAAAACAAATTTCACGTTTAAAAATTCTCGCGTGTAAAAAAAGTCTCATTTTTAGAGAAGTCTTACGGGTAAAAAAACTCAGAGGTGGAAAACTTCTCATGGGAAAAATGTCAACACAGGTAAAAAAAGTCTCACAGGTAAAAAAAGTCTCACGGATAAAAAAATATCTGACGGGTAAAAAAACAAAGTCTCAGAGGTTAAAAGTCCCATAGGTGAAAAATGTCTCACGGGAAAAAAAGCCTGATGAGTCAAAAAAGTCTGACAGGTAAAGAAATCTCATGGGTAAAAACTCTAACGGGTAAAATAGTCTCACGGGTAAAAAATGTCTCACGGGTAAAACAAATCTCACGTTTAAGAATTCTCGCGTGTAAAAAAAGTCTCATGGTTAGAGCAGTCTTACGGGTAAAAAAACTCTCAGAGGTGGAAAAATTCTCATGGGTAAAAAGTCTCATGGGTAAAAAAAGTCTGACAGGTAAAAAAAGTCTCATGGGTGAAAAGTCTCACAGGTAAAAACAGTCTCAGAGGTGGAAAAATTCTCATTTGTAAAAAGTCTCACAGGTAAAAAAAACTCTCATGGTTAAAAGGCTTACGGGTGAAAAGTCTCACAGGTAAAAATAGTCTCACGGGTAAAAATTCTCATGGGTAAAAAGCCTCAAGGGTAAAAATTCTCATTGGAAAAAAAGGTCTCACGGGTAAAAGAAGTCATGGGTAAAAAGTCTCACAGGTAAAAAAAGTCTCACGGGTAAAAAAACATCTGACGGGTAAAAAAACAAAGTCTCAGAGGTTAAAAGTCCTATAGGTGAAAAATGTCTCACGGGAAAAAAAGCCTGATGAGTCAAAAAAGTCTGACGGGTAAAGAAATCTCATGGGTAAAAACTCTAACGGGTAAAATAGTCTCACAGGTAAAAAATGTCTCACGGGTAAAACAAATTTCAGGTTTAAAAATTCTCGCGTGTAAAAAAAGTCTCATGGTTAGAGAAGTCTTTCGGGTAAAAAAACTCTCAGAGGTGGAAAAATTCTCATGGGAAAAAAAAGTCTCACAGGTAAAAAAAGTCTCACGGGTAAAAAAACATCTGACGGGTAAAAAACCAAAGTCTCAGAGGTTAAAAGTCCCATAGGTGAAAAATGTCTCACGGGAAAAAAAGCCTGATGAGTCAAAAAAGTCTGACGGGTAAAGAAATCTCATGGGTAAAAACTCTAACGGGTAAAATAGTCTCACGGGTAAAAAATGTCTCACGGGTAAAATAAATCTCACGTTTAAAAATTCTTGCGTGTAAAAAAAGTCTCATGGTTAGAGAAGTCTTACAGGTAAAAAAACTCTCAGAGGTGGAAAAATTCTCATGGGAAAAATGTCAACACAGGTAAAAAAAGTCTCACGGGTAAAAAAAGTCTCACGGATAAAAAAATATCTGACGGGTAAAAAAACAAAGTCTCAGAGGTTAAAAGTCCCATAGGTGAAAAATGTCTCACGGGAAAAAAAGCCTGATGAGTCAAAAACGTCTGACAGGTAAAGAAATCTCATGGGTAAAAACTCTAACGGGTAAAATAGTCTCACAGGTAAAAAATGTCTCACGGGTAAAACAAATCTCACGTTTAAGAATTCTCGCGTGTAAAAAAAGTCTCATGGTTAGAGCAGTCTTACGGGTAAAAAAACTCTCAGAGGTGGAAAAATTCTCATGGGTAAAAAGTCTCATGGGTAAAAAAAGTCTCACAGGTAAAAAAAGTCTCATGGGTGAAAAGTCTCACAGGTAAAAACAGTCTCAGAGGTGGAAAAATTCTCATTGGTAAAAAGTCTCACAGGTAAAAAAAAGTCTCATGGTTAAAAGGCTTACGGGTGAAAAGTCTCACAGGTAAAAATAGTCTCACGGGTAAAAATTCTCATGGGTAAAAAGTCTCAAGGGTAAAAATTCTCATTGGAAAAAAAGGTCTCACGGGTAAAAGAAGTCATGGGTAAAAAGTCTCACAGGTAAAAAAAGTCTCACGGGTAAAAAACATCTGACGGGTAAAAAACCAAAGTCTCAGAGGTTAAAAGTCCCATAGGTGAAAAATGTCTCACGGGAAAAAAAGCCTGATGAGTCAAAAAAGTCTGACGGGTAAAGAAATCTCATGGGTAAAAACTCTAACGGGTAAAATAGTCTCACAGGTAAAAAATGTCTCACGGGTAAAACAAATTTCAGGTTTAAAAATTCTCGCGTGTAAAAAAAGTCTCATGGTTAGAGAAGTCTTTCGGGTAAAAAAACTCTCAGAGGTGGAAAAATTCTCATGGGAAAAAAAAGTCTCACAGGTAAAAAAAGTCTCACGGGTAAAAAAACATCTGACGGGTAAAAAACCAAAGTCTCAGAGGTTAAAAGTCCCATAGGTGAAAAATGTCTCACGGGAAAAAAAGCCTGATGAGTCAAAAAAGTCTGACGGGTAAAAAAATCTCATGGGTAAAAACTCTATACGGGTAAAATAGTCTCACAGGTAAAAAATGTCACACGGGTAAAACAAATTTCACATTTAAAGATTCTCGCGTGTTAAAAAAAGTCTCATTTTTAGAGAAGTCTTACGGGTAAAAAAACTCTCAGAGGTGGAAAAATTCTCATGCGTAAAAAGTCTCATGGGTAAAAAAAGTCTGACAGGTAAAAAAAGTGTCACGGGAAAAAAAAGTCTCACGGGTAAAAGAAGTCATGGGTAAAAAGTCTCACGGGTAAAATAACATCTGCCGGGTAAAAAAACAAAGTCTCAGAAATTAAAAGTCCCTTAGGTAAAAAATGTCTCACAGGAAAAAAAGCCTGATGAGTCAAAAAAGTCTGACGGGTAAAGAAATCTCATGGGTAAAAACTCTAACGGGTAAAATAGTCTCACGGGTAAAAAATGTCTCACGGGTAAAACAAATCTCACGTTTAAGAATTCTCGCGTGTAAAAAAAGTCTCAAGGTTAGAGAAGTCTTTCGGGTAAAAAAACTCTCAGAGGTGGAAAAATTCTCATGGGAAAAAAAAGTCTCACAGGTAAAAAAAGTCTCACGGGTAAAAAAACATCTGACGAGTAAAAAACCAAAGTCTCAGAGGTTAAAAGTCCCATAGGTGAAAAATGTCTCACGGGAAAAAAAGCCTGATGAGTCAAAAAAGTCTGACGGGTAAAGAAATCTCATGGGTAAAAACTCTAACGGGTAAAATAGTCTCACAGGTAAAAAATGTCACACGGGTAAAACAAATTTCAGGTTTAATAATTCTCGCGTGTAAAAAAAGTCTCATTTTTAGAGAAGTCTTACGGGTAAAAAAACTCAGAGGTGGAAAACTTCTCATGGGAAAAATGTCAACACAGGTAAAAAAAGTCTCACAGGTAAAAAAAGTCTCACGGATAAAAAAATATCTGACGGGTAAAAAAACAAAGTCTCAGAGGTTAAAAGTCCCATAGGTGAAAAATGTCTCACGGGAAAAAAAGCCTGATGAGTCAAAAAAGTCTGACAGGTAAAGAAATCTCATGGGTAAAAACTCTAACGGGTAAAATAGTCTCACAGGTAAAAAATGTCTCACGGGTAAAACAAATCTCACGTTTAAGAATTCTCGCGTGTAAAAAAAGTCTCATGGTTAGAGCAGTCTTACGGGTAAAAAAACTCTCAGAGGTGGAAAAATTCTCATGGGTAAAAAAAGACTCACAGGTAAAAAAAGTCTCACGGGTAAAAAAACATTTGACGCGTGAAAAAACAAAGTCTCAGAGATTAAAAGTCCCATAGGTGAAAAATGTCTCACGGGAAAAAAAGCCTGATGAGTCAAAAAAGTCTGACGGGTAAAGAAATCTCATGGGTAAAAACTCTAACGGGTAAAATAGTCTCACGGGTAAAAAATGTCTCACGGGTAAAACAAATCTCACGTTTAAGAATTCTCGCGTGTAAGAAAAGTCTCATGGTTAGAGAAGTCTTACGGGTAAAAAAACTCTCAGAGGTGGAAAAATTCTCATGGGTAAAAAGTCTCATGGGTAAAAAAAGTCTGACAGGTAAAAAAAGTCTCATGGGTGAAAAGTCTCACAGGTAAAAACAGTCTCAGAGGTGGAAAAAATCTCATTGGTAAAAAGTCTCACAGGTAAAAAAAAGTCTCATGGTTAAAAGTCTTACGGGTGAAAAGTCTCACAGGTAAAAATAGTCTCACGGGTAAAAATTCTCATGGGTAAAAAGCCTCAAGGGTAAAAATTCTCATTGGAAAAAAAGGTCTCACGGGTAAAAGAAGTCATGGGTAAAAAGTCTCACAGGTAAAAAAAGTCTCACGGGTAAAAAAACATCTGACGGGTAAAAAACCAAAGTGTCAGAGGTTAAAAGTCCCATAGGTGAAAAATGTCTCACGGGAAAAAAAGCCTGATGAGTCAAAAAAGTCTGACGGGTAAAGAAATCTCATGGGTAAAAACTCTAACGGGTAAAATAGTCTCACAGGTAAAAAATGTCTCACGGGTAAAATAAATCTCACGTTTAAAAATTCTCGCGTGTAAAAAAAGTCTCATGGTTAGAGAAGTCTTACGGGTAAAAAAACTCTCAGAGGTGGAAAAATTCTCATGGGTAAAAAAAGACTCACAGGTAAAAAAAGTCTCACGGGTTAAAAAACATTTGACGCGTAAAAAACCAAAGTCTCAGAGGTTAAAAGTCCCATAGGTGAAAAATGTCTCACGGGAAAAAAAGCCTGATGAGTCAAAAAAGTCTGACGGGTAAAGAAATCTCATGGGTAAAAACTCTAACGGGTAAAATAGTCTCACGGGTAAAAAATGTCTCACGGGTAAAACAAATCTCACGTTTAAGAATTCTCGCGTGTAAAAAAAGTCTCATGGTTAGAGAAGTCTTACAGGTAAAAAAACTCTCAGAGGTGGAAAAATTCTCATGGGAAAAATGTCAACACAGGTAAAAAAAGTCTCACGGGTAAAAAAAGTCTCACGGGTAAAAAAATATCTGACGGGTAAAAAACCAAAGTCTCAGAGGTTAAAAGTCCCATAGGTGAAAAATGTCTCACGGGAAAAAAAGCCTGATGAGTCAAAAAAGTCTGACAGGTAAAGAAATCTCATGGGTAAAAACTCTAACGGGTAAAATAGTCTCACAGGTAAAAAATGTCACACGGGTAAAACAAATTTCACGTTTAAAAATTCTCGCGTGTAAAAAAAGTCTCATTTTTAGAGAAGTCTTACGGGTAAAAAAACTCTCAGAGGTGGAAAAATTCTCATGGGAAAAATGTCAAAACAGGTAAAAAAAGTCTCACAGGTAAAAAAAGTCTCACGGGTAAAAAAATATCTGACGGGTAAAAAAACAAAGTCTCAGAGGTTAAAAGTCCCATAGGTGAAAAATGTCTCACGGGAAAAAAAGCCTGATGAGTCAAAAAAGTCTGACGGGTAAAGAAATCTCATGGGTAAAAACTCTAACGGGTAAAATAGTCTCACAGGTAAAAAATGTCTCACGGGTAAAACAAATCTCACGTTTAAGAATTCTCGCGTGTAAAAAAAGTCTCATGGTTAGAGAAGTCTTACGGGTAAAAAAACTCTCAGAGGTGGAAAAATTCTCATGGGTAAAAAGTCTCATGGGTAAAAAAAGTCTCACAGGTAAAAAAAGTCTCATGGGTGAAAAGTCTCACAGGTAAAAACAGTCTCAGAGGTGGAAAAATTCTCATTGGTAAAAAGTCTCACAGGTAAAAAAAAGTCTCATGGTTAAAAGGCTTACGGGTGAAAAGTCTCACAGGTAAAAATAGTCTCACGGGTAAAAATTCTCATGGGTAAAAAGCCTCAAGGGTAAAAATTCTCATGGGTAAAAAAGGTCTCACGGGTAAAAGAAGTCATGGGTAAAAAGTCTCACAGGTAAAAAAAGTCTCACGGGTAAAAAAACATCTGACGGGTAAAAAAACAAAGTCTCAGAGGTTAAAAGTCCCATAGGTGAAAAATGTCTCACGGGAAAAAAAGCCTGATGAGTCAAAAAAGTCTGACGGGTAAAGAAATCTCATGGGTAAAAACTCTAACGGGTAAAATAGTCTCACGGGTAAAAAATGTCTCACGGGTAAAATATATCTCACGTTTAAAAATTCTTGCGTGTAAAAAAAGTCTCATGGTTAGAGAAGTCTTACAGGTAAAAAAACTCTCAGAGGTGGAAAAATTCTCATGGGAAAAATGTCAACACAGTTAAAAAAAGTCTCACGGGTAAAAAAAGTCTCACGGGTAAAAAAATATCTGACGGGTAAAAAACCAAAGTCTCAGAGGTTAAAAGTCCCATAGGTGAAAAATGTCTCACGGGAAAAAAAGCCTGATGAGTCAAAAAAGTCTGACAGGTAAAGAAATCTCATGGGTAAAAACTCTAACGGGTAAAATAGTCTCACAGGTAAAAAATGTCACACGGGTAAAACAAATTTCACGTTTAAAAATTCTCGCGTGTAAAAAAAGTCTCATTTTTAGAGAAGTCTTACGGGTAAAAAAATTCTCAGAGGTGGAAAAATTCTCATGGGTAAAAAAAGTCTCACAGGTAAAAAAAGTCTCACGGGTAAAAAAACATCTGACGAGTAATAAAACAAAGTCTCAGAGGTTAAAAGTCCCATAGGTGAAAAATGTCTCACGGGAAAAAAAGCCTGATGAGTCAAAAAAGTCTGACGGGTAAAGAAATCTCATGGGTAAAAACTCTAACGGGTAAAATAGTCTCACAGGTAAAAAATGTCACACGGGTAAAACAAATTTCACGTTTAAAAATTCTCGCGCGTAAAAAAAGTCTCATGGTTAGAGAAGTCTTACGGGTAAAAAAATTCTCAGAGGTGGAAAAATTCTCATGGGTAAAAAAAGACTCACAGGTAAAAAAAGTCTCACGGGTAAAAAAACATCTGACGAGTAATAAAACAAAGTCTCAGAGGTTAAAAGTCCCATAGGTGAAAAATGTCTCACGGGGAAAAAAGCCTGATGAGTCAAAAAAGTCTGACGGGTAAAGAAATCTCATGGGTAAAAACTCTAACGGGTAAAATAGTCTCACGGGTAAAAAATGTCTCACGGGTAAAATAAATCTCACGTTTAAGAATTCTCGCGTGTAAAAAAAGTCTCATGGTTAGAGAAGTCTTACGGGTAAAAAAACTCTCAGAGGTGGAAAAATTCTCATGGGTAAAAAGTCTCACGGGTAAAAAAAGTCTCACAGGTAAAAAAAGTCTCATGGTTAAAAGTCTCACAGGTAAAAACAGTCTCAGAGGTGGAAAAATTCTCATTGGTAAAAAGTCTCACAGGTAAAAAAAAGTCTCATGGTTAAAAGGCTTACGGGTGAAAAGTCTCACAGGTAAAAATAGTCTCACGGGTAAAAATTCTCATGGGTAAAAAGCCTCAAGGGTAAAAATTCTCATGGGTAAAAAAGGTCTCACGGGTAAAAGAAGTCATGGGTAAAAAGTCTCACAGGTAAAAAAAGTCTCACGGGTAAAAAAACATCTGACGGGTAAAAAAACAAAGTCTCAGAGGTTAAAAGTTTCATAGGTGAAAAATGTCTCACGGGAAAAAAAGCCTGATGAGTCAAAAAAGTCTGACGGGTAAAGAAATCTCATGGGTAAAATCTATAACGGGTAAAATAGTCTCACAGGTAAAAAATGTCTCACGGGTAAAACAAATCTCACGTTTAAAAATTCTCGCGTGTAAAAAAAGTCTCATTGTTAGAGAAGTCTTACGGGTAAAAAAACTCTCAGAGGTGGAAAAATTCTCATGGGTAAAAAGTCTCATGGGTAAAAAAAGTCTCACAGGTAAAAAAAGTCTCACGGGTAAAAAAACATCTGACGAGCAAAAAACCAAAGTCTCAGAGGTTAAAAGTCCCATAGGTGAAAAATGTCTCACGGGAAAAAAAGCCTGATGAGTCAAAAAAGTCTGACGGGTAAAGAAATCTCATGGGTAAAAACTCTAACGGGTAAAATAGTCTCACAGGTAAAAAATGTCACACGGGTAAAACAAATTTCACATTTAAAGATTCTCGCGTGTAAAAAAAATCTCATTTTTAGAGAAGTCTTACGGGTAAAAAAACTCTCAGAGGTGGAAAAATTCTCATGGGTAAAAAGTCTCACAGGTAAAAATATTCTCATGGTTAAAAGTCTCATGGGTGAAAAGTCTCACAGGTAAAAACAGTCTCACGGGAAAAAATTCTCATTGGTAAAAAGTCTCACAGGTAAAAAAAAGTCTCATGGTTAAAAGTCTTACGGGTGAAAAGTCTCACAGGTAAAAATAGTCTCACGGGAAAAATTCTCATCGGTAAAAAGCCTCAAGGGTAAAAATTCTCATTGGAAAAAAAGGTCTCACGGGTAAAAGAAGTCATGGGTAAAAAGTCTCACAGGTAAAAAAAGTCTCACGGGTAAAAAAACATCTGACGGGTAAAAAAACAAAGTCTCAGAGGTTAAAAGTCCCATAGGTGAAAAATGTCTCACGGGAAAAAAAGCCTGATGAGTCAAAAAAGTCTGACGGGTAAAGAAATCTCATGGGTAAAAACTCTAACGGGTAAAATAGTCTCACAGGTAAAAAATGTCACACGGGTAAAACAAATCTCACGTTTAAAAATATCTGTCGTGTAAAAAAAGTCTCATGGTTAGAGAAGTCTTACGGGTAAAAAAACTCTCAGAGGTGGAAAAATTCTCATGGGTAAAATGTCAACACAGGTAAAAAAAGTCTGACAGGTAAGAAAAGTCTCACGGGTAAAAAAACATCTGACGGGTAAAAAACCAAAGTCTCAGAGGTTAAAAGTCCCATAGGTGAAAAATGTCTCACGGGAAAAAAAGCCTGATGAGTCAAAAAAGTCTGACGGGTAAAGAAATCTCATGGGTAAAAACTCTAACGGGTAAAATAGTCTCACAGGTAAAAAATGTCTCACGGGTAAAACAAATCTCACGTTTAAGAATTCTCGCGTGTAAAAAAAGTCTCAAGGTTAGAGAAGTCTTTCGGGTAAAAAAACTCTCAGAGGTGGAAAAATTCTCATGGGAAAAAAAAGTCTCACAGGTAAAAAAAGTCTCACGGGTAAAAAAACATCTGACGGGTAAAAAACCAAAGTCTCAGAGGTTAAAAGTCCCATAGGTGAAAAATGTCTCACGGGAAAAAAAGCCTGATGAGTCAAAAAAGTCTGACGGGTAAAGAAATCTCATGGGTAAAAACTCTAACGGGTAAAATAGTCTCACAGGTAAAAAATGTCACACGGGTAAAACAAATTTCACGTTTAAAAATTCTCGCGTGTAAAAAAAGTCTCATTTTTAGAGAAGTCTTACGGGTAAAAAAACTCAGAGGTGGAAAACTTCTCATGGGAAAAATGTCAACACAGGTAAAAAAAGTCTCACAGGTAAAAAAAGTCTCACGGATAAAAAAATATCTGACGGGTAAAAAAACAAAGTCTCAGAGGTTAAAAGTCCCATAGGTGAAAAATGTCTCACGGGAAAAAAAGCCTGATGAGTCAAAAAAGTCTGACAGGTAAAGAAATCTCATGGGTAAAAACTCTAACGGGTAAAATAGTCTCACGGGTAAAAAATGTCTCACGGGTAAAACAAATCTCACGTTTAAGAATTCTCGCGTGTAAAAAAAGTCTCATGGTTAGAGCAGTCTTACGGGTAAAAAAACTCTCAGAGGTGGAAAAATTCTCATGGGTAAAAAGTCTCATGGGTAAAAAAAGTCTGACAGGTAAAAAAAGTCTCATGGGTGAAAAGTCTCACAGGTAAAAACAGTCTCAGAGGTGGAAAAATTCTCATTGGTAAAAAGTCTCACAGGTAAAAAAAAGTCTCATGGTTAAAAGGCTTACGGGTGAAAAGTCTCACAGGTAAAAATAGTCTCACGGGTAAAAATTCTCATGGGTAAAAAGCCTCAAGGGTAAAAATTCTCATTGGAAAAAAAGGTCTCACGGGTAAAAGAAGTCATGGGTAAAAAGTCTCACAGGTAAAAAAAGTCTCACGGGTAAAAAAACATCTGACGGGTAAAAAAACAAAGTCTCAGAGGTTAAAAGTCCTATAGGTGAAAAATGTCTCACGGGAAAAAAAGCCTGATGAGTCAAAAAAGTCTGACGGGTAAAGAAATCTCATGGGTAAAAACTCTAACGGGTAAAATAGTCTCACAGGTAAAAAATGTCTCACGGGTAAAACAAATTTCAGGTTTAAAAATTCTCGCGTGTAAAAAAAGTCTCATGGTTAGAGAAGTCTTTCGGGTAAAAAAACTCTCAGAGGTGGAAAAATTCTCATGGGAAAAAAAAGTCTCACAGGTAAAAAAAGTCTCACGGGTAAAAAAACATCTGACGGGTAAAAAACCAAAGTCTCAGAGGTTAAAAGTCCCATAGGTGAAAAATGTCTCACGGGAAAAAAAGCCTGATGAGTCAAAAAAGTCTGACGGGTAAAGAAATCTCATGGGTAAAAACTCTAACGGGTAAAATAGTCTCACGGGTAAAAAATGTCTCACGGGTAAAATAAATCTCACGTTTAAAAATTCTTGCGTGTAAAAAAAGTCTCATGGTTAGAGAAGTCTTACAGGTAAAAAAACTCTCAGAGGTGGAAAAATTCTCATGGGAAAAATGTCAACACAGGTAAAAAAAGTCTCACGGGTAAAAAAAGTCTCACGGATAAAAAAATATCTGACGGGTAAAAAAACAAAGTCTCAGAGGTTAAAAGTCCCATAGGTGAAAAATGTCTCACGGGAAAAAAAGCCTGATGAGTCAAAAACGTCTGACAGGTAAAGAAATCTCATGGGTAAAAACTCTAACGGGTAAAATAGTCTCACAGGTAAAAAATGTCTCACGGGTAAAACAAATCTCACGTTTAAGAATTCTCGCGTGTAAAAAAAGTCTCATGGTTAGAGCAGTCTTACGGGTAAAAAAACTCTCAGAGGTGGAAAAATTCTCATGGGTAAAAAGTCTCATGGGTAAAAAAAGTCTCACAGGTAAAAAAAGTCTCATGGGTGAAAAGTCTCACAGGTAAAAACAGTCTCAGAGGTGGAAAAATTCTCATTGGTAAAAAGTCTCACAGGTAAAAAAAAGTCTCATGGTTAAAAGGCTTACGGGTGAAAAGTCTCACAGGTAAAAATAGTCTCACGGGTAAAAATTCTCATGGGTAAAAAGTCTCAAGGGTAAAAATTCTCATTGGAAAAAAAGGTCTCACGGGTAAAAGAAGTCATGGGTAAAAAGTCTCACAGGTAAAAAAAGTCTCACGGGTAAAAAACATCTGACGGGTAAAAAACCAAAGTCTCAGAGGTTAAAAGTCCCATAGGTGAAAAATGTCTCACGGGAAAAAAAGCCTGATGAGTCAAAAAAGTCTGACGGGTAAAGAAATCTCATGGGTAAAAACTCTAACGGGTAAAATAGTCTCACAGGTAAAAAATGTCTCACGGGTAAAACAAATTTCAGGTTTAAAAATTCTCGCGTGTAAAAAAAGTCTCATGGTTAGAGAAGTCTTTCGGGTAAAAAAACTCTCAGAGGTGGAAAAATTCTCATGGGAAAAAAAAGTCTCACAGGTAAAAAAAGTCTCACGGGTAAAAAAACATCTGACGGGTAAAAAACCAAAGTCTCAGAGGTTAAAAGTCCCATAGGTGAAAAATGTCTCACGGGAAAAAAAGCCTGATGAGTCAAAAAAGTCTGACGGGTAAAAAAATCTCATGGGTAAAAACTCTATACGGGTAAAATAGTCTCACAGGTAAAAAATGTCACACGGGTAAAACAAATTTCACATTTAAAGATTCTCGCGTGTTAAAAAAAGTCTCATTTTTAGAGAAGTCTTACGGGTAAAAAAACTCTCAGAGGTGGAAAAATTCTCATGGGTAAAAAGTCTCATGGGTAAAAAAAGTCTGACAGGTAAAAAAAGTGTCACGGGAAAAAAAAGTCTCACGGGTAAAAGAAGTCATGGGTAAAAAGTCTCACGGGTAAAATAACATCTGCCGGGTAAAAAAACAAAGTCTCAGAAATTAAAAGTCCCTTAGGTAAAAAATGTCTCACAGGAAAAAAAGCCTGATGAGTCAAAAAAGTCTGACGGGTAAAGAAATCTCATGGGTAAAAACTCTAACGGGTAAAATAGTCTCACGGGTAAAAAATGTCTCACGGGTAAAACAAATCTCACGTTTAAGAATTCTCGCGTGTAAAAAAAGTCTCAAGGTTAGAGAAGTCTTTCGGGTAAAAAAACTCTCAGAGGTGGAAAAATTCTCATGGGAAAAAAAAGTCTCACAGGTAAAAAAAGTCTCACGGGTAAAAAAACATCTGACGAGTAAAAAACCAAAGTCTCAGAGGTTAAAAGTCCCATAGGTGAAAAATGTCTCACGGGAAAAAAAGCCTGATGAGTCAAAAAAGTCTGACGGGTAAAGAAATCTCATGGGTAAAAACTCTAACGGGTAAAATAGTCTCACAGGTAAAAAATGTCACACGGGTAAAACAAATTTCAGGTTTAATAATTCTCGCGTGTAAAAAAAGTCTCATTTTTAGAGAAGTCTTACGGGTAAAAAAACTCAGAGGTGGAAAACTTCTCATGGGAAAAATGTCAACACAGGTAAAAAAAGTCTCACAGGTAAAAAAAGTCTCACGGATAAAAAAATATCTGACGGGTAAAAAAACAAAGTCTCAGAGGTTAAAAGTCCCATAGGTGAAAAATGTCTCACGGGAAAAAAAGCCTGATGAGTCAAAAAAGTCTGACAGGTAAAGAAATCTCATGGGTAAAAACTCTAACGGGTAAAATAGTCTCACAGGTAAAAAATGTCTCACGGGTAAAACAAATCTCACGTTTAAGAATTCTCGCGTGTAAAAAAAGTCTCATGGTTAGAGCAGTCTTACGGGTAAAAAAACTCTCAGAGGTGGAAAAATTCTCATGGGTAAAAAAAGACTCACAGGTAAAAAAAGTCTCACGGGTAAAAAAACATTTGACGCGTGAAAAAACAAAGTCTCAGAGATTAAAAGTCCCATAGGTGAAAAATGTCTCACGGGAAAAAAAGCCTGATGAGTCAAAAAAGTCTGACGGGTAAAGAAATCTCATGGGTAAAAACTCTAACGGGTAAAATAGTCTCACGGGTAAAAAATGTCTCACGGGTAAAATAAATCTCACGTTTAAAAATTCTTGCGTGTAAAAAAAGTCTCATGGTTAGAGAAGTCTTACAGGTAAAAAAACTCTCAGAGGTGGAAAAATTCTCATGGGAAAAATGTCAACACAGGTAAAAAAAGTCTCACGGGTAAAAAAAGTCTCACGGGTAAAAAAATATCTGACGGGTAAAAAAACAAAGTCTCAGAGGTTAAAAGTCCCATAGGTGAAAAATGTCTCACGGGAAAAAAAGCCTGATGAGTCAAAAAAGTCTGACAGGTAAAGAAATCTCATGGGTAAAAACTCTAACGGGTAAAATAGTCTGACAGGTAAAAAATGTCTCACGGGTAAAACAAATCTCACGTTTAAGAATTCTTGCGTGTAAAAAAAGTCTCATGGTTAGAGAAGTCTTACGGGTAAAAAAACTCTCAGAGGTGGAAAAATTCTCATGGGTAAAAAGTCTCATGGGTAAAAAAAGTCTCACAGGTAAAAAAAGTCTCATGGGTGAAAAGTCTCACAGGTAAAAACAGTCTCAGAGGTGGAAAAATTCTCATTGGTAAAAAGTCTCACAGGTAAAAAAAAGTCTCATGGTTAAAAGGCTTACGGGTGAAAAGTCTCACAGGTAAAAATAGTCTCACGGGTAAAAATTCTCATGGGTAAAAAGCCTCAAGGGTAAAAATTCTCATTGGAAAAAAAGGTCTCACGGGTAAAAGAAGTCATGGGTAAAAA
The DNA here is from genome assembly GCF_963210335.1 of Falco punctatus. Classification (NCBI taxonomy): domain Eukaryota; kingdom Metazoa; phylum Chordata; class Aves; order Falconiformes; family Falconidae; genus Falco; species Falco punctatus. The sequence continues at coordinate 517,037 of NC_137597.1, forward strand.
GTCTCACAGGTAAAAAAAGTCTCACGGGTAAAAAAACATCTGACGGGTAAAAAAACAAAGTCTCAGAGGTTAAAAGTCCTATAGGTGAAAAATGTCTCACGGGAAAAAAAGCCTGATGAGTCAAAAAAGTCTGACGGGTAAAGAAATCTCATGGGTTAAAACTCTAACGGGTAAAATAGTCTCACAGGTAAAAAATGTCTCACGGGTAAAACAAATTTCAGGTTTAAAAATTCTCGCGTGTAAAAAAAGTCTCATGGTTAGAGAAGTCTTTCGGGTAAAAAAACTCTCAGAGGTGGAAAAATTCTCATGGGAAAAAAAAGTCTCACAGGTAAAAAAAGTCTCACGGGTAAAAAAACATCTGACGGGTAAAAAAACAAAGTCTCAGAGGTTAAAAGTCCCATAGGTGAAAAATGTCTCACGGGAAAAAAAGCCTGATGAGTCAAAAACGTCTGACAGGTAAAGAAATCTCATGGGTAAAAACTCTAACGGGTAAAATAGTCTAACGGGTAAAAAATGTCTCACGGGTAAAATAAATCTCACGTTTAAAAATTCTTGCGTGTAAAAAAAGTCTCATGGTTAGAGAAGTCTTACAGGTAAAAAAACTCTCAGAGGTGGAAAAATTCTCATGGGAAAAATGTCAACACAGGTAAAAAAAGTCTCACGGGTAAAAAAAGTCTCACGGATAAAAAAATATCTGACGGGTAAAAAAACAAAGTCTCAGAGGTTAAAAGTCCCATAGGTGAAAAATGTCTCACGGGAAAAAAAGCCTGATGAGTCAAAAACGTCTGACAGGTAAAGAAATCTCATGGGTAAAAACTCTAACGGGTAAAATAGTCTAACGGGTAAAAAATGTCTCACGGGTAAAATAAATCTCACGTTTAAAAATTCTTGCGTATAAAAAAAGTCTCATGGTTAGAGAAGTCTTACGGGTAAAAAAACTCTCAGAGGTGGAAAAATTCTCATGGGAAAAATGTCAACACAGGTAAAAAAAGTCTCACGGGTAAAAAAAGTCTCACGGGTAAAAAAATATCTGACGGGTAAAAAACCAAAGTCTCAGAGGTTAAAAGTCCCATAGGTGAAAAATGTCTCACGGGAAAAAAAGCCTGATGAGTCAAAAAAGTCTGACGGGTAAAGAAATCTCATGGTTAAAAACTCTAACGGGTAAAATAGTCTCACAGGTAAAAAAAGTCTCACGGGTAAAAGAAGTCATGGGTAAAAATTCTCACGGGTAAAATAACATCTGCCGGGTAAAAAAACAAAGTCTCAGAAATTACAAGTCCCTTAGGTAAAAAATGTCTCACAGGAAAAAAAGCCTGATGAGTCAAAAAAGTCTGACGGGTAAAGAAATCTCATGGGTAAAAACTCTAACGGGTAAAATAGTCTCACAGGTAAAAAATGTCTCACGGGTAAAACAAATCTCACGTTTAAGAATTCTCGCGTGTAAGAAAAGTCTCATGGTTAGAGAAGTCTTACGGGTAAAAAAACTCTCAGAGGTGGAAAAATTCTCATGGGTAAAAAGTCTCATGGGTAAAAAAAGTCTCACAGGTAAAAAAAGTCTCACGGGTAAAAGAAGTCATGGGTAAAAATTCTCACGGGTAAAATAACATGTGCCGGGTAAAAAAACAAAGTCTCAGAAATTAAAAGTCCCTTAGGTAAAAAATGTCTCACAGGAAAAAAAGCCTGATGAGTCAAAAAAGGCTGACGGGTAAAGAAATCTCATGGGTAAAATCTATAACGGGTAAAATAGTCTCACAGGTAAAAAATGTCTCATGGGTAAAACAAATCTCACGTTTAAGAATTCTCGCGTGTAAAAAAAGTCTCATGGTTAGAGAAGTCTTACGGGTAAAAAAACTCTCAGAGGTGGAAAAATTCTCATGGGTAAAAAGTCTCATGGGTAAAAAAAGTCTCACAGGTAAAAAAAGTCTCACGGGTAAAAAAACATTTGACGCGTGAAAAAACCAAAGTCTCAGAGGTTAAAAGTCCCATAGGTGAAAAATGTCTCACGGGAAAAAAAGCCTGATGAGTCAAAAAAGTCTGACGGGTAAAGAAATCTCATGGGTAAAAACTCTAACGGGTAAAATAGTCTCACAGGTAAAAAATGTCTCACGGGTAAAATAAATCTCACGTTTTAAAAATTCTCACGTGTAAAAAAAGTCTCATGGTTAGAGAAGTCTTACGGGTAAAAAAACTCTCAGAGGTGGAAAAATTCTCATGCGTAAAAAGTCTCATGGGTAAAAAAAGTCTGACAGGTAAAAAAAGTGTCACGGGAAAAAAAAGTCTCACGGGTAAAAGAAGTCATGGGTAAAAAGTCTCACGGGTAAAATAACATCTGCCGGGTAAAAAAACAAAGTCTCAGAAATTAAAAGTCCCTTAGGTAAAAAATGTCTCACAGGAAAAAAAGCCTGATGAGTCAAAAAAGTCTGACGGGTAAAGAAATCTCATGGGTAAAAACTCTAACGGGTAAAATAGTCTCACGGGTAAAAAATGTCTCACGGGTAAAACAAATCTCACGTTTAAGAATTCTCGCGTGTAAAAAAAGTCTCATGGTTAGAGAAGTCTTACGGGTAAAAAAACTCTCAGAGGTGGAAAAATTCTCATGGGAAAAATGTCAAAACAGGTAAAAAAAGTCTCACAGGTAAAAAAAGTCTCACGGGTAAAAAAACATCTGACGAGTAAAAAACCAAAGTCTCAGAGGTTAAAAGTCCTATAGGTGAAAAATGTCTCACGGGAAAAAAAGCCTGATGAGTCAAAAAAGTCTGACGGGTAAAGAAATCTCATGGGTAAAAACTCTAACGGGTAAAATAGTCTCACAGGTAAAAAATGTCACACGGGTAAAACAAATTTCACGTTTAAAAATTCTCGCGTGTAAAAAAAGTCTCATTTTTAGAGAAGTCTTACGGGTAAAAAAACTCTCAGAGGTGGAAAAATTCTCATGGGAAAAATGTCAACACAGGTAAAAAAAGTCTCACAGGTAAAAAAAGTCTCACGGGTAAAAAAATATCTGACGGGTAAAAAACCAAAGTCTCAGAGGTTAAAAGTCCCATAGGTGAAAAATGTCTCACGGGAAAAAAAGCCTGATGAGTCAAAAAAGTCTGACGGGTAAAGAAATCTCATGGGTAAAAACACTAACGGGTAAAATAGTCTCACAGGTAAAAAATGTCTCACGGGTAAAACAAATCTCACGTTTAAGAATTCTCACGTGTAAAAAAAGTCTCATGGTTAGAGAAGTCTTACGGGTAAAAAAACTCTCAGAGGTGGAAAAATTCTCATGGGTAAAAAGTCTCATGGGTAAAAAAAGTCTCACAGGTAAAAAAAGTCTCATGGGTGAAAAGTCTCACAGGTAAAAACAGTCTCAGAGGTGGAAAAATTCTCATTGGTAAAAAGTCTCACAGGTAAAAAAAAGTCTCATGGTTAAAAGTCTTACGGGTGAAAAGTCTCACAGGTAAAAATAGTCTCACGGGTAAAAATTCTCATGGGTAAAAAGCCTCAAGGGTAAAAATTCTCATTGGAAAAAAAGGTCTCACGGGTAAAAGAAGTCATGGGTAAAAAGTCTCACAGGTAAAAAAAGTCTTACGGGTAAAAAAACATCTGACGGGTAAAAAAACAAAGTCTCAGAGGTTAAAAGTCCTATAGGTGAAAAATGTCTCACGGGAAAAAAAGCCTGATGAGTCAAAAAAGTCTGACGGGTAAAGAAATCTCATGGGTAAAATCTATAACGGGTAAAATAGTCTCACAGGTAAAAAATGTCTCACGGGTAAAACAAATCTCACGTTTAAGAATTCTCGCGTGTAAAAAAAGTCTCATGGTTAGAGAAGTCTTACGGGTAAAAAAACTCTCAGAGGTGGAAAAATTCTCATGCGTAAAAAGTCTCATGGGTAAAAAAAGTCTGACAGGTAAAAAAAGTCTCACGGGAAAAAAAAGTCTCACGGGTAAAAGAAGTCATGGGTAAAAATTCTCACGGGTCAAATAACATCTGACGGGTAAAAAAACAAAGTCTCAGAAATTAAAAGTCCCTTAGGTAAAAAATGTCTCACAGGAAAAAAAGCCTGATGAGTCAAAAAAGTCTGACGGGTAAAGAAATCTCATGGGTAAAAACTCTAACGGGTAAAATAGTCTCACAGGTAAAAAATGTCTCACGGGTAAAACAAATCTCACGTTTAAAAATTCTTGCGTGTAAAAAAAGTCTCATGGTTAGAGAAGTCTTACGGGTAAAAAAACTCTCAGAGGTGGAAAAATTCTCATGGGTAAAAAGTCTCACAGGTAAAAATATTCTCATGGTTAAAAGTCTCATGGGTGAAAAGTCTCACAGGTAAAAACAGTCTCACGGGAAAAAATTCTCATTGGTAAAAAGTCTCACAGGTAAAAAAAAGTCTCATGGTTAAAAGTCTTACGGGTGAAAAGTCTCACAGGTAAAAATAGTCTCAGGGGTAAAAATTCTCATGGGTAAAAAGCCTCAAGGGTAAAAATTCTCATTGGAAAAAAAGGTCTCACGGGTAAAAGAAGTCATGGGTAAAAAGTCTCACAGGTAAAAAAAGTCTCACGGGTAAAAAAACATCTGACGGGTAAAAAAACAAAGTCTCAGAGGTTAAAAGTTTCATAGGTGAAAAATGTCTCACGGGAAAAAAAGCCTGATGAGTCAAAAAAGTCTGACGGGTAAAGAAATCTCATGGGTAAAATCTCTAACGGGTAAAATAGTCTCACAGGTAAAAAATGTCTCATGGGTAAAACAAATCTCACGTTTAAGAATTCTCGCGTGTAAAAAAAGTCTCATGGTTAGAGAAGTCTTACGGGTAAAAAAACTCTCAGAGGTGGAAAAATTCTCATGGGAAAAATGTCAACACAGGTAAAAAAAGTCTCACAGGTAAAAAAAGTCTCACGGATAAAAAAATATCTGACGGGTAAAAAAACAAAGTCTCAGAGGTTAAAAGTCCCATAGGTGAAAAATGTCTTACAGGAAAAAAAGCCTGATGAGTCAAAAAAGTCTGACGGGTAAAGAAATCTCATGGGTAAAAACTCTAACGGGTAAAATAGTCTCACAGGTAAAAAATGTCTCACGGGTAAAACAAATCTCACGTTTAAAAATTCTTGCGTGTAAAAAAAGTCTCATGGTTAGAGAAGTCTTACGGGTAAAAAAACTCTCAGAGGTGGAAAAATTCTCATGGGTAAAAAGTCTCATGGGTAAAAAAAGTCTCACAGGTAAAAACAGTCTCAGAGGTGGAAAAAATCTCATTGGTAAAAAGTCTCACAGGTAAAAAAAAGTCTCATGGTTAAAAGTCTTACGGGTGAAAAGTCTCACAGGTAAAAATAGTCTCACGGGTAAAAATTCTCATGGGTAAAAAGCCTCAAGGGTAAAAATTCTCATTGGAAAAAAAGGTCTCACGGGTAAAAGAAGTCATGGGTAAAAAGTCTCACAGGTAAAAAAAGTCTCAGGGGTAAAAAAACATCTGACGGGTAAAAAAACAAAGTCTCAGAGGTTAAAAGTTTCATAGGTGAAAAATGTCTCACGGGAAAAAAAGCCTGATGAGTCAAAAAAGTCTGACGGGTAAAGAAATCTCATGGGTAAAATCTATAACGGGTAAAATAGTCTCACAGGTAAAAAATGTCTCACGGGTAAAACAAATTACACGTTTAAGAATTCTCGCGTGTAAAAAAAGTCTCATGGTTAGAGAAGTCTTACGGGTAAAAAAACTCTCAGAGGTGGAAAAATTCTCATGGGTAAAAAGTCTCATGGGTAATAAAAGTCTCATGGTTAAAAGTCTCATGGGTGAAAAGTCTCACAGGTAAAAATAGTCTCACGGGTAAAAATTCGCATGGGTAAAAAGCCTCAAGGGTAAAAATTCTCATGGGTAAAAAAAGTCGTCCCCGTAAAAAGTCTGACGGGTAAATATTTTCATGGTAAAAATATCTGACATGTAGAAAGAAGTCTGACAGGTAAAAAAAGTCTCACAGGTAAAAAATGTCTCACGGGAAAAAAAAGTATCACGGGTAAAAGAAGTCATGGGTAAAAAGTCTCACGGGTAAAATAACATCTGCCGGGTAAAAAAACAAAGTCTCAGAGGTTAAAAGTCCCATAGGTAAAAAATGTCTCACGGGAAAAAAAGCCTGATGAGTCAAAAAAGTCTGACGGGTAAAGAAATCTCATGGGTAAAAACTCTAACGGGTAAAATAGTCTCACAGGTAAAAAATGTCTCACGGGTAAAATAAATCTCACGTTTAAAAATTCTCGCGTGTAAAAAAAGTCTCATGGTTAGAGAAGTCTTACGGGTAAAAGAAATCTCAGAGGTGGATAAATTCTCATGGGTAAAAAGTCACACAGGTAAAAAAAGTCTCACAGGTAAAAAAAGTCTCACGGGTAAAAAAACATCTGACGGGTAAGAAACCACAGTCTCAGAGCTTAAAAGTCCCATAGGTAAAAAATGTCTCACAGGAAAAAAAGCCTGATGAGTCAAAAAAGTCTGACGGGTAAAGAAATCCCATGGGTAAAAACTCTAACGGGTAAAATAGTCTCACAGGTAAAAAATGTCTCACGGGTAAAATAAATCTCACGTTTAAGAATTCTCGCGTGTAAAAAAAGTCTCATTTTTAGAGAAGTCTTACGGGTTAAAAAAACTCTCAGAGGTGGAAAAATTCTCATGGGTAAAAAGTCTCACAGGTAAAAATATTCTCATGGTTAAAAGTCTCATGGGTGAAACGTCTCACAGGTAAAAACAGTCTCACGGGAAAAAATTCTCATTGGTAAAAAGTCTCACAGGTAAAAAAAGTCTCATGGTTAAAAGTCTTACGGGTGAAAAGTTTCACAGGTAAAAATAGTCTCACGGGTAAAAATTCTCATGGGTAAAAAGCCTCAAGGGTAAAAATTCTCATGGGTAAAAAAGGTCTCACGGGTAAAAGAAGTCATGGGTAAAAAGTCTCACAGGTAAAAAAGTCTCACGGGTAAAATAACATCTGACGGGTAAAAAAACAAAGTCTCAGAGGTTAAAAGTCCCATAGGTAAAAAATGTCTCACGGGAAAAAAAGCCTGATGTGTCAAAAAAGTCTGACCGGTAAAGAAATCTCATGGGTAAAATCTCTAACGGGTAAAATAGTCTGACAGGTAAAAAATGTCTCACGGGTAAAACAAATCTCACGTTTAAGAATTCTCGCGTGTAAAAAAAGTCTCATGGTTAGAGAAGTCTTACGGGTAAAAAAACTCTCAGAGGTGGAAAAATTCTCATGGGTAAAAAGTCTCATGGGTAAAAAAAGTCTGACAGGTAAAAACAGTCTCACGGGAAAAAATTCTCATTGGTAAAATTCTCACAGGTAAAAAAAGTCTCATGGTTAAAAGTCTTACGGGTGAAAAGTCTCACAGGTAAAAATAGTCTCACGGTAAAAATTCTCATGGGTAAAAAGCCTCAAGGGTAAAAATTCCCATGGGAAAAAAAAGTCTCACGGGTAAAAGAAGTCATGGGTAAAAATTCTCACGGGTAAAATAACATCTGCCGGGTAAAAAAACAAAGTCTCAGAAATTAAAAGTCCCTTAGGTAAAAAATGTCTCACGGGAAAAAAAGCCTGATGAGTCAAAAAAGTCTGACGGGTAAAGAAATCTCATGGGTAAAAACTCTAACGGGTAAAATAGTCTCACAGGTAAAAAATGTCACACAGGTAAAACAAATTTCACGTTTAAAAATTCTCGCGTGTAAAAAAAGTCTCATTTTTAGAGAAGTCTTACGGATAAAAAACCTCTCAGAGGTGGAAAAATTCTCATGGGTAAAAAAAGACTCACAGGTAAAAAAAGTCTCACGGGTAAAAAACATTTGACGCGTAAAAAAACAAAGTCTCAGAGGTTAAAAGTCCCATAGGTGAAAAATGTCTCACGGGAAAAAAAGCCTGATGAGTCAAAAAAGGCTGACGGGTAAAGAAATCTCATGGGTAAAAACTCTAACGGGTAAAATCGTCTCACAGGTAAAAAATGTCTCACGGGTAAAACAAATCTCACGTTTAAAAATTCTCGCGTGTAAAAAAAAGTCTCATGGTTAGAGAAGTCTTACGGGTAAAAAAACTCTCAGAGGTGGAAAAATTCTCATGGGTAAAAAGTCTCATGGGTAAAAAAAGTCTCACAGGTAAAAAAAGTCTCACGGGTAAAAAAACATCTGACGAGTAAAAAACCAAAGTCTCAGAGGTTAAAAGTCCCATAGGTGAAAAATGTCTCACGGGAAAAAAAGCCTGATGAGTCAAAAAAGTCTGACGGGTAAAGAAATCTCATGGGTAAAAACTCTAACGGGTAAAATAGTCTCACAGGTAAAAAATGTCACACGGGTAAAACAAATTTCACGTTTAAAAATTCTCGCGTGTAAAAAAAGTCTCATTTTTAGAGAAGTCTTACGGGTAAAAAAACTCTCAGAGGTGGAAAAATTCTCATGGGAAAATTGTCAACACAGGTAAAAAAAGTCTCACAGGTAAAAAAAGTCTCACGGATAAAAAAATATCTGACGGGTAAAAAAACAAAGTCTCAGAGGTTAAAAGTCCCATAGGTGAAAAATGTCTCACGGGAAAAAAAGCCTGATGAGTCAAAAAAGTCTGACAGGTAAAGAAATCTCATGGGTAAAAACTCTAACGGGTAAAATAGTCTCACAGGTAAAAAATGTCTCACGGGTAAAATAAATCTCACGTTTAAAAATTCTCGCGTGTAAAAAAAGTCTCATTTTTAGAGAAGTCTTACGGGTTAAAAAAACTCTCAGAGGTGGAAAAATTCTCATGGGTAAAAAGTCTCACAGGTAAAAAAAGTCTCACGGGTAAAAAAACATTTGACGCGTAAAAAAACAAAGTCTCAGATGTTAAAAGTCCCATAGGTGAAAAATGTCTCACGGGAAAAAAAGCCTGATGAGTCAAAAAAGTCTGACGGGTAAAGAAATCTCATGGGTAAAAACTCTAACGGGTAAAATAGTCTCACAGGTAAAAAATGTCTCACGGGTAAAACAAATCTCACGTTTAAGAATTCTCGCGTGTAAAAAAAGTCTCATGGTTAGAGAAGTCTTACGGGTAAAAAAACTCTCAGAGGTGGAAAAATTCTCATGGGTAAAAAAAGACTCACAGGTAAAAAAAGTCTCACGGGTAAAAAAACATTTGACGCGTAAAAAAACAAAGTCTCAGAGGTTAAAAGTCCCATAGGTGAAAAATGTCTCACGGGAAAAAAAGCCTGATGAGTCAAAAAAGTCTGACGGGTAAAGAAATCTCATGGGTAAAAACTCTAACGGGTAAAATAGTCTCACAGGTAAAAAATGTCTCACGGGTAAAACAAATCTCACGTTTAAGAATTCTCGCGTGTAAGAAAAGTCTCATGGTTAGAGAAGTCTTACGGGTAAAAAAACTCTCAGAGGTGGAAAAATTCTCATGGGTAAAAAGTCTCATGGGTAAAAAAAGTCTGACAGGTAAAAAAAGTCTCACGGGAAAAAAAAGTCTCACGGGTAAAAGAAGTCATGGGTAAAAAGTCTCACGGGTAAAATAACATCTGCCGGGTAAAAAAACAAAGTCTCAGAAATTAAAAGTCCCTTAGGTAAAAAATGTCTCACAGGAAAAAAAGCCTGATGAGTCAAAAAAGTCTGACGGGTAAAGAAATCTCATGGGTAAAAACTCTAACGGGTAAAATAGTCTCACAGGTAAAAAATGTCTCACGGGTAAAACAAATTTCACGTTTAAAAATTCTCGCGTGTAAAAAAAGTCTCATGGTTAGAGAAGTCTTACGGGTAAAAAACCTCTCAGAGGTGGAAAAATTCTCATGGGTAAAAAGTCTCATGGGTAAAAAAAGTCTCACAAGTAAAAAAAGTCTCACGGGTAAAAAAACATCTGACGAGTAAAAAACCAAAGTCTCAGAGGTTAAAAGTCCCATAGGTGAAAAATGTCTCACGGGAAAAAAAGCCTGATGAGTCAAAAAAGTCTGACGGGTAAAGAAATCTCATGGGTAAAAACTCTAACGGGTAAAATAGTCTCACAGGTAAAAAATGTCACACGGGTAAAACAAATTTCACGTTTAAAAATTCTCGCGTGTAAAAAAAGTCTCATTTTTAGAGAAGTCTTACGGGTAAAAAAACTCTCAGAGGTGGAAAAATTCTCATGGGAAAAATGTCAACACAGGTAAAAAAAGTCTCACAGGTAAAAAAAGTCTCACGGGTAAAAAAACATTTGACGCGTGAAAAAACCAAAGTCTCAGAGGTTAAAAGTCCCATAGGTGAAAAATGTCTCACGGGAAAAAAAGCCTGATGAGTCAAAAAAGTCTGACAGGTAAAGAAATCTCATGGGTAAAAACTCTAACGGGTAAAATAGTCTCACAGGTAAAAAATGTCTCACGGGTAAAACAAATCTCACGTTTAAGAATTCTCGCGTGTAAAAAAAGTCTCATGGTTAGAGAAGTCTTACGGGTAAAAAAACTCTCAGAGGTGGAAAAATTCTCATGGGTAAAAAAAGACTCACAGGTAAAAAAAGTCTCACGGGTAAAAAAACATTTGACGCGTAAAAAAACAAAGTCTCAGATGTTAAAAGTCCCATAGGTGAAAAATGTCTCACGGGAAAAAAAGCCTGATGAGTCAAAAAAGTCTGACGGGTAAAGAAATCTCATGGGTAAAAACTCTAACGGGTAAAATAGTCTCACAGGTAAAAAATGTCTCACGGGTAAAATAAATCTCACGTTTAAAAATTCTCGCGTGTAAAAAAAGTCTCATGGTTAGAGAAGTCTTACGGGTAAAAAAACTCTCAGAGGTGGAAAAATTCTCATGCGTAAAAAGTCTCATGGGTAAAAAAAGTCTGACAGGTAAAAAAAGTCTCACGGGAAAAAAAAGTCTCACGGGTAAAAGAAGTCATGGGTAAAAAGTCTCACGGGTAAAATAACATCTGCCGGGTAAAAAAACAAAGTCTCAGAAATTAAAAGTCCCTTAGGTAAAAAATGTCTCACAGGAAAAAAAGCCTGATGAGTCAAAAAAGTCTGACGGGTAAAGAAATCTCATGGGTAAAAACTCTAACGGGTAAAATAGTCTCACAGGTAAAAAATGTCTCACGGGTAAAACAAATTTCACGTTTAAAAATTCTCGCGTGTAAAAAAAGTCTCATTTTTAGAGAAGTCTTACGGGTAAAAAACCTCTCAGAGGTGGAAAAATTCTCATGGGTAAAAAGTCACACAGGTAAAAAAAGTCTCACAGGTAAAAAAAGTCTCACGGGTAAAAAAACATCTGACGGGTAAAAAAACAAAGTCTCAGAGGTTAAAATCCCATAGGTAAAAAATGTCTCACAGGAAAAAAAGCCTGATGAGTCAAAAAAGTCTGACGGGTAAAGAAATCTCATGGGTAAAAACTCTAACGGGTAAAATAGTCTCACAGGTAAAAAATGTCTCACGGGTAAAATAAATCTCACGTTTAAGAATTCTCACGTGTAAAAAAAGTCTCATGGTTAGAGAAGTCTTACGGGTAAAAAAACTCTCAGAGGTGGAAAAATTCTCATGGGTAAAAAGTCTCACAGGTAAAAATATTCTCATGGTTAAAAGTCTCATGGGTGAAAATTCTCACAGGTAAAAACAGTCTCACGGGAAAAAATTCTCATTGGTAAAAAGTCTCACAGGTAAAAAAAAGTCTCATGGTTAAAAGTCTTACGGGTGAAAAGTCTCACAGGTAAAAATAGTCTCACGGGTAAAAATTCTCATGGGTAAAAAGCCTCAAGGGTAAAAATTCTCATTGGAAAAAAAGGTCTCACGGGTAAAAGAAGTCATGGGTAAAAAGTCTCACAGGTAAAAAAAGTCTCACGGGTAAAAAAACAAAGTCTCAGAGGTTAAAAGTTTCATAGGTGAAAAATGTCTCACGGGAAAAAAAGCCTGATGAGTCAAAAAAGTCTGACGGGTAAAGAAATCTCATGGGTAAAATCTATAACGGGTAAAATAGTCTCACAGGTAAAAAATGTCTCACGGGTAAAACAAATCTCACGTTTAAAAATTCTCGCGTGTAAAAAAAGTCTCATGGTTAGAGAAGTCTTACGGGTAAAAAAACTCTCAGAGGTGGAAAAATTCTCATGGGTAAAAAGTCTCATGGGTAATAAAAGTCTCATGGTTAAAAGTCTCATGGGTGAAAAGTCTCACAGGTAAAAATAGTCTCACGGGTAAAAATTCGCATGGGTAAAAAGCCTCAAGGGTAAAAATTCTCATGGGTAAAAAAAGTCGTCCCCGTAAAAAGTCTGACGGGTAAATATTTTCATGGTAAAAATATCTGACATGTAGAAAGAAGTCTGACAGGTAAAAAAAGTCTCACAGGTAAAAAATGTCTCACGGGAAAAAAAAGTATCACGGGTAAAAGAAGTCATGGGTAAAAAGTCTCACGGGTAAAATAACATCTGCCGGGTAAAAAAACAAAGTCTCAGAGGTTAAAAGTCCCATAGGTAAAAAATGTCTCACAGGAAAAAAAGCCTGATGAGTCAAAAAAGTCTGACAGGTAAAGAAATCTCATGGGTAAAAACTCTAACGGGTAAAATAGTCTCACAGGTAAAAAATGTCTCACGGGTAAAATAAATCTCACGTTTAAAAATTCTCGCGTGTAAAAAAAGTCTCATGGTTAGAGAAGTCTTACGGGTAAAAGAAATCTCAGAGGTGGATAAATTCTCATGGGTAAAAAGTCTCACAGGTAAAAATATTCTCATGGTTAAAAGTCTCATGGGTGAAAAGTCTCACAGGTAAAAACAGTCTCACGGGAAAAAATTCTCATTGGTAAAAAGTCTCACAGGTAAAAAAAATCTCATGGTTAAAAGTCTTACGGGTGAAAAGTCTCACAGGTAAAAATAGTCTCACGGGTAAAAATTCTCATGGGTAAAAAGCCTCAAGGGTAAAAATTCTCATTGGAAAAAAAGGTCTCACGGGTAAAAGAAGTCATGGGTAAAAAGTCTCACAGGTAAAAAAAGTCTCACGGGTAAAAAAACATCTGACGGGTAAAAAAACAAAGTCTCAGAGGTTAAAAGTTTCATAGGTGAAAAATGTCTCACGGGAAAAAAAGCCTAATGAGTCAAAAAAGTCTGACGGGTAAAGAAATCTCATGGGTAAAATCTATAACGGGTAAAATAGTCTCACAGGTAAAAAATGTCTCACGGGTAAAACAAATCTCACGTTTAAAAATTCTCGCGTGTAAAAAAAGTCTCATGGTTAGAGAAGTCTTACGGGTAAAAAAACTCTCAGAGGTGGAAAAATTCTCATGGGTAAAAAGTCTCATGGGTAATAAAAGTCTCATGGTTAAAAGTCTCATGGGTGAAAAGTCTCACAGGTAAAAATAGTCTCACGGGTAAAAATTCGCATGGGTAAAAAGCCTCAAGGGTAAAAATTCTCATGGGTAAAAAAAGTCGTCCCCGTAAAAAGTCTGACGGGTAAATATTTTCATGGTAAAAATATCTGACATGTAGAAAGAAGTCTGACAGGTAAAAAAAGTCTCACAGGTAAAAAATGTCTCACGGGAAAAAAAAGTATCACGGGTAAAAGAAGTCATGGGTAAAAAGTCTCACGGGTAAAATAAAATCTGCCGGGTAAAAAAACAAAGTCTCAGAGGTTAAAAGTCCCATAGGTAAAAAATGTCTCACGGGAAAAAAAGCCTGATGAGTCAAAAAAGTCTGACGGGTAAAGAAATCTCATGGGTAAAAACTCTAACGGGTAAAATAGTCTCACAGGTAAAAAATGTCTCACGGGTAAAATAAATCTCACGTTTAAAAATTCTCGCGTGTAAAAAAAGTCTCATGGTTAAAGAAGTCTTACGGGTAAAAGAAATCTCAGAGGTAGATAAATTCTCATGGGTAAAAAGTCACACAGGTAAAAAAAGTCTCACAGGTAAAAAAAGTCTCACGGGTAAAAAAACATCTGACGGGTAAGAAACCACAGTCTCAGAGCTTAAAAGTCCCATAGGTAAAAAATGTCTCACAGGAAAAAAAGCCTGATGAGTCAAAAAAGTCTGACGGGTAAAGAAATCCCATGGGTAAAAACTCTAACGGGTAAAATAGTCTCACAGGTAAAAAATGTCTCACGGGTAAAATAAATCTCACGTTTAAGAATTCTCGCGTGTAAAAAAAGTCTCATTTTTAGAGAAGTCTTACGGGTTAAAAAAACTCTCAGAGGTGGAAAAATTCTCATGGGTAAAAAGTCTCACAGGTAAAAATATTCTCATGGTTAAAAGTCTCATGGGTGAAACGTCTCACAGGTAAAAACAGTCTCACGGGAAAAAATTCTCATTGGTAAAAAGTCTCACAGGTAAAAAAAAGTCTCATGGTTAAAAGTCTTACGGGTGAAAAGTCTCACAGGTAAAAATAGTCTCACGGGTAAAAATTCTCATGGGTAAAAAGCCTCAAGGGTAAAAATTCTCATTGGAAAAAAAGGTCTCACGGGTAAAAGAAGTCATGGGTAAAAAGTCTCACAGGTAAAAAAAGTCTCACGGGTAAAAAAACATCTGACGGGTAAAAAAACAAAGTCTCAGAGGTTAAAAGTTTCATAGGTGAAAAATGTCTCACGGGAAAAAAAGCCTGATGAGTCAAAAAAGTCTGACGGGTAAAGAAATCTCATGGGTAAAATCTATAACGGGTAAAATAGTCTCACAGGTAAAAAATGTCTCACGGGTAAAACAAATCTCACGTTTAAAAATTCTCGCGTGTAAAAAAAGTCTCATGGTTAGAGAAGTCTTACGGGTAAAAAAACTCTCAGAGGTGGAAAAATTCTCATGGGTAAAAAGTCTCATGGGTAATAATTCTCATGGTTAAAAGTCTCATGGGTGAAAAGTCTCACAGGTAAAAATAGTCTCACGGGTAAAAATTCGCATGGGTAAAAAGCCTCAAGGGTAAAAATTCTCATGGGTAAAAAAAGTCGTCCCCGTAAAAAGTCTGACGGGTAAATATTTTCATGGTAAAAATATCTGACATGTAGAAAGAAGTCTGACAGGTAAAAAAAGTCTCACAGGTAAAAAATGTCTCACGGGAAAAAAAAGTATTACGGGTAAAAGAAGTCATGGGTAAAAAGTCTCACGGGTAAAATAACATCTGACGGGTAAAAAACCAAAGTCTCAGAGGTTAAAAGTCCCATAGGTGAAAAATGTCTCACGGGAAAAAAAGCCTGATGAGTCAAAAAAGTCTGACAGGTAAAGAAATCTCATGGGTAAAAACTCTAACGGGTAAAATAGTCTCACAGGTAAAAAATGTCTCACGGGTAAAATAAATCTCACGTTTAAAAATTCTCGCGTGTAAAAAAAGTCTCATGGTTAAAGAAGTCTTACGGGTAAAAGAAATCTCAGAGGTGGATAAATTCTCATGGGTAAAAAGTCACACAGGTAAAAAAAGTCTCACAGGTAAAAAAAGTCTCACGGGTAAAAAAACATCTGACGGGTAAGAAACCACAGTCTCAGAGCTTAAAAGTCCCATAGGTAAAAAATGTCTCACAGGAAAAAAAGCCTGATGAGTCAAAAAAGTCTGACGGGTAAAGAAATCCCATGGGTAAAAACTCTAACGGGTAAAATAGTCTCACAGGTAAAAAATGTCTCACGGGTAAAATAAATCTCACGTTTAAAAATTCTCGCGTGTAAAAAAAGTCTCATTTTTAGAGAAGTCTTACGGGTTAAAAAAACTCTCAGAGGTGGAAAAATTCTCATGGGTAAAAAGTCTCACAGGTAAAAATATTCTCATGGTTAAAAGTCTCATGGGTGAAACGTCTCACAGGTAAAAACAGTCTCACGGGAAAAAATTCTCATTGGTAAAAAGTCTCACAGGTAAAAAAAGTCTCATGGTTAAAAGTCTTACGGGTGAAAAGTTTCACAGGTAAAAATAGTCTAACGGGTAAAAATTCTCATGGGTAAAAAGCCTCATGGGTAAAAATTCTCATGGGTAAAAAAGGTCTCACGGGTAAAAGAGGTCATGGGTAAAAAGTCTCACAGGTAAAAAAAGTCTCACGGGTAAAATAACATCTGACGGGTAAAAAAACAAAGTCTCAGAGGTTAAAAGTCCCATAGGTAAAAAATGTCTCACGGGAAAAAAAGCCTGATGTGTCAAAAAAGTCTGACCGGTAAAGAAATCTCATGGGTAAAATCTCTAACGGGTAAAATAGTCTCACAGGTAAAAAATGTCTCACGGGTAAAACAAATCTCACGTTTAAGAATTCTCGCGTGTAAAAAAAGTCTCATGGTTAGAGAAGTCTTACGGGTAAAAAAACTCTCAGAGGTGGAAAAATTCTCATGGGTAAAAAATCTCATGGGTAAAAAAAGTCTGACAGGTAAAAACAGTCTCACGGGAAAAAATTCTCATTGGTAAAATTCTCACAGGTAAAAAAAGTCTCATGGTTAAAAGTCTTACGGGTGAAAAGTCTCACAGGTAAAAATAGTCTCACGGGAAAAATTCTCATGGGTAAAAAGCCTCAAGGGTAAAAATTCCCATGGGAAAAAAAAGTCTCACGGGTAAAAGAAGTCATGGTAAAAAAAGTCGCACAGGTAAAAAAAATCTCACGGGTAAAATAACATCTGACGGGTAAAAAACCAAAGTTTCAGAGGTTAAAAGTCCCATAGGTAAAAATTGTCTCACGGGAAAAAAAGCCTGATGAGTCAAAAAAGGCTGACCGGTAAAGAAATCTCATGGGTAAAAACTCTAACGGGTAAAATAGTCTCACAGGTAAAAAATGTCTCACGGGTAAAACAAATCTCACGTTTAAAAATTCTCGCGTGTAAAAAAAGTCTCATGGTTAGAGAAGTCTTACGGGTAAAAAAACTCTCAGAGGTGGAAAAATTCTCATGGGTAAAAAGTCTCATGGGTAATAAAAGTCTCATGGTTAAAAGTCTCATGGGTGAAAAGTCTCACAGGTAAAAATAGTCTCACGGGTAAAAATTAGCATGGGTAAAAAGCCTCAAGGGTAAAAATTCTCATGGGTAAAAAGCCTCAAGGGTAAAAATTCTCATGGGTAAAAAAAGTCGTCCCCGTAAAAAGTCTGACGGGTAAATATTTTCATGGTAAAAATATCTGACATGTAGAAAGAAGTCTGACAGGTAAAAAAAGTCTCACAGGTAAAAAATGTCTCACGGGAAAAAAAAGTATCACGGGTAAAAGAAGTCATGGGTAAAAAGTCTCACGGGTAAAATAACATCTGCCGGGTAAAAAAACAAAGTCTCAGAGGTTAAAAGTCCCATAGGTAAAAAATGTCTCACGGGAAAAAAAGCCTGATGAGTCAAAAAAGTCTGACAGGTAAAGAAATCTCATGGGTAAAAACTCTAACGGGTAAAATAGTCTCACAGGTAAAAAATGTCTCACGGGTAAAATAAATCTCACGTTTAAAAATTCTCGCGTGTAAAAAAAGTCTCATGGTTAGAGAAGTCTTACGGGTAAAAGAAATCTCAGAGGTGGATAAATTCTCATGGGTAAAAAGTCACACAGGTAAAAAAAGTCTCACAGGTAAAAAAAGTCTCACGGGTAAAAAAACATCTGACGGGTAAGAAACCACAGTCTCAGAGCTTAAAAGTCCCATAGGTAAAAAATGTCTCACAGGAAAAAAAGCCTGATGAGTCAAAAAAGTCTGACGGGTAAAGAAATCCCATGGGTAAAAACTCTAACGGGTAAAATAGTCTCACAGGTAAAAAATGTCTCACGGGTAAAATAAATCTCACGTTTAAAAATTCTCGCGTGTAAAAAAAGTCTCATTTTTAGAGAAGTCTTACGGGTTAAAAAAACTCTCAGAGGTGGAAAAATTCTCATGGGTAAAAAGTCTCACAGGTAAAAATATTCTCATGGTTAAAAGTCTCATGGGTGAAACGTCTCACAGGTAAAAACAGTCTCACGGGAAAAAATTCTCATTGGTAAAAAGTCTCACAGGTAAAAAAAGTCTCATGGTTAAAAGTCTTACGGGTGAAAAGTTTCACAGGTAAAAATAGTCTCACGGGTAAAAATTCTCATGGGTAAAAAGCCTCAAGGGTAAAAATTCTCATGGGTAAAAAAGGTCTCACGGGTAAAAGAGGTCATGGGTAAAAAGTCTCACAGGTAAAAAAAGTCTCACGGGTAAAATAACATCTGACGGGTAAAAAAACAAAGTCTCAGAGGTTAAAAGTCCCATAGGTAAAAAATGTCTCACGGGAAAAAAAGCCTGATGTGTCAAAAAAGTCTGACCGGTAAAGAAATCTCATGGGTAAAATCTCTAACGGGTAAAATAGTCTCACAGGTAAAAAATGTCTCACGGGTAAAACAAATCTCACGTTTAAGAATTCTCGCGTGTAAAAAAAGTCTCATGGTTAGAGAAGTCTTACGGGTAAAAAAACTCTCAGAGGTGGAAAAATTCTCATGGGTAAAAAATCTCATGGGTAAAAAAAGTCTGACAGGTAAAAACAGTCTCACGGGAAAAAATTCTCATTGGTAAAATTCTCACAGGTAAAAAAAGTCTCATGGTTAAAAGTCTTACGGGTGAAAAGTCTCACAGGTAAAAATAGTCTCACGGGAAAAATTCTCATGGGTAAAAAGCCTCAAGGGTAAAAATTCCCATGGGAAAAAAAAGTCTCACGGGTAAAAGAAGTCATGGTAAAAAAAGTCGCACAGGTAAAAAAAATCTCACGGGTAAAATAACATCTGACGGGTAAAAAACCAAAGTTTCAGAGGTTAAAAGTCCCATAGGTAAAAATTGTCTCACGGGAAAAAAAGCCTGATGAGTCAAAAAAGTCTGACCGGTAAAGAAATCTCATGGGTAAAAACTCTAACGGGTAAAATAGTCTCACAGGTAAAAAATGTCTCACGGGTAAAACAAATTTCACGTTTAAAAATTCTCGCATGTAAAAAAAAGTCTCATTTTTAGAGAAGTCTTACGGGTAAAAAAACTCTCAGAGGTGGATAAATTCTCATGGGTAAAAAGTCACACAGGTAAAAAAAGTCTCACAGGTAAAAAAAGTCTCACGGGTAAAAAAACATCTGACGGGTAAGAAACCACAGTCTCAGAGCTTAAAAGTCCCATAGGTAAAAAATGTCTCACAGGAAAAAAAGCCTGATGAGTCAAAAAAGTCTGACGGGTAAAGAAATCCCATGGGTAAAAACTCTAACGGGTAAAATAGTCTCACAGGTAAAAAATGTCTCACGGGTAAAATAAATCTCACGTTTAAAAATTCTCGCGTGTAAAAAAAGTCTCATTTTTAGAGAAGTCTTACGGGTTAAAAAAACTCTCAGAGGTGGAAAAATTCTCATGGGTAAAAAGTCTCACAGGTAAAAATATTCTCATGGTTAAAAGTCTCATGGGTGAAACGTCTCACAGGTAAAAACAGTCTCACGGGAAAAAATTCTCATTGGTAAAAAGTCTCACAGGTAAAAAAAGTCTCATGGTTAAAAGTCTTACGGGTGAAAAGTTTCACAGGTAAAAATAGTCTCACGGGTAAAAATTCTCATGGGTAAAAAGCCTCAAGGGTAAAAATTCTCATGGGTAAAAAAGGTCTCACGGGTAAAAGAGGTCATGGGTAAAAAGTCTCACAGGTAAAAAAAGTCTCACGGGTAAAATAACATCTGACGGGTAAAAAAACAAAGTCTCAGAGGTTAAAAGTCCCATAGGTAAAAAATGTCTCACGGGAAAAAAAGCCTGATGTGTCAAAAAAGTCTGACCGGTAAAGAAATCTCATGGGTAAAATCTCTAACGGGTAAAATAGTCTCACAGGTAAAAAATGTCTCACGGGTAAAACAAATCTCACGTTTAAGAATTCTCGCGTGTAAAAAAAGTCTCATGGTTAGAGAAGTCTTACGGGTAAAAAAACTCTCAGAGGTGGAAAAATTCTCATGGGTAAAAAATCTCATGGGTAAAAAAAGTCTGACAGGTAAAAACAGTCTCACGGGAAAAAATTCTCATTGGTAAAATTCTCACAGGTAAAAAAAGTCTCATGGTTAAAAGTCTTACGGGTGAAAAGTCTCACAGGTAAAAATAGTCTCACGGGAAAAATTCTCATGGGTAAAAAGCCTCAAGGGTAAAAATTCCCATGGGAAAAAAAAGTCTCACGGGTAAAAGAAGTCATGGTAAAAAAAGTCGCACAGGTAAAAAAAATCTCACGGGTAAAATAACATCTGACGGGTAAAAAACCAAAGTTTCAGAGGTTAAAAGTCCCATAGGTAAAAATTGTCTCACGGGAAAAAAAGCCTGATGAGTCAAAAAAGTCTGACCGGTAAAGAAATCTCATGGGTAAAAACTCTAACGGGTAAAATAGTCTCACAGGTAAAAAATGTCTCACGGGTAAAACAAATTTCACGTTTAAAAATTCTCGCATGTAAAAAAAAGTCTCATTTTTAGAGAAGTCTTACGGGTAAAAAAACTCTCAGAGGTGGATAAATTCTCATGGGTAAAAAGTCACACAGGTAAAAAAAGTCTCACAGGTAAAAAAAGTCTCTCGGGTAAAAAAACATCTGACGAGTAAAAAAACAAAGTCTCAGAGGTTAAAAGTCCCATAGGTAAAAAATGTCTCACGGGAAAAAAAGCCTGATGAGTCAAAAAAGTCTGACGGGTAAAGAAATCTCACGGGTAAAAACTCTAACGGGTAAAATAGTCTCACAAGTAAAAAATGTCTCATGGGTAAAATAAATCTCACGTTTAAAAATTCTCGCGTGTAAAAAAAGTCTCATGGTTAGAGAAGTCTTACGGGTAAAAAAACTCTCAGAGGTGGAAAAATTCTCATGGGTAAAAAGTCTCACAGGTAAAAGAAGTCTCATGGTTAAAAGTCTCATGGGTGAAAAGTCTCACAGGTAAAAATAGTCTCACGGGTAAAAATTCTCATGGGTAAAAAGCCTCAAGGGTAAAAATTCTCATGGGTAAAAAAAGTCTCACGGGTAAAAGAAGACTTTTTTTACGCATCAGACTTTTCACCCTTGAGACCTTTTTTACCCGTGAGATGTTTTTTACCTGTGAGACTTTTTAACCATGAGAAATTTTCTACCTGTGAGACTTTTTACCCGCGAGACTTTTTTTCCCGTCAGACTTTTTTTACCTGTGAGACATTTCTACCCATCAGACTCTTTTTACCTGTGAGACTTTTTACCCATGACCTTTTTTACTCGTGAGAATTTTTTTACCTGTGTGACTTTTTACACATGAGAATTTTTCCACCTCTGAGAATTTTTTTACCTGTGAGACTTTTTACCCATGAGAATTTTTCCCTCTGAGATTTTTTTTACCTGTAAGACTTTTCTAACCATGAGACTTTTTTTACACGTGAGAATTTTTAAACGTGATGTTTATTTTACCTTTGAGACTTTTTTTACCCGTGAGACTTTTTACCCATGGGATATTTTTCCCCATGAGACTTTTTACTCTTGAGACTTTTTTTACTTGTGATACTACTGTCCCGTGAACTTTTTTGACCCCCGAGACTTTTCTTATTGTGAGACTTTTTTTACCCGACTTTTTTTACCTGTGAGACTTTTTACCCATGAGAATTCTTCCACCTCTGAGAGTTTTTTTACCCGTAAGACTTCTGTAACCATGAGACTTTTTTTACACGCGAGAATTTTTAAACGTGAGATTTATTTTACCCGTGAGACATTTTTTACCTGTGAGACTATTTTACCCGTTAGAGTTTTTACCCATGAGATTTCTTTACCCGTCAGCCTTTTTTGACTCATCAGGCTTTTTTTCCCGTGAGACATTTTTTACCTATGGGACTTTTAACCTCTGAGAATTTTTACCCGTGAGGCTTTTTTTACCCATCAAACCTTTTTTACCCATAAGACTTTTTTTACCTGTGAGACATTTTACCTATGAAAATTACTACCCGTAAGACTTTTTTTATTCGTCAGACTTTTTTTCCCGTGAGACGTTTTTTACCCATAAGAATTTTTACACTTGAGTTTTTTTACACATGAGAATATTTAACCATCAGACCTTTTCACCCATGAGACTTTTTTTAACCGTGAGATTTTTTTTATCATGGGAATTTCTACTTGTGTTTTTTTTTACCCGTAAGACTTTTTACCCGTGAGACTATTTACCTGAGAGACTTTTTTTACCCATGAGATTTTTTTTACCCCTGAGGCTTTTTACCTGTGGGACTTTTTTGCCCATGATACTTTTTTTACCTGTGAGGCTTTTTTTACGTGTGAGACATTTTTACTGTCACAATTTTTACCCTTGAGAATTTTTACCCATGTAACTTCTTTTACCCGTCAGACTTTTTTTACCCATGAGACCTTTTTTACCCTTCGGACTTTTTACCCGTGAGACTATTTTTACCTGTGAGACTTTTTACCCTTGAGGCTTTTTACACATGAGAATTTTTACCTGTGAGACTTTTTTATCCATGAGACTTTTTTTATCTGTGAGACTTTTAACCCTTTAGATTTCTTTTACCCGTCAGACATTTTACCCGTGACACCACTTATCTCTGAGACTTTTTTTACATGTGAGACTTTTTTTACCCATGAGACTTTTTTCACCCTTGAGACTTTTTTTATCTTTGAGACTTTTTTTACCTGTTAGACTTTTTACCCATGAGACTTCCTTTACCCGTGAGACTTTTTTTACCCGTGAGATATTGTACCCATGAGAGTTTTTACCCTTGAGACTTTTTTTACCCGTCAGATTTTTTTACTCGTAAGGCATTTTTTCTCGTGAGACTTTTTTTACCCGTCAGACTTTGTACCTTTGAGATTTCTTTTACCCGTCAGACTTTTTTTGCCCGTCAGACTTTTTTTACCCATGAGACTTTTTTTGCTTGTGATACTACTGTCACGTGAACTTTTGTAACCCCTGAGACTTTTCTTACCGTGAGACTTTTTTTACCCGAGAGACTTTTTTACCTGTGTGACTTTTTAACCATGAGAATTTTTCCACCTCTGAGAGTTTTTTTACCAGTAAGACTTCTCTAACCATGAGACTTTTTTTACACGCGAGAATTTTTAAACGTGAGATTTATTTTACTCGTGAGACATTTTTTACCTGTGAGACTTTTTTACCTGTTAGAGATTTTACCCATGAGATTTCTTTACCCATCAGAATTTTTTTACTCATCAGGCTTTTTTTTCCCGTGAGACATTTTTACCGTTACAGTTTTTACCCATGAGGCTTTTTTTACCCATCAAACCTTTTTTGCCCATGATACTTTTTTTACCTGTGAGGCTTTTTTTACGTGTGAGACATTTTTACTGTCACAATTTTTACCCTTGAGAATTTTTACCCATGTAACTTCTTTTACCCGTCAGACTTTTTTTACCCTTGAGACTTTTTTTGCCCGTCAGACTTTTTTTACCCATGAGACCTTTTTTACCCTTCGGACTTTTTACCCGTGAGACTATTTTTACCTGTGAGACTTTTTACCCTTGAGGCTTTTTACACATGAGAATTTTTACCTGTGAGACTTTTTTCATCCATGAGACTTTTTTTATCTGTGAGACTTTTAACCCTTTAGATTTCTTTTACCCGTCAGACATTTTACCCGTGACACCACTTATCTCTGAGACTTTTTTTACATGTGAGACTTTTTTTACCCATGAGACTTTTTTCACCCTTGAGACTTTTTTTATCTTTGAGACTTTTTTTACCTGTTAGACTTTTTACCCATGAGACTTCCTTTACCCGTGAGACTTTTTTTACCCGTGAGATATTGTACCCATGAGAGTTTTTACCCTTGAGACTTTTTTTACCCGTCAGATTTTTTTACTCGTAAGGCATTTTTTCTCGTGAGACTTTTTTTACCCGTCAGACTTTGTACCTTTGAGATTTCTTTTACCCGTCAGACTTTTTTTGCCCGTCAGACTTTTTTTACCCATGAGACTTTTTTTGCTTGTGATACTACTGTCACGTGAACTTTTGTGACCCCTGAGACTTTTCTTACCGTGAGACTTTTTTTACCCGAGAGACTTTTTTACCTGTGTGACTTTTTAACCATGAGAATTTTTCCACCTCTGAGAGTTTTTTTACCAGTAAGACTTCTCTAACCATGAGACTTTTTTTACACGCGAGAATTTTTAAACGTGAGATTTATTTTACTCGTGAGACATTTTTTACCTGTGAGACTTTTTTACCTGTTAGAGATTTTACCCATGAGATTTCTTTACCCATCAGAATTTTTTTACTCATCAGGCTTTTTTTTCCCGTGAGACATTTTTACCGTTACAGTTTTTACCCATGAGGCTTTTTTTACCCATCAAACCTTTTTTACCCATGATACTTTTTTTACCTGTGAGACATTTTACCTGTGAAACTTATTACCCGTGAGACTTTTTTTACTCGTCAGACTTTTTTTCCCGTGAGACGTTTTTTACCGTGAGAATTTTTACCCATGAGACTTTGTACCTGTGAGACTTATTTACCCATCAGACTTCTACCCATGAGATTTTTTTTACCCGTGAGAATATTTACACTTGAGGCTTTTTACACATCAGAATTTTGAACCATCAGACTTTTTTACCCATGACACTTTTCTTAACCGTGAGATTTTTTTTATCATGGGAATTTCAACTTGTGAGAATTTTTACCCGTAACACTTCTTTTACCCGTGAGACTATTTACCTGTGAGACTTTTTTTACCCATGAGACCATTTTTACCGCAACCTGAGCTTTTTAACACAAAAATTTCAACAAGAACATCTTTCTAGTTTACGTCTTAGGGTTTTTTCTATCCTTTTCTGGAGCCGTAATCAAAGATCAGGTGATGTTAATCCCGCACTCTTTCTAGTGCTAGTACCATAGGATCCTGAGGGGGTACTAATCCACAGTCCTTTTGCCACTCAGGTTTGTCCCGTAGGACGAAGGACCTGTTGTGCATATGATACTTCGTCCCATTTTCCCTCTCTCCTCAGAAACAACATTAATTGCAGGAGAGTGTTATAATCTAACGTTCCTCCCTCCTGAGGCCATTTCGCATCACTCCCCAATTTATACAAAGGCTACCACTGATTACAATATTTAATCAATTTAATTCTGTTTTCGGTACCACCCGGTCCTACGATATCCCTCCAATGTTTTAATATACAACACAAGAGTGATTTTTCACAGGGCTTACTCCTTCCATTTCCTATTTCGCAATTTTAATCACTTTGTTTTTCTCCGGCCACCTTGACATGCGGAATTAGACTCTATAACTTGAAAGTTATAAAGTAGGTATGTTTATTGCGCGCAGATGCACGGGGGATGGCTCCTCCACAAGCGTGCATACCTGAAGTGAAGAACCATCTCACATTTATACAATAAAACAAATGAATATTCAATTAATGCCTAAACATATTCCTTACCTAAACCCGCTTACTCTCGCTTCGTATGTTAATTAGCTTATCAGTCCATTGCCTGGAATGTGGTGGTCTTGCAGGTTTGTAGGTGATTCATGTTCTTGTGACCATCCGATCTTCTCCAGCAAGAAGACTTAGCACTCCCTTCTTCTAGATAACATTGAAATGTCTCTCATCCTTTTCTCATTCTTTTTTAAAATAGCCCCTTTGTTAGAGGAAGAAGGGTAGGTGTCTCCTCAAAGCTGTGGGACTATGTGACCATACACCACACCCATGACCAGGCACCATACCCTCATTCCTTGAGCAGACATATACAATCACAATCGATGTGCATTGTCCCCATTTCACACTATTTCTCTATATCAAGACAATAAAGGAGTTAAAAGAGGAGCCAATGTGGCCCATTCAGTATTCTCTGTGTATCTGCATGCACCTCTTCCCCTGTTTGGTTTCTGATCTAGACAGGAAGGACAGGAAGGGTGTAAGGACATTGCAACTCTCGAGAGAGAAGATAGGCTTTTGTGCTGGCTTCCCCCAGTTCTGAGCTCTTTGGGGCTTAAATCTCCCCAGAATGGGTGTGATGTTGAGTTTGTCTACTCCAGGGCAAATGGAGAGGAGGAGGGGCGCCTGGAGGGAGGACCACTGGCGCAGGGGACACCCTGAGCATCAGAAGTTGTTGGAACCACTGATGACTAGGGCTGTGACCAGGGGGGACCTCTCAGATTTAGCTGCATGGGGTACCCCAGTTGCTGGGACATACATTAAGAAGAGATTGTGCCGTGTGGTCGGAGGGTGACTTGGTTTGCAAAGGGGGAGCTCAGGCCAACCCCCTGCAAGGCAGGTAGAACTGCAGATCCTCCCTGTGCTTCGTGTTCACCTTGCCTATGACAACCTGCCGCAGAAAAGCTGAGCACAGCCCTTTGCTGATGCCCACCAGCTTGTGCTCCCTCTGAAATTTTTTGGTTGATTGTTATTTCATGGAGAGCTCTATTGTCCCCCCAGCCACGGATACTGCAGCGATAGCAAACCAGGGCTTCTAGTTACTCCCCGACGCCTGCCTTCCTCCCTCCTCTGCATCTCCACAGCTCTCACAGAGGAGGGGTTGCCAGTGGTGCCTTCTTCAGGCAGGGCACATCTGCAGCTTCCCATTGAATACCCTCCTTTCCTTTGAAAGCCCTGCCTCTTTCTGGCGCGTGGGGTTTGCTCATTTCCATGAGCGCTTTTGCAGGTGGTGGTGACATGGGAAGGAAAGGGACATACAGTGCTGGAGGTAAAGAGCTGCTCTGCTTCTGTTTACACCGTGTTTGTACAGCTGAGGTGGATACAAATCAGGGGCGGCTTTGCTGGAGAACTTTGCCAGGGATCTAACTGACTGCCTGTTTGGGAGTCCCAGAGCAGCACGTTCGGTAACAGGAGATCGCTGCGCTGCCTGCCCTTGCCGTTGCTCTTGCGCATGCGGCAGTAAATACCTCCTCTGCACAAAACTGAGTCCGGGTAGAGTCCATGGAGACAGTTTTGGTAAGAATCCCAGATGCTGCAGAAAAGCAGTCTGAGGTCTCAGCTGAGCTGTACTGCTTCAGAAGGGAGATTAGCCATAGATACGTACGTGCGTTCTTTCTCAAAGAGGGGAAAGATGGTGTGGGATAGTCCTTTGCTCAGTGGTCCTGTGGGCATGTGTACTGGAGAGGAGCCATCACAGGCCACCTCTTCCTGAGCAAGCCACCACTGTGGGAGGCACTGAGATGCTCAGCAGAGGCAGTTTAGGAGCGACAGGGATGGCTGGTGATCTGTCCCGCTGCTTGGAGGTAATCCCCTCCATACCACCCTGAGATGCAACGTACCCAGCTAGAAGGAATCCCAGAAGAGATGGACAAAAAGATGAACACGTGCAGGTATTGCTCCCCAGCAACATGCAAAAAAATTCATCAGCAGTACATATCCTGGCATGTATCCGTTCATATGGAATGTGGATATTTATGGGTTTTAGTGTAAGTCAAAAGTTGTTGGACAGTCTGTTTTGCCTTGGAACGAAACCATAAAATTAAATTGCGCAAAGCAACCCGTGTTTCAAATCCGTGGACAAGGTGAAATGCCATGTGCGTGAGAGCGTTTCTCATCAGCGCGGATCTTTGCTGTCTCTAAAGCAGTGCAGGCTGGGGCTGTGGGTGCTACTGGAGATACACAGCCCGCCTGCACTGTAGGAAGGTCATTCTGGTCTCACTGTCAGATGGAGCTGTATGTTGTACAATATTGTACGTGTTGTGCCAAGCTTTCTGCAGGTAAAGAAAGCAGCAGTCATGTATTTGACAACAGCTATCATAGGTGATGCTGTAAAGAGATTCAGGGAAAATCTGTGGCACATGTGATTTTGACTGCAACCAAGCTGTAGTTCTGACTTGTCTTGGTCACTTGAATTAGTAATGTGTCATTAATTTAAAAATAACCAGTGCAGTTAAAGAATATGGGTGTTGGTCAGAAATGCCTGGTTTCTCATGTGTAAATTCACCAAGTCAGACGCACTGATGCAAGTGCCTGGATGAATCAGTAAAACAGGGCTGGGCTAGCCAGGGTTGGCACGGGCAGCGTGTGCAACATGTAGTTGTTTAGGCAATAGCTCTAATTCAGAGTTATGATGGAGGTGCTGAATGTGCTTGGTTTTGAAAGCACGCAGTGTTCGTTAGCTTCAACGGAAACTGCAGGATTCTGCTGTGCAAATCAATGAAACTGTGAGATACAATCCACTGTTCAGGAAAGTCAGAACATGTTTTTAAGGAAGTCTCTGTTGGTAGGTAAAACCTCTGCTGAAGCAATAGCAGTGATGGAGCATGTGTAAAAGAGCCTAGGGAGACCTGCAGCCTTCTGGAGCCAGGCAGAATATTTAGGTTTGCGTAACGCCGTCCAGCTTTACTCCCAGCACTGCTGTGAAGTGTCGCACCTCATCTGAAACCAGCAGGCAGGGAAATAGGGAAGTGATTCTCCCTTCCAAGCCCTGAGGAGGAATGTGGCCTCTAGAAATGCTGAGGGACTTGGTACTTTATGCAGTAAGATTTGCACATGTATTTTGCCAGAGATACTGAGGCTAGAAAAACGTGGCAAGCAATCATTCTATGTTCAAGATACCCATCATTATAAATTATACATATAAGCACTTTTCAGCTGCAACACTAGGACTCCTGGAATAAAAAGGGTTTCAACACCAGCTGTTTCCCTTTGAACTGGTGGAAATTAAGTGTCAGGATTACCTGCTCTTCTGCTGTCAGACAAATGGCGTATGAAGTGAGTTGGGAGGAGGTATGAAGATGCACAAAAACCTAGGTGAGCTGAAGACAACCAGATGTCAAGTTTACAATCTGCATTATCTGTGCTCCTGGGAGCTTGGGAGCCCAAGCCTGTGTGCCACCTCCTCCCGGATCTGCTTCCTAGTGAGAGGATCCTTAGCCCGAGTGGGGCGGCTGTGGTTTGTCTGTGAACCTGTGGGCAAGGGTCAGGAGGGAGAGGAGAGCCTGATGGGGAAGAGCCCGTTTGTCATGTCAGAAGCAGATGGTCCCTGTGTGAGGCCACGTGACACCAGCCCCCCGGTTCCCATGAGAGTTGCCCCCCTGAGTGCAAAGTGCCAGGGCCGGGAAGGCTGGGCTGGGGCTCGGGCTGGGGCTGTGTGGGCGTTTGTGTCAGTCCGTGAGTGACCTCTCCCTGCCCCTCGCCTTCCCAGCTCAGCCTGAAATGGGTTTTGCTCGTCTGTTGCGCTCTGTAAAAACTGCTGGGTGCTCAGGAGCAGGGAAGCAATGGCAGCTGCTCTCATGTAACCCACCCGCTGTCACCCTGGGATGTGCCATGTTATGTCAGCGTCACTCCAGTCTGTGAGCAGCAACTGATATACCGACAGAGAAGGAAGAAGAAACCCAGTGTGTAACTCTTCTGGAGAGCAGCCAATAGCACTTGTGCTCTGTTTGTCTTGTTCCATGTCAGTAATACATCTATATAACTTTTTGTAGTGATTTTTTTTTTTCTTTTCTACAAGATCACTTCTACAGTATCCGTATTGCAATGTCTGGAAGTAAAATTCAGTTTTCCAGCAACATCAGTGGGTCTTCTGCTCAGGCGTCTATTGTCAGGGCAGCAGTTTGACTGAAATACTCTGTCTAGATCCATGTCTAGAGACACATTTGTGCCGTGCAAGGAATAAAGCTGGGGTCTTCAAGATTTCAAGCCTGTGACTTTGTTGTTTGTGATTTTCTGTGCGCAACACATAGGGAAACTGAAATTGCTGGAGGAATACTGTGTGGCGCAGTGTGTCAGAGATACAGAGGTGTATATCTACGTATGAGAGAGAGAGGTTGTGCATGTTTAAGAAATAGGAATGGCCTATTTGTGACCATATATAGCGATTTTCAGCAAATTTCCCGTATACATTAAAAAGTATAATGCCCTGGAAGAAAGGAATTCACACAGATGCATCTTAAATCTGTATTATGATAATTTTCTCTCTAGGAGTGCACAAATTTGAGGGGATGTTTTATTTAGTGTTAAGATTTTTGTCACAAGTAGGATGATTCAAGATGCACTCTAGGTGTAAATAAGTAGTATTAAGTCATGCTGGTTATAAAAATGTGTGGTTTTTCACTGCACGTGAGAACTCAGGATCTACCTTTCATATATCATTAGCTGAAAAAGAAGACATGAAGGATGCCATTGAATATTGTGGGATGTGGGTATGTAAACCCAAATATTTTGGATTACAGTCTGATTCAGTAAGTTGTACTATACACTAAGGTAAAGAAAACTTACCAGTCAGTGAATAATGCTGAAGGGATGTCCTGTAGGTGAAGGCTGTATTACAGTCTGAAGTAAAGTTGGATACAGTCGTCTTATGGTGGAGTAAAATCCTTGTCACTATGTCAGATGCTTGCTGTTACACTGATTTGTTTTCAGCTCGTTTGCTTAAATTTTGAGCGGTGTTTTTCCTCTTGTGCACTGCTGAGAAACAGTGCAGCCAAATGCGGGTTTTTTTGCCTTGCAAAACGCACGTTCAAGTGAAGAGGGAGATTTGTCTATAATACGCTGATCTGATTGATTAAACATGCCGGTCTTCCTCTTTGTAAGAAAATGATCAAAGAGAATGCCTTGAAATGTGGTGATCTTTCTGATGCTGCCCCAGCCTTTGCAAAATACGCTCTTGTTTGGCCATGTGAAGTGTTTGAAAAGGGTTTTCTCAGAGGGTATCCTAGAGGGGAATAAGGCAGGCGTCCTGCTTGTGTTGGGCGTGCGGGGCAGGGCTGCACAGCGGGGTCTGGCATCCTTTGGAACACCCGAAGGGACAGCATAGCAAATTATTTCCAGCCCACAGCCAGGCATCACGAGAGAGGGACGTGCCTAATTCTACCAGGCAAAGCACAGGACTTAAACCTGTTGCAAGGTGGTAGTAGTTGGCCAGTAAGCTTGGGAAGGGGGAGGGTGAGACAGGTGGTGGCTGGCTGAGGTGCTCCTTCCCTCTTGTGAGCAGAGGGGTCTTTGCCGCGGGAGAACAGGGCCTGGCTGACAAGAGAGGAGCACGAGGAGCATGACGGTCTCAGCCTGCTGGGACACCAGGGCTGCAGGCCCTGTTCAGAAGGCACCATGAGCTGAGGAGGCGTGTGGGGAGGGAGCGTGTGGGCAGGACTGTGACACGGGGCAGAAGCAGTCAGAGCTGTTGAGAAAGAGCGTGGGGACAGGGGCTTGAGGGGGCTGGGTAAGGTTAAGGCATGGTGCGGTTTTCCTGCAAGCTTGGGTTCCTGATTTCTGGGATGAGGGCAGGAGCAGGCAGGTTTCCCTAATAAATCCTTTCCTTTGCACCTTGAAATGGAATTTATTATTTCTGAAGCTTGGGTGAAGAAATAATCCTCCCTTAGCCAGTTCTCTGTGTGGTGAACGGTAAAAAGCTTGTCATGTTCATTCCCCTTGGGTTAGCTTAGACGGCTGGGGACTGTAAAATGCCAGACAGTAGAGTGCAATGGAGGGAGGAGGGTGGGTGAGAAAAGTGTTGGCAGTTTTAATGAAAAATGGTATTAAAGCAAAAAACGTGAAAAATAAACATACTCTGTGACAAATGCCAGCAGTTACAGAAAGCAAGCAGGCTAAAAGGTAAAAGCAACCCTAATGCCTAGGCAAATCTAACCCAAGAAACTGTTGCTTCCAAGTCCTTCTCTTGTTAAGAAGATGGTGATGCACTGAACCTTTCATTTAGTATCCTTGATTTTTATTATAAAAATGGCTTTCAGGATGCCTTATTTCTATTACAGGATGAGTTTGCAACATAAATTGCATAGATTAACTGTAATGTTTTTTCTTGATAATCTTTCTGTCTGTACCTGTTTACTTAAGGATAAATATATTTTAGAAACTACCAACTTGATAGAAAAAATCAGCACATGAAAATCACACTGATAAGGCAGAAATTTTACATCAGAAAATGAGGAATTGCACAGTGCTGACAAGCAGTTCTAAGTCCAAAACCTTGGAAAGAAAGAGATGCAAGAATGTGGGTTGAAAATGAGAAGAGGGAATTGAAAACAAGTTTTAAAAGCGTTACAGCAGAACTAAAGCAGCTGCTTGGTGAAATTAATGAAACTGGGAAAACTACTTCCTTTGTGGAAGAAATGTCAGAAGATGGCTTCAGTGCTGAGCTGAAGAGTTCTCATGTCGTTTTGTCTCATGCAACTAAATCAAGTAACAGCTTAGAAAGTAAAGGTGAATTTGGAGATATTAAACTTACGCTAGGTGGGAAAGTATACCCAAAATGGAAACTGTAATCCGAGTCTTGGTGTCCTTTCTGATCAAGATAAGTGAAATGCAAACACGGAAGATACCTGGAGTACAGATGAAGGAGATTGCACAAATAATATCAATGATACAAAGGTGCCTCTAGCAAATGCAGAGAGAAAAAAAAAGCCTCCTATGGAAATGGAAGAGAATGAAACTGGAAGTAGTAGAAATGCAGTGGGAGGTTGTGAATACTTCCTGAGATACAGCTTAAAAACCAAGTCTTTTGGATGACGTTTCTAGTATTATTCTTAAAATAAGACCAGTTTCTACACATGATGAAAATGCACTTTTTGTAACAGAGAGGGAACTTGGAAAATACTCTGGATTTAGTGATGATTTTCCCAGGGACTGCTTTATTGACAGCAAAATAGGAAAAACAGAAATGGAAAGTCTTTTTGCGAATGCTCAGCAATCATGTGCCATGCTGAAAAGGAATCTTGATGAAGAACTAAAACAAGATATGGGAAGATTTAAGGGTAAGGTAGGAATGCTGCAAATAGTATTCCTGGCTTTGGAGAAAGAGAAGGTACAGCTGCCAAAAGAGGTAGTTCACCTGCTACTCTTTATTCTTTAATCTCGCTCCGGATCAATGGTCCTATTCACTTTAGCTATTTGTCATGAAGGGAAGATGCTTCCTACAAATTAGGTTTTCTTCTAATGGAAATAGGTGACTTGTGAATAAAGAGAGCAGTGGAGAGTTTTCTTTTTCCCCATTTTTGGAAAATGGAATGCATTATTGTTCCAGTTTAACAGCAGGTGGCACTCGGTTCCAGTGCAAGTAGTTATCACTTTATTGCCATAAAAAGAAATCCATATAAATATGTCGGTTCTGATTCTGAATCAAAGAATGAAAATAGCTTCTGAACAGGGTCTTGACTATTAATTAATGTGCTGTGATATCTGCATGGTGTGTCTTCATTGTCTTTCGTGAAAATTCCTCTTTCCTGTGAAACCATTTGTGTTTGTGTGTTTGGGATCTTTTTTTTCTTTCCTCCCCTTGTTCAGGGAGCAGTAGCCCAGCACAGTTCCACTTGATTTTTTTCTGGTGGTGTTACAACTAACACTGCAGTCCTTCTAACTGTCCATCTGTAATGCTTTCATTTTTTTGTTGTTCATGTTTTAAGATACACTATTGTTTTCTTTCTAAGGGCTGTATTTTTGTTATGTCTTTCATGATGAGTGAATTTGAAGAACTCTCAATGACAAATAATACAATTTGTAGTGTAATTTTGTGAAAATGCTTCTCTGTGGATTAAAAAAAAGATATCATTTTATATTATTTGAGGGGTAAACCCTGAATTAATCCATCTTGGATGTGGTGTTTCTGTCTTCTAGAAATACTAAGAAATACATGAAGCTTAACTTTGTTTTTATAGGTTGAGAAGAAAAAAGCAAACAAAGATGTTCAAGAGCACAGGCGTTGGCAAAACAGGAATGTCTGGATAGATTAAATACACCACCAGGCAACATCACTAATTGGCAAATGAAGCAAAAGATTACTCTAAGGAAGAATGTGTGTTTGAAAATGGAGAATAAAAACACGATAGAAGAAAAAGACAAAAAGAGTTTTTCATCTGGGGAGCGCTCAAAATTGATTAAAATGCCAACAAAAGGGTAAGCTAAGGAAATAATCTCTAATTATTATTTGTAGTGCTATGTAAGTGTCTTAGGTTTTCTAATACTGTAGTAGTTGAAGTAGTTTCCCCAGTGGTGAAAGCCATAGTGAGTAGTCCACTGCTTCTCAAAAAGTGAAGAAAATTTCTTTTTAGAAAACACGAAGCTGACGATGGAGGTTCAATTTTATTGCCTGCTCTTAAAAAAGAAAAGGGAAAAAAAAAAGAAAACAAAACCCACCCAAATTCCTGTGATTTACATGTCAATACTGAGGCAAAATGCATCTTCCAAACCAGAAAGATGCATAAGGAATGTTGAAAATAAAACTTACTGATAAAAATTGCCCTGAGAGCTGGAAGCAAGTTTGGATTTTTGTTGGATTTTGGGTTTTTTGGCAAATCTGATGCATATGAAGATTCTTGTTCTTTTGTGTGACCACACTACCTGATGTGCTTTGTGTTGACAAACACTTCTTTTTTGTTTAGAGTGCTTTGAACATGCTGGCCAAGTCAACAATAAGGTCACGTGCACAAATTCTGATTAATTACATGAGTGTGTGCACAGGCATAGAAGTATTACATGTGTTTAAAAAGGACGAGGAGAGACTTACAGAAAAGCAAAATTACTCTTTCACTGCAGGTATCTCAGGATTTTTTGCCCTGCTCCCCACTCCAACTTTTCTCTCGCAGCTGTGTACCCTCCTGACTTCTTGCCCACCCTGAACTTACTTGTGTGGGTTGTGGCAAAGTGAGAAAGAGAAGTTGTTGACGCTGTTCAGCCTTAGCTAAAAATCTGGTGTGTTATCAACACTGTTTTGGGCAGAAATCTAACACACAGCGCTGTGTGGGCTGCTGTGAAGAAAATAAACTGCATCCCAGCCAGACGCAGGACACCAGAGAATCCAAAATTACAGTTCTTTGGCCTGTAGGAGAAGGATTCTCAGTATTGAAGAGAGCTAAACCCCTGGTATTAAACAGGGAATGCACGTAAGCATATAGCTACATGTCTGTAGCTGTAAGATTTCTGTCACTTTGTGTGAAGCTGAGAGAATAGTTATTTCAACTATTTGCTTAATATCTTGTGGAAAAAATAGCCTTCCAATAGACATAATGGTAGACAATAACTGTTTCAGTCTTCAACTACATCTAACAAAGTTGTTATACTACATTTTAGTTTAATTCATTTCTGCAATGAAGTTTTCAAAGCAACTGTAGTGTTATTCATAATCAATGTAAGCATTTCAGTACTGAAATATATTTCTGTTTTCTAGACCTGCAGCAACAACCAGGAGTGGAAAGAACAAGGTACTGTAAAACTGGTTTCTTGTTAAATGGTTTCTATCAGCTTTTAATCACTTAGATGGGAACTGTGTTTACGTCGTTGTGATAAATAACTTAGTCCCAAAATAGGATTACAATCAAAGTTTGCAATTTATTAAGCAAATAGAGGCAAGCAAACAGCGCTGGGTGCACTGGGAGTCTCCGCTCCACCAAGACGCGTGCTGTACAAAGTTTATTTTTGGTTTATATTTCCTAAACCAATACATATTCATAGCTATTTCTAAGAAAGGGTCGGTTTATGTAAATGGATCCTTGGAATAGGCGTGTACTTCGTGGCGCATGCTCTTTCTGTCTCCGAGGGTCTTCTTAAGCCCTGTCTGGTGGTCGGTGGATGAAGTCAGCAGTCTTCCTCGGCTCACCCTTAGGATGACCCTAGATTTTACGCACGCGCCCTGTAAACTTCTCTTACTTAACACTATGCTGTTAGCACCTCAGCCTGCGTATCAGGGTGTGTAACCAGATGTCCTTTTTAAGATACAGAAATTAGGTATGTAGCCAGATGTTCTTTGCAAGATACAGGAACTATATACATTGATCACTCTGTTTTTCTTAAGCGTGTGGTTATACAAGGGTATGTAAGACAGAAGGTTACATTTCATCATGTGGTCCTAGCATTGTTCCATATCGACACGAATCAATTGAACACATTTCACACAGGGAAAGCGGCTGTGAAGAGGGAGAGCAATTTAGTGGGGCAGAAGGTTTTAGCCCAGCCGCAGGGTGGGAGTGGGCCAAACCAGGGGAAGTGGTACAGGCTCCCCTGCGCAAGACTGTGGGAAATGAAGGACTCATTACGGTGACGGTCCAGTTTTCAATAACAGAGTTGAAGAATTGCAAAGCAACCGCAGGAAATTACTGAGACAACCCTGAGAAGGTGGCTGGTGTTTTTGAAATAATGATGGTTAAAAAACAGGATCCAGAGTGTAAGGATATAGAGGCAATACTGCAGGTTTTGTTTGATAGTAGTGAGAAGGAGATGATTTGTCAAGCCGCTAGAATACATGTGGAAGCTGAGGTTAAAACAGGAACTGTGGAGCATCATTTCCCCTGTTGGTCCGAACTGGGACCTGCAAATTAACGGACCCAGGCATCTTTGGACTCGGTATCAGAAAGGGATTATATTTGGCATTCAAAATGCTGTGGCTAAGGCAATAACCATGTCTGAATGGTACAAGGCTAGGCACGATAGCCAAGAGCCCCCCACAGATCTGCAGAACAGAATGAAGGAGGTAGCCCGCAACTCTACAAGTATTGACCCTGAATCTTAAGAGGGATGAGATCAATTGGCCCCTCTATTGGTGGGCCAATCCTGGGATGGTATTAGAAGAAAATTACAAAAGTTAAAAGGAAGTGATTGCTCAAGATAGGGGAAAGCTGTTGGATGTTGCTTGGATTGCATATCATCATAGAGAGTCAAAAGGGAAGAGTAAATTGTTGCTTGTTGGCGGTATCAGAGCAAAATTGTAGGGCGAGGGCAAGGGCCTGAGGATGGGGCAGAGCCCCGAGAGGGGGACTGCGGCCCAGCCCTTGGTTGGGTGATAATCAGTGTGCACAGTGCAAAAGGGATAGGCATTCAGAAGAAGACCATCTGCTTAAGGATTGGAGCCCCTCTGCCCCTTTGCTCCCAGTAAGCGAGGAATGAGGGGGAGCGGAGGAGTCTCTCCCCAGAGGAGCCTCTGGTTAAAGCAGAGCTGGGAAGTGAAGAAGTTGAGCTTTGGGTAGATCCTGGGGCTACTTCCTCTGTTCAGAAGACTTTAGAGGGGAACTAAGCAATAAGAATATAAGCATTGCTGGTATGGCAGGGACCCATGAAACTTGGCCATTTTTGAAACCCTTAGCCATGAAGCTGGGAAAACAGTGGGTTACTCATCAGTTTTTATATTAGCCAAATTCTCCAAAAGCATTGTTTGGGGAGAGATCTACTCCAAAAAATTGGAAGCAGAAATCTGATTTTAAAACGAGGAAATAGAAATCTTAATTCCAGAAACTGTTTGTGTCGAGGCAGCAGCTTTGTTATTACAGGCTATGCTGCCTTGAAAAGAGAAAGATATGCCCGGAGGTCAGAGATGCTGTGATTCCTATTGTACGAGCCGGAGAGGTTCCTGGAAAATCCCACAGGTCAAAACCTGTAAGGATTGACTTAAAGCCTGGATCATCCCCGCTGAGAATGAGAAGCTAGGAATGGGTAGGTAGCGATAATTCAGAAATTCTTGAAGCACAACCTGTTGGTGGGCTGTGCGTCAAAATCCAACACCCCTGTTTTGCCAGTGAAAAAGGTCAAGGGTCAAGATTGCCGTTTCGTGCAGGATTTAAGAGCAATAAATCACATACCTCAAGGTATTTATCCTGTAGTAGCACATCCATACAGATATGAAACCACCCTTACAGGGGAACAGGGATGGTGTACAGGTTTTGATGTGAAGGATGCCTTTTTCTGTGTTCCCCTGGGCACTGACAGTCAGAAGCCTTTTGCTTTTGAATGCGCAAAACCAGAAACGGGAAGGAAAATGCAATACACTTGGGTGGTTATACTACAAGGCTTTCAAAATATCCCGACAATCTTTGGGAATCAGTTGGCAAAGCAGTTCGACATTTGGAGAACAGAAAATGATCAGGGAAGAGCTCTGGTCGCAGCAGGGACTTGGGAGCTGTGTCTTTCCCTGATGATAAGCCTTCTAAATATCTTGGGAATTAGTGGATATGGAATTATCGAGGAGTCACGTCCACATTTGGGGTTTGAAGTGCTGGAAGGCCAGAGACAGTTGGGATCTCAACAGAAGGAGACTATTTGCTGCCTCGCGGAGCCTCAAACTCTCAAGGAACTACGAGGATTTCTCGGGGTGGTCGGATGGCGTTGGCTTTGGGGAGGCAATTGTGTTTTATTTGTGAAAGCTCAGTACGAGCTACTGAAAACCTCCTGCCATGGGTCTATTGGCGGGACAGAGGAGGGTAAAGCCACTTTCAAGTGTCTGAAAAAAGTGAGCTCTGGTGGAGGCCCCCGCGTGGGGATTACCTGATGTGACAAAGACCTTTGCACTTTTTAAGCGTGAGGGAAAAGGCATTGCCTTTGGAGTTCTGGCACATTGTTTAGGGCCTCAGGGGCGGGCTGTAGCTTGCTCCTGCAAAGAGCTGGATGAGGTGAGCTCAGGATGGCCTGGATGCCTTAAAGCAGGAGAAGCACCTGTGCTACTGATGCAGGAGGCCCCTAAGTTCACCATGGGGCAGAAGGTGACCGTCCATGTACCACCCACAGTCGTCACGGCACTAGAAGATAAAGGAGGACATTGGTTGGCCCCTAGCATAATGTTAAACTAACAAGTGTCATGTGGGGAGGCGGTCCTCCCATTTTGGGATGGGGAGGGGTCTGTTTTTTGGGCTCCATTTCATTGACAGTGCAGATCTGAGGGTTGCCCTGCTGCTAAGGACTTCCATCGAGGGGGAGCTTCTGCGTGACAACTGCATGAGAGTGACCTGTTGGAGGGTCCCCTTGGGGGGTCCTGATGTCCCAGGAGTGCTCTGTGGGGGGTCCTTCTGCTTCCAAGATGTCCCTAATGTCACTAGGGTGTCCCTGGGAAGGTTCTAATTTCCCCGGGATTGTCCCTGGTGTCCCACAGATGTCTCCAGGGATGTCCTAGTGTTCTCAGGTGTCCCTATAGGCATTTGGGTGTCCCAGTGTGTCTTGGGGGGGTCCTGGTGTCCCAGGGGGAGTTCCTAATGCCCCTACAGTTTCCCTGGATGCAGGTCATGTGTTTCCAGGGGGGCCCTAAATGTTCCAGTGTTGTCACTGAGGTGGTCCTGGCATCCCCAGGCCATTCTAGATGTCCCAGTGGTGTCTGTCAGTGGGTGCATGTGACCTAATGTATCCTTCTGGGGGTCCTTAACGTTCTAGTGGTGTCCTCAGGGGAGTCCCTGATGTCCTAATGGTGTCCCTGGGGAGTTGGTGGGTGGGGGTGGGGGGGTAGTCCTGGTGTCCCAGTGTGTCCCTGGGACATTCTGGGGTGTCCCTGGGCATGGTCCTGGTGTCCCCATGGAGGCAAGTGGGTAGTCCGTTATGTCCCAGGATGGGGTTCCTGGGAAATTCATAATTTTACAGTGGTGTCCCTGGAGGGGTCCTGATGTCCTAAAAGCTATTCTAATGATGTCCCAGTGGTGTCTCCCAGTATGTCCTTGTGTCGCAAGGTATCCCTGTGGGGGTCCTTAATGTCCTAGTGGTGTCACTGGGGCGGTCCTGGTGTCCCTGATGTCCCAGTGATGTCCCCAGGAATGTCCTTGTGTCCCCAGTATGTCCCTTGTGCGCTTCTGGTCCTGCGGGGGTCCTGGTGTCCCGGGAGGAGTCCTTAATGCCCCTACATTGTCCCTGGGGTAGGGCTTGTGTTAAAGGGGGGTCCTTAATGTCCCAGTGCTGTCCCTGGTAGGGGTCCTGGTGTCCCTGGGGAAGGTGAGGGGGTGGTCCCTGATGTCCCAGGGGGCGTCTCTGGGAAATGCCTAATGTCACAGTGGTGTCCCTGGAGGGGTCCAGATATTACCAGACCATTCTATATATCGCCGTGGTGTCTCCCCATGTGTTCTTGTGTCCCAGTGTGTCCCAGTGGGTGTCTTTAATGTCCCAGTGACATCCCTTTGGGAGTCCTGGTGTCCCCCCGGAAGTCCCTAACATCATAATATTGTCCCTGCCTGTGTCCTGGTGTCCCTAGTGTGTCACTGCAGAGTTCCTGTTTCCCTGGGGATGTCCTCAGTGAGCACAGCCTCTCCTGCCTGATCTCTGCCTGCCCTCACCCTCGCTGCACTCTGCGACTGAGACCCGCAGCTGCTGAAAAGCTCACCCTCACCCAGCCCGATGGCCAAGGCCGAGAAAGGTGAAGCACTGCTGCTCCTCCCGGGGAGGATTCACAGCAGGCCTCTCTCAGGGAAGTCCCTCAGCAG
Source organism: Falco punctatus (assembly GCF_963210335.1). Lineage (NCBI taxonomy): Eukaryota > Metazoa > Chordata > Aves > Falconiformes > Falconidae > Falco > Falco punctatus. Next base: position 556,888 of record NC_137597.1, read on the forward strand.
CTCTCCTGCTCTTGCTTCTTGGTCAACAAGGAGCGAAAGCATGCCCAGATCTAGTCTGAGAAAGCATTTGGCACGTGATAGAGTTTTGCTCTTCCCTGTGGTCAGCCTTTGTGTCGTTTTCCTGGGCAGGGGGTCCTGGTCACAGGACTCAGACCTTTGCTACGTTCCAAGAGCAATTCCAAGGTGAGGAAGAGGTGTACGTGGGTCGAAGACCCGTCTCCCAGCTAGACATTGGTGAGTTAACTCTGCGGGAGCTTGCGTTCCCCACAGAGGTTATCCCTGGTGAGAAGGCAACGGACACCATCCACTTTCCTGCGCCCTGTTTGGGACTGGGGTGCATGCTCTCTGCACTTCAGAAAGGGCACAGAGAAATTGGGATTTCAGAATTTCTCTGGAGAGAATTCCCTCCAAAGTTAGGCAGACAGCTTGAGCTCCTCCCAAAATAACCACTCCCCAAGAGCCGTTTCCATGAACGACCTTTTCTCTGGCATTCCGTTTCTAATTTTACATGGAAATTCAGCCCGCTCTGCCAGTGACGATGTTCCTCCTCCTTGCAGACAATGTCAAGATCGAGCCACTGAACTACAGGTGGCTATGGCGAGCCACTTCCTTCCCATGGCACGTGGTGCAGAGCTGTGTGCAAGAGACCATACTCTTGCACTCTTTCCAACTGAGGAACAGGCAGCGCCTTGCCTTCGCCTTCAAGGACATTGGCATTCTGTCCTTCACCGACGATGTCTTGTGCATGCATTTCTATCGCAACTGCGTCACAGGGCTGGAGAGCAAGGCCAGCTGGACTGCTCTGCTCAACACTGTGAGTTGCTCAGGCTTTGAGGGTGATGCAGTGACTTTGGGAAGCCTTTTGAAGGGTGAGCAACCCGATGGCCATTGGCCAGCCTGCACATGGCAGGCCAGTCCGACACCTTTCCACGTGCTCACCCGCACTGACTTCTCCATTGGAAAAGAAGTTTTATTCTGAGCTTCTGAGTTCTTGCCCTACAGAAAGGCTGGCAGTGTTACTGTGCAGTCTCAGTGTTTGCTGTGCAGCTTCTCCAGAGCAAATCAAGGGCTCATGTTCACGGAGGAAGATTTGGAGAAGGGGTTTGGAGAAGTGGCTTCCTTTTGGAGCAGGAGGCAGGTCTGCTTCCTTTGGGAGCCAAGAGCAAAGTGCCTTGGAAACCTTCTAGCAGCTCTGTGTCACTTTACAGAGGCTGTGGATGCCCGGTGCAGCTGTCTCCCGTGGAGCGACCAGCACTCGGGGGATGCAGGCTGCTCCTGCCCACGCTTTCCCCAGGTGAGTGCATTTTCTCTGCAGCCCTCGACTGACCGAGCGGGCGGATTCCCAGCTCCTGATCAGGAGTGCGCCTTGCCGGGGCTCGGCATTGCGCGTTGAGTTTGGGAGGGGGCCTGACCTGAAGGGGCTGGTTTCTGGTTAACTTACGACGAGTTGGGGTTACACGTGTGTTCCCCTGGAGTGGCCAGGCACCATCATTGCATTTCTCATGCCCAGCCTGCCTGCCATTCCGTCAGAGAGAGCCAGATGCACACAGGGAGGGCTTTAAGCTACGCCGTCTGGTGTTGGGGGGAGATTGTTAATAAAACCCATGCATGGCTGCATGGCCACGAGAAGAAGGTGTGCCATGCTTCACACAAGAGTTGTGAGGATTAGTGCTGGGAAGCTGCAGAGGGTAGGGGTCACCCTTCAAGCCTGTGTCATCATTTCCTGCCCAGGTTTTGCTTTACGGTGGTCAGCAGAGCAGTGGCCAAGGCTTTGTCCACCTGGGCCAAGAAGGCTGCAGCAAAGTCCAGGCTCAGACAAGGTATGGGAACAGGTCTCTGCTGCCCAGCTGAGGCCCTGCTCTGCGCTGGGTGACCACAGCTCCGTCAAAAGGCACTCCTCAGGGGGCTGCTCTGCAAAGTTTCTTCCTTTGCCAGGTGCAGAGGAGCATCCTGGCAAGCTGCTGCAGAGACGGATGAAGCTTTCCCTTGCTGCACTGCCAAGTCAGGGGCCAGGCACAAGACAGAAAGACTTGGGCAAGAAGACTTCTGAGAGGTGAGACCCTGGTGGGAAGGGATGAAAGGGATCCTGCACCCATGGAGGAGAGACATCCCCTCCGAACACTCCAGCTGCAGGGACACGGCAAGGTCCCTGACACATGCCACATGGTTCTTACGTGCTTGTTTCCCCTGTTGTGGGCCCCTCACTGGGGAAGGTGGTGGATGCTGAGTGCACCCCACGTCCCTGTGGTTCCCTTACACAAGAGCTGAGGTGCAGTCCTCCCCCGTCCATCTGAGGGGGCTCAGGAAAGGCTTCCCCCTGCCAGCAGAAATGGCCCCACCTCCCGTGCTGCTTCTGCCAGCCTGGGGAGCTTTGGTACCAGGCGAAGGTGGGAGAGCAAACTGCCCCATGCTCATGCCGACTGCTCCTGGTGCCTCTTTGCAGTGCGCTCCCCCCGTGTCCAGGCAGCTCCCCCAGGATGAAGGAGGCAGGCAAGGCAGGCAGGCAGGAGCCGGCTTCTCCAGCCAAACCCACCTCTACACTCCCATCTTCAGACGACTTCCAGAGAGCGCTGCAGGTACGTGCCTTGCTGTAGCTACCGTGCTGCTGGAGACTCGGCAAAAGCCTCTTTGTGCAGAGAGCCAGCCTGAAAGGACCCCTGGACATGTGCTCCTTGTCAGCTGTCTGTCACCTCCTTCAGATGTTCCTTGCCCCCTGGGTTGTCACAAAGCACTTTCTCCTGGCCCAGGGGCTATGGGAGATGCCCAAGTCCTTTCTCGGCTGTTCACAGTGGAGGGCTTTGGTCACAGCTGTGTTTGCCAGGAGCCTAGAATGACCCCACAGCCCCCAGTCTGTTAGGGGCAAAGCCCTGCCAACCGACCAGCTGAGGCAAGGGGCAGCAACACGGGTCAGACCCGAAGGACACCCGTTCCAGGAGCGGAGACTAATCCTGCCTTCTGCTGCCTTGCCATCTCCTCCAGGAGGTCTGGCAGCTGTCTGCAGAGTGGGAGCAAGTGAGGCCCAAGTGGCAAGAGCAGCTCAAGCAAGCAAAGGCAGAGTGGGCGGCGTGGGGAGCCTGGTCTGCAGGGAAGGACTGACAGCAACCCCAGGTACGGGCAGCGATTGACACTGCTGAGGGCAGCAGCGACCCTCTCCTTCGGGGCACCCAGGGCGGCAGGTCTCCAGAGGTGGGGAGCAGGACAGACATCTGGCTGCAGGGCAGAGGTTTGCCTGCTCATGCACATGAGGGAGAGACTGGCAGCAGGATGCAAGCGGCAAAATCAGCTGTGATGACGGGCATGTAGTGCTGGGTCTCCCAGCTGCCAGGTCCTGCTGCAGGCTCCTTTCAAGAGGTCCTCTGGGAAACAGCACCTGTGGATGCCGTCTGCTTTGTTGAGAGCGTCTGCTCCTTGGCAGGCACTCAGCACTGGAGGCGCTTGGACTCCCCACCCTCCAGCCCAGCCCAGGAGAGAGGCGGTCAAGGAGAGGTGGAGAAAGGCTCCAACCCCCTCTGACTACAAGGACCATAAACCTAACCAACCCAACACATGGCACTGCATATTCTACCACTAAATCATGTCCCTAAGCGCCTATGTTTCCCCCAGTACCCAATAACGGATGCTTAGATCTCCTTTTGCCCTTAATGTTTTCAAAGGAGGAGCCAGGGCACTCAGAACTGCAGGAGGACAAGTGGTAAGAGAAGCCTCAAGGTTAAGTCTTTAGGTTAAGTCTTAAGGTTGAGTCTTAGTGTTAAGTCTTATCGAGTTAAGTTTTAAGGGTATGTCTTAAGGATGAGTCTTAGGGTTAAGTCTTAGGGTTAGGCCTTTAAGGTTAAGTCTAAGTTTAAGTCTAAAGGGTTAAGTCATTAGAGTGTAATTCTTAGGGTTACGTCTTATGGTTAAATCTTTAGGTAAGTCTAAAGGTATAGCCTTCAGAGTTAAGTCTTAGGGTAATGTTTTAGTGTTAAGGCCTAGGGTTAAATCTTAGAGTTAAGACTTTAGACTAAGTTATAAGGTTAAGTCTTAAGGTTGAGTCTTAGGGCTAAGTCTCAGGGTTAAGACTTCAGGTTAAGTCTTTAGGTTAAAGTCTTAAGGTTGAGAATTACAGTTAAGACTTGGGTTAAGTCTTAGAGTTATGTCTTAAGGTTAAGTCTTAAGTTTAAGTCTTAAGGTTGAGTCTTAGGGTTAAGTCTTAAGGTTGAGTCTTAGGGTTAAGACTTTTGGTTAAGTCTTAAGGTTGAGTCTTAGTGTTAAGTCTTAGAGTTAAGTCTTAGAGTTAAGTTTTAAGGTTATTTCCAAAGGTTGAGTCGTAGGGGTAAGCCTTAGGGTTAAGTCTTAGGGTCAGGTCTTTAGGTTAAGTCTTAAGTCTAAAGGATTAACTCTTTAGAGTATAACTATTAGGGTTAAGTTTTAGGGTCAAGTCTTAGGGTTAAGGCGTAGGGTTAAATCTTAGAGTTAAGTCTTTAGGTTAAGTGGTAAGGTGAAGTCTTTAAGGTTGAGTCTTAGGGTTAAGTCTTAGAGTTAAGTCTTAAAGGTTAAGTCTAAAGGTTCAGTCGTAAGGTTGAGTCTTAGTGTTAAATCTAAGGGTTAAGTCTTGTAGTTAATTCTTAGGATTAAGTTTTAGTTATAAGTCTTAGGGTTAAGTATAAGGGTTAAGTCTTAGGGTTAAGTCTTCAGTTTAACTCTAAAGTGTTAAGTCTTTAGTATTCTTAGGGTTAAGTTTTAATATTGTATCTTAAGGATGAGTCATAGGGTTAAGTCTAAAGGTATAGTCTTTAGAGTTAAGTCATAGGGATAAGTCTTAGGGTTAAGACCTAGGGTTGAATCTTAGAGTTAAGTCTTTAAGCAAAGTTATAAAGTTAAGTCTTAAGGTTGATTCCTAGGGTTAAGTCTTAGGGATAAGATTTAGGGGTAAGTGTTAGCATTAAGTCTTTAGATTAAAATCTTAAGGTTGAGAATTACGGTAAAGACTTAGCGTTAACTCTTAGAGTTATGTCTTAAGGTTGAGTTTTAGAGTTAAGTCTTAAGGTTAAGTCTTTATGTTGAGTCTTAGGGTTAAGTCTTAAGGGCAGGTCTTTAGGTTAAGTCTTAAGGGTTATGTCTCTAGAGTATAATTATTAGGGTTAAGATTTAGGGTTAAGTCTTAGGGTTAAGTCTTTAGGTTAAGTTATAAGATTAAGTCTTAAGGTTGAGTCTTAGGGTTAAGTCTTAGAGTTAAGTCTTAAGGTTGAGTCTTAGGGTTAGGTCTTAGGCTTAAGTCTTTATGTTAAGTTCTAAAGGTTCAGTGTTAGAGTTAAGCATTAGGGTTAAGTTATAGGGTTAAGTCTTAGGATTAAGGCCTAGGGTTAAATCTTAGAGTTAAGTCTTTAGGCTAAGTTATAAGGTTAAGTCTTAAGTCTTAAGGTTAACTCTCAGGGTTAGGTCTTTAGGATAAGTCTTAAGGTTAAGTCTACAGGGTTAAGTCTTTAGGTTAAGTCTTAAGGTTAAGTCTACAGGGTTAAGTCTTTGGAGTTAAGTCTTAGGGTTAAGTCTTTAGGTTAAGTCTTAGGGTTAAGTCTAGGTTAAGTTTTAAGGTTAAGTTCTAAAGGTTCAGTGTTAGAGTTAAGCATTAGGGTTAAGTTATAGGGTTTAGTCTTAGGGTTAAGTCTTAGGGTTAAGTGTTAAGGTTAAAGTCTTAATTTTGAGTCTTAGGGTTAAGTCTTAAGGTTAAGTCTTTAGGTTGAGTCTTAGTATTAAGTGTTAAAGTTTTAAGGTTTTGTCTTAATGTTGTGTCTTAGGGCTAAGACTTAGGGTTAGGTCTTTAGGTTAAATATTAAGTTAAAGTGTAAAGGGTTAAGTCTTTAAAGTATAATTATCAGGGTTAAGTCTTACGCTTAAGTCTTAGGGTTAAGTCTCAAGGTTGAGTCCTACAGTTAAGTCTAAAGGTGCAGTCTTAGGGTTAAAGGCCTAGGGTTAAATCTTAGAGTTAAGTATTTAGGCTAAGTATAAGGTAAAGTCTTAAGGCTGAGTCTTAGGGTTAACTCTCAGGGTTAAGTCTTAAGGTTAAGACATAAAGTTGAGTCTTGGGGTTAAGTCTTAGAGTTAAGTCTTAAGGTTAAGTCTTAAGGTTGAGTATTATGGTAAAGTCTTAAGGTTAGGTCTTTAGGTTAAGTCTTAAGGTTAAGTCTACAGGGTTAAGTCTTAGTGTTAAGTCTCAAGGTTAAGTCTTAGGGTTAAGTGTTAAGGTTGAGTCTTAGGGTTATATCTTAGGGTTACGACTTAGGGATAGGTTTTAGGGTCATGTCTTTAGGCTAAGTCATAAGCTTTTAAGTTTGAGTCATAGGGATAAGTCTTAGGGTTAAGTCTTAGGATTAAGTCTTTAGGTTAAACCTTAAGGTTGAGACTTAGGGTTAAGTCTTAGGTTTAAGTCTTTATGCTAAGTCTTAAGGTTAAGTCTAAAGGTTCAGTCTTTAGAGATAAGTCTTAGGGTTAAGTCTTAAGGTTAAGTCTTAGAGTTAATTTTTAAGTTTAAGTCTTAAGATTGAATCTTAGAGTTAAGTCTGAAAGTTGAGTATTACGGTTAAGTCTTAGGGTTAAGTGTACAGATTAAGTGTTAAGGTTGGGTCTTAGGGTTAAATATTAGGGTTACGTCTTAGGGATAAGTTTAGGGTTAAGTCTTAAACTTAAGTGTTAAGGTTGAGTCTTAGGGTGAAGTCTTAAAGAGTTAAGTCTCAAGGTTAATTCTTAAGGTTGAGTCTTAGAGTTAACTTTTAAGGTTGTATCTTAATATTGAGTCTTATGATTAAGTCTTTAATGTTAACTCTCAAGGTACAGTCTTTAGAGATAAGTCTTAAGATTAAACCTTTAGGTTAGTTCTTAAGGAGAAGTCTTAGGGTTAGTTCTTTAGGTTAAGTCTAAAGGTTAGAGTCTTAAGGTTAGAGTCTTAAGGTTAAGTGTCTAAGGTTGAGTCTTATGATAAAGTCTTTGGGTTAAGTCTGAGGACTTAACCTTAACACTTAACCCTAAGGACTTAACCCTAAGACTGAACACTAAGACTCAACCTTAATACTTAACACTAAGACTTGACTCTCAGACTCAAGCTTAAGTCTTAACCATAAGACTTAACACTAAGACCCTATAGATTTAAACCTACAACATATCCCTAAGTCTTAACACTACGACTTAAAACTAAGTCTTAACCATAAGGCTTAACACTAAGAAATAACACTAATACTTAACCCTAAGATTTAACCCTAAGAATTAACCCTAAGTCTTAACTTTAAGATGTAACCCTAAGACTTAATGCTAAGACCTAACCCTAAGACTCAACCTTGAGACTTAACCCTAAAACTTAACCCTAAGACCTAAATCTAAGACTTAATGCTGGCTTAACACTAAGACCAAACCCTAAGAAATTACCCTAAGAATTAAGCCTAATACTTAACCCTAAAACGTAATTCTAAGACTTATCCTTCAGAACTAACCCTAAGACTTAACCCTAAGACTTAACCCTAAGACTCAACCTTAAGACTTAACCTAAAGACTTAACCCTAAGACTTAACCATAAAACATAACCCTAAGATTTAACCCTAAAGACTTGACTTAACCCTAAGACTTATCCCTAAGACTTAACCATAACAGTTAACCCTAAGACTCAAATTAAAACTTAACCCAAAAACATAACCCTAAGACTTAACCCTCAGACTTAACAATGACTTAACTCTAAGACTGAACCATAAAACTCAACCTTAAGAATTAATCTTAAGATTTAACTATAGGACTTAACCCTAAGACATAACCCTAAGACTCAACCTTAAGACTTAACCCTAAGTCTTAACCTAAAGACCTATACCTAAGACTTATCTGCAAAACTCAACCTTAAGACTTAACCCTAAGACTAAACCTTGATATTTAACCCTAAGTCTTAACCTAAAGACCTATCCCTAAGACTTAACTGTAAGACTCAACCTTAAGACTTAACCTTAAGACTTAATCCTAAGACTTAAACTAAGACTTATCCCCACGACTTAATTCTAAAGACTCAACGTTAAAACTTAACCTTAGGGCTTAACCTAAAGACTTAACCCTAAGACTCAACATTACGACATAACCCTAAGACTTAAGCCTAAGCCTCAAACTTAACACTTAAACTTAAGAATTAAGCTAAGGACTTTAACAATAAGACTTACATATAATGCTTAACTCTAACACTTAAGCTTAAGACTTAACTCTAAGACTCAACTTTCAGACTTAACCTTGAGATTTACCTAAAGACTTAACCCTAAAAATTAACCCTAAGGACTTAACCATAACACTCAACCTTCAGTCTTAACCGTAAGACTTAACCTTAAGACTCAACCTTAAACTTAACCATAGCACTCAACCTTAAGCCTTAACCTTAAGACTTAACTCTAAGGCTTAAAACTTAGAGTCAACCTTAAGTTTTAACCTTAAGATTTGACCTTAAGACTTAACCCTAAGGCTCAAGCTTAAGACTTAAACTTAAGACTCAACCTTAAGATTTAACCCTAAGACTTAACTCTAAGACTGAAGCTTAAGACTTAATCCTAAGACACAACCTTAAGAATTAACTTTAAGACTTAACTCTAAAACTTAACCCTAAGAATTAACCTTAAGACTCAACCTTAAGACAACCTTAAGACTTAACCCTAAGATTTAACCTTAAGACTTAACCCTAAGTCATAACCCAAATACTTAACCCTAAAGACTCAACTCTAAGATTGAACATTGAGACTTAACCTAAAGACTTAATTGTAGAGTCTTAACCCTAAGACTTATCCCTAAGGCTTAACCGTAAGACTTAACTCTAAGGCTCATCCTTATTCTTAACCCGAAGACTCAACCTTATGACTTGACCTTAAGACTGAACCTAAAGACTTGATCCTAAGACTTAACCCTAAGACATAACATCTAGACATAACCATTAGTCTTAAGCTAAAGACCTAACCCTAAGAATTGACCCTAGGACTTAAAACCCTAAGGCTCAACCTTAATCCTTAACCTATAAGAATTAACTGTATGATGCTGCGGGCATTCTGGGTGAGCGGGAGTCAGATTCAAATACTCATGGAGTTCAAGATCTGATCCGTTTATTGTACAAACCAGGCACACTTTTATAAGGCACTCTATAAACGTGTGATAATATGATTGGCTACTTTACAAGCGTATAGTAATATGATTGGTTAACAATTGTTTATTGGCAAGATTTCTGTTTCTACTTTTTCAGGCACGTAGGCTCCTTCCTGTTGTTTCCCAGCTCCTCTTATCGCGTCCTTGCTGGCCCTGGCCTTGTGCAAGCACCCGCAATTTGTTCCTCCCTCTTCATTCCACTGTTCTGATCGTGCCCTCGTCTTATTTCTTCAGTATTTTTCCACTTGCTTCAAAGTTCAGTATAATCATTCAATACAGCAAAAGCCCCAACACCTCCCCCTTTCTTTTTAAATACAGCATTAATACTGCGTTCCATACAGCTTTGGAAACATTGTAAAAGACAAGGCACTAAAAGTAACAAAAGAATAACAAACAACAATATACTATGCAAAGCAGAAGCAAAAGCAATATTCATTAGGCCTATTCCTAAAAATAATGCCATCGTTCACATTTACAATGATGTTGTATTATATGATATTCAAAACTTTTTCTGATAATGCGAACCCAGAAGATGAGTTTGTTTCGTTGTTCTGCTAAAAATATCTGTTCGAAGGCTTCATAAGATTGTAAGGCCTCGTTTATACCTGAAAAGGTAGGGGCATGTGTCCCAGTAAGAAGGGAAAAACCGCCGGAACCAAAACGTAGGATACTATACCGACAGGGTGGACACAGCCAAGAGTGTAAAACCTTCCACCTATATGCTCCAACCCTTTTACAATATCCACAATATAGAGTAACTGTTGAATTACAAGAAGTAGCACATATAGGACAAGAATTTTCTGTTTCTATCGGTCCTTGCCCAAAAAGATCCTGCAACGCACGCACGATACGGTCACAGTGTAACAAAGACAATTCACCGGAGGGTAATTGACATTGTATCTCCCGAGGTAACTGCTGCAAGATGGGCAGAATAATGTATGTTAACTTATCTACAAGCCGCTTTTCTTCATTTGGTCGTGGCGGTCGGAATAACCTTTCTCGATGCTGTGCCCACTGAGCCCACTGATCCCTCCTGTTCATTTAGGAGTCAATCCTGTCGTAGTCACCCTGCTCTTTCTTTTCAGTGGGTCGGTTTTCAATCCACGGGCGAACCCATTTTGCCGGAATCCACTTGGTCACTGCCCCTGTGGAGATACATGCATAACCCCGACCCCACGTTAATAAACTATGAGGCCCTGACCAACAATTTGAGACAGGGTCAAATACCTGGACAGCTATGTCACGATTCGAAAAATCGTTGGGATTGTTAGAAAAGTGATAGAAAATCGGCTGTTCAGTACGTTCCGTTCTGGGATTCAACCAGTTCAGTACATAGCATGCTTTTGCCACTATTACATGAGGACTCCTCTCCCCCTCTTTTCGAAAAACAGACAGGTAATGTTTCAATGATTGATGGGCACGTTCAATAATTGCCTGACCACCAGAATTATTCGGAATTCCGGTAACGTGCTTCACCTGCCATTGCAGCAAAAAGGTCTTTATTCTGGCACTAAGATATGCAGGGGCATTATCTGTTTTTACCATATCTGGGCGGCCCAGCACAGCCATGGCTGACGTCCAATGCTGAATACAGGCAACAGCATTGGTAGATTTATGAGCAGTCGCCCAAATAGCTTTCGAGCAGGTATCAATTGTGACATGGACATATTTAAGTACTCCAAATGGGGTGAATTCTGTAACATCAGTTTGCCAGATTTGTCGAGGTTGTAACCCTCTAGGATTTGTACCTTCCTGTTGAAGAGGTGTTAACCTGGCACAATCAGGACAGGCCGCTATGACAGTCCTAGCGTCTTGACGAGACAGACCAAACTGTTTTTGGAGAGACCGGGCAGATTGGTGAAAAAAGGCATGTGACTCTGTTGCTTGTTTTAGAGGAGAATTTTGTAATACTGGGGATGCCACCTGAGTGTCTATATAAGCATTACCTTCTGATAAGACACCAGGTAAATCCAGATGACTTCTGATATGCGTAATCCACCAAGGGAATTGTCTAAAATTTATTTCATTCCACATCTGAATAACTAGGGCCATAAGTCTGTCATTCGTAAAAGACCCTAAAAGGGAACGCGAAAGACGTGAAACTATTCCAACAACATATTTAGAATCACTTACAACATTAAGAGGGACATTGCGAAATTCCTGAAACACCATTAACACTGCTCTTAATTCCAAAACTTGAACTGAACCTTCCATTTGTTCTATATGAGAAATCCAATTGTTCCTGTCATCCCTATAGGCATAGCCACACTTTTGAGTTTTGCTACTAGCGTCGGTAAAAACCGTAAGTGCATTTTTAATAGGATTTTGTTGCTGTAAAGATTTTTCCTCCAATACTAAGGAAGTTTTAAATAAGGGGTGATTGGGATAATGATTATCTAATTGAATACCTAGGGTTGCCACAGCAAAACACTCAGAAATCTGAATCCACCAGTCAGCCAAGGACAAATTTTTCACAGGTAAAATAATTTTTTCAGGGTCGCAGCCTGCGAGAGTACGCAAACGTTCTCGTGCCTTCAGCAATAACTGTCCTACTGCATCCGCTCCAGTAGTAACTGTGGCTTTTAAGGTGTTACTGTGGAAAACCCATTCTAACAGAATCATAGATCGATCAACGGGCAATTGTGCTATTATAGCCACAATTTCTGTGTCTTGGTTATACACGAGTAGGGTAAATGGACAATTCAATAGTCGCCTGTCCACTCCAACATTTTGAATTTTCTGTGTAATTTTCTCTAGGGCTTTTTCAGCTTCAGGTGAAAGAGATCTGGGATCAGCGGGTGACGAGCCACCCTTCAATAATGCCAATAAAGGAGCCAAATCCATATTGGTAATTCCACAGAAAGTTCTTAACCATTGAATGTCTCTGACTAGTTTCTGGACATCGTTGACGTTTTTTATATTTGGGACACTAATAATTTTTTGTGGCTGGATTCTTGTTTCTGAGATGCGCAGACCAAGATAATTCCAGGGCGCTAGTTTTTGTACCTTTTCTTTTGCTATAACCAATCCAAAGGTATGCAGACTCTGTATAAGTTCCTGTTCTTTTTCAGGGGCTAGTGTGTGAGGGCTGGCTATTAAGAGATCATCCATATAATGATAGGTAATAAGGTTAGGATTATTCTCTCTCCAAGATTGTAGAGCTAAATCCACAAACCACTGACATATTGTTGGGGAGTTTTTCATACCCTGAGGTAGTACAACCCACTCATACCTTTTTGCTGGAGCGGCACGGTTTATAGCTGGTACTGTAAATGCAAATTTTTCACAATCATCCTCATGCAGAGGAATAGTGAAAAAACAATCTTTTAAATCAATAATTAATAGGTCCCAATTTTGTGGTAACATAGTGGGAGAAGGCAGTCCAGGCTGAAGGGCACCCATGTCAACCATTTTTTCATTTATTGCTCTTAAATCATGTAATAATCTCCATTTTCCTGATTTCTTTTGAATTGTAAAAATAGGTGTATTCCATGGGCTAACAGAAGGTCTGATGTGGCCTAAATCCAATTGTTCTTGGACTAATTCTTGAATGTGTTGCAGCTTCTCTTGAGGTAAGGGCCATTGATCAACCCATACGGGAGTTTCTGATTTCCATTTTAATTTTAAGGTTGGGCGAGAGCTGCTATCAATGGCCCCAATCAAAAATCTGTAGAGATTCTCATTCCCCATTGGGAAAGTACATCTCTATCTAACAAGGACAAGGATGTGTGTAGGACATAAGGTTTTACCCATGCTTGATGTCCTTCTTGATCCGTGAAAAGAATGAAGTTTTTACTGACCTGTGTCAGACGACTTCCCCCAATGCCTGAAATGGTTGAACCCGCACTATCTAATTCCCACATGGTAGGCCAAACTGAAAAAGGAAGAACAGTAACATCAGCACCAGTATCAATCATCATTGAAACATTAGGAAGATTTACACCTTGTGGACCAGATATCTTAACATTACATTTTGGCCGCTTGGCACCAATAAGTCGACAAAAGGCAATGTTAGGCATACCCGTTGAGCCAAATGCACCTTGACCCCTGTCCTTTTCTCCTTTTTGAGGGACAGTAGCTTGGAATGGAATGAGCTGTGCAATAGTGCTTCCTGCTGGAATATGAACAGGTGGAGAAAAAACTTTTACCATAATTCCAATAGGTCCAGTATAATCGGCATCAATACAACCAGGAAGAACAAAAATCCCCTTTTTTGATGCAGAAGAGCGTCCTATAAGGAGTGCAGATAAACCATAACCCAAAGGACCACTAACTGTAGAAGGAAGTACATGTACCTTTTCATCAGTGATATTTACAGGTTCTGCCACGGCCAAATCGACTCCTGCGCTTCCTCTGGTGGCTGAATACAGCTCGCCGAGGCAGCCATGAAATTTGTTGGGTTCTGGGGATATTTCTTGGCCGCGTCCCTCAGAACGCGGCTGTTCCCGTTTCCCGGAACAAAGAGGGGTGTACCATCTTTTCTAAATTTTGAGCGACAATCGGCCGCTTTATGACCAAATTTTTGACAACGCAAACAATTTCTCTTCAACAGAGACTTTCCTCCTAGATTCTTTTTGCAGTCACGTTTAAAGTGACCTTCCTGTCCACATTGATAACATTTTGGCTTAGAACCCTGGTCCCCTTGGCCTTGTACCTTGTTGCTGTTTAGAGCTACTGCTAGAGCATTGGCATGTATTTTTGCCTTTTCCTCTTCCTCAACCAAAGGAGCCCTTGCACATGCCTCTATCATTTGAGCGATGGATGCCCCAGGGGGTAAGGATGCTATAAGTTGCTTACAAGTGACATTTGCATTTTGTACAGCGATCTCTTTAGTCAACAAAATCTTGAGATCTGGAGTGACGTTAGGAGCATTATCAATGGCGTCTCTTAACCTGTCAACAAAACTAAAAAAAGATTCATTAGGTTTCTGCAAGATTTTGGTATATGGTAAGGTTGGTGTATGCAATTGAGGTAACGCCAAGAAAGCTGCTAACCCAGCTTGTTTCGATTGTTGTAACACCCTGGGATGTAACGCTGCTTGTGCAGCTCCATCACGATAAGGACCTGTACCCATTAAGGCATCTAACGGCGCTACTTGTAAGGGATCACCTTGTGGCAATTGAATGTTTTCTATAAGTTTCACCTCTAGATTCTCCTGCCACTTTGCTAACCAAAGCATGAATGTTGTTGGAGACAGGATAAGCTCCATAACTGCTCTTAGGTCGGCCGGCACCAACTCAGTATACTTAATTAAGGCTGTTACTTGATTTCTCACTAATTTATTATTATGGCCATACTGCATTATAGCTTTTTGAATGCCCTGCACCAATTTCCAATCCAGGGGTTCCCATGTCGGCTGACCCTGTCGCAACACTACAGGAGCAGCTAATGGGGTAAACGAAAAATCCCCTTCTATGGTACAATTCTCTACCAGGCCCCTGTATCGCCTTCGAGGGTCAAAATTAGGGTCTATAGGTACCGCGCGCGCATCTTGTTCAATTTTATCCCCCAGAGCCTCTAACCCCTCAATTATAGCCTTATGGGCACTTTTATACGCCTTTTTAACATCTTTCTTTTTAGAGTCCTTGTCGAGCCTCTCCATATGATGTAGTAGGTCGGACATCTTCTTTTCCTGCTGTTGCAGCTCTTTCCGTAGTGCCGAATAAGGCGTCGGTGCTGCCTCTTCATCACTACTGCAAAGACTGCCACTTTCGGGAGGTAAAGGAGGCAGATTGCCAAACAGTTCAGGCTCAGTCTCCATTTCCTCCTCTGGTGGAGCTGTGGGCGGTGTTATTCCCATCCCAGCAGTCTTACATCCAGTACTCGTAACTGCCGGTATTAATGTCTGTCCGCCGCTTGCCGTTTGTTCCTTTTCAGGACACCAGGGTGGCAATTCATCATCTAATCCCCACGCTATTCGTTCAGCAATAGTCATCACTGGATAAGCTTTAGATGTACAATCGGGGGGTTTTTTGCACGGAGGCTGCCCCTCTGGCTCTTCCTCCGACTGAGAGGCAGAATCGCTGGGAGACCGCACTGCAGCTTTAACAGCTGCAGCGACTTGTGCCTCACCGTGTAACTGCGCGATCATACCCCGTACAGCCCGATACGTACGAGCCAAAGTCTTTACCCCCTTAGTCCCGACTTGCACAGATTCCCATAAGTCCTCTCCCACTTTCTTCCATGTTTCAGTACTATATACATCTTGCGTAGAAGCAAGGAAACCACGGCGGCGACTCCAACATAGCAGATCAATTACTGCCTGCCGTGAGACTGACGTTTCAGTTTTCTCTGCCAGTTTCATTAAACTGTCTACGATTGCTTTCTCCACCGCTGATGCAGTGATCCCCATCCTGCTTAAGTTTCCTGACTCACCGGTCAGCCATGCACGTTCCGCCTTTCTTCGGGCGCCCAGCTCTCTCTCCGCTGGCAGCAGGATCCTCGCCGGCTCCGCAGCTTGTAACACGATCCTTAATGAATCTTCCTGACTCTTCGACCAATCCACACGTCGGGGTCACCAGATGCTGCGGGCATTCTGGGCGAGCAGGAGTCAGATTCAAATACTCATGGAGTTCAAGATCTGATCCGTTTATTGTACAAACCAGGCACACTTTTATAAGGCACTCTATAAACGTGTGATAATATGATTGGCTACTTTACAAGCGTATAGTAATATGATTGGTTAACAATTGTTTATTGGCAAGATTTCTGTTTCTACTTTTTCAGGCACGTAGGCTCCTTCCTGTTGTTTCCCAGCTCCTCTTATCGCGTCCTTGCTGGCCCTGGCCTTGTGCAAGCACCCGCAATTTGTTCCTCCCTCTTCATTCCACTGTTCTGATCGTGCCCTCGTCTTATTTCTTCAGTATTTTTCCACTTGCTTCAAAGTTCAGTATAATCATTCAATACAGCAAAAGCCCCAACAGTATGATTTAACACAAAGACTTAACTCTAAGACTGAACCTTAAACCTAACCTTAATACCTAGCTCTAAGACTTAACCATAAGACTTATTCCTAAAACTCTAAGCCTAACACTCAACATTTGGACTTAACCTAAAGACCTAACCTTGAGACTTAACCCTAAAACTTAACCTAAGACTTAATCCAAAAACTTAACCGTAATACATAACCCGAAGAATTAACCCTAAGACATAACCATAAGTCTTAAGACTGAACCTTAAAACTTAACCTTAGGACTTAACCTGAAGTCTTAACCCTAAGACTTAACCTTAAGACTTTACCTAAAGACTTAACCCTAATACTTTACTGTAAGACCTATCTCTATAGATTTAACCCAAAGCCTTAACTCTAAGACTCAAACATGAGACTTAACCCACAGACTAAACCTTAAGACTTAACCTAAAGACTTGACCCTAAGACATAACCCTAAGACTTAACATCTAGACTTAACCATTATTTTAAGGTAAGGTCCTAACCCTAAGACTAACCCAAAGTTTAACCACAAGACTTAACCTTAAGACTTAACCTTAAAACTTACTCTAATTCTTAAACCATACACTTAACCTTAAGGCTTAACGCTAAGACTTAACACTGAGACTTAAGCCTAAGATTCAACTTCAAGACTTATCCCTAAGACTTAACCCTAAGGCTCAAGCTTAAGACTTAACCCTAAGACTCAACCTGAAAAATTAACCTTAAAACTTAACTCTAAGACTTAATCCTAAGGCTAAAACTTTTAACCTAACCTTAATACTTACCCTAAAACTTAATCCTAGGACTTTAACCCTGAGACTGAACCATAAGACTTAACTGTAAGACAAAACATGGAGGCTTAACCCTTTCTTAACCTTAAGACTTAACCCTAACACTCAACTTTAACCCTTAACCTTAAGCCTTAACCCTAAGATTTATCTCTAAGTCTTAACCCTAAGACTCAACTTTAAGACTTAACCCTAAGACTTAACCTTAAGACTCAACATTTAGACTTAACCTTAATACTTAAACGCAAAACTTAACCATAAGAATTAACCCTGATACTTAACCTTAAGAATTAACCCTAAAACTTAACATTAAGGCTTTAAGCAAAGTCTTATACTAAAGGCCTAACCCTAGCGACGTAACCTTAAGACTCAACCTCATTACTTAACCTTAAATCTTATCTCTAAGATTTAATGCTAAGACTTAAATATAAGACTTAACCTGAAGACTTTAAGACTTAACCCTATCACTTATCCCAAAGTTTTAACCCTAAGACTCAACCTTTAGACTTAACCTTAAGACTGAACCTAAAGACTTAACCCTAAGACTTATCCCTAAGACTTAACAGTAAGACTCAAACTTAAGACTTAACCTTTAGACTTAACTTGAAGATTTAACCTTAAGTCATAACCTTAAGACTTACACCTAAGACTTAACGCTAAGACTTAACCCTAAGGCTTAACCCTGACAGTTAGACTCAACCGTAAGACTTAACCCTAAAACATAATCCTAAGACTTAACTCTAAGACTTAACCCTAAGTCTTACCCCTAAGACTTAACCCAGACAGTTAACCCTATAGAATCAACCGTAAGAGTTAACCCTAAGACTTAACTCTATAGACTGCACTTTAAGTCTTACCCCTAGGACTCAACCTTAAGAATTAACCTTAACTCTAAGACTTAACCCTAATTCTAACCCTAAGACTCAACCTTAAAAGACTCAACCTTAAGACTTAACCCTAAGGCTCAACCTTATGAATTAACCTCTAGACTTAACTCTAAGTCTTAATCTAAAGACCTATCCCTAAGACTTAACTGTAAGACTCCACCTTAAGACATAACCCTAAGACTTAATGCTAAGACTCAACCATAAGAGTTAACCTTAAGATTTAACCTAAAGACTTAATGCTAAAACTTAGCCCTAGGATTTAACCTTAAAGACTTGACCCTAAGACTTAAACCTAAGACTTAACATTGAGACATAACCATTAGCCTTAACCTACAGACATAACGGTAAGACTTAACTCTAAGACTGAACCTTAAAACTTAACATTAGGACTTAACCTAAAGACTTAACCCTAGTATTTAACCTTAAGTCTTAACTCTAAGACTTAACATTAACACTTAACCCTAAAACATAACACTAAGACTTAACTCTAAGACTTAACCTGAAGACTCAACCTTTAGACTTAACTTTAATACTTAACCTAAAGACTTAACCCTACGACTTAACCTTAAGAATTTACTCTAAGACTCAACCCTAAGACTTATCCCAAAGACTTAACCATAATACTCAACTTTAGACTCAACCTTAAGACTGAACCTAAGGACTTAACCCTAAAACTTACACCTAAGACTTAAACCTGACAGTTAACCCTAAGACTGAACCTTAATTCTTAACCCTAAGACTCAACCTTAAGACTTAACCTTAACACTTTACCCTAAGACTTAATCTTGATACTTAAACCTAAGTCTTAACCCAAATACTTAACCCTAAGACTCGACCCTAAGGGTTATCATTGAGACTTAACCTAAAGACTTAACCCTAGTTATTTAACCCTAAGACTTATCCCTGATCCTTAACACTAAGACTTAACTCTAAGGCTCAACCTTAAGGCTTAATCCTAAGGCTCAACCTTAAGACTTAAACTAAGGACTTAACCCTAAAGACTCAACTCTAAGATTTAACATTGAGACTTAATCTAAGGACTTAATTGTAGAGACTTAACGCTAAGACTTATCCCTAAGGCTTAACCCTAAGACTTTAAGGCTCATCCTTAAGACTTAACCCTAAGACTCAACCTTATGACTTGACCTTAAGACTAAACCTAAAGACTTGACCCTAAGACTTAACATTTAGACGTAACCATTAGTCTTAACCTAAAGACCTAACCCTAAGAATTGACCCTAGGACTTAACCTTAAGGCTCAACCTTAAGCCTTAACCTATAAGAATTAACTATAAGACTTAACCCAAAGACTTAACTCTAAGACTGAACCTTAAACCTAACCTTAATACTTAGCTCTAAGACTTAACCATAAGACTTATTCCTAAAACTCTTAAGTGACGTACGGAATTAGACTCTATAACTCGAAAGTTATAAAGTAGGTATGTTTATTGCGTGCAGATGCACGGGGGATCGCTCCACCACAAGCGTGCATGCCCGAAGTGATGAACCATCTCACATTTATACAATAAAACAAATGAATATTCAATTAACACCTATACATATTTGTTACCTAAACCCACCTACTCTTGCTTCGTATGTTAATTAGCTTATCAGTCCTTTGCAGGCAATGTGGTGGTCTTGCAGGTTTGTAGGTTATTCATGTCCTTGTGACCATCTGATCTTCTCCAGCAAGAAGACTTAGCACTCCCTCCCTCTAGATAACATTGGAATGTCTCTCATCCTTTTCTCATCCTTTTTATAAATAGCCCCTTTGTTAGAGGAAGAAGGGCAGGCGTCTCCTCAAAGTTGTGTGGCTATGTGACCGGACACCACACCCATGACCAGTCACCATACCCACATTCCTTGAGCAGACATATACAGTCACAATCGATGTCCATTGTCCCTCTTTCACACTATTTCTCCATATCAAGACCAAATAGAAATTACTTGAACTATGCATGAACACTTTAGTGAAACTAAAGACCACTGTGCTTTTAAATGGGGACGAAGCTCATAAGACCCAGTGAGGATTAAGTGTGACTAAAGGTCATCGTAAACAGTTTTTCCAGGTGTATAAAGTATTTTCCTGTTGCGAAGAGCTGTGCTAGCTTTGTGGGTTTGCCCCCCAGCTCCCATCCCCGCAGACACGCGTAACTGGTCCCTCGGCCGTGCGGGTGCTCGATCTGTTGCACAGCAGGCGATGGGATCCGGCCATTTGACAGCAGAATCAGGTCCCAAGGAGATGGTCACTGCCAGCCCTGGCTGGCCTTGGTGCTCGGAGGGGCTGCGCGATGTCCCGGTGTGACAGCGGCTGTTACCGGGGCTCGCCCCCCCGTCTGGGTGCGAGGGGGGTGGCGGCGCGGTGGGTGGCGGTCCTGCCAGGGTGGGAGATGCGGCTCCAGGTGCTTTGCCCGCCGGCCCGGACGGTGCTTTCGCTTCTCGTTACGCGTTCGGGGGAGGCAGGAGGGTCGCTGTTACCGTCAGCGAGCCCGTGCTGCCGCCGCTGGCCAGCATCGGGGCTGTGTGGCATCCCGGGGTGGCGGGGAGCAGAGCAATGCGCCTTGTCTTTGCAGGGTGCTGAGCTGCCCTTCCCCGGGGCCAGGGCTCGCTGCCGCTTGCACCTGCACAGGATTTGGTCCCGCAGCCTCAGTGTGAGGGCTGGATTTTCGCGAAATGAGGAGGAACTGCTGGCAACTTCTGTACTAACGGTCGGCTTGATTTCTTGCTGTGCTTTTCTTACATTTTTAATAGCCAGGTGGAGTACAAATTGTAAAGGAAACTTCATACAGAGAGTTTTAAAGTTTGAAGAGAGATTATTAACCCTCTAGCTGTCGTGAGGTTTCACCTCTCCTTCCTGGCAGGACTGATCTTCCAGTTAGAAGTGAAACAAGGTCAAACGGTTTAAAAAAAAGGTTTCTTTCTGTCAGGCCGAATCTAAATCAATCAAATTCCGGGGCACCAAAGTGTGTTGTGTAACAAATGTGAGTGCAAAGGTAAGCACGTAGCTACAGGTAGCAGAAAAGCATGTGCAAGAGAAGTTGTGGGACTTCTCTCTAAGTTCTAACACCTTGCTCTTTGTGCTGTTCTTCTGCAGATTTGCCTGGATTTTAAGTATGGACAGAAGAGGGAGAGAATGAACATATGCATTTGATTTGCTTAATAGAAAATACCTTGGCAGAAACACATGCTTGTGCTGCGTATTCTGTTGGAGTATGGCTTTTTAAAATACTCATGTTCTGTCTAATGAAAAGCTGATAGTATCTCCCATTCACCTAAGAATATGTTCAAACATAGCTTGAGATATGCTGCTAACCATGTTAAGAAAAATGTATAGCTTAATATCAAACTAGCTAAAGTGCAGTCACTGGGGGATATCTTGGTGCTTGTGAACTTTAAATTAAAGAGCGCTACGAGGCTGGATTACCTGATAACCAGTACAATTGGAACAGCAGTATAAACCCTCTTTTTTGAAGGTCATTTTGAACAGTGTGGAATCATAGAATCATTTAGGTTGGAAAAGTCCTTTAAGATCATTGAGTCCAACCATTAACCTGACACTGCCAAGTCCATCACTAAACTGTGCCCCTGATCACCACATCTACACATCTTTGAAATGCCTCCAGGGATGGCGAGGCCACCCTGAAACTTCCCTGGGCAGCTGGTTCCAGTCCTTGACAACCCTTTCGGTGAAGAATTTTTTCCTAATGTCCAATCTAAACCTCCCCTGGAGCAACTTGGGGCCATTTCCTCTTGTCCTATCCCTTGTATCCTTGTTGGATCTGATAGAAATGATCCCCAAATGGCAGTGTGTAAAGGATTAATTTAAATTCCAGATTCCAGTTGCCTGGCATTAGCAAAAATAAAGCTTTTGTGTTATTTCTCTTAACAGTTAAAAATTAGATGCAGGAAAAATAAAGAGAAACACGTAAGTTCGGAATTTTTTTTCCCCCCTCCATTTACATTTTGGTAAGACAGAACTAATTTGCTCTCCTGTCTGCTGTGCATCCTGCTGCTGAACTAATCTTTTCTATGCCCTAGACTGTGATTAGCTTTGTTTGTTTATTACTGAAAGATTTACTTTCTAGGACTCCTTTTAATTCCATTTGCTACTACGCTGCCTTTTGTCTTAAATGTTATTTTTTTGTAGTGTCCTTTAAAAGATTCTTGGCCTTTTCTAACCTGGGACAAATTTATAGTAGCCTGGTCGAGTTTTCCTAATCATTAATGATCTTCCCAGCAGGATATGTTCTTTGTCTTCTTCCTAACATGATTCAGGACACATTCTGTTTTAAAGTGCCCTTACCCTTGAACCATTGTGCTGGGATTTAGTGTATTAACCCAAACTCTAGTAGATTTTTCTTGAGGCTTTTCTCTGTCACTTTGCACAGCACTCCTAAGATACCTGCTGTCAAAGTGCTTGCATTTTAGTAACAACACCTTGGCACTGTTAAAGTAAGTATGTTTAAATTTTCCTTTGGCCGACTTACCTGTTTTAATTCCTTAAATATTCAGATCTCTTCTGAGACAGGTCGAGGAAAGGAGCACTTGTTCTTTACAGACGATGAAATAGCAGAAATAAATGTGTAAATAGGCATGACCTTTAGGCCATTAGGGGTGTTTCTATGGGTATGTCTGCTATGCCCAGAATGGTGTAAGAACAGTAATCCGCTTTGCAAATTTGGCTGTATGACCATATCACTATGTTCAGAGGTGCAGGCGTCAATAGATGCAAGTGTTTTCAGAGAATTAAGAAAACCATCTTGTTCATGCAGTCCAGCCATAAACGATGCACAGAACAAAAAATGATAGAAAAAAAAAATGTCTTTTCAGACCCATATGAGTAAATAGAGTATTCTGTGCTGTCCTGTAAACGCATGTGTGTACATGTATTCGTAGCCAGTGAGTCATGGCTCCTAAGCCTGATTTTAAAACTGAATGAGTTCATTACAATCCCCCCCCCCAAAAAAAAAAAAAAAATCTGAGGAATCAATCTCATCTGCTTTACTAAATGAACATGTGAAAGTGCTTACTAGGGATAAACCTGAGGACTATACATATTTCTATCTTTTTCCTCAAACAGAATGAAAACACCCTTGAGACAATAAAGGAGTTAGGAGAGTAGCCAGTGTGTCCCATTCAGTGTTCTCTGTGTATCTGCGTGCACCGCTTCCCCTGTTTGGTTTCTGATCTGAGCGGGAAGGACATGGGGTGTGTAAGGACATTGCAACTCTCGAGAGAGAAGATAGGCTTTTGTGCTGGCTTCCCCCAGTTCTGAGCTCTTTGGGGCTTAAATCTCCCCAGAATGGGTGTGATGTTGAGTTTGTCTACTCCAGGGCAAATGGAGAGGAGGAGGGGCGCCTGGAGGGAGGACCACTGGCGCAGGGGACACCCTGAGCATCAGAAGTTGTTGGAACCACTGATGACTAGGGCTGTGACCAGGGGGGACCTCTCAGATTTCTCTGCATGTGGTACCCCAGTTGCTGGGACATACAGTAAGCAGAGATTGTGCCGTGTGGTCGGAGGGTGACTTGGTTTGCAAAGGGGGAGCTCAGGCCAAACCCCTGCAAGGCAGGTAGAACTGCAAATCCTCCCTGTGCTTCGTGTTCACCTTGCCTATGACAACCTGCCGCAGAAAAGCTGAGCACAGCCCTTTGCTGACGCCCAGCAGCTTGTGCTCCCTCTGAAATTTTTTGGTTGATTGTTATTTCATGGAGAGCTCTATTGTCCCCCAGCCAGGGATACTGCAGCAGTAGCAAACCAGGGCTTCTAGTTACTCCCCGACGCCTGCCTTCCTGCCCCCTCTGCATCTCCACAGCTCTCACAGAGGAGGGGTTGCCAGTGGTGCCTTCTTCAGGCAGGGCACATCTGCAGCTTCCATTGAATACCCTCCTTTCCTTTGAAAGCCCTGCCTCTTTCTGGCGCGTGGGGTTTGCTCATTTCCATGGGCGCTTTTGCAGGTGGTGGTGACATGGGAAGGAAAGGGACATACAGTGCTGGAGGTAAAGAGCTGCTCTGCTTCTGTTTACACCGTGTTTGTACAGCTGAGGTGGATACAAATCAGGGGCGGCTTTGCTGGAGAACTTTGCCAGGGATCTAACTGACTGCCTGTTTGGGAGTCCCAGAGCAGCACGTTCGGTAACAGGAGATCGCTGCACTGCCTGCCCTTGCCGTTGCTCTTGTGCATGCGGCAGTAAATACCTCCTCTGCACAAAACTGAGTCCGGGTAGAGTCCATGGAGACAGTTTTGGTAAGAATCCCAGATGCTGCAGAAAAGCAGTCTGAGGTCTCAGCTGAGCTGTACTGCTTCAGAAGGGAGATTAGCCATAGATACGTACGTGCGTTCTTTCTCAAAGAGGGGAAAGATGGTGTGGGATAGTCCTTTGCTCAGTGGTCCTGTGGGCATGTGTACTGGAGAGGAGCCATCACAGGCCACCTCTTCCTGAGCAAGCCACCACTGTGGGAGGCACTGAGATGCTCAGCAGAGGCAGTTTAGGAGCGACAGGGATGGCTGGTGATCTGTCCCGCTGCTTGGAGGTAATCCCCTCCATACCACCCTGAGATGCAACGTACCCAGCTAGAAGGAATCCCAGAAGAGATGGACAAAAAGATGAACACGTGCAGGTATTGCTCCCCAGCAACATGCAAAAAAATTCATCAGCAGTACATATCCTGGCATGTATCCGTTCATATGGAATGTGGATATTTATGGTTTTTAGTGTAAGTCAAAAGTTGTTGGACAGTCTGTTTTGCCTTGGAACGAAACCATAAAATTAAATTGCGCAAAGCAACCCGTGTTTCAAATCCGTGGACAAGGTGAAATGCCATGTGCGTGAGAGCGTTTCTCATCAGCGCGGATCTTTGCTGTCTCTAAAGCAGTGCAGGCTGGGGCTGTGGGTGCTACTGGAGATACACAGCCCGCCTGCACTGTAGGAAGGTCATTCTGGTCTCACTGTCAGATGGAGCTGTATGTTGTACAATATTGTACGTGTTGTGCCAAGCTTTCTGCAGGTAAAGAAAGCAGCAGTCATGTATTTGACAACAGCGATCATAGGTGATGCTGTGAAGAGATTCAGGGAAAATCTGCGGCGCATGTGATTTTGACTATTAGTAATGTGTCATTAATTTAAAAATAACCGGTGCAGTTAAAGAGCATGGGTGTTGGTCAGAAATGCCTGGTTTCTCATGTGTAAATTCACCAAGTCAGACGCACTGATGCAAGTGCCTGGATGAATCGGTAAAACAGGGCTGGGCTAGCCAGGGTTGGCACGGGCAGCGTGTGCAACATGCAGTTGTTTAGGCAATAGCTCTAATTCAGAGTTATGATGGAGGTGCTGAATGTGCTTGGTTTTGAAAGCACGCAGTGTTCGTTAGCTTCAACGGAAACTGCAGGATTCTGCTGTGCAAATCAATGAAACTGTGAGATACAATCCACTGTTCAGGAAAGTCAGAACATGTTTTTAAGGAAGTCTCTGTTGGTAGGTAAAACCGCTGCTGAAGCAATAGCAGTGATGGAGCATGTGTAAAAGAGCCTAGGGAGACCTGCAGCCTTCTGGAGCCAGGTGGAATATTTCCTGTTCACTTTAGCTATTCGTCATGAAGGGAAGATGCTTCCTACGAACTGGGTTTTGTTCTAACGGAAATAGGTGACTGGTGAATAAAGAGGGCAGTGGAGAGTTGTCTTTTTCCCCATTTTTAGAAAACAGAATGCATTATTGTTCCAGTTTAACAGCAGGTGGCACTCGGTTCCAGTGCAAGTAGTTATCACTTCATTCCCTTAAAAAGGAATCCATAAAATTCTATCAGTTCCGCTTCTGCATCAAAGAATGAAAATAGCTTCTGAACAGGGTCTTGACTAATAATTCATGTGCTGTGATATCTGCATGGTGTGTCTTCATTGCCTTGCACTAAAATTCCTCTTTCCTGTGAAACCAGTTGTGTTTGTGGGTTTGGGATCTTTTTTTCTTTCCTCCACTTGATCAGGGAGCAGTAGCCCAGCACAGTTCCACTTGATTTTTTTCTGGTGGTGTTCTAACATTGTGCAGTCCTCCTAACTCTTTGTCCATCAGTAATGCTTTCACTTTTTCTGTTGTTCATGTTTTAAGATATTGTTTTCTTTCTAAGGGCTGTATTTTTGTTATGTCTTTCATGATGAGTGAATTTGAAGAACTCTCAATGACAAATAATACAATTTGTAGTGTAATTTTGTGAAAATGCTTCTCTATGAATTAAAAAAAAGATTTCATTTTATATTATTTCAGGGGTAAACCCTGAATTAATCCATCTTAGATGTGGAGTTTCTGTCTTCTAGAAATACATGAAGCTTAACTTTGTTTTTGTAGGTTGAGAAGGAAAAAAGCAAACAAAGATGTTCAAAAGTGCAGGCCGTGGTGACATGCAGAATTAGACTCTATAACTCGAAAGTTATAAAGTAGGTATGTTTATTGCACGCAGATGCACGGGGGATCGCTCCTCCACAAGCATGCATGCCCAAAGTGACGAACCATCTCACATTTATACAATAAAACAAATGAATATTCAATTAACACTTATACATATTCGTTACCTAAACCCGCTTACTCTCGCTTCGTATGTTAATTAGCTTATCAGTCCATTGCCTGCAATGTGGTGGTCTTGCAGATTTGTAGGTGTTTCATGTTCTTGTGACCATCGGATCTTCTTCAGCAAGGAGACTTAGCACTCCCTCCCTCTAGATAGCATTGGAATATCTCTCATCCTTTTCTCATTCTTTTTTAAAATAGCCCCTTTTGTTAGAGGTAAGAGGGGCAGGCGTCTCCTCAAAACTGTAGGCGTCTCCTCAAAGCTGTGTGCCTATGTGACCAGGCACCGCACCCATGGCTAATCACCATACCCACTTTCCTTGAGCAGACATATACAATCACAATCGATGTCCATTGTCCCCATTTCACACTATTTCTCCATATCAATCCCCCCTTTTCTATCAAACTAAGTAAATTCTTTTACTTAAGCAGTCTTCCCGAATGATATAAAGCATCATACATAAGTGTTACCCTTTTAAACATTCTCCAAACCCACAAATATAACATAATGGTTAGTATTAAGGAAATTCCTCAACTGATCAATAAGATCACAATGGGGTGTACCATAGTGTTAAGAATTCCTGTTGCAGAAGGTGACCAGCCAAAGAGGGTATCCCACCAATTATGGTTTCCATCCTGTTCTACCTTTTTTAAAACTTTCTTGATCCCCTCTACATCATGATGGATCATAAGAAGAGTTTCGTGTCCCTTTTCTTTGGTTTCTTTCAGTATACGTTGTAAATCTGCATGTTTTAATAGTTCTTTTATACTACTTATATTTAGTCCTATGGGGGTAGGAATTATCATCTGTGATAGGGTAAAGTTAGATTTTAAGAATTGATGAGACACTACTGGGGCTGAGTAACTAAAATCACATCCTGTTATAGTAGTAATATTACAGATACAGTAATTTGAATATTGTGCAGTCTCCTTTACCTCCCCATCTACGGTTATTGTGTTATACTTAGTTCTCAAACACGCACATCCCTTCCCTGCATATATAATTACTGTTTTCAAGTTTGCATTTGGTCTGGCCTCGAAATGACATATTTTCTGATCTGTATCTAAACAAGTATCCTGAGCTATTATAGTATTGCTTTCACAGAGGAAGCCCTGCTGTTCTCGCATAATACAGGATTCTAAATCTACTGTTTGCCACTTGTCGCCTATTTTTCTGGCCCATGTTCTATGTTCAAAAGGATATTTTCCTAGGCATATTATAAAGATGGGCTCGGTTAAGGTAAAATTGTGCCAACATTCCCGTGAATTGAAGCACATGGCTGTATTTAGAAGGGTAAATTCCTTATCTACCTTTCTGACATTAATCAGGGTGTATCCCGAAATCTTGGTGTTATCCTTTTCATTATACGTTTGACACCCTACTTTTATCTATCTCCTAATTTTCCCCATAATCGGTCGAATTTGTGTACATCCTCCCGGTCCCATTGATTCCTTTGGTACACCTCATTTTCAGAAAAAACCACCATAGCTAGTTTCGTCTTTGAGTCCACCTTTCCCATTATTCCAGTGTGTTTTTTCTGGGCATGATTCCAAGGCCAGTTATCAGCTCTTGATTGTAGGCAAGAGAGAGGGTACAAAAACCACAAATGGTTTAAACCCACTATTGATCTTTTTAAGAATCTAAACGTTCCTCATATGTACATATAAAATCTGTTTTGATCAAAAATATCTTTGTTTGAGTTGGGGCTTACCGATAACAAGTTGGGCAAGACTGGCCACTGGCTCAGTCCCAGACTCTTTTGTTCTATATTGTTTGTTGTGGTGCCCTTCCCATATGGTGGATCCACAACCGCTCAGGTTCGCTTACTTGTCACCCACATTGTTCCCATTTGTCCGAGTAAATTTGAGTTTCAGTTCTTTTTTATCTGGGGTTACTTTCCACGAAGTTGCAGGGGCTTTCTTAATCTGGGTATGGTGAATCCAAGAATTCTGTCCCTCAACCTTGATTGCAGTATAGGTGGTGAGTAGGACTTGAAAAGGTCCAGTCCACTGTGGTTCCAGGGTTTTATCTGTAAAACACTTAATGTATACATAGTCCCCTGGTCGTATATCGTGAACAGGTCCATCCAGACCCCTACTGCGTGTTCCCATCACATGCTTCTCAATTCTTATTAATTGTTTGTTTAGTGCCACCATATAGGAAGTCATTGTTTCTTCACCAATCTGTGAAGACGTCACCTTTTGTACCCCATAGGATCGTTCATAAAAAATTTCAAATGGGCTAAGCCCCTCTTTTGCTCTTGGTCTAGTTTGAATTTATGTAAGAGCTAATGGCAAAGACTGGGGCCAAGTTAGATTTGTTTCTTGGCCTAACTTGACAATCTGTTGTTTGATTAGATGATTCATCTTTTCTACCTGGCCACTCGATTGTGGTCGGTATGGGGTATGTAATTGCCAATCTATTCCTAGATGGTGGCTGATCTGTTGTACTATTCTGGACACAAAATGTGGTCCTCTATCCGAGGACATTACTTCTGGGACTTCAAACCTAGGTATTATCTCTTGGAGTAGTATTTTGGTCACTTCCCGGGCTTTAGCAGTTCTGCATGGGAAGGCTTCTGGCCAACCTGAAAAGGTATCTGTTAGTACCAATAAATATCGAAACCCCCTTTTCTTGGAAGTTCCGAGAAATCAATCTGCCAATGTTGCCCTGGAACATTTCCTCTACTAATGTTCCCTAGTTTTATTTTATTTGCTGTATTGGGATTATTGCGTAAACTCATTTCACATTGCTGAGTCACCTGTTTTATTACAGTATACAAGTTTTGCCCTATCAATTTCTGATTTACACTTTTATATAAATTATCAGCTCCCCAATGCATCTTATTAATAATAGGGCTGTGGTCCATATTAAATTGGATGGTACTGATATGGAGAAATAGTGTGAAATGGGGACAATGGACATCGACTGTGATTGTATATGTCTACTCAGGAATGTGGGTATGGTGACTAGTCATGGGTGCGGTGTCTGGTCACATAGGCACACAGCTCTGAGGAGACAACTACAGTTTTTGAAGAGACGCCTGCTCCTCTTCCTCTAACAAAGGGGAGACGGGGAGACGCCTGCCCTTCTTTCTCTAACAAAAGGGGCTATTTAAAAGAGAATGAGAGAAGATGAGAGACATTCAAATGCTATCTAGAGGGAGGGAGTGCTAAGTCTCCTTGCTGGAGAAGATTGGATGGTCACAAGGACATGAATCACCTTTCCTTGCTGAAGAAGATCGGATGGTCACAAGAACATGAATCACCTACAAACCTGCAAGACCACCACATTCCAGGAAACGGACTGATAAGCTAATTAACATACGAAGCGGGGTTTAGGTAACAAATATGTATAGGCGCTAATTGAATATTCATTTGTTTCATTGTATAAATGTGGGA
The DNA here is from genome assembly GCF_963210335.1 of Falco punctatus. Classification (NCBI taxonomy): domain Eukaryota; kingdom Metazoa; phylum Chordata; class Aves; order Falconiformes; family Falconidae; genus Falco; species Falco punctatus. Next base: position 586,580 of record NC_137597.1, read on the forward strand.
TGGTTCGTCACTTCGGAGATGCACGCTTGTGGAGGAGCGATCCCCCGTGCATCTGCGCGCAATAAACATACCTACTTTATAACTTTCGAGTTATAGAGTCTAATTCCACAGGTCAGTTTTGGCGAGCCAGCCAGGAGGATTTCTGCTCGGCTGAGGGACCAGCTGCGGAGCGGACGCTCCTAGGCGCGCCCCGGGAGATTTCCTCGGAGGAGCCTCCTCTTCTCAGCTGTTCACCCGGGAGCAGAAGAGAACCCCTGGATCCGCGGATAAAACGGTATGTTTAGTAACGGGGCGGCTGGTGAGACGCACGGAGACGTCCGGCGCGCAGCGTAGTCCCCAGGAGGAAAGGTACCTTGGGAGGGGGTTTGCTGACCAAGGGGTGGCCGCTAGCGATCTTGAGGGCAGATCGAGCAAACCCGAGGTTACTGCCATTCCTAAAAGCCCGGAGGCCTCGTGACGGAAAGCGGCGGGCGGGACGGAATAAGGCGGAATCTCACAGGAACAAGAGGAACCTCTTAGCAAAAGTAAAAGGGAAACTTTTGCGTAGGAAAAAGAAAAAGGGGGAAGCTAAAAACTTCCATTGGGTTGTCTCAAGAATTGGGGAATTCCTAAAATGTAACAACTGAAATAGCGCTCTGTGTCTTGTTTGTTCTATGTGTTGTCTTGTTACATGTTCAAAACTTGGAGTTATGAAATGTATGTTGAAAAATAATAATATTCTGGTAATTCGTGGCAAATAGCGGAAAACTTAACACTCTGCTTAAGACCAGGAAAAATGTGGTTTTTTGTTTGTTGTTTGTTTTTTGGCAATTGTTCATTGAAATGCATACTTTGTGAACTGTCAGTGTTCCTAAAATTTGTACATAAGTGCACGGTACCATATAACATACTGCTTGTGTGACTGAGGGCTGCCCGGAGAGTGTGAATGGTGTGATTGAGATGCGCATTTTGATTTTCCGTGTATAGCTTAATTATTTTGACTGAGTGTGAGTGCAAGAGTGCTTGAGACACGCGTTTGAGTGCAATACGAGTAAGGAGCTCTATCCGCATTTCCGACCTTGGGTGGCTAAGGCGGCCGGAGAAAAACAAAGTAATTAAAATTGTAAAATGGGAAATGGAAGGAGTAAGCCCTGTGAAAAATCGCCCTTGGGTTGTATATTAAAACATTGGAGGGATATCGTAGGACATGGTGGTACCGAAAATAGAAGGAAATTGATTAAATATTGTAATCAGTGGTGGCTTTTGTATAAATTGGGGAGTGATGCGAAATGGCCTCAGGAGGGAGGAATGTTAGATTATAACACTCTCCTGCAATTAATGTTGTTTCTGAGGAGAGAGGGAAAATGGGACGAAGTATCGTATACAGACATGTTCTTCGTCCTCCAGGAAAAACCTGAGTGGCAAAAGGACTGTGGATTAGTACCCCCTCGGGATCCTATGGTACTAACACTAGAAAGAGTGCGGGATTAACATCACCTGATCTTTGATTATGGCTCTAGAAAAGGATGGAAAAAACCCTAAGACGTAAACTAGAAAGATGTTCTTGTTGAAATTTTTGTGTTAAAAGCTCAGGTTGCAGTTCCTTCTGTGGAGCAACCAGAATGAAACACGTTGTAAGATATAAAAACTTGTACTAATGTATGTAAAACCTGAGGGGGGTGGAGAATCAAAGACCTTGTGAAAGTGTTAAAGTATTGGGGTGAGTTTGTACAAACCCCCGTACCCCCTCGAAGGTGCGACTGAGTCATGCTGGATGCACGGCAGGGTGTTTGCTGTTTGCCTGCGAAGGCTGATATGTAAGAACACAGACTTAAAGCAACAAGTAGCAGATTTGCATTCAGGGTAAGAAAGAGTTAAAGCAGAAGTGCTGCTGCAGAGGCAGGCCTGTGTAACCTGCAGAGCAGGAAGAGCATCTCCTGCCCCGAATCCTCCTGATGGTGGGGAGGAGGGGATTGCTGTTGCTGACAATTGAGCAGAAGGACCTGACAATGTCACCCCAATTGCTGCAGCATTTGCAGTACAACAGGACCCATAACTGCCCTTTAGGGCAGGGAATGGGTATGAGGTGGAATTTTAGTGAATACGAAACCAACTTATTTGTTGAACTTCAGTAAAAAAATAATTATTTGTTACAGTTGTGGGAGCTGCTGGCCACCAGGAAAACATCCTGAAACCTTTAAAGTACAAACTAAGAAAACAAACAAGAATGCCAAATTCCCCAAAGGCCCTTCTTGGTAGGGACTTATTAGAACAATTGGAGGCAACAATCAAATTTAAAAAAGGGGAAGTTGCTCTGGAAGTAAATGATCACCAATACATACAGGTTATTGAGCCTATCTTTGGCCAGTACTCCTATAAAAAGGGAAATTGATACCAGAATTATTGATCAGGTATATCCCGGAGTATGGGCAATTGACATACTGGGACGTGCCAAGAATGCATCACCTGTTATAGTAAAATTAAAGGAAGGACAGAGTGCGATAAGAATTAAACAATACCCGCTGAAAAGGGAAGATAGGGAAGGAATTCGTCCAAACATAGAGCGATTCATAGAATTAAAACTACTAAAAGAATGTGAGTCAGAATTTAACACACCTATCCTCCCAGTTAAAAAAAAAACCTGATGGGTCTTATAGGATAGTTCAAGATTTAAGGGCCATTAACAAAATAACAGAGGATCTGTATCCTGTAGTAGCTAACCCCTATACCTTACTAACCACCTTGACACCTGACCTACTTGGTTCACAGTTTTAGACTTAAAAGATGCCTTCTTTTGCCTCCCTCTCCATGAAGCCAGCCAAAGAATTTTTGCTTTTGAATGGGAAAATCCCAGAAGCGGTCGAAAGACCCAGCTCACATGGACGGTGTTGCCACAGGGGTTTAAAATAGCCCCACAATTTTTGGAAACCAATTAGCAAAGGATTTGGAGTTATGGGAACCACCGTCAGGAGAAGGGAAAGTGTTACAATATGTAGACGATCTTCTTATTGCAACCAGAACTGAAGAATCTTGTATTATTTGGACTGTGAGCCTGCTGAACTTTCTGGGACTACAAGGATATCGGGTTTCTAAGAAGAAGGCACAGGTGGTGTTACAACAAGTCACATACCTAGGGTACGAGATCAGTGCCGGACAACGGGTCCTAGGGAAGGCCCGAAAAGAAGCCATATGCCAAGCCCCCCGGGCCACGAACTGTAAAGGAACTGCAGACATTTCTGGGAATGACAGGATGGTGCAGGCTTTGGATATGTAATTATGGCTTGCTTGTTAAACCATTATATTCCCTGATAGCAGCTAATCAGAAGGATCTTCAGTGGGATGCTGAATCAGACAGAGCTTTCCATGAACTGAAGAAAGCCTTAATGTCGGCACCAGCACTAGGACTTCCTGATGTGAGTAAGCCATTTTTCTTATTTTCCCATGAGAAACAGGGAATGGCATTAGGAATACTGGCACAAGATTTGGGACCATACAGACGGGCAGTGGCATACTTCTCTAAACAGCTGGATGCCACTGCAAAAGGGTGGCCTGGTTGCCTGAGAGCAGTAGCAGCTGTCATCCTAAACATCCAGGAGGCCTGGAAGTTTACCTTGGGCCAGAAAATGACTGTCTTAGTATCCCACACAGTGTCTGCAGTCCTTGAAACAAAAGGGGGGCATTGGCTCTCCCCACAGAGATTCCTAAAATACCAGGCCATAATGGTGGAACAAGATGATGTTGAGATCGTGACTACAAACATCGTCAATCCGGCCTCATTTCTTAATGGGAATGTTGGCGAATCAGTCGATCATGACTGTCTAGAAACAATCGAAGCCACTTATTCTAGTCGGACAGATCTCAAGGATGTTCCTATTAATGGAGCTGAACATTGGTTCACGGATGGGAGCAGCTATATGCTGAATGGAAAGCGACATTCCGGATATGCTGTTACAACCTCTGAAGAAGCGATAGAATCGGGACCGCTACCAGCTGACACTTCGGCACAGAAGGCTGAAATCATAACCCTTACTCGAGCTCTGGAGAGAGCTCAGGGAAAACCTATAAATATTTGGACTGATTCTAAATATGCCTTTGGAGTGGTACATGCTCATGGAGCAATATGGGAAGAAAGGGGACTGTTAAACTCCCAAGGAAAAATCATCAAACATGCGGAAGAAATTTTGAAACTCCTAAATGCGGTCCAGCTTCCTGAAAGGGTGGCAATTATGCACATCAAGGCACACCAGAAAGTGAGCACAGAATTAGAAAGAGGAAATGAACTGGCGGACAGGGAAGCAAAACAGGCAGCCAGAAAAGCAATCAAGGTAGAGGGTGCGCTAATACCCGATGGACAAATATCTCCAGAAGGTAAACCAGACTATACTAAAGAAGATTGCAAACTGATTTCTGACCTAGAGGGATCATATAATGAGGAAGGGTGGGCTGTAATCTCACATGGGAGAATAGTGATTCCTTCCTACATGGTATGGTCAGTAGTTTGGGAAGAACATAGAAAAAGGCACTGGGGGGCAGAAGCTCTATATAAGGATCTCACTAAAAACATAATAGCACTAAATTTGTATACTCCTATTAGACAAGTAACCCAACAAAGTGATCTTTGTCTCCAGACTAATCCTAAGATTACCAAGGGGCCAAAGTTGGGAAAAATTGGGAAAGGAAATGTTCCAGGGCAACATTGGCAGATTGATTTCTCAGAACTTCCTAAAAAAGGGGGGTATCGATATTTATTGGTACTAACAGATACCTTTTCAGGTTGGCCAGAAGCCTTCCCGTGCAGAACTGCTAAAGCCCGGGAAGTGACCAAAATACTACTCCAAGAGATAATACCTAGGTTTGGAGTCCCAGCGGTAATGTCCTCGGATAGAGGACCACATTTTGTGTCCAGAATAATGCAACAGATCAGCCACCATCTAGGAATAGATTGGCAATTACATACCCCATACCGACCACAATCGAGTGGCCAGGTGGAAAAGATGAATCATCTAATCAAACAACAGATTGTCAAGCTAGGCCAAGAAACAAATCTAACTTGGCCCCAGTCTTTGCCATTAGCTCTTACACGAATTCGAACTAGACCAAGAGCGCATGTGATGGGAACACGCAGTAGGGGCCTGGATGGACCTGTTCACAATATACGACCAGGGGACTATGTATACATTAAGTGTTTTACAGATAAAACCCTGGAACCACAGTGGACTGGACCTTTTCAAGTCCTACTCACCACCTACACCGCAATCAAGGTTGAGGGACAGAATTCTTGGATTCACCATACCCAGATCAAGAAAGCCCCTGCAACTTCATGGAGAGTAACCCCAGATAAAAAAGAACTGAAACTCAAATTTACTCGGACAAATGGGAACAATGTGGGTGGCAAGTAAGTGAACCTGAGCGGTTGTGGATCCACCATATGGGAAGGGCACCACAACAAACAATATAGAACAAAAAAGTCTGGGACTAAGCCAGTGGCCAGTCTTTCCCAACTTGTTATCGGTAAGCCCCAACTCAAACAAAGATATTTTTGATCAAAACAGATTTTATATGTATATATGAGGAACGTTTAGATTCTTAAAATGATCAATAGTGGGTTTAAACCATTTGTGGTTTTTTGTACCCTCTCTCTCGCCTACAACCAAGAGCCTGATAACTGGCCTTGGAATCATGCCCAGAAAAAACACACTGGAATAATGGGAAAGGTGGACTCAAAGACAAAACTAGCTATGGTGGTTTTTTCTGAAAATGAGGTGTACCAAACAGCTCTGACTTATAAGATCAAAATAACAATCATGCTAACCACTGTTCCTACCACCACCACAGTTACAACAACCCCATTAACGCTTGATCTTAAGTTAACTAAACCAAATCCAAAAATTTATACAATTGGACCATATGTAATCAGAAATACAGGTCAGCAACAAATGTTGTTTAACCCAGAATGGTCTCTTAAAAGAATAGAGTTACAAATACAAGTCAATGTTTCTGATGTTAAGCCATCCTGTTCCCCCTTCTTACGAACCTCTTATGAGGGATGGACAACTTGGTTAAGAAAAAGGGGAAATATTTATCGAAACCGAATAGTGAGGGATGTAACTGGAATATTGGGAACAGGACTCGGAGTATTAAACTCCATAGACTCAGAGGTGATAATGAATAAACTAGCCGCCACCACGGCCGATCTATCAAAACTACAACAACCACTAAAATCTTCATTATTGGCATTAGGGGCGCACCAATGGTTGATATCAAAGGTACTCCCCAGGTGGGAACAAATAAACATGGAAGATCATCAACTCATCACTAAGGCATTAGGTGGTTTACAGGACGATGTCGCCCTGGCTCTAAGTTGTATCCAAGCCCAAATGTGGATGCAATCAATAGCTGCATCCATAATAAGAGAAGGAGAGGAAGGCATATTTCCCACGGAAATTTGAAAGATGGCTTGGGACAATGCTACGGAAGTAGAAAGAAAACTCCAGTCATGGTGGAATATGGTGAACTTTACCTACGACCCCAACACACACACAATCACAGCTCTTGTATTAACCATACATAATGCAGTAATAATTACCATACACCCCATTGTAGCCCTTGGAATTAACCATAATGGTTAATTATGTGCTCCTATACCCTTTTGAACTCCTATACTCCTATAAAAAGGTGCTCCTATACCCTTTTGAACATAGAACATGGGCCAGAAAAATAGGCGACAAGTGGCAAACAGTAGATTTAGAATCCTGTATTATGCGAGAGCAGCAGGGCTTCCTCTGTGAAAGCAATACTATAATAGCTCAGGATACTTGTTTAGATACAGATCAGAAAATATGTCATTTCGAGGCCAGACCAAATGCTAACTTGAAAACAGTAATTATATATGCAGGGAAGGGATGTGCATGTTTGAGAACTAAATGTAACACAATAACCATAGATGGGGAGGTAAAGGAGACTGCACAATATTCAAATTATTGTATTTGTAATTTCACTACTATAACAGGATGCGATTTTAGTTACTCAGCCCCAGTAGTGTCTCATCAATTCTTAAAATCCAACTTTACCCTATCACAGATGATAATTCCTACCTCCATAGGACTAAATATAAGTAGTATAAAAGAACTATTAAAACATGCAGATTTACAACGTATACTGAAAGAAACCAAAGAAAAGGGACACAAAACTCTTCTTATGATCCATCATGATGTAGAGGGGATCAAGAAAGTTTTAAAAAAGGTAGAACAGGATGGAAACCATAATTGGTGGGATACTCTCTTTGGCTGGTCACCTTCTGCAACAGGAATTCTTAACACTATGGTACACCCCATTGTGATCTTATTGATCAGTTGAGGAATTTCCTTAATACTAACCATTATGTTATATTTGTGGGTTTGGAGAATGTTTAAAAGGGTAACACTTATGTATGATGCTTTATATCATTCGGGAAGACTGCTTAAGTAAAAGAATTTACTTAGTTTGATAGAAAAGGGGGGATTGATATGGAGAAATAGTGTGAAATGGGGACAATGGACATCGACTGTGATTGTATATGCCTACTCAGAAATGTGGGTATGGTGACTAATCATGGGTGCGGTGTCTGGTCACATAGGCACACAGCTCTGAGGAGACAACTACAGTTTTTGAGGAGACGCCTGCCCTTCTTTCTCTAACAAAAGGGGCTATTTAAAAGAGAATGAGAGAAGATGAGAGACATTCAAATGCTATCTAGAGGGAGGGAGTGCTAAGTCTCCTTGCTGGAGAAGATTGGATGGTCACAAGGACATGAATCACCTTTCCTTGCTGAAGAAGATCGGATGGTCACAAGAACATGAATCACCTACAAACCTGCAAGACCACCACATTCCAGGAAACGGACTGATAAGCTAATTAACATACGAAGCGGGGTTTAGGTAACAAATATGTATAGGCGCTAATTGAATATTCATTTGTTTCATTGTATAAATGTGGGATGGTTCGTCACTTCGGAGATGCACGCTTGTGGAGGAGCGATCCCCCGTGCATCTGCGTGCAATAAACATACCTACTTTATAACTTTTGAGTTATAGAGTCTAATTCCGCACGTCAGTACTACTATACGACCATCCCTTAAATAAGTCCACTTATTTATTTTTATTTTATCCTTCATGTCCTGAATTACCTTTTATGTTTTCTTTAGAATAGTTTGGCTCCTGATCTGTACTTACAGTTTGGTTTTTATTGTCTGGTATTAAGGATAATTCCTCCTTTTCTACCTCCTGTTACTTGTCTGGCCTCATGGTCGGCCAGGTGGTTTCCAATTTCCAAATCAGTGCCTCAGAGCGGGCCATTCCTCACATCAAGGTCTGGCATGGCATATGTCCCCACCGCTCAACACCTACTGGGTTGCAGCCAACAGCGGAGCTCAAGATTCTTCTCGGTAGCAAACACAGAGGCCAACCCAGTCTTGCCCTTGACTATGGTAGGAGGCACCTGACCAACCTTATTCCTTGTACTTTGTTGTCAATGCAGAGTTTCATCTGGACATCCCATAACAAGTCACTGTCATGGCAAAACACACAGATTTACATTAGTAGAACTACTACAGAGTGTATTTTATTTCAGTTTTTCTGCAATATCCCCACAGCCTTGCTGACCAAGGGATATTGTTTTTATCTGAACTGGGCAAGTCTCCCCCTTATCATTTTTACTGTAACAGGTAAAGCATTTTTCACCTTTTATTTTCAGATACACCTGGTTAAAAATTTCTTTTACTTCAGGGAGGTCCTCTTTTCCTCTTTTCTGTTGAATTAAAGATAAGCTCAAGATTTCAATTACTTGATCATTTTTAACTTTTAGTTTCATTTCTCCTTCTTTAAATGTCTAGATGTTCTAATAAATCTCATCCCAACAAAGATTTTGGTGAATTTGGCATTCTTATTTGTCTTCTTAGTTTGTACTTTAAAGGTTTCAGGATGTTTTCCTGGTGGCCAGCAGCTCCCACAGCTGTAACAAATTATTTATTTTTTTTTACTGAAGTTTAACAAATAAGTTGTTTTTGTATTCACTAAAATTCCACCTCATTTTTCCTAGTCCCTAGTTCACCAGAACCCCTTGCTGGTTCTTTAGCTCAGGGCGATCTTGCTTCCAGTGTCCACTTTCTCTACAATATGAACAGTGATCCGATCCCATAGGAGAGGCTTCACTCTTTCACTTCTGCCTGACACTCCTGTCTCTGCCAGTTTAGCACAATCCAGCTCTTCTTCTCTTACCATCTGTACACATTCCCTGTTCCTTCTATCAACTTTTCTATATCACACTTACCTAGTAACTCGAACCTTTATCTAGTCCTATTAGATCATCCTGACAAATCTTTCATAACCAACTTTCAAACATCTAAATTTCCCATCAGAGACTCACCTTTATTCTCCTCAGACCCACTGCCTGCCCTAGAGGGGCCGTTACTGGTCCTGTTGTACTGCAAATGCTGCAGCAATTGGGGTGACATTGTCAGGTCCTTCTGCTCAATCGTCAGCAACAGCAACCCCCTCCTCCTCACCATCAGAAGGATTCGGGGCAGGAGATGCTCTTCCTGCTCTGCAGGTTACACAGGCCTGCCTCTGCAACAGCACTTCTGTTTTAACTCTCTCTACCCTGAATGCAAATCTGCTACTTGTTGCTTTAAGTCTGTGTTCTTACATATCATGCCTTTGCAGGCAAACAGAAAACACCCTGCCATGCATCCCAGCATGATTCAGTCGCACCTTCGAGGGGGTGCGGGGGTTTGTACAAACTCACCCCAATACTTTAACACTTTCACAAGGTCTTTGAAACCCCCCCTCCCCACCCCCTCAGGTTTTACATACATTAGTACAAGTTTTTATCTTACAACGTGTTTCATTCTGGTTGCTCCACAGAAGGAACTGCAACCTGAGCTTTTAACACAAAAATTTCAACAAGAACATCTTTCTAGTTTACGTCTTAGGGTTTTTTCCATCCTTTTCTAGAGCCATAATCAAAGATCAGGTGATGTTAATCCCGCACTCTTTCTAGTGTTAGTACCATAGGATCCCGAGGGGGTACTAATCCACAGTCCTTTTGCCACTCAGGTTTTTCCTGGAGGACGAAGAACATGTCTGCATATGATACTTCATCCCATTTTCCCTCTCTCCTCAGAAACATTAATTGCAGGAGAGTGTTATAATTTAACATTCCTCCCTCCTGAGGCCATTTCGCATCACTCCCCAATTTATACAAAGGCCACCACTGATTACAATATTTAATCAATTTCCTTCTATTTTCGGTGCCACCCTGTCCTACGATATCCCTCCAATGTTTTAATATACAACCCAAGGGCGATTTTTCACAGGGCTTACTGCTTCCATTTCCCATTTTACAATTTTAATTACTTTGTTTTTCTCTGGCCACCTTAGCCACCCAAGGTCGGAAACGCGGATAGAGCTCAAACTCGTTTTGCACTCAAACGCATGTCTCAAGCAGTTTTGCACTCTACACTCAGTCAAAATAATTAAGTTATATACAGAAAATAAAAATGCGCATCTCAATCACACCGTTCACACTCTCCGGGCAGCCCTCAGTCACACAAGCAGTATGTTATATGGTACCGTGCACTTATGTACAACTTTTAGGAACACTGACAGTTCACAAAGTATGCATTTCAATGAACAATTGCCAAAAAACAAACAACAAACAAAAAACCAATTTTTCCTGGTCTTAAGCAGAGTGTTAAGTTTTCCGCTATTTGCCACGAATTACCAGAATATTATTATTTTTCAACATACATTTCATAACTCCAAGTTTGAACATGTAACAAGACAATACATAGAACAAACAAGACACAGAGCGCTATTTCAGTTGTTACATTTTAGGAATTCCCCAATTCTTAAGACAACCTAAAGGAAGTTTTTAGCTTCCCCCCCTCCTTTTTTTTTTCTTTTCTTCTTTTTTTCTTTTTTTTTCTTTTTTTCTTTTTCCTACGCAAAAGTTTCCCTTTTACTTTTGCTATGAGGTCCCTCTTGTTATTCTGAGATTCCGCCTTATTCCGTCCCGCCCGCCGCTTTCCGTCACGAGGCCTCCGGGCTTTTAGGAATGGCAGTAACCTCGGGTTTGCTCGATCTGCCCTCAAGATCGCTAGCAGCCACCCCTTCCTTGGTCAGCAAACCCCCTCCCAAGGTACCTTTCCTCCTGGGGACTACGCTGCGCGCCGGACGTCTCCGTGCATCTTACCAGCCGCCCTGTTTCTAAACATACTGTTTTATCCGTGGATCCAGGGGTTTCTCTTCTGCTCCCGGGTGAACAGCTGAGAAGAGGAGGCTCCTCCGAGGAAATCTCCCGGGGCGCGCCTAGGAGCGAGGTCCCTCAGCCGAGCAGAAATCCTCCTGCCTGGCTCGCCAAAATGACGTGCGGAATTAGACTCGAAAGTTATAAAGTAGGTATGTTTATTGCACGCAGATGCACGGGGGATCGCTCCACCACAAGCATGCATGCCCAAAGTGACGAACCATCTCACATTTATACAATAAAACAAATGAATCTTCAATTAACACCTATACATATTTGTTACCTAAACCCGCTTACTCTCGCTTCGTATGTTAATTAGCTTATCAGTCCATTGCCTGCAATGTGGTGGTCTTGCAGGTTTGTAGGTGATTCATGTCCTTGTGACCATTGGATCTTCTTCAGCAAGGAGACTTAGCACTCCTTCCCTCTAGATAGCATTGGAATATCTCTCATCCTTTTCTCATTCTTTTTTAAAATAGCCCCTTTGTTAGAGGAAGAAGGGCAGGGTCTCCTCAAAACTGTAGGCATCTCCTCAAGGCTGTGTGCCTATGTGACCAGACACCGCACCCATGACCAGTCACCATACCCACATTCCTTGAGCAGACATATACAATCACAATCGATGTCCATTGTCCCCATTTCACACTATTTCTCCGTATCAGTGGCAAAACAGGAATGTGTGGATAAATAACATCACTAATCGGCAAATGAAACAAAAGATTACTGTAAGGAAGAATGACTGTTTGAAAATGGAGAATGAAAACACGATAGAAGAAAAAGACAAAAAGAGTTTTTCATCTGGGGAGCACTCAAAATTGATTAAAATGCCAACGAAAGGGTAAGCTAAGGAAATAATCTCTAATTCTTATTTGTAGTGCTATGTAAGTGTCTTAGGTTTTCTAATACTGTAGTAGTTGAAGTAGTTTCCTCAGTGGTGAAAGCCATAGTGAGTAGTCCACTGCTTCTCAAAAAATGAAGAAAATTTCTTTTTAGAATACACGAAGCTCGTGATGGAGGTTCAAATTTATTGCCTGCTCTAAAAAAAGAAAAGGGGGAAAAAAAAGAAAACCCCCACCCAAATTCCTGTGATTTCCTTGTCAATACTGAGGCAAAATGCATCTTCAAAACCAGAACTGAAGACTGGAAAAAGCAGTTATTTTTGTAGGAAATGGCCACCTAGAAAAGAAAAGGAGGAACTCGCGGTTTGCTACTACTCCCTTTTCTAGGTGGTTTTAGTGATCTCTGTGCAGTTGGTGTTTTCCTTTTCATTAAGTTAATATGCCCTTTGTCAGAAAAAGATGATATTATCAAACCAATCTCAAAAGTCTAAAGGCGGCACACATATTTTAATGTAAACTTAAGCAGGAGTTTTTTCCTGTCTGTTCTTCAAAGGAATCTCTGCTCTAGATGCTTTCTGTACCGTGGCTACTTGGATATAGTCCAGCTTAACCTGGATCTAGCTCAGATTCCCTGTGTCCCCCTGACTCCTAGGGCAAGGATTTTAAATACTTGGGTATCTTCCATGATCTTTGCAGTTAAGTCTGTGATTTTATCATAGATATTTGTCGTCTCAGTTGTTTCTGGACATCATCTTAAGTATGTCTGTTTCACAGAAATATTTTTTGCAAACCTAGTCACTTGGTGATTTTTTTCTTTCTGTTTAATGCAGTAAAATTGCCCTGAATGCCAAAGTTGCAAAGAAAAATAAAAGCCTTGAAAGCAGAAGGCTCATCAGCAGATGAGCTCTTCCAGTGGCAATCATGGTCAAGTACTGGATGATAGCACTTCCAGTGAAACATCTCAGGATGAAGGAAGGTATGCATATAAGGAATGTTACAAGTAAAACTTACTGATAAAAATTGACCTGAGAGCTGGAGGCAAGTTTGGGGTTTTGTTGTGTTTCGGGGTTTTTGGCAAATATGATGCATATGAAGATTCTTGTTCTTTCGTGTGACCACACTAACTGATGTGCTTTGTGTTGACAAACACTTCTTTTTTGTTTAGAGTGCCTTGAGCATGCTGGCCAAGTTAACGATAAGGTCACGTGCACAAATTCTGATTAATTACATGAGTGTGTGCACAGGCATAGAAGTATTTCATGTGTTTAAAAAGGGTGAGGTATCTCAGGTTTTTGCACTGCAGGTATCTCAGGATTTTTTGCCCTGCTCCCCACTCCAACTTTTCTCTCGCAGCTGTGTACCCTCCTGACTTCTTGCCCACCCTGAACTTACTTGTGTGGGTTGTGGCAAAGTGAGAAAGAGAAGTTGTTGACGCTGTTCAGCCTTAGCTAAAAATCTGGTGTGTTATCAACACTGTTTTGGGCAGAAATCTAACACACAGCGCTGTGTGGGCTGCTGTGAAGAAAATAAACTGCATCCCAGCCAGACGCAGGACACCAGAGAATCCAAAATTACAGTTCTTTGGCCTGTAGGAGAAGGATTCTCAGTACTGAAGAGAGCTAAACCCCTGGTATTAAACAGGGAATGCACGTAAGCGTATAGCTACATGTCTGTAGCTGTAAGATTTCTGTCACTTTGTGTGAAGTTGGGAGAACAGTTATTTCAACTATTTGCTTAATATCTTGTGGGAAAATTAGCCTTCCAGTATACATAATAGTACACAATAATTGTTTCAGTCTTGAACTATATCTAGCAAAGTTACTATACCAGATTTTAGTTTAATTCACTTCTGAAATGAAGTTTCCAAAGCAACTTGAGGTATTTTTCATAATGCAATGTAAGCATTCCAGTACTGAAATACCTTTCTGTTTTCTAGACCTGCAGCAACAACCAGGAGTGAAAAGAACGAGGTACTGTAAAACTAGTTTCTTGATAAACTGTTTCTATCAGCTTTTAATCACTTAGATGGGAGCAGTGTTTATGTAGTGATCAACCAGATGTACAAATTGCTGCTGGTATGCAGCTTTATTGTATTTGAGACAAATCTGTGGGCTGTGAAGGAGAGAATGAATCATTCATGCATTTGGAATGGTCTGTAATACTAGACAGTGGAACTACAGAAAGTACTGTATTTTTTGTAGGTCAGCAGACAAATGGAAGTAACTGATGACCCTGGTTTAACTCACTCATCTGACCCAACTTCAGAGGATGTCCGGTTACAAGCTTCAACCTGCAAGGAGGCTGTGCTGCTGTTGGAAAAGCTTAGTGTGGTTCATATGGGTATGTTTTCAAGTCTCTGTCTTCAGCTGTTACAAGTTCCCCTTAAAACATGATTTCTTTGTATGCATTCCTAAGTATTTTAATTTCATATTTTGATATAATATTTCTTTCTGATTAGAGATGCCCCTCAAAAGCTGTGAAACTGTCACCTAGCCTGAGATGTCGCCTGTATTACCAGCCAACGTGCCTTACTTTATCATTGGTTCTCTGTGTAGTCAGAGCTGGAGAAGCAGTTTCTTGCAAAGTACAGTTCAGCTCCTTCTAATGTGGTCATCAAAAGTCGGCAAGAGCTTTTTCTTCTTTATATCCCCTTGATGTGGTTTAACCCCAGCCACACCTAAACACCTAAGCACCACACAGCTACTCACTTGTTCCACCCCAGTGGGGTGGGGAGAGCATCGGAAAGGGAACAGTGAGAAAACCCATGGGTCAGCAAAGACAGTTTAATAGCAAAAGCAAAAGCCACGCACACAAGCAAAGCAAAGCAAGGAATTAATCCAGCACGTCCCATGGGCAGGCAGGTGTTCAGCCATCTCCAGGACAGCAGGGCTCCGTCACACATAACAAATACTTGGGAAGACAAAGTGCCATCACTCTGGATGTCCATCCCTTCCTTCGTCCTCCCACAGCTTTATATGCTGAGCATGATGCCGCGTGGTATGGCACATCCCTTGGGTCAGCTGGGGTCAGCTGTCCCAGCTGTGTCCCAGCCCGGCTCCTTGCGTACCCCCAGCCTGCTCGCTGGTGGGGTGGGGTGAGGAGCAGAAAAGGCCTTGGCTCTGTGTGAGCGCTGCTGGGCCATAACGAACACATCCCCGTGCTACCAACCCTGTTTGCGGCACAAATGCAAAACATGGCCCCGTACCAGAGACTGTGAAGAAGATTAACACTATCCCAGCCACAACCAGCACACCCCTCAACAGCTAATGACAAAGAGTATAGCAAAATAATGGCTTTGCTTAAAAATAATAAATAAATAAATATATAGCAAAAATCAACTGTCATACGATGCTTGCATTTATACACAAAGCATTATATAAACATAAGCATCACTTACTAGGGCTATTAAACTATGCTAAAATTTCATTAGGCAAGTGTTAACGTTGGCCGAAGGCCAAACTCCCTCCTGGTGCTGCCACTGCCCCTCCTTGACGAAACGGGGTGAAAAAGCTTGTGGGTCAGTGTGAAGGCAGGGCTGCCACTTCCCAGTGACCGTCACTGGCAAAACAGACTCCAGCGATTAAAATACATTTGGATAGTGAGAAACAAACACCCAAGACCTGAGAAGGACACATCGGCACCCCCCCTGCTCAAGCTCTGCTGCGCTCCTTCCCTGCCACCTCCCCAGGCAGCACGGGGAGGCTGCGGTCTGCAGTCGGGACGGTCTGCAGTTGGGACGTAGCAGTTTCTCTCTGCTGCTCCTTCCTCATCCCTTTTCCCTGCTTCACTGTGAGTCCTCCCCCAGGCTGCAGTCCTTCGGGGAAAATCTCCAGCCTGGGCCCTCCATGGGTCGCAGGTCCTTCGGGAAGGATCCGCCTGCTCTGGCACGGGGTCCTCCGCAGCACTGCGCTGTGGGTATCTGCTCCAGCATGGTTCTCTCAGGGGCTGCAGGGGAATCTCTGCTCTGGCACCTGGAGCAGCACCTCTCCCTCCTCCTTCGCTGACCTGGGTGTTCGTTTGCGGGGCTGGTTTTCACATGCTTTTCCCCTTCTCTGCCCGTGTGGTGGTTTTGCCCTTTCGTACATTTGTTTTTCCTGAGGTGCAGCCAGCACGGCTGGTTTTTGGCCCCCCGGCCCCAGCGATCTTGCCCAGTCCGTGTGAGGTCGGCAGGGAGATGCCGGGCTGGCCCGGGGGCAGGAGCACCAGCCCTGTGAGGGGAGGCTGCGGGAGCCGGGCCTGGGGGAGTTGGGCCTCCCAGCACGGGGGAGGGGGGTACGAGGAAGACAAGGCCAGTCCCAGCTTGGCCTGGGTTTGACTTCAGCAGGTGTTCAAAATCCTCAAACATCTATCAAGTATAAAGAAGTAATATTTTCATTCTAAATGAATTCTCCAAGCAGCATTAATTTATACTTTCAAAAGTTACACTTTTTATGAAATTACACTAGAAATTATATGTAAAGCTTTTTCCTTGCAATATACGCCATTCAAATACAAATGTTTGTCAGTCTTTCAAGTAATTTTAGTGGTGGTTGATTCTTGTTTTGCAGAATTTCTAAAGCAGGCTTTCAATTGGCAGTTCTTTCCTTATGTTGATACTTGATTTTTATTTTTTTCTTGTTCACCGTTGCGAGTTTATCGGAAAAAATAGTCAAGATAACGATCAAACACAAAGCTGCTTTCTTGTTTGGGTACCGTGGGCCCACCATGGACCGTTTTTTACCATGTCAGTGCTCATTGCTGATTGTTTCAGTTGGTGAAGAAGCTGACCTTCCATAAGGCTTTCCTTGTAAATCAGCTTCAAAATGAAATTGCTGTTCTTTCTCCCAGAGGTACATCCACTGAGGTTTAAAACTGTTTTTAATTGCATTAAGCATAAACCCCATGCATTTCTGAATCTGGTTTTGAACACTGACATCGTTCTTGAGTAAACAGAAACTGCTTGTTCTGTCTGTGGTCAGCAGTTGTTTTAGACTTACCGAAGGCTTGCTGAAAAACTGTTGGGTCTGCCATAGATAAGTGGCATGCTGATTCACCAGTATTACTTCTAGTCACTGAATCCGTAATATGTAGCCTCAGTATACTAAGAAAATGTATATTAACCATAGTAAAAGTTTATGATGCTTTGATCTGTTGAGACAACAAACTCCTTTTTCAACAAAATGGCTGTAATATGAAGATGATTTATTTTTTTATTATAGAAGTGTGCACACTGGTGTGTGTTTCCCTATACAAACTTACAAATAACTGATAAATCACTCAACGTTTTTTTTCTGTATCTTGTACAACTGATACCATGGACAATGGCATGAAGTTAGAATTCTTTAAAAAGTTGAAAAGTACAGTAAAAATATGAACTCTGAAAATATTTAACATTTTTTATGGGTTGAGTTGTCTCTGCAAGTTCATCATGTGGAATATCTACTTTTATATCAGTGCTTTTGTTTCTCAAATACTCTATTAAATCCCAGATGTTCTTTGAAACAACAAGAAGAAAAGAGGCTCAGAGTAGAAGTGCTGTGTGAGAAAATGAAAGAAGACCTCCAAAGCAAAGAAGATCAATATTGTAAAGAGATGGAGGAGAAACAGAAACTTGAGTTACACCCAAGGAATTTAGAAATGGAGTTAAGAACACTGAGAAAGCTCTTGAAACAGGTATATTAAATAATGAATTAAACACTTTGTCTTACTTTCTGCTTCTTTTCAATTGTGTTCCAGTATGCCTAGAGAAGAAGGTGCTTTGTTCATGGAAGAGGCACTGGATAACAATTGTCAAATTTTGAGGACAGCAGAATACAGTTGGTTCACAATTGGGCTGTTCTTTTTTTTTTCTTTGCAGTTTATTATTCCTTTTTTCCTTTTTCAAAATTTAGGTTTCATTTTGTATTTCAGGCAAAGCCTGACTTTTTTCTGGATTACTACAAAACATCCTGTATTTCTTCTTAAATTTTCATAAGAAAATTTAAATTTATTTATTTATAGGTGGATTATCATAACTGTGGGGAATCAAAAACATTTTCAAGTATACAAGGGAGAGAATGGGAAGATGTATTGCTAGCTCTGGTTTTTCTCAAGATGCAAGTAGTTTTATTGTAGTACTGCAGGTTGAAGAGGAACGTGATGGAACACAGAGACAGCTCTCTCAGGAAAAGAGGGCCAGAGCTCTTCAAGAAGGAATTTTGAACAACCACCTTGGGAGACAAAAGGAACTAGAAGAAGAGACAAGAAGAACTATAGGAAAAAATTCAGAGGTAAGCAGATTCTTTTGCTAATAAATCAGATTTCACCATATTTGTTTTAAAGTCATAATAAATCTTTTGTAACTTTTTTGTTTCTTGATGGTTTATTTACAGTTTACCAGTGTAAATTAATTACACTTGTAATTATGTGTACACTGGTAATACTAAGTGTAAATACCTTTCCTGTTTTCTCGTATGTGTTTAAAAGTTCTGGAAAGCAACATCAGTTCTGTATGTACCTGCATTACTTGTGCAAGCCGGAACTAATAGAAGACACTATTTACCCTGTTTCTTAAACTGTCTGTTTGTAATTGTGTGAGACTACAGCTTTACTAATACAGCTTTTAAAGTGGCTACAACTTCACATAGCTCATGAATGCCTTTTGTGTTGTTGACTTCCATTTATTATGAATTTTCTAGTCTGCCAGTGGCTGGAAAAGTGTTAATTAGATTATGCTTTCTTTCAAGGAAAAATGAATTATTTGAGAAGATGCTGATGTTCGTAGTTTTAGCATTTTTTATTTTATTTAAGACATTATAACAAAATACTAGATATGTCTGACTATATTCTGGTTGTGATTTGATACACATGAGCAGAATATGCTTTCATTTTATATTTTATATTTTATATTTTATATTTTATATTTTATATTTTATATTTTATATTTTATATTTTATATTTTATATTACATATTATATATTATGTATTATATATTGTACATTATGCATTATATATTATATATTATACATTATGCATTATATATTATATATTATATATTATATATTATATATTATATATTAGACTTCTCTTTTCCTGGGATGGTAGATTGAAATTGTCATGGATAGAGATGAAAAAGAACTTGAGGAATTGCAATCCAAGTGGTGGTATCAGCTTTTTGTAAATGCTAAGTTTTTTTCAGACTTAAGCCAAAGTATTTGGGAGGTTATATATCTATTTTCAGCATTCAGTGCTTAAAGTGAGTGGGGGACATAACCTTAAATTTAAACCTCCTCTTGCCAGTTCAATAGAATTACAGGTGAAATGGTTCTAATTTCACCTTTTTATACTACTCAATTTAATGAATACCAAGGTGGGGGAAGTATATCAAATTATTTCAGGTGAAAAGTGATACATGCACTTACTCATTTGGTTCTCTCCAGATTTGGAATTAAATACTTTACCACTTATTACATGATTCATAAATCTTTGTTGAAGGGAAGTGCAACTGATTCATAATCTTACGATTCTGATGCTTTTGATAATTTGAAAATGACTATTATAGAAATATTTAAAACTCCATTTCCAAATCTGGCTAGTTTATGTTACCATCGACTTGTTCCTCTGTTATGTAATTAGTTCTGTGACTAAAAAAACAGCCTGAAATTTACTGTCCGGTGAAATGGATAAGTTCTGGATACCTATTAATTGTAGAACTTGAAGTGTAGATATTTAGTTATTGGACTTACCAGCGCTGGCGAGAAGAGCCGGCCACGCAGCCTCTTGCTGCTCAGCTGCTCAGTACGAACCGCATTTGACCATGCAGTTTGTCTAATCCAGTCAAAAGGTCAATTGTCCCAAACAGACCCTACTCAGCTGTGCAGCACTTGGAGTACACCAGGGTACTCAGTGGCTCCAGGGACTCTGCCAGCGATGAAACCTGCTACTGCTGAGGCGGGGGAGCCCCCAGGCTTGGTGGAGGAGCAAGGAAGAATGGCACTGAGAAAAAAATGGACAGGCATCTGGGAATTCTTGCTTTTTCCTTCTGCTCCCCTGGTTGCTCTCCGCCTAAGGGTGGCCGCTTCAGATGAGTTCCCTGAAGGCCATCTTCTTCAGTCCTGTTGGACATCAGTGTTTCTGGAGCTGTCAAGCAAGAGTGTTAGACTCTAGACACAGAATTTTAGAAAGCTCTCAAGAAACAAGCTCTGTTGTACTTCCAAAATAAGATGCACAAAATTTTGTGGAATTCTGATACTGTTTTTTGTTTAAATTAGCATGTTATCAGTTTCCTCTTTTTTTCCCCCTGTGATAACTGGAACCCGTATTCTTTCCTGAAAGGTGGAATTTTAAGAGGTATCTTTTTAAGGTAATATGGATGATGTTGAAGTATTATATTAGTCACTGTTTGTCCACCAGGAAAAATGCTATCAGAAGAAATTATTCTTATTTAAATGAAGGTTTTTTTCATGCTGTCACAGCTCTATTTTCTGTATCAGCTGCCTTCATGTATAATAGTAAAAATAATACAGGCTTATAAGTGATGATACTATTAAAGCAGAATACCAAATTTTGATATATGCTGTACATACCCAGCAACACTTCTGCAGGGTTGTACTGCATAATATTAATAAGATTCATATGCTTATTTTTAATCTGTTTGTATGGAATAGGAAGCTAGTATAGCGAGCTTTGGTGAAAATGGCATAAATGCTGGAAGAGTTTAATGGGAATTTGTAAATAATGCTAGGTTCAAAGCCTAGTCTTTTTTTTTCAGTCTTGGGGTTGATGGAGATTGGGTTATAGAAATACAGGATTTTTTTAGAATAGGATTTTTTTAACACCAGCCTTTTTTATTTTCTGTTGTGAATTTTTTTAAAACAATTTTGCAGTATAGAGAAATACTAAAGTAATCATGACAATGAAAGTGATATGGAGAAATAGTGTGAAATGGGGACAATGGACATCGATTGTGATTGTATATGTCTGCTCAAGGAATGTGGGTATGGTGACTAGTCATGGGTGCAGTGTCTGGTCACATAGGCACACAGCTTTGAGGAGAAAACTACAGTTTTGAGGAGACGCCTGCCCTTCTTCCTCTAACAAAGGGGAGACGGGGAGACGCCTGCCCTTCTTCCTCTAACAAAGGGGCTATTTAAAAGAGAATGAGAGAAGATGAGAGACATTCAAATGCTATCTAGAGGGAGGGAGTGCTAAGTCTCCTTGCTGAAGAAGATCAGATGGTCACAAGGACATGAATCACCTACAAACCTGCAAGACCACCACATTCCAGGAAACGGACTGATAAGCTAATTAACATACGAAGCGGGGTTTAGGTAACAAATACGTATAGGCGCTAATTGAATATTCATTTGTTTCATTGTATAAATGTGAGATGGTTCGTCACTTCGGAGATGCACGCTTGTGGAGGAGCGATCCCCCGTGCATCTGCGCGCAATAAACATACCTACTTTATAACTTTCGAGTTATAGAGTCTAATTCCACAGGTCAGTTTTGGCGAGCCAGCCAGGAGGATTTCTGCTCGGCTGAGGGACCAGCTGCGGAGCGGACGCTCCTAGGCGCGCCCCGGGAGATTTCCTCGGAGGAGCCTCCTCTTCTCAGCTGTTCACCCGGGAGCAGAAGAGAACCCCTGGATCCGCGGATAAAACGGTATGTTTAGTAACGGGGCGGCTGGTGAGACGCACGGAGACGTCCGGCGCGCAGCGTAGTCCCCAGGAGGAAAGGTACCTTGGGAGGGGGTTTGCTGACCAAGGGGTGGCCGCTAGCGATCTTGAGGGCAGATCGAGCAAACCCGAGGTTACTGCCATTCCTAAAAGCCCGGAGGCCTCGTGACGGAAAGCGGCGGGCGGGACGGAATAAGGCGGAATCTCACAGGAACAAGAGGAACCTCTTAGCAAAAGTAAAAGGGAAACTTTTGCGTAGGAAAAAGAAAAAGGGGGAAGCTAAAAACTTCCATTGGGTTGTCTCAAGAATTGGGGAATTCCTAAAATGTAACAACTGAAATAGCGCTCTGTGTCTTGTTTGTTCTATGTGTTGTCTTGTTACATGTTCAAAACTTGGAGTTATGAAATGTATGTTGAAAAATAATAATATTCTGGTAATTCGTGGCAAATAGCGGAAAACTTAACACTCTGCTTAAGACCAGGAAAAATGTGGTTTTTTGTTTGTTGTTTGTTTTTTGGCAATTGTTCATTGAAATGCATACTTTGTGAACTGTCAGTGTTCCTAAAATTTGTACATAAGTGCACGGTACCATATAACATACTGCTTGTGTGACTGAGGGCTGCCCGGAGAGTGTGAATGGTGTGATTGAGATGCGCATTTTGATTTTCCGTGTATAGCTTAATTATTTTGACTGAGTGTGAGTGCAAGAGTGCTTGAGACACGCGTTTGAGTGCAATACGAGTAAGGAGCTCTATCCGCGTTTCCGACCTTGGGTGGCTAAGGCGGCCGGAGAAAAACAAAGTAATTAAAATTGTAAAATGGGAAATGGAAGGAGTAAGCCCTGTGAAAAATCGCCCTTGGGTTGTATATTAAAACATTGGAGGGATATTGTAGGACATGGTGGTACCGAAAATAGAAGGAAATTGATTAAATATTGTAATCAGTGGTGGCTTTTGTATAAATTGGGGAGTGATGCGAAATGGCCTCAGGAGGGAGGAATGTTAGATTATAACACTCTCCTGCAATTAATGTTGTTTCTGAGGAGAGAGGGAAAATGGGACGAAGTATCGTATACAGACATGTTCTTCGTCCTCCAGGAAAAACCTGAGTGGCAAAAGGACTGTGGATTAGTACCCCCTCGGGATCCTATGGTACTAACACTAGAAAGAGTGCGGGATTAACATCACCTGATCTTTGATTATGGCTCTAGAAAAGGATGGAAAAAACCCTAAGACGTAAACTAGAAAGATGTTCTTGTTGAAATTTTTGTGTTAAAAGCTCAGGTTGCAGTTCCTTCTGTGGAGCAACCAGAATGAAACACGTTGTAAGATATAAAAACTTGTACTAATGTATGTAAAACCTGAGGGGGGTGGAGAATCAAAGACCTTGTGAAAGTGTTAAAGTATTGGGGTGAGTTTGTACAAACCCCCGTACCCCCTCGAAGGTGCGACTGAGTCATGCTGGATGCACGGCAGGGTGTTTGCTGTTTGCCTGCGAAGGCTGATATGTAAGAACACAGACTTAAAGCAACAAGTAGCAGATTTGCATTCAGGGTAAGAAAGAGTTAAAGCAGAAGTGCTGCTGCAGAGGCAGGCCTGTGTAACCTGCAGAGCAGGAAGAGCATCTCCTGCCCCGAATCCTCCTGATGGTGGGGAGGAGGGGATTGCTGTTGCTGACAATTGAGCAGAAGGACCTGACAATGTCACCCCAATTGCTGCAGCATTTGCAGTACAACAGGACCCATAACTGCCCTTTAGGGCAGGGAATGGGTATGAGGTGGAATTTTAGTGAATACGAAACCAACTTATTTGTTGAACTTCAGTAAAAAAATAATTATTTGTTACAGTTGTGGGAGCTGCTGGCCACCAGGAAAACATCCTGAAACCTTTAAAGTACAAACTAAGAAAACAAACAAGAATGCCAAATTCCCCAAAGGCCCTTCTTGGTAGGGACTTATTAGAACAATTGGAGGCAACAATCAAATTTAAAAAAGGGGAAGTTGCTCTGGAAGTAAATGATCACCAATACATACAGGTTATTGAGCCTATCTTTGGCCAGTACTCCTATAAAAAGGGAAATTGATACCAGAATTATTGATCAGGTATATCCCGGAGTATGGGCAATTGACATACTGGGACGTGCCAAGAATGCATCACCTGTTATAGTAAAATTAAAGGAAGGACAGAGTGCGATAAGAATTAAACAATACCCGCTGAAAAGGGAAGATAGGGAAGGAATTCGTCCAAACATAGAGCGATTCATAGAATTAAAACTACTAAAAGAATGTGAGTCAGAATTTAACACACCTATCCTCCCAGTTAAAAAAAAAACCTGATGGGTCTTATAGGATAGTTCAAGATTTAAGGGCCATTAACAAAATAACAGAGGATCTGTATCCTGTAGTAGCTAACCCCTATACCTTACTAACCACCTTGACACCTGACCTACTTGGTTCACAGTTTTAGACTTAAAAGATGCCTTCTTTTGCCTCCCTCTCCATGAAGCCAGCCAAAGAATTTTTGCTTTTGAATGGGAAAATCCCAGAAGCGGTCGAAAGACCCAGCTCACATGGACGGTGTTGCCACAGGGGTTTAAAATAGCCCCACAATTTTTGGAAACCAATTAGCAAAGGATTTGGAGTTATGGGAACCACCGTCAGGAGAAGGGAAAGTGTTACAATATGTAGACGATCTTCTTATTGCAACCAGAACCGAAGAATCTTGTATTATTTGGACTGTGAGCCTGCTGAACTTTCTGGGACTACAAGGATATCGGGTTTCTAAGAAGAAGGCACAGGTGGTGTTACAACAAGTCACATACCTAGGGTACGAGATCAGTGCCGGACAACGGGTCCTAGGGAAGGCCCGAAAAGAAGCCATATGCCAAGCCCCCCGGGCCACGAACTGTAAAGGAACTGCAGACATTTCTGGGAATGACAGGATGGTGCAGGCTTTGGATATGTAATTATGGCTTGCTTGTTAAACCATTATATTCCCTGATAGCAGCTAATCAGAAGGATCTTCAGTGGGATGCTGAATCAGACAGAGCTTTCCATGAACTGAAGAAAGCCTTAATGTCGGCACCAGCACTAGGACTTCCTGATGTGAGTAAGCCATTTTTCTTATTTTCCCATGAGAAACAGGGAATGGCATTAGGAATACTGGCACAAGATTTGGGACCATACAGACGGGCAGTGGCATACTTCTCTAAACAGCTGGATGCCACTGCAAAAGGGTGGCCTGGTTGCCTGAGAGCAGTAGCAGCTGTCATCCTAAACATCCAGGAGGCCCGGAAGTTTACCTTGGGCCAGAAAATGACTGTCTTAGTATCCCACACAGTGTCTGCAGTCCTTGAAACAAAAGGGGGGCATTGGCTCTCCCCACAGAGATTCCTAAAATACCAGGCCATAATGGTGGAACAAGATGATGTTGAGATCGTGACTACAAACATCGTCAATCCGGCCTCATTTCTTAATGGGAATGTTGGCGAATCAGTCGATCATGACTGTCTAGAAACAATCGAAGCCACTTATTCTAGTAGGACAGATCTCAAGGATGTTCCTATTAATGGAGCTGAACATTGGTTCACGGATGGGAGCAGCTATATGCTGAATGGAAAGCGACATTCCGGATATGCTGTTACAACCTCTGAAGAAGTGATAGAATCGGGACCGCTACCAGCTGACACTTCGGCACAGAAGGCTGAAATCATAGCCCTTACTCGAGCTCTGGAGAGAGCTCAGGGAAAACCTATAAATATTTGGACTGATTCTAAATATGCCTTTGGAGTGGTACATGCTCATGGAGCAATATGGGAAGAAAGGGGACTGTTAAACTCCCAAGGAAAAATCATCAAACATGCGGAAGAAATTTTGAAACTCCTAAATGCGGTCCAGCTTCCTGAAAGGGTGGCAATTATGCACATCAAGGCACACCAGAAAGTGAGCACAGAATTAGAAAGAGGAAATGAACTGGCGGACAGGGAAGCAAAACAGGCAGCCAGAAAAGCAATCAAGGTAGAGGGTGCGCTAATACCCGATGGACAAATATCTCCAGAAGGTAAACCAGACTATACTAAAGAAGATTGCAAACTGATTTCTGACCTAGAGGGATCATATAATGAGGAAGGGTGGGCTGTAATCTCACATGGGAGAATAGTGATTCCTTCCTACATGGTATGGTCAGTAGTTTGGGAAGAACATAGAAAAAGGCACTGGGGGGCAGAAGCTCTATATAAGGATCTCACTAAAAACATAATAGCACTAAATTTGTATACTCCTATTAGACAAGTAACCCAACAAAGTGATCTTTGTCTCCAGACTAATCCTAAGATTACCAAGGGGCCAAAGTTGGGAAAAATTGGGAAAGGAAATGTTCCAGGGCAACATTGGCAGATTGATTTCTCAGAACTTCCTAAAAAAGGGGGGTATCGATATTTATTGGTACTAACAGATACCTTTTCAGGTTGGCCAGAAGCCTTCCCATGCAGAACTGCTAAAGCCCGGGAAGTGACCAAAATACTACTCCAAGAGATAATACCTAGGTTTGGAGTCCCAGCGGTAATGCCCTCGGATAGAGGACCACATTTTGTGTCCAGAATAGTACAACAGATCAGCCACCATCTAGGAATAGATTGGCAATTACATACCCCATACCGACCACAATCGAGTGGCCAGGTAGAAAAGATGAATCATCTAATCAAACAACAGATTGTCAAGTTAGGCCAAGAAACAAATCTAACTTGGCCCCAGTCTTTGCCATTAGCTCTTACATAAATTCAAACTAGACCAAGAGCAAAAGAGGGGCTTAGCCCATTTGAAATTTTATATGGACGACCCTATGGGGTACAAAAGGTGACGTCTTCACAGATTGGTGAAGAAACAATGACTTCCTATATGGTGGCACTAAACAAACAATTAATAAGAATTGAGAAGCATGTGATGGGAACACGCAGTAGGGGTCTGGATGGACCTGTTCACGATATATGACCAGGGGACTATGTATACGTTAAGTGTTTTACAGATAAAACCCTGGAACCACAGTGGACCGGACCTTTTCAAGTCCTACTCACCACCTACACTGCAATCAAGGTTGAGGGACAGAATTCTTGGATTCACCATACCCAGATCAGTAAAGCCCCTGCAACTTCGTGGAAAGTAACCCCAGATAAAAAAGAACTGAAACTCAAATTTACTCGGACAAATGGGAACAATGTGGGTGGCAAGTAAATGAACCTGAGCGGTTGTGGATCCACCATATGGGAAGGGCACCACAACAAACAATATAGAACAATAGAGTCTGGGACTGAGCCAGTGGCCAGTCTTGCCCAACTTGTTATCAGTAAGCCCCAACTCAAACAAAGATTTTTTTGATCAAAACAGATTTTATATGTATATATGAGGAACGTTTAGATTCTTAAAATGATCAATAGTAGGTTTAAACCATTTGTGGTTTTTTGTACCCTCTCTCTTGCCTACAACCAAGAGCCTGATAACTGGCCTTGGAATCATGCCCAGAAAAAACACACTGGAATAATGGGAAAGGTGGACTCAAAGACGAAACTAGCTATGGTGGTTTTTTCTGAAAATGAGGTGTACCAAAGGAATCAATGGGATCGGGAGGATGTACGCAAAGTCGACCGATTATGGGGAAAATTAGGAGATAGGATAAAAGTAGGGTGTCAAACATATAAGGAAAAAGATAACACCAAGATTTCAGGAGACACCCTGATTAATGTCAGAAAGGTAGATAAGGAATTTACCCTTCTAAATACAACCATGTGCTTTAATTCACGGGAATGTTGGCACAATTTTACCTTAACCGAGCCCATCTTTATAATATGCCTAGGAAAATATCCTTTTGAACATAGAACATGGGCCAGAAAGATAGATGACAAGTGGCAAACAGTAGATTTAGAATCTTGTATTATGCGAGAACAGCAGGGCTTCCTCTGTGAAAGCAATACTATAATGGCTCAGGATACTTGTTTAGATACAGATCAGAAAATATGTCATTTCGAGGCCAGACCAAATGCAAACTTGAAAACAGTAATTATATATGCAGGGAAGGGATGTGCGTGTTTGAGAACTAAGTGTAACACAATAACCGTAGATGGGGAGGTAAAGGAGACTGCACAATATTCAAATTATTGTATTTGTTATTTTACTACTATAACAGGATGCGATTTTAGTTACTCAGCCCCAGTAGTGTCTCATCAATTCTTAAAATCTAACTTTACCCTATCACAGATGATAATTCCTACCCCCATAGGACTAAATATAAGCAGTATAAAAGAACTATTAAAACATGCAGATTTACAACGTATACTGGAAGAAACCAAAGAAAAGGGACACAAAACTCTTCTTATGATCCATCATGATGTAGAGGGGATCAAGAAAGTTTTAAAAAAAAAAAAAAAAAAAACAGGTAGAACAGGATGGAAACCATAATTGGTGGAATACTCTCTTTGGCTGGTCACCTTCTGCAACAGGAATTCTTAACACTATGGTACACCCCATTGTGATCTTATTGATCAGTTGAGGAATTTCCTTAATACTAACCATTATGTTATATTTGTGGGTTTGGAGAATGTTTAAAAGGGTAACACTTATGTATGATGCTTTATATCATTCGGGAAGACTGCTTAAGTAAAAGAATTTACTTAGTTTGATAGAAAAGGGGGGATTGATATGGAGAAATAGTGTGAAATGGGGACAATGGACATCGATTGTGATTGTATATGTCTGCTCAAGGAAAGTGGGTATGGTGATTAGCCATGGGTGCGGTGCCTGGTCACATAGGCACACAGCTTTGAGGAGACGCCTACAGTTTTGAGGAGACACCTGACCTTCTTCCTCTAACAAAGGGGAGACGGGGAGACGCCTGCCCTTCTTTCTCTAACAAAGGGGCTATTTAAAAGAGAATGAGAGAAGATGAGAGACATTCAAATGCTATCTAGAGGGAGGGAGTGCTAAGTCTCCTTGCTGGAGAAGATTGGATGGTCACAAGGACATGAATCACCTTTCCTTGCTGAAGAAGATCGGATGGTCACAAGAACATGAATCACCTACAAACCTGCAAGACCACCACATTCCAGGAAACGGACTGATAAGCTAATTAACATACGATGCGGGGTTTAGGTAACAAATACGTATAGGCGCTAATTGAATATTCATTTGTTTCATTGTATAAATGTGGGATGGTTCATCACTTCGGGTATGCACGCTTGTGGAGGAGCGATCCCCCGTGCATCTGCGCGCAATAAACATACCTACTTTATAACTTTCGAGTTATAGAGTCTAATTCCGTACGTCAAAAGTACCGTATTTCTTTAAAGGACTTCTTTTTAATAGTCAGTGCTTCTCAGGGTAGGAATTGTGCATGTCTGCATTGCTGAATAGCATCTAGCATGGTAAGGCTTTAACTGGGGTTTATTTATACTCTTGCAGTATGAATAAAAACTATGTAAAAAGCTCCAATGTAAAAATGGTTATACTGATGAATTGGTTAGGCGGCTTTCCAAAATGGAGGTTTATTAGTATTACTCAATTAATAGGCACTTAGCTTTGTTTATTTACATTGCATGGCTTCTTTATTCAAGCAAGATTTATTCCTTAATGTTGGATTAAATCTGCACTTAGGCTCATTTTTATATTTAAAGAATTATTGGCCTTATCATCAAGCTTTAGGAGAAGGCAAATCATACAGGTTTTTTGAGCTTGTTTATGGTGCCACTTGTTACTTGTCTTTCTACTCCACACCAATGTTCACATTATAGGTAGATAATTTTTTTACCTCTTAATTTTATACCCTAATACAGACATTTCCAACAAAACCTGTAGCTGTACAGTAGTTCTAATTGTCTGTTATTCATCTTTTCCTTCTTGTGAAGGAGTTGATACTATTATCAGTAACACACTCCAGGAGTAAGTGGATAGTAGTTTTACAACAGTGTATCTGTTTCTCTGACTAGTCACCTAAAGATCTGTCCCTTTCTGTGCCATTCTTACCTTTCCCTTCCCTGCCTCAGGAATGTTGCAAGTTAAATGTTCTAGTATGAGAGTTACCTGATCTGGTTTTAGAAGTTAAAATTAAAAGCATGTGCTGCTATGTTGTGTCTAGAAATTAACAGCAAGATTTAGGTTTTAAAGCAGAGAAATACTGTGCTTAGTTCTCAGAAATATCGACAAACTTGCTTCTGTATTTTTCATTAAGTATATTTAAACATTATATGATCTGTCTTTTTATGGCCTGTCCCAAAATTGTTTGAGGATCTTCAAAAGCTATTTAAAGTAGAAGAGGGGTGGTAGAAGGTGCTTTTAAAGTATAAAGATCCTGAAGTATTGTGGGTAGGAAGGTTAAAGTAAATTAGGTACAAAACAAATGGATCTTTGTGGTTCTTCCTGCATAATGGTTTTCCATGACAATTTGCAAGTGACACATTCACAGAAAAGCACCTTGAACGTGTGCCACTTATAATAAAGAGGCAACATTAATGTCCAAGATGTAAAGTATGAGAGTGTTCCTGTTTACTCCTGTCTCTGCTTAGAACAGTTTTCTACTTAGTCTTCCTTTGTATTTTAAGTTTCTTTCTATACAATGTCTTCAGAATGCTTGTAGCATTTAAACACATTTAAAATGTAAATACATTTAAGTTCCTTGTTACACTTCACAGGATTGTCTTGTGTTTGCTGCTAATAAAAAAGTGTTAAAACAAAAGAAACAAAACCAAAAACCTTCTGAGGAAAATTTTTCATGGATTAAGGTTTTGTATAATGACTTTACATGTAGAACTAAATCATTTAAGCATAAAAGTGATGTCTGCTTTTTAGTTGTTTTTATGTAACCTGAAGATGTATTGCAGTATGCTGAACAAGTGTTGCAATTCAAACTCGGATATAAAATTTGCAAGTGAAATTTTTCTAGAGTAAAGAAAGAAAAATTGTACTGCAGTGACTCAGATTTTTACAGGGTACTAACCTTTTTCAAGATTGCAAGTAATATATTTGAATTAAACTTTTGTTCCTCCTTCAGATTGCTTTGTGGAGGTGAAGAGGGATATTTTAAACGCATGCGGTGTGTGACTGCTGATTTATATGTGTACATACAATTGTGTTTTGGAATGTCTTCAGTAAAGCAATTTTTACAAATGGAAGTAAATCAGTTTTATCTGGAACAATTCTATATTAAAATTTTTAAAACAGCACTCATAGATTTGATGTTATCTTTAGGAAATACACAGGCATAAAGTCATCAAACAATATGTTCTTGTGTCCTGATGTTTTTCCATATGATAATACTGAAACATGTCAGCTTCATTTGTTGCAGGAAACAGAGGGCTTGAAGGAACAGAGCACCGAAAGCAAAATCCCATCCCATAACTCTTCAAACTTACTTTCTCCTCTCTCATCCCCACCCCGCAATCATATTTCCTGGAGTTCCCATCCATATTTGCATTCTTCTGGTCTCTCTGTTCTTTTTTCTGAATCATACTTCTGGTTTTTTGTAGAGGAAGAGAACTGTTGAGAAAATGCCAAATAAGCAAAACTACTGTTTGTTGCCCTTGCAGTTCCTTCAACAGCCTTCAAAGTACTGAAGATTTCTTGGTTAAGAAGTGTTATACTACAAGGTTTATCAGCTGTGCAGTGTTCCCTGGCCAAGTTGGGAAAGGGTTTGTCAGAGGACTACATACTCTGCTTTATTTTATCTCAAAAGAAAAGTAGCTCTTCCTTGGTACCATATTTGAACTGCCCAAACTGGTTTGGGAATGGTAGACTAGTGTGATGCTTAACTCTCCTCAAATGCTGCACAGCCTGGCTTCTGTTCCCATTTGATGTCTGCAGCTGGACGCTGAGTGTAGTCTTTCAGCTTCCAATGCTACTCATTTCCTTACTCCTTCCATATGTAAATAGCAATTGTATGGGTTCTATTCTCTTGTTTTCCCTTTTCAGTTTGATGATTGTACAATCCTTTTAAGGCGCTGTTGAAGGAAAAGAGTCTCTTATGGAGCCATCCAGCAACATGACTTGGTTATTTGGTACCATCAGAGACAGCTGAAATATGACTGAAACACATTTTGCAAGTAAAAAGTGACACTGTGGTCGGTGGAGGAATTTTGAAGAACAGTGTCCTAAATTTGTCTCCTCTGGAGGTTACAAGTCCACAATTACTTACTTAGACTATTAACAAAACATATTCTTGGATTAATTTATCTGATCTAGTGACATATGTAAGATCATATCTAGTTGACTAGGGAGAGTTGTGGTAGGTCATAGTGATCCTCTCATTCCTACTTCATCGCTTCTCAGCTTAACTGTGGCAGTTCAGTGTATGTGGCATGAAGTTACCAGCATTAAAGAAACGTCGGTTCTGTCATAGGTGTCCTGCTGTAGCACACTGAGTATCTATACAGAAATGATGATCTGTCTCCATCTATGTGGAGTCTAGAGAACATCTCTTCCAGAAACCACTTGAGAATTCTTCAGCGCCTGGTCCAACACTCCCAGTCTGTTGACCTTTACTTCTTAAAGAGATAAACATACAGCAGTGTGTATGCGTGAGATTATACACATGTGTAAACACACATTAGGTTATTTTTTTTAAAGAAAGGAAACCTGGTGGTGTGTGATCAATGTACTTGGATGCATATGCTTCTTTTGAGGGTGAAAGGTATTAGGTGTGTTTTTTAATGATGATTACTACAAGCCTAGTTTAAGAGCTTGCATTAACTAGAATTCCTGGAACTCTTCAGCCATTTTACAGAGACTGGCATGTACTCAGCCTCTG
This sequence comes from Falco punctatus, assembly GCF_963210335.1. Classification (NCBI taxonomy): domain Eukaryota; kingdom Metazoa; phylum Chordata; class Aves; order Falconiformes; family Falconidae; genus Falco; species Falco punctatus. The sequence goes on from NC_137597.1 coordinate 619,101, forward strand.
TCAGGTGTAAATTCAGCATATGCAAGTGATGCAGCTGGTAACCTCCAGCACGCCTGCTACTAGAGATTTTTCACTTACTGATGTTTGCCTAGAGTCTAAAAATCTACATGACTAAAAATGTATGTTTTCAAATATGCTAGCCTATGATGTAACCTAGAAGTCACCATTATCACCTAAATCATACCTGATTTAATCTGCTCATTAGCTGCGTTTTCTTGCTCAGAATCTCTCACTGTCTTCATTTCCATCAAAACAGGCAGTTGAGTGGGAAACCTGGGACTCCAGTGTCTGCTTATTTTTACCAAAGGAACTTCTGTCATTTCATAAAAACTCTCATTTTTTGATTCAAGTACAGTTTTATTTCTCTTACTTATAACACTTATGTGTGTTTCTAAAACAGTGTATGTAGATTTGGAGAACAGGAGGAGAAGGGACGAGAAGAGGTCACCTGCTCTATACACCAGCCTAAGGACAGGCTTATCTCTCTACATGGGTGCCAATATTTTCTGTTAAAACCTCTATGATTAAGGTTTTAAAACAGCCCCGGTCAACACCACTTGCAATACTTTACTGTCCTTACTACTAAAAAGGATTCCATAAAGGCTGAGTATCTTGTTTTGATATCTTCAGTACCTAATACAAATTTCCCTTAAGCTTATTAGTTGTCCTATCCACTGTGGACATGAAAATTGCTCTAATTTTATGCAGCAACCTTTTGCACATGTGGTACACATTTGCACATCACATCTCTCTCTAATTTTTTCCTTTCTTCAGATAAACTGGTTAAATTCAATTTATTTATTTATTCCTAAAGCTAGAAACCATGATCACCACTCCTGGTATTTCCCCTACCTCTATTTTGCTCAGAACTTTCTTGAAGGATAGAGCCCAAAACTATACTGGGCTTCTTTTCTAAAGCTGCTTTATAATATTGTTTACACAGATATCACAGTCAACTCGTCTAATAATTCCTCTAGAGCCTGTGAGACTCTATGCCTCTGCTGAACTTTGTTCCAGTCTCAAAACAAGCTGTGCAGTGACACCATCTGGTTTGGTTTTGCCTATATAGTTCTTCTGCATTTAAATTGCTGTTTCAACCTAATTCAGTTTAAGCTGCTTTATAAAAACTCTCTCCTTTCCTTGTAATAGCTTTGTGTCCTCATTCGGTGCTGCCCACACAGGACTTCTCCTGTTTTCAGGAATAGAGTTGGCGTTTCTCCCACACGAAAAGTTTGTGGGGAGGGGGCAGTATATGTTATCAAACTAATTAATTTTGAAAACGCAGACAAGCTTTTTGGTACAAAAGACCTTTAGTTCTGAAATAGCTGAAAAGTTTGAAGATAAACCTGGGTTCAGAGCAGTCATTCTGACTTGAACATAATTAATTTAGTTTAAGAGAGTCTTTCTGCTGCTGAAGTTTGAAATTATGAATAGAAGAACCATGACAAGTATTTTTTCCCTTTTTTGTTATGATTCACTTGGAGATTCTCCATGATCGTGGTTTGTTTGGAAAAGCCTTGAAAACAATTCATTAATGCAATAAACATAAAGGACAAATCAGAGACAGGGCAGCTGTCTTCTCCTTTTTGATGTTCCAGCATAGGCACTAGAAATGGGTAAACTCTTGCTGAATGAGGAATGGGTGAGCTGCAGTTGCTTGTATTGTCTGTGACAACCATGAAATACTACATTCTTGAAATACAAATGCGAAAATCTGGTAATTCATTTCTTTTTTTCTCTATAAACCGACACCTTCCTACTGAAGTTCATCATTTTCATATTGACCATCTTTGTGATGATAGAACCATGAACTTGACCTGTCTTTGCCGTGTTTGATCACACAGTCTTATGATTGGATGAGAAGAAAAATCACGGTTACCTCAGTCATAACCAGTGAGGATTAATGAAAGGGGAAAAGATCAGGTTATTGTATTTTCTTGAAGAGAAAACTTGGGTCGTTCTCTGCTTTCTGTTGCAATACAAAGATGCCAGGAAAAAAAAAATCTCGGGAGAGGTGGAGAGAGGAAAACTTACAGCTCATGCAGTTGGTAGGACAGCTTGACCTACATACCACTGAATACTCCATTTGAAAACTCAGGAGAACCATCTATTGCTAGAATTCACAGTTATAGTAGCTGAAATACTTCTGTATTTTGTGACTCTGAAAATTATAAAATAATTCTTGAACATAAACCAGAATTTAGCTGAGAGAAGGAAAGATTTACATAGTTAATTTACTACTTCCGTTTATGATACCTGCTTGTATATCTTTTAGCTATGTAAGGGTACCAGAATGGATTTGATTTTTACATAGCAGCTGGGGGGGAGGCAGCGGTCTGTTTTGCCAGAACATATTTTTCATTGGTAAAGCTGCTCTGCTCAATGAGAGACTATCACCAGAACTGTCCATTGTGCTGTTTTTTTTAAAGTGATTTATTAATCAAAGATGTACTGTCTGGCAATTTTTTTATAGTTATGTGTTGAATGCAGCAAGTGCTTTTGGACAAAAAAGGAACAAGAATATTTTTTCATTCTCCATTTTATTTTCAAGACTAGAATTCTTCAAAGCAAATTTTGGTATTTTTAATTTCAAATCAACATTTTCAGAGCAAATTAAGGTGTGTAAAATTAAGCAAACAGGAAAGCAAAACTGTCTGCAGTAGTTTGCTGCTTTTCTTGGTGTGGTTTTGGCTTTGGGTAGACTCAGAACTGTTTGGGTTTGGTTTGTATTGTTCTCTACCTCTTACTTTCCCCCAGACATACTCATTGAGCTTGGACAATCAGTGACTCATACTGCTCAAAGGCTGTTGTCTTACGCAAACAGCTTCTTTCTTACAGACTTCCATGAAACTCAATTTTATCTTTTTTTCTTTGTCGGTAATCCAGATTAAAAGGTTAACAGGAACTGTAGAGTTACATATAGTTTTACAAGCAAGAACTTAAATAGTTAGGCATACTGACTTCAAGGGTGAAGTCAGGATAAAAAAAAAAAAGTAAACCAAATAATACTGTGGCTAAGAGATGAAAAACATATTACTGTTACTGCATTTGTGAAAATGGTAGCAATTTTATTGGTAAGTAATATTTTTTTCTCAAAGTGACTACAATTGAATGTGATTTACAGAAATGAGCTGTGGTGTTTTGTTGGGGTTTTTTCCCCCTTTTCCCTATTAGTGGGCAGGAAAGAATCAAAGTGCAGGGAGTTTTTTATTGCTGCATTTGAGTATGGTCTTTTTGAACAACCTGCCCGCCAAGTTTGTTAGGAATCTTACTTAGATGGCACTGTTTGCTACACTTGCTAATAAAATATTGCCAAATAATAGCTTGAAATTTGTAGGTGAAGTTGCACAGATAGCTGAGCTGATTTAACAGCTCAACAGTGCCAAACAAAAATCTTCCTTTTTTCTACCTGTGTGCCTTCCACTTCCCCTTGTATAAGCTTCACTCAGAATGCTCTAAGATGCTGCAGCTCACTAAACTATTAGACCAAAGAAAAGTTCTTTGCCAGATTGTGGAGCTGGATCAGCTTAGCGGAAGGGCTAAAGAGCACCAAAAATGGCTTAATACTGGGAGGGATCATGGAACTAAAAGTTGGTGCATGGGGACGAAGGAGGGGTTTAGGTTTTGAAGAGGATCTGATTCTTCATCCTTTAGTGGACCTGAGCTATTAAGTTGGCTCCAAGGTATGTAATTCTACCATTTGAGAAGCTGAATTGTACAACATGTTTTTCAGGAAAAAATGTTGTGCCCAGAAGTTGTAGTAAATTCTTCTGAGTCCCTATCATGTGTCCGCCTGCCCCCCAGTCAAAACTAAATGCATGATTTGAGTAGATCTGTCCTCTTTAAGACTATACATATTTTCTTCTGATATGTTTCTGTTATTTTTTTAGAAAGTCTTGTCTTTTTTGTTGTTGTTGTTGTTTGAATTGCTGATGCAGTAGCTACCAGACGGTGGAAGATGACCTCACCAAAAGCCAAGAAAGGCACAGCATCCAGAAGGGGAGTCCAGAAGTAAATTATAGATGGAACAACAGATTAAATTGCTCTTTGGCTTACCTCTGGGTTGTCTTTTTTCAGTTTTTTTTTCAGTTACTGTAGCACTGGAATCTATTTCATTCCTTTTAAAGTGATAATCCTGATAAAGTGATAAAGTGATAAAGTGATGAATCCTGAAATGATGTTTGTACCTGTTTTGAAGAATACATGTTTTATTAAAATAGATGTTTATTAAATAACCATTTTATTAAAATATTTGCACAATTTATGAATACTTCAATACAAATGCAAAGTTTTGCCAACTTTGAAGTGAGGATGTGTTTTCTTTATATACACAAATTCATATCTTAAAGGCAAACTAAAGTGCTTTTTTCTGCTTTATAATGTAGAAATAAAGCTTCATTTACTTTTGTTGTGGGTACTTTATAAAGAACAGTGGTGTTGCATCTGATTTCTTCTAATTTTGAGTAAGTCCTATTGAGGGCCACTTAGATGTACACCAAGAGGAAGTCTGAAATGGTAGAGACACCTTTTAAATATTTTTCAAGTGTTTGAATTAAAAAAAGAGAATGTAAGACAAAAATCACATCCTTGCATTCCAGTTTGTTTACAAAATATGTTTAAACAATTATTTGGAGAACAGGTAGTGAGTGAATGTTAGTTATTTTTTTCATAGTATTTGTGTTTGTGTCACTTTTCTAATTATTCAGATTTTCTCTGGAAAGGAGGAGACCAGAATTTCAGACATAGGGCCCAGGGCAAAGAAGAAAACAAACCAAAACCCAAGGTCCATTCTCAACCGCCCCCTCAGGTTTTCTTTTTATGTTAGTGAAAAGCTGTAATTATTAATAATTTTGTAAAGTGTCTAGTTCCAGTGGAAGCTTGACTCACATGTGCTTCTCATAACAAAATAATGGTTTACCTTTTTTTCATAGTTGAGAAGCATGTAACCTTCCATAACCTTTCTTAAAAGTACTTCCTTGCCTGGCTTTGAGTCTTGTTTTCAGAGCTGTAAGTAAAAAAATGCAGTGTTTAATTTTGGTGTGAAATACCACTACTTTACATTTAGATACTGAAAAAAAAAACCAAACCAGTTAGGGCATGAACATTATTCTTATCAGGGAGAGTGCTTTATGAAGCTTGGCAAACCAAAACGAATGCATATGAGCCAGTGGGTGGTGTATTTGTGTGGATGTCCAGTGCTCTGCTAGCTTGATTTTATGTCTGAATCGCTACTGAAATAAATATGTTGTAGCATAAAATGTTGAATGAATGCTGAGGTTATGTTTTGAAAACAAGGGAATCCATTGTTTTGAAATAAAACTGGAATAACATATTTAAAAGTTCGTTTCTACTCTGGCTGCTATACAGACTCAATCAGCAAAGTGTGGCTGGTGACTTTAAGCATAGCATGCTTTTCATTTCAGATGCAAAAATAGGACTGCTAAAGCCTCTCTCATATTTAAAACTCCTCAAACCAAACTATCATTTTAATGACTTCATTTAATCATTTTGTTCAAAAAGTATGTCACACTATTCCGAAGAACTGTTGTCAGGAAAGCATATTGTATTCTCTTGCTGTCTTGCATACTCAAAGTTAATGTCATTCTTTTGTACTTTAGTTGTTTGACATTTTAATTGTTTTAGAAACTTATTTACCAGTAAACTTTCTCTCTTTATTTTGAAGTTTACAAGCAGTGTGTTTTCTTTTGAGACTGCCAAAGCCAAATGCAGGAAACACAGATATTTCCATATATTTGAAAAGAATGTTCTGAGGTGCAGATTTTGTAAGCCATCCCTGCCTCTTCCCACCCCAAAAAACTCCTGGAAAAAGTTTGTACTGGCAAGTGTTCTGCGAAGAAAAGGGGTGCTTTCCATCCTAGGTGAATGTTGTTTCAGGGCTTGCCTTTGCTCACAAGAGACTGCAAAACTACAGTCGTGGCAAGCAAGAATGTCTTTGGCTCACTGTGAACTGCAATGATGTTTTAAAGTGTGGGATGGTCAGGATAAGCAAAGTGGAAGGCTGTGATAATCCTGTAGTACTACTGTACATACTGCGTACTGTATGTGCTTGCACACGTGTGTGTTGTTTTGCAGAACAGGGATAGGGAAACGGTAGGATTTTGTTGCCATGCCTGTTTGAAAGTAAAGCCCCCAACACAAAAGAAGCAAGCTGCCTTCAGACTGCATCTACTGCTCTTGATGGCTCCAGGTGTGTGTAAATATTAGAGAACAGCAGGGTCCTGCATTCCCAGAGCCACTTGAGCAGTGCCGTGAAGACAAGTGTCCTTACTGGTATTGCAGTCATACTCCCAAGCTCTCCTGCTGTTTCCAATCTGTGCGCACAGCCGTGAAAAAACCGGACTGACATTTACAGGCACAGCAGGGAGACTCTTGAGTAGGGAATGTTAAAGACTCCGCTACCTATGTTTCAAAGTGGCCACTAGGAGAACTAGTCGGCACTTCAGGTGATGGTGTAATGAGGCTATTGATAATGAAGCACAGAATGCTTCTTTTAGTGCTTGAACACTTTGCAGACAAATTGTTTCTATTTTTTTTCCTTAATCTAAAATATCTGGCGAAAGAATCAAATTCAGGATGGGTATAAGATATTTTTTAGATGGTGCTGCTTTGCTAATTTTTACAGGAATATTTCCCAATAAGTTAATATAAAATGATAATGCAATTCCCGATGTCTGTTACAGCTAGCATTCAGAAGGGGGTCAGCTGCTTTCCTGAGTAGTTTGACAGACTTTACTCACTGTTTTATCCTAGTGAGCTGCCAGATTTGGGATGCCATAATAACAGTAGTGCAATTAGGTTTTCTGCACGTTGTCTGGTTGACTTCTTAGTTAAGAGTTTCTTTCCCTTTGGGAATAAGACTAGACAGACTGTCATTTGCTATTACTAATTCTGCTTAGCATTATCACTGGAGCTTTTTTGTAATTAGCTATCTTAGTTGGCTCTTAAATTTTCATAGCCAATTGAAGCTACATTTTAGCCAAGTTCCATATCTGAATTGCATTCAGTCCATTAACAAAGTTGGTTAAAAGGCTCTTAAAACAAAAGCCAATAGATGTGGTTAGCACTTCCATGTTTGCAGCAGTAGCAGTACCAGCCTCCAATGAATATTCTCAAGAAATGGCTCTTCCTTCTAGCAAAGGAAGTGAACAAAGAATGACCAAAGTTTGTTTTGGGAACAAAGGCTGATTATGCAGAATACTTGTAGAAAAAAAATAAAATTGAAGTGTGTCTTTTCTGGAAGAAGGTGGGGGAGATGCAGAAGGGGGAATTAATGGTTCTGCTCAGACTTGACAGGTTCTGGAAAAGCCAAATAAATGAAGTTATGTTTTTCTCCATTTCAGCTGATCAAAATTATTAGCAAAACCATCTGAAGCACCTTCTGGTGGAATTGTCATCTTGCTGAGTTTAGTTTGTAAAACAACCTGCCAGACATTAAAAAACCTGTAAGCATGCCAGCACATAGGCTCAGAGCACCGCTTCTCTAGTTGATAGACCCTATAATTTTCTTTTATACTGAAGACCATGGCTGGATACCTCAGCCTCCCAAATAATTTAATGTAACATCAGTCTGCATTTTTTATCCCTAATAACACTTGTTTAAATTAGATTTTTCTCCTCTTTTCTTTCTTTAAGGTGTAGGCAGGAGATTAACAGCTTTTGAATCATCCCATGACAAATAATGGCTTTCTCAGACTTTTCTACTTTTTAAAAAATAAATAAATCTTTACTGTTGTGAAGACATCAAATATTAATACTGCTACAGTTTTAATACAGAGTCTACTAGTTGCTGATGAGTTGTTTCAAGGATGGTTTGCAATGCCCTGTATGTGTGATGATAGGTAAGTATCAGTAGATTCATTGCAGGAGGTGTGAGGCAAACCCCAGATTATGTCTGAATAATCAGTGTGTGTGTGTGTGTATATGTCTTTTTTTATTTTTATATATATATATATATATATGCTTTTACCAGCATATATAGTGGGACATCTAAATTAGTTTCCAGAGTGCACCACTTCCATTGTTAAATAAGACGTAGAGCTGGAGCTCTTTGAACATGAGTTGGATCCTGTTGCTTGTAGCTGACCTGCAGTATCAAACCAATTGGAAATGCTCTGTGGCAGTAAGTGCCGGTTCCTTCATCTCTCTTGCTGTTTTGGGGTGCTGGGCTCTCTGTGATGATGCAGTACTCGAAGGGAGAAGGAATCTTATCTGTCTGAAGGTTGATTTTCATGATGTCCTTTCTCACAGGTAGGGAGAAAGCAGGTGTGGTGGGATCAGCTTCTTTGGAAATTCCTAGAGTCCTAGTTGATCTTATGGATAGCTTTATGCAACCACATGCTAACTCACATGCATTTCAGTTTTCTTCCCCCATATTTTCAAGACTGAGCAACTGAAGATTTAGAAAGGTGATTCTATGAATTATTGCTTCATTTTAGGCCTTCTTTATCTCTGTAGATGATACCTCTATAGCAACAGTTTTGGGGGTTTGTGTGTCTTGTTGTCTGGGGTTTTTTTTTCCTTTTCTCCTGAAGTGATACATAAAAAAGGGAATATACTATTTTTGTGAACTGGATGCAGAGTAAGCCGGACAGCTTAGAAAAATGCAGTAGCTCTAATTGGATGCTACAGACTAGTTTTTCTCTGCACTGATGTGCCATGTTTTTAAACATGAAGTCAACCAGCAGTATTGCACTTGTACTTCTTTCTAGTTGTCTGTGTTTCATCTTATCTCAATCAAAACCTGTCTTCTTTCAGACTAGAGCATATCCTGCTCATATAGGCTTTCATGCCAGATTTTAATGCCCTTGCATTTACGTCTACTGCATACAAATAACTGAAGTATTTTCAAATGGACCTCAAGTTCCACAACTAAGCTGCTGACAAGTGAATCCTGACAGCTTTTTCTCCATCATTGTGAATGCTGCAACAAGCCAAAATTGAGGCTTTGCATTTTCTCAGCGATATCCCAAACAGTAAAAGGGTTGTGGAGGAACTGTTATTTGATGGGAGAACGATTGCCTCCCGTATTTCTGCCCCTTGTGTTGGAAGGTCAGCTTTCCAACCCTGCAGACCTTAGCTGCTGTGATGGGTTTTCATAAGTATACTCGAAAGAAAAGTGACAAGAGTACAGTGAGACAGCTGTGAAGTGTAGTAGAAGTGAAAAGAAAATAGACGTTTATGAACTTTCCTGAACTAATTCCTTTTGCCAAACCGCTCCAGACAGGAAGAAGCTGGCACAGTGGTAATCTGCATCTGCAGCTCCTGAGAGAAGGAAAACGCTTCTTTGGCAAATGAAGCAAGAAACCTAGAAAATTAAGGATTAATATGTTCATTTACAGAGAAGCAGTGAGAACACAGTAAGATGAAATACAACCAAGGAGGATGCATTTAGAAGACAAAAGAGCCCTGGAAGGGAAGGTACTTAGCTTTATTAGAATGCAAACTATAACACGCAGTCCTTGGAACTGGTGAGTTGCACAGCTGAATGTTAAAAGAAATTAGTTCATACCACAAGAAATACACAATCTGTGCCTTGAAAACCTGAAGGTACTTTTCTTTTCTGCCAGGAGAGGAGTGGAACACTGGATCTACTTGAAAGTAAGTAACCCTCCAGCTAATTTTGTCTATCTGCTGCTAAACTTCAAGAAAAATAGTCTTATTAATAAACTGAATTCCTTTCTGAAAACAGATATATCTATAAAAATGCCTTTATTCCTGCATTCTCACTAATCTGTCATTATGGAAATGTTTGCTTTGGAATGGTGAAGGTGGATCTGCACTAACAAATGTGCAGTCCCTGACTCACTTCTAATAATGCTTGGCGATAGCCATAGTGAAAGGTATAGAGTAAACGGCACCACATTCAGAAGACAATATGGTGCTGAAAATATCTGGACATGGTCTAACAACTAGTTCCTTTTGTCACCGATGGAGCTGATGATCAGTAATTTGTAGGATTTGGGGTTTTTTTAATCAGTGTTGTCAAACCTGGGATGAGGTGGAATTTAAAACTCTCTCTTATCCAGACCAAATGTTATCCAGACTTGATATACCACTTGAGAGACTGACAACATTTTTTGCCTCTGTTATCTTCATACATTAGCTGGTTCCATGTGTGGCAGTGAGTTACCTCACTGATTGCTTATTTCCTTTCCTCAAGTCAAAGCCCTCCTAAAAACAGCTTTGAAACTTATCATCCATTTCTGGTGTAAGTGCAACACAAGGTTTTCTTTAAATCTGACCAGAATACTTTTTTCTCTGTGTGGAAACTATTCTGTTTTGTGGATGAATTCCATTGTTTCTATGGAAAGCTTGAGTTTTCTGAGGTGGTAGTGCGCAAGATATCATTTGAAGCCAGTAAGAGCTGCAGTTACCCAGTATCACTGAAAATCAGGTTTATGTTCCTCTAAAAATATACCCCTTGCCTGCAAGAAAGATGATGATATTTTTGGCTGTTTAGCACAGTGCTGAATTATCTTTAAGAGCAGTGATAGAAGCAAAATTGCAAGATAGGCCCTAACAAAGAATGAGCAATTTGTTAATGAAATTGCATGCTGCAAGACTGTAACTCTCAAGCTAACTCACAGAACTTATGCTTGAACTTGACATTCTGACATTCAAGGTGCTGTGAGCAAGGCAATGAGGAACCACAGGCATGAGAAACAAATGTATTGAAATGTGTCGTGTTTTTGCTGTGTTCTTCACAGTTTTTGCCTGTTGGCTTTGTTTTAAGCTCTTTCAGGAGGTGGTTGTCTTCTTACCCATGTGCATAGTACCTCGTGTACTAGAATGTGAGATGTTGAGTGCTGATGGTGAAGTGAATTTTCTTTTATCAGGTATTTTGCTTACTTCATGTCAATATACTTCCTCCTTCTGCCTTCCAAGAGAATTTTTTGGTTATTCTAACCAGTAGTTTAGCTTTATTAGACTAATTATTTAGCCTCATTAAGCTAATTATTAGCTTTATTGAAATTGGCATTGCCCTGAAGAGCACTGAAAATGAGAGGAGCCATAGCAGACCTGAGGCACTGGCAGGCATTGAAACAGGCCAGGGCACACCAGAGCGTTGTGCTTAGAGCTGAGGAAATGGAATTGCTTTCCTGGACAGGCTCTCTGATTCTTGCCTAGGGTTGAAGTTCCAAGGTGTGGGCCTTTCCTACAACAATGGTTGCCTTGTTGCTTCCTCTTCACCACAAAACAAGACAGAGCCATCCACCTTGGGTCTTCCCTTCATCTCTGTCAGTTCTATTCAATCTGATTTCTTCCCCCTTTAAGTGCAGACAATGTTAACTGCTATTTGATGCACTTGTGATCATACAACTGATGTCTAATCAGGGCCGTGCTTGCAATGTTCAGAGCCCTGGGACCAGAAGTAAGAGTCCTGCACAGGTACTGGGGAACCCACTAGATCACTGTGGGTCAGCTGGGTTTTGCAGCTTGACAGGGGCTAAAATGTTTTGTTGTTGTATTTTGTTTGTTGTTGTTTTGGGTGGGGGGTTTGTTTGGTTTTGGTCCCTGTGGAGTATCAGCCCAGTCCTAACACTGAAAAAAGGTGGAGAAATTAAACTTCAATATGTCCTTGATCATTCAGACTCTGAAGAAACTCAGAACAAATCATTGCTGCATCTTTCTGTTTTCAGAACAAGGTTTTTGAGAGCAGTCAAATTCAACAATTACTGTTCTGGAAATCTAAACAGATCACTAAAATACATCAATATTTTTGCTTCCTCCTCATCAAAGTATTTGATTACCATTTGATGATTAGAGGACTTCACAGACAGAAACCTTTTGCCTCTCACTGTTGTATCCTTTGCAAAGAAAAAGTTGAGTTCAAGACCTGCCCCAGAATTCACGCCTACTTTCTAGCTCCTTTTGAGAGGTCGAGGGGTGTTAAGAGTAGCACATAGCCTACAGAGGGCATACACATAAGTGATACCAAATGGAATGTAAACTGTTTCTGAAATGTCTAAGAGCACCTCTGATGTGGAGCACAGTTCTGAGAATTAGGGCATGCTATTCCTCTACAGTTCTTTGCTGTGGAAGAAATGGACAAGTCAGTGGATTAATTATGTAAAACTTGTATTTAGTTTTGCTTCCCATTAATGATGAGGATAGCATGCATGGGAATTTATTTTTACATTCAGGATTTCTTACAGTTAGCCTATTTTACCAAAGTTAAGATTCAGTCCATTCTCCATCTGACTTTTCAGTTCTTATCAGCGATCCTGACACTTTATTGATGAGATATAAATATGAAATGGAAGACTCTACAAGCTCAAATGCAGCAAAAGAGCTTTTTATAGGGCTGTTTTCCCCCTTAAGCTGTTCTGTTCTGCCTACCCTAAAAAACAAGCAAGCACCAGAAGAGAAGAATTAACAGCAAACAAAATGATATAAAGGGAGACATTTTTCACCTGTCCTTTTTAGAGGGGTAATTGAAAGAGACAGAAGTCAACTAAATTTAGTACACTAAACCAATGTACAGTGCTGTGAGTTCCTCAACCTAATGGATCAAATACAGTTCTTTAAATCCTTCCCATTGCAAATGCAAGGAGAGAGAATAAAAAGAGGCTTTGTTTTCAGAGTTGTTATTCAGTTAACTGTAAAATAATTTCCAAAGATAAAAAGATGTCCTTAATGCTTTACACAGTGTGGATTCAGGTTGGAATCTTTTTGTTTTGCAAAAAGTCTTCATCACCAGAATCTCTTTTCTTCCTTGTTCAGGCATTTAAAACCCACATTCAGACCTGTCAAGTCTTACACTTGGAGAATGAGACTCATTCAGTTGATTCCTGTCTCACATGTTTCTACAGATAGCCTGGATATCAGTCAGAGAGCAGATTGGTTTTACAACAAAGTTAATCTAATGGGTTCATGGGGTCAGTAGCACAGTCCTGCTTCCTTTTGCGGCGCCCTAGTTACGTGTTCCTGCCCCCTTTACTGTGCCAGTGTTGCTCATTCAAGCCTGTGGTGAGCTGGCTAAACCTGCTGAGTGTACATCCCTTTTTTTAAACAGGGGTCGGGGTGGTGGTGGTGTTTGTTTTCAGAAGGAAATATTAAAGCCCCTTTTTATCTAAGAAATAAATATTTTTCCCTGGCCCATAATACTTTAATGTCATCTGTTACTGGACTGGATGTGAATCATTCAGGTACTGGCCAAAAGTAGTTGTTGGGCAGCTCTGAATACATGTTCTGTCCTAAGAGCCCTACACTCTCTGAGAAATTCCAGTCTGCCTTCAGACAGTAGAGAATTAGCCAAATACCTGATCAAGCTGCATCGTCGGCCCTCATCACTGGTATTTTCCTATTGAGAAATACACATCATAAGTTGCATGTGAAAGTCAATTATGGAAAGCAAACTTATGCAGGACGAAAGAACAAATTAAATCCCCTCAATTACCTCCATTTTCTGGCATTGCTTCTAGTACTGGAGCCTCAAGCATCACTAGGTGTTGTCACTCTCAGCATGGCACTTGCACCACACTTTGCTGCTCTTCTGCTAAGCAGGTCACAGGGTTAACTCCAGAATGTCCATTTCAAGCTATTAACTTTGTAATCAGAAGTGTTGAGGAATATGATGAACTGGTTTAGAATAATTTCCAGGGCTGTCAAGATGCACTTGGCTTGCCCCATGACTCCAAGAGACATGCAGTGGAAGCTGAATGATTGGGAGGGACAAATTGGAACCAGTTTGCTTCTAGGCTACCCTGTATGGGTTCTTGTATTATAATAAATGTATGCTTATACAGTGGGTGGATTTGATTTTTCATGAAATGGATTACCAGTAAGTCTATGAGGTGGTCATGACATTATCTTTTACTGTAACATTGAAAGGAAACAAAATACACATCCTTTCACAGAAAAGCAGTGGTCCCCAGGAAAGTCTTTTTGTGTTGGAAGGATAATGAGATCCTTCAGAATTTTAGGCCTTCACCTCAAATGTGCATGCCTGAAGCTTTGTGTGTTATAATTATGAAGGGAAGGTGTCACAACGGAGGGAAGACACAGTCACTCAATATGAGTGATCAGCAGGCTTCGTTTATTGTCCCTTACAGTCACCTTTTATGCCTTGTTATAATTAGCTCATACATATTACAAAAGTCAATGGTTAGTTGCCTAAATATCAAGTCCGCCCCTAGTTTCTCTTCTGTAGTTATCTGTTCCCACCTGCAACATTCTTTTCCCACCGAAATCTTCCTGATATTGTGTAACAAGAACAGCCAAGGACAGTGTATTTTTGCTTTACTTCAGATAAGCTGAGAGCGGTGTGCATTTTTGTCCAGCCAGCTGGACTATGTCTATGTGAACTTTTTCAGTTAGCCAGTTATCCACAGGAAGGCATTCTTCCCACAAGTGTACTACCTGTTTGAGAGAAAGAGAAATTACAAAGAATGTGGAGTGTAAAATCAGTCTTGATGTTTTAAATAGTATTGACTATAAAGATTTCCATGGACTGCTTGATAGAGTAGAAAGAGACAATAGAGAATTTTCTGCATGCTGGCTTTGCAGAAACATGTTCTATATTTGAGTGTTTTATTGAGTGCAGCAACAGAGTATACAAAACATTTGGAATCAATAATGATTTTGTACATCTTTCTTCCAAAGTTCCTAAGCTATTTTTCAAACATTGAGCCTTATGGCCTTAGGAGGAGGAACTCATATCTAGGTCCCAGGTACCCTCTTCCTTTTAAAGGCAGGGAAACGGGACCAGCACACTGTTCATATTGCGCAGCACTACATGCTAAGTCAAGTGGTAAACTGCATATGAAATCCCCACCCAGCACATGCCACTTCATCTCCTGGTCCTTCATACAAGTCCTGAAAAGCATTTGTTCCTTGTTCACTGACCAGATAAATTATTTAGGAGCAAAGTTAATGCCCTGTGGAGGCCTTGTGGAGTAAAACAGCCTCAGTCTGTTCAGTCAAAGCTAAGGAGCTGTCTGTAGTGGAAGTTATACAGGTTCTTCTCTAAACTCCTTTATCTGCCACAAATGAAGAGCAGTGTGGGTATGTCCTGCATTATTTCTCTTGGTCAGTTGCTCTTAAATACCAGGGGTGGTACTGAATTCATCATTTGGCCTCCCCTGGGCTGGGAATTACATTAATCACCTTAAGATAGTAAATGCATGTGCTGCATCAACCAAGCATTCACGTGGCTGACAATTTCCCTTTACAAAAGCCCTTTAACAGTTAAAATATAATTACCTGGGCAGACATGAGATGATTGACTGACTAGGTTGTATCATCACCTTAACTGTAATTCTAGGACTCCGCTAGCGTTATGAAGGGCAGAAATTAGCACATTTCTGCCTCTTTATCTGAGGGAAACTTCCTAATGCTTACAAATTCTGATTCTTTAATTATTTGCAACAATAAGTGCAATCTCTCTCATTACATTCTTGAAACCTTCCTCTGTGTATGAGTATGGACATTGAGCTGGTATATGTTTTCTTTGCATTTTGAGGATCTAGTCTTTTCAAAATGATAGATACTATTTTATAGGAAGCTGCTAGTACATCATTAATAAAAGATCAGGTATGTTTACCTTTCGAAATATTTGTTTAAAATTTGTCAGTTTTCTAGTAATTCTATGATTGCAATCAGTTCATAAGTTTGTGGGAAGAATTCTAAATATATATTCATAGAGGATGTTTTCTCAAAAAGGGAAATAACAATGCTCAGCATAAGGTTAAAAAGCAATAAAGGTCTTCTGTTGTTTTTACAAGTCTGACTTAAATGAAAGGTGTTTTGTAATGCTAGTAAAAATAGCTGTGCTTCATTTTCTGAGGGTGGTGAGGGGAGACAAAACTGGTGCCTACACATTCAAAAATTTCAAGGGGGAAATTAGATTGTCAGGAAAGGGTTTGAAATGGATGCTCAGGTATTGTAAGGAGCAAAAATGACAGTGTCCAGCATTCCTAGATTTGGCAGTGTTGAATACAGACTCTTTGAGTAGATATTAATCTTTTGTATTAATTGTAATTAACTCATTACATAAATGTGTTCTGTCTCTGTCTCCTCACTGCTTCCTGTAGCAGTGCGGAAAGAAGTTGACCTTTCGTGTTACCTTAATAGCTGTATATGCAAAATCTCTACTGCTTGCTGGACTGCCTGCTTGAAGCCAGCTATGGCCTACCATCAAAAATTATTTATCAGGTTTCAAGAGCCTTTATAGTGAGGTGGTAAAACCAGTACAGCCACAATATTACTGTACGTGTAGCCCATATAGGGGCTAAGGTACAAGCATGCGAGGTGAGGTTTTTTCAGAAAAAGACTTCTAATGCAACTGCCAGGTACTCACAGAGCGGAGTGTGTCACTGTGTATGATTTTGCCTAAGGACAGAGCAAGGGTGGGAGCAGGAGGATCCACTGACAAGTAGCCCAGGGATGTTTGGGGTGGGATGTGGGACCAAAGCTGAGACTAAACATAAATTCTGCATCCGAGAGTAGATGGGCACTTGCTGATGCTCTATTCTCCCACCCCCCAGTGGAGTCTGCCACGATTCAGGCACAGCAAGGCCAGGGTTAAGTGATGCCAAGGGCCCTCCCACCTGGCAGAGGAAGACTGTGGTAATGGCACATGAGGCTGCTGGAGGCTAGAGAGTGGGCCAGCCCTGTAACTCAGGCTTATCATCACGTGCAAAGCAGCGTGGGCTGTAGAGGGGCCAAGGGTGTGTGAGATCTGGGGTGGCACTGAGCCTGCGTGTCCATTCAGACAGCTGTGGGGCTCTGCAGGAGTGTGCTGCCTGGGACCAGGTGAATTAAGTGGTTGCAGTGAGGCTGTCAGGAATTTGTTGTTGTAGGAAAACTTTGTTTTTAACACATGGAAGAAATCCTCCTCACTTGGGTTACAGCTTCCACTTAGCTCCACCTGCAAGTCCATTAAGGCACTTGAAACTTCCCAGTATTTTGGTACACAGCTCAGGCCCCATAAATACACACCAGACCTGCATCACAGCTCTGGCTGAGAGACTGCCAAAGTTTTTAAAACTTTATAAAGCTATAAACATATATGAACCATATATGTACACTGGAAACAATCCAGATGCAAAAATCATCTGAGAAGGGGTGGTAAACACAGTGCCAGTTACTTTTTCATTACATAAAAGCTACAGGTTTTCCTCGGAACTGCAGAGCTCTGACCACGGTGAATTTGGCAAGCGGGCTGGTGTGGCTTAAGGCAGACCTATTTCTGTGCTGGAGAAGTGATTTCACAGGTATCTTGGGGATTTGAGGGAGAGGTAGAGGAGTATCCCTTGTTAGCTAGAAGTGGCTCCATGTATCTGAGCGCCCCTTGAGATGTACCCAGTTTGAGCCTCCTTCTCCACAAGGAGCATTTACAAAAATGTAGCCGTGGGTCTTTGCCTGCATAAAGAAATTTCTGTCATTGCTGGACTACTCGCTGACCTTGTAGTCTTCTGTGCCACATTGCAGAAAAGCAGTGTGCTTATTTAATAGATCTTCACGTGTATTCAGGACTTAAAGCCAGGTCCCACCAATAAACCACAGGCCTCGACTGACTCCAGTGGGGACCAGTGGTGTAGTGGAAAGACCTTTCAGTAAGCTGAGAAGAGCCCAGAGCGGGGGTCAGGGACAAGTGGTTGTACTGATGGGAGTCTACATAAAGCTGTAGAGATGTGCCACGAGTAATGTCTGCAGAGAACTCCACTTGCAGCCAGTTTGTGGCAACGAAGAAGAGGAATTTTGCTAGCAAGTAGTAAGAAAGGAGCTACAAACTGTTTTCAAAAGAAAAGCAAGCTTTAAGCAAGAGGTCTTAGTCTTCTGCCAGAAGGAAGAGGGCTCGGTACTGGGTTGGCCCAAGGCCTCAGGCTGGGCTGCGCCCCCCTGGCACGGCGCAGTAAGGGGGCACACAGCTGCAGTCAGGAGCTTCTCACAGGCCTGGACCTGTCGTGGTTTGAAGGTGTGTTTTTAAAAGAATATTTGTGCTCTCAATTAAACTTCTCAGCTTCTTGCTTCTCTGTTGCGTTACCTCTGAAAGGGTTAACAGGGGAAGGAGCTACACAGCTGAGAGACTTCAGAGGGAAGGGGGACCCAGGGCTGGGAAGGGCTGTGCCCCCCAGGAGGGCCTGGGCAGAGGTGGGGCTCTGCCAGCTGGGTCACTCATCTGGGAGTATGGTTCAGAGGCCCCAGGCCAGAAAGAATAACCGACTGCTCGTCCCGTACCCCCTCCTTTTGCCTTTTCAGTGGCACTAGGGACCTGTTGAAGCCCTGGAGACTGAGGGGTGTCAGCGCAGAAGCCCGTGGGCTGAGCGACACCATAGCCGGGCAGCGTCAGAGGCCTTTCAGCCTTACCCTGCACACATCCATGGAAGAGCTCCTTCTCTGAGGCCCTCTGCACCCTCCCTGTGCCACGGGTCCTGCCACCCTGCCATCGGCCCAGGACACCGTGTGGGAGAGCCAGGCTCATGGGGGAACTGCTGCACCCACAGCCCCTGCCAGCTGCTCACTGGTCCCTTGGCAAGCACTGCTGTTCTGGAGCTAGTTTGGGGGGGTTGGGTTTTTTTTTTTCTTTTGTCTTCAAATGCCTTCAAAAGATAATTACAAGGAGTTGGGGCCATTTGCTCAAGTTACTTTTAATCCTCACAGTGGTTATAATGAAGTGAGTACTGCACATCCATTTTACTAAAATAGAGTACAAGAACACACTTGACTTTCTCTCTGCAGACGAAAAAGGACAGATCGTTAAGAAAACAGATTTCCTTTGGAAGAGCTGCAGACTGAGTCTTTTAGACCAGCTGAGATCTTCGGTAAAGGGCTTTTGGATGCTTCCTTTCCCCCAGTGCTGATCCCAGCATCATTGCAGGTTTTATCTCAAAGCAGACAGGCTTACTTCCACAAGAACACCAGTAAAAGTGTGCTAGTGAATAGGAGAGATGTCCGTAAGAGAAAAGGAGGTAGAAACATCCCTTACCATGAACAAACACTTTTCTGAAGATTTCCATTTTGTAATACTGGCAGGTGCCATTCCCTCATGGTTCAGGTGAGTGTTGGGGATTTGGGTGTTTAGGTGCTGGCTGGCTTGCCTCAAGCTGAGTGCCCAAGGTACTGGTAGAGGACAGATGTTTTCACATTCAGATCCTCCTTTCCCAGTTCTTTACTGCTCAGAAGTTGCAGCACATACACAGATGCATACTCACTCACTATTTCCTGAAAAATTGGCTTCTCAGAGCTGCTCTTGAAAGAAGCGTTGTTGTGCAGTCTCTTACAGAGGAACCAATGACAGGGATTTAAATCAAGCCCTTCCTGTCGGAAGAGTACGTAACTCCCTATCCAGAGTGCATTTTGAAGCTGAGATTACATTGCAGCTTTCAAGCTAGATATGTTTTATATAAAATAATTATGCGGTCTTGTGTTTAAGATATTCACTCAAGTTTCAGCCTTTGGTCTAGGAAATGCTTATTTCCCAAAGTGGAACAATGTCACTAGGAGAGATTCATACCTCAAATAGCCTTACTGCTTCGGGGCTGGGGTGCTGTCCTGGGAGACTGAAAACAGGGCTGTTCCATTCCAAGTGATCTACCCAAGCATTGCAATTTGTGAATAGAAGTCAGAGGTGAAAATGGGGCAGGTTGGCATCAGCACTTTTGTAACAATTTAGACTTTCATTTTCTCTGCTCTTTTTTTTTTTTTTTTTTTTTTTTTAAGGGGGGGGGGAGGGAAGTTACCAAAATGATTCATTTCAATCCAAACAAAATGCAGTGATTTTATCTTTGCTACAGAAAACACAAAAATATATTTGGTTCGGATGCATTTGATTTTTGTCTATTTCTTCTTTTGTTTTGGTTCACCTGGTAAATAATATTCTCAAATATGATTAGAGGAGTCTATGCAGAGATTAATTGAGCAGAAACTGGTTCATAATTTCATAAATCTTTGCTCAATGGACTTGGAATTGTCTGTCAAAGCTTTGATTGACATGACAACATTATGATGCATTTTTGTCTGTGGTGACTCATCCAACATCCTTTGCTAGGATGGAAGAGAAGTACATTGCTTTTTCATATCTACTGAGGGGTACAAACACCAGGAAGGGATAGGGATAAATTACTAATATGCATGAATCTTTTGCTTTTGTGTCATCCTGCCATTCATCATGTCTTTCCCCAAGTTTCTTAATGTCAGGACTCACTAGGATGAAAGTATTAAGTTAAAGGTAACTGGGGATTGAAGCTTTTGCATCACCTTAACACAAAAGCACCATTGATAAGGTTTTGCTTCACTGTTCTGCAATTTAAGGGGACTTTGAAGTCCACATATGTAAATGGCATAAGTAAACTCTGAATGACCACTAAAAATAAACCTGTTTGCTATTTATTATTTTATAGCACTACTGAATATGCTTGTTACTTCAGAGATGTGAAAAGAGAAGACCTCATCCTTAGTTGTCTCTGCAGAGCATTTGCAGACAAAGAAGTCAGCATGCACTGGTACGATCCTTGTTATAATCATACTACTACTCCACTACATCTTCAGAGTAATGAAAATATATTCTCCTTTTGGAATTACGGGATTCAATCCTTTGCCCTGTGTTAAACAGATAGTAGCTCAGACTAAGTGATTTTAGTAATCCTTCATCCCTTAAAAAATGTTAACCAAATCTACTACTACGAGTTACAAAAAATGCCATGGCTGTATTAAGGTGTTTCACAAAAGAACTTTTGAACTCAGGATTATAATGAAAAGCTCATTCAGAAAAGAGCAAAATAGTTAATTTTGCAGTGAGAGTGAAACACGTTCTTTGAATTTCCCAAAGAAGGTTTTCCTGTGGTAAACTCAGCCAGGTGAGATCTCAGGAGGAATAGTAACCAGAAAGTGATTCCTGTGATGTTTAGACTTGCAGTTTGCTGTTTTGAAATGTGCCACATAAACTGACTGACAGAAATGTTCATTTTCAATTAGGTGTCACTGATGGAGCATCTGTACTTCTTTGAGAGGGTGCAGTGCACTCCAGTCCTGCATTGTTAGGTTCTGCCACCGTTAATTCAGAAGTCAGTGCTGATTTCTGCTTCACATTCTCCTATGGCAGCCTTAAATGTCTTTCATTTGCCATGACAGAAGATAGGTATCAGTCTATTTTCTTTCCTTTCTCACTGTATCCCAACTTGAACTGAGCTTTTGGTGGGCTCACCCCATGCTTCCCTTATTATCACATTTAAGGCATCCAGGTGGGGAGACAGAATGGAATAAGACACCAGCCCTCCATCTGTTAAAAAACAAGAAAAAAAAGAGAAATGAAATACAAGGTTTTATTGTTCTTTAAGTAAGAACAGATACAGTCCGTATGTCAAGGCCAAACTATATCCTACTAAATCTATCCCTTGAAGTCTTCCATTGGGCTGACCAAGGATAGATGGTAAACTGTTATCATTTGATATGGGATTAGGTCAAGTCAAAGTTCAAGTTTGAAGGTAACAGTGAGAGTCTCAGTTCAGCTGTCAAATGTATTAGTTTATATAATGAATAGCACATAGTCAGCATCTTTGCTACTGTTCTGCTAGTGGGGAGATTCATTTAGCCACAGATCTCCACACTCTTTAGAAGTCTAAAATGGCAACACGTATCTGTTCTAACTTAGTATCTGAATATCAATACAATCTTTATTCTTTTGGAGAAGAAAAGAATTTAGGTCTAGGATGTACTGGCCTAAAATATAAGACAATTATTTTTTGATGCATTTTCATCAATTGCCTCTGTGTTTCTGTTTTCTTTGCATATTTGCCAAACGCCTATCACATGAATTTATCAGGACATTTAAGCTTTTGAAGATACTTCAAGGACAAAATGCTTAAAAGTTTTTATGATGGCTGGATGAAAAGTGGGATGATGCAAAAAACAAGGGTTCCTTTTGTCACTTTGCACTAAGCTTGTAGAATGTAAGTTATACAGAGATATTATAAAATGGCACATATGCATAGCGTCTTAACCATAATGGAAAATGTGTGTCAAGGTAACACAGTTGATTTGGTAACATATCTGTAGGAAGAATGATGTTGCTGTCTGCTGGGAGAGGGGGGGAAGAGAGTAAGACATTCTGCCCCTCTACCCCTTGCCCTTAACATATTCTTATCATGTCTGAGACATATATTTTTAACCTAGGAATAAGGAGATTGAGGTCAAATCTCTATTCTGTGTGCTGCTTTTTAAATCCCTAGGGAATCTGTCCTTTTTTGAGTAAAACGGTGAGTCTAGCCTATAGCAGGTCAGGGAAAGGCTGCTGAGTACTTCCTTCCCTTCAGTTTCTCCTGCCCTTTTTTACTGTGGCACCGAAGGCCGCTGCTGCTTGGGAGCCCCCATCTCTAATACAACAGCCCAACATTCTTGTTGAAGCTGAGTAAGCTTGGTTTTGGCTAGCTAACGACTATGAAGTCGTTCTCCTGAAGTAAGTAGTGGAGTCATAGTATACTACCATGTGTGGGTGAGTGTCCCGCAATCCAGGGGAAAAGTGTGTCTGAGCTGCAGCAACAGCAAACTAGTTGTCCGATATAACAGCTGAAGGGCAAGTCTGGCGTTTCCCCTGTTCCAGCCCTGCAGTCCTGCTACTTCCTTTGCTATTTGGTGAGCACAAGGACCGTTGAGCTGACTGGACTGACCAAATAGTGAGTCTCCCCTCGAAAAAGACCGTTACTATAGTCATAGAGCAAACACCCTAAAAATCATTCTTCTTGTTGAAGTTTTATAAGAAATGTATATATATATATATATATATTTATTTATAAATATAAAGAAATATTTAAAGAACTGTATAGATCTGTGCTAGAAAACCTAGGACATCTACTTACAGGTAGTACAGTAGAACTCTTTCTTAGTGATTCAAAACAATCCATCCAAAACACAAGTTGAGGAAAAAATTGTGTTGTTTTTGACTCAGTTACTGTACTCTGTCAGCAGCACATTGCTGGAGACAGAAGAGAAGAATTAATGTCTTCTGGAAGCGTACAGTGTCCAAAAGAAACGCAAACACAGCATCACTAAATTTGCACCCCAATCTAGAATGTTAACTGTGTCCTCAGCAGCATCAAAACAGGTTTGCAAATGCATGAAATTTATAACTATTGCATGTATTGTTGCGATGACATAACAAAAATAAAAGGCATACCCAGTGACTAATGTTCACTCTGATTGAATACTTATTTCTATTGAATTTTAAACTCGCTGGGGTAAAAACTTGGGAAAACAACTTCTTTCTGGAAAGGATCCCTTTAGCAAGTGCTGTGACCACTCCTTAAATGGTTTTCAGTTCATTAGTCCCCCTAAACAGTTCTCCAGTTCAGCTCATTCTATTATGCACGTGTGAAATAGGGTTTTTTTCTAGCCTGAAGTTTTCTTTTAACCTAAATGTAGATAGCTTAAATTGATATCACCTAGGCTCTTTTACCTTTATGCTACTCTGTTCCAATAGCCATGACGTTTTGTTTGCCTGTCAGATGGGCGAAGTGTGTGGTTGCAGAATAGTAGTGCTTTTTTGTCTGTGGGGCACGAAAACAAGGGTGTATTGGAACCCTGCAGTTACAGGTCTGAACATTAAAGCTTGATCTGTTCAGGCATTCCTGCTTGGCAGCATTTAATCCTGGCACAGAAAGGCAATTCTGAAGTCCCTGCATAGGTGATAGTTCAGTTGAGTAGCTTAGCAGCAGGCTACTTCTAGATCTAACAAAAAAGAGTGAACAGAATAGTGATTTGAATTTGAAAAAAAAAAAGGGGCGGACACGACACACCAGAATACAGTAATATTATCCGGAAATCCTGTGTCTTTGCATCTCATGTACATTCTCATTGTTTCTTCACTCCTTTCCTGTTTGCACAGGTGAAATGGACCAGCACTTCATCTGGCAAGTTGTTTTTCTTCCCTTCCTCCTGAAGGGGAGGCAACTCCCTGAAACTCCTGGAGAGCAGACAGAGATAAGGAGCATTAGATGCAGGAGCTGGAGCAGTATCAGAAGACTGAGGCCTATGAAGTCTTTAGCAGGAGAGCACAAGACAGACAAAAAGGCAAATCACACAGACAAGGTATTGAATGGGACAAAAATATGTGCCTGAAACAACACAAGATTCCCAGCTGGTTGTGCAGACTGACGCTCGTTTACAGCCTTTGATGTAAAGGCTTGTTAAAACGTGGATGCTCATCTCAGGGAGCTCATCTGTGGACATGAAACAGAACATTTTTCTTCCTGCAGATCCAGGTTTCATAAACGTGACATACAGCAATATACACTAGAAACAGCAATTGTCATCAGCAGTGACCAAACCATTGTTAATTGTTCTCCATTGTTCTGGTATTGCTTGTTAAAGAAAATGTGTTTTGAATTCAGAAATTTAAAGTGCTGAAGCAGTTAAAGTGGCAGAACCAGGCCTCGTCCCCAGTACAGCCCTAATCCAAGGCTGGTTTAACACCCACTCCAGTTAATCAGTGGGAGAACAGAGAAACAACAGATGATCAACTTGTGCACACAGGTGCTTGCAGAAACGCAGGTGTTTCTAGAGAAATCAGTAGATGTGAATAGGAATTGCTTGTTCAAAGACTTAAGTGTGCTTGAAGGAGTGTGTGAGTTAAAGCTGGCAGAGATCACGATCCGAGGAGGAGCCTGGAACCGAGGCAGAGACTGGAACCGAATAGATCAATCAGCTGGGACAGGGTCAGGTGATGGATTTGCAGAACTGACAAGACCAAAGGAAACTTCTAAAAACTTTGGACGTTGACTAATGATTTGATAAGTGTATATACGCCGTGCTGTATCCCTTTGCTCTCTGCCACTCGCTGGGGTGGTGGCCTAGCTCTGAGTTGTGATTAAAGCAAACAAATTATAACAAAGTTGTGATTATACCAAACCAATGCTGCCAGCAACTAGGTGAGATCGCCTGATGAGACTTGGACATGGGTAATTCCAGACACAGACCTGAAAGTGCTCTTGCGTTTAAATTTTTAAAATTGCATACTGGTGAGGAAGGTAATGAATTCGGTAAGAATGGAAAATACACCCAGCATTGAAAAGGAGGCACCCCTTGCTGAGTTTTTAGAGAATTGGGAAAAGATATCCCTGGCACAGGCTTTGCTGAAATGAAAATTCATTATTTTGTGCCAGGAGGAATGGCCATTCCTGACTCATACTAGAGGAGGACACATGGATGTGTGGCCTCCTAGAGGAACTTCTAAGCCTCATAAACAAAAACTTTGAGAATAATTTTAGAAGATTTTGGCAGCCAGGATATTGATTATTGGTATATATGGTATAATTGGGCACAGCAAAGATGTAAATCACCTAGAAGAAGGGTCCTAGCTAATGCAACTGCAAATTTATATTTTTTTATTTGTTAGTTGTTTAACGTATTCTCACCCTCACATACCCTTCCCCTGAGTTGTTTGCCTCAGTATCATGTTTGGAGAGATTCTGTGGATTAGTTAATAAATGTTAACTAGTTATTTTGCCCCTTCCAAATCTTTCATCTTTGTGCATTATGTGCCCAAAATGTGGGTGAAAGGACAGGATAGAGGCTTTTCTATTCTAATGTACTTTATAGGCTTTCTTTCCAACTAATCACCACCAACAGAGAGAGGAACAAACTCCAAAGCAGGGAACATCTTGAGATTTGCCTGTGGCACACTGTGAGCTCACAGGAATAACTTAATCGCCACTCATCCTCTTGGCTTCACACTACTACTATAGCAATCTCTGGACAACACTGTTTTCTTATGGTACATACGCACAACTGTTCCAGTGCTTCTCATCTCTCCCCAGATCAGCATGTCCCTGACATCAAGTTAGTTTCAGTTTCCCTTCTGGAATTTGACTACTATTAATTAAACAAGGACCTCACAGATAAAGACAAACTACAAGAAGGAGTGTCAAATGCATCTATCAAAAAAAAAAAACCCAAGCCACTTTCTTGTAGAACTTTAGTCCCTTCATTTTTTAGTCACCAGGAATCAGTGTGGGATGGCACACAACGTATAGTCTAAAGCAGTAAGCATAATGCCTTCAAAGACACCATGTACTCCCAGAGGAGCACAATGTCACTTTCCTGACTCACAAGGGAGAAAATGAATTGTGGCAGCTGAACATCCAGCCTTCAGAAAAAGACGGAATGCAGCACCAGCCTGTGGACGGGGCTGGCTGACCGGTGGGACGCGTGCTGCTCTCTGTACACGAGAACAGCCAGCTCTCCCCAGCCAGCTGCGTGCAGCTGTGCAACACAGGAGAAAACCAGAAGCACTCCAGAGATGAAAACAGCAAATGGATGAAAATTTGTGATCCTATCCCAAAAAATCTGAGTAGGTAAGGCATACTTCAAGGACAAAACTCCATGCTTTTGCTTCGTTGAGATCTCTGTTACTTCATCTCCCCTCCTCAGGCTTCTGCTCAGCGTTTCCAGCAGTATCAGAGGGCTCATTCTGCAGCTGCCGAACCTGGGACAACTCCTCCGCCCAACGTGGGTTATTCACTGACTGTCAAGTTCCACCACCGAACGAGCTCGTCTGAAAGAGCCCGAACAGCAAAACCCTTGAACCGTCGATGCCCTGCCTGGCAGCCACCCTGACAGCGGCAGCTGCATTTTACCCGAAAAAAGCCTCCTGCAGCATGTGCGCTCCCGTGAGGGGCCCGTTCTCTCTAATCCCCCCCGGAGCAGTTTCCCCCGTGCCCGGCCGACCCCCCCTGCCGCGGGGGCTCCGCAGGCGCCGCTCCCTGCCCGCACCGGGGCTACCGGCACGCGCGCCAAGGCAGCGCCCGGCGCACCGGGCCCGGCTGAGCCGTCACGGCAGGGCCGGGGGCGGGGGGGCTGCGGCCCGGCTGCGGGGGAGGGGCTGGGGCGGGGGGCAGCTGCGCGGGGCGAGCGGGGCCGCGGCAGGCTCGGGGGGGCTCTGGGGAGGCGCCAGCCGCCGCCCCCCCGGCTCTCGGGACCCCCGGGCCGCCCCCCCGGGGGCGCGGCGGAAGGAGCCCCCCTCGGGCCCGCTCGCCCCCCCCCCGCCGGGCTCGCCCCCCGCAGCAAAGCGCCCCCCGCGCCGCGCCGGCAGCCCGGGCCCCGCCGCTCCGGCCCGCAGCGCCGCCAGCCCCCGGCACGGCCCGGGCAGCGCGGCCGCAGCCGAGTGCCGGCAGCCGGCACCGCCCGGCGCTCCCGGCACAGCGCGGCCGCCCCCCGGCAGCGCAGCCCCCGGCCCCCCGCGCAGCCCCGCGCCCCCCAGCGCGGCTCCGGCCCCGCTCCCCGCCCCGGCCCGGGCCCCGCCGCCCCCCGGCGCTCTCCCCCGCGCCCGCCGCTCGCCGCCCCGGCCCCCGCTCACCTGCCCCGGCGCGGCCGCGGCCCGGCAGCGCTCAGCGGCCGCCCCGGGGTCCCCCCGCCCCCGCCCTCAGCCGGAGCCCCGCGGGGAAAGGGGCCCTGGCCCGACCCCTCCCCCGGGCTCCCTCGCAGCCCCTCGCCCGGCGCCGGGGGGGCGGCGGGGTGTTACTCGGGGCACGGGGAGCGAGCCCCGGGAGCGAGCGCGCTGCGGGGCTGGGGGCCCCTGCGCCCCCCCTGCCCCGGGACGCCTCGGCCGGTGTTCCCCGAGCCGCGCTCGCCGTTCCGGGGGGCTCTGCGACGCTCCCCTCCGTGCCCGCGCTGGGACGGGCTCCCCAGGGCACGGACGCCCCCGCCCCAGACCCGCCCCCCCCCCGGCATGTGGGCACGTGAAGGAGACCCCAGCGGGGCGCGGAGGGGCTGGGGCGGGTGCGGGGCAGGGGGCAGCTGAGCTGAAGGGGGCGCTGGAACGCGGCGCGTCCTCTCGCAGCCCGAGCGGGCTGGACTCTGAACGCCGCTGTTACGGCTGCTCGTTGCGGGTTGGCACACGTGCCTGGCACAAAAGCAAACGCTCCGGCTGGTGCTGGAAAATGTCTCATCCCTTCCGTACCGGTTCCGCCTGGGACAGTTAATTTCCCCCCGGTAGCTGGCACAGCCCTGTGATTTGCTGTGGGATGAGCCCCAGGCTGGTAATGCCGTTGCATTCGGTGTGTGCTGCCCGGCAGCGCCGGGGGCTGCAGCTTCTCGCACCAGCGAGAGGGCTGGGGGCACCAGAGGCTGGGAGGGGACACGGCCGGGACAGCTGACCCACTGGCCAAAGGGCTGTGCCATACCTTATTTCATGCTCAGTGTATAAACCGGGGGAAAGCTGGCCAGGGGGCACTGCTCGGGAGCCGGCTGGGCAGCAGTTAGTGGGAGGTGAGCAACTGCGTTGTGCATCACTTGTATACTCTAATCCTTTTCTTATTCCACTTCCTTTTCTGGCCTATTAAACTGTCTTTATCTCAACACACAGATCTGACACCAGCCACACCCTGCCACCACCACCCCAGTTCTATCCCCCAACCCGCTGGGGTGGGGTGGGAGGGGGCGTGGGGCAGGACAAAATGAGCCAAAGTGCCACCTGTGTGGTATTTAGCTGCTTGCCGGGTTCAACCACAGCACCGCCCTTGCAGCACCGCTCAGGGAGATAACCCCACGAGGCCGCAGGACGAGGCTGTACCATCATCAGAATCCAGGCTTACGGATCCACCGCAACAGCCACAGCCCTTGCGCTGCTGCTGCACGTCTTGCTCGCTTGGTCAATAAAGCCAAAAGTGTAAAACTTCAAAGAGCAAAATGAAAAATAAAGAACAAATCTCGGTAATTCACTTTCTACTAAAAAGGTGTGGGTATGTTTATGTGCATCCAATAAAAATACTTACAGTGTGGAAGTGTTTGATTTTTGTTTTGCATTAATCGAACTTGCATAGCTGTGAACTGGTACCGTTAAATTATCCATCTCCAAAATACACAGTTATAATTTGACTAGGGTATTTTTTTTTGGTTACATAATTAGGAGTGACATCTGGCCAGCTGTGCTGCCCAAGAGAGATGCTACTGATCTGCCAGGGAAACGTCCCATTGCAAGACGGAGACAAACAAAGTACTTCAGAGCACTCCTTCAAAATATCGGGGAAAATCCCATAACATTCAGTTGCATCTTTTTAAACATTGATGCCAAAATGGCACAGAGTAATGGCTCAGAGACAAATTTTGTCTTTAAGCAGCAAAGGTATTTATTTTGTGCAACATTGGGGAGCTAGCCGGTTCGCACCGGACAAACTAACCCCAAAGTTTTCAGTGAAAAGTCAGGTAATTTATACAGTTTTCATGAGAGGTTACAACATCTTTACATACATACTCATTTGATTTCGACATCTAATTATTCTATTCAAAATAGGTGGGATCTAGGTGGAGTAAACCTTTCAATTTTCGTTGTTCAACAATCTCTTGACTCAGGGTCTCCTTGTGTCCTTCAGGTGCCCACCTTATCTTTTCTAATTATTCAGAGTACATTCCTTTAACATGGTCAGTGGAACCTTTTCTAATTATTCAGACTACATTCCTTCACTTTAACACCCTGTGGAACGGAACAGGCCATGCCCGTCATTTGTCATTTATCTTATCTCAACACAAAGTTTTTCATCTTATCTCAACACAAACAGAGCATCACCCAGAGCATTGTACCAAACCCATCCTGACTAATCTTTTTAAGAGCTTGCTCTGTTTCAACATTGAGAACAAATCCCTAACTGCTTAGAGACATCTAATAAATTATGTGCTTCAGCTATTGGGCAGTTGCAGTTTAAACAATGCAAGTCACTTTGTAAACTTTATGATTTGAAATGTCTTTTAAAGTTTCATTTATGATAGAAAATCAGTGAGGGAAGAGATCCTCCATTGTGTTCTACTTCTGGGTGGGGAAAAAATACTAATCAAATCCCCAGTGCTGCAATGCATAAGGCTACCAGAAAGGACAGGCAGATTCGCCAGCGCTTCTGGCTGTACTGAAGCGTGCAGAGGAGCACGTTTGTGGTACCTCGACTGCTACAAGTGAGAGCCCAAGGAGCAGCGATTTCATCAGCTTTTGGAAGACGGGCTGTGCTTGGGTCTTTGTAAAAAGATATTTTTTTATTATTTTTTTTTAAAGAGAGTGAAAAGCCTTGCTACTGCTGACTTTTACTGCCACATGTCATCTCTGAAGATCCACTCTGATGGGAGGTTCATAAAATGCAACTTCTTTCAATGAGCAAAATTTCTGCCTTGGAAAACCTCTTTCCATCCAAAATAAAAAATTACACGCTGTAGGTTAGGGAAAAAGGAAATAACTGAGGCGGTAACTCACGAAAACCACATCAGGACTCACTGTCACTAGTTAAGAGGCTGCTAATGCTTCTTGGGAAAGCCTGGACCACATGTGGAAGTGATACCAGTTTGTCCCGTTTTGTCCATGTCTCTTCTTTGACCCCGATTGCTTTCAGTACGAGTGCCAGTATCTCAGTAAGGTTTTTGAGTATTGCTGTAAGATATTGCCAGAGCTTATTGACTGAAAAAGCATAAAGCTTTTATCATGAAAACAAAGTCTGTTTCTTCTGAACATCTGAACTCTTACAAACAGTTTCCTTTTTTAGTACAGAACTGTTTTCAGTATCATTTAGCAGTAAGCACACAGAAACAGAAGATGATGCTTTCAGGAAGAGAAATTCAATGGAGGGAAGTAAGGTTTTGTCCTGGTTTTGTTTGGGATACAGTTAATTTTCTTCTTAGTAGCTGGTACAGTGCCGTGTTCTGGATTTAGTAGGAGAATAATGCTGATAACATGCTGATGTTGTAGTTGTTGCTAAGTAGTGCTTACTCTAAACCATGGACTTTTCAAGTTTCCCACGCTTTGCCAGCAAGGAGGTGCACAAGAAGCTGGGAGGGAGCAGAGCAAAGGGATATCCCACACCACAGAACCACCGAACCACCCCATCATGCTCAGTATAGAAACCGGGGGGTTCACTGCTGGGGGACTGGCTGGGCATAGGTCAGCGGGTGGTGAGCAACTGTACTGTGCATCACTTGGGTTCTTTCCCCTTTGGGTTTTACTCCCTTCTCTTTTTCATTACAATCGTTATTATTATTGTATTTTATTTCAATTATTGTTCTTATCTCAACCCACAAGGTTTAACATTTTCCTGACGCTCCCCCCATGCCCACCTGGACACACACCTGGCTCATGCCCAGCTGTCACCCAGACCCCCCAGGCCCCTTCCCCCCAGGCCCTTCCCAGCCCCCTGCCCCAGCCCGCAGCGCTGTGGGGGGCTGGTGTGCCCCACGGGCAGGACCCAGCGCCGAGCCTTGTTGAACCTCGTACCGCTGGCCTTGGCCCATCGGCCCGGCCTGCCCAGATGCCTCTGTAGTGCTCAGTGCGTGCTCACAGCCCAGATGCCCAACCCTATCCTGGGCTGCATCAAAAGAAATGTGGCCAGCAGGTCGAGGGAGGTGACTCTGCCCCTCCGCTCTGCTGAGGCCACACGAGGAGTACTGCTGGCAGCTCTGGAGTCCTCAGCACAGGGAAGACCTGGATGGAGCTCTTGGAGCAGGTCCAGAAGAGGGCCACAGAAATGATCAGAGGGACGGAACACCTCTCCTACGGAGAACGACTGAGGGAGTTGGGATTGTTCAGCCTGGGGAAGAGAAGGCTCCGGAGAGACACTATCACTGCCTGTAATACTTAAAGCAGGCCTATAAGAAAGACAGAGAGACCTTTTACCAGGGCCTGTAGTGACAGGACGAGGGGCAATGGTTCTAAACTAAAAGACGGTAGGTTTTGCTTGGCCGTGAGGAAGAAATTCCTTACAACGAGGGTGATGAGATACTGGAACAGGTTGCCCAGAGAAGCTGTAGATGCCGCATCACTGGAAGGATTCAAGACCAGGCTGGACAGGGCTTTGAGCAACCTCACCTAGCTGACAATGTCCTTGCCCATGGCAGGGTGTTTGGACTAGATTATATTTAAAGGTCCCTTCCAACCCAAACCATTCTATGATCCTGTGATCTCATGGTGTGAGTATTGGCAAGACAAAATGTGACAATGCAGTAGGTATTGCTGATGTCTGTGCAAGCAGCAAGTATGAAAGTGATTAAAATTGTACTTGGCAAGAAGGGACTTTGCGTGCATGTGTGTGCTAGGTATCTGTATTGCTTTGAAGTTGTACTTGCTGGACACACTAAAATCTGGTAACGGATTTCAACAGTAGAACAGTAGTAGCTGGTGTGGCATGATCTAACAAGATGCCCAGTTTACTCAGTATCATACTATCATGCAAAAGCTGACACAAAAATAAATTCCTCTAAAAAGGAGGGGAAAAAAATTACCTTTTTTTTTAACACTGTGGAACAGGCCACAGGCGCTCTGACTGTGATTGAAGCTGTATCTCAGCTGCAGTCTGTGAATCCTGAGTGCTTCCCAGGAAAGCTAAAGCACAGCTCCCATCCGGGCGGTAAGGCAAGGCTGTGCAATCCCACCTCTGCTCACGCAGGGTATGCCGGTGCCACCGCACACCCGAGTAGGAGAGCCGCACTCCCTGCAGCGCTCCCGCACCCCAGGGATTTGCTGCATGTACCATCTCCTGCCTACTTTGCCCCGGTTCTGGAGCAGGAATGCATGCAGGCTCTTTGCCCCAAGCTCAATAGAAAAGCATTCCACAGCGCTACTTTTTTTTTTTTTTTTTTTAATACATTAGGCGATTTCTTTTTTTGTTTCTTCCTAGCAGTGCCCATGAGTGTCTTGCAGCCTGCCCCAGCCCAGCCACTCCTTGGGCTCCCCACCCCCTCGAGTGGGGGTCACCTCAAGCCTGGATGAATTTTTTTTGCCTCTAGGCAGGACGGTTAAAGGCAGTTTAGCTCCTCTTTTCCATGAATCTTCAAAGTGCTCTGTAACTTTGGGGAAGCTTTAGCAATGTCAGATAATATCTGTATGTGGAAGGAAAGAAATTCTGACCTCATTGCTCCCATATAGTCCACCGTGCTCCATCATTTGGTGTTTCAGACAGGAGGCGGCTGGAGCCCTAGCGGGTGCCCGGTACCTCATCTAATATGGGAAACCTCTAGGGCCGCAAAGGTCAAGGATGAACCATGTATTTTCTCTTTGCTTACAAGACTTGAAATAAATCAACATGGTCAGGAACCCACAACCAGAGATTTCAATCCAAACCAGGACTAAGTAAATGAAGGTAAGATCTATCTAGGATTTAGACACTAAAACTGAAACACATGAACAAGTAACCTCTATCAAACTTTCCAAACCCCTCAGGTTTTTCTCATCTCTAGCCTATCTCCACTTACAATAGTGATGCAAAGAGTTAAAAAAGCAGTGAATATTATGTATATGTTATCTGGTGTTCAATGCAAAGGTGATGGTTTCCAAGGCAGTACTGTCTCAGAATTTCAAAGTCGCTGGTGTTCATGTTACATAGAGTACCACTTGGTGGTCATTTGGAAAGCGCTTCTACTTCTGTGTAACTTTCTTCTAGGTTGGGTACAAATATTCCTGGGAGGCTAAAACAGAAATGTATTTTGTTTAGATACAAGTCTTAGGCATGCGTTAGAAAACTGTAATGAAAATATATCAGCACTTAGTAGTATCCAATAATATAAAAAATGCTATTCAGAACATCTTCAACTACATATATATGTGTGTGCGTCTATATATAGGTATAAAGGTACAATACGTACATGCATGTAAACACAGACACACAGAGGTATTCACAACTTGAACTGTATTTGTAACCAACCTGAAATACTGCAGCAAAAGTTCATTCTGGTGAACCATTAATATAGTTTTAATTTAGTATATATTAATATACTTATATAGTATTTTATATAGTATTTTAATATAGTATTTTCCAACTTTGGGCTCTAACCATAGTTACAATGTTAACACAACAAACTAAAGGTTTTGCTATCTGCTGTCCTAGCTTTTTGCTATCTTTTTTGCTACCCTCATGAACATGTCAGAACCCAGAGCTCCTATACGGGGACAGTAAGAGGACCCTGCCTAGTGTAAAGCTGTGCAGCTACTGTGCATGCTTGCAGCCGTGAGCCCTGGGTGCCCGTTGATGGTAATGCTTCCTTGGATGGAAACATTTAGCACACTAGCACAAAGGGCAGGGAACCTTCGGCGCCCAGGTGCTGAATCATTGCCGCAAGGTTCTGACTTTTGCTGGAGAGGCATTCCCTGATGAGCAGCAATAAAAAGAAGCGGACGATGTGGATGAGATCTTCACAGGGCTATGGCATCTCCCTCCTGCAGCTTCCAGAGGAGCTCTTGGTTAGTCCTGCTCAGCTGCTACATCTCCTCCATTTCTTTCTCAATGTATTCTTGAAGATTCGCATTCTCCTCTGACAATGGCCTGGAGAGAGAAGGACAACGTGG
The DNA here is from genome assembly GCF_963210335.1 of Falco punctatus. Classification (NCBI taxonomy): domain Eukaryota; kingdom Metazoa; phylum Chordata; class Aves; order Falconiformes; family Falconidae; genus Falco; species Falco punctatus. The sequence continues at coordinate 653,368 of NC_137597.1, forward strand.
TGGCATTAACGCAGCCAGCACTACACAAGAGGCATGGCCAGGCAGGACCCCGAGCACCTCAGTCCCATCCCATCCACCTGCCCTTAGGGCTGCAACTGAGCTTGCCCCAGCTGGGGCACAGATGTCCCCGGTTCTCTTCACTGCTGGGCTAAAGAGGGATCTCCACAAGTCACAGCTGCCCCCCATGCCTGACTGCGCCTCTGGCTGTGCCTGTGTCTTTGCTCTACACCCCTCCGAGGCAGCCCAGCTGCCAAAGCTTAGATGGGCTTTTGACCCAGCAAGGGCCTGGGTCAGTGGGCACTTGTGCCCCCTGCACGTGCCGCTCCTTGGCCAGGGCTTCTGTTTCTGCACCAAGAAGACAAAGGGCTTCAGAGATCCAACCAACGTGGTCTGCCACAGCAATGGCACCTCTGCAGGTGACCACTAAGCAGCACAAAGTGCAGGTGGGCTCCTTAAATCCTGCTTTCTCCCCAGCTTCAATGCCTGGCTCCAGCCACCTTTGCCCTGTGGCATTTCACAACCCAGAGGTGCTTGCAGTGCTGCCTCATTTTTTTCTCCAAAGCAGCACAGCAGCTAGAGCAGTCCCCAGAGGGGGACAGTCCTGAGTTTGAGGCCCTCTTCTGTCTGACTGAGGATGAAAAGCCAAAGTCCCAACTCTGTGGACAGCTGTGACTCTCACCCTTCTTTCTCAACCCTGCCACCAAAGCTGTGCCGTGAGCCGAAGAGCATTTGTGGAGTGGCAGAGCAAGAGCAAAGAGGTGAGAGAGAGCAGCTGCATCCCTGACTTTTCCAACTAGCTGCTCCTGCACAGAAAGGGAAAGGAGTATGCGCTCTCTGTGCATTTTTAGCTGATGTCCTGATGTGGGATGCAGCTCAGCTTCGAGGCCTTCCCTCTCCTCTGTCATTGAGGCTATGGGTCCTTCTGCAGCTCCTCCTTCCTTGGTCCTAACAAACCCTCTATTCCTGACTGCAGCACCAGAGAAACGTCACCAGTGAGGACCAGGGAGATGTTTTCCCCAGAATGCCCTAAAACCTGATGGTGTTTTGGGAAGAAGGGCATGGAAATCTCCTATGGGCACCACAACCTCCGTGAGTCTGTCTTATCTAACCAAGTGACTGCTTTAAAAAGAAATGGGGTGGTGCAGGCGGACTGTGGGGACGGATCGAGATGTGTTTTGGGCATGTGCTGGCACCACCACCTGCTGGAGGATGCACGCAGGAACATCTGGCTTCTGCAGCCCCATTACACTTGGGCAGGAGCCAGGTCCTGATGTGATCAGCCTGGGGCAGCTCTGGGCATGTACCTAACCTGTTTTAGAGGAAATGTAGGATTTTACAGAAATAAAGAGGGAGGCGCCTATCCTCCCCCACTAAGTATTTCCAGGGTTCAGCAGCAGCTGGGTATGGATTTGGATGCACACATGAAATTCTGGACAACTCCTTTTCTGGCTATAGGCTGATGCCCAAGGAAGATGTCACAGACTGTTGGTCCACTCTCTTTGTGTCATCAAAAGTCTCTGAAATGATGGGGCTGGCATTTCTGATTTTGTTTAAAAATCATTTTATAAGAACGTCTGCTTTTTTAGCCTCAGTTCCTATGGAAATGGAGCTCAGGTGATCAAGAGTATGCCTGTTCTACACTCCCTGAAAGTTTTCAGCCATGAAGCAGTGGCTAGCAGAGTAGAAGGACTGAAAGACACAAGCTGGCAGAAGTTTTCAGAAAGCTGCTTACCTGGTAGAGGATGAACATCCTATTCACAGTCCCATTGGGGAACCAGCTGTGGCACGAACTCATGGTCTAAGAGGCATGAGAAATTCCACATGGGAGCTCACCCTAAAGAAATAACTCCATAGAAAAAGCCTTGTCACACAGGCAGTTACTTCTTCTTCTGCAGTGTCTAACAAGACAGGCCATAAAAGTTATACACAAAGCCCTACTAGATCCTTTTCCAGCCAGCATTCACTGATGGGAGAACAAAAGACAAAAAAGCACACATGCCTTCCCTGCCTTTGTGTAGCTGTTAGTGTGTGACTGGCTGGTAAAGCTCATCTGGGTATTAGGAACAGGCTTGTCGCAGGGGCACGCAGGTCTGCAAGGGCACACCAACGTGATAAGAAGCAGGGGAAGGTGCTTGAGTCATGCCCTCAACTCACGTTAAAGCCTAAACGGCTCAGGTCAGCAGGTGCCTGGGCTATGCTGACAGAGACCAGACACCCTCCTGGTCCTCTTCATTTCTAGGGTGCTGGAAACTACCATTCCTCAAACATCCTTAGGCCAAAGGACCAAAAACACGATGACAGATTTGGAGGGAGAATCTCAGATGCTGGGAAATCAGATGATTTATTCCAGTGCTTGGGGAAGTCCAAGCAGAGGCTCTGTGGAGCTCCTGTGTCCAAAGCTGGTGCATGACCCACCTGCGAGGCTCATCTCCCTTCCTCTGCACCTGCCCTTGGCTGTGATTGCAGATACCTCTGTGGTGCATCCCTCAGCCCGCTGCTGCCTCTGGGACCCCCCTCCTGACCGTGCTGCAAAGGCTCCCTTTGCTCTGGCTCCCAGCCCTGCTGCTGCCCTCCCTCCTCCTGCTGCTGCTGGTCTGCCACAGCCGCCTGGGCACCCAAATTGCAAATCCGAATCAGCAGGAAAAGCCCTAACCTGCACCGTTCCCCAGCAAGGACAGCTCCCTAAGCTTGTTCATGCCTCTTCCCAGGCAGTGCCAGTACAACAGAAATAAGCAGTCGCGGTGGCTACTGCTGCCAGGAAACTGCATGTTGTAACGACTCTGACTTTAAAACCCTGCCTGACACTGTCCCTAGAGCTGTCCCCAAACTGTAACAGTTGAAAATAACTGTCCTCCAAGCTGACTTTCTAGGCTGACACCAAATTCAGAATTTCTCCCAAAAGATGTTCTTTAAAACCAGTGCTTGCATAGTTACAAGCAAAAAGCAAAGTGCCGCAGCTGGACGCTGGCAGGACGCAGCCAGGAACAGGTAGCTGTGATGCAGAGATGCCAGGCACTGAATCAGGCACCCTGGCTGCTGTCACAAGTGTGGAGAGAGAGACTGCCCCTTCTAGGGCGCAATTCATCCAGCCCAAAAGCAGGTGTCTCAAACTGGTCTGGTGAACCAGGCCTTACAAATTCCTGGTTTTCCCTCCCCAAGCACAGAAAGGCTGTAGACACCCACCTCAGACAGTGACAAGTGTGTTACAGGCATTTACACTCAGGTGACAGGAAACATAATCCTCACCCCAATCTACATCTTAGTACAAACAATGCTGCCTTTTGAAAATATCTACACGCAGGAGACAATAAGCCATTAATCCCGGAGACACCAGAAAGACAAAAACCAAAATTAAATTAGAGATGAGATGCTGAAGCTTTAAAAAGACAGCTAAACATTAAATTGCATTTTAGGCCAATGGCATAATCTCTGGCAACATCAGCTAGGCAGCGGGTGTGCTGGGACAAGTTCAGCTCTAGCATCTCCCCTGGTACCCCTGCTGCCTGGCTGCAGCTGTGGTCCTTTGCCTGACAGCAGATTATAAACTCTCCGGGGCAGGGACCATCCTACCCTTCTCTATTTCTATACCGCCTAACACAAGGAACCTTGTCACCTTTCTCAAGTTGTGACAAGGGCGCTAACAGACAGTGCAGATGAAAAAAACCCCACCAAAGAATAACCCCGCCTGGGTGACAGGGGCATCGTTAGGATGTCTCTCCTGAACTTGCCCCATTTCCCATCCTTGTTACCCACTGACTAACGGGTCTCAGGGCACTGACACTGAGATCAGAAGCCACTGGCAACTTGGCCCTCAGCAGCATGTCAAAATCATGGACATACGCAGACAGACATGCGGCCTTCCTTATGATAAAGTAGGCAAATCCCGATATTAAAAGGATTTTTTTAACAAAACAAGCAGATCAGGACACCAATACACTTTCAGGAGGAAATAAGCTTTTCCCCTTCTGCAATAAGTGTCAGCCTCGGGCAAGTAAGATCTGCAGTCTCCTTTCAAGCTCACATAGGTTGCAAATATCAGCACAAACCTTATGATGACAGTATTTAGCTCAATCCTGGCTCTGAGTTCTTCATTCCGCTGTTGCAGCATGGTGATTTCTTCTACCAGTTTTCTAATTTTTTTGGCCTGCAACAAAGGAAGGTTGGTTAAGTCTGAAGGAAGCCCAACACTTGATCCAAGACAATTTGTTCTTTATCTCATTTGTCCCTAGACCAACTTCTAAAATTTGAGAATATATGGAGACGGTCATCTTGACTGCAGCTGACGCTTAGAGATCTGACTCACACCACATCATGCTGGTGAAGTGGGGTCATCAGCAGAGCCCTGAGTAGGGGCAGAGCTGAACTATCCCTTACTTCTAATGGAGGAGCAGGAGGGTCTTGGTCTTGTCCAGCGCAAATAAAACATCTTCCTCAGTGGTGCCCCCACAACTTTTATCCCCCAGGAGCCAGCAGGACCAGCCGTTGTTCTTGGACAGGGAGCTAGTGGCACTTGGGGACCATGGGGATGCCCAGTATGGAAAGGGCACTGTGGTGTGAGTGGTCAGTCTAGCAACGAAGGAGGAGTGCAAAGCAGTATGATGTGCATCATCCAGCTCAACTAACCTCACCGGACACAAATCCTCTAGGACTGTGATTCCCCAGTTACGGGGAGCAAAGCGTTACCCAACAGGGCGGATTACACCCAGCAGCAGCCTTAGCCTGGTGCTGCACTCACATGAGGTGGTCTGCGCTTTGGAGACACTCCTCCCCACTGCTGACAGTGTTGGCTTAAATGACAGGCTTAAACTAGACATTTAACTATAAGCTACAATTAAGTGAATCCTATCCCAACTGTAGGTAGCTTTTACTCAGGGCAGGTCGAGGACAGAGTTTGAGGATGTCGATAGCAGCGTATTAAAACATCAGTAAGATGTTTATAGGCAGGTACCACAGCCTCAGATGCCCTGTTTTTCCCAGTTTTGAATTTGGCATACTTAATCACCTTAGTTCTTAGTTTTCCAGCAGTTTGAATTTTGCTGAATTCAACACTTGGAAGAAAACAAGATACCACAGGGTACCCTTATCTCTGTGTGAGCTTGGTTATTGAATTTCCCAATCTTCTATAAAGAACCAAAATATTGTGCATTGGAGTTAGCAATAACTCACATCTTACAGCAGAGGCATCAGGTTTATGCAGTGGCTTCCAGTCCATGCATGTAACCATAAGGGATACTCCCGATTCTCAGACATTCTGGCCTAACCCCGTATGCTATGCTGGAGCAGGACAAGGACTCTGGCCCTGTTTTGAAATGCTCTGAGAGAGGAATCACTGTCATGGGCACCTGCTTCCCTAATAGTTTTAGCAAGTAGTAGCTATGACAGCACGAAGCGTGGGAGAAGACCTGTGCATCTCCTTCCCTCTCTGCTGCAACCCTCACCCTATACCACTCCTCTCCTGCCACCTGCATTTCCAGCCGCCCTTTCAGCAGACGAGGAGCCAAGCCTGACCCTGTGTTTGAAATGCCCTCCTCCTCCCTCATGAGGCACTCCATCTTTCAGAGCATGTGGAGATGCCCTGTAGATGTTCTGGCACTTACGACGGTAGATCTTTCAACAGAATGCTGTTGTGCCTTTGGACCACAGTAAATTCAGTGTTTGACTGCCATAAAGGGCAGGAGCAGGACTGTGTGCTCGTATCTGGCTGATTAGCAAAAGCAGCTAAATGACCAGGAACTATTTAAGCTGTTGTTTGGGTGGGTTTTTTTCCAGTCTAACACTACGATGCGCGTTTCCAGAAGCTGGCTTAGCTCCAGGAGCGGCATGCTGGAAGGAGCACAGTTAACAAGCCTCAGTTGTAAACAGGCACTTTTCTCTACTCAAGCATCTGTTCAGCAAAATAATCACCAGAGTTCTCAAATTTCCCCGTAAACAGAAACAAATCTTGCTGAATGCTGTGCTGAACCAGCTGTGGTGTTGCCTCATCCTGCCCCCACACTATGCATGTGCTGTCACTGTAGGTTATGCCTTACAAAATGAATCCCCTTTCCAACAAAAAGTGTAATTGGTGGTGAACTGGGGAGTTCTTTGATATGGACCCACACACACAAAGAATGAGAAAACAGCATAGGCTGCAGCAAAGCATTACTTTAGGGTTAGAGAGATCTTTCCTAGCACAAGCCTTGCTAGGGACTGCTTGCTGAACATTGCTAATTCATACTTGCAGCTGGGAGCGCCCTAAATGCCTGCACAAGCAGCAGCAAGACACACATGGCTCAGCCTTCCTCCAGTTGCCCTCTCCAGCCCTGAATGGCTACCTGACTCCCGCAGGGATGTACGGTGCAGGCTGGTGTACAAGATGAAGCCCTGGACTACCACAAAGTTCCCCTTCCTCCATTCTTCCTACACCACTTGTGTCACTGTCTAACATCATAGGCTGAGCAGGTATTGCATGGAGAAGTAACACGGATCGATGGATGTGTGGGAGAAAGCAAGGGTGTCATGGGTGGGTGAAGGGATGGGAAAAGATCCCAATTTCTGAGTGAAAATCTGAGACGTGGTATATTAGAAGCAACTCTGTAGGCTGACAGTGGAACACCACGCTATGTGGGCATTTATGAACTTCTTTGTGTCTCGCCCCAGCCTCTTGTGTTTTCTCACCTCTTTTAAGTTCATCTGCTGTAACCAAACTTTTACTTTATTACTTCTGTGATGCCTCCTCTGGAGGGAAAATGACAACTCACATTTGTTTCTAGCTCCATGATCATCTTTTCCTGCCAGCCAATCTGCTGGTTCTTCATTTCCAGAACACGTTTTAAGTTCTTCAAATCATTTTCTATGTGCAGATATGGAGCTCGTACAATCGAGCAAATATACCAGCAATTAGGGTATCTGTAAGCCATAAATGCATCTTCAGCCGTAAGGTACATTTTCCTCAATGCACCCAGTGGTTTAGGAGTCCCAGTGATGTGAACACCACCTGGACGTGGGCCTCCACAGCCCATCTGAACCCTGATATTCTCTCCTAGACCACCCCTCTGACTGGACAGCCTCATGGCTAGAAAGATGGGATGCCAGGTTGTCCAGCAATTTCATTCCTGCTCGTAGCGTGGGAAGAGCATGAGGTGCTTCATGCTTGTGCAGGTATTTTGGCTTGGGACAAGTACCAACATAAAGCTAAGGAAAGCAGACGAGGGGGCCGGAGGTGAAAATGAGTGTTGTGCCTTGCCTGCACCCCTGCACCACAGCGCCTGTTAACAGAGATCAGATCTGCTGGGAAGAAGTTCCTCCTCTGCTCAAGAACTTCAGATGTAGGGGATATTCGAGTTCAACTCACGGGCCAAGGATGCTCTCTGAATTAGACTGATGTTGTTGCTGAGTTAAACTCTTTGGACTCTGCTGGTGTAACTCACTCCAGTGAACTGCCTGGTGGTACTTGCCATTAACATCACCGTGGCACAGCAGAATTTGTCCTTTCACGTAAATTAAATGCTGTGGCAGAGGGTGAAAGGGACTGTTGCTATTTGTTTCCCATGGCCAGGCCTGTTTCAGAGATTTGCACTCCTTTCGTAAGGAGTTTTCTCACCTAAAAACTCACTGAGCCCCTTGCTTACCCCACTGTTCTCATTCTGTCCCCTTGATCATGTTGATACAACCACCCATGGGGTTGTGCTGTGAACCAGATGAAATGCCCTGAGTTAAAAGAAAACTTTTGGGGGGTCATTTCAGGGCTGTTTCATTTCAGATAGATAACTGCAGCGTGTGTTTACTTACACACTGTAAAAAACAGCACATCCCCAGCAGACAACAATTGAATATATACTTCATACGACAGGGCTGTTCCCTGCAAGTTCAGGAAAAAATGAAAGAACGCAGGGATACCAAAGAACTTGGTTCAGAAGGTACAAAAAAAAAAAAAAAAAGAAATCTAAATGTGAAAAAAAATTAAGAAAAAAGAGAGGAAGAAAGGAAAGAAGAATAGACAGCAGTAAGGTCATACTAGATGGAGTTAACAAAATGTTTTGGAAACAGAGCTACAAATGCTGGATGAAAGAATAAAGAAAAAGAAATAAAATCAGAAAATGATGGCCCTAGACTAAGATTTCTGACTCCCCCTCAAAGTTCAAGATCTGGGGCGGGATCCTATTGCTATCCACTGAATCGTGTGATGTGAGTCATACTTAGTGATGGATCTTGGTGACTGTAGAGTTACAGTTGCCATTTACCTGCAGTTGTTCCTTTTTGTTTTCCTTCAGAGCCTCTTCAGATCGCTCTGCTTTGGCCTTAGGAGGTTGGTTCTGAAGGGTGAGGGTGTCTGTCTGGTCCTGGAGGGGAGACACACCAATGAACACACCAGCCATGCTATCACCCCTCTTACACTCATACAAGTCAATCTGCGCTGAGAAACCACCAGGGGAGCTGAACAAGGCTTAGAAATCCCTGCAAGGTGGTGTGTTGTTACAGAAGGCCACTGGAACACCCAGTGTTTTGATAATCCAGTGCCTCAGGGAATCTCAAATCCCTGTAATGCCTGCAGCTGGCCGGCACTGTGTCCTGGTTTCAGCTGGGACAGAGTTAATTTTCTTGGTGGCTGGTGCAGGCTTGTGTTCTGGATGTGGTGTGAGAACCGTGTTGACAACATGCTGATGGTTTCAGGTGTTCCTAGGTAATGTTTATACCAAGTCAAGGACCTGTCAGTTTTTCAGGCCCTGTCAGCAAGAAGGCTGGAGGGGCACAAGAAATTGGGAGGGCACACAGCCAGGACAGGTGACCTGAACTGGCCAAAGGAATATTCCATACCATTGAACGTCATGCTGAGTATATAAGCTGGGGGAAGAAGAAGGGGGAGACGTTTGGCATTATGGCATTTGTCCTCCCGAGTAACCATTAGTAACCATTATGCATGACGGAGCCCTGCTTTCGTGGAGATGGCTGAGCGCCTGCCTGCCGATGGGAAGTAGCGAATGGATTCCTTGTTTTGCTTTGCTTGCGTGTGCGGCTTCTACTTTACGTATTAAACTGTCTTTATCTCAGCCCACCAGTTTTCTCACTTTTACTCTTCCGGCTCTCTCTCCCATCCCACTGGGGGGTACTGAGCAAACGGTTGTGTGGGGCTTAGTCGCTGGCTGGGGTTAAACCACGACACGCTGGCTGGCACTAGTTCATGAAATGTCTTTGATGCTGAATCACCCCAGCACCTTCGGCTGGATGAGATACAACCATGCTCTTCCTTAAGAAGCTGGCGTTTGTAACAGAGGCATGAAAGAGATTATTTGTGTGGTCCCTAGAGTCTGAATGAGGTGGCAGATATCCCATCCCTGCCTCCTTCACCTTTCTAGGCTTCTAACATGGTGACAAGCAACAATGAGTTAGCGGTGTGGACTTCAAATGACTGTCGGTTCATCTCAGAGTTACACACAGAAACAACGCGTTATTTTAAGCAGTCCTATTTCTGTTACGATCAAAGGCATTCCTGTTAACTCTCTCTATACAACACCTGTAAACACACAGTTGCTGTGGAACTGATATTCTTATCTTTCATGTATGTCATTTCTTGGCTGTAACATTACATCAGTGCTTACTGCAAAACTGCTGACATGCCTTGAGCTGTCACAGCAGCATGAGGAAGGCAGTGACAGTTGCTGCGTGCAACAGTATGTGCTAGTCAGGGCTTTTAAAAACTGTAATTAATGTCTGCCTATGAAATCAAACAAAGCTTGCATTATTTGCTGCAGCACCTTTACTTGTTCACATGAGATTTTTCAAACTTAGTGTGAACACCAGGGGCATGCTTCTGCTCTCCACTTCTTGGGAATTCTTCATCTAGAGAGTGCAAACAGTATGGAGTTATCAGCAGGACTGAAAAAGCCAAGATGAGCTTGGTGTTAAATAGCGGAATGGGGGACACACGATGTGGCGGGCTGACCCTGGCTGGCCACAGCCTGACTGCACAGCAGGGCCAGCCCTGGGACATCTCTCATCAGTGACTGCATTGCTCTCCAGCGGGAGCGGAGATGTCTCTACAACGTGGGACCAGCTCCCCCACACTCGGGCAGCAGGGAAGAGTTTAAAGCACAGGCACAGGGCCAGGCAGGGAGAGGTCACCATTCCTGAGCCTTGGGGTCCCTGCCGGAAGGTACCGTGCAGACAAGGTGATGCTCACAGCCACCGCAGGTGCCAGAGCCCTCCCCACCACGCAGGGAAGAGCTCAACTGTGCTCCTTGGGCTGGGCCAGCAACCAGCAGGGTCAAAAGGACATTTCCTTGCTTTATCCAGCTGCCTTTTCATCCCTTTTGGTTTGCCCTCTCTTCCCTTTCAGACAGTATCTTGCTGAACCAGCCAAGGGGAAAGGCAAAAGACCGAGGGGGCACCTTTGCTGCTGGATCCCAGTTTGGACAGGCAGAGGACAAGGGGTACTATAGCTGGTAAGAAGCAATAGCCTGGTGTGCTGGCAGCTGGTGAGGGGGCTGGGGCTGCCCCGGCAGCTGCTCCACCACATCGTTACAGGAGTGGGAAACAATGAAACTGCTAACCTGGAGTGACAGCGGCAGTTTTTCAAAATTCTCTTCTAATTGTGCCTTTTCCAGATGGTGAGCAGCATTCAGTTCTGGGGAAGATGCACAGACATGACACTGCTAGGTGAAGCCCAGCAAACCACGGTCCGGGAGTGCAGACACTGTGAGCCAAGCGCAATTCACGATGCAGTTCTAGGGCACGGAGGCCCAGTTGGGAAACTGATAGCAATATGCTCTGCGACCTTAGGTGAATTCCTTTGAGGATCAGGATTTCCTCATCTTTCACTAGTTGCAGGTATCTCTATATCTATGTGACCAGATTCTGATTTTTCAGAACTGCACAGCATTCCTGGCTCCCAGGGCTCTGATCTGAAAAGGGTCACTTTGACCCAGCTCAGGGCGAGTATCCCCAAATCAAAGATTTTTAAATTTTTGAATTAGATATATTTAAAAGCTTGGGTTGCAAGTTCTTTGGGGAGAGTGAGATGGGGGCCAGCAACTCAGGATGCAAAAATGCAGATGACAGTGCTTCTCCAGGAGCTGTGGCAGATGACCTGGGAGATTCATTCCATTAGTGAGACCGACAGAGTCTGAAGGCAAAAAAGTCCTCCATTTATATTACACGATCAAAGGTTTCACTGCTAGGACAACTCACCCTGGACTCAGTAACAACCAAAAGTTTAATAACCAAAGTGGAATAAAGTTTGATCTCCAAACCAGTGACATCAAACTGTCACTCAGCACAGCAGTAGCACCTAGCTTTTTAGGATACAGACACTCTATTTTTGGTGTCTTTACCCTCAGTCCCATGGGGTTCTGCCTTCTGACCATTGCTCACTAGCCACAATAACAGCAGCAATAACACTCATGCTCTAGCACTCTCCTTACAGCACACTAGCCCGCAGCTGCTGCAGCGCCTTCTCCATGCACAGGAGGGCATTTCATAGCCACGCCTGGACCAGGGAGCACAAACCGGCCACCAGACCCTTGCTAACCCACAGCCAAGTTTTATCATCAGAGAACACCCACACAAATGGAAGGGCAAGGATATCCTCAAGCAGGGAAGAGGAGCCTTTTATTATTTGCAAAACTGTGTATGTTGATTTAGAAATGGTATGCTAGATACCATCTCTGCCTACAGGAGAGGGGAATAAACTGTTCTTAGTTCACGTTATGCTCCGGACTGTGTCTCTAATTAACGCAGTGCAAAGCTAAGCAGTATGGCTCGATTTAGGGAATGTTGTGGGAAAACCTAATAAAGCTATTTAAAAATTAGACCCTTAAACTTATGTGTAAAGCAAAAGAGAGAGACCGTACAGGTAACTGTTAAACGACAGCTAAAGCATGTACAAAGACATGTATTTAGATACTGAACTGGTAGGGAGGAAACAGCTCTGTCTGCAGCGTCAAATCCCACGGGAAAATGTAACACAAAATAAAGACAGCAGTGCGGAGGGGCAGATTTGCACTAGCTTTGGTCTATCAGCATGGACAGACTTTAGCTACTGAAAACAATGAGTCTTGTTTTTAGAAGCAGTGTAGTAGGCATTTAAGCACCTAAATTCAGAGATGTTCAGTGAGCTCCAGCCTCCTGAGCACCCAAGGATAAGGCTCTTGAGAACAGTCTGTGTGTGAAATGAGGTGGAGTTTGGACTCTAGGTTTAGTGTTCCATGGAGAAAGCCTTATCTTTGGCCCAAAGATCTCTCAGGTAGTCTCAGTTCCAAGTCAGATGCTGTACATGCTGCACGTACCTCTCCTCCTTCCCTAGCGTGAACCTGATGTGAACCTGGTGGTCCACCCCCCATGAAAGCACTAGACCAACACAGATTTTCTGTATCATCTATTCTGGAAGAAGACAATCCAAGCTCACACAATCTAGAGCATGAATTCCTGCTCTGGAACAGCTCTGTAGCCATTGGGCTGTCTTTGGCTTACTTTGAATCTTGCAGGCTCTCTCCTCCAGCAGTTCTTCCATAATGGTTCTGTGGTTAGCTTCCAACCATAACATTGCAGCTCTACGTGCAGCTATGATCTTCTGCATCTGTTCCAGTGACAATGAACGGAGACATGGATGCACAATTAGACATCTTGTGGCACACTGACAGGCCGCTTACTTAAGAGCTCCAGTGAGCTGGAAACAGTAAAGGGATCTACTGAGTGTGACACCAACACTTCCAGCACCTGAGCCGTTTCTATTTATTATGGAACAGGCATGCTGAAGCCTTGAGTGGTAGTCTGTAGTCACCGCTGGTAGCGGTTTTGTTCTTTTAACTTAATGGCGATAAAAGAGGCACATAAGAAAGCAAAAAGCCAAAAAGCCCTTAAGCAAAGAAACCATTTATGATATGTTCATAAATATCAACAATTCATTAATCTAAATTATACTAATGACCTGACTCCCTCTGATGGTCAGATAAACAATCAGAGTTCTGAGCCATCCTTGGTTTTGTTTGCACGGCACTTTGCTGCAATGATCTTTATTGTAAGGTCTTGGATTAACTCCCATGAAAAGTGCCTATGAATTATTCATAGTTGTAAAATATTTATTTCTAGAGAAAAATTGGAATTGTTATCAGTGGGTAGGTAAACCAAGTTGCAATGTATCACACTTTTACTTGAAAAAGAGTATCCTACACAGTCATCAATACCCAAATTCCTGAGTCCTCTGGAATCATGCATTTTTAGTCCACACCCAGTAAGCTGATGAAAGATAGGAACAGCACTTTTTTGAGTGTAGACACCAGAGTTTTCAGGTTGGTGTGAAAGTACGAAAGATAATAGTGAAGCCACAAAACCTTTTTCCAATCTCACATTGGAGGCTGAGAGAGGTCCTGCTGCCACAAACTGCCCAACAAACTGAACCACACAGCACACGGCACACACCCATCATGGGAGCAGGGGATGCCGTTGGAAGAGGGCTGTGGGCAGCCTGTGTTCCTGTGCCCCTGCTAGGTTTGGGACTCCTTCAGTACATTGTTTGTTACTAGACTTGGCTAAAGGCAAAGCAAGATCCCTCATGATGGTGCTTTGACATGTTTCATTAAAGAAAATCCAGTCAGAAACGGTTAATCTGGTTAAGTCAGTGGTCCAGAGCAGTTTCCAAGTGCAATTCATAAGTTTGCTTTTCTGGGTTTTATAAACACAGTGATCTTCTTCCCTACATTCAACACATTATCTGTGATATCTGGCAATGCAGAGGATCAAACTATTTTACTTTTACAAGGAAACAGTTGTTTGTTGCAAATTGACTTGACTTTAAACAGCTTTTATTTCTCACTCTTATGTTAAATAATGGTAGAAAGTTACTGCAGCTGAGCATGTCTCTGGAATAAAGGGTATTTCACTGTATTTAACTGTCAAACGTATGTGTTAGATGACCCACCAGAACCAAAATTTCCAGCTGTACTGGAGAAAGCGTGCTCTTAGAATGAAAGGCGGGCATTTAACATGAAATGTAAAATTATCCAAACTGTTTTTCATAATGACGCGGGAGACAACCCAGTGGTGAAGAACCCTTTGCAAAACAATGGGGACTCAGCCTGCTGCTGTACTGCATGAAAGAGCAGGGAAAGGAGGGGCTGACTCAACGGGCTACCAATGGGATAGGGACTATCACCTGACTTTTCCCAGAGCATGATCTCCTTGCCCATGATGTCTGTGTGCTGAAACCTCATCAGCATTGCCGTGTTCTTTACCTCACCCTTGCTTAGGTCTTTATTCAGACACTAATTGCTTCTCAGCTGAGCAGCACCCCAAAGGAATGATTATGCTCAACTCCAACACCTTCAGAAGGTGAAGGGGTTTCCTTTTACTGCCACCATCTTTGGCAGGTTATTTAACTATAAAGCCAATTCCATATGTTCCAATTCCATATGGTCTGCAGGGATTTTTCTGTCTTCTGTGTGTTTCATACCCGCATCCTAAATGACTCTTTCTAACATTCCAGTGTGACCTCTCGGTCTGCAGTTTTTTACAGGAGATAGTATACTTGGCACTGGGAAGCAGATCTCTTGGGTATTCATTCCAGCTTCACCCCTGACTTACCCTATAGGCTTGTTCAACTCACTTATTCTGTGTCATGGACATTTCTGGCTGTAAGAAGAACCTCAGGTGGGATTTTGAAGGCTTGACAAAGTAAAATCAAGAGGAGGCTCTAGTGACAGAAGTTCAGTACGCTGGCACGCCAAACAGCTTGAGGTGAGCAGCTCAAGTGAGAAACGCTGGCAAGCCAGGATCACAGCCTTCACTTGGCAATTTTGCCCTTCGCTGCAAGGAGATACGAGGGAGACTGGGATGCACTGGCACACATGACCGCTTTGTAAGGAGTTTGGCTCTCATGCTCTGCTCTGCTGGAAGAGCTGCCTCACCCCCGCAGAGACAGCCGAGCCTCCAAATCCTTTCAACCATGTAACCAAAGAAAAAACCAGCTATCTGATATTAAACTAAATGGTGACTACAGTAAAACAGGGTGCTTTCTGAATGCTTTCAAAAGCATTAGAGAGATTGGAAAATTCTGGTTTAGAACACAGAACCCGATTTGACAGCACCCTCTAACACATCTTTGAAAATCAATGCACTAACAGAAAACAGTAGGTTGTCTGGGACAAACAGCCCAGTTACATGAAGCCTTTCTGCTGCACATTACAAACTGCAAATCAGTAACAACTACAAGGCACAGCAATTAAAATAGGTAGAGTCCAGCAAGAGCTCTTCAATGCCCTGCCACTGAAGAGCCAAACCAAACCGCACGGTGGCACGCAGGGCAGCAGGCACTCTGGGGCACAGGCTGGGATGCCGTGTGTCTGTCCAACACAGCTGCCTGACCCACATGCCAGCAAGGACCACGCTGCACCCAGCCCCAGGGTACCATTGGTGTTACACAGTACATCTAACACCGGGCAGCTGTACACGAATGACATCAAACTGCCACCATCTCAGTTTGTATTTGCACTCCCATCCCAGGAGTGTCTGTGCAGAGGAGGTATTTACTGCCGCATGCACAAGAGCAACGGCAAGGGCAGGCAGCGCAGCGATCTCCTGTTACCGAATGTGCTGCTGTGGGACTCCCAAACAGGCAGTCAGTTAGATCCCTGGCAAAGTTCTCCAGCAAAACCGCCCCTGATTTGTATCCACCTCAGCTGTACAAACACGGTGTAAACAGAAGCAGAGCGGCTCTTTACCTCCAGCACTGTATGTCCCTTTCCTTCCCATGTCACCACCACCTGCAAAAGCACTCACGGAAATGAGCAAACCCCACGCGCCAGAAAGAGGCAGGGCTTTCAAAGGAAAGGAGGGTATTCAATGGAAGCTGCAGATGTGCCCTGCCTGAAGAAGGCACCACTGGCAACCCCTCCTCTGTGAGAGCTGGGGAGATGCAGAGGGGGCAGGAAGGCAGGTGTCGGGGGAGTAACTAGAAGCCCTGGTTTGCTATTGCTGCAGTATCCCTGGCTGGGGGACAATAGAGCTCTCCATGAAATGACAATCAACCAAAAAAATTCAGAGGGGCACAGCAGGGAGCACAAGCTGCTGGGCGTCAGCAAAGGGCTGTGCTCAGATTTTCTGCAATAGGTGAGAGCGTAAGGGCACTTTAAATCGGAATGTGTCCTGAATCATGTTAGGAAGAAGACAAAGAACATATCCTGCTGGGAAGATCATTAATGATTAGGAAAACTATATGATTAGGCTACTATATTAGGTTATTATATTAATGATTAGGCTGCTATAAATTTGTCTCAGGTTAGAAAAGGCCAGGAATCTTTAAAGGACACTACAAAAAAACTACATTTAAGAGAAAAGGCAGTGTAGTAGCAAATGGAATTAAAAGGAGTCCTAGAAAGTAAATCTTTCAGTAATAAGCAAGCAAGGCTAAAAACAATCTAGGGCATAGAAAAGATTAGTTCAGCCGCAGGACACACAGCAGATAGGAGAGCAAATTAGTTGTCTTTCCAAAATGTAAACAGAGAAAAAAAAAACAAAAATCCAGAGCTTAACGTTTCTCTTTATTTTTCCTGCATCTAATTTTTAACTGTTAAGAGAAATAACACAAAAGCTTTATTTTTGCTAATGCAAGGAAACTGGAATCTGGAAGTTAAATTAATCCTTTACACACTGTCATTTGGGAATTATTTCTCCCAGATCCATGGGAGACACTTTCTAGAAAGTTTTGCTGTGAATGGTGTGATTAACTGAGCTGAGTTGAGATCCTTGGGTGCCTAAGGAGGCCCAGGCGATACTGGCGTCATTCTTACTGTGTTATGGGAAGAAGCCAGGCACACAAGGCTGGGCTCCTCCAAACAGCCAGCTCTGTACTCTGCTGAGTGATGCACAGGGTGCTGTGTGCCAGGATTGCAGAGTCCCCAGCCCTGACCAGCTGCATTAGGCTCAGAATAAAATGTAGTGGATTGTTTTGTTGCTGCTTGCTAGAGTTTTTATTACTATTATTAATTAATAAAAAGTGGTGGTTTTTTTATTAAAAAAAAAAAAAAAAAAAAAAAAAAAAGATGTGGATGAATATAGCCTGGTATGTTAAAAAAGAACCTAGCCCTTCACACAGATTCCCAAACCAGCTGTCTTACAGGCACAAGGTTTCCCCTTTTGGGGGAATATCACCGCATCTGCCCATGCCATCTGTTTAACTCACTGGAGCAATTTTAAGTGTTCTTGACAGACTGCCAGGACTGTGGCCCTTGAAGGCGTCTGCACAGGGAGATATTGGAGATGGGGCTTGCAGAAGGAAAGCACCCACCCAGATCACCAGCTCCTACTACTTGAAACAAAAGCCATCTAAAGCAAGAGAGCTCTGTACAAATCATCACCAGCACCTACGGACCAGCAGAACTCGGTGGGGTTGTTACTGTTCTACTTACATGAGGAAAATGAAAAGCCAGTAAAAAAAATGACAACTAGGAGAAAGAAGTTGTTAAAATGTTGATCCTCCATAAGAAGTATTACAGAATCCTTTTCTTACATTCTGTTTTATCTGAGATAAGGTCTGTGCTACCCTTGAGGACACTTGGTGGCGAGACTCTCTCCAAGAGTGGGGAATCACCACAGTGCCAGCTTAAAAATGCTATCCCGTAACTCCAACTTCAGCACGGACACCACCCCACCAGGACAGCGGGCCTCCTGGCTGTCTCCCACCATGCTGGGGCCGTGGTTTCCAGAGCAGCCTCTGGGGCTACCTTGAGCAGCTGCTGCTGGCACGGCTCAGGTGGCTTCCCTGTCACTTGCCTGCCCTGCCAAGACTTCTTGCATTGTATTGTATTTTGGTTAAAGCTTTCCGACTGCTCTTCGGGACCTCATATTTATGTTTCCCGGGAGGCCAGATGTGCAAGGCTTGGCCTCAGTGCCAAGGTTCTCAAGTAGTCCCTCTTTCTCAGAGGGTTCTTCTAGGACAGCAGCAGCACATGAGTCCTGATCTTCCTCTTCTGCAAAAAAGGCAAGGTGTAGTTTTGGCGTATCATCATAGCAGCCTTATGGTCTCCTAGATGCACGGTGAACTTACAAATTCCAGACATTTTGTGTTACTGCAACCTGCTTTGTCAGTGTAACAGGTTTGGACTGGCCATGTTCCTGCTACCAATGGAAACATGACATTAGTACAAAACGAAAAAGCCCCTCCTTGTTATCATCAGTGTGGCTCTGCAGACAACCAGCACTTCAGTGTCAGGGCAGCCGGGGAAGTGGGAATGTCAGCACTGAGGGAAACCAAACGTTACAGCAGAGCAAAACTGGCTCTGATGTGAGAATGTAAAGCTATCGGGTCCAATGCCGAGATTCACACAGATCCAATGTCAAAACATCAGTTAGAAAATTCAGAAGCACCTGAGGAAAAATCCCCCCAAACAAAGCTGTAAAAAACCCCAAATTAACAGGACATACCATTGAATTAATCAAGCTTAGTTAAGATTTACCTCAACTAAGTATTTGAAAGAGAAGACAGGGTAAGCAGGAATCTTTGCTGCGCACCCTCCCCCCCAGTTTTGTGTCCAAAAGGCTAAACATATCAAAGGAGCTTAGCAGGTGTCCTTTTCTAGGCCACCAGCTGGAGTAAAGCCATTGAGGGTCAGTGACTAAGGGCCAAATCCAACCAAAGTCTGAAAAGACTCGGCAACTGGACAAGTGACCCAGCTGTTGCCAGTGGGTGAAAAGGACAGAGACATGTACAGATTGTGCAAATACGCAGCATTTCAGTGGGGCAGTTCAATGGAAAGTGAGAAAAAAACTGCTTTAATGTGATTTCGCATTGATTTTTTCTAGCCAAAATGCGAACATAAGAAAGTGGATTTTATACACAGTTGCATTTATTTTTAAGGTACTTTTAATGAAAGGTATATTCCCCTATTGCTTAGAAAACTACATGAAACAAGTCTTCCATTGGCTGCATCCCAAGAAATGCCTGTGACACTGAAGGAACTTCCTTGATCCTCCGACGGGGCGACAACAACGACTCCTGCGCGACGGCACAAGCACGGGCTCCTCCAGCGCAAAGCAACAAATGGCTCCTCCAGGGCGCTGCCACCATCGGCTCCTCCTCGGCAGCGTAACAAAGGGCTGCTCCACTGCGGCACGACGAGGGGCTCCCGAGGCGCTTTGCCACCAATCGCTCTCCTGCGGCGCTGCGCTACCGGGGGCTCTCCAGGATGGCTTGATGACAATAAAGCACAATTAATACCATGCTTGAAATACAATACAGAACACAACAGATGTAAAGTACCACACAAACAATGCATTACCAACAAGACAACCGAAAATGCAAGTTATACCGCAGCACACACAAGACTATACAGACCAGACCCACTATAAACACGATGCATAAAACACAAGACAACACAGACAATACAATATACAATACAAAACAAACCACAGCACAAAGCGCTACCTACCGTGCTCCAACGTGGAACAGCACAAGGCTCCTACAGGGACGAGGACAACGGCTCCCAGGGAACGGTGCGACCAACAGCTCCTCCAGAACAAACCCATCAAGGGCTCCTCTGCAGTGGTGCAATGAAGGGCCCTCCAACACACGGCAATGAAGAGCTCCTCCAGGGGAGCACGATGCAGGGCTCCTCCAACATAATTAGACACAGGTGCCCTAGCAGACAGGGCAAGGAGCGGCACCTGCGGGACGGTGCAGCTAACGGCTCATCCGCTGCGGCACAACAAAGGGCTCCTCCGCCATCGAGCCATCAGGGGCTCCTCCAATGCTGCACCACCAAGGGCCCCACCAGCATGGCACCACCAACAGCTGCTCCGCTGCACCAAAAGGGCTCCAAGAAGAGCTGGGCATCAAACAAACTGCTCCTCCGGCGCTCCCTGCTAACCACTACTCTGCTGCGGCGGCACAAAGCCAACCTCTGGGGAGGCGCCAAGACACGCTCCTCCAACGGGGCGACAACAAGGGCGCCTGCGCAACGGCACAAGCACGGGCTCCTCCAGCGCAAAGCAACAAATGGCTCCTCCAGGGCGCTGCCACCATCGGCTCCTCCTCGGCAGCGTAACAAAGGGCTGCTCCACTGCGGCACGACGAGGGGCTCCCGAGGCGCTTTGCCACCAATCGCTCCCCTGCGGCACTGCGCTACAGGGCTGCTCCGGGGCGGCGCCACTGGGGGCTCTCCAGGAGCAACACTATCAGCATCTCCTCTGGGGTGGTGTGAGCGCAATGCAACACAACTCATACCACGCTGGAAAGAACAGACTTGAAATACAATACGTCATACCATGTATTACAAACAGCCCAGCAGAAAACACAAGACGTACCATAGGATACAAAATACAACCCTACGCACACCATACCCACTAGGCAGGAAATACAAGATACAACTCAAGAGACCCTCAGTACAATAAGCACTAAACCACGCAAAACCAAAACAATACATACAGCACAAAATACAGTCCAGATCAGATCATGCAATACTCAGTAGACACAGGACTGCGCAATACGGAACACAAAACCAACCACAGTACGCTCCACCATGTACCCCCCGCCCTTGCTACAACCCATCCCCGACAAAGGACATTGTACAGACCACTTAAGAGACACAGAAGAAGATGCCGTACAATCAAATACACCAAACCAAACGCCATACAAAAGAGCAAACGCAATGATGCAGCGATGACAGGCTCCTCCGGTGACATCTGGCAAAGGGCTCCTCCGGGGTGCCGCCATTCAGGGCTCCTTCAGCGCCGGGCGACGAAAGGCTCCACAGAGACGGCCTGGGCTGTGTGACGAACATGTCGTCCTCTGGGGCTGGCACGATGCAGGGCTCCCCAGGCTAAACAACCCCAGCTCCCTCAGCCTCTCCTCGAGACACACACCACGGAAGAAATCGCAGGAGCCAGGTCATTACAAACCATAGCGCATGTCACAAGACATTTCCAGAAACAGCGCACAAAACCAGACGCAAAATACAAGACAGGAAACAGAATCTGGGCGCAAAATACCTCAAAAGACAATACGTACCAGAAAATACAGGCAAAACAAGACAAAACCCAGTAAAAGACACACAACAGAAGGTACTATGCAATACATATAACATACAACAGAAAACAAAACACGAATGCGTACCATCAAAATCATCCTGCACAATAAAAGACAGCACAAAGAATACACAGAATACTCAACAGACAATAAAAAATACTCTACAGAAAACAAAATCCATTCCATGCAATGTATACCATACAGCACACACTGTACAAGAACTACGACTCCATACACACAATACATATGCTACAATGCAAAATACAAGTACCACAGTAGAAAAATACAGGCCAACTACAATGCGACACCATCCCAGAACGGACAGGAGATACCACAGGCAGGGACCAGACCCACAGTACCTACCGTAGAGTACGTACCAAATCACCAGCGTCAGGAAGATCTCCCGTGGGGCACTGCGATGCAGGGCTCCTCCAACACAAGTTGACACAGGTGCCCTAGCAGGCAGCACGAGAAGCGGCTCCTGCGGGGCGGCACAAAGAAAGGCTCCTCCAGGGCTGCGCAACCAAGGACTCCTCCAGAGCGGAAAGACAAAAGGGCTCCTCTGCCGCCAAGCCATCAGGGGCTCCTCCAATGCTGCACCACCAAGGGCCCCACCAGCATGGCACCACCAACAGCTGCTCCGCTGCACCAAAGGGGCTCCAAGAAGAGCTGGGCATCAAACAAACTGCTCCTCCGGCGCTCCCTGCTAACCACTGCTCTGCTGCGGCGGCACAAAGCCAACCTCTGGGGAGGCGCCAAGACACGCTCCTCCAACGGGGCGACAACAAGGGCGCCTGCGCAACGGCACAAGCACGGGCTCCTCCAGCGCAAAGCAACAAATGGCTCCTCCAGGGCGCTGCCACCATCGGCTCCTCCTCGGCAGCGTAACAAAGGGCTGCTCCACTGCGGCACGACGAGGGGCTCCCGAGGCGCTTTGCCACCAATCGCTCCCCTGCGGTGCTGCGCTACCGGGGGCTCTCCAGGATGGCTTGATGACAATAAAGCACAATTAATACCATGCTTGAAATACAATACAGAACACAACAGATGTAAAGTACCACACAAACAATGCATTACCAACAAGACAACCGAAAATGCAAGTTATACCGCAGCACACACAAGACTATACAGACCAGACCCACTATAAACACGATGCATAAAACACAAGACAACACAGACAATACAATATACAATACAAAACAAACCACAGCACAAAGCGCTACCTACCGTGCTCCAACGTGGAACAGCACAAGGCTCCTACAGGGACGAGGACAACGGCTCCCAGGGAACGGTGCGACCAACAGCTCCTCCAGAACAAAGCCATCAAGGGCTCCTCTGCAGTGGTGCGATGAAGGGCCCTCCAACACACGGCAATGAAGAGCTCCTCCAGGGGAGCACGATGCAGGGCTCCTCCAACATAATTAGACACAGGTGCCCTAGCAGACAGGGCAAGGAGCAGCACCTGCAGGACGGTGCAGCTAACGGCTCATCCGCTGCGGCACAACAAAGGGCTCCTCCGCCATCGAGCCATCAGGGGCTCCTTCAATGCTGCACCACCAAGGGCCCCACCAGCATGGCACCACCAACAGCTGCTCCGCAGCACCAAAGGGGCTCCAAGAAGAGCTGGGCATCAAACAAACTGCTCCTCCGGCGCTCCCTGCTAACCACTGCTCTGCTGCGGCGGCACAAAGCCAACCTCTGGGGAGGCGCCAAGACACGCTCCTCCGACGGGGCGACAACAAGGGCGCCTGCGCAACGGCACAAGCACGGGCTCCTCCAGCGCAAAGCAACAAATGGCTCCTCCAGGGCGCTGCCACCATCGGCTCCTCCTCGGCAGCGTAACAAAGGGCTGCTCCACTGCGGCACGACGAGGGGCTCCCGAGGCGCTTTGCCACCAATCGCTCCCCTGCGGCGCTGCGCTACCGGGGGCTCTCCAGGATGGCTTGATGACAATAAAGCACAATTAATACCATGCTTGAAATACAATACAGAACACAACAGATGTAAAGTACCACACAAACAATGCATTACCAACAAGACAACCGAAAATGCAAGTTATACCGCAGCACACACAAGACTATACAGACCAGACCCACTATAAACACGATGCATAAAACACAAGACAACACAGACAATACAATATACAATACAAAACAAACCACAGCACAAAGCGCTACCTACCGTGCTCCAACGTGGAACAGCACAAGGCTCCTACAGGGACGAGGACAACGGCTCCCAGGGAACGGTGCGACCAACAGCTCCTCCAGAACAAAGCCATCAAGGGCTCCTCTGCAGTGGTGCGATGAAGGGCCCTCCAACACACGGCAATGAAGAGCTCCTCCAGGGGAGCACGATGCAGGGCTCCTCCAACATAATTAGACACAGGTGCCCTAGCAGACAGGGCAAGGAGCAGCACCTGCAGGACGGTGCAGCTAACGGCTCATCCGCTGCGGCACAACAAAGGGCTCCTCCGCCATCGAGCCATCAGGGGCTCCTTCAATGCTGCACCACCAAGGGCCCCACCAGCATGGCACCACCAACAGCTGCTCCGCAGCACCAAAGGGGCTCCAAGAAGAGCTGGGCATCAAACAAACTGCTCCTCCGGCGCTCCCTGCTAACCACTGCTCTGCTGCGGCGGCACAAAGCCAACCTCTGGGGAGGCGCCAAGACACGCTCCTCCAACGGGGCGACAACAAGGGCGCCTGCGCAACGGCACAAGCACGGGCTCCTCCAGCGCAAAGCAACAAATGGCTCCTCCAGGGCGCTGCCACCATCGGCTCCTCCTCGGCAGCGTAACAAAGGGCTGCTCCACTGCGGCACGACGAGGGGCTCCCGAGGCGCTTTGCCACCAATCGCTCCCCTGCGGCGCTGCGCTACAGGGCTGCTCCGGGGCGGCGCCACTGGGGGCTCTCCAGGAGCAACACTATCAGCATCTCCTCTGGGGTGGTGTGAGCGCAATGCAACACAACTCATACCACGCTGGAAAGAACAGACTTGAAATACAATACGTCATACCATGTATTACAAACAGCCCAGCAGAAAACACAAGACGTACCATAGGATACAAAATACAACCCTACGCACACCATACCCACTAGGCAGGAAATACAAGATACAACTCAAGAGACCCTCAGTACAATAAGCACTAAACCACGCAAAACCAAAACAATACATACAGCACAAAATACAGTCCAGATCAGATCATGCAATACTCAGTAGACACAGGACTGCGCAATACGGAACACAAAACCAACTACAGTACGCTCCACCATGTACCCCCCGCCCTTGCTACAACCCATCCCCGACAAAGGACATTGTACAGACCACTTAAGAGACACAGAAGAAGATGCCGTACAATCAAATACACCAAACCAAACGCCATACAAAAGAGCAAACGCAATGATGCAGCGATGACAGGCTCCTCCGGTGACATCTGGCAAAGGGCTCCTCCGGGGTGCCGCCATTCAGGGCTCCTTCAGCGCCAGGCGACGAAAGGCTCCACAGAGACGGCCTGGGCTGTGTGACGAACATGTCGTCCTCTGGGGCTGGCACGATGCAGGGCTCCCCAGGCTAAACAACCCCAGCTCCCTCAGCCTCTCCTTGAGACACACACCATGGAAGAAATCGCAGGAGCCAGGTCATTACAAACCATAGCGCATGTCACAAGACATTTCCAGAAACAGCGCACAAAACCAGACGCAAAATACAAGACAGGAAACAGAATCTGGGCGCAAAATACCTCAAAAGACAATACGTACCAGAAAATACAGGCAAAACAAGACAAAACCCAGTAAAAGACACACAACAGAAGGTACTATGCAATACATATAACATACAACAGAAAACAAAACACGAATGCGTACCATCAAAATCATCCTGCACAATAAAAGACAGCACAAAGAATACACAGAATACTCAACAGACAATAAAAAATACTCTACAGAAAACAAAATCCATTCCATGCAATGTATACCATACAGCACACACTGTACAAGAACTACGACTCCATACACACAATACATATGCTACAATGCAAAATACAAGTACCACAGTAGAAAAATACAGGCCAACTACAATGCGACACCATCCCAGAACGGACAGGAGATACCACAGGCCGGGACCAGACCCACAGTACCTACCGTAGAGTACGTACCAAATCACCAGCGTCAGGAAGATCTCCCGTGGGGCACTGCGATGCAGGGCTCCTCCAACACAAGTTGACACAGGTGCCCTAGCAGGCAGCACGAGAAGCGGCTCCTGCGGGGCGGCACAAAGAAAGGCTCCTCCAGGGCTGCGCAACCAAGGACTCCTCCAGAGCGGAAAGACAAAAGGGCTCCTCTGCCGCCAAGCCATCAGGGGCTCCTCCAATGCTGCACCACCAAGGGCCCCACCAGCATGGCACCACCAACAGCTGCTCCGCTGCACCAAAGGGGCTCCAAGAAGAGCTGGGCATCAAACAAACTGCTTCTCCGGCGCTCCCTGCTAACCACTGCTCTGCTGCGGCGGCACAAAGCCAACCTCTGGGGAGGCGCCAAGACACGCTCCTCCGACGGGGTGACAACAACAACTCCTGCGCGACGGCACAAGCACGGGCTCCTCCAGCGCAAAGCAACAAATGGCTCCTCCAGGGCGCTGCCACCATCGGCTCCTCCTCGGCAGCGTAACAAAGGGCTGCTCCACTGCGGCACGACGAGGGGCTCCCGAGGCGCTTTGCCACCAATCGCTCCCCTGCGGTGCTGCGCTACAGGGCTGCTCCGGGGCGGCGCCACTGGGGGCTCTCCAGGAGCAACACTATCAGCATCTCCTCTGGGGTGGTGTGAGCGCAATGCAACACAACTCATACCACGCTGGAAAGAACAGACTTGAAATACAATACGTCATACCATGTATTACAAACAGCCCAGCAGAAAACACAAGACGTACCATAGGATACAAAATACAACCCTACGCACACCATACCCACTAGGCAGGAAATACAAGATACAACTCAAGAGACCCTCAGTACAATAAGCACTAAACCACGCAAAACCAAAACAATACATACAGCACAAAATACAGTCCAGATCAGATCATGCAATACTCAGTAGACACAGGACTGCGCAATACGGAACACAAAACCAACTACAGTACGCTCCACCATCTACCCCCCGCCCTTGCTACAACCCATCCCCGACAAAGGACATTGTACAGACCACTTAAGAGACACAGAAGAAGATGCCGTACAATCAAATACACCAAACCAAACGCCATACAAAAGAGCAAACGCAATGATGCAGCGATGACAGGCTCCTCCGGTGACATCTGGCAAAGGGCTCCTCCGGGGTGCCGCCATTCAGGGCTCCTTCAGCGCCGGGCGACGAAAGGCTCCACAGAGACGGCCTGGGCTGTGTGACGAACATGTCGTCCTCTGGGGCTGGCACGATGCAGGGCTCCCCAGGCTAAACAACCCCAGCTCCCTCAGCCTCTCCTCAAGACACACACCACGGAAGAAATCGCAGGAGCCAGGTCATTACAAACCATAGCGCA
Source organism: Falco punctatus (assembly GCF_963210335.1). Lineage (NCBI taxonomy): Eukaryota > Metazoa > Chordata > Aves > Falconiformes > Falconidae > Falco > Falco punctatus. Next base: position 679,886 of record NC_137597.1, read on the forward strand.
TGTCACAAGACATTTCCAGAAACAGCGCACAAAACCAGACGCAAAATACAAGACAGGAAACAGAATCTGGGCGCAAAATACCTCAAAAGACAATACGTACCAGAAAATACAGGCAAAACAAGACAAAACCCAGTAAAAGACACACAACAGAAGGTACTATGCAATACATATAACATACAACAGAAAACAAAACACGAATGCATACCATCAAAATCATCCTGCACAATAAAAGACAGCACAAAGAATACACAGAATACTCAACAGACAATAAAAAATACTCTACAGAAAACAAAATCCATTCCATGCAATGTATACCATACAGCACACACTGTACAAGAACTACGACTCCATACACACAATACATATGCTACAATGCAAAATACAAGTACCACAGTAGAAAAATACAGGCCAACTACAATGCGACACCATCCCAGAACGGACAGGAGATACCACAGGCCGGGACCAGACCCACAGTACCTACCGTAGAGTACGTACCAAATCACCAGCGTCAGGAAGATCTCCCGTGGGGCACTGCGATGCAGGGCTCCTCTGGGGCTGTGACAGCCAGGGCTCCTCCAACACAAGTTGACACAGGTGCCCTAGCAGGCAGCACGAGAAGCGGCTCCTGCGGGGCGGCACAAAGAAAGGCTCCTCCAGGGCTGCGCAACCAAGGACTCCTCCAGAGCGGAAAGACAAAAGGGCTCCTCTGCCGCCAAGCCATCAGGGGCTCCTCCAATGCTGCACCACCAAGGGCCCCACCAGCATGGCACCACCAACAGCTGCTCCGCAGCACCAAAGGGGCTCCAAGAAGAGCTGGGCATCAAACAAACTGCTCCTCCGGCGCTCCCTGCTAACCACTGCTCTGCTGCGGCGGCACAAAGCCAACCTCTGGGGAGGCGCCAAGACACGCTCCTCCAACGGGGTGACAACAACAACTCCTGCGCGACGGCACAAGCACGGGCTCCTCCAGCGCAAAGCAACAAATGGCTCCTCCAGGGCGCTGCCACCATCGGCTCCTCCTCGGCAGCGTAACAAAGGGCTGCTCCACTGCGGCACGACGAGGGGCTCCCGAGGCGCTTTGCCACCAATCGCTCCCCTGCGGCGCTGCGCTACAGGGCTGCTCCGGGGCGGCGCCACTGGGGGCTCTCCAGGAGCAACACTATCAGCATCTCCTCTGGGGTGGTGTGAGCGCAATGCAACACAACTCATACCACGCTGGAAAGAACAGACTTGAAATACAATACGTCATACCATGTATTACAAACAGCCCAGCAGAAAACACAAGACGTACCATAGGATACAAAATACAACCCTACGCACACCATACCCACTAGGCAGGAAATACAAGATACAACTCAAGAGACCCTCAGTACAATAAGCACTAAACCACGCAAAACCAAAACAATACATACAGCACAAAATACAGTCCAGATCAGATCATGCAATACTCAGTAGACACAGGACTGCGCAATACGGAACACAAAACCAACTACAGTACGCTCCACCATGTACCCCCCGCCCTTGCTACAACCCATCCCCGACAAAGGACATTGTACAGACCACTTAAGAGACACAGAAGAAGATGCCGTACAATCAAATACACCAAACCAAACGCCATACAAAAGAGCAAACGCAATGATGCAGCGATGACAGGCTCCTCCGGTGACATCTGGCAAAGGGCTCCTCCGGGGTGCCGCCATTCAGGGCTCCTTCAGCGCCGGGCGACGAAAGGCTCCACAGAGACGGCCTGGGCTGTGTGACGAACATGTCGTCCTCTGGGGCTGGCACGATGCAGGGCTCCCCAGGCTAAACAACCCCAGCTCCCTCAGCCTCTCCTCAAGACACACACCACGGAAGAAATCGCAGGAGCCAGGTCATTACAAACCATAGCGCATGTCACAAGACATTTCCAGAAACAGCGCACAAAACCAGACGCAAAATACAAGACAGGAAACAGAATCTGGGCGCAAAATACCTCAAAAGACAATACGTACCAGAAAATACAGGCAAAACAAGACAAAACCCAGTAAAAGACACACAACAGAAGGTACTATGCAATACATATAACATACAACAGAAAACAAAACACGAATACATACCATCAAAATCATCCTGCACAATAAAAGACAGCACAAAGAATACACAGAATACTCAACAGACAATAAAAAATACTCTACAGAAAACAAAATCCATTCCATGCAATGTATACCATACAGCACACACTGTACAAGAACTACGACTCCATACACACAATACATATGCTACAATGCAAAATACAAGTACCACAGTAGAAAAATACAGGCCAACTACAATGCGACACCATCCCAGAACGGACAGGAGATACCACAGGCAGGGACCAGACCCACAGTACCTACCGTAGAGTACGTACCAAATCACCAGCGTCAGGAAGATCTCCCGTGGGGCACTGCGATGCAGGGCTCCTCCAACACAAGTTGACACAGGTGCCCTAGCAGGCAGCACGAGAAGCGGCTCCTGCGGGGCGGCACAAAGAAAGGCTCCTCCAGGGCTGCGCAACCAAGGACTCCTCCAGAGCGGAAAGACAAAAGGGCTCCTCTGCCGCCAAGCCATCAGGGGCTCCTCCAATGCTGCACCACCAAGGGCCCCACCAGCATGGCACCACCAACAGCTGCTCCGCAGCACCAAAGGGGCTCCAAGAAGAGCTGGGCATCAAACAAACTGCTCCTCCGGCGCTCCCTGCTAACCACTGCTCTGCTGCGGCGGCACAAAGCCAACCTCTGGGGAGGCGCCAAGACACGCTCCTCCGACGGGGCGACAACAACGACTCCTGCGCGACGGCACAAGCACGGGCTCCTCCAGCGCAAAGCAACAAATGGCTCCTCCAGGGCACTGCCACCATCGGCTCCTCCTCGGCAGCGTAACAAAGGGCTGCTCCACTGCGGCACGACGAGGGGCTCCCGAGGCGCTTTGCCACCAATCGCTCCCCTGCGGCGCTGCGCTACCGGGGGCTCTCCAGGATGGCTTGATGACAATAAAGCACAATTAATACCATACTTGAAATACAATACAGAACACAACAGATGTAAAGTACCACACAAACAATGCATTACCAACAAGACAACCGAAAATGCAAGTTATACCGCAGCACACACAAGACTATACAGACCAGACCCACTATAAACACGATGCATAAAACACAAGACAACACAGACAATACAATATACAATACAAAACAAACCACAGCACAAAGCGCTACCTACCGTGCTCCAACGTGGAACAGCACAAGGCTCCTACAGGGACGAGGACAACGGCTCCCAGGGAACGGTGCGACCAACAGCTCCTCCAGAACAAAGCCATCAAGGGCTGCTCTGCAGTGGTGCGATGAAGGGCCCTCCAACACACGGCAATGAAGAGCTCCTCCAGGGGAGCACGATGCAGGGCTCCTCCAACATAATTAGACACAGGTGCCCTAGCAGACAGGGCAAGGAGCAGCACCTGCGGGACGGTGCAGCTAACGGCTCATCCGCTGCGGCACAACAAAGGGCTCCTCCGCCATCGAGCCATCAGGGGCTCCTTCAATGCTGCACCACCAAGGGCCCCACCAGCATGGCACCACCAACAGCTGCTCCGCTGCACCAAAAGGGCTCCAAGAAGAGCTGGGCATCAAACAAACTGCTCCTCCGGCGCTCCCTGCTAACCACTGCTCTGCTGCGGCGGCACAAAGCCAACCTCTGGGGAGGCGCCAAGACACGCTCCTCCAACGGGGCGACAACAAGGGCGCCTGCGCAACGGCACAAGCACGGGCTCCTCCAGCGCAAAGCAACAAATGGCTCCTCCAGGGCGCTGCCACCATCGGCTCCTCCTCGGCAGCGTAACAAAGGGCTGCTCCACTGCGGCACGACGAGGGGCTCCCGAGGCGCTTTGCCACCAATCGCTCCCCTGCGGTGCTGCGCTACAGGGCTGCTCCGGGGCGGCGCCACTGGGGGCTCTCCAGGAGCAACACTATCAGCATCTCCTCTGGGGTGGTGTGAGCGCAATGCAACACAACTCATACCACGCTGGAAAGAACAGACTTGAAATACAATACGTCATACCATGTATTACAAACAGCCCAGCAGAAAACACAAGACGTACCATAGGATACAAAATACAACCCTACGCACACCATACCCACTAGGCAGGAAATACAAGATACAACTCAAGAGACCCTCAGTACAATAAGCACTAAACCACGCAAAACCAAAACAATACATACAGCACAAAATACAGTCCAGATCAGATCATGCAATACTCAGTAGACACAGGACTGCGCAATACGGAACACAAAACCAACTACAGTACGCTCCACCATGTACCCCCCGCCCTTGCTACAACCCATCCCCGACAAAGGACATTGTACAGACCACTTAAGAGACACAGAAGAAGATGCCGTACAATCAAATACACCAAACCAAACGCCATACAAAAGAGCAAACGCAATGATGCAGCGATGACAGGCTCCTCCGGTGACATCTGGCAAAGGGCTCCTCCGGGGTGCCGCCATTCAGGGCTCCTTCAGCGCCAGGCGACGAAAGGCTCCACAGAGACGGCCTGGGCTGTGTGACGAACATGTCGTCCTCTGGGGCTGGCACGATGCAGGGCTCCCCAGGCTAAACAACCCCAGCTCCCTCAGCCTCTCCTCGAGACACACACCACGGAAGAAATCGCAGGAGCCAGGTCATTACAAACCATAGCGCATGTCACAAGACATTTCCAGAAACAGCGCACAAAACCAGACGCAAAATACAAGACAGGAAACAGAATCTGGGCGCAAAATACCTCAAAAGACAATACGTACCAGAAAATACAGGCAAAACAAGACAAAACCCAGTAAAAGACACACAACAGAAGGTACTATGCAATACATATAACATACAACAGAAAACAAAACACGAATGCGTACCATCAAAATCATCCTGCACAATAAAAGACAGCACAAAGAATACACAGAATACTCAACAGACAATAAAAAATACTCTACAGAAAACAAAATCCATTCCATGCAATGTATACCATACAGCACACACTGTACAAGAACTACGACTCCATACACACAATACATATGCTACAATGCAAAATACAAGTACCACAGTAGAAAAATACAGGCCAACTACAACGCGACACCATCCCAGAACGGACAGGAGATACCACAGGCCGGGACCAGACCCACAGTACCTACCGTAGAGTACGTACCAAATCACCAGCGTCAGGAAGATCTCCCGTGGGGCACTGCGACGCAGGGCTCCTCTGGGGCTGTGACAGCCAGGGCTCCTCCAACACAAGTTGACACAGGTGCCCTAGCAGGCAGCACGAGAAGCGGCTCCTGCGGGGTGGCACAAAGAAAGGCTCCTCCAGGGCTGCGCAACCAAGGACTCCTCCAGAGCGGAAAGACAAAAGGGCTCCTCTGCCATCGAGCCATCAGGGGCTCCTCCAATGCTGCACCACCAAGGCCCCACCAGCATGGCACCACCAACAGCTGCTCCGCTGCACCAAAGGGGCTCCAAGAAGAGCTGGGCATCAAACAAACTGCTCCTCCGGCGCTCCCTGCTAACCACTGCTCTGCTGCGGCGGCACAAAGCCAACCTCTAGGGATGCGCCAAGACACGCTCCTCCGACGGGGTGACAACAAGGACGCCTGCGCAACGGCACAAGCACGGGCTCCTCCAGCGCAAAGCAACAAATGGCTCCTCCAGGGCGCTGCCACCATCGGCTCCTCCTCGGCAGCGCAACAAAGGGCTGCTCCACTGCAGCACGACGAGGGGCTCCCGAGGCGCTTTGCCACCAATCGCTCCCCTGCGGCGCTGCGCTACAGGGCTGCTCCGGGGCGGCGCCACTGGGGGCTCTCCAGGAGCAACACTATCAGCATCTCCTCTGGGGTGGTGTGAGCGCAATGCAACACAACTCATACCACGCTGGAAAGAACAGACTTGAAATACAATACGTCATACCATGTATTACAAACAGCCCAGCAGAAAACACAAGACGCACCATAGGATACAAAATACAACCCTACGCACACCATACCCACTAGGCAGGAAATACAAGATACAACTCAAGAGACCCTCAGTACAATAAGCACTAAACCACGCAAAACCAAAACAATACATACAGCACAAAATACAGTCCAGATCAGATCATGCAATACTCAGTAGACACAGGACTGCGCAATACGGAACACAAAACCAACTACAGTACGCTCCACCATGTACCCCCCGCCCTTGCTACAACCCATCCCCGACAAAGGACATTGTACAGACCACTTAAGAGACACAGAAGAAGATGCCGTTAATCAAATACACCAAACCAAACGCCAAACAAAAGAGCAAACGCAATGATGCAGCGATGACAGGCTCCTCCGGTGACATCTGGCAAAGGGCTCCTCCGGGGTGCCGCCATTCAGGGCTCCTTCAGCGCCGGGCGACGAAAGGCTCCACAGAGACGGCCTGGGCTGTGTGATGAACATGTCGTCCTCTGGGGCTGGCACGATGCAGGGCTCCCCAGGCTAAACAACCCCAGCTCCCTCAGCCTCTCCTCGAGACACACACCACGGAAGAAATCGCAGGAGCCAGGTCATTACAAACCATAGCGCATGTCACAAGACACTTCCAGAAACAGCGCACAAAACCAGACGCAAAATACAAGACAGGAAACAGAATCTGGGCGCAAAATACCTCAAAAGACAATACGTACCAGAAAATACAGGCAAAACAAGACAAAACCCAGTAAAAGACACACAACAGAAGGTACTATGCAATACATATAACATACAACAGAAAACAAAACACGAATACATACCATCAAAACCATCCTGCACAATAAAAGACAGCACAAAGAATACACAGAATACTCAACAGACAATAAAAAATACTCTACAGAAAACAAAATCCATTCCATGCAATGTATACCATACAGCACACACTGTACAAGAACTACGACTCCATACACACAATACATATGCTACAATACAAAATACAAGTACCACAGTGGAAAAATACGGGCCAACTACAATGCAACACCATCCCAGGCCGGACAGGAGATACCACAGGCAGGGACCAGACCCAAAGTACCTACCGTAGAGTACGTACCAAATCACCAGCGTCAGGAAGATCTCCCGTGGGGCACTGCGACGCAGGGCTCCTCTGGGGCTGTGACAGCCAGGGCTCCTCCAACACAAGTTGACACAGGTGCCCTAGCAGGCAGCACGAGAAGTGGCTCCTGCGGGGCGGCACAAAGAAAGGCTCCTCCAGGGCTGCGCAACCAAGGACTCCTCCAGAGCGGAAAGACAAAAGGGCTCCTCTGCCATCGAGCCATCAGGGGCTCCTCCAATGCTGCACCACCAAGGGCCCACCAGCATGGCACCACCAACAGCTGCTCCGCTGCACCAAAGGGGCTCCAAGAAGAGCTGGGCATCAAACAAACTGCTCCTCCGGCGCTCCCTGCTAACCACTGCTCTGCTGCGGCGGCACAAAGCCAACCTCTGGGGAGGCGCCAAGACACGCTCCTCCGACGGGGCGACAACAACGACTCCTGCGCGACGGCACAAGCACGGGCTCCTCCAGCGCAAAGCAACAAATGGCTCCTCCAGGGCGCTGCCACCATCGGCTCCTCCTCGGCAGCGTAACAAAGGGCTGCTCCACGACGAGGGGCTCCCGAGGCGCTTTGCCACCAATCGCTCCCCTGGGCCGCTGCACTACCGGGGGCTCTCCAGGATGGCTTGATGACAATAAAGCACAATTAATACCATGCTTGAAATACAATACAGAACACAACAGATTTAAAGTACCACACAAACAATGCATTACCCACAAGACAACCGAAAATGCAAGTTATACCGCAGCACACACAAGACTATACAGACCAGACCCACTATACACACGATGCATAAAACACAAGACAACACAGACAATACAATATACAATACAAAACAAACCACAGCACAAAGCGCTACCTACCGTGCTCCAACGTGGAACAGCACAAGGCTCCTACAGGGACGAGGACAACGGCTCCCAGGGAACGGTGCGACCAACAGCTCCTCCAGAACAAAGCCATCAAGGGCTCCTCTGCAGTGGTGCGATGAAGGGCCCTCCAACACACAGCAATGAAGAGCTCCTCCAGGGGAGCAAGATGCAGGGCTCCTCCAACATAATTAGACACAGGTGCCCTAGCAGACAGGGCAAGGAGCGGCACCTGCGGGACGGTGCAGCTAATGGCTCATCCAATGCGGCACAACGAAGGGCTCCTCTGCCATCGAGCCATCAGGGGCTCCTTCAATGCTGCACCACCAAGGGCCCCACCAGCATGGCACCACCAACAGCTGCTCCGCTGCACCAAAGGGGCTCCAAGAAGAGCTGGGCATCAAACAAACTGCTCCTCCGGCGCTCCCTGCTAACCACTGCTCTGCTGCGGCGGCACAAAGCCAACCTCTAGGGATGTGCCAAGACACGCTCCTCCAACGGGGTGACAACAAGGACGCCTGCGCAACGGCACAAGCACGGGCTCCTCCAGCGCAAAGCAACAAATGGCTCCTCCAGGGCGCTGCCACCATCGGCTCCTCCTCGGCAGCGCAACAAAGGGCTGCTCCACTGCAGCACGACGAGGGGCTCCCGAGGCGCTTTGCCACCAATCGCTCCCCTGCGGCGCTGCGCTACAGGGCTGCTCCGGGGCGGCGCCACTGGGGGCTCTCCAGGAGCAACACTATCAGCATCTCCTCTGGGGTGGTGTGAGCGCAATGCAACACAACTCATACCACGCTGGAAAGAACAGACTTGAAATACAATACGTCATACCATGTATTACAAACAGCCCAGCAGAAAACACAAGACGTACCATAGGATACAAAATACAACCCTACGCACACCATACCCACTAGGCAGGAAATACAAGATACAACTCAAGAGACCCTCAGTACAATAAGCACTAAACCACGCAAAACCAAAACAATACATACAGCACAAAATACAGTCCAGATCAGATCATGCAATACTCAGTAGACACAGGACTGCGCAATACGGAACACAAAACCAACTACAGTACGCTCCACCATGTACCCCCCGCCCTTGCTACAACCCATCCCCGACAAAGGACATTGTACAGACCACTTAAGAGACACAGAAGAAGATGCCGTTAATCAAATACACCAAACCAAACGCCAAACAAAAGAGCAAACGCAATGATGCAGCGATGACAGGCTCCTCCGGTGACATCTGGCAAAGGGCTCCTCCGGGGTGCCGCCATTCAGGGCTCCTTCAGCGCCGGGCGACGAAAGGCTCCACAGAGACGGCCTGGGCTGTGTGATGAACATGTCGTCCTCTGGGGCTGGCACGATGCAGGGCTCCCCAGGCTAAACAACCCCAGCTCCCTCAGCCTCTCCTCGAGACACACACCACGGAAGAAATCGCAGGAGCCAGGTCATTACAAACCATAGCGCATGTCACAAGACACTTCCAGAAACAGCGCACAAAACCAGACGCAAAATACAAGACAGGAAACAGAATCTGGGCGCGAAATACCTCAAAAGACAATACGTACCAGAAAATACAGGCAAAACAAGACAAAACCCAGTAAAAGACACACAACAGAAGGTACTATGCAATACATACAACATACAACAGAAAACAAAACACGAATACATACCATCAAAACCATCCTGCACAATAAAAGACAGCACAAAGAATACACAGAATACTCAACAGACAATAAAAAATACTCTACAGAAAACAAAATCCATTCCATGCAATGTATACCATACAGCACACACTGTACAAGAACTACGACTCCATACACACAATACATATGCTACAATACAAAATACAAGTACCACAGTAGAAAAATACAGGCCAACTACAATGCAACACCATCCCAGGCCGGACAGGAGATACCACAGGCAGGGACCAGACCCAAAGTACCTACCGTAGAGTACGTACCAAATCACCAGCGTCAGGAAGATCTCCCGTGGGGCACTGCGATGCAGGGCTCCTCTGGGGCTGTGACAGCCAGGGCTCCTCCAACACAAGTTGACACAGGTGCCCTAGCAGGCAGCACGAGAAGCGGCTCCTGCGGGGCGGCACAAAGAAAGGCTCCTCCAGGGCTGCGCAACCAAGGACTCCTCCAGAGCGGAAAGACAAAAGGGCTCCTCTGCCATCGAGCCATCAGGGGCTCCTCCAATGCTGCACCACCAAGGCCCCACCAGCATGGCACCACCAACAGCTGCTCCGCTGCACCAAAGGGGCTCCAAGAAGAGCTGGGCATCAAACAAACTGCTCCTCCGGCGCTCCCTGCTAACCACTGCTCTGCTGCGGCGGCACAAAGCCAACCTCTGGGGAGGCGCCAAGACACGCTCCTCCGACGGGGCGACAACAAGGACGCCTGCGCAACGGCACAAGCACGGGCTCCTCCAGCGCAAAGCAACAAATGGCTCCTCCAGGGCGCTGCCACCATCGGCTCCTCCTCGGCAGCGTAACAAAGGGCTGCTCCACTGCGGCACGACAAGGGGCTCCCGAGGCGCTTTGCCACCAATCGCTCCCCTGCGGCGCTGCACTACAGGGCTGCTCCGGGGCGGCGCCACTGGGGGCTCTCCAGGAGCAACACTATCAGCATCTCCTCTGGGGTGGTGTGAGCGCAATGCAACACAACTCATACCACGCTGGAAAGAACAGACTTGAAATACAATACGTCATACCATGTATTACAAACAGCCCAGCAGAAAACACAAGACGCACCATAGGATACAAAATACAACCCTACGCACACCATACCCACTAGGCAGGAAATACAAGATACAACTCAAGAGACCCTCAGTACAATAAGCACTAAACCACGCAAAACCAAAACAATACAGCACAATATACAATCCTGACAAAGGTCGTGGAATACATACCCATGAACACAACACATTCTGTAGAATACACGCAATACACCGTTCAAAAACTACACTACGCTACATTACATATGATGGAAGACATAATTCAGGACATACACTACAGATTTCAAAATAAAATACTAAATACAGAATGCAATACGAAATACTTATTGCATAAGATAAACAAGAGACTGTTATAAATCATTAGGATAGAACACATTATTGCACAGTAAATACCATATTACAGAGAGCATAAAATAAAACCGACTCCACTCTACAAAGGACACATAGAACACAGGAAATACATTGCATAAAAAATTCTCTACAGAAAACACAATCCTTTCCATTTCATGGATACTACATAGTACATGCAGTACAAACCTACAGTTCAATACACCTAAGACATCCCCTACAATACAAAATATAAATACAATAGAAAATACATACAAAATGCAATACCTTACCATATGATACCACAGATACCGAACTTCGATTACATACCACACAATACATGCTAAATTATACCACACCTGCTAAAAAAAGGCATGCATACCATACATTACAATGCATACCATGCAATACATACCAGACCGTTCCCCACACCATCACCTAAATACCACAGCATACCTGAATTATCCTGTAATAGCATACCATGCCATCCTACAGCATAAAAAAATATACCTTCCCATACTAAAAAAACCCACCACTATACATACCATACTGCAAATACAGGAAAGGCAATACAAAATGCAATATCATGCTTAACGTAAAACAACGCAGACCACACAATACCACACCCAATGCCAAACCACATCCCACACTACAGCCAATGCTTCTGGGGCAGCACAGCGAAGGGCTGCAAGGAGGCCTGGGCGGCACAATGAACAGCTCTGAGAAGGAGGCAAAATATAGGGCTCCTCAGGCATGGGGCAACAACGGGCTCCTCCACGGCAGCGTGATGAAGATCTCCTCTGGGGCGGCGCAAGGAGGGGCTCCTCCCGTGCAAAGCTAATAAAGGCCTCCTCAAGGGTGCTGCGATGAAGGGCTCCTCTGGCGCGCCACCATGAATGGCTCCTCTGGGGGGGTGCAAGAACCAGCTCCTCCGCTACCAAGCGACTAAGGGCTCCTCCAGGGTCACATGAGGTCACATAATTCCACCGAGCTATACAACCCCACTTCCCTCTGCCATTCCTCAGACAACTTGCAATACACACCCCAGATACAATACAAAACAAAACAAGATACACACCAGACATTCCATACCATACCCGACATACAAAACATACAGTACAATTCCTAGAATAAACATAATAAATACCATACAACGTATAGAATACAAGAAAGCCAACAGATTACATACATAAATACCATACAATACAGAAAATACACGCTACAACACAAATAACAGCACACAAGACGGCACAAACTGAAGCACAATACAATACATATGAGACAATGCAAGAGCCCTACATAAAATACAGTACATACAAAACATACCAAACAACACAGGAAATCATACAGCACCACACATACCACACAATTTATGACAAACCACACCATACAAACCACAACACAATACACGTCATCCTAAAAAACACATCACAACACAGAGAGAATACAACACTACACACAAGAGACGGGAAATACTAAGCGTCAAATACCATGCAGACAGGGCATTACCAACCTTCCAACAGAAAATACAGGGCATACCCCAGAATACAAGACAATACTATACATACCATACACACAACACACACAGAAGTACATGATACACAACACAAAATACAATCTATGCAATACCAAACCGTACAATGGGAAACGCATGCAACCCAAAATACAGTCCAATACAAAATACAACCCATACCACGCAATAAAATACAGACCACAAGAAACAATACATACATATTACTGTGCGTGTAATACTATGCCACACAACACAATGCGTAGAATTCTGCACAACACAGGCAATACACAATACAATATACAATCCAAAACAACCTGCAGTACAATATGGTACATACCCTGTGAGACAGACCATACAGTATCTACTACACCGTACGTACCATGCAACACAATACACAATACAAGAAAACACAGAATACAAAACACAACACAGAATGGAAAAAGTAGTATACAATAGAACACAAAATACAATAAAACACACAAGAGAATACAGTACATCTAATTACAAAATTCCCACACAATACATACAATAAATATACAACACATACAGTAGAAGTACTACACAACACAATGCACTAACGCACTAACAGAAAAAATATCATAAAAAGAGTACATACAATCCAATATGATACTACACATACAATACATACAGATACACACAACACAGTACATAAAACCAATACACGGAATACATACAGTGCAATACAAAATATAAATACCATACCATAGAAGAGAAAATACAATACATACAATAGAAAATACCATACCGCACTATACCATACAATGGATACCATACATGCAAGACATATAATATATTCCATACAATACATGCCAAACAATACTATACATGCTGTACAATACAATGCATACCATGCGGTACATACCATATAACTAAACACCATACCCTAAACACTGTACAATAGCATAGCCTACCATAGGCACAATACCATACCACACATACTATACCATACAAAATACACCTTACCATCCAAACCAAAACACCATACATACACTAACGGCAATACAAAATGCAACACAACAGTCAATGTAAAGTAATGCATAGAACACAGTACCACAGCCAGTTCCGTACCATATCCCGTACCACACCCAATACACCTCTGGCACAGTATGCTGAAGGGCTCCAAGACCACCAAGAAACACAATGGAACTGTCAAAAAACACCAACTGGGGAATCACCCCAAAGAAACTAGGAAGAAAACGGCTCCTCCGGGGCCATGCAGTGAAGCCCCTCACCAGCGTTGTGTGGTGACGCACTCTAATAAAAGCTGGATGATGAAGCACTACTAAACAGATACACAGTGAATGAAGCTCCCCAGAAAATCCAGGTGGTGAACTGCCCAGGAAAGCCAGGCAGTGGAGGAACCCAACAAAGCCCCTCTGTGAAGGACTAGCTGGGCATTCAAGCATCCTCCAGGGCCTCATGCTGACGCACTCCTCACATGCTTCAAAACCCTTGTGAGCACTTCTAGAAAACAGCACTGAAATAGCTGTTCTTATCCTCAGTCAGAAATACCCAGCCAACAACCGTACAGTGATAATTCCTAGGAAGCTGCAGGAAAGTTCCTGAATGCATCCAAATTCATCACCTCCTAGGCCTTCCTGGGAAATTCCTCATTTCTCACTGGTTTTACTGTGCTAAAGAACTGCACTACACCATTCCCAGAATGGAAATGCTGCCTGCGTTTAGCCAGGCTACACCTCACAGGGACACAAAGGTCGCATCTCTTCCCGGACCACTGCTGTTGCACAGGGATCAGTCAACTTTGTGGGCAACAGAGTTGAGAAGAAGCTATCCTCTTCAGTCTTTATCTTAAATATATACTACCTTTACAGGGAACATAGACATTCTCAAGGCCAAGGGAGGAAGGGCTTGTCCCTGCATGGCATTTAACAGTCTGTTCCAGAAGAAAAATAAAGTAGCGAGCTTAATTTCTGGGCCCCAACACCACAATCCAGCATATCCTGTAAATGCAGACTTAAAGGGAAAGCAGTGAGCAAGCCACTGCACTTTAGACACGATCCTGCAACACCTTCATGCATACGAGGGCAGAGGGGTCTCCCCGGCAGCGAGTTACCTCCTCCCCCTGCCAGCAGCAGGGACAGAAGAGCGACAAGCACTCACACCATAAGCAAAGACATGTTTCTGACACTGCTTGGAAAAGGCCACTCCACACCACCTACTCACACACACGGAGCACCACAAAGCTGGGCAGCACTAAATTCAGCCTGCTCAGGCAGCTCCTGCTTGCCTCGGGGGTGATCCACATACCCTTCTCCCCACGGCCAGCACAGGAAGACTGGAGCTCCCTGAGCACAAAACCCTGGCATCGTTTCTACATGCACCCCAGGGTGTAGCGCAGGGCATGGGCCACGCTTCATTTATTCCACATGAAGAACTGCCTGAAGAACAGGTTCTGAATGGGCTGGCGCCCATGAACCATCTTAGCTGCCCCTCACGTCAACAGCACATCCATAACCAGCTCCGTTTAGTTTTCAAATGCCAAGCGGTGTGTGCGTTCAACGGCCTCTTTTGAGGTGGAAACTGGCAGCACCGGGGGTCCCCGGTCCCTATCTCCAGTGCTCAGCCTCTGAACCGCGGGGCCTGATGCTAAACCACGCGGCGTGACACAGCGCCACAGCCCGGCGCACACTCGGGGCCTGTCACCGCGCCGGCTCCTCACGGCAGGGCCGGGCACAGGCTCCAGACCCGCAGGCAGGCTGCCCGCCGCCCGCTCCGGGGGAAAAGCGCCTTTCTCCCCTCGCCAGTCCCGCCGGACAAGGTGTTGGCTCACCCGGCCGTCCTCCACGAAACTGCCGCCGCCGCCGCCTCAGGGCGCTGCCACCTCAGGGCGCCGCAGCCGCGTCCTAACGACAGCTCCGCGCGCGGCAGGAACCGCCCCTCGCACCGGCCGGTGCCGCCCGAAGTTTCCCGAAGCCGCGCGCGCTTCGCTCCCACCAATGGGAGGGGAGGGCAGGGGAGGGCAGGGGAGGGGAGGGGAGGGGAGGGGCGGGGAGGGGCGGGGCGGCCCGGGCCGGAGCGGAGCCGGTGCCGACAGCCCCGGCCGGAGGCCAGAGCAGCCCGCCCGCAGCTCTGGCGGGCCGAGGGAGGGGAGAGACAGCGGCGCCCGCGGCAGAGCCCGCCTGGCAGGGCTCGGCTCGCCCGCCCGCTCCTACCCAGCCCCCGTAACCCCGCACCTCAGCCCCGGCCCCGGCCGAACCCCACCTGAAGCCAAGCCTGGGGCGAGCCCCAGTCCCAAGCCGCAGACCAGCTCCTGCCTGTCCCGGGGAGGACTCGCTGAGGCGGCTCCGTCCCGACACAGCCCGGCTCCGATGCCTCGCTGCGGCAAGAGCTCTGGCCGCGGCAGCTCCCCGCCGAGGGCAGCTCCCCCCGGGGGCGGGGGCGGCTCGGCCACAGCGGCGGCAGCAGCGCCCGCCGGCCGCAGCCGCCCGCGGGGAGGCGCTGAGGCGCAGTGCCCTGGCAACAGGCAGACGCGCTCCGGGGAACCCCTCGGATTCCCTCTGCTATGACAAGGCGCCACCCCATTGGCCGGCGGCCTCGACGCCTCTGGGCCCAGCCAATGGCGAGCGCCCTGGCCCCCCGCCCGCCCGCCCGCCCGCCGGCAGCCCCGGGCCCGGCCAGGCCCAGCACAGGCCCAGCGCGGGGGGCGGCAGGCTCGGGGCTGCGGAGGCCGCGCACAGCTCGGGGCGGGAGCGGAGGGGCCCCCTCAGGGCCCGGTTTGAGTCCCCCTCGACTCCTTCCCCGAGAGGAGCCTGGTCACAAGGGGACAGCCACACGAGCTGGTCAAAGAACACAGCAGGGGTGTTGCAGAGGGCACCGCGTCCACAAAGGCCTCCTCAGGCGGCCACAGGGGGGGCAGCGGGCCTTCACCCCACTGCAGGGAGAGGGGACTCGGCCAAGCCCTGTAACGTGCTTCCCTGTCAGCATCAACACCGCTCACGGTGACTCCCTTGAGCAAAACTATTGGGGGACAAACTTGGAAGAAACCTGCAATAAACTTTGTCAGAATCCACGGCTGAGCCTATGGAAAGCTCTTACTCCCTTGCTGTCTGCCCAGATGTCACGGCAGGATGGTAAAGAACTAAGAGGCAAGAAAAGCAGAGAAAAATCAAATTCAATTGAAAATAAATTCCTTTAGTTTAAAAATGAAATCGCATTAGTTTAACTAAAGAACTCCTTTTCAGGTCCCACTCCAAGATTAAGTAATTATCCAAGAGTTACGTGTATTCGGGCCACTACAACAAAAAATGGCAATAAAGAGAGGACTGTGCGATAGGAGCAGCAGAGCAGCTCCCTCCTCTAAGCCCCTGTCAAGGGCAGGTACCTGGGCACGGACCCCAGACGGCCTCCGCGCCCCCTCACCTGCCATGCCCATGAACAGGCCAGCAGAGGTTTGTCTCTGCAATCACTGACCGTCGGTGGAAAACCCCTCCCAGGATCATGCCTGGGCTGGGGTCTCCTGTCATTCTCACCCGAAACAGTGTCCGTTTCTGAGGATCACTCTTCCAGAAAGACATAAGCCAAGGAGAAAGCAGCCAGAGGCTATGGTTAAGAAGGGTCAGGGCTTCGGGAAACAGGGTCTCACAGGATTAATCATAGGGTGAATGGACTTGTTTAACATCAGCATCTTCTTAACAGAAGAGCTGTCTAAAGGCCTTTAAATATTTAAAAGGATGCTACAAATCAAAAGGTAATTAACTTCTCCCCATGCTCTGGGTTGAGGGCACTCCGTGTTGACCAGGCTTTCAATGAAGCAAAGGAAATGCATTTGAGGTGTTACGGAAGGAGAATTTGGGGGCAGTTTGAGAGCAGTCTGTAGCACCACAAGATAAAAGGAGGGAGGAGTTACGGTCTGCGCCCCATCACACAAGGAACAGAGGCTTGCACATCTTAGCCATATTATTAAAACAGATGGGTACCCTCTCAGGTGGCAGCTGGAGAAGCACTTCCTACTCACTTCATTTGAAGTACAGTATTTCAAAATGGATTTTCTGGGGAGGAGGCAGGGGGGTAAAGATTTCACCAGTTGCTTTTTTTCAGAGCAAATAAGCATGTATTACAGGGTAATGTGATGCAGAGTCTACGTGGTGAAACGTTACCCTCTGCCTTTCTGGGTAACTTGAAAATTTTCAGGGTCTCCTGAGTGCCCGGGTACTCTCATCTGTATCTCCAACAGAGTAGTTTCGATCAGTATTCCAGTATCCTGGAGTTACCAGTTCATCCTGCCAGAAGAATAAAAATGCATCCTGCTGTTAAGGAAAGAATACAAGAACAGGGAAATGCACTTCAACAGAGAGAACTTCAACCTACCAGCACAGAGCAGCTCTCGACGGCTTTGACTGTCCCAGTGTGCTGCTTTGGTCATACGCAAGTTTTTCAGTCCCGATGTATCAGTAATAAAACTTGATCTATCATGCAACATCAAAATTCACTTCCAAATGTGCTTTTGTGATTACAGATCTGACTGGGAGCCTCCAGCAATAAAAAGCTATTTCTGCTTTCAAAGTAAAGGCTAGTAGCTCCTGTGAGCAGCTTAAATAGCCGTTCACAGATGAATGCTGTGATACAGAATGCTCTAGCTTGAGGAAGGTTATGGTCACAGAAATCACTGTACAAAACACCAAATGGATTCTTTCTGTATGGAATAACTTGAGCAAACAGTAAGCCTTTGGCCAACAGAAGCTGATGTTCTCCAAATTCGCAAGAGTTCCCCATCATAAATGTTTGTATTTTTGACATCTACAATTTTTGAGAGAAGCTTCTGACACACAATTGGCAGAAGATGGTCCCCACATCCAAAAGCACCCAATGCCAGCTTGCAGCAACAGCCATTTCATTTTAAGCAGAGCACATTGAGCCACACAGCTGAAAAGCTTGAGTGTATTTGGATGTCTGTCTCCAGCTCCCAGGGGAGCCAGAGCCACACAAGAATAATTGCCCTGCAGAATTTCCAGATTGTGTCCAAAAAGGTGCCAAATTCACATGGCTCCAGTCACCTGCCCTGAAACACACTAAAACTTTTACTTTCCTGAAAGCTCAGGCGTGCTGCAAACACACAGAAGGCAAGATCCTTCAACAGTCTTTAGAAATCAGAGACACAGGCAAACGTTTTTCCCGCAGTATGTTACAAGTTTAATTGTGCAAAAATACAGTCATCAAGACTTAAGCTTTGTTGTAAACTGAATGTAATTCCAGTGAGGTACAGGCATGGAAAGAGGTCCTACTGTAATTACAGCAAATACACCATAGTCACTGTTTAGACAACCATGCAGTTCGATACACTGATACACTGTTCTCAAGTGATTTACACATTCTGTATTTAACTGTATTAATCTGTATTTACTCTGTATTAATCAAGAGAACCAAAGAAATGACACCAAAGAGGAAAGCCAGTAGCACTGCACTAAATCAAAAGAACGTTAACAAAATTTAGACAAACTCCCCAGTGATGGCCAAGAATTAGTCTGTGATACGGCAGGTGGGCAGTGTAACTCCCCTTCATCCAACACAGTATATACTGTGCTTCAGCAAAAGAAAAGGCTTTCCTAACGCCAGTATTTCTTTCAAGCACAGGAAGATGAAGCATTAACAACCTTTAAAACTGTGTTTCAAACTATGAAATACCAATGGTGTTGCATAAGAACATAAGAAATAGATGGGGGGCGGGGGGGCCAGGAAACACAAAAAACTTTCAGAGCTCAGTTCTCTGGCTCCACCACTTAATAAGACAAAAAAAACCCATATGGAAAAGAAAGACACTGCTGAATCCCCTCGCTGACTAAAATCCTCCTGCAGTGCCTACATCACTGAGGAAAAAATAGCTTTCAAAGCAATTCCCCTCCTTACACATTCATGTTTTAACATAACCAGCTTGGGCATTCGTAATGCTGTCCCCCTATGGCTACTTTTTGGTTCTAACAAATCTAGACGCTTCTTGCAAAAGCATTTCAACATCTTTGTTATCCTTGTCTTCTGAACTTGGTTCCCAGTCAGAGTCTTCATCGGTAGGTTCGCACACCTCTTCCTCACCATCTCTAAAGCCGCCATTAAGGTCATACTCATGTGGTTCATCTTTCTGCAGGAGCGGGCTGGAAACTAGGACCACGCGTGGCAATCAGTTAGCTGAGGGGAACGTGCTCGAGCTTGTCTAGACAACAATTAACATGATGAGGCATGTTTACAGAGCACAGGGGAGTGGGAGACGGATGGCACCAAGGAAAGGTAACACCTTGCCATTAATTGCTGGTAGTTAACCACCAATCA
Source organism: Falco punctatus (assembly GCF_963210335.1). Taxonomy (NCBI): domain Eukaryota; kingdom Metazoa; phylum Chordata; class Aves; order Falconiformes; family Falconidae; genus Falco; species Falco punctatus. Next base: position 699,748 of record NC_137597.1, read on the forward strand.
GGGATTGCCTAGTATGCAGTGCCTAGCTTCAAGAACCAATCTGTTTAAAACGCGCAGCTTCTGAAAGTGTATAAAAACTCCTGCTTCTGTACAATAAATTGACATTTGCTTGCATCAAGCTGCGTCCCGTCTCTTCATTCGCCGCATCCTTCTCCACAGCCCTTTCTCCTGTAGGGACAAAAATGCCATATATTCATGAATAATAAATACAGAACTAAAGAGACCTTGCAGGGGCCATCTAGTTAGCCTCTCTCCTCAGCAGGAGAAAGGCTCAACTAAAGCACTCTATCCAATGCTAACAATTTTGTGTTTGATTTTCAAGACTCTCATGTAAAGCTGTACCATCCCTCTCTGACCACTACTGCAGGGCTTACCGGTCTGATCACTTAAGAAAGTTCTTCTTAGTGGCTTTTCTTCCAGCACTTGGAAAACAGTTGCCAGGCCTCTTCTGATAACATCTTCTGATATCAGAAGAAAACGGTATCCGATAACATCTTCTGACAACTCTCCTTTCCTGAAGGAGTGGCATACACAATTTTCCTGGTCATCTTCCTGCTACTTCTATACCTAAACAAGGCATCTTTCTTGCCATTTAGCCCCTAGCTCTTGCTAGACAGCTATTCTGACTCTAAATTTTCTGCCTTCACCCATCCATATTTACTTAGGGCTACTTTATACTCTTGCTCTTTGGAATCTGGCATGGCTTTGAATTCCCATTCACTTCTTTCCTGAGCTTCAGGTCAGCAAAGACAATCTGCTAGATCACTTGCCTCCTACGTTCTCAACTTCGATCTGTGCTGTGTAGTCTGTGCTTCCTTTCTGAACACACGTTAAGGACAAACGCTGAACACTTCTTTCCTGAGCTGGATGCAGCCTACCCCTTTCCCAGTTCAGTCTATTCTATCGCGCTGCTGTCCAATCTGCTGCCTATCCATCTTCTGCACAGCTCACACTTTGTGATTAAATTGCCTTCTCTCTTCCCAGTATGTCACAATACTCTACGTTGGCAGGAATCAAAACTTGGAAACTTCTGTTCACAAGAAATGGATGCTGCTCGCTGCATGTTCCTAAACTTTTTTAGGCAGCTTGTCTTGCAGTAGTCTTTTAATTGCTCAAATATGTTGACATATATAAACCAGTTCCCAGAGACAGGGCAAGCCTGATTTTTGAAGAAGCCTTATCTACCTGCTTGGTAGCATCGATGCAAAGCTGCTGCCATAGCAGCATTGCCTTCTCCTTTTACTTATCGGTAGCTGTGAACCTTTAACAAGTTTATTTCCACTGCTTTGGGACTTTGGCAGATGTGCACGACCATTGCTCTACCAGCCTACGCTACCTCCCTTTTTCTTACAGGCCCACAATTCCTAACTAGCCACAGTCTGTTAATATTCCAGTCATGGTATGCTGCCCTTAAGTCACACCCCTGAGTAAAGCTGTATTTGTTCCTTTTCTTCCCAGCCTCCAGTTTCTGCATTCTTACCTCATTTGGAGATAACCTGTCAATGATCTCATAATGATTTATCTGTTGAGCAGTTCTTATCATCTTTTATATGAAACTAGAAATGTGTCTTCTCAGCTACACAACCCAGTCCAAATCATCCATGTTTATATTAACCTCAGGTATTTCTTAGCAGCTTCTTGAAACCTCAGGTCAGAGCTCCAGACACTCAAGCTGTGCGTGTGGTGAACAAGCAAGACCAGCACCTGGGTGTAGTCAGATCACATCCTCTGTCAGTTACATTTTTCTGCTAGTGGGAATGTTACTATTCCAGAATTATCTTATGGTCTGATTAACATTTTATACTCTATAGCAAGGTTTTCAAAAGCACTTACAGCAGCAGTCAATTCCCTCAAAGGTACACAATTTTATGGGTGAACTGTGCTACAGAGGCACCCAATGACTTCCTAGAATGAAGTCAGCCATGTGTGACACAGCCAATACTACAACTGAGAAATATCCTATGGCTAGCAACCTATATAGCACCTAGCAGAAAATCCTGAAAATGTCAGCTGTCAATTTCGGCTGTAATCCCATCCCATATGATGCTTGCTAGTTTACTGTTTACCAGACTTTAGAGGAAAGTAATTATGCCCATGTTTACCCATAACAGCAGAATTTTTTCTAAGAATCACAGACTATAGTCATGCAGAAGGAATTATGTCTGGAGGGAGAAGTCGAAACAAAGATGCTAAATACATTAAGAACAAAATCTCTCTTCTCAGCCTAAGCCTGTGAGAATAATAAGCCCAAGACCGGATTAACAAAGAAAAACTGCTCTTCACTTTCACAGCACTGCAGGTGGTATTTTACAACAGAAACAGGAATTCTGGAAAAATACTGATTACTTCCATATTTTTCCTACAAATGTATGTGGAGCATATGATGTTGGTTTTCATCCACCAGTGTTTTTAGATTTCAGCAGTGAATGATGCACTTCCTTCCATGTCTTCCCACTCCTCTCTTTCTGCTATAGTTTAATTCAGCTCCACAGCCCCTGAAGCTGCTCATTAAGCACAATTCTCCCTTTCCCCTAGTACCATATTTATAAATATGACCTTGAGACATTCCCTGAAATTATCTCCTTCACATGGGGAGAAAAAGCTTGCTGACCACCCCTTTACAAAGGGTTATGTTTGGAAGTGAGCCGATCGGCTTGCTAGAAAACATACACAGAAGTGTGCAGGAGAACTCTGCAGACTCCATAGCCACAGCAGGTCATTCATCCAAGTAGCAACATGGCAGTGAAGTCATTCACTAGTGACAATTTAATGACAACACACACTCCAGCCTTTCTTTTTTTTTTTTTTTTCCTTCCTCCCTTACAGCTATTTCCCCGGTAATTAGCCTTAGACTGTTTCTCAGAACATAGACCACATTCTCTATTGGCAATTCGTAATCCATCTCGCAGCAATTAGACTATCGATGTTAAAAACTAAACATGGCAAATGTCATGTAGATAGCACCCTTCTTTTCTTGGCTGGTGGAGTTTCAGTGCACTTGAACAGAAATTAATCCTGCTGTGCTTAACAGTGCAGTTGTGCCAAACAGCACGAAATAAAGGCTAATGGAACCTTGCCTGTGTGATCTTGCATGGCTCGGTACGACCGCCTCAGACGTGAGCTTGCTGAGTGCAACCTTTTACAAGCTTTGCCCTCAAGAGAACTAAGCAAGCCAGTCAACAAGATATTGAGGGGAAAAAAGAAATTTAAACAATCATTAAATATGAACAGAACTTTAATTAATGAATTCCCTTCTTCCCACTGTGCATGGAATATCATTTTTTCCCTGGTTCGTTCTTAGGATGAGGAGTTGAATTTAACAGATTGAATTTCACTTCCATGTCAAAGATTTACACATTTACAAGAGAAGCACTTTTCCATCCATAGCCATGCCTGGCTGACCACCTGCCATGAGCTGCACACACAGGATCTACCATTCTGGTAAGGAAGGTCCTCTTATGAAAGACACAGCTACAATTTTAAACCTTCAAGATTAGCTTTAAACTTCAGATATGTACACAGTCCAGCTTGCTTCATTATTAAAATCTTAACCGCTCGCTGCACTTACAACGCTGCTTACAATTCTTGCCACTCTTTAATGCACATTTCTGCAAGGGAGCGGTGATCAAGATGGGGCTCACTTGCATCATGGGATGTGGCAAAGTGTACAGCTAACAAATATGCCTCAAAATATGCTAGTGCACAGATACACCCATATCAAGCATTCAGTGACAGCAGAAGTACACACACACATGATAAGGAAATGGGATGGGAAAGACATTCCCGAGTGGAAAGTAGGTCGCAGAACAGAATGGAGGCCAAAACACTTTGTCTAGAAAACTACAGCTATTTGCACTTTACTTTCTCTAGAAGGCAGATCTCTGTTTTGAAGATTTCTGTAGGAAATGCCCAGCCACACCTTGGTGATCTCAAAGAAGACAAGTCAGTTCCCACCTCCACTCGAGATGCAGCAGTTCCACATCCTCATGCCTTGTTCAGGCCAGTGAAAGTAAAGATGGCATATCATCAGGCTTTCAGACTGCTCTTCAACGCTCACTTTTAAATTATTTTAGAAATAACAGGAAGCTTCACATTTGGAAGCCAAACTGAGATAAAAGAGATGCCTTGAAACAGAGCTAAAGGATATTTAAAACTGGAGTCCATGCACCTGCCACATGTAAGTTGATATTATTGGCAGCCGCAAAGCAAGCTAGGTGTACTACTGGTAAATGGAGGAGATACTCATACACAGTATTACAGGTTACATTATCAAGAGAGACTACAGCTTGCCTGTGATACTACATAATCCTCACTGATGTCTAGGAACTAGTTCGAAGGATACGTACTAGTTCACAGGAAACACTGCCCCAGCTGAAAGGCATTACCCTTCTTCGACACTTCAGTCCTAACAAGCCTGTAACATCAATACCTCAGAGTAAATATAAGAAAAGCTCATCACCACATCCACAGATATCTTTTGACCTCTAAATAAATGTCAATGCAATGCAGAAGGAGTATCTCAGTGTTTCAAGAGCAATCAGTCTTCATGGGGTAACCTTAACTAGCTGTGGATGAACTATTGGCTCCTTTCATCCTATTATGAACCCTGTTCAAGGAAGGAAGAATTGACTTGGTCACACATGTCTCTCAAAACATTTGTTTGTTTCGCTGCCTGCTTCCAGGGAAGGACAGGTGTGCTCAGCACACAGGAATTCAATTCCAGCACTATTACTTGCAAAAAAGGAAGCAGAGTTTTACTAAAATAACGACTACCTTCTTCTCAGGTAAGTATTATCAAGCATCTCCAGCACCACTAAATGCCCCAAAACCCAAAGCAGATCAGTTGCATCCCATGCTGATGGGCCCTTTCATAACATCAGAACATACCATTTTTTGAAGTTTTTGTCGTGTTCTTCTTTCAGGTACTAAAGAAAGAAATGTTATTAGCCAGGACAGAGTACAACCTAGCAATAAGGGTTATTCGGAGAGGTTGCTACAACAGAAGACTGACTTATTAAAATAAATGCTGCAATGGTTGTGCTGTATTTACAAGTATAAAAACTACTCTGCTGCCCCCAAAAACCTTTTTTTTGTATTAAATGATTCTTGAAAGATTACGCAGATGAACTGTTCTTACAATTATGAACCATGCCGTCTGTAGACAAACATCATCAGTACTGGTTGGGGTTTTTACAGCAGACAATTGCAGTATTTCAAAGCATTTAAATATTTTACGCCATTGTTTCCATAAATGCAATTTCTCCTTAATAACTATAGAATGGTTTGGGTTGGAAGGGACCTTAGAGGTCATCTAGTTCCACCCCTCCTGCCATGGGCAGGGGTAATGTCATAATCCTGATTTTTTGAAGTAAAATGCATTATCATTATATTTCCCTAACTGTTCTGCTCTAAAGTATTGTCTTTTTGCATTGGGAATTAAATTGGGAAAAAAAACCCCCTTCAAGTCCAATAATTAAGAAAAAGCACAAAAAGAATGCAAAGTACATCTTTGAATTCCCTAAGAACAGACAAAATATAAACAGTATATTCCCCTGTGTTTTTCAACAAGTCTAGTTACTGGAATACAAAAAGACTTTTAGAATAGAATCTCAGATCCAGTTTTAATTATATTCCCTCCAAGCCTCAACAGAACATACATGCTATAGGGATACACACATTTTGCTGTGGGGATGGGAAAAAAAGCTACAGAAAAAAATTACTGCAGTATCCATTTGAAATGTTGAGAAATACTTCAGTATATTCCCTGTTTTCACTGTAATACTCCAGCTCCAAATGGAGGAAGCAGAATAGAGAGATCTGGTAAGACCATGCTATACCATGCTTAGTTTTCAATAAAACCTGTTAAACTCATGAAAACAGCCACTTGCCACCTGGCATTTTTGTCAAATCCTAAGATATAAAGCATACAAACTATGTCAGCGGTGTCTGACCCAGACCATCTTGTTTCAGTTGAAAAACATTTGAAAAAGTGAATGTAAGTGTGCAGCGGCCAAGCAGCCCTACCTTCCTTATCACAGACAACGGCAACACCGCATGCTCAAGAAGAGCAAGGGTGCGGGGCAATACAGAGCAAGCTGCAAATGCAATGTTACTTTCTCACTTAAAGCATTTTATTCCAAGGTGTTGGCATCCATTACTGGGTTTGGGGGTTTTCCCCCCCACTTTGAGCTATACTGAACAACTTGGCTTACCTGGAGGTGCACTGTGCTTGTATTCTAGTTTATGCTGTGGATTCTTCCTGCAAAGAAAACAGTAAAAGCTTGATTTGCCACCTTGTTCCACACCTAACAAGAACCTAACAAGTTCGCAGAACTCCTTTGTATTTTGTGAATAATTTTCACTTCTTTTTTAAAATAAAATTCTGTGACCAGTGCCCTTACTGCAGTGTCTCAGCTTACGTAATGTAGGGTGGAAGAAAAAAAAGGGTTCCATAAGAGTTCCTTTTGTTTCAGCCTTTTTAAAAAAAAAAAAAAAGACAGCTGATCAAAACCAAGAGATGAGATAGTTTCCAGACTTGTAAGATGAGATGCATTTGTTCAGCATAATAAGAACTGATCCAATTATTTACTCTCACTAAAACCAAAACCAGAACATAACCTCTGGTGCATAAAGTGCAATGCACACACAGTGCATCACAAGTCTGAGATACCCAGCCGTAACTTCCATATTCTGCAACATAAGGCTAAAAATCAAATAGTTTGGGAAAATTAAAGAAATTGAAAAGAATTGCCTGTCTCAAAGTATCACAGGGAAAGGCCAAAGAAGGACTGTTAAGAGAGTTTACTCATTTCTGCAATATGCTGCTGCAATCTGGGAAGTTCAATATACAAGTGTGTATATCTTCTATTAAAAAACAGCATCAATGCAATGAAAATTAAAAATTTAAAGTCAACTTACTCTTTGATCTGCAATAAATGCTCCCCTCATTCAGGCTGCGATCCAGGTCATGAACACACTGATTTATCCCAGCCCCCAAAGCAGTTATCCAATGCTGTTCTAATGTTTTAACTTGGTCCCACTTACACCGTGCTGATCTGTTGTGTTAGTGTATTAGAGTGGCACGTTAAAATTGTTTCAGCTCAATTTACTTCTGTGCAGAAAATTAAAATTAAAAAAAAATTCTAACTTTGGAAGAAAACTGGTTCAGTTGTCCTAATTTCTCCTTCTGAAAAAGAATCAACAATTAAAGCCCACTATTTAAGAATGGCATACCATTTGACGTTGCTCGAAACACAAGATTAATTTCTATAACTGCAGAATTTTTTTGATATTTTACAAAATACCCTTGCTGTGAAGACTGCCTTGTAAAACTAGTTGTTATGTTTTCTTATTCTTCAAAAATAGAATACTATTCAGTAAGAAAATCTTATTTTTACATCAAATAACTTGTTACACATTCACATACTTGAAGTTGATTTACAGTTTTATAGCTACTGCTATCCCAAAGTGCATTTCATGTGCATTAGAAGGGATAGTTATCTGAATAAAAACATGCAAGTACAGCTTTCTATTAAATACCGTACTGAAACAGAACAGTTGCTTAATCCAGTATTTTGCAAGTGTTGGTAGCATCAGAGCATTTGATCCCAACTCAAGGCACAGCATTTAGATAACTCAATTATGTATTCCAGTAGTAGCCAGCAGATAAAGACAACAAAAATAACATCAAAATCCTTCAAATGGTACCTGTTGCTTTGTGGAAAGAATTATCATTGCTTTGTGGGTGCCTCCTTTCTTCCACCCCAAAAAGAATGAAACACTGTTTAAGAAATGATCAACTAATACAGCACAGGAGTTGACTTATCTGCAAGGAGAGACAGTTTTAGTTTTGGATAGTGTCCATTGTACTCCTGAAAAGTATGTTGGCAATTTCAGGAGCGGTATAAACCTAGATTTCTCGTCCTGAGATGAGAAATTCATCTCACAGATGGTTTTTGAGAAAAGAAACACTTCTTCTGCATTAGTTGAACATAAGATGGCTTTTCCTTAAAAGTTACTCCCATTTTGTTACACTTTATAAAGAACACGCTCTTTAGGATCATCACGCTTCCAGGGAGAGAGAGAGAAAATGTTTCTGCTCAAGCACAATCTTTAACAGCAGCTGTTAGTTTCAATATGCCCCCACAGAAGGGCTGTTGTCTCAAAATACATCCTTTTGTCCATTGCATCAATTACAAAGCAGTCATTACACTCTGCTAAATACAAGTGTAAATCCTAGATATTGAGAAACAAATGGAACAAAAGGATCTTGTGAAGAAAATCAACAGCTGCTAAAAGAAACAGCAGTCAGCCATAAACTGGATTTTCTTGCTAGTACCTAAATTATGCTTTCTAACAAATCAAATACTGACTAAAATAGAGGTTTTGTACAAAATCTTAACAAATATTTTGTCAAAATCTGAACTAAAAGTTACATATCAAGAAGAACATGTAACAATAAATTATTGTTCCTATACAAGAACAGTTTACTACAGGTTGAAAAATGAGAAAGTTTTGATCTCTAGGCCACTGAACAGGTTCCAAAAGTCAAGGCTTCATGTTCACCAGCTGAAATCACAAATACTTTCACAGACCTTGGTGGCATAAAGGTAGCAGTCTGGCGCCAGTAAATTTGGAAAGCCACAGTCAAGATTTAACATCACTATCCTACTGTCAATTTGCAACTCCAGGGGAGAACATTCTTAACCTGTAAAACAAGAAAAGCCATTTTGTACAGTGCTTCTTACCTATAACAAGCCGTTCCATACGGACATTCAGGCCGGTTATCATTGTTATCCTGAGTTACGATCTCTGTTTCATGATTATCATCATCATTAGGGTGACTAAACTGCTGAAAGTGAATGGGATTCTTCCTGCAAAAGACAAATACAGATCAAGAACTGACTATTCCATTTAAACAGGAGAAGTAGAGGTAAGAAAGGTGTTACTGAATCAGTGACATTTTCAGCGGTTACAGAAAGAGAAGCTTTTAATGTTTAACTTGATGCAGAATGTAAGACCTGCTTTCAGGATAATTGAAGAAAACTTTTGTTTCAGCAGAGGCCGCAAGAGGTTAAAACTTGAATTCTCCTATTTGCCATCATCAGCTTTACGTTTCAGGCCTCCAACACATACACAATCTACTGATGTAGTCCCATAGCATGAATCTTGCTCTGTGGCTTGCTCCGTCATGACTCCCTCTGGAGTTACCAAGTGCTACACAAACCTCTCGCAAAGTCTGAGCTCAAGCTGCGAGGGCCAACCCATGGCAGCCGAGCAACTGCAGTCCTGAAGCCTTCCCACACTCTTGGGTGATCACTTGTGAGCTTCAGGCAGTATGTCTCAATCATTACTTCTGTTCCGTATGCAAGTTACTACTCACTTGAACACTTCAAATGCCAGCGTATTATTCCAGAGGGATGAAGTGCTGGGGCCTGAGCAGCAGGCCCTGAGCCAAAGCTGACCTCCAGAAGAACCCGCCAACCCAACCTTAAATATATGTATTTAGTATCCAATCATTAGCGAAATATGCACGGTCATTAGTGAACCATGTATGGCCATTAGCAAAAGATGCACCTTGGATAAACTATAATCATGAGAGAAGAGACAGCGCATCCTTCCTTGCTTAGAGGCGGGCGGCCAAAGCTGTGAATCCAGCTGTTTGGCCTTGTCTGGAAACTGGTGGTTAAAATCCAGTCGATAAAGGGAACTCCCTCGGTTCCTCCCAACCCCTGGCCAGGCTTTGGTGGCATCTGACAGGAGAGTGAAACCAGATGTTTCCGCGTTTGGAATTACGTGAGCTTGTTTGTTAATAGTATAAAAGCTGAACCCTCTTGCAGCGACGTTGCAGACCTCACCTACCAGGAGATGCCCTGCGCAGGACTTCCCCGCTGCCGGGACAGGCTCTCCAGATCCTCGTGCAACAGGGGCTCCCCAGCGACTGCGGAGCTGGAGGATGGCAACCTGTTAGGGCAACGGGTGATGTATCTTTCTGAACCACTACAGCTAGCTGTGAATAGTAACGATTAGGTGCATTGCCTTGCTTATCTGTTTTATTGTTTGAATCAGGGTACCGTAGGCTAATCCTTCTGTATGTGCATATTGCCTTATTTTCTGCATTAATTTGAAACAAACAGTGCATCAAGGGTATCTTCTGTATTGGTGTCTGTGTGCTATCTATTGACCCCATCAATTGGCAAAACAATGGAGCAGTCTCCTGGACATTACATTGATTATGCTCTCAGGTTTGCCTTGGCTACCGTGGCATTTTATTTGAAATACCAAATCACAACGATGACATGAAGTTGTACCCTAAGACATAACTCTGTGTGTAGCTGAGCCACACCGATGTTAGTGATGAGAGCACCGTACAAGACAAGGCAGCTATAAACAACATCACTTTGTGAAGAAGTGATGTTAAAAAGAACACAGAAAAATACATTATGACTTCAGGAGAAATTCATGGGGCAGATCAAAAGACACTACAAAAAATTATGTCATAGTGAACATACTGTACTAAAAGCAAATCTACTTTTTCCCTCTGATTTCTTTTAGAGACACTTTTTTTCAAGCATATTTGAAAGCAAGAAAAGTGAGATGTTTTAATAAATGATTTTTCAAAAGATATACACAAAATACTTCAGTGATTTACCACTAATTCCCAGTGTACATAATCAACATCTTTGTGCAAACTGTAAAAGTGAACTGCTTGCCTCAAGCAAGAGCAATGATAACTTTAAACTGCAGAGGGATTACTGCTGTCATTTGCACTTGTTACAGCTGCATTTAGAAACACCAAGCCAGAAGCATGTATGCAGCTAGCGACATACACAGCAGCTTCCTCACTGACCACAACGGGCTCTTACGAACTTTCTAGGGAACAGTCAGTATTATTTTCAGCATTTCAACCAACACTGTTACCGAAATCTCGGAATGAAGAACTTATTGACACCAATGTGATGTAGATAAGCAGACACTTATTTATTGACGGCCGGGTGCGTGAGCGAGTCCTCTCACGATCAACGCACACCAGGTCTCAAAATCAGACACCATATATAGAACTTATTCATACATATTCATTAATTATTCATGCATAATCATAACATTTCCCATAAATCATTTACATACTCTCCTCCTATATCCGATTCTGCGCAGTAAAGCATAGAAAGGTCTAGAAATGGGTCTAGGGTACGATTTGGGTAGGTGGTATATGAGTCGGTGGTCGCGATCTCCCCCTGCCGGAATTACCTGCTACTAAAGTTCACGGTTTCTTGGCAGGCACCTACAAGCTGTTCCAGTCGACTCTCCCCAGTTCCCATTAATCTCATATTCTGACATTTCAATACACCTCTGCGTACAGAAGACTGGTTAAGTACAAAGGAACCTTTCAACCCTAGAGTTATTACCTAAGTTTTAACAATAGTTCCAGGCCCTTCTTCTAGCCTTGGTACAAGACGTACAGAAGATCTCATAGCAGCTTTTACTGTGCAACTATAAGTTTCCTACAAAAATTTTTCTTATTCTTCTATATTTTAATTCTATTAAATGATTTTATAAAATCAATTAATCAATCTAATATAATCAATCAATCTTAACTTATTAACAAATCGATAACATTTCCCCCCTTTGAAAGTGTTGAAAATCATTATTTCAATACTTTCACATTATTCATATATCTTTTGTTTCAACATATTTTGGTGATGGATCGTATCTTGGTGAAATAGTTGGTACTTCTCTCATAATCATACGATTCACTGCAATTCTATTGGTAAACTATTTCTTCAGACATGCTTATACTAGCATGCTCATCAAAAAGACAACTAGTAACAGAAACAAAGTTTTAATTATAGATTGTATCCAAGAGCTCAAATTCCATCCCAGTTTGTTAAAAATTTTCCCAAGCCAATCTTCTGACATATCCTTTTGAATTGTTTCAGTTTCTTTTTCAATTTTTCCCAATAGGTCTAGATCATGTTCCACATCCTGAGTGACATTTGGAATGTGGATACAACAGCGGTCCAATTTATCCTTGAGATACCCACACACTCCATGTTCTTTACGTAGGAGCATATCTAGTGCCATTCTATTTGTAAAGTCATTCTGGAGGTCGCCTGTAATTATATACTCAATTCCTTAAACCCCTTTTTGTTAACGTTTGCTAATTTTCCACTTGACCAGTTAACTGATAGAACCATGCTCTATTTCTATATGAAGCTGTAGGATTTAGAAGTGATTCAAGTGCCCAACCAGTTTTCACTCCTATAAATGGTTCATTCCAAATATCATCATTTATCTCAGATCTCTTTATTCGTTTAGATTCTAAATTTTCTAAGGATCCTTTAAATGGTGATTTCTTTCAAATTGGACACAATGTTGGCATGCCTAAAATAATTTGTTTCACCTTACCATCTAATGGTAAGTGTGTGGTCCAGGTTCCATCACTCAATGCCTAAACTAAATGTCCTGGACTTCAAATAGTAGTTTTACTACTACTAAACGAAGTTCCTTTCCTAACTGTAAAAGTGCTGGTCAAATTGAGAGTGTTCTTAAGACCTCGACAAAAACAACCATATTTTAAAAGAGTGGCCTACAGAGGAATTCTTTGGATTACTAAGTCTGCTTTACTGCAATCATACACTTTTTCACATTTCCACCATGGCACTGCTCTATTTTCCTTCTCTCCCTATGAAGGTGACCTATCATTGACCCAGGGTAGTACTGAAAAAAACTTTTCCATCCCAGGTAAAACACCAAGAAGTTCTTGCCATATACTGAAAATGGGAAAATATGGACATAGACCATATAGAGTCCCATTGTTCTACTAATTGGGTACCTTGGCAAGTTTTATTATACTTCCATTTCATGATACTTCTGCTCACATTGGTTTTAAGTTGTTCATCATAAGAACACCATCCCACAGTCTTAAATCTCCCTATTTTGGTAAAAATATGATTTAACAATATTTCACAATCCGCCAGACTACCTGGAGTTTTCCACTGTTTTCTAGTGACTTTCACTTGCTCATACCATTGAGTCACTGGTCTCTGTTCACAATAATTGGTTTCATTTTTATGTTCCAGGTTAGTCAAATTCATAGTTAAAATTCCCCATGGAATACATTCACCTACTGCCCTCAGTATTGGCAAACAAGCAGTGATCTGCGTGATGTTTTGTAAATTGGCAAATTCTTTAGTCAATCCTACCAACAAATTTTCCTCTGCCATTTGTTTGGGAATGTCAATCACTTGTTCTGTTTCTATTTGTCTTTTGTTCCTGTCCACCAAGCCAGCCCATGATCCCACCAACATTACCAACCAAAAAAAAAATCCAAAACCCAATCATAACCTGATATAAAAAATTAGACATGTTTCAAAGTCAATTTTTAAGTCTCTGGGTCACGATTAGCAATCTTCCACGGAGTGGATGCTTTCTTCACTCAAGTATAATGTATCCAAGCATCCGATTCTGCAATTTTGATAGCTGTAAAAGTGGTTAGCAGTATCTGGAAAGGTCCTCTCCAGTGCTCCTGCAATGGTTCAGAGGTCCAAGTCTTCACATAGACATAGTCTCCTGGTTGGAAATCATGCACTGAATTTTCCAGGGATAAAGGTCTATTCCAAATTACTACACTTCAAATCACAGCCAAAGTTTTCCTTAGAAAAAGCAAATAGTTATACACATCTTGTTTTCCTTTTACATATATGTTTGGATTTGGTTCTAGAGACTCATATGGTTTTCCATATAATAATTCATAAGGACTGACTGAGGTTCCACTCTTCGGCTGTACCCTGATTCATAATAATGCCAATGAAAGTCCTGAGGCCACTTTAGACTGGTTTCCTGACAAATTTTACTTATTTGTCATTTCAAAGTTTGATTCATCCTCTCCACTTTTCCATTAAATTGTGGTCTCCAAGACGCATGCAAATCCCAATTAATACCCAACACTTTGCTAACACTTTGGACTACTTCAGCAACAAAGTGTGGACCTCTGTCAGAGGAAATTCCAATAGGAACTCCAAATCTCGGAATTATTTCTTGTAATAACCACTTCACAACCTCTTTTTGCTTGTGTGGTGCGACAGGGAAGGGCTTCTGGCCATCCTGTACAAGTATCAACCCTTACCAGGATGTACCGGTACCCATTTTGTCTAGGTAACTCTGAAAAATCTACTTGCCAATAATCTCCAGGTTCTGTACCAGACTTCAGTCTACCCATTTGAACCTTTTTCTTAATCACTGGATTATTTTTCAAACATACTTCACACTTTGCAGTTACCATTTTAGCTATTCCCAACATCTTAACTGATATTCCTTGCTTTCGTAAAGATGTTACTAAGGCTTCTGCTCCCCAATGACATTCTTGGTGTCTCATTTGAATTATCTCTCTCATCAAAAGAAGTGGAATAACTACTTGCCCATTAGGAGTTACCCACCATCCAGCTAAGTTTTTCTTAGCATTTAATAACTGACCCAATTTGTCATCTTCCTCTGAATATCTCAGTTTTTCCCTAGGAAGGGTTACTGTTTTAGAAGGAATTATTGCCATTTGCAATGCTTGTTTCTTTGCTACCTTTTTTTCTCTCTCTCTCTCTCCCTTTTTTTTTTTTTTTTTTCTGTTTTTTCTGCTAAATTATTCCCAGCTATTATTTTTGTATTCCAAATCTGGTGTGCCTTACAGTGCATGATTGCTACTTGATCTGGCTTTTGAACTGCTTGTAATAATCGTAAAATTTCTGTTTGATGCTTAATGTTTGATCCTTGAGAGGACAATAACCCCCTCTCTTTCCACAAAGCTCCATGGACATGCACTACCCCAAAGGCATATTTTGAATCAGTCCAGATATTTACTCTCTTGTCTTTGCTTATCTCTAAGGCTCGAATTAAAGCGATGAGTTCTGCCTTTTGGGCTGATGTGGTACTCGCCGATGCTCCTGCTTCTATAGCTGTAGTCTCTGTTGTTACCGCATATCTGGCGTATCGGACTCCTTGTTCCATAAAGCTGCTTCCATCAGTATACAATTCCCAGTCTGGTCGCTCCAATGTCACATCCTTCAGATCTTCACGACTGGAATAAACATACTCGATGGTAGCCAAGCAATCATGTTCCAGTCGTCCTTCTTCCTGTACGGAACTTAAAAACACTGCAGGATTTACCAGGTTAGTTGTCTTTAGAATCACATCATCCTGTTCAGTCAGTACTACCTGGTACTTCATCATTCGGCTGGGGGACAGCCAATGTCCCCCCTTCTGTTCTAGGACAGTTATCACCATGTGTGGGACATAGACTGTTATTGTTCTTCCCAAAGTCAATTTCTGAGCTTCTTGTATGAGCATCACTGTTGCGGCCACTGCTCGAAGGCAGTTTGGCCACCCTCTACTCACTGTGTCCAGTTGTTTAGAGAAATATCCAACTGGTCGTTTCCAGCTTCCTGTCCTCTGGGTTAACACGCCCAGTGCAAGGTGTTGTCTTTCATGTACAAACAGCTGGAAATCTTTGGTTAGATCCGGCAGTCCCAAGGCAGGTGCAGACATTAAGGCACGTTTCAACTCTACAAAAGCCTTTTGCTGTTGTGGGCCCCATACAAAGGGAGAGTTCTTTTGGGCCTCGTACAGCGGTTTAGCTATTAGCCCATAGTTCATGATCCAAAGGCGACAACACCCAGTCATTCCCAAAAATGCTCTGAGTTCATGAATGTTTCTCAGCTCAGGTATACCACAAATAGCTTCTGTGCGATCTTTTCCTAATTGTCGTTGTCCTTTTGAAATCTCAAAGCCGAGATATATCACAGTCTGGCAGGCTATTTGTGCTTTCTTCCTGGATACCTTATACCCATTTAGTCCCAGGAAATTCAAAAGGTCAATAGTCACTTGTATACAAATAAATCTTTCTTTTGTAACAATCAATATATCATCCACATATTGTAAAAATAAATGCCCAGGTCTTGATTTGTCCTGTTTCTGGATTTCAAATTCCTTAGCTAAATGATTTCCAAAAATAGTTGGACTGTTTTTAAATCCTTGGGGTAATCCAGTCCATGTCAGCTGCATCTTTTGGTTTGAGGATTTTCCCTTTCAAAAGCAAACAGTTTTCTGCTTTCCTTTTCCAAAGGTATACAAAAGAAAGCATCTTTTAAATCAAGCACTGTAAACCACTGATAAGTCTCCCTCAATGCTATTAACAGTGTATAAGGGTTTGCTACTACAGGATAAATATCCTTAACTATTTGATATACTGCTCTCAAGTCTTGCACCAGCCTATATTCACCCGAGGGTTTTCTGGCTGGTAAAATAGGAGTATTATACTCAGATTCACATTCTTCCAAAATTTTATACTCCAAAAATTTATCACTCCATTTCTTCAATTCCTGTCTCACTTCCGGTTTGATTGGATATTGTTTAATTCTCACTGTTCCTGCCCCTTCCTTCAAATCTATTTTAACAGGTTCTGCTAGTTTCGATTTACCAGGAATATTTGTTTCCCATACAGTAGGGATCACTGCCAAATCCACCTCCGGTGGAATTTCTTGTTCCTTTACCTTTTCTTGTATCATCAAGATTTCTCCCGTTTTTGACTCAGGTATTTTCAAGAAAAGTTCTCCTTCGTCAAAAACAATCTGTGCATTTAATTTGGATAACAAATCTCTTCCTAAGAAGGGTATCGGACATTCTGATACATACAAAAATTCATGTGTAATTATCTTATTTCCAAATTTCAAATCCAGGGGTTGCAGGAATGGCCTGTTTTTGTTCCAGTTTTTCCTTTACAGGTATTTAATAAAAAAATGTCGCTCCTGTATCCACTCCCAACCTCACAATTTAAACAACATTTTTTTTCCACTTTCTTATTATCAGAAGTTATAGCCATTACCAAATTATCTCTAATAGTTAGCTTACATTCATCCTGCCAATCCTTTCTTTGTCTTAAGTAAAAAAAACAAATCCACATCTGGCATTTTATTCCATTTCCCTTCTCTTTTACAATACAACATTAACTGCAAAATAGTGTTATAATTCAGTGTCCCATTCGTGGGCCACTTTTCCTGATCATCCAATATATACAAAGGTCACCAATTATTACAATACTCAAATTATTACAATACTCAATCACCTGGCTCTTTTGCAGATCATCCTGTAAATTTCCCCAACGTGCCAATAAACATCCCAACAAAGAATTTTTCGGGATTTTGTCATTTACAGCAAGATTACCCATGCTTTTACTTTTAAACGACCGAGTTAACTTAGTTGCCATGGTGTAATTACTCACAGTACAATACACAATTATTCAACTCTGTCACTCCGATCCGCGGATCCACACTCCACACTCGCTTTCGTTCTCCATTACACATCTCACCCTTACAGCCACACTCACACTTTCCCACAGTTACTTTAAACAAACATATAACACAATATTATACCTCTTAATTTTCTTCTTAATACACAAACTCACAAAACAACAAAAAGACAAACATATAACCCAATATTATACCTCTTAATTTTCTTCTTAATACACAGACTCACAAAACAACAAAAAGCACTAAAACTTCTAACTTCTTGTTAGAGGCACTACCTTAGAGAACACTATAGCATATAGTTTCTCTTGTCTACACTTTTGTCCAACCCTGCAATAGCTTTCGCTTATGTCTTACGGGCAGACGCCTAGGTTTCCACTTCCACAAGGATCCTTTTAGTCCAACCCTGCAATAGCTTTCGTTATGTCTTACGGGCAGACTCCTAGTCCTACCCTGCGCAGCTCTTTCACCGCGTCTGACAGGTAGACTTACTCAGTGGGACTCCAACCCACTGGTGGGACTCCATCCCACTCTTTCCCATACACTTATTATAGTGGGACTCCTGCCCACTTCCTCTAGTGCACGCACTTACTACAATTAAAAAGAAGAAGTGTCTTACCCAAAAAAATCCAGGGAACGTCGCGAAGAGCCTTACGGATCGGGGATCGATGGGTGTCCCCGAGAAATCCTCGGTGCCGGCTGGAACCGATCAGGTCCCCGACTCCTCCAGTCTCCTTCAGCGAGGTCCCATCTGGGTCGCCAAAACTGTTACCGAAATCTCGGAATGAAGAACTTATCGACACCAATGTGATGTAGATAAGCAGACACTTCTTTATTGACGGCCGGGTGCGTTGATCGTGAGAGGACTCGCTCACGCACCCGGCCGTCAATAAAGAAGTGTCTGTTTATCTACATCACATTGGTGTCGATAAGTTCTTCATTCCGAGATTTCGGTAACAACACCGTAAGAGAAAAAGCGTTTGTTACAGCTTTTGCAAAATGATTACTTAAGCACCGTGAGCCCCGCTAACCATTCAGGCCTCCTTTCAGGCACCGAAAACAGATTAGATATTTAGTATTAATACTTTTACATCTCCATCTGCTTGGTATCTTTCACTCGGGAAACTCAGCAAGCAAGCTACAGATAAACTCTTCCAGGAGCTACTTATCAGAGATCCAGTGTCCCTTAGTCCTATTTACACAGGTGACAGACGCCTCGTTCTGGTTCTGGTCTTTTCTGTTGATTTCTGCAGACTGTAGGTTAAGTAAATACTGTTTCACTAGATATCATTGCAAGGCTGCATTTACCAGTCTTTTATTCTACAAGTTCTCAGAAAACATCACTTCTAATGCCACATTCAGGCTGGCTGCCTACTTCTTTTGCCATTTAAAAATAAATGGGATGAAACCAAGTCATTTTAGAGGCTACTTGCTTTGTTTTCTAAATGCACAGAGCTAACGTACTAGCAATATTAGCCAGAATTTGAGTTCAGACATTTGAAACACAATTCATCTTCTCAAAGGGACACAGAAGCAGCTAATGCTCTGTGAAATCATTTTAATACTTATTCCTACAATAAGATACATGCAGCATCATAGTCATGAAGGAAAGAAGGCCTAAGAGCTGCCAGTTAGCTAACCTATTCTGTTTTAGGTGATAGCCAGTTCCTTTCATGAATTTACTTCAAAAGCTATTTGGCCGATACCAAAGAGCCTTTATTGCAGGAGAGAAAAAAGAAAAAAAAATTGTATAGGAGGAAGCAAGAAAAAGGGAAGGGTCTTGAGGTACGCACCCTATCACTGGGCCTCAGGATTCTTTGGGCCAGTGGATGATGCCCCTCAAATTATTCATCACCTGTGAAGCACCTTAAACATGTCCTATTTCAGATGCTCAGGACTAGTAACAACATCATAGTTTATCTTACCTTTATGTGGATAATTTATACTTACTCCATTTCTAGATGTTGTGCAACGATATCCAGCAAAATAAATAGAAGCAGAGAAATGCACAGCTAATATTAAGTACACATTATCCCTTCTTGCAAAAATCTTCTTCCTTTTATTAAGAGTTTGGTTTGTTTGAGGGTTTGTTTGGGTTTTTTTGAATACAAGAGATCTGAGTTGTAAGAGCACAGCACCTTTCACGCTGGAAGCTGCACTCCAAAGTTAGTTTTACAACAAAACCTTGCTGCACAGGAGTACATTATTAATTTGATCAAAACAAAATCATTAAGCTTTACTCGCACAAAAAATAACCAATTAAAAGCCTATTTTAAGAATAAAGCTTTAGGAGAGTTGCTTTCTCATACACAGAAGCTCTGAATTTGTGACAGAAAATTATGCAAATAAAAATTATGCAAGTAACACTTACAAAGTTCTTCAGAATCAATGCAGTCATCTCCAGCAGCAGCTGAGCATCGCTCAGTGAAATACTCAAGACAGTTTTCATCTATGCAGCTCCCAAAAGCATCTTAAAAGCTTTTTCTAAAACAAATTTAAGTGGTAAGGTCAGAATCCCTGGCTCTTCTTAATCACATGCAGGAGACCCCTGCCATCTCAAGGGCTTATTTTCTCAGCCTACTAAAGAAACTGGTAAGGAAAACATAATGACTCACCAGCACTAGTTATAAAGCCATAGTATTCAAGCCTGAAGTTAACGCCACAAGTGCGTGTAAGATGTTTATAAGTTCTAAACGGTAAGTCTTACTAGAAAACGGGTCTCATAAAAAGACAGATGCAAGTCTGTAGCTGCCAGATTTACAAGCTGAAGGTGAAATGAAAAATACTTCTTTCCATAAGCAAAGAGCACAGTATTTAGAAGAATGCATATACAAATCCAAAGGCTGGTTGAGCATGCCCTGCTTTGACAGTTATAGGAAAGATTCACACACACCCAGTCAGCACAGAACTGTACCACAGGCTAGCCAAAGGATAGAATTGTGGACAAAAATTGTGAAATTACAATTTCAGAGATGAGAGTTCAGCTGTACCACACCCCTACTACGCAACTCGAAATGGGGGTTGGGTTTGGATTTGGTTTTATTTTTAAATCCCTACTCTTCTAACTTCTGAAAAGCGAGCAGCAGACAAGAAAATGAACACAAGACAGTATTCAAAGAGTAAGTTCCTTGACAACAAATATAGTCAGATATAACACAGACAGAGCACTTGCCTCCTAGTGGTAACAGCAGTTTCTTTCGATTTGGAAAAAGCTTCAGACTGCCACAGGAAGAGAATCTCACACTGACGGAGGATAAGAACAAGAATCTTTGCAGAGAGAAGTGTGAATCAAGCTTGACTCTTTCAAAAAGCAGTGTTTTCAAATTCATAAATGAAGAAACTGAGCTATGGGTTACAAAGTTTTCCTAAACATTTCAGGTATGTGTTAGAGACATCTAATAAAATCAATTAAACTAACATTTCATCTTTTCCATTTGTGCTGTTCAACCACGCACCCACCAAAGGTGCCTGTCATATGCAGAAGACAAGTACCTCTTACTAGGAGTTTATAAAATATGGATTAGTAAACTGAAGAACATTCAGTTATTGGAAAAATGACATTTTATATGAAACCTCACCTAGAAAGAACACTGTAAGGAAATGTTATGGTTACCAAAGCAGTCCTCATTTAAGACGTTGACTCCTACAGCACATTGTGCTAGAAGACACCTTTCATAAGGTTAATGGAAGGAGACAAAAACCAGCTACTCATCGTACTCAAAAGAGCACTCAAAGCAGCTCCTCCTCCTTAGCAACTCTAAAAAACAGGTTTTGCTCAAGGAGAACACTACACAATCAAAAACTGAATACGCTATCAATGCGTTCCTTCAAAGCGTCCATTCACATCACACTTATGCACACTTCTGTCAAGAATACGGGTAACTGCAATGGCTTGCTTTACTGCAACATAGCTATCTCATTGGCGCAGAATGACTACTTGGTGGTCTTGCATTAAAAGCACATACAGGACAGACGATAAAGCACCTTTCTTTGCAAACAAGCAGGTTTAGTCTCATCACATTTCCTGAAGACCAAAGCTGATGGTTTTGACACTTCCTATTTACAAATTTCTCCAACAAAATAAGATTTCGTTATGTGCTATTTCAGAGCATTCTTTTCTTCTTATAAAGCAACACTTCCCAAAAGTACTGCCGCAAATGTTTTAGAATAAAGACCCAAGAAGAAACGTGCACATGCAGACTCCTATTGCATGTTACCTGTAACTAAAACTTGCCTTCCAAAACATTAGGAATCCTTCAGCATGTCAGAGCATTGGATCAGCTTCACCCCCACAGAGGGGAAAACTTGTCTGAGCAAAATGAAAAGTAGCTGGAGCAAACTAAAGGCTGCATTTGTACTACTGGATCAGCTTGGCTGCCTAATGAACCATGTCCTCCTCATAATCATGAAGGGCAAAAACTGAGATACACGAAGGAATGCTACATGAAAACTGGAAGTCTGATGTGCTCATGAACACAACAGCTTTACGCAGTTATCTGCGGCAACAGGCACACCAAACATACACAAGAACCCATTTACTTGTGCTTGCTTGTTTGCTGAACAACCTAAGTTTTTACTGTCACTCAAGCCCCTTGGGGGAAGAGGTAAAAAATACAAAAGTAGTAACAGTGATAATATTTAAAAAAAAAATAAAAATCACAGGACCTCCTGTTTCCTGGATTAGCCTTATCTTTTGTGCTTACAATGTACATAGATTTATGTAGTGCTCAAAATCTTCTCCTAAAGGCAGTTCTCAGGTCACTGGTCACTTGCTACCCTCAGGAACACCTCTAGATGCCTATCTTCTCTTCAATATATTAACACATGGCATTACAGATCTTTTCTGGGCAGAAAGAACTAGCAGGAGACCAGGCACTCAGCACTGGGGTTTTGGGGATCTTGCTGGAACATTTGTATCACACAAAACATTTGTATGACAGATTGTGAATTGAGAGGATATGAGTAGCAGAAAAAAAAAAAAATCATCCCTCAATTGAAGTATCACCAAAGACACTGACCAGATAAGGGTTCACAGGGAGTTTATAACTGTGACTTGTTCTGGTTTTAAGAGGGGACTGAATGCTTAAAAAATAAAAAATAATAAAAAAAAATGGTGCAGATTGGCCAAGTTACAACAGAAGCAATTCTCCATTATTTAGGGATAACAAATAATAAGCATTTTAAATAGTCAGATCACAAAGCATACAATTAACTTCATCTTTCATAAAAGTTTCAGCTGCAAATAAAATAAGCCTACAGGGTCTATGTTGGGCATTTCAGTCATTTATATCTCTTCTCCCTGCCGGTACATGTACTGTACACACAGGGGGGTTTATTTCTTTCCTTTTTAAAGTGGACCTTTGTTTCTTATTTCCTAGAACTCTGCATCGTTTAATCTGCTGAAGTACATCATCCCTTGTTTAGGTTATATTGGAAGTTAGCAAGACATCCCGGCTCCTCCTTTTATACTTTTAAAATTCTTGCTATGCCATTGGTTTCTCATCAGTCCCCATTTACCAAAAGATTTCTTTCAAATCAAAGCTTGTAACAACTTTACTGTTTTCGGTGGCTAATACAGTACTTCTTAATAACAAGCTAGCTTAAGCTGGGTTTATTTTTGCTTCACCTGTAACAGCCTGTTCCATACACGCAAGGTGGCCTCTTACGCTTGTTCTGTTTGGAGCTTTCTGAAGTATCTGCACTTCTGGTTGAATCAGAAATCTGTCTTGTAATCCAGATTTGCATCAGGCTCAAGAGTCCCTTCCTGGGCACCAAAAGATCAGGAAGTCCTGCCCAGTGAGCCTGTTGGCTTGCAGAACCAGTCATCTGCTCTTTGTTTACTGTTTCCTCAATTCTATTTCCTTTACTGGAGATCTGACCTACTCTTTTAGACAATTTACTATGCCGCTGCCTATCTTTTCTTCCCAGAGAACTTCCAGGGGTTTTTGTTCCAGTCTTGCCATTCCCTGCCATGTTTCTCATGGTATTCTCAGGAGGAAATCCAGAGCATTCTGTGGAACAAGGTTCCATTTTGAAGGACCTGAAAATGTACACTCTTCAGAACTAAAAGCTTTAAGGTCAAACTCTGCCTCATCATTCCTGTTTTCAAAGTGAGAGAATCATAGTAGAGCCCAGCTGGAAAGGACCTTGATAGAGATTAAAACCAGCCCCATGGGCACATATTAGCTTGGGGCTCATCGTTAGCCAGCAGATGTGTTACACTTGAACAAAAGGTTAGATGATGGAAGTGTAAAGAACTCTAGTAGGTAACAGAAACTAAACAACAGACTGCTAATGTACGCAAAGGTAATCAGGAAATTTAGGTAACTGCCCAATAAGATGAAAAGTACATCCTGAAGAAGCGCCAGAGGGAGCAGGTTATGATAATGAATTTTTGGAAACCTTACGTATTTGCATGACTTTGTATAATAAATATCTGTCGGCTTGTTGAAACAGCGTGCAAGTTAGGAGTAGTGATCCCCCTTGCACCCAACGCTGCAATAAACATACCTCTTTGTAACTGCCCTCGAGTTGTACAGTTCGATTCCGCGTGACAGTTTGGCGACCCAGGTGAGACCCTCTCTGTCCGGCTGTAGGACCTGCTGAGGACGGGACTCCTCTGGGTGCCCCCAAGGTTTCTCAGGAGGACTCCCCTACTCACCTAGATGACTGCGAGGACAGACAGGGACCATCATCAGTGGACCAGGTATGTCGCAGTTGGGTTGGGGATACCTGTAAGTTGTGAGGAGACGTCCTACGTGAGGTAAAGAGCGCTGGTGCTTGCCCCTGGAAAGGCTGGGGGAGGGAATTCGGGTGCTCTCCTTGCTGCGGTAGCGGGAAGGGGCCTCTCGAGGGGTAACAGGTTTCCTCCCGAGTGGTGTGTTTTGGCCAATTTGGGTTCTCTTCAAGAATGTCTTTTGGCCATTTTGTCATCTGTTGTAAAATTCGGTACCGTGTGTTAGTTGAGACCTCTTGTTGATATTTAACGTTCTGGGGTGGCATAACGGTGTTTGAGGTCGGAATGTCCATCATAAAATGGTATTGTTGCTATCTATCCGAGTAGCAGAGTGAGTGTGTAACGGGCCCTTTTGTGCGAGTGTTTTGTGCAACTGAGACATAGCTCAGCTACAAAGCGAGTGCTGAAACCTGCAACTTGTGATAATTTTTATTATTTACTGTATTGCATAAAGGTGAAATGGGAGGTCAACAGAGTGGGGAAGGAGTGAACATGAGCCCTTTGGGTTGTATTTTGGCTCACTGGAAGAATACAGGAGGACCGCAGGGTGGGAGTGTGAGGGAAAGGGTTAAAGCAGTTTTAGTAGGTCTAATTGCTTAAGGATTACCTAGATTGTTGTTGACAAATAATGCTTTGCTTTACTAACTATTGTGTAAATTAACTGAAGCAAGGAGTCTACAGCTCCTCCTGAAGGACAGTTTGTGATGAGAACTAGCTAAAACCAACTCTATAGTCTGGACAAAGACCAAGGAGCAACTGAGTCTGGCAAAGAGAGAAGGTTCAGAGTGAGGAAGACTACCAAGCCTTCATCCCCATGACCCCCACGACCAGCAAGAGGCACTACGCAAACGCAGTTGGGAGGGACATATGGAAATGACTTCTTGGAACTAATTTTAATATGAAGCAGGGCTAGGTTATGAATATGTATAGGTATATTTGGAAATCTTATGTATATGCAACATTTGATTCTATAAATTGAGACAAGTTGTTGCCCCTGGCGCACACGGCTTTGGTGGGACTACCCCTGGTGCTGCCCAGCGCTGAATAAACATACCTACTTTACAATCTGACAAAGATTGTGGAGTCTGATTCCACACGTCAAGCAAACATTGATAAAATATGATAATCAATGGTGGCCTTTATACATCTTAGAAGATCAGGAAATTGTAACACCTCGCTACAGTTAATGCTATTTTTAAGATGACAAGGGAAATGGGACGACGCATGCAGATTTGTTTTTCACATTGAGAAGCCATACAGAGTGTGGCAGAAGGAGCGTGGGATTAATATAGCACCACCTGATCCTTTGACTTTGGCTCTAGAAAAGGACAAGGAAAAACTGAGACCTAAACTAGAAAGATGTTCTTGTTGAAGTTTTTTGTGTAATATAGGATCGCTGTGTCTTGTAAAGACAGAGCCTCAGGCTGTGGCTCCTCCTGGGGTGAAGCGCATTGGGAGATAAAAACTTGCACTAATGTAGGACCTGAGGCGGGGGGGGGGGGGGGGGGGGGGGGGGGGGGGGGTGTCAAGGACCCCAGGGAAGGGTTAAAGTCTTGGGGTGAGTTTGCACAAAGCCCCACACCCACTGGGAGGTGCGGCTGAGCCAGGCTGGCCGCATGGCAGGCTGGTTGCTGGCAAAGGCACCACAGGTAAGGACACAGACTTAAAGCAGCACGGAGCAGATTTGCGTTCAGGGTTCGAAAGGGTTAAAGCAGAGGTGCTGTTGCAGAGGCAGGCACTTGTGCTTGCTGCAGAGCAGGGAGCATCTCCTGCCCCGAATCCTTCCAGTGCGAGGAGACGGGGGTCGCTGTTGCTGACACCAGAGCTGAAGGACCTGACAATGTCACCCCAAGGGCCGCAGCATTGGCAGCACGACAGGACCGGGAACTGGCCCCTTCGGGGCACGCAGTGGGGGCGGGGGGCGGGCGGGAATAAAGGCGAATCTGTGATGGGAGATTTAGATGCTTGGAAGTCGGTTGTGAAAGACTATCAGGATGACCCAACAGGAGGAGAAAAAGGGTTGATTGTTCCTGGGTAATCGCCATGTAGAGAAGCTGACAGAAGCAGCACGGACGTGCACAGCAGGTCAGAGAAGGAAAGCCGGGTCGTGCTGTAGTCACAGCTACGGCGGCGGCTTCGGGAAAAGTGAAAACTGGCAGAGGGACTAAGGCGAGAAGACAAGGCAGAGGCAGAGGAGGGATGCCTGGCAGAGGTGAAAGAGCGAACCCTGCCCTGCGGGCCCGGATCAGTGGGCACATCGTAGGGAAGTGGGCACGGGCAGCCAGATTGCCCAAAGCTGAAGAACCATCAGGGGGGTCCGGTGACTGCATCAGAACCAGACTGAGAGGCCTGGGGAATCCGCCCTAGCGGATCCACTGGTTAAATTAAAGCTGGGGACTAGAGAAAAAGGAGGTGGGATTTTTAGTGAATACAAAACCAACTTATTTGGTGTTAAACTTCAGCGAGAAAAGAATTTATTACAGTTGTGGGAGCTACTGGCCGCCAGGAAAAAGCATTGTGAAACCTCTGAAGTACAAATTAAGAAAAAAAAAATCAGAATGCCATTTCACCAAAATCTTTAACCAGGTATATCCGGGAGTAAATTCCAGGTAAGGCAAAAAATGCTTTACCTGTTACAGCAGAAATGAAAAGGGGGGCCTGCCCAGTTCGGGCAAAACAGTATCCCTTGGTCAGCAGGGCTGTGGGGGATATTGGCACAAAAACTGAAATAAAAACGCACTCTGTAGTAGTTCTACTACCAATGTAAATCTGTGTGTTTTGCCATGGCAGCGACTTGTTATGGGATGCGCAGATGAAACTCTGCATTGACAACAAAGTACAAGGAATAAGGTTGGTCAGGTGCCTCCTACCGTAGTCAAGGGCAAGACTGGGTTGGCCTCTGTGTTGGCCACCAAGAAGAATCTTGAATTCTGCTGTTGGCTGCAAGCCAGTAGGTGCGGAGTGGTGGGAACATGTGCCATGCCAGACCTTGATGTGAGGAATGGCCCCCGCTGTTATAAGAGGGTCACCCAGGAAGGAAGAACATCACAAGACCCATTGGGGCACTGACTCATAGTATAAATATTTAGACTGACAAAATTGTAGGGAGAACATGAATCAAATGGGGACAATTGGAGAAGAAAATTATCCAGGGCAACAGTGACAAACTGATTTCTCAGAACTCCCAAGAAAAGGGGGGTCTTGATACCTGCTGGTCATGACGGATGCCTTTTTAGGGTGGCCAGAAACACATCCTTGCTGAACCAATAAAGCTAAAGTAGTAACCAAAGCACTATTATAAGAAATAGTACCATGATTTGGGGTTCCAGCAGTAATCTCATCAGACTGGGGGCATTAGCAAAAAAGGTTGCACTTGCTGTCCAATACTCAGCAGTGGGTACAATCCGTAGCCGCAGGAATGTTAAGGGAAGGAACATCAGGAATACTATCTCAAGAAATAAGGGAATTAATAGGCAAAACCAGCCTCACCACTCAGTTTGAAAAACATCACCAGGCTTGGTGACAACTAGTAAACTTCACCTACAACCCACAACAGGAGCAAACTGAAGCATATGTGCTCCCAATTAGTGCAGCAAAAGAACAGGCAATCTTTCCCGTTGCGACACTAGGAGCCATACACCAGAAAGTCACCGTCAGACCCCTAGGCCATAATGTTTGGGCAAGTTATGGTCCGACCAAAGGCAAGTGGCAGTCAATGAACATGGAAGTATGTATCCCCAGGGAACATCTGGGATACATCTGTGAAAATGCAGTAATAGAGAATGAAGATCTGTGTTTAGGTATCAAAAAGGCTATGCGTGCTTTTGAAATGTTTCCACATATTAAAGCCCAGCCACAAGTATTTTATGTAGGAAATGGATGCACATGTGTTACAACTTCTTCTGGTAACAAGAGTATCGATAATTGTCATGAAATGGCAAATGGTACTAAATTTTGTATGTGTAATTTTACTAGAATTGTAGGCTGTGACTTTATGTTGTTCCTGTAACTACCAGACAGTTAATTGGAATTGATTATACCCTGTATCATGATATACCTAAATTACAAATAGGCATGAACATTAGCCTCTTCAAAGCAATGCTTAGACACCCCAACATAGAAAGGCTGGTCCAAGAAATAAACAGAACGGCCCAACACATACTTCGACAGGAGAAACGTGACTCTGAAAATATAAAATCCATCTTTAGCCGATGCAGAACAAGTTGGAGAACATCACTGGTGGGACACCTTTGCAGGCCATTCCCCCAAAGCAACACAAGTATTCTACTATTTAATACATCCCATGTTAAGTCATGTTGGAAGGAATGATCCTGTTATCTCTCTTAAACGTCTGTCTGTGGTATAAACCAAGTATCATAGTCAGAAGAACACAAATAATGTGATCAATGATGCATGTCTACCAAAACCCCTTGTCTTCAGAACTTGACAAAAGACTTCCCAAGTCCTAAGAAAAGGCGGGAATGAAACAGAGCAAGGTCTTGAAAGATTATTCGGGATGAGTTTGGTACCATGCTCTGGGGGATGCTCTGTTTATGTTGAGATACAACAGAGACGGCACGGCCTGTTCTGTTCCGCTGATGCTACTGAAGTAAGAGACAGGAGAAATGTACTCTGACCAATCTAGCAGTCATAAATAAAGATAAGGTGGGCATCTGAAGGAGATGAGAAGGCCATGAGTCAGGAGGTTTTGCAAGCTCCAGCCAAAGAATGGAACGACCACCCAAAAGTCTCCCCAAAAGACAATTCTAGAAGACTCCACCTCAAGCTCCGCCTAAACCCCATCTATTATGAATATGATGATTAGATGTCGAAATCAAATGAATATGTATGTAAAGATGTTGTAACCTCTCGTGAAAACTGTATAAATTACCTGACTTTTCACTGAAAACTTTGGGGCTAGTTTGTCTGGTGCGAACCGGTTAGCTCCCCAGCATTGCACAAAATAAATACCTTTGCTGCTTAAAGACAAAATTCATCTCTGAGCAGTTACTCTGTGCCATTTTGGCATCACCCTCCTAGAGAACTGCAGAGCTGTGGACTTTCAGAAACACCGGGGCACAACGCTTGGCCAGCCTGAAATGTTCAGGAGGCTCTCAGCAGTAGAAACCGTTCTGACTTTACAGCAAGGCTGACCACACTTGCAAGTTTTCTTTTGCATGCTCACACCTGCAAGCCAAACCAGAACAGCTGCACACACAGCAGAGCAATTGCTCAGCACATCTACACCAACAGAGCTCTCCTAAAGCACACCTGGAGCCATTCATACCCCAAGTCAACATCTACAGCGGAACCTGGCCACAAGCTTTGACAAAATGTCATTCTGGGGTCAAACTGATGCACACCAAAAAATTAGTAAAACACACCTCCTCCTCTGCCACGTCAGGTATCGTGCTCCTTCAGTTGAGCTGTAACTGTTACATTATTTCCCAAATGCAAAGCCAAACAGAGAAAATATAACCAAGCATGCTCCTTAAAAAGCACAGGCAACTGTTCATTGTGTGTGACCAAGGGATGATGTGACCACGGCCCTTCAAACTTTCGGGATGCCTAGGCGGGACTAAACAGTGCTTGCAAACAAAGAACATGCCTGCTCGTTAAGACAGGCTGGTCAAGTTTACCACCAAAACTCTACATCACCATTTGCCAACCCTGTCCAGCTTTTGGGTCGCCAGAGCCACACTCAGTTCACTTGAAAGCATCTCCTAGTAGCAGTATCAAGCTCAGAACTGTACCTCCCTGATGCCTACGTGGAAGAAAACTCAAACTGTGCCCCCTTCTCCTTAAGCTGGGTTACAGCTTGTGACAGGAATTTCATCCCACTGCTTGGAAAACCTCCAAGGCTGCAGCTGAAGGGAACTGGAGTTCCCTGCGTCTCAGAGTAATTCTAGAGCTAAAGTGGTGACAGACATCAGCTCTAGATCAGACGATACATGCCAGCACTCACCACTGACCCAGGGTGGCAACCTCCTTCTGTCCTACCCAAAGGTTTCAAACCCAACACACTGTCTTCCTACGGCAGGAAGCTTTTAATTTTTTACGAATTTATAATTCGTAACACCATTAACGCATTCCTTGAGACGGGACTACAGATACATTATGCAGACCACCAAGCTGCTGTTTGGAAGTGCTGGAGCCTTATGGTGAGAAATTTTTTCTACAACAGAGCGAGCAATGGTGAATAAATAAGACTGAGACAGGGTCCTTTTCCTCGAGGGAAAAGCACGCAACACATCAGCGATTGTTGAACAGACGGGCAGAATTCTCAGAAAAAGCAACCCCTAACTCTTAACAAGAAAAAGGTCATTCCTCTTAATAAAAGCACAGCTGCGCTGAAACAACACAATGTACTCACCTGTCCTCCTCCCAGATGAAGGCGTATAAGCAACATGTTTCTCTGGAAATGACACGCTTAGGGCATCAGGTTTTCTTACCCCATCCTTTCATGGCATCACCTTTAAAAAACACCAAGAAAAGGTCAGTTGTGGTGTTGGCTTGGGAGATTCCCATGCCTGGGGGGAGTCAGGAATTCCACAGTAGTAAGTGCCTCTTTGGACACAGACTTTCCTGAAGGTGCTCCCCGCCTCCAGACAACTCCCTGGACCCCAAGTGGCACGCACAGGTGCAAGGAGGAAAAGAACGTCAGGGAACAGACCAGAAACATTAGGGAAAGGCGAGGGGGGGGGAGGGCCGGGGGAAGAGAAGAAGAAAACCTAAAAAGAGACGGATACAGATGAGGACAGAGATGTAAAGGGAAAACCAGCCCTGGGCTGCAGGACAGAGGCGGATGATGAAGAAAAGGGGAGAAGGAGAGGGAGTGGGACACAAGCAGAGAGAGTAAAAGAGAAGGGAGCAGCAGAATGAGAGAGAAAGACAGAAGGGAAGAGGGAGCAGGACAGAAGAATAGGATGGAGAGCTACAGGGAATCAAACCACGATGGGTTTGTATGGCAAGGTTTGGGGAGGAGGAAAAGGAGGAGAAAGAAGAAGAAACAACTGTGTGATCAACCGACCGCAGCTGCCGTTCCCCATCCCCCTGCGGGGAGGAGACAGGGAAATCGGCAGTAAAGTTAAGCCCCGTAGAAATGGGGGCTGGAGGGAAGGTGTTCTGAAGATTTGCTTTTCCTGCACATTCTCCTGCTCTGACTTGACTGCTAATCAATCGCGCTGATTTCCCCAGGTTCGGTCTGTTTCGCCCACGGAGGTAATGGCGGAGTGACCTCCCCATCCTTGTGCCCACTCGTGAGCTTTTTGTTATATTCTGTCCCCCCTGTCCAGCGGAGGAGGGGGAGCGGTAAGAGCAGCTTCGGTCCAGCCCGGGTCACCACCCCCACACACACACACACACACACAAAATCACAGCGGCACAGGGAAGGGAGGGGGGGCAGAGGAGGGGCAGGGGGCGCCTGGGGCACACAAGAGGGGAGACAGGGTCCCACGGACCAGGACTCACCACAGCTCTCGCTTTGGTACCGCTGCGAAAATGTGCCGGCTCAGACGCGCCTTTCCCCCTCTCTCCTCCCTGCCTCCCTCCCGCAGAACGCCGGCCGCTCGGCTCCCCCACCCCCGGTAACCCCCGGGTGTCTCACGGCTCTTCCTCGCAAGACGCGGCCTCCCGGACACGGCGCGTCGCTCCCTCGCGCACCGGGGGCCGCCCCAGGCTGTGGGTGACACACGGACCCCGCTGTGCACGCTGGCACCCGGCTGCTGCGGGGTTGGTCCCCCCCCCCTCGCAGGGCCAGGCCCTCCGTGCCCGCAGCAGGAGGCAGCTGCTGCCCGCCCGCCCTCGGGTTCCCTCTCCTTCGCCTCTCCCCGGCCGGCCCAGCTCCTGCCCACAGCCGGGCCGGGCCCCCGCTCCCCTCCCGCACCCGCGCCGCGGGGGGCGAGGCCGGGCAGGGACAACCCCCGCCAGCCCGAGGCGGCGCGGCCCCCGGCAGAGGGACAGAAGCGCGAGGGGCCGCGACCGGCGCCGCTCGGCCCCGCCCGGAGCCGCTCCCGCCGCAGGCCCTTCCCGAGCGGCAGCGGGGGGCCGGCTGGCCGCCGCCACGGCAGCGCCGGGGGCACCTGGGGCTGGGGCCCGGCTGCGGTGGAGATGCTGCAGCGGGGGCAGCGGCGCGGGGCGAGCGGGGCCGCGGCAGGCTCGGGGGTCTGGCGAGCTGGGGAGGCGCCGGCGCCCGGGGGGCGGCCTCCTGCTTCCCCGCCCCCCCCCCTCAGCCCCCGGACCCTCCGGGGCCCCCGCACCCGGCTCGCGGGCGGCTGGAGCCCCCCGTGCCGCCCCTCGAGGCGGCCGGCGGGCACGAGACACCCCCACCCCCCCCGCAGGGTCCGCTCGCCTCCCCTGCGCCCCCGGCCCCCCCGCCGGGCTCGCCCCCCGCAGCAAAGCGCCCCCCGCGCCGCGCCGGCAGCCCGGGCCCCGCCGCTCCGGCCCGCAGCGCCGCCAGCCCCCGGCACGGCCCGGGCAGCGCGGCCGCAGCCGAGTGCCGGCAGCCGGCACCGCCCGGCGCTCCCGGCACAGCGCGGCCGCCCCCCGGCAGCGCAGCCCCCGGCCCCCCGCGCAGCCCCGCGCCCCCCAGCGCGGCTCCGGCCCCGCTCCCCGGCCCGGCCCGGGCCCCGCCGCCCCCCGGCGCTCTCCCCCGCGCCCGCCGCTCGCCGCCCCGGCCCCCGCTCACCTGCCCCGGCGCGGCCGCGGCCCGGCGGCGCTCAGCGGCCGCTCCGCTCCCCGCCCCGGGGTCCCCCCGCCCCCGCCCTCAGCCGGAGCCCCGCGGGGAAAGGGGCCCTGGCCCGACCCCTCCCCCGGGCTCCCTCGCAGCCCCTCGCCCGGCGCCGGGGGGGCGGCGGGGGGTTACTCGGGGCACGGGGAGCGAGCCCCGGGAGCGAGCCCGCTGCGGGGCTGGGGGCCCCCGCGCCCCCCCTGCCCCGGGACGCCTCGGCCGGCGTTCCCCGAGCCGCGCTCGCCGTTCCGGGGGGCTCTGCGACGCTCCCCTCCGTGCCCGCGCTGGGACGGGCTCCCCAGGGCACGGACGCCCCCCGCCACAGACCCGCCCCCCCCCCCCCCCCCCGGCATGTGGGCACGTGAAAAAGACCCCAGCGGGGCGCGGAGGGGCTGGGGCAGGTGCGGGGCAGGTGCGGGGCAGGGGGCAGCTGAGCTGAAGGGGGAGCCGGGAGCCAGGTGAACTCCTGAAATCCCCGTGGGGCCGCGGGACAAGGTGGCACCGTCATCTCAATCCAGGCTCACCGACCCGAAAAGGGGGGTCCTAATACCTGCTGGTCATGCAGGAGGTATTGAGGATGCCTTTTTAGGGTGGTCCGAAGCACGCCCTTGCCAAACCAACAAAGCTAAAGAAGTAACCAAAGTACTATTACAAGAAAGAGTACAGAGATTTGGGGTTCCAGCAGTAATCTCATCAGATTGGGGGCCACACTTCATTGAAAAAGTCATTCTGCAAGTTACTAAATTTTTAGGAATAGACTGGCAGTTACACACCCCATATAATCCACAAGCAAGTGGTCAAGTGGAAAATGAACCACCTAATTAAGCCGCAAATTGTAAAACCTGGACAGGAGGCTGGTTTATCTTGGCCTCAGTCATTGCCTCTGACGCACCTGAGAATTAGAACCAAGCCCAGAGCTAAAGAAGGGCTAAGCTCTTTTGAGATATTGTATAGGAGACCTTATATTATACAAACAGGAGCAGAGCGTCAGCCCGAGTTGAGAATGAAGTACTTACTGATTATGGAAGAAGCATGCAGAAACAGCTTTGAGACATAGTTTTAGGAACTGGAGCTCCAGGTCTTGATGGACCTGTGCATAACACGGAGCCAGGAGATTATGTATGTGCCAGACCTCTTTCAGGTTCACCTCTGGAACAGAAGTGGGAAGGCCCTTTCCAAATACTGCTTACATCCCATACCGCAGTCAGAGTTAAGGAACAAGCATCCTGGATCCACCACACCAGAGCGAAGGCAGCCCCTAAGTCACAATGGAAATCAACACCTACCAGACCTCTGCGGCTTCGGATCCAACAAAAAGACCATTGATTGTTTGTATATTAACA
Organism: Falco punctatus; assembly: GCF_963210335.1. Taxonomy (NCBI): domain Eukaryota; kingdom Metazoa; phylum Chordata; class Aves; order Falconiformes; family Falconidae; genus Falco; species Falco punctatus. Next base: position 733,846 of record NC_137597.1, read on the forward strand.
ATGTTCTGTACAGTAGGAACTCATTCTTGGGACCAGAATCTGTTTGTACAATTAACCCATAATGTAACGAATGCTTTGAATCTGGCAGATTGCTGGGTATGTTCAGCATTTTCCAGAGGTAGTACAGAATTTCCATTATATGGTGTAATGGTATCACAGGCAAATTGGAGCTGGCCATTTAATCATAAAGGATTTGGTTGTTACAAATCTCCAAATAGTACAGCAGGACCCTGATATGAAGTACAGAAATCAGGAAATTCTACGATAATTAGAGGGAATGATGGGAATGAATGCTCCACTGACAGGATGGCTCAATTTAAACTATACTGCTCTGAATTGGAGTGTATGTGGCCCGCCAATTCTAACACCAACTAATACAAAAGGAAAATATAGTATTACCCCAAAATGTGGGAAAGTGCATCTAGATATGCTCGCTAATCAGACCTATAGTTGCTTACATCAAGGATTATGGTGGTTATGTGGAGATGGCAGGGCCAGGAAAAGACTACCTAACTGATGGCAAGGTGAGTCTGGGGTAGGATACCAGTTCCCCAAGGCAGGATATTTAATCATTCGCGTCCTCCACCGGGTGTTTTGAGATCCCCATGGAAATTGGTTAAATGAGGAACTAATAACGCCCTGATGACCCAAAAGCCCCTCAGTATTCCATAGTTTTGCGAGATGGCATCTTCCTTCATTAGGGGTGAGTTAGAAAAAGCAATAATAAATATTTCTGCCACAATAGAACAAATGGAAAAACTCACCATAGGCGCTGTACAGGGAGTCCAACAAAATTTCTTCATTAAGAAATGTAGTACTTCAAAACTGAATGGGTCTGAACAGACTTCTAGCAAAAGAAAGAGGATTGTGTATGGTTATTAATCAAACTTGCTGTGTCTATGTTAACCAAGAAAAACGTATTGAAACGGATTTGCAACAAAATTGGATAACCCCCAAAATACTACATCAAGTATCCCTAGATGACACTTCCCTTGGATTTTCTGACCTCTGGGAAAAGTTTACTTCTTGCCTACCTCATTTTATGAGGCTGAAGCAGCCCTTTGTTGTAGTTATCATAATTATTGTATTAGAATTATTGATTTGTATTACATTACGATGCTTTCTGTGCATGTGAAAAAAAAATAACGATAGCAGTTATGAAGAATGGAAGAAACAAGGGCTAAGACAAAGGCTAGAAGATGGGAAATATTTCACCAGAATTCATACTAAGAATGGTATTGTTTAAACAAAAGAATTTGCTAAGAGAAAAGAAAAGGGGGGGACTTGATGCGAGACAGCGCGGTGCCCCCCGAAAGCCGGGCTGCAGGCAGGAGCCACCCCGGGGCCAGCAGCCACCGGCAGGCGGGCAGGAGCCTCCCTGCCTGCAGAGAGGGGCTGGAGCTCGGCCCGCTCAGCGCCTCGGGGGGCAGCCAGGGCAGGGGGAGCCGAGCCCCACCGGCGTGTGAATACAGAGCCTCTGGCAGGGGCCTGCGAGCTGCTGGAAGAAAACGGGCTGCTGAAGGGGTAAGGCTCAAGGACACCAGGGTAAAATCACTGTGGTGGGGGAGATCCCGACCTCCTACTCAAATGGGCCCCCCGAAGAGAGTGAATCCCCCCCGCTCGGGGAGCATGGGGAGTAAATTTAAAATGAACTCTACCTTTAAATTGAAGCGAGAATGCAACTAACCAATAATTAGCTCGTAGGTGTAGACTTTGGGCAGAACTAACCAGCTTCACTGTGTAAATATGTGAGTAAAACTACGTGTGCAAGTCAGGAGGAGCAACCCCCCTTGCACCCGGCACCGCAATAAACACCCCGCTTTATAACTTACCCTGGGTTACGGAGTTTAATTCCGCACGTCAGACAGAATAAGCAGCCTTTTTACTAAGCAATTAGTTCTTCACCTACCATTTCCCCAGCCACTCTCTCACCTGAATGCACTCAAACATCGACCTGCAGTAAAACTCTCCTGCAGAGCCTCTGTGCCTGCTCTGCAGCCTCAGGATTTCAGGCAGGGAGAGCAGTTTGCTGCTGCTCCTCTCCTGCCCCTCCAGATGTCTTTGCTCCTGTGCTCACTGCCTGCTGCCCGGGGGGGATGGGGGCGGGGGCGGGGGGGGTGGTGGTGGCTCACTCCCACCCATTGCCCTGCAGGACAGAGACATCCACCGCATTACAGACAGGGTCGGGCCCGGCAAGTCTCTGCCTCCTCCGTGTATTGCTTTCCTGATCCTGCTTCCCACCTCAGCCGTAGGGCCACGAGGCACCAGCCTGGAGCAGGGGTACCCAGCCAGGCCTGGGGGAAGGGGTGCATCTCAGAGGCAGAGGGGCTCTAATTGCCCCGTTTGCAGTGAGGAAGTAGCTTGTGCAAGTGAGTCCACATCACAGAGCAAAATCCTGCCACAGGACCTGGGCTACCCAGGAGCACACAGCTAAAATGTACGGCGAGTGGGATACTGCACTGCCTGGTCCTACTCCCACCTCACACAGTGCCCGCCTCAGGAGCCCTCAGTGGGGAATTCCCCTGTTTTCTCGCAATACCCAGTATCCCCATCATCACCTCCACTCCAGCCAGTTCACACCCCCATGCCCCTTCGATGGGTGTGCAATTGCATCCGCAGCCCAGCAGCAGCACAGTGAAGCGGTGCAGTACCCAGGTGGGTGGATGCCCCCTCCGTGGGGCAGATCCATCACACAGCTACAGCACGAGGTAGAGCACAGCACTCCCACTGTGCCCGGTGAACAGGCATGTCAGTACTCATTTCTGGATTTGCTGATCTTTGTAATGCACTCTGTAGCCCAAGGCCTTATTTATCACCCATGCTATCCTCTGCACTGACAGCAGTGCTGATCTTCCTCGCAGGCTGTTGTTATCTCACCCCTGACATCAGAGTGCATCAGAAATAACAATTTTTTTCCTCTGTGGCCTCTTAATGTGAGGGCAGTTCCCTGGCATCCCTGTCTAACAGCTAGGCACTGAGGCACAGGGAAATAACAAACATTCCTTAGATCCTGGGCCAGGTGAGCCGTGGGTTTTGCTGGCAGACCCGAAGTGCACCGTGCAGTGAGTATCTGGCTCTGCAGCCACAGCAGCGGAGCGCTGAGCACCAAGAGGTGCTGTGCCAGTGGAAAATGAGGGACGCACCCTGGCACGGCGGTGGAGAGACTGGATGAAATGATCTTCCTGTGTAGCCTCCGCCGGTAACATTCAGTTACCCAGAGTGATTTAAAGAGTCAGTCACCAATATTCGAGTGAGCGGAGGAGGTTATCTTTATTCGCCAGCGCTGGGTGCATGGGGGATCCCTCCACCAAAGTCATGCACACCGAGGGGATTCTTCAGTCCCCTCTTTATACAAGCAACTCAGACCTATTCATTAACTTTCCAGGAAATTGTTTACATATTCATTACAATGCCAGGAACTCATTTACACATCTCACTAAACTAGTGACCATGATTTAAGTCCTTGTCTTTGCCACCTTTCATAAATAACAGGAACTTAGGACCAGATAGCCTTTTTAAAGATGACAAATCCAAGGACTTCGCAATTAGTACATCCGTCATGTTAGCAATAAGGGTCCTTGCATGTTTCTCAACTTTTAGATAAACATAAGTACATCATCCTATAGATAAGTGGTGCATCATTCAGCATTCAGCATTTCGTTGTCAATGCAGTTTCATCTGCGCATCCCATAACAAGTCTGTGTCGTGGTAAAACACACAGATTTACATTGGTTGTAGAACTACTACACAGTGCGTTTTATTTCAGTTTTTATGCCAATATCCCCCACAGCCCTGCTGACCAAGGGATATTGTTTTACCTGAACTAGGCAGGCCTCCTGCTTATCATTTTTACTGTAACAGGTAAAGCATTTTTTGCCTTACCTGGAATTTACTCCCGGATATACCTGGTTAAAGATTTCTTTTACTTCAGGGAGACCCTCTTTTCCACTTTTCTGTTGAATCAAAGATAAGCTCAAGATTTCAATTAATTGATTATTTTTAAATTTTGGTTTCATTTCTCCTTCTTTAAACATCTAGATGTTCTAATAAATCTCATCCCAACAAAGATTTTGGTGAATTTGGCATTCTTGTTTGTTTTCTTAGTTTGTACTTTAAAGGTTTCAGGATGTTTTCCTGGTGGCCAGCAGCTCCCACAACTGTAACAAATTCTGTTCACTGAAGTTTAACACCAAGTAAGTTGGTTTTGTATTCACTAAAATTCCACCTCATTTTTCCTAGTCCCTAGTTCACCAGAACCCCTTGCTGGTTCTTTAGCTCAGGGCAATCTCGCTTCCAGTGTCCACTTTCCCTACAATATGCACAGTGATCCGATCCCATAGGAGAGGGATTCACTTTTCACTTCTGCCTGACATTCCTCCTGTCTCTGCCTCGTCTCCTCTACCAGCTCAGCACGACCCGACCCAGCTCTTCTCTTACCTTCTGTACACGTTCCCTGTTCCTTCTATCAACTTTTCTACATCACAATTACCTAATAACAATCAACTCGAACCTTTATCTAGTCCTATTAGATCATCCTGATAAGTCTTTCACAACCAACTTTCAAACATCTACATTTCCCCATCAAAGACTCACCTTTATTCTCCTCAGACCCGTTGCCTGCCCTAGAGGGGCCGTTACCGGTCCCGTTGTACTGCAAATGCTGCAGCAATTGGGGTGACATTGTCAGGTCCTTCTGCTCAATCGTCAGCAACAGCAACCCCCTCCTCCCCACCATCAGAAGGGTTCGGGCAGGAGATGCTCTTCCTGCTCTGCAGGTTACACAAGCCTGCCTCTGCAGCAGCACTTCTGTTTTAACTCTTTCTTACCCTGAATGCAAATCTGCTACTTGTTGCTCTAAGTCTGTGTTCTTACACATCAGCCTTCGCATGCAAACAGCAAACACCCTGCCATGCGTCCAGCATGCACCTTCGAGGGGGTACGGGGGTTTGTACAAACTCACCCCAATACTTTAACACTTTCACAGGGTCTTTGACTCTCCGCACCCCGCTTTAGGTCTTACATAGGTTAGTGCAAGTTTTTATCTTACAACGTGCTTCATTCTGGTTGCTCCACAGAAGGAAAGGAACCACAACCTGAGCTCTTCTCTCTCTTCCCACCCACCCCCCAAAAAAAAAATAAATTCAACAAGAACATCTTTCTAGTTTAGGTCTCAGTTTTTCCCTTATCCTTTTCTAGAGCCATAATCAAAGATCAGGTGGTGTTAATTCCACTTTTGTTCTCTATGAAGAAACAGCATAAGGTGTAAAATTGTGTTGTAATAGAAGACTTCCTTCGAGTGGCCATCTTTCACCATCACCTAATGTATACAAAGGCCACCAATTCTGACAATATTTTAAATATGTCTTTTTGTTCAAATTTCCACTGGGAATTCTGCCAAATTCTTTCCAATGCTTCAAAATACATCCCAGGGGTGTTTTGGTATTTATTTCTTGGCTCGGCCTGCCCCCCATCGTCCTAATAAGTCTGGCATTTTTCTACAATGTGTTAGTTATTCCTGGAGGTACCATACTTATCTCAGAACACACACCACAGTTCCAGACCTCTATTTAGCCTTATTTCTTGGTCTCATTATTTTTCTTCTTATTATTATTATTGGGGTTTTTTTGGGAGGAGATAACATATCTTAGACACTTGCAACCTTTTGCTCGAGTGTACAGACAGCACCTACGACACTAAGAGCAGAGGCTAGTTCGTGCTTTTTCCAAAGATGTTAGTTCTAATGTTTTGTCCACAGTCTCCCGCTCTAATTTCTAATTATGCATTCCAACACTTCATAAATTGATTTTTCAATCGCTCCGTCCGTCTCTGGCCGGCCCCTCGCGGGGAACACGGACACACAGATCGGGACTCCCCACTCGCTTTGCAGTGACACCGCGTCTCTCACACACGTCACACTCTCTGGGCAGCCCTCAGTCACACAGGCAGTATGTTACACGGTACCGTGCACTTACATACAACTCTAGGAACGCTGACAGTTCACGTTATCACACAAAGTACGCATTTCAATGAACAATTGCCAAAAAACAGATTCTCATTTTTTTCTGGCCTTAAGCAGAGTGTTAAGTTTTCAGCTATTTGCCTAGAATTACCAGAATATTTTTTTTTTCAACATACATTTCATAACTCCAATTTTGAACATGTAACAAGACAATACATAGAACAAACAAGACACAGAGCGCTATTTCAGTTGTTATATTCTAGGAATTCCTCAAATCTTAAGACAACCTAAAGAGAGTTTTTAGCTTCCCAAATCTTAAGATAATCAAATAGGGCTATTACCCTTCTCAGAAGGCGTCCCTTCTTCTCAACCCTGCAAGACGGCGCCCCGTCTTTTGTCTTATGGGGTAAAAACAAATCTTAAGACAATCAAATATTCAAAACAAAGAATAAATAGAAATACCTTTCATGTTGTGCAGAAGTCCTTGTCCACCTGTGTGAGAAGCCGAGAGGCAGGGGCGTCTTGCCGACAGAAGATGCAGTCGGGGGCCCTGAGGGTCCCCAGGCCCCTGGATTCCAGCACTGGTGGAGAGTTCTCCTGGCTGGCTCACCAAATCGATGCCAAAACAGCACAGATAACTGCTCAGAGACAAATTTTGTCTTTAAGCAGCAACTCCCACCATGTACTCACTAATTCTTTACACTATATGCGCTTTAAAACATATAGAGGTTTACACTCACCCCTCGGATGTTCAAGACAATAACCACATGTCAACATTCATAATATACCTAATACAGAAATGTTCTCACATTTCCAGCATAAAATGAGTATAACAATTATTATTAGTAACCCTATAATTATTAATCCTATATACACAGATTGACTTCAAATCATCAAACGTGTCAGTCTTCCAACCAAAACAGCATTAGAGTTCCGATATTACCTCAATATCAGAACAAATACCAGAACAGAATCAGAGTTCCGATATTACCTTAATACCGGAACGAATACCAGAACAGAATCAGATGCATACCTGCGGTGCTAGCTACCCGGCATACGCCATCCTGCATAAGCATACAATGATCTTATGTCTTACGGACAGCTTTACAGATGGACCGGTCCCAGAACAGAAATATCCGAAACAGTACTGTTCAGAATATAATATTAATATAATATTTACAATTAATATAATATTTGAATAAAGATAGTACCTTTGCTCCGCAAGATGGAGTCCTTGTCTGCTCCTGTGGTGATCCAGATGAGACGAGGAGCCCCTCCGGGAAAATCCCCGGGGGTACCCTAGGGAGTCCCCGCTCGCTCTCAATGAGTCCCGCAGCCGAGCAGAGGAGGTCCCATCTGGGTCGCCAAATTGATTTAAAGAGTCAGTCACCAATATTCGAGTGAGCGGAGGAGGTTATCTTTATTCGCCAGCGCTGGGTGCATGGGGGATCCCTCCACCAAAGTCATGCACACCGAGGGGATTCTTCGGTCCCCTCTTTATACAGCAACTCAGACCTATTCATTAACTTTCCAGGAAATCGTTCACATATTCATTACAATGCCAGGAACTCATTTACACATCTCTCTAAACTAGTGACCATGATTTAAGTCCTTGTCTTTGCCACCTTTCATAAATAACAGGAACTTAGGACCAGATAGCCTTTTTAAAGATGACAAATCCAAGGACTTCGCAATTAGTACATCCCTCATGTTAGCAATAAGGGTCCTTGCGTGTTTCCCAGCTTTTAGATAAACATAAGTACATCATCCTATAGATAAGTGGTGCATCATTCATCATTCAAGAGCATGAGGAGGGGAAAGATATTTAGCTGCTTTAAGGTTTCTATTCTACAGCACCTTATCTTCTCACTGCCTGTCATCTAGCACCCACAGCAAATAAGCAGGCGACCCGCAGAAGGCACCTTCCTTCAGTTTACAAACCCTGACCCATTCCTTGGGCAGATCGAGCATGAATGAGTGTCCCTGAGTCCCAGAGCAGCTGCATTATAGAGCCTTCACTGCAATGCTTGCAAGGAAAGGAGCACCTCTCAATTCTTACTGCACTGTTTTACCATAACTAGTTGTCCCCAGCACCAAATCTTGTGCGTTTCTACTTGAAAAGCAGTTTAGAAAGCCCTAAATGATGACAAAGTTTCTTTCTAATTTTTTGCTCCCAAGCAAACAAAGTGTTTTGTTTGTCTTGCAATAAAATGTTTTTGATTCATATCCCAAAACTGTCAGGGCTTGGTGAATCCGAAATGGATTTCTTCCAGGATACACAATGAAAAGATTGAGTTGTTCTCACTGCTCTGGTCTCCAGGAGGAGCAAAGAAAAGACCGAACTTGCTCCATACAGGAAATCGGGCCCAGCTGTAATAATGATGAGGGAGAAACGGAGCGGCACTTTCCTAAGAGCTATTCTTGGGCTAAATTCTAATATATTTTGCAAATGCTGGGAAAGTAGTACCCCTGAAAGCCAGAAGGTCAGTCTTTCTGATGAGTGCTGGCTTCTTACCACTGTGCCACCACCAGGCACAAACAATACATATCTTTCTCCTAAACTAACTCTCAGAGGCAGCTGTGGAAATAAACCATTGTCAGCCCAGCCTGAGATGAGCACTTGAAATGTTATCCCAAATTACTGTTTCGGAGGCAATGGTGGGAAGCCCAAGTGACTTGGAACTAGTGCAACCAGTTCTGCCTCTTACACAAGAGGTCATTAGCATTTGAACAAGGTAGTGACATGGCACTTCACAGGCAGAAACCTTGCTTTGAAGAATACACAAAAGCACACACATCTCTCAGTTATTTGAATGGGGGAAAAGGTTTCTCTTGTCCATCCCAGATTTTCCAGGGCACCGCTATGTGTGTTTACTTGTCTGGAAGATGTGCCTTGTATACCCACCCAAAAGTAACTCACACTCCGGTGTGGAGACAAACACACACACGGGTTACTGGTGACAGGTCTTTCCCAGTGTTGGTAGACACAAACTGTTGGGATGCTGTCAGGTACTGCAGTGCTGTCCCTGCTTGCTGCAACTGAGAGACAGGACGCAGCTTGATGCAAGCAAATGTCACTTTAATTAGCCAAATATCATGATTATATACACACAAGCAATTGTTACATCTAATTCTGATCGGTTCAAAAACTTGCTTATTCAATAACTATGTGGCAACTCCTGCGAGGATCTCACACTAGCTATTTAGCAATTCAGCAATAAAGACAACAATGTCTGCAGCTCTTGCACCACGTCCTTGAGCAAACTGACAAACCGACTGCCTTATTCCTTGTATAGTCTCAACTTGATGATTAGTCCCTGTTTCTATACCCTTCAGAAATTTCTCATGTCCCTTTCACCAGGGCTTGTGACCCACAAGCTCGAGCACATTCCTTTCAACTAACTGATTGTTACTTGTGGTCCTGCTTCCCAGGCCCCCTCCTGCACCTGCTCTCATCCAGCGCATCTGTGTGGTTCCTCCATTCCCAGCTGATCTGCTTGCGCCCACATGCCAGGACCTGTCCAGAGCAGTTTTTCCCCTGTGACGGAAAGTGCAGCACAAGGCTGTGCCGCAAGTCTGGAAACCCCTCCATGCCCCAGCAGAGTGTGGGACAGACTCCCACAGCACAGCACCTTCCCTTACCTCCTCCCACCCTTGGGGTCTGCAGCTCAGAAACGATCCCTTCCCCTCACGTGCCCTGCAGCTCTGGAGTCCTCATTTGAAATTTCAGGGGCAGAACTTATGAGCGGGGCTCCAACAGTCCAGCTGCTTGGGCATGCGGGACTGGCAGAAAGGCATCAGTCCAGTGTCCAGGGCCTTGGTGCAGTTTGGTGCCTCACAGCACAAGGGTTGTATCGACATGATGAACATCCGACGTTAGGGGCAAACTCCATCTGCTCCTCTTCAGGAGAAGTTTAAAGTGGTTCCCAAAGTCAATAGGAGTCATGTGTGCATATCTGAGGGTCTTCACTAATCCATCTGCTAATTAAATAATAATTAAAAGCCATGCTGTCCACATGCACTGCAATCATTACTTTTCATAATTAGCTAAACGTGTAAGTCAGAACCACTGCTTCAATTTTTTTTTTGTCCGCTGCCTCAGCCATCGCTTGCTTTGACTGCCTAGGCTCTTCACCAAGGCAGAAAATTGGTTTAGCTGCATTCAATGGGTCTGTGCTAAGTACCACTACATGCTGTGAACTCCTTGATGCCTATTTAATGACCCTTGCCTATTACAACTGAGAAAAAGAGATGATTTCAGGATGACATTCAGCAGTGGTCTGGAACAGCAATTGAACAAATCCAACGAAACCCAAAGAAAATGGTCATGCCGCCTTAAGGTTGCTACAGCAGGTGCTTACAATTAGAAAGCACTCAAAGAAACCCTGGGTGTGGGCCAACACTGTTTACTACGTATTGACACACTCTTTCTTCAGCTAAACACGTCTGTTGGACCACTTGCATTGGTGCTTTCCCCAGCTTTGGAGAGAGAACAGAAACGGTGTGAGCAAGACAAGAGAGCCACGGGCACAGGGAGGCTCCCACCTGTGTGCAAAACACTGGCCCTTGGGTTGCTTTTAAGACTCAGCCCAGTCCTCACTGCCTGGAGCACGTTTTCCAACAGAATTCAACTCCAGTTCAGATAAAAGCCTATGTTTTGGGCATTATTTTGATGTGGTGTAAGGAGAGAGACACACACAGTAAAATTAGGCTATGGCTGGTTATCAGCCCAAAGAGGCTCCCTAGCACCAAAGTAGGGTTGGGTCCTCTGCTAAGCAGAGCAGAACTGCCAGTTGGACAACTCAAGCTCAAACTTCTCTGGAATAAGGCCCCACCTTTTTCCTGAATGAGTATTATTCCCTTGCCAAACTGCAGTTCTACTCAGACCTCAACATTCTGCCTGCAGGCTTCTCGGGAACAAACATAAGTATTATTTTTATAATGGGGAAAGTTTCTTTTTTCATGCTGCCCTAACTCAAAGCCAGCCAATGCAATTTTGCTCAAGCTTTCAAACAATAATGCCATCTCAGAAAATGTCTACAGATTGTATTTTTTAATGACTCCAAAACCTGGAAGCCTGTGTCTATGTTGCAGGAGAACAGACTGCCCAGTTACACGATTGCTTGAATGCTCCCAGATCATCCCATCACATGTAGGCTCTCAACTTCAGCAGTGAATTTAAAAGTGCAGCAGCTTTAGGCATCCCTGGAGGCCACAGTAGGCAAGTACCTCAAGCAGAAATTCAGATCTTTGGTGCTGAAAATGGTCTCCTGGAAGTGCTCACCTGCCTCCATTCCCTAAAGATGGAGCCTAAAGCAACCATACTCCTAATGTAGGTACCACACCTAAGTGACTAACGGGTAACTGTTGGGCTCACGCTGACTGTGCAGCTCACCACCCGGGGAAGCCGGGGGTCTCTTTGCCTGGGAGGGGTCCGTGTTACATGGCTCCCAGCAGCGAGTGGCAAGATACAGGTGTCTGGCACTGCACTGAATGATGATGTGCACATATATATCTCCAGGGCGACCAGACAAGCCCAGAAGAAACTGACGCTCAGGCTGAACACAGGTAAACGAGCCCAGCGGTGGATCTGGAAAAAATCTACACCTAATCCTGCCCAAGCCTGAAGGTGTTTAAATTCCAGAAGTATATTCTTTTTCACCTGCAAGAGCCCCGGGTATCACTGCAAACCCCCAGCCGGCCTGATGGTGCAGGGGAGCTGGAAACACGAGGCACAGCTACGCCCGGCAGGACTTGGAGAGGACTCTGTTAAATAAAGTCCCCTGAGGTGTTCAGTTCAGTAGGCATTCTCAGGACAGATCTAACATGCGCCAACTGGATGAGAGTCATCTGAAAGCTCAGCCGTTCTCACTGAAAACGTATCCAGAGGAGACACAGCAGGTATGCCCAAGCTTCCAGAATTCCTTCAGCAAGTTGTGAATGAGGCATGAGATGAAAAATCTCTCCCCAGTGGACAACACACAGACAAAGCTCAGCATACACTGCCCTTCCCTTTTTTGTTTCCCTCTGCTTTAATCAAGGACACTCCACAGTCAGCTCGAATGAAAAAAAAAAACCCAAAAGGAAAAAAAAAAGCCCTTTACAAATGCCCATCAAGCCCCAAAGTGTCAAGACTATAGAAAAATGGATGGGGAAAACCCCTTGAGAAGGTATTTAAAATATTCAGTACATATTAAAAATTTCCCTTTTTTTAAGTTCACTGAAGCTCCCCCTAGCAAGATCAGCTCCTGCTTAGGGAAAAGTGTGAACTGTGGTTATTTGTTCAAAGGTAACCTTTCCCGCTAATATAAAAAAAAATAACTGAACCAAGTATTTCAGAAGTTGTAAAGACTGTTTGAATCTGTGCTTCGGGTTTTGTTGGTTTCTTTCATCCTAGTTAACACTGAAAGTTTACTCTTGCCTCTTCCAGAAGTAGCCAAACAGGCAACCAGGGATATTCTCCAGACCTTGGGTCCTACTGCTGGTGACTGTCTGCCTGTTTTACAAAGTACTTGGAACACCAGGTTAACCCGGGACGGTACAAAATAAGTGGGCATCAGGTGAACCAGGTCTGGACCTCAGAGCCCAGCTAGATTTCCCAGATCAGTAAATGGCTTTTGAAACAAGCACTACCTACAAGTCCTTCAGGGTTGTCTTAAAATTTGCTCATTTTGTCTCAGGTTTAGTGAATAAATAAGCTTCTCTAATTATTGGCAACATTTCCTTTAATGTTCTCTATACCTGCTGAATGTAATCTAAATGCTGAGATAATGTTATTCTAACGTCTTCAGGAGCTGGCACCTCTGTAACAGGGACACTGACTGATCTGTGGTGAACAGCAGGAGTAGGTAAGCACTGTGAGAAAGCAAATCTCTTCCTTCATCCAACACCTTTGGTTGACTAAATGCATGGATTGTTTTTGCATTTGGTCACAGGTATCAAGATCTCAGCTATACTTTCCATTCCAGCTGTAGCAGTCAGGGACTTGTACTTCTAAGTTTGTGCATCTGCTTTACTCCTAAAAACATCCTGAAACCCCTCCATGAGAAATACTTCAGTCACAATTCTTCCTCTTCCAAGTTCCTGAACCTTGATTTTCAAATACATGGCATCAAATTACGATTCCCTCATCATAATAACTGTTGCAAAGAAATTACATGCTTTTCTCCCAAGAGCAAAGTTTCAACAACTGTGGAATAAATCTGGGCAAGTGGCTGGTGTAAAGGCAAAGTATCTTTCCAGTGGTAGAAAATACTCATCGCACCTACCTGCCTGAAAAAGTGCTGTGTTGTTATAGCAAAGACATCAAAGCCACAGCTGGCCCTTTTAAGGTCACCTTGAATATTGCTTAATTGCTGGGACTGCTCATCACACTCTTCCTTCAGTCTCTGAATGAACGGCTTTTCAGCATCTCGACTCTCTCCCGGTTTGGAGGAGAATCCCCTCTTTGGGGTGGTTGGCCTTTGCTTGGGATGTCCTACAAAGGAGAGAAGAAAAGACCATCAGGGTCCCTTTATATGTATGGATATGACCTTCCTGTGTTTCTAAGGCCCTTGGGACTCAGCCCTATAAAAGAAAAAAAGGTCTGTAGCATTCACACGGATCTGTAATGACTTTCAAAAAAAGCAAGAGCACAGCGCAATATGTTTCTGTAGGGGCCAAAGCTCAAACCTTTCTAACAGTCATCTCACCGCAGGCTCTGAGCCTGAAGGTCTGCTATGAGCCGGGGAGAGCTCTCCTAAGAACGTCTTACTGAGAACTGAGGTTGTTAGAGGAAGGTTCCCTCTCACCTATGCTAAACATCAACAACAGAGGTCTGCATCTTGATGCGTGATGCTGGACTCCCTTGGATAACAGTGAGAGAAATGGGCACGTCCGGACTGAGATTCAGCTTATCCTGTTGTGGATGCGGGAAACAATAGGATGATGTCTACACTCTACACATGATTTCTTTGGCCACCTCAACCCCAAGTCTGGTGACTTGATAGAGGTCCCAGATGGCCTTTGTAGATTTCCTTTTGCCTCCAAATAGGACAATGTGGGACTGGAGTTGTCCTTCCCTGAATGCAAACACAGCATGGGTTGCTTGCTATTGGGATTCACGACTTCTTTTTCTCAGCAATACTGCAGTCTACCTTGCCAGTCCCCCTTGCTCTGCCCTTTGTAACACTTCTAAAGTGGCAGCACAAAACAGATCTGTACAGAAATGCCACCAGGTGCCACACGGTGCTGACTGTTACACCGCTGACCCTGCATGGCTGCTCTCTCTGCACCGTCGGTCACAGCAGCAGTGCTGTACGGTTTGCCCGCAGAAATGGGCCCCGACCGACTCTGGCTCCTCTGACGTGCTCCAGGTTGGCTTGAAGCAAGTCTGATCCCGTATAAAGATGTGGAACCACTGGTGTAGCTTGTGTTCAGGATATCAGCTCAAACACGGTGTCATATTCACGTGAATGGCTCAGGAACTAAAGCTCGCTCACGATAAGCCACTTCGGGGAAGTGAGGCTTTTATCCTAATTTAAGTTCATATCCTGCCTGGGTCAGCTACTCCTTTCTCTGGAGATACTCGGGAGGATGAAGCAAGAAAGGGCAGTGTTCTGGTAGTGCCAGGTTGCTCAAGCCACTGCTTGGACCATCTGTTTTGTCTTTATCTTCTTAGCTTCCTGAGAACTCTCTGCAAACATCAGGCTGGGGCAACACCTTTGATTTAATGATTCTTGTTGCTACCCTTGTGTCCCCTCAGTTGTTGCTTTCTAGCTCATTCCTGAATACTGGCCAGGAATTCCTGGTTCACTTCTTGAGCTCCTCCCACTAGTATCAAGCTTTTAGCCGAGGAGCTCGAGTCAGTAAAAAAGAGGCAGAAAACAGCCAGACACCTGGTTCCCATGCGTTACTAGGAATGGAGGACATTGGTCTGGATAGATGAAAAACAAACACTGCTGTGCTGGCAGCAAGGGTTGGGTACGGAAGAATCTGGGAAAAAAGAAAAGGAAGGAAAAAAAAAAAAAGAGTATCTTGTGGTCTTACAGTCTTGTAGCACGCAGTTCCTGCAAAACAACACAGGAACAATGTCTCCAACTAGTTGTCAGCAATGAAGGTAACAGGGGACAGTCTTCCACTGTGGATGCTACCTACCCCTTTCCCAAAACCCAGAAGAATCTTTCCACAGAGATGCATCTAATGGTATGAGTTAGAACCAATTTACGAAGCCGAGCATTGTTCCAGAGGTAATTTTGTTAGATGTGCTTTAGATATTTTAGATTTTTCAGACTGTGGCCTGGGTGTGCAAACAGACCCTTAGGGCAATTTTACTACATCAGGCAGGGAAGCAGCATAGCTTTTCCAGAACAATACACCAGGAGCATATTCCTACTTTTTTAGATCCCTGACTTGCGTGGAGCCACTGGGAGCATGTCTTCCAATTTGCTGGACTGTGTCCTGGCTCCAGGCTAAGCTTACAGGGAACTAGCTCCAGAGATGCTCCCTCATGACCCCAAGTATCTCGTGCTGCAACCGCAGAGAGCCACGAGTGCAAAACAGCCTTTGACACAATTTGTGCCCATGACTGGCATTTGTAAGGAGGAATACCAGGTTTCCCAACATGTCAAAACTAACTTTACGATGTTGCAAGTCCTAAATACTACAATACCGGATGAGAGAGAGAGAGGACTTTCTGTCATTAAGAGAGTTCAACCAGCACAGCCATTGCCCTCTATCCATTTTCGTGTCAGTTAAAGCCTGTACGCCTTTTTGTTCAGGAATGCTATTTTCTTACAGATTCTTCCATTCATGTAAAGGGGCTCTTAGCTGGGCAGTAGGCAGTAGGTATTATCACAAAATAAGAGATTCATAGGAGCAACGGCCACAAATATCTGTCTTTCTAGTGTAAAAATCTTGGGCTGTTGAGGCAGCGTGGTGATGTTACAACAAAAGGCATAGGGAGAAGTGTAAAGGGAAGCTCTTGAAATCAGTCCAGTTTTAATGAAAACAGAAACCCACCAGGTTGCTTTGTCTTATATCTTTCTAGCTTTCCTGTTCACTGGAACACTTGAAGCACACATCTCTGTGTTGTCCTCGTCAGTGTCATAAGCTGTCCTTGCAAATGAAATTGTGCTATTCTCCTCAGGGATGAATCTGAACTTCTCAGTTCGTTTGGGTCTGAAAAGCAGCTTACTAAGCTTACTCTGCCATTCGTGTCTCCCTTCTGTTGCTCTGCACAAAACAGGATATGTATTAATGATGCTGGCCCTGATCCTGAATGTCCTTTTTGCTGATGGTGGGACCAGGGGGGAGACCTCGTGTATGCTGAAATAATCACTGAACCCCTTTGATCCACTTCAAAACTCCCAGGTCTTTTTTATCTACTTGTGTTTGAACTAGGAGACATGACAAGTATATACTCACAATTAACACAGTCCATGAGGATTTAGATGGGGAATGCAATTTATTTGCCCTTTAACTGTCCAATTTTGGACATTTTCATAAGGAAAATGAGAAAATTACTTTCAGAGGACTGATAACAAGCAATTTGTAGAGTGACAGATGTCAGAAACAGACGGCACCATCCTAAAATGGAGTGGATGCAGAGCATCTGCATCTATGTACACCTCTTCCTATACACATATTTCAGGAATGGGATTGCATCAATAGATAAAATAGATATCACTATGAGACTCTGCATCTCAAAACTCCTTGCAAGTCTGCAGGAGGACTGACCAAAAGTCCAAAGATCAGATTCAAGGCTAAAAAAAATTTGCATGGCAGTCAAAGACCAGCACTGATTTAAAAGAACTGCACTTGAGGAGGCCAGTAACAGAGGGAACACAACCTAAAGACAGCACTCTAAAGTTTTACAGCCTGTTTCATGGCCACATGTAGGTGTGGCAGTTACCTGGAGGACACGTGCTCTCCTATCACAAAGAGTAAATGCCTCACAAGTTTGTGATCCTGATGGAGGAAAGGCTGTGCTACTGCCCCTTAGCCCCAGCTACACTCACGCCTTGTCCTGTTTAATGGCTGCTTTGATTGTTTTTTGGAATTGTTAAATAGGTGAAAACATTGTCTGTTTGTTATTTCTGTTATTGCTGTTGTCATTTCATAGAATGCTAAAGGCTACTCTCAAAAGATAAAGATGAGGTTTACCTTCCTATTTGATCCTTACAGTGATAAACAATTTTAGGTTGTCATAATTTCAGACAACCAAGCTTAAGAAATCCTAAATCAGTCTGTGCAGTGGGAGAGAGGGCACTTACTCAACCTGTCATGACAATGAAGCAACATTTGAGGACTTACGAATTGGATATGCCAAAAATTTCAGCCTTGAAAACCATTAAGTGACCTGTGGAAATGCAGGCCTCCTTAGGACAACAGAAACATGCAGTACAAATACGCCTATGTTTCATTTTGCTTTCCAGTTCTAGTGGAAGCAAATCAGCTGTTCTGTAACATGCTGCTACCACCACAGTCAGTTCTGGTGCTTAAACTGGAGTCCCACGGTTATAAATGCTGGTGAGCTGCTGGCCAGGCACTCTGCACAACAAATTTTTCTTTGGATCGCTCTTGGTGATCTCACCAGTTGCAAAACAGCCTAAAAATTGTATGATTCAGAAGACAGTGGTAAGTTCATGTTTTTACCCTAGTAGCTTCGTGAGGAGAATTCTGAATCCTGTCGGTGCCTGGGAAGATTAAATTTAACCTCCCATTTTCTGGATTTTGTTGGGCGTGAAGGAGGAAGAAGAGTTTGAGTTTAGTAAACATGAAGAGACTCTTGATGAATGTTCTAGAGGCCAAAGAGCTATTCTACATTTTTTTAACTTTACCATCAAATGAAGAAACATGGGGTTCTGCCCCCCATAATAGTAACAACTCAAGCATCATATAGCTGTAGAGATGACATTTGAAGTATTTAAGTAGAGTCTAAAAAATGAGGCAACAGAACAGGAGATAAACTGCAAGCACAAAGAAATCATTGGGACCATGCCCACGCATTTCAGAAGCGTTATCAGCCAAAGGCCAGCCTTAGAAAAGCCTTTAGGTACCTTATACTTCTGTTGATGTACACGTAGGAAACATAAATAGAAAGAAATTCCCTTCATTTTAGTAAATAAGCAAAGGTATTCTTCAGAAATGCTAAACCCATGTGTTTGTACGCAATGTTGAGGGCTAAGCTGACAATGCCCCCATAGCACTCGGAAGGTTATTTCTATAGATAACCCCTTTTCCAGTCATGCACAGAAACAGCCCAGGAAATTCAGCGCCTCTGCAAACAGTAAGAGTAGATCCCAGGCAATATACAGTATTCTCTCATTCCAGGTATCTGAGGTGTCTTTTATTTCACTATACCTATCTGTTCTCTTGTTAGAGAAGAAAATTGTAATGATAAACATAAATGTTCCCGTGACCTTAAAGATGTAATAGCAACAACTCTTTGTTTTGACGGAGAGATGACTTCGCGGTTGTAACAAAGAAAACAAAAGCCTGTTCAGCTCATGCATTGGTATGATAAAGCCTGCTGTACTCAGAGCCGGCTTAATGAACCTTGGACACAATCAGTCCTCACTTAATAGCAGGTCTCCACTTAGTGTGTTGACAAGAGATGCAAAGTCAACAAGTTTAAATCTTCCCTGAGCAGTGGGTTTTGGTTCATAATTACCTGGTGAATGGAGCCTGGTGGTTGTTACCGCTGATCTCTTAGGGGATGAGACAACAGGCCTGTTAGCATCCCAGTCTTTTTGTACTTCTTTCTTCACACCTTTAGGGGAAAAAAAAAAAAGGAAAAGGTAGAAAGAAACCCATTTTATACTTCTGTTTGCAACTGTGCAGAACTATGTCACTAAGATACATACCGGAATGGCAAAATACCAGTATTTCACCCATGGGCTTTGCACAGAATGATACTACACAGTACTTCTGTGTTGGATGTCAACCTGCCACCTCTGCAAGCATGACTGTGTGCATGTGGCTGAGCTGACACGCACAGCACTAAAGAAGGTCAGAAGGTGCCTTACACACTATCTGGGTTCTCCAGCCACCTGCACGGTGACAAATGCCATTAAGGCACAAACAGCTACATAGGTAGCCCATCCTATCTGTTCTGAGCTCTGTGTTCTCTCTCTTTACCTTGCTGTGCATCCTCATGCTGGGCTGGAGGAGAAGCTGAGTAGGACTATGCAAAGCTGACTGAAGTTACCTGCAGGGCCCTGCTCTACCAGCTTCTTCCCCAGGTTAGGAAACTGCCTTTTCTGGTGGCCAGCTTTCCCAAGAGGGTCTCACACAGGCAAGAGACGAGCTTCTGCAGAACCAGAAGCAGGCCGGCTGTGTCCGGGCTGTGCTGGATGTGGCGTGCCAGACAGGAGAGGGGGTCTCTGCCTGTGCCCTAACTCAGCCAGGGCCAGAGAGGTGCAGCACAGGCGACACACAGAACCAACAACACGCTGTGCAGGATACAACAGGGCCACATCATTTTCTTGATGTCCACAAGGCTGAACCAGAACCTGGTTCATGCTCATCTACGACCCAGGCACGTTCCAGGCTGTCTGCCCTCCCTCCTCTCTCCTCTGTGTGTGTAGCTCTCCACATCACTCTTGACCTCTGCATTTATCCTTTTTTTCTGCAGCCACTAATTCTTCCCACTGACAGCAGGATGCCCCAGAGCTCTTGGATTATGACCTCCAGAAACTTTGCGCTAGCCTTTCCTCTTCCTTTAGTTTTCCAGAGGGAGGCAACTGGGTGTCTGTTATTATCCCTCCCATGGCTGGAGCTCTCTGGTTAGGGGCTCAGGGTGGTCTGTCAGTTGTCCAGGCTCTGCAGCCACCGACTGCCTCTTGTACCAGGGAGATCCAGCTTCATCTGGAAGCCAGAGCGGCCACCCAAGCTCAGCCCACCCCTCTCACCCACCCACAACTCTCATCAAAATAGCTTTGGGGACCATGCTGAGTGCAGCAACGCGAAAGACCGGCCCTGCTTGTTTGCCCATGGTGTGACAGTCAAGCCACGGGATTTCATGTGGAAAACACCGAGGAAGTAAGAAGAAAGAGCAAGGAAAAGCAAATCTCTGAGACGGTAAGGTATTTTTCTGTTTGCTTTCCTTTTTTATCGTTAGTGTTTGTTGGGGGTTGCATTTTAGTCTGCAGGACTGTGTCACAGCCCCCGGACACACAGGAGAAACAGACACTTAAGGCAAACAATGTTTGCCTCATTAACTTGCCCTTCTCTTGAGTAAGTTCACAGACGGCTTGTAAGAAAATGTCAACATCCCACAGAATCTGTAGTATCTGAAGCAGGAAAACAAACTCCTCTTTTCTTGCTGGTGCTTAAAGACAGTGACAGTCCAAAAACTAATGCTCTCTTCCATTTGGCTTAATGCATATGTGGTACGTCTATTTCAATAGTGGAGAAAAGTGATAATTTTATAGGGAGATCAAAGCTTCAGGCACACTTCCTGCATGACTAGTTTTCTGCTCTTTCCAAAGCCACAGCCAGTCACAGTTGCAGTATCAGATGCATCATTCACCCTTCCACTTCCGTCTGCATCAGGACTTGCAAGCAGTGAGCTGCAGACACAGCATTTGCCGTGCACCGAGCTTCATGTCTTCTAGCACCACATCTCAGCATTCCCTTGCAGAGTTCTGCAAAGAACACGTGCACACCCACCAGCCCCGAGCCCAGCCATCTGCAGGAGGATAGCACAAGAGAAAGTCTAAGACCCTCTCTGACTCCCTTCCACCACTCAGAGGCAAATCACACCATCAGTCCTCAGGGGCTGGTAAAGACTGAACTTTTCTTCATACCTTTACTTTGGTCCATCTCCATTTTCTCTGCTGTTTATAAATTTGACACGTTGAGGCTACCGCTCATTTGTGGTTAATACCTTTCACAGTGAAGTGACTAAGAATACAAATTTCTTGTGTCTGCCACCTACTACACTGTGCTTTACTACAGAGCAGGACATAAAACAAGTTTATGGTACCATTTTATCACTAAGGACCAAGTGAAAGCAACCTGAGATGGGAGCTGTGAGAGAAAAGCAGAGCTTGTTTTATAAAGTATAGTTTATATTCTTACAGATTTGAGCATTACTTTTTCATGGCAATGAGGCTTTGGGTTTCTTGTGTTTCCAAATTAAAAATATGATGCACAAATGGGCCATACACCAAACTCCTCTGTAAATTTTGCTATGGCAAATGTCAAACAGGGACAATGGTAGGGAAAGTGTGTTTTCCTTTTGCTTTCAGGAGTAACAAGGGGCATATAAATACTTAACTGCTTTTGGGTTTGGGACATTTTCAATAAGGAACACCTGGGGAACTAGTTCAGCTTCTTAACCTTAAGCACAAAGCAAGGAACAATTCCCCGGTTAGAGCTCAGGCAGAAGAAAACAGAGCAAAGAGGCAAAGCTGCCCAGCAAGCCCCATTGTTCCGCAGGGGGCAAGGTGAGGTCTGCGGAGAGCAGCAGGAGCCACAGGCAGGTGCAGGCAGCGGTGCCTGGCAGGGGCGGCTGCATGGGCGACATCGGCCCTGGAAGGTGGGAGATCAGCGGGGCGAAGGTGGAAATAGTATCTCAACAAGGACAGAGGAGTAGGATTAATAGCAAGAGTGGGAAATGAGGATAGCCACCCTCCTTCAGTTTACAACATCAGGAGAGCTGCCAAGATCTGGTAGGGGCAGCAATGCAGCAACTGGGGAAGCGAGGAGGGGCTGCGTAGTAAGGGAAGAGCCAGTGCACCTGCTGGGAAGGGTACGGAGAGAGGGGCACATGCAGCCAGCAATTACTCAACTTCTCCTTCACAAGTAGAAGGGTCCTGGTGGCCTCTCTGTGGCCCTCATTAGCAGGGAGGGATTTGGGAAGCATGCAGCTAGCAAAAGAAAGGACAGTCCGCAGGAGCAAACCGTTCCCGTCCTGCTGAGCTCAGCAGCCCCAGGGAAATCTTAGTTGCTTCCAAAGCTTTCAGTGAGCAGGAGCGTGCTGTGGCTGGACTAAGGCTTCCAAACAGAAATGACCTTATGTGTTTAAAACCTGTGTCTCAGCCTGAACTTTCTTGGCCTCAATATACAGCTGACGGGATATCATCAGTCAGGCACAACATCTGCTGTCGCTTAAGAAGAGAAGCTGTTCCAAGTGTCCTGAGGGGAGCAGACCATAAGAAATGGCTGCACGGGGTCTAACCCTGTGTCCTGTTGCCAGTCGTGGCCACCAGCAGGTGCCTGGGGATGCAAAGCCTCCAGTGACACCTCCTGGTATGCACTCTTGCCACGAATGTGCAGCTTATGGACCTCTCCAGAGGGATTCAGGAAAATCTTTGCATTTAATAGCTCGACAGGATTTCCTGTCCAGGCTTTTACACAGTGTCCTCTTGAGATCGTGTAAATGGCCATCATTCATAGCATCCTACAGCAAGGCTTCCCACCAGTTTAACTACATATTGTATAAAGATTCACCCTGTTTTGTTCAGTGTGAACTTGCTTCCTGCGAGCTTCATTGGCTGAACCCTAATTGTCCCACAGGGAAAGAAAATAAACAATAAACTTCTCTGGCTATTTATGGTTTTATATGCCTCTGTCACATATTGGAGCTTTTCTGGGCTGAAGAGTCCTGGTCTGCACAGTCTTCCTTCACATGGAAGATACTCCATACCCGTGATCTTTGCTGTTCTCCTATGAGCTTTTTCCCACTCTGTCTTTATGAGATGAGGCAAATAAAGCAACACATTTAATAACTGGGTGCAAAATACATTTAAACAGTTACTCGGTTTTGTTAGCAGCTTCTGCAGTCCTTGACAGTTGCTCCATCCTGAATAACTTCATATTATTTGTAAAGATTGATACCTCATCTGTCATTGATACCTACTCCTAAGTTGCTCATGAAGGTGAAAAACAGCCTTCTGACCATTTACTGAACGTTTACCCTTATCTTCTGTTCCCTGTCTTTTACCCAGTTATTTAACCATGCAACTGCCTTCCTCCTTGTAATGTCTGAATTTCCTTAAGAGCCTTTGGTGAAGGACCTTGCCAAAAGCCTTCTGGAAAACCAGCAGTCAAGCCCCTATCAATATGCTTGTCAGCTCCTAGAACCTGCAGGTTGGTGAGACAGGACTGCTCATCACAAAAGCCACACGACTCTGGCTCAGTATCTGGTATAATGGTCCAAATCCGCATTAGATACAAATTAAACTTCTAAGATAACACCAAAAAATCCCAGACATTTGATGTGCGGAAGGAAGAAGACAGAAACAGGGCAGTCAGTAATACTATTGGAGAAGTGCTTCAGCAGAGATGGTGAAAAATTATGGAGGATTAAGAAATATTTCAGATGGAAATAGAAGTAGCAGTGATGAAATTTAACTTGGAGCAAGTAAACACACATTAGCCTAAAATAATCCCATACTTCAATTACTGAGCACAATTACTGTGCTCTGAGTAGGCAGAACCTCTCCGTAGGAGCAAACATAAATAGCAATATCGATTTCTGCCCAGCCTCCACCAGAAATTACAGAAAATACAGATAACACATTTTTTAAATGAGCAGAGGAAAATCAAACATATGACATCTTTATATTCTTCAATGCTACTGTTGTATTTGAAATGCTTTGCTAAAGCAAAGATTTTAAGACACAGGGACTAGCTGAAATGGTAGCAGGAAAAATAAGCTTTAGAGTTCCTTTTACTGTAACATTTGGCAGTGCGAATGGAGAGAAAGAAAAGGAAAGAAGCGGCATGTTTTACAATTATTGGGAAATATATTTAACATGTGTAAGTAAACTGTGGGATTCACTGCTGCAGGAGGCAAAATGTCTGTGATGACCTTGAATGATTAAATGATACATCCCAAAATATCGTGAAGGAAATCATATGGGCAAGGCCACAAACAGGAGTCAGAAAAAGATATTCCACATTAATCTGTAATATTAGAGAACTGACTAACAACAATAGGAATTATTGGTCCTTGAGGAACTTTTCACTGGATGGATCAGAACATGGTGTGTGTGGGGTGATTTTCCTTTTGAAGATTGCAAAGTAATAAATATGAAATGTAAAAAAGTTTCTATTTTTCAAATGCTAACTTAACCCCCCCTAAATTATAGAAGCAGCTAAGCCAAGCAATGTGTGATCAGGCAGCTAGCTGTCTGCAGTATTTATGGGTGTCATGGGAATAACAGTAAATGTCAGAACTGAATGTATGCTGTCATGGCCACTAATGCAAAGTCACAGCAACTTAATTCTTCCGGTCTGCTTGTTAGTGATACAAGGCTTAAAATGGTTTTAAATGCATTTAGAGAGTTCTTTGTTAAAAACCTTATGAATGTCCAAATGCTGGCATGTTCAAAAGATTTTTGGAATAACGTATTATGCTAAACTGTCTGAGAATGGCTACGCATCATTGTAAGTACCAGCCTGGCTTATTCATCTCCCAGACACTGTGAATTTGGACAATGAAGCCAAATCCAGAATTCTCATTTTGTTGTACCTGCCCTGACTTCAGTGGAGGACCTTCCTGAGCATGATCACAGCACTAACTGAATACAGGAACTTAAGAGCACATTCTGCGTGACACACACACACCCCCCCCCCACATCCCTCAAAATAGAAAATCAGACAAAATTCCTGACAATGTGTGCAGAAGTCCAGATTTGGTCATTCTACAACCCTGGCGAAGAGTGAGCTACCAACTCTTCCTTGAAGATGATCATACTCTGATCTTATAGTCATTGATACATGAGAGTTTCAAAGATGTGTAAAGAGAACAATGAATTTCACTGCAACAATGATGTAGCCAGGAGACAGCTTTTAAGGGCCAGATTATGAGAGTATGTAACAAAGCCACTGACTTCCCTATTGTCATATTTTGTTTGTCATTTTACATATTGTCTTATTACAAGAATGGTAATTTTTCATTTCTGTGATTGGTTTGTGAGGAACAAAACTTTGGGTTTATCTTGCCTGAGGTAGTTCAGATATTTACCCACCTGGATCTGAAATATCTATGCTCTTACGATCCAGCCACTTGTCCTACATCTTGGGAACACTTCAAAATTTTTCCAAAGTATGTAAAAAAAATGATCTGTGTGAATGAATAATTACAAGAAACAGTCATGTAAGGCTTGTCCTACCCTTAAAACTTTTTGTATCAGAAGATGCTTATCTAGCCAAATTGCTTTGCAACTCAGGCTGACCAGAGCACACCTGTTGCTACCGTAGCTCAGCTGACAGATAGGATCTTATGAAGCTGCATTAGCTTGGTGGATTAGGACCACCAACCAAATTCCTGCGCTCTGCACCCCAAAATCACGATAGTAGTACATGAATTTTTGGGAGCATGAATTTATAGAGCACTCGTCTTGATAAACATCAAAGTCATCAACCCTCTTTCCTCCACAGACAATGGAGTAGAGCCCTGTGCTGGGAGCCCTCACCAGCATCTTCTGGTTCTCAAATGCTGACTTAGGGGGGCTGCCTGTCCTTGGAGCGAGTGTGCCCTGGGCTTGCGGGGTGTCACCTCGGTACCCTTCCTGCCCCCCTACCCTACCCCCGCAGACTGCTCACCCATCAGACCCCAATTCACAGCACAGAAGGGTGCTGTCTGCATCCTGCTGACCCCACACCAGGGAACAGCAGGGAGTGAAATGAAACCGGTTTTACAGAGGGTGCAATTAAAGGAAGCAAGAAGTTCATCATCCCCCTTTAACAGGTGGTGAGTTTAGGTAAGCTGCTCTGATGACAGAACTGCTGTGCAGTTGGATAGCCACAGACTTCTGAACTTTGTGGAAGATAGGTCTTTGGTTTACATTTTGGTCACAAAGGATTTTTCTTCCCACTGAAAAAACACCCCAGTAACTTATAATAGTATTTAAATGCAGTCGTTTTAGTACTGGTGAACACTCCGCAACAGACTGACAGCATGATAGTCTTAACAGGTCTAGCTTGTAGACATCTTTCTAATTTCTCAGAATATATTTTACAGTATTTCTTAGTGTAATAATATTATCTTCAACCTCAGCTTTTAAAAAGGTTTTTGGGGAAAAAAAATCCTGCAACAAAATTAGAAAATTCTAACATGTTTTATGGCAACAGTTTTAAATGAAACTGTTTCAGCATTGAAAATCCATTAGAAGTGGGACAAAACCTCCCAGCATAAAGACAACTATCTAGGGATTCAATTACTGAAACTCCTTGCAATCAACTTATTTCAGTGGAATATTCTTTTTTCAAGCTTACAAGAAAAAAACATTCTTGAAACGAATCAGAGAAATCAACACCAAAGTTTCTCTGCATCAAAAAGCAATAAGGCAATTTAATACGGTATTAACACATGAAAGAGGTTAACTATGCTTCTCAAAGATCACTTAAGACAGAACTGAGAAAAATGGGCTGATGATATGTTCTTAGGCTTCTGTTCTAAAATTGTCATGTTCCATAGTTTCAGATGAGTCAGCTGAGTAGGAAAGTTGGTTGTCTTGTACTGTGCTCGTGCTTCCGGACCTAATCCCATCCCTAATTAAAAATAGAGATTATTTGCCAAAATTTGACAGATCTGAAAACAGTTTTGAGTTTAATCTTATCTGACTTATTAGCAAAGCATCTAGGTCCTTCTTTCCTTCCTAACTAAGATGAAATGGATAGAAATACTCAATGTTTACTTACGTTGATCCAGAACAAATTAAAATGTAGTAGTATGAGACTCTGTCTTAGCTGCGTTACAAGAGGTCTGGAGCTCAAAGATTTGTACTGCTATACATTCAATAAGAAAATAATACCCATCCTTCTGTACTAGCTAATTATTTCTTTAGCTAGAAAAAAAATGTAATAAAAATCACTTTTCTTCCAAAATGTTAATTCTCTAGGGAATGTTTCTCAACGGTTCTTTGTTATCTTCCTAACAAAACTGAAAATAATTACAGCAACACTTCTTACCACTCACAAATCTAACATGCCTATAATCATGGTAAGAACAGTTATTTTCCAGCTTTGTATTATATATGTACATTCCTCTTATGCATTTAGAGGTGGACATTTTCAGCCCAGGAAGGGTGACTGTACGTAGCATGTCTGGCCTTCTGCAAATTACAGGCTTGATAACGTAAACTGGTCACTTCCTCAACTAACTGGTAGCTGAACAAAAGCACACATTGATTTACATTTTCCAAGTGATGAAAAATCCTCCACTTAACCTGGTAAAACCTTCCAGGGATTAAGTGCTGCCTTTACTAACAGTGGTATGTCCTTGGATGGTAGTCAGGGTCAGCACACTGCATGGAAATGCAGCTGTCCTTGCCCTGACATACAGCAGACAAGCTAACAATAACATTTTTGTTCAGCTCTGCAGAATCAGTTTGCAAAATGTGTAATCTACATCGTTAAGTTGGTAGGGGGTTTTTGTACTATATATAGATGTATAAGCAAGGGAAACGTAGAAAACCAGGAGGTTATTACAAAGGGTTGGAATGGAGGTTAAGCACTGGCAGAAGAGGATTATGAATTTCTGGCAAAGGCCCACCTTCTCGTCTGTAAGATGGACACACCGCTGGTGTCCCGCAGCAGGGAAGGAGGAAGAAAGCTAGCTGCAGAGAAAGGCACAGCTGTGAGAGAGGCAGACACCAGAGAGTAACTGCCGTGGTACATGGCAAATAGGGGCATGCGGGCTAACAGCAATTTGAGTTCACATGGGTGAAAAAGAAGGAAAGCACTGAGTCCATATGTCAATGACGCAAATTAGTAATAAGCTATTTATTCTTGCAGCTCCCATCACCTTTGGCTAATAACAATCTTTGACAGTAAAGTAACAATTAAAGCCCTCAGGACCAAATTTAACCCACTGACCAAGAAGTGGCAAATGAACCCACTCTTGTGGCTGAAGTCAAGAATGGCCAGTGGTACGAAAGGGACCGCTGTTTCTGTGTGTTAGTTTTAGGGAATCATGCTCTGCATTTCAGTTATGGACGACGTATTGCTGGCTCTGCCCTGATTTACGGATGATACACTAAAAACCTCACCTGTCCCACCATCAGGTAGTCATGGTCTTCTGGCACTCTTGCTGCACAGGGAGAAAGAAACCCAAATTCATTTCACTGAAGTAATGCAAAAGACAACCTCAAGAATGCCGAGAAGCATTTCTTTGTGGACATTTTTCTGGATTTTTCAGATTTGCTTTACTTAAGTTTTGGCTGTTTACACTGAGCAACGTAATTCTGAATAAATTATTACAGAGGGGGAAAAAATGCAAAGCCTCTTGAGAAGATGACAGCATGAGCTTACTAGAATTGTAGGCCATTAATTCATTGGGTAAAGCAGCATCCTTCTGTGGTGCTGGATTTCAGCTTTGATGACAACATTGACAAAATTTCTGCTTCTGGTTTAATTTGAAGTGTGAAACTCTGTTAGCAACCCCACCCAAACATCATTTTCCTCACTTCAGCTATGCAGAAGAGCAGAGGGATATTACTTTCAGTTTAAAAATAGGAACAGTTTCCCATCAGTTTATTCAATTTTGTCCCCTTTCTGGAAGTTACTGCACTTTTACTTGCCTTGGTGGTTAGGGGCTGTGCTGTAAACCAAAGCAATAAGGACGACTTTAGTTGAAGAAGAGGTTTGGTTTTGTACCTTCTTGCTAAGAAATCTTACGACAACTCCAAGATAATATATTTGAGGTCAAGAAAATATATTTGAGCTCACAAAACACACAGGTGCTCAGTTTTCTCACTGTCTTGCTTTGAGGGCAGCCAAGACAGAGGAATGTCATTTTCTTCTGCCACTGCTGGTGACCTGTGGGCAAGATGCAAGCAGAGAGAGATCACCGCACTCTTCCTTCCCTGGCTCCCTGCTCTTCTTTGCCTGTTGGTTCATAGCAGATTGCTGTTCTGCAGCGGTAAGGATGGTTCTGCTGGTTCCTGCAGTCTGCCTGCAGTCACAGCTGACAGCACAAGGCTGAGAAGAGGGCAGATCTGCACCAGTGCAGCTCAGGCACCGCCTCAGAGCTGTGCCAGCGCACAGTGCAAGCACTCGCAGTGACAAAGGTGCCGCTTTAAGAGTTCTAGTCTTTGTGAATGTAGCTAATCTTGTTCTTTTTTCCTCTCTCTTTTCTTCACACACACGCACCCCCCCAACACCCTCCCTTAGCCAAGTAACATTGTGGTACCCAAAACATCCTGTGGCAATCAGTTCCCCGGTTTCCCTGTGATTAAGTACCTGATTTGATTTCTCCTATTTGAAATCCTCCATTAGTCGTGCTTGCCTCCTTTACACTAACTACAACTTTACTACCTATCTTTTTATACAATAACTGCCCCTCTGAAGATTCCTTCTTCAGCATTTCCTTCCGCTGAAGCTAGTTCTTATCCTCGCTGCTGATTTTCTCTGCCCCATTTTAACTCCACCTGATCTGTTCTGGCGTGGGGATCAGAGCTGCACAGGTCTGGGGTGGGTTTAGGGCAAACGTGACACAATTCCCGATTTGTTCCGTGTTCCTCTGCACTCTTTATAAATTTGCTTTTCCTTTTGTGAACTGCCAGTGGTTTTCAAGCCGACACTTTGCAACACCTGCTCTGCCGGCTGCATTCCTCCCGGCGGGGTACGCACCAGCCCGGGGTGCCCCCGGCACACGGAGCAGCTCCCCAGCCCCCGCCGCCCGCACCCACTCCGCCCCCTCCGTCCCCGCCGCCCGCACCCCGCGGCAGCCGCGGCGGCCCGGGCAGGTCCGGCTGCTCAGCAGAACCCGCCCCCGCCCCGCCCCCCCCCGGGATTCGATGTTGTGTCACGTGGTCCTGCGGCGCCCCGCCCTTTCCCGCGCGCCGTCCCGGGGCGCCGGGCAGCCATGGCGGGGTGCGGGGCCGCGGAGCGCGTGTTCCCCCCTCTGCAGCCGCTTTCCACGGCCCGGCGCCCACCCGCGCCGTGGTTCAAGGAGGTCCAGGCTGCCCCCGGGACGGCTCTGGGCTGGCAGCGGGGCCGCCCCGAGCGGCAGCTTTCAGCCCCGGGCCTCAGCCGCCCGGTCGCTCACAGAAGCTACGGGAGATGCTGGTGGCAGCGGAGCTGAGGGGCCGGCGGGGTGAGGGGACCGGCGGGGCGGAGGGGGTGGCCGAGGGGACTGGCGGGGCGGAGGGGGATGGGGGGGCTGAGGGGCATGGCCCGGCTGAGGGGACTTGGGGAGCTGAATGGACGGGGGGAGCTGAGGACTTGGCCGGGCCGAGGGGGATGGCGGGGCCGAGGGGGATGGCGGGGCCGAGGGGGATGGCGGGGCCGAGGGGGATGGCGGGGCCGAGGGGGATGGCGGGGCCGCGGGGGATGGCGGGGCCGAGGGGGGGCCGGGCTGCGGCCGTGCCGTGCCGGGGGACCGGGGCGCTGCGCGGACCAGCGCCGCGGCGGGGCTGAGGGCCGGGGGCCGCGCGCGGCGGGCAGCGCCTCGCAGGCGGGGCACGTGCCGTTCGGCGCGTGGCGGGGGAAGCGGAGGCCGCGCGGGCGGCGGTTGAGCGCGGCGTTGGTGCCACCTACCGACACGGACGCGTCGCAGCAGCCCGTCCCCGTCAGTGCCGACACCTTCCCCGCCAGACTGTGGCGGCTGGTCGGCAGCCCGCGCTGCCGCTCCGTTCGCTGGGTGCCTCCGGCCAGGGGCTGCTCATCAACCAGCCGCTCTTTGGGTGCGAGCTGCTGGGCGCCGGGCCGGCCGTCGCCGCGCAGCCGGGTGGCGACGGGGCAGCGGCAGCCGCCGGTTTCAGCAGTTTCATCCGGCAGCTCAGTCTCTATGGCTTCCGCAAGGTGGGGATGTTGCCGGGGAGCAGTGTGGTGGGGCCCGGGCCTGGGCCGGGCCCAGAGGGTGGACAAGGCAACGGTGGCAACTGCACCGGGCCCCTGCATCACTTCCGCAGCCCCCACTTCTGCCGCGACCGCCCCGACCTCGTCCACCTGAAGCGCCTGACGAAGGGCAACAGGGCGGAGATGGCAGCGGGCCTGGCTGTGACCAGCCGCCCACCCAACCGCTCGGCACGCCGCTGAACGGGCAGCCGATTTGATTTGATGTTAACCTTGTTAAGGCTAAGGTGAGTCATTGCAGACTTCAGTGACATGTGGTTTGTCTGATGTAATGCAGACCATTGGTAAAGGAAATTATGAGAAAGAGATGACTCTTTCATTTTTTGTCCTCTGTTTTTATGGCTGCAGTTTCAGAGTTTTTGCTCTAGGAGTCTCATTTTCTAGAAAGACAGAACAAGGAAAACATTGGGGTTTCTATGCAGTCAAGTTCTGACAGGCTGACAATGCACTGTGCGCTCTGTACTGACTGTTCAGGGGCACGTCTGTTCCCAGTGTCTTGCAGGGTGTAACGCTCTGTTAAACATTCAGGAACAATTCCTGGACAGCAACTGGAGGTTGGTAACTTGGCATCCCATGGTGTCTTGTTTACGTGTTAGAACTAGATAATCTTCATGTCCCTATCCAAAGGTAAAATATAAACAAAAGAATTTTCATACCCCTGCTCCTTCTCTGTTTATAAATGGTGAAAGTACTGAACAGGAAATAAACGGTCCTATACATTAAGTCTTAGCAAATCTTCAGGGTCAGCTGGTATTTATTTCGTGATTCTTAATGATTAAATGGGAACTTGCAGAATAATGACTGTATGTTAGTGATTTCTTGAATTAGTTTTCATCAGAGGAGTGCAAGAGGTAAATGTGAGGCTATTTTTAAAAAAAATCCTTTTGAGTGAGAATTGGAAACTACAGGTCTGAGAAAGCCTGGCTTCTAGATAAACCCTATTGACGTGAACCATCCTGAAACTCGTAACATGGCTAAATGCAATCCTGCAGGGGAGTCACAAATGCAGTAGTTCTTGCAGAAATCAATGAGCACAGGCGTTTGCGGTGTTACTGTCAGTGTTTCCACAAAGTCACCAAAACAGAAATTGAGCTGTCATGGTATAAAAGCAAATACCATTTCATGAAACAGTAACTGTCTGAGAGAGGAAACTATAAAATAATAGACAAGAATAAAAGGACTATCTAGGAAATAACAAAATGGCAAAGTCTGGGATATTTTAGTCTGCACTGAACTAGTTGAGCTGACTGCGAAAAAAATTGGCTTTGAAATTTTTTTCTTGACCAAATAAATGACTTGTCATAAAGTACTTGCAAAGTCCTTTGGAGGATTTTGACATTGCCCTTCCCTTAGCTGTTTGTGAGCTGTCAGTAGTGGAGTTTGGTCAAATCTTGCTTTATGATGTCCCTTTTTTAGAATGTATTGTCTGATTTAACACACCGTACTTCAAAAATTGCTTTTGTTTGGTTTAGTAAGTTACTACACATTTTGATTTATAGCACATTTCTAAATATAGGTAACTCGTTACTGCCAGTTTAAGGAGATTGAATGCTACGCAGACACCTCTGTGTTGGCACTTCGCTCGTGTGCCACACAGCAGTTACTGCATGCTCGGGTCTAAGAGTACAGTCTCCTTTCTGGATTAAGTACGCTGGAGCAAAGGTCGTCTTCCCAAATCATGTTGTAGAGCCTTGGCTCCTCATATTGCCTTTCTTTGCCTGTGAAAACTCCTTTCCTTAACACTTGTTTCGCTTTATTTTGTACCCACTGCAGGACTGCTGACTGTAGGACAGTTTCATCAACTTTATGGTCAAGGTGTTTTCTCTCCTTACTCCTACATGGCAACCTCGTGCCAAGCCCCCAGCACTTTACCAGCACAAAGATTAGATCCGACTCCAGTCCCTTCCACTTGGATCCAGCAGGGACCACTTGGGTTGCTGCCAGGGCAAGGGGCTTCCCCAGCTTTTCCAGATAAAGGGACTGCCTTTCCTGTACTCCAGACACTTCCAACAGGAGCCACGTACACACTCCAGCCTGCGGCTTCGCTTCCGCCACTTCAGCAAGGGACCCAAAGCGTTGCCACATCCATTGCAAATTGCAGCAGCTCTGCATCTTCGGTGCCGTACTCACAAGCCTGCTATCCAACAGGTATGGAAAAAAATTTCTGCATTTGCTTTTCAAAAATAGATTTTAAAGTGAGACTTTCAAATATTTTTCTACAATACTCCGCCATGTGTATATCTCAAGTGAGAATTAGAAAGTGTCAAGTCTAAAAGGAAGATGGACCTAAAGCAAAAGGAGTTTCTGTTTGGTATTCGTGCCCTTCCTCCAGATTTTGTGTGTCCCCTGGTGATTTTCTGGATAGCCTTTCTGTTGAGGTGAAAGGGCGAGGAGAAGAACATTTGTCCAAAACTAGTCGGTGTGAGGCTAACTTTCATTTTTGTTTTTTTAATTAAGCAAAACTTGGACAATGATATTAAAGCACTGAGACCTTGTTAAGAAGTAGTATCCTAGGCCTTGGTCTCAGGTTTTTCCAGGTTAAGGTTTTAAACTCAAAGATCAATCAAAAGTATTGTGCAGAACAGGGGTCCTCAAACCTTTTAAACAGGGGGCCGGCGTGCGGATTAGATGGCAGGCAGTCATCTGCAGCTGCTTGGTTTCCCCCTCCAACCCCCGGCGGGGGTGGGGGTGGTGTGGGGGTTCTGTAAATACGGGGGGCTGGATTGAGGACCCTGGGGGGCCATATCCGGCCCGTGGGCCGTAGTTTGAGGACTCCTGGTGTAGAATATTTCATTCTGCTCATATTGTTTTTGTATCTAAATTTTTTTTCTTGCTTAGCTTCTTTATGTTGTATTTTTTGATGCACTGAAGACTAGAAAGTACAAAAGTCTTGGCTCCTTTCTTTTTTCTAAATTATTTCTGCCACAATTGTCAGTCTCACTTAATCACTCAATTACAAAATAAATCAGTCTCACTTAAGTGTTTTTATTCTTCAGAAGAGGAGTTGAAGCAAATTACTGTTCTTTTCCTTGCCCTTACCTTGAATGGGAAAAATCACATGATAGGGTATTTTCTGGGGAGTGGTGGTGTATTTGTTGTGGGTTTGTGGTGTTTTTTTTAATTTCCCTAAAACTTCTGAAATTCAGAACAGTGACTCTTGCCTTGAACAAACTAAAGCTCAGTTATTATTCTTTCCTTCTGCCTGCTCCTCCTTTGGCAGCCGCACCTTCACAAAGACAGCTATCTATCCCTGTTTAGAAATCCTACACAGTGAAATCATTAAATCTTTTGTGCATCTCTTCTGAGACCTCTGCTGAGAACATTTCAGACAATAATCAACAGTTCCCGTAACGTCATTTTTGTCAAGGAAGGGTTCTGAGGAGCTGGGCATTTCTTGTAGACACACTTAAATGTTTAAGAGACAGGCAACTTCTGCCACGTGCTCCTTATGCAGAGATCACTGTGGTGGCCAGAGTGTGGAGCCTGCCTTACCAGCTGCTAACTATTAAGTCTTCTCCCAGGAGCAGGTGTCCTGAGAATCATAGAATGGTTTGGGTTGGAAGGGGCCTTAAAGATCAGCAAGTTCCCACCCCCCTGCCGTGGGCAGGGACACCTTCTATTAGACCAGGTAGCTCCAAGCCTCATCCAGAATACTTGCTTCATTAAGGTGGGAGGTGGTCCCCGCGTTGCGTCTCTATTGGTACAGAGCATAGGCTGAAACTCATCATGATGAATTGTAGTTGTCTCTGTCTCAGCTAAGGCCCCAGCCCTCTCCCGTAGTCAAGGGAAGGAAAGGGGCGTCTCGGGTGCGATTTCACGTAGCTCGGTTTAGAGTTTGTCTTGGGGTAAGATTACTGGTGTCCTGGAAGTGCCTGTTTTGAAGTACTGCCTGCAGGGGAGCTGAGGGAGACCAGCGTAGATTCAGACATGAATATGGAGATCTCTCTCACTGGATGACTCTCCTTTTACTTTAAGTTTAAAGGACAACTTGGCTATGTTGCTCAGGTAGAATCTTCTGGGGTGGGAGGTGGGTGTGAGAACGCAGTGAAAACATACCAAATTTTGCAAGGTGTAATCAAAACTAAAATACAGAAACTTAGGGAATCTGAGGCGTTTGAAACCTCCAGTGAATTAATTAGCGTTTCTGAGAGTGTAAGTGACATTTCACTGGAGTATGATAAATCTTTTAATTTTCACTGTCACTCTAGGACTCTCTCAGTGGTTTTACTTCTGTGCCTGTGTATCTCTTAATCTCTCCGCTATCCTTTCTTCTATATGTTATAACATACAGAATGCTGAAAGTGTGTTTCTTCATATGTCCACATGAAAAAGTCTGGTTTCCTTCATCATGAGAGCACAGCAGCAAGATTAGTTTGGAAAGTGATAGTTAACCTTAAGATACGTATTTAGTAAGTGAGAGAACTAAAGAATGTATGTTCAATCTTATTCTTGACTCAATTCATTTCACTTTTGAAGTCCCATTAAATGAAATCGAAGTAGAACTTTGTCAAAAGATTTCTTTTTGTGTGTATTCAAACTTGTTTGTTAACTTCCGTGACAAAAAGATTTCCCTGGTTTTTCATTATGATTCTTATTGAAAAGTCAGTAACATAAAATATGCTCATCTAAGTCTTTTTTTCCCCACTAGCCTTAGACCATAATTAGTTTAAGGATTTAGTTCTGTTTACTTTCAACTATCTGCAAAACCTTTGACAGTAGTAGAATCGCGTCAAAGAAATGCGTTGAAGCTTTATTATCCGAGAGTGTCTAATAATGAAAAATCAGTCATGGAGACCATGTGAGACATATTAGTTATTGGTGCCACCTGACAGTGCAAGTCCAGTCACGCCTTTTGAATGCATCTGTGCCTGTAGGGTTCATTTACATAAGAAGACCTTTCTGGTGAGTGGTAGTTTAGGAGTAGTCATGATATTTTTCGGAATGATACACTCTTGGTTAAGATAATTTACTTTCTTTGTAAGTCTTAAAATTCACATGGTCACAAGTGTGTATGAACACCTAGGCTCAGCTATGTGAATACGCTTTCTGTGGTGTATTGTGACAAGAAACTCGAGCAGCCAAATCAGAGAGGTGATGCTAAGACACAAAAGACTCTGATTATGAAGTTTCTGCATGTATGTGTGTGTGTTACCAATTTTACAATATATATTTTTAATATATCTATACATATCTTAAATATTTTTAAGGTTAAGAAATTGGTCTTAAAATGACTTGGGAGGTAACAATAAATTTCTGGAATGTCGTTTACTGTGTGATTATTGAAATGTTTAATCAAAGTAAGCAATAGAACTCTGCACACCAGACACAGGTTCCGGCAGTCTGATAGCTGTGTTTGAATTCTTGCAGCCACGCCACAGAGCTGTTCAGCAGCAGCCCACACAGATCCTCTGGCTGGCTGTGCTGGTCCTGCTGCTTCAGCGTGCACCCACGACAGCTTTGTCCAGGTGAGCGTAGCCTACTGAAAGGAGGTGAAAGCGAAGGAGACTGTATGAATGAACTGCAGGTTTATACACTTGTGAAATTAAGGATATAAATTTGAAAATGGATCTGCTTGATAAAGTGAAAGTGATGTGGTTTACAAATACCTATTTCAAAGAACCACTGAATGTTAAATGGGTAGTTTTGTAATTCAGGTTAGGTTTCAGGGTAGCAGCATAGTGGATGTCCTCATCAGTGGAGTGTTTTTGCTTGACTTCACCAGAATCACTTTTAGTTAATGAGCCTGCATTTGTATTTGAAGAATGTTCTTGCCTGGACAAAAAGAGACTCTTTAATATTATGAAAATACTGAGAAGCAGCTCCCCTTCTTTGTCCCGGACAGCTTCCTGCAGTCCTGAGTTTGATTTGATGAACGAGAAAAACTAAGGTGACTTTGTGGAATGGGCCCCACCTCGGAGATCTCAAAGATAACTCCAGTACTTCCTGTAGATGCTTTATGTAATTTTAGTGGAAACTGCGCCTTATTTGGAGGGCCTGGCTTATCAGATATCAGAAGATCTGAAGTAAAAATGCAAGAGCTTCCTTTTTTATTACAGCATAACGCATATACTTTTTTCCCCTCACAGAGGACAAGCGAAGCAAGTTATGCTTATGCGTGTTGAAAAAGGGTTGACCTACCCAAGCTTGATCATCCAGTTTCCTGTCTTGCAAATATCAACCTTTCTCTTTTATTCATGACTTCTTTTAAAAAATAAGCTTATCCAAGATGGGCAGGTTATGGCCAGGATAACACGTTAGTGTAAGGCTATAAATAGCCAACAGCCAGTCATGCCGTCGATAAATTGTATTTGTTTTTCGCACAGTGCATCTTTGTCCTCTCACTTTCATTGTGAGCTGCTTTTTTCATCCAGGACATGAGGATCCGTCTGAGCGATGGGCAGTCACAATTAAATAGCTTATCTCGGAAGGCCGAGATCCATGGGATAGTAAATCATTCCAAAGGAGTTGTCAAAGGTGGTGTTGTGGCTAGATTGAAGGATAATATACAGTGTCCAGAGGGTCTAGTAAAAATCAGTTGTTTGGAGAAGCAAGTCCGTGGGCAGTGTGTGGAGTCAGAAGAGCTTTAGGCCACTTGCTAGTGGTTGCTTTGTTTCCTGGAAACCCCCAGCAAAAAGCTGCCGAGCATCTGGGCAGACTGCGGGAAGGCGATGCTCTGCGTGAGAAGGCCAAAGGCGAGCAGTGCCCTGTATCAGTTCCACCAGGTCAGTAACCGGCTGTCTCTGAGCAGGGTAACACAGCTATCGTACCGCGTGGATCAACGGGGCTTCTAGAGATTTCTGAGTCTTAGCATAGCATAGGTCATTTCTCCTGGAACGTGGTGACAGGCTGTGCAGGTGGTACAGAAGACAGCAGTTTGCCTGCGGTTCTTGCTGAGCTGTGGGGAATAATCAGTTTGCCTTTTGTGTGTTCTGGGGCATATACTTCCCCAGACTTCTGCTGGGGGATGTGGCAAGCTGCAGTATTGAGCATCCTGCCCTGCTGGTGTATTGATCATCCATCAGTAACCACTTGCACAAATCCTCAAAAGCGATAAAATTCATCAGCCCTGGCTGACTAAGCATTTTTATTGTTCTTCACAAAAAATAGAACTATTGCGTGGTATATTTCCTATCGTTCCACTCAATACCTTCTACGAGTTGCAGGAATTCAGTGCGATGCTGTTGAAGCGTGGTTTGCGGGGCGTTTGAGGCTGTTTGGTCGCGCTGTGTGCTGCTAGGTAGGAGTGGCAAAGCCTATACGAAACTGCTGGACCAGTCCCGAAGACAGTGAACCGTATCGGCGCGCTAGTAGTCAGCAAGCTGGTTACCAGCCCCGTTTCTGTTGGATCCAGACGGTGCTTTGTGGTCTCAGAAGGAAAAGCGGGCACTCTGGACAAGGAAGCCTAAACCTTGTGCTGTTCCTTACTGGGTCTTGCAGAGAGCATCGCTTTTAAGTTTAGGAGAGATTTAAGACAGGTGGAGTTTCTGGGTCTTGGAGGCCAGCTGCTGGGCTTGTACAGTACACACCTGAGCTGCTGAAAGTGTTAGGTGACCCTGACTGGAACATGGGCAGACCAGGCCGGTAACTAACTGGTTGGTTGGCTGCAGTTTGCTCTCCAGAAAAAGCTACAGAGAATTACTGCGTGGAATGGCAAGGGGACATAGGTGGTTATACCCAGACATGGTGGCTGATGATGGTGTATCTCACCAGGTTTCTGAAATCGGGGTTTCAGAGGTTTGTATTACACTCTCATCACGGTTGGTTACAAAACAGGGAGCTCAGGTACAACTTCTTACCCATTTTTCATTTGGGTTCTCTTAAGTGGGGTTTGGATTAGTGTGATGAATCAGTATCCTTGGGTAGGAATGAGTCTTTTGAGAGACCTCCTGCTATCTTCTGCAACAGCAGTGCTGGCAGCTCACAACCATTAGCTCAGTACTTCCCCACTGCTTTATCATAGATGTGAACTGAGGCTACATATTGGATTTCAGCGATTTTTTTAAATTTTTTTTCCTGCCCCCACCTCGTTTTGTTTTTTTTTAATGGCAGCCCTGCTGTTTGATTATTGCTATTACCATGGTTATTAAGCTGTCGGTATTTCCGTGTGGAACTGAAGCAAGAGGTAACGGGAAGAAATAAAAATGCAAGAAAAAAGAAGAACTTTCTGACCTTAAAAGCAGTCCTAAGTAGTTTGCTTTTATTTGTAATAAGGAATGATAATCAGCCATGTTATTTCAAAAAGAAATCAAGTCTGAACTAATTCCGATTGCCCAAGCACTCAAGCCAGATTTGTGTAGTCCTAGCGGTCCCTGAAAAGGTGTGGTTGTGCTTTAATTCCTGCACACGCTACGCTAATCTTATAAGTGAAATGCCCATCTTCTCTTTCACCACTTCTGCTAAGTCAGACCATTTTTCCTCTTGAGCTTGAATGACCAGCAAGCTATTAGTCTTTCAGGCCCTGACTTCTCAATCTTTTATCGGTTTTCCTTGTTTCGTTGCTGCCTCCCCCCATCCTTCTCCAGGTGAACTAAAAGGATTTAAATTGTACCTTTGCGTGGCCCCTTTCTCCTGTTGGAAATACACACGAGATCCTGTAGTGCATCCAAGAGGACAATATGTGCTGTAACAGCTTCAAGCTGAGGTCCCCTAAGAAGAGGCAGAAAAAGATTCAGTATGGGTGGGTTGGTTCATTGGTTTTTGGCAGGGATGGTCTTATTCCTGGACGGTTTGGTAATCCAGATCTTACTTAGAATCCTGACTACTTATGACACTAAACAAGCAAAGCAACAGAAATGAAACACCTTATTAACATTTTAAAAAAATAGAACTGAAAAAAAATCAAATGAGAGGAATAATGTTTGAACCTATCTCATAAAAACATAAAGGTGGCTTAGCCTTTAATGAAAAGATTTTGCTTAACCTAAATTTCTCAAATTCCAGGTTTTATTTCCCCCTCCGTTTCCCCCCACCCTCACAGTTTGTGGCTATCTGCAAACTGGCACATCTACATGAATCCACACTAGGACTTGCCTTCACACACCCAGGAGACAGGATCTCATCTCTTTGTGGTATCTCCATCAGGGAGAGACCAAGTCCTTCACTGGCATTTGATCTGATACGGCTTTCCTAGTAGGTGATCCTGTAGCTTCCTGTTCTCTAATTTACTCGTCTCTGGAAGTAGCTTTTCATTAACCATGAGCTCAGCTAAAAGGTCTAAGGATAGTCAGGCACTAAGGACTACTCCTTCATACTGGATCTCTTCCAAAAGAAGGCTGTATTTTAAATAGACCTGAGTTTCTGTTCAACATCATTGTATGACTTGTATTTGTCAGAAGAAATGACCCTTCTAGTGTCCTTCGACTGAGTCACCTCCAGAAGTAGCAGTACAGACACTGGCTGTTAAAATGTCATCTTTCATTTCACATGGGTAGGACTTGCTGCTTTGGAAAAACTCTTTCATTGTCTTCATTCTGTTTTAAAGGTTATTCGATATATATGAATGCTACTGAAAAAATCATCACTGGATTGCTGATTGTGTCCTGTCGTCCTGTGATGTCATTACAGTGAAAAATTTTAGTAGTGTTCAGGCCTGATCTGTGATGGCAAAGGCAGAGTCTCTGTAGGTTCTACAAGAAGTGTTTCTGACCTGAAATTCTGTCGGGTTTTTATGCAGATCGATGCAGACTTTGAGTTGTGCCTCTGTGGGTCACTGTCATGACCGGAGAGTCCAGATGTGAGGCTGTGACAGGCAGGGCAGTTTTGCAGTATTTCCTTTCATCGGTATTTGAACTCCCACTCATCCTGGGACTGGGGCATCCCTGGGGGGTACCCCTTGTGTAGATGTGCCTATGGACAATCACTTGAGGAGGAAAATGGTATTATTGGTTAAGAAGCAGTGAGTTCCTCAAGTTGTGTTGTCCATATGCACATTTACAGCATATGGACCTTTTTCTTTTGCTTAAAAATGTGGTTTATACTGATTTTTTTATACAACAACAGGAATGCTTGAGTTTTAGAAGGAACTGAAGGCAGGTGGATTTTCTCTCTCATTTTCTATTACGTATGTGGCACGTGAAGAGGGTGGTTCTAGTGTACCCCCACAGGTCCTACTAAGACCAGAAGTCTCTGATTTGAGTGCTTGGGTATATTTAACACCTGCGGTGCAAAGGGTGTGCAGACAATGCATCTGCAGGCATACACCAGCTCCTAGTAAGTAACCTTCTCTCCAGGATAGACCATGAATAGAAGAAAGGAAACGTGCCAAGAGTAAGGTGGTTAATGAAAACCAAGACAAAGCAGTAGATTTTTTCTTTTTTCTTCTGGTTAAACTTGCTATTTTAACTGAGAATAACGGACAATCTTTCAAGCTTTTGGATAAATGGATAAACAGAATCAATACACATCCTGTCACGGTAATTTTTTGATACAAAAGTTCACTGCATTTTGTTTTTTCCAGAATCCTCCAATGCAGTCATCTTACGAAGCTGAACTGATGCCGTCTGACTGGCTATGTAATATATCTGAAGAAAACAAGAAGGCAGAAGTCAGTCTTGAAGCCACGTTTCAGGTTGCCACTGAGGTGCGTTCATCATGCAAAGCTGAAAAGGTGGGAGTGGCACCTGCAGAGAGCCAGTATTTGATCCTGGAGTTTAATGGAAATCAGGCACTGCCTGTTAATAGTTACACACCTTCTTCAACTGAGGAAAGCCAGCTGGAATGTCTCACTCCTGTAACTTCAGACACATCATTTCTGGTGGAAGCAGATGGAGCGCTGGATTTGTCTCCATTACAGCCTTCTGACATTCTTTGTGCTGCCGATACCACTCTGTCTATAGAAACTGCTGCTGCTGCTAAAATACTACAAAAACTTCTGACCACACAGGAAGCAGATGAAAAACAGAGCAAAGAACCAAATCACCGCCCAGCTGAGTTCTCCCTCTTGTTTTTTGAGGAAGAATTGTTCAGTCCAGAGCAGGTAAGGGGTAAGGGGAGGTAAACCAACATCTTTCTTGAGCTAACTATATTTGATAGTAATGCTAGGGTATGGACCGATAGCTTTTCAATATTCTTGCCTGCTTAAGAACTGAAGGCTTCTTTAATTAAGCTTTTAATGGACAGTGAAGGGTTTGCTTGGTAAAGCAAGGTATAAAAAAGAAGACGGAATGAAAAAGTATCCCATGTTTCCCATGTTAATGAGCATGACATGTGTCAGCCTGTTGGCCGAGTTAGGGTGCTCATTTGCATGGGAAACATGCGTAGTGCAGGTGTATTCGTGGTGATGAAGTGGATGCTTTTTTAGGTTGTAACATACCATCTTTAATCTCCAACAAAGAAGAGTATTTTGAGAATTGCCGCTGGAGGCAGATTTTTGCTTAAATTTAGATAAACGGTTAGATTGTTTCTGATAAATAGTTGTTAAGTTCTGTTTTCTGTGGAAAGTATAGTTTATTGACATTTGACTGGTATAAAGCATCTTCATTGGTTTATACTTTGTGGTGTACAACAAGTTGTAATTGTACTTCGGTGTACCTGGTCTTCCCGGTATGTAAAATTGTAAGTCTCATGAGGGGTGAGGGGCATTCTAGATGTTACTCTGTTAAGGCAGCAAATGCGTGCTCTGCTTTTTTGTTTTGTTTTGTTTTGAAAACAAGGTAAGCTCAGGAGATTGACTGCATCTGTTTCTGCTGCATGAGACCTACCTTGCATGTAGGCACTCAATCTCATTTTTGTGTGTGCATTGAAGCTACTGTTTTATTGTTCTGTCGGTAGCTTGACGCCTTCACTGAAGTTGCTAGATTGGGAATCATCAGCTGGCGCAAACCTCCCATTGTTGCTTTCAGCGTTATAAAGATTAGTCCTCTTCCTCTTGGGTATCTTTCTAGAAAGGGATGTGTATTCTGATCAAGCCTCTGCATAGCTCAAGCCTAGACTAGACTGTTCTGCCCAGTACCGTGTAGGGAAGAGCACATCCCTGTGCTAGTGCAGTTGGCAGTACTCCTTTATTGGTGCCCACTCATTATATTAAGTGTTGACCGCACTTTAAATGTTGTCGGTTTTGAGAATTTTTGAACTGCATTTTTAGAATGATAGGTTGTCCCTTGTTGAAGGCCTTTGGAATCCGTGACCCGAACTTCCTTGTCAAGAACTGGGGGAATTAAGCACACGAACCACGTAGTTGTTTGGGAGGGAGGTTTTGTATGTTTGTGAGAATCCTGATGTTGGTCCTGGACTGTAACTGGTTAAATAACTGGCCTCATTTTTTGAGCAATTGAAAAGCAATTCAGGGACTGTTCAGCGTTTTGTTTGACAGATTCCCTGTTTCTGTTAGAACTACTCTTCAACTAGTCTCCTCCTCCCAAACTCGGGAGAGGGAAGGTTAACTTAACACCCTGCTTGTCCAGAGCCTGGGGTCATGGCAGGTGCAGAACTCTCCAGAGGAGGCTTCTGTGCCTGTACTCCTCACATCAGGCTCCAGCACAGTTTTCTTCCTCATCCCTGAATCTGGAAGCACTCAGGCTTTCAGTGCCTGTTGGTACCATGTGTTTTGGGGCAAGCTTATGACAGAATAGTGGACGTGCACAGAAGACCGCTCTATTCCTCTCTATACAAGCAGAGGGGGAGCAAATTCCTCCACCGTTCATATAGGAGCATCAGAACAGCTCTGCTGGGTCAGATCAAAGGTTTGTCTTGCCCAGCGTCAAGTCTCAAAACAACAGCTGTAACCTGATGTGTAGGGAAGAGCAAGAACAAGGAGCGCAAACAGAGCAGGGCATTCCTGCTTACACATTCCAGCTACTTTCAGCCCAAAGACTTGCGATGATACCGTGTGCTTCATCTCGGGTTTCTGCTCTGTGGACTGAAGTCAGCCCTTGAAA
Organism: Falco punctatus; assembly: GCF_963210335.1. Lineage (NCBI taxonomy): Eukaryota > Metazoa > Chordata > Aves > Falconiformes > Falconidae > Falco > Falco punctatus. Next base: position 777,475 of record NC_137597.1, read on the forward strand.
CTGTCGGTTTTAGCATACGGGACCTTTTGACCAAGCTGGTACTGTTCTGTTTTCTGTTCCGTTCACAGTATTTCCCAGCATTTAATAACTCTTGTGACCAGCACTGAGCCTTGAACTGTCTTCCTCATAGAAGTAACAGTTTAGTAGAAACCTGCTTTATTCTGCTTTCCCGATTTCCTAAAAGACAGCAAATTAAAGAGCAGCTCTTTACATGAAAAGAGTTAGTACATTCAACAGTTCAGATCCAGCGTTGTCCTCTTAGCCTCAGTGAATTTCTGTCCTAGACTTCTAGAGGCTTTGGCCTTCAATGGGCATCTCTTATTCCACTCCTACTCCTAAGAAATGTTTTATTTTCTTCTTAAAGTGGAAATAGAACATTTCTGTAATGCTTGATCAAGAGGAATTTGCCTCCGATTTCGTTCAGTCTCCTTGGCAGCATACCTATGTGAAGGCTGAAACGCTTGCTTTCTTTGGGGAAGGTTAATCCAGCAAACCCCATTCCTGCGAGTTGCTAATTTTAGTACCTCAGCTTCCCATCATGGTTCCAGCTGGGTATAGGTATAGTCCAGTCAGTGTCTCGTAAGTCGTGTAAGTAGTGAGATGCAGCAGTTTTGGCGTTTTTCAGTAACTGAAGTGAAAAGGCAAAACTTTCACGTCTGTCAGCTTTGGTAGCTTTGCTTGATTCTCTGCCAAACAATGTTTCCGACTCTGAAGTTGCAGAAGTATTAGACCTGAGTGGAGGGTCTGTCCACAGGTGCGGTGAATCCATGGTCAGAAACATGCTCGCTTAAAAGACCAAACAATAAAAAAAAGGGATAGCTTGGGAACCAGACTTGTGTGGGCTAGGCTGATGCTGTTAGGATGAAAATGGTATTATTACCTATTACATTAGATTACTGAAGAGTTGGTGTGTAAGATTCTATAAACACAGTGATAAAAAGAAATCTGAAAGGGGTGCTGTGCAGTATGACTGCTCTTCAGTTTCCACACACACAGCTGTAAGGGTTAAAATTGGACACAGCATTGGAAGTACAGGTTCACCAGTGAGGGGGAATGACATTTCCTCAGTTTGCTGGCCACGCTCGTCCCGGTGTAGCCCAAGGTGTCGTTAGCCTTACTGGGCACTGCAGCATCCCCAGGTCCTTTGCAGAACTGCTAGTTAGAGTGTCTAGACTACTTTCACCACATAGGCTAGTAACAGTTTCTTAATAATGGTGATCCCAATATGCATGTTATTTGTTTTTTCTTTATCAAACACTGCAATTTGGTTTCTACATCCCTTGCCTGGTATTGCTTTTCATTATTCTCTTCTTTTTAAATAATGAAGTTTGCAGAATTGTTTCTAGAGCAGTTGTCCGGTGGAATATCCAGTTTAGAATGCTTACCTGAGAAATCTTCCCTTCTCTCACTACTTGATGAAGGCTGCTCACTAATTTTTCTAGAACTTGCTATTATGTAAATGTCACCAGGAATAGAGAAGTCATCATCACTCGTGAGACTTGGATTCTAGCTGGTGAAGGTAGTGACCTACAGCCTGCCTTCCTTCTTTGTTTTTGTGCCTGGGAAGGGGTTGTGGTTCAGGCATTAGACAAAAGGCACTGCTAGCCACGTGTTTTTCACGTGGCCTTGTTAACAGTACTAAAGCAATACATCCAGACAGCACATTTCAAAGAGGAAAAAACGAGTCAAATGGGTATCCAGCAAGTGCAGGAGGTGTGTGGGAGGGAACTAGTTCTCCCTGGAGTACTCCATTACTGTATTTGCACAGGCCTTTTTGAATGTTATTATACAACTTTGTCAAGCAATGTATGTGTGTTTCTATTGATACGTATACACATAGCCTGTTATATACTCAACACTGAGCAATGACAGACTCAAGGTGGTGAGCGTGATTTTTGGAAAGACTATCTTATTACCAAGTGTGACCTCTTGTCTTCTGTAAACTCACACATAATGGTTTTCAAAGCTTTTTTTCCCCTTAATAGAAGGAAACATTGCAGGCTCTAAGCAGTCGTTCATCTTTAGGTTATTGATGGATGAGATATTTGCAGAAGAGATGACTATTCTAGAACAGGTGATACTGTGAAAATTTTTCTGTCTAAAGGTAGATTCCAGGTGCTTAACTTTTGGGCCTGTACTGCCTCAGTGAAAATGAAACAGAACTTGGTTGTTTGGGCCTTTTTTTTTTTTAAGCTACAGGTTTTTGCCACATGATCATGGAAATGTACCAGTTTACCAAATGGTTGTCTGCAAAATACATGTAGAGCAGCAGCAGAGGGCTCTAAAAAGCAAACAACACGTTATAACTTAATGTCTTAACGACTGGATGGGGTGGGGTGAGATTCCCAACCAGAAATGTGTGGTTCACGTGTGGTTCTGCATCACACAGCTCTGTCAAGTTGTTTGAGCTAGGTCTGTCGTTATTATTACACGTGCTGGTAAGAATGAGTGCCACCTGTATTTCTTCTGGCTTATTTGTTCTAGCTAGTTTAATAACTGAGGGAAAAGTGTAGACTGTGGGGGCATGTACCCTAACTTTGTGTATTCTAGTTTTCTGATCTCATATTTTGCTTAATATGATGTTTTGTAAGAGGTTGTTTCAATTTAGCAACCTTAATTCTGAGTTAAAAACACTTACTATGTCAACTGTCTAGGCAGTGTTCACCACTTGTTAGATGCCCTTTTGGAGTGGAGAAGAATAGCTTTTATTTTGTTTTATTGGTTTTATATTAGTTTTATTATAAGATAACATTGAGTGATCTTTGGTTTTATTTCTTTTGTTGTTGTGTTGTGTTTTTTTAAGGAGAATAGTAGTGTTAAAAGTGAATCCAGGACATCGGAGACAGAAGAGAGACAATTCACTTCAGGAGCTGAGCCTGTGAACGAATCTGTAGAACAGACAGATTCATCTATAAAATCTTTCTCCCGGAAAAGACGCAGTTCAGACACAGGCAACTCTCTTGGTAAGAAAGATTCTACGTTTTCTCAGAGATTACGGTGACAGCTGCTCTGAAACTAACTATTACAGAAAGGGGAGAGTAGAAGAATTTACTTGTTGTCTGCCGTGTAAATACCTCATTGTTCCTTCAGTTAAAATACTAAACTTGTACAACCTCTTAGTGTACTTACCAACACACTTCAATAGAGACACTTATGCTAATTACTCTGATGTGGGCAAGGGTATAAATTACGTAAGTAAATAAAACTTGAAGTTCTGGGAGTTGTGCCAGAAACCTGGATGTCACAATGTTGAGATTAAGTCCATAGATGTGTTTGCTGGAGGGCGACAGTGCTGTGAAGGAAACACTGAGTAATGAGGTAACTATGGAAGTTCCAGGGGCAAAAACCACCGAACTGATGAAGCTAGTGTAGAAGTCTGAACTCTTTGTCTCAGATCACTGAATACATTGTACCAGTCTGGTAGTGTCCTGAAGCACGTGAGAAAAACAAGCCGCAGAGTATCTGAGGCTAAAAACTTCACAAATCTAGTAACTGAAGGGAAAACCTAAATGTCCACAGATTAGAGAGACATAAGAGGACACAAAAAGTACTTGGGATCCATTCTAGAGGGGAATTTGGTTCAGCCTGCAAGTCTCTAAGAAGCTGTTTCCCTCACAGCTGTTCATCAAAGAGCCGATGGTAGAGTTTGAAGAGCTGTTGCTCACTTCAAAGGGTAGTTTCTAGATTCCAGATCATGATGCTAGTTAATAGTTCAGCTCATAATGCCCATCAGTTTCAAACATTTAAGTAAGGAATAAAGTCTTTCTGTCAGGAAGCTGAGAAAAAAGGTGGGATGCCACCTTGAAAAAAGACAATTTTTGTTTAAAACACATAATCGAGAGTTCTTGTTCAATTACTTCCTGGTATCACAGATAACTAGCAAACTTCTCAGCTTTCATATCTGAAGCAAAACATTTGCTTAACGTGCCAGTTGTAAAGTTATGTACAGGAACATGTTGGAAAGCATTCCCATGGGATTGTTCCACAGGGATGAAACACTGTTATGCTAACGCTAATTAGCAACAATTGGCATAGTCTGCTCTCTGGGAAATGTGACGGTCATCCAGGCCTGCATCTCCACGGTTGTACCTTTGAGGCTTGGTGTGCGTGTTAAGGGTAGAGATAGACAGCACAGCTGAGCCAAACGTGATCAGGCTCAAGCTAGCCCAAGGTCAGTTGGGTGCGTGATACAAGCCTCCAAGCTGGCATAGCCTGTCGGCTGCATGTCAGCTGTAAGCCTGAAGCAGGCAGGCTCAAGTGCAAGCTGACTTCTGCTGCTCTGACTACACCTTTGTCTGTCAGCACCTCCTGTCCTCTGTGAGACTTTGGAAACAACTTCTTTTTTAATCTCTCTGTGCTAAAATGCATCACGATGATTTCCAGGTGTTTCTTGGCAACTTGCCCTCTGAGTGTGATGGAGTCCTCTCTGTTTTCCTGTTTTCCTTTGGGCACTCCTTTGCAAGTTTTCTGAGCCTGCACTTTGATACATACACCCTGCTGTGAAAAAGACTCTTCTTCCATCTATTTCAGTAGGCTGGTTTTTTCTATGATAATGTCACTTTTCTTTAACATCACTTTTCTTTGTTACGCGGTGACACCAAGTTCTAGATACCACACAGCGAGAGCCAATATAATGTGGTACATTTCAGTGACTGGGAGCAGCTCTGAGCCCAACCCAAGGTGTTAATCTGTAAAAACGCACCAAGAATCAAACCCCCGCCTTTGTGGAGAAGGCATTGCTTCCCTCCAAAGAGCTGGACTGGACTTCTTTGCATTTCACAGCTGTTCTGTAGCAAGAAAAGACAAGCGTCTTTTCACTAAAACACCGTCCCCAGGGTTTCCCTCCATAGCTGCCAGCCCATCTCTGCAGCACCATAAATCACTGAGATGGGTTATCTGCTTCCTTCAAATGGAAAACCAATGTATTTAACCAGCCTTCTCAGCTAAATTCTAGTTTACCAGTTTTAAGAACATTCTGCCCAGCAGAATCTAGATGAAAGGTGTCTCTAGTTCATTGTCCTGTCTCCAACAGTGTCTTCGGCATTTCTGTACCATTAAGCAGAAAAGGCCTCAGTAACCTTCAGTTGATTTTTAGAGTCCCTTTTTGAAGCTGTGCAAACATTTAGCATCCACTGTGGTTTATGTAAGTTAATGTCATTAATGCAGATTAACTACACAGCGGGTGAAGAACCCTCCTCTTCAACTACTTCTGAGTCCTCCCGGGAGCCAGAGTCTGCTACAAAGGGTGCAGAACTTAACTCGGCGCTAAGATACATCATTGCAAATGATTACGGGCTGTGTCGTCTGTTCCCTTCCCACTCTTTTTCTTGAGAGGCGATGGGTATGGTGCTCTAGCTCCTGCCGTGTTTATCACACGGAGGTGCAAGGAATAGTTCACCTTTCAGGGACTGCTTTTTTTCAGCCCCAAGCTCGCTCTTAGGACATAGATTTGAAGGTGCTGATGATGCATCTGCTTTTCCCACTACTTTCTAGCTGAGCTCGTCTGTTAAAATGGGAGTTTTGAAATAAATCTGTCTGCTTTTGTTGGCAGCATACACACTTGCAACAGCAGTCCTTTTGGACTTCACAAAGGATTGAGAGGAACTCTGTAAATACTTTGAGTCCCCTTCCCCATCTCCTCTGCGTTGTGCTCCACAGGTACACTCAGCTAGTGAGCACAGCTGTACTGGACCTAATATCTCTGGCTTGTGCTTCCTCTTCTAAAAGAGCACGGGAGAAGGACCAGATTCTGATGGGAGGAGTTTTTGTTTGCAGCCCGTCTTTCTGGAAACAGGCATCTCAGAATGGAGCAGGGGGAATTTGTTACTTCTGGACTGAAGCATTTAAGCTGATGCTGAGACATTAAGGAAAAAAACTTTCTTTCTCGATGGCTGACCATATCTTTTCTGTGAGTCGTCTAGTCCTGCAAATAATCTGATGACTGTCTCTGACTTTTTTTCTTTTTTATGCTGCAAGGTGCCCTAGACATTTACCACCCACTGCCATGCCGCTGCAGTTGTGTCACTGTGTGTTCTCTCTCATTCCCTCCAAGGTAAATAGATATCTCGGTGCAATTGCTAAGGGCAAATCTTCACTCAGGCAAGGTCTCCCATGCTGTCGTCTGTTCCCTTGAACTGTTTCCTGCACCTTCCAGCCAAAAATATTGTTAACGTTCATTTAGTTTTCCTATCCGGTCACAGTGAGATCTCTTCCTACAAAGGTGTTAAGAGTTAATGTGGGGACAGGCCTGGCCCTGAACTCTCGAACATCGGTGTGAAGCCCAAAGCGAAGTTGCTCTCGGGAGTCCGAGCGGCAGCTGCTTGCTCCAGCTCAGTTGCCATTACCTTGACGTCATTATATATTCATTGAAGGCATTTCAAATTGCCTGTCCTGGCAGTCTGCTCTTTGGGATGAGTGGGTGTCATACCCTGTGTCTTAACTTGCCATAATTTAGAGGTGCATTGTTACAAGCCTCCTCATTTCTCCATCCCTATGCGTTTTCAAGATGTGTTCCCAACAGAGTCTACTTTGGCAGGAGGCAGGTGTCAGAAAGTGCAAAAGTGGTGCCTATTGGGCAGGAACTCCGTAGTACAGAGAACGAACAGAGGCTGGAAGATGTGAATGTGTTTGTTTAGAGGTTAAATTTCTTGTGGGTGATGTTTGCAGTGGTAGCGCTGTTGTGACTTTATCGGGGTACTTGTTCGCTTTCTTGACCTGCAAGATCTGGCCATACGTGGGAAGTATCTCTGTTTTGCTGTGGATCGAGGTAACTGTCAAAAAAGGAGCCTCTTGTCTGTCTTCTCTGTGATGCCACGAGTTTTTTCTGGGATCCTGGCGCTGGCTGTGTGGTGCTTTGAGGCAATGGTGCCTTTTCTGGGTAAACAAAGGGATATGGCACAAGCAGGTCAGGCCTTTCTGTAGATACTGCCCGGGGCTTATAGTAATTAATGTTTGGCTTTTGGTATCCATGGTGGCAAAGGCATTTCTAAATAATACATACCGAAGAATGGGAGCACTTTTCTTATAATCTGCTTTGGGTTTTTATATTTAAATTTTTGAAAAATTGGAAGAATTCCTGTTTCTTTAAACAGTAGGCCTCAGGTGATCAGGTTATAGTCTGACATTGAAAGCATATTTTATAGTACCTGATAGAAATGAAATTGCTCTGTATGCTGCCAAGGGAAACATATCCGAGCACTGATAGGTGCTCAGTATTCCCTTTTCTTCCTAGATCTCCGTCTGCCGGTGGATGTACCTCGGAAGCGGGGGTGCTTTCTGGAGGACGAAATAAGAGAGTGAGAAGTCGGTGACAAATGTGCAGCAGCTGCCAGCTGGATTCCCCTGTCAGACTCCAGCAGCAGTGGAGCTTTGCCCACAACAACCACTTTGGATCATTTCAGCTGTGTTTAAAAAAAAAAAAAAAAACAACCAAAAACAAAACCAAAAAAACCCCCCAAAACCTCCAACAAAACACCAAAGACCACACACAAAAAAGCCCAAAACAAAACAACAAAAAACCAACAACAAAACGAGCCCCACACCACTCTTATTTTTTGCTTTCTTTTTAACTTGGTAGGGTATTGTTTAGTAGGCCTCATTACATTTTCTACCCATCAAATTATAAAGCACCGAGTGGTCAGAGTAATTAATACGAGGTAATTCCTTAGCTGTTTGTATTCTTTAGATTTGGAAAGTCTGAACTTTACAGGAACCCTTAAACACTTTCTCGAGACATCCTTACTAGGAAGCAAATGGGTTTTAGTGCTCTGTTAGGAATCTGTTTCACTTATTTATTTATCTATTTAACGTTGTTGGGAGCTACAGTATGCTCGGCATAGGTGGTGGTTGGTGCTCTCGCTGTCTTTGCTTGCAGTTGTACCGTGGCCCTTTACTGGGCATCGTGTATGAAACAAAAGCATTGGAAAGTCGCAAGATTCTGGGTCTGAATGGGTCTGAGATTTCAGGAGAGCAGCTAAAGGAAAGATGAGCTAATTTTCTAAGTGATTAACCAAGAAACCTTCTTCCTTCCTGAACCAGCTCTCTGTTTCACCAGCAAGTGTATGTATGTCACAGCTGCTGATCTTTTACGTTCCTGGGGAATTCTTCTGGTTTAATAATTTCCTTTTGATGCTAATGGTATCTGTAATGATAACTTATTTATTATTCTAGTACTCTGTTCTAATTATGTCTTGAAAATATTTTTTTAATTTTTAGAGGAAGATTGTACTTATGTTGATAGCAGATCTTAAGTTTTTAATAGCTATACATTTGTGTTCATGTTAAAATACTGTTTGAAGGATAAAGGGGACACATCCTCTACTTGTGGTGTTCAGGAGATCCATGTGGAAGAGCACCTGAACCATCCATGTAATGGCTTCATGCGTGTTCATACGAGCCAGCCCTGAGCGAAACGCACGAGAAGGGAGCAGAGAAGCTGTCAGGACCGCCTCGGCTTGTGTAGCTCCCAGCTGTGGCCGGGATGTGCTACGGGAGCACCGGGCAGTAAGATGAACTGAGACGAAACCTTTCCTTACAGCTTCTGTAATGAGATCTTTCTTAACCAGTAGTAACTTCTGTAATAAGGTGGTTTGTAACAAGATACTACTTTTTTAAAAATAACTTTTGTAATAAGATGTTTTGTAATAAGGTATTTTAAATAAGTAGCACCTTCTGTAATAAAGATGTTTTTACCGACAGTCTTGTTACCGGGAGCAGGGCGGGATGTGGTTTCCCGTGTGTGCCCTGTTGTGCCCCTGCCCAGGCAGGGTCGGCCTCAGGTGATCAGGTTCTAGTCTGCCGTTGGAAGCGTATTTTGTAGTGCCCGACAGAAATGCGGTTGCTCTGTGCGCTGCCGAGGGAAACATACCCGAGCCCTGCTGTGTACTCAGCGTTCCCTTTTCTTCCTAGATCTCCGTCTGCTGGTGGACGCACCTTGGAAGCGGGGCTGCTTTCTGGCGGTGACAGACGTGCAGCAGCTGCCGGCTGGCTTCCCTTGTCAGACGTGTAGCGGTGTTGCAATAAATGGAGCTTTGGCACGGCAACGGGTGTTGCATCAGTGTTCTCTCCGTGTTCTCGACGACCAAGGGTGAGCGTGTCACAGCTGGAAGAAACAGCTGCTTCCTGTTCCAGCGGTTCTCGCTGACGCGTGTATCACCCAGCGGCCGCTGCCCGGCGGAGCAGTTCCCAAGCGGGCGGCCGCTCTTCCTTTGCGCCATGTCCCAGTTCCTGTGGGGCGGCCGCGGCAGCGAGGGGGGGGTGCCCCGCGGGGGGGCGGTGCGCGGGGCTCACACTGCTGCAGACACTCTGCTCTGCTCCGCTCGGCTGCGCTGCCTGCGGCGGTGGGTGCTGCCCTTGATGCTGCTGGGGGCTCTGGGCTCCGCTCGCACCTGCCTGCCTGCTGCCTGTGTGCCGCGGGGCTGCCTGTTGGCTTCTAACCCTTTGTTATTAGAAATACCGACTGGGGGTGGGGGTGGGAGGGTTTAAAAACAACGACCAGACATCACCAGACCCACGCAGTTTTCTTAAGCTGCAGGAAATAACTTTGGCCCAGGATTTACAGCCCAGTTTCCACCCGCCCCGGCCCTGGGCTTCCCGGGCTGCAAGCACACGTTGCTGGGCCAAGTTGAGCTTCTCATCCACCAACACCCCACAGTCCTTCTCCTCAGGGCTGCTCTCCATCCGTTCTCTGCCCAGCCTGCGCTTGTGCTTGGTGTTGCCCCAGCCCACACGCAGAACCTGGCACTTGGTGCTTCTTTCCTGCTTTCCGTTAGATCTAAAGATGTGGGTGACTTCCCTTCTACGGAACGGTTCCGAGTCGCGGGGGTCCCGGTCCCCGGGGTCCAGAGGTCCCCGTCCCGCGCCGCGGGGGTCCGGGTCCGAGCCGCGGTGGTCCCAGTCCCCAGGGTCCCGGTCCCTAACCGCGGGTGTCACGGGTCCCAGTGGTCCAGGTCCCAGTCCTGAGCTGCGAGAATGCTGGTCCCAGTCCCGGTCCCTGGTCCGAGCCACAGGGGTCCCAGTCCCCGGGGTCTGGGTCCCGGTCCCTGGTCCGAGCCGCAGGGGTCTCGGTTCCGAGGATCCCGGTCCCGGTCCCGAGCTGAGGGGTGTCCCGGTCCCCGGGGTCCGGTTCGGTCCCGAGCCGCCGGGGTCCCGGTCCCTAACCGCGGGGGTCACGGCTCCCAGTGGTCCCGGTCCCAGTCCTGAGCTGCGAGAATGCCGGTCCCGGTCCCGGTTTCGGTCCGAGCCGCGAGGGTCCCAGTCCCGGTCTCGGTCCAAGCCGTGGGGGTCCCAGTCCTGGTTTCGAGCTTCGAGGGTCCCGGTCCTGGGAGTCCCGGTCCCGGTCCCTGGTCCAAGCCGCAGGGGTCCGCTCCCGGGGTCTTGGCCCCAGTCCCGGTTCGAGCCGCGGGGGGATCCCTGTCTCGATCCAAGCCGCGGGGGTCCCGCTCCCGGGGTCTTGGCCCCAGTCCCGGTCCGAGCCGCGGGGGTCTCGGTTCCGAGGATCCCGGTCCCGGTCCCGATCCGCGGTGGTCCGGGTCCCCGGAGTCCCGGTCGCGGTCCCGAGCCGCGGGGGTCCCGGTCCCCGGGGTCCGGAGGTCCCGGTCCCGAGCCTCGGGGGTCCCGGTCACAGGGGTCCCGGTCGCGGTCCCGAGCCACGGGGGTCCCGGGTCCCGGTGGTCTAGGTCCCAGTCCTGAGCTGCGAGAATCCCGGTCCTGGTCCCGGTCTCGGTCCGAGCCGCGGGGGTCCCAGTCCCGGTTCCGAGCCGCGGGGGTCCCGGTCCCGGGAGTCCCGGTCCCGGTCCCTGGTCCGAGCCGCAGGGGTCTCGGTTCCGAGGATCCCGGTCGCGGTCCCGAGCAGCGAGGGTCCCGGTCCCCGGGGCCCCGGTCGCGGTCCCGAGCCGCGGGGGTCCCGATCCAGAGCCGCGGGGGTCCCAGTCCCGGGGGTCCGGGTCCCGGTCCCTGCTCCGAGCCACGGGGGTCTCGGTTCCGAGGATCCCGGTCACGGTCCCAAGCCGCGGGGGTCTCGGTTACAGGGGTCCCTGTCCCGAGCCACGTGGGTCCCTGTTCCGAGCCGCGGGGGGTCCTGGTCCCGGGATCCCGGTTCCGAGTCGCGGGGGTCCCGGTCCCCGGGGTCCAGAGGTCCCCGTCCCGCGCCGCGGGGGTCCCGGTCCCTGGGGTCCCGGTCCGGGTCCGAGCCGCGGTGGTCCCAGTCCCCAGGGTCCCGGTCCCTAACCGCGGGTGTCACGGGTCCCAGTGGTCCAGGTCCCAGTCCTGAGCTGCGAGAATGCCGGTCCCAGTCCCGGTCCCGGTCCGAGCTGCGGGGGTCCCAGTCCCGGGGGTCCGGGTCCCGGTCTTGATCCCCAGCCGCGGGGGTCCCGGTCCCGGTCCCTGGTCCGAGGCGCAGGGGTCCGGTCCCGGGGTCTTGGCCCCAGTCCCGGTCCGAGCCGCGGGGGTCCCGGTCCCTGTCCCGAGCCGCCGGGGTCCCGGTCCCGAGCCGCGGGGTCACGCGTCCCAGTCAGTGGTCCAGGTCCCAGTCCTGAGCTGCGAGAATGCCGGTCCCGGTCCCGGTCCCGGTCCGAGCCGCGGGGGTCCCAGTCCCGGTCCCGAGCCGCGGGGTTCCCCGTCCCGAGCCGCGGGGGTCCCGGCCCTGTCCCGAGCCGCAGGGTGTCCCGGTCCCCGGGGTCTCGTTCGCCGTCCCGAGCCTCGGGGGTTCCAGTCCTCGGGGTCCCGGTCCTGGTCGCGAGCCGCGGAGGTCCCGGTCCCGAGCCGCGGGGGTCCCGGTCACCGGGTCCCGGTCGCGGTCTCGAGCCACGGAGGTCCCGAGTCGCCGGGGTCCCGGTCCCGAGCCGCGGGGGTCCCAGTCCCGGTCCCGAGCCGCGGGGTTCCCCGTCCCGAGCCGCGGGGTCCCGGCCCCGTCCCGAGCCGCAGGGTGCCCCGGTCCCCGGGGTCCCGTTCTCGGTCCCGAGCCGCGGGGTCCCGGCCCCGTCCTGAGTCGCTGGGTGTCCCGGTCCCGTGGTCCCGCGGCTCGGTCCCGAGCCGCCGGGGTCCCAGTCCCGGTCCCGAGCCGCGGGGGTCCCGGTCCCGAGCCGCGGGGGTCCCGGTCCCGGTTTCGAGCGTCGAGGGTCCCGGTCCCGGGAGTCCCGGTCCCGGGAGTCCCGGTCCCGGTCCCTGGTCCGAGCCACAGGGGTCCCAGTCCCGGGGGTCTGGGTCCCGGTCCCTGGTCCGAGCCGCAGGGGTCTCGGTTCCGAGGATCCCGGTCCCGGTCCCGAGCTGAGGGGTGTCCCGGTCCCCGGGGTCCGGTTCGGTCCCGAGCCGCCGGGGTCCCGGTCCCTAACCGCGGGGGTCACGGCTCCCAGTGGTCCCGGTCCCAGTCCTGAGCTGCGAGAATGCCGGTCCCGGTCCCGGTTTCGGTCCGAGCCGCGAGGGTCCCAGTCCCGGTCTCGGTCCAAGCCGTGGGGGTCCCAGTCCTGGTTTCGAGCTTCGAGGGTCCCGGTCCTGGGAGTCCCGGTCCCGGTCCCTGGTCCAAGCCGCAGGGGTCCGCTCCCGGGGTCTTGGCCCCAGTCCCGGTTCGAGCCGCGGGGGGATCCCTGTCTCGATCCAAGCCGCGGGGGTCCCGCTCCCGGGGTCTTGGCCCCAGTCCCGGTCCGAGCCGCGGGGGTCTCGGTTCCGAGGATCCCGGTCCCGGTCCCGATCCGCGGTGGTCCGGGTCCCCGGAGTCCCGGTCGCGGTCCCGAGCCGCGGGGGTCCCGGTCCCCGGGGTCCGGAGGTCCCGGTCCCGAGCCTCGGGGGTCCCGGGTCCCAGTGGTCTAGGTCCCAGTCCTGAGCTGCGAGAATCCCGGTCCTGGTCCCGGTCTCGGTCCGAGCCGCGGGGGTCCCAGTCCCGGTTCCGAGCCGCGGGGGTCCCGGTCCCGGGAGTCCCGGTCCCGGTCCCTGGTCCGAGCCGCAGGGGTCTCGGTTCCGAGGATCCCGGTCGCGGTCCCGAGCAGCGAGGGTCCCGGTCCCCGGGGCCCCGGTCGCGGTCCCGAGCCGCGGGGGTCCCGATCCAGAGCCGCGGGGGTCCCAGTCCCGGGGGTCCGGGTCCCGGTCCCTGCTCCGAGCCACGGGGGTCTCGGTTCCGAGGATCCCGGTCACGGTCCCAAGCCGCGGGGGTCTCGGTTACAGGGGTCCCTGTCCCGAGCCACGTGGGTCCCTGTTCCGAGCCGCGGGGGGTCCTGGTCCCGGGATCCCGGTTCCGAGTCGCGGGGGTCCCGGTCCCCGGGGTCCAGAGGTCCCCGTCCCGCGCCGCGGGGGTCCCGGTCCCTGGGGTCCCGGTCCGGGTCCGAGCCGCGGTGGTCCCAGTCCCCAGGGTCCCGGTCCCTAACCGCGGGTGTCACGGGTCCCAGTGGTCCAGGTCCCAGTCCTGAGCTGCGAGAATGCCGGTCCCAGTCCCGGTCCCGGTTCGAGCCGCTGGGGTCCCTGTCCCGGGAGTCCCGGTCCCGGTCCCTGGTCCGAGCCGCAGGGGTCTCGGTTCCGAGGATCCCGGTCGCGGTCCCGAGCAGCGAGGGTCCCGGTCCCCGGGGCCCCGGTCGCGGTCCCGAGCCGCGGGGGTCCCGGTCCCGAGCTGCGGGGGTCCCAGTCCCGGTCTCGAGCCGCAGGGTGTCCCGTTCCCAGGGGTCTAGGTCCGGGCAGATGTAGTACCCACTTGTGGTCGCCAGGTGGCAGCAGGTCCCCACCAGCCCTGTGCTGAGCACTGGCCGGGCGAGCCCTGGGCCGGGTCTCAGCCCAGTTTACACCACCGGGCCCCGGGAGTGCTCGCTGCGGCTGCGGGGTGCCCTGCGCTCTGCCCTTTGCCCACTCGCAGCCCGGGCACTCATACTCATTGCCTCCGTATGCAAAAGCATCCACGTGCCTCAAGCATTTCAGTCCTTTGCGTATGATGCGCTCTGTTTCGCTGTGGGAAACGGGTGCATTTGCTCTGTTTGCATTTGGAAGCAGCTGTTAGTAACAGCACCTTTAAATTATTTTTTTACAAAAGAGAAGAGACCTTGCAAGACTGCCCTTTTTGAGCAGGGAAAACGAGCGGTGTAAATATGTGGCTTAGGAGAAGCTCCCACTAGGTTTCCCCTTGCACCACTAAGCCATCACGAGCTCTTGTGTTCACAGCCGCTCCCCGTGACGGGAAAGTCAGCCGTTACCGGAGTGAAGGGGTGCAGAGTACGCGGCAGGGCCGAAAGGTGGAACAAGGGAGCGGGGTCTTTCCTCCTCCTGCCTCCCTCCCTCCCCCCCCCCGCCCCCCGCCCCCCGGCAGCGGGTACCCTCCGGCGAGGATTTGCTTTCCGCTGTGCCAGCCGGTCGGGGGGCAGCTCGGTTGCTCTCGGCAGCGCGTCTGTAAGCGAGTGCAGCGCCTTGCAGGGCGGAGTCAGCGGCGGGCCGGGGGGCTGTGACAGCGAGCGGCAGCTGCTCTGGGCCAGCAGCTTCGCCTCGGGACCGAGCCCCCCCAGGCAGCCGCTGTGGGCACAGCCCGCACCCCCCCGCAGAGCCCCGGGTCCGGCAGGCTGAGGGGAGCCCGCGGCGGCACCGAGCCCCGGCCCCGCGCGGAACGGCAGCCCAGCCCCCGCCCGCCGCAGCTCGAACGGGCGGCTGGTGCTTCTTCTCGTGCTGGTGCTTCTCACTTTGCCCCGGTAGCCGTGTGGAGCGCACCACAGGAGCTGTGCTGCCCGCTTTCTGGGGCGAGATGCGGAACCGCTGCCTTTGCACTTGTCCGCAGCCAAAATGCTGCGTAAGCCGGGTTTTGGCTAGCTAACGACTATGAAGTCGTTCTCGAAGCAAGTGGTGGAGTCACAGTGTTACCGAAATCTCGGAATGAAGAACTTATCGACACCAATGTGATGTAGATAAGCAGACACTTCTTTATTGACGGCCGGGTGCGTGAGCGAGTCCTCTCACGATCAACGCACACCAGGTCTCAAAATCAAATACCATATATAGAACTTATTCATACATATTCATTAAGTATTCATGCATAATCATAATATTTCCAGTAAATCATTAACATACTCTCCTCCTATATCCGATTCTGCGCAGTAGAGCTTAGAAAGGTCTAGAAATGGGTCTGGGGTACGATTTGGGTAGGTGGTATGTGAGTCGGTGGTCGCGATCTCCCCCTGCCAGAATTACCTGCTACTAAAGTGCACGGTTTCTTGGCAGGTAACCACAAGCTGTTCCAGTCGACTCTCCCCAGTTTCCATTAATCTCATATTCTTCTGACATCTCAATACACTTTCTACATACAGAAGACTGGTCAGATACAAAGAAACCTTTCAAACCCTAAATTATTACCGAAGTTTCAACAATAATTCCAGCCCATTCTTCTGGCCTTGGTATGGGATGTACAGAGGGTCTCATAGCAGCTTTTACTGAGCAGTTATAAGTTTCCTCAAAATATATTTTTATCCTTCTATATTTCTATTCTATAAAATAATTCTATAAAATCAAATAATCAATCAAATAAAGTCAATCAATCTTAACTTATTAACAAATCGATAACATTTCCCCCCTTGAAAGTGTTGAAAATCATTATTTCAATACTTTCACATTATTTACATATCATTTGTTTCAACATACTTTGGTGGTGGGCTATACCTTGGTGGACTAGTAGGTACTTCTCTCATAATCATACGATTGACTGCAATCCTACTGGTAAACTGCTTCTTCAAACATGCATATACTAGCATGATCATCAAAAAGACAGTCAGTAACAAAACCAAAGTTTTGATTATGGATTGTATCCAAGAGCTCAAGTGTTGCAGAATGGCTGTGTGATCACGGCCATGACTCCCTTAAAGATCTTTGTGAAACAAAGTTAGCGTAAGTTAGCTGAAGCAGGCCTTGCAGCTGTGCTGAGGCATGCTGATAAGGAAGCTGAGAAAAACACACTGACCTTGTGCCTAATGCTGTAAATAACTTTGAGGAATTTGCATAGACAAAAGAGAAAAAAAAAATGTAGCTAGCTAACCGCAGAAACCGCAAGTAGGAGGACGTATGAAAATGTAACCCTTTAGAGCTTAGCCAATCAGCAGATGACTAGTAGGCATAATTAACTGGAACTGTATATGAGACATAATCGCGCCGTAATAAATCGAAGCTTGCTTTATCACTCATATTGAGTTTGCCCGCTTGACTTCCCTCACCGTCAACACTCAAGTTCCATCCTAATTTGTTAAAAATTTTTCCAAGCCAATCTTCTGACATATCCTTTTGAATTGTTTCAGTTTCTTTTTCAATTTTTCCTAATAGGTCTAGATCATGTTCCACATCCTGAGTGACATTTGGAATGTGGATACAACAGTGGTCCAGTTCATCCTTGAGATATCCACATACTCCATGTTCTTTAAGTAAGAGCATATCTAATGCCATTCTATTTTGTAAAGTCATTCTAGAGGTCGCCTGTAATTGTATGTTCAATTCCTTAAACCCCTTTTTAGTAACGTTTGCTAATTTTTCCACTCGACCAGTTAACTGATAGAGCCATGCTCTGTTTCTGTATGAAGCTATAGGATTTAAAAGTGATTCCAGTGCCCAGCCAATTTTCACTCCTGTAGATGGTTCATTCCAATTATCATCATTTGTCTCAGATCTCTTTATTCGTTTCAGTTCTATATTCTCTAGGGATCCTCTAAATGGTGATTTCTTCCAAATCGGACACAATGTTGGCATGCCTAAAGTAATTTGTTTCACTTTACCATCTAATGGTAGATGAGTGGTCCAGGTTCCATCTCTTAATGCCCGAACTAAATATCCTGGACTTCAAATAGTAGTTTTACTACAACTAAACAAAGTTCCTTTTCTAACTATAAAAGTGCTGGTTAAATTGAGAGTGTTCTTAAGACCTCGACAAAAACAACCATATTTTAAAACAGTGGCCTACAGAGGAATTCTTTGGATTACTAAGTCTGCTTTACTGCAATCATACACTTTTTCACATTTCCACCATGGCACTATTTTATTTTCCTTCTCTCCCGATGAAGTTGACCTATCATTGACCCAGGGTAATACTGAAAAAACTTTTCCATCCCAGGTAAAACACCAAGAAGTTCTTGCTATATACTGAAAATGAGAAAATATGGACATAGACCACATAGAGTCCCATTGTTCTACTAATTGGGTACCTTGGCCAGTTTTGTTACACTTCCATTTCATGATACTTCTGCTCACATTGGTTTTAAGTTGTTCATCATAAGAACACCATCCTAACTGGAGATTTGGACCCCCAGGAAGAAGAACTCAAGCTATGGCACTAGGTCGGGATCCTGTTATAAAATCATAATTCAATAGTTTGTTTTTTTTTTTTTTTTTTTTACAATCTGTTTCTTTACCTGGCGACTTCCACTGTTTTCTAATAACCTTTACTTGTTCATACCATCGAGCCACTGGCCTTTGTTCACAATAGGTGGTTTCATTTTTATGTTCCAGATTAGTCAGATTCATAGTTAAAATTCCCCATGGAATAGATTCACCTACTGCCCTTGGTATTGGCAAACAAGCAGTGATCTGCGTGACATTTTGTAAATTGGCAAATTCTTTAATCAATCCTACCATCAAATTTTCCTCAGCCATTTGTTTGGGAATGTCAATTACTTGTTCTGTTTCTATCTGTCTTTTGTTCCTGTCCACCAAGCCGGCCCATGATCCCACCAACACTACCGACCACAATAAAATCCAATATAAAAATTAGACATGTTTCAGAGTCAATTTTAAAGTCTCTGAGTCACGATTGACAATCTTCCATGGAGTAGGTGCTTTCTTCACTCAAGTATAATGTATCCAAGCATCTGATTCTGCTATCTTGATAGCTGTAAAAGTGGTTAACAGTATCTGGAAAGGTCCTCTCCAGCGTTCCTGCAAAGGTTCGGAGGCCCAGGTCTTCACATAGACATAGTCTCCTGGTTGGAAATCATGCACTGAATTTTCCAGGGGTAAAGGTCTATTCCAAATTACTACACTCCAAATCGCAGCCAAAGTTTTCCTTAGAGAAAGCAAATAGTAATACACATCTTGTTTTCCTTTGACATGTATGTTTGGATTTGGTTCTGGAGACTCATATGGTTTTCCATATAATAATTCATAAGGACTGACTGAGGTTCCACTCTTCGGCTGTACCCTGATTCATAATAATGCCAATGAAAGTGCCTGAGGCCACTTTAGACTGGTTTCTTGACAAATTTTACTTATTTGTCGTTTCAAAGTTTGATTCATCCTCTCCACTTTTCCACTAAATTGTGGTCTCCAAGACGCATGCAAATCCCAATTAATACCCAACACTTTGCTAACACTTTGGACTACTTCAGCAACAAAGTGTGGACCTCTGTCAGAGGAAATTCCAATAGGAACTCCAAATCTCGGAATTATTTCTTGTAATAACCACTTCACAACCTCTTTTTGCTTGTGTGGTGCGACAGGGAAGAGCTTCTGGCCATCCTGTAAAAGTATCAACCCCTACCAGGATGTACCGGTACCCATTTTGTCTAGGTAGCTCTGAAAAATCTACTTGCCAATAATCTCCAGGTTCTGTACCAGGTTTCAGTCTACCCATTTGAACCTTTTTCTTAATCACTGGATTATTTTTCAAACATAGTTCACACTTTGAGTTACCATTTTAGCTATTCCCAACATTTTAACTGATATTACTTGCTTTCGTAAAGATGTTACTAAGGCTTCTGCTCCCCAGTGACATTCTTGATGTCTTGTTTGAATTATCTCTCTCATCAAAAGAGGTGGAATTACTACCTGTCCGTTAGGACTTATCCACCATCCAGCTACGTTTTTCTTAGCATTTAATAACTGACCCAATTTGTCATCTTCCTCTGAATCTCTCGGTTTTTCCCTAGGAAGGGTTACTGTTTTAGAAGGAATTATTGCCATTTGCAATGCTTGTTTCTTTGCTACCTTTTTTCTTTTTTTTTTCTTTTTTTCTGTTCTATCAGCTAAATTATTCCCAGCTATTATTTTTGTATTCCCAATCTGGTGTGCCTTACAGTGCATGATTGCTACTTGATCTGGCTTTTGAACTGCTTGCAATAATCGTAAAATTTCTGTTTGATGTTTAATGTTTGATCCCTGAGAGGACAATAACCCCCTCTCTTTCCACAAAGCTCCGTGGACATGCACTACCCCAAAGGCATATTTTGAATCAGTCCAAATATTTACTCTCTTGTCTTTTCTTAGTTCTAAGGCCCGGATTAAAGCGATGAGTTCTGCCTTTTGGGCTGATGTGGTACTCGCCAATGCTCCTGCTTCTATAACTGCAGTCTCTGTTGTTACCGCATATCCGGCGTATCGGACTCCTTGTTCCATAAAGCTGCTTCCATCAGTATACAGTTCCCAGCCTGGTCGCTCCAATGTCACATCCTTCAGATCTTCACGACTGGAATAAACATACTTGATGGCAGCCAAGCAGTCATGTTCCAGTCGTCCTTCTTCCTGTATGGAACTTAAAAACACTGCAGGATTTACCAGGTTAGTTGTCTTTAGAATCACATCATCTTGTTCAGTCAATACCACCTGGTATTTCATCATTTGGCTGGGGGACAGCCAACGTTCCCCCTTCTGTTCTAGGACAGTTATCACCATGTGTGGGACATAGACTGTTATTGTTCTTCCCAAAGTTAACTTCCGAGCTTGTATGAGCATCACTGTTGCGGCCACTGCTCGAACGCAGTTTGGCCACCCTCTACTCACTGTGTCCAGTTGTTTAGAGAAATATCCGACTGGTCGTTTCCAGCTTCCTGTCCTCTGGGTTAACACGCCCAGTGCAAGGTGTTGTCTTTC
The DNA here is from genome assembly GCF_963210335.1 of Falco punctatus. Lineage (NCBI taxonomy): Eukaryota > Metazoa > Chordata > Aves > Falconiformes > Falconidae > Falco > Falco punctatus. The sequence continues at coordinate 797,275 of NC_137597.1, forward strand.
ATGTACAAACAGCTGGAAATCTTTGGTTAGATCCAGCAGTCCCAAGGCAGGTGCAGACATTAAGGCACGTTTTAACTCTACAAAAGCCTTTTGCTGTTGTGGGCCCCATACAAACGGGGAATTCTTTTGGGCCTCGTACAGCGGTTTAGCTATTAGCCCATAGTTCATGATCCAAAGACGACAACACCCAGTCATTCCCAAAAACGCTCTGAGTTCATGAATGTTTCTCAGCTCAGGTATACCACAAATAGCTTCTGTGCGATCTTTTCCTAATTGTCGTTGTCCTTTTGAAATCTCAAAGCCCAGATATATCACAGTCTGGAGGCTATCTGGGCTTTCTTCCTGGATACCTTGTACCCATTTAGTCCCAGGAAATTCAAGAGATCAATAGTCACCTGTATACAGGTAAGTCTTTCTTCTGCAACAATCAATATGTCATCCACATATTGTAAAAGTAAATGCCCAGGTCTTGATTTATCCTGTTTCCAGATTTCAAATTCCTTTGCTAACTGATTTCCAAAAATAGTTGGACTGTTTTTAAATCCTTGGGGTAATCTAGCCCATGTCAGCTGCATCTTTCGCCCAGTTTGAGGATTTTCCCATTCAAAAGCAAACAGTTTTCTGCTTTCCTTTTCCAAAGGTATACAAAAGAAAGCAGCTTTTAAATCAAGCACTGTAAACCACTGATAATTCTCCCTCAATGCTATTAACAGTGTATAAGGGTTTGCTACTACAGGATAAATATCCTTAACTATTTGATTTACTGCTCTCAAGTCTTGTACCAGTCTATATTCACCCGAAGGTTTTCTGACTGGTAAAATAGGAGTATTATACTCAGATTCACATTCTTCCAAAATTTTATACTCCAAAAATTTATCACTCCATTTCTTCAATTCCTGTCTCACTTCCGGTTTGATTGGATATTGTTTAATTCTCACTGTTCCTGCCCCTTCCTTCAAATCTATTTTAACAGGTTCTGCTAGTTTCGATTTACCAGGAATATTTGTTTCCCATACAGTAGGGATCACTGCCAAATCCACCTCCGGTGGAATTTCTTGTTCCTTTACTTTTTCTTGTATCATCAGGATTTCTCCTGTTTTTGACTCAGGTATTTTCAAGAAAAGTTCTCCTTCGTCAAAAACAATCTGTGCATTTAATTTGGATAACAAGTCTCTTCCTAAGAAGGGTATCAGACATTCTGGTACACACAAAAATTCATGTGTAATTATCTTATTTCCAAATTTCAAATCCAGGGGTTGCAGGAATGGCCTGGTTTTGTTCCAATTTTTCCTTTACAGGTATTTAATAAAAAAAATGTCGCTCCTGTATCCACTCCCAATCTCACAATTTGAACAACATTTTTTTCCACTTTCTTATTATCAGAAGTTATAGCCATTACCAAATTATCTCTAATAGCTAGCTTACATTCATCCTGCCAATCCTTTCTTTGTCTTAAGTAAAAAAAACCAAATCCACATCTGGCATTTTATTCCATTTCCCTTCTCTTTTACAATACAGCATTAACTGCAGAATAGTGTTATAATTCAGTGTCCCATTCGTGGGCCACTTTTCCTGATCATCCAATATATACAAAGGCCACCAATTATTACAATACTCAAATTATTACAATACTCAATCACCTGGCTCTTTTGCAGATCATCCTGTAAATTTCCTCAATGTGCCAATAAACATCCCAACAAAGAATTTTTCGGGATTTTGTCATTTACAGCAAGATTACCCATACTTTTACTTTTAAACAACCGAGTTAACTTAGTTGCCATGGTGTAATCACTCACAATACAGTACACAATTATTCAACTCTGTCACTCCGATCCGCGGATCCACACCCCACACTCGCTTTCGTGCTCAATTATACGTCTCACCCTTACAGCCACACTCACACTTTCCCACAGTTACTTTAAACAAACATACAACACAATATTATACCTCTTAATTTTCTTCTTAATACACAAACTCACAAAACCAACAAAAAACCCCAAAAACTTCTTCTAACTTCTTGTTAGAGGCACTACCTTAGAGAACACTATAGCATATAGTTTCTCTTGTTTCCACTTTTGTCCAACCCTGCAATAGCTTTCGCTTATGTCTTACGGGCAGACGCCTAGGCTTCCACTTCCACAAGGATCCTTTTAGTCCAACCCTGCGCAGCTCTTTCACCGCATCTGACAGGCAGACTTACTCAGTGAGACTCAAACTCACTGGTGGGTCTCCAACCCACTCCTTACCATACACTTATTATAGTGGGACTCCTACCCACTTCCTGTAGTGCACTTACTCACTTACTTTAGTGGGACTCCAACCCACTTACTACAATTAAAAAAAAGAAGTTTCTTACCAAAAATCCAGGGAACGTCGCGAAGAGCCTTACGGATCGGGGATCGATGGGTATCCCCGAGAAATCCTCGGTGCCGGCCGGAACCAATCAGGTCCCCGACTCCTCCGGTCTCCTTCAGCGAGGTCCCATCTAGGTCGCCAAAACTGTTTCCGAAATCTCGGAATGAAGAACTTATCGACACCAATGTGATGTAGATAAGCAGACACTTCTTTATTGATGGCCGGGTGTGTGAGCGAGTCCTCTCACGATCAGTGCACGCCAGGTCTCAAAATCAAATACCATATATAGAACTTATTCATACATATTCATTAAGTATTCATGCATAATCATAATATTTCCAGTAAATCATTAACATACTCTCCTCCTATATCCGATTCTGCGCAGTAGAGCTTAGAAAGGTCTAGAAATGGGTCTGGGGTACGATTTGGGTAGGTGGTATGTGAGTCGGTGGTCGCGATCTCCCCCTGCCAGAATTACCTGCTACTAAAGTGCACGGTTTCTTGGCAGGTAACCACAAGCTGTTCCAGTCGACTCTTCCCAATTTCCATAATCTCATATTCTGACATCTCAATACACTTTCTACATACAGAAGACTGGTCAGATACAAAGAAACCTTTCAAACCCTAAATTAGTACCTAAGTTTCAACAATAATTCCAGCCCATTCTTCTGGCCTTGGTACAGGATGTACAGAGGGTCTCATAGCAGCTTTTACTGAGCAATTATAAGTTTCCTCAAAATATATTTTTATCCTTCTATATTTCTATTCTATAAAATCAAATAATCAATCAAATAAAGTCAATCAATCTTAACTTATTAACAAATCGATAACAATAGTATACTACTGTGTGTGGGTGAGTGTCCCGCAACCCAGGGGAAAAGTGTCTGAGCTGCAGCAACAGCAAACTAGTTGTCCGATACAACAGCTGAAGGGAAAGTCTCGCGCTTCCCCTGTTCCAGCCTTGCAGTCCTGCTACTGCTTGTTGTGTTTGGTGAGCATAAGGACCGCTGAGCTGGCTGGAATTGACTGAAATAAGGACTGGTTGAGCTGACCAAAGAGCGAATCTCCCCTAGAAAAAGACCATTACTATAGTTATACAGCAAGCACCCTAAAAATCATTCTTCTTGTTTAAGTTTTATAAGAAATATATATATATATATAAAAAGAAATATTTAAAGAACTGTATAGATCTGTGCTAGAAAACCTAGGACATCTACTTACAGGTAGTACAGTAGAACTCCTTAGTGATTCAAAACAATCCATCCAAGACACAAGCTGAGGGAAAACTTCTGCTGTTTTTGAGTCGGTTACTGTACTCTGTCAGCAGCACATTGCTGGAGACAGAAGAGAAGAATTAATGTCTTCTGGAAGAATACAGTGTCCAAAAGAAATGCAAACCCAGCATCACTAAATTTGCACCCCAATCTAGAATGTTAACTGTGTCCTCAGCAGCATCAAAACAGGTTTGCAAATGCACAAAATTTATAACTATTCCATGTATTGTTGCGATGACGTAATGAAAATAAAAAGGCATGTCCAGTGACTAATGTTCACTCTGACTGAATACTTATTTCCATTGAATTTTAAACTCATTGGATGAAAAACTTGCTCAACAACTTTTTTTTTTTTTTCTGGAAAAGAGCCCTTTAGCAAGTGCTGTGACCACTCCTTAAATGGTTTTCAGTTCAGTGGTCCCCCTAAAGAGTTCTCCAGTTAAGCTCATTCTATTATGCACGTGTGAAATATTTTTTTTCTTCCTAGCCTGAAGTTTTCTTTTAACCTAAACGTAGCTAGCTTAAATTGATATCACCTAGGCTCTTTTATCTTTATGCTACTCTTTTCCAATAGCCATGATGTTTTGTTCACCTCTCAGATGGGAAAAGTGTGTGGTTGTAGAATGGTAGTGCATTTTTGTCCATGGGGTATAAAAACAAGGGCATATTGGAACCACGCTGTTACAGATCTGAATGTTAAAGCTTGATCTAAAAACAAAAGAGTTAACAGAATAGTGAGTGATTTGAATTAAAAAAAAAAAAAGGGAAAGGCGGGAGGGGGGGGGGGGGGGGCGAGACACGGACACGACACACACCAGAATACAGTAATATTATCCGGAAATCGGGCGTCTTTGCATCTCACGTACATTCTCATTGTTTCTTCACTCCTTTCCTGTTTGCACAGGTGAAATGGATCAGCACTTCATGTGGCAAGTTGTTTTTCTTCCCTTCCTCCTGAAGGGGAGGCAACTCCCTGCTACTCTTGGACTTCTTTGTTTCAGCAACACCTTGATGGAGCGGATAGAGATAAGGAGCATTAGATGCGGGAGCTGGAGCAGTATCAGAAGACTGAAGCCTATAAATCTTTAGCAGGAAAGCACAGGACAGACAAAAGGCAAATCACACAGACAAGGTATTGAATGGGACAAAAATATGTGCCTGGAACAACACAAGATTCCCAGCTGGTTGTGCAGACTGACGCTCGTTTACAGCCTTTGATGTAAAGGCTTGTTAAAACGTGGATGCTCATCTCAGGGAGCTCATCTGTGGGTGTGAAATAGAACATTTTTCTTCCGGCAAATCCTAGTTTCATAAATATGACATACAGCAACCTACACCAGAAATAATAATTGTCATTATTTCGTCACAGCAGTGACCAAACCATTGTTAATTGTTCTCCATTGTTCTGGTATTGCTTGTTAAAGAAAATGTGTTTTGAATTCAGAAATTTAAAGTGCTAAAGCAGCTAAATGGCAGAACCAGGCCTCGTCCCCAGTATAGCCCTAATCCAAGGCTGGTTTAACACCCAGTCCAGTTAATCACTGGGAGAACAGAGAAACAACAGATGATCAACTTGTGCACACAGGTGCTCGCAGAAACGCAGATGTTTCAAGAAAAAAAAATCAGTATATGTGAATAGGAATTGCTCAAAGACTAAGTGTGCTTGAAGGAGTGTGTGAGTTAAAGCAGGCAGAAAGAAGATCACGATCCGAGGAGGAGCTTGGAACCGAGGCAGAGACTGGAAGCAAATAGATGAATCAACAGGGACAGGGTCAGGTGATGGATTTGCAGAATGGACAAGACCAAAGGAAACTTCTAAAAGCCTCGGGCATTGACTAATGATTTGATAAGTGTATATAAGCCGTGCTGTATCCCTTTGCTCTCTGCCACTCGCTGGGGCGGTGGCCCAGCTCTGAGGGGCGATTAAAGCAAAACTAGTGGTACCCACGTCTGTGTAAATTTCTCCTTTAACACTATATGTGAAGCATATGACGGAAGTGCTGGTAATCCACCGGTGTTGTGACTGTTGACTGATGTCCCGTGTTAGAATAAATACAAGTACAATGGCTAACAGGCCTCACGTGCATGAAGAACATGAGAACGGTGGTGCTGGGTCAGTGGGTCTGTGCTTTTCTCTGGTGCTCTCCTTGCTACCACCTAGCACTCAGCTGGCAAGCTCATGGGCACAGCCAGGACCAGCCCAGCCTCTTGTTTTCCAGGGAGCCGATCACCACACATACGGGAAACAGACAGTAGACAAGACGTAGTTCTTCATATCCTTTCCGTTGTTTTGCTAGAGAATCTGAAGTTTGATATACCTTATTTTGTTTGTATTTACATTGGCACTTCAGTGGGTCCAGACTAAATGGCCACTCTCTACCTGACTGCTGCAAAAATTGGTTTGAGCCCTCGGTTAGTAACCAGCCGTTGGTTAACTTCGTCTTTGAAATACAGCAACCTATGGTGGAATAGGAAACTGAGACAGTTAGGGACGTCGGTTGTATTTACTCGAAGGAGGTGGAAAATTTTCTAGGGAAATTTTTTAATAGTGTTAGCATAAAAATCCTGTATGTGGCACATGAGTGACTGCTCTAGGCAAATGGCTTTTTAGAATTAGAAGCCATCCCTGCCTTAAGTGACGCATTTAGAAAAAGTCTCTGCGTGAATATTAAGCTCACACAGCAAAGCTGCAGCTACCTGATAGCACAGTTTTTTTCCTGGTTTGGAGGATTTTTTTATTCACCTAAAACTTTCCAACGGTCGTCACTGCTAGTTTATTCCCTGTATGACAAATAAGTAGTAAATGAAGGTGTTTTCATACAATGGAACAATCTGCATGCTTGCATTTTTGTAACAGCTGTTGCAAAGATGTACTTGAAACCCTGAAGAGCTTTTGCTTTTTATACTACTGAAAACCACACTACACAGCTTTTTGCAAATTTCCAGTCTGGAGAATCGCAGAGTAATTGTTCGTTTGTTTCCGTGAAAGAAAAAAACCCCAACACATCTTCCTTTAGAGGCAATATTTTGCTGCAGATTTTAGTTCTATCTTTTCTATTTCATCTACCTCTTCTCCAGCTCAGAAAGGTCTACTTCTTTAGAAATTCTTTTCATTTGATGTGTTAGAATATCTCTGTGTAGTAGTCGAAAAGGAACTGGACCTGCCCTTTGTCTCACTCAATTCTCATTTCTATAATACATGCAGTTTTCCTTTACTTATTAAAGAAAATTACCAAATCCCATACAGCTACCTGGGATCATGGATCAATCTGAATATGCGTGGCCCAGCATTACTTTTTGCAACTGATCTAAAATTCTGTGCCAAATTCTATCATAACCCAGGAATGGAAATAATAGGGATGACATACTTTGCATATCTTCTCTGCAGGTTGTTACGACCCGCTGCAAGTAAATAAGAAAAAATACAGGTAGTGGACATTTCTAAATAAACCTCTGACATCTGAAGAAGTCATTTTAATATCAGATTTATTCTCACCATACTTTCTGCATGGAAGACCAGAAGAATCTATGCTTTTAATACAATTTGTGCAGGAAAGCATTGGCAAAAATACTAGAGTACTTGTAATGTTTGTTCCTACACCAAACATGCTGAGGTGAGGCTTAAAAGCCCACCTGTGAATTCACATTTGCCGCAGTGCTGTTAGTAAAAGCTGTAACTATCCGTATTTTTTTGAGAATGCTTAAAATAAAACACAACCTAACTCTCAGTTATAGAACAGTGTAGCACAGCAAAGACGTTATCATCTAATTTTTTCATTATAAGATGTGGGTGCATAACCAGGAAGAACACTAACAATTACTTCTTAGTAAACCTTTACAGCATAAAACCATTTAGTGGGGCAGTGCAAATCAGAACATACTCTGACTTTAACAAGAAAGAACACTTCTGCTGTATAGGTAGACAAAAAAATTGACTTAGTGGGGTATTTTCGTTCTCACAGTACTGTTTCCTCTCCTTTCATTGTCAGTAACCCAGTGATTTTTGTGGGACGTTAGGGTTAGCATAGATGTTAGGTTAGCTTTAGATGCTTTACATGTTAGAGATGCATTCCTCGTGATTCTGCTCCACACACAAGAAAAAGCCCGGCTTGCCTTTGCCTGGAGTGGGACTCAGTATGTTTTCAAACAGTTTTCTGCAAGGATACAAACACTGCCCCACTATCGCTCACAATGCTCCGGCCACAGTCCTAGCACAGGTCACCATTCCACCTGGCCTCACAGTGTATCGATACATCGATGGCATCCTCAGCGGGGCAGAAGGGCCAGAAAGCATTACAGATGCAATGAAAAACATTTGGGCAACACTAACCAAGTTGGGACTGGAAGTCCCAGAGTCAAAGTGCCAAGGGCCAGCACGAGAAGTTAAATTCCAAGGAGTCTGGAGGGTTGCAGGAGCTGCCTCTCTTCCACCAGACACACTGGAAAAGAAAGAATCCGGGCACAATCCATCCAGTACGCTGGAACTCCAACAAGTTCAAGGGACTGTGAAGTACTGGCGTAACCATAGTCCTGCCTTTTCCGTCATTGCTCGTCCCTGGTAGAATTTGTTATAAAAGGGAAAATCATGGCAGTGGACATCTCATCAGCTCTGTGGTACCGTCAAGTTCCCCTTCCTGCAGGAGCATAACAGAGCCTGGCCGCAGGGTCTCCACTCCGCTCCAGCCCCCGTTACCCCTGTCAGCACGTGCTGAGGTTGCAGGCTGCATTGCTTAGGGAGCCGTGGCAACACACATTTAGGATGGTGAATGCCAGCCATCCTGAAAGCGACAGCTGTCTCTTACCCTAAAAAGCTTCCTGTAATACTGTGCTTCTCTGAGGTCCCACTTTTCTTGAATTGCCCCCACCCCAAAGCAATTTCCTCACAGGGTCCCTAAGCAAGGCAGTAGAGGAGTGGCTCTCTCAAACTCCCTCCCAGCCCTGCCCTGGCTGAAAGAAGGCAGAAAGAAGCCTTCAAATGAGGACAGTTCTGGCTGCAAGAGAACACAAGCTGACCAGGTCTTGGGATCCACTGACATCAACAGAAATTTAGGTGAAAACTCCCCTTTGACATGAAACTCAACTCCCAAACCAAAAAACAGTTGCGATGGGAAACTATGGTGGGGGTGGGAAATCAGCACTGAGGGCAGGAAAGCATCAGCAGGATGGGAAACCATTGAGTTGGGAAGTTGTTCTGTCATTAAAAGTCAAACCGTCACAACGCTGGCTGACCCAGGTGCTGGCATAATGATCGCCATGGAGACGGAACCCCAGAACACTGTGTGCCCCAACAAACGCCACGCTGGCCAACTGCCGCGGCACAGAGCAGCACGCTCCTCGTGGTGCTCCTGCCCTCCGGGTAACCCCCAACCAGCTGTGCCGGCCAGCATCTCACTCCATCACCCCCCTTCGCTTCTGCCCACAGAGAGGTTCCCCCTCCAGCTGCCGACAGGACCAGAGGTGCCCGGCACAAGCTTCACCACCCTGACCATGCCGCCACCGGTCACTGCTGGTGTGCTGCCCTCTGTCCCGGGGCTGCTGATCACCATTCAGCCTTCCCAGCTCCACATTGTCACCCACCAGCCCACCCTGGAAACCTGGCAGGGGGTGCAGGGGCCCCTGGGGGACTCGGGGCAGGTCGTGCAGCTGCCACACGTGCTGCAGCTCCCCAGCGGTGTGCAGCTGCCCCCTCTGCCTGCTCCTTGTCCCCCTGCCTATGGCTGGGGACAGCAAGTGGTGATGGAGACACTTGTGCCCCACCAGCCAGTGGGGCTGGGCCCATGGGACGTGGGCCAGGGGCAGCCCCTCTACCCTAGGGGCTGCACTGTGCTGAACGTCCCTGCCCATGCTGGGCCCCTGACACCCCAACACCCTGCAGCTCAGCACTGCGTGCAGGTCCCCCCTGTGCTCTGCGCCCATCCTGGCAGCGCCCAGAAGCTGCTGGAGGCCTTTAACAACGACGTGGTGGCCAGTGAGGATGGCGTCCCTGCTGCCACCCCCTGCCAGCCCGCCCTGGATATGCTCTCTGGCAGAAGCAGGACCAAGCACCAAGGTGAGGTCTGCAGGGTGGCAGAGCCCATAGGGGGTGACCTGCACCAAGGAAGGCTTGCATCACCCTGGGGGTGGCTTGGCTTCGTTTGCTTTTTCAGAAGTGGTGACCACCCCGCCAAGCCCAGAGAATCTCCTGGACCTGCCCGAGCTGGGGCCAGATGCCTTCAACGAGGCCTTTCCTGAGCTGGCAGAGGACAACCTGCAGTTTCAGGATGAGCATTCGTCCGCCGTGGACAGCAGTGACCCGCTCGCCTGGCTCGACAGCATCCTGGAGCTCCCTGAAGTTCTCAGCGGCTCCTGCTTGACCACCCTCCTCAACAAGTTCCCGGAGTTCTCAGAGTAAGTGGCAAAGGGTGGCTGCTCCAAGGAGCAATCGCTGGCGGCAGGGCTGGGGGACAGCGAGGACACCGACCGTGGTGTCCCTGATGTCCCTGTCTTGACCACCACCCTCAACAGGATCCCTGACCTCTTGGAGTGCATGATGGAGGGCGACTGTCCCAAGGACCAAGTGGTGGCCGCAATGCAGGAGGACACCAACCCCTCCTGGCAGAGGGTGGCAACATCCCCCTTGCTGGACGCCAAAGGCAAGCAGGGTGGGCTGGCAGCGGTCTTCCCCACCCGGCTGCCAGAGAGCCCCATGGAGCCCTCTCAGGAGGGTCCTATGGACACTTCAGAGGAGAGCCCCTTGAAGGGATGCCCAGAGGGTCCCCACAAGGGTCTCCCAGAGAGTCCTCAGCAGATCCTGCTGAATAGTCCCCTGGCCAGCCCTCCGACTGCACCCCAGCATCATCCGCCCCGCATGGCCCAGCTGGTGGAGGAGGTGCTGCAGAGGCAGCCCCGGGTCATTCTGACCCAGTTGCCACCACCACCGGGCATCTCCTCTTGCCGGGTGGTGCCCAGATCAGGCAAGGCTGCTGGCAAACAGGCCAAGCGCCCCACATCGGCTGACACCCTCGGGATGCCAGAGATGTCCCCATGGGGCAGCATGCCACCCAAGAAGAGGAAGAAGATGGTGGTGTGCCCGGTGGCAAAAAGCTCCAAAACCCTCTGGGAGGGGAAGCCACACAGGGATGCCACGGCAGTGGGCTGTAGTGGGGAGCAGGGGGGCAGCAGCAAGCAGAGGGCATCCAATAGCGACTATGTGCCCACCAAGCGAGCCAGAACCCTGAGGAACACCAGGAGACAAGGTGCTCCACGCTGCCCCAGTCACCGTTGATATATTGATAGAGAAGGTGTGGAGCACAGATCCCTCTGACGTGTGACCTGCACCTGCCCACTGCAGCCCTGGCCCTCTACCAGATCTGTCTGTCTTAATTCATTAAAGGTTTGATGTTCCTTGCACAGTGCCTCTGCCTGCGGTCATTCACGCAGCGGGAGATGAGGGTTAATGCAGCCCCTGCCACATGCAGAGACCTGACGCTCCACCTTCCCCTCTGGCTCCACCTTCCCCTCTGTCGAGGTGACACCTCCTCCGAGCTGACCCACTCTCTAAAGTATTTACAAATGAAGGGACTTCTCATCAAGGGAGGCAGCCTTGGCAGGGGTGAGAAACAAAGAGCAGGTAGTGAAAAGAGCACCGTTATCTAAGTTGCGCAGGAAGAAGACTTCCAATGGGGAAAGTTCTGGCTGCAAGAGAACACAAGCTGATCAGGTCTTGGGATCCACTGACATCAACAGGAAATGAGTTTAAAATAGGACAAAGATAATGGTGGCAGTGGGAGATGGGGACCTCTAACTGAAATAGTTCTGCCCCAAAGAGGCCAAAATCCCGCTTGGGGAGCATGTGTAGTCCGTAAAACACTTCAGCAGTGCTACTGAGGATGCGTCCGCGTTTGCATTAGAAGCGAGAAACCAGTCACCAAACCTGTGTATGACACATGACCATGCAACGTGCGGCGCTCTGAGAAAGGCCCTGAACCCCTTCTCAGTGTTCCAATTGGACCTAAAAACTTTGCACGCACTTTTTAATCGCTGCCCCCGAAGCGATTTCCCCACAGGGTCAGTAAGCAAGGGGGTGGCGGAGTGGCTCTCTCAGACCCCCTGCCAGCCCTGCCCTGGGCGCCGGTGCCTCCGGCCCTGCCCCAGCAGACGTTGCTGCGCTGATGGAGGGGCTCCCTCCCTCTCCACTGCATTTGCAAAGGGAGTGGCTGGCTCACCCTTTGCTGCCCATGCAGCCAGCCCTCACCTTTAGCTGCTGTCATTCCCAGGGGCGCCGGCTCTCTCCCAGCACCCTCACACCTTCTCCCTGCGACACTGCGAGAGAAGCGTTTGCCAGGCACACAGGTGCCGTCACTGCCCTGCGCAGCTGCGCACCCCAGACTGGCCCTGCCTGACTGCCTCCCTCACCACGCACCTCCACCTCCACAGTCTCAAGCTCCATCCCTTTAGACGGAAAGGGGGTCACTTTATTTCAAAGTAACCGTTCCTCATGAGGAACACAGTCTCTTCAGGAGGCAAAATACTTCAATAGCACTTAGAAACAAAGCTGGGGTATCTGGGGGGCCACCTCATCACTACTCCAAACAATGTGTCCTTTGTGGAGAAAAACTGAAGAGCTAGACAGTTTCCAGAGGACAGCAAAACCTGACCTGCTGAGAGCTTAGGACAGTGCATGTCATGTTCTTCTTCACACTTGGTGCACGTTTGAAAGCTGCGAGATGATGGTAAATTACTTCCTTCAGAGAGGACAGCAAGACACTGTTGCCAACTCAGCTTAGGGTTTTTTGGCTTTTTTCTCTGGTTGGCTAAGCAAAGAAATGGAGGCAGTTTCAAAGTGCGCAGAAGCACAGCTGCAGACATAATTCCTGCTGTCACGCAGGCAGGAGGAGTGAACTTCATCCCTTTGGGTCCTTTTGAGAACACCAAGCACCCAGATTGTGCTGAAGGATGCTTTGTACATAGGGGACCCTCGGAGAGAAGCAGACATGTCCAGTTTTATTCCCTGGGAAAGTGCCCTGACACTGTCCTGCCTCTCAGGTGGCGTAGGACAATTAAAATACAGGAACTTATTAGTAAGCATGGGCTAATTCCTGGCCCACTGTGATGCTAACAGTAGCCCACAAATCTCTCAACTAGTTTTGCTCAGCCTGTATTTATGACAGTTACATTGCTCTATGTTGTGGGGGAAAGCAGGTGACACAGCTTGCCCCCTTGATGCACAGGGCTGCGTTTCAAAGGACTACGACAATCCCAGAAGAGCACAGCATAGAACAGCTTATACGTAATTAAGTATCACATCACGAAACATACTGCATGCATCTATCCATAAAAATGGGGTTTATGTAGGCACATGCAAAATAGGTCTGCTGCTCAAAACCCAGCAAATCCTGATTTAAAAAATCATATACTGAAATGTAAGACGACATACCTTTGGATTTGTCTCTAAATCCCCATGTCAATGTAATTCCTTCACTGCCATCTGAAATCGTTCAGCTTAAGGCACTTTCCACGTCAAGCAAAGAAAGCTCAACTCAGAAGGGAAAGATCCTTCTTGATGGGACGCATCATCTGTGACAACCAGACACCCTCCCTCTCATTGAAACATAGCAGCCGAGTTAAAAGCAGGTTTTAAATTCCAAGTGGAGAGGTGCAAAGTTTGAAAACTACAGGACATTCTCTTCCTAGCACAAAATAATCAACTTTTTCCCACTTCTCTGCAAACCTTAACCCCAGTGTTTTGTGTTTTTCACACTGCAGCACAGAAAGCCAGTACCCACAGCTGCACAAGGACTTCCAGTGCCAGTGTGCAAAGCATCGAGGAGTCTGGGCTCAGTTTTGGCAGTACAGGAGTGATCCACCTCAAATGCACTGCACAGTCTGCACCTGGGGGTATCTCAGGTCAATAGTTAATCACCGCTTTTCCTCCCAGTAACAATAAAAAGAGAAAAAAAGAAAATCTCCTTACATCCATGGCTCTTCTTTACAGGCTAGAGGTTTATGGAAGTGATGACCCATTTCACCCAACATTCAAGACACCTTTTGAACAATTTTCAGAACTGTCCCCAAACCTCCAGATCTTACACAACAATCAGTCCAAAGAAAGTACAGAGGTCTCTGCGCTACTGGACACATGCAGGAACACTTGTGTTTACTGGACACCTTTGTAAAGGGAAAAGGCATTACACCAGCGTACCAGATCCTTGCCCAAAAGACTTTTCAAACCACCTGTTTGTTGACGCAGTCACTGCACTTCAACCCTTCCACCCACGACAACATCCTCTCAGGGGGCAGACTTGCCTGCTCTTGATCACAGAATCAGTCAGCAGAGTTCATATTGAAACAAGCTAAAAACTGGGCCCAACCTCTACGTTCACGGTTGGGATACACGGCTCCTATCACAGGGCTCACATGGCAGTCCCACCTGGGTTACGTATCTGAAGTTGCATTTCCCACGGGTCAAATATTCCTCTTCACATCTGCCTTGAAACTGAGGGCTTATGGTCAGTGAGAGAAGAGAGTTCCTTGCCTCCTGTGCAGTCAGGTCACGTTCCCCTGCTAAAGGCAGCCTGCTCAGGCCTCCCATTTGTGTACAATCTGTTAAAAGAGTAAAATCAAGTCTGAAGGTTATTCATTTGCTTCCTTAAACATTCTACCATTTGCAGCATTCGGCCCCCAGAAGACGACTTCTGACATAGCAACTTCTCCAAGCAACCTGCTATAAAAGGCAGTTCAACAGAGTCACCAACAGCCAGGTCTGTACCCTTGGGGAGACACTTTCAAAGCTCTTTGGAGGATCGCACTGGATCTGTGCGCTTTAGACCCCACTGCGTGGATTTACTGTTTTACTGGCAAAGGTTTTATGTACCACACGTGAACATCTTCAAATCACCTACTGTAATGGTCTCATGCATAAACAGACACAATGATCCTCTAATATCACACATGAAGAACTCAATGGATGCTCCCACCAAGGCAGTGGCTCCCTTCTGTAGCCACTGAACAAGCAAAAGGATGGATCAGAACGACATTATCAAGCTCTGAAGCAAAACTTCTGTCTTCCTTTAGCTGTAATTTAGAGCTTCATTGAGTGCTGAAGAGTGTCAGCCTGACAGCTCTGAAGCATGAAGCGCTTGATCCTCTGTGCCAGAACCACACCGGCACTGGCCACACAAGCTGCCTGCGTACTCACAGGGTCAGGGTCAGGGTCCGGGTCAGGGTCTGTACTGCCCTGCCACCGCAACACAGAAGTGAGGAAAGTGAAATGGAGATAGAAGTGTTCGTTTTCCACGTAGTTGATGCTGGCAGCTTCTTGCCTCCAGCATTCCTGCACCTCAGGAGCCTGGGAAATGACAACAAATGTGAAAGTTCCTGAAAATAATATTTGCCTAACACACCACAGCGTAGCACTTCCGTATGCCCACACGACACCTCTGGCTCCCAGCTGCTCTCCTGTGCTTCCCTTTAGCTACCTGGGAGGCACCTTTTCCATCTCCTCAGATCTGGCCAGCTGAAGAACACCCAGCTCATGGCTCTAACATTCTTCCCCTTCCTCTCATCAACATCTTCCTGGTGGTCTCAGCTTTCTGCCCTCCAGATTAGGGCCTTATCATAACAGGACAAGGATAGCACTGGGGTTTTTTTCTGTAAGGAAGCCAAATACTCTTTATTAAAATATAAAAATTAAGAGGAAGGGAAAAGCCAAAATGGCAGCCAAGTGGAAGTTTCATTTGGTGCTCAAACCACCTGAATACTTCTGCTGCAGCTGCAGCCGAGAGCTGGCCCTTAGATACCTGATCAGGATAAAGCCCCAAATCCTGCCACTAAGGTTTCAAAGGACAAAATAACATCATCTAAGGGAAGGCAAAATGCATAAACACAAACATTGCCGTATGTTTACAGGGCCTTCACAGCACAGTGGTTCTCTGATGGCACCCAGAACTTAGCAGTATGAAGAATTACAAAGGTCAAGTGCTATTTATAAGCAATGCACCCTTAAATCAACACTAGTGACAAAAGAGCCAAGCACTTGACTTGCAGAATGGCAGGTGATTCGTGACTTTCTCCACAGCTTCTACTACTGATGAAGCTTACAACCACCTCACCATTTGGGAACGACATCCATTGCTAGTGTTGCTCTGGTTGGAAACTCAGCAGGCTGGCACGTTCATTCCTTCAGAGCCAGAAGGAATTTGTCATTACAGGAATTCTCATGCCACTGAACTGGCAGCAAGGTACACAAGCCTCTTAATCCCTTTTTATACTTCTACGCTTGTGCCATAAAACCATTCTCCACTCTCCATCTCACCACCTCTCCAAGCAGAAAAGTCCCATCTGCCACACACTTGTCACAAACTACGTAGGATATGACACAGGTTTCAAATACATCAGAAAGTATCAAATCAGAAACTTTTAAGAAAATTAAAAAAAGGTGGCAGTGGGAAATTATTTTCTACCTTGACTGTTAGGTTCACAAGCTGCTAGTAGTTAACATTAATGGCTCACTATTTCAAGGTCATGATGGCAACAGCTCTGCCATGTGTGGATATCAGCAAGAGAATTGCTGCCTTGCACCAGTTCAGGTGCTCCACCTATACCTTGTCACAGATTTTTTTTTTTTTTTTTTTTTTTTTTGTTTTAAATGCTTATCAGGGTAGGATCTGCCTACCAAGACCAGATTTTAAGTGAAGTTACATTATGCTCCTCTTGATTTAAATACAGCAAGATAGCTCCACTGCTACATTCAGCCACAAGAACGTAAACACCTCCAGCTTCATAGACACCCATACATTATTTTTGTAAGGAACAAATGACTAAACATGGAACAACACTATGAAAAAGCAAAAGAATGCACACAATCAGCATTTCCCTATTTGGACCAAAACCCGAACATCTCTAACAGCAGATAAGTCTGAATTAAAAATCAACCACATCCAGATCCCAAATGGGGTAGGGGTTATTGTATGCCACAGACCCGGACTTGACTGTTGAAGGAAATCATGCACTACGGAAAATTTGAGGTGGTTCTGCGGAAGTTTTACTAGAGCCTTGGCAACTTCACTTGGGACATGAAAGGTACGTGTGCTACACTACCACCCGCAATAAAGGAAACTAGTCTCGCAGTTTGAGTTCAACACCACATCCGCAAACCAAATGAGGCTGCTACATTTGAGGAACACTGATGGAAACCTCACCTGCCATCCCAAAGTTATGCTACGGCATTTCTTCCCTTTTTGCCACTTTCCTCAGCCTTGGTACATCTTTTGCAGAATCTGAAGCAAGGGCCCATAGCTTCTTCCTGTTTCTAACAGTGAATGTCTGGGTTTCACACGTTGGTTTCTTGTGCGGCGCCAATAAGACCCAACACTTGCCTTCATAAATGCATCCGTACACTAGGCAAGAAAAGGAAAATTACCAGTCACGACACTGTACTGCCCACAGGGCAACAGAGTGCCCCACTCGTAAGAGGATTGAAGACAGTAAATTACCCTCAAATATCTTCATGAACAAGCACAGTTTAATCATGTGCTTTTAATCTGACCACCGACACAATCTAACAAGAAGACACATTAAGGGAAGCAGAGCTGTAGTTAAAAAAGTGGGGCTTCTCTTTCCTCTCCTGAGGGTTTACCATCCAGAGCTGGCTGAAGTTCTGAACCTGTAAACCGCTCCCCCATGCTTGTATGCTCGCTCTGGGAAACAAAGACAGCTGTTTGAATTCTTTTGCAGGTACAATCTTTCTTTACTTTTGAGTTGGAATGAAATGAAAAGCTACCAGCAGTCCCACTTAGGCACAGAGACACACCTATGTTCCATGCACATGCCTGCCCAGAAACACATGCAGAGGGAAACCATCCCTTGGGTATCAAACACAGAAACAGCACTGAAAACCTTGACTTCTGAGAGTCCCTGCAGCGTTCTCCCAGGTCAATACACAGCATGCTTGTGGCAGGATCACCACTGCGTGTGCGTCACTTGCTTTCATTTCCATCTTCATCTCTAACCTGGCACTTGCCACCTCCAGAATGCAGCATGCATAAAAGCAATTCCGTTTACTACAAGCACAGCACCGTGTGAACCTTCTGCATGAAGCCCGGTATTTAAAGAAATTGCTATAAAGAATAAAAATCTGCCGGCAACACTGACACACAGACATGCTGTGTTTTCTGAAGAGGGACGATACATTAAACCTGCAAACTAAGGACTGTGACAGCTCGCTCCTTGCCCCTCTTCTTTTGCCCTCAGGCTGGTGCAGGAGCTCCTTTCACCAGAGCAGGCACACCACAGACACAGCCTCACCAAGGGGAAGGGTGGGGAGGGGATAAGGGCAGAGGGGGAAAGGAAAGACCCAGAGAAGCAGCTTTGCTGCCCACTGCCAAAGTCACAAGCCGCTCACGGATCCTGTCCCCTCGCCCTGCCTGTGCTGGTCTGTGCCTCTGTCCCCCTTCCCGCCCCTCCGCTCCTCTCCCTAGCCCTCTCTCCTGCTGCTGATCCTGCATTCCCTGCGGCACCCCCTGCCCCTCTGTCTCTGTCCTGCTCCATCCCTCTGCCCGCTCCTCGCCAGTCCCTGTCCTTTCTCCATCCCTGCCCAGCCCTTCCCGCTCCCCCTGCCCCTCTGGCCGCCTCCTGTCCCTCTCCGGCCACCCCTCCGCCTTGACTCACTCCCTGCTGCTCGGTGCCTCCCTTCCCCTCGTCCCTGCCCCACCGGGGCTCCGGGGCCGGGGCCTGTGCTTGGGCAGCCCTGGGAAGGGGCGTAGGCCCGGGCTGGGGGCTGGTGTCCCCCCAGGGCCCGACTGCAGGGCAGGGATGTCCCATGGCCTGCTGGGAGAAGGCGTGCCCTGGGGCATGCTGGGAGCTGTAGGCCCGGGGCCGCCCCATGGCCTGGTTGTTCCTGGGGCATGCTGGGAGCTGTAGGCCCGGGGCCGCCCCATGGCCAGGTTGTTCCCAGGGCATGCTGGGAGCTGTAGGCCCGGGGCCGCCCCATGGCCAGGTAGTTCCCGGGGCATGCTGGGAGCTGCCATTGCCCACCCTCAGCCTCCTGGCAGCCGTGTTGGGCTGGGCAGGCGCAGCCTGTGCTGGGGCTGTGGCCCGGCTGAGGGGACCTGTGGCCGGCCGTGGGGCGAGGGATGCCCCTTGGGCTGGCACAGGGGTGTCTGCTGCCTGCTGGCTGCCCGGGGGTTCTGTGGGGAGGTTCCAGCCCCCCGCTGTGCCAGGCCCCGGGGCAGCTGGAGTCAGGCCTGGCTGGGGCAGCCCTGGGGGTGAGCTGAGAGCTAAGGAGGGAAAGAGGTGCTGGCAGGTGCCCCGGGCACAGGCACCGGGCACCCCGACTCGCAGAGCCCCCTGGAGCCGCCCCGGCGTCTGTAGTTCCTGCAGGAATAGGGCTAGCGTGTTTTCCTGCTGACTCCGACAGGGCTCTGGCTACACCTGTCCTGCTGAGGGACTGGGAACATGCAGCTGCCTGGGAGAGTCACCAGCCAGAGTATGAGTGCTCCAGCCTTGTTTCCCTTGCTGGAAAACACTTCATTTTTAAATACAGCCTCTCAGCGGCGAGATCCAGGCAGTCGGGATTGCTTCCTGTAGGGAGCACGCTGGTGACTGGAGGCTGCTGCCTTCAGTGGCAGAGCTGGACGTTTCTCCTCGCTGACAGGATTAAGTTATAAAGAATCACTCAGAGAGGCTGCAGCTAAAGCAGTGATTAACTCGACCTATTGAATAAGCTCAGTAAGGGTTGGCAAGCTTTCTGAGGCACCTGGGCTATACCAATTGATGAGGGTAGTGGGGTAACGGTGTGTTGCCTTCAAGACCACACAGCACAGAGAATAAATGAAGGTCTATAACAACAAGTAGAGTACAGGTGCCCCAGGAAAGTTCAGCTTAATTTCGCCAGGTTGTTGACCACCAACGATCTCTAAAGACCCCAAGAAAGGCCCCCAGGAACAAAGTGACATATGCAAGTGCCTTATGCATATGTAAATAATTTTGAGGAAGTAGTTAGTGCAAAGTACATCTTCCCATCTGAACATGCTCAGAAAGGACCCTGAGGGGCTGGATATTGAATGGTGGAGTGCGTTGATGGGTCATGGCATGTTTTTTTTCCTTCTCACACAAAATTCATTTTGTTTTGTGGGTAAGCAAAACTGCATATTGCAATGTGTTTCCTTGATTGGTAGTTCTTGCATAACATGTGGGATCTCCAAACCTGCAAACCTGTTCTGCAAACGTGTTATGCAGTTTAAACCCTG
Source organism: Falco punctatus (assembly GCF_963210335.1). Taxonomy (NCBI): domain Eukaryota; kingdom Metazoa; phylum Chordata; class Aves; order Falconiformes; family Falconidae; genus Falco; species Falco punctatus. The sequence continues at coordinate 817,130 of NC_137597.1, forward strand.
GTGCCTGAAAACAAGGACACATGCCTGGAATAAGGGTTCGCAAGTCTGGGGTATACCATGGTTCTATTCCACGATTCACAACAAATCGTTCACGAACAATTCCTGAGCGGAGTGTTCTGATGGGGTGGGGGACTTATTCCCATGTTTCAACTCTGTTATCTAGTTTGGACAAAAATGTTTAAGGCACCAAGGCCATACCCCATTTATTAGCCATTTGAATATGCCAAGCTGGGGATAACATGACTTTCTATTTGTGGTGTATGGATTCACCGTGGGGTCTCACTACATACTAGTTGCCCCCTTTGCAAGGGGCACAGATCCCCTTCCCAGTAGGCAGCTCGTTGAGGGGCCCACCAGGACCTTCTCTGCCAAGCTTCTTTCCAGCAAGGTGGCCCCCGCCTGTGCTTGTTCCTCCTGGGCTTGCTCCTCCCCAGGGGCCAGAGTTGGCACTTGTTGGACCTCATGAGGTTCCTGCTGGCCCCTTTCTCCAGCCCAGCCCGGTCCCCACCTGCCGGCACAACCAGTGTGGTACCAGACACCCCCACCCCCCATTCTGTGGGTGCCAGCAGTGCCCAATGCCAGACCATCCCCACTGGGTTCAGGCACTGAGGGTGAAGCAGCCCCAGCTGCGGGACGGATGGATGAGCTCCACAGGTAGATCCATGGATAGAAGAAAGATTTAACATTTCAGATGAGGGGGCAGGCCAGGGGGGTCCCAGCCCTGCACCCCACCAGCCGCTCACTGGCAGGGGAACCCATTGCTCTTGTGGGAGCAGCGCTGCCACCACGGGGGCTTGCAGAAACGGACACAATGGAGCCGGCAGTGGCATCTCCACCAAGCCTTTGGGCAGCCCCACAGGCAGGAGCAGCCCTCCTGCAGGCACAATCCTGCCCAGCACGGTCCTGAGGCTGCCTGCCCACGTGCCCTGCCCACGGGGATATGGTGCCGGGGACTGGGGTCTGCTGGGGTCCTCCTTCCTGGCCCCACGTGGATGGTGCTGCCCAGGCCCATGGAGCTGATTCTGTCTGGAGTCATGGGGCTCCTCTTCCTCATCCCCATTGGTCTCCTTCTTCCCACCTGCGCAGGGCTGCTTCTGCTTGGCCCCGTGTCCTCCCCTTGGTCTTTGTCCCCATCTGCCATCTTCTCCATGTGCGCATCTGCCCCCAGAAGCTCCACTCTAAGGCCCTGGGGAAACCCTCTGGGCTCCAGCAGCCCTGGATAGAGCTGCTCCTCTTTCCTGCTGCTCCTCTTTCCTGGCGGGGGGGAGGGAGACAGCTGTGGGGTGGTGGTGTGCGTGGTGTGTGTCCCACTACAGACCGCCTCTTGCCACTTGGCCATCATTACTTGCAGAAACTTTTGGTACTGCCTGGTCACTATGAGGGTGCCCTGGACGATGCGGATGAGCTCCCCAGTGAGGTTCTGTGTGACTGTGGCCATGGCTGAGGGGCTGCCGGGGGTGGCTGCACATCGATGGGGCTCTACGCCCTGTCCCTGCCATCCAGTGGGGAACTCCTCATGCTTTGGCATCCCTGCCATCCACAAGGAATTCCTCCTCTGGCAGCTCCAGGGAGAGGCCCTGGCCAAGGGCAATTCCCAGCTTCCCACTGGCACCCAGGTTGCCCTGATGGACCAGGAAGGTGCAGAGCCGGGCAGTGCCACTGGCTCTGCCATCACACCAGGCCAGTGGTCTGGGACACAGTAGAGGGAGCCCGGGGTAGAACAGCCAGTGCATGACAGGGAGGGCAGCAGGGCCTGTGCAGGCTGGTGCTCCCTCCACAGAACATCTGCACTCGCCCTGCAGTGGAGGACGGGGAAGAGAGAGAAGGCTGTTGCCCTGCAGTGCTCATGCACATCTGCAAGCCCACATGTGGAGGTCCAACTTCTGTTAGGGAGGACTGGCAGGTTTCTTGGGCAGGCACTGGGAGGGCAGTCAGGTGTTGTGTTGCCTGAAGATCCTGACTTCTTCTTCCTCATCCAAAGTGCCAGGAGTCACAGAATCACACGATGGTCAGGGTTGGAGGGAACCTCTGGAGATTATCTAGTCCAACGCCCTGCAAAAGCAGGCTGTGCTAGAGCAGGTTGCACAAAATCCTGTGCAGGTGGTGTTGGAATGTCTCCAGAGGCCTCTCTGGGCAGCCGGTGCCAGTGATCTTAAGCTGGAGTGCTGTGCGAGGGTCCCTGCGCTGGTGGGGGGCAGTGCCTGGACTAGCTGCAACGTCAAGGCACTGCCAAGGGGCAGGGAGACGATGAGCACAACAAGCCCATGCCACGCTCCCTGCCTCCCTACATCACAGTGCCTGTGCCCAGGTCCCTCACAGCTGCGGAGGCCACCTGGCCCTGGTCACCCTCTACCCTGGGGTGCGCTGGAGCTGTCTTTGCCCTGGAGCTGTCTTAGGCTCACGCTAGTCCACCCAGGTGGACTAGCCTCCTGAGACCTTCCTTGCACCCCAGACCCCTCTGCAGAGCCTCAAGCACTCAAAGGAAGCCCGCTGGACTGGGGGCCTGCCCCCCTAGACTCGACCATTCCACTTGAGTCCCCGCGGCACTCCTCCATAGGTGTCTGTAATGCCCCAGAGCCTTCTGTTGCTCAACTAGCCAGACCTTGGGAGCCCTCCCGAGGCAGTCATGGTGACCCAGGCACTCTGTTTGTCCCCCAGTCCCTCTGGCCCCCTTAGCACCTCTGTATTCTGCATGGAAACCTTCCTGAGTGCATCATGGTGCAGGGACGTGGCAGTGCAGTAAAAGCAGATACTGTGGTGTTGCTGGGGTGCCCGGAGAACTACAGGGAGGTCAGAGCTGGGACCACCCATCCCATGCCCTCTCCTCGCTGCCCGTCAGTTCTACTTGGGAAAGACACCCTGGGTTCAGGCTTCTTGTTCCAGCTTTATTGAATTGCAGCCGTTCTCTGGAGAAGAGCTGCACCTCTGCCTGGCTTAGCAGCACCAGCAGCACAGTGATCGCAGGGTGCATCGTGATGTTTGCCGCACCCTTGAAGTGCTCAGGATGGAGGTGGTCTGGGCTGCCAGGGAACAGATGGAGGGTCCACTGTCTTCCTCCAAGGCCTGAAGGGCTGTGATGGAAAGAAACGGAGCAGAGATGAACTGCCGTGTCTGCGAAAACCACCAGGCATCCCCTCCAGCCCATGCTCCCTACTCCCTGCTGCAGATCTCAGCCAGCTTCTCCTCCCTTTGGTCCCTCAGGAGCTGCCCAGCAAGCCCTAGGGACAGAGCTTCATCAGACCCCCCCCTCCCCAGCGTGCTCCCAGCAGCACAGCCCCCAGCTCAGCTGGCTGGGCTGCACGCCCTCCTCCCCCTCACCGGGCTGACCCCAGGGAAGAGCAGTAGCTGAGGCCGGTGGGACTGAGCAAGGCAGCCACCGAGCCCACCTGCATGGTCAAGGGTGGGAGAGAGAGGCCAAGGCCCTGCACGGGGCAGCCGAGGCTCTGGCAGCCACAGGGCTGCTCCTTGCTGCCGGTGCAGCAGCGGGACTGGGGCTGGGCTGCCAAAAGTGGGACCCTGGGGGCTGTGGCTCACCGACGAACCTGACGGCCGTTGTTCGCAAGGTGGCCTGAGCATCCTCCAGGTATGGCAGGCTCTGATTCAAGTACTCTTCGGTGCTGCGCCTGTCCCGCCGTAGCTGGAGAGAGCACAAGGGTATGGGGTGTCACACAGCCTCCCCAGCTGGCCGGAGCAGTCCCGCCTGCCAGCACCCGCCGCTGCCCAGAGCCCTCCCTCCCGCTGGGTGCGGGGAGAGGGGTGTGGAGAAGAGCCCTTGGGGCTCTCTTCTCGAGGACAGGGAACAAGGATGCAGCTCCAGGCTGTGGGCTGCGGGCTGCAGCAGGGCAGGTGAGGCACAGCTGCAGAGCGCACAGGGCAGACCCGTGGGGCAGCCCTCGTCCAGGGGTTGTCCTCACCAAGCCCTCTGCAATCCTCCATGCCTGATGGCTCTGCAGAGGTTTTTGAGCTTTTTCCACTTGAGGAGCAATGCTGCAGCGAGGAGGGCTTCCCTGGAGGCCTCAGAACAGCAGAAACTGGGAGGCGGCACCACGGCCTGGGGAAGGAGACCTGGCATCTCCCTGCCTTTTCCTTTTTTCCTGGGGTCATCCTGCCCTTAGGAAGCTGGGAGGTACCCTGGCCCAAACATCTCAGGTTTTCATCCCTACATCACTGCTTAGCTTTGGAATCTGTGCCTTGGCCACGCTGTGGATTTGGTCGCTCATGTGAAAGATGAGAGGGAACAAGCCCATTTCCACTTTTGTCTTCACCTGCCTCTTGTTTTTCCTCACCACAGTCTTCATTAGGTCTCTGAAGAGGCTGATGGAGAGCTCTCTCAGCTCGCCGAAGCCCTGGCAGAGAGAAGCAGAGTAGGACTCGCGTCCTTGTAGGTAGCTGTCCCCGACCAGCGCCTGCCTGCCCACGAGGCTTGGGCTCCCCCATCAGCCTTACCGCAGCAAAGAGGGGCAGGAGCTTCTCCATCAGCTGGACAGCGATGGGGCTGGCCTTTGTCTTCTTCAGGTGACCCACGACGTTTCGTGCGACTGCCGGGGACTTCATCTTGATATATCCACAATGCACATCACACCAGTGTCTCCGCTCATGTGACTACGTCCTCAAACTGCTGTTTTTTCTCACCACTGGCCAGTACTCGCCCCATTGATGACACAGCCAATGAACACACCAACCACTTTCACAGTGAGCCTGTCAGTAGCACCTTATCGTTCCTGGCGATCACCTTCACCTCCACCAAAGGCCCTCATGGGCAGCAGAGACACCACTGTCAGCAACCTCTTTTCTTGTCAGGGCTGTGCTTCCCAGTCGTGTTTCTCTCTGCTGTTGGGGACAGCAGCATTTGCTCACGTCCTTGGCATCCAGTTTCAGCTTTAAGATTCCAGGTGCCGTCCCCTCGGCCTCGTCTGCTGCTGCTGATCGTTTCCCAGTAAGGGACAGACCTTACGCACTGCAGGTGCTGCAAACTGTGCCTTGCACAAAGGCACAAAATCTGTCTACAGCGCTGTCTGGGGTGCCCTCTACCCTGCCCTGGTGAGGCTGCATCTGGAGTGCTCTATCCAGTTCTGGAATTCCTAGTTCAAGAGAGATGGGGAACTACTGGAGCAGGTCCACTGTATGGATCCAAACAAGAGGGGACCTGGAGCATCTCTCTTAGGAGTAAAGGCTGGGAGCTGGACCTGTTTACCCTGGTTTTCACCCTGCCCTGGTAGCCATGTGAAAGACATCATAAAAGTTTTGCTACCTGCTTTCTGTGTTGAGAAATTTAAGTGCTCCCTTTTGCATTCGTACAGAGCCCAAGTGCTCCGTGGAAACCTCCAGCCACAGCTCCCCCAGAGAAGGTGTCAAGAAGGATTTCTCTTGCTGGATCTCACCTTGCCCTGGTGCCTATGTGCAGGACACCACAAAAGTCTGGCTACCTGTTTTCTGTGTTGAAAAATTTAAGAGCTCATTTTCGCACTCGTACAGAGCCCAAATGCTCCACTGAAATATCCAGCCACAGCTCCGCCACATAAGGTGCCACGGAAGAATTCTCTTGCTGTTTCTTACCCTGCCCTCCTAGCCATCGAAAGGCACACCGCAAAAGTTCTGCTACCAGCTCTCTGTACTGAGAAGACTGGCCACTCACCTTTGCACTCATGCAGAACCCCAAAACACGTTGGCAAAGTGCAGCAGTGCTCTCCTGGAGAAGGTGCCACGAAGGAATTCTCTTGCTGCTTCTTGCCCTGCCCTGGCAGCCATGTGAGGCACAGCACAAAAGTTCTGCTCCCTGCTTTCAGTGGTCAGAAAATTGACCCAACACTTCTGCACTCATGCAGAGCCAAAAAAGTATGTCTTGGGCAAGTGCAGCACTGCTCCCCTGGAGAAGGTATTTAGTGGCTTTATTACTTTTGCTACAGAAAGGAGGCGATACAGCTGGTCCGGAGAAAGGAGAAAGCCGACAGCTTAAAACAGGCAGGGGAAGGCAGGGCGGTTAGGACTGCCTTTATGGAGTTCGGCGCTGTTCGCGTAGGCACATACACCTTTCGGCGCGTCAGTGAGTGTAGGGAGTAGGGTTATGACACTGGCTGCATGTGCACAAACTCGTGCGCTCCGTTATCTATGGGTTGCTTTTATGGCGTGTAGAAACTAGGTTGCAAAATTGAGCCTTGGAGTCCAGAACGAGGCAGCACTGTATTTGCGGGAATCCAAGTAGTGTCTTCTCTCCCCAGAGCCACACCTCACTTGTCCCCCTTCAAACCTTGCAGCCGGTCACTTGGTTCACATGTTATCAGAGAATACCAAACAGGTGCAAGAACATGCTGGTACCTACTCCCTGTGAGAGCTTGTTCAGCACTGCTGTCTTTCTCAGCTGCTGGTCAGCCAAGACGACTGCCTCTGTGTGTGACAGCTGGCATTCCAGCGGTGACCTCTGCACGCTGCACAGACAAAAATAGGTGTGAAAGTTCACTGAGAAAGATCTATGGACATCTTTAATGACTGTGAGCTAGAGAAAAGAAAATTTCACATTCAGAATTCCAGGCTTCCCTTGAATATGGAAGGGCTTTGCAACATTGCCATGTAACCTCTGTATTTCACCCCGAGAGAAACAATTCTTACTAGGAGCGTTCATGTCTTTGTCACATAAATGCCAAGGTAAAAACCCTAAAAGGTTCAGTAACACCAGAAGCGCCCCACAACCTTACCCATTTTGTTGGGCAGTTCTTTTCTATCGTGGCCAGGTTTTCCACAATGCAAGCAAATGTTTGATGGTGGAGGTGGATCCCAGGGGTCTTTCATGTAACTAGAAGTTTTTTGAAAAAGAAAAAAAAAAGGAAAACGTATGCATGTATCTTTCCTCTTAAAACAAACATCTCTACAATGTTCCCATAACCTTCAAAGAACATACCTGACACTCACTTGACTGGGTTGTATTCACAGCAAGACTGTACCATCATAGCCTGTACCTTATCCCCTTTGGTAGCATTGTCTTCAGCCAGGTTGTCAGTCTGTTTAACAGGTAATGGTTATTTGACACTCACGTTAGGCTACAAATATGCTCTCTTTGTACCTTACATAAAGACTTGTTTAACCAATCCAATTTTCTTCCAAGTGGACTGAAGCTATGTTTAGAAAAAAGCCCACCAGCCAGCATTTTGAAGCTGAACTTTAAGCTCCAGACTGGTTGAAGAAGCTAGCCACGGTACATTTAACTGAGATGCATGCAAGTAGCATTATTTATGTTTTGCAGCATTAAAAGGACACACAGCTTAAGAGTTGTTGCAGATGCTTTTGCTTGCTGAAATTCAGCTTCAGACCCAGAAGCACTAAAAGGAAATCAGCTTTTGATAATCCCTTAGCAAGGGATTTAAGAATTTTCTGTTGGTACTGGATTTTCTGTTGGTTTTTGTCTGCCCACAAGCTCTGCTTCTGGCCAGGAAAAGGACTCCTTAACAGCAGCTATTGCCAAGTGCAATGGAACTGCAGGCCTAACACGTACTCAGAAGCTACTCTTTGTTGATCTTAAATGATTCCAAAACCATCCTCAGCACTCCTTTTCAAAACAATCACCCTTTGACACCCAAAAGGAAACCTTTGGATTCAACATGTCCCCAGGGAGGGCTCGACACAAAACCTCTGCCCAGACCTGCTGCCCTGTGATGCCTGCCAGCAGAGCTGGTGACGCGAGTGCTCCTTCCCTGTCTCTGCTGAGGATACTAGGGTTAGCAAAGCCCTCCTGTTTGTCTTGTTGACAGGCGTGCTCAGCCTGAAAGGCGGTGAGGGAGCGCTAACAGGCAGCCCTGCCAGCCAGCCTGAAGGGCAGGGGGGATGTGAAAAGCAGCTTGGGGCCGCCTGAGAACTAGCACAGGCATCGAGGGAGGGAACGCGCGGGAGCAGGGTGTTCTCTCGCTTTCACTCGCTGGGAATGTGCAATCCATTCCTTCCCCCGGAATCTCTCATCTCTAAGTGAGAGACAGTCAACGTTTTAACTAATGTTTTACAAAATGCCTCTTTGTAAATACCTACACATACATACACATACACGTTCTGTTAAAGTAGCAAAGAGTATGTTTCCCAGAAAAGAAGTACCTGAATTTTGAGAAATTTTGAAGACTCTTTGATGGCCATCTGAATTGTGGACCGCATCATCTGATTTGTGGACCGCATCTTAAACTCTATTTAAGGAAAAGGAGGTATGGGAATGATACCACTATGGAAATAGACAGTTAGGCATTTCACAGGAGTCAGAAAATGGTGCGTCAGCCACAGCTGGTGACTACCAGCTCCAATATTTTGAAGATTAGGAAACTATTTCAAAAACTTGTTGACAAGTCTTTCCTAGAAGTGTAATGCTCTTTCTAAGAAATCATTCGCGCAGTGCATTGCAAGAGTTGAAAAGCCCCTCATTCTTCTTCCTTGCAAAAAAAAAGAAAAAAACTGTTTACAGTTCCCTTCCTCTTCATTGTACTCCTCATTGTCATCTTCACCACTGTAGATGGCAGTGGTGAAGACGTTAATCAGTGCAGAGCGTGTTGGTCTTAAAATATTCTCTTGAATTCTGCATGATTGTTTATGATGGGCTGGATGCAGAATCCCTTCCTGGAGACCCCGTTGCAATGGGGCATCTACAGCAAAGAACATTCTATTTATTTTGTTAGGAGGGAACAAAAACATGAAATCCAGGTTCAGACCAGCAGGCACAGTTTTTAAATCATTATCAGGCTGAAGGAACACTTAAATGGACAGATTATGCCTTTTAGGAAAACTTGTCCGTGGTGGCTGGCAAAAACACTTCTTCCAGCTACAGAAAATCTGAAAAAAAGATGGACATGACCTCCTCTGAACGGACAGGGGAGGCACTGCTGATTAAAGCCTTTAGATAGCATAGAAAGCATGAATAACCCCTGATTTCTCATTTTTATAAAAAAAGGAGTAATCTAAGGAGGTCTATAAAAAAGAAAGAAATGTTGTGGTTTATCTGTTTTTAAGCTTTTTGTGAGCTTTCCCAATCTTAATGGCTGTCCATTGCACGTTTAGTTAGAGCTCACAAAACAGAAGCCACTCTGTGTAGCTGTACCCTCAGCCCTCTGCACTACTGGCTTCTGCAGAAGCAGCAAAGGTACAAAGAAAAAAACCAAAACTCCATTGGTGAGGGGTGTGTGTATTTACTTGACACAACATTATTATTGTCCAAGGAATTGCATTTTAAAGACTGATCTCCAGTTTTTGAAAATCACAGGCCGTCTTTACACTGCAGAACAGTGAAAATGTCACAGAGGTACCTTGGTGCCAAGAACCCAGCTCAGCAGAGTTGTGGGCTTCTCCTCTGCCTCATTTAACCTGCTACCTCACAGACCTTGGGCTGGCCAAGTTCCATGGATCCCAGTGATGATCCCAGATTGACCGAAGCCAGATCAGGAGCTTCTACCCTTTAGGTCTTAGGGTTGAATCATAGGGTTAGATCTTAAGCTTAGGTCTTTAGGTTAAGACTTATGGTTATGTCTCAAGGTTAAGTCTTAGAGATAAATCTTAGAGACACGCTGAAACTCGCCAGTACACTCTATTTATTGAGAACTAACATTAGAAAGACACGGCAAAACCACAAGTTAATAATACCTACTAATGGTGGAGGAGAGGTCTGTCTTGAAGAAGCCTTGAAAACATGACCGTTCAAACCATGCTGATGCAGCTGATACAGAACTGAACTGTACGAATACATCGATGACAGCGACAATGCTGTAGTCAGGCTTACATTTGAGTATCTGCAATTGTAATCAGATTCTCTGTCCTCCATAAATCTGAGGAATACAGCAGTAATACCTGGAGCACAGAGAGCAGCTTAGGGTGAAATCAAACTTAAAAAGGTAACTACTAACATTTGGGAAAGTGCTCAACTGCTTTCTGAGCTTCAGGTTTGGAAAAGATCAACTGTTCCTTCACCGTCCTGGCACAAAAGGCAATACGCTTTAGGATGTTGTTCTTTTTCTCTTGCCCGACATAGACATTGTCTTTAGGAATCTAATAGGAAGCACTTAAGAATGAAACTTCTTGTTTGCACGGTTTGCCAGCTGGCCACTCTCAGTCTTTCCTCTGGAGACAGTATGCAGCCCACACACACACCCCCCTTTGGGGTGTAAGAATACCCTGCCCCCCTCCCCCAAACAAAGGAAGCAGGCAAACACGGAGACTCGGACTGCTGGCAGATGGGAACAAATCACCAGTTCACACTGCAATGTGTCTCTCCGTTTACTCTAAAAGCAATACAAGCAAAAGCATACAATAAGGGATCTCTCTGCATAGAAGAAACAGGATGGAGAACTTGACTCTCAGAAAAACCAAGCCCAAGAACAAACCCAATTCAAACATCTGAACAGTTACCACTGTTGCAGCTTGAATGCCACGTCCCAGCGGGCTGAAAAATCTAAGTCTGCTTTGGGACAGATACCTTCAAATCTGCCCTGCCACAACAAAAGTTAACAGCAGCTTTAACAAGAAAGATACAACCGGAATGCCTCCGTAAACTAACAGCCACAAAGAAGGTGAACACACTGAAACCCCTCCCAAAGAACACAACGCGTTATGGCTACTTACCCAAGGTCTGTTTGGCCGGTAGCTTTAACTCCTCTAACAGGGACTCCCCTAACAGTTACCGATGAGTTCCCCGGAATCAGGGCATTATCATCTGTGTATTCTGGAAACAACATCAATACAGAGAAAGCAGCAGTCAGTTTGTAAGAGTGATATTAACATGTCGTGACGTAGCCCTTCAGGGAATCCCTTTACAGATAGAAAAGCAAAATTTTACACACAGCGTCATGCTTTCATCATCTCATGGTACCTTTCCAGAAATCTTCAGGTCTGATAGTCAAACACAAGCAGCAAAATCTTTCCCATTTTTTTGGAATCGTTTCAATGCCAACAGCAAAATGGTCTCTAAAGTCACTAAAGCAGTGTCTGCTAAAGCATGAGGTTCTTTCCTGATCTAACTTCCATTGCTTTTGCTCCTGTTAGCTTACAAAACCCTAGAACATGTCTCTAGAATAGCGAGCACGGAAGAGGACACCCCCACCCTGCCTCCCACCTTTTCAAACACATCCCAACCATCCATTTTGCCTTCCCACCATCTTCAAAAAGAGTCCACCATCTCTTTTTTTTTCCCTTCAGTGATGTTTAAAATCCTGTTTACTTTCAGCTTCTATTAGCATTGCTTCTATTAGGAGATTTCTGTGATCACGCGGCCTGGAAAAATCTGAACAAGTTGGCCATCTTCACTCGAGGTTCACTGAAGGGTCTTTCCAAGATCATGTCAACATTTAGTCAGGACTCCTGCACCAAGTTATAAAACCCACGACCGTATCTCCACAGGGAAGATCTCCAAGAACCCCCTTTAGGCAGAACATCCTGGCCGAGTTCTTTCCTTCATCTTCTGAAGGTGACTTTAGGCACGCAGATGCTGTTCAACAAAAACGGAAATTCACCGTTACGTGTAAAACCCCAAAATCTGGCATACACGTGTATGACACTAAAATGTATTCCTTAGCTTTGCTCTGACAACCACTGGGGGATTTTTGCATCTCCACAGGGAAGACACCCTTACAGAAGTTCCAGTAAGTATCTGTGTCACAACCTGTACATCTGCCTCTACCTGCATGTCTATCTCTACCGCCGTATGACACGCGACCCCGTAACACCCCCAAGACCCCTAACACCGTGCTGTTAAGTCTCCTCACAGATACTCTCCTGGACATACTTTACCTATCTGTAGGTAAACAGCGTGTTTAGGTCCAACCACTGGAAAGGCTGGGGCCAAAGTTACAGTTACCGCAGCAGGCATGTCATTCTGTTTAAGTTTTAATACAACAAACAGGAAGAGGGAAAAAACCTATGAGTACACATTGTAAAGAAAAGACTGTTGAGAGAATGTCACAGAACCACAGGAAAAAAGGAAAAAAATAAAACAAAACACCCGATAAAATTTGAATGTTTAAGGAATGGAAACGGTTTCCCAGTCTTTTTATTTCTGTCATATCCCAAAGTCTTTAATCACATGCAAGCTTTGCCAGACGGTAGATTACCAAACTGAAACAGCACGCTAAGTAATACGAAACCATTACCGTCTCTGAGAATCAAGCACCATTTCTGAGATTCAAAAGAACTTAGGGCTTCTCGAAGAACATTTTTAGGTGTATTCACCATAAGTGATCTGCCATAAAACTTCAGTATTGCCCTGACACTGTCTAACACGCAGTACCAGGACAAAAATGCACCGTTTGAAAGAAACGAAGAAATGATGCCCAACAACATCTGAATGAAAATGTCTTTGGTGTAGCAAAGAAGCTGTATTGGCAAGAAATGCCAAGTATACTTTAGACAGAACGCTCGTCTACAAGATGGCTTTCCAGGGTCTGCATAGATTCTCACTCACAGATACACTCTTGATCCCAAACGTTGCTGCTGAGCAGTTTCTGCAACAGCCAAGCACCACTTTTCCAATGCGGTGGAGTAAAAGTAGCTGAAGACAAATTTCAGTCACCAAACCCACTTTTTTCCCCTTCAAATTAGCCATCCACTCCTTTTCTATCACGTTCAGCCTTTTCTGCCGGCTTTCAAAGAAATCTGGCAGGTTTGTGATTACAAGGCATTGTCCCACATTTCCTTATCGTTTTACCTAGAAGGGTCCCAGAAACCAAACCTCTTCCACGCGCGGTGTCGCACATCGACCCCGTACGCTGCTGTGCCTGGCTGCGCACACAGCCCTGACGCCAGCTGCCAGCGCACAACCACGGAAGAGCAGCTCTGAGGCCCCAGCACAAGTCACCGCTGCCGGCCGCGGCCCAACCGCCTCACTGGCCACCTGCGCCACCGCCAGCCGGCCGGTCCCCGCATCCCGCGCCCACCACCCCCACGCACCTTCCATGGTCTGGGCGCTGGTGACCTGCAGGTCGCAGTGAGTCGCCTTCAGCCTCTCGTGGCCCATGATCTGGCGCCTGAGGTCCTGTCACCGCCAGGCTTTCAATACCTGCTCTCCCCTCCTGTCACCCCCCAGGCTGTCCCCAACAGCTGTCCTCTCCTGTACCCCCCAGGCCTGTCCCCACCTACTGTCCCCTCCTGTCACCCTCCAGGCTGCCATTGCCTGCTGTCCCCTCCTGTCACCCCCGGGCTGTCACTACCTGGTGACATAAGCTACATAAGTTAAAAAAGAAAATAAGAAAAAAAAAACCCAAAACGAAAACCTGCTTTGGTGAACACCAAAACACCCGTGACTTTCTCAGACTCTTCACTACCCCACATGTGAGTCAAGGGACAGGGTCTCCTAAAGGCTCTTTTGCGGGCACTTCCTGAAGACACCCCCATCCCCCACCCCCCACCCCACCCTGCTTTTCTACAAGTGCACAAAGAGGTTAAGAAGAGTTTCATGTCTAAGTTAACGGAGGCAGTTTCTGAAATTAGCTTAGGTGAAAAAAACAAGGTGGTGTATTCATGGATTTTCTCCTCTGCAAAGCCATGAAGAAAACATGAAACGCACTCCCCAAAGGCAAAGGAGCAAACTGAGGGAGAGCAGCTCATTGGCACCTTTCAGAGCTTCAACAGTCTGGAGAAACGGGAAAAAAACCATACAAAGATAAAGAGCAGCCAAGATGCACTTTTATAAAATGCACATTGGGGCCTGTTCCAGATCTCAGAATGACTTTCAATATTGCTTTGCTTGACTATTAGACCAAGGCCTAAAGTGGCGTGATAGCTTCTGCTTGCCGGGGCATGGTAAGATCACTCAAACGAGCGACAAGGTAACAAGTAAACACCAAAGGCAATAGCGGAGCTTACCGTTTCCCTCCACTGGCGACCAGCTGTGCAGTAAACCAGCTTAACCAGCCTCCCTAAGGACGGCTCTGAAGTCGCTGAAAAGGAAAAAAAAAGAAGGTAAGTCCTTAGCCTGGAATGTAAAGGCACCATCTTGGCTCCCAGGCAGGTGGCACTGATGGCCCAGCAGGGTCATGTCCCCACGTTCCAGGAAAGATAAAAAAAGTGCAGGACATGTTTGTGGGGTGGGTTTGATGCATCCTTTCCGTTTGCTGAAAGCCTGAGGAAGGATGTATTCCACGGTAGGACCGGTGGCACTTTAGACCTGAGGTTAAAAAAGTGCTGCACTTCAGTGACTCTCCCCAAGCTGCTTTCACCACCAAAGAGAAAAAGATTTGCTCTCTCCAGTATGGTGGGAATGATACCATAAAGTCGGTCAGGGAGAAAAACCCTCTAAGACTTGCTTGCAAGTTTCAGAAGGCCGGCATTCTTTATGGCAGTGCTGGGAGCACGGGGGAATGTTTCCTCTGAGCGTGCTCACCCAGTTCCTCGAGGGTACGCACTATGGACAGCAGAGCACTTGCACACTCATAGCGCATTACACATGCATTTTCAGTCAGGCACGGGATGGGTTACAAGTTGCTTGCTTTAATGCAAACGAGCACACACCCTCAGACAGCACTGCTGAGGTTTTTTACTAGCTCCCCGTGCTCCCCAAGCGGGGCCTTGCCCTCTCTCGGGGGGCTATCTGAGTCAGAGGTCACGATCTCCCCCCACAACAATTACCTTTCTCCGAATTCCAACCAACATTCTGCGGATCGCAGCACTCTATCGGCTTGTCTCCTCCTGCGACCACAACGTCCTCACCCAGAGGCTCTTTCTGCATCACCAAAGAGAACGCAGATCTTTTCCCCACCCATTCTTTCTTCCCCATCCCTCCCAAGGCTGACTCCCTGGATGAGAGGTCCCTTAATTCGTCACTTCTAACAGCTTTAGAGAGTCAGCTTGGCCTAACCTTTGTGCGCAGGTGTGTTTAACGTAGAGCTACACACCAAATCAGAGCGTGGCAACTGGGGAGCTCAGACATCTTGTCCCTTTGCCGAGCCAGCAGCTTCCCCTTAGCAGAATCCCTGGACATAAATGTATATACGGTGGCATCAAACGTCCCGCCAGACACCACATCCGTCCCCAAAATCCTTCCCCCCAAACAACCCTGAAACACTTCCCTTGACACCCTCCTGCATCCTGGCTGTTCCTGAAATCATCCCCCACCTCCACCTCCCCGCCCTGTTCCCCCAGACCCTGGTGCAGCCCTCCCCCACCCTCGGTCCGTCCCTAAAATCCTTCCCCCAGCTCCCCGGTCCTTCCCTAAAGGCCTTCATCAAACCTCCCGTCCGTCCCTAGAACCCTTCCCCCAGGCTCCCCACTCTGTTCTCTAAATAACACACACACCCTCCACCCCCCCCCACCCCCACCCCCCCACCCCCATACCCAGGTTTACCAATACACACACACCCGCCTCCTCAAACCTCCCCCACCCCCCATACACCCACTCCCACAAACACACATCCTTGCCCCACCCCCCACCCCCACACACCCCGCTCCACCCCTAAACACCTTCATCGATTCCCACCCGTCCCTCCCTAAACCCCTTCCCCCCGCCCCCTCCCCTGCTCCCGTCCCTCTGTCCCTGGCATGGCCCAACTGCCCAGCACCACCAGACCACTCTGGCCCAAACACCATAAGGCAATGGTTCCCACCTGACAATAGCAAGTCGAGGAACATTTTTTTTTTTCCTAAATAGAGAGAGTTTTACTTCGTACGCTGCCGACTACGCCGAATTATGTTTTGCTGGCTGACTGGATACACAGCAAAGCTGAACTCCACACCAAATATAATCAAATCTATCAAGTATATCAAATAATGGAATATATCAAATGCAGTTTCTTATATTGCAATAAAAGCAAATAGCATGCAATATGATAAAAGGAACCAGTGGCAGTTACTGTGAGCGATATGATAAAAGAGCAATAGGAGCGAAGCATCCATTTGTTATCCCAAAGTGTTAACGTGACTAAGGAAAGGAGACATCACCAATTCCCACCCCAACAACACCCAGGCCCACCCTTCGGCTGGGAGCCCCCTTGCAGCCAGTGCCAGGAGTCTCTCGGGAACTGGGAAATTCCCCTGGAGAAGGTACCAGGAAGGAATTCTCTCGCTGCTTCCCACCGTGCATGGTAGCCATGTGAGGCACAGCACAAGAGTTCTGCTCCCTGCTTTCTCTGGTGAGAAAATCGACACAGCACTTTTGAACTCATACAGAACCAAAAAACATGGCCTGGGAAAGTGCAGGGCTGCTCCCCTGGAGAGGGTTCCAGAAGGAATTTTATTGCTACCTCTCACCATTTCCTTGCAGCCACGTTAGGCACAGTAGAGAAGTTGTGCACCCTGGTCTCTGTGGGGAGAAGCTGGACACCTTTACAGTGGCAATAATGCACAGCCCAAAAAACTCACCTTGACAAAGTGCAGGGCTGCTCCCCTGGAGAAGGTGGCAGGAAGGAATTCTCTGGCTGCTTCTCACCCTGCCCTGGCAGCCATGTCAGGCACAGCACAAATGTTCTGCTCCCTGCTTTCCGTGGTGAGCAAAATTAATCCTTCAGCGTTGCAGTCGTTAAGAGCCCAAAAAAGTCACTTTGGGAAAGTACAGCACTCCTCCCATAAAGAAGGTACCAGGAAAAAATTCTCTTGTTGTTCTCACCCTGCCCTGGAAGCCATGTGAGGAAGAGCACCAAACTTCTTCTCCCTGCTTTCTGTGCTGAGAACATTGACACAAACCTTGTGCACTCATGCAGAGCTAAAAGAAAAAGTGTATCTTAAGAAAGTGCAGCAGTGCTCCCCTGGAGAAGGTTCCAGAAACGAATTCTCTTGCTGCTTCTCACCCTGCCCTGGCACCCATGTGAGGCACAGCACAAAAGTGCTGCTTCCTGCTTCCTGTGGTGAGAAAATTGACCAAAACCTTGTGCACTCATGCTGAACCAGAGCTCACTTTGTGAAAGTGCAGCACTATTCCCCTGCAGAAGGTGCCAGGCAGGAATTCTCTTGCTGTTTCTCACTCTGTCCTTGCAGCCATGTGAGGCACAGCACAAATGTTCTGCTCCCTAGTAGCTGTGTTCTGAAAATTAACCCCTCACATTTGCAATCGCATAGAGCCAAAAAACCCCTCACCTTGACAAGTGCAGCACTGCTCCCCTGGAGAAGGTTCCAGGAAGAAACTCACTTGCTGTTTCTCACCATGCCCTGGCCGCCATGTGAGGCACAGCACAAAAGTGCTGCTCCCTGCTTTCTAAAGTTGGCAAAATTGACCGTTTATAGTTCTACTCATGTAGAGACAGGACTTTCTTATTCAAAAGCAAAACCCAAAAAGCCACGTAGCCGTGGGAAACCCTTTATCCTTCCGTGTGGCTGGTGACTTCCCATGGCTCTTCCGCAAGGCAGGAGAAACAACCATGAATTTGGAAGCCCACGTAAATTCAAGTACACTTAGTCCTCTGACAGTCACTGCTTATGGGCCAGCAGTCCTCTCACCCCTCCACAGATCTGCCTCTTAGTCCTCTAGCAGTCATCCTCCATGGAGGGACCACAAGTCCTCCATACCTACCTACCAACTCACCAGAAATGAGTCAGACCACGCCAGAAGTGACACTGCCTGACCTGCAGGAGATAGATTAGGCCTGTAACGATGGTTTCAAGACAGAAAAAAACACCACCATCCACCAGCACAGCAGAAAAACAACCAGAAGAAACATCATACACAAACCAAAGGCCCCCATGCAAACCCCACAAAGGCAAAATAGCTGAAAAAAGGCACTCTCCACAAAAAAAAAACAACCACACAGAACACATGATAAAAATGCCATAACCCCAGGAACACAGGGCCAACAAACACAGGTTCTGTCCATAACAATAACACACTTTGACACTAACTCGCCTGACCTCTGGCATACCATAACCTTGTTGCCCCCAAACCACAGCACATTGTAGCCCTAAGGCAACACAAAATGGAACGCAAAGTCCCTGAAGATCTCCGCCAGGGCAAAAGCAAAGCACAGAGCCACACGGGAGGGTGGGCTTGGAAGGGACCCGTGGAGGTCCTCTGGGCCAAGCCCTCTGCTCCAGCACGCTCACCTAGAGCAGGTCGCAGAGAACTGTGTGCCCTTGGCCTTTGAAGATCTCCAAGGACAGAGACGCCACAACCTCCTGGGACAACCTCTGCCAGCATTTGACCGCTCTGAGGGGGAAAATTTGCCATTTCTATCTCTCATTTCACTGTACCACATTCCAGAACAGCCATGACATTACAAGCTCAGGCTTGAAAGCCAGTGCTGTGGCTGGCCTGAAATTCTGTCCCCCTTTTTTTCATCCACTAGTAGCTAAAGGAGGACAAAGAAGGATTTCTTTCAAAGGAAAACTTCTTTTTTCCTCTGTCCTACTTCTCTGCCAGTGATCTGGATTCTGAGTGCTGCGCCACTGTCCTAATGGCTGGGAGAGGGATACTTCTCGTAGGACAGGGAGGAGGTGACAGTGGAGATCATCAGGCTGGGGAAGCTGAAGGAAAACGCAAGCAACTGGAGTTGCCTGGAGCAAGACTGGCCAGCTTCAGAGCTAGGTCACCTCGTGTCCTCAGCTCCCATGCAGGAGCTGAACCACACACATGAACTGCAAAGCAGTGTGGCCCATTGAAAAAAACCTGCTTTTGGCTCGGGATCGCCCAGGGGCATTTAACTGCAATTCCACCCTTGTCAGCAGGAAGGAAACATGCCCTGCAAGCACACACTGAGGCATGACACCTTGCCCGGGGCTAAAGGGTACCTCAGGAGACCTGCATGGGACCCCCCAGCACCTGGATTGCTGGCTGGAGGATGGGTAGGTCAAAGGACCCTGATGGGAGCCCTGCAGGCTCCATACATTGGACCAACGGGCACCTTCCCTTGTCACACAGAGCATCCTCTCGGATGCTCTGCACAGTTTCTGGTAGATCTCTGGAGAAGAGCTTCTCCGCAGCCCTCTCCCGTGGGCTTGCTCACCCCCGGAGCCCTTCCCAAGCACAGCCCCATCAGGTGGATGCAGCCGGCGATGCAGGGAAGAACAAGCAGCAGGCACCACAGTCAGCACTGCGGGAAAGCTGGGACCCCAGACACCCACCCAGGCTCCCCAATCCCAGCCTGGCCCACAAGAGTGCCTTTATCTCCCTTTCCCAGAAGTGCTGAATTCCCCTTCCAGCATTAGCCACTGGACCCACGCTGCTTCTTGCTGCGGTGTACAACAGCCAACAGAGAACTTGCTACATGTCTCTGATTTCCTGCATTTTTCCTGAAAAGGGCGGGTGTGTAACTCTCTGAATGGCTTCTATTTGAAGCAAGGCATTGCTTAGGGTCAACAGTGAAACGAGACACGGGCCATCAAAAGCCGACTACGGGTCCCTTCTTTGCCATGGTCATGGCCTACCCCACAGACTCGCCCCTGGCCGTGTTGGCCACCGGCTGGGTGAAGGTCATGGCTAACAGGGCAGGGGCTCCTGGGTGCTGCTCATCCAGCCCTGATTGCCAAGGGTGAAGCCTTAGCACCCAGGTGGGATAAAGCCTTCCCAAGCAAGGGTGGTGCTCCAGGGGCACCACAATTCCTGCCGAAGCTCACCACACATTTCATTTCCCTGTGGCGCCTGGCAGGACACGAGCGGCTCTTGACTGCTGCTAGTCCCCCCGCCTTTTGGTAAAAATGGGAGTTTTTCCTCCCGGTGGGCCTGCTCCAATTCCAGCGCCTTGGGGCCTGAGGCCTAGCACGGCCTGGTTGCCAGAGGCCTTCCAACCGCTAGGCCGGCCTCCACCAAGAGGAGCCTGCCTCTAGCCACAATGGCCATCTCTAGGAAAAACAGCTTCTTTTATTGAGCAGGACCCTGTCAAAAAGCCAGGTCAAAGCGTTGGCCACAGGCGCAGGGAGGTGGTCCTTGCCCCCTGCCCTGTCCTGCTCGGGGCTCCCCCGGGCAAGGCAGGGCCGGCCATACTGGAGAGGGCCCCAGCCCCGCCCCCCCAGGCTCCGCCCACTTTCCGTTGGGCTCAGACCGTTGGTCACGGGGAGCCCACAGCCACCACAGGCAGCAGGGCAGAGCTGTGCTGGCACGCAGCGGCGCTGGCAGGAGGAAGCCTCTGGCCCAGGAGCGCTGCCACAGCACCAGCACCCCGCTCCCCAGCCTCCCCGTCGCCGGCTGGGCCCCCTCCTCGGTGCACGGCCAGGGCCCTCCTCTCCCGGGCAGGATGGGCCAGGCCTGCTGCTGCTGCAGCTCCAGGTGGGCTCCCCCCGGGCTCGGGGACACGCGGGCACAGCTGGGCCACGCAGCACTGACGTTGCTCATGCCCGCCACGCTCTGCTCTGCAGGGAGGCTCTCAGCGACGCCGAGCCGGTGCTGAGCGCAGACGTGCGGCTGACCCGGGGCCGCAAGAGGAGCGAGAGGCGCCTGCTCCTCCTCCACAAGGAACTGGTGGTTGCCAAGTTGCGGTAAGACCCTCAGAGCCCAGATCCTTCCCCCCAACCCCGGCCCAGGGACACCCTGGCACCAGCCCCAGGCCCCGGCCCCTCGGTGCTGGAGGCACCCATGTCCGTCCCAAGGGCAGGTGGGGGACAGGGCTCTGCGCGTGGGGACCCAGCCCAAGGAGCCCCCCTCCAGCTCAGTGCCCGCCTCTGCTCTCTGCAGACATGGCACCAGCCTGCGCCCACAGCTCTGCCTGGCCCTGGACCAGCTGTGGGTGCTCAGCAGCGGGAAGGAGGCTGCGGGGCAGGATGGACAGGAGGAGGAGGAGCAAGGCACCGATGAGGACAGCACCTCTGTCATCCTCGCCTGGCCCACCGGCTCCTGCATTGCCACTTTTGGGTGAGTCGTGGTCGGGCAGGAGAGCTTCCCAGCCGTGCCCACGCCATCCCGTGAATACTGGCCTCTGCCTTGCGTGCAGAGCCTGGGCAGGGAGCAGGCAGCTCGGTGGCAGGGAGGGAGGGATGGGGGATGTTTCCCCATCCTGCATCCCCTGGTCACCTTTTGGTCCCCAGAAGGGAAGGGCAAATACAGCTGCTCGGGCAGGACAGAGCGACCCAGGGCTTGGACAGCGCCTCTGTCCTGCCCCACGGGGCAGGGCTGTGCAGGCACCCACCTTTGCCCAGGGCTGGGGGCAGCAGGGCCTGACGCTGTCTCCCCTCTCTTTCTGCAGCTCCCAGGCACTGAAGGAGCTGTGGGTGGCCACGCTGCTGGGGTAAGCCGGGGGGGTGCTCCAGGAGAAGCTGGGCCCACGGGGGAACACAGCCCCCAGCTGGGGAAGGTGCCCCTGGGGCTGCAGGCAGCTCTCGGGCGCAGCTGCCTGACGAGAGACAAGAGACGGCTTGGGGCTCACCCAGCTCTCTCCCTCTCCCTTCCCGGTGCACAGGACACCAGAAAGACGCACGGGAGCCCGCGTCACCCGTCTCGCATCCATCAAGCTCCTGGAGAAGGAGCTGAGCCGCCGCCACGCCGTGAGTGTCTCTCTGCTCTGGGCCCTGTCCCCAAGCACTGCTCCTGCAGCCGAGCAGCAGACCCATGGCTGCTCACCTTCTTCCCCTCCTTCTCTCCCGCCCAGTGGAGGACAGTGCGCGCCAGGAGCCTGGAGAGGCTGATGGAGGCACAGGCAGAGGTGAGAATGGCTGCCTTTCACCCATCTCTGGCTGTGCTGGGATGTGCAGCGAGTGGGGTGACCATGTGCAGGAGGGCGGGGGTTCCCACAGTACCGCTCCGCAGCAGAGGGGGTTGGGGAGACACCAGGAACGCTGGTACGTACTGGCTGGCTGGCGGAGCTGGGACGAAACCTGCCGCACGGGGCAGAGAGCCTGGGAGGGCAGAGGGTCCCAGCTCTGCCATGCTCAGGCTGCTGGCTCCGGGGGGCAGCTCGCCGCTGGCCCTTTCTGCTGCGGGGCTGCTGTCCAAGCGCAGCCTCATTCTTGGTTCTTGCAGGCTCATCCCAAGCAAGGGCCTGCGACGGCCCCATCTGCAAACGCAGGGGGACTTTGCCACGAGCCAGGTGAGTTTGGGAAAGAAAGGCAACCTCCTGCAATGGATTGAACTGTGCTCACTTGTCCCCTGAGTGTCGCCATGCAGGTTGGGCACCGCACGGGAGGACAACACCTGGTCTAGCAAGGACACCAGCTGGAGAGCGGCCGCTGCATGAGCTTCTGCAGGACACAGAGCCTCTGCGGCTGCCCACAGCTTGCAGGAGGGCAGGGCAAGGGCTGGGACACGCTGTCCTGGTGGCACACCAGCTCTCGGCAGCCTCCAAGCCACAGCTGCTGAGCCAAAGCCACGGTTCCAGCTGCTGGCTCCCTGCCTGTCCTGCCGCACTACACAGCATCGCGCTGTGGGCAGGACAGAGCAGGGCAGGGCAGGCTCTGGGACCGCTGGCCTGGGGTTCTCCATTGATGGCGTCTTACTCTGTTTTCCTTTGCAGCAGGAGGGAGCAGCAGCAGCAGCAGGAGGAGGATGGGGCTGCCCTGGCCCTTTGCTCTACGGCGCGCCCCGGCCGCTGCCCAGGCACCAGGGCAGGCGGGCTCCGGCTGCAGCAGGGCGCTCTTTGGGCAGCCCCTGGCAGCCCTCTGTGGGGAGGACAACACACTGCCCCGGCCCATCCAGGTAAGCCAGCCTGCACACGGGGTCCCCAGCCCCCCACTCAGTCCACAGGCAGTGTCCCCTGGCTCCAGGTACTGGGGAATTGGGCTCTCTGCCCATGGCTCACGCTTCTCTGCTCCCAGCCCCTTTGCAGGGGGACAGAGCCCAGTCTGGGGAAGAGCTCTGGCCACGGCCACCGCTGCTACAGGGCAGCTCCTCAGCCAAGCCACTGTCCTGCATCTCTTGCAGGAGCTGCTGGCTGTCCTGCACCAGGAAGGACCGACGACGGAGGGGATATTCCGCAGAGCTGCCAGCGGCACGGAACTTCGGCAGCTACGCGAGGCCCTGGACCGCGGCACGGAAGTCGATGTGGGAAGCCAGCCTGCACTGCTGCTGGCCGTCATCTTGAAGGTGAGCGCTTCTGAGCTGCAGCTGGAGGAGCTCCTGGCTGGCCTGCAGCGTTCAAAGGCTCACCTGCAGCCCTTGGCATTGCAGGAATTCCTGCGAAGCATCCCCACCAAGCTCCTCGTCATCGACCTCTACGAGGACTGGATGGCAGCCATGGAGAGGGCCAGCAAGCAGGCCAAGGTGGAGGAGCTGAAAGCGTAAGTGTGGGCAGCAGCCTGCCTGGTGAGCAGGGACCGGGAGAGTTCTGGGACCTGCCTGCAAAGCATGGGTTCCTCAGAAAGCTGTCTTTTCGGGCAGCTGCAAAGCTGTGCAACACGGCTGCTGGCTCCCACCCGCCTGGGGCCAGCTGCAGGGACGGCTGTGGGCACCCTCTGCTTCATCAGCCTTGTCTTCCTCTTCCCTCAGGGTGGCTGACAAGTTGCCTGTGGCCAATCTCCTCCTCCTGAAGCGGCTGATGGCCCTGCTGCAGCACATCGGCAACAACGCAGCCACCAGCAGAATGGGCTGCAGCAACCTGGCCATCTGCATCGGGCCCAACCTGCTGAGCCCACCCAACGAGGACCTGCTCCCGCTGCAGGCCATGCTGGCGGTGACCGAGAAGGTACGCCCTACCCAGCAGCCGGCTGCTGCCTTCCCGGCCCATCGGAGCTTGGCTGTTGAGAGGTCCCTGGCTGCCTCCTCCCTTGAGCCAGGGCTGGTGGGCTGGGTGCCTGGAAGAGCAACCCCCAGCCGCAGCCACCTGCGCAGACAAAGGGTCAGCAGCGGGAAAGGCTGCTTGACACGTCTGCAGGCACCTGGCTTGAGACCAAGGCTTTCATGTCTGCAGGTGAACGTGCTGGTGGAGTTCCTGATTGAAAACTGCGGGGACATCTTTGGGGGGGAGGTGGCCGGCCTCTCCCCTCCATCAGCCGAGGAGGTGCCAGCACCCATGGACAGGCACACAGGTAGGAGGAGGGGCTGAGGCTTGTCACAGACACTGGGGCTTGGGATGCCAGAAACCTCAACGTTGAGGAGACAAGCGGTGTAGGGCTTGGCTGGGCTTTGCTTGAGATGTTCTTGACTTCCAAGAAGTCACGCTGCTGCACGTGCTTTTGCTTTCCAGAGCTGCAGCGCGAAGAGCAAAGTGGCCCTGCAGGCACAGCAGACACCCAGCGTCCAGCAAAAGCCTTTCTGGATGCAGACGCCTCTCTGCTGGACATCGAAAGAGGAGCTGGGGGAGACACAGGGGCAGGGCCCAAAGCGGCAGAGGTACGGCAGCTCCACAGACACTGGGACAACATGTCTCAAGTGGGACAGTAATTTCCCAGGAGGCCAAGCAGCTGCTGGGCCTCCTCCTGGCAGCCGCTCTCTTGGGCCTTTGGGGCTCCTCCTCTCCCCCCAGAGTGGTACGTGTTAAGGAAAACTGGAAAGGCTGTTTCTGGAATGCATTTCATTAAGTATGATCTGCTTCGTCAAACAAAACATACCTACAAAATACCCACAAAAGGACAGAAGGGAGAAGCTGTCACCTTGAGAGGGCTTTTGCTCAAATCCTACTCCATCACAGCTTCATCAAGTCTAGGCTGCATTGGCTGGACTATGCAAAATGTGCATGATGCAAACCAGCATCTCCTCTGTAGAGCTAAGATGGCAATTTGGCAGTCAGGCCCTCACTACCCCAGGCCGTTACTTGCCACCTGTTACCTCCCAAATTTCTGGTTTAGGCACCTCCAGATTTGCCTCCAGCCACCCCCGAGGGCACGGCAGAGTCCCCGGCATGCCTGCAACAACTGACCAGCCTGCCCCAGGAAACCAGGTAGGAAGAGCTCCCCTTGCCTGACCTGAGAGCTCACTGCAGGGGCCTGGGGCTTTCCCCATCTCATCACGCTGTGGGATGGAAAGTTTTTCAGGATCCCACCAGGAGAAGGAAAACTCGAGGAAAAGAAAGAGAAAAGAAATCTGGGCAGAGGAGAGGGACAGCACAGCAGAAATAAAACGGAGAAGAGAGGAAGTCATTTTGCTGACCCAAACCTGAGAAAATGCAGGAAGGTGCAGCACGTCAGGAAGGCCAGGTGCGTACCAGGCGCTGCTGCCCATCTTTCCCAGCTCTGAACACGGCCCTAAGTCAGCCCAGCTGGCTGGCAAGGGCCGGCGAGGGCTGGTGCTGAGCAGGGTTTGGGATGAGCCCCACGGCAGCTCCCCAGGGGCTCCCCGTCGAGCCCTGCTGTGTGGCACAGGGGCACTGTCAGCATCCCTGCGCACGCACAGCTCCCTAGGGACATCACCCCTGGGGAGAAGGCCCCTAGTGGAGGCCAGCAAGAGCTCTCCCTTCTGGGTCATGAGGAATTCCTCAGAAACAGTGTCCTCCAAAGAAGGGGGAACCAAATCCTGCCTCTTCCTGCCTCTGGGGGCTTATCAGAGCTTTCTGACTCTGTCGTTGCAGGTGCTGACTGATTTTCACCGGCTGAACCGCTGTGACTCCTGGGCCCTCGCAGATGGTGTTGACAATAAAAGAATCTTTTCCCTCTCCTGACTGTGTCTGCCATCGTGTCTTCCGGAGTGGGGAGCTCTTGTGCTGGGAAGGACCCTGGGAAGGGGAGCAGTTTGGGATCGTCCCTTGCCCCAGCACCCTTTCCAGCGGGCATCGGGGCTGAGTTGAGGGGCTTTAGGAGGAAAAGCAAAGCACAGAGCCACACGGGAGGGTGGGCTTGGAAGGGACCCGTGGAGGTCCTCTGGGCCAAGCCCTCTGCTCCAGCACGCTCACCTACAGCAGGTTGCAGAGGACTGTGTGCCCTTGGCCTTTGAAGATCTGCAAGGACAGAGAGCCCACAACCTCCTCGGACAACCTTTGCCAGCATGGGACCACCCTGAGAGGGAACATTTGCCATTTCAATCTCTTCTTTCACTGTACCACATTCCAGAACAGCCATGACATGACCAGCTCAGGCTTGAAACCACGTGCTGTGGCCGGCCTTCAGGGCCAGCAGGGACTGGGGGCCAGAGGGGAAGTGTTTTAGGGACGGACCGTGGGGGCCGGAGGGAGGGTTTGAGGGACGGACGCCAAGGAAGGCCTCATCCCTGCCGAGATGGCTCAGGCCCAGGGCCTGTCTTAAGGTTCAGTCTTAGTGTTAGGTCTTAAGGTTATATCTTAGGGTTAAGTCTTAGGCTTCATTCTTAGGGTTAGGTTTTAAGGTTAAGTCTTAAAATTTATCTTAGGGATAAGTCTTTGGGTTAAGTCTTAATATTTAAGTGTTAAGGCTAAGCCTTAGGGTTAAGTCTTTAGGTCAAGTCTTAAGGTTAAGTCTTAAAGTTAACTCTTAAGTTTAAGACTTATGGATTGAGTCTTAGGGTTTAGTATAAAGTTTAATTCTTAAGTTTAAGTCTCAGGGTTAACTCTTAGAGTTAAGTCTTGGGCATAAGTCTTGGGTTAAGTCGTAAGGTTGTGTCTTAAGGTTCAGTCTTAATGTTAAGTCTTAAGGTTAAATCGTAGGGTTTAGTCTTAGGGTTAATTTTTATGGTGAAGTCTTAAGGTAAAATATTAGGGTTAAGTCTCAGGGTTGAGTCTTAAGGTTGACTTTTCGGGTTAAGTCTTAGGATTATTTCTTAAGTTTAAGTCTTAGGGTTATGACATAGGCTTAACTCTTATGGTTATGTCAGGGTTAATTCTCAGGGTTAAGTATTAAGGTTTAACCTTAAGTTTAAGTCATAGGCTTAAGTCTTAAGGTTAAGTCTTTAGTGTAAATGTTAAGGTTAAGTTTTAAGGTTAAGTCTTAAGGTTAAGTCTTGGGGTTAAGTCTTAATGGTACATCTTAAAGTTAATCTTACCATTAAGTCTTAGGGTTAAATCTCAGGGTTATGTCTCAAGGTTAAGTCTCAGGGTTAATTCCTAAGGTTGTGTCTTTAAGGTTCAGTCTTATGGTTAAGTCTTAAGGTTAAGTCAATTCTTAATGTTAAGTCTTAAGGATAAGTCTTAGGGTTAAGTCTTAATGTTAACTCTTACGTTTAAGCCTTATGGATTGAGTCTTAGGGTTAAGTCTATATTTTAATGCTTAAGTTTAAATCTTAGGGTTAACCCGTAGAGTTAAGACTTGGGGATAAGTCTTAGGGATAACTCTTTGGGTTAAGTCTTAAAATTTAAGTCTTAGGGTTATGACTTAGGGTTAAGTTTTAAGGTTATGTCTTAGGGTTAATTCTCAGGGTTAAGTCTTTAAGTTAAGTCTTAAAGTTGAGCCTTAAGTTTAAGTCATAGGGTTAAGTCTTAGGGTGAAGTCTTAGGGTTAAATCATGAGTGTAAATCTTAAGGTTAAGTTTTAAGGTTAAATCTTAGGGTTCAGTCTTAGGGTTAAGTTTTAAGGGTAAGTCTTCAGGTTAAGTCTTAAAATTTATCTTAAGGATAATTCACTGGGTTAAGTCTTAATATTTAAGTGTTAAGGTTAACTCTTAGGGTTAAGTCTTAAGGACAAGTCTTAAGCTTAAATCTTAGGGTTAAGTTTTAGGGTTAAGTCTTAATGTTAAGTCTTAAAGTTAACTCTTAAGTTTAAGTCTTATGGATTGAGTCTTAGGGTTAAGTATAAAGCTTAATTCCGGAGTATAAGTCTTAGGGTTAATGCTTAGAGTTAAGTCTTGGGCATAAGTCTTAGGGTTAAGTCTTAAGGTTAAGTCTTAGGGTTAAGTCTCAGTGTTAAGACTAAGGGTTACATCTTTGGGTTAAGTCTTAAAATTTAACTCTTACGGTTAATTCTAAGGTTAAGCCTTAAAGTTAAGTCTTAAGGTTGAGCCTTAAGTATAAATCATAGGGTTAAGTCTTAAGGTTAAGTCTCATAGGTTAAGGCTTAGGGTTAAGTTTTTAGTGTAAATCTTAAGGATGCGTTTTAAGGTTAAGTCTTAAGGTTAAGTCTTGAGGTTACGTCTTAATGGTACATTTTAAAGTTAAGTCTGAGCATTAAGACTTAGGGTTAAATCCCAGGGTTAAATCTCACGGTAAAGTCTCAAGGTTAAATCTCAGGCTTAAGTCGTCTGGTTGTGTCTTAGGGTTCAGTCTTAGGGTTAAGTTTTAAAGTTAAACTTTAGGTTAAGTCTTAGGATTAAGTCTCAGGGTTAAGTCTCAGGATTATGTCTTAGGGTAAAGTCTAGAGTTAAGTCTTAATGTTAAGTCTTAAATTTAAGTCTTCAGCTTGAGTCTGAAGTTTACATCTTATAGACTGAGTCTTAGGGTTAAATCTTAACTTTAAGTCTTAGGGTTAAGTCTGAAGTGTTAAGTCTTGAGGATAAGTCTTAGGTTTAAGTCTCAGGGTTAAGTCTCAAGGTTAAGTCTCAAGGATAAGTCTCAGGGTTATGTCTTAGGTTTAAATCTTAAGGTTTTGTTTTAAAGTTGAGTCTTATGGTTAAATCTCAGGGTTAAGTCTTAATGTTAACTCTTAAGGTTGAGCCTTAAGGTTAAGACTTAGAAGTATGTCTTGGGGATAAGTCATAGGGCTAAGTCTCAAGGATAAGTCTCAGGGCTACGTTTTAGGGTTAGGTCTTAAGGTTAAATCTTAGGTTTAAGTCTCAGTTTTAAATTTTAGGCATAAGTCTTACGGATAAGTTTCACGGTTAAGTCTAAGGGTTGAGACTTAAGGTTAAGTCTTAAGATTAAAACTTAACATTAAGTCTAATGGTTCAATCTTAATGTTAAATCTGAAGTTTAAGTCTTAGGGTGTAAGTCTTAATATTAACTTTTAAATTTAAGTCTTACGGTTAAGGCCCAACATTAAATCTTAAGGTTAAGTCTTAGGGTTAATATTAGGGTTAACTCTCAGGGTTAAATCTTAAGGTTGAGTCATAAGTCTTAGAGATAGTTTTAGGCTTAAGGCATAGGGATACGTCATAGGGTGAAGTCTTAAGGTTATGTCTTAAAATTCAGACTTAGGGTTAGGTCATACCTACCATAGGGTTAGGTAATGACCAGAAATTCAATAACCGCCATGCAATTGTCCATGTTCCAGAAACACGTCTGTTCTCGCTGTTGCAAAGGCCCCAGCAATGTCCATAACTTACAGCCAATTAAATTCTTCTGTAAAATTTGTGTTAGTTTCCAATGAAGAATTAACGGGTCGTATGAAAAATGGTAAACAGCTTCTGAAGTGCTGCTTCTTTGTGTTTGCGGATGAGCAATACTGCAGCATTACACTGAGGCCAATAAGGTGCTCCCCTTCCATCTTCCCAAGCTGGGAACTACTCTCTACAGGATAGTATCAAAGTATACGCACATTTTAAAGTTAGGAGAAACACTCTGAGTTATTAACAACTAATGTTTTGCTCATATTACAGCAGTTCTCCAGCTAGAGAGCACACTGTAAGGTTTAAAACCACTATTTCACAAGAAAGTACATCTAAATATACCTTAATAAGCTGGGCCAGAGAAAGAGGTGCGGAAGAGTCGCCAATCTATTCAGAAAAATTAAACACATATTCAAGTTCTACATACACCCCTACTGCTGTATGAAAGCCTGCACTATATCCTCTGAGTGCCACTTAAAGAGCCACCTCCAAGCCAGTGGAATTTGGATTTGTTCAGAACAAAGTACAAACCTTAAAGGGCTGAAGTATGCCTGCGTTGTTAATGAGAAGAAACTAAAGTAACCAACCCCTCTTGAGATCAATCTATCGCTCAGGATACCTCAGAGGGGGACCCTGGTCAAATGCTCACAACTGCTTAAAAGACGGAGGGTCAAGGAAGCTGTCCATTTTCAGCTCAAAAGGATCTAAAAAAAAATATTTCCGTTTATTTGAGAAGGAAGTGTCACTACAGGAAACATTGTCAGTGCAGTTTATAAATTAATCAATTAATAGCTCAACATTTTCTAAATGCACACAGGTATGGTTCATGAACGCAGTATAGTTTTTGCGCTGTCTTTCATTTACTTTCATTAGACCCCAAGTTCATGAATTTCTAGATGAAGTTATCCTAAGAGCTTACAAAGTGATCAGATCCCGTGACCTAGAGCTCGTGTAATGCATCACACCATTCGAGTGAAGAAATGCAGTTATACTTACAGATGAAAACCAAACACCACCGCAAAGTAATGTTTGTACTATGAGGGCTATTTTGAAATGCATCGTTGCACGTAGCATTCCACCCAAGGGCCAAATGGAGATCTAGGCCATTACCAGTCAAGTATCTCCTCGAGTTACTTATTCATGTCTTAGCAGCAGAACGACAGTGTTTTCTGAACTGAAGAAAAATGCTGCCCCTTTTCCAAATGTAAATTCAAAGTGGTGGTGTACTGAAGAGTGGCACCAAGTTCAGTGGTGCAAACCTTGAACCTGCAAGCTCTAAAAATGAGCCTACATTATCTGTACAACACACAGTCATACAAGAAATAGTCTAGCCTAGTCAGTACGAAATGCAATGCCTTACTAGGCACAAATACCATTATTCACATTAGAACCGCGCAAATGTTGGCATTGCTCAGTTTTCACTATGCTGAATCAAATACATTGGATTTACGGCATACACTGTGTTTCACTGGAAAATATGTTTCTATATATATATCTTACAAATATTATATATAAAACATTTCTATTTTATATATATAAAAGAATTAGTACAAGGCTACATTTCTTAGACTTAGGTGCAGCATGTAGAAAAAAGTTTCAGCTTGTGTCTTTACATACCTCTTTTGATGTTCTACTCGCTGGCTCAGTTTGACTTCTAGAAGAAGAAAAAAAGATGATCAGAACTTAAAATAAAGCACTCGTAACCAACATAAAGCCGTGAAAACAGTTTATAAAACCTGAACACCAAAACACTGTGTTCTGATAGTCTTATGAATATGGAAATTTATTTCTATACATAAGGTGTGCTCTCCTGGTACATTCAGCGCAACTGAAATAAAACCCCAAATCCCATTCCTTCTTTGTCCCCAATTACTCTAAGATACAGAATACAGCAGTGCAAGAAGAAGTCCTCACATATTTTCTTTCTGCTCTCTAAGTCTCAAAACTATGAAGACTGTGCTACAGTTTTCTGTTCTTAAAGAGTCAGCCATCCAAATATGAAGGCACCTTCAGGCAATCTGTATAGCCCCACTATCACAAACAGGTACCAGATAGAGCACTTTGGTTTCTACACTCCCCTGACAAAACAAGAACAGTTGTCTGTAGAAAAGTGTTTCTTTGTGGAAGCCCAAGCACTGTGTTCAGGTACCTACTATCCTCTAGCCTAAAGTGACTACCAATAGCAGTAGAAACATCACCTGAAAGCAGTTCCAAGGATTTTCTGTGGTCGAGGAGGCCTGTGTTAAAAAAATAAGAAAAAAAGCCTGGATTACCAGAACTTGCTTTAAGATCATCTTGAACATGCTCCAGTATTTTAGGAAACACTTATGACACACAAGCCCTTGCCGAGATTCCACATACTCATTGGTCTGTACCTGCATGCTACTCATGAATCAAACATGCAACCGTCCATCAGTTAACAAACAATTCATACATCATCCAAAGCGTCCCACGAGCAGAGGCAACCCAAAGGCTGCTGTGCCGGTCCTGCACAAATAGAAAGGCTCATTCTTCCTGCCACTGCTCCACCACCACCAGGCTCGCAAGTACAGCCACGTACCTCCTGAACATGAGGAAGTGCTTTAGATTACCACACCAGGGTTTCTCCATCCATTTGCCTTGAGGAAGATACTACAAGGTGACTAACGCATTTCTGAAGGCCTCTCCACCGTGACACCATGCGTTCATCATTCCCAAACACTAACGACTCTACCAGTTGTTTACACAATGTTTCCAGCGGAAGGAATAGAAAGCTAACCTGCCCGATCCATTGGCAACTTTAGGAGAGCAGCGGCATTCATCCCTTACCCCCACGTGCAGGTATTTCTTGGATCTTTGATGCTAGTGGCACCTAGCCTCTCATTTTAGGGCAGCATTCCAACACCAGGAGAGGGTGCCATCCAACCAGAAATGGAGGCTATATTGACAAGACAGCACTAAGCATCCCCATCTAAATTAACCCCCCAAACCAGGCCATGTTTAGAAGCACAGTGCTGTGGCATCCAGAAAGTCTTGGTAGCGCCTGAAAGCACTGCAACACCTACTGCAGTAATACGCCCAAAGCTTACAGGGGAGCCACATAAATTCAGGGGGTTTTGCTTGCAGATGCTTCATGGGTACTAGGATGCTGCTGTACTGTTTGTTTGAGACACGCTGTAACTCGCCAGTACACTCTATTTATTGAGAACTAACATTAGAAAGACACGGCAAAACCACAAGTCAATAATACCTACTAATGCTGGAGGAGAGGTCTGTCTTGAAGAAGCCTTGAAAACATGACCATTCAAACCATGCTGATGCAGCTGATACAGAACTGAACTGTACGAATACATCGATGACAGCGACAATGCTGTAGTCAGGCTTACATTTGAGTATCTGCAATTGTAATCAGATTCTCTGTCCTCCATAAATCTGAGGAATACAGCAGTAATACCTGGAGCACAGAGAGCAGCTTAGGGTGAAATCAAACTTAGAAAGGTAACTACTAACATTTGGGAAAGTGCTCAACTGCTTTCTGAGCTTCAGGTTTGGAAAAGATCAACTGTTCCTTCACCGTCCTGGCACAAAAGGCAATACGCTTTAGGACGTTGTTCTTTTTCTCTTGCCCGACATAGACATTGTCTTTAGGAATCTAATAGGAAGCACTTAAGAATGAAACTTCTTGTTTGCACGGTTTGCCAGCTGGCCACTCTCAGTCTTTCCTCTGGAGACAGTATGCAGCCCACACACACACCCCCCTTTGGGGTGTAAGAATACCCTGCCCCCCTCCCCCAAACAAAGGAAGCAGGCAAACACGGAGACTCGGACTGCTGGCAGATGGGAACAAATCACCAGTTCATACTGCAATGTGTCTCTCCGTTTACTCTAAAAGCAATACAAGCAAAAGCATACAATAAGGGATCTCTCTGCAGAGAGGAAACAGGATGGAGAACTTGACTCTCAGAAAAACCAAGCCCAAGAACAAACCCAATTCAAACATCTGAACAGTTACCACTGTTACAGCTTGAATGCCACATCCCAGCGGGCTGAAAAATCTAAGTCTGCTTTGGGACAGATACATTCAAATCTGCCCTGCCACAACAAAAGTTAACAGCAGCTTTAACAAGAAAGATACACCCTGAATGCCTCCGTAAACTAACAGCCACAAAGAAGGTGAACACACTGAAACCCCTCCCAAAGAACACAACGCGTTATGGCTACTTACCCAAGGTCTGTTTGGCCGGTAGCTTTAACTCCTCTAACAGGGACTCCCCTAACAGTTACCGATGAGTTCCCCGGAATCAGGGCATTATCATCTGTGTATTCTGGAAACAACATCAATACAGAGAAAGCAGCAGTCAGTTTGTAAGAGTGATATTAACATGTCGTGACGTAGCACTTCAGGGAATCCCTTTACAGATAGAAAAGCAACATTTTACACACAGCGTCATGCTTTTATCATCTCACGGTACCTTTCCAGAAATCTTCAGGTCTGATAGTCAAACACAAGCAGCAAAATCTTTCCCATTTTTTTGGAATCGTTTCAATGCCAACAGCAAAAAGGTCTCTAAAGTCACTAAAGCAGTGTCTGCTAAAGCATGAGGTTCTTTCCTGATCTAACTTCCATTGCTTTTGCTCCTGTTAGCTTACAAAACCCTAGAACATGTCTCTATAATAGCGAGCATGGAAGAGGACACCCCCACCCTGCCTCCCACCTTTTCAAACACATCCCAACCATCCATTTTGCCTTCCCACCATCTTCAAAAAGAGTCCACCATCTCTTTTTTTTTCCCTTCAGTGATGTTTAAAATCCTGTTTACTTTCAGCTTCTATTAGCATTGCTTCTATTAGGAGATTTCTGTGATCACGCGGCCCGGAAAAATCTGAACAAGTTGGCCATCTTCACTCGAGGTTCACTGAAGGGTCTTTCCAAGATCATGTCAACATTTAGTCAGGACTCCTGCACCAAGTTATAAAACCCACGACCGTATCTCCACAGGGAAGATCTCCAAGAACCCCCTTTAGGCAGAACATCCTGGCCGAGTTCTTTCCTTCATCTTCTGAAGGTGACTTTAGGCACGCAGATGCTGTTCAACAAAAACGGAAATTCACCGTTACGTGTAAAACCCCAAAATCTGGCATACACGTGTATGACACTAAAATGTATTCCTTAGCTTTGCTCTGACAACCACTGGGGGATTTTTGCATCTCCACAGGGAAGACACCCTTACAGAAGTTCCAGTAAGTATCTGTGTCACAACCTGTACATCTGCCTCTACCTGCATGTCTATCTCTACCGCCGTATGACACGCGACCCCGTAACACCCCCAAGACCCCTAACACCGTGCTGTTAAGTCTCCTCACAGATACTCTCCTGGACATACTTTACCTATCTGTAGGTAAACAGCGTGTTTAGGTCCAACCACTGGAAAGGCTGGGGCCAAAGTTACAGTTACCGCAGCAGGCATGTCATTCTGTTTAAGTTTTAATACAACAAACAGGAAGAGGGAAAAAACCTATGAGTACACATTATAAAGAAAAGACTGTTGAGAGAATGTCACAGAACCACAGGAAAAAAAGAAAAAAACAAAACAAAACAAAACACCCGGTAAAATTTGAATGTTTAAGAATGGAGACGGTTTCCAAGTCTTTTTATTTCTGTCATATCCCAAAGTCTTTAATCACATGCAAGCTTTGCCAGACGGTAGATTACCAAACTGAAACAGCCACGCTAAGTAATACGAAACCATTACCGTCTCTGAGAATCAAGCACCATTCCTCAGATTCAAAAGAACTTAGGGCTTCTCAAAGAACATTTTTAGGTATATTCACCATAAGTGATCTGCCGTAAAACTTCAGTATTGCCCTGACACCGTCTAACACGCAGTACCAGGACAAAAATGCACCGTTTGAAAGAAACGAAGAAATGATGCCCAACAACATCTGAATGAAAATGTCTTTGGTGTAGAAAAGAAGCTGTATTGGCAAGAAATGCCAAGTATACTTTAGACAGAATGCTCGTCTACAAGATGGCTTTCCAGGGTCTGCATAGATTCTCACTCACAGATACACTCTTGATCCCAAACGTTGCTGCTGAGCAGTTTCTGCAACAGCCAAGCACCACTTTTCCAATGCCGCAGAGTAAAAGTAGCTGAAGACAAATTTCAGTCACCAGACCCACTTTTTTCCCCTTCAAATTAGCCATCCACTCCTTTTCTATCACGTTCAGCCTTCTCTGCCGGCTTTCAAAGAAATCTGGCAGGTTTGTGATGACAAGGCATTGTCCCACATTTCCTTATCGTTTTACCTAGAAGGGTTCCCAGAAACCAAACCTCTTCCACGCGCGGTGTCGCACACGGACCCCGTACGCTGCTGTGCCTGGCTGCGCACACAGCCCTGACGCCAGCTGCCAGCGCACAACCACGGAAGAGCAGCTCTGAGGCCCCAGCACAAGTCACCGCTGCCGGCCGCGGCCCAACCGCCTCACTGGGCGCCTGCGCCACCGCCAGCCGGCCGGTCCCCGCATCCCGCACCCGCCGCCCCCACGCACCTTCCATGGTCTGGGCGCAGGTGACCTGCAGGTCGCAGTGAGTCGCCTTCAGCCTCTCGTGGCCCATGATCTGGCGCCTGAGGTCCTGTCACCGCCAGGCTTTCAATACCTGCTCTCCCCTCCTGTCACCCCCCAGGCTGTCCCCAACAGCTGTCCTCTCCTGTACCCCCCAGGCCTGTCCCCACCTACTGTCCCCTCCTGTCACCCTCCAGGCTGCCATTGCCTGCTGTCCCCTCCTGTCACCCCCGGGCTGTCACTACCTGGTGACATAAGCTACATAAGTTAAAAAAGAAAATAAGAAAAAAAAAAAAAAAAACAAAAAACCCGAAAACCTGCTTTGGTGAACACCAAAACACCCGTGACTTTCTCAGACTCTTCACTACCCCACATGTGAGTCAAGGGACAGGGTCTCCTAAAGGCTCTTTTGCGGGCACTTCCTGAAGACACCCCCATCCCCCACCCCCCACCCCACCCTGCTTTTCTACAAGTGCACAAAGAGGTTAAGAAGAGTTTCATGTCTAAGTTAAAGGAGGCAGTTTCTGAAATTAGCTTAGGTGAAAAAAACAAGGTGGTGTATTCATGGATTTTCTCCTCTGCAAAGCCATGAAGAAAACATGAAACGCACTCCCCAAAGGCAAAGGAGCAAACTGAGGGAGAGCAGCTCATTGGCACCTTTCAGAGCTTCAACAGTCTGGAGAAACGGGAAAAAAACCATACAAAGATAAAGAGCAGCCAAGATGCACTTTTATAAAATGCACATTGGGGCCTGTTCCAGATCTCAGAATGACTTTCAATATTGCTTTGCTTGACTATTAGACCAAGGCCTAAAGTGGCGTGATAGCTTCTGCTTGCCGGGGCATGGTAAGATCACTCAAACGAGCGACAAGGTAACAAGTAAACACCAAAGGCAATAGCGGAGCTTACCGTTTCCCTCCACTGGCGACCAGCTGTGCAGTAAACCAGCTTAACCAGCCTCCCTAAGGACGGCTCTGAAGTCGCTGAAAAGGAAAAAAAAAGAAGGTAAGTCCTTAGCCTGGAATGTAAAGGCACCATCTTGGCTCCCAGGCAGGTGGCACTGATGGCCCAGCAGGGTCATGTCCCCACGTTCCAGGAAAGATAAAAAAAGTGCAGGACATGTTTGTGGGGTGGGTTTGATGCATCCTTTCCGTTTGCTGAAAGCCTGAGGAAGGATGTATTCCACGGTAGGACCGGTGGCACTTTAGACCTGAGGTTAAAAAAGTGCTGCACTTCAGTGACGCTCCCCAAGCTGCTTTCACCACCAAAGAGAAAAAGATTTGCTCTCTCCAGTATGGTGGGAATGATACCATAAAGTCGGTCAGGGAGAAAAACCCTCTAAGACTTGCTTGCAAGTTTCAGAAGGCCGGCATTCTTTATGGCAGTGCTGGGAGCACGGGGGAATGTTTCCTCTGAGCGTGCTCACCCAGTTCCTCGAGGGTACGCACTATGGACAGCAGAGCACTTGCACACTCATAGCGCATTACACACGCATTTTCAGTCAGGCACGGGATGGGTTACAAGTTGCTTGCTTTAATGCAAACGAGCACACACCCTCAGACAGCACTGCTGAGGTTTTTTACGAGCTCCCCGTGCTCCCCAAGCGGGGCCTTGCCCTCTCTCGGGGGGCTATCTGAGTCAGAGGTCACGATCTCCCCCCACAACAATTACCTTTCTCCGAATTCCAACCAACATTCTGCGGATCGCAGCACTCTATCGGCTTGTCTCCTCCTGCGACCACAACGTCCTCACCCAGAGGCTCTTTCTGCATCACCAAAGAGAACGCAGATCTTTCCCCCATGCATTCTTTCTTCCCCATCCCTCCCAAGGCTGACTCCCTGGATGAGAGGTCCCTTAATTCGTCACTTCTAACAGCTTTAGAGAGTCAGCTTGGCCTAACCTTTGTGCGCAGGTGTGTTTAACGTAGAGCTACACACCAAATCAGAGCGTGGCAACTGGGGAGCTCAGACATCTTGTCCCTTTGCCGAGCCAGCAGCTTCCCCTTAGCAGAATCCCTGGACATAAATGTATATACGGTGGCATCAAACGTCCCGCCAGACACCACATCCGTCCCTAAAATCCTTCCCCCCAAACAACCCTGAAAGACTTCCCTTGACACCCTCCTCCATCCTGGCTGTTCCTGAAATCATCCCCCACCTCCACCTCCCCGCCCTGGGCCTAAAACCTGTTCCCCCAGACCCTGGTGCAGCCCTCCCCCACCCTCGGTCCATCCCTAAAATCCTTCCCCCAGCTCCCCGGTCCTTCCCTAAAGGCCTTCATCAAACCTCCCGTCCGTCCCTAGAACCCTTCCCCCAGGCTCCCCACTCTGTTCTCTAAATAACACACACACCCTCCACCACCCCCCACCCCCACCCCCCCCACCCCCATACCCAGGTTTACCAATACACACACACCCGCCTCCTCAAACCTCCCCCACCCCCCATACACCCACTCCCACAAACACACATCCTTGCCCCACCCCCCACCCCCACACACCCCGCTCCATCCCTAAACACCTTCATCGATTCCCACCCGTCCCTCCCTAAACCCCTTCCCCCCGCCCCCTCCCCTGCTCCCGTCCCTCTGTCCCTGGCATGGCCCAACTGCCCAGCACCACCAGACCACTCTGGCCCAAACACCATAAGGCAATGGTTCCCACCTGACAATAGCAAGTCGAGGAACATTTTTTTTTTTTCCTAAATAGAGAGAGTTTTACTTCGTACGCTGCCGACTACGCCGAATTATGTTTTGCTGGCTGACTGGATACACAGCAAAGCTGAACTCCACATCAAATATAATCAAATCTATCAAGTATATCAAATAATGGAATATATCAAATGCAGTTTCTTATATTGCAATAAAAGAAAATAGCATGCAATATGATAAAAGGAACCAGTAGCAGTTACTGTGAGCGATATGATAAAAGAGTAATAGGAGCGAAGCATCCATTTGTTATCCCAAAGTGTTAACGTGACTAAGGAAAGGAGACATCACCAATTCCCACCCCAACAACACCCAGGCCCACCCTTCGGCTGGGAGCCCCCTTGCAGCCAGTGCCAGGAGTCTCTCGGGAACTGGGAAATTCCCCTGGAGAAGGTACCAGGAAGGAATTCTCTCGCTGCTTCCCACCGTGCATGGTAGCCATGTGAGGCACAGCACAAGAGTTCTGCTCCCTGCTTTCTCTGGTGAGAAAATCGACACAGCACTTTTGAACTCATACAGAACCAAAAAACATGGCCTGGGAAAGTGCAGGGCTGCTCCCCTGGAGAGGGTTCCAGAGGGAATTTTATTGCTACCTCTCACCATTTCCTTGCAGCCACGTTAGGCACAGTAGAGAAGTTGTGCACCCTGGTCTCTGTGGGGAGAAGCTGGACACCTTTACAGTGGCAATAATGCACAGCCCAAAAAACTCACCTTGACAAAGTGCAGGGCTGCTCCCCTGGAGAAGGTGGCAGGAAGGAATTCTCTGGCTGCTTCTCACCCTGCCCTGGCAGCCATGTCAGGCACAGCACAAATGTTCTGCTCCCTGCTTTCCGTGGTGAGCAAAATTAATCCTT
Source organism: Falco punctatus (assembly GCF_963210335.1). NCBI lineage: Eukaryota > Metazoa > Chordata > Aves > Falconiformes > Falconidae > Falco > Falco punctatus. The sequence goes on from NC_137597.1 coordinate 856,122, forward strand.
CAGCGTTGCAGTCGTTAAGAGCCCAAAAAAGTCACTTTGGGAAAGTACAGCACTCCTCCCATAAAGAAGGTACCAGGAAAAAATTCTCTTGTTGTTCTCACCCTGCCCTGGAAGCCATGTGAGGAAGAGCACCAAACTTCTTCTCCCTGCTTTCTGTGCTGAGAACATTGACACAAACCTTGTGCACTCATGCAGAGCTAAAAGAAAAAGTGTATCTTAAGAAAGTGCAGCAGTGCTCCCCTGGAGAAGGTTCCAGAAACGAATTCTCTTGCTGCTTCTCACCCTGCCCTGGCACCCATGTGAGGCACAGCACAAAAGTGCTGCTTCCTGCTTCCTGTGGTGAGAAAATTGACCAAAACCTTGTGCACTCATGCTGAACCAGAGCTCACTTTGTGAAAGTGCAGCACTATTCCCCTGCAGAAGGTGCCAGGCAGGAATTCTCTTGCTGTTTCTCACTCTGTCCTTGCAGCCATGTGAGGCACAGCACAAATGTTCTGCTCCCTAGTAGCTGTGTTCTGAAAATTAACCCCTCACATTTGCAATCGCATAGAGCCAAAAAACCCCTCACCTTGACAAGTGCAGCACTGCTCCCCTGGAGAAGGTTCCAGGAAGAAACTCACTTGCTGTTTCTCACCATGCCCTGGCCGCCATGTGAGGCACAGCACAAAAGTGCTGCTCCCTGCTTTCTAAAGTTGGCAAAATTGACCGTTTATAGTTCTACTCATGTAGAGACAGGACTTTCTTATTCAAAAGCAAAACCCAAAAAGCCACGTAGCCGTGGGAAACCCTTTATCCTTCCGTGTGGCTGGTGACTTCCCATGGCTCTTCCGCAAGGCAGGAGAAACAACCATGAATTTGGAAGCCCACGTAAATTCAAGTACACTTAGTCCTCTGACAGTCACTGCTTATGGGCCAGCAGTCCTCTCACCCCTCCACAGATCTGCCTCTTAGTCCTCTAGCAGTCATCCTCCATGGAGGGACCACAAGTCCTCCATACCTACCTACCAACTCACCAGAAATGAGTCAGACCACGCCAGAAGTGACACTGCCTGACCTGCAGGAGATAGATTAGGCCTGTAACGATGGTTTCAAGACAGAAAAAAACACCACCATCCACCAGCACAGCAGAAAAACAACCAGAAGAAACATCATACACAAACCAAAGGCCCCCATGCAAACCCCACAAAGGCAAAATAGCTGAAAAAAGGCACTCTCCACCAAAAAAAACAACACACAGATCACAAGACAAGATAAAAATGCCCTAACCCTAGGAACGCAGGGCCAATAAACACAGGTTCTGTCCATAACAGTAACACACTTTGACACTAACTTGCCTGACCTCTGGCATACCATAACTTGTTGCTCCCAAACCACAGCACATTGTAGCCCTAAGGCAACACAAAATGGAACGCAAAGTCCCTGAAGATCTCCGCCAGGGCCTTCAGGGGGACCCTGACCTCAGGCATCACAACCTTGAAGTGGAAGCCAGATGGAGGCACCAGAACATTACTGGCACCCATCTTCACACCCTGAAACAGGGCCTGGGATAAACGCTCCTGGGGACAGAGGCTGAGGCACTCGGAGGCTTTGAGCCGGCCAGCCACCATCACAGGGCTTCAGCTCATCATTTCTGTGTCAGAGCCACCAGGCAGGTGGCCCCATCCTCCCTGAGAGACCGCTCAGGGCACCTGTACCCAGCTCCAGGGGGCTGGATACACAGCCTCGGATCCATGCGGGGGAGGGGTGCTTTAATCCTGGAGCAGGATTTCTGACAGTGCCCCTGGGGAGGAAAGCCTCCTCAGGCCTGGAAGCCTGAGAGACATCCCTGTGCTGCTCCACATGTCACCAAAAGCAGGGGCTGAGGAAGGCTCCTTTGGGGCCCGTCGAGGGAACCAGCTCCCCTGGGCTGCTCTGCAGCCACCGGCTGCTGTTGCTGTCGCGCGGGTCTCAGTGCTGCTCTGCAGTCGGCCGTCACCTCCCCGGGGACACTCCCCAGTGCAGCACACGCTGGCGGCGGGGCCCATCAGGGTGCAGCACCCTCAGCAATGCCCGGCTCCGTGCGCCTCGGCCCCAGGGCTGCAGCGCAGGGCTGGCCCCAGCTGGGGCTGGGCTGGGAGCAGGCAGGCAGGGCCCCTGGCAGCCCCGGCACGCACCTGCTCCCTGCATGGGGCAGCCTGGTCCTCTGCAATCGACCCCGTGGCATCCAGAGAAGAGCCCTGCCCTGGGCCTGAGCCATCTCTGCAGGGATGAGGCCTTCCTTGGCGTCCGTCCCTCAAACCCTCCCTCCGGCCCCCACGGTCCGTCCCTAAAACACTTCCCCTCGCCCCCAGTCCCTGCAAGCGGGGAATCCGCCTCCCCAGCTGTGAGCCCGGGCGGCGCAAGCCCCCCCAGGGCTCACCCTGCCATCCATGTGGTTCCTGGAAGAAACACCATCCCACCATGCCCGCAGGCAAACCGCTATCCCTATGGACACAATGGGGGCAGCCGGCACGGGGGTTGGGGGTGGGGGGGTGGGGGTGGGGGGGTGTCACTCTCAGGGCTATTCTAGTGAGCAACACTCAGAGAGGCCAAAAACTGGAGTGCAGGGTTGATGCCGGCATTACAGCCGGCTGCAAGCGAAAGGCACTCAATGGGCATGGGCGCTGCTGGGAGGGAAAGCGCCACGTCAGGACGGTCGGGAATCTCGGCTGGCTGGGAGGGAGCTCCATCGAGCGCTCAGAGTCGAGGCTTGAGATCCTTGCAGCCACGGAGGTTTTTGCACGGAGAGCTGCGCTAAGCAAGGCCCGTTTTATCACTTTGGCTGCAACACGAGGGTGCTGCACCCCTGCATGGTGCTTCCCCTGAGCCGACAGAGAACTTTCTCTCCTGGGCTTTGTTCCCTCTGGGACAGCGGCTGTGAGCGAGGCAGGGCTGTCAGATATGCACAGCTGGGGTCGAGGGGCTCAGAACGGATAAACCCCCCGGCCTGAGCCCGGCCCTGCCCCTCTCTTACAGCCGCCATGGCAGTTCCCCTGCAGCTGAATAGAACCATCAACACTCTGTCTTCAGTGCAGTTTCTTGTACATAGAAAAAGGGGACAGCACAAAGCGTGAAGCAAAGCCAAGAAGGTGGCATCTGCTTTTAAAAAAGAATACATTCAGTACATCACAAAAAAATGCAGTGGAACTCACTCTTCCAGTTGGGTTAGGCAGGAGGAAAATGGATTTGGAAAGCAAATAAGAATCGCTCACTTCAAGCTATAAGGTGGCTACTAAACACAGACTCTCCCGTGCATGTCCTGCTCATTAGTTCCGCGCTTTGGAAGTGCCTGCGGTTTCCCTGAAGCACCCTCTCTGGGTTACTCTTCCAAAGGGGTTCCGGGGACATCTGCATAGGGAAGCTGCCTGAAGCAATCACCGTTTGTTATCCTGTCAGGTTTCAGCCAGGGCAGATAGCCTGTGCATGCAGGGACTACAAACTTTTTCTGTAACTACAGACTTTTTCTGTTAACACACTGATCTTGCAGAGAAGTCATGCACTGTGCAATTAAAAACAGAGAACAGTGGGAAACTAGTTTTGGCCTTCAAGGCATTTCTGACCTAATTACATTGAACTTTATTTGCTCAGAAGCCCTTAAAAAGTGCTCCAGTTGAAGGCAGTTTCCTGATCAGCTCTGGGTTCAGACTAACTCCTATACACCTACAGCCGTCCAACTCTGAAAAGTCACACAAGGGCTCCCTAAATCACCCCAGCTTTGAAGTGTCGTTTCCAGTGCCTCCCCCTGGGCCAGAAGCATTTCCTTGCTGCCCCAAACAGAATTTCAAAGCTTCAGAGACACCCTTTGGAGAGCCTGACCCACCTCTCAGCACCATGAAGACACAGGTGCTGACGCCCAAAGGCACTTCCAAGTCCTGTCCCTGACTTCCCCGCAGAACCCTCCACCTCCAAACTCTCCCCAGCCCCGGAGAAGGGGCAGGGATACCTCGTTGTGCTGGAAGCCGGGACAGCGCGAGGCAATTCAGCATCCTACAGCCGGATGGCCTCAATGTTCGGGGCCAGCAAAGCACCCTGCCCTGCGCATTACTGCAAAAGCAGGCTGAAGGAGGTTGCTGTCCTACAAGAGCTGGAGGGGAAGAAACTGCAGTGAATATCACAGCAGGTACGCTGCCTGCAGCTGTTAGGTGCTACTGCTCAACGCCGTCCCAGGTAAGGAGTGCCGACACTTTCCTCAGCCTCACAGACCCCCTGCGAGCCCAGGGACCAGGCCTCACTGATTTAGGGCTCCCACAGATGGGAATTTGCTCTCCGAGGAAATGCAGTCATTGCAATCAACCTTTCCTCCCCAAAACATCAGCTGGAACATGGATGGAACCGGAATGGGAAGCACCGAGCTCCATTACCCTGAAGCCCAGGGGGGACACCCTGATGTTGTGGATGGTTTACTTGTCCTATGCCATTCAAAAAAGCACCAACATCCCTCTGAGACTGTACATTAGTTTTACCCCTGGGCAGTGTGTGTTACTGAAAGGAATCTTCCCAGCGAACCTCAGCTTCTCCTGATCCTCCTCTTCTTGACTAACAAAAGCCTTCCACTGGCTTTACTCTGATTGTGGATGACGATGGATTTGTGGTTTGACAGCGTGATGTAGGTCTTCCCAACTGTCAAAGAGTTCCTGTCTAGCCTGATGTTGACATCTTCAGCAGCTCCATGAAGGCTTGCATGAATATCTTCACCTGGAATAAAGCAAAAGGGAGACTTTGCTCATCACCCTTGCTGATGGGAGTACAAGGAACAGAGGAAGCCACAAGGAACAGAAGTGTCACAGCCTTTAGCTATATTAGCAGTTCCACATATCAATACATTTATCACATCCTGATAGCTGCACGTGTACAGCATAAGGATGTCCTGGACACCACCTTAAGCACCTTATTTCTGGGTGGGCTTGTAAAGATTTATCCCCAAGGTGACACTATCTACAGGGAGACTTTTTCAGATGTGCCCAGGTGGCCTTTGGGTTGTGATCCCACGCGGGTCACAGGGAATTCTGCATCTGAGTCGTTCAGGTGACTCTGAGGAGGCCCCACCTCGGTCATGGCTCGCCCAGAGTCTCCTGCCTACATGCCACCAGGGTTGTGTCTCTCCTGATCCCTTGTTGCCAACATGACAAGATGCCTGGGGCATGTAGGCAGAAGAGGGAGGTGAAGAGAAACAGGCAAAGTGACAGTCCACGGCAGGATGGGACGCAGATGAGAACTTCACCGTGTTGGAGCAGCAGTGCCCTCACTTGCTGTGGGTCTGTGAAGATAGGTTGGAACGAGACTGGTGGGGCACGGCCCACACCAACCTGCCCATCACAGCCCTGCAAGCCCATTTCTTCTGCCTGGAGCCTGTCAGTGCCTGTGCCCGAGCGTGCAAGTCTACACCGAGCGTTCCCAAGCTGTCCCACAACCCGAGCGAGCACACCTTTGCTTTCCACCTCAGACCAAAGAGGAGAGAGCCCCTGGCTGCGCACGGCAGCTGATTAACGCCTGGAGTCTTGCTGGAGCACCTGCCAGCACTTCACCCTCCAGAAGAGACCCCCACCAAAGCGCTCTCGCTGCCAGAGCTTCCAAACCTTCATTCTTCCCAACCAAGCAACTCCCGGGAGTCAACTAAGCTCAAACTTGAGCACCGAGCCTACTCTGCCTGTTGCAGGTGAGGGTCTCCCAGGTGAGAAGCAAACCCCAAACACGAGACATTCTTCGTCGAAATGGCACTTCTGTGGAGCGTGTTTAAAGCCTCAGAGCCAGCCCCAGCTGAGAAGGGCAGTGACCCGGCCATCCCTGGAGAGCATCCCCCTGCCGAGGCAGAGCCTTCTCCTCGCTGCACAGGTTACAGCAAGGCAGCCAGGGGATGGACCTGCCTTTCCAAGGCTGCCACACAACAGCACGGGGGAGAGCTGGCTGCCTACTGGGTGGACTCCTTAAACCCTAAGCCAGACACAATGCAGCAGTATCACAGTCGTGCCGGCAAAAAGAGCCCCCCCTCTCTTGGAGGGAGGTTGGAGAACGACTCACCCTTCAAACAGATCTCTGCAGCCATTCCTTCACCTCCACACATGGAGAGTTCAGCCTTCGTGCCTGTATAACCTCAACTTCTCTGCTCTTAAGGGAGCCCAGGAGGAGTGGGAGGGATTCGTGGCCAGACATGAGTTAGTTGCGAGAAACAGCAACGCCTCCATGACTGGACAGCCTGCTTTCTATAACAGACAACTCAGCGTACAAAAATAACCAAGGTTCAGAAGCGTTACAGAGGCAGGCGTGCTTTATAAGCCTTGCCTTCCCCCTCCGCTGAATCCTCGGCATACATTGGCAAGCAGAGGAAGCAGGACCCAAGAAATGGGAGACATGCACAGTGCTTTGAGCATGTACAACTCAGGTTCATGGAAACATGACATGAAAAATGCTCTACAGACAACTAACTACTGCAAAATAAACTCCACGAAAACTATCATGATCTCCCTGTCTAGGCCCATGGACAGGTGGGTCTTGAAACAATGGGTATAGTTCTGATCTTAAAAACCAAGCTGAAGCCTTTGAAATGTAATCATTCTTTCTGCCCTTCTCCGAAGTACAGAGCAGCTTCTATACAAAGACTGAACAGGATTCCTCAACCTAGAAATGATATAGGAGACAGGTAGGTTTGTAAAAGTATGAATGGCCTGGGAGAAAGTGAACGAGGAAAAAATTGTCACCATTTGTTATAAAACAGGAACCCGAGGGCCTCAAATAGTATTAGTCAAAATTAGAGAAAAGCAGTACTAGTACCTTTCCAAGGAATATTCCTTCCTTTGGAACATACTGCCATAGCTGCCTACAGACACTCATTGCTATAAATCCACAAAGCAACTGACAAAGGCTTGGAAGGTAAAACCATCAGAAGCGATTAAACAAAGACGTGAATAAAGCCTCCAGCACAGAAAAATGCTACCTCCAAGGCCCACGAGGGAGAAAGCACATGCACTGCCTGCTTCTACACGCTTTGCTGAGCATCCCCTACTGCTGCTCTCCTGGAGAGCACTTACACTCCCGGCTGCAGGCACCAAGGATGCTTCTGAAGGTTGGAGGGCTTTGCCGGAGCACCTTCTACCACAGAGAGAAGGATCTGGCATCGTGCTGACTGTGTAAACCCACAAACCTCCCGGTACAGACAAGAGCGTGCAGATGCCAGTGAGTCAGGAGGGAGCAGCAGGTCTTTCTGCCAGGCAGATAAACTGACACAGAGCAGAGCTGTCAGGGTTGGCCCAGGGCAGCTGCAGGCTTCATGTCCTGGGTGCCAAATGAGATGTGACATTCATTTAAGACTCTTGGTTGTTTAATATATAAGTCTGGAGGGAAAAAAAAAAACAAACCACAACAAAACAATCTCTGTACTGTAACAGCAATGTAGCCCTAGGTATTTCACTTGACGGGGTAATGTCCATGGGTCTGTGGTTTGGGATGCTTTGCTACCATGAAAGCACGTTTACTGAAGCCAGACGTACCTGCCCTATCGTTACTTACACAACACGATCTTATTACAGGCTGTCAGTTCTCTCATTCTTGCATTCTTACATGAGCAGGACACAGCTCACTCTGCAACCTGAACAAAGCGACACCTGAACTTGAAATTAAAAGAGAGGCTTCTTATACAGCAGTAGAGCAGATGCTTTGGGCTGTGCACTCCTGAGCGATGCTTTTTGAGACAGCCGGAACACCACCATGTTTTATTCCAGCATCCATCTGCATGGCTATGGACACCGGTATCTTAGCACATCATGGTAACTTTTAACTATCTGCAAGTAAGAAATCCAGCACTGGGCCATCCTCTGTGGGGCCTGTTGTGCAGGAGGAGAGGGAATTTACAGAAGAGCTAAAATATCTTTCCCTTGATCAAAGCAAACCCTTGAACACGATTTCAAAACAAATTTCAGGTTTTATGAAGAATGTGTTCCTAGCATTCAACAGCCAGTACCTTCCTCCATCGATTACTGCTCTAAATATTAGGAATCTGGTAGCCAGATGGATACGGCTGAAGAGAAACAAAACAGCACTCTGCTGCCTTTCGTCCTCACCATAATATTCTTCTTCTATCCCTGTAGCTCTCTCCTTGCTGAATTTGGATTTTAAACCTTTTTAGGAGTGCACGACAATCAGGTTCAGAATATTTGGGTAACAGGGAAAGCAAGTTTAAGTTAATTTGCCCAGTTTGTCAGAAAACTATGCCTGGCTCTCACCTCTTCTAAAAGAGACAGGTCCTGCTGCTTTTTCACTGAAAATACAAGCAAGCAACGAAAGCCAAGCTCTTCACTCAGAAGAGTGTCATTGTACCTCCACATCGACCCTCTGAGCAGTTCTTTTGCTCCTGCTACACTCACCACTGCCAGCATATTCTGGTTTTTCAAACAGCGTGCAAAGGTCTGCTGATGCCACTTCACCACCAGAGAAGGGAGTCATTTCACCAGGCTAACGATCTCTGGAAAGTGAGAGGAGTCCCCTGCGGCTGGATCCAGCCCTCCCCACCATATGCTTTTTGCTGCACCTCCCATAGATCTACCTCGATCAGAGTCAGGAGCGCTGCTCTGAGCTGTTTTGCTGTCAGGAAGCTAATGGCATCACCTTCAAAGTGTGCTGGATCTCTGACAAAGGCCACCTGTCAGTCCCCATGCTCGTATTTCCAGCACTAGAGCAAAACACAGGGCAGTGACAGTCATTTTTAAGTGTTTCTCTGAGGCAGTGTTCATGAGCTACCTTCAGACATCATTAAAACCATCGCGCTGGTTACTCCAGCCCTAGGAGCAGCTTGTTTATAAACCTCACCATTAAATAACTGCTGCCAACACAGGGGTTTCTACAGGACCATTGCCCAGGCTACAACAAAGCTCAGGGCACCCTAATCATCACTGCTGCCACAGCTGATGCTGTCAACAGCTAAAGTCCCCAGCAAAGCCCCCTCTGAGCCCATGCAGCCCATTGCAAGGAAAGGATCTGCTACCCCAGGGCATTGCAAGCCACTGTGAGACAACAGATGGGGAGGAAAAGGGAGATGGAGAGCAATGACCAGCCACAGCATCTACGGGACAGGTCGCAGGCTCTTCAGACGGCTCTCCTGCACTTAGGAGTCACTTTGCTTTCCACCAGGCTCCTTGTTGTGCATCCTCCTGTAATGGATCACCCAAAGTATTACCCATTACCTCCTCCGCACCGTGCTTAGGAAGGGCTGTTGGCTTTGTTACGGGATGAAATACTCCAGGACAGGAATATCTGGGAGCCAGCACAGAGGCTTTGTGCTGCCCAGCGTGAAGGAGACTCGCAGAATGGATTGAAAGGACAATGAAACTGTTGGATAACGCAAGACAGCGCTGCCGCATATCCAGGATGCCGTGGGCTATTTTTAATCATTATTGGTACTACAGCCATGGTACGCTGGGGTCCCTGATCAGCTGAAACATTGCTTTTGGCCCACGGGGAAAAACAGGGCAGGAATCTTCATTCTGATTGCCTGGCAAAGACATGCTTAATACGACACTTCATAAATCAATCACCCTTCAAGCTACTCCTCTGCTTCTCAGCAAACGCTGATTGATTCACGAGGAAAGGAGACTAATGAATGGTCAGTTCTGCCCTGAAACGCATCCAGGGTTCATGGCACCTAAGAACATACTAGCGATTTCCACTGATGATAGAAGAGCAGTCCAGGATGCCCTGCAAAGAGATGAGAACTACATTCTTCCAGAAATCCTTCACAGGCTAAGAACAGGATAGGCGGCGTCACATGGAAGTCTGCTTCTGGGGATGAACAAAACAGCCAAAAGGAGACTTTTAACCTCCAAATAGCCCTCCTAGCACCCACCCCCCAGCCGTGCTCATGCAGTCAACTCCACGGGTTGCTTTAGCCGCGTTTTTGTCAGAAGGGGTGTTACATAGTTTTGGAGATATAAAGCCATGAAAAACAAAAAAAAAAAAGATCAAGCAAATGAAGCACAAACCTAATTTCTCTTCTTCTACCCTCAAAGCGACAGACCATCAGCTTTGAAACACAAGGCTCTAGAGAGGGGCGAAGGCCATACTCTGTTTGCAAGAAATGTAACAACCTTATCTAAAACAGTATGTATAAAGAAAAATCGTTACAAGCAGTTGTGGAAAAGGGGAACAAAGACACGAAACAGTTGTTAACTGTTAGCTGATCTGACATAAAGGAACACTTTGGAGACCAATTATACGCACCCATCAATCTAATTGATTTGAACTATAAAAGCCTATATAACCAATTATTTGTATAAAGTATTAGTTACCAATCCTCAGTCCATTGCAGTGCTGCTGTGATTAAGATGCAAAGTCAACATATAATTGCACGAACTCCTATTTACACCTTTTTTGCCTACAGTATATGCCACCCTGCACTTGCTTTGAAGCAGACATACACGAACATAAAAGTCCAACAGAAACTAGCCAATCCTGCTGGGAATTCTCACAAGTGAAGGAAGAAAAGCACAACATGCACTCACGACCCGAGACAAGCAGAAAGGAAAATCCCTTTGCAAAGTTCTTAAATGCCTGGCAGTCCAAGGGAAAGCTAGAGCAGCCTCTTGTAATAAACACGGTGTCAGAGCCTGGCTTAGACCTTTGGATAACACAGGAAACAAGATCTTTAAAAACTCACCAAACAAAACAAGTTTGTCTGCGTCTGCTAGCACTAAACACAAACAGAAATAATTACATCAGTTCACACACTACAGTGAAGCTTTAGAGCCAAGAGAGGCTGCTGCTTAGGGAAGCAGAAGGTTTCCCCACCTCTCAGCACTGGTAAGAAGCCACTACAAGCCTGCCTGGTGTTGAAGGATCAGAGAATTGCATGGCGATGAAGAGCTATAGACCTGACCAGCAGTGGCACACAGCGGTGGCCACCAGAAGCTATGGGGCTGTTGCCGTGAATATAGCTCGATAGCAACCGAACACACTGCGACATCGGAGCCCCTGTGAACACTCACACCAGACCAAGGTTAAAACCAGAAATGGTTTTGGCATTCCCACCCTGGTATCCCGCACGACACAGGCACAGCTCAGGTCAAGATGCAGCGAGGCAGAGGGTTTGCTCAGGCAAGTCCTGAGCCTCCTCCTCTCCGGCTGGAGTCAGCACAAACCGCGAGGGCTCAGCAACCTGAGTGATCTCAGGAATGTGAAACGCAACACAGCAAGGGCTGAACCTCAGCTAAACCCTGCTGCCTATCCACATCCATCAGTGGGTTTTCAGAGAAAAAAGACAAAGAAAAAGGCTTGATCTAGAGGCTAAGTCAATAGGATTTTCATTTTGTTTTCAAACAAGTTCCCAGAAGCTACTGATGGCAGTGCCAGCCTGGCAAGATGACAAGACCTTCGGTAGAAAGGGGGTTCTTAAAGGAAAGAGAAGAGAGGCATGCAGAGGTGGTTGTCTTCTCCAAAGTTTGCACAAAACCACAGACTAATATCACAGCAAGGTAATGTTTTACTCTTGTGAGTAGCTGAGATGCCCAGAGGTGATGGCACATCCGCTACCGTTACTTGTTTAGCCTCAAACATCAATAAACACGTAGGGCTGGGATTTAATGAGCTTCCTGCATGTGTACAGTGGCCACTAACACACCGCCAAGCCCTTGCAGAGGTGGCCTCATTTACCAAAGTAAGCCGATTCAGCTAAGCCCAGCATCAATTTCAGCTGAAGAAAGGGATTCAGCACCCCAACACATCGACATTCCCGGCTGGGAACCCCATGCTGATCTGTGCAGGAGCTGAGCAGTCAGTAACGCCCCTGACAATTCCCCTCGGCCCATCTGCAACGCGATGCAGCCCCTACTGCAGTTTCCCACCGTGGCCGAGATGCACAGGCTGTGCTTGCCCTCCTGCCAGCTGAGCGCACCCGGTTCTGTAGTTATCTTCACCAAATCCAAATGGCTCTAACACACCACATCAAACTCTCTGTCGTGCCACAGGTGACTGAAGAGCTCCACATCAGCTCCCTAATTAATCGTGGTTCATATGCCTTGATTTTTCCTGTGATCTCATGCCTCATTTCCCCCCATTTGTGATGAAACCTCGGTGTTTTCTCAAGCTGGCGGTTATCAGTCACAGCTCCAGAGGCTGCCGCAGCACAGCAAAGCTGCCTGTGGTTGGACCGAGAAGGGCTGAGGCACCTCAGGGCAGTGGCTCAGGCCGTCCTGTGTAGGGCAGAAGACCCAGATCCTCTTCTGACATCCCCTGCCACCCTGAGCACTGCTGCCACACGAAATACAGTGATCTCCAGCCAGTTCTTCCAGATCTACTGTTGGGAGAGGGGTCTGCCGGAGTCAAGAAATTACTCAATACGAGTTATGCATCTTGCTCATCTTTATTGGCTTCTAATACTTCTTATATAGCCTCAATACACAAGCATGTTCCCAAAGCAAACATATAATTGGTTATTAGCCCCTAAGCACGCGCTGCTCTCACACCACTAATTATCAGGATTAGAACAAGCATTCTATCCATGCAGCTACTTGCGTTAGCCATGTTTTAGCCTTGCGGTTTGCTACTCCCTTTATTCCCATCCCGCTCCCTATCTCCCTTGGCCTTGCACCTGTCTTCCCTAACAGCTGCAGCTTGTTACAGCCACGGCCTGTTAGTACAACAAAGTTACTTGGTCTCAGGATTCAGGAATAGATCAAGGCCACTTTCTTGTTAACTTCAGCACAACAACTTCAGCCCAATTCTAATTCCAGGCCTGGATTGTGCAGATCTTTAGGGATTCTATGGCCACGCTTCTGCAGCCATTCTTCTACAATCTACCCAAGAAATTCTTCTGTTATTATTTTTTATGCTTACGTTGCCCTAAGGAGATCTTGTCTATCGTGCAAGTGTTGGTGCTGGCTTAGAGGAAGGGGAAGATCTGAGGCCAGCTTGTCACGCTTACTGACCAACCCAAAACACACATCCCAGTAGCTCTCCAGTGCTCAGTACCAAACCCCCCTGCAGCAGCCCCCCGCGTGTGGACAGCCTAAGCAGCAGCTGCCGGCCAGCCTTCGGGACTGGGGGGCTGGCGGGACCCTGCCAGGGAGGAGACGGCTCCGGCAGGGCTTGCTTCTCCACGCTGCAGGCTGGAATCACCACCCCTGACGTGTTCGACAAACACACAGATGTGGTGCTTCGGGACACGGTTTAGCGGTGGGCTTGGCAATCCGGGGTTAAGATAGACTTGGTCATCTTCAAGGTCTTTTCCAGCCTCAATCATTCTATGATTCTACGAGGCTGATGGCATTTGCCCCACGCCTAGCAAGCAGCAATGGGGAGGAAACGGTGCTGGGGACCCCCTGCTGTCAGGGCCAGGCAGCAAAGCTCAGGGGCAGGGGAACAAGGCAGTCAGAGCCCTCCCTGACCCAGGGCAAGGCAAGCTCTGCTCCACATCATCTCCAGCTCCCAGCGTGCTGCACTGAAGAAGCCTATTTAGCTGCTCTCTCCTGCCATACAGGAATAACCTGAATCTGGCACAGAGCAAGTTTTGCTGCCCAGGGCTCAGGAGGGGAGACATGACTTCGCCCACTTCCTATGGGGACAGGAACTGAGCCAGCGCAGGAAAACTCACCCTGATTAACAACCACGGAGCCAGAATCAGACCCTGCTCGCACTTTCTACCTGCCCTTGAAGCAAGTAATTGAGGGGCCAAGGCTGAACTCCCCCAACTGTGCCCTGGGCGTGCAGAACCACAAAGGATGCTCTGAGCCTGGGTCTGCCATCCACAGCAAACAAGCCAAGATTCGCTTTAGCACAGCTCCTGCTCAGCAGCTGTCAGCCCTCCTGCAAGTTGTGTGGGAAGTTGAGGGAAAACAGGATATTAATCTGCCAAAAACCTAGATGGTTCCTCAGCAGGCTTTTAGCACAAGGCTGGAGGCTTCCAGCAGGACTAAAACCACCGAGAACTACTCCTGAGCCACACACGTTACGTCTCTTCTGGGGAAACCGCTTTTTGGGGCTCTGAACCAAGGGGAGACAGAAGAGTAATGGAATAGACAGTCCTGCTTGAGGGCTGCCTCCTCTTGGGTATGCTGTCTTCTAAAATACTCCTATGGGTACGGGCTCTGATCTCCCCCCTCAAAGAGGGGGAGATCCTGCCCCCAGGCTTTTGCTTCTGCATTAGACTCACAGAGCTACTGAAAGAGAGCCATCTGCATCGTTACTTTTATTACTGACAGCAATAAAAGCATCTCAATATATAGCGCCTGTCAGCCATGCACAAGCTCAGTGGTGCTTTGCTAATTACTGAAGTTTTCTGTGCTGACAAAGAGATGCCAAGGAATGCAGCAACCGATGGGGAAAAACTGCACAGAGGAATTTCAATACCGCACCACAGATCCCCTGGGCTAGAAGCGTGTTGTAGCACCTTGCCACAAGGGCCAGTGGGCACTGCAGGCACCCACATACAGGCACAGGATCTGGTCCTACATCTTGAAGACCACCCATCATACTATACTAGGTACTCTTTGGAGACAGGAGTCTAATGTGAGTCAGCATTTAGGGAGCTCTGAGTAGAGAAGCAATTCTCCTTTCACAACTCCAAGCATCTCTCTGGCACTTTCTGCCTCTGGCAGCCTTCTTCACCTGCATGGAGCACCTGCCCTAGACGTTATTGTTTCTGGATGGCATTGGACTGGTGGATTTGCTTTGCACCTCTGTCACACCTCTGGGAACCCGTCATGCATCTCCTCAGCCACGTGTCCCTGAGCAAAGCTCACCTTCCCACACCAAGCTGGTGCTACGCTGCCAGGTTGCAATAAATGTTGTTACTGCAGCGAACTGGGTTTGGTGTACAATCAGCAGCACTCAGGGCAAGCAGCTTGGGCATCATCTCACTTGAGCAGGACTTGACAGCTGAAAGAATATCTAAACTTTATGAATACTGACTTGGTTGAGACTAGGACTTACCTCCATAAACTTATTTTCCCACATCCACACGGTCCACACAGGGTGGGCTGAACGTCATCTGGGAAAGGCCAAGTGACCGACAGGACTTTCAGTGGTATTGAAACCTTTTCCAAACCTGTACGAGTGCTTCGTACGCAGGTTTCAGAAACCCTTTCAAGTACCATAATCTGATGTTAAGGTGCTGGGCAGGGATATGCTGGAGCCCAGAACATCCCAAGTCACCCTCATTTCAGTACGAGCTGGGATTTTTCACACCCAGACACATGTACACAGGTGAAAAGAAGGAGTTTAGGCATGTAAAGCACTGAAGGACAAGTTTTCATTGTAAATCATTACGCTCGTAGCAGCAAACATTTTCTCCACACTCATCCATAAATTTGTAGCAACAGAACCGCCACCACACACACAGTCTATCCAGGGGACAGTACCTGTGCTCCTAAGCAGCCCAAAGGACACACAATTTAAAGCAACCAAATCATACGCTAAGGGAAAAATTGTGACTTGTTCACATGGAAGAGCTCCATGCTTGCTTAAGCAATGCTAGGGACAGATCTGACCCAGCTTCAGCAGAAATTTAAGCAATGTTCACCTGATCCTGCTTAAGTCACCCTAAGAAGGGTGTGATCCATTGAGAACTACTGCTGCCTGTGAGCAAGTCAGTACCGATACACAACAAAGCGAGGGAAACGCCTCCCAACACCTTAAACTGCTGTTTTGCTCTTAGCACTTCTGTTTCTTAATAAACACTCTGTTGGTGGCTCCGAAAGAGCAACCCGGCTGCTTTCTGTACGTGAGACACAGGGAGCCTGCCGTGGTGCCGGACACATTAGCCAGGGCTCGCCGCGCGAGGTCAGGGAACGCTGTCTGGTGCTCTGCACTACTCCTGCAATAAGCTCTGCACCACACCTCGAAAGACTGATTGATTAAACGTTTCTGCTTCACTTTAGCAATTAATCTCAGCAGCCTTTCACTTACCTGTGTGCTTCAAAGCTAGAGAGATAATCCCTTCATTATCCCCTTGCTCTCCTTCGCAATTCGTAGTTTATTTCAAAATAACTGCCACATTGTACTGGCAGGCAGGAATGAAATCCCAGGGAGCTGCACATGTTCCTGGGAAATCACCCATCTCAGAGGCAGCAGAGAGTTTATCTCCGTGGCCTACCCACACAAATCACTTTTGCAAAGATTGACTACGGAGGAACCAGCTGTTTCAATAAGAACAAGACTCTCAGGTTTTTCAAAGCAAGCCACAAAGATCCTGGCCCTAATTATTTACTCACTCTGTTCCATCACAAAGTATAAACCCTACGGCCCTAGTCTCCACTGTTACTGCTCATCTGCCCCAGAGAAATTCTAGCCCTCTCAATTTCATCCTATAGATTCTGTATAGGCATACAAATAAGGCACTTTTTTGTGCTTCCTTAGCTGATATTTCATTTATTCATCCTAGAAACTGTTACCCAAAACAATAAGCTCCTCTGAGTGAGCATAAACCATTCTCCGTGAATATGTCAATAACTGGAAAACATTAGACAAAGCTGAAATAAGTCGTAAGGCTACATAAGCGTTTGGAGGATACAGGAGCATTTGTAACTTCCACAAACCCAAGACAACTAAAATGCTCTTTGCTGGGCTAAAGCAGCACACAGTATCACCTCGGTTAGGACACCACGCTTCCAAGGACCAACGCTGAGGAACAGGGACAAACCAAACCTCCCTCTCAGGCGAGAGGAAACACACGCCAAGTGCATTCATGCAACTGAGGAAGCGTCTCGTTCGGCACCACAACATACCCCTGCTGAGCCAAGGCCGACAGAAGCATTTTAACATGACGCCTTTTCCTAAAGATATTCCCCACTTACTCTTGAGTGAAGCTTAAAGCTGATGGTGTTTCTGTGGCCTGATCTTGGCTTCTCCCAGCCTAATATAAATTTTACACCTATCTCAGGAGGCAGCGAGCTCTTCCTCCCAAATCCCAAGAGCCCTCAAGTCCTGGCTGCATTAGTCCTGATGTCGTGAGCTGTGGGACGCAGGTGGGAGAGGGCAAAAAGAAAGAACAAGGGTCTGCGGCAAAACAACGTAGAAGCAGTGCAGGGGACAGGTGTGTAAGAGACAGTGGCATTGCAGCGAGTCTGACAGAGGCACGCATTCCCACGTTGCGCTTCAAACATAGCACCGCCAAGGAATGAAGCTTCACACGTGCATATGCACACCGTAACGGAGAATCAAGGTTCCTCCCGCCTCCAACTCAGCAACTCCCATCAAAACTGGATTCCAAAAAACCTCATTCCTGCTTGAGGGGATGCACTTTAAAAGCCCCCCTAAACACCAACTATTTGTCCCTTTTCTTTGAGGCAAAGCTGGGACAGGGGAGATACACCTGGAGAGGGAGTTAAGGTGACCAGGACAACAGGGAATGATGGTAGATGACAGTCATGGGGGGTGCTGGGTGGAGAGCACCGAGCCGACACCAGCATCCCCCAGGGAGAGACCGGCACACAGCCACACAGAACAAGGGCACAGTCAGCCTTTGTCCCTTACCTGCTCACTTAAGCACCAAAACATACTGAGGTTCTGAAATACAAGGTTTTAGAAGTAGTCTGCAAAGCAAGCTTAACATTTTTCTGCTTTGAAAGGTCTCTGTTTTGAAGGACGCAGAGACTGGGCACCATGCAGTGCCCAGACCTTACCTGTGTCGTAGTGTACTGTCAGGGACCCGGAATAATCACCAGTCTTCTCTGGGTGGAAGTCCACTGTTACTTGCACGGCATCGCCAATCCCAAGAGTCCCAGCAGAGCGATCAACAGAGAAAGGGCTGCAACACAGACAGGCACATCAGGATTATTGTGGGATATTTGGGGACTACGCTCCTTCTGCCATCTAGCTCACTCCAGCTCACCTGTATTAGCAAGGGGCCAAGAAACCACAGTCAGCAGCAGAAAAAGAGAACATACAGGGCCAGGAACTGAGCCACCGACCCAACTCCTGAAGAGCTCCAGCCTAAGCTATAAAGATCCTATGCTATAAAACGACCTCGTCTCCCCCATACCCTGCATCCAGTTCTCTGCAGCAAGGCTCAAGAGTCTGACTGCTAGCGGTACAATTGGAGGAGGGTTTTTGAAGGGCACAGAGATGGCAAGAGTTATTTGCATTCACAACTTGACACTGAGTTCCTCAGGAATCCGTCTTTTCCTGCCACCTATACACCTCAAGAGATGCAAATGTCAAGGTGATACCTGTCCCAGTGAGATTACAGCCTGGAAATCAGACAGGGAGAACAGAAGTTTATTCTTGAAGAACAGAAAATAATTAAACTCCAATTGGCAGAATTAATTTTTTTTTTTTTTTTTTTTTTTTACCTTGAAAGCATCCTGGTTTTGCCTAAGAAAGGGCACATTTTATCAGCATTTCAATGAAAGCTGCTCTAAGCCAAGAAAAATCTGTAGGAGTGCAAAGGCACGTTAGAGTGATACAATAACAAGAAAACAAGACACAAAAGGAGTACCCATTTACAGCCTGAACAATTAAATCTCTAGCTAAATGAAGCACCATTACCAGGAGCATTTCAAGGCACCTTTAACAGGAGGTTTTCGGTGTATTCACAAGCAATGCAGTCTGGGGCTTTGGGTTGTAATCCAAGCTTGGTAACTGTTTGCTTGGCCTACTAGAGAAATTCTGTGCAATGCATTGGAAATAATTATGAAAAGGTGTTGGTGTACTTTGGATTTAACAAGAGCAATTATGATTTGTGGCCAGGTAAACAGCTCTCAGCTGACAGACACATAATTCAGTCCCTTAATGCTCAGGGAAAAGTCAGATGCAACATGTTTCTGCACAACAGCAGCTGGGCTTTGTGGCTCTTGTACAGCCTCATTTAGAAAGCAAAAGTTATTTGGTTTAGCACTTTGCTGGTGGTCAATTAACCTTAAAAATATGTTCTGCAGAGTTTCCCAGTGATTGGGGAATGCAGCCCACAAAAATAATGTGAAAAACTGGAGCCATGTGCAAGCTGAGCTTCGTTCATGTAAGCAGTGACAGCTGATGAAATTGCTGGAGTTCCTGCTCATTAAGGAGATATTGCTGCAATGAGGGGCCTGACCTGCTCCCATTACAACTAGCAAGAACATCACCAGTGACTAATGGGGAAGCACTGGGCCTGCAATGTTCACGTGCTGGACCTGAGACTTTTGAGAGGGAGGAGGAAAGCCAAGGTGCCACCAGCCTCAGAACCGGACTGCTCTCCATGGCCCTGCACCTGCACTGGGGGTTGTGCCTGGTTATACTGGGCAGGGCTCTGCTGGTGCTTGGCTGGCATCACTGCCTGCTGGGGGAAAGGCACAGAAAAATTCCCCCCCCACCTCTTTTATTTTGTTGTTTTTACCAGAAACATTGCCGGAACAGAAAAGTTGCTGGTTAAGGGCCACACTTCAGCACTACCTCCCATCCCATCCCCTTCCTAGTCCATCCCCATGTCTGCATACCCCTGCCCTCAGATAGCTGGAATGGGAATGACACTCCCGAGGATGACTTCAGGGGATGCCCAAGAAAGTAGATACCTTCACATCTTCAAATTACCAGAGAAGAGGATCCCACCGAGGTCAGGACTCATTCTCAGGACTGAGAAACAGAGCGCAAGTCAGACACCGCACCTCCTGCCTCCCACCCCACGCTGTACCCACAGGACAATTTGGTTCCTGCTGTAGCAGGAGCTCGTTATCCCTCACGTAGACCTGGTTCTCAAAGACCCAGAGGGATGCAAGGTCCATGCTTAAACTGAACTCTGAACTTCAGTGCACGTCACTAAGCTGTTCCCTGCAGCCTACAGATAAGAGATGCTAAGGAAACGTCCCTGACACACTAATAGCCACATGAAAGCCACTGCCAAGAGATGAAGCTGGCAGGCTAAACTTTGACCTTTTAGCCATTAATTGTGAGCTGTTATTTAAGATAATTCTTGTCCTGTTAGATCTACCCTTGTAATGAATAACTACTGCTCCTGAAAAGACAGGAAAGATAAGGTTTGGAGGTTTATTGATAGCTCTTCTTCTGACATCCTGTTTAACTATGCCCATTTGTACGTTTGCTTTGTTGTACAACATCTAAACTGTCACAGGTCCAGATCTCCCAGCGGTGCCTTGCAATCCCCAGCTTGTATAAACTCATCTAGCTGCACCAATCTGAGGGAGACCTTCCCAGCAGAACCTGCTGAGATCTTGCCCATAGTTGCCCTTCAGAAAGGGAACAACACCAGATTAGTAAGCAATTTCATTGTGATCTGTCTTGGTGTTTACATCTTGCTTGCTTTCACCAGGCATCAGCTCCCCATCTTGACAAAGCTGGGCAAAAGTTAAATCCCATGAGGATACCACGGGCAAAATACTCCTGACAAGTCAGAAACACAACTGACAAGTGAACAACGCTGACAATTCTGTGGCTCAGGATTTCCCGACTACCGCGCTGCCTTTTCTCCTGCAACCATACGTTTAGTCAGTGCAGTGTGCAAGGAGGCTGCAACATACTTCGTCCCATGGTATGTTTCTCTTCTACAACCACAACCCCTTTAGTCCACTGGTGCCTTAATTTGCATTATAAATCATCTGAGTTTGTGAGAATTGATTTCATTAAAAGCTGCCTCCAACCCCAAGACCGACAGTAAAATTACTGGTTTGAATTGCCTCATCTGTCAACTAAGACCTATTGCAGGAAAAAAACCCAAAGATCATTTAATCTTGGCATACAGAATTTTTTGGTAATGGTATAAAAGCCAAAGTCGAGCACTGTAACCATTCCAGTAAACACAGTCTGTTAGGTCAAAGCATCCAAGACTCCATCTCCATACTGAAAAAATCCTGCACAGAGCCAGCATCTGACAAGCTCTCTCTTTCCCTCTTTCCCTGCACATAGGCTCTGTTGTCACATCCCTGTACATCCCATGGTAACTCTCCAATCCCACGCCTCCATGTAGTATAATGGGTACTGCAGGGAGGGATGCAAGGCGGCTCCTAGCACTGTGCCATGTAGGATCCTTTCCTGAGCTTCCAGAGCTTGATGGGACATTCCTAAATGGACCTTCTCAGACAGATCCTCTCTAACCCCGTAGCACAGCATAGCACAATGTAACATCAGGAAAAGGCAGTGCTGCACTGAGATCTGCTTCCAGGCAAGGTTGGGGGAGTACAGTCGAGATACCGGACTGCTGGGCTGCTATTCAGGGGACACAGCAGAACTGCATGCAGCCGAGGGATGGGAAATGCAAACACCTGTATTTGTGATGGAAGAATCCCTGGCAGTACAGGCTGGTGGGCACGAAAACCTTTCTACGGAAAGGGAGCTTAGGGGCTGCAGCACAGGACATAGAGGGAGATGCTGGGATAAATGGCTTTGCACAGCCTTGAGAAAGAAAAACAAAGGTTGGTATCACTTGGTCTTACTTTTCGTGTTGTGTGCACACCTGATCAAACTTTGACACTTACTTTGAGCACTGTGTTTGCTCAGATGATCTCCAGAGGTCTCTTCCAAAGAGATCTTCTCCATCAGCCCAATTCCATTTCACATGTTCCCCAAATTTCCAATATTTCCTATACACCTGTGCATATATATAGGCAGATGGTAGACAGACAGGCATTAGAGGAACTCAACCTTTAAGAAAGTTCCCAATGAGGAATTCATTATGACATTTTGCTGAACACTTAAAGCCAAAAAAAAAAAAAAAAAAAAAAACCAAACAAAAAAAAAACTAGCAAAAAGACAGGAACCTCAGAGTATTTAAAAAGAAATCTGAAGGAAAGTGGGGGTGACCTAATTAGAATAAAAAAATAAAACGCTGCTTATATTCAAAGATCATCAGTTTGAAATTTCAAACTGGCTTTCAAAAGTTCGTAACGAAATGGAAGAGATGCCTTTGGCTGACATGGGAAATCTTACCAGCTTTTGATCTCTGCACACATGCAATCCAGTTATTCAGAATTGTACTTTCTTGTGTAGTTTGAAATAAAGCTTTTGTAACGCTTCCCATCCCTTTGTTGCAAATCAGGACTGAAACATTCAATTGCTGAACTTCAGCATAAAAATCGTATCAAGCAGGATTCAACATACGCTGGATCACTCAACAGAACAGTTGGCAAGGACGTTGCCAAGAGATGCCAGACACGACTGGGTATCTGTTTTGGTGGTGACGACTAGATCTGGAAATCCCAGAGGGAAGCTGTACAGGGATTTACAAGGTCCTGCCTACGTATTTCCACAGTGACAAGCAGCAGCCTGCTTGAATAGCATCCTGGAAGCCTGCTTCAACAGCCTTGCCAGGCTTTGGTAGGAGCCTCTTGGACTTCACGCTTCCCAGGAGAAAGAGCAAAGAGCCTTCTCTTGACCCCTGTTTTCCTGGGGAAGAAACTGAAGCAACTGAGGTGCACTAAGGCAGACGGCATGTCTTTGCTGCATTCTGGACCTCAGCTCCTGCACCAAGACCTCTGGGACCAAGCAACTCGGAGCTAACTACCAGCCAGCTGAACTGGCTTCCTTGCAGGTGCAGCGTCCAAAATGCATTACCTTCTCCAGTTCAGCAAACTGGAAAACCAGTGACTGTCTTCTGAGACCAACAGGAACAGTACAGGCTGTCCACGACACAGCACACATCGGGCGCTTGACCAGGAGACTGCCCAAATACCACGTCCTTGTGGCCTCCCAAGGAACGCGTATATTTGGCCAACAGGGCCACATACCCATTTCAGAAGGTACTGAAGATCAAGGAGCTTGCCGGTAGCTACTACAAAGTGCTAGAGCACTTTCCAGGAGGTCTGAGAGAGACAAAGCTCTACAAGAGGCTCCCACCCCACATACCAGGTATTTGCTGCACCTTTGGCCTGTGCGCCCATTGGCATTCTGGTTTGGGGCTAAAGTGCAGTTTTGAAGCTGCTGCCAGCTCATCTCCACTTAAGAGCTCATTCTAATGAAGAATATTGGATCCCAGGGACCAGATCAAACCTACTGGAAAACCAGGTTCTGGACCCCACAGGGTTTTTGTCAGGGTCTCAATACCAATTGCTTTGATCTATCATCTCTGATTGCACTTGCTACTCTAGACAAACTGCTGATAAAGCTGCTGATAAATTCTTAAATGTCTCTTCCACCAGCTCAGAGCTTGCCTATTTCTTAACACTGCCCTTGGTCTGCAGGAACTGAGCTCCTAGAGCTGTCGTCTGCCCCGCAGGATCTTCCACAGCCCAAGGGCAGTCCAGCTGCCTTCTTACAATTGCTCTTTCAGTCTAACAGAATCAGCCTTGCACGACTGTGCACTGAAGACACCGTTGCACTATAAAACTCCACTCTGCAGCTTGCAGAGTTTAAGCAGAGGTTGTGCCATGCTTCAAACACTATAATCAACAGCAAAACCCACATGCCCTGCCCATCTCCAGCCACGGCAGCAGCACAGCAGCTCACATGCTCTGGTTCCTTTTTGTCGCTGTTTCCCAACTATATTATCACACCACAGTGTTTTGCACAAAAAGAGATGAGCTCCCTACCTCTGCATGCTGATGCAGTAGCGGGCCACCCGGTTACCAACGTTGCGAACCAGCAGTGTTTTCTGGGTGCTGTACTTGACGGGACAGGCTGAGAAGTTCACCTGGTTGGGGAAGTCCAGGATAGCTCGGGCACCTATAGCTCGGATAGGCACAACAAACTTCTCCCTTTCTGTGATGCAGATGAGCTCGTGGAAATAATCCTGCAGGGAAAGAAACAATCTCAGCACAATGCTTTTAGCACCATTCCCACGGCAGAAGAAAAACTGCTGTTTTCTAGGACTGTTGCAGTAGCATTCAATAACGTAATAATAGTACCTTTTACCTTCATGACCTTTCATTCCAGTAGCATGACTTGCACAGGGTTGTTAACTTGCAAAGAAGAAACAAGCCCACTGATTCACCCGCTTTCGCAGCAAGCTGGCAGCACCACAATTACCTGATGCTTTGATTCCGAGGCACCAAAACAGAGTCGCTTCACGCAAGGGATCACAGCACTAATGGAACCTGCTTCGATCGCCACCGCAGACTATTGGAAGCACCACTGAGAACCCAGCTGTGCCACAGCACTAACTCCAATGCCAGCAACGCGGCGACCTCGTTGAAGCTTGGCAGGGGATGCTCAGGTACACTTTCAAAAGGACTTCACCACATACGTGAGCAACGGTCAGTCTTTGGTGAAATACTTCACAAGCTGGTGACATACGGAATGAGACAATTGCGGCAGCGTCAGGGCAGTGTAGGGTACGGGTGTATTTCCTGCCCCTTCTCACAGTGTTATAGGGCCAAGGCTGGGGACACGCACCCTTCAAAAGCCACCTGATCCACCTCCCCACACCAGAGCTGGCTCAGCTCCAGACCCAAACTGTTTTTGCAAGAAGTTTCACAAGTACTTAAAAGCACTAACAGTTCCACCCCTGCCCTCAGCAGCCTACGCCAGCTCTGCGCTAGAGTTAAAGGGTGTTAGTTCTTCCTGTGTCTGAACTCTGTTTCCCTTTACATCTCGCCCAGCCTCAGGGGACACAGGAGACAGCTCTGGCTGATGCCTTAATCACACCCCTCTGTAAGGTCTGTTCTAGAGGAGTAAGTGACGGGGTGCCTGGTTAGCACACCCACCCCAGGCAGGCGGCATCGGGAGCTGCACACGAGGGACACTCAGACACCCCACCAGAGCAAAGCCGGCTGTGCATTCCCAGCCACTGCCTTCTGCAGAACAGAGCCAGGCAATCCCCCCCCATCCCGGCTGTCTGGTGTTTAGCAGCAGGAAGGCAAATCAAATTACCAAAATCTTGTTACTGTAGAGATGAGCAGAGCAGTCTCCAGATGTATGGCGTGGCGTCGCTGCGCTGGAACTATCACCTTGCCCCCACTGAAATCAGTGGTAAAACTGCTGCCATAGGGCCAGGAGCCATTACCCCCAGCAGCGCTCTTGTTGATGAGCTGATAAAAGCTCTGCTTCTCATCACTCACCGGCTGCCCTGATGTTTTCCTCAGTGCTTTTAATTAATTTGATATTTTTATCATTGTTGAAGCAGCAAGCACTTTGATTTAGGAATTGCATACAGCATCAAACGCCCTTCAGCAGAACTGATCCAGACTCCTCCACGGCTGGGATTTCTGCTCCCATCCCCATCCCCTCCTGGAAGGGCCCTAAGGCAGCCAGCCCAGGCACAGACACGTACCTATTGCTCTAACAGAAGCGCTGACAGCCAGTGCCTCACCCACCACCCAGCACCTCGCCTACCACCTGCTCAGCTGGGGTTTAAGGTTGTCAACACAGATGCTGCCCCATCCAAGACAAAAAGAATAATCTCTTTTTCTAGACATCTCAAATATTCACCCTAGAAACTGCAGAAGGGCTTTTGCTTTTCCTATTTGGAAGGTAAAATACTAGGAAGGGAACTGCAGCAAGCAACCTGCATGATTTAATACCAGATTTCAGGAAAGCGTTTCATCTTCAGCAAGTCATTCTGAATTGGCAATTTTGTACTCAATCTTGCAGCTAAGCCCTCTAAAATAAAAGCTATGGGCAGCCCATATGAATTTAAAGCACCTGTTATCTGGGTACTTCACGTCCTGCACTGTCTCGATCCTCAGAAACTCATTAGCAAATGAAGAATGTTATTTGCTTTTGTTGTTGTTGTTCTTTTGGCCACACTACTGTAACAAAGGCATTGCAAAGCCAGCTGAAAGCTACCTGCCTTATTAAGTCTTGGCATGCCATATTTACTTAGCTCCCTCTTTCAGGTGCCGGGTAGGCAGGGGAGGATGCAAGTTCAGATCAGCAGGAGGATAAAGAAAAAAGGAACTTCAACAACTGGAGCTACTTGAAGGAAGTAAAAGGAAGTAATTGTCAAGTCGTTGTCATTGCTAAGGAGCAAATGGATCAACAGCAATGTAATTAAGAGCCCAAGAAATAAATCCCCCCCAAAAGCAAGCACTGGCAGCCTTCCCAGCTCCCTTGCTGGTGAGGGGCACCGGGACCACCTGCACAGCAATGCACAAGGGATTTCTCCACAGACCTGAGGGCAAGGCTAAAGCAGCAAGGATTTGGTTTCACAGAGACAACTACGACCTTGAGAGAGAAAGATGCCTCTCGCCATTCCTGCAGATGCACATTATGCTCCAAGCCCCCTCTCCAGGGACATCGTGGGACATGGCATCCCGTGCAAGGCTTGACTCAGCACTTCAGAGCGGGCTGACCCTTCAGCCACGCTCTACCACCCCACCAAAGTGGGACCTTGCACCAGGCTGAATGCAGCGTCAGCCCAAACAGGGGGAAAGCCAAGGCAGAGGGGTGCTAGGCAGAAGCTGGCTGTTTGTGCCGCTGTGAACCCATGGTCCCTTAAGCTTTTGAAAGCTGAATTGCCCTCCCTTGGGAGTAAGAGGTTGCAAAGTCTCTACTGCAGCACTGCCTCGTGTTACCAGGGCGCTAACTCTGCTACGCCCTTGCTTGTAGCCTAGGGGCACAGTTGAGACCAGTGCAAAATGTTCTACTTTGCAACTGCAAACCCTTAGCAGACTGTTTAAGACCAGGTTTCTAAATAAACGTGCCTGGATGACAGAGGGGTTGCATCCCATCTATGCTTTAAAGTTTGTTGTGTTTAGACACAGCTTCAGGCTATAGGTTTTCATGCAAATACGACTTCATCCTTCATACAACTCCCCTCTCAATTTCAAGGAAGATACAGACAGTTGTACGATGGTTCCCCTTCTCGTGCTCCCCTGTGACAAGCAGTAAATTACAAGCTCTGGCCTTCCTGGTATCACCACTGGCATCTGAACTGGCACCCACTGAGACTGAGGCAGCTGCTCGTCTTTGGTGCTGTTTCAGGCTCTTTGTAAACTCAGGCTAACAGTAATTACTGTCACACCAATATCAACCCTAACTGCCCAGAACCCCAAACTCAGATGTCAGTTTCCCTGCATAACCTATCCCAAACGCTTCACTGAACTCCTTGCAGCAGCCAACCTGCACAGAAAAGATCCTTGTAGCATGAGGTAACACGGCAAGCCAAGCAGGGAAAGCTCCCGCTGAAACCCTGATATCAGAAAGGCTGGAAAATAAGGGTCATCACAAGACAGGAGAGACCGGAGGATGAAGATCTGTTTGCAGCAGAGGGGGTGCCCCTGCGCCTGCCCCCCTCACCTGCCGGTTCGCAGGAGCCTTTGAAATGAGTCACTTGGCTTCAGGTTCATGTGGCGCCAGGCCATTTGCCTTGGTCTTCTGCCCCTTTCCTCCTCACAAGAGTCATCTTAAAAGTATTTGTGGAATAGCTTCTGTGCACAACAAAATATCTAACAGGGCTGGGCTGAATTTTAAAGGACTTCATTTCAGTAATGCAATAACTCACTGTCCTGTCGTATTCCATAGTAATCAATGAGCATTAATTCAGTCTCCACCGAGCATCAGTAATGAATTTCACAAACCTCACAGAGTGAACTTGCATTGCCTGAAAACAGTGTACTGCTACGGTGAAAAGAGCAAGAGGACAACACAGAATAAGCTCTGCTATGTTTTTATGTGCTTCTTACTTCCTTCTTCCTTTACAATAAACTATTAATAAGCCTGTAGGATGCACAAATGGAAGTATTTCTGTCTGTTGTTTATCTGCCAGTCAGTGCCACAATGGTTCCCAATTCAGCAGAGGCCGTCAGACCATAATGCAAGAACACATGGGAACGTGGGCTGGCACGAGAACACCCACGCTGTACAACTGGAGCCATAAAACAGAAACATGCAAATCAGAAGCAGCAAGAGTAACAAATTGGAAATGTTGCCCAGCAGAAAAATTAGCAGTTAATTTATAGCACAAGTGCCAATAAACCAAGAGGCACACCAGCTATTTCTTTTCTGACAGTCCAATCACATGGCACATTCCCAAGTGACTGCGAGACAGTAGGAAACTGCTCATTTTCCAAGAAAGGGCTACGTGGCATTTCAGCCACTAACAACTCACATGGCCCGATTACTTAGGGCTTAGCCACAATTTTACTCCTTTCAATCAGGAGTGACTTCACTGAAGTCAGACTTACCCCAGGGAAGAACAGATTCAAAGCAAGAGAATTATACAAACCAACGCCCCATCAGGAAGACCCACATCCCAGTTCACTGGGTTACCCACAGTCCCTGTGGATCGTGCAGCATCAGGGATGTAGAGGTTGTTCAAAGGCAGCACTCCTGAGCCTTCCACAACTAACACAGATACTCTGCAGGCAAGCAACTGCAAGCCCAACACAGGTGGCTTTATGGAACCATTTCCCAAAGCCTGCCTCTTGGCCAAGGGCTTTGCAAAGTGCTCTGCACATCCTGACCACGCTACTGATGCATTTCTAGCTGAGCGACAGCACTGCGGGACTTTGCTGACTCACACTCCATCAAGTACGACACAAAAAGTCTGATTTGTACAACATTCTGGTTCTGCTGTATAATCCCCATGTGCTCCTCACCAAGCAGCCCACATCCCTCCCCCAATGCCCTGCAAGGAGCACAAAACACAGTTCGGCAGAAACCGCCAGGGTGTCGCTCAAGCTGTGCAGAGGACCTTGCTGGCACAGCTCCCTAATGCCACACACTCACCAGTTCAAGGGCAAGACAAGGGACAAAGTACTGGACATGAGTGCTCCTGGGGGTTCTCTCACACTACTTCTATTTGGGGTGATGTTCATCTGTTGCTCTGCTGCTTCTCTCTAGTTGAAGAGCAGCAATTTGCCCTTCATGGGAACCAATTTACTTCCACACCCAAAATGAATGCTAATTCATACTAATAAATCACATTTTAAAGGAAGCAGCGTCCTCTGCAAAGCCTACCTCGGTGAGATTAAGCTCTTATGTCACTTGGGCAGTATGGAGAACTGCCCTAGGCCAACATCATTTTTACCTTCCATACGAATGACGTAAAACCATTTCTCAGTCCCTCCCCAAAGCAACAGATCATTTCACAAGCTCAGGGAGCCAGGGACCGCAGGGCATTTCCTCTCTAGTTTGCTACAGCCACGCTGTTTGAGGATAGGACAGGGCATTAAACTAAATCTAAGCAGCGAACGCAAGATGAGAGAACAGCTGTGCCCAAAGGGATCCTGCGCCTCTGGCCTGGTGCGGAAACGCCAGCTGGCTCAGAGCGACCCCCTCACCTTGCATCACCCACAAATTTACACAAAGAACTGCCAAGAGGCAGCAGAGTGCTGGTGCAAAGAATCAGCCTGTCTGTCTGTGTTCCCCTGTAGGACAAGGCCTCAAGGACAGGAGTCCAAGTACTGATAGCCTGATGAATAGAGACTTGTTCAAACTTGCAGGGCACAAGCCCTGGGAACCAAGGAACAAGCTAACTGCAGACCCCTGAGCCGTTACAGCTGAGGAGGCAGCCAGGCGGACAGAGAAACAAGTAGCCAGATAAGGGAACGGATGGCGCCGATATGTAACTTTGTTAATCAAGAAAGCCGCCTAGAAAGAAACTACCTAACTTTGGAATAGAAACTGTTGCTATGTCAAGGTAAACTAATAAGTTCCTATTGTTCTAACGGTGTGCCTTAAATATCAGCCAATCAGTGTTTTTTACGCTTAAGATTTAACCAATCAGTGTGTAATATGTAGAAGGTAGAAACGTATAATTGTAAGAAAATCACTAATAAACCGACAACTTGCTTGCATCAAGCTGCGTCCCGTCTCTTCATTCGCTGCAAATTGGTGACCCCGACGTGATCCAGTGAAGGATCTGACGTTGAGGGACTCTCGAATCGCCTAACTGAGCGACATGCAGCAAATCCCACAGAACTTTGAATGAACCGCTGAAAGGAAGCGGGAGCCGGCCAGAACACCCTCCGGAGTTGAGAGGTGAGCTGTGGGAAATCCGTAATGGGGAATCAAGCTTTGTCCCCAGAAAGAGACGTATATGAGCTTATGAAAGGTCTCCTTAACAAACATAAGGAAAGTATTTCTGGGCATGACCTTAAAGCAATGCTTAAGTGGGTGCAAGTAAATATGCCTGCAGTGACTGCAACTACAATTTTCACGCGGGAACTTTGGGATGACACAGGGGTGAAATTGTGGGATTCTGCGACAAAAGGCAATACTGAGTCCCACCGTCTGCTCTCTTCATGGAGAGTTATTTTTGAGAATATAAAAGCACAAAAAGAAAAGGCAGAGGAAGGAGAGGAGGAGGAGTCGCAAGCTCCTATAGCCCTTTCCTTATCAGCCTCTAAATCACAGTGCTCTAAACCCCTGGGTGTCAATGCAGTGGAGTATCTGCCAGAAAAAGATCCCTTTGACCCAGGACCGGTAGAGCCTGAACAAGAACCTGATTTATACCCTCCTGATCTACGTGATGTGTGGGCAAAAATAAAGAAACAAGCCTTAAAGGAGGGGGATCTAGAAATGGCTAAAACTGTAGTTGCTCCGGTCTTCTATTCTCAGGGTCGGGCAGGGGGAGCACGATGGGAGGCTCTTTCTTTTTCGGATGTTAAAGAACTGCGCCGCACAGTTACGGAACATGGTATTTCTTCTCCCTGTTTTATAAGTCTGTTATCTTCTGTGTTTGATGCTTATGTCATGACTCCTCATGATTTGAAATCTTTAGCACGATTGCTGCTAACCCCGACTCAGTACACGTTATGGGAGTCGCACTGGAGAGGGGGACTGCAAGCACTCCTGCTCACGTACGTTAACCATAATGATGCTGCATCAGCTGCACTGGCAATAGAGCATCTTACGGGCACCGGTGCACGTGCTGATCCGGTAGCGCAGGCTCAACACTGCCCCCGTGCGGCTCTCGAGGCAATTAGAGAAGAGGCGAAAAAGGCTTTTTTCCAGGTCCCTGGCATACAAAAGCCACAAAAAGCTTTTACTAACATCACTCAGGAGTCTCGAGAACCTTATATGCAGTTTATTGATAGACTAAAAAAGGCTTTGGAACGTCAAGTAGATAATGCGGAAGCTCGGGATATATTGTTAACAAAACTAGCTGTTGAAAATGCTAATGCTGATTGTAAAAGGCTACTGAAGTCTCTTCCCAACCCGAACCCCACTCTGGTGGAAATGGTGGAAGCATGTAACCGAATCGGTACGGTTGACCACAAGTTTGAAGCTATGGCTGCTGCTTTTGTAGCGATGCATGGTGTGGGAAATTGCTATGGTTCTGGTAAGCCTGGTCATCTAAAGAGAAATTGTCTTGCTCGGGCTGCGGGGAATAAACAACAACCTCCTGGTCCTGGAGTTTGTCTGAAATGTCGGAAAGGGCGTGATTATGCTAATCGATGTTGACCTAAGTATGACTTCCAGGGACAACCGATACAGGGAAACCGACCACGGAGCGCGGGACAGCGACGCGCACAGACACAAATGCCACAGCTGACATTTCAACAAGCTCGGAGAGAAGCACCGACACCTCAAGTCTCTGTCCAGCAACCTCAGGCAGCACCGGATTGGACCTGGCAACCTCACACACAGTAACACTGCTCGATTCCTCGGTTCATTTATTATCAACAAATGTCAAAGGACCATTACCCCCCGATACACAAGCTCTGTTAATTGGTAGATCTTCCACAACATTGTCTGGTCTCTTTGTTTTACCGGGTGTTATTGACTCTGACAGTGTGGACGAAATCAAAATCATGTCACGGACTCCATTTCCACCTTGTACGATACCTCAGGGTAGTCGTGTTACCGAAATCTCGGAATGAAGAACTTATCGACACCAATGTGATGTAGATAAGCAGACACTTCTTTATTGATGGCTGGGTGCGTGAGCGAGTCCTCTCACGATCAACGCACACCAGGTCCCAAAATCAGATTCCATATATAGAACTTATTCATACATATTCATTAATTATTCATGCATAATCATAACATTTCCCGTAAATCATTTACATACTCTCCTCCTATATCCGATTCTGCGCAGTAAAGCTTAGAAAGGTCTAGAATGGGTCTAGGGTACCATTTGGGTAGGTGGTATATGAGTCGGTGGTCGCGATCTCCCCCTGCCGGAATTACCTTTTACTAAAGTTCACGGTTTCTTGGCAGGTAACTACAAGCTGTTCCAGTCGACTCTCCCCAGTTTCCATTAATCTCATACTCTGACATTTCAATACACCTCTGCATACAGAAGACTGGTCAAATACAAAGGAACCTTTCAACCCTAAAGTTATTACCTAAGTTTTAACTATGGTTCCAGCCCCTTCTTCTAGCCTTGGTACAGGACGTACAGAAGATCTCATAGCAGCTTTTACTGTGCAACTATAAGTTTCATTAAAAATATTTCTTATCCTTCTATTTTTCAATTTTATAAAATGATTTTATAAATCAATTAATCAATCAAATAAAGTCAATCAATCTTAACTTATTAACAAATCGATAACATTTCCCCCCTTTGAAAGTGTTGAAAATCATTATTTCAATACTTTCACATTATTCATATATCTTTTGTTTCAACATATTTTGGTGATGGATCATGTCTTGATAAAATAGTTGGTACTTCTCTCATAATCATACGATTCACTGCAATTCTATTGGTAAACTGTTTCTTCAGACATGCATATACTAGCATGCTCATCAAAAAGACAACTAGTAACAGAAACAAAGTTTTAATTATAGATTGTATCCAAGAGCTCAAATTCCATCCCAGTTTGTTAAAAATTTTCCCAAGCCAATCTTCTGACATATCCTTTTGAATTGCTTCAGTTTCTTTTTCAATTTTTCCTAATAGGTCTAGATCATGTTCCACATCCTGAGTGACATTTGGAATGTGGATACAACAGTGGTCCAATTTATCCTTGAGATATCCACACACTCCATGTTCTTTAAGCAGGAGCATGTCTAGTGCCATTCTATTTTGTAAAGTCATTCTGGAAGTTGCCTGTAGTTGTATATTAAATTCCTTAAACCCCTTCTTGGTAACGTTTGCCAATTTTTCCACTTGACCAGTTAAATGATAGAGCCATGCTCTGTTTCTATATGAAGCTATAGGATTTCAAAGTGATTCAAGTGCCCAGCCAATTTTCACTCCTGTAGATGGTTCATTCCAAATATCATCATTTATCCCAGATCTCTTTATTCATTTCAATTCTAAATTCTCTAGAGATCCTTTAAATGGTGATTTCTTCCGGATTGGACACAATGTTGGCATGCCTAAAGTGATTTGTTTCACCTTACCATCTAATGGTAGGTGTGTTGTGCAGGTTCCATCACTTAATTCCCAAACTAAATGTCCTGGACTTTGAATAGTAGATTTTCTACAACTAAACAAAGTTTCTCTTCTGACTGTAAAAGCGCTGGTTAAATTTAGAGTATTCTTAAGACCTCGACAAAAACAACCATATTTCAAAGCAGCAGCCAACGGAGGAATTCTTTGGATTACCAAGTCTGCATTACTACAATCATACACTTTTTCACATTTCCACCATGGCACTATTTTATTTTCCTTCTCTCCCGATGTAGTTGACCTATCATCTACCCAGGGTAATACTGAAAACACCTTTCCATCCCAGGTAAAACACCAAAAAGTTCTTGCTATATACTGAAAATGGGAAAATATGGACATAGACCATATAGAGTCCCACTGGTCTACTAATTGGGTGCTTTGGCCAGTTTCGTTACACTTCCATTCCATAACACTTTTTCTCACATTGGTTTTAAATTGTTCATCATAAGAACACCATCCCACAGTCTTAAATCTCCCTATTTTGGTAAAAACATGATTTAACAATTTTTCACAATCTGCCAGACTACCTGGAGTTTTCCACTGTTTTCTAGTAACCTTTACTTGTTCATACCATTGAGTTACTGGCCTTTGTTCACAATAGGTGGTTTCATTTTTATGTTCCAGGTTAGTCGGATTCATAGTTAAAATTCCCCATGGAATAGATTCACCTACTGCCCTTGGTATTGGCAAACAAGCAGTGATCTGCACGACATTTTGTAAACTGGCAAATTCTTTAGTCAATCCTACCAACAAATTTTCCTCAGCCATTTGTTTGGGAATTTCAATCACTTGTTCTGTTTCTATTTGTCTTTTGTTCCTGTCCACCAAGCCAGCCCATGATCCCACCAACATTACCAACCAAAAGAAAATCCAAAAACCAATCATAACCTGATATAAAAAATTAGACATGTTTCAAAGTCAATTTTTAAGTCTCTGGGTCACGATTAGCAATCTTCCACGGAGTAGATGCTTTCTTCACGGTGCTTTCTTCACTCGAGTATAATGTATCCAAGCATCCGATTCTGCAATTTTGATAGCTGTAAAAGTGGTTAACGGTATCTGGAAAGGTCCTCTCCAGCGCTCCTGCAAAGGTTCAGAGGTCCAAGTCTTCACATAGACATAGTCTCGTGGTTGGAAATCATGCACTGAATTTTCCAGGGATAAAGGTCTATTCCAAATTACTACACTCCAAATCACAGCCAAAGTTTTCCTTAGAAAAAGCAAATAGTTATACACATCTTGTTTTCCTTTTACATGTATGTTTAGATTTGGTTCTAGAGACTCATATGGTTTTCCATATAATAATTCATAAGGACTGACTGAGGTTCCACTCTTTGGCTGTACCCTGATTCATAATAATGCCAATGAAAGTGCCTGAGGCCACTTTAGACTGGTTTCTTGACAAATTTTACTTATTTGTCATTTCAAAGTTTGATTCATCCTCTCCACTTTTCCACTAAATTGTGGTCTCCAAGACGCATGCAAATCCCAATTAATAACCAACACTTTGCTAACACTTTGGACTACTTCAGCAACAAAGTGTGGACCTCTGTCAGGGGAAATTCCAATAGGAACTCCAAATCTCGGAATTATTTCTTGTAATAACCACTTCACAACCTCTTTTTGCTTGTGTGGTGCGACAGGGAAGGGCTTCTGGCCATCCTGTAAAAGTATCAACCCCTACCAGGATGTACCGGTACCCATTTTGTCTAGGTAGCTCTGAAAAATCTACTTGCCAATAATCTCCAGGTTCTGTACCAGAATTCAGTCTACCCATTTGAACCTTTTTCTTAATCACTGGATTATTTTTCAAACATACTTCACACTTTGCAGTTACCATTTTAGCTATTCCCAACATCTTAACTGGTATTCCTTGCTTTCGTAAAAATGTTACTAAGGCTTCTGCTCCCCAGTGACATTCTTGATGTCTCGTTTGAATTCTCTCTCTCATCACAAGAGGTGGAATTACTACCTGTCCGTTAGGAGTTATCCACCATCCAGCTAAGTTTTCTTAGCATTTAATAACTGACCCAATTTGTCATCTTCCTCTGAATATCTCGGTTTTTCCCTAGGAAGGGTTACTGTTTTAGAAGGAATTATTGCCATTTGCAATGCTTGTTTCTTTGCTACCTTTTCTCTCTCTCTCTCTCTTTTTTTTTTTTTTTTTTTTTTTTTCTGTTCTATCAGCTAAATTATTCCCAGCTATTATTTTTGTATTCCCAATCTGGTGTGCCTTACAGTGCATGATTGCTACTTGATCTGGCTTTTGAACTGCTTGCAATAATGGTAAAATTTCTGTTTGATGCTTAATGTTTGATCCTTGAGAGGACAATAACCCCCTCTCTTTCCACAAAGCTCCATGGACATGCACTACCCCAAAGGCATATTTTGAATCAGTCCAGATATTTACTCTCTTGTCTTTGCTTATCTCTAAGGCTCGAATTAAAGCGATGAGTTCTGCCTTTTGGGCTGATGTGGTACTCGCTAATGCTCCTGCTTCTATAACTGCAGTCTCTGTTGTTACCGCATATCCGGCGTATCGGACTCCTTGTTCCATAAAGCTGCTTCCATCAGTATACAATTCCCAGCCTGGTCGCTCCAATGGCACATCCTTCAGATCTTCATGACTGGAATAAACATACTTGATGGTAGCCAAGCAATCATGTTCCAGTCGTCCTTCTTCCTGTATGGAACTTAAAAACACTGCAGGATTTACCAGGTTAGTTGTCTTTAGAATCACATCATCTTGTTCAGTCAATACCACCTGGTATTTCATCATTCGGCTGGGGGACAGCCAACGTTCCCCCTTCTGTTCTAGGACAGTTATCACCATGTGTGGAACATAGACTGTTATTGTTCTTCCCAAAGTCAA
This sequence comes from Falco punctatus, assembly GCF_963210335.1. Lineage (NCBI taxonomy): Eukaryota > Metazoa > Chordata > Aves > Falconiformes > Falconidae > Falco > Falco punctatus. The sequence continues at coordinate 892,136 of NC_137597.1, forward strand.
TTTCTGAGCTTCTTGTATGAGCATCACTGTTGCAGCCACTGCTCGAAGGCAGTTTGGCCACCCTCTACTCACTGTGTCCAGTTGTTTAGAGAAATATCTGGCTGGTCGTTTCCAGCTTCCTGTCCTCTGGGTTAACACGCCCAGTGCAAGGTGTTGTCTTTCATGTACAAACAGTTGGAAATCTTTGGTTAGATCCGGCAGTCCCAAGGCAGGTGCAGACGTTAAGGCACGTTTCAACTCTACAAAACCCTTTTGTTGTTGTGGGCCCCACACAAAGGGAGAGTTCTTTTGGGCCTCGTACAGCGGTTTAGCTATTAGCCCATAGTTCATGATCCAAAGGCGACAACACCCAGTCATTCCCAAAAACGCTCTGAGTTCATGAATATTTCTCGGCTCAGGTATACCACAAATAGCTTCTTTGTGATTTTTTCCTAATTGTCGTTGTCCTTTTAAAATCTCAAAGCTGAGATATATCACAGTCTGGCAGGCTATTTGGGCTTTCTTCCTGGATACCTTGTACCCATTTAGTCCCAGGAAATTCAAAAGGTCAATAGCCACCTGTATAGAAATAAATCTTTCTTCTGTAGCAATCAATATATCATCCACATATTGTAAAAATAAATGTCCAGGTCTTGGTTTGTCCTGTTTCCAGATTTCAAATTCCTTTGCTAAATGATTTCCAAAAATAGTTGGACTGTTTTTAAATCCTTGGGGTAATCTAGTCCATGTCAGCTGCATCTTTTGCCCGGTTTGAGGATTTTCCCATTCAAAAGCAAACAGTTTTCTGCTTTCCTTTTCCAAAGGTATACAAAAGAAAGCAGCTTTTAAATCAAGCACTGTAAACCACTGATAATTCTCCCTCAATGCTATTAACAGTGTATAAGGGTTTGCTACTACAGGATAAATATCCTTAACTATTTGATTTACTGCTCTCCAGTCTTGTACCAGTCTATATTCACCCGAAGGTTCTGACTGGTAAAATAGGAGTATTATACTCAGATTCACATTCTTCCAAAATTTTATACTCCAAAAATTTATCAATCAATTTCTTCAATTCCCGTCTCACTTCCGGTTTGATTGGATATTGTTTAATTCTCACTGTTCCTGCGCCTTCCTTCAAATCTATTTTAACATGTTCTGCTAGTTTCGATTTGCCAGGAGTATTTGTTTCCCATACAGTAGGGATCACTGCCAAATCCACCTCCGGTGGAATTTCTTGTTCCTTTACCTTTTCTTGTATCATCAGGATTTCTCCCTGTTTTTGACTCAGGTATTTTCAAGAAAAGTTCTCCTTCGTCAAAAACACTCTGTGCGTTTAATTTGGATAACAAATCTCTTCCTAAGAAGGGTATCGGACATTCTGGTACATACAAAAATTCATGTGTAATTGTCTTATTTCCAAATTTCAAATCCAGGGGTTGCAGGAAAGGCCTGTTTTTGTTCCAGTTTTTCCTTTACAGGTATTTAATAGAAAAATGTCGCTCCTGTATCCACTCCCAACCTCACAATTTAAACAACATTTTTTTCCACTTTCTTATTATCAGAAGTTATAGCCATTACCAAGTTATCTCTAATAGTTAGCTTACATTCATCCTGCCAATCCTTTCTTTGTCTTAAGTAAAAAAACAAATCCACATCTGGCATTTTATTCATTTCCCTTCTCTTTTACAATACAGTATTAACTGCAAAATAGTGTTCTAATTCAGTGTGCCATTCGTGGGCCACTTTTCCTGATCATCCAATATATACAAAGGCCACCAATTATTACAATACTCAAATTATTACAATACTCAATCTTCTGGCTCTTTTGCAGATCATCCTGTAAATTTCCCCAATGTGCCAATAAACATCCCAACAAAGAATTTTTTGGGATTTTGTCATTTACAGCAAGATTACCCATGCCTTTACTTTTAAACAACCGAGTTAACTTAGTTGCCATGGTGTAATTACTCACAGTACAATACACAATTATTCAACTCTGTCACTCCGATCCGCGGATCCACACTCCACACTCGCTTTCGTGCTCAATTATACGTCTCACCCTTACAGCCACACTCACACTTTCCCACAGTTACTTCAAACAAACATATAACACAGTATTATACCTCTTAATTTTCTTCTTAATACACAAACTCACAAAACAACAAAGAACACCAAAAACTTCTAACTTCTTGTTAGAGGCACTACCTTAGAGAACACTATAGCATATAGTTTCTCTTGTCTACACTTTTGTCCAACCCTGCAATAGCTTTCGCTTATGTCTTACGGGCAGACTCCTAGGCTTCCACTTCCACAAGGATCCTTTTAGTCCAACCCTGCAATAGCTCTCGCTTATGTCTTACGGGCAGACTCCTAGTCCTACCCTGCGCAGGTCTTTCACCACGTCTGACAGGTAGACTTACTCAGTGGGACTCCAGCCCACTGGTGGGACTCCATCCCACTCCTTACCATACACTTATTATAGTGGGACTCCTACCCACTTCCTCTGGTGCACTTACTTACTACAATTAAAAAAAAAGAAGTGGCTTACCCAAAAATCCAGGGAACGTCACGAAGAGCCTTATGGATCGGGGATCGATGGGTATCCCCGAGAAATCCTCGGTGCCGGCCGGAACCGATCAGGTCCCCGACTCCTCTGGTCTCCTTCAGCGAGGTCCCATCTGGGTCGCTAAAACTGTTACCGAAATCTCGGAATGAAGAACTTATCGACACCAATGTGATGTAGATAAGCAGACACTTCTTTATTGATGGCCGGGTGTGTGAGCGAGTCCTCTCACGATCAACGCACACCAGGTCCCAAAATCAGATTCCATATATAGAACTTATTCATACATATTCATTAATTATTTATGCATAATCATAACATTTCCCGTAAATCATTTACATACTCTCCTCCTATATCCGATTCTGCGCAGTAAAGCTTAGAAAGGTCTAGAAATGGGTCTGGGGTACGATTTGGGTAGGTGGTATATGAGTCGGTGGTCGCGATCTCCCCCTGCCGGAATTACCTTTTACTAAAGTTCACGGTTTCTTGGCAGGCACCTACAAGCTGTTCCAGTCGACTCTCCCCAGTTCCCATTCATCTCATACTCTGACATTTCAATACACCTCTGCGTACAGAAGACTGGTCAAATACAAAGGAACCTTTCAACCCTAGAGTTATTACCTAAGTTTTAACAAGAGTTCTAGGCCCTTCTTCTAGCCTTGGTAAAAGACGTACAAAAGATCTCATAGCAGCTTTTACTGTGCAACTATAGGTTTCATTACAAATATTTCTTATCCTTCTATTTTTCAATTTTATAAAATGATTTTATAAATCAATTAATCAATCAAATAAAGTCAATCAATCTTAACTTATTAACAAATCGATAACAACTCCACCGGGGAAGGTGACAGGAAGGAATTCTGTTGGTAGTTCTCACACTGCCCCGGTAGCCACATGAAAGGCACCACGAAAGTTGGGCTACCTGCTCTCTGGGCTGAGATGGGGAACCGCTGATTTTTGAACTTGGCCGGAGACAAACTGTTCCAAGGCACACCCCATGCACAACTCCACCGGGGAAGGTACAGGAAGGAATTCTGTTGGTGGTTCTCACACTGCCCCGGTAGCCAGATGAAAGGCACCACAAAAGTGGAGCTACCTGATTCCCCATTACGGATTTCCCACAGCTCACGTCTCAACTCCGGAGGGATTTAAGGCCGGCTCCTGCTTCCTTTCAGCAGATCATTCAAAGTTCTGTGGGATTCGCTGCATGTCGCTCAGATAGGCGATTTGAGAGCCCTTCACATCAGATCCTTAAACGCATCACATCGGGGTCACCAATTTGCGGCGAATGAAGAGACAGGACGCAGCTTGATGCAAGCAAATGTCAATTTATTGTACAGAAGCACGAGGTTTTATACACTTTCAGAAGCTGCGCGTTTTAAACAGATTGGTTCTTGAAGCTAAGCATTGCATACTAGGCAATCCCTGATTGGTGGTTAACTACCATCAATTAACAGAAAGGTGTTACCTTTCCTTGGCGCCACCCTTGGCGACATCTGTCCCCCACTCCCCTGTGCTCTGTAAACATGCCTCATCATGTTAATTGTTGTCTAGACAAGCTCGAGAACATTCCCCTCAGCTAACTGATTGCCATGCATGGTCCTAGTTTCCAGCCCGCTCCTGCATAACCCTAACCCTAGCCCTAACATAACCCTAACCCTAACCAACACCCTAACCCTAACCCTAAAACACGTCTAAAACTATCCCTAACCCTAACCATATCCCTATACCTTACCCTAAGCCTAATCCTAACCCTAACTCTAACAATAAACCTAACCCTAACCCGAACTCTATCCTTAAGCTGTGCATGGCATGTACCTAACCCTAACAATAACCCTAACCCTAACCCTCACCCTAATCCTAACTCTAAGAGGACTAACCCTAACCCCAACCCTAAAACCTAACCCTGACCCTAGCCCTAACCCTAACTTTAAACACTAACCCTAAGCCTTACCCTAACACTAAGAGGCCTAACCCTAACCCTACCCCTACCCCTAACCCTAAACCTAACCCTAACCCTAACACTAACCCTAATCCTAACCCTAAACCTAACTTTAAACACTAACCCTAAGCCTTACCCTAACACTACGAGGCCTAACCCTAACCCTACCCCTAACCCTACCCCTAACCCTAACCTAACCCTAACCCTAACCCTAACCCTAACCCTAACCCTAACCTTAATCCTTATGCAAACCCTAACCCTAACCCGAACCCGAACTCTAACCCTAAGATGTGCATGTCATGTTCCTAATCCTCACTTTAAACCTAACCCTAACCCTAACAGGAACATTAACACAAACTCCAACGCTAACCCTAAACCTAACAATTACCCTAACCCTAAACCTAACCCTAAGCCTCACACTAACCCTAACCCTAACCCTAACCCTAACACGCATCTGAAACCATCCCTAACCCTAATCCTAACCCTAACCCTGAACCCTAAACCTAACCCGAAATCTAACCCTAACCCTAACACTAACACTAACCAAACCCTAACCCTAATCCTAACCCTAACCCTGAACCCTAACCCTAACCCGAAATCTAACCCTAACCCTAACCCTAACCCAAACCCTGAATCTAACCCTAACCCAAACCCTAACCCTATCCCTTACCCTTAGCCTAATCCTAACCCTAACCCTAAATCTAACCTTCAACCTAACCCTAAGAAAGGCCTAACCCTAACCCTAAGCCTAACACTAGACCTAATCTAACCCAAACATTAACCCTAACCCGAAATCTAACCCTAACCCTAACCCTAACCCTAACATAAACCTAACCCTAACCAACAACCTAACCCTAACCCTAAAACACGTCTAAAACTATCCCTAACCCTAACCATATCCCTATACCTTACCCTTAGCCTAATCCTAACCTTAACCCTAAACCTAACCCTAAATCTAACCTTAACCCTAACCCTAAGAAAGGCCTAACCCTAAGAGGCCTAACCCTAACCCTAAGCCTAACACTAAACCTAACCTAACCCTGACCTGAAATCTAACCCCAACCCTAACCCCGACCCTAACCCTGACCCTAATACGCATGCGCAATATCATTACAGGCAAACTAAGGGCGGCGCATGAGCAGAAGGGGCTTTACCCCGCGGGGCGTGGTTTCCTGCCGCGCATGCGCATTACGTAATCTGCTTTCCGCATGCGCAGTCTCATTACTGGCAAAACTCATGGTTGCTCATGCGCAGAATGGGCTTGACGCCGAAGCGCTTGATTTCCGGTGGCGCATGTGCATGACGTCATCGGCTTTTACGCATGCGTAGTGGAGTTTCTTTGAAAACTAAGGGCTGCACATGCGTAAAGTGGGTTTGACACCATGGTGCATGGTTTCCGGCGGCACATGTGCATTACGAAATCGCCCTTTATGAATGCGCAGAATCGTTTTTGGCAAAACTAAGGGCAGCGCATGCGTAGAATCGGCTTGACGCGTAGGGGCGGGGTTTGTGGATGCGTATGCGTATTATCACATAGGATTTTACGCGTGCGCAGTCGCGTTTCTTGGAAAACTGAGGGCAGCGTATGCGTGGAATTGGCTTGACGCCTAGGGGCGCGGTTTGTGGCTACGTATGCGTATTACAAAATCCGCTTTTACGGATGCCCAGTAGCGTTTCGGTCAAACTAAGGGCAGCGTGTGCGTAGAAGTGGCTCGACTGCAACGACAGGGGTTCGCGTCACGCCGTCGGTAGAATCTTTCCCGCTCGGAGGACACGCATTCGAGCCCCGTGGTCTGGTACCAATTTTTGGCCGCCAGATGGCAGCAGCGCTCCACCAACCGTGCGGCTGCAGTACCCAAGTATTTTTCGCTAGATGGCAGCAGCGCTCCACCAATTCCGCTGCTGCAGTACCCACATGTTTTCGCTAGATGGCAGCAGCGCCCCACAAACCGGGCGGCTGCAGTACCCAATTATATTTCGCTAGATGGCAGCAGCTCTCCACCAACAGGGCTGGCTGCAGTACTCAAATATTTATCGCTAGATGGCAGCAGCGCTCACCAACCCGGCGGCTGCATTACGCAATTTTTTCTCGCCAGATGGCAGAAGCGCTCCACCAAGCCCGCAAAGACACGAGGGCCGGCTCAGAGCAGCCCGCGGCGGCACCGAGCCCCTTCCCGGCCCGACGCAGAACGAGAGCCCCAGCCCCGCCTCGGCCGGCTCCGGGCCGCGCTGCACGGCGGGGCGGGGCCGGGACCGGCGGGCGTGGGCGGAGCCGGCGGGCGTGGGCGGAGCCAGCGGCGGGCCCGGCCCGGCCCCGGAAGGTGGGTTCATTTCCGGCCCGCGCGGCGCGCTGGAGCGGTGGTGGCGGTGCGGGGCTTCCCCGGGAGCCGGGAAGGCTTTCGGGCCGGGCCGTGCGGCGGCGCGCTGGGTGAGCGGTCGGTCTGAGGGCGGCCGGGGGCCGGGGGGCGAGCCCGGGCGTGGCCGTCGGGCAGCGGCCGACCGGGGCGGGATGTGGCGGGCCGGCGCTCGGCCGCGGCAGGGAGCGCCTGGTGCCGGCGGCGGGCGGGCTGAGGCGGGAGGACGGCCCGGGACCGGCGGGGCTGCCGGCGGTTCTCGTCTCCCCGGCAGTGACGGTGGTCAGCGGCCTCCTCACGGTGCTGCCTTTTTTTTTCTCGGAGCTACGCCGCTACTTCAGCGAGGAGGTGAGGAGCGGCGGCGGGGCGGCCGCGGTGCTCCCTTGTGGCGGCGGGGCCCGGGAGGGGGGTCGGCCCGCGGCGCCCTGCCGCCCCCCCGCCGCCTCCGGGTGCCCGGGCAGCCGCCGCAGCTCTGCGCGGGGCTTTGTCTTTCCCCCAGCCGCCGGCCGGGGCCGTGGCAGCGGGCTGGTGCTGCCTTGGGGTCTGCGGTAACGCTGTCGCGGGGGGGCGGCTCAGGAGCCTCTTCAGCCCCTGCGAGCGGGCAAGGGGAGGAAAAGGAAGCCGGCGGCGGACTCCGCCTCCCCCTCCCCATTGTTGTTTTCTCTAAAGTATTACAGACGGCAAGCGCTTAGCTACCGGGGAGGGTTGGGAGGCAGCAGCTCAGGTGTCTCGCTGATCCTGTGTCGTGACAGTCAGCCCCTGGGCCGGAGCAGCCGAGGGGAAGAGGCCTTTGGATTTGCTTCCCAGTGAAACGGGGGTCTTTTGTTTTTTCTTTGTATCTAGGTTTATCCGGAATTGTACGTTGACAAATCAAGGGGAGCTAAACTGAAGGTCGGTCTAGATGTTACTTTTCCGCATGTGCGTTGTGCTTGTGAGTCGGACTGCTGACTGCGGAGGGATAACTTTTGTACTTGCCGAGGGCCCGCGAGGCTCCGTGTGCCCGCTGCTGCCGAGTGCTGCGCTGCTGCTTGGGCAACAGCCGGGGAGGAATTGTTGGTCCCTCGTGGTTACATAGCCAGGCCTGCTGGGCGCTTAAACCAGCGCGTCCAGTCGGGCAGTATTATTTTCCTAGATTGTAAATGAGCCTGAGGCATAAACCGATTTGCATTTCTGTATGGCGGTGTACTTGTCAGAGAGCTCAGTCGCACTGACGGAGCTGGCACAGAGTTCCCTTGGGACTCCAGACTTGACTGTCTTATTGAAAGGCTCGAGAGCCTGCTTGGGAAGTCACTTGGCAAGGCACAGCTTTGCTGTGAGTTTTGTACTTGAATTTTGACTGTAATACCAATGCCACATCTTAGCCTTTCTCCAGAAGTTATAAAAGCAGAATGAGCGTTAAGAATCTGATTACCTTTTAACTAAATTCAAAACAAAGTTGCGGGATGAAGTGACTGGAAGTCCTGCAAGTCTGACTGGGTATTGCTGCCGTGCATGTTATCCGCCTGTCTACCTGCCTCGTGTTCTGCTGTGGTAATTCCTTTGGGTAATGCGTTGGGCTCTAGATGGAGTGCATCTTGACTTCCTCCTGATCCCCTGCGATGTTATCGGTCTTTGCCTTCCTCACGTTTCACAGGGCGTGGGAAGGCCGGAGAGGCTGGAAGCCTCGGCTGTTGTGTGCGGAGAAGCTATGAGCCTTCTAAGAGAGCACGTAGCCAGCAAGTGCATCGTGGTGCTTCGGCACCAAGCCGATATGACAGACCTCAATGTTTTTTGTGAAAAGGGATCACAAGGAAATGTGCTGATGTTGAAGAGGGAAAGGTGGCGGGGGAAGAGGTAGGAGGCAGTTTTCAACCAATTTTAGGCTTAACTCCTGTGTTCCTGAAAATGGTTCTGGGCTTTGAGGGGTTTGCTTTTGGCTTTTTGCCTTAAGCGCGTCTACCTTTCAGGGTAACGCTTTCTTGGAAGTTGGAAACGGTCCTTCTGGGACACCAAACCAAACCCCGTACCTGGGAGGGCCGTTTAGGGTGTTGCACCGTGTGTTTTATTCCCTGTTGGTCACTTGACACTAGCTGTACGTGCTCCCCCGGTTTGGCACGTTCTTACCCTGCTGGCCGAAAGATTCTGTCTTTTCACTTCCTCGGCTTGCCACAGGCCATAACAAATGTGTGTTCATAGACCACTTTCCTTGCTCGCTGCTTTCAGATTTGAGCATCGATGCCATGGACGGAGCAGGAGAGCCTCAGCAGGACGTAGAGCACAAGCCGTTTAAACAGCGCTTGGATAAAGCTGCCAGTCGTGTGACTCCAGAAGCAGAGAGACACGGTAAGATGCTATTCTGTCATTCTTGGATGGATGCTCTCACAGCCTTTCCATTACCGTATGCCTGCTATGAGATTCATGGGAACAAGGGACGGCTGAATTCACAGCGTTTTAAACACCACAAACTATTGACAAGTTTATAGGACACAAGTCTATTACACTGGCAGATCAGACAAGCTCCTCTGTGTGTGTATATACGTTATACTCGGTACTTTTGCGAGGCAAGTCTTTGCCTGGTCCCTCTGAAATTGGGACAAGGACTCATTGATGCGTTTCAGGAGCAAAGCTGCTGAGTGAATAGGCTTTTCCTACTAGAAATCAAGCAGCTGCTCTGGCAAAACTTGTCTTTGGTTGCATTTTTAAATCCTAGGAGGCTGAGAAACGGGACGAGCTGGTTAGAGGAAAGAGCCTCTCTCCAGGGAAGGCTCCGCTGACTTGACCCTTAAGCCTAAACTTGTGTCTTACTATGTTTGCTTTGTGTGTGTTAGTGCATACCTGATTAATAGATTTCAGTTGATTTATCAGTTACGAGTTGGAGTAAGTGGTCCTTGGCTACATAAACCTCTCCTCTGTATTTTTTGACATGTTACGGCTTACTGTTCTACTTCAATACAAACCGGGAACGATTCTGGTAGTGTTGCAGTCTAACGGTAATACTGCAAGACTTTGTCTTTCTAAAACGTGAGGTCCTTGTTATCTGTTCTGGGAGATAGTGTAGTTCTGTGTATTGGCATGAACTAAAGTTGCTGATTTGTTGTAACACAGATTTAGCTTTTCTGTTCTTAAAGCTGAAAGGCTAAACTAAGCCAAGAACTGAACAGTGGGTAGGTACGAGACCTTCTGGTGTCACAGAAGTGAGGTGATAGCGTTCTTACTGTTGTGTCATTTAGCAGCCTTTCTGTATTCGGAGGCTGTGGCGTGACAAATGTAATGTCTGGGGTCAAACCCCGCTTTTTTGTACCCAATTCTCTGTTTCCACATATGGGCCTCCTGCCTTACTTGTGTTGCCAGCCTCCACTGGGGTTACTAGGTCTGAACCGGTTGCTCTCGCTCATTATATTATCAATGGAGAGGAAGAGAAACTTGCAGGGAGCAAACAGTCTCATCCAGGAGAGGCATTTTGAAAGCGATCAAATTGCACTGCATGCAACGAGCAATTTCTTCTGCTGTCTGGAAAAAGGATATGGCGAGTTTGATTTCCACCACACATGTGGCAAGTTAGATTGGAAGTGTCCACCCACCTTTGTGAAACTCTATGATTATCAGTTTCTGTTAGTAACACTTGATGTTCAGTCAGTTATTTAAATGGCAACTATAGCAGTATTGTCTGGTAAAGGAAAAATCCACACAGACGTGGTTACCGCTGGGCTGGCTTTAGTCATGACTCAGAGCTGGGCCACCACCCCAGTGGGTGACAGAGAACCAAGGGATACAGCGTAGGTTATATACACTTATCAGATCATTAGTCAATGTCTGAAGTTTTTAGGAGTTTCTTTTGGTCCTGTCAGTTCTGTGAATCCATCACCTGACTCTGTCCCAGTTGATTCACCTGCTCGGTTCCAGTCTCTGCCTCGGTTCCAAGCTCCTCCTTGGATCGTGATCTTCTTTCTGCCTGCTTTAACTCACAGGCTCCTTCAAGCACACTTAGTCTTTGAAAGAGCAGTTCCTATTCACATGCACCAATTTTTCCAAAACTGCCTGTGTTTCTGAAAGCACATGTGTCCACAGATTGATCATCTGTTGCTTCTCTGTTCTCCCACTGATTAACTGGACTGGGTTTTAAACCAGCCTTGGATTAGGGCTATGCTAGGGACGGGGCCTGGTTCTGCCACTTAGCTGCTTCGGCACTTTAAATTTCTTAGTTAAAAATACATTTTATTTAACATTAACCTTAAATTTAGTAAAGCATACCTAAATATTATGGAGCAGTATGTGGAGGCTTTTCCTGATCATAGTTACATTAAAATAGTTAATAGCTTAATGATTTCTATGGTAGGTTGCATTCTGTGCTGGGATGTCATCTCATTAATTTCCCCTGGATGGAGATAGAGAATTGAATTTTTTTTATTTTATTTACTGTTTCGTTTCCTTTTAACATGGACCGAGTTTTCCAGCGTCACGTGTCATATCTGCATGCAAGTCGAGGACCATGTTAACAGCACGAAACTTTGCATGTGGGGTTTTATGTACTGCAGTTTCTTTATAGTATCCAAGCTGTGTGCAGTACCTCTGGGTGCTCTCTGAGACAACTTGACAGGCAGCTGCCGATTACATTCAGAAAGCTGTTACTAGTTGCTGTATCTTGAAAGACTCCGTGTGTTGTACAGGTGTTCTTCAAATGGCAGGAATCATGGCTTTGACAAAGCATAGGAATTATTAAGCTGCATTCTTCCCGATGCTATCTTTTAGTGTAATTACAGGATCAAAACCCATACTGGTTGAATTCTTAATTGTACTCTCAACTTGTTTGAATGTTGTAAGCTGTAGAAAGTAAGTCTCATACAGTGGTTCAAGAATGGGTACATTTTTCTAAAATTTTTTATTTGCTTGATCATAACTACCGTAAAGTGAGGTTAACGATTGATTTTCATGCATATTTCATACTTCTTAATTAAAATCTCTTTTTTTTTCTGTGGCTAATACAGATGTCTTACATACTCACTTCTGTCCACCTGTTATACCTCCCAATCTCAACAAAGAGGGTCCCGATAACATTTTGTGCCCTCAGCAGCGTGTGACTTATCACCTGCCCCGGCCTTAGTTATCCAAGAAGCCGCCTTTTTGAGGCTTGTAAGAGGGTAGTGCGGCGGTGCCTAGACAGCCTTAGAGGGCTTTTGTAATCCAGCAGACTTGGTCCTGTCCTTCAGGATTTGTGAGTGGAACAGCCTGGTTTTAAGGGGCCTCTTCCAATAAGAACCCATGTTTCTGAAAATTTCAGACATGCAGTTCCTTGGCTCACTTATTCCGAACTCCAAAGTTTACAGACCTTTCTTATTTGTTTTGGGAAAACAAAGGTCTTGTTTGAGTTTTCTGGAGGCATGTCTTGCCCTTTGGCAGGTTTCAGCTGTCACCAGCTCTCATCTCCTCTGTAAAGAGTCCCTCTGCAGCCTTCTGCATTTAAGAACATATTTGTGCCCCAGCTGTACTGTGGCCGCGCATTCAACACACAGGTGGCACAGACACTTGCAGAATTGTAAAATCATGACAAAGATAGAAATTCCTTGGAGATTTCTAGTAAGCCAGTGGTTAATGTGTGTGCATTGTCAGCATCGTTGTACTGGAGAGCTGAGTGTCGGTTTTCCACTTGGGAGACTCCCACTGTGATCTAGTTTCACAGCAATATATAACTGTGTTCCCTACATATCTTGGGACAGGATTATGCGCTATGCGCTGCTGTCTGCTATTTAAAATGTTGTTTGTGTAACAGGTCCTGTATTGGTCGCAATTTGCTGTTTGGGTCTGCTTTAGACAAAGTTTTAACAAAGCCTTTGTGCAAGTAACATCTGCTCAGCGCTCCAGCAAGGCTTACAGGTGGCTGGTTCTTTCTATGGAGGGTGTTCTTCAGATGGCAAACGCTACTCTGCTTGTTGATCTTATTTTGCAGCTCAACAGGCCCTGTGCATTCTTTCAGGTGAGCTTCGGGTGCAGGATGCACAGATTCTGATACAAAATCATTTCCTTCATGTGTAGAACAGTTTCTGTGCGTAGAGCAGAAGTACCAGGTAGTGTTTCTAGACGTGCCTCGTCACTATGAATCCTCTTTTGTCTTAGAACTGGGGAAAGAAGAAGAAAAGGTGTTTGATCCAAATGCTTTGGATGCCAATTGCTGTGAAAGCTGTTACGGGGCAGAGTCAGAGGACATTCGGTAACCTTTACATCTTCTTAGTGCTTGAATCTATACAGTTAATGTGGCATATGTGTTGGAGGTTTTTTTCCAAAATGTCTGTGAAGGTCCGTGCAGTGAAATCCTCCTGGGCACCTGTTCAGAGAATGGTGAGAGCTGTTGTGTTTTAGTACGCCTGTGCTGCGCTCACGATTGTTAAGAGCGTGCACAGTTAGGTTGTCTGTTTTGTCTGCATGCCTGTTTAAGGGCAGTAGCACAAAGATTGTATCTTAGCAAACAGAACCTTTTCTGGGATTACTTGGTGTCCAGAGGGGAGCTGTGTAAATTATTTCACAGTTCTATGAGCTGTCTTGGAATAAAACCCTGTTATGGCTTTGCCTTCTCGCTTCTGCTGCAGGCTTTGCAACCTTATGGGAGCAAAGACCAGACACCCATCACTCACACAAATGATGGGTGTCATTCTGTGTTTCTCATTCCTTCTACCTGCAAATTTGTGTAAGAATGGATTCGTGATAGTCCACAGGTTCTGGACTATCCTTTGCTATTATTGTCTCTGTAGTAACTTAGTTTGTCACGTCTGTCAAGTTGCATCCTTCCCCAGAGATGTTTCCATCTTGAGGGATTCATGATTCCAGCCTTCAACTTTTTGTTTTGTCCAGCACAGCGTGGAACAGAGACAGACAATTGTTTTTTCTGGTGAGCGTGATAGAGACTCTGGTGAGTCCGGAGGTAGAAAAGCAATGAAGAAAGTTTGCCATTAACCTTGCCTCTGATGTTGGCAGTCTTTCCCTAAAAACGGAAGAAGGGAGGAATAGAAACAGGTAGATGCTTTGTTCGCATGGCGAAGTTCCAAGCTGCTCAGAACTGTGGGAGACTTCCCACAGAAACAAATGTCATTTCTGCAGCAAATTTATTTGCCAAGAATGGACTTGGCTGTCTGAATGGACAAGTAAAGCCCTCTTCAGAATTAAGCGCTGCATTAAAACAGCTTGCGTCCTCGTGCCAAAATCTCAAAAAGTACGTCAGGAAACTCAAGTGCCTTCAGGAGCATTAGACCACCTTTCAGTGTCCAGTTTCTGAAGTTTGCTGCTTTGAAATAAAATCCACCGGGGATTTGAGTCCTGAGCTGGAGTGTCTCTTTATCGCTGTAAAGATGATAAGATGATGTTTGTGCTCTTGCAGGTGCTGCAATACTTGTGATGATGTCGGAGAAGCATACAGGTGACGAGGCTGGGCCTTTGAGAACCCGGATAGCGTAGAGCAGTGCAAGAGGGAAGGATTTAGCCAGAAAATGGAAGAGCAGAAGAACGAGGGCTGCAGAGTGTGTGGTTTCCTGGAGGTCAACAAGGTGAGAGATGGGTTTTGCCGTGAGCCTGTTGCATGGTGGTGATGAGCGTCAGAAGGCACAGTCGGGGCATTCTGCTCTTTTTTTCCAACTTTAAGTGTTCACAGGACTGTAATAACCCCTGGGCTCAGCAAGGTACTTGTGCCTGTAGAGGGGCTCAGTAGGAGGGTCAGGAAAAGGGTGGGAAGGGGCTAGTTCTCTATTTCGTGACGTGGGCTGGCTGGAGAAGCTTAGCTTTTTCTACCATCTAGCTAGTGAGTCTTTTTACCGAGGTTTCTGGAGGGGGAGAGGCAGCTTCTTTGCGGTGAGGTTGTCCCACCTGCCCTTCTAGTCTCAAAACAGAGACCACCGGTGGGTGCTGGAGATAACAGCAACCAACAACTTGTCAGCAGAGGTGCTGGAGGGAGTGAAATGTTCCCTTCTTTAGAAAACCAGTGGAAGCAAGACTATTGGAGTTGTCAAGGTTGAAGATGCTTAAAGAGATGTTTTTTGCAACTGGTGTATGAAAATGTAGTACAAGATACACCAGATGACTATGTAACTACCCTGTCATTTGGCATGTTACTGAGCTCAAAACACTTGGATGTGCAGGTTTCGTACCCAAGTACATTCTAGCAGTCAGGCCCAGGGTAATTTTTTTTTTTACTACTTTATTTCAAAATCTGGAGGTTTTTTACATCTTTGTGTACTATTCCTGGAGGCAACATTTTTTATTTCTGAAAAACAAAACCAAAACCAAACACACCCCACCCTTTTGCTTATGAAGCCAGACATCGTGTTTTGAACGTCATCATAGGTGCTGAACCATTACAGGACCCTTTGCCACAAAGGTGGTGAGCAGGAAAGATTCAAAGGGGAGTGCTGTGGGTAGCAAGGGTCCAAGGGTGCGTGGGTGTCACTAGGGAAATTTCTGGGGGCCCTTGTTAGGCACTTGGACTTTTGCACATCTCCATTCTCATCGGGTCCGCAGTTAACATATGCGATAGGCTTGCACGGACATTCACAGGTGTAATGTAGCGTGTGAGCTTGATGCATTGAAATCTTCCAGGGGAGGGTGTGTATGATTGCTAGCGAGTGTCAGGGAGGACTGACACCTAATATCCATATCCTTTTCATGTTCAAGGTTAAAATTTGAATAACCTTTGTCTTTTGGGGGATTTTGGAGTGTGGGGGGTTTTTTGGTGGTAGGTAGGTTTAGTGCTTTATTTTTGAACACAGCTTGTTTTCATGGATGCAGACATAGGACCGCTGTTGTTTATTGTATTAAGGGTTTTCTTACCCTGCCTGCTCACCCTCCCAGCTACTTTCTCCACTCCGTTTCTGTGATACCTTTTGATATTTCCTACAGCAGCAGTTAGTTCCCTCCCACTAGACTTGATTCCTTCTTCTTATTTTTATGTCCGCTAAAATACTCTGCGTAGAACAGTTGTTGTCAACATCGGTATGTGATTATGGCTTTCCACATGACTGCCTGTGAGGAAGAGGGGAAATTCATATCTTTTAGGACAGTATTTGCTGGTATTGTCACCCATGACAATGAGTTGCTTATTGTCTATCTTATTCAAATAAAAATTTGAAAATCCAACCGCTGGTATGACTGCTTTGTTTATATAGATTCAGGCCTTTTAATGAAAGATTACTGTCTCCTGCAGGTAGCTGAAAATTTCCACTTTGCACCGGCAGAAAGTTTCCAACAGTCTCATGTACACGGTAAAGTATTTTCTTTTCCTGCTTATTGTGACCTTTAGCTTCCAAGTGTTTCAGACTGTTTCCTTTGAACATCTTTGCATTGCTATCTGTGGTAACAGCAGCACTGCTTCAGGGGGGAGGACATTGGTGAAATTTTGTTAGAGATGTTTAGAACTATCGGGAAAGAATAGAAAAGTGTTCTCTGAAGGTGCTGCCACATGGGTCTGGGAGAACATGGAGGAGAATGTGTCTGGGCAGTCTCTCGGCCTCACTTGTTCTACAAAACTTTGCTGCCCTGCTGTAAAACAACCTCAGGTACGGTGTTGGGTCCAGGACCTGAATATCAGTATCTCTGGAAGGGATGTTTTGGAGAAAAGCTTTTGAGAATTTCAAGGCAATTCAGAACTTTCAGAGTAAAATTTCAGTCATGAAGAACTTTGACTTCCTCAAGTACATATAAATACACAGTGGCTGGAATGACAGTGGTAGTTTACAGAATCATAGAATGGTTTGTGCTGGAAGGGACCTTTAAAGGTGCCCTAGTCCAGCCCCCAGCAGGAAGCAGGGGTATCTTCAACTAGATTGATTTAAAGAATCATTCACCTGTATTCGAGTGAGCGGAGGAGGTTATCTTTATTCGCCAGCGCTGGGTGCATGGGGGATCCCTCCACCAAAGTCATGCACCCCGAGGGGATTTTTCAGTCCCCTCTTTATACAGCAACTCATACCTATTCATTAACTTTCTGGGAAATCGTTTACATATTCATTACAATTCCGGGAACCCATTTACATATCTCACTAAGCTAGTGACCATGATTTAATTCCTTGTCTTTGCCATGTTGTCTAAACAACAGGAACTTAGGACCGGATAGCCTTTATAAAGATGACAAATCCAAGGACTTAGCAATTAGTACATCCGTCATGTTAGCAATAAGGGTCCTTGGACGTTTCCCAACTTTTAGATAAACATAAGTACATCATCCTTTAGATAAGTGGCACATCATTCACCATTCATTCCCCCCTTTTCTAGTAACTTTTGCAAATCATTTTGCAACTACAAAAAAATCATTATGCCTTATGATCGTTCTTTGACAGCACCAAACAAAACATTGAAGTAATACACATAATATTCCTAAAACTATTACAATAAGTATTATAATAAAAGTATGTTTTAACCATTCCAAATTAGGTAACCACAAAGTCAGTTTGTCCCATATAACTTTAAAACTCCATGATAAATCGTCTTTAGCAATTTCACGCAGGATCTGCACCTTGTTCCATATCTCATGGATGTCTGTTTAATCATTCCATCCATCAGATTGGGAACAAGTGTTTTGCCCTGGGTTTCCAGGACATGCTCTCCCTGTCTTGCTTCGAGCTTTCCAACGACAGTTATTATCACTTTTAATAAATATTGTGGTGGTTAGGCTTAATATTTGTAAATCAAATCTGGGACCCAACTCGTATGTTTTATTATCAAATAGGCAATATCCTCCACCATCGGCTGGCTTTTTCCAAAAGTCTGGCCAGGTAGTCCATTTGTCATCGAGATAATTCCAGTTTTGGGAGGCCACCCCATACAGTATTATTTTGGCACAAAAGTGTGAGCCTCTATCTGATGAGATTGTTGCCGGAACCCCAAAGTGGGGGATAATTTCATTTAACGATCCCTTCGTTACCTCTCTTGTTTTGCTTGTTCGACAAGGGGAAGTTTCTGGCCAACCTGAAAACGTATCAGTCATAACTAATAAATATCAGTACCCCCCTTTTCTTGGGAGTTCGGAAAAATCAACTTGCCACTGTTGTCCTGGATAATTTCCTCTACTAATGTTCCCTAGTTTTATTCTGTTTGCTACATTGGGATTATTACGTTGTTTTATTACAGTATATA
This sequence comes from Falco punctatus, assembly GCF_963210335.1. Taxonomy (NCBI): domain Eukaryota; kingdom Metazoa; phylum Chordata; class Aves; order Falconiformes; family Falconidae; genus Falco; species Falco punctatus. Next base: position 910,065 of record NC_137597.1, read on the forward strand.
AGTTTCACCCTATCAATTTCTGATTTAGGCTTTTATATAACATATCAGCTCCCCAATGACTCTTATTATGTTCTGTTAGGGCTGTGGTCCATATTAAATTGGATGGTACCACTATACGGCCATCTGCCAAATAAGCCCACTTATTTAATTTTATTTTACCATTCATGTCCTGAATTAACTTTAGGTCTCCTTTAGAATAATTTGGCTCCTCATCTGTACTTACAGTTTGGATTTTACCGTCTGGTATTAAGGATAGTTCCTCCTTTTGTACTTTCTCTGCTGCTCATCTGGCCTCATGGTCGGCCAGGCGGTTTCCAATTTCCAAATCCGTGCCTCAATGGGCCATCTTATGTTCTTCCTTCCTGGATACCCTCTTATAACAGCAGGGGCCATTCCTCACATCAGGGTCTGGCATGGCATATGTCCCCACCGCTCAACGCCTACTGGGTTGCAGCCAGCAGCAGAGCTCAAGATCCTTCTTGGTGGCAAACACCGAGGCCAGCCCGGTCTTGCCCTTGATTGTGGTAGGAGGCACCTGACCAACCTTATTCCTTGTACTTCGTTGTCAATGCAGAGTTTCATCTGCGCATCCCGTAACAAGTCACTGTCATGGCAAAACACACAGATTTACATTAGTAGAACGACTACAGAGTGTATTTTATTTCAGTTTTTATGCCAATATCCCCCCCAGCCCTGCTGACCAAGGGATATTCTTTTACCTGAACTAGGCAGGCCTCCCGCTTATCATTTTTACTGTAGCAGGTAAAGCATTTTTCGCCTTACCTGGAATTTATTCCCAGATATACCTGGTTAGAGATTTCTTTTACTTCAGGGAGGTCCTCTTTTCCACTTTTCTGTTGAATTAAAGATAAGCTCAAGATTTCAAGTAATTGATCATTTTTAACTTTTGGTTGCATTTCTCCTTCTTTAAACATTTAGATGTTCTAACAAATCTCATCCCAACAAAGATTTTGGTGAATTTGGCGCTCTTATCTGTTTTCTTAGTTTGTACTTTAAAGGTTTCAGGATGTTTTCCTGGTGACCAGCAGCTCCCACAACTGTAACAAATTCTTTTCACTGAAGTTCAACACCAAATAAGTTGTTTCAATGAACAATTGCCAAAAAACAGATTCTAATTTTTTTCTGGCCTTAAGCAGAGTGATAAGTTTTCAGCTATTTGCCTAGAATTACCAGAATATTATTTTTTTTCTTCCAACTCCAATTTTGAACATGTAACAAGACAACATATAGAACAAACAAGACACAGAGTGCTATTTCAGTTGTTACATTCTAGGAATTCCCCAAATCTGAAGACAACCTAAAGGAAGTTTTTAGCTTCCCAAGTCTTAAGACAATCAAATAGGGCTATTACCCTTTTTTTTTGTGCCAAAATAATACAAGTGAGTATGGTATTGGGAATAGATTGGCAATTACACACGCCTTACAGGCCTCAAGCAAGTGGAAAAGTAAACCACTTAATTAAACAACAGATAGCGAAAATAGGACAAGAGACAAATCTAACTTGGCCACAGTCTCTTCCCTTGGCATTATTAAGAATATGATCTAAACCTAAATTAAGAATATGAACTAAACTAAAGAATATGGACAAAGGAGAATTTGAGCCCTTTTGAAATATTATATGGGAGACCATACCAGTTACAATTTGCCAGAGAAGATTTAAGGCAGTTAGGGGAGGGATGTTTGTGTGAATATGTGAAGACCCTCCAGGGACAATTAAAAGTTATAAATAAACAAGTATTGGGAACAAGGGCCAGAGGGTTGGATTAACCAGTCCGTTCCTTTAAATCTGGTGACTATGTGTATATAAAGACATTTTCAGGGAAACCTTTGGAAGAAAAGTGGGAAGGACCCTATCAGGTGCTGCTGACAACCTTCACCGCCGTCAAGATAAGAGAACAACCAGCCTGGATTCACTACTCTTGGATAAAGAAGGCTACTGAGAAATCATGGGCTGTCACCCTGGCAGGACCATGGGACTACGGTTCTTTAGATCATAAAGAAATCTCCGGAGACACAATGGACTGTCAAAAAGGATCAGGGACATTTGTGTAAAGTTATTCTGATCTTAATTGTAACTGTTCTAGAGATATTAGAAACTGAAGCATGGGTAAACAATACCCATCTTCAAACATTGCAAATGATTGTTAATGCTACAAAAGCTAAGGAATGCTGGATATGTACCTCTCTTCCTAAAGGAGTCTTGATAACACCCCTGTATGGGGTGGCCTTCCAAAACTGGAATTATCTCGATGACAAATGGACTACCTGGCCAGACTTTTGGAAAGAGCCAGACGATGGTGGAGGATATTGCCTATTTGATAATAAAACATACGAGTTGGGTCCCAGATTTGATTTACAAATATTAAGCCTAACCACCACAATATTTATTAAAAGTGATAATAACTGTCGTTGGAAAGCTCGAAGCAAGACAGGGAGAGCATGTCCTGGAAACCCAGGGCGAAACACTTGTTCCCAGTCTGATGGATTAAATGATTACTGGATGTATACGTAGATCAGAGTAATCAAATTGAAACAGATATCCATAAGATATGGAACAGGTTTCAGATTTTACATGATGGTTAAAGCATGCTTTTGTTATAATACTCATTGTAGTAGTTTTAGGAATACTAATATGTGTATTACTTCAATGTTTTGTTTGGTGCTGTCGAAGAATGATCATAGGCATAGTGATTTTTTTATAGTTGTAAAAGAATTTACAATAGTTGTTAGAAAAGGGGGAGAATGAATAATGGGCTATATATGATTTATTTATAGAACCGTGTGCTCATGTTTATCTGAGGAGACCCTTATTGTTGACTTGAGGATGTACTAAATCCTTGAATGGGTGACATAGGGAGTGTGCTAATTGTCCAGGCACAAGATATGTTAATGTTGTTAACTTGAAGATATGCTAGGTCCTTGAATGGGAGTGTGCGAATTGTCCAGGTGTGAGATATGTTAATGAGTTCCCAGAAAGTTAATGAATATACATGAGTGACTTGTATAAAGAGGGGGCTGAAAGGTTCCCTCGGGGTGCATGACTTTGGAGCGATCCCCCATGCACCCAGCGCTGCCGAATAAAGATAACCTCCGCTCACTCGAATATTGGTGACTGATTCTTTAAATCAAAGATGCTCCTCTCTCCCTGCCCAAAGAACAACTGTGAGCCTCTTCCAGAAACCATTAGTGGATGAAAATGTCACCTCCACCATGTGGACAGCCATGTTTAAGTGGCTGCCATCGTCACCACCGCTGTTGTCCGGTGGCTTTGCAGCTGCTGCAGGGACACATACAGCAGCTCATGTGCTCCGCACCCACCTCCAGCCCCCCCATCTCCCCTCTGTCTCTCCCAGCCTCCTATACCTCTGGAAGCCCTGGCTAAGCAGCCTTCCTCAGTGGAAGGGAGACACCATTTTGAACCATCAATTTCTGAGTTAATAAACTCCAATCGAATGAAATTCAGTCCCTCTTCCACAGATATTATGCAGCCAGAGATAGTTGTACTGACCAAATTATCTTTCAAGTCACTGAGACTTGTTTGTGTGGCAACCAGTATGTAATTTATTCATATTGGTTTACACATGTTGTCCAATTAAATTGAGGACAAGCATAAGCTGGGCAGCACTGCCTCTGGAGCTGTTGGCTGAGCCCAATGATACCCATGGGCAAAGGTTTCAGGCAATGAATATTAATTGAAGCCAGAAATTTATTTTGCCTAATTAAATACTATGAATTGGTTGGTGAAGCCACTCGATAGGGTGGGTAGTGACTATAACCCAGAATGGGGCAGAAGGTCAGCTCAGTTATTACCCCTCAAGGGCCATCTGGCAGGATCATGAGGAGGTGTGACCTCTGCAGCTAAGCCCAGTTAGCAACTATGATCCTGTTTTAAGAGAGTCATAGTTACTCCTGCCATTTACCTGGGAGTAAAAGGAGTACCTCTCCCCACCAGACAGCCCTTGCTGCTGCACTGTGGGGCACCTGCTGGAGTCAGAGCTAGGAGCCTCCAGCCGCAGGGCTTGCCCCTTACTGCCAGCGTGCTTAACAACCCGGAGGCAAACACGTCTGAAAAACAAAACCACCCTGAAATTGTATTTCAGCATATTAAAAAAAATAAAGAAGAAAGAGGAATTCAGTCAGAATAAGGGATACAATAGTTGAGCTAAAGAAGGCATAAGCAGTGTCTCCTTACAGCCCCTGGGACACTGCTGTGAGGTGTCTTGCTACCAAAGCCAGGCAGGCAGAAGGGCTCCCCTCCTTTAGTGTCCCAAGATCCTGGCCCTGGTGCCTCAGACATCCTGTTGCAGCTGCTTGGTGTCCCTCGATCCCCTGTTTTTGCTGGGTGTGTTGGTGCCCCAGAACATCAGGTCATGTCAGGTGATGTCACTCTGAACCTGGTGTCACCATGCTACCACACAGTCAACGTTCTTGTCTGCCAGCCACAACTGGGGTTCACACCACTGTCTTCCCTGTAGGCATCTGCCAAGCACTGCTGTGAGAAGGGTAGAGTGCTTGGTGGCTGGTCCCAATACCATCCCTGTGCATGGGGTCCTGAGGACCTTGGCCCCCATGTTGGGTCCTTAACAGAGTGGTGGGCGAGCTGCCAGGTGCCACAGCTGGGCTGCTCACTACAAGGTGAAGCACCACCTTCCTCACGCATCTCGGTGGAGTGGACACAGGATTTTGCTCTGCCACCTCCACCACACCCATGACTGTGAAAGGGGGTCAAGGGTACCCCAACAGTGAAGTCCATGCCTCTGTTCTTTCTGGAGTTCATGGGTCAGCTGTCCTGGCTGAGTGCCTTGCCAGGCCTGTGGAACCCTGGTCCAAAGGCTTTTCCTGACTTTGGGTGGTTGTCGCACACTCAGCCAGTATGTGAGATCCAAACTCCCTTGTAACTCCTTCATCTTTGGAACTGTGGAAGGGAGATTTGCAGGTGAGACCAGCAGGGATGTGTTAAGGTTGGGGCTGCTCTTAATAGCTTGCTAATGCTCTTAATGCAGCCCCTTGGGCACTCACCAAGCCTTGTAAAGGTTCTGTTTTAAGTACCTCTTGAGTTTCTCACCAGTGTTGTTTGCCCATGTGTCATCTTCCATTTACACAGTATGGAGATCCATCGGTGAAAAGGGTTAGAGTTCTCTAGAGGTTGATCTCACAGATCTTCTCATAGGTGGTTGGAGTTGAAACACTACCTTAGCACAGTAATGGTGTGGCTCACCATCAGAGGGAACTGGTAGTAAACTTGCTGGATTCAAACGTTACATCTTTTTAAAGTAATATTAACAGCATTTAAAATCATGACTGCATAACGATGTGCTCTTTGTGGGGGACAGTGCTTGTGTAGCATGTTGTTTAACAATCAATGTTTAAGAAGCAATTCGTGCAGGCCATACATACACAGTTGTCGGGTGACTCTACGCCTTTTTGTGGCAGTTGCTGTTTCTTGCTTTAGCCACAGGGTGGCGGTGTGGGTCTGCCTTGTGAGGCAGGACGCCGCCGGCTGCTCCTTTGTTCTCACGCACGAATAGTTCAAAGGATTTGGGAGTAATCCGGGAGCAGAAGCTAAAACTCCTTTTATAGCTTGGAAAGCCTTTTCTCTCTCTGGACCCCACCATACAGGCTCCACTTCGTTTGCCTTGGTAGCTTCTATCAACGGCTTACTTAACGCCCCTAGCCCCTGTATCCACAGCCTGCAGCATCCTACTGCACCTAAAAATTCTCGCAGTTTTTTCTTTGTTACTGGTCAAGGTATTTCTACAATAGCCTGCACCCCTTCTGGATCTACTAATCCTTGCCCGTCTTTTAATATGAATCCTAAATATTTTGCTTCCTGCTAACACAGCTGAATCTTAGAAAGAGATGCATGGTCAGCTTTTTCTGCTAAAGCAGTACACTGACAAGTAGTATCTTTCAAACAACCTTTGCATGTCTTGCTGGCCAGTAACAAATCATCTACATATTGTACGAGTTTTTCAAATTTTCTCCTTGTCAGCCAGGAATGCGATCCTTTAAATAGTTGCAGATGATAGAGGCAGCTTGGTCCACAAACACACTGGCTGCCAATTCATTATTAAAATTGCAGAGGGAGGAATGTGAGATGGTGCAGAGACTGGGCTCTGCAGGTGCCTTGGTTAAACTACTCACAATTACTGCAGCTAAAGTTCTTCCTTGAGGTTTTTGTACTCATTTTTGACCATCCTCTTTATGATGGTCATATGCCCAGTTATCCCCTACATACCAATAATTCATTTGTTGGGGTTTTTCATCTTCCAAAATTTTCCAGAGCACAGCAAATTTCTTTAATATGAAAGATCCAGCACAGGGCTATACCCCCACTCCTAACTAGCAGCAGGATGGCAAACAGTCTTCTCAGCAAATGGGTTCTGCTGAGGCTGAGGGAATTAGGCTTTGGTCAGAGCATAGGAGGGTCATTTAGGCTCATTGCTCAGAAGACTGACCTGAAGAGCTAGGACTTGCTAACCACTATGAAGACCACAGGAAACTGAGGACATAACTGTTTTTTGGGGGATGAAGTTGTTATCCTTCCTGCTCCTTCAAAGTTACCACCCCTACTACCCAATTCAGATTTCCCAAGACTCTGCCATGTTGGAGTCGTGGTCATTTGGCTGTCTCTAGTAATCCATTCATTAAGGCAACCCATCCTTTTGGGCCTACTCTCTTCAACAAGTGAGAAGGGGAGAATTGGCAGAATTAACACAACAGATGTGTTTAGAAACCTGGGTGGTGGGTGGCTTTTAGAATATACTTACCCAACTTGAGACATCTTTATTCCTTGCAGTGTTGAATTTTTTCTTCATATCCAGGTCCGGGATCACTGGAGCAATTGGAAACACAAAGTCTTTTCTTTCAGGGTTATTTGGTGTCACAAGGCCACTTAGCACAGTGGAGATTTTAGAATGGGAAAGGACTCCAGTTTTCTATCTACCATTATTGTAGTACCTGGACTTCTTATGGGATTTAGACTGGTGTAGACTTCCAATCTTATTATAATTAAAGGAATAATTATTATTTTTTTTTACGCCTGTATCTATGTCTATAACTATAGATCTTTGGGAGAGTTTTTTTGATAACTTGTGACAGTGACAGATGTTTGAGTGCAAAACAGAATTTGTCAATTGCTGTTCTGCTTTTGCTGGGCATTAAGAGACATCCCCTTTAGACAGGTCTGTGCTAGGGAGGCAGAAGGAAAGATGATGCAACACAGGAACATGGGTCAGTATTTATTAGCAGAAAATCAGTAACATTTCACATCAGAACAAAAGTTACACATTTCAGCTGTTTCTTCTTTACAGTTTCACAATCACAGATCATACAATTAATTTCCTAGCTTCTTGTCTTGTATTTTCTTGTCTTTTAACACTGTTAGATGCAAATTTTAAAGATTTTATTTAGGAAAAAAAGTTTGTGGTGATTCTTGGGCTTTTCTAATAGAAAACTGTGCAGATTATTGTTAGTACTGATTTGAAATAATTATTCTGGGTTTGATGAGAAAATCCAGTGTGCAGGTTCCAAAGAGGTTAAAGTTTCAAGGGGCTTGTGACTGAAGAGCCAAAGCAAGCAATTTCATTTAATTAGTTTGTTTCTCCAGGAAATTGCTTGGGATGGTTTTAAGAAGCTCTCAGTACATGCAATTAAGAAGCTTGTGCTTGGCAAATTGCAAAGATGTAACTTCCCAAATAAATTCAAAAGCATCTTTAAATTGGCTCCACTGCACATTGTTAAAGTCCAATGATTAGTCCTTGGAAAACAGCGGTTCTCAGAGTAAATTACTGTCAGGGTAACAATGCAAATGACTGAGCTGCATGTGAAACAGCTTGCCATAATCTGGTGCTGGCAATAAAGGCTGCAGGACAAACTGATGTTATCTGGGAAAGAGTTCAGGAAGGGAGGCAAAGATCAGATAAGCACCTGAGTGACTTTTGGAGTCATTTGCAGCAAGCATTATGGCAATATGGAGGAATGACTGAAGATAACTGTGTGTACATCTGCTTCCTTCTTTCCAGTACCCATGCATGAAGTAGAAGAAAATGCAGGCAAGTCCTTTTTGCTAACACTGTACTGGTTTTTGGCTGGGATAGAGTTAAGTCTCTTCATAGTAGCTTGTACAGGGCTGTGTTTTGGATTTGTGCTGAAAGCAGTGTTGATAACACAGAGATGCTTCAGCTGTTGCTGAGCAGCGCTTGCACGGCATCTAGGCCTCTTCTGCTCCTCACACTGCCCTGCCAGTGAGCAGGCTGGGGGTGCACAAGCAGTTGAGAGGGGACACAGCTGGGACAGCTGACCCCAAGTGACCCAAGGGATATTCCATACCATACAATACCATGCTCAGCAATAAAAGCTTGGGGAAGAAGGAAGGGGGTTGTTTGGAGTGATGGCATTTGCCTTCCTAGGTAACCATTATGTGTGATGCTTTCCTGGAGGCGGCTAAACATGTTCCCACTGATGGGAAGTGTTTTGCTTTGCTTGTAAGCACAGCTTTTGCTTTACCTATTAAACTGTCTTTATCGCAACCCATGAATTTTTCCATTTTTACCTTCTGATTCTCTCCTTCATCCCACTGTGAGGGGAGTGAGCAAGTGCCTTAGCAGCCTAGTGAGGATAAACCACAACACCTATGGAAGTTAACTACAGCCTTTGATCCATGATATCTGGAATATCAAACTAGGGATTGCTGGATTGTCTGTGGCACACACATGCCGCAACCTTGCAGGGTTGGTGAAGTAGGTACTGGCATCCTCCAGGAATTGTCTTTGGCCTTTGGCCACTTTCTTATTGGCTCATTACTCTAAAGGCATTCTAGACTTTCCAGGCGTGCTTGGCTAGCCAGTTGGTCCTCCTCCTGGGAGCAGGAATAAAAGGCTGGCGTTGAAGGCAGTCCTGACAGACAAGACAGCTCAAGTCGCTTTGGCACGTCCTTGCTATGGACTGCATTATGAGAGAGGCAATGCTGCTCTTTGGCTTTCTTCTTTTCTTCCTTGTCCTGGCTCTGCCAGGCACCCAGGGAAAAGTCATCCGCTGATGTGACTTGGTGAAGACCCTGTGGCACTACAGTTTTGAGGGCTTCATGAGCAAAACTGTAGCTGACTGTGAGTATAACGAGTTCCCATTGCACCCCTTTGCCTATACCACCCTTGTCCCTCTCAGCTTCTTTGTAATATTCCAGCAGTACTGGTCTGTCCCCCCATTCCTTTGACTTGGTCATCTCTCTTCCTCATCCCCTTCCTTGACCTTTTCTATTGTTTACACAGCAAATACCAGTCCAAAAGTTTATTCTTCCAAGCATTTATCCACCCATTTCTCAGACTTACTATATCATCAGTTTAGTTAGTTCTCCAGCTCTTCATTCATCCTTGATCCCTTCATCTCTTTCTTCTTATTTACCCTGAGCATACCTGGCTGTTCCTCCTTTGGGTGCTCTCTTCCTCCTGCAGGGATCTGCCTGGTGAAACTTGACTGGCCAGTAACAAATCATCTACATATTGTACAAGTTTTTCAAATTTTCTCCTTGTCAGCAAGTAATGTGATCCTTGCTCAGCCCATTGTCATGAAACACTTTAGTGTTGTAACTGCTTTCCAGTGCATTACAGGTTGAGTTTCATCCATTTACTTGCATAATTCTGTCTCAAGATTGTGTTGTCCTGACTAACAGCTTACCAACGTTTAGGGTTTCTCTCTTTTTGTCTCTGTCTTTTTCCTCTCGTTCTCCTTCACTCTCTTCCTTATCTTCCCTCAGTCTTTTGTTCTTTGTTAACTCAGTGTAGAAAATACAAAAATTAATGAATGGTATATAAAACCTGCATAATTGCAGTTGCCTTAGAACTAGGACACAGTCACTGACTGAGGTGAGTGGTACAGTTGGCAGACAGAGAGAGACAACTACACTAAAACATGACCTTGCTTTTTAAATTTATGCGAGCGTCTGCTCCTGGCTGGTGTGAGAAATAGGACACCAAAATGTATGACATCTGGCCTGGCTAAATATGGCTTTTTTTATCATCCTTTGAGGCATCAGAACAAACACAGTCTAGGAAAGATGCAGGCAGCATCTCTGTGAGGAAATAATGGGTTGGAAAGCCAATTGGGAACGGGAAATGTTTTACTATTGAAGCCACGAGTCCTTTTTCCAAATGAAGGCTGAATCCAGAAATGGTGTACAAATGGAAGGTGACAATACTGAAACCACATTTGTTTCTTCATATGCTTTGTTCTGCTACTTGGTAAGCAGTGACTGCTTTTAGGTTTAAGCAATAAACAGATGCTTTACATCTTGTCTTACGTGAATTTTATAAACTAACTATGAAAGGTGTGTTTGTTAAGATGGCTGAACCTAAAAAAAAAAAAAAAAATGCTCAAAGTGGCCTTGCCAGAAGATCCTCTTCCCAATTACAGGGCAGACAGTGGCTCTTTCCCCTCCCATGACCCAGGAGGTTCTGTTCTCTCATTAAGTAACTCAAGGCAGAGCAGTTTTATGTGCTGATTTGAGTCACATGAGTCCATGAGGTTTTTGAGAAAAAAAGAAACTTGAGACAAAGCCTTACCTTGCCATTGTCTTCAGTGTAGGTACTGTTCACCAGTTTGGGAATCTGAACAAACCTTATCTAGGGTTTTGGCTTACGGGTTCAAGCCACACCATCTCACGAGCTCCCATGGTTCCTCCAGGAGCCACCTGTGCCCGTGGCATCGGGAGGCGCTGACCCCCCATCCCAGAGGTGGCCGGCAGCGCGGCTCCCGCCCAGCAGCTCTCCAGGGATGTATCGGGCCCCGGCTGCGGAGCTGGGGTTGAACCTCAGGACCGCTGTGGCCGCCGAGGGGAGAGCCTGGGCCAGGGACAGCCGCGGTCCGGCCGCCCCGGCGGCTCCAGGCTCCTCGCCCCGGCCCGGATGCCGACACGGGAGGAGCTGCAGTGGGGATCCAGCTCCGGCTGAAGGTTCCTGTGGGACATTGCACCCTTCGCAGGGACCGTGGTGGGCTCGGAGGGGGACGGGCCTCGCTGCCATCTGGCTGTGTCTGTCCAGCTCAGGCAACCCTGAGGCACAGCAGGGCACGGTCCTGCGGGGGCCGGCAGCGAAGCGGAGAGGTGCCTGGGCTGGAGAAAGGAGCTTTCGGGAGGAATGTGAGCACACATCTGTGCGTGCTGGGAGGTGCGAAGTGTTCACTGCCACGGGGCGTTTCTGTCCTTCACAGCAGCAGGAGAAGCCCAACTGGGGGCGGCAGGCCTCCATCATGGGCCCACTGCCTTGGGGTTCCTTCCTTAAGTCGTGTCTTTGGTGGAGCAGGAGGTGAACATGAAGGCCCATGAAGTGTGCGGGGAAGATGGGGATGGTTGTGAAAATGTTTCACAAGGAAGGAGTGTCTCCCTGCCCAGCAGGTAGGAACGTCTCCATGGAGCAGAGCACTGCAGCGTGTTTTGTTGAAGCCCTGTGAGGTTGGTGGTTGCCAGCACAGCTCTATGCGAAATACAGAGCACAGCAAGGCGGTGAGTGGTTGCACACGGAGTCTGTGAGCAAAAGGGTGTAGAAGATCAGAGAGGCCTCGGGTGTCCTCTCCACAGGCCCCTGCCTGCACCAGGCTGTGCCCTCCCGGCTCACTCACGCTGCTTTCTTCCTCTGAGGCTTTTCCAGGGTGAGTCAAAGGGCAGATGTTTCTTCTCAGGCTCGTGGCCAGATGGGCCCCACATTCATGCTGTCCCTGGGACAGGTTCTCCTGCACAGCCAGCAGCAGAAATGCAGCTCCTGGCTTTCACTAGAGTTTAGAGGGAAAAACAAGGACTAAATAATGAGAAACGGGAACATGCATGGCCCTGACTCACACGGAGACAGGGCTGGAGCCCTCAGCAGGAGTTATTTGACTCTGATTTTCACAAAATGCAGCAGTGGTGTAGGAGGGGGCAGGTTACTAATTTAGCCCCTTTACAATTGAGGCCCCGCTCCTCCAAAGTACATCAAAACTGGCTGGAGCAGCTGCAGGAGTTGCTCTCCCAAGCTGTCTCCCGGCTGTGGGCAGGGAGTGGTTAGTTCCCTTGGCCCTGCTGCCTTGCAACGCAGCCTGCTGCATAGCTGCAAAGTCATTCCCTCCACAGTGGAAATGACCCTGCAAAGCAAAGGAGAGGAAGCTTTCAGCAAGGCCGTGTGGTGCAGTGGGTAGAGCAGCTCCCTGCGATGCATGTGGTTGACTGGGGCACAGCTGGTCAGTCATGTTAGACTGTAACATCTCTGTAAGACATTTGCCATGGGACGTAACTGTAAGTAATAAGATCGCTGCAATTATTTTGCTGACTCAGTCCACGAAAACCCCAAGAGCAACTCTTCCTGGTGCCTCAGTTTTCCCTGCTGTGAAGAGGTGCTGATACCCTGCCTCTCTCCCTGCCTGCCTTCTAGCTCAGAAGTCACCATAAGTGTCCATACCATTCATCCAGTTGGGCTTTCTCAAGCCCAGCTGGACTTGCCAGGACACAATCCAGCCTAGGCTTGTGGGGGTTCCTGCATCCCCAGGCATCCTCCATACCCTGGAGGCAGGACTGGGGAGGTGAGGCTGAGCAAGGGGTTGAGTGATCAATGCCAGCCAGGGGCTTCCTCCGTCCCTCCAGAAAAGCAAGCAAGAGCACGTTTTGGACTCGCCGTGATTCCTTGGAGCTCTGAGCCTGGTGTCAAAGTCCCTGTCAGTGAGATGGACCCAGGCCCAGAGGCCCTGCAGCCCCAGGATCACAGGGTCTAGGGCTCAACCAAGAAGTAAAGGTGAAATCCTGCAGAGGGGACTGAGCAGTTTGTGGGGTACCCTTCTTTGGGAACCAGCCAGAGTCCAGTTCTCCATCTCACCCTGAGTAATACGATTCAGCAAGTGGGGCTGTGTGCTTTGCCCCAGGTAGCCCAGCTTCCCAGTTCAGGCAAGGAGGCCTGGGGAGCTGGGGAGAGAGCTGACCTGGGACAAAGGATTTTTCTTTCAGAGACAGTGTGCCCAGTGCTGGGGCCTGCTCCCCCCAGCCCGGGTCAGTGGCATGTGAAGCACTCGCCCCGCTCCCAATGTGCTGGGCAAAGAAGCAACAGCTGCAGGGGCCCTTTTGCTGCCTCAGGAGCTGTGACAGCACCCGGGAGCCAGGCAGAAATCTAAATTTAAACTCATGCTTTGTGTGTTTGTACACGCGAGTGCAAGCTCCAGCCCCCACTCCCCCACCACCTCCCCCAGTGCGCAGAGGAGACAGACTCCACGAGAAGGGAGATCCAGAGGAGCTCCAGCTGGTTGGGACCTGGGAAAGGGGGGCTCAGCTGTGGGGCAGGAGGGGGAGAAACACCATGGAGCCTGCTTCTCCCCAGGATGACGTGAAGAGGAGGCAACAGAAGGAGAAGTCCAAGAAGCCGGTGCCACCAGCAGCCCCTCGGCCAGCCAGGGCTCTGTTTTGCTTAACCCTGCAAAACCCACTGCGGAAGGCATGTATCAGCATTGTAGAGTGGAAGTATCCTTCTGGTTGTGTGGGCTTGGGAGCTCATGTGTTTGTGCCTGTGAGCAGGGGTGCTGGGGAGTTGTGCTGGGGAGCAGGACCCCATCGGCTGCAGACAGGATTGCTGTCCGTCCACTTTAGGCCTGTGCTGGCTGTCTCATTGGGTCTGTAAAATGCAGCAAGGCACTCGGGGAGCCCTGGTGGGATGCACTGGCAAAGGCAACAGCTGTGCAAACTGGGGCATGAACAGCCTTGTGGGGGAAGCTGGGGCTGAGAAGCAGGTCAGGCCACAGGGACCTTTGGTAGTGTGGTGCAGGGGCAGCCTGGGTGGCAGGGGTCTTGTGGGAGTCAATACTTTTTGTGCTGGCAGGAACTGTGCTGGGGAGAAAAAGGGAACAGCCCGCTGGGAGGGAAGAGGACTTGGCGTGTGAGGAGGGGGCACAGTGCCCATCCTGGGGTGGGGATGGGACCAGGCAGAGGAGGAGGGCTAGGCTGGGGGGATGGGAGCTGAGGATCAAGCTGAATACAACAGGTTGCCCCAGGGAAGAAGTTTTGGGGGTGCGTAGTGAGATCATGGGAGCTGCTTGGGACGGCTCTTTGTGTGTGTCACTGCTTGCCTGATCCGGCAGCTGCTCCCTGCCCTGGTGGTGGGATCTGGCCAGCATCTCCCAGATCCTTGCCAACGCCGTTGTCCTCTCAGCGCCCTCTTTGCATCCCTCCCTGGCACTGCTGTCACAGGTGAAGGCTTTTGTGAGTTTTACCGTTCAGATGGACAGTATCCCTCTGTGCCTCTGGCTTAATTTAGGGATGGGGTTTGGGTGGTTGCTCTTTGACTGGCTATCTTTTCACTGGGGTGTTAGAAACACCAAAATGTCATGTTTCTGCCACTCTTCCAGGAACTATTTTTGGCCATTGGATAATGCTTTGTTCCCCTGTATTTTATAGAAAGGAAGAGAATGGGAGATGAAACATTTCAGTCTGCATTCAGCAAAACATTTGGGCTCAAGTGAAAATGATGGAATTTTGGGACGTTTCCAGCAAATCCAGTTTTTCCACCCCAACTTTTCTCATTTCAGTTGCTGACCCTATCTGCATGTTCCTGACCTTGGCAGGATTATCCCATCCCTGGCCAGGCTTTGCTGCTGTTGGAGGTGGCTTGGTTGCCTTAGGCTGGCTGTGTTGCTTTACATGTAGTGCTGCAGGGACACAAAAACTGTGCTCCTGCACTGCCAGACATGCCATCTTGTTCAAAGCCCAGGGTGCCTGTTTGCAGGCTCTCAGGGCATGCTCACACCTCTGGTAGTGTTGTGCTCGACATGGATTTAAAGCTCTTGTTCCTTCACTGCAAAGGTGCTCTGTGTCCTTCAAGGAGAGGGAGCAGAGCTAAAATTGGGAAATTCTTTGTTTCTGCTTCTCTGGCATGAGGAGAGGACTGCGTTATTCTATAAGAACATGGAAAGGAACTTTGACTGTGTCTTAAATAGGCACTGAGTATGGAAGAAACTTGTGCATACACCCTAGTAGCAGGGGAAGAGCTTTAAATAGGACTTATGTCTTCCAGCATGCTCACACACATTCCTTCTCCTGGGCCAATGCATGCCAGAGAGAGTGCATAGCACAGTGGGGGTCTTTCCCACATCAGTACCCTGGAAAGGGAGTGTGGAGGGGAGAGGTGAGTGTCTCATCAGGAAGGTTGCAGGTGCAGGTGGTTCTGACCTGTGCAGGACAAATGATCCAGGGCATTGGGTTTCTCCGGAGACTCTCTTGTGCCTGGCTGTATTTATACTCAAATGGACCTGGCTGCCCTCATTCAGGGATCAGGCTTTGCAAGGCATGACAGGGTCACTCGAGGTCCTGTGGGTTGTTATGGTCTTCAGGGCCAGGCAAGCTTCCAAGAGGAGATTAGCTGTGACCATGTTCTGTGGGGGATACCTGGCATCCGGGTTCAGTATGGTAGTACACATTCCTGTTCCCTGGGCCTATCTCTGCTGTATAGCTTCTAATAATAATAATAGCACAAAGCTGAGCTGCAGGAGTGAGACAGGGTCTTTTCCAGGCAGTTGGAGAGTGGTGAGTGTCACTGTGCTCAACCTAGGGTAGATGAAAGTCAGGCTGGCTTGAGGCAGAGGGGGCTTTATGCTAAATTTTCTCACATCTCAAAACCATGTTCATTAGAAAAGGGAATCTGGGTACTCTGCAAATTGCTGGGTATTGTGTGCTCAACATCTAGCCCAGCAAGTTGATGGTTGTTGGAACATGTCTAGGTTTGTGGTGTCACTCCAGTATTCCAGGTCATTATGCGGCCAGGAGGACTTCAAGGCAGATGGGTGAGGAGTCCGGGGACCCTGGAGGACCACAGAGTTGCAAGGCACTAAGGGCCTAATTCCTGCTGCAAGGCAGATGTTGGGACTCTTGAATACTGTGTGGCAGGAGGCTGCTGTAGAGAAACAAGTGAGATTGCAGGACAAGGAGACGAGGAGGACGTTGAGGCTCTGGCTCAGTGGCAAGAGGCAGAGACCCTGTGCCCAGTGACACTACGTGTCTCTCTTTTGGTTCAATCTCTCCCACTGCATTTCTACCTAATGACAGTGCCAGACTCAGACTCTCAAGCAGCAAGCTGATTCTGGCTCCAGTTACAAGATAGGTCACCCTTCAAGGAGGGCTGCTGCTCATCTCACCCTGTCGGAGCAGGCAGGAGAGCCTCTAACCCCTGGACTCTGCCCCATTAGCTCGAACACAGAGGGAAACAGCTTTCCCAGCTGACTTTATTTTTTGAAGTGTCATCAAGTTGATGGATAGAAAGGTCCAGAAAAGGCAAAATAACCCGTCATGAGTATATAGGACATAACTGACAGCACTTAGCCAGTTCAGCAGGCCAGTATGGGGAGAATGCTCCCTAGGTGCTCCTTGCCCCGTGGTTCTGGACTGGATAGTGGTATGGCCACCACAGCCCAAGGCAGGCCTCATCATAATTATCTGGAAAGCTGAGCTAATTAGTTGATTAACTAATGCATAGGGAAGCATCAATATGGCTTCAGGGCTTCTCTGCTGGGGTACTGAGTTTTGAGGGCTGTGCTGAGCTTTGTAGTGGCATGAATCTGTGTAGCTGAGCTGTAGGTGTTCCCACAGAGCATGTTCCTGGGAGCTGTTTTCCTTTGGAAGGTTTACACAAAGCAAGATAGGGATGCTGTGAAGTTCTGTCTTGTACTGGGACCTCTGTACCTGCTGGATGAGACTTACTGGTTTGCCCGGGATGGCAGGTTGGAAGTTACAGGTGGGGATGGGGATGAGAGATCTCAAAACAGTTTCAGACCACTGGCTGTGGTCTGAAGTGATAGATATTGTCTGGTAGGACAATGGAGAGAAGAGGCTGGAGGATAGTGTGCTATTTACGTCACTATTCATTGATTTACACTGTGTGTGGGTCTGGCCCAGTAGGCAGCTGGACCATTTTCATTTCCTCCATCTGCTTTTAGTTTCAGTGGCTTCCAGGGGTACAGGCAAGGCAAATAGATCAGGGGCAACTGAGATATACTTGTCAAGAAACATCATTAACCAGGGAACTCTGAGATTAGGATTGTGACCAAAATGTTTCTTGAAGGTTTTCGTGTCATGCTGTTCCCAGCTGCCTTCTGGCAGCACAAGGCCACTAGATAAGTGAAAAAGACCGCTTTGCTTTTAGGTATGTGCATAGCTGCATGGTGTGGTGGCCACGCACAAGCATGTGAGATCTGCAGCAGGACCTGGATGTGACCAGCATAGGGGCAGTAAAAGATGATGGCTGTCATCTTCTGATCAGATATCTGCTGCACTCTCAGGGTATCACAGGGTGCCAGGTTTGGACCAGCATGGTGTCCCTGGGGTGAGAGCCTGGCTGTGGATGAGGTCCCGAAGCCAGAGCTTGGGGCTTCAGGAATGTGATAGCTGAAATTTGACCATGAGGTTTTAGGGGCCCAGCAGTGCAGTGACAGCAGCAGGAGCCTGGGAGTGACCAAGTGCCTGTCCTAGGGCCTTTGGGGGAAAGAGCAAGTCACCCCGTTTGTTCAGAGATGTCATAGAGCACAAACAGCACAATTCTGCCTTCTAGGAAGTGGGATGGAGCTCAGGCTGAGCACTCTGGTTACTCCCAGCCCATGGCACTCCTGGGGACAGTCATAGGACCACTGCCTGCGTTGGGGCACTGAGGCTATAGGACACCCAGGGATGTTAGTATCTGGATATTCTGCTAGAAGAGACCCTGGCTGAACTGTCGTGCCCCTAGATACCTTCTAGTCAGGGGAACGCGACCCACCCGAGATCTGCTGCTCAACAGCATCTCCCTCATGGATGCTGAATACAGAGGGAACCAGGGCCAGCACACTCCAAAGGGTGATGCTTTGGTTAAGTGCCTATATTGTGCAAGAAGGTCCTGACTCTTCAGGATTGTTCACTGAAGAATGAGGAGGGGAAACTACCAGCTCTCCAATCCACTCGTTATTCCTCCTCTGCAACCTTTTAATTTTTGCTCCCTCCCCATGTGTCCCATGCCAAAGCTGTCCCTCTCCAGCAGCCATGTGCTGTGTCCAGGCCCCGTGTCTCCTCCTGGCACATTCCCTCCCTCCCTGGGGACCCAAGAAGTGGTCAGCAACTGAGAATGTGCAGAGGATGGTCTGACTGCTCTGTCTGGTACTCTGCCCCGGTGGGAGGTAGTTTCCCCATAGCCAGGGGGGTTTCCCCACGCATACCCAGGCAGGACAGGCCAGGGGCAGGGCTGTACCTGCTTTTTCGTTCCCATCTCTACTCCTTAACGCTTCCTCTCAGACCCTTCGAGATCATCATCCTCCTGACCATCTTTGCCAACTGTGTTGCACTGGCCATCTACCTGCCGATGCCCGAGGATGACACCAATGTTGCCAACTCCAGCCTGGTAAGGCACAGCCCTTCCCACTGTCCTGCTGGACAGTCGGGTGCTCGGCTTTGAGGGTTCCGCAGGGTGGGTCGCTCAGTGTGGCATGGCGTGGGTGCAAGATGGTAATACCTGTAGTGAGGGCATCTGCTGATGCCCTGTGTGGGGTGCAGTCAGGCGTTGTCAGTCCAGCAAGAGATGCAAAGCCATAGGGAGGCAGAGTGGTGGAGAAACCGCTATAAAATGGATTTTTCAGAGGGTCTGAAACCAACCCTAGGTTGAGATCAAAGGCAGCAGATTGGTGTGTGAAGTACACAGGAAGGAAGAATTGATGCCAAAAAGAGAACAAATTCCCTCATGTTTTTATCATGATACTTCCAAAAGGAAACATCCTGTTCCAGAAAGGCTCAAATGTTTTGTTTCAGCATTTTTTGAATACATTTTTTTGACCTTTCATTTCAAAGTTGTATTTTAATTTTGGTACTTCTTATTTAAGAGAGAAAAAAACCTTCTCTGTTAAGCAGAGAGGTTGCTCCTTTCCAATCAGTTATTCTTTTTTTTTCCTAGTCACCATTTTGCCTGGAATAAGATGTTTGATGTGACCCAAATCAATAGTTTGCACTATCTTTAGTTTCCCCACCCTTTTCCCCTCCTCAGATCCCCTTTTGTGGTTCAATCCACATTGATTTCCATTGACAGTCTGACTTTGGTGACTGAATCAAAGCATCTAAATACACCCTTTTTAAATTAAATGTTCTCTTCTGTCAAGTATAAATGAAATTTCTCCGATTTATATTTACTGTGTATTAGATTACTTATGTTATATCCTATTGTGGGATTTTTCAGCCTGTTGCCATGCCAACAGCCCTCTGTATCAGGAGCCTGGCAGCCCCAGGCTTCTGTTCTTTCATCCCCACTCTCCATGTCCCTTTGTCATCATGTTCTGGTGGCTTTGTGGGAGCAATCCCAGCTAAGCGTTAAGCCACAGCCCCATCACCTTGAGTGTCAGGCTGTGCTCTGCACAGGGCCTGCAGATAGTGCAGTAAAGGCTTGTTGGAGCTGCTTCTACCTGCAGCAGAGAGATGCTGTCACTTTTTTAATTGCCTCTCTTCGTTGCCCAGTCGTCTCTGGAGAGGATTGAGTTTATATAAAGACCTTTGAAATTGTTGAGGAGGCAAAATGTGTGAGGGGAAACTGAGTCAGAGCATTGAGGACATTGCCCCGTGTTATTTGTGAAGGCAGGATCGACGCTTGCTTTTAACAGAGCTCACCACTAACATCTGTGCAGGACCTTCTCCAGCCCAGGCTTCCTTCAGAGAAGCCTCCTGCATCCCAGGCACTTAATGCCAGGAAAGCCACTCTGCTCGAAAGCGGAGGGTCTCCAACAAGGAGAGTCTCTGGAAGGAGGATCTCCTGGGAGACCTCTGCTGCCACTTTCTTTCTGCAAGGTTGGAAAACCTGGAGAGAGCCACACTTGTGACTGTCTTTCCAGGACCACCAGGGGAAGATTTGCACACAAAGTTTACACTAGATTTAGAATCTGTTTCATGAAAGCTTTGTTAACCAGAACTCTTTTTGGGGGGTGAAAAATGTATATTTAATAACCTGTAAATCTTCTATGAATCCATTTTGCCTTATCCTGAAAGAAATACAGTTGTTTAATTTCAACATACTTTGTTACTATTATTTTTAGATTAGATTTCTTCTGATTCAGAAGATGGTTTTTGTGATGCTCTTTTTGTATAATTTTGTCTAATTCTAATGAAATCAAAGTATTTTCTCTGACCCTGATAAAATGATTTTGACTTTTCAACTTGATCAAAAATTCACAGCATTTATTTTCACTTTGACTTGAATTTCCAAAATTGTCAATGAGCTCCAAATCATGCTTTCTTTCACTAGAAGCCTTGCTCCAGGAGCAAACAAGTTCAGAAATGTGTTTAGCAAGGCAGGTTGTTCAAGGGGATTCACCCAAGAAAATACAGATGTCTGCTTGTAAGCTGGCTGCCTGGACTCCATTTATGGTCAATGGACAAATAAAGGCAAATTTAGAGTAGAGTTTGTTTCCTAGGACAGTTGGCTCCCTCCTGCAGTTCTGGTGGGTGGTGTTTGACATGCTGCACACACTGAAGTACCTGTTTTTCCCCACTAATGGGAAACAAGTGTGATGCTTAGAAGGAGGCCCCCCTTTCAGAGCACCCAAAAGCAGCTGGGCTTGAGTCCCGTATGCTTTGTAAGCATATCAGGTAGAACATGGGGCCGGGGGGGTTTAGTGTCAGAGCTGGAGCTTTAGCTGTACAGAAGCCACTCTTAATAACACAGGTAGTGGTCTGTGTGTAGGCACCCTGTTAGTATCACAGATAATGGCTTTATGTTTAGGTAGAATGGCTGTTCAATATAAAGGAGTATGCTTCCGAAAATCCCACCGTTCTGTGTTGCATTGGGTTGTATCCCACCAAAAGGCTATACCACCTCAGACCACTGGCGAAGATGCTTGTGAGATGTCCGTGTAGTCAGGAGCCTGGCTTCTCTTGCCCTGCTAACATCAGCACTTGCCCACAGTTTACAGCCAGATAAGCCAGGGGAACTGGACCCACAGCTGTAGGACAGGTGATGGTGGAGCCCCACAGCCAGCACTGATGGATCACTGCATAGAACCTTCATATTGGTCTTGTTAAGACTTTTCCTTGTTTCCATGTTTCCTTTTCTGCCCAGCAAAGCCCCCAGGCCAGTTTCTAGCAGTTCACTCTGTCAGGAAGACGTGACCCCAAGGCCTCACTTCCCTGGGAGCCCAGGGCACAAAGCAAGCCACAATGCAGGCTGCCTTCTCCCATGGTGACTGTGGTGTCTCCAGGACAAACCCAGCAAGCCCTCAGCTGGAGAGGATGAGGAGAAGACATCAGTGTTGCCTGTGAGAGGAAGGTTATGGGAGAATGGGATGGTGAGGCAGCAGGGAGGAGAACCCAGGGGGGGTTACACCAGCAGGGCAGATCCAGCTCCATGTATGTGGCTGGATTTGCAAAGCACAACAATGAGCTGGTACTGTAAGGAAATCTGTACTTAGTGCCTCTTCCAGGATGGGTGGAACGTAGCCAGGTCGCAGAGGGCTGTCTGCTCGCTCGCTCTCTCTTGGCCCAGGTTTGAATGCTGCTGCTCACTGGCTGTATGTGGTGGGCAAACAGCATTGGAACTGGCCAAAGCACTGTTCATCTGGTTTGGGCTTCTCAAAGGGACCTCCAAAGAATAGCAAGTACCTTTTTATTCTGGGCAAGGGGTTTTTAGAGGGAGATCCCTGCTAGCCAGAGACCCTAATTCTGTCCTGCTGGATGAAGCGGGGCAGGAAGGGGTGGCATGCTGAGCCACCACACACCACTCCCTGGCCTGCAGCATGATCCCTTGCATCCCCTCAGTGGTGCTACCAGGACCATGCCAGAGGCTATGGGGACCTGTTCTTACAAACTGTGCCAGCAAAGCCACCACTTCCCAACTCAACAGCCAAAGGTGCCTGGCCCAGGGCACTGCACATGTCTGGTTCTCCTCCCTGCTGCCTCTGGTTCTCCTCCCTGCTGCCTCACCATCCCATTCTCCCATAACCTTCCTCTCACAGGCAACACTGATGTCTTCTCCTCATCCTCTCCAGCTGAGGGCTTGCTGGGTTTGTCCTGGAGACACCACAGTCACCATGGGAGAAGGCAGCCTGCATTGTGGCTTGCTTTGTGCCCTGGGCTCCCAGGGAAGTGAGGCCTTGGGGTCACGTCTTCCTGACAGAGTGAACTGCTAGAAACTGGCCTGGGGGCTTTGCTGGGCAGAAGCATTGCACCCACTCCCAGGTGGGACCTGGCACCCTACTGCAGGGGCTCAGCACAGCCCTGCAGCTGCAGGGCCCAGAATAGCTCATCTTTCCCCGGAGTGTGGCCAAAGGCTGCCTGTGCCCATCTGGTTCTGCCTGTCACTGTGAGCACTGTCCTTGCTGCTGATGGCCCCTTCCAGACTGGGATTAAAATCCCTCTGAAGCAGCCAAGTGGATGGGGCTATTTATATTTCTGGTTTTCCATGGCCCCTCTCCTCCATCTGCAACCCATGAAGGGCAAGGAGCATCCCTGCTTGGACTCTGCATGGAATTGCACCCAGGAAGGCAGAAACATTTCTCTGAGACTAAACTGGGAATGGGTCTCCACCGGGGAAGCCTGCAGTGCTGCGAACACACCTTCCTTCCACAGTCCCTCTGGCAAAATGCTGTCCATTTCAGAAACCAGGGCTAGGCCTCAGACAGAAGCATTGCTTGCTCAAATTACCATGTCCAAAAGTGTCCCTGTATGACTGTCACCCATACAAGTGACAGTTCCTTGTTGGATCTGAGGGCAGCAATGGTAAGGACCAGAGACCTAAGCAATGTGATTATTGGTGTTATCAAGGCTCTGTCTTCAAGGTTTTAGCTAAGGCAACTCAATGCCACTCACCTACACCTCTTATCAGTGACAGAACCCCCCTAGTCTGTCCCCAAAAGCCTGTCCTTGCAATCCCAGACATGTAAACACAACTATCGTGAGGATAATTTCAGGTACAGAAGGACTGCAGAGCCACACCAGCAGCCAGCGGTGTGGTGGGGAATCTCGCCTGCTGCAAATGGAGGAGAAATGGGGGAGCCTGGTGTGCGTGGGAGATCACGGATGGGTTGGCAGCATGGGCTGATCCAGAAACATGCAGGGGGCAGCCGTACATGGTGGTGATACCAGTGGAGGTGACAGTCTGCTTTAATGGAGCATCCTCTCCTGCTTGCCTTTCCAATCCCCAGGAGAAGATTGAATACGCCTTCCTGATCTTCTTTGCCATTGAGGCAATGCTCAAGATAATTGCCTATGGGTTTCTTTTCCATACGGATGCCTATCTCCGAAACGGCTGGAATGTGCTCGACTTCTCCATCGTGTCTTTAGGGTAATGCAAGGAGGGGAAGCTGCTGGTGCTCAGCCTGTGCCAGGCCTGGTCCATAGCCCATCAGCTACATCATCTTTTCTAGTGACTGCAGTGGGTTTGGGGGCAACTGGTAGGCTCAGTTAATGGCCTTCTCCCATGGGCCCCTTTTTCATGCCCTGACATCCCCTGGGTTCCTCTCTAACTCCTGTTTCTTCCTTTTCTGACTCCTTCATGCCTCTTTGGTCTACTTGCCCTGGAGAGTGGGAATGATGTGGGGTCCTCTGGGGTTTGGCACACTAGGAGAGGGTCCACTGGGCATCAGGGGGTGGGAGGGCCCCCAGCTGCTCTGCAGTGTGAGTAGCATCCAGTGGGGGGGTGCCCAGCCACAACTGTGCCCAGGAATTGGACTTAGCCAAGAGCTGTTCCCTGGACCAGGCTGAGTGTGGCTGGCAGAGCCCCATCCCTCACTTTCCTGCCTTCAGAGCTCTGAATCCTTAGCACAGATTTCTTGGTCTCCATCCTCATGCCTTTCTCTTTGTCCTTGTCCTTCCTTCTGCTTCTCCCCCTCCCTTCCCTGCTCTGTGCCCTGGCTCTTTCAGGCTTATCACCATGACCCTGGAGCAGGTCAATGCGAAGCAGGGAGGGACTTCAGGGGGAAAAGGCGGCTTTGACGTGAAGGCCCTGCGAGCGTTTCGTGTGCTGAGACCCCTGCGCCTGGTGTCCGGAGTGCCAAGTGGGTGCTGGGTGCCCTGCCAGCATGAAGGGCTGGCTGGGGCATTGAACCCCTGTACCTAGCCGGGGGGGGGTGCCATGGGGCAGGTTTCTTGTTGCTGCTGGATCAAGCCCAGCCCCGAGGTGGGTGTAGAGGAGCCACAGGTTCTTGCTCATCCCTACAGCTCGCAGTTGTCAACAGTGGGGGGCTGCAGGCCAGAACACATATAGCTCCCTCCATGGCTGAGTCTCAGCACCTTTGAGTGGCCAGTGTGAAAGGGGCCAGGACCTCACTAGTTTCACAGGGTAGGGATCTCCTTCTCCCATAACTCATGTGAATACAACAAGGATGAGAGCAACAGAAAAAATGAAGAAGCATGAAGCAGCCTCCAGCACTGCCTGGTGCCTGGCTCTGCTGTGGTCTTCCATATGCTTGCATAGTGGTTACAGAAAGAATTTCTCACTTCAGAGATTTCAGTCCCAAGCCACCTGTGCCCCTCTTCGCTTGGCACAGGGCATTTCAGAGGCTACTTGTCAGAGGGGCTGGCAGGAATGCAAGGTGCACCCAAAGCTGTTTGGGAAGTTGCTGACCTCTTCTTTCTCCTTGGTGCAGGCCTTCAGGTTGTCCTGAACTCCATCATCAAGGCCATGGTGCCCTTGCTGCACATTGCCTTGCTGGTCCTCTTCATGATCATCATCTATGCCATCGTCGGGCAAGAGCTTTTCAAGGGCAAGATGCACAAGACCTGCTACTACCTTGGGACAGGTGGGACTGGGCAGCGGGTTGATATAGCAAAGATGTCTCTGTGTGGCTGCAGTGGGGACCACACACAGATTCTGTGGGTAGCAGGCTGGTCTTGCCAGCATCAGGCCTGGGAGTGTGGCAGGACCAAAGGATGTTTGGTATAGCACATAGCTTGGTGACGGGACATGGTGTGAGGAGCTGGTAAAAGGGGCCCCCCTTGGAAAACTTAATAGGAGGCTGGGAGGTGCTGGGACAAGCTCTACTTGGCATAACCTGCTGCTCATACCATGACTTTCCCCCTCAGATGTGATTGCCACGGTAGCATCAGAGAAGCCAGCTCCATGCACCAGCTCTGGCCATGGGCGACACTGCACCATCAATGGCACTGAGTGCCGAAGTGGCTGGCCGGGGCCCAACAATGGCATCACTCACTTCGATAACTTTGGCTTTGCCATGCTGACTGTCTATCAGTGCATCACCATGGAGGGCTGGACCGAAGTCCTCTACTGGGTAGGCTCCAGCAGCTGGGGCTTGGTGCCCAGCTCAGCAGAGGTGACTGCTGGTCCCGCCTCAGAGCAGGGAATTCCCTCCAGGACACAGGACCCCACAGCAGGACTAGGTCTCTCAGCCAATGAAAGACATCCTGCCCCTACCAAGGGGGAGTGTACTGTGATGCACATCCCGTAATGCACCAGGCACATCTTCTGCATGTCTGCAGGCACTGCCCAAGCTGTCCTTGCTCTCCAGACAGAAGGGTGCTCCAGCTCCCGCCTTTGTGAAGGGGTACAGTCCAGGCACATCAATGGCTGACTGGTGGATACTTCTCCAGCAAAACCCCGTGTTTTGCAGTCCTTGGGACGTGCTGAGGCTTAGGCATGGGGCTGATGTTTAAATCTGCTCCCCAAATGCTTGTCTCTGGCTTCACCTCCACTAAAACCAGATGCAGTCATAAGGAGCCAGGACTCAGAGTCAGGTTTATCTGCTACCATCCCAAGCACTCACTTTAGAGGGGACAAAGCTCCCAGAGGCTCTTGAGGGTGCCCTAAGGGGTGACAGACAGTAGACTGTGTTCAGAATGCTTCATCTGCCTCTCTCCTTGCCAGGTAAATGATGCCATTGGGAATGAATGGCCCTGGATCTACTTTGTCAGCCTTATCTTGCTAGGCTCCTTCTTCGTTCTCAACCTGGTGCTAGGGGTGCTCAGTGGGTAAGTCCCACTCTGTCCTTTCTCTTTGCTAGCAGATCAGTGAGTGTGATCAGAATGGGGACATTGGCTGGTTTTGACTATACAAGAAGAAATCCTGGAAGTTTCTGTTCCTTTCCTCCCATTCTTCTTCCCTTTTTTTGCATTTTTTTTACTTAGAAACCCTGCACCTTGAGTTACTTTTTGTGTTACTGTCCATGACCACCTGAGGTTTTGGCTCCACACCTAACACAGAAATATTTTCCCTGTAGCACAAGCAGCTGTTTTCAAACACAGCCATGGAGCACATTATTAGGTGTTTGCAGTGTGGTCTGCCAGCACTTGGACTCAGAAAAAGCTGAGCAGGGAGCTCAAAGCAGCAGTCCTTACCCCACGGCTGTGGATCGAGACATCATTCTCACCAGTACCCACAGTGCTGCTGTCCTGTTGTAAGACACGATTTCCTTATGGCCAGCCTAAGGAAAACTCTTTGATATGAATGCAAGGGATCCAAGAGAATTAATGTTAGTCTAATTAATGCTTCAGCAGTCTCATCCAAATACAACAGCAAGCTATCATCACTCTGGTTGCAATGATCGTAACATTTCTGTGCCAAATGACTCAGTGCTAATTTCCATAGTAGTATAGTTAAAGCTGATACACAGAAAATATCTCTGGTGTGATGCTCAACCTACTATGCATTGCTGCACTGAGGTGCCAGCATCCCGATTTTGTTGCTGGGAAGTGTGCATTGTCCTGGGAAGTGAAGGGGGGCTTTTCTCCTCAGATCTGTGTAGGCTCAGGGTCTTTTTTGTATGTTTCAGTCCTGTGTGTGCAAGTGGAATATACTCATCATCTCTATTAGTTCACAGGGTTAGTTATACCCTAATTACTTGGATTTGTTGGTCCTTTTATGTGGCAATAACCATACAACTGCACAAGGTTATAACAAATCAGGTATTAATATAATTAAAACAAGCTCAAAACCCCAAGATGGACCGCAGGCACCTGACCCGTGCATGAAGTTGGTCAAAACAGCAGGACAAGCAGGACAAAACAGCCATCTGATCCTAGACTAAGTTGCAGGCACAGCAAACTATTCTGAACTATTTTGGCAAATTTAGCTAGATCTGCTTGAGATCAGTAAAAGCCAGACAAGTCCTGATGAGTCCTGAGGCTTAGTATGTCTAATTATTGTTACAGTGTCTTGGTCCTATTACTAACACATGGCAACACCAGACTGGCTGGGCAGATCTACATTCCTACCAGATACCAGGAGAGAAAATAAATTAATTAAAAAACAATGAGAAGAGTGGGACCCTATGCATTGGCAGACCTGTCTTTTCCATGTTACCATGAAGAGTGTCCTGTTTACTTGCCATGTGATGAGCTCACCTTCTGCGCATGGAAAACTTGCAGCAGCTTTCTGTCCCCCCCAATGGGTGAGACCTCACTTGCTCTAATCCTTAGCAGCTCTGGAGAATTCCCACAGCCTCCAACATCTCATTTAGTTGGCCTGTCCAGCCACATCATCCTGCAGCAAGGAGCTCCCAAAGAGCAGCTAGTGGTGGGGAAGAAACCCTGTGCCGTCAGGCATCAGGTGATGTTCCCCCATATTCTTGCATCATGGAACAGGGCCAAGAAAGAGGAAAGTCACTAGAGCAATCCAGTGGTAGCACTAGGTGGTAAAGTATTTCAGGCTTCTATCCTTCTGCAAGGACTAGCCTGGCACAGGGCTGTGGTACCTGACCTCCATATGCCATCCCCCTCCTGACTCTCACTCTGCTGCTTGCCTTGTCCCAGAGAGTTCACAAAAGAGCGTGAGAAGGCCAAGTCACGGGGCACGTTTCAGAAGTTGCGGGAGAAGCAGCAACTGGAGGAGGACCTGAAGGGCTACATGGACTGGATCACCCACGCTGAGGTCATGGATGGTGACCGGGCCAGAGGAGAAGGTACCAGAAGGGTCAAAAACCCTTAGCATGAGGGTTGTGTTTCTAACACTAACCCAGAGAGGCAGGGTAGAAACCTTTGAAGAAATCACAGGCTCATTTTGCTTGAAAACCTATGAAACAAAATGCTTCTGCAGAGTGGTTTCCTTTTTCTTTTCTTTTTTTTTCTTTCCTGAATCATTTTATTGAATCTCACCCAAACTAGCAATAACTTGGCCCTCATACTAAATCTCCACCTCAACCACTGTATTTAATACTTGCAGACTACTAGCAAGCCCTAGGTCTCCTTTGGCAAAATGTACTTGAAATGGCCAGGGGAAGCCAAGAGGAGCATGTGTCTTTTGGTGTGCAGGGGCAGAGTGCAGGGTTACTAGCTCAAACACTAACAGGTGCATGAATTTCTTGCCATTGCTTGACAATTTTAAGGGGTTAGAAGGGGCTCAGGGAAGAAGGTGAATATACAAGCATCTAGCCAAAGGCTCAGCAAGGCCTGGGGAGCTCTGCCACTGATTTGCTATATCTGCTAAGTGAAATAATTTTTCACCCTGCCTAGTGAAATAACTTTTGATGCCTCAAGATGAGCAATATATGTGTGCAGAGAGCCTTGGGAAACAGCGGGAAAGACAAAATGCCTTTTCCACACCTGTGACCAGTGCTCTTACAAACCCCTTGTTGTTCAGCATTTGCTCGGATCACAACTGACCCCAGTTTTCTCCATGCTGGGAGTGTCCTGCACTGAGGGAGCCTGTGTACACCCTGCTGTTTCTTCAGGCTGCCTCTCTGGGTTGCTGCTGCTCTTGCTGCAGGACAGGTGTTCCTGGTGCCTCCTACTTGGTTTGCACTTGACACTCAAAACCTTCTGCGCGAACTCACTGCTGTCTCCCCGGGACAGCATTTCTTGATTTCACATCTGATGGGGAAGCTCTTTGTGCTGTGCTCCTAGGAGAGGTTCCCTCCCATATGTTCTTCCCAAGGGCTCCAAGGAAAGCCTGGGATGTCATTCCCTCCTTAGGTATGATGGCATCAGACGAAGGAGGGTCAGAGACAGAGAGCTTGTATGAAATTGAGGGCATGAACAAGTGGATTCTCTACTTGTAAGTATTCACTGGTTGAACCATCTGCTGCTCTGCACAGTCTCTCGCTTGCTGTCCTGGCTGGGCCAGGCTTTCTTGTCACCCACTGGTTTCTGGGGGAGAGCCAGGGGCTGTGTGCTCAGGAGGAGATGCGAACATTGTGGACAGCAAACAGGGAATTTTGCTCTGGTACTGACAAAAAGCCACTTCAAGGTGAACAGCCTCTTCACTTTAGGACCAGTATCAGAGCATATCATGGCCTATCAGCATGTCTTGGGGTTTAGAACCTGCGGCTGTAGCCATCAATCAGCGGTCGCTGTAGGCCAAAATGGAGCGGGAGGTGTTTGTGTGAATGGACTGCAATTTCTGAGTGAATGCATCAAGTACCAGGGGCAGGGTTATGTTCCTCAGACATTTTCAGGGAAGGCCCCTGGAGAAAGAAGCGGGAGTGGCTTTCCTCTGCAGCCTGCAGGCACAGCCCTGGGCCAAGCAGGACCTGGCTGGCCAGCCCTGCTGACCATTGGCTGTCTCTCCAGACGTCAGTGGAGGCGTTGGAACCGAATGTTTCGCAGGAAGTGCAGGGATGTGGTGAAGTCCAGGTTCTTCTACTGGCTTGTCATCCTTCTGGTGGCACTGAACACCCTCTCCATCGCCTCTGAGCACCACTTCCAGCCAGAATGGCTGACACATGTGCAAGGTGAGCAAAGAGTCTAAAGGAGAAGGAGAGCCTGGGACACTCTGCTGCGCTGGAGGCATGCTTGAATTCTTACTGTGCATGCACAGCCACGCCGGCATGGCACAGGGGCTGTTAGACACATGCAGACTTGCTCATGCACACAAACACAGACTGCACACAAGTGTGTATACATCCCCACTGCACAGTCACACAATTGCACGTTGAACATCCGTGGTGCATATGCCTATACATGCACAGTGTATATATTCTTAGGGACATGGGTTTGCATGGTGAACACACACAGAGTGTATACATTTACACCTGTATGTGCATAGTACACGCAAACACACATTGCATACACTTGCACAGCACAGCCATACACATTTATGAGTAGTCACACTACCTGCACCCACACACATGGAAATACACACAGACACATGGAGTACAGCTGTGCCACATGTACATAGCTCAGCCACACGTATACACACACATGCATACCCCAGTACACATGCATGCACTGCATGGATTCACATGCACGGTACAGCCGCACTCTCACATACAAGCACACAGTTGCACATCACCCTTCTCATTTTCCTCTCCTGTGTGCTCTCTGGAAAACAGCCTTTGCTGCAGCTCAGGGCCTAGTGGGCAGAGAGTGGCTCTCCTTCCCTTCCTACTGTGCCATGCTGAGATTAAGAGGTTCATGCTCTGATGGGCTGGATCTCCCACCCCAGATAATGCCAACCGGGTGCTGCTAGCACTCTTTGTGGCTGAGATGCTGCTGAAGATGTACGCGTTGGGCTTACGCCAGTACTTCATGTCACTCTTCAACCGTTTTGACTGCTTCGTGGTGTGTGCGGGGATCTTGGAGACCATCCTAGTGGAGCTTAACACCTTGTCACCCCTGGGCATCTCTGTGCTGCGTTGCATCCGGCTCCTCCGCATCTTCAAGATCACCAGGTTGGAGAGGGAGCCCTGTGGGTGCCAGCAGCTGGCAGTCCCCAGGCATCACTGGCTTTGTCCATGGGGAGGGCTGCAGGCTGAGCAGAGCTGGTAGTTCCTGGATGGAGGAAGCTGGGGGGTGAGGGGGCGGGTCGTACAGTCATTTCTGTCTCCCAGATATGGTCTGGGAGCGGTAAGGAGGACAGGGCAGCGTTTGGTTTGTTGGAAGTCTCCTGAAATCCCTCTCTTGCTCTGGGTTCTGGGGTATCGTAAATGGGGGTGCTGTGGGGCAGGACTCCTGTCTTCACTTTCTGGCACCAGCCCACTGTATGTTCATCCCCCTTCCCCACCCTGCCTGCTGGTTCTCTGTGCAGGCAGCAGGGTGTCTTACCTGTCACAACATACTGGGAGCTTCATTTCCACCTACTGGGGCCTGGCTGGAGCAGTCCTGTTGCCCAGCCTGTGAGTGGTGCTGGTTCAGAACCCCCCTTGCTGGGCTGCTGGCACATACCCTGGGCAGGGTGGTCTGTTCCCTGTGCCTACCTGGTCCTGCCCACAGTCCTCACCTCCCGCACACTCCTGTCTTTCCTGTCCCCAGGTACTGGACATCGCTGAGCAACCTGGTAGCTTCCCTGCTGAACTCAGTCCGCTCCATTGCCTCTCTGCTCCTCCTCCTCTTCCTCTTCATCATTGTCTTTGCACTGCTGGGCATGCAGCTCTTTGGGGGCAAGTTTGACTTTGAGGACATGGAAGTGCGGCGCAGCACATTTGACAACTTTCCCCAGGCTCTCATCAGTGTCTTCCAGGTATGGGGCTGTGGGAAGTGCAGCAGGAGGCTGGAGGACAGGGTGCTGGGGGTCCTGCCTGGGCTGTGGGTCTCCAGGCAAGAGCTGGGGCTCAGAGGGAGGTGGGTTTGTGGGGGGTGATGTGGCTCTGAAGGAGGAGCACAGGAATGGAATTGGAGTCACTAGCAGTAGTGCAAGTTCAGCACTGAGTAGGGAGGTGGCGTTTGGCCATGGGGCTTTAGGGGCTGTGAGAGTTTGTGTCCGGAGCCAGGAGGGAAGGATCAAGCTGTGGGGTTCTGCTGTGCTCTGATGGGGAGGCTCTTGGGTCCCTTTTTCTTCTTCACTCTCAGATCCTGACCGGAGAGGACTGGAATTCAATCATGTACGATGGGATCATGGCCTACGGGGGTCCTTCCTTTCCGGGCATGCTGGTCTGCATCTACTTCATCATCCTCTTTGTTTGTGGGAACTGTATCCTCTGCCTGTGAAGCCAGGCCCAGGCTCCCTGTAACCCAGGCCCATAGCATCAGCTACACAGGACTGTGAAGCGGGGAAAGGTGGGGCTTCCTTAAGGTTTTCAGTGCTTGCCTTTAGCTTTTCAGTTCTGAACAATGAGGGAACAAACCCAGGCTTCAGGGCTTACACTGGTGGTGGCTGGGGTCTGGAATCTGGAGGAAAGCACATCACGAGGCAGGTTTGGATTCAGCCATCATTCAATGCAGTAACAAGACTGAGCTGGACCAACTGAACTAAGGCACAGAGGGCAGCCAGCCCAGAGCTCAGTACTCACAAATATGGGTGCAGGGTTAGGGATCACCAGCCAGGGTTATCTCAAGGGCTTATCTCCAGGAAGGTTTCTCAAGGCACCCTGGAGACCGTGGACAGCTCTGGCCACATCCTCCAAATAGGAACCAAGTTCATGTCCTTAGTGCCATCCCTCCAGATATCCTCCTCAATGTCTTCCTGGCCATTGCAGTTGATAACCTAGCTGAGGCTGAGAGCCTGACCTTAGCCCAGAAGGCCAAAGCAGAGGAACGCAAGCGGCGGAAGATGTCAAGGTGAGTGCTGCAGTCCCTGGCAGTGGAAGCTCCCAAACCAGGTGCTTTGGTATGAGGGGACAAAATGGCATTGCCTATGTCCCTGCTCAGAGTTTGGTTCCTGCTCTCTCCTTCTCTCTGCTCAGAGGTTACCCAGAGAAGTCTGAAGATGAGAAGCAGATGATGGCAAAGAAGCTTGAGCAGAAAGCAAAGGCAGAAGGGATTCCCACAACAGCCAAGGTCAGTGCTGGTGGGGCTGGGCCTTTGGCAGCTCCTGGTGAGGGACCTGGCTCATCCTCCTACCAGCCAGGGCTGACAAAGGCTTGGAGCCAGGCTGGGTCTGGACCCTTCTGGGCCAGAATCACTCCTTGCCGTAGCATCCTCTGGTGATGGGGGCACTCTGGGCCTGGGCAGGACATGTTGCCTGGTGAAACAAGTCTGTTACTGGGGTTTCTTTTCCTCTAATTCATTACCTTGGTCACAGCCACTTTTCAGTGGTTGAGACGGGCTGATGCACACCAGATGGAGGGGAGCAGAGCAGGTCAGCAGCATTCCAGACCTCCTTTATGTCCATGCCACACCTGCGTATGCAAAATCCACTATTCAGTTGTGTTGACTGCGTGTTGAGCTGCCTTTTATAAGCATCTGGCCAGCAGCTACTTCCCTATCCACTTTCCAGAGATGCCTCATGGGAACTCACTCAGGAGTCACCCCATGTCTTATTCCACCCATGGTATAGGTGCACGGCCCCAGGCTCTTGCCCAGCACACAGTCCCCTGTCTCATCCTCTTGGTATTGCTCTTTGCTCAGATTGCAGCATCCCCGAGGTGTTTCTCCTCACCCTACTCCATCCTGGGCCAGGACTCCATGTGCTCGGTCCTGTATGGGTCAAATGCAGAGACACTGCTTGCCCCACATGACTTCCAAGATTATAGGTTTTGGCCAGCATACAACATTTGGCAGCAATACTAGCACACACAGCTGCGTGTCCTCTCTTGTCTTTCCTTTGTTTCAGTTAAAAGTGGATGAATTTGAATCCAATGTCAATGAGATCAAAGACCCCTACCCTTCTGCAGATTTCCCAGGTAAGACTTGTCTGTAGCAGAGCAGCAGGAAAGCTGGGGAGGCACTGCAGAGGGACAGTGCCAGAACCCTGGCTATGTGAGGAGCAAAGGATGGGGTGACCCTCCACCAGCCTTGGGGTACTGAGGTCCTTCTGAGGCACAGATGCCAAATCAGAATTACAGGAGCAGAGGATTGTCAGTAAGGTCACATTCCCTCTCCCTCTCTAAGTGATTCTTTCCTTTTCCCTCCTCGTGGCCACCCTGCAGGTGACGATGAGGAAGATGAGCCTGAAATCCCCCTGAGTCCTCGGCCACGTCCCCTCGCAGAGCTACAGCTGAAAGAGAAGGCTGTGCCCATGCCTGAAGCCAGCTCCTTCTTCATCTTCAGCCCAACTAACAAGTAGGCACTGACCCTTCTCCCTGCCTTGTGGAGCCAGGCCTGACCTAGGTACCTCTGGATGGGGTCCTACTTGTGTGTAACAACCAGACCTGAAGGGAGCCAGCTCACTGGAAAAATTCTTCTCTGTGGAAGGTCTGGCACAGACATCCCATTATGCCTAGGGCCTTCCTGTGTTCAGTGTTTAGCTGTAACCCTCTTCCAGGCTGCCACAGCCCTATCTGATGTCCCTCTGGCCCCTCACAGCATCTCATGCTGTTTCTGTCCCTGGCAGGTTTCGGATGCTGTGCCACAGAATTGTCAATGCCACCTGGTTCACCAACTTCATTCTGCTCTTCATTCTGCTCAGCAGCATCTCACTGGCAGCTGAGGACCCCATCCGGGCTGAGTCCTTCCGCAATCAGGTGCCTGTGTAGCTGTGAAGGGTTGGGATGGGTAGGGAGACCTCATGGAGGCCCCCAGCTCCCCACTAAGCAGAGACCTGCATGCCAGATGTCATGCCTGGGCAGGTATCGGTGATTTCATCCCTGCCTCTGGGAGGGCAGTACACTCTGGGAGGAGAGGCTGGTTGTGTTTTCCATTCAGGACACAGCTGGGACAAGTTTTTACTGCTCCATGTCTCAGTTTACTTCTGGGTGAAGAGATCCACCTGCAGGGTGCACCAGGTTACCTTGGTTCAAGGCTATGGAGGCTTACTGGAGATGCAGTCTCTGGGGTGTCTCACAGGAGACAGCTTCCCAGGGCACTCAGTGCTTTTGGGGATCAGGTGCTTTCAGGTGAATCAAGTCAAGCCTCACTCACTTGGAAACTGTGCTTTGTCTGAGGCTGCAGGTTGGACCATGCACTGGGGAAAATCAGCAAAGCTAAGGGAGGTCAGGAGTCTTCTTGGCAGTGGGTTTTGCAGGCTCTGTTGAGCTAGGTAGGATCCCCAGTCCACAGAGTGGAGGGCAAAATCACAGTGCCAGGATGTTCGAACACACTGGAGCATTTCCCACATTGCCCAAATCTCATCCAGTTCTGGTGCTTCTGTTCCCAGATTCTCGGATACTTTGACATTGGTTTCACCTCTGTCTTCACAGTCGAAATAGTCTTGAAGGTGAGTTTCTCTGCCCTGTGGGACTGGCCACGCACATGACACAGTGCATGGGTCTAAACTGTTCTGGCCATGGGCACTCATGCTTTTTGGGTGCAAACTCCAGGTCCCAGCAAGGGCAAGCTGCCAGCTGACCCTCACATCCCCAGAGTTCATGCAGTCTAGGTGGTATGCAACCTGTCCCAGAGGCCACGTGTCCCTCCAGTAAGGAGGCAGCCAAGTCAGCTGTGCTGTGACACAGATGGATAGATGGGTCATGGCACCAGCATTTTCATTCTGACAATGCCCTTAAGAAAAGTTTTGAGAAAGGGAAAGCAATGGAAATCTGTGGAGTAAAACAGTAGTTCAAGCAGCTGCTGCATGTTGCTCCCACTCCAAGTCTCTCTACTCTTCTTCTCTG
The DNA here is from genome assembly GCF_963210335.1 of Falco punctatus. Lineage (NCBI taxonomy): Eukaryota > Metazoa > Chordata > Aves > Falconiformes > Falconidae > Falco > Falco punctatus. Next base: position 945,396 of record NC_137597.1, read on the forward strand.
ATTTGCTGAATGACTGAGAAGTCTTGTCTCCAGACAGTACAGGACAGAGGATTTCCAGCTGAAGCCAGCTTCCTGCCTGGCTGCAGAGGTAGAGGTCTGAGCAGGATAGGGTCCCCAGGCCCCTCGTGCCTTGTCCACCCCAGGGCTGTGGAAGGACCATGACCCTAAGCCTTGCCTGGCTTCTCTCCTAACTCCTTCTGCTCCACAGATGACAGCCTATGGTGCTTTCCTGCACAAAGGCTCCTTCTGCAGGAACTCTTTCAACATCCTCGATTTGCTGGTGGTCGCTGTCTCCCTCATCTCCATGGGAATTGAGTAAGCATTTCCACACTTGACAGGGTGGGCACAGGTCTGTTTAGCCTGGCAGGGTATCTGGAGTGCTGCAGCTCTCTGAGTCGGATGGAAAAGGAGCAGCCAACCCAAGGGCCAAGCCCATGTGCTAGTGTCCCTAAAGTCATGCTTTACTAGTGACAGGGAGGGGGACAGGGCATGCACAACTGGGAGTCAGGGAGGCAAACTCCTTGAGTGTCAAAGGTGAAGATCTGAGCAGGAATTCCATCTGGATCTGCCTTCTCCAGCTGCCAGTGTCCCTTGGTCTTATGTGTGGTGATGGGTTAGCGATATCCGCATGTCTCTGCCATCCCTTGCCCCTCACCTCTGGTCCCAGCTTGGCCTCCAGGACTGCTTGCTGGGGCTGTGTCAGGCTGGCCTGGGCAGGGGAATTGCTCCATCTCAGCTCTGCCTTCCTTCTCAGGTCCAGTGCCATCTCAGTGGTGAAGATCCTCCGGGTGCTGAGGGTGCTGAGGCCCCTGCGAGCCATTAACAGGGCAAAGGGGCTAAAGGTAAAGAGGGAGGCTGGGGCTAGGGGTCCTTGGCCCTCACAAGAGGTCATGTGGCAGACATCATGCCCTGTGGGGTTTGTGAGGCCAGGAACCCAATTCCCACTCCCCATCTGTGGAAGGAGTCTGCCCCATCCCACTGCTCTTGGCAGATTCCCACTCTTCCTGGGGCCCATCCCTGCAGTGAAAGGGTGTGGGACATGCAGCAGGGGCTTGCCCTAGGCATGCTTACCTGTACACTGTCCTCAACCTCTGCAGCACGTGGTCCAGTGTGTGTTCGTGGCCATCAAGACTATCGGTAACATTGTGGTCGTCACAACATTGCTGCAGTTCATGTTTGCCTGCATTGGAGTCCAGCTCTTCAAGGTGAGATGTGTCTCAGATGGGCAGGAAAGATGTTCTGCTCAGGCACATCCTGGACAGGCTCTCCTGGTCATAGCCCTTGGGGATGGTGCCTCTCAGTGTTGAAGTCAGCACAGGCCGTACTCTCTGCAAGGACACCTGCCCGCACCAGACCTGCTGGCAAAAGACCTTGCGGTGAGAGGAAGGCAGGAAACACCCAGGATACTGCCAGGTCCAGACAACACATGTAAAGGGACCAGCTGCCTTGCCCCACTTCGTGCTTCAGTTTCCCCTTTCTAAGGCAGCAAGTGCTTCTGACTTCCTCCGTGCTTTGAATGCAAAGTTTCCTTTTTCACAGCACTACTCTTGCTCTCTGGACCTTGGCTGCTCCAAGGGAGAGCTGGCCCTGGCTGAGCTCTGTTTTGTTCTAATAATTGAGCTTAAATTCCCAGCCAGCGTGAGGAGAGCTTTCAGGACACCTTGCAGACAGAAAAGACCTGTCAGCATACCTTAACTTTTAGTTAATTCTAAGGTTGTTGCTTTCTTTCCTCTTCTCCAAATAGTTGGCTCCCAGATAGGATGAGCTAAACACTAGGCAACATTTACTTGTCTCAGCATGGGATTGACCCTAGGGTCTCCTGTGGCTCCTGAAACACTCTGTGAACTGGGTTGTGTTGGAATGCAGAGTGGGGAAGCCAGCAGTGGTGTGAGGCAGGGGCCAGAGTCAGCACAGAGGCAGGGTGGGGACTGACTGTGGGCTGTGAAGAAGTCAAAACTCCCCAGAGTTTCTGAAGTCACAGCAAAATCATAGCCTCTTCTGATCTCTGTTAAATGCAGGGCAAGTTTTATAGATGCACAGATCCATCCAAGATGACAGAGAAGGACTGCAGGTAAGAGCTCTCTGCAGCTCAGCCCCAGCAGGGCAGTGGCCAGAGATGGGAGTGGTGTGTGTGGCAGGGGTCACTTGTGTTCCTCCATGGGGATGTTGCATCAAAAATTGGACCTGAGGTCTCGTGCTGTTCTCTCTTCCGCTGGGGTAAATCAGAAACAAGTACAGGGTTATCCTCCCCTCCCAGGGATGAAAGAACCCTGGGCCAACACTGCAGCAGGTGGGCTGAAAGGGACCCTGCCTGGTGAGCACCACATCCCTTCTGCTGCAGGGGTTATTTCATCAACTACGTGGACGGGGACCCCAAGCAGATTGAGCTACAGCAGCGTGTCTGGTTGCCCAGCAACTTCCACTTCGACAATGTCTTCTCAGCCATGATGTCACTTTTCACTGTCTCCACCTTCGAGGGCTGGCCACAGTGAGTCTGGCTGCATGCGGGGCCTGCCAAGGGATGGGTCTGTGCTGGGAGCAGGTCACTGCCATAGGCCTTTACCGTGGTAAAGAAAGAAGAGCTGCCCAGGCTGAGGAGCAGGGCTAGCCATCCTGGCAGTGGCTGTGCAGCTGACAAGGTCATCCCGGCAGCCCTGTCCCACCACTGTTGGATTTGGGATGTCCCCTGAGCTCTCTGTAACCTTCAAGAGGAGATGTGGTCTGTCCCACCTAATTAGGATCTCTGTTGCCTTGCTTTCCCTCCTGTAGGCTGCTGTATATGGCTATTGACACTAACGCTGAGGATACAGGCCCTATCTACAACTATCGGGTGGAGATTGCAATGTTCTTCATCATCTACATCATCCTCATTGCCTTCTTCATGATGAATATCTTTGTGGGCTTTGTCATTGTCACTTTCCAGGAGCAGGGGGAGAGCGAGTACAAGAATTGTGAGCTGGACAAGAACCAGGTAATGGGACTGCTGGGACAGGGCAAGGTGGACCAGCCCTGGATCTGGCACTGCTGGGACTGGCTAATTTGGATCAACCCTTAGTGGTGGCACTGGTGGCGCAGAAAAGTTGAACGTGCCCCAGATCTGTTTGCTGCTGGGGCAGGGTGAGGTGGACCCAAGCCTGGCCACAGTGCAGGCCTTCCAAGGGAAGGGCAAAGTGGACCAGAACCAGGGAGTGGGCCTTCTGCTGCAAGCAGGTGCTCACACTGAGCTGGATCAGTGTTGTGCCCAGTTCTGGGCTTCCCAGTAGAAAAGTGACATGGATGTACCAGGGCGAGTCCAGCAAAGAGCCACTGATATGACTGAGGGCCTGAAGCATCTGTCATGTGAGGAGAGGCTGAGAGCTGAGTCCGGTGATGAGAAGAGAAAGCTCAAAGGGATCTTACCTATGTGTATAAATACCGAATGGGAGGGTGTAAAGAAGATGGAAGCAGGCTCTTTTCGGTTGTGCTCATTTAACAGGGCAAAAGGCAATGGGCACAAACTGAAGAAAACAAGAAATTCCATTTAAACATTAAAAAACCCTTTTTTTATGGTGAGGGTGGTCAAGCACTGAAACAGGATGCCCAGAGAGGTTGCGAAGTCTCCATCTTTGGAGGTATTCAAAACCCAGCTGGACACAGTCCTGGGCCACATGCTCTAGCTGGCCCTTCTTTAGGCAGGGAACAGTCACTAGACCATCTCCAGAGCCACTTTCCACTGTCAGCCCTTCTGTAGTGCTGGGAACATCAAAGGTGAAAGCACCAGAAGCGAGACTGGCATCAGCAGAGGATGTGGCATGTTCTGGGAAGGACAGCTAGAGAGTTGCCTGCTGGCCCAGAGGAGGTGCTGGCATGCTCATTTGCTGAGCAAGCCTGCAGGTGCAGCATGGTCACCTTGGGCTAAGGGTAGCAGGGGTCATCTGAGCTGCACATGAACTCAGCAGAAAATGCTCTGGCCTCCTGGGGAGGGAAGGGCCTGCTTAGTACCTCTCAGGTGCAGAGAGAAAACTCAGTGCCCCCTTCACCCCTGGTTCATGTGATGTCTTCAGGCTGCTCTTGGCCAGTCCTGAGAGACCCTGGGAAAGTGCCCTGATAACCAGGCAGGCTCTGGACTGGAGTGGTCGGTACAAGGGCAGGATGGCAATCTTTGGAGGCAAGCAGTGGCTTTGGAAACTTGATCCTGTGTACGTGCCCTGGGGGTGTATTTCCAGAAAGCACAGCAGATACTTGAACCATTGCTGTCCCTGGCCCATGTTGGTGAGCCAAGAGAAAAGGAGGAAATCCAGCTTGTGTCTGTGGGGATATGCAGTGTTGCCGGTGGGGCTGACTCTGTGTCTGTGCCCCTGGCACTGCCCTGTGCCCCACTGTGGGATTACACCTGCCCTCCCCTCCCCAGCGCCAGTGTGTGCAGTATGCGCTGAAGGCTCGTCCACTGCGGTGCTACATCCCCAAGAACCCCTATCAGTACCAGATCTGGTATGTGGTCACCTCCTCCTACTTTGAGTACCTCATGTTCTTCCTGATCCTGCTGAACACCATCTGCCTGGGCATGCAGGTAAGGGGCACAGTGCCCACCACGGGTGGTGGAGGAGTTTCCACAGCAGCAGGCGGGTTAGCTGAGCCCTGCCACCTCCAAGGGAGCTTCTGGGGAGGAGAAGGTCTTTCCTAAACAGCAAAGCTTGTGATGTGTGCTTACCACCCCTGGGGATAGGGGCAAAGTGGGACTGGTTAGATGTATGGAGCCCAGAGAAGGGGCTGCAAGGAAGAAATTTCCTTTTTTTCGATCATTGCTGAGCCATAGGTCTGAGGGACAGGGATCTGCATCCAGCACACGCCTCTGAGTTCACAACGAAGGCTGGATCTGCCATGGGCTAACATGGTTCCTTCTGCCTTCTCGTCAGCATTACAACCAGTCTGCAGAAATGAACCACATCTCAGACATCCTCAATGTGGCCTTCACCATCCTTTTCACCCTGGAGATGATCCTCAAGCTCATGGCCTTTAAAGCCAAGGTGAGAGGAGGGCATGGTCTGGAGAGCAGGAGAGGACCTCAGTCCGGGCCAGGGGTGTCCATTAACCCTACATTTAGCATCTCTGGAGTACAAGCACCCCCAGGCCTGCAAATCCAGAGAAATTCTCCTTTTAAGACCCCTGGGGTCTCGCATGCACAGGACCTGTGAGTTTCTAGAAGGACTACTGTTTGTCAGAGCTACCATTGCTAGCCAAATCCAACCCAATCCAGTTGGCTATTGTTCCCATCTTCAAGGTCATCTGTCACTGGTGAGATCATAGCTCTAGCTACTTCAATCCACCCTTCTCATTTCACACCATCGCAAGACAGGACCAAACAATTGACCAGAGGGTGCAAGGTCTGACCACCACCCCTTCTTCTGACTCTCCCCAAGTTGGCAGAGGTCACTGGTGATTCTTCTGCCACTCCTTCCTCTGGGCACCATCATCTGTCTCCTCTTTGACTTAACCTTTGGATGTTCACTCCTCTTCTCTGGGTCTTCCCTGGCAGGGCTACTTTGGGGACCCCTGGAACGTCTTTGACTTCCTCATAGTGATTGGCAGCATCATTGACGTCATCCTCAGTGAGATTGATGTAAGTATCAGGCTGCTTGGGCACGAGGGTGTCCCTGCAGAGCACCACTGCTGACACCCACCTCAGGCTGTGCCACAGCACTTGCCCTGGGGTGAGACAGGCATGCTGGTGTGGTGTCTAGCTCTGCAGAGTGTTGGTGTCCTCTCCTCTCTCCCTGCTATGCTTGGTTCTGAGGAGGCACAAGCCAGGATCAGCCTGTGACATGGGTCTGTGGAGATCACAGCTGTGGCCCTGTGGAACTTCAAGCACTGTTTAAACATAACGGACCATCTCCAGCCAGTCAGCATGTCTCAGTGGCCCCCTCCCCTCCCCTGAACCTGTAGGCACTGGGGTCCTATGGAACACAGTTTACTTACTGAGGACTGGACCATGAGTAGCAGGATGCATGCCAGCCCCTTCCCCCCTCACCCTGTCTATCTTCCATGTGTGTGTCTGGACAGGCAGTCACCCACACATCCAGCCTCAGATCAGTGCAGGTATGAAGAAGAAGGGTTCCCACAGCTCCCTGTACCCACAGGACACTTCTGTCCCATGCCAGGGGAGGATCAGACATATCAAATTTCAAGGCATTTGCTTTGCATGTGTCTCTTTATACAGTGATACATACACATACACATACTGACTGTGTATGTGTGCATGTGTATACTCTACACATATTTCAGAAGCTCTACACCATATAAACTGCTTGGATGGGTGGCTGCAGGCAGTGGCTATATGGTAAGTGCTCTGCTGGGGAGCATTTTCAGAGCAGTGCTAGGAAGCCAGCATGCCACTCCCTTTCATAGCACTGGGACACCCGCACCTCATCCCTAGCACTGAAAATGTCCCTCTGCACAAGGAGGTCATGCTGCATTTAGCAGATCTGGTGATAACCCTAGAAGCAGCTGTAGGATCGAGTAGATTATAGATTAACTCTCCGTAGTGACTTCGCATGCTGTCTCCTCTTGGGAGAAGGGCTTGCCAGCTCCAGTGCACTGCAGGGCTGTGTCTGGCAGAGATACTGCGCTGCTACCCCTGCACCAGGGTACCCTTCTGCTGTTCTCTGTGCCAGGGAGAAGAGGGCGTTTAGGGGCCCTTGGTGACAGTTATCTGCCAGGTATGGAGGGTGGTCCAGGCCTTACCGAGCTGGGATGAACAAAACCATCCACCTTTCTCCCCTGTGACAGCAACGTGCACCTCCCTGCGCAGACTTGCATGTTGATACTGCCGTCCTCTAGCCTCTGGGCTTCTCAGCCTTGATGAGCTCCCAGATTCCATGCCAGTACCAGCAGCTTTGATCTGTCACCAGATCCTCCAGGACCCCATCCTTGGCCCCCCAGCTCTCTGCACCTGTGAACTGGGTTCCCATTGCCTGTAGGATGTAATTTCCTAATACACTATGCACTACCTCCTTCCCCATCCTGTTATCACTCAGAAATGAAGTCCAAATGGTGCTCAAGCCCCTGGACTGGGCAGAGATTTTCAGTCCCTGTGGAGTGAGAGACTGGGTCAGCTGGCACAGATGCCGAAGTACTGCTGTGCTTGCCATGGGTCTGTGGGGGTGCCCAGGGACACAGGTCATAGGCACCCGGAGGGGTCTGGTGCCCTGGCCAGGCTGGCAGGGTCTGACCCAGGTGCTGTGCCCTGTGTGCTGCAATGCTTTTGGCTGTGGCAGGGCTGTGCAGAGGGCCAGGAAGGATTTCACAAACGGCCCTATATGTCCTGAGCTTCCCTGGCCCTCTCCCCCAAGTCTGGGCGCTGCAGCGGTAGGAGTGCTGGTTTCCCCACCAAGTCCCCCAGGCTCTTCAGGGACCTCCATCACAGACAGTCCTGCTCTGGCAGGTCTCATGCCCCGGTGACCATTTATGTCTCCTCCTGAGAGCAGGGCCCCTCCCAGCTGCCACCTCCATGTGCTTTCTTCTCCATCCAGCCCACATCTCTACTAGCATCACCAAGCTTTTCTCAGCCATCTGGTGATGTGCAGGAGGATTAGGAGGTGGGAGGGCAAACTCACCCCCCCCCCCTTCTGGTAACTGTCCTCCCTGCTGAGAGGTCAGTACAAGGTGGATCTGTTACCTGTGGCCCCCAGGAGCTGTTTGCAACCACTGCAACCCATCACAGATCACCTTGCAGGTGCAGGCAGACCTTGGGGGGCTACAGTGTTTTCAGGAGGATGGCCTTCACAAAACAAGCTTGCACTGTGGTACAGGGGTGGTGAGTGACACCTCGCAGCAGCTGTGCCATTCCTGGTAGCAGCCAGGCACTCTGGTTTGCAAAGTCTGTCCTCTCCTCTCTCTTTCCATTCTGCCTCTTTTTTTCTCCTCCCTCATGTCTCTGTGTGTGGCTGTCAGGGTGAGGTGGTGGGGAGAGTTGTGCTGTCAGGAGCTCTCTGCTAGCCACCACAGCCAATCTTCATGGTTGTCCATTCATTGAGTTCCCCCAGATCCCAGACGGTATTGAGGGATCTGGGGCAAAGGGAAAGTAGGGATGGGGGCTGCTCTGGCAATGCTACCCCAGGCTCTGAAGTGTAGGGGGCTGGCAGTGTCCATGCTTCTATGTCACTCCTGCCAATGCCTGGCCTGGAAACTTGGTCCCTTCACAAGGGCCAACCCTCCCAGCCTACCCAAAGCCTCCTGCAATCGCTGGCTGGGCACCCAGGAACAAACCTGGTCTGTGCTAGGGGCACTGGGGCTGGGCCACCCCACTGAGGGTCAGGTGTTGGTGTCTGCACTGGGATACCCCCTGCCCCAAAGTATCCTAGGGTCTCTGCAGAGAGGAGTGTGTCTCCAGCTAGCTTCGAGGAGCCTCAGGGGTTTGTGCGTGTGTGTGTGTGTGTGAGCACACCCCTGCGTGTGAACACGTGCCCTGTGTGTGCCGATGTGTGTGCAGACCAGCAGTTCCTGCCTCTTGGTTGGTGGGTGAACAGTACCAGGCAGGGAAGGGTTTGTCTCCTACCCCCTGAAAGCAGCCCAGCTTGCTGTGGAGGAGCCATGGGTTGGCTTGAGCTGGTCAGCTTGCCTCCAGATCCCACCTCTGGCCTGACCTGGGTTGTGACCATGGGAACCAGAAAAATTACACAGTTCTGAGGTTTAGCCCAGATTTCCTGGCCCATACACACCTTACTCCTTACGTGGGTAAGTCCTTCATGATCAGTGCATCTCCCTGGCCATCCATCTGCTGCCTCTGCCCCTCAAAAGTCGTCTTGCCTTGTCAGTGAGCCCGTGACAGTGGGTCTCTGCCTGTCCTTCCCCTGTACTCCTCCTCTTGTCCTCAATTTCCATCTTACTCTTCTTTCTGTGTCCAAGTTGTCTTCTTCTGCCACCACTCATCCCTCCCTCCGTCCCTCTTATTCCTGCCTCACTTCTCCTGCTGACTTTCTTGTTCTCTTGACAGACTGTTCTTGCATCCAGTGGCGGATTGTACTGCCTCAGCGGAGGCTGTGATAGCATCGTAAATATCAGCTGCATGTGCTTGCGGTGCGCCCCTCTCCCCTTTGCTGCCGTGGCCGTACCAGTGTGCCTGTGGCCAGTGTTCGCATGTGTCCTGCATGTCATTAAACTACACCAGACCCAGCTGCTCTCTCTGTGGTGCAGCTCCCCTTCCTGAGAGGGACTCGGGGCAAGACACCTCACACACAGGCACCCCTTCCCACCCTGAGATGTACCAGGCTGTTCCCCAGCCCTCCTGAGTCCATTTGCTGGCCCAGTCCTGCCCTCCAGCACTGCGATACCTGACCTGAATGGGGCATCTAACAAAGGTGTTCTTGGCTGTTGAGGGCAGGCCACTTGGCATGGTTCCTCTGAAGGGATTGGCCTGCACGATTACAGCCTCTGGAACTGTTAGCTGGAGAAATGGTTAGAGCGGTAACTCTTGCACCATGCCTTCCCTCAGGGAGCTGGCTGTGTACCATGGCTCCTGGCCTGATGTGCTGGGAGACTGAGTGGGTCAAGCCCTGTGCTGGTGGCTGAGACCACCATGGGGGTGCAGTGGGGTGAGATGCCCTGGGTTGGCCCATAGGAGCTCCCGTAGGAACTCTGAAAACAGGCAGGGGCTGGCTGCAGGGTCCCATGAGCTAGAGCCTCTTCCCAGGGCTCCCAGGGCCCTGGTGTTGGGAGCTGCAGAGGACAGGCTGGCCTTTGCTAGGCACTGCCCAGGTCCTGATGGTGGGGACATGATGCACTGGAGCTGATGAGATGTTCCTGACCACCATGCTCTCTGGGCAGGTGCTAGGCACTAGGAGAGTGAAAGGAAAAAGAAAGAGACATGGGGAGAGGAGATGGTGTTGTGCATTGCAGCCCTGGGAACTCAGAAATGCCAGACTGGGCAAAATGGAGCTGCTGGGAGGGGTGTTTACAGATGGGGTCTGTTGCCCTGAAATAGCTGGAAGCAAGTGAGCTGGATGATGGGAGTGAGGGGGATCCAGTGGCAGCAGTAAAGCTCTGAGAGGCCAGGGTGGCAGTGGGAAAGATATTCCAAGCAGTCATGGCAGTTGGGATCAACAGTGCCTGGAGTGTGTGGAAGAACTTCCTGACACAGTTGGTCAGTGAGCCGACCAGGCAAGATGCCTCCTGGACCTTCTGCTTACAAGCAGGGAAGGACGGGTGGGTGATGTGTTGGTCAAAGGATGTCTTAGGCACAATGATCATGAGATGATACAATTTCCAATTCTTGGAAAAATAAGGAGGGTGTTCATCAGAACTGCTACCTTGGACTTCTGGGGGACAACTTTGGCCTGTTTAAGAGCCTGGTTGGCAGAGTCCCCTGGGACACAGTCCTGAAGGGCAAAGGGGTCCAGGAAGGCTGGACATTCTTCAAGAAGTCTTAAAGGCACAGGAGCCGGCTGTCCCCATTGCCAAAAACCAAGCCAGCAGGGGAGAAGACTGGCCTGGCTGAGCAGAGAGCTTTGGCTGGAACTAGGAGGGGAAATGGAGAGTTTACCACCCACAGAAGGGGCAGGCAACTCTGGAGGACTAAAAGTATGTCACAAATTTCTGCAGAGCGAAGATTAGAGAGGTGGAAGCCCAGCTAGAACTCGGGCTGCTCACTGCCATAAAATAGAACAAAAAAAAGTTTTTACAAATACATTAGAAACCAAAAGAGGGCTAAGGAGAATCTTCATCTTTTATTGGATGCAGCACAGAACATTGCCACAAAGGGTGAGGAAAAGGCTGAGGTGCTTAATGCTTTCTTTGCCTCAATCTTTAACAGCAAGACCAGGTTCCATCTGGGTACCCAGCCCCTGAGCTGGAAGACAGGGATGAGGAGTGGAATGAAGTCCCCACAGTCCAGGAGGAAGTAGTTAGTGACCTGCTGCTCTATTTCGACACACACAAGTCTATGGCACCGGGTGGGATCCACGCAAGGGTATTGAGGGAGCCAGCAGAGGAGCTCACCAAGCTGCTCTCCATCATCTGTCAGCAGCCCTGACTAACTGGGGACCTCCCAGAAGACTGGGAGTTAGCCAATGTGACATTCATCCACAAGAAGGGCAGGAAGGAGGATCTGGGGAACTACAGGCCTCTCAGCCTGACCTTGGTGCCAGGGAGGGTTATGGAGCAGGTTGTCCTGAGCACCATCACATGGCATGGGCAGGGCAACCAGAGGATCAGGCCCAGCCAGCACAAGTTTATGAAAGGCAGGTCCAGCTTGAACCTGATCTCCTTCTATGACAAGGTGACCTGTTGAGTGGCTGAGGGAAAGACTGTGGATGTTGTCCTTGTGGACCTTAGCAAATCCTTTGACACCATCTCCCACAGCATCTCCTGGAGAAACTGTCTGCTCATGGCCAGGACGGGTGTGCTCTGTGCTGGGTTAAAAGCTGGCTGGATGGCCAAGCCAGAGAGTGGTGGGGAATGTAGTTACATCCCGCTGGCACCGGTCACACTGGGTGTCCCCAGGGCTCAGTGCTGCGGCCACTCCTGTTTAATATCGATGCTCTGGATGAGGGGATCGAGCGCTCCCTCAGCAAGCTTGCAGACAGCCCCAAGCTGGGGGGAGCGTTGATGTGGGGGAGGGCAGGAGGCTCTGCAGGGGGATCTGGGCAGGCCGGGCCGATGGGCCAAGGCCAGTTGTAGGAGGTTCAACAGGGCTCAGTGCCGGGTCCGCCACCTGGGTCACACCAGCCCCACGCAGCGCTGCGGGCTGGGGGCAGGGGGCTGGGAACTGCCCGGAGGGAAGGGGGCTGGGGGGCTGGCTGACGGCAAACTGAACGTGAGCCCCCAGTGTGCCCAGGTGGCCAAGGAGCCCAACAGCATCCTGGCTTGTGGCACAACAGTGTGGCCAGCAGGACCAGGGCAGTGACCGTCCCCCTGCACTCGGCACCGGCGCAGCCGCACCCCCAACCCCGGGTTCAGTTTCGGCCCCTCACTCAGGAGGGACAGTGAGGGGCTGGAGCGTGTCCAGAGCCGGGCAGCGGGGCTGGGGCAGGGGCTGGGGCACAAGTGCTCTGAGGAGCGGCTGGGGGAACTGGGGGGGTTCAGCCTGCAGAGGAGGCGGCTCGGGGGGGCCCTCATGGCTCCCTACAGCTGCCGGACGGGAGGCTGTAGCGAGGTGGGTATCCATCTCTTCTCCCAAGGAACAAGTGATAGGACGAGAGGAAACGGCCTCAAGTTGCTCCAGGGGAGGTTTAGGTTGGACATGAGGAAAAACATCTTCACCGAAAGGGTGGTCAGGCACTGGAACAGGCTGCCCAGGAAAGCAGTGGGGTCACCATCCTTGGAGGTCTTTAAAACACGTACAGATGCATTGCTTAGGGACATGGTTTAGCGGTGGGCTTGGCAGTGCTAGGTTAATGTTAGGACTTGGTGATCTTAAAGGTAACCTAAAGATTCTGTGTTTCTATTTTTTTTGTATGGATCCTTGTGGTAGAGCCTGGGGCTGAGTCTGTGCCATGCTGGAGCAACCAGGGGAGCAGCTGACCAAGCCCTCAGCATCTCCAACTGCCAGTGTCCTGGGTGTTCCCAGACAAAACCTGGCCCTTTGAGTCCAGGAGCTGTGCCTGCTGAACCCCCTCCTTCCTGACAATTCTGCCTTGAATCAAGGAGTCCCCAGCCCTGGCACACAGCTGTTCACCCCTCCAAGGGGGGGCCCACAGCCACCCCAAGAAAGTAGGCATCGCTGCAGGTAGGGGTGACACTGAGCAGTGCCGCCCCAGGCCCACCCCGCCTTCAGTCCCTCCTTTGGTCCATGAAAGCCATGCTGGGACATTCCCAAACCAGCCTTTATGTACTTAAACAGCCGTCATTAACCCTTCTTGTGCCTGGCCTACAGCTCACCTTACAAGCAGGCCCTAAGGTGGGAGAATCCCGTATGGTGCATGCTGGGCGAAAGCCTTCAGGGACTTGAGCCTGTCCTTGGGTGGCCCTGTCTGGCATGCGTGTGGTGAACAGCACAGCTCTCCCAGCCTGCCTTACAGCATGCCTTTCTCCCTGCAGCGTCCCATCCCTCTGGCTAACAGGATTACTCTCATACTCATAATCAGGCATCCCAGCAGCCTGGGGACAGAGATGTGAGACAATGGAGCTGGGGAGATGAACATGTTGGGAGGGCTGGAGGAAAGGTGCCAGCACATCCTCTTTTCAGTCTGGTCCCCCATGCAGGCAAGGGCTGCAGGGCCCAGGACTGGTGCCTGGGGGAGGGAATGTCATTACCCTTCCACCCCCCAGGATCTGGACGCTCTCTTGTCTGCCTGGAGGCATCAGCACCTGACACCCACCAAGTGTTGTGCTCTGCCTGCAGGACTCTGATGACAATTCTCGTGTCTCCATCACTTTCTTCCGACTGTTCCGGGTGATGCGGCTGGTGAAGCTGCTGAGCCGGGGGGAAGGTGTCAGGACCCTCCTGTGGACCTTCATCAAGTCTTTCCAGGTATGTGAGTGTTCCCCTCCCAGACAAGCACGTGCCCTGGACTGGCAGCAAGCTCTGATCCTCAGGCCAGCTGCCTGAGCAGTCCGTCCTCACCAGGCAGAAGAAAGCTCCAGTGCTGGTAGGCTGCTGGCCTTAAACTGGACCAGGGGCTTGTGCTGTACAGGAGAACATTCCTGTGTGGGCGTGAAGATGTGGGAGGGCTCCCTGGCTGACACCACCGTGTGTCAGTGCTGGGCTGAGCAAACAGGCAGGGCCTGCCCAGGTCCACCAGCCCCAGTCCCAGTGAGGCTGGGCTCTGCACCAAGTGGGTAGCTCAAGAGCATTCTGCAGCATCTCAGCACATAGCCCCTGAGCCTGGGCAGTTCCCTCAGCCCTGGGCGTTCCTGTGTTACGCTCAGCCTTTGTCCCAGCTGCAGAGACCTGATGCTCCCCTGGGGGCTGGCATAACCTGCCCATGCATTACAACTGGACAGTGGGGCTGGTGGGAGGGTGGTTAGAGGAGCAGGCAGAAAGCAAGCTATCCACTCCCACATGGCGGCCAGGATGCTGGCCTCACACAGTAGCTCCAGACTCAAGCTCCTGTCTCTGGGTTGCCTTGATGCTGGGCTGTTGTCTCACATAAGCCATGGTCCTTTTGTCACAGGCTCTGCCCTACGTGGCCCTGTTGATTGTGATGCTTTTCTTCATCTATGCTGTGATCGGGATGCAGGTGAGAGGCACAGGGGTGGGATTTGGTCTTGAGCAGATGCCCTGAGCCTAACAGCATCTGGGGAGATGGGATGGAAAGGGACTAGGCTGTCTGCCAGGCACTCGCTGGACTTTGCACATGATGGGACCATTTTACCCTGGTCTGCAAGGATGTTTACAGCCCCAGCAGCCTCCTTCCATCCTCAGGCTGCAGCTAGCGCAACTGAGGCATACAGCAAATAGCACTTTCAGAGTCAAAGACACAACCTAGACACAGTCACCAGTGCTTGTGCCTGGTTCAGAAGACCTTGTCTCCTTGGCCTGGATGAAATGCAGCATAGACAGGGGCATTTTCAGCATAGGCAGGAATGTCCAAGGAGCTTGTGAGCCCCCGAGCACCCACAACCCAGTTTCAGTCTCTTCTGGGGACACCCAAAACCAAGTAAACAAGAGGAAGAGGAGCTCAGGGACAGGGGTGCTCTGGAAGGTAGTTGGTGCCTGAGAAAGGTGCTGTGATGCTGAAAAGGTGATTTACAGATGTTTGGGAAGATTGCCATGGTGGATGGGACCCAGATCAACCGAAACAACAACTTCCAAACCTTTCCACAAGCTGTGCTGCTGCTCTTCAGGTCAGTCTTGTCTTTGTGAGCTAACATCTTCAGAAGCGAGCTGGGCTCAGAGTCAGCATGGGAGCCCACCAGCCTGGAGTGAGGGAGACCAGCATTTCTCTGGTTGATTTCTTTTTTGCCCTACAGAAAAATCTCTTGAAGCAGTGGAAACATTTCAGGTTTGCTTGGTGCAGCTGAGTTGGAGGAGAGAGAGGCACTTTGGGGTTTCTATTCTCGATGTTTCTTTCCAAGACTGGATTTTAATTTGTGAATCTTGAGGAAACTCAAGGGGAAGCAACAGCTCAGTCCAAGCCTTTCCTCAGTTCCAAATGCTTCACTTTGGAGCTTTGAATAGGAGACTCCCCACAGCAGCCCAAGCCCAAGAGCCTGGCTGCTCCTTTCCCAGTGGCTCCCCATCCCCGTGTGTGCTGGGCTGGCCACAGCCCTCCCTGCGTGCCCAGCTCATCATGCTGAAGGACGAGCAGGCATCCCCTCTCCCCAGGTGTGCAACTGGTGAGGCCTGGCAGGAGATCCTACTGGACTGCAGCTACGGCAAGCTGTGTGACCCTGAGTCAGACTTTGCTGAGGGCGAGGAGTACACCTGCGGCACGGGTTTTGCCTACTTCTATTTCATCAGCTTCTACATGCTCTGTGCCTTCCTGGTATGCTGGCTTCCACGGGGCTCCCTTTGGCACCCCTGTCCTGGCCCTGGGTAGTCCCTGGTGTTGAGTTAGATTTGCATCTCATGGGGCTGAGCCCACAGCACCCTCTTCCTAGGGGCATCACCCCCCAGCCCATCAACCCAGCCATGATGCAAACTTGGCACCGCATTCCCAGGATCCCCCATTAGTTCCTTCCCACAGACAGCTTCCATGTGCTGCCATCCAGATGTGTCTGTGTTGGCTCTCGCAAGGGTGGAGAGGAAAGGTCCTGTGCCTGCTGCAGCCTTTAACATGATCTCCTTGGGTGGGAGGCCCATTCTTGCATGGGGTGACCCACAGCATCCCCTGGCTCCAGGGGAACTCAGGCTTCTCCTCCTGAGCACATCTGCCTGCATTTTCCCACTGCCCTGCTCTGTGCTGCCAGCTGTGAAGGCCAAGGCACCTGCTGTGTGCCTGCCCTAACTCGTGTCCTTCACATCAACTCCTCTGCCCTCAGATCATTAACCTCTTTGTGGCTGTCATCATGGATAACTTTGACTACCTCACTCGTGACTGGTCCATCCTTGGGCCCCATCACCTGGATGAGTTCAAACGGATCTGGGCTGAGTATGACCCTGAGGCCAAGTGAGTGACAGGGGATGCATGGCACAGAGGGGATGGTCTGTGGGAAGCCTGGGGCTGGCTGCCCTTAGACACACATTAGAGCTGTGGCACTAAGAGTTAGTTCCCAGTGTCTCAGAGGTAGATGTGGACTTGCCAGCATATTCCAGGGCTGATACAAGCCATCAGGAGGTTTGGGGACACAAGACTTCCAGTCCCCTCTTCATCCAGCCCAGGTGATGCTGCCAGCTCTTCCCATGCCACTGCACACCTTTGTCTGCTGTCTGGTGCCATGAGGAACAGCTGCTTTCCCCAAGAGGAGCACAGGGAAGTGTAGGGATTTGCCCACCACGGGAGCACAGGGCAGGCCACAAGCATGAACCCACCCAGCCCCTGCCTGAACCACTGTCCACCTGCTGATGCAGTTTGTCGTCTCTGCAGGGGCAGAATCAAACACTTGGATGTAGTGACTTTGCTGAGACGTATCCAGCCTCCCCTGGGCTTTGGAAAGTTCTGCCCACACCGTGTAGCTTGTAAGGTAAGAGCCAAGGGGGTGACAGGGTGTGTGGGCACAGGGTCACCTTCCCCAAGCTGTGTCTGCTTCCTCCCTAGGGAGGCTGAGGGTGACAATCCAGCCAGCTTCCCAGCATAGTGGTTTATACGCATGCTCTGACCTCTTGTGTTTAATGGAAGAGAGTATTCTGGAGGCAAGGAGAGATGCTGTTAACCTGCACGGAGCTGATGTGTTTCAGGCTCCTGGAGATAAGGAACTGCCTGTGCTCAGCCCCACACTGGGGGGGGGTCTCCGCCCAACCTGGACCACTCAGTGCAGAGGGACTCCCGAGCCACACTGGTGTGCCCCACATCTGCATCTGCTGCAGGAGAGAAATTCTGGGCCTGAGTACCTGGCCATACCAACTGGGCTGTAGAATTTTGTTTCCAAGGGCTGATAGCACTGAGGGAGCTGGAAACACCATCTCTGTGTGCATCAGTACACTTTACCTGGCTTAGCTCGTTGTGCGCAAGTCCAGGGCCTGTGTGGGACTCACGTGTAAACCACACGGGCAGGGGCTTAGGCACTGGTGTAAACCCTTGTGGGTCTTAAGCAAACTCATTAGGAGTTTTGATCCCCAGATCCCTCACAGCAGCCTGGGGCACTTTTTGGAGAGTGGAGCACAATGCAGAATTACTCCCATCTCCCTGACAGCAATACTGTGTCTCTTGCTGGCTGGTTGTTAAGCCTGGAGAAAAGGAGGCTGAGGGGAGACTTTATTGCTCTCCACAACTACTTGAAAGGAGGTTGTAGTGACATGGGTATACATCTCTTTTCCCAACAAGTGATAGACCAAGAGGAAACGGCCTCAAGTTCATCCAGGGGAGGTTTTGATTGGATATTAGGAAATAATTCTTCACTGAAAGGGTGGTCAGGCACTGGAACAGGCTGGCCAAGGAGGTGATTGAGTCACCATCCCTGGAGGTATTTAAAAGACATGTAGATGTGGTGCTCAGGGACATGGTTTAGTGGTGGGCTTAGCAGTGCTAAGTTAATGTTTGGACTTGATGATCTTAAAGGTCTTTTCCAACCTAAATGATTCTATGATTTTCTCCCATGGCACCAATGCCCCATAGATTGTGTTATTTCCACAGATCTGACCTGGTTCTCCCTGTAGCTTCATCCGGTTTAGCTGGCTGGTTAGGATCAGCGATGTTGCTGCCCGTGGCCTGTGTGCCGCCAAGCACTGGTGCAGAGCCCCGTGGGCCTGGATAGAGCCGGGAGGGCTCTTTGACCAGCAGCTCAGTGCCCTGAGCAGAGCCTCTCTCTGGCCAGGACAGGCTGTGTGTTTGTGGGGAGCTGCCAGACTGCTCTGGTGCCTGGAGTCACAGGTGTTGGTTTGCTTGCAGCGTCTGGTGTGCATGAACATGCCCCTGAACAGCGATGGCACTGTCACTTTCAATGCAACTCTCTTTGCACTGGTGAGGACAGCCCTCAAGATCAAGACAGAAGGTAAGTTATGCTCCTGTCTGCCTCTATGGCCTGATGGGGTGACCCTCTTCTTGTGCTGCAGGGTGCTGGTTACACACTGTTCTACTCTGTCCAGGGACCTCAGGGCACTTGCCTATGAGGCTAGACCCTCTGGTGCAACCCTTAGCTTCGTGCTATTAATTACCTCATTGGACCAGAGACCATGGCCATGTGCATGGGGCTGCTGAAACCAAGCCTGGAGGACATTATTAGCTGCAGGCACATGTGTTGCAGCCCTGGAGTGAACCAATGCCACCCCAGCTGAATAACTTAGCCCTGAACAGCTCAGGAGTGGTTCTGACCCAGTTACCATCTCTGCCACAATGTACAGCCACCAGCCTCCCTTCCTGCACTGTTGAGTGTAGTCTGATCTCTCCCTGCACCAGATTTTCACATGCTTTTTCTTCACTCATGTTCACATTCCCCTGGGAATGAACCACTCTGTCCTGCTCACTTTTCTTGCAGGTAACTTTGAGCAGTCCAATGAGGAGCTCAGAGCCATTATCAAAAAAATCTGGAAGAGAACAAGTATGAAGCTTTTGGACCAGGTCATCCCACCTATTGGAGGTATGCCACATGATGGTACTTCCCAGAGGGGCAGAGGGACATCTGGTCAGGGTCTCAACTGCTCTGACAGCTCCAGGGCCTTGTGATAGGCAGTATCATCAGGTTGGTTTCCTCCCCTCCAGATGATGAAGTGACAGTGGGCAAATTCTATGCTACTTTCCTCATCCAAGAGCATTTCAGGAAGTTCATGAAGCGCCAGGAGGAGTATTACGGGTACCGGCCCAAGAAGAACCCTGTGGAGATCCAGGTTGGTAGTATGTGGGTGGTGTTGGAGGGGTGACCCTTCCTGGGGGCAGGCAGGGTGTGGTGGGGAGCTCTGCAGATCAGGCAAGAGGCTTCCCCCAGCTCAGGAAAGTCCAGGGTGAGAGACAGAGCTGCAGTGACACATGGGGACCTCTGTGCCTTGGTCTCTGGAAATGAGGTGGCCCTAAGTGCTGAACTGGCCACGAGCACTCCGCTGCTGAGGGTGACCTTAGTGTCCAGGGTGCAGGTAACTCCAGAAGCAAAGGAGATTTTCAGCTCCCTGCCCTACTGACTTTGGCCACAGAGAGGGCTCAGCAGGGTCTGGGGCCTCACCAAGCAGTTTCTAAGATCTGGAAACCCCCTCCACAAACCAATGTCTGGGCCAAATGCTGCTCATCCAGGCCCTTATCCACCTACTCTTCTCCATTCCCAGGGCCTTCTCCTTTTCCTCACCTTAGCAGTGTTGCAGGTAGTTCTGTGTGCCTGGTGCTCTCTGTGTCATCTTTCTTTGTGCACTTTGTTGCACTTTGCCTAGTGCAACATCATGCGGAGAGGGGTTGATGTGGCTCATCTTGAGCAGGACCACTGCAGTTAGAGAAGCCTGCACAACAGCCCTGAAGGATGCTTTCAGGGTAGGACAGGAGAGGATTTAGGTACCTGGCCAGAGCAGCTGGGATGTCCCCAGCTTCTCCTGACCTTATAGAGAAGAAATAACTTGTAGAGATATAACACCAGGAACAAAAGGTGCAAGGCAAGCAACAGAGCCAGGCCCCAGATCAGCTATCTCCAGATCAGGGACAAAGGCACAGCTACTCTGTGCATCACCAGCTCAGCCCTTTGTTAGGCTGCCCTTAGCGTAGCCCTTTGCGGGACAGCATTAGCCCAGAAGCTATTTCACCAAGCACAGAACCAGCCAGTTGCAGGGCGACCCATGGCCTGTCCCTGGTAGGAGACCTGGCAGGGCAGCGTGGCTTACCTAGTGAACGTGATTCATTGTGTTTCCTTGTCCAAAGCCCAAAGTGAGAGGTGTGGTGGGGCCAGGCCACATCCAGCCATGCCTTCTTGTCCCCACCAGGCTGGGCTGAGGAGCATTGAAGAAGAAGCTGCTCCTGAAATCCATCGGGCCATTTCTGGGGACCTCACTGCTGAGGAGGAGCTGGAAAGAGCAATGGTGGAGGCTGCCATGGAGGAAGGGATATACAGGGTGAGTGCAGCCCTCAGGGCACCCCAGGTGGTGGTGATCACCCCAAGTCCCCATTTTAATGTGTTGGTGGTGGGTCAGTGTGGCTACCAGCAGCTGGAGGACAGTCCACAGAGGTGAGCCTGACCGTGGAAGGCAGTGTGGACTACAAGGATGGGTCAGCACTTCTTTCCTCTCCCTGAGCGTTAGGACATCCTGGTTGTGTCATCCTGGGCAACCTGTTCTCCGCCTCAGTTTCCCCTCTGTAAAAGGACCCTGCTCATATGCCTGGCAGGGGTGTGCTGAATGTTTACCCACAGGTTTGGAGGGACCCATTCACACCTTCCGTCAGGCTAAGGCAGGGCAGCTCAGGTGTTATTACCAGAGCAGAAACAGATTCACTTCCCACTCCCTGGGAGTCTTTGAGACAGCCTGGGCAGGTGTGGTGTTGCAGGGTTGCAACTCCTGCTGTGTTCAGAGGTTTCACTAGCTCAGGCTGTCCCACAGAGGTGGCAGGATTTGCCATGCACGGGGCTGGCTCCAATCCCAGTGCTGCTATGTGACCATCACCCCTCAGTGCCTCTGTTCTTCCCTACCAAGGCAGTCAGGCTTTTGAAACCATGTGGTCTGTGAGGCCCAAGTAGACAGACCAGAAGACTGCTGTTCCCATGGGCACCCCCACACGTCTCCTCCCATGGGAATGGCCCCAGAACAGCCCAGTGCTCCAGGTCTCCCCTGATGCCCTCCCTGTTGGTTGCAGAGAACAGGTGGCTTGTTTGGCCAGGTCGACAGCTTCCTGGAGCCCAGCAGCCCTCTGCAGCCCCAAGTGGCCAGCCAGAGGCCCCTGCAGTTCTTGGAGGTGGGCAGCGAGGACCTCGATTCCCCCGTCTTCCTTGATGACTTCCCCCAGGAAGGCAATACCAACAGCAACAATGCCAACAGCAACAACTGGCTGGAGGGGTAAGGGCTGGCGAGCCTCATGTGGGCGGGTGAGGAGGGGCAGAGCTGGGCCATGCCTGGTAGCTCCCAGAGGGGCTGTGCTGGCAGCTGGCTGCACATCAGTCTTGCCCAGGGTCTTCCTGGATGGGTAAGGTCTGGAGAAGTGGCTGAGTTGCAGCAGCGAGGTCCCTGCAGACTGGGGGAGGCATTGAACGATGGCTGTGGAAGTGGCTCCGTGGTCACAGGAGCTTTGTGCAGAAATTCAGCCCCTGGGATGTGAGTCAGTGTGTGTGATTCCCTGCGTGCCCTTCTTGTCCTTCCCATCACTCCACCTCGGTGCCGTGAGGATCGAGGTGGACAGCAGGGCTCCAGGGATGAACAACCCTTCCCCCTTCCCTGCCAATCTCTCAGTGCCAAGGCCAGGTAGAGGCCACCAGCACCTTCCTGGGCACAGGTACAGGGGACAACAGTTACCGTTATAAGAGGATGTACTTAATACTACTTCTTGGTGTCTCCACCCTGTTCATCCGTCCCAGGTGCCCCTACTGGTCTGCCCCCAGCTGCATTCCCCAGGGTGGAGAAGGTGGGGAGGGCTGCACCCCTGGGTGCAGGGGTCCCTGCTCAGGCTGACCCACCTGCCTGCCCTTGGCAGGATGGAATATGAGAACGAGGTGCTGAGGAAGACGGTTTCAGCAGCACCCAGGCATCCAGCACGGGGTGAGTCTCAGCATCATTCCTCTGCTGAGGGATCTGGACCAGCCCAAAGGCTGGGGCAGGGGGAAAGGGCTGATGTTGTTGGGCAGGAGGAGGAGACGCAGACCCCAACAACTTGAAGGTTATTTGAGAGCCCCAAGCACAGTGGGACCTGTCTGGAGACTTATAGGAGACCATCCTTCCACCTTCCAGCCCTCTGGGGTGATGGATCCAGTGCCTCGGGCTGAGGGAGGAATGGCCACCCCTGGGCAGCAGGGCCAAAAGACCATGTTCATCTCCACAAACAGGAACTTCTCCTTCCCAGTGTGAGTGGGAAGCCAGCACAGGGCAGTGGGCAGACACTGGGACTTCAGTTGGTCCTGAACTTCTAAATTCTTTGGTTCCCCCAGTCTAGTTAACCCAGAACACCCATTCCCAGCTCTGGGCAGCAGTGGTGTCCTTGCTTTTGTGCCCATCTAATGTCCCCACCTTTCCCTCTCCCAGAGCTCAACCACCCCTTACCCATGAAGAGGCTGCAATGGAGACTGAGCAGGAGACAAGGGGCCACCGCTGGAGTTCACCCATCATCAGAGCTGCACCTTCTCCCCCAGGAGGTAAAGGGGGCAATGTATGCCCTGAGACAGCAATGTGTGGGACATTGGTGAACCTCCTTCTGCTCCTGGGAAAGGCTGTGCTGGGGAGGAGCCAGTCTCTAGAGCTGCCGGCCATGAAGCCAGCCTTACTGGAGCTTTCCTTTCTGATCAGCTCAGGGAAGGACACAGGCCCTCACCCCACTGCTGCAGCAGGCACAGGGTGCTCATCCAAGCTGGGATAGCTCAAAGCAGCATCTCTCTGGCTCCCTGGCTGCCTCCAGAGCCAGGGCAGAAAAAAGGGGTGCATCAGATTTGCTCTCACACTCCCCTGGCTGCCCTTGGCTGGCCACAGTGCCTCATCACCTGGCAAGTGCTGTGGCAGGAGATAAGGGTCTGGTTCCCAGCTCTCTTTGCCCACATGGTCCTGCTGGTCCCGTTGCGGGTGGTGTCCTGAACCCAAGAGTTTCTGGCAGAATGGGAGCGCATGTCTAGGCTGGGGACAGTACCTGCAGCCTCCACACGAATATGGGAGGGATCTTCCATGGGAATTGCAGAAGTCCAGGCTGCAGTACTTTGCTCCTCTTGCCCAGCTGCCTGGAGAAGGTGGCATTGTGACAGGAACAGAGTCCAGCTCAGGGTGCCAGCAGGGTGAAAGCGGTGACCCAAGCACATCCTCCACCCTGCCCATCACCTTCCTCATTCAGGAGGTAAGGCAGAGACGCAGCCTGGCAGAGGAAGAGGCAGGGCTGCCAGGGAGTGAAAGGGGCTGGCTGGGGTGCCATGCTCATGCCAGGTTGGGAGGCTGGAGGGCAAAGCTTCACTATGAGCATGAGCAGCAGGTGTGTGCCAGCACAGCAGGGAAAAGGTGGTGAGGGTGGGCTGCCTGCAGCCTGGGACACTTCTACAGACTAAACACACACCAGGCTGTGACCCCATCCTCTGCTGCAGGCTCTGATCTCTGGGGGCCTTGTGGCTCTGGCCTGTGACCCATCCTTCGTAGCAGTGACCAGGGACGAGATGGCAGCCAGCAGCCAGCTGGAGATGGATGAAGTGGAGAAGGCAGCCTTGGAGCTGTTAAAGGGAAGAGAAACACCGCAGGGTACAAAAACTGACTCTGCCCCCCAGGACACCTCGGCTGCATCACTAGGCATCTCCCCAGAGCTCAGCACAGCCCCCTCCCAAAAGACCACCACCTCCACCCGCCTGTGAGTGACCTGCCAGTGCAGCCCAGTGGGCACGGTCCCTTCAGGAGCTTGCAGGGGGGGTTACTGGAGCAATGCCGCACTGATCCCCTTCTCTACCTGGGGTCCTGATGGGCTCTGTCCAGCTGCAGGAGGATTTTTGGGCTGGGTCTCCAGGATGCTGGTGCAGGACAGGATAATGCTGTGCCCGCAGGGTCTTGCAAGAGCTGGACAGGTCATTAAAGTGTTCCTGCTGTGTGACTCCGTGGATCCCCCTGTCCCCTTCTTCCTCTGCCACCCTGCCTTCACAGCCTGTGCCCACAGCTGCTTGCTGCCTAGCCCAGCCTGGGGAGAGGGCTGCAAATGCGAGAACACATTTAATCAGAGCTGGTGGTGATTCACAGGCAGCCTCCAGTCCCCATGCTGAGGGAGATCTGTCCCTGCTCCCAAGTGCTCATGCCTCAGCTAACCATTTGAGGGTGCCACACTGCGAGTCTCCTGGTATCCCCGCAGCTGGACGGCATCCTTATGTCTCTGCTGGAGTCTATTCCTCCTGCTTGCAGCCAAGCATGTCCTGTTGGAAGACAAATGGCAGATCTGCTTTGGGCTGGGGCAGCAGGCAGGCACAGGCTTTGTGCCACAGTGAGGCCTGGGGACTTCTTGGCTCAATCTCCCAACTGTGTGAGAAACTGGGGATGTGACAGAGGTGTGAGAGAGCGTGTCCACATCAGTATGACAGCCCTGGATCTAACCAAGAGGAGAGCTGGCCACTGCGATGCAATTTCTGTCACTTCAGGTATCTCCAAACACTGTTGTCAGGCTTGGGTACTAACTGGTCAGTCTGGCCCACAGGAGGGTCTCATCCAGCCCACAGACATCCCCACTGCTCTGCAAGGGACAGGCTGGAGATGCCACAGCCAGGAGAGCACGGGGAGCACAGCACTTGCTGCATGCCCATGGCCGTACTGCCCAGTACTGCCTCTGCGCTGTCCACTGCTGCCTGGTATCAAGTAGCAGCTGAGGTTATTCCTCTAGGGCAGGGGTCCTCAAACTTTTTAATTAAACTTTTTAATTAAAGCGCGGATTAAGTGGCAGGTAGTCATCTGCATCTGCTTGGTTTCCCCCCCCCAACCCCCGGCAGGGGGGGGCGGCGGGGGGGGTCTGTAAATACCAGGGGCCAGATTGAGGACCCTGGGGGGCCGTACAGGGCCTGCAGGCCGTACTTTGAGGACCCCTGGTCTAGGGGAATGGGTCTGCTCAGCGGTATAGCTTTACAGATCTCAGTGCCCCAGGTGGGGTCTGGGTGCCAAGCACTGAGGCAGCCCCATCTCTCCAGGCCATCTCTTTCACTGGGATCTTGCTCCAGAGGGCCCCCAGCCCAGCCAAACTGGGTAATGCAGGGTTCTTCCTTGCCTAATATATATTAAAATGCAGCAAACTGATGGGTCCTGGGGGAGATGCTGAATCAATAGAGCTTGCCTGCTCTCCAGCAGGGCATTTATTTGTTAACTTAATAAAAGGGAAATGGCTGTTGCTGAGCTCCAGCTGCAGCCTGAGTGTGGGGACATGGCAGCGCAGACAGCTTTCCCCCAAGGGGATGAAGGCAATCAGCAGGGATGTCGTAGGAACAGCTGATGCATCCCTTGTTCTTGCTTCACTGCCCTGGGGCAGGACATACACCCCTTTACACCCACACTCACAGATACACCCACCCGCTCCTGAGGAAGGGGCACGGGATGGTTGCCAATGAGGCTCTGGCATCTGCTCTGCCAGGGGGATGTCAAGGATGTGCTTCTTTAGTTACAAGGTGAATGGTGATGGTTTCCTGGTCCCTTTAGCGAGGTGCAGGACTGTGTGTGCCACTTTCCAAGGCAGGTGGGTGCTCACTGGGGACTCCAAACACAAAGGGTGACACTGGGGTGGGGACATACTGCAGTGATGGGGCAGTGCCTTTGCACGCTCTGCTGGGGTCTGGGGCTGCACAGGGTATGACTTGCCCCAAACTAGCATGTGAGGAGTCTTTCTCGAGTTGGTTTCTAGCAGAACTGGGGGAGAGGTCTGGTTTGTGACATGTCTGGCAGAAGGGCAGGAGTAGAAAGATAGGGCCAGGAACACCAAGCACTATTGCTGCCCATCTCTGCCTGGAGCTTTGGTGGGGATGGGCCCGGCCTCAGAGAAAACGGCAGCTCAGGGTGAGAAGTCCACACCCGACCCAGGTATCCTTGCAAACGTGGCCCCCAGGCACAAAGGAAGAGAAACGCTCATACCCTTGCAGGAGAAAAGGCCGTATCCTGCTCATCCCCTCGATGCTGTGTGAGCACGACGTGCCCTGGAACTTACCCATCCCAGCAGATGCCAAGCCAGCTTCCCCAGGGCGCAGAGCGCCGTGCAACATGGCAAGAGAGAGAGCGCGTGTGTGTGTGTGCAGGAGTGTGTGTGTGCAGGAGTGTGTGTGGCGACGGGTGCGTGCGTGTGCATGTCAGTGAGTGTGTGCGTGTGTCTGGGGGGCGGGGCGTGCATTCGTGTGGAGCGTGTCAGGGTGACCGGGGAACTGGAGCCGTGCGTGTCTCTGTGCCTCTGCACGCCCGCGCCCTGGCCACGCGTGTCCGCGCGCCGGCACTGCGGCTGGGTGGGCGTGGCCGCCCCGCCCCGCCCGGCACCTGGGGCCGCCCCCGCCCCGCCCCGCCCCGCCCGTGGATGCTCTCGGGCAGCGGCGGCCGCGGCGCCCGGGCGGCGGGGGCATGGCGGCCCCGGACAGTTGTGTTAAGGTGGCCGTGAGGTGAGTGCTCCCGCCGGGGGGGGGGGGCGGGCGTAGGGAGCTCGGTGCACCTGGGGGCCCGATGCCCACCGGCAGGTTGGGGGCTGCAGCTGCGTGTGCACGGCGCGGGGGGCGGGGAGGGGTTGCGGATGTCCCGCTCGGCGCTGCCCGTCCCCGGGGCAGGGAGTTCCTCCCGAGTCGCGTTTTTGCTCCCCTCCTCCCCAGCCCCGCTGCCGCTGCTATCCTCCCCACCCCCACCCTGCATCGTTTCGGGGCTGCCTTCTCCCTCACCCCACCGGCTCCCCCGCTGTGCAACCCTGAGGTGCCCACCGCCCCTCCCGTCCCCTGCGGCTGGGGGCGGGGGGGCGAGCCTTGGAACCCCCGGCCCCTTCACCTGGAGACCTCGCCGTCGCCCAGCCTTTGGCAGCTCGGCAGCTACTGGCTGCGTCGGGGGTGGATTTGGCGCCCCAGCGGTATCGGGCAAGATGCCGGGGGGGGTGGGGTGCGGGGGGGATCCCTGCCTGCCCCTGCACCCCCCTCCCCCCAGCTAGGTGGTAGGGAACGATGCGGCATCTCAGTGTCCTTTGTGCTGACTCCGGGCTGGGAACAATGCGCCTTCCAGAGCGTGCACCTCAATAAAGGAGCTGCCGGCGGTATCTAATTCATGCGGGGCCTCGGGGCGGGAGGGGGTGGCGGGGTGCTGCGGGAGCTCGGGGGGCGCTGGGCTGCGCGGCAGCCGGCGGGCAGACCACCCATCGTCTGCTGAGCCCCACGGGGGTGGGTGAAACCGGGGAGCTCTTTGTTAGCGCCGTGCCAGGCTGGGTGTATTCTGTGCACAGCCGCTGAGGTCCCGCAGACCCGCGTCGGTTTGCTCCTGTCTGCCCCGAGAGGAGGACGGGGGCCCCGGAGGAGGTGGGGATACGAGCCCCGCCGGAGCCAGCGGGAGGTGCAGGGACGGACCCTGTCGGCTGTCACGACCGGAGCTGTCGTCCCGCGTGGCAGCCAGCGCGCGCGCGGA
This sequence comes from Falco punctatus, assembly GCF_963210335.1. Lineage (NCBI taxonomy): Eukaryota > Metazoa > Chordata > Aves > Falconiformes > Falconidae > Falco > Falco punctatus. Next base: position 972,592 of record NC_137597.1, read on the forward strand.
AGGGACCGGGCCGGCGGCTCCCCCGGGAAGGGACCGGGTCAGCCGCGTGCTCCGGGCGGTGGGACCCGGCCCCGGCCCCGGGCTCCCGTGCGCTGCCAGGGTGCCGCGAGGGGAGGATCGGGTCCCCGTGGGAACACGGCTCGGCAGGCCCAGCCCACGCGGTCACACCGACCTCCCCGTCTGGCTGTGCCTGCCTTGTCTCCCACCGTGGGTCTGCAAGGTGCCCGCCTGCGGTGGGCAGGGCACGCTGCAGCCCCCTGTCCGCACCCCTAAGGGCACGAGGCAGGTTGGGGTGCTGATGGCAGTCTGCAGGGGGGCTGTGTTAGTCCTCGGAAGAGGATTGCAGAGGGCACTGCCTTGCCTGGTCCCTGCTTGCCTGGGCAGAGCCAGAGCACAAAAGATGCCGGGTGCAGCTGCAGTGATGGAGGGAGAGAGGATGGGTGTGGGGCTGTGTGCGCTGGTGTGTGTGTATGTCTGCATGCATGCGGGTGTGCGCACCAGGACACCTCCCAGCACTGCCTGCCGGTCCAGTCTTCCTGTCTTGGAAGCAGGCAGTGTTGATTTTCTGCCTTGCTCTGCTCAAGTAGCTGTGATTTTAAAGGATGAGGGAGCTGCAGGGGAGGTGACAGCATCCCCCTTGTGTCGGTGCTGCTGAGGTGCCGGGGCAGGGCTGGGCTGGGTTGTGCCCAAGGCAGGGGTGCCCATGCCAGGACACAGACCCTGGGACCGAGTGATTTCGGTGGTTGGATGTGATTTCCTGCTGGCCGGACTCTTCCCATCCTCCATCCCGCATTTCTCTTAGGACAAAGCCTTTTAACAAAGGCCCAGCTCAAGGCTGAATTCCCTTTTGCCTGGGAGATGGAATGGGTGCTGCTGGGAGTGGCACCTGAGTCGTTTCTGCTGGTCTCTTCCCACCTCCCTTTGGCCCCTGCCAGCAATGGGGTCGAGGTGATCGCTACTGTGAAGTGACTTCAATATGCAGCATTGCAGTGGGGCTAGGGTGTTCGCGGTGAGGATCCAGGGTAGGGAGGGGGAGGTCCAACTCTCTCCCACCCCCTCCTTGAGGGAGTGAGCCGGAGTCCGGCTCGGTGTAGCCAGTTGCTGCCGTGCAGGTGGGGCAATGTGAACGGTCAGGACGAAGGAGGAGGGCTGGGCACGAGGGGGCTGTGAAGACAAAGCAGGCAGGTCGCAGCACCATGCTGGAAGGTGGCGCCTGAGGCTGGGCTGGGTGTGCAAGGGCTGAGCTGCTCATCCTGCAGACCACCTGACTTTTCTGCCAAAGCAGCCCCAGGGGGCTGGTGATGGTCACCTCCTGCCCTGCCCTGGGCTGAGCGAAGGGCGAGGTTTTCCTTTGTGAGTGCTTGTGACACCTCGCAAGTGGAATGGCCAGGCTTCAAGAGTCTCCAAGAACCGCCCCCCCTCCAAGCAAACTTGCCTACAGATCCTACCTCCCTCAAGGTGCCAGTGCATGGAAGAGACTGAGTGCCTCTGGAGTGTGGCAGGACATGGAACAAAGCTCCCCTTTTGTTCTTTTATAACGTGAATATGCCAGCTGTGCCACTTCTTCAGGGTCTCTGTTGTCTGTGCTCCAGGTGGGAGTGAGGTGGGACCTGGGAAAGGGCCATAAACACTGGGAAGTGATGGGGCTTTGGAGGAAGGTGCCATGTGCTGCTGGAGTTAAATGTCCGGGTCATGGGGATGACCCAGCCAATGTCAAGGTGCTACAGCTACTGGGACCTGTCTCTGGAGCCTCGCAGAGCCCTCAGGGTGGGAGGAGTGGGGACAGAGGATCAGGGATGGTGGGGCTGAGCTGTTGTTGGGTGGATCCCAGTTCTTGCTGGTCCTCTCTTGGCCTGGTAGGAAGAGGCAGGAGAGATGCTGAGGCATTTCACTGTTGGCTTCATGGGTTCCCATCTTCCCCTTGGGAGACCCCTGGCTGCCCCGTTGGCACTGTGTAACCAAGGGACCCAGGTGCTGAGCCACTGACTGGGGCACGGGCGCTTTATATAGGCTTCCTGCGGGCCACGCATAAAATGGCTGGTACCTGCCCTTCTGTCAGCAGAAGGAAATGCAGGCCCGGCAGCTGCTCCTGGTCCAGAGGCTGATTTGTACCTGCACCTTGTACCTGCAACTCAGATGTGCACCCTCTGCAAGGGCAGGGCTGGATCCTGCCCTGACTCCCACCCTCCCTGCAGGAACCTCACTTGCCCGTCAGTGTTAAGCCTGCCGTGGCACTTTGAGGGCATGTTTGAGCTTGCTGGCTCCAGCAGCCGCCACAGGGGAGGAAGCGATGGGGCTGAGCTGCCAGCAGCGGTTGAGCATCTGCGCACCCTGTGCCGGTGTAACGGTCTCAGCTGAGAAGCTGTGCCTGCCCCGATGGTGCTGAGGGGTGGCCTGGGCACCCTCACTCCTTGCTGTTGGGAGTCATTCTTCAGAGGCTGGGGAAGGCAACAGCTGCCGTTTTATTCTGTAGGTGACCTTGCAATGGGTGGCTGCAACACAGCCAGCTCAGCAGCTCCCTGCTTATGCTCTTGATCTGGGAGCAGTCATCAATTTGAGACTCGTGTCTCCCCTTGAGCCTCAGCAGCACCCAAACTTGCAGTCAGGTGCTGTCAGCTCTTGCAGCTGCAGTGAGCTGAGGGGAGTGGGACTCGCTACATTGGTTGCAGGAGGTGGAGCCCAGCCCCATTGCATGCAGGTGGTTTTGCTGCGTCAGGAAGGGCTGATGGCACATATTGACAGAGAGGCCATTAAACTCCTTGGCCAGGGAAGGTCTGAGAAGCTAGACTGGCTGCAGAAATGCTCCCTGAGGGCACTTTCAAACCGCTCAGCTCATTGGAGAGAAAGTGGCACCCCCTGTGCCAGAGCTGCCCAAGGCACCCGAGCCCGCCTGGCTGACTGCAGAGACTCAGGAAACAAAGCTTGTGAAATTGGGGAAGGAAGTTGCGTTGGATTTCAAGTTTATTTAAACCCTGCAACCTCCAGTGCTCAGCTGCTCTCGTAACAGTCCTGCCGTGATGCTCCACGCTACATGCAGGCAGCCCAGTGCTAGCTGTCTCCTGCCCCAGGGAGCTGCTCCCACCTCCTCCTCAGGAAGAAGGGTGGGATGCGCCACTCAGGATGGGATAGACCCATCACCACGTGCCCTGGAGGGCCTCAGTTCAGTGAAGCATGCTGGCAAAGGTCATGTGCCAGGATTGGGTGGGCTCCTGGCCCTGCCAGGGTCCTGGCATCTTTGCTGCCATGTGGCTGGGGCTCTTCTGCCTGCTGGGATGGTTTCTGCAAACCTGAAGCCTCTGAGAGCAGGTGGTGTCAGTCCCTGAGGAGGCAGAGTTGTTGTAGCCCTTCCACACCAGCGCTTCCAGGGGCAGTTTTGGGTCCTGATGGAGAGGTGATGTGAGCCCAACTTGTAACACACTGATGCGAGTGCTGTCCAATGGCTCCAGCATGGAGAGGGGTGGTACAGCCTGGTACCTGCTGCCCACCATCACGATGGTGCTGCTGCAGGTCTGAGTCCCTTTGGCATCATCTCGGGGGGAGACTGTGGAGTGGATTATGGGACAGTGTCTCCTGCCAAGCCTGCCTGGTGTTTGGCTGGTTTTGCTCAAATGTTGCAGGGCTGTGCAGGGGAGAGGTGAGGCAAACTCGCCTTGCTTCATGGGATGCGGTGATGGCAGGGACAGCCCATACTGGTGTGGTGGCACACAGTCCGGCCCTCGGGTGGCCTGTCCCCCATTTGCGGATCCCAGGAAAGAAGTATCTCAGGAGGCTAGTATAGCCTGGGTGTCTGGGCAGGCAGGGCACTGGTGTGGGCACCCCCCAGTCACTTTCCCCATCCTTTGCCTCCGCTGAGGGCAGCTCAACCCCGGTAGCAGGGTCCTCCCATGGGCTGTTTTGCTGCTGTGCTGAACCCATTCAGGCAAGCTGCTGCTCTTCGGTTTCACTTCAGGGCTTCCCAGCCCCACTGTGGCAAAGGGGGATGTGTGTTCTTGGCTCCCAGCAAGCAGAGTTAAATTGGCCTCCCCAGTCTGGAGAGAGATGTTGAGGGCTGTGGTGGGTGGGGGGCCCCACGGGATCTCAGAGGGAAGTGCTGAGCCCAGGTGTGTGGGCGCGAGGGGTTTTTCTGTGCCTGGCTTCAATCAGGCGTGCCTCGCTGGCTTTTACAGCGGAAATGTTAGAAAGGGGATGGAGATGGTGCTGGTGCAAGGGGAGAGTGTGGCTGCACTCTGCGGTCCCACACAGACGTGCCTGCAGCATCGCTCAGAGCAAAGCAGCTTTAAGAGGCTTTTGGTGCCTGCACCCATCACCATCAGCAAGGGATTTAAATATGTAATGCCACAAAGTCTCAGGAACTTGGGGAGGCTGAGGCTGTCTCTAAGCCAGAGGACAGAGCCAGCTGCAGCTTTCCTGCACCAGCAGTGAAATTGGGGGCAGGAGAAAATTGCAGGAGACGAAACCTTAAACAAAGCTGTTGGGAACATGGCTCCTGGCCCCCTGAGAGGGAAGGCAATACCCCCACTGAGCCTGGTGCCGAGGAGCCAGCCCTGGCCAGGTGGCTGTCATGCTGTTCCTGCTGGGAGCAGGCGCTGGCACCGGTGGTCCCATGGGGCTGTTTCCAGCCGGAGGCTGTCAAAACAGTCCCTGTTGTTGGTTAAACAGCCAGCAGGTTTGGGATGTAGGGGATTGTAAGGGCAGCTGTGCTGGGTTCTGCTCCAGGAGATGAGTGACTCCCTGCCCTGGTCAGATGCTGATGGGTTTCTGCTTTGGCTTGGTGGGAGGAAGGTGACTGGCCTCCCACCATCCCTTCCCCTCTTGGCAGACTGGAAGCTGGTCCAGTGCTGCCCTGCCCTGGCATGTCCCCTCTGGCTCCGCACTGCTGTGAGGCCAGGGCAGCTGGCAGCCTCATCCAGCTTGGCATCTGTCCCTCTGCCCTGCTCCATGTGGACACAACATGGTCATCATCCCCATTGCCAAGTGCAAGTGTTTGGGGCTGAGCCTGAGGCCCCAGGGGTCCCAGCAAAATCCCTTCCCCTTCTCTGCAGCTCTTTGGGGCCAGGACATGGGCAGGGGAGGTGCTTCTTGTCACAGCTTGCTGTAGCTGAACCTGGCCCCAAGCTCCCCTGTCCCATGGTCCCTCCACCCCGTGTAACCTCACAGGGCTGTGAACGCCTCCCTGCCCGTATGCCCATGCCCAGCTGTTGGTTTTGGTGGGTGCCTCTGTGGTGCCCAGGGCGGGTGGCTCAGCAGCCCCCCTCCAAGCTCTGGGTCTGTTCTCCCAGTGTTCCCAGCCTCATGTCTGGGCCAGTGCCAAGGACAAAGCTCTGGTGTCTGGCACTGGGGCAGCCCAAGGGGCCTTCCTGTACTGGTCTGGCCCTCCTCTGGGCTGAAAGATTTCATAAAGGTCCTTCTGCCCCCCTGCCCCTGGGCTTTGCTGCAGCCAGGGCCCGGCAGGCTCTCAGCCTCAGACATCTTCCCTGACTGTTCCTTCCTCTTCTGCCACAGGCTGGGAGACATCTGGGTGGTGGAACCCAAGTACTCCAGAGAGGTGGAGGTGACGGGGGCAGGAGGCTCTGTGCAGCAGAGTGGGATGTGTCGGGTCCGTTCGGCATGCTTTTCCCCAGAAGTCGCAGGTGTCCTTTGAGCTTCATGCGAGCTTCTGCGCTGCTGGGTATAATAACCTAAATAACCAGTTGGCAGCAGCCTATGGGTGTGCTGGGGGCATGCTGCTTGGGCAGCAGGAGTGGGATGTCTCATCCTTGCACTGGTCTGGAAGGAGATGAGCAATGCTGGCAGAGCAAAGGCATCGTGTTGGGGGAGAAAGGCTGGAGCAGGGCTCCTGGTCCTTGCTTTCCTCTGCCCTCTGAGCACTGAACAGGGGCACTTCCTTGGCCCAGTGTTGCAGGGCTGGGAGGCACAACCTGGCTCCTGTCTATGTTAGGAGAGCAGATCTCTCTGGCCATGTTGCTGTGGGTCTCTGATCATCTATTATTTCATGCTGCGCTTGCCCAAGGAGGATGTTAGGGCAAAATGTGCCGGTTCCCTTCCCAGCTGTGGGACCAGGTTTGCTCCTTCCCAGCTGTGGGACCAGGTTTGCTCCTGTGTGTTTCATAGCATCCCCCATCCTGCTGGCAAAGGGTTTCGGATTTCTTTTGGGGTTTATTTTGGAGGGGTGGAGAGGCATCTCTTTGGTGCCACCCACTCTCCTGTCTTGCAGGCAAGTTGCTCCAGAGATGCCCTGTGGGCTTTGGTGTTCCAGTATCTTCTGCCAGAATTGGATTGTTTTCCCAGTGGCAGTCAGAGCATGCTGGGGAGTTTCAGGTGTACCTGCTTTCAGGGGGCCAGGAATACCTTATCTCCAGTATGGGTGCACCAGTACTGGGGTGGGACTGGGATGTGGGGACTTCACAGGGTCACCTGAGGAAGAGAGATACCCAGTGGGTGTGATTCACTGGCTTGGAAGAAAATGGGAGCCTCAGTACTGGGATGCAGAAGCAGGGCGGGGAGTGTGTCCCTCTGTCTCTGTTGGACCTGTGGCATCTCTGTGCCCTCCCGGGGTCAAGCCAGTGGCTCGTCAGGCCTAGAGTCTCCTGGTAGATGGTGGCTTCCTATCGTTCTCCAGTAATTGCTGACACTGCTGCTGAGCCGGTGGTTTTGTGGCTGTTACTGTGCCGTCAGAGGGGAGCAGGGGCCCAGCCGGGGTGTGCATCAAGTCACGTGTGCTGCCATGCGTGTGTTTCCTTGTGCTGGCCATCCCACCTGGGGTGCTGGGGCCCTGCATCCCTTTGTGGGTGATTCTCCTGGGTCTGTCATTTGCAAACATCTTCGTGGTGTTTCCCAGCCTCTTCTCTTGGGCGGGTCCACCATGGAGCTGATGGCATTGCCAGTTGCTTACAGAGGTGGAGGAGTCCAGGGAGATCCCAGGCTTGGTTCACTTCTGCTCGCCTCTAGGCTGGGAAAAGCACGATCCTGTGCTTCCCCCAGGTCCCGCTGGTCTCTGTCCACTGCCTTGGGCTGGGTGTCCCCAGGTGCTGGGTCCCCATGCAGGCAGCATGTCTCTTGCCCCCAACCTGCGGTGGGTCTCGGTGCAGAGCAGATGGTGCAGCTCAGCGCCGGTGTGCTCCTGCCATTGCTAATAAGCAGCACATGGCGGCTGCCAAGGCCTGATTTAAAGGTTTCTTTAAGCCTGGGAAAGCCTGGAGCAGGAGGATTAGAGGGGGCCCAGGGGGTTCTGGGGTCTAAGGCAGTGGTGTTTGCCCTGCAGGGGAGCTGGCTGGGCAACCAGGAACGGAGCACAGCCAGCACATCCATGCAGAGGATCTGTACTAGGGTCTCTTCCTCAGGGGATGGATGTGGGGTAGAGGCACGTCTCCGCTGAGCCGTGTGCAGCACGCCTCCGTGCACACCCCAGCTCTGTGAGGACCTGCTTGTCCCCAGGCTTGATGGTGGCAGGGATGGGAACCCAGCAGCCAGGGAGCTCTGTCTTGCCCCTGGTGCTGGTCCAGCTGTGATGACAGTAGCACCCTCTGCTTTGGCAGTGTTTGGCGGGCAGAGATCCAGTGGCACGGGTGACTCCACAGGTGGGCTGAGCCTGGTGCTTTCCCATGTTGTGCTCACTCCTACTGGGAGATGGCTTGCTGTATCTCTTAATTGGAGCATTTGCTGACCAGACCTGGCAGTCCCCAGGGAGCCTGATTCAATTTTCTCTGATTGTTGAGCCGCTTCCCTGCTGTGGTAATTAAATGCTTAACTTTGTCTTGATTTGGGTCCAAAGCAACCTGTGTGCAAACGGCCAGCCCTTGGCAGCCAGCCCTCTCCTGGGACTCCCTGCTCAGGGGTAAATGGGGCCAGGGGCATCCCTTCCCAGGCAAGGGATCAGATTCCCCCACAGGATCAAGCCATGCTAAGCTGAGGCCTGGGGAACCACTGTCTGCTGGTGAGGGTGGGCAGCTCCATGCGTGCTGTGCTGGTCTTGGAGATACAGGAAAACCTGGAGCGCTTTGCTCTGATCTTACCTTAGTGATGCTGACAGCACCCTGCTTCCTGGAGAGCTGCTTGGCCAGGCTGAGTGCCCTGTACACTACCACGCTGCACCCCGTGTGCCACACGCTGTCTTGCCTGTTGGGTTTCCAATGCCCCGTGTGTTCTTGACCCATAGGATGTCCTAGGTAGGGGCGCACAGGATGACGTTAGAGCTGCTCTCTTCCTGGTTGTCCTGTGCTGCTGGGTGGGATTGCAGGGAAGCAGCAAAACATGGAGAGCAGGTTTGAGGAAGAGGAGAGCAAAGCGTGGGGGCAGTAGAGGGGGTAGTGAGGCTGGCAGATGGGCTATGTGTGAGTCTGGGCTGTCTGGCAGATGCTCCTTCAGCTCCCGTGCTGGGGAGGCTGGAAGGAGTGCGAGCAAGGCAAACGCAGGCAGTGCAGGGAGTAGGGATGAGGCAGTGAGGAGGGTGAGGATGGGAGCAGAGTGAATGCAGGTGATGCAGGATGGGAGTGGGGCAGACATGGGCAGTGTGGGGATGGGAGTGGGCTGAATGCAAGGTCATGTGGGGAGGGGAAATGGGGCAGGTGTGGGTGATGTAGGGAACAGGGTGAACACAGGTGATGCAGGGATGGGAGTAGGATGAATAGGGGCAACGTGGGAAATGGAGCCTACTGCTGCCGGGGCTTGCCCAGATCACCTGTCTTGGCAGGCACATCCACAGCAGTCAGGCTGTATGGCTGATCAGGGTCTGCCTGGATCCAACCTCTGCCAGCCCGCATCAGCAGAGGTGCTCGCCGCTGGGCAGGGAGCAGTGCCCCAGCCCTTCATCTGGTGGTGGAGCTGCCAGCATTGCAGCAGGCAACCTTGCCCCTCTGGAGATGGGGTAGATGAGGGCTAGTGGCTCCGAGCCTCCAGGGCCTGGCACAGGGAGGGAAAATGCCATGGAGCTTTTCCACCTGCCGCTCCCCAGCTCTCTGGCTCAGCTCCCTGGGAAACCAGCCCTGCCTGGCTGGGCAGCTTCCTCGGCTCTGGCCTTGGGAAGGGAGAGGAACGTCTCCTTGCCAGGGGGTCTGCAGGCAGCCACCCTCCCTCCCAGAGCAGTCTCAGAGGGATGGGAGCTCCCTGCTGCAACAGAGACAGGCTCTGCCCTTCCAGAGTTGCAAGATTATAAAAGGCAGTGAAAGGCAGCTGCAGCTGGGGGGTTACCTGCACCCCCAGTCTGGAGCAGCTGCCCTGCAGCTCCCCGCCAGCACTGAGAAATGCTGGTGAGTGGGTGTGTGCTCGGCCTCCCTGGGGAGCTGGGACAGCTCCTGTTTGAGGTGGGTGACATTGGGTGACAGGTCTTGGGGAGGCTGGATCTTCTCTGTCCTCATGCCCATCCTCTCCTGATGGGTGGGATGGTCACCCTGCCCCAGGGGTGCCTGTGTCTCAGCAGGGTGGTATGGCCTGGAGGGAGTTTAGTGTGCAGGCAGTTTGGTGTGCATGGGTGTCATGGCTCTCGCCATGGACAGGAGGGCTATGGGAGTGTGCTGTCGCAACTTCAGCAAAGTGTTGGGGGCCAAGGGATGCTCTGGAGCCCCTTGGTGTTGCCATGGTGGTGGGCTGGGAGCGGGGGAACTGAGGCTGTTGGATGAGGAGGCAGGGGGACATGAGGACGTGAACCCAGCAGTCCATGGCAGCTGAACGGTGCCTTCCTGTGCACGGAAAAGCTCCCTTCAGTGCACAGGGAGGGCTGGGTGGTGTCTGCTGGTGGATGTGGCCCTGACATGGGCATACTGGCTGTGCCTGGTGTGGTGAACCCCCTCCCCTCCACTGGTTGCAGGGCTTGAGATGCTGGGATGGACAGGTCTCTTCCCAGGGGCGCTGCTCCTGCTGGGGTGAAGGAACCCCTGAGCTGCCCCTACGAGGGCTGCCAGCAGTGGTGCCCATCCAGCACTTGGCTCCCACCCCCTGACGCGGCCAAACACTGGCATAGGGCAGCAGCACTGAACAACTCAGCCTTTGTGCTTACGCGAAGCATGCTCGCCTGCGAGCAGAAGCTCCCTGCCCCTCCGAGTGCAGGACCCACTCCCCCCTTCCTCCCAGAAGCTTGGTCGCCCTGGCAGCCCAGCCGTGGAGACGGTGCTTTCACAGCCTGCCAGCCCGGCAGGGAAGGGGAGCGATGGAGAGGCTCCCAGCCAAGGTTCCCTTTGTGCCTCTGTGCGGCTGCGGACTCTCCTGGCACACACGCTACTCGTGCTGCCGGGTTTGGATGCTGATGCTGGAGCAGTCAGGCTCCTGCCATGCCGGCTGTCATTGCCTCAGCGGGAGCTGCCGGTTTGGGAAGGTGCAGTCTCCACCCATGCCTGCGCCTCTGTCTCTGTGCATCCGTCTGCCTCCCAGCCCTGTGTGTTGAGTGCCCAGGGCTGGGAAGCTGCCAGGTTTGCTTGGCAGGAGCACTCAGCTAGGACCTATTCTGTCCTGTCCTGGGTGCTCGGTCCTTGTCACCATTCCTTCACAGTGAACTGGGACACATACACACACACAGAGGTGATGGCTGGGCCCATCGTGCCACTGTGGTCCTGCTGGCTCTCTCCTCCCTGGGTGTGTTTCCTGTGCAGAGGCTGGTTTATCAGCATGGGCAGGAGGGAGATGTGGCTGGCACTGATAGTCTTGCTGGCCCCAAGACAGCCTGTGTCATCCCTATGCCATCTTCCAGCAGGAGCAGCAGTCACCTGCGCCAGTGTGGGGATGACCGGGCACAAGAAGCCTCATGGAGCTGCGGCTCTGGTCTGCTCCTGCCTGAGCTGGGGGGTGGCGAGGCAGCATCCCACTGGTTAAGTGCTGGTTTATTTTGGTTGCTACCTAGCAGATGAACCCCTCAGTGCCACATAACCATAGAAGCCTGTGCCATCGGCTCCTGGGGATCAGCCCAGCTCTCTGTAGGTGTCCCAGCCCTTCAAGGACAGCGCACCCTGGTGTGTTTGGCTCTGCAGTGGGTCCTGGTGCTGGGCACAAGCTGTCCTTCTGTCTGGTGGCCCATGACCAGGCACAGAGCAGGTTGGCTAGCTATGTCCAGATGCAGGTAAGGGAGCAGCTCCATTATCCTGCAGTTTGGGCCCCGACAGCATCACAGCCAGTTCTTGTGGACCCATGGACAGACAGGACACGTCCAGCATCTTTTTTGGTAGAAGTAGGGACAAGGAGTGCCAGAACACACTTGGACAGTGAATTATGACCACCAAAGTTTTTGATCTCTGTTGCAGAGCAGGGAAACTGAGACAGAGCACAAGTGCTGCCAGGTTGCCCAGTGTTACCTGGTGGGGTTAAGGACAGAGCCAAGGAGAGAGCCAATACTGGTTCTGCAGATGCTTATGTCATGTTTGGCTGGAAAGCTGCCCAGTGGAAAAGGACCTGGGGGTATTGGTCGATTGCTGGCTGAATATGAGCCAGCCGTATGCCCAGGTGGCCACAGCAGCCAACAGCATCCTGGCTTGTATCTGAAACAGTGTGACCAGCAGGACTGGGGCAGTGACCGTCCCTCTGTACTTGGCACTGGTGTGACCGCACCTCTAATCTTGTGTTCAGTTTTGGGCCCCTCAGGAGGGACAGTGAGGGGCTGGAGCGTGTCCAGAGCCGGGCAGCGGGGCTGGGGCAGGGGCTGGGGCACAAGTGCTCTGAGGAGCGGCTGGGGGAACTGGGGGGGTTCAGCCTGCAGAGGAGGCGGCTCGGGGGGGCCCTCATGGCTCCCTACAGCTGCCGGACGGGAGGCTGTAGCGAGGTGGGTATCCATCTCTTCTCCCAAGGAACAAGTGACAGGAGAGAGGAAACGGCCTCAAGTTGCTCCAGGGGAGGTTTAGGTTGGACATGAGGAAAAACATCTTCACCGAAAGGGTGGTCAGGCACTGGAGCAGGCTGCCCAGGGAGGTGATTGAGTCACCACCCCTGGAGGTGTTTAAAAGACATGTAGATGTGGTGCTTAGGGATATGGTTTAGTGGTGGGCTTGGCAGTGTTAGGTTGACAGTTGGACTTGATGTTAAAGGTCTTTTCCAACCTAAAGATTCTATGTTTGGATTGTGGTGCCTGGGAATGACTTGAATTATATGTGAATGCCTACCTGTCCTGACCAGGGTCTCAGTTGCCCAGTTGCCTGGCATCGTGATGTTCCTCCTGGGAAGGCAGGGATGGGAACCCCTAGTGTGGGAGAGCTGGGTCAGTTGGAAGCTGGGGAGCAGGAGGAGCAGCTGCACTGGCCTAGAGAAACTCTTTGTGATGTCTGTTGGTGGCCATGTGCATCTATGGTGCTGGGTGGCATCTCTGCGCTGTCCCACCTGGGACTGTGGCTACTGGCACTTGTCCCTGCCCTGCTGCTCTGCTTGTCCCGCTCTTGTAGTGGGAGCCTGTAGTATTTGCCCACCAGCTGGCAGCAGCTCCCAGGGACCTCCCCGGCTGATGCCTGGCTGATTGCCAGGAGACCAAGATCCTCCCAGGGGGTTTCTGTGTCTCCAGTCACCCTAGGGAGACAGGACAGTGTGGGTGAGCACGCTGAGGACTGGCACCGGGGTCCCCTCCAGCCCCCATCTGTGAGAGCTCTTGAGTGGTCACAGCTGGCTGGGCAGCGAGGTTTGGGGAGCTGGAGTGGGGGAGACATCCGTGTTGGTGTGTGGACAGCTGGAACAGCCCGGCATGGCCTGGTCAAGGTGGGTCCCCAAATGCCCTATGGAAGATTGTGTGCACGCTCCTCCAACAAATGTGCTGCTGCTTCTCTCTTCCAAACCCACGTGCACATATTTAATCACCGGGGGGGCGGGTGGGGGTGGGGGAAGAGGGGTAGGAAGGAAAAAGCTAAAACCCCTGTTCTCATTTTTCTTATATGGAAAAAAAAATTCTGAAAATACTGTAGTTCCAGTTTGTTTCTCTGCCCATTCCCCGGGGGCACTATCACTGCAGGTCTGGGGTGGAGAGCAGGAGGAAGCGCATCATGTTGGTTAAAGAGTAATTAAAGCGGGGTTTAATTTTCCTGGAGGAGGGTGGGACCCTGGGAAGGCAACAGGAGTGAGTCTAGGGCTGAGCACATCAGAAGCTGCTTTCTGTTGTGGCTGCTGCGCTAAATATACCCATGGACGCACATAGCTGTTCCCACGTGTCTGCTGCGCGGGCGCCCAGCAGGGTGAGCGGGGTGCTTAAGCTGCCTCCTGCCCCACTTTGGACACCCTGGCCCCCCAAGCACAGCGAGTTTTGCCCCTCTTGGTCTTTGCTTGCCGCTGGCCAGGCTGGCGAGGAGCAGTGGCTCACGCAGAGCCCCAATCCGCAAAGCGTCTGCTGCGGTTGCTGCACTGCCTTGCCAGCAATGCATCTTTGGAGGAATTAATAGCTGTGTTTATGAAGCATCCAGGGAGGGGAGATGTGCAGTCATTAGCTCTAATGAGAGCTGTTTGCCATGACGTTTGGCTCTGCACTCCCTATTTCTCCATGACTCCCCCAGGGCCAGCCAGCTTCCCCTAGCTGGCCCATCCACCGAAAGCCGGAGCTGCTGCAGCCCTAACAGGCACTAGTGCCTGTGCTTAAGCAGAGCTACACTGTTGTGGGTCCGATCAATCTGTACCCTGTTTTCTCGGGGAGGGGTTGAGTGTGGTGGGTGGGGTGTGGTGGGTCAGTCATATGCAAAGCACCAGAGCCAGGAGCCCAGAACAGCTTTGGCTGTTCCCTTCCCATCTGCGGAGTCCACAGCTGGGGACAGCCGTCGGGTTGGGTGGTGGTTTGATTTCGATGGTGGTTTTGGTGCTGAGACTGTCTCGTATTTTTGCATTTTGTATTTTAAGCCTTTGTAACTGCAGCTTGATCTTGCTGCCTCTCAAGCGAACACAACTGGCTGCAGTGCATTCCGGCTGCCTGCCCGTACCCTGGCCACCCATGTCAGGGCTGCTTCAGTGCATTGATCATGTCTCGCTGCCCAGAGCTTGCTGCCTGGCTGGGGGCATTGTGGGGAATGAGCCAGCACAGGCATGGAGGTTGGTGGGCCCCATATGGACTGTGCTGGACAGTACTCAGCTGTTGGTGCAAAGGCAGATTTAAGTGCAGGCTGCATGTCGTCGCCAGATCTGTCTGTGCTGTGGCACCCAGCCCTGTCTGTCACTTTGGCTGCAGAGTTGGCTGGTGGCATTGCTGGGATGCACCATCTTTTCTCAGACATGAACGGATCAAGATTGTCACTGAGTGCAGGAGTTGAAGCATCCCCTGCGCTGTTTGCTCTACACTGAAGGCAGAGGTGCTGCCAGTCCCCTGCCTGCAGCAGCCATGGTTCCAGCATGGGCCAGGCTCGTGTCCCCCAGGACCAGGATGAGCCCCAAGGCTGCCCTCAGCCTGCTTCTCTTCATGCAGGATCCGTCCTCAACTGGCCAAAGAGAAAATAGAAGGATGTCACATCTGTACCTCAGTGACACCTGGCGAGCCCCAAGTGCTGCTGGGGAAGGACAAGGCGTTCACCTATGACTTTGTCTTTGACCTGGACACATGGCAGGAGCAGATCTACACGACGTGTGTGGGCAAGCTCATCGAAGGCTGCTTCGAGGGCTACAATGCCACTGTGCTGGCGTACGGCCAGGTACATGCTCTGGCATGGGCATTGGGCGCTCTTGCAGCCCTGGGTGCTGGGGATGCTGAGGTGGCACCTGCAGAGGTTAGGGAAGGCAGTGGGGTATATAAGCTCCTCCGTAGTGTAGAGGGGACAGAGAGTTGTCCCTGGGCTGGATGAGAGCTGGGACAGGGGGGCGGCCTTGGGTGGGAGGAGAGTTGGGCATGGTTGTGTCGGAGCATGGGAGCTGGTGTGGTGGTGGGGATCAGAGGGGATCAGCAGAGGCATTTGGGGACCTGGGGTGATGGTGGGGAGCTGTGGGGCACATCAGGCAGAGCTGAACCTGGGAGGGCCCAGCCAGCTCCCCCTGTCCCTGACTCTTTGCAGACTGGCGCGGGGAAGACTTACACCATGGGCACTGGCTTCGACATGAACATCTCTGAGGAAGAGCAGGGCATCATCCCACGGGCCATCGGCCACCTCTTCAGTGGCATTGAGGAGCGCAAGCGGGCGGCGCAGAGTCAGGGCGTGGCAGCACCTGAGTTCAAAGTCAGCGCCCAGTTCCTGGAGGTGGGTGACAGCAGGTCTGGGTGACACTGTGGCCCTGTCCTGTCCTTTGCTTAGCTCCCACTTCCTGGGCAAATTGATTCCTCCATGTCCTGGCTGCTTGCTGGCTGACCTGGACCCCAGAACTGCTGTGCGGCTGGGGATGTGTGCCAGGGCAGAGGAGACACAAAGCACCTGAATGTTGTTGAACTCATGATGGCCACAAACTGGGGTGGCACATTTTTGGATCCAGGGAGCCCCTGCCGTGGGGAAGGGGCTTATGCCTCGGTCCTCTGGAGATTCAGGGGGATCTGGGCTTGCTTACTCCTGTTTCAGGTTGGGGATAGTGGCATACCTACTTCCCTGGGTCTGGACCAGCATTCCCAGTGAAACAAGGAAAGGAAAAAGCAGGGATCTGAGGAAGGGCTGTGCTATTTCCCATGTCCTTTGCTGTATCTTTGACCATGGGAACGCTTCATTGCATCCTCTCCTGCCTCTGCTTTGGCCTCTCCAGTTCAAAAGTCTCTTCTATTAACTCCTCCTTTCCCTGGAGAAGTTTGTCCCAGAAAGCTATGGACCTTGTGAGTCTGCAGCAGTTTCCCTGGGGGTTGGTCCTGGGGTGAAAGCGCAAAGTTCAAGATGGGAACTGGTTTAAGACCCTGGTGAGAAAACATAGGGTGGTGTTGAGCAAAGCTGAGCCCCTAAACAAACTTCATATGGTTGGTATCTCAATCTGGCATTCAGCCCAGAGGAGACAGGCAGAGAGGCCCCTGTGCTGTGATCTTGCCTCCATGTGGCTTTGGTGGCCATCACATCTGGGTTCCTCTAGATGTTGAAGGCCTAGAGAAGGGAAGCAGTGCCCAAAGTCACCTCCTAGCCTGGAGGGCTGACCTCCTTGCCAGAGAAATCCTTCTCAATCAGCTTTCCATCTGCAGAGCCCTTGTTATCTCCCATGGTGCTGTTGTGACTGGCCACATCCTTCCCTCCCCACCACTCGGACCTGTCTGAGCTCCTGGCTGCCTTCCCACACATCTTTGTCCTCGTGGGGGTCCGGTCTGGGATGGAAATGGGGACAATTTCCTGCCTGTTCTGAAGTCTTTCTGGGGGCTGAACTTTGTCCGGCTTTCTCCCTGCTGGAGAGTCCCCCCTAAGCCTGTTGGGGCCAGGGCATAGTCCTACTTTCCCTGGTCTATAGGACTGGATACTGGCCTTCAGCCCAGTGTGTCTCCCCCTCACCCTATGTGACACACTTTCCCTTTCCTCTCAGGTCCCCTGTATCTGCCCTCTAGGAGATCCTCTGCTGCCCAACTATAGTTTCTGTTATCTCAGTTTCTTCCACTCAGTTTGGGATGACCCGAAACGACCCCAAGGAGCTGGGTGACCTGTTACCTGGGGTTGGGACAGAAGGATGAACACTGGGGAGGAGATGCCTGTGCTGCCATCTAGACCATCCTAGGAAGCATCTCTGCAGACCAAGAGGTCCAGCACAACCTCAGGGACAAGTGGGTGTGATGGAGCAGTGGCCCTGCACGGGGTCACACCAGCTGCTGTAGGGGTTTCCTGTAGCATTTCTGTCCCGTCACCACCTCTGACCCCTGGTGGGTTTGGCTTTCAAAATAGCTTCAGAGAAGCTTGTCCGGTGGCTGCAGTGGAGAATGGGAACAAGGCTTCCTCTGCTGTGTTTCAGAGCTGCTCACAGTCGCACTCCCCAGGCCAGCTGTGCCCACTGGGACACTTGGCAACCCCAGGGTGTCAGGGGCATCTGCCAGCTGGGGGGACTTGAAGGCTTTCCAAGGGCCCTGTTACACGAGAGAGTAAAAATCCATTGCCTGACGGCCCGGGATCAGGGGGTGATCAGGGCCATCGGAGCCTGTCAAGGGCTTTGCCCGCTAGTCCACCCTGCAGGCATGGCCGTCAAACCAGGAGCTCTTGTGCCGCTGTGCCAAGACCCGTCCTACAGCCACCCTCATCCAGGCAAGGTGGGGGAAGGCGGGGGGGGGGGGGGGGGGGGGGGGGGTGGGGGGAGGGGCGGCAAGGCCGGTTGTGGCAGCAAGGGCTCTCCTGTGCCAGCATGGGCACGTGGCTGCCTCAGACCCTTGTTACCAGGATTTGGCACTGCTGATCCCAGTCCTGTGACTCTCCTCCAGGGAGCAGACTGTCAGAGTGGGGTTTAAACCTGTGGGGAGCCCATTTGCACCTGGGGCAGCCAGGGACGGATTAGCCCGATCCACTCTGCTGGCCAGGAGCCTGTGGTCCTTGGGTGACCCTGCTCTCTGCACTGGGATGTGGGTGTAAAAGGGTGGTGTGTGGCACTGAGTGGTGGTGGCGAGGGGACAGATGGGCAGGGATGTCTTTCCACCCCAGGGTGAGAGAGGGTGCTGTAGGGTCAAGATATCGATGGAGCATCCTCTGTTAGCTCTGAGTCCTCAGGGGTTTCACTGCTTGTCCAGCGCTTCCTGGTCCCTCTTGTCCCCTTTCCCTGGCAGAGGTGACCTTGGGGAGCTGTGGTGGTAGAGGAACTCCACTGGCTCCTGTGGCCAAGGGCTTCCTGCGTGAGCAGGGAAGGCTGAGGGATGCTTAGCTCCCGAGCGTCCACTCAGGCTCTGGGGACAGGGCACTGACTGTGTCCTGGTTTCCACACAGCTGCTTGTGTGGGCCAGGAACAGGACAGGGTAAGGCAGCTGGAACCACCCAGACTGCAGCTCAAAACTTCACCAGATGGACAAGCACATATATACATGCCTGTGCACATGCATGCACACACACACCATTCCTTCTGGGCATCCTGACCTAGCTGGGTACCCATGCAGGCAGGTCAGAGCTTGCCACTGCATCGTCTCCTATCTGCATGCACATGCTTGTGTGCCCTCTCCTACATTTGCATGCATACCAGCTCTCACGGTCAGCTTTGCCTAAGCGCACACATGTGCACACATGTGTGAACACACATGCACCCCCAGCTGTGCAGTTTGTCCTCCTGGCTCTTGGGACTGCAGCAGCAGGATGGCAGAGGTTAGCTCCTGTATGTCCCATTGTGGTGGGCTCCAGCAGCCTCCTGCTTACTACTGCTCACCCCACACACACTTCTGCCCCACTCAGCTCTACAATGAGGAGATCCTGGACCTGTTTGACAGTGCCCGTGATGCCGACACACGCCACCGCAAATCCAACATCAAAATTCATGAGGATGCCAGCGGGAGTATCTACACCACGGGGGTCACATCACGCCTCATCAGCTCTCAGAACGAGGTGGGTGCAGGATGGGGCAGGGATGGAGAAGAGATGGTAGCTGGGTGCCCACCAGCCGGGGATGTGGTGTGTGGGGACAGCCAGGTGATGGGGGAATCTCACTCAGGATGGGAGAGAGCAGCCCTGGGGTGATGCAGGGAGAGGTCAGTATGCCTGCTGGGCTGTGGCAGGGTGCTGTCCTGACTCCCTGGAAGGGTGCTTCAAGGTTTTGTTCTTCCCCGCCCCATGTCATTGTAGCTGATCCAGTGCCTAAAACAGGGGGCTCTTTCCCGCACCACCGCCAGCACCCAGATGAACGTGCAGAGCTCCCGATCCCATGCCATCTTCACCATTCACCTGTGCCAGATGAGAGTGTGCACCCGCCCGGAGCTGGTGAGATGTGCTTCTGTCTCATGGCTGGGATCTTCCTGGATCTGATATCCAGGCAATGTGTATGCATCCCTTTGGAATGGGGAGAGGGTTTGAAGTCTTTCAAAGAGTTTTGTCTTTCTTTCCAGTCATAGCCAGTGTTAGTGTTTAATGGGAGCTGAGGTCTGCCCTGGAGCAGCCCCATCTGTGGCAGGGGTGGTCTGGCCCAAGGGGCAGCTCGGAGCAAGCTGCTGTTGGGATCCTTTCCCCCATCCTTGATGGGCTGGATGCGGAGAGTGAATGCTCAGGTTTTTGCTGACATCTGAGTGTGGCCAAGGGAGCTCCTGCCTGCTCTGAGTCTGTGGTGGTGACCCTCATCATGTGTGCCTGGCTGCAGGTGAACGGGGAGGTGACCAGCCTCCTGGATGGAGCCCAGCCCACCACCGAGTACGAGACCCTCACAGCCAAGTTTCACTTCGTAGACCTGGCTGGCTCAGAGAGGCTGAAGCGAACGGGTGCTACCGGCGAGAGAGCAAAGGAAGGCATCTCCATCAACTGTGGGCTGGTACAGTCCTGGGCACTGGTGTGCGAACGGAGGGGACAGGCAGGGCCTGCCTGAGGGAGCCTGCAACACCTCTGTGTCCTACTTGGAGCTGTTTGGGGCTGTTGGGGTTGCTTCTGTCTCTGCTGGGGTTT
The DNA here is from genome assembly GCF_963210335.1 of Falco punctatus. Taxonomy (NCBI): domain Eukaryota; kingdom Metazoa; phylum Chordata; class Aves; order Falconiformes; family Falconidae; genus Falco; species Falco punctatus. The sequence continues at coordinate 991,965 of NC_137597.1, forward strand.
ATGCTACTTGGCCCTGTGGGCAGGAATATGCACAAACCAAAATGCCAGTGGTGAGGGCAGAGCTCTGCTGCTGAGGGCAGGACTGTGGGGAGGGGTACAGCTGGGCACAAGTGTGCAAGTCCCCAAAAGGTCGAGGTCTTCTAACTTGAACTTAAACAAAACTCCAGGGCTTGATGCTGCTCCTTAGTGCATGTGGGAGAGAGACACAGCCCAGGGAGGGGGGGAGGGGGGGTGAATGCTGAGAGTGGCAAAGGAAGCCCCATGCCGCCACCTCTTGCACTCCAAACCTGTGCCGCAGCGCGTGCCCCACACCTCATGTGCTCGCTACGTGACAACCATATTCTCAGCAGGCGCTGAATTGGGGGCGGGGGGGGGCTTTCCTTTGTGTTGATAGCTGGCCTTGGGGAACGTCATTAGTGCCCTTGGAGACCAGAGCAAGAAAGTTATGCACGTGCCCTACCGTGACTCCAAGCTCACACGCCTGCTGCAGGATTCCCTTGGGGGCAACAGGTAAGGGTGTCGCAGGCCAAGGCTGAGCCCTGGGAGCGGTCTGCAGGGGCTGTCCCCCAGCAAGTAGGGCCAAGGGTCTGTGGAGCCATGTAGGAGCTATTTCAGGACTCGGATGCTTCGTGGGTTGCCAGGTGGGGAGGGGGATGCCTCCTGGCAGGCAGTGCATGACTTTGCAAATGTAAAGACCTTGGCTCCTCATGAGTCCCAGGCACAATTAGCCAGCTTTGGCAGAGTTAGCTGGTGCAAAACACTCCAGAGCCCTTGCAGATCTTGGACTTGGCAGGTGGTGTTGCCCAGCATGGGATTGATTGCATTCCCTGCCTGCTTTGAGGGTACTTCTCCAAAGAGCCTGCTCTTCCTCAGCAATCCTGATACGTTTGGGCTGGCTGGTGGAGGTTGCTCGGTGCTGTGTGATGTTGCTCATGGGGTCTTACCAATGTTCTGGCTCTGGGAGGGACTGAACCCAGTTTATACCTTGGTTATAAAATATAGAAGGGCCTAGGATGGGTGTCTGGGGACAGTAGCTAGTGCTGGGTCCCAGGTCTCCAGATGTTGGGTTGGCACAGGGTCAAAGAAACTGTCCTTTATCTCTGACCTTCCCCTCCCCAAGCGAAACCATCATGATTGCCTGCGTGAGCCCATCTGACCGGGACTTCATGGAAACCCTGAACACACTCAAGTATGCCAACCGGGCTCGCAACATCAAGAACAAAGTGGTGGTGAACCAGGACAAGACAAGTCAGCAGATCAGTGCCTTGCGGGCCGAGATCGCCCGCCTGCAGATGGAACTGATGGAGTACAAGGCGGTGAGTGGTCAAGCAAACCTGCAGAGAGGTAGGATGGCGGCAGGAGCAGAAAGCCGTGTTTGAACTGAGGTGGTTTTAGCAGGAAAGACCCTCCTGCCTATCATGCTGTGCCCCTATTGATAGGAGTAATTGCTAGGAGAGGTCAGGAGGCTTAAGAGACGGGCTCAGCTCCTGCCCTGCCACAGGCAGGACCTCGGGTGAGTCTCTTGGGGATGCTAAGGCAGGGAGAAGCCTTGAAGCATCTCTCACCATCTGCCTGTTTAGCTCAGGCCTTCCTGGTCCTTAGATTTGTCTCTGCCCCTACTATAGTGGCTGGGGCTGCCCTCAGGAATGCAATGGTGGACCCCCATGTCCCAGCTTGCCCAGGACTCCCCTCCTGTCCCCACAGGGCAAGCGGGTCATCCAGGAGGATGGCTCAGAGGGCTACAGTGACCTTTTCCGTGAGAATGCCATGCTGCAGAAGGAGAACAGCACCCTGCGCATGCGAGTGAAGGCCATGCAGGAGGCCATCGATGCTATCAATAGCAGGGTCACCCACCTTATGAGCCAGGAGGCCAATCTGATGCTGGCCAAGGCAGGTGAGGCTGGGATAGTGTGTGGCATGGTGGGTCAGCCCAGCCAGGGTAGCTGGGATGGGTGTTGAGGTACAGCCCATGTCTTGCCTTGATTCACCTGTGCCTGTGCTCCAGGTGACGGTAATGAAGCCATTGGTACCCTCATCCAGAACTATATCCGGGAGATTGAAGAGCTGAGGTGAGCTGGGCATGGGGTCTGGTGGGTCACCTGGGTTCCCAGGCCAGCAGGTGCTGTGGTGGGATCTGAGCCCAGGTGTGGCTCACAGCTGTGTGCCTCCAGCATCACTGGGGTGAGTGGCAAGCCCTGATGGAGTAGCCGCTGACTACACTGCTGCTGCACTGGGGTAGTAGGAGTCTCAGCCTTGGTGCTGGGCAGTACTTGGACTATTGTCATCCTTCATGTGGCCACTGGTGGAGGGGAAGATCCTGGCAGGAGTGCCTGGTGTCTCCCAGGGACTGCTGGCCCCACAAAGTGTGGTCTGTCCCAGTCTGTTGTGCGATCCTGGGATCCTGTCTTGCAGAATCCTGGCTTTCTAACCCAACGTGAATGGGAATGGCTTTGTGGTGACTGTCTCTGGCTCACACCAGACAATATCCCCTCCTTCGGGGACAGTGGGATGTCCCCTCTTTGACCGCATCCTCTCTCCACTCCCTAGGACAAAGCTCCTGGAGAGTGAGTCCATGAATGAGTCTCTGCGTCGCAGCCTCTCGCGTGTCTCTGCCCGGCCCCCATACTCCATGGGCTCATCCCCAGCATCTGGCTTGGCTGGCCTGTGCAGCCCCACTGCTCCGGTGGAGACAGAGGCCTCTGATGTCCTCCAGCGGGCCAAGCAGGACCTGGAGCGCCTGAAAAAGAAAGAGAGAAGGCAACAGAGGAAAAGGTGAAGGCAGCTGCTGTGCAATGTTGGGAAGGGGGAGGCTTGTGTGTCAGTCCCTGTCTGTCCTTGTGGGGTCAGCTATTCTGCTTCCCCCATCCGTGCTAAAACCGGAGCACCGAGAGAGAGCCCAGACACCTGGGTTCCTCTCCCAGCACTGCCTTGTCCTTGGTCTCCTTTTCACCCACCATACGAACTTGGAGGCTGTTTTCCTCAAAGGGTCCAAAAGTAGGAGGTGAGGGGGGCCCCAGCAGGACCTGTCCCCAGGCTCCCCCACACTGGGACTCACCAGCACCCCTCTGCTCTCCCCCAGCCCGGAGAAGGAAGCATTTAAGAAGCGTCAGAAACTGCAGCAGGACAACGGGGAGGAGACGGATGAGAATGAGGTGGAAGAGGTGAGCAGGCTTCATCCTCATACTGGGGAGGCGGGGGAGGGTTGGGTGTGGAGCACTGTCATCACCCCATGTGAGAAAGAGCCCAAGCCCAGCCTGGCCCTGCAAGCAGGCTGGAGGGGTCGTGGAGCCAAGAAGTCCAAGCTGGAGTAGGGAGAAGCTGGGTGCTCCCCAGTGTACGCTGGGAGTCCAGAAATGGTGCTGCAGCCACTGTGCATCTATTGTGGGGGCTGCAGCCCGTTGCTGTAGGGTGAGCTCAGGTTTGGAGGAGTGAAGAAGAGCTGCAGAAAGGCCATGCTGCAAGCTGAGGTTAGGCACTTATCTCTTAGGAGGAGGAGGAACAGGACGAGAGTGGCTGTGAGGAAGAAGATGGACATGAGGATGAAGATGAGGACTCGGGCAGTGAAGAGAGCCTGGTGGACTCAGATTCGGATGCAGAGGAGAAGGGTAAAGCGCAGAGCCACACGTGCAGCCCAGGGTATGGGGGTGCATTTGCTGGTGTCTCTGGGCACTGAGCTCTGGTTCTGGGAAGGGTGCGTCCGCTGGGACACCCTGGCCACATCTCCTCTGGGGAGGGCTTGGAAAAGCACCAGGGTTGCTGCGGGGAGTCTCCAATGCTCTTTGGGGTGCTGTTCCTCCCCAGCAACGTGGGTTCCCATTGGCTCCCTCTGCCCACGATTTGTGTTGTGGGGCTGTGGGAGCAATGCTCCTGCATCCCTCCCCAGCCTGACTGTCCCCTACTGGCCTCCAGCCGTGAATTTTCAGGCCGACCTGGCAGATCTGACTTGTGAGATAGAGATCAAGCAGAAGCTGATTGATGAGCTGGAGAACAGCCAGCGACGCCTGCAGACCCTCAAGCACCAGTATGAGGAGAAGCTGATCCTGCTGCAGAACAAGATTCGGGACACACAGCTGGAGCGGGACCGTGTGCTGCAGAACCTCAGTGAGAATCACCTTCCCTGTGGGATCTTACCCCTGCAGCATCAGGCCCCAGTCCCCAGACCTGCCCAGCTGACTCGGAGCCAAAGCATCTACCTTCTGCATGTAACGCTGGCTCTGGTTGAGTTTTGCCATCCCCCTGCCTCTGTGTGAGCTTCTGGGACCCCCAGGACCCTGCTTGTCTTGCCATAGAAGTGGGACTAGTCAGCTGAATTGCTCCCAGTCCTGCTGTGCTGGAGAGGTGGCTGGAAAGAATGACAAAAGAAGGCAAAGCTTTTTCCAGCCTTGAACGCAACTTTATGTGGTGTGGGAACACTTGGGGAAGCTGAGGTGCTGAGGGGCACATGAAGACCCCAAAGACCTAGCAGTGTAGCTGATCCCTGCACAGCAGGGCAGGATCACCCATGCACATGGCTGTAGGTCTAGATCTGCAGCTTCTTAGCCCAGCGACTGCTGTAACCCACTGTCTCCACCCTGCACTGAGCCCTAACCCATCTCTTCAGTGGATGCCTCCAGACAGGGACCCAGGCTGTGATAGGGCCAGAGCAGAGGGCTGAGCGTGGGGCCTGGTGGGATGGGGAGGGAGCAATGCCCAGTGCCTCCAGGCAAGGTGTGTAGGTACCAGAGGAGCCCAGGGAAGGGGGGGTGGGCAGCGGGCATGACCATCACAAGGCGCCTCCTTGCTCTCCCAGGCACCATGGAGTGTTACACGGAGGAGAAAGCCAACAAGATCAAAGCAGACTATGAGAAGCGGCTGAAGGAGATGAACCGGGACCTGCAGAAGCTCCAAGCAGCCCAAAAGGAGCATGCTCGCCTGCTCAAGAATCAGTCCCGCTATGAGCGGGAGCTGAGGAAGCTGCAGGCAGAGGTGGCCGAGATGAAGAAGGCAAAGGTACCTGGACATGCCAAGGCAGGGAGGGCATCCCCTGGTCAAGTCTGGCTCCCTGCTCAAAGTGATGTTTTCCACTGCCGGTGGCAAGTGCAGGGCATCTGTCTGGTGGGTGGTGCCCTGGGACAGTTGGGTGTCTGCACTGACACACGGTACCTTCCCTTTCCAGGTTGCACTGATGAAGCAGATGCGGGAGGAGCAGCAGCGGAGGCGGCTGGCAGAGACGAAGAGGAATCGGGAGATAGCGCAGCTCAAGAAGGAGCAGCGCCGGCAGGAGGTGGGAGGCCAGCGCACCCACGTGCTGCTGGGCATCCCTGTGGGGGGGGGAACTGGGCTGGAAGTTTGTCCTGCTTTGGCACTCTGGGGTGCCCATAAATATCAGTTGGTGAAACTCAGAGCCCTGCTGCACCTGTGGCCTTGCCAGGGGCTGTGCAACCCCAGCAGACCACACCCGGCTGAATCGCTCCGAGAGGTTTCCCATAGCTCCCAGTGTGGTTGTGGGGGATGCTGTGAGCTCCCCACCATGCTTGGGGGGCAATGTGCCGTCAGGGCCAGCCTCGAGGCTGGAAATCTGCTCGCTATTAAAATCAAGAGTGAGACTGTTCATGCCAAAGTTTGGCGGTGGGAGCCCTGGGACTGTGGCCATCAGTGGGCTGTCTGGGCAGGACCCCAGGGGTCTCTCTCTCTCGTGCAGTTTCAGATCCGGGCTCTGGAGTCTCAGAAGCGGCAGCAGGAAATAGTGCTGCGGAGGAAAACCCAGGAGGTGAGGTGGGGCGGGGGGGGGGGGGGGGGGGGGGGGGGGGCGCGTTGCCTCCACATAGCCCCCATGGGGGTCCTGGCCCCAGTGCTTTGCTCAGACCCTGTCCTCCAGACAGTACCAGCTCTGGGAGCAAGTTTTCCAAAACTGTGAGGATTTTTATGGCTCGGTAACCAAGTGGGCGACAGTTGCAGGCAGCAGAGGAATTACCCATCTCCTGGGGCAGTTGAGCCTGGCAGCAGGTGGTGGGCTATGAGGGAGAAGGGGGAAACCCATGAGGCACAAATGGACCTGGGGCTTGAGGTCTCCAGAGCTTGGTCCCATTCTGGACTTGGAGGTGACAGCAACAGGTTTGGGCCGGGGATGCCTGTCTGACACCCTCTTCTTCACCTCTCCTTTACCCCTCCTCTGGGCAGGTCTCAGCGCTTCGCCGTCTTGCCAAGCCCATGTCAGACCGGGTCGCAGGCAGGACAAGCCAGAAGCCAGCCATGCTGGACTCGGGTGCGGAGGTCTCGGCCAGCACCACCTCCTCTGAGCCAGAGTCTGGCGCGCGCTCAGTCTCCAGCATCGTGCGCCAGTGGAACAGGAAAATCAACAACTTCTTGGGAGACCCCTCGTCCTCCATGAATGGGGCTCGGCCTGCCAGGTCAGAGCAGGGGCTGTGTGGACGGGTGATGAGTCATCCCAGGACTTACACGTCTGCCTTCTGGCTGGTGGCGGAGGTGGAGGCCAGCTTCTTATTGTGCACTTGACCCACATTAAACCACTGACCTGGTGACGAGCTGATAGGCTGTGCTAGCAGTGTGTGACTGACTGTCACGTGGGCTTGAGCCCAGTGCTGGCCTTCCGCAGGTGTTAAAGGCCGCAGCACAAACACTGCTGGATGCATCTGTTGTCCCTCTCTTTGCTAAGGGGTGATGGAGAAGTTGGGCAATCAAGAAACAACGCAGATGCCTCCTCCACTCCTGGCCAGCCAGAGCCCAGGCATCCTTTTGGGACAAACACAGTCTGCCAGGCGTGGTCCAGCTAGTTGCCCATGTTCCTCTTTTCCCCTCTGGCTGTAGGAAGAAGTTCCCCAAGAAGGGGACAAGCCAGACCTTCAGCAAAGCTGCCCGCCTCAAGTGGCAATCACTGGAACGGCGCATCTTCGACATTGTCATGCAGAGGATGACCATCGTCAACCTGGAGGCTGACATGGAGCGTCTCATCAAGGTGACCACAGCATTGGGGACAGAGAGGGTTGGGTGATGTGTGTGGGGTGGAGGGACAGGGAGTGCCAATCCCCATACCTTCTCCCCCAGAAACGCGAAGAGCTGGCGCTGCTGCAGGAAGCATTGCTGGGCAAGAGGGCAAAACTGCAGGCAGAGAGCCCCAAGGAGCAGAAGGGGCTGCAGGAGCTGAACGAGGAGATCGAGGTGCTGGGGGCTAACATTGACTACATCAACGACAGCATTTCCGACTGCCAGGCCACCATCATGCAGATCGAGGAGACCAAGGTGGGCAGCTGGACTGGGCCCAGCTGGCAGGGAGAGAGAAGAAGAATCCCTGGGAGGTGAGGGTGTCCTTGGGCACAGCCAGGCTGGGCATCCCAGAGTCCTCCTCTGAGTCATGTCACATGCTTGGTGGGGCTGCACCCACACAATCACTTCTCATTAGGTGGTTAATTGTGGAGGAGAGTGCTGTCAGGTCCTTGCACGTCCATGGACAGGCTGCCAGTGTCCTATGCCTCACTGCCCTGGGATTATAGGGAAGCTGCAGCCCCTGTCCTGCCCATGGGGTTGGTCGTCACTTGTCCCCGTGGGAGCTTCATGTGCTGGAAGTGCCCTGGGGAGCACTGGCTTTTTTTACAGCAGAAACCCTGTAGGTTTTATGTCTGGTTTCGATACTGGGCATGCTGCAGAGGTGCTGTGCAGCTCCTGGCTCCCCTTTAGTGCCTGCAGCCTGGGCTGGAGGCTGTAAGCTGTCCCTGGCTTGTCCCCAGCTGTCACTTAGATTGGCAGGGAACGAAGGGCTGTTGTTAATTCACACTAGCCTTTGGGTTGGTGACCTGATCTGCTGTGGATTCGGGTGAGGCTGGTGTCTGCAGATTAGTGTCTAATTAAGTGCTAGCACCGGGATTTCTGTAACCGTACAGAAGCCCTTCAGGCTGTGCTGGCCATCTCTGTGGCTGGACCTGCCCAGCAGCCGCTTGGGCAGACTGAAGAGAGCAAGCATTGGGTGCTGGTAGGGCAATGGAGGTGCTGTGCTGACCACCAAGGCTGTTCTGCCCATCCCATGCCCAGCGGCACGGCTCCACCACTGTATCCAACACCCATCCCTCCATATTTCAGGAGGAGCTGGACTCCACGGACACCTCGGTAGTAATCAGCTCTTGCTCCCTGGCCGAAGCCCGGCTCCTGTTGGACAACTTCCTGAAGGCCTCCATCGACAAGGTGCGGGGCCAAGCTGGGACCTAGACGCATGACAGGATTTCTTGCGGCTGGGGAGGGGAGCAGCGTGCCAGGGTGGGGACCTGGTGGTGGGGATCTGAGGCCCCCGCCTGAGGCCCGGCATGGCTGCCCTTCCCCAGGGGCTGCAGGTGGCACAGAAGGAGGCCCAGATCCGCCTGCTGGAGGGGCGCCTGCGGCAGACAGACATGACGGGCTCCTCGCAGAACCATGCCATCCTGGATGCCCTGCGCGAGAAGGCTGAGTCGCACCCTGAGCTGCAGGCCCTGATCCACAATGTCCAGCAAGGTGGGACCCGGGGCAGGCACGTCCTTGGGCCAGGCATGCTGCCTGTGGGGTGAGGTGTCCACCCCTGCCAGCCCCCCAAGAAGCACCTGGAGGTGCCATGTCTGGGACCAGCATGCCCAGGGCTGTGCCGGGGGTGATGCTGGGTGCTCCAGCAGGGATGAAGACCAGGTCCTCTGCCACAACTGCCTGGGCTGCCCCCTCCACTGCGCGGTTCTGATGGGCATGATGGGGTCCCCTCTGCACTGCTGATGGGATGTCTCCCTCCTTCACAGAGAACGGCTACACTAGCACAGACGAGGAGGTCTCAGAGTTTAGCATGGCTTCAGACGGGAGGTGAGCACCCAGCCCGACCCTGCCTGAGCTGGTGGTGGCTGGGGAGGCCAGGGGTGTGGGGCAGAATGTTTGGTGCCACCCATGGGACCTTGCAGGTAGACGTGGATGAACAAAGCCCCACCTCAGCCCTGTGGTACCCAGTCGTTTGGGAGGGAAGCAAAGATGCTTAGACATCAGCAGGGAGTGAAGACTAGGTCATCCCTTGGGGAAAGGGTGCTGGGAAGCAAGGGGTGACCCAAGGAGTCTGGTGGGCCAGTGGCAACTGGCTCTCTGAAAGGAGTTTGGGACTGAAGATCCATCTTTGCTCTCTTCTTCTTGCAGCCTCTCCCAGTCTTTCACTATGAAGGGCTCAGCAAGCCAGGATGACTTCAAATTCAAGGTTAGTTGGCTTTTCTGTGTCGCCCTGTCACAGGGAATGGGAGGAGGGATGGGGGGGCGTGTTGTTCAGTGATGCTTCAAGCCTCTGCTTCTGTAGTCTTGACCCTTGGAGTGCCAGGCTTGGCGCAAGGCAGTGTGGCTGGTCTGTGGGTGGGGAGAACCAAGGCAGTGTGCCTTGCTCTAGGCAAGGGGGGACCAAGACCTCCTGGTGCTGTGATCCTCTGAAGCACCAAGAACTTGGGAAACACCCATCACATTAGACAATACCGTCCAGATGGTCCCTGTGCAGTGCTGCATCCACTGTGGGCAAAGGTGGAGGAAAGCATCTGTTGCTTGCACAGGCTGTCACATTTGCTTAGAGTGTGGAGAGCCAGCACTGTAGTGGGCATCGAGCACAACATGGGGAGATGTCAGCCTCCTGTGGCCAGAGAGCATGAGTTCTTCCACCCACCAGCTCTCTGCTCCCGCTGTCCCCCTGGTGCTGCCTGTGCCTAAGCCCTCTGCCTTGCTCTAGGGAGAGCCCAAGCTCTCAGGGCAAATGAAGGCAGTGTCAGCTGAGTGTCTAGGACCCACGCTGGATGTCTCCACCAAGAACATCACCAAGTCCTTGGCATCCCTCATGGAGATCAAAGAAGATGGGATCAGCTTCTCCACCCGAGACCCCTATTACAAGGAGAAAGTGTCACGTACGATCAGCCTGCCCACACGAGGAAGCACCTTGTGAGCACGGGGTGATGGGTCTCTGGGCATTGGGAGGCTCATGGAAGCATGGGCCAGCAGGTGGGAAGCTGTGCCCTGGCTGTGGAGTTGCAGAGTGGTGAGGGTGACCCCAGTCCTGCCAGGCGTGTCTGCAGCAAGCAGCGGTGGATTTCTCCAGTGGGACTTGGAGACGTGTCTAGGAATGTTGGTATTCTCTACAGACAGAGAAAAGGGTATTCCAGGAGGAGGGAAAGAAGGGGGTGTGTGCAAGGGTCCCTGACTCACTGCTCTTGGGTTATCAGCCTTCTTGAAGGCTTCTTGGGTTGCCAAAAGCTTCCACACTCATGGGATGACTTGAGGCATTCTCTGATCTTGTGATTATGACTCCAGGGCAGCCCAACTTCTCTGCTTGCTCAGCTGGGGAAGGGCATGGGTGTTCAGCATGGAGGGATCCCAGCAGAGGGAGCAGACACCCACTGTGCCCTGTTTCACTTGCTTTAGTCCCAGGCAATCCCGTGGCTCAGACACTTCTCCTCTGACAAGGAGGAAATCCTATGACCGTGGGCAACCTGCCAGGTAAGCGTGGGAGCTGGAGAAGTGGTGACATGGGCAGGGAGAGGCTGGGTGGCCCAGACGGGTGGGGAGAGATGCTGGCTGGACCAGCTCTTGCTGGGCCCTGATGTGCCAGACAGCTGCCAAGGTGAGCAGTTCCCAAGTCACGTGTCCCTCTAATCCTTCCTGGCTCAGGCCTCCAGATGTTGGCTTCACCCCTCCCTCATCCCCACCCACCCGTCCACGCAACGATCGCAATGTCTTCTCTCGTCTCACCAGCAACCAGAGCCAGGGGTCTGCCTTGGATAAGTAAGTCCTGGTGGGTCGGGAGTGTCTGAGTGAGGGGGACCCACACCCATAACAGCAAATGGCACGTACCAGGTCCCGTGGTGGGGTGTAGGAACCCGGGTTGGCTCCCGCCAGCATGCTGCTACCATTTTGACTCCCTGCTCCTCTCCGTGAGGGAGCAGATGCTGTGCAGGGGCCATGCTGGACCCTTGCCCTGTTCTGCCTGTTGTGTGTGTGCCCTCTGAGCTGGCCACTCACAGGAGCTCGCAGTCCTGGCCTCTGGCTAAGCCCTGCTTGGAGACAGGGCAGTGCCAGACTTGGACCACTGGAAAAGGCTATGGAGCAGGATGGGGTGAGGTGGGCTGGGGGCTCACAGGAAGGTGACAGACAAACGCTGCTCCAGCCTCCCCCTGCAGCAGGATGGGTAGCTGTGCTCAACTCAGAGCATTGCTTAGCAGCGCTGATATTCCCTGATGGAGACCTGCTGTCTGATCCTTACATACCCTCCCGCTTCTTTGCTCTCTCCCCTGGTTTTCCACATGTTTCTCTTTCTCCCTCTCTCCCATCCTCCTTCTCTCTGTCCTACACTGGCTTGGATGCAATAACAGTCCTCCATCTCTGACGCCTTTGCTGCCTCTTCTAGTCTGAGTTTTCTCTCCCATAATCCTGCTAATTTTCTGCCCCTAGGTCTGATGACAGCGATTCCTCTGTCTCGGAGGTGCTGAGGTATAGACAACTTTCTATTTATTATCCCTTCCTTTTCTGCTCTTCTGTCTGTCTCACAAGTCTGCTCTCCCTTGTCCCTGCATGCTCCACCTGCACCTTGCTGCTCTTCCCCCCCTCCCAGCTTGTGTGTGCTGTCCCCTCTTGGCATGCCACCTCCAGTGTCTGATGCTGTCTCTTTGATTGTGAATTTGAGCTGTTCCTGCTCTGATTAGCCCTTGGAAATGTGGTTCTGGGCTCACCTATGGACACTGGCTTGTTTGGGGTGACAGCATGTTCTCCTCCATCTCTGATGGGTTCTTGTCAGCATGATACCACTGTGTCCTATCCTGTCCCAGCTCTCCAGCAGGACAGTGTGATGCTGGGGAAGGGGGCAGGCAACCCTGGGCACTCCCACTGTGTCCTTCTTGCAAGCATCTTCCAGGAAAATATCTCCAGGTGCTCCCTACACCTGGTTGTGCTTCCCCAGTGCTGGGTTGTGGGTAGGTAGATCTCTTTGCCAAAGAAACCAAGTCAGGTTGTGGTGCAGAGCTCAGCCTTGGGGTTAAGGTCCTCCTGGGCTTGTCCCGCTGCATCCTCCTGCCTACAGAGGTTTCCCAGCAGGAGGGCCACCTTTTCCCCATTCTTTAGGAACATCAGCCCTCCAGCACCCTCACATTGCCCATGCCCTGAGTTCCCACAGGCACCCAGTCACTGGGGAAGTGGCACCAGATGAGTATGTGCTGTGCAGTCAGGCAGCAATGCAAGGTCCATCAATAACTTCTCACCCTGGGGAGCCAGGATTTCCATTCGGATTCAGTATCAGCTGGAGGCTGGTAGAAACACTAGGGGTCAGGGGAGGGCTGTTCCTTTTCAGTTTGTACATGCAGCTGCTAACTGAGAAAGCCAGATCACATGCATGTGATTTCCAAACCCAAATTAATGAGCCTCATGACTAATGTAAACCTTATGTGGCCTCGGGGCTGCCCTTCTGCAGCCCTGTGCCTCGGTTTCTCTGCCTGTAAGAGGGGACTAGAGCAACGCAGGGCCCCACAGCCGCAGGGAGGCTGTGCTCTGGGATGCCAGCTGGGAAGGGCTGTTGGTGGCCATGCACACTAGGGTCCAGCAGCAGGTGCCCCTTGGAAGAGGGTTTGGCAGGGACAGGTCCTCCTGCCCAGAGCCAGCAGTGGGTGCAGGGCTTCCACAGCCACTGCAACAGGAATGCTGGGTGCAAATGCCAGTGCTGTCCTTTGTTGCTCTTGTGGTCTTGGGTAAAAGAGCAAGGCCCTGTCTCCAAATGTCACCAGCCACAGGCTGACAGCCTCCAGGGAACTGGGGTGCTGGATATTGGTACCCTGAAATATTTATCTCAGCAGAGCTTCAGGCTGGAGAAGGTGCAGTTTGTCCCAGACTGACCTGAGGAACTGATGAGCTGGGTATCCTGGCTCCATGGGTCTCTGCTGGCCAGGCATGAGAGGTTCAGCAGGAGACCAGCAGTCACTGGCCAGCCCCCCTTTCCCCATCTCTAGATTTGCTGGGACAGAGCTAGTCGGCAGGGGCTGCTCCTGGGGAGATTCCCGGGGTTTTCATTAAGACCTTGGCTCAGACATGCCGGGTTCAGATGGAGGGGCTCATTGTGCTGCCAGACTTGGGGTGAGACAGCTCTTGCTCTCCTGTGCTCCTGGGACTGTGTAGCGCGGTGCCTTTCCACACACACCCCACCATGCTTCTTCTTTCTTTCCCACCCAAGGGGCATCATTAACCCAGTGGGTGGCACCAAGAATGCCCGGACAGCCCCGCTACAGTGTGTCTCTGTGGCAGAAGGACACACCAAGCCTGTGCTCTGCCTGGATGCCACCGATGAGCTGCTTTTCACTGGGTCCAAAGGTGTGTAATGGACAGAGGATGGGGCAGTTGCTGGCCTGCAGATGCTATGGGAGCAGGTCAGCACAAGGGAGTGCATGAAGTGCCAGACACCATGGGGATGGTTCCTTCTGGGCCTCTTTCCTGTCCTTGGTGTTGAGCCTTGCCCTGCACTGCCCTGGTGCTGGGGCTGGCTGGCTCCTTTCCTCTGGTCCTGTGGGTAGGGGGAGGCAATGATCTGAAGGGATACTGCCCCCAAGCCCTTGCGGGGAGACACCCATCCCCCACGAAGTCTGACACTCCTGGGCATGTTCTTCCTCCCACAGACAGGAGCTGCAAAATGTGGAACCTGGTGACAGGCCAAGAAATTGCTTCCCTCAAGGGTCACCCAAACAACGTAGTTTCCATCAAGTACTGCAGCCACACAGGGCTGGTGTTCACTGTATCCACGTCGTACATCAAAGTGTGGGACATCCGGGACTCAGCCCGGTGCATCCGCACCCTCACGTACGTGACAGGCAGGAGCAGCTCTGGGGGACCCTGGGCATTCTGGGCACCTCTGGCTCTGCAGAAGCCAGTCCCAGGACCTCCTGGGGTTGAGGACAGGGCCAAATGCCAGCTGCTTTAGTGCCAGTTTGCAGTGCTGCATCCTTCGGGAACAGGGAGGCTGGGAGAGAGCTTGGGTTGAGGGGACCCGTGGGAACCTCCTGCAGCAAAGACTCAGGGTAAAGAGCTTTGAAGAAATTTGTGGCCACTTCTGGGGGTGGACAAGAGAGCCAGCAGCTCTGTAGAGGAGGCACAGGCCCTAACAGCATCATGGCAGAGTAAATCGCAGGCCCTCCAGTGGGAACTCGGGTCTTTATGAGGAGTTTGAGGACCAGAAAGGAGCATGGGACAGGCTGTAGCTGGGGTCTGCTGGTCTGGAGCAGGACTCGAATGTTAGGAGAGTATGGCAGGCCAGGGTTACCAGCTCGCTCCAGCATAGAGTTCCTTTCTCTATCCAGCCTCAGCTCATATATCTTGGCCTGAAGGTGCTTCTCCCTTGATGCAGAGGCCAAATACCTCTGCTTCCCTGTGCTGACTGCCAGCACTAGCCAGTTCTTCCTGCAGGAAGCAAAGAGGAATGGGAGGAGAGAAGAGCAGCTCTCAAATGAAAAGCAGGGCAGGATGCTCCATGTCTCACACCTGGCATCCGTGGCTCCCTCTGCAAGCAGGGCACTGGCCTCAGGGTCAGAGGTGTTTTTGATCCCATTGTGGCCAGAGAGATGGTGATAACTTCAGGGCTTTTCTGGGACCCACCTGGAGCCAACAGTCCCATGCAGTTCCTCGGTGGGGGCTTGGTGGCTCTGATCTCTGCTCATCTTCCACCCCGACCTCTCCCTCCCTTAGATCTTCTGGACAGGTGATCTCTGGGGATGCATGTGCTGGGACCACCACCCGCACTGTCACCAGTGTGCAGGGGGAGCACCAGATCAACCAGATTGCTCTCAACCCCACTGGCACCATGCTCTATGCTGCTACCGGTAACTCCGTCCGCATCTGGGAGCTAAGCAGGTGAGGGGGTAGCACTAGGGTGAGCAGGACAGCTGACAGATGCCAAGTGGACACTGGCTGCTCAGAGGGGCCTGAAATTACTTCCTCCCCCTACCCCTGGGAAAGTGAAAGCCTTTTTAGCGGTGGAAGTTGCCTGGAATAAGGACTTTCAGGACCCATTCCTAAAGGATCCAAGGGGGTGATGAGCAGCAATGGAGCTACTTGGGGTGGGAGATTTGTCTGTGAGCTGGGCAGAGCTTAGGAGAAGGAGAAAGACTGTGGGATGAGGAGCAGTACCCCCCTGGTTTTGCCCTTGCCCCCCTCCCTGCCGGATGGGCGCTGGGCTTCTGACCTGTTGCTGCAGCCTGAGCTCAGTAGGCAGAGGCTTCGAGACTGCCTTCCTCCCCGGCATCACCAGGAAGAGGGCCGTTCCCAAAAGGGAACAACCCCTAATGTAGGGCTCCAGGGCTGTGGGTGTGCCTGCCTGGGAGAGCCCCTTGGAGGAACTTCAGCACCCAGGAAGGGGCTGGCTGATCCATGTTGTTGAACTCAGGTTGCAGCCCATCGGGAAGCTGAGTGGCCACATCGGGCCTGTGATGTGTCTCACGGTAAACCAGACGGCAAGCAACCATGACCTGGTGGTGACAGGCTCCAAAGATCACTATGTCAAGGTATTCTCCTTAGAGAGCAGAGCTCTGTGTCCCATAGGGAAGCCCAGATGTTGGCAGCCCCTAAGGTCTCTCCTCTGCTCCTGAGACCTGAGCCCAGATTCTGTTTTCACCTCTGCATTAGAGGTTTTTGCATTATATCCTCACCCCAAATCTTGCCTTTTGCTTGGCCCACAGTACAAATGCACTTTTGGAGTAGATTTGCATTTCTGTCATCCCCTGGGCTCTGTTGCTGGTACTCGCATGTGACTGACCCAGATCAGCAGCTTGCACTGTTCTGCTCAGTTGTCCTCCCCAATACAGATGCTTGTTCACAGCTTCAGCAGAGCAGGAGCTTGCCTCTTCCTTTTAGGTTTTTGCTGGGTTTCAGCAGGTTGAATTGGAACGGGCACCAGGGGAGCTGAAGAGGGATGGTGAGATGATGCAGGAGGTGGGATCCCACTCTTCTGACAGGTGCAAGCTGTTAGCTTGGCTCATGGAGGTGTGTGAAGGCTCACCATGAGTAAAATACAGCAGAATGGGGTCTTTCTCTGGTGGCAGACCCCCCCTGATGGTGGCAGGATGCCTGGAGAGACCTCGGCCCCAAAAAAGCCTCCACTGGCCAATGCCCACTCCCCTTTCTGGTATCACTCCGGGTGTGCTGAGCCTAGAGGGTGATGGCCAAGTTTCCAAATGAGGATCAGCGCTGTTTCCAGTGCCATCTGGGGTCTTTCACCACTGTTTTTCTCTCAGGTGTTTGAGATCACTGAGGGCATGGTGGGCAATATTGGCCCCACTCACAACTTTGAGCCCCCTCACTACGATGGCATCGAGTGCCTGGCCATCCAGGGAGACATCCTCTTCAGCGGCTCCAGGGACAACGGCATAAAGAAGTGGGATCTGGAGCAGCAGGAGCTTACCCAGGTCTGGAGGAGAGCATAAAGCACAGGTCCTCGGGGTGACATGGGGCACAGGAGTACTGCTGCTGGAGAACTGGGGGGAACCTTTGTTTAGGGAACTGGTGCCAATGTCCAGCACTGAGCTAACCAGGGAGGGCACTCCCATTCCTGGGAATGTGGCAGTGCACGTGTGAGGTGGCTTTGTGCCCCCATAAGTCTGTGCTGTAGGGCCCAGCTCCCCCTGACCACACACAGCAGTTGCAGGGCTGTGTGTTTTGTTCACCTCTCAAGACAGGATTGTTGTCTCCTGCCTGGGGGAGAAATCAAGCCACGACTTTTTGGATCCATCCCCTTGACCTCCTAACTTTGAACCACTAGCCCCACAGTCCAGATGAGCCCTGGGGTGGCAGTAAGGGTCTGAGCCTGCCAGGGTGGGTGCATAAGGCTGCTGATGGTGCTGCAGATGACGAGGTTGGTCACGATCTCTGCTCTGTGCCTGAACCTACAGCAAATCCCCAATGCCCACAAAGACTGGGTCTGTGCCCTGGCCTTCATCCCTGGCCGTCCCATGGTGCTGAGTGCTTGCCGAGGAGGCATGATCAAAGTTTGGAACGTGGACACCTTCACCCCAGTGGGGGAGATCAAAGGGCACGACAGCCCCATCAATGCTATCTGCACCAACTCAAAGCACATCTTCACCGCCTCCAGGTGAGCCCCAGGCTTTCTGCTCCCCAGAGCCCCTGGGAGGTGGGAGACCCCTGGGTTGAACTGTCACCCCAGGCCTGGGTGGGTTTGTGCTGAGTGGACAGGGAGCAGGGAGGGAGGGAAGGGGGGAGTCTCACAGCTTTCTAGTCCCTCCACTCCTTCATCTCATCTTGCCCACCTCAGCCTGCCCCATGACACGGCCTGCCCACTGCAGTGCCAAGAGCCATCCCCTCAGCCATCCCCTGCCCGTGCTCCAGTGACACCCTGGGTTATCGCCCACGCAGAGACCCCTCTCCCCCGGGGCTGGGCACCCTCTGCTGCTCTTGGGGAGCGCTTTGGCAGCAAGACTCTGATATCCTCTTTTCGACCATGTCCCTTTTCTCCCTTCCTTTTTCTCTGTCTCTCTCTGTCTCTCCACCTCCCCACCTCGCATCTGTGCCACAGTGACTGCCGGGTAAAGTTATGGAATTACGTGCCTGGGCTCACCCCTTGCCTTCCACGACGCGTCCTTGCCATAAAGGGCCGTGCTACTAGTCTGCCTTGACCCTCCTGCTCTTTCTGACTCTTGCTCATGCACTCTTCTTCTGTCTTTTCTTTCCTCTTCTTTTTCTCTTCTTCCATCTTTTCTTTCCTCTTCTCTTTTTCTCCATCTCTTTCTCCCTCTGTCTTTCTCTCTGTTGCTTGCTTCTGCTCCTCTTTCTTTCTCTCTGGTCTGAGCTGCTTCTTCACGGTATGAAACTATTTTGCGTTTTTTCCCCACTTGATAAATCTTTGCTAGAAGTGACTTTCCCCTTTGTCTCAGCCATGTGCTCCTGCGTTGATTTGGTTTGCCCTTTTTTTTTTTCCCATCCCCCTCACCCCTTGCCAAGCATCCACATCTACTGTGGCAACTCCGTGGAAGCCACAGCCTGCCTGCACCCTTGCATGGATGGTGGGGCGGGAGTCAGCAGCCATCCCCGAAGCAGCCTACGCCCTGGGGAGTCCAAGCACAGCAGGTCCCTGTGGTATCACTGCTTTGACCCAGTTAGAGCTCACTGAAGGGGTGCAGGAGTCCTGTTGTCAGGGTCAGCCCTGGAGGTCACCATTTCCCTTTGTCCCCATCTGCTGCCTGTGGGATGAGCTGGAGGCTGAGCCCCATTGGGCCCGTCTGCTCCCCAGAATGGATTGGGCAACCTCCTGCCAAGAGAAAAGGGCCTGGAAGTGTTGTGGGCTGCATGCTGCCATGGGCTGCGGGTGGGAGCGTTTCTCCTTGCAGTGCCTCTCTGCAGCTCTGCAGGGCTCCTCCGGAGCCCCTGGGTCACACTGTCCCTCTCACCTTTGTTTCTCAGCGACTTCACAGTGAAGCTCTGGAGTGGAAGGCGGTTACCCGTGGGGTCAAACTAGGAACTGCAGAAGACTGGAAGACATGACAGGTCAGGGTACCTCTCCCTTGCTGTCGAGACCTGGTCATCTACAGGAGCTCAGCCGGGGATAGGGATTTCTTTGTGCCTGACCCAACGGGGTGGACCATGTCCCATCTGGTACTGTAAGCACTGTCAGCTCCTGTGAGGAGGCAGCTCTGTGGGACACTGTCAGCTCCACCTTCCCACCTGCTGAGGTTTCTTGATGGTTTTCCAGTGACCAGGCAATCTTTCATCTGTCTTCTTACCTACCCTGCTGTAATGCCTGCTGGGACTTGTGGGGCTCAGAGCTCCCTTGGCTCCTTCTCAGAGACATCCAGTTCCCTCCTGCCACCATGCACTCATGTGGCCTTCGCCATGATGTGCTGCTCCTGTCCCTGCTGGCTCCCGGGCTGATTCCTGCAGTCTTTCTCCACAGCCACGAGGACATTTGGTGTCTGCTGGCCAGGACCACAGCACAGAGAGGCTGCTTCTTGGGAGATGTTACTTGTGGGACAGCCTCTCTGCTGTGGGGGGTCTGCAGAAGGATTTCCAGGTAGTCCCATCATTGCCCATCCTCTGTCTACCTGTCCCCAGCAGCTGGAGGTGTGCACCTCTGAGCTCCTTTGCCATGTCCCAGCTCCGCAGGCATGGCCAGCCTGGGAGGATCTCCATCAGGCAACATCCAGACAAACCTACTGCAATTCCCTTCGACATTCTTCAAACTCCAGTCATAAAGTCAGCTGACCCATGGCTCTTGAGCTCTTTCCCGTGTGCCCACCCTGCTTTGCAGTGGGGAAGGGATGCTTAGTCCTGCTCGTGACACCTTGTCCCTCAGCAGGGGTTTTGTGGTGGATTCCTGCAGCATGTTAACCCCTTGAGATGGAGAAATGCAAGCAAGAACAGAGGTTACAGAACAAAGAAGCCAAGGCTGGATTTGTCACCCTCACCCCTGTGGCCCATCTCATTTTGCCGTTACTGGGAGCTGGAAGTTGTAAATCCTTCCCCCAGGCTGCTTTCAGCTCTTTACCTGGGAGGGAGATAGCTCAGTTTGGGCCCATCAGCCCCCATGGATCTGGGAGCCAGAGAGGGCCCAGCAAGGTGTGGAGCAGCCGGAGGATGGGCCAGGTTGGAGCCAGCTGTGCCGGGGGCAGGGTGAGGATGGGTTGCACACACTGGTTACACAAGTTCCCTGATTGACCCCATGCCTGAAGGACAGTCCTGCAGTGGATGATCTTGCACAGTCCAATCTCCATGAAAGGCTGGAGGCTCCATCCAGGAGTGTTTCCCCAAGGATGCAGCTTCTCCAGGCTCCCTCCTCCCTCTCCTCCTCTTCAAGGAGCTGGCAAGGTCCAGGTCTCGCACTAGAGCTTTTCTCCATCTCTCCTGTAGCTCACTGGACCATCCCCTGCTTTGTGCTGCCCTGGGCTAGGCAGGGCTTCTCATGGGATGGCCAAGGAGACCCCAGGATCGGTGCTTTTGCCTCACATGCTCTTGCTTCCCCTCTGTCACAGAAGAAGCAGCATTTGAACTCAAATTTAAGGATTTTTCCACATGGTCCCACAAGCACTGAACTGGGATCTTGGAGGCCAGGGGCTCCAGGACCTGCCCCATAAAGCACAGACTGTTTTCCCTCTGCTTTCTCTAACCATGGTAACTTGTGTACTAGCCCCAGATCATTTGCCACCAGCCCTTGTTAAAACTATTCTGGGTGGAGTGTGGAAATTCCTCTGCATCCTGAAAGACAGGTTCATGTCTATTGATTTGAAGGGGGAGGGGGGATGGCACTGAACGACAGGCATGTGACACAGCTGGGGAGATGGATGGACAGATGGACATGGACACACGCATCCTACTGGCTTGCCTTGGAGGAGAGTGTGATGGCGTGTGTGGCTGTGACCCTGCCCAGGACAGTGACTGGTCCCTTGTGATCAGCTGACCCTGCACAGCATGGGACCAGCAGCTCTGTTGAGGCAAAGACCCCTCCTGCTGCAGCTGGAGGAGAAGTGGTGTTAGTGCCAGCAGCTCTGGGCTGTGCGCTTTGCTGGTCTGGATGGGGCAAACAGAAATGCACAGGGCACCACGGCCATCAAAGTAATGCACAGTTGGGGGGGGTGGAGGTGTTACCCTCCAAACCTGTCTTGAAGAGGGTTTCCCTGCTCGTTCCTCAGCCAGTTTAACCTTTGCTTGGCTGGAGGCAGGGGCAGGACAGGGGCCTGTGTGTGTTTGACTGTCTAGACAGACGTACCATGTGCATCGGCGTCTGCACCAAGATCTGCCAGTGCATGACTTCTCCCTGGTCCCTTCTCAAGTTGGTGAAGGGACCTGCTCTTGGGGGACTTGGGGTCAGACTGCCTTGGCTTTTGCCACCAGTTTCTTCCTGTGTGTAGGCTGCAAGTGCCTGCTTCATTTCCTAGAGCTGAGTGGCCAATCCTGGATGATGCTGAGCATCCACCTTGCTGCTACATCCAGCAGTGTGCTGCAGGGGCTTCAAGCCTTTCACAGCCTGCAAGTGGAGAGAGCTGGGTGCTCCCCCTAGGAGAGGGAGGTCTTTGAAGCGAGGGGTGACTGATCACATAGGGGTGGTGGGTGGGGGTGGTGTGTGTGTCTTTCTTACTATCTGTGTGGGTTGATATTTTCTATGGAGGAGAGCAACGGTGCAAGCTGGGTGCTCTCATCATTGGGTTTCATTTTGGAGATGGGGTGGAGAGTTTGTGATGTTACCTTTTTATCTTAATTACTGTTATTGTTACGGTTTTAACACTTGAATTCATCCTGGGGACATGTGGGCTCACTCCCACCTCGCTGTATGTCTGAGCCATGCCTCCTGTCCCTCTCCCTGCCTCCTCCTGGGCAGCGCAGAAGGACCAGCATCCTCCTCCCCACTGTGCTCACAGCTTTCACTTTTGCAGTGGGATCCCCCAGCTGAATTGCAACACTGAGATTTTGTTCCTGTTGCTCATGGGATGCTTGGCATTGTTGCTGTTAGTTATTGGGTTGATTTGCAGCCTGGAAGTGGTCCCTCTTGTCCCTTTGAAGCATGGAAAGGGACTTCTGAAAGGCTCAGCTCAGCCTGTATTCCTGCCTCTGCTCTCACAGATACTCCCTGCAGGTGCAGTGAAGCCCTTCTTGTCCATGCGAAGCACACTGCTGGAATGGGCTGGTCCTAGTCCCCATTTTCCAGAGCCTGCTGTAATTTGGTGGTAGCCTCGAGCAGCAGGGAACTGGTGCTGTAAAAGTCCGTGGGCAGGGTGGAGGCAATCTGTGAGAGAAGCTGACTCATGTTGTGATGTTTGATTTTTTTCACTCCCAAAACACAGTTGAATCTAGGTTCTGTTCCAGGCACTGAACATAAACTAGGGTAGCCCTGGAGTCCTCAGGTTACCCTCTAGTCCGGGCTGGGGAGCCAACACAGGGCTGTACCCCGTTCCTCTGGCACAATGGGGTTTGGGAAGGGGCTTGCAGCTCTGAGCTACACTCAGTTGAGGGGGGGGGGGGAGTTACCCCAAACACTAAAGCACAAGGTCCCAACGTGCAGGTGGTCTAGCAAAGGTGGCCCCTTGGACTCTGGTCCTTCAGAACTCAGATTGGGGCCATGGGCTTGGACAACAAAAGTAGAGGTGGGCCGAGGGGGAGGGCTGTTTTTTTGCTGGAGGAAGCAAGTGAGCTGTTTCATCCTTTTGCACTGTGCTGGGGTGCTCCCCTGGGTCTCGGGGCTTGCACTGCTTGCATAGCTGAAGTCCATCTTGTAGTTTCTGAGTCTCTCTACCAGCCTGTCTATTGCAGGAACAGTTTGGAGCTGCCTTTGCACTGTGCACCTCGCTTTCCTTTGCCCTTGAGTACTTTGATTTGTGTTGAGGGTGTTATGATGCCTGCAGTCCAGGGAGGTCTGTCCTTCCTTTCCTCAAATTGCTGGGTGATGCTTTTTTCCCTGGGCCCTAACTCTTGCTCTACGGGTCTCTTCCCTCCAGCACAAAGGGCCAGCTCCAGCCTCTGCTGAGGGTGTAGGTGCTGCCCCAGAGTTAAGCTTTGCACACAGTGGGTGGAGATGACTCAGAAGTCCAAAAGCACTGGGCCCTCAAACCACTGTGAGCCCTCCCAGGAAGCCTGGACAGTGCCCCCTCCCTGGCCCCCACAGCTCTTACGGCAGAAAAGGACAGGCTGGTGGTGCATCTCTCAGTCTGGCCGCCTGCAAGTAGCTGGAGCATCAGGGTCCTGTCCCCGCAGGTGTGTTGTTCCTCCCCAGCACCTCTGAGCACAGATGCTTTGGGGTCTCAGACGCTGCCTCCTGCCTTGATACTGTAGAACCAGTGCCTGCTCTCCAGGGTGCTCTCCTGCTGTCCCTATCCCTGTCCTTCCCCTGTCCCATGCTGGATGGGGTCCAAGTACAACGCCTGCAGAGCACAGGGCTCCCACTTGCTTTTCAGCAAGCTCACTGCTTTGCTCTGTCCTGCAGGCTACACCCCCTCCCTGAGCCCCCTGCACCTTTCTGGTGGGGGGAAGGGAACTCCTGGCCCTGGCCCCTCCATCTGCTGTATCAAGCTCCAGCTGTAACTGGAAGGGAGCCCTGTACAGCCCCAACCCTGCCAGGCCCTGGCCTTGCCTCCTGGGCCTTGCCCCCAGAAAAGCACAGCCCTGCGCCTTCCTCCTGCTCCCAGGAGCTTGTCCCCTCATCTGTAACAGCTCTGTCCCTGGCACCTGCCAGCTGTTCCACATCCCCCGTGTCCTGGGACCACCCAGTACCTTCAGGTCCAGCCCTGCGGCAGGGCTTGGGCAGCTGCAGCATTGTGTTGCCTGCTCCATCACCTCTTGCTGCTGCACAAGTATTGCAAATAGCAGGTGCCTTTTCTTGGTCAGAGTTGTTTTCTAGAGGCCATCTCTTGTGAAGGCTTTTTTTTCTTTTTTTCCCCTCTGCTGGGTAATGCAGCCCAGCCCACTGGTTTGAATTTGTTAGAGAACAAGGCATGTACATATATTTTATACCTCGATGTGTTCCTGTAAATAGTGTAAGTTATTTTGGTCTCAAGCTGTACATGTTTTTTCAATGGCTGTGTTTGTTCCTTGCGTTTTTGTCTTCATGAATAAAATATACTGAGATGAAGTGATTCAGCAGTGATGACTTTGAAGAGAACACAGCCAGGAACTGCCTGTGCCCATCCTGGTGCATCTGGCAAAGGGGCTGGGGGACAGACTGGGTGAACTGATGCGGCCGCAGCCCTTCTGGCCCTCCCTGCGGTGTGTTGCGAGGTAACTTCATCCTTACAGGCGCCGAGTCCTCGGGCGGACAGGGTATTGCGCTGGGGGAAACTGACGGGGCTGAGGCAGAGGCAATGCCGGCCCAGCCGGGCTGGCTCTGGCCCCCTCGCCTGGCGCGGAGCAAGAAAGGTCCAACCGGGCCGTCCCAGGCCAGGGGGGTGGGCAGCCCCGCGGCACCCACCGCCGTCCGGCGGCCCCCCAGGTCCCCAGGCTGGCAGCGCCCCGGGGCTGCGGGGGGGGAGCTGCGAGCAGGGCTCCGGGTGCCCCCCACCCGCGGTGGCTGCCGACCCCCTGCCCGCTCGCACCCCCTCGGGGCAGCCGGCTCTGCCGGGGCCGGGGGTCGGGGGGAGCAGGGGCGCGCTGCTGGGGAGCGGGCCGGGCCGCCGGCAGGTGGCAGCCCCGGCTGCGGGACCGCGGCCCCGGGGCTCGGCGGAGCTGCTGGGGCTGGGGGCTGCAGTGCCCCCCCCGGGGGGGCGGGCAGGGATGCTGGGGTGGGGGATGCAGGGCGGGGGGCGGGAACGACGAGACCCTGGTGCCAGCGCGTGATGCCCGCCGGGCGCCTAGAGGCGACTGATGCCGGCACCAGCCTGTGTCCCCCAAGACGATGGGCAGCCAACCTGCCCCAGCCCCAGCTGCAGGGCGGGGAGGGGGGCAGCGAGCCGTACCCCAACCCGCAAGGCGGGGCCTCAGCCCCAGCCCCAGCAGCCTCCACTTTCTCTTTCCCAGCCAGCCAGCACTGGTTAAACTGGTCGGACAGAGCAGCTGAGCGGGGAGCTGCCAGCCGTGGGCTGTGCCCGCACAGACCACCCCGGATGCGGTTCCTCCCAGCACACACCCTGCTCCACGCGTGGGGCACCCCACAGCCTGCTGTGCTGCCACAGGGCGAGAGCTGGGCGGCCTCCCGGCCACGGGCTCAAAACACACCTTGAAGTGCTTGTCCCAGGAGCGGAGAGCCAGTCCTGAGACTGGCCCATCTGGCTGTAACCGTGAGGGCTGGTGGTGCCCAGAGCCATACCAGTCCCCAGCACCGTGTCCTGTGTCACCCTCAGCCTGTGTCATGGCTTATTTCCGTGTAAGCCTCCATACCGACAGCCACACCGTGTCGCTGCCAGCACAAACAGGATCCGTGGGGCGATGAATGTGGGCCCAATTACTCCTGGCAGGACAGGTGAATTCAGCAGCATCCCCCACCACCCCCCCACCTGGTGTCCCAGCCACTCACTGCACCAAAGACACTTTTTCTTGCTAGCCTTTGTGTCACCAGCTCGCTCCAAACTCACGACCACCTTTTTCTCACTGCAGTAAGACACCAAGCCTGTGATGGCAGCACTCTGTGCCATGCTCCCCATATGCCTGAAGGTGCCCTGGGAGCTTGGACCAGTAGCAAGGGGAGAGCAGGGGCACATTTCCTGGGAGCCGCCGGCTCTGTCGATGAGATTGTGGCAGCCCTCTGCCACCCATCCTAAGGATCAAGGAGGAGTTGCCCTGAACCCATCAGTGCCATGACTGTGCCTCAACAGCAGAGGGTCCTTTGGGCACCATCCAGCAGCTCGCTGCTGCCCTGTAGCTCTGGGGAGGGCATGGGGATGCCCTGGGAGAGGCTTATGCTCTCCCATGCTCCCGGCACAGTGTCTCAGCATCTCCAGGGAGTGTCCCTCACTGTGATCTCCTCCCCACAGTCCATTACAGGGCCTGGGTTGTGGCACATTGGTCAGGCAGATGGGCAGAACGGCCATTTCTCCAGATCAGTTAAAGCCAAATGGTGCCTGCAGAGTGTTGAGGAGAATTGCTCAGGTCCACTGGCCTTCTGGCTCCCAAATACAAGAGGAAGGAAGGGGGGAAGGCTGGGCCCCAGGAGGATCCAGAGAGCTCCCAGTATGTCAGGCACATGTAAGGGGCTGGGGAGTGTCACCCACTGAGGGCACCCCTCCCATCAATGGCGTAGCCCCGGAGCATGGACTGACCACTGTGCCTCCCCAGGATCTGCTGTGAGTTTGCAGAGAAAGGAGATCTGGGAAAGGGGATACTCAATGTGGTTCATGCCAGAAAGCCCCATCAGGCATCCGATCAGATCCTCCAGGATGGGGGGAGAGCCATGGGTGGTCTGGGCAGGATTTGGGCAGGAGATTCCTAAATGCTACATGCCACCCTCATCTTCCCTTGGCCTGTGGCCTAGGTCACAGCATAGAGCTGTCATGTCCCACTCTACTCCAGAGACATCTGCATTTCAGCAATGGGTGGAAAAAGCTTCCCCAGGGGCAGGTTTCTAACCACAAGCACTGGAAGCCTAGCTAGGCAGCCAGGTCCCTGGGCATAGTGGAGCCCTGGCTCAGGTCCCAGCTAAAGGCAAGCTTAAGGCTCTGTGTGTGTCCAGCAATGGTGTTTTCCCCAGTGGTCTTGGCTTGCCCCACAGCAGCAATGGCCCAGGTGTGGGGATATCCCTGTGCCTAGGAACTAAAAGGGCCTGGCAGCACCCAGCCTCGTGACTGTGCCATGGAGGAATGAAGCTGGGGCAGGTGATCAGCTAGCATGACCTGGTGCCTGCTGGCCCTGTCTGCCCTGGGGGCCACAGCACAGCATGACAGGCCAGGGTGAGGTGACAAGGGAGATGGGGCACACAGCCACCCTGCCCTTCTTGGTCCATGGGCTGAAGTAGAGCATCCATGTTTGTGAGTCTGTCACCACATTGTCACGTGAGTTGGTTTGCTGCCAAGTGCCAGTTTGAGGTGACAATGAGGTGGCTGCGTGATGCCAGGGTCTGCCCTGCTCACACAGTGCCCTGGGTTTGCACCAGTCCATGTGTGGCACAGATATAGCTGGCTCGACAAAGTACCAGCACCAGGGAAACGGGTGCCGAGTTGTTGGCTTAGACTGGCCAGGAGCTCCTTTGCCAGCACAGGGCTAAAACCAGCATGAACATACCCAGACAGGGTCCCAAGTACCCCTGCCCAAGAGCCAGAGGGGCAAGAGCCACCAGAAGGTAAAGCCACAAATGCATCCCACAACCCTGCCTTGCGCCTTGGCATGGGCCTCCGGTGAGTGTATGTGTCTGCCTGTGCCAGGGGCTTGTGAAAGGGCAGGGAATGGGCTGTCACAGCTCTGCAGCCTGTTCCAAACCACCTCCCAGGCAAAACCCAACCCATCCTAACAGAGAGAGTAGCAACGTTCGGGCACCTGCCTGGTGTCTGCTCCACCCCCACGCAGACCACCCACCCCATCTGAGGGTTACTGGGTCCTTCCTCCCTCTTTGGGGGAAGCTGTGCCTGTTGCCAGACCAGGGAGCAGCCAAGCATGTGCTCCTAATGGAGCCAAGGCACCCATGCAAGCTGCTGCTCAGTGAGAGGGGGAGGGGAGGGGAGGGCTGGGCTGCCCGCCTGAGCAGGGGGATGCCACACAGCTGGGTGGGCACCCAGGGTGGCATTCCTGGCCTCTTTGCTGGGGGCAGAGCCCCAGGGAGGGGCGTGCAGCCCCCAGGGCGCACTCCAGCCCTGCTGGGTGTGTTTGCTTGGCAGTGGGAGCCCAGTGAACCTGCTGCTGTGAGCAAACAAACACGAGCCGGGCAAATGCCGGCAAAGAAAACACCCCGCAAAGGCAGTGTGGGTGAAACTCTGGGCACCGGCAGGGCAAGGGCTCTGACAATGATTAAACTGGCCAACCCAGATTTCCCGGCAAGGCAGCGCTGGGCTGGGACCCGGTGGTTCATATTATGCAAATCACCTGGATCTGGGAGCACGAACGTTTCAGGCTGGAATTCCCCTCGGGCCGCCAGATCGCGTTACGCGCCTGAGCTATAAAAGACCGAGGCGGGCAGGGCTTGCCCATCGGCACCAGCCTCCCTGGCCCATGAGAGTGGCTAGCGGCTGCGGCTCCCCTCGTTGCTCTCTGGATTAGCTGCCGCTCGCAGGATTGCCATCGTTGCCATCGCAGAAGGTACCAAAGCTTTTTCGTCCGGGGCCTGTTGATGTCCCCCAGCCCGGGATGGCTGCTTTGCTCTCCTCCCTGTGCATCTTCGCTCTCGCCAGGGGATGCGCTTGGTCTTTCTCGCTGCACACCTGTTCTCCCACCGCAGCGGCCAGCCCTTTCGGGGGGAGCAGTGAGACGGCAGTTTGGAGGGGCCCTCTAACTGGCCTCCAGGTTTTGTCAAACGAACAGCAAGATTTGGCTCTTCCATGAGGGCTGGGCAGGGGCTTGGTCCCCTCCTGGCTGCAGAGTTACTGGGATGTGCTTCTTGCAACGGGCTGAGAGGACTGAAGCTGCCGGCTCCAGCGCTGTTGTGCCGGGGGGCTGGGGGAGCGCTCGGCAGCTGAGTGCGCTGCAACGCCCACCCCCACGGAGGGGCTGTCCAACACCATTCTCTGCGAGCCACCTGCTTGCTGTCCCTTTGTGCTGGCTGCCAGTGGGTCTGGTGAGGCCAGGCTGCTGGAGACGGGGCTCTTCTGCGAGCACGGTGACACCATGTGCCCTGTTTGCTCTGGCTCAGACTCCCTCGGTCCCAGGGCGGTGGTGAGTCAGGCCCCAGCCCTGGCTGGCGGGTGCTGGGCGGGTGTTTCTGCAGAAGTGACCTGAGAGGTGACAGCGGGTGGAGGGAGGGAGAGCCCAGCCTCACCCAGCCTGGCCCCGAGGGTGCTGTGGGTGCTGCGGGCTCAGGTCCCCCCACTTCCACGGGGATCGGGGCTCACTGTCGTCTCTCGGCACAGAGCTTCATGGCAGGATCTTGTGAGATCAGCAACATCTTCTCTAACTACATCAGTGCCATGTACCAGCCGGATGAGGTACAGCCAGCCTTGGACATGCTGGGACACCCTGGAGATGACAGCACCCTGGGGCTGAGCCTCCCTGCGAGCCAGCCCCTGGCACAGACCACAGGTAGGACTGGGGGAGCGGTGGTGGCGGCACAGGGCAGCCGTCCCACAAGGCACCAGTGAGGCAGTTCAGCTAGCTTGGGCGAGTATTGCAAGGTCCTTGTCCCACTCCAGCAGGTCAACAGCTTCCACCATCCCTCAGTTTCCCCATGAGTGTGATGGCTAAAAGGTTGCTGTAGCAGACCCTGGGTGGCATAAGGCACGGCTGCTTGCAGCACGTCAGGTGCATATGGGGGATGAGGGAACCATTGCCCTGCTTCTCCAGCACATCCCAGGGGATGGGCTGCCAGTGTTCACCAGAAGAGCAGTTTGGAAGTACAGTCTCGGTGACAGAGGTCCCACTCTGCCGGTGGGACTGTCATTGGATGGTCCTGGGGGAGGTACAGCAAACATACCAGCAGAGCAGGGCAGATTCCAGCATAGATGGGACAAATGGCACCAAAACCAACATTGCAGGAAGCATCAGGTTGTTGCTGTCCCCCAGGACAGGAGCAGGGCAGAGCGAGGTAACCTGGGAGCAGGCACCTGCTAGTCCCACAACCCTCCAAGCGCAGGGCCTGCTGTGCTCCATGTGATCACCATGGAACCAGACCCAGTGCCCAACTGCAGCTGGCAGCTTGTGCATGGCATGCAGTGCTGGCATGGCCACCCTGCCCCTGAGCGCCGCTCTCCATCCTTTGCAGACAAGCCAGAGTGGTTCAGTGAGCTCCCGTACTTCTGGACCAAGGTGCAGGTGCTAGAGTGGATCAGCTACCATGTGGAGAAGAACAAGTACGACGCCAGCTCCATAGACTTCTCCTGCTGCAACATGGATGGGCACGCGCTCTGCCACTGCACCAGGGACCAGATGCGCCTCATCTTTGGGCCCCTGGGGGACGAGCTGTATGACCGCCTGCATGAGATCAGTGAGTGTCCCAATGTCCCCTTTGTCCCCAGGCCTGTCAGGCTGAGGACTGTCAGGTCTCAGGACCCCCCTACCAGCCCAGGACCCCCTGCTTCCCAGGCACTGCAGAGGGCTGCCTGGAGGAGGTTGCACTGGGGAGGCTGTGTGGGGGGACATGGGGGCACAAAACAGAGTCCAGGCAGGGCTGGGTGGGCTCAGCTCCCAGTTAGGCACTGTTCTTTCCACCAAATAGGCATCACTAATCCCAGTCCTCCCACTCCTGCAGCCTCCGACGAGCTGAACTGGATCATTGATTTGCTGGAAAAAGAGGGTGCAACTTCCCAAGAAACCTTCCTGGACTCCAGTCACCTGGGTAGGAGAGGGACCCCAGCCAAGCCTTTTCCCCAGGGACCACATGCTGATGCAGGCAGGGCTAACCCCTGCTTCCCTTCTTTGCCCCTTCCAGAGCTGGGAAATCCCTGTGACAAGGACTCACTGGAGGACATGAAGCCCACAAACCCTTTCCTATCCACAGACTTCACCTGCTTGCCTGGTGCCATGTCCCCAGGCAGCTCCGATGTCTCAGGTCAGTGTCTTGCCCAGTGAAAAGCTCCCCTTAGCTTGTGCTGCTCTGGGAGGTCAGTGGGCAACTGCCCCACTGCCAGGGGCAGGTTTGGGTCTTGCACCAGGCTGCTTGCAGGGGCCTGGGGTGGAGGGGGGACGGGAGGGACAGGAGGAAGCATCAGCACATGCCAGCAGCTGGCAGTCTGAATGAGCCCTGTCCCTTTGCCTCTCAGGGCCTGTGATGTCCCACAGCCCCAACTCCCAGGACTCCGGTGGAAGTGACCTTGACCTCGACCCCATGGAAGCAAAGCTCTTCCCTGACGGTGATTTTTTTTTTTTTGCTTCCTGCCAGTAGCTGGGGGAGAAGGACTTGCTCCTGGGCACTTCCAGCAGCTGCAGAGTATATCCCATCTGACAATGATTTAGGGACAATACCTGAACATCCATCCTCACATGGGGAAGGAGGGAGGGGGCTGGTTTTCTGTGTGCCCTGGGTCTGTTTCTCCCCATTTAGCATGGTGATGGTGCAGGCTCTGGGGCAGAGCTGGGATTGCCAGGGCAGCAGTGAGCTTGGTGGGAAGGAGAAGGTGGTGGCAGCTGGGTGAAGGCTGCGGCCAAAGATCCTGGGCACTGAAAGCTATGTTCAGTATTGGTCCCAGCTGGTGATGATACTGGGAATACTGAGGATGCAAGGAAGCAGTAAGGTTTGGGGAATTATCGGCTTGCTGCCCTAAGCATGGTGACATGGATGAGAGTGGGATGAAGCTGGAGGGAATGGGGAGACCTTGCTCTCAGGGGTGTGATTCCCTGGTACCCAGGTCTGAAAAGAGGGTGCAGCCCCTGACCCCTACCCCATCCCCAACCAGCTCTCCCCTGCGCTTCTGCTCCTGAGAGGACATCTCTGTGCCCAGGGAGGGGGCAGCTGCAACCCAGCAGGCTTCATGTGTCTCCCTGTCTATGTGCACAGATGGCTTTGTGGGGAGCAAGAAAGGGGACAGCAAACACGGCAAGCGGAAACGGGGACGGCCCCGAAAAATCAGCAAGGAGAGCAGAGACTGCCTGGAGAGCCGGAAGAGCAAGCACTGTACGTGGACCATCCAGCCTGGGAGCTTGGACTGCCTCCCCCAGCTTGGCTTCATGGGGGGGAGATGGAAGGGTGGGCCATGTCTGCCGGCCATGCCCCTTGGCAGGAATGTTTAGGGAGATCTGAAGTGCAGGGACCCACAGGATCTTCCCTCCCCTTCAGCTTGCTTTCCTCTTCCAGCCCCAAGAGGTACCCACCTGTGGGAGTTTATCCGGGACATCCTGATCCACCCCGAGCTGAATGAGGGGCTGATGAAGTGGGAGGACCGGCGGGAGGGCGTCTTCAAGTTCCTGCGCTCAGAAGCAGTGGCTCAGCTCTGGGGCCAGAAGAAGAAAAACAGCAGCATGACCTATGAGAAGCTGAGCAGAGCCATGCGGTGAGTGCCCTCGCCTCTCCCCAGGGAGAACCTCCCTCACAAGGCTGGGTCAGACCCACTGGGGCTCAGCCTTGATCCCCCACAGCAGCTCCCCTGCATGCAGGGCTGCATCCAGAGCTCTGATTCCACCTTCTCTTCTTCTCCAGATATTACTACAAACGAGAGATCCTGGAGCGAGTTGATGGGCGACGGCTGGTGTACAAGTTTGGGAAGAACTCCAGCGGCTGGAAGGAGGAGGAGGTGCTCAACAGGAACAAGGAGCTGTAGGAGTCCTGGATGAGCTGGGGTCTGACATGCCCCTCAGGGCCAGCCCTGAGCTGGGCTCCTTGGCAGGAAACTTTGCCTGAAGCTGTATCTGGAAGACGCTGCCCCGAGCAGTGTGTGAAACTCCAACCCTTGCATGGGCACACTCGTGCGTGCTGGTGACTGCTGGCACTGAGATCTTTAAAGCTAATATTTTGGCTCCAGTAGGTTATTGCAAACCGTTATTTCCCTCACTGGATTTGTACCTCCGACTGGAGTCGCAGTAACTTTGGCTGTTTCAAAGCCTGGACAAATGCAAAGGGGAAGAGAAGTTCAAGTGGCAGCTGGCACCACCATGAGAGGCCAGCAGGTCTCCTGCTGTCACCCACCACCTGCCTGGGCAGAGGGGCAGCGCCACCATCTCACCTGTGATCGGACAGACCTTGTCCCAGCTGTGGAGTCCTCCCTCATCACTGCTTGTGGAGAAGATGGCCACTGTCCTGTTTGCTCTGCGTGGAATAAGTGAGCCCCCTGCTGTGCAGCAGCTTCTCACTGTGGCACCTGCTGAGAGAAGATGGGAACATTGTGGAGCTTCATCTGGCCCTGGAGAGCCCCCACAGGGGAGAGGACTTGGGACAGCAGGGCCAGTCTGCATCTTCAACCTGGCTACCGGTATCTAGAGACAGGTCTTTTCCCCAAAAGTAGCTTCTAATTTATGTAAGACCAAAAAAAAAAGTACAGAATGAATGTACAGATATATTTTTTCATGAGTAAGATGTTCCCGTGTGAGAGCGTGCATTGTAGGGCATACACGTGCCTTGTGGCAGGCGGTGGAGCTCAGCTGGACTGAAGCGATGTCATGGGGCACAGACTGGCTCTGTGTCAGCCACAGGGGGAGGATGCCATCCCAGCCAGGCACCCAGCCAGGTGCATGTGGTTTCCTCCTTTTTGAATGGGAGCATAAGAGGAATAAACTGTTGTTTGGTTGGTGGTTTTGTACCTCCTTGTCATTTTTCGTGTTTTTCTTAAAGACATGGTGGGGACCAGACTCATGTTACCTGGGATGTCCCACTGCATGAACCCTGTCTGCTACCATCCCTCCTGCCTGCTGTGGACTGGGCTTGCCTGGTCATCTTGACACAAGGTCCTCCTTGGGATGAGGTGGGCTGCTTGTCCCTAGGTGGGTGGGAGTGAGATCTGGAGGCCTTGTCTCAAAGCTAGCCGTGCAAGGGCATCTTACACTTACTCCCAAACCCTGACCCTACTAAGAACCCTCCAGAAATTCAGCCCTGGCACTCACCTTTGCATGAGGGCTTTCACGGAGCACTGGCTCCAAGCTGGAGTTTGCCAGTCGCAGTTTGCAAAGTAAGTTCCTGGGTGGTCTGGTGGGGAGGTCTCTTCTCAGCTCCCTCCACATTAAGATGGACTTCACAAGTCCATCTTAATTAAGATGGTCCACACAAGAGGACTTCCAGCCTGTCTCTGGCCTGTGCTCTCTTCTGAGATGTGAAGGTGCATCAAGAAGAAGCACAGGCACAAAAATATGTTTAAAGCTTGCCTGTCTTCCAGTCTGGCTATTTGCAACCTCTCCTAGGGCCTGGATGCCTCTCAAGGACCACATCTTCAGGAGTGGGGAACTGCTAAAGCCTGGCAGTGTGAACAGCCCAAACACATCATCTTCCCCTTCTTGCTCAGTGGCCACAGCAATCTTCCCCAGCTAGCCCAACTGTGAGGAGGCAGAGAGGGTGTCCTGGGGGTGCTGGGAGGACCTCTCTGACCCAGAAGTTATGTCTGTGGGGCAGCAAGAAGGAATTCATGGGGATGAAGGCCAAGCAGGCTCTCAGATATGTTTCTACCACAAGCTTGGCAAACAGTGGTCCACGCATCACTCCCAGTTGGCATGCATTGCCTGTATTTCATGACGAGTCTTTCTGAATATTGCTGGGTACCAGAGGGACTTGTTACCACCCTAATCGCGTGCTGGTGTACACCCTGCCGAATGTAGGCATGCAGGGGCTAGCACTGCTCAGCTCCTGTTCACTCCCATGGGAAAGGCCCTGGGACCCCTCCTCTGAGCTTGGAGCTTGAACAGGTCTGTGATGTGCAGGCAAAAGCAATGCCACATCTTTCTGAATGGTTCCAGCCCATGCCTGGAGTGACTGAGGGGAGACAGCCCACCAGTGCAGGGGTGGCGGAGCTTTTGGGATGCCCCTAGGCAGTAAGGGTGCCTTGCAAAGCCTGAGATGCCTTTTTGGCAGGAGAACCCAGCCATTGTTTCCTGACTGTCCTTCATTACTGCTGGAGACACGGTACAGTTAAAAAACACCTATCACACACTTGCAAGAGTGTGATCAATGCGAAAAAGAGAGAAATAAATCCTTTGAAGCATGGACCATCTGGACTGTCCTGGATGCAGCAGCTGGAACTGCTCCCAGTCTGCCTGGCCTCAGCTTGAGAGTGGGGTTGGTGGTTTAGAGCATCCCCACTGCCAAGCTGCTGTGCTGCCTGGGGAAGTCGAGGCCCCTGCTTCACCAGGCCATGGGTAACAAGAGATAGGTCCAGGGGCTGAGGAAACCACAGACCCTGCTGCAAGTGTTCCATTTCACTTCCTAACTCCCTGTGGCCATGGCCCCTCATGCTTTGCTACTCTGCTGGCAGCCCACAGGTGTGGGCTCAGTGGCAGCTGAAAGATCTGCAGATGCTGCAGTGGCATCAAGGGCTTGACCCACCTGCTTTGCCAGGGGCAGAAGGTGCCTATGGGTCAGAGCCAATCTCTTTGAGGTGGGTTCAACTACTGTTTACACAAGGAGTTGCCTTGCTGGTCCAGCTGGGATGCCTGGTCTCCTATGGACATGCCATGCTATGCCATGCCATGCCCATATCTGCAATTCAACAAGATGTAAGAGGGAGTCTGCAGTCATGCAAAATCCTGGAGATGACAAAATCATATGGAAAGACCTCCATCGCTCACTGCCCGGAGTGCTGGGTTGAAGCTGTACTGCTCCCAGATCCACATGCTGAGATGAGGCCATCAGAGTTGCCCTGTGGTGCAAGAAGAGGTCCCAGTCCCTGGGTATGAACCAAGAGCCAGTCCATGGTCTGGGCTGCAGCCAGACCTCCATGTTCCTTGCGTAACCTTCCCCAGGGAACAGGTTTTCCCAGCTGGTGTCTGCTGGCTCTAGCGAGCAGAGGGTGCTCCAGGCCCATCCCTGACCTCCTGGAGCTGCCACAAGGAGCAGGCTGGAGTGGGTGGCAGGAAGGACAATGTGGAGGTGCTCATGCTACCCACAGAAGCAGCATGTGTGGGAGGGGGCTGGGATGGTGCTTGGTGGCAATCAGTGTGTCCAGGGAAGGGACACAGTCAGAAGGGCAAGCCCAGCCCCAGGCCAGGTCTGCAGGAGCCAGCTGTGCTCCTGGCTGCTGTCCCTCCAAGTTTGGGGTTGTGGGTGAGGTGTTTATTCTCCGTCAATAGATAACTCTGGCAGGTTGGCAGGGAGAGGGGAGCACTTTGTCACGCAGCCTGTTGCCCTGCCAAGTGCACCTTGTTTGCTCAAGCAGTTTCATTTCTTTCCCACTGAGGTTTGTTACCTAACTGGCCTGGGACAATGTTTAACCAGCTCCAGCGGCAGTAGGGAACCTGACAGTCTCGTCTCCCATGCCCCCATTGTCCCCATTGCCCACCACCGCCACCCCACTGCCATCACCAAGCAGGGGGCACGCCAGGCAGGAGGCTTGGGGCAGAGGCGGGGGGTCCCTCAGGTGTATGGGCACCCTGTGCCAGAGGAGGAGGAAGAGGCAGAGTTGTGCAGGCATGAGCTGGGGGGCCAGATCCTGCAGCCTCCCATGAAGCTTGCATGGGTCTGTGGGGCAAAGAGCCAGGAAGAACTGGAGGAGGGCAAGCAAAGACATACACACACGTGCACACACCAACACACACTCAGGGTAACCCCTACAGTGACCTCCAAGCCAGTATTGAGCCAACCCAGCAGAGTTTCCCTACTAGCATGAAAAAGAGATTTATTTGGTTTTTTAATCTCTTTAGAGGTGCCTGGATTTTACGGCTGTGACAAGCTCTGGCAGAAAATGGACAAAAAGAGGTGGTGGGTTTTTTTTTTCTCCTCCAAAACAACTTCCCCTCACACTTTACACTGGGGTTTGCTGAGAGACTTTTCCCATGAGGTGGTCCCAGGCTGAACATGTTTCTGGCACAAAGTTGCCATGGAAACATCTTGGTCGCCCTTCAAGTTTGAGCATTAAAGTGGATTTTCTCTCCTCCAAGACCCCCCAAAGGGACCATTGCTGTTCCTTGGTCCCAGTTAGGGAAGAAGAGGGCAGTTTGCCCTGGCCAGTGCTTGACTGGGACCTGTGGACTCTGTGGGAGCAGAGAAATGGGGTGAGGGGAGAGGTTTTGGCTGGGCCAGCAAGGTGTCCATTATCCCACGTGCCAGACCATGAACTGCCCCTGAGCACAACGGCATGACCTGATTTTCCAGCTGATCCGGACCGTGGCTATCCTTGCAGTGGATCAGGGTAGACGGGAATGTGGTGGGGATGGGGGCAGCCTGCAGGAGGCAGAGACCATCTGCCTGGGACCCCTCACTCTCACCCACTCCCACTGCCTTTTCTTCAAAACTCCTCCAGTCCCTGCTGGCTTTCACACTTTCTTACCCTCCTGCCTCTGGCTCAGCACAACTGTGGAGCAGGACTGAACCCTAACTGGGGATGTGGGAATCCCAGATTGCCTTCCCATTGCCATGTGAAAGACAGCTCCCAGCAGCACAAGGATGGAGACTGGCCCCAACTCCACAGAGAAGGCCGGAGGAGGGGGCCAGGGCAGCACCTGACCCAAAGAGAAGGTTGTCTCAAAATATCCAGTATCTTCTTTCCTCAGGGGAAGCATTTCTTTGGTGGGGCATTTCTTTGGTGTGCTTCTCCCTGGGGTACCTGGTCCAGGTGGCAATCAGCCCTTCAGACTCTGGAAACAAGCTTGCAGAAAGAAAGGTGTGTGAATTGTTGGGTCTGGTCCTCCTAAAAATATCCAGGGGACAAAAGCCTCGGAAGCCTGTAGGAGACTTTTATTGCAGCTGGACTTCTGCAGCTGTGGCAAGGAACCCTCTCCCCACTGAATTTCACCTGGCACTGCCCTTGCCCGTCCCTGACTTGCCCTGGGCTTGCTTCATGCCATCCAGTCTAATATCTCCCAGGTTTCAGGATGACCTGTAGCTGGAGGAGGTATGCAGGATTTGGCATGGACAGAACAAGGCTCCAGAGCACCCAGACTCTGCCATGGAAATTGTTAGAGAGCAAAAGTGTCAGGCAGTTTGGGATGCCCGACTGTTATGGATGCTTTTCCAGCAGTGGGCCAGGTTAACAGTCAGCTGGCATAAATATGCCTGGAGCAGCATCCTCCTGATGGGGCACCCCCCCTGCATACCCCTGAGCCAACCTGGGAGCAGCCGAGGTTAGCGCACAGGAATGGCAGAGCAGGGAAGCTACTGCTGCAGGAGGGACTGTGCTCTGGGAACATCCACGGAGCTGGGAACACCTGGGGGAGCAAGGGCATTGCATGGGAGGGATTTTCCACACTGCACGGGGGGTGGGGTGGGGGTGGGGGGGTGAAGGGTATGGGGCAGGTTGCACAGCTGCAGGTTGCAGTGCTGGGAAGGGTCTCGTGGGTGGAGGGGCTGTGCTAGGGGCAGGAGGGGGAACGCTGCTGGGGCACATGCTGTAAGGGATGGGGGTGTTACAAACCTGCACTTCTGGAAGCTGAGTTATGTGAGGGGAGGGTTATTGCTCAGATGTGATATGGAGGGCAGAGTTATTGCCCATAGGAGCTGGGAAGAACAGTGCTGCTGGGGGTTTGTAGCAGGGTGCTGCCACAGCAGGCTCAAACCCAGCCCAGTTTCAGGGCTGGGCTGGCATGCCTGGGGATGGGCAGGCCCCCCAGGGCTGCGTCCCTCTTCCCCAGGGTAACCAGTTACCTGGGCTCCCAGTCAACGCTCCCCCCTGCCTCGCAGCCCAACAGTTTCTTTGGAAATTGCTTCCAGCAGTAGCTGCCCCAAGGGTGTCTGGCTTGTCCAGGAGAGCTACCCACTGATGGTAACTCATCTGTTAAAACCCTGAGTTGTTTGGTTGTTAAACAAGAAAGCGGCTGTTCCCGCTGTAGGAACGGGGAAGCTGCTGCGGTGGCTGCCTGGAACCAGAGACAGCAGGCAGACAGCAGGTTGGGCATGCTGGGGAACACCCTTAGGGCATGGGTTACCACCCTGGGGCATGCCACATGCCTCTCCAGCCCGTGCCCATCTTCCCTTTTCCATGTGGTCAGCACTGCATTCAAGCTTCTGCATCCCACCCACCTCTTGCTTCCAGCCGGACCTCCTAGGGGTCTGTACTAGGAAGTCCTCTGCTTGTCTCCCTGGTATGCCAGCACATCCAGGACGGAACTGGAGGGGTTCAGGCTCCCCAAACAGTTGGTTCCTGGTTGCCCCCATGGTGATTCAGCACCAGGTGTTTTCCCCGCAGCCTGCGGACAAAGCAGAAGCTGCCCTGCCACCCATGGGGAGGGATCACACCAGCTCCATCTGTCCTGTGCTGTGTTTGCTGCTTCTCTGTGACCAGAGGTCTGCATGCAGCCTGGCCATGCTGTACATGTGTGGCTCCTGCTCACCACATCGGCTGGTCTCTGCTCCTCAGGAAGAGATTTGGGGACCTGCTCCCGGCCCACAGCTTTATTCCCACCCAGGTCTGACAAAGCTACATCTGCATCCTGCCCAGCTCGTGTTCCCTGAGCAGATGCTTCCCCTCCCGCAGAAAATGCCAGAGCCCAGGCTGCCCAGGTCAGGATAGATGTTCATCCCTTGGTATCTGGCATCCTCAAAAGGTTGGCACTGATGGATCTTCTTGGGTGGATGTCTCCTAGCTTCTTCCCTTTCCCTCCCTCCACCACAGCCACCAAAAATCCCAGTTCTGTTTCATTGTGAAACAAAAAGAAATGTTCATTGCATTCTTGTTTCCTGTCCAACTGTACCCTTTGCTATCCACCAAAGATGGCACAGAGCCTGGGACTGCGCCAGCTTGCAAACAGAGTCACAGGGCAGAAAGCGCAAGCTGGAAAGTCCAGGAATGAGACAGTGTGAACTGCAGCCCCCCCCAGAGCTCAGGGTATCACTGGCAGGTTGGCAGATGCTGAAGAGGCTGCCCAAGGTTACTGCAGCCCTGCTCCCATCGCACGTCCATTTCACTTCAATGGACCAATGCCTCCTGAGATCTACCTTCTAATGGGTGATCATGCACCTCTAGCTCTTCTCCCCACTTTCTGCTGAGCAGACCATGTGGAAACAAATCCAGAAGCGCTCTGTTAGACCATCGGATGTGTGGTCCTAAACCCCCTGCGTGCTGGAAAGGCTTCCTCCAGGCTTGGGGATGAGAGCGCATGGAGCTGGGGAGAGCTGAAGACACTGCAGCTGTGGGATATGGGGGACAGAGCTGTGTTAACCCATGGGCTGCAGCTTCCAGGTGATATTTTTCTTTCCTCCGGCTTATGCAGATTCATTTCACAGTGAGGTCTCTAGTAGCCCTGATCTCCTCCATTCATTGCTCACCTTTCCACCCAGCCATGGCCACATGCTCAACTTTAAGTTTTCAGCTGAGAATCCAGGCAGTAAATTAAGGTATTTGAGCCCACCAAACCATTTTGGGTACATTCTGGCCCCAGTTCAGCAAGGCACTGGTCATCAGGCTACTCTTCAAAAGCCACAGTTTTGAAAGCCACCGTGGCCAGGACACTCCTCCTGGCTTGACCTGCCTTGCTGCAGCACGGAGCAGTACGAGCAAGGCTGTCCCAGCTCCCTGACAGAGCACATGAACACATGCAGTCAGAGAGTAAGGAAGAGAGGAATGAGGTGGTGGAGAGGGGAGGAACATGATGAACACTGGTGTCCAAAAAGCCTGAGAGAAGATGCAAGGGAGTGGTGGGCACTGAAAGACAAAAGCTGACCGTGCTGCTGCAATGCCACGTTCCTGTGTGCCTAAAGATGCCAGACACACGGGGAACCATTTGTTAGGCATTTTAGTGTGTCCACCAGGCCCGGATGAATAGTGCAATCTCTCTCTGGGTGCTCCAGGAAGAGCTCTAGGGAGTTTCTGGCCTCCAGCATCAGGTATGGCGTGAGGGCTGCTGATGGCCAGCAGTTACAAGAGCAGCTGGGGCAGACGTGGAGACTATTACACAGTCAACGTGTCACTCTGCGGTGGGCCAGGGAGGACTGCCATGGCAATGGACAGGAGTGTCACACCCCTCCTGTGTCTACTTCTGGCAAGGTTCCATGGGTCAGTGAGCACAGATTGAAGACATGTATAATGAAATGTCCAGCCTCCTGTACCATACGGTATGGCATGGCATGGTACAGTGTTTGCCAGATTTTCCTGCCTGCTGGCCCCTGAAGTTAATAGCTGGGCCAGTGGGGATGTTCGCCAGCTCAACCTCTTTCAAAACTCCTAGAAAAGTACGGCACCAGAGAGCGTAGCTGTGCCACAGGGCAGAGTGACCCCTCGGCAGCCCCAGTGATGTATGCTGTCATTGGCCACCAACATCACAAACCCCCAGCTGCCTGATGGTTTGGTACCGAAGAGACAAGGATGGCGATGCCTCGCTGAATTGTGGGCACACCCACGGAGCATGAGACATGCTCTTGCGTCAGCTCTGCTCTCCTCCAGAGCCCCAGTGCAAAGGTCTTCTTGGGGTGGAGGTGGCAGGAAGATCTTGGCTGAGGTGAGCAGAGGATCTAGTCCTGGTCATCCCAATACAAAGCCTTTCAGGATGTCCCTTCACATCGATCTGGCCGGCGGGCAAATCTCCTTGACTAGACTGTCTTCGTTCAGGGGACTGCCCCCTAGGGCAGCAGTGTCTTTGCTGTCGCAAAACACCCCAGGGCAAGGTAACCCTCATCTGCTGGCAATCTCCAGTGGCCACAGTGTCCAGACCACAGATGCCAGTCTCAGCCAAGGTGCAGCCAGCTGGCTGAGGTGCTGTCGTCAAGGAGTAATGTGGTAACAGTTCCTGTGGGATCTTCGGGGTCTCCAAAGAGCTGGTGCTCCTCTAGTTTTTGCCTTCAGGACTGCAGGCGAGCAAGTCCGGGCCTGAGCCTGCTTTCAGGCAAAGGGTGGGTCCTACAAGAAGATCTCATTGCTCCAGGCCTTTCTAAAACAAGCTGAATTTCAGAGCGTGCTTTGTGGGAGCCGCCTCCACCACTGCCATTACATAAGACATGTTTTAGGGGCCAGCAGACTGAACTGATAGGAAGCCCCATGCCTGAGCCATGGGGTGATGCTGCTGAGCTTGAGGGGGGACAGGGACTTTGGGGCCAGGTCTTTTGGGATGAGACCATAAAGCAAGTTCACCAGATGCACTATCCCAATGAGATCTGCATGCTCCACCAGATCCATCATACCCCACCAGGACAAGCTCTGCAACTGCTCTAAGGACAGCCTCTGCGTTAGTGGCACCAAGCACTTTCTGGTGCATGAGCAGCATCTGATACAGTGGCCACAGCGTGGCTAGTGGCCGTCAGGTGAGCTACACAGGCTTCCAGATGTGGAGATGCCAGAGCTGCTGGGTGTCTCAGTTTTCTTCCCTGTAAATTCCCAGTGTACCCAGCTGAGCACAGCAACACCTGGCTCTATCTGGCACCAAGCTCCAGCTGGTGCCTTTCTGGGGTGCTGGCCTTGTCAGGAGCAAGGGTCAGAGTGGGAAGCAGGTCCACCAGGATGGACAGGATGGTCTGGCCCCGAGTCAGCTTCTGCCAGTGGCCAGGATGGTCTGGGTAGGATATATAGGGGTAGATAGGCACTGACTTCCCCAGGGCATGCAGGGGAAGCCTTTCATGTTCCCCACCCCAACAGGGCGGTGGGACCCAAGTTGCAGGAGACCCTGCTCCAGCCATGGAACTAGGAGGGAAGGGTGCCGGGATGTGCCTCAGGGGTTCTTTGAGCACAGCAATAGAAGAGATGGGCGAATGGAGGGACCAAGTGTCACTGGGCTGCAGTCCCTCCTCTCCTCGGGCATACTCCCGCCCTGAGGCTCTCCAGGGTTCCTGGTGCTTCCCTTGCCAAGCCATCCCAGGGAGCAGGTCCCAAGGGCTGCTTTAGCTGCCGGCAGGTCCCCAGCCATTGTGCAGAGACCATCCCTCCTGCATCCTCCCTTCCCAGAAGTGACGGTGGCAGGCGGCCAGCCCCACCTGTCTGACAGGTAGAGCAAGGGTGGGGGAAGCTGCTGGCACCCGCAGCCTGCACGCCTGCCCCAACCTGCCGGGGCCCTGCCAGGGATCACCCTGCTGCAGTGGGCAGGAGGAGGGTCCCTGGCCAGCAGTGCAACCCTGCGGGGACAGCTCTGCCCCTGACATGGAAGGAAATCGGGAGGCAACACACTGCTGGGATATCCTGCACTGTGGCATGTTACCCAGAAGCACACGCAGGTGCACACACGTGACCACACATGCAGTGGGTTACACTGTGACAGACACACTTGCAGACACGCAGTTAGGGATGCATACAGACGTGTGTAGAGTGTGTTGCACTGGTAAACAGTCACAAACTGAGATATACAACAGATGCCTGCACAACTTAGGTGGTTACGGACATGCTCAGTTACACACGATAGGCACAGTGCACTGAGCACACACAATGTGCAAGTTGCAGGCGTACATGCACACACACACACAGTTACATACTGCATTACTCAGGCATGCGAGCAGTTACACACATGGTTGCTCACATGCAGTTACTCACACAAGCCCCCACACCACACAACTCCTCACCCATGGGCACACACCCCCCCTCAGACATGTTGCACTCAACATGGTGGCAGCCCATGTTGCACTCATGCCCCATTCCCACCCCCACCAGAAGATGCCCAGGTGCCCTCCGGCCCCACTGTGGCCAGCTGCTCACTCCCCAACCTGTCTTCTTGCTCCCAGCTCCCAGGGTTGGGAAGGGCTTTGGGATGGGCAGAAATCCCTGCAGGGTGCTGATGGGGCCAAGAAATCACAGCGGTGTGTCATGCCCTGCTCCAGCCCTGGGCCAGCTGTAAGCAACAGGCAAGGGCATCCGAGGATACAGCGTGACTGCTCCCTGTTTTGTGGCAGCAGGAACCCCCAACAGTCAGAAGCCGACCCCTCGCCCTGCCTGGTGAAAATGCCAGCAGACCATGGCTGGACTTTCACCCATCCCCAGTATTTTGGCAAGATTTGTCCGTGCCCGGCCCATACCTGTGGGAGTGCTGGCCCACACGCTGCCTGCTCTGGCACCCAGCCACCCAGCTGTCCCCCACAGGGACCACGAGGGCCCATCTGGGGCATGGCTGGGCAGTGTCCAAGGGCTGTGTCATCTCACACTGTTTATTTTCCTAGTTTCAGTCCCCAGGGACCTATCGGTGACCTGAGCTCAGAGCTGCAGGGACAGACTCATCTGGGTCAGAGACCTCCAGCACCCCCACAGCATCTCAGCAGCTAATTGAGGGTCACAGCCTCCAGGATCTGGCTGGGCCACTCCAGCCCCAGGTGACAAGCCTCATCATCTTGCCCAGCCACTTGCAAACAGGCCAAACAGCTCAAGGTCTCCCACACTGGCTGCAGACATCTCAACCCCCTTGCAAACAAAGCAGAGAAATGGGCTGTGCCTCTCTCCTCCAGGCAAAAGGAGGGTCCCGTGTCCTCTTGCTGCTCATGCCTGTAAGATGCAACCCAAAGTTCCCATGGACCCCTGTTTGACATGCCAACCCTGCACCTCCCCAGCCCGTGGGGTGCTGCTGAAGCTGCCCCAGCTCCCTGGGTACCCCACAGGCTGGGGTGAGAGTGCTGTGCAGCTGTGCAGATGGAGGTAGGTGGGCACCCCCCTGCCCTGGCAAGCCAACCACAGTGAGTGGGTCATTCATGTACCAGACCAACTGTCCGGTATTCATCCCAGTTTGCCCAGGCAAAGGCCACCAAGCATCCCTGGGGCTATGAGGTAAGCAGGACACATGGATCCCAAAAAGCAGGGGTTGGGTGGTGGAGCTTACTTGAACGAAAGCAGCAATCAGGTCTACCATGAGGCAGACACGCTGGCCAGGGTTCAAAGCAAATGACTGCAGATGGGAGGTGAGGTAGGCTGAGGGTGCAGCATTGCAAGAACTGACTTGGCAGCATGCAGACACCCAGACGAAACTGCTGGTGCACAGGGCAGTGGGGTGACCATATGCTCACCTTGGATCTGCAACAGCACTTTGGGAATCCAGATGCAGAGCCTACAACGGTGATGTAGCTTGATGACCCTGTCCCCAAACAGCAAGAGAGCAAATCTCATTTGTCCTGAGGAAACAGTCGCCTAACACAGGGTGTGCCACAATGAAAGCTGGATGGAGAAGAGGCCCTTGGCTGCAGCTCCCATGACCTTGTGATTGTCCCATACTGTCCCTGGGGTGGCGATGACCTCATTTCGCTGTGGTTACCCTCGCTGCATGCCAGGTGCTTTGTCATGAGGCAAGAGGAGGAGTGGGAACAGGTTATTCAAGGTGTGCGGGGCCCAGGGCAAGCACAGGTGAGCATGGGTGCTGGGGGTGTCTGGATGGGCGAGAGCAGGGCAGTCAGGCAAAGTGCAGTCCCCTCCTCTTCCCACAGGAGCTCCGGTGAGGTGGGGGCTCTGGAGCCCAGCACCAGGCACTGTGGTATAGCCACAGGGCATGGATGGGGGGAGCAGCAGACTTTGCCCCCACCTACAAGGTGCGGCAGACAGGCTGAACAGTCTGAAGGGCATAATTATCAATGCCGGAAAAGGCAGGCTGGGGTCAGGCTGGGTCATGTTTGGGTCAGATCAGGAGGTCAGATCAGGAGACTGGACCCGGATGGGAACAACAGAAACCCCCTGCGATGGGTTTTGCAGCATGAAAGTATCCCTCCACTGCTTGGGACACAACCTCCTGCCTTGGCCATCAGTGTGTCCCTCACTGTCATCTTCCCAGCCTGAGAACCAGTGGGTTAAATGTCCCCAGATGGATCAGAACATTTTCCACACTCCCAGGAGCCCCCTCCTGCCCTCCCCAGGCTCTCCTTTGCCACCTGATCACCAACCTAGGCAAGCCCCCT
Source organism: Falco punctatus (assembly GCF_963210335.1). Lineage (NCBI taxonomy): Eukaryota > Metazoa > Chordata > Aves > Falconiformes > Falconidae > Falco > Falco punctatus. Next base: position 1,036,807 of record NC_137597.1, read on the forward strand.
TTGGTGGGGCCATGACCCTGCAGGGCACCAGGAGCAGGCAGAGCAGCCCTTCTGGTCTGCCATCCCAAGGCACTGGACCCGCTGGGCACCTTGGAGACCTGCTGATGCTTCACGGGAGGCTGTACCTCCTCTTCCTCTGCAACAGCTGCTTTTCCTCCTGAGATGTGCCCTGGCCACAACCCCTGTGGACCCCATGCCCATCCCACATGCCACTGGGGAGGCTGCAGTGCTGCCACCTCTTCCCCTGCACCACATACCACCCTCTGCCCGCGTAGAACCCTCACTCCTCTCACACACACCCCAGACCTGCACACACGCTCTCTATCCTTGCACCCATCTTTTTCACATGTGCACACACATGCCAGGCCCTGGGACTGTCTGTTTCTTCTCACCTTTTTGCTTTTAGGAACCCATAAATACAGTGAACCTGAAAACACCTGTCTTTTCCACCTGGGCTGTGAAACAACATGGGTGGTGGGATCCAGCCCCAGGCAGGGTAGCTCAAAGCACATGTCTGCAGGCTCCGGAGGCTCCTCTCTGGAAACAAAACCTAAGGGAAAAAGAAGGAAGGAGCAGTCCAGGTACCATAATGCCCCCTCATCCATGTCCCTCCCTGCTCTGTCCCTTGGGCTAGTGAGTTGGGTGTTGGGGGGGGTCTTGGCTGCTGACCCAGAGGGTTTCTTCGGAGCAGTCACAGCTGGAAACCTGATACCACATGTGATCTGTACAGAGAAGATTTGGCCTCAGCCAAGGCCTCCAGAAAACAGAGAAGGGGCCAGGGAAGTACTGCGAGAGCTGAGGATGCTCCTGGGGTCCAACAACCCTGCCCTGGCCCAGGCCTGCCCGGTGGCTGCAGAGCCAGCCCTGCCACCAGCATGCAGCCAAATGCCAGCAAAGGTCTGGGCTGGCCATGCTGCCCTTGGCTCCATCCCCAGCCCAGGGCAGGGCAGGGGGCCAGCAGGGACCTCTGCCTCCAGGGGCCGCGGGACTACACGGGTTCCCCTTCTCATGGACAGGCCAAGCAATGCCTTAACACCGCGTCTGGTCCTGGCTCCAGCCGCTTGCCTGGGAAATGACTGCAGCATCATTCCTGCCCTGATGGTTGGAAATTTTCTCTTTCCCAGCTGAAATATGGCCACAGGCACTGTTGTACATTCACTTCTCCTTGCACGACCTTTGTCTATAGCCAAAAGAGCTGTCCCCCACTCCTGTGAGCCTGTGTAAGCCCGTCAGACAGGGCTGCACCCAGACCTGGCGATGGCAGGGAGGGCAGAGCCTGGGCATGACTGCCCTGGCTGGGGGCAGAGGGATGCTGGGGGGAGAGGTGACCCCGTACAGCAAGCTTGCAGGGCACCAGCCCAGTGAGGTGGGCACACAAGCAGTGCAAAGGAGAGAAGGTTTAAGAGAACTACAAAACCGACCTCCTCCCAGGGCACAGCCTGGCACAGCTGAGCTGCATCATGCCCTGTGGAGCCAGTGCCAGAGCAGGTCACCGGGTCCCTCCCTGCCCGACCTGGCGAGTGGAGGGACCCACCTGCAGCCTCACACCACCACCGTCATCTGAGGCCGATGCAACTGAAGGGCTGTTTGTGTTGTGGGAGGTGTGTGGGGGTGTGTGTATGTGTGTGTGTGCATGCACATGCGAGTACGTGTGGGCAGGGCCCCCAAGCATGGAGCTGAGTGAGGACGTCATGTCAGCCCGGGGTGCGGCACCGCCCAGACATTCATTTTGCAAACAGACATGGGGTCATGAACTACATAACTAGCAGATGTGGATTGTGCCAGCGCCCAGGCTGAACCCTACCTGCCTCATCCAGGTCACCCCAGGAGAGCAGAGCAGCAGCATGGCAAAGGGGGTGGATGGGAGGACACAGCAAAACCTTTGCCCTGGGACAAAAAAAGCACACCACTAGCTCATGTGCAACTGAAGTGTTTCAGGACTGAGGATTCCTGCCAGCAAAGTGTGGTAGGTTTGTAACAGCTGGGACTGCATCCTTGCTTACCTCCCCCAGCAACGGGCACGTGGACCTGGGGTTCATCACATTCTGGCTGGACCCTCAGCGGAGATGCAGGAAACCAGGAGGTTCCCAGCACACACCCAGATCTCCAGGGCAGCTGCGTATCTTGCAATCTTGCTGTGCCTTCCAGGGCTGCTGAAGGTGGCCAGGCTTCTGGCTCGGCTGAGCCATAATGGTCCTCAGCAACACTTGTTCCCTGGCGCAGCAGCAAAAGCCGGGGCTGGATGTCCTGGCTGAAGTGCCCCTGCCTGCGCTGGCTTTAGGAGCACAGCTCCCCCCATGCCCTCACCGCAGTCCATGGCAGCAGCAGCTGGGGACCTCACTCTCCTACTCTGCCTTCCCACATCATCTGTCTTGCAGCAGGGGTCACCGAGGCACAGCACGGGGGGTCCCCAGGACAGGAGCGGTGGACACGGCACTGCCTCCCCAGTCTGCAGGGTTGTGTCAGCCCTGCCACTACCTGCCCTCCCCAGCAGCTCTGCAGGGGGGGTCTCAGCTGCAGAGAGCATTGCGAGTGCGGAGGCGGGTCTGAGCCTGGCTGCAGCTCAGGTCTGCCATGGGGACAGGACCCTGCAGACCTGGGGCAGCCCCGTGCCAGCAGCAAGCTGTGGGGCCAAGGCTGCATGCTCTGGGGAGCACAGTTTCTTTTCAGACAAAATGAAATTAATTTACCTGGAAATCATTTGCTCACAGAAATAAAAAGCAACACAGAGTGGCAGTGGAGGCACCGAACTAAACCCCATTTTGAAAGCACTCCCCACCCCCGCCAAGCCTGCAGCCCTGTACTCCTGCTCTTGTGCTGTTGCTTGTCTGCCTTCTGCCGTGGCACAGAGACTCCGCATCTTCCGGACAGCTGATCTAGGGCTTAGCAAGTGTGGCAGAGCTGCTTACTCCTTTTAACGCAGGACTGGATGAGATATCCACCCTGGATGAAGGCAGCACTTTTCCTTCATTCCCCCAGAGAAAGAACAGGTGTGCAGGGATGGGAAGGGCCACAGGACCCCCGAACTTCTCTCCGACTTCTTGGGACCGGGGTGGTTCACACAGCACCCTTGGGCAGAAGCCCTGCAGCTTTGCAGGCTTTGCCTGATGCTGCTACACGTGCCATAGAGTTTGCAGCCTCGTCCCCAGCCCTGCACCTTGCTACCTGTGTTACTGGCTCGTAGCCTGACCTTGGGCTGGCCACCGTGTCTCTGTGTGTCATTGGGCTTCCCAAGGAGTGGGCTCAGCTCAGCTGCTGGCTGCAGAAATTCCCCACCTTTTTCCAGTTCCCAGGCCCTGCTCCAGCTCAGCACCCAGGTATCCCGAGGGCTCTGCCCCCAGCCAGCCCTGCACACTGCCCGTAGCAGATCTTGTGCCCTGAAGAACAGCCCACACCCCACTTCCCAAAACCCAGTGGCCCCGGGGATGAGCAAGCCCTGACAGTGCTGGAGGAGGAGCCTGGCTGCAAACACTGGCCTCTTTGTGATGGCTGGGAGCAGGCGAGTGCCAGGCTCCCGGTATTTATTTATTTATGGAGTTGAATGCTAACAGCTTCTTTGAAAGAATGTGCCCCTTGGGGCCCCACAGGCAACTGTTCGTGCCCCATGCCTCTGCCCCTGGCCACTGCAATGGCCAAACCCAGGCACCCTACACCATGTCCCCCAGCCAGGGCTGGACATGTGCCCTGGAGGGTGGGAAGGGCTCACAGCACCAAGGTCTCATCCAGTCCCTGGCCCAGAGCTGGTGGCCCACCCCACCCCCACCAAGCTGTTTGGGAAGGGTGAGACTGCGGCAAGGGAAGTGAAGGACAGCAAAAGCCCGAAGCCCAGGGTCCATACAGCGCTGTCTCATGGCCCGGACCCAATGCAGACACCAACTTCAGCTCTTCAGGGCTTGTTTGGATCTGCCCCAGCCCTGACACAAGTTCATCCCACATCTGGACCAGCCCACAGAGCGTAGCACCTGCAGTGGGCAGGTCCTCTCTGCCATTGACCATAACAAAGATAATGCTGGGCTGCAGCAAAATGGTTTGCGTGACACCTGATGCCATGTCTCCCAGCATCCCTCCACTCCTGGGACTTGGAGCAGTGCACTGGGAAGGATAACAGGAGCCAAAATAAGCAAGGCTGCCGTTAGAAAAAGGGTCTTGTTCAGTTTTGGGCTATTCTGCACCAAAGGAGCTTTATGTCTGCCTAAGGCCCAAACTACGGGTCTTGGCTGCCATGAAACTTCATTCCCACCAGCCTGGCAGCAGCAGAGCTTTTCACAGCATGAGCCTGGCTAGCCAAACCCACTCCCCACCCAAGGTACAGCTAACTCACCTATGAAGCCTGGCTGCAAACAGGAGTGTTTGTGTGTTTTGGGAGGCAGGACAAGTGTAAAGCTGGTAGGTTTCCTTGGGAGAAATTTATCCCTATATGTAACCTGGGGCTGTGGAGGGAAGCTGCTGAGGTGTCAGTTTTATCCTCCATCAGCAAGCATCACCCTGGCTCCTGCCTTGGTCACCCCATGCCTGGTCCAGCTGGGTGCCTCCTTCCCCAGCAGCAGGGATCAGACAGCAGTCTGGCCTCCGCTCCGTCAAGGAGCATCATCAGATCCTTGTGGGGGTTCCTTGCAGAGTCATACCCAGATAGCCCTGTGCTGATCATGACTGCAGATATGACTCCATCTGGGAACTGTTGTATTTTGAATCCAGAGACCTGGCACTGCCTCTCCAGAGCTGCAGGAAGCCCAGGGTGTTTCAGCAGCCCATACGTGTGCTTCTGGGGATGCTCCAGCTCTCCAGCCACTCAGTATCCTATGGGAGTATTTAAGACACATACCAACAAACAGCAGGATGTGATGGTATGAGTGCATGCAGTTATGCCCATCAGTCCTACTGCAACTTGGCTGGTGATCTCCTAACAGTAAACCATCATGGCCCTGTTATCCAGCAAGGCTAGGACAGTGGGATCAGGTGAGACTTAAGTTGATCACCAGGTGAAGCTGATCAGCAGTGCTTTGGGACTGTGTCCAGCAAAGCAGGAGAGGGCTGTAGGGGCAGCCTGATCTACTGCAGCTGCTTCTCAGTGCAGCTGATGCTGATGATGGGGTGGCCCAAGCCAGCCTGGACCACTGCTAGCCTCGTGCACACACACAGTGCTGGACTTGGGTGGCCTGGAAATGGCCACAGAAGGGCAATGACCACATGGGACACCCAGACAGTGCTTGTAACAAATTGTGTGTTGAGACACCTCCTGCACAGAGCTGGTGAACCCACATCATCCTCCAAGTGCACATCTGGGCTGTTTGCTCTTTTGCTGATATAGCACTGGCTTTCTTCCAGTTTAGCTTAAACCAGTTAACAAATGACATAAATGAGCACATCAGCTGTCCCATTTATACTAAGAAAAGACACCAGCATCAACCAGTATAACTTTACTGCCTTGAATTCACTCCAGCCTGAGACTGGAGTGGTTTTGCTCTGTCATCAGCAGACTTTGGTCTGTAGATGTCTTCACATTATCCTTCTGGACAAGGAGAAATCAGTTCAAATCACTTCATGCATTTGATCAGTGCAGTTTCCCAGTGGGGACTTGCCTGGGAGAAGCCTGATGTGTCTGTTGCTGCCTGAGCTGGTAGCGCTGGGGATGTGGGGTTGGGTCCTGGGGTGCTTGTGAGCTCTCCCCATCTAGTAGCCCTAGCTAGCTGTGAGCCTGCAGCCACCGAACAGGAGACAACAAATACTAATGGCAAAAAGCAGAGTTCAGAGCCCTGCCATGGCTGAAACCTTGTCCCTGGGACAATGATGGCATGGAGGAGGGATAGTTCAGGTTCAGGAGTCATGGCTAGACTGCTACGGGCCCAGGGGGCACCCCCATTCCCAGCATCCACCCTGTCATGGTATGTTTCCCATGATTTCTATTGTGTCATCACCACCACCATCATACAGGGGTGACAGCATCCATGGGGTAAAGCAGATCTGTTTGCCCCTGAAGGCAAGGCTGGTGAATCTCTCCCATAGGCTACAACAACCCTTGTTGCTCCAGCAGTCGTGGCTCACCAGGTCTCCCCACCCCACAGCCTCCCAGCTCAAACTGGATCTGCATTTTTATTGCAAAGCCTGTAGCGGAGGGAGCACAGGGAGGCAGTAATGGGGACATTGCCAGCATGGGCCGTCCTGGCCAGCTGCTCATCCCTCCCCACGTGCTGTTTGCTCAGTGCTGGGTGCCTTGTGAAGGCAAACACGGTTGTGCCAGAAGGAGCAGAAATGAGGGCAAACAGAGGCTGGCATAGCCCCACAGCCTCCCGCCACAGTGAGTGATGTCTGGGGGGTTCCCAGGGCACAGCAGGAGCCAACGGCACCCCAGGGCCCCAACAGCCCCTCACCTCTTCCCTGTGACATCTCAGAGCACAGCAAATAGGAACCACCACTTAAGGGTCTCTTGTCCCAAGAGCAGAGCTGCACAACCCGCAGCATGGGAGACCTCAGCCCAGGGGCTCCGACTGCTGCAGCCCCAGCAGCCTCCCCCAGCTTGGCCCCAAGGCTGTGGTTCTCAGAGTGCAGGTTTTAAAACTGTGCCATATCAGCCAGACAGACCAAGCTCCCAGGGACAGAGATTGGTGGCTCTTGAGGACACAGGGACAGTCCCCAGCGGGAGGATGGTTGACACCATCATGCTAAATTTGCTATCTTCATGTGCTGTCCTGAGGAGCAGAACCTGGACCAGTCAGTCCTACTGTCCGGGAGCGACCCTGTGCCCCACCAGCAGCGTACCCACATCCCACAGCAGCACCCTGCCCTTCTCTCTAAGCCCCAGGCACATCCTGGGCTGGTGTCACATCTGCAGCCAGAGGGGGCTGGGGTGATGCACCTCCAGCCCCCTCTGCTCTCAGCTCCCTTTGGGTGCCCTGATAGAAGGGAGGGAAGGGAAAGGTTGAAGTATCTCCCCAGCACTGCCTGGGAAAGGACGAGCCAAATTAAACCTGGGGCAGTAGCGGTGGGGTCTCGTGTCCCGGTCTGAGATTGATGTGTGTTGGCCTGGCCTCGTGGGTGAGCTGTCCAGGGCTCTGTCTGGCAGGGCTGCCTTCACCGGGGCAGCAGCGCTGGGGGGAGACAAGATGCTTACCTGACCTGAAAAGGGCCATGCTGGGACTGTGCACACCTGGCTCCTTGGGAACCTGCAGCCCACAGCCAGAGCTGACCCTGTGCCAAGCCAGGACCTGGCTGACCCTTGGTAGGAGCCTCTGAGCCAATATAAATTACTTTCTCCTCCTATATCAGCATGACAATTTGCTGGGGAGCCGTGCTAATTTCTCATATGACATCTCAGGTCAGACACAGTCCTACTTTTCTTCTTAACACCTGCTGAGCCCAACCTGCTGAGAACACACCCTGCTCATCACTCATGTGCCGCAGCAGGCTTTGCTCTCTGCTGGACCCACGGGCAGGTAGGTGCCTGGCCTTGCACTTCAGAAGCCCTTTACACCTCTTGAAAGGGAGCCCGAAATAGCTTTTCCTCCATCCCTGATCTACCCTGTAAGTACCAGCCAAGGAGACTCAGCGTCCCTGCTGTGCCAGGAGCTGAGCTGACCCAGACCAGAGATATGTGGCCCTGGAGAGCCTGGCCTGGTTGCATAAGAGCACTGGCATTTCCAGAGCCACCTCTGCCAATTTAAAGCAGACAGAGAAATACAGTGTTCACAGGCTGATAACTGCATGCACAAGGTGTGTCTGCAGATAATGACGGTGGGGTCTGAAGTCCAGGAGATAAGAGGCTGGGGAAAGCACTCTGGGGAGCTGCCGCCAGGAGAGATCTCAGGGTCCTGCAGAGGGTGTGGAGCAGGCTCCCAGTGCACAGGCTGGGGCTGCCAGCTTGTGCCAGGAGAGGTCAGGTCCCCATGAGCCACCAGTCCAGCACCGCTCTGGCTGCCTCCACACTGCCCAGCTGTGCAGCCCCAGAGCTGGCAGAGGTGCAGAGGGACATCACCGGGGGATGTGGTGGGAGCAGAGGAGGCTGCCTGGCCGTGGATGGTGGGAGGAGGGAGAGGGTGACAGGCAGAGGGGGGCCGAAGCCCCCCGCACCCACCCTTCCCTGCACAACGGTCCTTTGTCTATTCCCATCACAGCAGGGACAATATCCCTGCTGCTGCCGCTGCTCTCTGAGTGAGCACCGAGCCCCATGACCCCAACGGATGTCGCAGGCAAAATGAGAATAATTAGAAGGAGGTGCCTTTTATTACAGGTGGCTCTGAAGGCCTGGCAGAATCCGACCCCCGGGGGCCCTTTGATCTCAGCCTTTGAAACCCTATAGCTTTGCTGACAGAGCTGCTCTGTGTTTCCAGGTCACCAGGATGATCATTTCCATCTGGGAACAATAAGCTCTTTATGTCACCCTTCGTGCTGGACCCTCCCTCCCTTGTGCCGAGTGGACTAGCGTGTAGATGCGCTGCTACACAAGCCCTCATCAGGGTTGGCTTCTTCTCCGGGTGGATGACATAGAGACAGCAGCGGGCAGAGCTCACCAAGCTCAGCATCCTCATTCCCCATGGGAAATGGGAGTCCTTTAGTGCCAGGAGGTTAAATTCCCCCAGTGCTTAGCCCTGTTCGTCCCCAGTACGTACCACAAAATCTTCCCACTGCCCTGGGGGAAACCCCTGCACATCCCCAGCTCCACCGAGTAACCCAAAATCCAGCCTCTGGGATGGGCCAAGCAGGTTCGTGGGAGGGCATCCTGCACACGGGGGGCGTTTCTTTGCCTCCCAGTGCATCACACCCAGCACCTCACTGTAGGGAACAGGGCATGTCAGGGCTCCCAGAGCAGGTCCCCAACCAGGGCTGCAGGGTAGGCAACTCTGCTGCCATCAGAGGGGAAGGCTCCTGGCATTGCCCCTGAAACAGCAGCTCCCCAGGCACTGTCCTGGGGCCCCTCACTGCTCCACACTTTGCACGTTCGGTTCCCTGTGCTCTGTGCCCTGGGCGCGGGCAGCAGTGGAAAGCCCTAAGCCTGCATTTCTCCAGGCGATATGGACTTTGCTGGCTGGACAGCCCTGCTACAGGGCCTGGGAGCTGGTCATTAGGGGGCAAGCCCAAGAACACGGAAGGACTTGGGGAGGATAGCCCCACAACACCCTGCCGACACTTGCACCCCTTTGGGACCCCCTTCCAGTCTGAACTGGAAAACCAGCATCTGATAAAACCCAGCATTTTCATGGTCTACATGGTCTGTCTCTGCACTTTTTCCAGCCCTGCAGCCTTCCCCAGACTGGCAATCTGCAGGAGCACCTTCGTCTCCCCTTCCTCTCTCTGCTGCAGGTTGCCCAGCTCCCTTGCCTACTCTGGAGGTCTGTACCTCCACCCTTATATGGGTCCCAGTTTGGCATGGGGCTGCTGGAGGCTGTGGCTTGCATTTGCCTTTGTCAAAACCACACGTTGTTCTCCAGCAGCAGGCATGGGGCCCAGTTGTGTAAGTCACCTTGGTTGTGACAGTTTTTCCTGGGGTATGAGGCAAGATTTTGACTAGATGTGCACCAAGGTCTGGTCAATGGGGAACACAGTGTCACCACAAGTGCTCTGGGGATTTTTCAGGGTCCAGTGTGACCCCGTTGGGCTGTGCTTGGGTGATGCTTATCATTTCTATACACCATGATGGAGCATGGCTCTTCTCAGCCTGCATAACAAAATGAGCTGTCCCTGGGGAAGCCAGCAGCGTTAGCCACTATCTTCCATCTTCCAGCAGCAACCGGCTCCACTGTCATGCACCAGCCCCCGCTTTTGCCTGCATCCATGGAGGCTTGGCAAACCCTCTGGGATGGGGCATGCCAAAGCCAGAGCACAGATCTAGGCAGCAGCTGCTGTGAAGGCTGTGGTCGTGGTGACTGACTGGCTGATCAATTAACAGACAATATGAACAGAGCCAACAGTATCCTTGTGTGTGGTTTCTGGGTGCATTTGTTGCCCTCTCCTTGTGCTGGGTGTCACCTTCTGGTTTTGCAAAGCAAATCCTGGCTGTGCGGGAGCAGTGGAGTGGGGACACCTTCTCATTTGCCAGGTAAATTTCCCAGGGAGCACAGCACGAGCTAAGGCCAACAGCCAACCTCCCCTCCCCAGCCCCACAAAGCTGTTGTCGTCAGCGGGGTGAGGGTATGGGGGCCCACCTCCACACCGATGGCCAGCTGCCTTTCCCCACCATGCTCTGGCAGAGCTATCTCCAGGCAACCCAGCCAGATCTAAGGGGAGTCTCTCCCCTGCTGAGCTTGTGCAGGCACATACCTCACATACCTGGATGTAGGCATCACCAGGAACGCTAACCCTTTCCTACTCTCCGGACAGCAACGCCCATCCGGGCACTGGCCTCCCATGGGTGCCGCTGGCCTCCTGACCCAGTCCCAGCAACCCGAGGATCCAGCACTGCCTAGGCACCACTGGCACCCACCTGGGCAAGGAGCCAAGAGCCTCCATGCTACCAAAGCTCATCCTTCACTGCCTCTGCATGTGTCCTTGCTGTCTGAAGGCTGCTTTACTCCATGAGCAAGCTGAAGGGTCCTGTTCAAACCCTGTCACCTGTGCACTGCTACAACCCCTCTTGCAATTTGATTGCATTGCCCTCTGGCAGCCCCAGGGGCAAGGATGCTCCCAGCTGCCCCAGCAAAACAGAAGTTACAATGCATACAGAGTCCACTGCAGGTGGGTGGCTTCACAGCAGTTCTTTGCTTCCCCTAAGCAGTGCTGATGTGGATCAGACTGAATTCCTGTGCATGGTAAAAGGTCCACCATGCTCCCTTCAGCATCTTCCACCTACAGCTGCAGCCGGGCCAGATGTGCACTAGCTCCTGGTGGCTGCCCCCAGCCAGTACCCACCCCGTGCTTAGGCCATGGTGATCTGACAGATGTCCTGCACCCAAACCTGGTACATGCAGGGGCGTTAGGAAGGGAGCCTGGGGACAAATCAACCCATGCTGCATGTGGCAGTTTGCACTTGGTAATTGCTCTTCTTGTTCAGTTCAGATGTCCCAGCCTACACTTCATGTGAAACATCCCTGGAGGAGGAAGGTGTCTTTTCTGCTGGAGGCTGAGATCCAGCTGAGGCTGCATCAGGGCAGATGTGAAGCTGACCATGCATGTGTGGCACTGCAGGTGCTGCATGTCCATTTTGGCACACGTGTGCTTCTGTGTACATGCCTTAATGGGTGGGAATGTGAATGCAACTGGGTCCCCAAGTTGCTTGCAGATGTTCGCATGTTCTCGTGGCTCTGTGTGCTCTCTGCAGGGACGCCATGCACGGAGAAGGGGATTAGTCTATGCCTGCCCAGGAGCTGCAAGTCCTACTCTTACTCCATAGGTTCTCATTGCAAGGACCCCACAAGATCTCCTTACTCTCTTCTCTCTGCCAGGTCTTGCTTAAACCACCCTAAGATCTACTCCTGCATCCTTCAAGCTGCTGCCCATCTGGCTTCAGGCAGCCCATGCTGCAAGCTCTGAGACTCAGATGTAGCAGACAGCCTGGGACTGCCTGAAGTAAACCTCTCCCCTGACCCAGCCTGCCTATCCTGACCATGTCCAGAGACTCTCATAATCCAGGTCTAAGCTCCCAAAAGCCCTTTATCCAAAGGCCGAACTTCTCAGGGGTGTATGGGTGGTCTGGACACCCTCAGCCACGTAGGCTGCCCAGCCTCTCCGCTGCAGCTGCAGCTCACCACAGACATGCACAGCCCATGGCGGAGCAGGAAGTCTGCAGCATGGGGCAAAACTGTGAGTGGGGTTTTTTTGTGCTGGAGACCAGGTAGGCTTGAGCCTCCATTGTCCCGAGGCTTGAGCAACGTTTTAGAAGTAGATGAGGCATGGAAGAGCACAGAGACAGCCTGAGCAGTGGCATTAGGACAGGCATGGCCTGGGATGCTGGGGGTTGCACTCATAGCTTGAGCAGTGCCATTTTGAAGCCCCAGCAAGTGATCAAAAGAAGAAAAGGGGCAGGCCACCCTTGAAGCATGTCAGGAGATCAGGCAGGAGTCTCTGGAGGACACTGAAGGTGAGCTATAGGTACAGGCAGTACCTGGTGCACACTGTACTCCAGGACCTTTGCTAGGCAGAAACGTGGGATGGAGTCTAATGTGCCCAGGGGTGCCAGGAGATTTTTTGGCTGTTTCCTGAGGAGGTGGATCCCAGGAGACTTGAGGGACTGCTAGCCCAGGCTCTCTGTGGCTGAAGGTCCTGCCCGCTGGCCTTGTAGCCCAAGAGGCTCTGCCAGGTGGTGGCCGGTCCAGGCTGTGCCAGCTCTCCACCACTGGCACCCTCTGGCTGGTGGTTATTTTGCAGGTGACTAATGGTAAGTGTCCAGATGACAGGGCTGCGTCTGGTCCCTGAAGGCAAGCTGAGTTGGCATGAGCTGGGGATGCAGCTCTGAGTGACAGATCTCTGCTACAGTCCTGGGGGCACAGCACGGAGGTGACCAGGGAAAGCCAGGTGGGAAGCTCAGAGCACCTGGAGTAGAGCCGGGTCTGGCACCTTGGCAGTATTTCCATCTCCCCAGATGTTATTGCTGTTCCAGTATTGCCAGCTCGTGGGTGAGAGGAGTTTAAGGAAACCTCAACTTGGTGTCAAGACCAGATTTACATCTTGTGGCTGATGAAAGGAATCCTGCTCCAGGGCATCTTCCAGCACTGAGCACCCAGACTGGAGCAGGTTCCCAAGCTGACGGGCATCTTGTTCAGTCCCAGGCAGCATGGCTCATGCCCAGCAAGGCTGCTTACAGCCACAGGGCAGCCCCACACTGCCCAGGGTGATATACACCAGCATGTGCAGAGCATGGCTGCACACCACAGATAGCCTGCAGTGTGCTAGCCAAGGGGTAGGGAGGTCCCTGTGGCAAGCAAACCAGTGAAGCACAGAAGGATGCAGCTGTGGGGTTTACCTGCCTGGGACAGAACCGCCTAGCAGCACTGGGAGCTGAGCCTACCCATCGCCTCCAGCCTGTGGGCTGTGCGTGGACCGGCTCTGGGTGCACAGGAGTGAGCCCGTAGCTCTTGCCAGCCCTGCTCCTCTGACACAGCACGAGCCTCCCTGGGCCCCGCGGGGTGGTGGGGTGAGCCAAGAGCTGAGCCCCAGTGCCGCCTTTGAAGGCTGCTCACGCCTTCCCTCGCAAACCCAGCGCTGTCAGCCTGCACCACGCTGCACCTGGGCTCCTGGCCCTGGACTTGCACAACAGGCCGGCCAGAGCCCTGGTGCCAGCTCCACAGCCACCAGCCTGGGGGGGCAGCCTGGACCCCCACCAGCCCCTGCCTCTCCTCCCACCGAGGGTGCTGGGGAGCAGAGCCATGGCTGGGGTCTTGGAGCAGCCCAGGCTGGGACAGCTTTGGGGACCTCCTCAAGTGCTTGCAGCGAGCCCTGTGCCCTGTGCCACGGGTCCTGGTGTCACACTGCACCAGATGGGTGGCAGCACCAGCCTGGCATGCTGCCATGGTGGCTTGTTTCCATGCCAGGAAACTGCATCACTTCAGAGCAAGTGGAGAGAAGCTAAAGTCCTCCCTTGCATGACCTTGGCACAGCAGGCTCTTCTTGGAGGTAGTGAAAGGTGTAGAGATGGCCTTGGGGGTCTCCCAGCCCCAGTCCTAGCCTGGCCCCAATGGTGAAGGAGGTGGGGGGGCCAGCTGAGCACTGCTGCCAGCGAGACAGTGCTGGCCAGCTCAAAGAGGCAGAGCCAAACTCTCCAGGCAGAACAGGCAGCACGCCTGCATTTTTTTTCTCTGTGCCTTGCTTTGCGAGCTGCAATTGCAATGCGCTTTGGTAAGAGGCACTTCAGTCCCTCAGCAGCTTCGGCTTGCCCTGGGTGCACATCCTGGGCATACCTGGGAGGAGTGTCCTGCCAGCTCTTTGCAGGGTGGAGAAATTGTCCCCAGCGCCAAGATCCCTCTGGGAAGCTGTCCTCCCAACACAGGTGTAAGTGCCTGGTGTGCCTGGCCCTGCAGAGGATGTGTCTGCCCTCTCGCAGGCTGGTAAACTGAGTCAGCTGCCTCCTACCTGGGAGACTTCTACCGTGGATGGGGAAACGGAGGCAGGGTAAAGGTCGTGACTCACTCCCATCTTCAGGCAGTGCTGTGGAAGAGCTGGGACCCTGCACCGGCTGTGTGGCCCGCAGCAGGAGGGGAGCTGCACGGGTGCAGAGGAGAGGGCAGGCTGGCTGAGCAGGCACGGCAAAAGGAGGAGCCCGGAGCAGGGGCTGACTCAGCTGTGATGTGGGGGTTGAAGCTCAGGCTCCATCAAACCCAGCCTTTCGCAATGTGTTTACCAGGACCTGGGCCACCCGTGCCTTCCAGGGCGGGCAGCTGATCCCCCTCAGCCCCCAACCTGCTCGCCAGAGGGGAGCTTGCGAGGAGCCTCGGGCTGGCTCTCTGCTCCAGTGCTGCTGCTGGCGCTCTGCCGCTGCCCAAGGGGAAAGTGACGCACCAGGTGAGGTCGGGGAGCGTGCTCCCAGGGCAGCTGAAAACTGCCGGTGCACCGAAACACAGCCCCAGCCCACGGGAATCTGGTGGCACATCGGAACATTTCTATCCACATGATGTCATCCCAGGGAGAGAGACAGAAATTCCCCTGCTTTCCTTACACCGTTTGCAAACTGCTGTCCCATCCACCTGGCCACCTTCTGCCAGCTACCAGGCTGCATGTCCTGGGTGGGCAGGACACAGAGTGAGGGGCAATTCCCTTTTATTTATTGTTTTAGAGCAAAATGTGCTGTTTTGAGAACTTTCCCTAGAGGAAAGCTGGGGACAGCAGATCCAAATTATGTTTTATTTAATTTCAGCTTTTTGTGGAGTTTGAGATGGGAAATGCTGGTCAGAAGCAGAAACACCACATTTGTTTCCGCAATGAGCTGGAAAAGGGGATTGGAGGTGGTGGCCCATCTCCCTGCTTTCTTTACCAAGGCAAACTTGGCTTTGCTACTGCAGCACTGCCAGGGATGAACATCCAACAGCAAAGGTCACCAGTGCTCCCACAACCCACTGCAACTGAGAATGCCTGCTGTTCCATGGGCAGGAGTACCTGACTTGTGAGAACCCACAGAAAAGACACCCTAGAGCCATCAGTGGAGATCTCAGGTGTTTTCAACAGGTCCATGTTGATCCCCACCACGCTGGATACAGGGCACCACAGAGCAATGCCATCATCTGCTGAATTCTGCTTGCTTGCGCCAGCCAGGACCCTTTGTCATGCTAAGCAAATGAACTGTTTTCAGCAGTTAACCTCAAATGTAGTTCCCTGTTAACCCAGTTTATCTCTGGGCAAGGCTGGGCCCTCCAGAGAAAACCATGTGTGGGCTCGTCTCCCGCTGGCCTCTTTGCTGGCTGGTTTCCATTGCATGATTCATGTCAGTTCCCAGCGCCAACGGCTGGAAAGGGACCTGTGTTATTGCATTGTCCCTGGGATATTTATTGCTTGGTTACCGAACTAGGTTCAGGCTGGCAAGAGCTCGCATTACAGGCAGCAGCCAGATACTGGTGCCCCCAGTCTGCCAGGAGTGGTGGCAGGGGCAAGGTGGGCAGCTGGGCAATATTTGTTGCTGCTGAAGACCTGGCTCCTCCAGCATTCCAGGGCTGTGGGGATGGGTGGCAAGAGGCAGCCATATAGTGCTATGGCTGGGCATCGCTTTTGATACTCGCTCTGGCTGCCTGGGCAGGGTTCGGCCACCCTCGCTGCCCTTTGGGCTCCTGCTGGGCACCTGCTCCTCCCCACTGGTGCCCAAGCATTCACCCTGACTGCTCCATTGCCCCATCTCCGCAACAGGAACATCAGAGAGGGCTAGGCCGACACGTGACAGAAACGTCTTCACCCACCCTATGCCAGGAATATCTGCCCACAGGGCGTATGCGCCCATGGGCACAACATGTTTTGTATCAGCTGCTGCTCAGGGATGGGTCCCCAAATGTGCATCCAGCCAGCCCACTGCCCCTTCCTCTCCCAGTACCAGCCTGTGGCAGCTCTCCCTTAGCCTGGGCTGGGGCTGACCTGCAGCCTCCCCGCTACAGTGGCATCTGGCAGGTTTCTGCAAGATACAAACCCCTTGCTCCCATCCCTGAGGGTGTCCAGGGAGGGGTGTGTGTCAGGAGGGGGTGTGTTGTGGGGCACATCCAGGGGCCACCCATGCCTGTAAATCAGTAACAAGGCCAGCAGGTCCTTTGCTGCTCCTGTTTTCCCGCTTGTTCGACTCTTCTGTCTGTGGCCTCTCCCTTTGGATGACTGGCAGGAATGGGTGACAACCTGCCACGTGGCCCTGGGCTGCCACTGCCCTGCAGCATGGGGGTGCACCCACGGGTGTATGGAGAGCAGGGCATGGGATGGGGTGGGCTCCTTTCCTACTGGGGAATGTGCTTACCCCATGCTCCCGGTGCTAAGTAGCAGATGGCCGTGTCAGGGCATGCTGGGGGTTCAGCCCTGGGCACAGACCTGAACCTCTTCTCCTTCTTGCAGTCCTCATTTAGCGACGTCCTTCACTTGGTACCTGCTCTGCCCTGACCACATCACCCTGTACATATGTAGCGTGAACTTACCCGGCCAGCAGCACCTTGGTGGTCTCTGGCAGATGGCACCCCCTGGGATACACCCATCCCTCCAGTAAGCTCCAGGGAGTGAAATAAAGTTTTATTTCAATTATCCTAACAGTAAGGGACAGAGGGGGCACAAATAAAACCCACCTCATTTCTGTGGCAACCAGGAATTATCTCCTTGGAGATGGTGCTGTCTGTGTCAGTCTCTGGTCCAGACCCTGGTGGTACATGGGTTCCCTGTTACGGGAGCAGCATGGTACACTGGCCACAAAAGCCATTTGAAACGCCCCATAAGATCTGAAGGAGAGTTTGCAACCAGCAAGGTCCCTCGACTGCGGCGCCCTCCCAGCCCCGAAACACCTTTCCTTCTCTCTGTACCTGCTCCCCTTGCTCACCGTCCAGTCATGCTCTGCAAAATACAGAGCTGGGAGGAATTTGCAGTTTTGCAGCTGGGGGAGCAGGACAGGGACCTGCCCTCTGGCAGCCGGTGAGTCAGCAGCCAAGCCCACTCCACCAGCCATGCTTTGCTGCAGATGAGCGCTCCTCGCCTGCAGTCTCACCCAGGCTAGGGAGAGCCTCTGCCGCCTCCTGTGCCTCACCAAGCTCTGCGGTGGGTGACAGAACACTGTTCACCCTGTTGAACAGTGGCAGGGGTGCTCCCGCATGGAGAACTCGCTGTGGTGTCCCAGCAGCTCGTGACTTCTGGGAGAAGGCAGCACGTGCTGCATTGTCACATACCTTACGTGTGGCAACTCAATGTGGGGATGTACAGGGGTCCACCACCCCTCCCTGGAGCAGCCAGAAACTTACCTGCTCTGGGATACCTCAGGGCACTGCACGGCACAAAGCTCTCCGTGCCCACAACTAGAGAAAACCCTGGAAGGGTTACCCAGGGAAGTTGTGGAGACATCACCTGGGCATGGTCCTAGGCAGCCTCCTCTAGCTGACCCCAACCTCAGCCTTCCTCTGACGTCCCCTTGGGGAGGCACCTGGAGGGAGGCACCTGAGGGGCTGTGGCTCCAGGCCGCCAGGGTCACAGAGTGCCACCAGGGCCATGCTCAGGCGGGCGGGGGGGGGGGGGGGGGGGGGGAGAGCCCAGACACCCCCAGGCTCCAGGTGTGGCACGGGCCCAGCGCCCACCAGCGCTGTCGCAGCAGCTCTGACGTCATTTTTTTCCAGCAACCGGAAGTTCTGATGCCCGAGTAACCCTGCATTAGCCGTCGCTTCTGATTGGCTCCAGTGCAGAGCAGGGTGGCTCCCAGGTCCAATCAGAGCACAGCTGCCACTCCCACAAGTGCGGCGGCAACAGGCAGTCTCTGATTGGCCGCTTGGGTCTCTCCTGAGGGTTTACTGGCGAGAGCTCGGCTCTGATTGGCTGTTTGCGTCCCTGCTGGGGGCTCATTGGTTTTCACGAGGGGCTGCAGCGTGGTGGGCTGGGGCAGCGCCCGCCGTCACGGCCGGGCCCAGCGCTGGCTCCGGGCCGGACTCACAGGGACCCCCACCCGAGGGAGGCTGGGGGGCCCCCGGCCCCGCTCCTTGCGCGGTTCCAGCCCCTCCCGTGGCGCGGAGACAGCCCTGCCAGGGCTGCCCCAGGCCCCGGTGCCGGCCCGGCAGTGCCTGCCGTGGGGCCTGCCCCCGGGGAGAGGCCAGAGCCTGCCCGTGGCTAGCCCCATGGCTGCGCGCTCGGCGGAGGCCGGCCCCGGCGCGCACGTCCCGGAGGCCGGAGCCGGTGTCAGGACGCTGCGGATGCCCCTGCTTCCTTCCTGGGGTCGCCGTCTGCTGGGAGCGACAGCCAGGGGCCCGGGCTGGGCTTTAGCGTGGGCTCGCTGTCCTGCCTGCGCCCCTCGGTAATCTCGGAGCAAGCTGCAGAGCCTGAGGAAACAAAAGTGCTACAGGCAAAAATTGTTCCCTGCTGCAGTCCTGACAGCTTGGAACAGTATCTCTGATTCCTTGAGAGAACAGTGGAAGGGAGTGGCTCCATCTGTGCGGCAGAGCATGGAGCAGGTCATAAAGTACAGGGACAGGCAGAGGCACCTGGTAAAGCCAGGGGAAATGGGTGTGAGGCATCGCGTGTGGTGCTTCCTTGCTTGGTGTTGAATCGCTTCGTGGCGCTAGGTCCATTAGCGTAGCACGTGAAAACAGAAGGGTCCCTTCCTCTGTGGTACCTGCACAGGGGGGTTTCCCGAGCAGCAGCTCTGTCTTTGTCATTACCAGGCATGTACCGACTCAACTGGCAATCATTTGTCACCATAAGGTCTTTCTGTAGCTTTTACAGCACCAGCTCCAGAAAGGATCCCTGTGAGACTCAGTTGGTAACCTTAATCTTCAAGGAGCATTTCACTGCCAAAATTACTCTGATTCTTCCCCGTAACATACGGCTAAACCACGTGCCACGGGTCCCCTGCTAGTCAGCAGCACCACTGGTGAGCTCCCCAAGCCTCTGCGTGAAAATACTTCTTCAGGTGAAGGTCCTGGCATTTTTTTCTTTCCATTCACATAAACTAAGGTGTTGTAAGTGTTCTCTCTCTGGCATCTCCAATTGAGGGACCTCATCTAACTTCTTCACTCTGAAGAAAGAGGCAGCCCGGGAAGCCCCTGGGTGCCTCTCCAGAGAACAAAAATGTGAGGGATTCATCTCACTTCTCTTTACAGTTTATCTTCACGAGTGTTGCACGCCATTGTTGACTCTAGCCTCTTTGGCAAGCAACCATCTTTTGCTCAAAAAAAGTTTGAAAGTTAGTTGTTATGCCTTTAGCAAGTTGTTTCTCAAAAAATGTGGCTTGCCTTAGTGTGGTTTTACATTTCACTTGCCCAGGTTTATAACCTTTGCTGTTTGCCTTGTTGGGACATGGCTATAGCTATTCAGAGATACCACTTTACTTCCAACAGGGTCCCATACTTGCTTTTTAAAAAACATTAGCTACAATACTGCTAGAATCTCTTCAGACAGACACTGTACATTTACTGAGTGCCTTCAGTATCGTATTTATATAATGTCCAGCGTTTTACTTTGTTTGGTTGCTACTTTTAATTTCTTAATTTCCTCATTTTCTTAGTTTCTTAATTTTAATAGTGTACCTCTTTTTGCACATAACTATTACTGCATGTTTTATGCTGCTTGTTTTCCTATCCAAGACATCGTTATGGTCATCAGAATAACATTTTGGACAAGGTTTGTTGTCCTGCTTGTAGAGCAAAGTAACAGATACACTGAGAAAGTGTGTGTGGGAATGGCTGGGTATGAAACCTAAAGAGGAAATTACAAGTGTGGCCTGCACTGATAACCAGTGGCACAATCAACATCAGGCAGATGCTGGGGAATCTGGTGTTTGCATCAGCCTAGATGGCTGCACTTCGGTAAGCCCTGGGTGTAGGTGACTCACCAGCAGAAGATTCGTGCTTTGATAGCAGGAGGATGGCAGCAAGTTACAAGCACATCCTTTACATCTCCAGCACCATGATGGCACCTGTAAAAAACACCCAGGACAAGGAAGCCCAGACAAAGGCCCACAAACCTCCCTGAGGCTCTGGGACAGTGACGTGGACAAGGATCAGAAGCTAAAGATGCTGCCTTGAAAATGGTTGATTCCTAAAGGGTATAAAAGACCTGTTGTCACCAGTTTGCTTAGCCAATAAAGAGAAGCCCATGAGGTACCATGAAGACCCATCTGCTAGCATCCCTCATGCTCGCTGCTGCACACTGGTAACTTGGCCATACCCCTTGTGCAAACACATCGGGGCGGGGGTGGCTGAGGGTGAGAGAGACCAGCAAGAAGTGTGAGAGATGAGTCAGTTCTATTTTAAATAGAAATCCCCTGTCACCGAGGTCTAGCACTGAGTTTTGTTACATGCTCAGAAGTCAGTCATTGCTTCTCCTGTGTTTCTGCTCTGATCTCCACCAATGCAGTTTGATTAGAGCCATGGCCCTGGTTAAGGAGGTCAGTCGTTCCTTGGCGACAATTCCTGCTTTTAAGTCGATTTTCAGTCCCATGTTCAAATTTTCAGTCAAACGTCAGTTCCTGACATTTGGGGACAGATGTGCTGTTTCCACTGTCCAACATGGTGTTTAGTCTATAATGCCTTTCTCTGCCCGGAGAGGCTGACATAGAGGACAGGGGCGCCAAGTCAAGTCCTCTCTGCATGGAACCCTCTCAACTGGCACCGACAAACTACTTTGGGGGCAGGTTTTGGACAGGCATCGACAGTTATTATTGCAGGATCTTTCACCTCCAAACCTTGCTCATTTTACTTCTCATGGGACTCGGGCACAGTTGCTGGTTTTTGTCTGTTCATCCTCATTTTGGGTGTCTTTTTTAGCAACTCTCTGTGAAAGGATTGGGATATGAGGAAGACACAGGGTATCTGCTGGCATCATCCTCCTGTTACAAGAGTGCAGGCCTCTGGGCTCGGTACAAACACTGTGTGTGCCATGTAAACGGAAAGGACATCCTCACATGCAGCTTTTCCCACATCTGTCTGAGCTGTCTATGCTACTCTCTGCTGGCAGAAGTGTCCTTGCACTACCTGGCAGCATGACCACCTGCCTGGCAGCTTGCCCTTCCACTGGCCCTGGAGCCTGACATGATGCTAGCTCCAATACCTGCCTGTGGTAGCTTCTCTGCCAGCATGCAGTGAGTGCTGAGAGTGGGGAGATGGTCCCAGATATTCCTGTGTTTCCTATGCCCACAACCATGAGCTCGCAGGAGCCCAGGCACACAGAGCAGGAACACACTGGCTGTGCCCTGCTGCTCTGCCTAGCACTGGCTGTCTGCTTCCTCTTCCCTTCTTTGGGGGCTCACTCAGCACCCTGCAGATAAAGGGATGTCAGATCCTGAGGAGCTGGAAATCCTTTAGTGCTTTGCTTCATATAACGCTCATGGGCTATTGCCCTTTGCGTGTCCCACTTTCTCCCTCACCTCCTCCCTGCTGGCAGCCCCAGGATTGCTCCTATAGAGTGAGATCAGAGAAAATGTTGTATTTTCTGAGTGTCCCAGCAGGGAAGGAGACACCTGCCAGGCGGAGCAGGACCTTGTCATGGCCCGCTGAGCTCACCTGCATGTCCATAATTAGGGCAACAGACTTAAGACACCCTTGTAGGGCCAAGGGACCATCTGTCCCAAGTACGAAGAGTCCCTAAAGTGTGCTGGGATTGTGGCCAGCCCTGGACCCCTGCTTTCCATCCTGTAGTCCAGCTTTTCACCTCTCCCATGGTGGGGTAATTGCAGCCCAGGTGGCTGGTGACACAAAACACCAACATCCTCCTCCCATGGACCATGGTGTGTAACTCTTCTCCTGCAGTTTGGAGACGGACATGCCAGGTGTTCAAGGGAAAAGGAACAGAACGACTACTTTCAGGCCAATGGGCCTAAAGCTTCCCAGCACCAGTAGCTGGGATCCCAATGGGAAACATGCCTGTGGCATGCTGCCCTTCCGTCTGAAGGTGCCCTCCCTGCCTGTACAGCACGTAGTATGAACCATCAGGTCTGTAAGTGCTCACCAGCAGCAGTAGAAGTCAAAGCATGTCCCAGGGACTCTTTCTCCCTCTGTCCTGGATGTGCTCACAGTATTTACTGCTGCATTTGGTGTATCCCCAGTCTGGGGGCTCCAGGATCCCATGGCCTGGTGCTGTGGCCTTGGGGAGCCCAGCTCTCTGCTGCTCACAAGGATGCAGGGTCCAGGGCTGGCTCTGTTCCCAGATGGTGCATCTGACTCAGTGGACCAGGCAGGGAAGTTCCCAGCATGATGATCAGGCCATGGCAGACGGCAGACCATGCCTGTGGCCATGCTGTCAGGGACAGAGACGTAGGGGTGAGAAGCCTGCCTCAGGCAGGAGCCCCAGACAGCCCCCAAAGGGTTCCTTGGAGCTCAATAGCTCCTCCCAGGAGACAATGGCCCAAATCCTGGCACACTGGTGACATCTTCCAGCCAAGCAGTCTGTCTTACCAGCTCTTCAGCAATTGCCCAGAGCTGCAAGCAGCAGAAAGATACACCCCACCTACAGTGTCATCAGCACCAGGCTGCAATTAGTGCTGCATCATCACCTACTTGGTGCGAGAGCCAGCTGGCCTCACGTCACCCATTGAGCTGCCACACCTGGGAGATACCAGCAGGATATGGCTGTGTCACCTGGTGACTCAGGGCCACTGGCTTCAGTGTGAAGCTGGAGCTACTGACCTGAATCTAGGGGAGAACATCTTGTAAGCTGCTGGCTGCTGCCTTATTGCAGCGTTGAGAAACTCCAGCCCTTGCTGGGCTGCTGGCTAGTGGCTGTGTGGGTCAGCGTCTCAGTGCTGAGCAACTCACCGCGTGGGACTGAGTCACAAGGAGTGGGGAAAACTGCATAGGGAGCCTCGGTTTTTTTCCATCACTGGGGAGAGGACAGCCTCTCCCTCTTGCTGGCCAGCTGCCATGGCCATGGCTGACACCTCTGACCCACAGGCGACAGGGCTTGGAGCCTGGGATGGATGGTGCCAGCAGCCTCAGGAATTCTGCTTGCACCTCTGTGCTTGTGGCTGCCCTTGCTGATGCTGCGGGTGTTGGGGTATAGCAGCTCCAATGTGGACATAGCCCATCTCACCCACCCACAGCAGTGTCCTCGTGGCCATAACAGGCATCCCAAGATGCAGGGAGTCTGCAGGATAACAGGCTTGGTAAGGCGTTTTTTCCTTCCCTGTGTCATCCATCATCCTTCAAGCATCCCAGGCAGTACCATAGCCCTGGAAAATAGGACTTCTAAAGCAAAGCCTGGTCTGTAGATACCTTCAGAGGATGTGCACCTCTGGGGCCTCAGAGGGGCCCTGCCCACTCAGTTGTCAGGCCAGGTCCGGCCACACAGCATTAGCACAATCCCAGCACCACAGTGCCAAGTGCTCTACAGTGGGCACAGGTACCAATCCTGCATGGCAGAGCACAGACAGATGTCTGTCTCCTCCCATGAGCTCCCAGCTCTGAGGATGCTGGCACAATCTTCTCCCCTGCTTTCTTGGCCACAGCAATGTGGATGTGACCAGCTCAACAGGACAATCCTGGCCCTTGGGGTCTTGGTGTGGCCCTGCCTGCATGTGGCTCCAGCAAAGGCTCCTCTGGCTCCAGAGAGTGGGTCCATCAGGAGAGGGTTGTCTGGCAGGGCATGGGCACAGCTCACCCAGGTGTGTGCACAGGCTGTGGGCAGTGAGAACTGCTCTGGGGACACAGCTGTGCCCTGTGACAAGGACATCTCCAGGGTGGAGAACATGTTTCAGGGGGACCAGTCTGCCACGATGGTGGCCAGGGTAGGGGCAGCACAGGGACCCCCCAGCCCTGCAGGGAATTGAAGAAGGGAGGGCAGTTGCAGGGGGCTTGGGCACAGTGTCCACAGCCTCAGCCCTCATTTCATGTGAGCAGAGCAGGGAATTTTCCGTCAGCAAGCAACCGAAATTTCTGCACGGTGACCTTTGTCCGCACCCAGGGTGGGGCACCCACAGCAGCTGCCAAATGTCACTGCGGTGCCCCACTCCCCACCTGCGGGCTGAGGACCCGTTCCTCTGTGCAGGGGGACAGCAGCACTGTCAGGGCAGCCAGAAAGGGCAAAGGCCAGGGGTCTGGACCCTGCCCCCAGCACCCATGCACTGCTGGCTTGGTGCACAAGCAGCAGGGATACCACCCCTGCCAGCCCCCACAGCACGTCCCCAGGGAGGGCAGGGTCCCCTGGTCCCCAGCCATCCCCAGGCCTCGGTGGGGCTGATGCCCAGGCAGTCCCCGCTGCCCAGCCTGCGTCCAGCCCCAGGTGCCGACACCTCACCCTGCAGGAAGGGGTGGGCAGTGACACCAGCGCTGCACTGTCCGATGGCAGATGTTGGCATGGACGGACTTTTTTTGGAGTGCTCAGCACCTCACAGCATCAGGCCCTGGCTTATGTGGCCAGGTGCTGCCCATGGATGCAGAAAGGGCAGTATCTGGTCAGGATGGTGAAGATGAGCTGTCTGGTTTGAAGGCAAGCTGTGGGGGGACCAGGAGAGGCCGTTCAGGAGACCAGGTCTGGGTATGGGGTGGGGTAGAGGTCTCTGAATGGCACCCCTGCAGCATGGAAACCTGTGGCCACCCCAACCGCCCCGCAAGGAGTTCACAGACCTGCCAGCCTGCACATGAGGTCCCCTGCATGTACCACAATCTCTCACAAGGCTCCTGGCCCATCTGTGCCCAGTGCTGGGCACAGGCCCCCTCCCACAGGGGTTCTGATGCTGGACCACCCTGCTGCCAGTCCTGAAGCCCAGCAGCCCTTGGCAGGGGGGGGCTGTTGCCCCTGCACAGGAGGGTGGTTGCCCCAAGCAGTGCACCCAAGCACAGACTGCCCACGTGCCAGCTCCTTCCTCGTGGCTTTCCAAGGAGAGACACACCACGATATTCCTGGTAAGTGCAAATCACCTTGACTTTTGCACCGAGACCTTGAGTGGCTCGGGCAGAGCATGGGCGCAGGCCAGCGCTGCGCCTCGCTCAGGGCTGCTTGGCGTCGTCTTTCTGCAGACGGGTTATTTTCCACGGGTGTTTCCCCAGCGCCCGTGTGCTGGCAGGCAGGTGGGCTGCAGTCACAGGTCACCCAATCTGCCTCTCCCTCTGCCGACACGAGCGGGGATGGCAGCCCTGGCACAAGTCACAGCGCAGGCTCCCTGCCCTCAGAGCCCCTCAGACCTTTTTCCTGCTCATCTGGAGCCCCCCCGCTCTCTGCAGCCAGCTGGCTTTTAACCTCCATGGCTGCAGGAGGAGTTGGGATTCACTGGGAGCAGTCAGGGACGTGAAGCACCCTGAAAGTGGTACTAGGAAACAGGGGGCGACAAGCCCATAACCTTGCAGTATGGTGGTTTTCACCAGTGCTCCAGCTGACATCCCCCAGGACTTGGAGGGGATGTTGCAGTCGCCTCCATACAACTGTCACCGCAAACCCAAGCTCTGTACAGCAGCCAGAGCAGGGGGACACAGCAGCAAGGGAGCATTGTTTACCCCAAAGCAGGGAGTTATTTCTAGAGCTGGAGGGACTGAATTGAGGCAAATGGAGAAACCAAATACTTCAGCCCCCCCCCCCCCCCCCAAACCCAGAAGATGGTGGAGTTGAAGATGGTTTATTATCTACATTAAACTTATGAGTGTTTTTGCTCCGAGTTCCATTTTTGCATTGGTGAGTCCTTGTGTATTTACAGGGAGCTTGGGGGTGAATCATCAAGTAGGCTCCAGTAAAGGGGCTGAGCTCAGGCCCTCTCCAAATGGCTTCTCACTGCTTCCAGACCATGGCTCATTTTATTCCATGGGAAAATGCTGCCTTTGCCCTAAGCTGAACTTGCCTTGGGTTCTCAGTTCCTCCCCTGAACACAACGTGACCACCCTGTTGCAAACAGAAACCTAGCCCCTGCTCACATGGGCCGGCAGAGCTTCTCTGTGCACACAAGGCTGCGCCCAGCGCCGTGGCACCGACCCACAGTGCACCCGGACGTCCCCGCGGTGGCCCCTGCAAGGAAGACCCAGGAACTCGCCTCCTCCTGTGGCTCAAGGAAAATCCCACCGTCATTTTGGTTTCCCCGCTGCAAAATGGGGTTGAGTGTTCATGTTGTGGTTTAAACCAGCGACTGCTGGGAAACCTGCCCACAGGGACCAGAGCCAGCATCCTGCCGGAGCCCAGGCAGGCCGCGGGGTGCAGGTTCGCTCAAACCGTGCTGGCTGCAGCAAGCTCTGCGCGAGGTGGCTGCGCTTGGACAAGGAGGGGCTTTGCACGAGCTCCAGTGAGGGGGCATGGGAGCAGGGGAGAGGGAGCCACCGGCTCTGAAGTCTTTCGTGGCTCCTGTGTACAGCTGGCTGGCACGGTGGTGTGCTGGGAACAGCTGGTCAAACATCACAGGCTGCTTCAGCCCAGGAACTCCCAACTTCTGGGCTGAACCGTTGCGCACCACCCCTGTAGGAAGACAGCAGCTTGTGGCATCAGTGCCACTGAGACACTGATGGGAACTCCAGACTCCACCACACAGCACTGAGTGAGGCAGGCTCAGCCCAGCACACTGGGAATTAATTTTGAGACACAGAAGCCAGGGTGGGCACGAAAAATCACATGGGAGCATCTTCATTTAGGATGAGGGGCCATAGCAGCAGTGGGGAGCCCCTCGCCAGTGCCCACCTCCCGCAGCCCTGCCCTGCCTTCAGAGCATCAGCTGCCTGAGCACTCGTTTGCCTGTGCCAGCCATCCGTGTGTGTGTTTACCGTGTCCCCTCCCTGCCCTCTCCCCCCTTTCCAAGGAGCCACGCAGATCGGTCTGACAGCACAGGGCAAACAGGCGTGTACCAGCCCTGTTATTGCTTTGCTCCCGCGCAGCCAGACTGTTTGATGGGAACAAAGGGAGCCGTTTTCCTCCTCTCATTGGGTATTTGGGCCTCGTCTGCCCAAGTCTGTCTAGCAACAGGGGATATGCAAGGTGCCGCAGGGTGAGAGGCACCCGCAGTGGCAGGGGGTGGCGGGGGGGCTGGAGCACTCACCCTTCCATGTCTGCAAGGCAGCCAGGACAGATCCATTCTGCTGTGTGCTGTCAGAGAAAACTTGTGGTAGCCCTGAAGAGCTCATCAAAGCTTGCCAGAAGGTAGGCTGGAGCCTCAGGGTGTTTTCTGATATTTATATCGATTTAAGAAAAAGAGTGCTTTCATCAACAAAGAAAAATCAGGGGTGAAATTGAGGCTGAGCGTGCCCGCTCCTCAGTCACTTCAGGCTGCTTGTAGTTAGAGGGGACGCTCACCCGCTTGCAGGGCTCTGGAAGAGCTGAGCTATGCTGCGTCTAAACTCACTGTTAGGTGCATCTTCCAGGGGCGGGGGAGATGGATGGTTCTGGCATCTCCCAGAGTCCTTGGTGAGGATGCTCTGTAACACAATGGCTTGGCAGAGCACAGACCTGCCGAGCTGGAGGTGCAGAGCAGCAGGAGTGGGTCCATGTGGAGAGGAGTGGGGCTGCCAGAAGTCATGGGTGAGAGCCTCAGTGCCAAGGTGCTGGTGCAGTGCACGCTGTGGGGAACAGAGCAGCTCATCCCTTCCACCCTGCTGCTCTCCCAGCCTGCCTGCAAACTCAGCTTAGCATCAGCGGTGCTGTCACCTCCCAGCAAAAATGCTTCTCATCCCACACACAGACAGTCCCATGTTCCTTCAGATGACCACGCATCTAACTGTCCATCTAAGCACACAGCATCATGCTCGCAGGCACTGCTGTCTCATTGCTGCCCAGACTTTCAAGCTTCCTCCATCTCAGCCATGCCCCTGTCCCTGGATTAGAGTAAATTGCATGGGGCATTCTCCTTCTCCCCAGAAATCATAAGGGCAGTGAAAAAGCGTCATATAGGCCAGGACTGGACACCAGCTCACTCTGCTGTGGAACTTCATAAAGGTGATGCTGAAGCATGAGTAAGAGGAGACTGGGGCTTCCTGCAGAGGCAAGAAGGGAGCCAGAGAAATTCATCAACTGACATGTGGGGTCCCAGCTGTCACAGGCACTGCCCACTCACACACCCTGGTGTCTTGGTGCTGGTACCCCTGCTATCGTCTATGGCCAGGGAGAGACATTCCAGCAGTGGGATCAGACACAGCATCTCCCTCATGTCCCCATGTGTCCCTGCTGAACCATCCCCAGCACCTGGAGAGCCGTGGTGGGTGCATGAAAATGGTGGATGGGAGGCGAAGCTGTTGCTGGGGGGCTTTGTAAGTGCCCTTGGCTGCAACAAAGCTGTCTTGCTCCAAATGAGCAGCTTGAAAAAGCCCCAGAATGGGGAAGACATTTGGTATTGTGCAGTGCACACTCAGAAACAGTTCTGGCTTTTGCACCTTTTCTATCAGATGATTTTGAATGTGTTACTGGGGGGGCTGTCCTTGTGAGCCCCGGGGTGGGGAGATGCAGATCTTAGGTGGGATGTGATTTTTATGCAGAGTTGTCCAAAACGCAGAGGTTTGAATGAAATATCTGGAAGAGGGGATTTAGGAAGAAACAGGCCCTGGGTTACAGTGGAAAGCTCAGACTCTGATAAAGTACCTCCAAGGAGACGCCTACAAAACCCAGACACACGTTCATCTCCTGAGAAACAGCCTCAACTCATCTGTGAATTTGGGCTGGAGAAGATAAATGTGCAGTTCCCAAACAGTCTCTGGGGCTGTTGTCTGGCCCCCGGTTTGGGGACAGCCAGGGACCCACGCTGGCTGGGAGCTCCTGGACAGAGAGAGAAGTAAGAGGAACGTGTCAGAGAGGCTACTTGGACAGCAATTCCCTGGGTGACAGAGCCTGCCTGAGGTCATTCCCGTGCCATCACAGTGTCACCTTGCCCCAGTGAACCCTGATGTTGTCTTCAGGCACCTCCACGACAACACACCCAACCATTGTGCAACGGCCGTGAAATGGAACTAAGAATAGCTCCCTCTTCTTACAGGAAAGCACCTGGCTGCCTTGCGCTGGGCTGGGGGCGTGCTGGGTGCCAGCACCCTGCCAGGAGCTGTGTCCCTCCTAGAAGGCGAGGAGCGCACTGAGGGTGCCCTCCTCCCAGCTGATGTGGGCACTGAGGAAAAACACCCACCTTCCCTGCGCTCCGGCCCCAGGCCCGGCCTTGCCTCTGTTCGTCCCTTGCTGCGCTCCACCACCAGGCTGTGTCGTTTTCCTCAGAGCCTCTCAAAGGTGCAATGGCATCGCTCCCTGAGCCTCGTGTGGGGACCTACGCCACACCATCTCTCCTACCTGGCCTTTGCAGAGGGAGCTGCACTGAGGGTTCACTGAGGAACAAGTTCACCTTGCCTGTTCTTCAGTTAACCAGACGTAATTAGAATGCTGGTGGTGCTTGCCTGGCCAAGTTGCCCATGCCCTGACTCTGCTGGCATCCCCACATCTGGACATTTCCCCCCATGCAAACTGGACACAGTCCAGCTATTTGGAGGTTTGTTCTCCACTAAGCAGAACACTCATTTTAATTATGGGATTGGGGGGGGGGGGGGGCAAGGCCAGAGCAGTCATGAACCCTGGGGTCGATCCCCTGATCTTTCACACATTCCCTTGTGCCCTTGCAGCCAGGGAATCTGAAGCAATTGGCAGCCCACAGCAGTCCTGCGCGATCCTCAGCCTGTCACTGAGCTCAGGCTGAGTCATTCTTCCCCTGCAGTAGGTGGGCTTTGCTAGATTCAGGTCAGCAATCACTTCGAGGCACTGATCCCTCTACACCCAGGACAGAACTCAGGCATTGCCACTGTACGCTCCAGTAAAACCCAGCAAGAGCTAAACTCCTCCTTTCCTTATTATAAGTATCCAAATGGTATGCAAATCATAGCAATTATAGAGTCAAAGAGCAGCACCTGGCTGCAGGAGAAGGCGTATGAGCAAGGCGAGCAGCCAGGCACAGCTGCCAGCTCTTGCCTGCAGGGCCCTGGGCAAAGCGCTGCCAGCAAGGGGCCGGGACTTCAAGCAAAAGCACCAGGCTGCAGCGTGCCTCCGATTTCTGTGGCCTTGGCCATCAGCACTGTCACACACAACGGAGGACTGGCTCTAGTGCAGGAGCTTGCGCTTGGCTGAGTGAAATGATTTGGGAACAAAGACTCCTCCTGGCCCACCCTGGAGGGATGTAGGGCAACAGTCCGCCAGCCCAGCGGTGGTGGCCCAGCACCAAGGGCCAGCTGAGTGCCATGTGATTTTAAGCACAGCAGGAGCATCCCGCTGCTGAAACCACCCGCGCCAGCAAATGTCCTGCTAGCTGCGGTCACGTGCTCACCTGGAAAGAGCAGCCTCTGAGCTCCGGGACTCGGCTTCCCAGTGCTGGCTCCAGTGGCATCAGTTCTCCCAGTGACACAGCAAGAGGCCCCTTGTGTCCCCTCAGTGTTCCAGGACATCAGCCCAGAGGCCCTTCTGGCTCACAGAAGAGCAGGCATGGTGCCAGATGGAGATGGCAGTGGGGTCCTGGCTATTGGCAAACTGGTGTTTGCTGGCTGCGATGGGGTGAGGTGTCCCAGCCCCTGCCACTGCCCCGTGCAGGAAAGGGACAGATGCCTTGAGCTCCCCAGGCCTGGGGTAGCCCCATCGCTTCAAGCCTGGCATGCAACCCCATGGGCTGCCTGCGCACCACATGGCATGTCCCCAGAGGGAACCCTGGTCCCTCCAGTCCCACAGTCATGGGGAGAGGTGACAGCACAGGGAGAGACACAGGCAGGGGAACAGGAAACTAGGATAGAGGAGAGGCGGTTGAGTATAGGGAGAGGCAATGGAAATGGGGAAAGATGATGGGTGTGGGGGAGAACTGACGGGTTTGGGGAGAAATTGTAGGTACAGGGGAATAGGGATCTCCGCTCTGTTCAAACTCCTGCCCCAGGGGGGAAGTCAGTAGCAAAAGCAGCAACTAAACCTTGGGAGAACAGGGCCAGCAGATTTGATGCCCCAATGTGGCAAGGAGCATCGTCTGAAGCCAGCCGGTCCTTCCTCTCACCCTGCCATCGAGGGCAGCCCCATCGCCCCTCCAGGTGGTCCGGCCGTTTGAGGGTGTCCTGAGTCCAGGCTGAGCATACAGGGGATGTGTCACATAGTGCCCAGTGCCCGACCTCGGCAGGCAGCACTGCCTGCTCAGGGGCAGGGGCTGGGAGATCTGCAGTGGGGAGAGCTGAGCTCAGCAGCCCATCCCCAGTGCCAGGCTGTGGGCATCCTTCATCTGGCTGGTCCTGGGGAGATGCTGGGGGATGCTGGGGAGATGTTGGGGATGGCGAGCTGCCCAGCCTGGGCGCTGGCGCATCCTTGGCAGCCACCCGGGCGCGGGTGGGTGACCAGCAGAGGGGGCCTGGCTCTGCCGCTCCCCAGCTCGGCTCTTACTCCGCCCGGAGCTCTCCGAGAGCCCAGAGCAGCGGCCGGAGCCGGACAGAGCGGCTGCTCCTCCGCACGGCTCCCTCGCAGCCTGCAGCCCCGGGGTGCCCGTGCTCGGGGCTGCTCTGCCTGCCGCCACTCGCTTTCTGCGGAGGGTGCGAGGGGACCATGCCTCCTCCGCCACTGCTTGTCCTCCTGCTGCTGCTGGCACCGGGGGCTGCGGCGATGCGGGGCAGGGCTGGGCAGCCCGGGGAAGGCAGCACCCGCCATGGCCACGGTGCAGATGGAGGCAGGACTCCGCCGATGATTTCTCGAGACAGTCCAGGGGTCCGGGTGATGAAGGAGAGGCTGCGCCGGGGGACGGAGGAGGACTCCAAGTCAGTGCAGCAGTACGTGCCGGGGGTGCGGGTGGAGTTCCCCCGGCCCCTCAATGCCGCCAGCCTGCACCCAACCAAGGCCCTGCTGCCATCCAGCACGGACCCATCTAGGCAGCAAC
Source organism: Falco punctatus (assembly GCF_963210335.1). NCBI lineage: Eukaryota > Metazoa > Chordata > Aves > Falconiformes > Falconidae > Falco > Falco punctatus. The sequence goes on from NC_137597.1 coordinate 1,068,635, forward strand.
AAGGGGTCCCCACGGATGGGGAGGGGGCAGAGCCCCGAGCCAACCTCACCACCGTGTCTGACAAGCGGTTGCAAATTCAGAACCCCTTGTACCCAGTGACAGAGAACTCCTACAGCGCCTACGCCGTAATGTTCCTATCCCTCATCGTCTTTGCAGTGGGCATCATTGGAAACCTCTCTGTCATGTGCATTGTGTGGCACAACTACTACATGAAGAGCGCCTGGAATTCCATCCTGGCCAGCCTGGCTTTCTGGGACTTCCTCATCCTCTTCTTCTGCCTGCCTGTGGTCATCTTCAACGAGATCACCAAGAAGAGGCTGCTGGGGGACATGTCATGTCGCGTTGTGCCCTTCATGGAGGTAAGGGGCTGCACAGGGTCCTGCAGGGCTCAAGGACTTGGCTCCACTCTATCCTCTTGCTGCTTGTAGCCTGGTACAAGGGCTGTGTGCCCCAGAGACCCCCACCGTGGGGCACAGCAAGGAGCCAAGGGACAGTCCCAATACTGACTTTCCCTTTGCCTGTGCGCTGGGCCATTTCTCAGGCTCTGCAGCCGGCACCATTGCTGCCAGGGCCAGGAAGAGCCCATGAAACCCTCCTTTGTCCAGCCAGCATAGGGACATCTGTCCATGGGGTCCCTCTGTCTGTCTGTCCCTGTCCCAGCCCGACAGCCCCCAGCCCGTGGGCTTAGTCCCACCATGTGCTGGCGCAGCGCTGGCAATGTTGGGCTGCTGAGGACGGCCTCGGTGCAGGGGCTGCAGGTGGAGCAGTGCTGAGCAGCACTGGGGTGGGACAGCCTGGGAATTAGGTTTGGAACTCAACGTCTTTGCTCATCCTCAAGCCTCACGCGTGATGGGCTGACCCCATTCAGAGTGAGCAGGGAACCCACTGAGAAGGCTGCAGGGATTGTGGTGACAGGGGAAGGCAGAATGAGCAAAAATGCTTCAGGTGGCATGATTTTGCACGGTCCTGCTCTTGTGCTGGAAAAACCCCCATGCTCTGGGGTATCTCCCTTCCCAGAGGGATTTCTAGGTTCAGGCTGCTCTCCTCCATGCCTATGTATGATAGACAGCCTGCCTGTGCATATTGTTTGGGGCTGCAAAGCCTGGTTTATTGAAGAAAGGGTGCAAACACAAGGTTGGAAGAGGTCAGAGGCGATGTCAGATCCTGGGAAATTCTCTCAGGCTTGGTCAGGCCAGACAGGGTTCAAAACCTGCCCATCCTACTGAGCCTGTGGTCAGTGCCCCCAGCACAACATATGAAAACCAGCTGCAAACTAAGACCATGGCTTGTGCTATGGTCGGGGGGCTACCACCCACACTCTCCCCAGACCTGATCAGGTTGTACGGCAGTGCTGATGCCCATGCCCAGGCCAGCCCTGCCCTCCCAGAGCTGTCACCACGCTGAGCTGGGACCTAGCCTTCTGTCATCACCAGGCCTGTCTGTGCCCATCACCAGGACTCAAGCCTGCTCAGGGAAGTAACTGCTGGAGGGGACAGAGACCAGGCCAACGGGAAAAGTTCATGGCTGCAGGGAGCTCAGCCATTACAGGCAAAGAAACAGCCCTGAGACATCGACATCTCCCATCACAATCCCCTCCCCAACACCCCCCTCCCTGCCCCAGATTCTGCTGGAGAGCAGGACGTGCGGGGCTCTCAGGGGCAGGACCTGGCTGCATGCTGCTCCCTTGGGTGGATGGATTATCCTCTCCTGCTTCACCCAACAGCAGCTGCAGGTTGGGGTCAGTCCAGCATGGGCTGGGGGTGTGGATGTAGGCCTGGATGTGCTGGCACCACCCCCACTGCCAGGGCTGTGAGGTAAGCGGGTCTGAGGCCACCACTGCCACCAGTGGTCCCACTCTCCAGCAGAAGAGATGCGGGAGATCCCTGGGGTGGCACCTTCAGGTACAGTGATGCAGCAGCACCACAGTGCCCCTGGGACAGCTCTGTTCCCGAAGCAGGCAGGCAGGATGACGTGATGTTGGGGCTGCTGAAGTTTGGGTATGGCACAGCCCCTGGGGGGCACGGTCCTGGTGTGGTCCACCCAGGAGGCTACTCCTGCTCTGCCACCTCAGCTGCCAATCCTGCCCTGCCCTCCTGCCTCTGGGCCTCAAAGCAAGGGCAGAAAGGGGCTTCAGGGCTTCTCTGTTCACCTGGGATCCAGCACCAGGGACCCTTCAGCCTGGGTGGGAGGGCCTGGCTAGGCCAGAGCTAAACTGCCAGCAAAGAGTCAGCCAGGAGAGGGGAATCGGTCTGCAGTGCAGTAGTTAATGTCCAGCCTTTCTGTGTGGGACTGTGCAAGCGTTTCAGGCTGCTGGATGAACTCTGTACGGAGCAAATCTTCTGTCCTCCACTTTGTAGCTACTCAAATACCCTGGGAGAGGGCACAAAGCCAGATTTTTTGGAGCAGAGCTGGCTACATGGGTTCCTGGTGACAGGTGGTCTGCAGGGATGTGCTTGGGGTGACCAGTGGCACCAGCCGCACCCCAGCCAGGGCACTGGGGAAGGACACTGCCATGTCTGAATTACATGCTAGGACGAAGGAGACCAGAGAGATAGAAGAGCCTGTGGGAGGGTGCAGGGGGAGAGGAGAGGCAGCAGCACAGCAGCGTGGGGGGTGCTGCTGGTACCAGCCAGTGAGCTGGGCAAGTGTGCTGGGTGCTGGTTGTGGGGCAGAACAAGGGTGCTGGATGCTCAGCGTGCCTCTGGGCATTGGGCAGAGGAGCTGGGACATGACCTTTGTTGTTGGGTGGTGGGGCTGGGTGCAGGACGATGATGCTGGGCTAGTGCCCTGATGCTGTGTCTGGGGGGATGCTGCTGTGCATGACTGAACAGCGATGCTGGGTGCTTGGCATCAATGCTTGTCATAAGCTGCTGAAAGGGTCAACCCAGGACCTCTGGAAAAGGCTGGGGATGGCGGGGGTGGGGGCAGTGCCAGACCTGTTTCAGGCTGCTACCCAGGCATCCTGCAGATCCCTGGGAGGTTTCCTGAGTGCTAGGAAGGTCCTTCAGCACAGGGTGACATTTGATGGCTTCGTGAGGCCAGGAACAGGCACAGGGCTGGGGGGCACCAGCATGTGACTCTGCCCTTTTCCTGGCCAAGGGCTGCGGGACTTGGCTCTGACCAAAGCTGCAGCTCTGGGGCTGGGACTGTGAATGCTGACTGTGACCCTCAGTGCCTTGCCAGCCCTCCGAGAGCCACCACGATTCCTCTGCCTCCTTTGGCAAACGGGATGTTTTTCCTGCCATTCTTAATGCAGCGGAAATTGCCCCAAGCTGATTTGCGACAATGGTGCCTTCAACTCCTTTGGCTTGTCTGGGAAGCAGGCAGCAGCCAGGCCAGCCTGGGGCAGCTGGGTGGGCTTTGGAGACCCTGGGAAGGTGCTGGCGAGTGTGATGGTCCTTGCTTTTCCTCTCCGAGTCATCCAGAATAGAGGAAGAGCCTGAGAGATAATCCTGCTATTCCCACCTCGGCTGGACGAACATACAGACATCCAGCAAAGCTTCTCCCTTCTGCAGAAAAGGGAGCTGGGCAGGGACAAATGGGTCAAGGGACATTTTTATCCACTGCCCTTTCAGGAGTCACAGAAAAGTCTCTCTAAACCTGGGATGCAGCCACAGGCTGTGACCTCTCTACAGTCTTGGAGGAAGGGTCTTGGGCTGTGGTCTTGAGTAAGCCAGGGGGTTTGCCACCAGGCTGGTAAAGTCAAGCTCCCTGTGATGTCCTTGCAGCAGGGTCCACTTGTTCTGCCTCCCCCCTCACCAGGTATCATCGCTGGGAATCACCACCTTCAGCCTCTGTGCCCTGGGCATCGACAGGTTCCACGCAGCCACCAGCCCCCAGGCCACTGCCCGGCCCATCGAGCAGTGCCAGTCCATCATCGCCAAGCTGGCTGTCATATGGGTGGGCTCCATGACGCTGTCAGTGCCAGAGATCCTTCTCTGGCAGCTGACCCAGGATACGTCACCCGTGTCCGGCATGGTGACGGAGTATTGCACCATGAAGCCCTCGTCCAACCTGCCCGAGTCTGTCTACTCACTGGTGCTCACCTACCAAAATGCTCGGATGTGGTGGTACTTTGGTTGCTACTTCTGCTTGCCCATCCTCTTCACCGTGAGCTGCCAGCTGGTGACCCGGAGGATCAGCGGCACCGAGAAGAAGACTGAGTGCCGAGGTACCAAGCACAGCCAGTGCGAGAGTCACTTGAACTGTACCATCATCGGGCTGACCATCATCTACGGGCTCTGCACCACCCCTGAGAATGTCTGCAACATTGTGGTGGCCTACATGTCCCCTGACATGTCCAAGCAGACCCTGGACCTGCTCAGCCTCATCAACCAGTTCTTTCTGTTCTTCAAGTGCTCGGTGACGCCCGTCCTGCTCCTGTGCCTCTGCAGACCCCTGGGCCAGGCCTTCATGGACTGCTGCTGCTGCTGCTGTGAGGGCTGCAGCCCCGACACCACCTCCAGTGAGGGCAGCACCGACAGCAAGCTCAAAACTGAGATGTCCTCCTCCATCTTCTTCGACAAGCCCCGGGAGTCCCCTCCACCCCTCCTGGCCCTTGGCACACCTTGCTAAGTGCCACCAGGGAGCTGTAGAGATCATTCCACCGCCTCCTCCCAAGACCAAACATTGTTTTGCCATTAGTGCCCGTGTCTGGACGTGGAGCAAGCAGAAGAGACAGCTGCGCCATGGGCTTCAAACCCCATGTTGGGCAAGTGGGGCTTGATACCCCAGTCCCTGTGGCTACATTGGCAGCTTTCTTGCCTCTGCCCAAAGGCCAGCAAGGACATCAGCACCTTCCCATCCCGGCTGCCTGGCCAGGCTCGGAGGGGTTGCTGCTCTGGAGTTGGAGTTGTGCCAGAAAGGTCCCATCTGAAACTACGGAGGGTTTCCATGGCGGCTTGCAGAGGACACAGCAAACACCAACTGCCCTCGTCCTGTCCCACTCCCTTCTGCCAGCCCCCTCCACAGTAGGAGAAGGTCCCAGTGACTATATCCCACTGGATCCAAGCAATGCCCTGTAAGAGCTCAATAAACCAGTAATCTAGAGCACATCTCACATGTACCCATCCAGCACCACCAAGCAGTGCCCTGGGGAGACAGCACTTCGGGCCTGCAAAGCTCTTCCCTAAAACCTGGGGACTCTGGGGTGGGCATGGGCAGCTAGGGGTGATGAGGACATGAAAGAAGCTGTGCCAGGTCAGGCAGCACCTAAGGGAGATGGGGAAAGGCCCCCAGCCCCTCTTCCCCCCTCCCTCTGGGGTGATGCTGAGTGAGCCAGAGGCAAGCCAGCCCCCCTGGGAGGGTCCCCTCCAAAGCACTGGGTTTGGAAACTGGTCCCAGCAAAGTCCAGCCAGCCCAGCACTGGGCTGAGATGCTCTGCAGTCTGCAAAGCAGCCGGTTCCTCACCTGCACCACGTGGGACCGAGGTGCTGCTGCTGCACAGGCCATGTGGGACCCACTCCCCTCAGCATCCCTTTGGAGGCCGACGGGGTGAGTGCATCTCACCCAAGCACCCCCTTGCAGAGCTCCCACCCTTCATCCACCTGCCCATTGCAGGGACAAAATTGTCCCAGGGCGTCAAAGTTTCCAAGCCCCTCCTCCACCTCCTGCCCAAGGCTCCTGCACCCAGGGGGAGCCCAGGGGAGCAGCTGGGCGGTGGGATCCAGCGGAGGGCAGGCTGGCTACACCAGCCCAGTCCACCGGAGCTGTTAAAGCTCCTTGTCCTGCCGCTGGCACCCGCCCCAGCCCACGAAATGCCAGGGCAAGGGAGACGGTTGCTACGGCCGGGTGAATGCGAGGGGCTCACTGCAGGCTTTGTGCAGCATCGACACCCACCGGGCTTTGCTTTCACAGCCCTGTTTCCAGGGAAACAAAAGCCCCAGTTTTCTTCCTTGAGCACAAAACTGGGTTTTTCCTTTCCTCCCCCCTAGCCCGCGCTGGGCCTCAGTTTGGGAGTGGCCGAGGAGAAGAGGGGGGTCCCATCCTGGCACAGGGATGGAAGGCGGGGAGCAGAGCCCAGGCTGCCCGCCGTGTCCTCGCCCCCTTGCATCCCCACAGGGCGAGTGGGGTCTCTGTGAGGGCTCAGGGGCGGTGGGAGGGAGGGAGCCGGGGCAGCTCATGCGCTCGATCTGTGCTGCTCCGTCCTGTGCCCGGGCCAAGGGCGAACAAAGCCGGGCTTGTTGCTGTGGCCCCATGGAGCTGGATGCGTGGGGGGGGGGCGAGCCGGGAGGGGGGCAGGGAGGGCGCAGGCAGCACCATCACCACGGGCCGCAGGCAACACGTAGTCCCACGGCAAGCAGAGCACCCCCGTGGGCTGCGCTGAGCTCCAGCCCTGGCACCCAGGTAAACCCTGGTGGGGGTCGGTCTGGCCGGCCCCCAGGGGACACGGGGCAGGGGTGCCCCTGCCAGCAGTGGCCACAGCCTCCATGCGGGTGCCGGCGCAGGCAAGGGGGCAAACCGTGCTGCAACCCCACTCCAAACCCAGCATGGAAGCAGGGCCCTGCTGCAGCCCTGGGACAGGATGTGGGGGCAGAGGAAGGTCCAGCAGCAGCAATGGCCCTAGCCAGAGCTCTCCGAGCTTGTCTTCGCATCAAGGCCAAGAAAACGAGGAATCTGGAACCATCAGAGTTGGCTCCAGCACCCCTTGGGTGAGCATGACCACACAGGTGTCCAGTGCCACCTGGGGGACAGAGACCCTCACCCACAGCACTGAGGAGGGACAGACAGCAGCGACAGCACGGCAGTAACATGACTGCAACAACACCCCCCAACGCAAAATTGTTAATTTATTAGGAGGCAAAAAAATTGTACAGTTACAAGAATCATTTCTCAACAGAGGTCAAAACTGAGCCAAAATATCTCTTAAAAAAAAAAAAAGAAAAGGAGGGGAGGGGGGGGCTGAGGGCTGACAACACTTTACAATTCATTGAATTAAAAAAAAAAAAAAAAAAAAAAAAAAGGAAACCTCTCTTTGTGCAATTCTGCAAAAACGAGAACAGAAGAGAAACCCCTGACCTCACCGCCCCAGAGCCGAGTAAAGGGCTGGGAAAGGGGCCCCGCAGCCCCCTGTCCCTGGGCCACCGCAACCCTCCCCCTGCCCCAACCTGGGGACAGATCAGCCCCCTGCCCGCTGTGCCGCTGACCTGACCCTACCACACACCCACCCTCCCGCTGCCAGCGTGTCCCCCCGGTGCAGCCAAGTCCCCAGCCTGCCCCCAGACAACCTGGTGACACACTCAGGCTGTGCCTGCAGAGACCCAACAACTCATCACATGGCACAGATGGGAACAGCCTTCCTGACCACCGCAACATTTCCTCTCGCCTTTTCCCCACCTGTGGATAAGGACCCAACCGCGCCCCCCCCAAGCCCCACTGCCCCCTGCCCCACTGCCTCTGCATCCCCCCGCAGCCAGCAGCCAGTGCGGGGAGCGGGGCAGGCAGAGCACCCCTGGCTCTGGTGGGCAGCCGTGTGCACACAGGGGCTCTCAGCCTCGCGCGCAGCTCCAGGTGGCTCCATGCGTGTCCGTCCCCCGTCCCCCCCCGGCATACCCACACGATGTCCTCGGCCAGGGCAGAGCCAGCAGCTCCCAGCCGGGCACAGGCGATGCTTTTTGGCACGTGGGGAACCAGCGTGGCTGCCCCGAGAAGCTGCGTGGGGTTGAGCTACCTCTGGGGGCAGCTGGGCCAGGGAGGAGGCAGAAGCCAGCCCCCTGCTTCCCCCATGGGTGCTGCCACATCACCGGGCCCTCCCTGCACTAGCACCAGCCCTGCGGATCACCACCCCAGCACGGGACTGGGCAGCAGAGCAGAATTTGGCCCAAGCACAGGGGCTGGGGCGGGAACATGGGAACAAGGGAAGCAGGGTGGCGAGTAGGGGCTGGGGCGCAGTGACGCGGCGGCCAGAGGCAATGGTGGGGAGGCTGACTGCAGCGGGTTGCGATTAGTCCCTGTCCCCCTGGAGGGCCGAGGAGTCTGGGGGGCAGCATCACCTGCCCCCCAAACCCTGCTCGTGGGGCTGAAGCCCAAGGAAGGGCAAGGTGGGTGTGCTCCAGACATCCCCAGGATGTTCTCTGCCTGGGAGTTCAGACAGGACACTGGGGATGGGACAAGGGAGCCCCGGGGGACCTGCCTGCAGCCTGGCACAGCCCCATCCCCAAGGGGCTGCCTTCTGCTACCACCCTCATCTTCCTCCCAGTGCTGACCCTTGGTCGGCCTTGGGGAGCCCACAGCCTGCCTACTGCTCACAGGGCCCAGTTTAGTAACAGCGCTATCGCTTAAATTAAAAAATTAAAATATATATACATATATATATACTGTATACACAGACAACAACAGAACAGTGCCAAAATGGGAGGAAGAGACAGACAGAGGAGGAGAGGAGGGCAGTCAGACATTTTCTTTACAATAAAAACAAGAGCTCCACCTCAATGCGAGCGGAGTCTGGGGTCCCCTAAAAATACCCATCTAGAGAGAGAGCTGGAGGGACAGAACAGGAGAGAGAAGGGGCATGGGCTTGTACAATGGCATCTTCCCGATCTGAGCCGCAGTCCGTGGGATCTCAGCTTCTCCTAGATTTCGAGTGCTGGATAAGCCACTGTAGGGTGATGTCTGTGAAGGCAAGGGGACACTTGCAGCCTCTCCCTCTGGCTGTCACCCCCTCCTGTACCTGGGCAAACAGCCTGGGCATGCTGCTCCTATGGGCACGGGCTGCCCCCCCAGCCACACACCAGAGCTGCCAGTACTCACCAATGTTGTCCTTTTCTTTGCAGGAGATGGAGTAGCAACAAATCTCTCGGTCCTGGATGGCGGAGAGGTTCCTGCAGGAGAGGAGCAAGCTCTGGCTGCAGGCCGCCAGGGCTGCACAGCAGCAGCGATGGAGGATGCCTCTGGGCAGCCTTTGAAGGTTCCCTTTGAGCCTCAGCTCTGAGACAAGGGATGCTTTGCAGGGGCAACGTCTCCCCAGGCTCCCAGGGACCTGCACATGGGTTGAGCGATGACACCAGCGCACCATGCCCATGACTGACGGCCAGGTCTGGTCTGTGGGTACTATGCGACAGGGCAGGAGGGACCCAACCCCACGGAGAGCCTGGCCACAGAATCACACAGCTCCCCTCCCTAAACCCTACCCTGGCTGCACAGCCCTGCGGCAAGGTGAGGTAGGGAGGCCGCGGGAGCAGCACAAAGCTGGCAGCATAGGAGCTGCACAGACGGCCATGGGCCAGGGGAGACCTCTGAGGGGTGGCTGGCCGGGAGCAGAGATGCCACGAGTCAGTGTAGCACCCTCCCCCCCATCTGCTGGGGAGGGGACGGCCACCGGCAACGCAGAGGTGGGCTGGAGGCAGCATCTCTGGAGGCAGACGAGGCCACGTGCTGGCACGGCAAAACGTGGCAAAATAAAGGAGGGGTACATGGATGGTGCCACACACCAGAGCGGGATCTGACCTCCAAGCACGGAGGGCTGCCCGCTGCTGGGGGAGCAGTGCCTGCAGCAGGCAGCGGGGCAGAGCTGCCAGAGGGTGGCTGGAGCCCAGCTCCCCCGCCCAGCACTGTGCCTGGCCGGGCCCCAACGCCACCGTGTGGCACATGGGACCCAGCCCTGGCACCAGTCCCCAGCTCCTCCCCGTCCCCACCAGCAGAGATGTCACTTCCACCAGCCACTGCCTTGGGACCTCACAACATCCCCAGCCACTCATCACCCCAGGCACTGCAATGCCAGTCTGGCTGGGCAAAGAGCACTGGCAGAGCACGTCAGGGTGACCAGGGGACGTGGCAGGAACAGAGGAAGGTCACGCTGTGTCACAGTCCCACCATAGCCACCAGCGCCACTGGCACACTTACATCTTCTCAATGAGCTCCTTCTCATCCAAGGCACCGGGCAGGTCTCGCTTGTTCCCCAGGACTAGGACCTGCAGGGCGGGAGAGGAGACACCTGAAGCTCAGGCCACCAGACCAGGCAGGAACCTGCTTCTGCCACTCAGAAACGGGCCCTGCTTGAGATGCAAGACAGCCCTGGCTGGCCACTTCACCAGGACGTGCCTGGACAGAGAAAACCCCTTCCGAAGGCAACCAGAAGGAGCACTTCAATTAACAGCCTTAATTAGCCCACACACAGCACCTCCTGTGCACCCTGTAGTCCCAGTGTAAAGCTGGCCCCACAGCATGTCTTCCCTGAAGGGCACCAGCATCTGTCATGCCATCCTCAGGAGACTCATACTGACTTTGAGCAAAAAGTCAAGTGAAATAGCTAAATCCAACGTTACCAGGAAGAAGTGAGATGTGGATGCCATGCAGAATCTGCTCTTCACAGGCAGCCAGCCAGCCCGCCCAAAAAAGCAACGGCTGTTTGCACCATCCACTGATCTCTCCTTATTTCAAGGCTTTTCACATCCACAAAGGCATCCTCAGACTATGCAAGGGAAATAATCACCCGCCAGGTCTCATTCATCCCTCTGGAGCACACCACGCGACTGTCACCTGACAAGGGCAGCACTGAGGCTGCGGCAGCCCTCTTGGGGTAAGCTGGGGCCTCTGCAGCAGCATGGTAACACAGCATCTCCCAAATTAAATTTGTGGAGTCATTCTTAAAAAAAGAGAACTCAGAAGGGCTGCAAATGCAGCACATTGTGTTGGGAGCTTAATTTAGTTGGCCGTGAACGTTTGATATCTGTGGCAAGATCCTCAATTAGCTCCTTTCAAAGGATGCTGATTTAGGATGCTCCGTAAGCATCCCACCCCTGCACGCGCAGAGTACCCTGCGCTGCCACCATGTCCCAAGTCCTGCAAATGTCACAGCCCAGCAGGTGCTCTCCTAGGAGACAAGACCTTATGTCCCCACCATAAATAAGGTGCAAATTCATGTGAGAGGGTAGATCACACATCAGGGGTTTTTTCAGGTCTATTCTAAAGCTCTGTTCCCTGCTGGCTGGCTAAGCCCTGGGCTAGAAAGCACCATTGCCCCAGCTCCCACAGGAGTGCAGCAGGGAAGGGGATCCCCTCCCCGAATCTGCTCTGCAAGATGCAAGACCCTCACTGCAAACCCTGTCAGCCACGAGCCAGGGGACTGTGAGTGGCTGGGGGGGACCTATCCAGGCAACAGCTCACCGGGATGCCCTGGAGCTGCGGCTTGTCAAGCAAGTTGTGTAGTTCATTCTTGGAGGCCTCTATCTTCTCCTGGTCGGCAGCATCCACCATGTACCTGCAAGGGAAGAGACACCCCTGAGTGCAATTGCCAAGGTCCCCATGCCCCAGTGCTGTGCCGAGAGGTCTGTGCCACCACCAAACGTTGCTCACGTGACAGCCGCACCAGCCCCGCTGCCTCCTCAGCCAGCGCATGGAGGTGATGGATAATGGGATCCTTCCCCCAGGACATCTCTTCCCAATGAAGGCTCTCGGGCTGAGAGCCCTTCGTGTCTCCCAGGGGAGTGGGTGACCTCCCTGTCCCCATCCCCACAGGGGTCCATCCCATTGGCAGCAGGGGCATGGGGGCGGAAGGAAGCCCAGGCACTGCCCTGGCAGAGGAAGCTGCAAGACACATGTCCCCACGCACCCAGGTGAGGGTCATGTGCACACGCCAGCTCCTACTGAGACACCCAGAACAGAGAGCAACAAGTGGAGAACAGGGGGAAGGCCCTGCTCGTCCTCTTGATGGAAGCAGTCTTGGGCATGGAGCAAAGGGCACGCAGAGCCAACAATCAGCCTGAGCAGACAGGGGAGATTTAGGGAAGGGTTTAACACTTCGGGGCAGACACTCATCCTGCAAAGGGCATAAGCGAAGCCCAAATCGGGGAGAGGAACTGATCAAAGCAGCCCTTATTTGAAAGATCAAGAAGCTGGGAGAGAAGTAGGAAACACCATCAAGCTTCATCAGGCCTTGTGGAGTTTATTAAAAATAGGAAAAGAGCCTTTAGGCTTTTCACAGGAAAATGTGGATGGCTGTACTGAGAGGGAGAGGGAAAAACACCACCAGGCACTGCCACAAGCCTTCATCACACCAGATGGGGAAGCAGGGCTGAAGGCAAGAGAAAAGGGATGCGACACAGTCGAGGCAAGGAAGGTAGACTGGAGTGTGACCCAGATGGTCACAGGTCTCCTCATTTCCTCTCAGCCAGACAGGCCACTTTGGAAAAATTACGAAACTATGGAAGGAGGCAGTAAAAGGAGTGATAAAACTGAGATTTTGTCATTTACAGCAAAGCTCACGTAATAAAGAATGTCAAGGACATGTCCCAGCATGGTGACAGTCAGCAAAGGCAGGACCAGACACTGCTGTCCCAACAGGCAAGACACGCGGTCCCTCACTCCTCCTCATCTGCCAGACCTTACCGTTGGGAAGGGCAGTACAGAAACCCAGCCCCCCAGAATCCTGGGGCACGGTCAATTGGTGAAGATCACATCAATCTGATTTTCTGACTGTGTTTGAGCTACCCTGATGCGGTCTCCCAGGGTAAATACTCGTCCCTAGGAGGGGGCAGCCTGCTTCCCATGAGCATCCTGCCAGGCTCATCCCCAGCCTGGGCTCCCTGGGACTGCGCTTACCACAATGTTTGCAAGCAGGGGATGTGTGAGGACACTCATAAACTTGCTGATAGTCAGCAGTGGGCGTTGCACAGAGACTCCTTCTCTCAGCTCAAGATTCATCTGGCAGCACATCACCATCACAACCTGGAAACATGCTGCTGGCAGCCACCCATAAAACCAGCCTCTTGTAAAGGGCTGAGCCGCACTGACGGCCGGAGGGCTGAGGCCCCTGCGATGAACAGGCAGCACAGGGGAAGCAGGGGAGCGAGGAAGGGGAAGATCCAAGGAACAGCCGGGCTGAGTGATGCTGGAAAGGGAAGGGTCTGACATGGCTGGGGGGACCTGGCTGCCCTGCGCTCAAAGCCCGTGGGGGCACCAGTCCATGGGGGCAGCATCTCAAGTCCTGACACAGCTCCGGCAGCGAAGGCACTGCAGTTTCCCTTGCTCAGGCCTGCCCAGCACTCTTAGGTGGGGTGATGGGACTGTGCCCCCACCTGCTAGTGGGGCTCAGCACCACTGCATGGGTGATGGGACTCCCAGCTCCCAGGCATACTCACACGATGGCACTCACTCCACGGCAGTACCGCTCCCACATGCTGCGAAACCGTGGCTGGCCACCTATGTCCCAGAGCTGTGAGAGGGAGATGGTCATGGTTACCCTACCGTTCTGCCCATGACCCTTCCCCAGAGCACCCAGCCAGAGCACCAGGCATGCACCAAACCCACTGCCATCCCCTCCTCTCCGGCTCAAACCTAACAAGGAGGCTCCTGACTCAAAGAAAGGCAACATCTCAGGAAGGGCGGCTGGGAAGTGTCAAACACCTCCTGTGATGTGCCTCTGATGGCATAGAGGGACCCCTTGGCCCAAGCTGGGGCACTCCTCCCAATGCCCACCGCACCTCCTGGCCTTTCACTGATGCATCTGTCATTTCAAACCACTCAGCATGCTCTTGGTAATGTTTCTGCAGCAGGCAGAGATCCCCAATCAGCTTTTCAAGCCCATCACACTTACTTCCCAATCCAACTCAGGGCCCTTGAAAGATCCAGAAGGGGCAGAAACCTCCTTTCCCTTTGCTCTTGAGGCAGACACCACCACTGCAAGCCATGACTGCTCCCACCCTCAGCAAGGTGACCATATCCACGAGTCCCCACCAGCAAGCCAGAGGTACAAGAAAACGTCCAGCTTCGCAGCCCAGACTAGCTCTTACTGCAGGGGTCCAGATCTCCTACATCCCTTCCCATCATCTCCTCTGACAGGCACCCGCAGGAGCCTAACAGGGCAGATCTTGCCAACTGCAGCCAGGGTTGCTGGCATCCTTCAACCTCCAGCAGAAGGCCCACCAATCTCCCTCCCACCTTTCATTGCAAGAGGCTCCACCGGCAATAACATCTGCACCTTACCTTTATGGTAACATTCCCCTTGGTGATCTTCCTCATGTTAAAGCCCACTGTTGGGATCATGTCTTCATTGAACTGTCCTGACTGCAAGGAACAAGGTAAAACTGCGTTAGGAGGCAGAACCCCACCAGCCTGCCCTGAGCAGCGCAGCGAGGCTGACGGCATGCCTAGAAATAACCCCAAACGCTCTGCCAGCCCTGCAGCAGGCACGGCACAAACCCCCTCCTGGTTCACATCAGGAGCAAAATTAGAGCCAAGGAGACAACACGCCTGTAGGAGAGAACTGCTGCTGCTACGTGGGGTGCAGGGTGCCCTGGTGAAGCCCCCAGCTCTGCAGTGAGCTGCCGCCCCCAGCCCCAGCCATCCTGCTGTCTTGGTGGGGTGGCAGAGGCTCACCCAACCCAGCCCCTTCCAGGCGGATCCCCAAGCCCTTTGCAGGAGGCGGCCAAGACCTTCAGCTGCTGCAGTGACCTCAGGTCAGCGGTGCCAGGCCCAAGCCTCTCCCCACAAAACCTGCTGGCGGCCCTGCAAGGACCCCCACAGGGTGCAGGCAGCTGGCCCGGCCCCTCGCCCAAGGGAGTCACCTCCTGCATCGGCTCCTTTCCAGCCACGAGTCCTGGGCGCTCTGGCACGTTTCCTGCTTGGGATCATGTATGGCCTAGCCTGAACCAGACTGACTTCTTCTTTGCAAGTTTGCTGCCTGCCTGCACGGCTCCTCCAGTCCCTGCACCCTGCCCGTGCACAAGAGCTGGGTGCTCATGTCGGGTGACGTGGGGGGACACACAAAGGGTCCCCTCGCCCCGGCCCCAGGAGCTGCTGACACGTTTTCTCCAGCAGTGCAGCGCTGAGCCGCATCAGGCAGGAGAAGCGTGAAATCGCCACGGATACGCAGCATCCCAGGGCCGCTGTGAAACTAGGTTAGTCCTGCCGGAGCGGTGAGCAGGAGCTGTCCCTCTGCTGCCGCAGCAAGATGCCGGTTCACCAGCCCGCAAGTCCGGCACTGCAGCAGAAGGACAACACGGCACTGGTCCATTAAAGCCCACTCCACCTTCCAGTTTGCTGCTCAAATCCCAATGCTGCAAGACAGTCCCAGGCCGAGCAAGAGAGGGGAATGCTCCATGCAGCCCCAGCAGCAACACAACAGCAGGAGCTGCCACAGCCCTTCACTCTCTGCCTCTAGCACCCTCCCACCTGGGAGGCAGCCTCACTGGGACTCAGAACAGGTTTATCCTCTTCGCGTTTTAAATGCATCCTTGTGGAAGGCCCTGGTGCAGGATGCCAGGGAAGCTGACAGGGAAGAGGGCTGGATAACCAGGATAACAGCACTGGAGCTTTTGGCCATCAGTTGCAAAAACCTGCAGAAACCATGAACCACAACTGAACTCATCCCCAGCAGCTCTCTACTGGCTTTAAATCGCAGTTTCTCTAGGATTTTCTGGGTTTTATTTCAGTTAACACAAACCTCAAAAATGGAAGGCAATTTATGGCATTTTCTGATAAGCAGAATTTTGTATCTGGTTGAACCAACAGCTCCTCCAGACCCACCATGTCAGCAAGTCCCCAGGGTTTTCCTGACCTCTTCCAACAGTTCTGCAACACGCACCACTTCCCTTTTTCATTTCCCTTTTGCATTTATCAGCAAAGCCTGTCAGCCAAGGGGTCTCTGAGCCACGGTGCACCCAGAAACCACACCGGGCACTGGCAGGAAGGGTGCAGGGGCAGAGGGGAAGCAGGCAGGAATCCCTCTACCACCAGCTGACACAGGGGATGTCTCCTGTGGACTGAGGCTGAACACTCAACTTGGCTTTATGGATGAGGTTTTAAGGAATTATCAGGCTTTTATCAGATGTGGAGGGCAATTGCTGAAGTGCTCTTGGAAGCTGCAGGCACCTCCATTGGGGATCCCGGACCATACCACAGAACTGCTGGCTATGTGAAAGTCACCTAAGACATGGTTCACATGTGATGGTAGCTCTTCTTCCAGGAAGGGATGGGCTGCAGGAGCCAGGAATCATTTCTGCTTTCCCTCAAGAGATGGGAGCAGGCATGTCTTCATAAGTGGAGCACAGCCTCGCTCCCTGCCCCAAATCCTGCCCCCGCCACAGCGCCTGCTCCCAGGCTGCCTGCAGCCAAGGGGCCAACACAAAACCACTCCTGCTGTCCAGAAAAGGCCAGGCTGGGAACACAACGCAATGTGGTCCAGGATGGCCTGTGCGTGGTCCCTGCTGTCCTGCCACCTGCATCATTGTCTTCAAAGCGCTAACATGCTGAGCTCCTTCTCCATCGGCTGCTCTCTGAAAGCAACACAATGTCCCCTCTTCCCTCTCCAGCTGTCCCAGACACTAACACCTCCAGCACGTCTTCAACTACCTGCAAGGGTCCAGCCATCTGCAGCTCCACTGCTCCACCAGCCCAGCTGAAGGCATGCAAAAACTTCGCTGGACGCATCCTTCCCCCAAGTTTTGGTTATGCAATGGACACAGCATCCGTGCTGACCCCAGTGATCACGCCCAGCCACACTGATTGCTTAGGAATGGGATTCTACCAGGTGTAAAAATCCTTGTAGGCAAGATGGATTTTGTGGCTACAATGGGTGGATCAGGTCTTTGCAGGCTCTTGGTTTTACCTAGGTCCCCTCAGCACCCTGCCCAAACCACCCTGCTTCGGTGTCCTGGCTAGAAGACAAATGACCTTCCTGCCCAGCCCCCCCACTTTCCAGTTAGGTTACTGGAAGAGGTGGCCAGGATCCAGCTTTTCCGGGGTCAAACAGTGCCCCCAGCTCACTCTGAGCCACATGCTCTGCCATATGCATGTGGACACCACATCACCCGCCATTTCAGCCATCGTCCCCTGCTCAGCCAGCACCTGGGACCTTGGCTAGCTGGCACGGGCCAACAACCTTACCCCCACGCCACATTCACCAGCTCTGGTGAGCAACGTGCCGAGCCAAGGAGGCCAGGTCCTGCTCCCTGCTGTGGCCAGGCAGCTGCCACCCTGTCCGAGCACAGGATGACACTGATTTGACACAATCTGCTCTTGATAACCCACTACTGGCTGCTTTGCAGCCCCATATCCCAGGTGCTAACAAACAAGCCATTCCATGGGGACCAGAGATGGCAGCGGCGAAAGCCCAGCCCCTGGTCATCTTAAGTCATGTCTCCACCAGAACATGGTCCTCCATGGGGCAGAGACAGATGTCCCAACACGCCCCAGGCTGGATGGCACCCACCAGCACCTGGAGCACCTTCAACACCATCCAGCCCTACACTCCTGCAGGCGTCTCCTGCTGTGTGGCACAGCCAAGTCTCTGCTGAACCCTGTCCGAGCTCCAACCTGGAAAGAAACACAGGGGGTTTAATTTGTCACCTGTAACCTCCCAACTGGCTTTGTGCACAGCACAGGGTGGGAGCACCTGGCAGCCACAAGCTTCACTTGCAAAGCCACTGCTCTTCCAGGAGCTCTTCTCTGAAACAGTTAAAAAAGACCAGCACTGCTGCATGGGCTCGGCCCAGCACCCCAGCTTGTCTCCATCACCAAGCCAAGCCATTCAGTCAGATGCTTGACCCCGAGTACCCCATTCGGATGGGAAAAAGCCAAATTTAAGCCAAGCCTTTACGTTTCCCTTTTATGGCAGGTCTTACAGCTCTTTGGGGCCCTGAGCATCACAGGGCACCTGTAGCACGGCCTCCTGTGTCCCCTTGCAGAAGACACGGGAGGGTACAGGGCTGTCCCCAAGAGCAACACAGCCCTCCCAGGGAACCCAGAGACCTGGGAAGGGGGCTGCCACCTGGAGCCAGGCAGGATGGAGCTACTCCAGGGCTGGCAGCAAGGAGGAAGAGCCCCGCGGGTCCACAAATGAGACAATCCCAACTTTTGCCCCAAACCCTCACCATGCTTTGGTTTCAAAACCTTCGTGCAGAGGTGATCACGCTGAAGGGACCTGTGTCGGCCAGAGCCCATTGCTGCAGGCAGGCCAGCAGCTGGAGCTGGACAAGCAGAGTGCTGCAGGACAGGGATGGGTACCCCGGTCCCCCTCCACCCCAAAGCAGATGGTACCACCACCACCACCACCTGCAATTAACACACACAGTCTGGCTCTGCAGCACCCCTCAGCTTGGAAACTCAACACTGCAGGCTTTCAGTATGGTGGAAAACCCACGGGCCCCCTCCTGGCTATGTTCCCCATGATGCTACCAGAACTGAAACAGGCTGTACTGCCCTCCCTGAGCCCACAGACTCTGTACCTCAGAAGTAAAAATGTCATCTGGGGACAAGCCTGAGGATGGCAGACAGGCCATACGCCAGCTGACCCTGGAGCCCTGGTGACGCCGGTGTAACCAACACTGCAAGCTCAACTTCTTTCATAAAAACAAGGTTTCTCAGATGAAAGAGAAAATCCTTGGGCTGCTTTTGCTTTTTCAGCACTGCATCACAGCCCAAAACACCCTGGATGGCTGCACTGACCCAATGCCCTGTTTGAGGTGAAGACCCACTGACAAATATGAGGTGCTCCCAGCAGCTCCCCAAGGACATTCGGCAAAGCTCTCAACTCCAAGGTGGAGACGGCATCTGTTCTGTGCAAGAGCTACAGCTCCCACCTCCATCCAGACAGACCCCGCAAGTGCCTACAAATTCATTAGCAGTTGCTCTTGTTCAGGATGCGTCCGTAATGAGGCAGCATCTGGACAGAGGGACAGTGGTGGTGGCCCCATAAAGCACTGGTGGCTCTAGAGTGACCACTTGCTGCTGGCCCAGGCTTTGGGGTGCTGGACATGCACAGCCCCCACCAGCATCAGCACTACTTCGTAGCAGAGCAGTCTGTTATAGAAACTTTGGAGAAAAGCAAAAGTCTCTGGATCCAAGCAAGGCACTGAGAAGGCCCAGTCCTGTGAGCTCAGGGATCGACGTGGGACAGGACTGAAGCAGAACTGCTCTACACTGCACATCCCAAGCCAACCCTGCAACATGGGGGCAGCAGGCAACACCTTCGGAGGACTCCAGATCCTCTGGGACAAGGCATCCCCAGGGGCGAGACCATAGGAGAAGGTGGCTGCTGGAGGGACCAGGAGGTCCAGGACAACTGCCAGAGCAGAGACCAGCAGTTGCCATAAGGACAGAGAAATAAGCTTACCACAGCCTGGCAGTCCTTAGTTCTCTGAAGCTGGAACTATCTCCAAGGTTGCTCTGCTCTGAAAGACCAGAAATCTCCAACCCAGGCCTCTCAAGGCTCATGCTACCTTTCAGATTTGCAATCTCACTGACGTTTATATTCTTCCGGGGCTGCCTTTTAACTTTGTGCTCTTTAATTAAAAATAAATGAATAAATAAATAAATAAATATGAAACCACTCCTTAATTAGCAGGTGTTTGCTATGTCCGGACCTCAGGTCATGCTGAGGGGGGACTCAAGGACTACACTTGGGTTCTTCAGGATGCGTCAGTGTTCCTGCCCGGCAGACAGCACCCACACCGTGGGACACGCATGGCTGGGCAGATGCTTCCACACCTGGCTCAACCCCAGCACCTGCACATGCTTGAGCCCAGGCAAGCCTGGCCAGGGGTACGGCAGTCCCAAAACCCATCACCTGGGCACAACATGATGCCAGCACACATCAGACCCAGGGTGGGACAGTTGCTCTTCCCAGCTGGTGAGCTGTAAGCATGGGTGTCCCCTGCACCAGGGACAAGTGCCCTCTGAACCCTGATTTGAGACCAGTTGCTGGTGCTCAGACCCCCAGACACACACGTGCACACAGAAGACAGAGGCCCTTATAAAGACCCACCATTGAGGTGAGGAAATGAGGTTGGCAAAACACAGCCACGGTTGCCCATAGAGGCGGTAGATGCCCCATCCCTGGAAACACTCAAGGTCAGGCTGGACAGGGCTCTGAGCAACCTGATCTAGTAGATGTCCCTGCTCACAGCAGGGGGATTGGACCAGATGACCTTTAAAGGTCCCTTCCAACCCAAACTCCTCTATGATTCCATGATCATGGAAAAAACCCACTGTCCATTTTTTCTTAGCTCATGATGACAGATCCTGCAGCAGCAAGGCAAGACTGTGCCCCAGCCGCTTTCTCCTCTTCCAGAAACATGGAGAAACACCCCCAAAAAACCTACCACATTCTGTATTATGAAGCTCAGGTGCGACGAAAGCAGCTGTCAAGGGCCCAGACTCTGCATGAGGAGGCAGAACAACTGCCCCACACAAGGACTCGCATCCGTCTCCCACCCCATCCTGGCCCTGCCAGACCCCACACAAGGAGCACGTCCAGAGTTACTAGGAGAGGCAGGTGCCAGACAGACAAGTGACAGTGCATCAGAGCAAGATCTCCTTGCTGCTTCTGCAGCATTCACACCAGCTCCTCTCTTCTCCACCTCCCCAGCAATCCCTGGAGACCTTGCACGACCTGGAGATGCCGCCTCCCCTCCCAGGCTCAGGCACCTAAGTGCATCCTACCGAGACGGGTCAGCTGGTCAGCAGAGGGGGACAGTGGGAGCAGGTGCTGAGCTCTGTGGTCCCCTGAGCCACTGCTGGGATGTGCCTCCACCAGCAGCACTGTCAGAGAGCTGGCCAGCTGCCACAGCATCCATCATCCTACCTGATGCCACATACAAGGCTGATGTGGTTTCCTCTTGCAGCATTGATTCAAATAAGTTTCCGAGCGGTGCTCAAGCACAGGATGCTGCCCCAGGCCCCCCCACCATGCAGATCCAACATCCCTGCACCCAATTGCTGTGGCTCTGCTCCCTTGGAAGGCTAGCACAGGTGGATGATCTGTGACTTTCAATCAACAGCAGCAAAATACTCTTTCTCTGAACATGTCCTGCACCGATGGGTTTTGATCCCCAGCACCTGCTGATGAGCTCCTGACACCCTCTAGTCTCACTCTCATCACCCTCAGACTGGGGAAAAAGGCAGGTAGAAGCCACTGGCTTCAGGTTAAAACCAAGACTAGATGTGTTTTACAGCCTTTCAACCCTCCTTTGCATGCAGGACTTCCAAGCTTTGGCTCCCAACAGCCAGGGAAAGAAAAAATGAGCCCTGAAAAATAAAAACCCCAGCCAGGTGACCCAGGGAGATTAATCTCCTCCAATTGTGGCTGCCTTCAGCAAAGCCTCCGCCCGGCACAGACATAGCTCTGGGCTACTGTAGGAAACCACCCAATCTTCCAGGCAACTGGATTCCATTTTCAGCCAAATGCAGCTAAAAATCCTGGAAGACAAGGATGGCACCAACAGAGCAGCTCCAGCTCCAGCATCGCCCTGTGAGCTGGGGAGCATCACCTGCATCTGCAGAGATTTCTTGGAAGATCTCTCCAACAACGTCAAAATCTGATACTCTTCAGAACGGGTTCTCTGCACCCCCCAAAGCCAAAATCACAGCTGCTTCCCCTTCTAACACTCTCATTATGTCACCTCAAAGCCAGACGGCTCAAACAGTTCTCATGCAGTTCCTGTTGAGTTGGAATTTTCTGTGTGTCAGGCTGTTACTTAGCTGTCCCAAACAAGTTCTTATTTACAGGATGTTTTCTCAGAGGTCAGTGCCTCTTTTTTGCATGTATCTGCCACAAAATCTGAACTTTCCAAGTAACTTCACAGACAGAGATAAAACTGCAGCAGGGACTTGAGCTCCTTGCTCAGCACCCTGAGCCTGACTGCTCTGCAAGGGTGCTAAACACCCCACCACAGACCTCCTGATGCACCAGACGACCACAAACCCAGCCCATGCATGGAGAGCTTCCCTCAAGAGCTGCTGTAATTCCTGGATGTCACTTTTCCCTACACTGGCAATACTAAGTGGAGAGAGTCTTGGTGCATGGGTCTTGCACACAGCAAAACCGCCAGGTATGAAGCATTTACTTGCAGAAGCAGGAACCCCACCAAAGTCCATGCTGAGCCTCATCAGCTGCAGGTATGCCTGGGAGAGCAAGAGGCACACGGGGAAAGGCGAGCCAGGCTGGCAAAAGAGCTGTTGCAGGATTTCTAGCCCTGCACAGGTAAAACAGCCCAGCAGGTTTGGGATAAAGCTCCATCACCCCTTTAATGCTTTTCTGGTTATTAAAAAAGGCGCTAAATAACTTTTCCATTTTTAATGCAGCCTTCGTTGCTACTAACAGGCTAGCAGTGTATGGCGGGTCCAGAGCAGGACTAGCCCACATGTGGCATGGCCACATACCACCCCAGCACGGGACTGCAAAAAAGGACCTTCAAACATACAAATGGTGAGGAAGAAGTCACCCCAAAAAAGGATTGGTGCTCATGGTCACTGACCCAGAGCCACAAAGCTCCCTGTCCCCTGAGGCTGGCGTGGGTCTGCTGGGAGAATCAGCACGAGCACGGTGTGGTGACTGCCAGCAAAGCAGCTCGAGAGCAGGGGCACCATTGTCTCCAGGACGAAAAGCATTTTAAGGCATCATCTCTCTGCACCTGGGCACTTCAGGAAAAATATTCTCATCCCGGCAGCACCCAGCACCAAGGGCAACCCTCCTGGGGGGCACTGCTGCAGTGCAATGAAGCCTCCAAATTAGCTGCAGAATCTCCTTTGGCAGCCCAGCAGCTTCCTGCACCCCAAGCAAGGAGAAGTAACTCGCCTGGCCTTGGAGCCAGGGCACCGAGCAAATCAGCAGGCACGGACGAGGGGGACCACAGGGGAGCCAGGACAGCCGGAGAATCCGCACCTGCCTCCTTCCATGGAACTGCCCGGGAGTGACAACCCCAGCCTGGGCCCTCATGACCCACCTGCCAGCGGCTCCCCCCTCGCAGCACGGCATCTGGAGAGGGCGAGAGCCACCCAAAATCAAGGGGGGAGGCTCTGCCAGGCACCCCCACGGGTGAAACCACACCCTGGGCTCTGGGACCCAGGGCCCCCAGCTGCCGCTCCGCCACCAGAGCCAGGGCCCCTGCGGCTGAGGAGGCGCAGCCAGGGAGAGGCCAGGGCTGCAGGGCTGCCCCGGCGGGTGCTGCCGCCCCTCTCGGGTGCGGAGGCCGCGCTGCCGTGGCGGCGGCACCCCCGGACGGCAGGCGCTGGCCGCGGGGGAGGCAGGAACCTCCAACAGCGGCCGCCGAGCGAGAGTCCAGCCGCAGCGGGCCCGGCAGGGCGCTCGCGCGGCCCCGGCAGCGGCAGGGCCCGGCGATGACAAAGCGCTGCCGCGGAGGGGGCGAGGGCCGGGGCTCCCCCCGGCTGCCCGGGCCCCCGCAATCCCGGGCAGCAGCAGCCGCCGCCCAGGGGGCCCGGCCGCGGTCCCGAGCTCCGCTCCCCGGCGGCCGGGACCCTGTCCCGGGGCCTGCTCCGCCTGCGGCCGCCGCGCCCGGCACCGGGGACGCGGGGAGCAAAGGCCGAGGCCTGCCCCGGCCCGCGCCCCCCGCCCGCCCCCTCCCCACACGCGTTTCCGGGCTGGGGCGCACCAGGGCGGAGCGACGTGGGGGGTGCGAGGCGGGGGCGAACGCGGGGGCTGCGGGCGCGGGGAGGCGGGGTGCCGGGAGACGGGGTGCCGCGGGGCCTGCAACGCGCAGGGGCCGAGCCGGGGGGCGCGCAGCCCAGCCCCCCCGCCCCTCCCCGCCCGGCAGGGCTGGGCCGCGGGGCCGTGCCGGGGCGCTGCGCAGGGGGCGCGCAGGCGGCGCTCACCGCGATCACGTTGACGAAGGTGGTCTTGCCCGAGTACTGCAGCCCCACCAGCGTCAGCTCCATCTCCTCCTTCCAGAAGAGCGCCCGGAACCAGTCCAGCAGCTTGTTGAAGAGCGCCAGCATGGTGCCGGCCGAGCCGGGGCCGGGGCCGAGCCGAGCGGGGCCGCGGCGGGGCGGAGCCGAGCGGGGCCGAGCGGGTCCGGGCCGAGCCGAGCGGGTTCGAGCCGCCGCCGCCCCGGTATTGTCCGCGCGCCGCGCGCCCCCCTGCCGCACCGCCGCGCGCCGCCCCACGCCCCGCGCGCGCCGGGTGGGGCCCGCGCGCCGCCCGCCGCCGCTGCCGCCCCCTGTCGGATGGGAGGATCTTCCGCAACCGGGCGCGATAACTCCCGCACGGCACGGCCCGGCCCGGCCCGCCACCCCGCATCCCGGGCACCCAGCGCCCTGCACCCCCCGCACCCAGAACGTCTGCGCCCCGGCACGCCTGCATCCAGCAACCCCAGCATCCTGCACCCCTACACCCTGCACTCCTGGCATACATGCATGCTGACACCCAGCACCCACTGCGTTCTGCGCCTCCAGCACCCCTGCACCCAGCATCCCTGTTCCCCCAGCACCCCTGCACCCTGCACCCGGCGCCACCCCTGCACCCAGCGCCACCCCTGCACCCAGCAGCCCTGGCACCTTGCAGAGCCCTGCACCTGCTGCAGCCATCAACGCCCCACCCCCCCACAACCCCCTGTGCCCTTTCGCACCCAGTGACCCCTGCACCTGGCAGCCTGCACCAGACAGCACATGTCAAGCAGCCTGCACTGGCTGGCACACATCCTGCACCCTGGGACAGAGCCTCTGCAGCAGCCAGCACCTGGCTCCAACCATGCCAGCTGCACAGACCCCCATTCCTGCACCCTCACGTGTCTCATCCCCTGGAGGCCAGCTCGCCTGTGCAGCCGGGAGTCCCACAAGGCGGTGGGACTGGCCCTTTGCCCCCCAGCCCCACTGCAGCCCACACCACTCTCCCCCTTCATCACCTGCCTGAGATGCACCAGGAAGAAAAGTGCCCGTCCAGGGGCCGAGGCAGCTTGGGTGGCATGGTGGGAGCCACTGCCCTGCCATGGGTGCCCTTTGCTCAGGGCTGACGGAGGCCACCATGCGGAAGCGCTGGAAGCTCCTGAAGGATGATGTGGCGGCATGACACTGGCGGTGGTGAGGGTGAGGTCCCCACAGGGACCCCAGTTCCCCAGATGCAGCAGACACTGTCGGGTGCAATAAGGGTGACCCAGAGGTCCAGTGCTGCGGGAGGTGCAAGGGGACCTCTTTCACCTGCTCTTTGCTTTTCAGCCGTGCGGCAGTGACTGGTTCGTGGGTTTGGAGGCTGGGCTTTGCCCTGGGGCTTTGCCCTCAGGCCTCAGTTTCCCCCGGTAATTGGCCGCATGCGCTTTTGTATTTTTACACTTTGATTTCTCAAGACAAGACCTCTGCAGAGCCAGGAGCCAGCGCAGTGTCACAACTGTTGATGAGCAATTTTATGCGTGCACAAGACACAATCCAAAAGCACAGCTTTTTTAAGGGATGTTTCTAGTAGATGTTTATACAACCTGCTGCAACACCAGCCTTTAGAGATCAGATTGGGCCCTGCAGCCTCAAAACCTCCCCATTTCCACCCGGCCGCTGAGCTGCTGCTGCCCTGTCGGTGCTTTGAGCTGGCTGTGCTTTTGCTCTGCTTTGTCCTTCCACGTTCGTGCTGAGCGCTGAGGGCAGTCTGCTGCTGGCTGTGCAATGCCAACAAGGCTCGGTCACATCCAGGCTGGAACTGAGCCAGTCCTAAAGTAAGGGCTGACACGGGGGGGGGTGGGGGGTGGGGGTGTGCGGGGTGGGATTTGCGATTCCCTTACACCAGGGCGAAGAGGCAGGACCTTTATTCCAGCCATTGCTGGGAAGAGCCCGTGTGCAGAGAAGGTTGCTCATGCACCCACAGGAGACAAGGGTGCTGGATTCACTGCTGGGGCTGCCTGGCTGCCTGAGCCAAATGCGTACAACACAGAAAAGAGAGAAACTGCACTGTGGTTGGATCTGCCTTACAGTGGGTATCTTGGAGCCCTTGACAATTAACGGTGGGGAAGAGTTTCCATCATGTGCTGTAAGTCTCTGAGAAGCTGCCTTTGTTTTCAGAGACAGAAACCATTTTGCTTTCAGAGATGATGCCGCCTGTTAAAGATCCCTGGTAACCACTGGGTTACCAAAGACCAGCACGAACAGATGTCACGTGCTCTTGAAGGGAGGCCTAAGGAAGCAGGAATATTGTTGCTTTCTGTAATTACTCCATTTTAGCTCCTCCTCATACCAGTGAAAAATGCATCATTCCTCCGATTTTTTTGTGTAATTTCTGCCTGAAGATGTTTAACAGATTTCAGCCCAGGGAATGTCCCTACACCAGTTTGGGGCTTCCCACCCAAAGCAACTGTGGCACTGGAGTTGTTAGCAGAGATTGCCTCCTGATAGCACGTATGTTACTGCAGTCCCTGCCAGAGAAACTTTCCATCCAATGCTCAAACAAAACTCACCCCTTACAGCAGAGATGGCAGCTGGGCAAGTCCATGCCCATGCCAGAAGACACAAGCAAATGAGCAAAAAAGATCCTTTTCATGTAATGATCCCCCCCCCTGCCTGTCCCCATTTCCCTTATCCCCAGCAAGGGAAGGGTCTCATGCCAGCCCTGGCAGGTTTGGAGACATCTGGCTGTTTCCTGTTGGATTGAACCGGAGGGTCCCAGGCTCTGCTCCCGGCAGGGGAGCCGCGGTGGCACTCGCAGGGATGCACAAGCTGGATCTTGTCCCCACGGCTGCACCTCTGCAGCACTGCCCCACTGTGTCGCACTGCAGTTTCCATGCCAGGAGTACGGGACTGGGCAGAGCGTCTTGTGCAAGAGCTGTGCATTGTCCAGGACCTCTCCAGACAAGAGCATACCTGAAATTCCCAGAAGGTTTTGATGTAGTTGCTCAACCAAGTTCCTTAAAGAAACTGAATTGTCAGGGCTGTGCCCATGTTAACGTGCCTAAGGGATGGCTTATTCTCTGTGTTCCCCAAGAACACAATTGTGCTGACCAAGCCAATAATGTGGCTTTATTGTGCTATAGCAAGCACCCTGGCAGGTACTCGATCTGGAGTCTGCAAACACGTGAGAACAACTAAGAACTACCAGGGCTCAGCAATACATGATAACTTCTGTAACACTGGGTATTTTTGCACGGTGGGACACGCCTGGTCTACCGCTGGGTTTGTCTCTTACACCCAGTGAGATCAGGGAGAAAAAGCTGACTTTGGCTCACTACCCATCCCTGCACAAGGCTGATTCTCTTGCTCGCCCACTTACTGCTTTTATAGAGAGTAAATGGAGAGGGGCAGGAGAGGAGCTGTGAGAGTGGGGTACTGGGGGGGATGACACAGACCTGAGGACCCCTCCTCCTGGACTGATGGACTGACGACAAGTCAGGAGAACTGCAGAGTTAAGAATGAAACCTCTTGTTTTATTCAATCATTTCTCCTCCCAGGACAGCCACAGAGCCTGAACAATGGGCACTATGGCAAAACCACTGGGCTGCATTTTGGGGACCCAGAGAGTACTGGAGGGCTGTCCGTGCACACAGCCCTGATCTGGGTATGCTCAGGAGCCAAGGCAAGATGAGACTTTATCAGCAAGACGACCGACCCTTTTTTCCCTGGATCTCACCCATCCAGCAGGCCATGCCAGGGCTTGTGGGCATGGGCAGGTACAGGCTAGGGAGCCCCCAGCTCCTTATTAGTTCCCTCTTGCCCAAGAGGGTGTGAAATGCCTATCAGTTGAAGGCCAGTTTTGAATAGCTTTAAAATATTTTACACACTATTTCTATCTCCATGCTTTTTCCCAAAATTGCCTCTCCCTTTCCTTCTCCCCCCCTGCCCTGCCCCTGAATTTATCAGTGAAAAAAGAACCCAACAAAACCCAAATATTATTTTGTTCTAATTTCAGAAAAAAACCAAGAATGCAAAACCCCCCGCTGTCATGTAACAAAAGGCAACTGGGAACACATTGCTTGCACAACTGTAGATGCACTTAGGAATGTCCCCTATTTTAAGGCTGTCGAGAAGGTGTTAGCCAAAGGTGGAGAGGAAAGCAAGCTGCAAAAGAAAGGCAACCAATCGTGCACCTTTTGTACTAGATCATCAAGGTGTACCTTATGCAAGAAGAGCATCATGGCACATGTTTGGAGCAAGCCCAGCCCTTCACGCCGTGCAGCCTCTGCCCACAGATGATGCACAGTCAGGAGAGAGGCTCTGTTTATTTGCAGGGTAATTCTACCAGCTCTGCATCTAACAGGGTAAACATTTCTGTGCAGCTAAAAGGCAACCCGTGCTCCCGGCGCTCACCCAGCTTCATTTCCTCCACACAGCTCGTTCTTCTGGTTGAGGACAAAACGTTGCACATTTCAAAAGCCAAAGCTTCTTTCCATGGGTGAAATCTGCCTCAAGCAAGCAGCAATGGCCACCTTGAGCGCCCACTGAATCAATCCTTCACATGAACCCACCAAATCTGGCTCGTCCCCAGGGCCACAGTCCCTATGGGTTTGCTTGGTTGTGCTCATCCTGAGGGATGCTCATGCTGCTGCTCTGTGGCCCAGCAGCAGCAGGAGGAGTTTTGGTGGAGGCGTCCCCGAGGCTGGTTCAGGAGAGGTTGGGGTGGGGAGCTGGCAGCCTGCAGCCCTGTGCTAGTGGCCTCCTGCCTCTGGCAGCTGGGAAGCGTAGAGAGCTAGCGTGTGATGGAGGAACTGGTACTGCT
Source organism: Falco punctatus (assembly GCF_963210335.1). NCBI lineage: Eukaryota > Metazoa > Chordata > Aves > Falconiformes > Falconidae > Falco > Falco punctatus. Next base: position 1,096,992 of record NC_137597.1, read on the forward strand.
CGCTCGTCTGGATCATCCCACCTCTGCAAGGGAAAGGCAGGTCCCACTGACACCTTGCCAAAGCCCACAACACCCTCCCCAGTTCTCTGCTCCCAGGACACAAATATTCCCACTTCACCTGCCACTTCCAGGTACCTCTGAAACAGGCACCAGAGCTGCCCAAAGAGTATTTGGGCTCAGCAGCATTGCTGGGCTTTTCAAAATGCAACTGATTTCACTCTATTTTTTGCTGGTACTTCTTGAAAAGTGGCAAAATTGAGTGTTTCTTGATTTAGTGGCTGAGCTGGAAGGAGCAGACTGGCTGCCAGGTTCAGAGCTGCTTTCCCTCACATCCTCAGATCTCCAGAGCTACAATAGCCCTGACAGAAAAACTAGCCCAGCACTGGGGGATCATTTCCTGTTGACACATCTGCATCTTTCAGCAACCCTTCTGTTTTCCATCAAAAATTATCCCCGTGCCCCCTCATGATGCCCAGCACCTCCCCCATCCTTCCTCCTAGGCTTGGCACCCAGCATGACCCTCCAAGGAGCTGCCTGCTCTGAGCACCCACCTGTCTATGCGGAGACGGCACACAATTCCCAGGATATCCACCTCGCCCTTGTCCTTCAGCTGCTGGCACCCGATCCTGGTAGCAATAAAGCAGCCTGTCCGGCCGATGCCTGCACTATGGGACAGACACAGCTGTGCTGAGCACCAATATCCACTACCTGGACCTTAATCTGTCTGAGCTGGACATAATCTTGGATTGGTTTGCTGCCATGGTTTCTTCCTTGAGGGATGCTGGGGTCTTGGACCCAGCTGCCAGACCAACTTTCTTAGCCAGGCACCAAAAGACATGGGCTGGTGTCACGCTGTCATGGCAAGGGCGTGTGTTGCGCAGCCCAGCTGAGGCTGCTCTGGAAGCACAAAACCAGTCTGTGCTCCCTGTCCCTTGCACAGTGCAGGGGTGTCTGCAGCTCCTTCACCTCCCCTCCCCTTCCAGCTGTGCTCTAACCCCAGGCACCCAGCAGTCTGCGCTGGGGCAGGCCAGCCTGCAGCACTGCAGGTCAAGTGTGTTGCATAGGGATGACTGGGTACTCTGCGCCACTGTCCCTGAATTCACTTAGTAAGAGAAAACAGGCAGAGGCCACCTCCTCCTGGAGGGCTGCCCTGAAAAACAGCTTCACAGTCAAGCTGCAGGTCACGCTCAGTGGCGCAGGAAGCAGGAGCCTGAGCTGTCAGTCTGCTGTGGCTCTGGTGGCTGGGTCCCAGCTCTGCAGAGCTCTCCTGCTCCCACCTTGCTGTCTGCAGAACCATGGCAAACCAGATTTCTTTATGGGGCACTATGTAACCGCGCTAATGCCATCATCCTGATGCCAGCACAGGAGTTGCTGGTTGAACAACTTTGCTGTGGGGATGTCATGCCCTGAGATATCTGCACCACAGCAAGACCAGCTCATGAGCATTCACATGTGGGATTTTCCCCTCCAGCATTTGCAGACTGACCTCAAGGTGAAAAACACGCAGGGATTCAGGTGAGGGGAAAGGTCTTACCTGCAGTGCACAACGATGGGCCCTGGGCTGGCTGCAGCCTGCAGAGCCTCCTCCACCTTGGACACCAAGTGCAGCAGGGGCTTGGCTGACTCGGGTGTCTGCTGGTCCGGCCAGGAAGGGAAGAGGATGTGTTTGACCTGGCGGCATTCACCTTCAAGCTTTTCCAGCACAGAAGAAAGAGAAATCAGGATGTGGGAGCATGGACTTGCTGGGCTGGGCCAAAGAAAGGCATGGAATCCAGCTCAAGGAGAGGCTGGGCAGCCTGTGCCCATCTCATCTGCTCACCTCCTGAATTCCAGTTTGAGCCTCTGCCCCACACCCAGGAGAGACCCCTGGGCCAGGGACACTAGGAAGTGTGCCATCCCAGAAGATGGGGCAGAGTGTCCCCATACTGTCCCCACAGCCCAGGCAAAGGCAGAAAGATCCTTTTGGCTCGTGTCAGCCCAGGGTGACTATGGAGAGCCAACAGGGCAGAGTGCAAACAACAGTGGGCTAGTAAAGAAGGTCTCCCCAGCTGGCCCCCTCTCCTCTGTGCCCCAGGGCTGGGTCCTGCTCCCCGTCAGCCTCCTCAGGCAGGCAGCAGCTCTGTACACCCCTCCTCTGGCAGGGGGCTTATAAGTCCCAGCTCTCGGAGCCATGAGCCCTCTGCTCTCCTGTCACACAAGGCTGCCATCCCACGAGAGCCCGGGGCTGCCCGGGGCACTGCCAGGCCCAACTGGGCTCCCCCTCTGACCCCAGGATGGGGCTCAAACCCACCTGGATGGAGAGATCCCGGACAACGTACTCCACGCACTCACTCAACCCCTGCACACGGACGGTGAAGGGGCCGTAGGTGCCCTCCTTCTCAGGCCAGTAGTGGACACATTTCTGAAAGAACAAGGCAAGGTCTGTGGCTGTGGAGATGCTCAAGGCACCTGCTGGAGGTCTGTAAGAGTTGGTCCAAAGAGAACGATACTGTCTGAACATTGCCAACAGAGACCTGGAGATGGAATGTGGTCCTCATGGATGCCAAGATGCAAAGACCCTGGGAAGGAGAACTGCATGGTATGAGGAGTGCTATGCCGTTCCCTGCTACCTGGGACTGGAAGGAATAACTGCGATAAGGCCGCATAACCACTGTCCAGAAGATGGATCACAACCACTGTCGTAACAACAAACCAGAAAACTTGAACTTCAGGTGAACTTTCTTGATTATAATATCATTATAATACAAAAAGACACCTCCTGGTCTGAAGCTACCTGCCTTTAAGGCAAACCATGCCTCGGGCACCCCTCTTTGGACGTGCTGGTAACCTTGCTCGAGAAGGCGGAGAATGGCAACACTCCATGGGCCAGAGGAGGAGCAAGGTGTGTTGCTTGGCATGAAAGATGGCTCCTCAACAACTGAATTTGGAGATCTTCCCCAACAAGGATCACAATGATCAGAAGGACTGGTGGGATGCTGCCTGGACCTGGGACCATAGGGACACCTTAGACCCATGGTGGTAGCTGTAATCCTCTTCTCTTTTTTACTTTACCTTTTCTTCCCTTCCTGTCACTCTATCTATTGCACACCGCCTTATGGGCAAACAATAAAGTTGCGCTGTTTGATCAAAGCATAACCCCTTGGCGTGGTCGCCTTCATTTTTTGAGCTTCGAGACCATAGTAAACAAACTATCACAAGTCCACTGAGTGGACCATGACGACGTCTGAGCTATGCTTTGCTCAGTGCTCTTGAAGGGGCATCACCTGGGGAGGTGTGGGGGAGTGGGGAAGGTGGACATGGAGTGATACAGAAGGGAAGCTAAGGAAGGGATAGATCTCTCTCCCCACATCTGCTCCCCCTGCACCCTCTCCTATGCCCTGCCATATGGCTTTCAGACCCAGCATGGCTGTCCCCAGCCCACAGAAGCTTTGCCAGACCCAGGAGGACCCAGTTTGCTGGTGAAGGGCACAGGGATGCTGCACCAGCTGGCGAGAGAAGGGAAGAAGGCCATGGCGAGGAAAGAGAGGGCGAGTTTCCCCAGGCAGGTGCTGCTTGGAGGGGGAGCCAGGGATCCCAGGCAAGGCACAGGGTAGCTGCCACGCAGGGCACAGCTCTGCCAGCTCTCTCCCCAGTCTGGACCCACTGGCTGAGAGCTCCCAGCCTCGAAGAATTGCTGCTCAGGGCCAGAGGGACACTGCTGACCACAGCTTCTGCCCCCTCTCCCAGGGGTTGCCCCGATCTCTTTATCCTATTATCTGGCTGGCAAAGCATGCCCAGAGCACGAGAGGCCACATGAGGAGGAGAGGCTTTGCCAGATGGGGCCAAGGCTGCAGCCCTGGGGCTCTCCTCCTCCATGTGTGATCAATCAGGGGTACCCTCTGACAGCAGAGAAAGCAAGCAGGTACTCAGACCCCACGTTTGGTCTCGCATAACCCTTTACTGTTGTTATTACCCCACCCCACCCTCTTCTCCTGGCTGGGATGCCATGCCTGGGCCTGGTGAGGGACAATGGTACCTCTTTGCGCTCCTGGAGCTTGGTTATCATGACGATGAGGGGCACCTCCTCCTGCCACACCATCTCCCAGAAGTCAGTCACAGTGTTCAGCATGGGTCCCTGTGTGGCAATGTACTCCCGGAGCCGCCCTGCATAGCCCTGTCAAGCACATGGTCCATCAGTGACGCTGGGTGGGGACCCTGATGCGTGAGAGGAACCACTCCAGCCCTCATGGTGCTTTTCTTCCTCTGCAGGTAAGAGGCAGAGCCACACAGACTATTTCCTACTAAACCTGTCCTTGAAATGCTTTTATAGACCTGATCAGGAACTCCTAGACATCCTTTCCATCCTCCTGGTCCCACAGTCCCGGAGCAAACCCACAAAGCAAGCCATGTACACCCAAGCTCCGTGCAAGCATCTCCAGGTTATCGGTGTGACAATAGCCAGAGTGATGGATGTTCTGGTGGGGCAGAGCTCACGCAGGGAGCAGCACACCTCGCAGCAGGTATTTCCCCAAGGACAAGCAGAAGCCATCCAGCCCTGCTCTAGCTGGAATGTGGGATAGTCCCAGCTGGGTTCCACCAGTCTTGCCTCCCCACCAGGCTCAGGAGGGCAGAGCTTTATGGTTTTGTCAGAAGAGATCTCTGTTAAAAATCCACCCAAACCCCTGCGATTTAATCCAGATCTTTCAAGCAATCCTGTTAACAGTTTGGTTCCACAAGAAGTTGCACTGGCCCAGCCAAGGGGCAGAGACATTTTCAGGAACATTTTGTATAGCCCTTTTCTCTGCTTTTCCATTCGGAAGGAGACTTGTGGTAAGGTTTGGAGGTGTCAACACTGGGAATTTTGCTCCACCTGCTTTTTATGCTCAAAAACATTTCACGGGATAGAGTCAGCAGGAAAAACATCCAGTCCTGGATGGGGGCTGATAAGATCAAATACCTGCAGAGCTCTACCAGACTCGCTGTGTCCTCAAGCATGCCAGAAGCAGGCTGGACGTCTAATTTTCTGATGTGCCCACAAATTTCTATATTGTGACACCCTTGGAGAGGTAAATGGAAGGAAGGGGTCAAGAAATACCAGCTCCACACAGCAATGTTTGGACACCCGTGTGCTCAGGTGTGTGCACACGTGTGCAAGATAGGGATGAGCAGCATTTGTGCATTTTTGTTAGCTCTTCCGTGAGGCAGAAAGGATGCCATGTGCTCACATACACCCTGATGCGTGTGGACAGGTTGTGAAGCCTGTCCCGTCACAGGTAATGTGAAGCCACACCCTGCCAGGCTGCTTCAGGAAAACTAATCTAAACGTAGTCCTCTACTGCCCATCTTCAAACCCTCATTTGGACCAGCCAGCTCATGAAACTTTCCAACAAAAAGGGACAGTGTGCCTGCCCTGCGCAGATGGAGCTGCGTGTCTCCAGCTCAGAAAGGGGTGGCAAGTTCAAACCGCCACCCCAGGGCAGCCACAGCACAGTGGGTAACAGTCAGTGCCCCAGCCTGTGGGTCCCAGTGTGGCACCAGCAGCACCAAGGGGTTTGCAGCCCAATGTCTTCTGGGCCATGGGCTGCAGGACCTGGGAGACCACCCGCTCTCCAACCAGGCAGGACACTCACCGTGATGTAGTTGGCATTTATGTAGCTGTCTTCCTCCTGGCTCCTTGCCCTCCTGAGACAGACCCGGCTTTCAGGGTCTGAAAGACATGGCAGGCATTACCTCAGGGACAGTCTTTCAGAGCCTGACGCTGCCCATCCTGCCTGCCTCAGCTCCAGAGGCCGGACACTGAGTCCTCCGGCTCTGTCAGAGCTGTCTGCACTGTCCCTCGGGCCTCTTCTTGCCCCACTTCACTCCATGGCAGGGTACAGCCAGTGATGCCCAAACCTGCCTGTACCACAGCATACGTGTGGGGTAATTCACCTACCAGGGCCTTCCCACAGTGCCTGACCAGAGCCCACATGAGTCCTTCTACAATGTTCCATGCCTTTACACTCCTAGCCACATGCATCTGGGACACGTAAGGCCCCACAGTGGCAGGGAGCAATGCAAGCTGGGCTGTCATGCACTGCACACCCTGGGAATACACTCCAAGTAGTAGCTCCCCAATTACAACCCCATAACAGTGCACAACACAGCACCCAGCTCCTGCAACATGGTGAGCAGGAACAAGCACAGCAGGAACACCAAGAGCGCCCAGGAGCGCTCATCCTGGAGCCAGGACTGCTCTGGGTCACCCCTCTCACATGCACACACGCTCATGCACACCCCCCCCTTTCCCTGCATGTGGCACCTGGGCAAATGTGAGGCAAAGGGATGCAGTGGCACATACTGGGGAGGATGGTTTTATATCTGTCCTTGGAGGCACGTCCAGGGATCTCCAGCTCCTCCGGACTGACAAAGTTGGGTGGGATTTTCTGCAGAGGGAGAAAACAACTGTGAGGAAAATTCCATTGCGGCTGCTTGTGACCCCTTGTCATGGCAGACCTGGTCCCCTGAACAATGAGAGGCTGACCCAGGGACCTAGCAGCATCACCAGAGATGTCAGCTCCTGGCTTAGCCCAGATGTGGGACATGTTCCAAAGAGGCCACCCTGGTAGAAGAGCTTGGCATGGCAGGGCGGGACAGGCTTTCCTGGGTCACAAATGGGACTTGTGTGCACCAGGGAGTGGGCAGCCAGGGGATACCCAGGGCACCCGTCACCTGTTTCCCTGCCACCAGTGCTGTGGGGCACAGCTGGGCTGGGAGCCTCCCTTGGAGATGTCCACCCCTGCCAGTTCCTCCTACCACCAGCCCTGCCATCCCTTGTGTGAGGAGGGAGAGGGAAGGGGAGTGTCGCACCAAAAACTCCTCCTGGAGCTGTGTCAGGCTCTGGGCATGTTGCTGGAGCTCCTCTCTCCTCAGCACATGGCTGGATGTCCTCAGGAACTTCAGCGTGATGTCCCGTGGTGTGCAGATGGGCTGGATGGGCTCAACACTTCCCAGTGAACTCATGTCCAGCACCAGTGACACATTGGACCCCCTCCTGCAAGGCAAAGGGGTCCCTGGCTGATCCCCTGCCCCCCCAGGACAGGAGGACAGCCCATCCCACCATATCATCAGTTAAAACCACCCCACGCTGAGTTAAAAGCCTGGCAGAAAATAACAAGGGATGAAGAAAGGGGTCAGGTACAGACTCCAGAAGATGTGGGTGTTGAGGAAGTAGCTAGTCATCTCACCTTCTTGCTGACAAGTCCCCAGGGGACAGTGTCTAGATGTGGCCTGGGCTGGGCTGGGGGCATCAGGGCTGCCTCCACGCTCAGACCTGGCACCTGCACAAGCTGGCAGGGCTGGGCTGGGGCAGGAGGTCTGGGGGAGCCCAGGGCCTTGGGCTGAGCCCTGCTGTGGTTACCTGCCGTCTGGGCTGGGACAGGCGGCGCAGGGTTTGAGCTGCAGGTGCTGTCCAGCCACGCTTACCTCTCCTGAAGATGCACATGCTTCCTGGCAGAGGGACTAGGCTTGTCCGGCTTGTCCATGTCTGCCCCGGCTGCCTGGGCACTCAGGCTGCTGTTATGAACTCTGGAACACACCAAGCAGGCTTGTACCATGCTGCAGCAGCTGCGAAGCCCTTTTCCTGAAGCACAGGGAGTGGACACGCAGGGTCCTCAGCTCCCAGGGAATCAAGGAGCCATCAGAGGAGAAGCAGCTGGAAAAGAAAAGGCAAATCTGAGCGATGCCGTGAGGCTAGGTGGACCCCCTGACGGACAGTCCCTAGGCAAGGGACAGGTTTTAAGTCCTCAGCTGCCCTGGAACCAGAACTCTCAGACCCTGCATCCAGGTGGGTGGCATAGGGAGAGCTCCCAGCATGTTCACCCTCTGGGTTGCCCACAGCACTGCAGCCCACACACACTGGTGACCCTGGGCATGGCACCAATGGCACCTGCTCACACCATGCAGGAGACACCCACGCCCTGTGTTGGTGGAACATGGTTGGGTTTTGGGGGAGCCCAAGATGCTCTCCACCTCCATGGGAAGCACACACTGCCATGTGTTTCCAGCCCTTCCCTGGCATGCCTGCTTCAGCCTGGGGACATGGTGGGTAGGAGGGAAAGTTGGGACCCGCACGAGCACAGCAGTATTCGGCAGGTGAGACGTGGTGGGCTATAGGTACTACGAGGAACCTGGCCAGCTCCTGCTGTTGGGAATCATAGGGCCAGGCACCCTCAACAGCCTCGTGGCTCTGTCAAGGGAGGGATGACCCTGGGACAGCCTCCTCCATCCCACAAGTCTCAGCAACTGTCAAGAGGAAACTGCTTTATCTGGGTGGTTGAGCAAGAAGTGATGGGGTAGCCCAGCTGGAGGAGGGTGCCAGGGCTCCACCACCACCAGCTGCAGGACAGCCCCAGCAGGGATGCGGAGATGCAGGTGATGCTGGTCCACCTCTGGGCAGAGCTCCTCATGGTGCAGGCAGCACCCTGGGATCGTGAGGCTCCTTCTCATCCCTTTCTCCTTCCATGAGGAGGAGATGGACCCAAAGGGACGGGGAATGTGGCCATCGGAGATCTTGATGGACAAAGAATAGAATCCCAGGTAGCCTGTCAGCTCATGGAGATCCTGCAGAGAACCAGTCCGTGCTATGGCTGTGCCGTTTGGGAGTGTGGCTAGGGCAAGAGCTGTTCCCCCTGAATCCCTGCTGCACAGTGGCATCTCTGGCAGAGGTGGCAACACCACTGCTGCCACACACACCATCCCCCTGCCCCATGCAGGGCACGCTGGGGGGCCTGTGCTGCTGGGGTGTCCCCCAGCCAGGCAGGGCAAGAGCAGCTGAACTCCCCAGGAGCCGCAGCACCAGGAGAGATCCTGACCAGAGAGAGCAGCAGGCTCCAAGCCCAGCATCTGCCTCTCGCACACGGGCACAGGAAACACCTGGCGGATGCACCGGCCAAGCCCCTGGCAGTCAGGAAGACCCTGAGAAGACCCCCATCTGCTGGCATCTGCAGGGAGAGTGTCCCCATCACCCTCCTCAGCATCCCAGCCCTGCCTGGGGCTGCCCAGCAGTGAGCACATGCCCGCTGCCCGTGGGCGCTGGGGCCCAGCACTGCCTGGCGAAGATCCCCTGTCCAGCGCGGAGCAGGGGTGGGCTGGAGGGCTGCCTACCTGCTGCCCCACGATATGGGCTCCGTCGGTCCTGGCACAGGCCTGCAGGCGCTGCGTGTCGGTCTAACACCACGGTTTGAAAGTGTTCAGGAAGCTGCTTATCAAAGGAGCTGCTGCCTCTGCCGCTTCCTCTCCCTCCTTCTCCCCCACCCTGCCTGCCGCCCACACACATACCGGCCACATCACTGCAGCTCGGCTCCACTGGGCCGCCTGCAGCCCCAGCCCTGCTCCCCACCAGCGAACTCCCATCCTGCACCTGTGGGCACAGCCCTGCCTCCCCCAAAATCCTGGGGTGCCTCCATGGGCATCTCTAGCAGGGCTGTTGGGGGTGCACGCAGTGCCCTCTGCAACCAGCCGTGATCAGCACTGGTGCCAGCCCATGGGGTATGGAAGGGTGGGCAAGACCTGACCATGGGGCTGGGGCCACTGGCAGGAGGCTTGAGGTGGGATGCTTCATGTGGTGCAGTGGTGCTAGACTGGGGACACCAGATCCCACCTGCCCCACAGGGAGCCAGGGTGAGTCCTCCTGTCCCTGCCAGCCTGGCTGTATCCCCTTTTGCAGGCTGTGCACTGGCCATTCCCCATCCCACTGTGGGGTGAGCCAGGGATCGGCACCTCCCACCCTCAATGCCTGGCCCTGAGAAATGTGGTCCTTGTGCCACACCACTGTCCCCCTAACTCATGTCCCTGATCTGTGTGGGTGCCACCTGCCACCCCTCCGCACCCAGGATCATCCCTAGGCACCCTGGAGGAAGATGTGCAGGCTCCCTCTCTCCAGCAGGGCAGGGAAGGGGGGTATTTGGGGAAGAAGGTCTTTGGAGGGTCTGGCTCAGGTAGGACAGGTCTGCCCTGGGCGCACTGCACATCCTTCCTGCTGATGCCTGCTGCCACCCACCGCAGCCCTGCTGCTCTTCCTGTTTGTTACTGCCTGGGCTCTGTGCAGACACTGCACGCTTCCTTCCTCTTTTGCACCCACCCTGCTGTGCTGCAGCGGCTCTCGCTTCGCCCCCACCAGCCACCATGGACCCTGTATCCCAGTTGCCTTCTTCTCCTGGCTGCTCTGCTGGCTCCTCCTCGGTGCCCTGGGGACCCCCCTGCCCTGGGCCACCTCCAGCACAGCTCATTGCCATGATCAGGGCTGTCCCTGGGATGCGCTGTGCTGGCATTGCCTGTCACCTAGCTGGAGAAGTGCGTGTCTCTGTGTGCTTGTGTGTTTGCAGGAAAGTGTGCAAAGGGGTGCCAGAACCATACCTTCACTGGTGGCCCATGGGAGACCTTGTCAGTGACACCTTTTACCAAAGAACTGGGAGATCACAGGGCCGAAGCTCCAGAGCAAAGCACTGGGCTTGGCCAGCAGCAGAGCAACCTTATCCTGGAGACAAGGGCCACCAGCATCTGTGTCTTATGAGCAGATCCCAGGGTGCCACATCCCCTGCAGACCTGGACTGGACTCTTATTTCAGGCCTGAGGCTGGACTGAGAAATTGCTGCCTGTCCTATGTGCGATGGAAGAACTCGGCTGTAAGGGCCTAGAGACAGACCCACCACAGATGAACAAGCCCCAGCATTGCCCTTCTCTCCCACCCTCTGTCTTCTGACTTCAGAAATCTTCCTGAGGTGACCAGCAGAATAGTACTTAACAAGATGGCCACATAAACTTGCCCTCAGTAGGGACCAGAGTAAACAAAGAGGGCTCTTGGCTGAAGTGTCAGCCTGTCAGACAATGCAGAAGCTTCCCTCCTCAGTGAGGCTGAGGCTGGGACTGTATCTGCCCTCTTAGTGTAGCGGGCATCTCCCCCCCGCCCCGCTTCTGGGTAGCTTTGAGCTCAAGTGTTCCCTGAGGATGCAGCCAAGATGCAAACCCCTGTGGCTGCCCTTCCTACCTTTTGCTGGCCAGACCCTGCACAGACTTGCTGACTCCTCGCCACCCTGCTCCTCTGGCACTGGGTCAAGCAAGGGAAAAACTCAGCATGGCATCAGGGCAGAAACCACAAAGCCACCAGCACATGCGAGTCGTTGAGCATGTGTCAGTGACTTCTGTGCACCCACACTTGCTCCCAACCTGCCCGACTGCTGGGTGGCTGTGGTAGGGAGGACAGACAGAGCTGGACCCCCCTAGACCTTGTAGGGCTCAGGGAACATCCACAAAACCTAGCAGCACCCAAAGGTGCAGAGAAATGGGGCGCTGATCCCCAGAGTTGGGCTGTACAGAGGCTCTTGCTGTACCCAAGAGGCACCACAGGCACATCCCGCTCCTCTGCATGGGGCACAGTGGGCAGGAGACCAGAGGGCAGCACCAGCCATCGGGAGCTGGATTTTGGCCCTTTTTCCAGGAAACTGAGATACTGAGATGCAGCGTATCCTCTCCCTCTGAAGCCACACAACACCAAGGTACTCATGCTCAGGAAGGTACCCCAGAAAACCCTGCAACACTTTCCCCCTGCCTCTCATGGACCTCCCCATGCCACTGGCTTGGCTCTGCCAGCCACATGTGTAGCTGTGCTGGCTGGGACCAAGGACACCCAAGACAGAGCCCTTGGGAACCACACCTGACCCCCTTCAGCTTTTCCTTATTCAGAAAGCCCTGATGGAGAATGAAAGGGTATCCTGGCCATGAGGACTCATCCAGGGTGGAAGGAGGGCAGGAGGGAAACAGAGATGTGGTGCAGGGAAGTGCCATGGCCCAGGCTCACAGGGGCAGAAAAATCTTCACTGCTGAGACCTCCTGACCCCTACATGCATCTGATGGTGCATGAATGGACCCCGGCAGATGCCCACCCAGCCAGAATGGCTCCTGTTCCTCCTCTGCTGAAGCGCCAGCAGTCTGAGACTTGACAAAAGGGAAGATAGAGCATGGGAGGTCACAGCCCAGTGAAGACCCAGAGCACAAAAGACAAGGTGCTGATGAAAAGCGTGGCATGAGCTGGTGGAGACAGACTGGACACGAGGGAGACTGGTAGTGGATGGAGCAGGAACACACCACTTGACTCAGGGCACTTTTCAGCTCTCAGTACCGCTCCTTGCAACAACCTTCTCCCCATGCCTTGTTGCACCAACCCACATGGCTGCTGCCTGCCGGGGAATGGTATGTGCACCTTCACCTGCCCTGCGGTGGGAGCACACGGGCAGAATGCACACCCACATGTGCAGAGTGAACATCCCTGTTTGCTCATCAGTGTCCACCCATGCAGGCAAAGGGCATGCAAATACCTTGCTGGCCCCTGCAGAGCAGTGAAATCCCAGAGGTGCAAACACACACACACTTCTGTGCTCACTACTTCTGGCCAACTCTGTGCTCCAGCTTGGAAAATGATGCTGCTGCCCTGCTCCTCCTGAGGGACACAGGCTGGGTCCACAGAGGGGTGCAGCAGTGAGCAAAAAGCCAGGACCTGCTCTGGCCAGCTATGGAAGGCACGGAGCCCTGCACCGCTGTTCAGTCATGCTCGCCCTGTCTTGCACCACCAGCTCTGCACCAGATGCGTCAGGCTGGCTTGGGGGTACAGAGCATGGGGGAGATGCTGGGTCCTACAAAAGGGACTGCTGGGGCTGTGGAGGACCTTTGAGGTTTAGGGCAGACCCCCACACAGGGATGGTTTGTTGGCAGGGCAGGACCAGAACTCCAGGGCAGCCATCTCCATCACAATCTGCCACGGGCAAAGGGGAACCCGGCAGTCCTTGAAAGGCAAAACCCAGAAGGGGATGGGGGAAGCAGCACTGAAGGAAATGGCTCTGGGGTGGGTCCCATAGGGCCACAGCTGTGCCCCTCACCATGCTACCTCCCTCCCCTGGTGGGGCAGGAGGGGTCAGGGCCCAGAACAGGAACATCCCTTGTCCTCAGCACTCCCCTCTGCTCTGACCTTGATGGCAGTGGGGTGTCAGTGCCCATATCCCTCATGGGTGGCCTTCACCCTTATGGTCTTACAGCCTATATGGAGAGCAGGACTGCTGCAGAAAGAATAGCATCCCTGCTGCTGGATCCCTCCCCTGCCTCGCTGCAGAAGCCCTAGCCTTCTCCTCTCCCCAGAGGCATCCCACTGGAGAGCAGGGTGGGTGAGTGAGGCGTTTGTGTTTTGGGAGGTGATGATGATGCCCACAGCAGTGCTAGGATGACAAAGGATAGGTGATGGAGGGGTGGATGCGGAGGGAAGAGTCCCAGCTGTCACATCAGCCATTCACCCTGGCCCAGCCTGAGGTGCACAGACATGTGCCAGGCATGGGATCCCATGTGTCCCCTGTCTGCAGACACCTGTGCATTAGGGTCATAAGTTGGGATGTAGGGCCCGGAGAGGTCTGTGGCTGAGCCTTAGGGTCTTGAAGGGACTGTATGGCTGTGGTTTTATTTTCAGCAAGCCCAGCAGCACACGGGGACCCTATGGAGCTGGTGCTTCAGGGAGGAATATCTGGATTTATCCCTGACTAGTACTTGCTGGTGGTTCACTTGCATTTTACAGTTTCACTTCCATGGGGTCATCTTGCACCCCGAGTACCCTCTGGCCATACCCTCATAGACAGTTTCCCTTGTGCAAAGAGCTTGTTCTTCCTACTAAAGCCCAGTAAGTCCTTACGCCCATTTCTTCCCTCCAGCCCCCCAAAGCATGAGCCTCCCCTCCCCGCCGCCCTGCCCTGATCCACACGCCCCAGCACCTCTCCTCACCCTCTCCAAACAGTAGTGTAGCCCCAAAGTCACCTGAACCCAGGCAGGCACCAAACCAGCACCCAAAATGCAGATGCTGCCCCTCAGTCTTGCTCCCCCAGGATTGCCTACCGCACCATGGCCTCGTCTTGCTGGGCCTCCGTCACCTTTGAGTCCAGGTCTCAGAAAGGGCTGGTCTTGCTCCTGCTAACAGGACGGGGAGCTCAGGATGTCCTGCAGGGTTTTGGAAATTAGCCCATCTCCTTTGCTGCCTAAACATCGCTCATGGGCTTGAAGGTGAAGCAGCTGCCTCGGGATTCAGCAGACTGTTAAAACCAGCTGATCAGCTCCCAGCAGGCTGAGGACTGTGCAATTAGCCCGAGCATCCCGCAGAGCCGGCTGCGGGGGGTGCGAGCAGCCCAGTTACGGCACAGGATCGGGGGGCTCCACGCCACTCGCTTGCTGGCCTGGGGACAGCCAGCACCTGGGAGCTGAGTGTAGCACCTCTGCAGATTGCCTGTGCCGGGGAACAGTGTCTTGCTACTCCAGCTTCCTCCGCATAAGCGCATTCCCAAGGACAGCCCCAGCGCTCTGCCGTGGTGTGCAAACGTCTGCTCCGCACAGCCTGTGCCTGTGGGGTTGCTCAGCGCTGCGCGTCAGCCCGGACCCCTCGGGCATCCCACCGGGATGGAGCTGATCCTGGGGAGGGGGAGCCTGAGGGAGTGGACTTGTGACCTTCCTCCTCCTTGCCAGTGACAGTCTGCGCAGAGTTTGCTCCTGCCACTGCCTGGCTCTGTCTGGGAGCAATTAAGCAATTGCCGTTTCATTTTTTCAAGGCATCGGCTGCTGATCTTGCCAGCCCCTGCCCTCCTGCCCTCTCCTCAAGGACAACCAAAAGAACGGTTTACCACCTGGATTTCTTTCTTAACTGTTGGGTGCTTTTTTTTTCTTTGAATGACTGCTGAGCAGAAACATTTTTTGTTTCTGGAATTAGATATTCTCCCACATCTGCTGCAAACAAGCTGAGCTTTCCTCCAACTTTCCAAAGAGAAAGGCAGAGGCAAAACAAGGGAACCACCAGTCCCATCTGTGTGGAGCTAACAATGACAGGGAGTTGATGCTGCTGTGGACTGCAGAAGGATGTGCTGGCACAGGAACAGCTCCCCTGGAAAACGTGTTCTTCTAACCTGAAGGTGCTTTCTGTCAGCATGGTTTATTCCTCTCCTCATGTGGGAGCAAACTCTACCCATTGCTCTTAGCTTCATGCATGGAGGATTGATCCTAAGTCAAGTGGTGAGGGTAGAGGGCATCTAAGCCAGCACATGTGGCCAGATCTCCAAGATACTGAGACTTCAACTCTCCATCCAACAAATGCCAGAGGAGAAGCCACAGAGCCACAGCAAGCGCCATGGAGCTACTTGGTCCACCAGGACACACTGCTGCACCATGAGGGGACACAGCCCCATCCTCAACTGCAGCATCTTGCTCATCCATGTGTCAGCTGGGCTTGCCCTGCACTTCCCCAGCTGCCTCCAAGAGCTGTGCTTTCAGAAAGGCTGCCTGGAAAACTTTGCATGCCTCAGTTTCCCCTGGGGAGCTAGCTGTCTGCCTTGCATGGGAAGCCTGGTGGGGTGGCAGCAAACAGTGGCTTGCCCTAGGCCAAGAGACACACACGTGACTTCTCAGGAGGCTCCAGAGCAGTGCCTGCTTGCAAAACACTGCGAGGTGTGTTGGCAGGAAAAAGGCTCCCAGGAACAAGAAGCCCCGCAGCCACCCTTCATCTCCAGAGCATACAGGACAAAGCAGCTCCCTATGAAAAAGGCACATAAAGGCCTGAAAATCCCTAAAGACTCTTCATGTCGTTCATGTCCTGGGTCCTTTGGCACGCTGCACCCCGTGGCAGCAGGGACCTTGGCACCCAGCAGCATGGGTTGAGCCTCGCTGCCTGCCCCAGCAAAGTGCAGCTGTGTTTGCTTTGCACAGTCCTGCTGCCTCCAGTCCCAGGCTGTTTTCTTGTGGGGCACCGAGCGCGAGCATGGTGACCTCTCGCCGCGTGCAGGGGCTGTTATCAATAACAGGAAATTAACTTGTCAGGAGGGGGGTGTGGGGGTGTGGGGGGAGAGACCCAGAAAGAAAGGAAGCGGTTAGAAAGTAGTCACTTCCATTTTTGCTGTGAGAGAGCCTGCGCCCACACACCACTGGGCTCGGGGGAAACAGCACTGGCTTTCTGCAGGCTTATCTGGTCTGAGATCAGCAGTGAGTTTTTCTCGAAGAGCGTACAGATCCTCTCCTAGCCTCTGATAACAGCTAGAAAGAAGATAGTAAACCAGGGATGGTTAAAAATAGCCCACTTTCAGCCAACGTCCGGTGCAGAAATAGGTGCAAGTCAAACAGATGCTGAGTTTGTTACTCCACAGGGTCTAAGTTTCTTAACCTCACTAAAAACAGCCCAAGCATGTGATGCTGGCTGCACCGTCTGGCCCCAGCACAGGATGGACCTGTGGACGCAGCTAACTGGGAGCAAAGGGCCTTGCTGCTGCATGGAGCACGCCAGGGAGGATGTGCCAGCAGCTTCTCTGTGGAGTCCTAGAGGTGGGGATCAGCTGGAGCTGCCTGAAAGACCAGTGGTGTGGGGTGAAGCTGACCCAAGCACCCAGCTTCTCCAGTTCCCACCTGCTGGCGTGTTGGCTGCTGCTGCTGGACAGAAGGCACCTTTTCTCTATGCAGATACTTGCATAACTCGCCCTGGTGGCTTCTTCCTGTTTTCTTGGGCAAACTGTAGAGCTGAGGCCTGTCAGATCTTTCACTGAGAGCCTTGTTTTCCAGAGCTTTCCATGCTGTTTTCCTGCATTGTGTTAAAGTGTCTTTTTAAGGCAGGAGAGCCTACAGAAAAGCCTTGCTACCCCCTGCAAATGCAAATCCACTGCCGTTATCCCTATGATACAGCACCCTGCAAGACCCCCCTTGAGCACAAGAGAATCAGCCTCCTTGCCCTGAATCCCACCAAAACAATCCTGTCTTAGCACAGCAGGGCATGCCCTACAGACAGGACATGCACCCAGGCAGCCGGGACCATGTGAGGTACATGGCATGAGCGAGGAGACAAATTCTCTGAATTCAAGTCCTCAGTCCTGTAGTTTGGCATTAGGCTGCCAGCACCCACGCCCGGGCTGATGGTGCAGTAAACTGCTTCGATCTGCTCCCGAAAGGAGGTTCCTGAGTTGTGGTGCATCTTGCAAGAGCCAGAGCCCCATGACGGCCGCAGAGGTCCCATCTCTCCAGCCAGAGACTCGCCACAGATGCGCAGAGGCAGCCAGAGGGCAGCAATGCAGAGACGACGGGGCTGCGCACGGTGCGGCTCCTCCAGCAGCCACGCACCCACCGAGGCAGGGCCGTGGAGGGCTGGAACACCAGGGAGGCTCTATAAACAAGCGGCGTCCAGCCTGTTTTGACCTAGGTAAGACTACGAATTCAGCCCAGAGGGGAAGAGAATAGCGCTGTCTCCTGCTGCGGGTCTCTGCTAAAGACTGCAGCTGATCCTAAAGCCAATTTTCTGTGTTTTCTTTCTCTGCCAGATGTCAAGCAGCAGGAACTTGCCTCCCCAGTAAGGGTCTGCTGTGGGACCAGGCTCTGCGTGGACAAGTCCTCTGCCCCAGTGGCACTAGAAGAGCTGCTAAGAAAACAGGAAACTGCTTGACCAGGAAAAAGCAATGAAACATTCGCTTATTCTGCAATGTTTGTTGTTTTAGGCTCTCCCAGCCAAGTGGCTCAAGCCAAACTGCAGCCTGGCTGATCCCTCCGAGCCCTGGGGCAGTCCCTCCCAGACCCTGCAGCCAGCCCAGCCCAGCTGCACCACTCGTGGGACAAGCAAGACAGCGTGGCTTCGCAGCCCAGGTGCCAAACTCACTGCTAATGACAGCTCAGGGAGCGATGAGGAGACTCAGAAAAGCTTGATGTGTCCCCGTTACCAGCCTGCTGCCTGCTCACCCTCCCTCCCCTCCAGCAGCAGAGCACCTCTGCTTCCCGGTGCACAGATGGTAAACTGAGGCAGGGTGGGTGTGTCCCAGCTCAGAGGTGAAAATAGCTTCTGCCAGCGCTTTAGGTAGGGACCAGCTCTCCAAGTCTGGCATCTGGGAAGATCTGCAAGCCCCAAAACCCCCCCATGCCCCCAGACCCTCAAACCAGCATATTCAACTCCATGGACACACAGAGACCCCTGGCCAGGCAAGGCTGAGCCCCATGTCACTCTGTGAGACCCAACGAATGGTCCCACTGTCCCAAGTCAAGCAGCAGAGGATGTGGCTGAAGGCAGACACACTTCACAGGGATCTGGAGCATTGTCAGCAGGCAGTCGTGGAGGGGGCTGATCCTGCATCTCTCTGTGACCACCTCACCTCTGCTCCAGAACTGCAGCACCTGCCTGGTGAGGCCAAGCTTGTGCCAGCAAAGCCTTTAGCAACTGCCAGCTGTGAGACCCGCACCCATGGCCAAGACATGTCCCAGGAAGCAGCTTCCACTGCGATGGGTGGATGCCACCTATGGCAGCACCCCAGGGAGCAGCCAGGCTGCAGCTGTGCCAGCCCTGAACATGTGTCAGCCTGGGGAGGGTGGTCTCGAAGGGGCCTTCAGCTGAGCTGAGGGAAGTAGAACCAGGGTGGGAGTCCCCCAGCTGCTCCCATGAAGAAGCAGAGCTGCCTTTTTTGGGATGGCTGGACACAGAAAGCAGCAGGTACTGCTGACAGCCAAAGAGACAGGCTCGTGTTGGTTTTGGCTCTGGGTGCTATGGGAGATGCCAGCGAGTAGCTGAGAAGCTGCAGAAGCAGGCGCTGGCAAGGCTGCAGCCATGCTGTTGGGAGGGGAGCACCCCTGGGTGCTGCGCCACAGCACCCTGGGACCACCCTGGTGCAAGGAGAGCCACAGGCAGAAGTTGATCCCTCTGCTAAAGCACCAGCTCTTCCCTTGCACAGCCCCATCCTACACCCACGCCCATGCCCTGGGACCCTCCCGGGCATCACAGCTACGGGGCCGTGTGTGAAGAGCTGAGGCTGCCACAGCCTGCCAGGGTGCAGTGCTTGCAGGGCAAGCTGGTCGGCAGCTTGGTACTGCCGTGATGTCACCATCACTGCGGGCAGTGGTCTGCTCGCAGGGTATGTGGGAGAGGGAAAGCAGCCAGGCAGCAAGATGGGACAATGCCCTGCCTTCACCCTGAGCTGCCAGGTAGGCCGCCCGCCCAGGGGCATGGAGGGTGGGCACATCTTGTGTTTACTCCTCAGAAAAAGAGACCTTCCTCCTGAAAACAAAACCTTTTGTGTGCAAATGCAGCCGTCTGGCAGGTTTGGGTTTATACAGAAAACTTTGAACCCGAGGGATGGGGCTGGTTTCATTTTGAGGTGAGTTTTCCTGTTTGTGGCGTTGTTTGGAAACTGAGCTGCCTTCCAGATTTGGAGGCTGTGTTTTCATGTAGCTGCTGAGCATGACAGCAGTGTCCAGGGCTTCCTACTCTCCCTGCTGTGCAGGCAGGCTGGTTTGGACTGAGCCAGCATCACCTTCCCTTCTCCCTTTTCTCTGCAGAGCTTTGCCCAGCCAAGGGGGTGGGACAGGGAGCTGTTGGCAGGGTTGGGTGCACGTGCTGGGAAGGCTGAACCCCCTCTGAGTGGCCACTGAGACATGTGTGACCCCTGTGGGACTGGAAAGGGTCAGATGCAGAAGTCCCCCTGCCATGCACCACAGAGCAGATACAGGAACCCGCTGCTCCCGCGTGGGGCTAAACTAGGCTAGTCCGGCCAGCCTCTTGCAAGGGGACCAGAAACATAAGCTCCAGGCCTTGTTTGCACCTGGGACTGCAGGAAACAGGAGTCCTTGCACTCACTGCCTTGGCTTTTGCACCTCCTCCTGCCACTGTGGGAGAAGGGATGCCTTGGGACCTGCTCCCATGGTCGCAGTTTTCCTCTGGCAAGGCTCTTCTCCTTGCTCTCAGGGACCAGCTGGCCACTCACACACCAGCATTAAGACAAGTGCCATCCTGAAGCAGCTCTTTGAATGCTCTGCACCTCCTGAGCCAGCTCACTAGCTCCTCTCCATGACCCCCTCGACAAGGGACTGAGAGAGACCAGGTTGTTCGCACTCTGGGATGGTGGCTTGTCTGATGGCCCCAGCAAAGCCTTTAGCAATCACAGCCCACAGACTCCTGCAGGGCTGGAGTGTGGGTCTGGATGTTTGTGTAGGCTCCAGCACAGCCCTGGGGCTCTCCCCATCTCTCTTTGCAACAGCAGCATGAAGGGATGCTCGCCATCTCCAGGGGTCCTGTCACAGGGTGCCCTGCAGTGCGTGGTGCAAACCCAGGTGAGGTGCAGGGAGGTGTGAGCCGTGCCCAGCCTGTGGCACGGCACGCATCTTCCACCCTCCCTTGTGCGCAAACCCCTGCCAGCACAGAGTCGCAGGAGACTGTCCAGCTGATCCCTCCTCCCTGGCATCCTGCAGCTGAGATGCTGGGCAAGCCCAGGCGGGCCTTCCCACAGGACCAGCCCAGACTTGAGCATCAGGGCTGTGCACAAGAGGGAGTAAACGGCAAGCGAGAGTGCGCCAAGTTGACACCGCGCGCACCAGGCTCCTGGGGACAGGCTGCGGACCATGCCGGGGATGCCCACCAGGAGAGGTACCAGTCCCACTCCTTGCTCCCCTCTCTCTTCCCAGCTGTGCGGTCGGGAAGCAGCCAGGATGCATGCAGTGGGGGGAAAGGAGCACAAACCCTCCTGTGCTCTGGCACAGCGTGGGCAAACCCCATCCCATGGCCCCGGGGAGGGCAGCAGGGAACGGGCAGCCTCTGTGCATGGCTGTGCCAGAAGCAGAGCCTGGCATTACGCGGCTGTGCCTGCGCAGGGGGGATCTTGTGCCTGGGGTCCCCAGCATAGTGAAGTGCAGTTGGGCACTGGGAGCTGCTTCGTGGCTACTTCTTGGCTCCGTGAGGGGCACCTTTGCTGTCAGCCTGTGCTGGCACAGCACCCCAGGGTGGCAGGCTGGTGGCGGTGGGGTGGCTGGTTTTGGGGCCATCCAGGTGCTGCCCTAGCGCTACTTGCAGTAGGTGTGGGGCAGGCACTCTCCCGGCTGCTGTCAGCCCTCCCCACCTGGTGCCTCTTGCCCCGGCCAGGGGAAGGGGACTCCCGAGCCTGCTCAGTGCCGGGGCGGCACCCGCACCCGGGGGAGGGCAGAGCAGGTCCGCCCGGCTCTACAGGCTTTGGGCGTGCTCTGAGTCACCTGCAGTGCTGCTCTTCCCAGGTCTGCAGGCGCCTGGTTCGCACCCGCAGGCACCCTGGGCTCTGCTGCCAGGTCTCCAGCAGCAAGCAGGGGAGAGGGGGGAGCGCTGAGCGTCACCCGCGCACGGGAGTCACTTCTGCAACTTCTGGCTGTCCCACAGTGTGGCTGCGTATGCCTTGGGCACAGCTTTGCCCTGCAGAAAGGGCAACGTCCCCCACTGCCTGCCTGCCCTCTCCTCTGCAAAATGGGAAGAGCTCCAAGGTTTGAAAGCCTGGGGCAGGAGGCAGGCAAGGGTGCTGGCAGGGCTCCATGTGGAAATGATTAAACACTTGCAAGGGGTTGAAGGAAGAGCATCCCAGTGCTCTAGGGTTTAGGGTTGGAGAACGGTGGCGTGTGAACCTTGCAAAGAGAGAGGTCCCAGCAGCACCCGCATCCTCTGCAGGTTCTGTCCCAGGAACAGCCTGTTCCCCTTGTTCCTCCCTCGCAGCCCCAGGCAGCACTCAGCACCTCAGAAGTGGCAGGAGGGAGAACTTGTGGCCTGGGGCAGTTCACAGCACTGGTGGGCACAAGGAGAGACAGGGATTGGAGGGATGTGGCTGCTGGGCCGAGGTGGGACAGGAGACCCAGAACTGCTCCCAGCCCAATCCCAGTGGCCCCAGTGTCCCACATCATGGGGCTCCAGGGCAACATGTTGTGGCAGAGTGCCAGGCTGGATGCTAGGGGTCCTGCCCAGGGACGGATGGCAGAGCTTCCACGCGGACAGCAGTGCTGCCCATCCAGACATGGGTACAGGCACCTCCATGCAGTGACAGCATTGTTCACAGCCTAGTGCCAGGCCATGGCTGTGCCCCCTCTGGGTGGCAGGCTGAGTCCCTCAGGGGACCTGTCACCTGGCAGCGGTGTGCAGGAACCCTGCTGGGCACTGCCTGTGCCCAGCGTTGGGAGCATTGCCCGCCCGCTGGCTGTCACCACGCACAGACTCTCTGAGACTGGGCATGCTCAGGTACCGCAGGCACGCACTCTGCTGCCCACCCTGCTCATCCTGCCCCTAGGCAGTGCTTCCCAGGGAGGTGCCATACTTCCCCAGGTGTGGAGGACCACCCTCAGGTCTGGGTGATAAGCCAGGGACAAGCCCTGTGCCACTATCTCTGTGGCCAGGGCACCTGGAGCAAAGGCCAATGCATGGAGTACGAAGGCAAACGGGGGGTGGGCTCTGCTCTGGTCTGAGGTGGGCACTGCCCGGGAGGACTGCCTGGAGCCTTTGCCAGACAGGATGCTTCTCACTGCATTGTGACTGCTGTCCCTCGGCATAAGCAAGACCTGACAGCAGTTATGGACATGCTGTCAGAGGTCCCCTTTCCTCTCTCTGCTCCAGACTGCATGATCACACTGGGGTCCAGGGCAAGGACAATCTCCCAGCCTAAGGCTCTCCCCCTTGCGGGACCTGGTGGCTTGGCTGCACAGACCCCATAGTCCCACCCCAGCGCTGGCCAGCATAGCTTTTGAGCACTCATGGTCGGCGAGGCATCCCCCATCCCCCTGCTTCTTGCGGTAGCCTTTGCTACTTCACAGAAAATGTGATGACTTGGCAGCCCCTGAGTTTCCAGGCCTGGTTCCAGCTGCTGGGTGGAGAAGCCTTCTGCAGTTGTTTTTGGGTCTGGCACAGCTGAAGGCTTCACTGTCAGGGGGATGTGAGGGGAGATCTGGCATCTCCAGCTGAAGACAGGCGCTCTCTCTGTCCTTACCCGTGGTGGCATGGTGTCACTGGGGTGGCCACAGGGAGAGTGGTGCCGGCACGTAATGAGCAGCTGCTTCTGTCCAGTTTGGAGGCTGCTGAGCCCTGCGGCGCCAGGGACAGGGCCTGGGTTTGGCTCCCACCAGTGTTCTGGGCTGTTTCCACCGCAGACACAGCCCAAACTCGCTGAGCTCAGGGAGCACAACCACCAGGTCCCCAGGTTTAAATCAGTGGGACTGGTATAGATGCGTGCCCACGGCCAGTGGGGTGCCAGCTCTGCATGCCCCGTGATGGGCCACCAGCAGCATGTGGAGGCTAGGAGAGCTGCTGGGACACAGCTCTGGGTCTGTGCCCAGAGGTTAGTCCCATCCTGATGGGCAGCATGGCATCCTCCCCAGGCATCCCCCCAGCCCATCCTCATGCTGGGCAGGGGGTCACCACTGCTCCTGGATGGGGAGGTGTGGCGCAGTGGTACAGTGGGGCAGCAGGCTCCGGCGGGACGGAGACACTATCCTCCAGGAGTCCCTGCTCGATTCCCCAGCCCAGAGATAGGGAAGGAAGGCAGACCCTTCGGTCCTTGGGCAAGCCAATGCCCGGAGAAGCTCCCTGGTGGTGGAGTTGTACTCCCATGCGGGACTGTGGCAGCAGAATTTGTTTTCCAACAAGCTCCTGAGATACCACATTTACCGACCTCCCTTGCAACTCCATCCCACTGGGCCCAAGTGCCTGGACATGGAGACGACCAGCTTTGCCATAAGGCTGGTGGCAGGCAGGTGTAGCAAGTACACAAGGGGTCATCTTGCTCCCCAGCTGGGCAGGGCAGACAGTCCCAGCTGGAGTCTCCCAGGACTCCAGTGAGTGGGTTTGTCCTCTTGCTGGCCTGGAGCTACTCTTTGGTGTGCTTTGAAGCTAGAGGAGCCCCACCTTGACTCTGTAGCTTGGGAAAATCTGTCTGCGCCACTGCAGGGGACACTGCCTCCTGTCACATGCCTTAGACGTTGGGGGATGCCAAATCTCTTGCCAGGGATTTCCTTGATAATCAAGGGTCCCTCCAGCACCATCACCCTTGAACACAACCCTCAGCCCACCAAGGCCCTCCATCCTAACCTCCAACGTCTGCTTCATCGGCCAGGGGCTCCTCCAATTCAGTTCTGCCATCACCTGCCACGCTGTGGGGGCACCACAGGGTCCCCTCCGCTCCCAGCCTCCCCTGCCTCTGCCTCAGCCATCCTGGCCCTCCAGGCTGCTCACAGCAGCAAACTGCCCCATAGTCCCCGGCCAACATGGGGTCACCTCCCACACCGCTGTGGCAGGGCGCATGGCCTGACAGCCTGCACCCCACCATGGACCTGCGTGGGACATCCACTGAAAGCCTCTTTACAGACGTGTCTGGGGAAAAGCCAGCTATAATCTCCCAGTTCCCAGCCTGGGCCCCTGGGTAAACCTGGCAAGTCCTCGCTGCAGCAGGGAGCTCCAGCCTCCTCCCAGCTGGCTGCAGCCGCCCAGGTCTGGAAAGGAGCCTTTTAAAACAGTCCCCAGCCCACTGGAGACAGCAGCAGCCAGGCCCAAACCTCCTCCTGCCTCGGCTCGTGGAGGGGGACTCCCTCCCCTTCCCTCTAAGTGGCTGGAAAGCGTCACCTCCAGTACCTGCGAGCACCCGCCTTGCACTCGGCTCCTGTGGGAGATGGGCAGCCCCTGGCCATGCTGACATCCAGCAGCAGGGATGGGTGTCCCCAGCTGTCTGTGGCACTGGTTGATGGGTCATTCCTGCCACCACAGGTGCTGGTGGACCTCAGTCCCCAGTGCTTATCAGGGGATCCCTAAAAGCCAGAGTTTTTACCCTGGGCCTCCATCACTTGAGCAGATGTACAGCTTGCATTTTTGGCATTCAGCCCTCCCCAGAGCTGCCAGTATTAAGGATTAAAAAAGCTTGCCTGCACTGGAGCCAAGCATTGCCTTTTGCTCCCACCCTGATCCCTGTGACCAGCGTGCAGGGGGAGGGCATGTCTGGGGACAGAGTGACTTGAAGGGCCTCTGGTTCTTGAGCTGTGCCTCGCTGCTGGGGGGACTTCCGAGTCCTGAACAGAGGAGGCGAAGGTGACAAACGAGCCCTCACGGCCGGGCTGAGCAGCACGGCCAGCACAACTTCACCCCCCCGCCCGCTGCAGGCAGGGGCCGGACCGCCCGAGACTTGTCACCGTTCTTCGCCCCTAGCGGCAAGCCCCGCCCACGGGGACCGCCCCGCCCCGCCCGGGAGCGGCATGGCCCCGCCCCTAGCGGCAAGCCCCGCCCACGGGGACCGCCGGGAGCGGGTGGCCCTGCAGGCACGGACCAGGAGTCCTGGCAGCAGCCCCGCTTGGCCTCTTTAATTAACTGTCCTCCGTGCAAAGGGAAGGGAACTCACGTCCTCTGTCTCCTTTCCCAGCTGGGCCCATCAGCCTGGGGGCTGTCAGGAGGTTTGGGGGATGGACCTGGGGTGGCAGATGGGTCCTGGACTGGGGGACCTTGTGTCCTCCTCTCAGTTACGTGCTGGGGCTTTCCCACGTCTTTTCCCAGGCACTGGGGGCTGATCTGTGTGTCATTGATCCCACCTGACAAACCTGAGTTTTTTGGGGAGGGAATCTGCTGTCCTGGGGCCAGCTGAGGAATGTGCCCCACCCTGACAGCCTGGTGGCTCACAGCAATGAGCAGAGCTTGAATAGCTCCTGTTGGTGGCTGTGCTGGCTACTGGGACAGACTTCCATGGCCACACAGGCTGCACTGGCTTCTGGGATAAATGTATCACTGAACCTCTTCCAGCCCTGTCCCAGATCTCCAACACTGATGTGAAGCCAATGGCATCTCTGCTCTGAATCAGAGCTGGCATCCCGCCACGCATTGCACAGACACAGCACAGCACCACACAACACACAGCCCTGCACACAGCTCGGGGGGCACAGCGTGCTCCCCATGGCAGCAGCAGAAAGTACAACTCCTACAACCTACGAGCAGACTGGGCGCAGCTCAGACCCAGCCAGCCCTTTGAATGGGCAAAGCGTGGTCCAGGCATCTTTGTGCCAGTGGGATGCAGCGCACAGGAACCTCTCACAATACGTGCACACACACCCCAAACTCCAGCCTGCCTGCCCCTGTGCCATGGGCATCACGCAGAGCGACATCTCCCTCCTCACCCCGCCTGACCAAACCTCCCATTCCCCATCAGCATCTTGTGCAGAAATTCATGCGTACGGAGAGCTGTACGGTGCATGAAAGTGCTGGGTACAAAGGCAGCTGCAAGGTGCACAGCACCCCGGACCCGCACTCGTGCCAATGCTCCCTCCAGCATCCGAGCCCAGCGGCCGGCGCCTGCGGTCTGCCCTTCCTCCCCTGCTGGGGGCTGCTTTGGGCACTCCCAGCCCAGAGCCGCCATCTGTCCTTCCCTGTCTCCTCCCCTCTCCGCACCAACTCCCACAACCGCCGAACTCCTCCCGATGGCCAGCCCGAGCTCCAGCCCTTCGGAGAGCCGGCCCCAGCGAGCGCCCCCCCTCCGCGCCCCCGGGCGCGCCGCCCGCCCAGGCCCGCAGCAGGACAGCGGCGGAGCCACCGCAGAGCGACGCGGACCCGCGGGAACAATAGCACATCCAGGCCGGCGGGGCTGCTCCCAGCCCGGGGACTGCCGGCGGCGCTGATGTGCAGCGCCGTCCCCGCTGATGTCAGCCCGTCACCTGCCTCGGGAAGCATGCGGGGATGCAGCCCCTCGCTGCCAGGGGAGAGGGGACAGGCTGGGGACAGCCACTGCTGAGAAGCTACCCCCACCCCCAACTTGTCATCTCTCTAATCTGCAGCCACCTCGTTCCCCATGAGACCACCGCCGCTGCTGCTGCTTGTGCTGTGGGTGCCGCGGCTCCTGGGAACGCTGGCCGAGGTAAGCCCGTGTCGCCTCAGCTCCCCGACTGTCCCTGCAGGCGCTGGGCCCCGAGCTCGCTGGTGGCTCTGCACGGTCCTGCCCCGCGGAGGAATGACGGCATGTTTCTGGGCTGGCGCTCCAGCCCTGCAGCTGCACCAAATTAGCGGCGTTCGCAATTAGAGCTGGCTCTCCCTCCCCCCCGAGCCGTGCCCTCTTCGGCCCGGCGCCGTGCCCCTCGCCCCCGGCACTGCCCGGCCGCTCTTCCCGGGGGTCTGCAGCTCCCCTGCCCGGCCCTCTCCCCCCCACCCCCCCAGCACACGCTTCCAACAGCACGGCAGTCGGTGGGGGAGCCAGAAGTGAGTCAGCCGGCAAAGGCAAGGGGAAAATAACTGCAGAAAGATGATTGCTGCTCTGAGGCTTGTTGCGGGACAGAGTGGGCAGAGGCATTTCCTTTAATGTGGAGGGAGCTAGCCTCAGCCTAAGGCAGCGCACACCCTGCTTGCGAGCAGGCTGTGGGAAGACGGGCGCCCCATGAGCGTGGCTCCGCACCTGCTGTGGTGTGGACGGTGCTGGGTGCTCTGCAGCTTTCAGGCCAAGCCCTTGCTTTGCAGCTCGTGGGGGACGGCAGCTGGACTGAGGTCTGGGATCCCTGCATCCTACCCCCCCATGACCACGGGAAGGGCAGGTGCCTGTAGATGGAATGAGATTGCCAGGGCCTATCCAGAGCTCCCTTCCTCCCCAGATCTTTCCCTTGTGCCCTGGCTGTTTTGATGGGATGTCTTTCCCCGTGGGCATGACCCCATGTTGGTCTGCAGTCCCAGGACACGTGCAGAACGCCAAGGCAGCCCACAAGCTATGTCTGCTGAGTCTGTCTCCCTGCCTTAGCTAGGGGAAGGTGATGTGAGCAGTGAGTGGCCTGGGCTGTCTTGGGAAAAGGGGTCACAGTCCCCAGAGGATCGCAGCTCTCAGATGTCATGGCAGGATGGGACCTGTGCCTGGCTAGCCTGAACACTGGCCTGGCACAGGGCACCTCTCTCAGGCGTTGGTCTGGGCTTGGACCACCTCACCTTGCCCCTCTCTCACTTGACACCTTCTACCCCCCAGGGCGAGGGATGCAACCAGACAGCACGGGCAGGGCCCGAGGGACAGGGTGCACTCAGTGGTAGAGGTAAGTCAACGCAAAGAGGTTCCCAGGCTGCAGAGCACGGTCTTGGTGCCTAGGAGTGGTGAGATGAGAAATGTGCTGGGCCAGAACTTGGGAGTAACTTTGTAAATATTCTGCTTTAGACTTAGCGCAGGCTGCAGATAATGGCCAGGGAAGGGGAGGGAGTCAGCCCCATCCTCCGCCAGCAACCATCCTAGTGGGGGACAGCATGAGAGACAGACAAGTCTCCAAGCTCTCTCCTTCCTGCAGAGCATCAAGTGGGCTCAGCTGCAGCACAGCCATAGGTGCCCTGCACAGAGCCCCTGTGGCTGGCTGGTCAGGATTGTGCTCCATGGGGCAGCCCCCCGGCTGTGCTGAGCTGTCTGGGGCAACACCTCTGTGCTCACCCTGCAGCCAGCAAGGGCTGCTGTGTGCTTGGAGCCAGTGCGGGGCCTGCACAGCGTGGGCCCAGGCAGGGCGTGGGGTGTACCTGGATGTCGCTGTCTGCGATGTGGTTAGCAAATCTTATCCATGGGGACCTGAGCAGTGTTGTGATCATGGGCCTCAGGGCTGGAGGATGCCTCTGGTCCCACTTAGATATTAGTGCATTTGTACTGCTGGGTGAAGATGATTGCTGAGTGACAGATGGAGGCAGGTGATGCAATCTGTTGGAAACCTGAGAGAAGCAGACAAGCATGAGAGGAGAACTCATACCTTCATGAGATAAGAAAGAGCCTGCAGTGAAAAACCATCCCTGTTTGAACTTCACGCAGGGCACAATCCTGCTGGCTGTCCTCAGGAGGACATTAGCCATGCCCTGTACTCCGCAAGCTGCTGCAGCTGGGTCTCTGCATCTTGGGACAGCAAAGAGAGCCCAAGGCAGCTGGTCCAGGTGTAGGCACCTGATCCGTGGACACCCAGCTACATTCAGATAACCGTTCCTGAGCAGTCTGTTCATAAATCTGCACTTGAACTGCTCAGGGATGGCACTGAGAAGGCCTTTCCCAGGGGGACTACATGCTCTCCTTTTGTGTCCATCTAACTTCTCCAATTCCCTTTGCTCTCATCTGCTGAGTGAAGCTCTCAGCATGGCAGCAGGCTCCAAACAACAGCATCGCATGAAACAACTTGCATGTAAAAAAAAACCCCCGAACTATCCAGCTTTGTGGGGAGGCCACACACAGCGCCTGAGCAGTCCCAAAGGTGCCCATTGCCCAGGGCTCACCTCACACTGCTCCTCTTTTGCTGTGTAAAGGCAGCCCCCTGGGCAGACCTCTGGGGCAATAGCCGTGCTTGTTTAAAACTTTCTTGCCATGCTAGATCACATGTAAGCCTGTTGCACATCATAAATTTTAAGTGCTAATTATTACATAAATGTCTTATTAGCACTAGAGTTGTTCTGGTGTTTTCCAAATGCTGAAAGCAATAGAGAGCTCATGGTTCACGGGATGGGGAGCGCGTGGCCATCCGCTGGTGGAGGCATGGGGAGGCAGAGATGGAGCCTGCAAGGGTCATGTTGCCAGCTTGGTCCCAACAGACAGGCTCTGTCTGGCTCCTGTTTGTGTAGGTGGTTCCTGAGCAACTCCAAGGGCAGAGATTCAATAGCAGTTTTGGCCGCTGACCCACCAATTAGGCCAAGCCTTGTAGGCCACTTCCTTGTCCCCAGACAGTCCATCTGGATGGCAGAGCACCAGCCCTGTAGCCACAGCGTGCTGAACTTGCACGGTCAAGGCAGAGACGCACCACAGCAGGGGGCTGTGCAAATCTGGCCCCACATTTCCTCCACGTATGCAGTGCCCTGTTCTTCCCATGTCATCTGTGTGCTGGGCAGGACAGTGGCAACTCGGTGCCTGGATCCCTCCAAAGCAGCCTTTACCCTCCTCTGTCAGAGACCACACAGAGACTATTGCAGGGAGTGTAGCAGCCCCACTGCCATATCCATCCTGCTTCCTCACTGGCCATTGTCTTTCTTCTGCAAGGTGGACCCAGAGCCCTTCAACATTTTTGGGGGGCTCAAACCAGCCAAGGTGTAAGTGATGCATTATACCCAGCCAAGGCAACTTTTCTGCCGTGAACCAGAGCTGTCTGGACAAAGCATGTGGTTGCCTGAAGCCTTCTAGTCTTTCTCCAATGGAACAGATGCTCCATGCTTAGGAGCATCTCTTTCATGACCACATGCCTTTGACTCCAGTCCATGAGGGTTTCTGAACCTTCTTGTGTTTTCCAAAGGTTATTCAGAGCCCTTGGGGTTGCACCTGGCTGAAGGGGGGCAGTGTCCATGGTGGTGGCCTGTGCCAGGGTGGGTGGGCTGGGGAGCCTGGCCCTGCAGGCTGGACACTGGCAGCACCACAGCTCCCTGCTGAAGGTTTTGGCGTTGCCTCTGCAGGAACTCTCCTGAACCTCAGCGTGAGTGACCACAGCCGGTCAGACTCCCTCCTTCTGTCCTGGGATGAGCCGGAGGGGGGTGCCGAGGGATATCTGCTCGCCCTCTCCTCCCTGGGATCAGGCACGCTGCTGCAGAATGGATCGGCTGGACCCAACATCACCAGCTTCTGGTTCCACGGGCTGACCCCTGGCATGCGCTACAAGATTGAGGTGACAGCCGTGTTTGCCTGCATGGAGACCACCAGCCAGACAGTCACAGCACAGACAAGTAAGGGGTTCCCCAGTAACTGCAGAGTCAAAGGGTCTCAGTCTTCCTACCGGTGATTGTCACACTGCTTTGGATAGTGTGAAGTACAGGTCTGTGTGGACTCCCATGCATTCGTGGGGAGGTCAGGTTTTTCTTTGCTTCCATGAGGATTAGGGTCCTCCCCTCATCCCCCAAGCCCCAAGGATCTTTCATCCATGTGGAGGGATCTTGCATGGGCAGTGTTCACACTATATGTTCTGGAATAATATAGCTAAAGATGGACCATCCTATGATATGGACTGCAGAGAGCTGAGGGGTGGAAAATGTCATGCCTGGAGGTGCAGAATAGGCTACAAAGAAGTAGTATCTGCTTTATGATTTTGGCACATTTCTGCCAATCACTGGCTCACCCACCAAGCCTTGCTCTGTGCCCTCCCTAGCTGATGCCAAGGATTGGGGGAAGGGGGCAGGGCTGGTGAGTCCGCAGCTCAGGTGAGGATGGAAGCCTTTACCTGCATCACCACAGAAGATCCTTGAGTAAATCAGTGCATGTGAAGGTGGAAAACCTAGAAAAGGAGAGTAGAGTTGGAGGGAGGGGGTTGGCCAGCAAAAGAAATGGTGTCAGGCAGCAGTGGTGGCTGCAGGGAGCAGGGGCTGATGCTCACAGGAAGGCAGGAGCAGAGGACCTGGCAGCAAGTGAACTCACAGGTAAGTGCTGATGGCTTTGCCTTTCTCAGCACACACCTGGTGTGCTGTCCCTGACCAAGCCTTCCTGCCCAGTTCAGAGTGACTGTGCAGAGGTTCCAAAGGGGTTGGTGCAGCCCACGCAACCCATGGGAGATTGGTGACTTGTTAGGGAGGTGATGGGGCCATGCTTGGGGGGCTGGGTCCTGTGGAGCTGGCTGGCAGGACCTGACCAGGTGAAGGCACTGTCCCACCAGCCCTTGAGCAGCCTAGCAGGTCAGGCATCGCCAGGCAACTAGCCAACGCTGTCTGTGCCATGTCCAATGCAGGTCCCTCACCTGTCCACAACCTGAGCCTGAGCAGCAGCGGGAGCTCTGAGGTGCTCCGTGCCTCCTGGGCACATGCCCGCGGGCAGCGAGATGGCTACCACCTTGCCCTCTACCACAGCGACTCCCAGGCGCTTGTGAGAAATGCGTCCATCCTGCCAAACGCTTCCATGTTCCTGTTTGACGGGTTGCTGGCTGGCAGCGAGTATGCCTTGAAGGTCAGCACGCTGGCTGGATCCAGCCAGGCGAGCACCAGTATCCACCAGTGGACAGGTAGGGAGCGATGGGTGTGCCTGCCCAGGAGGGAAGGGGTGGGAGAATGGGTTTGGCAGGAGGCATGCAGCACCCTTGCGCTGGGCTGGCAGAGGAGGGGAAGTGTCCTTCAGGGCTGTGGTGGAGAGTTTGTGTTGATGGGGAGCAGCTGGGAGTTTTTCACGACCCTGCTGTAAGCCCGGTGTGCCGGGCTGGGGGCAAAACCTTGCGCCTCGGTCCTGCCCTGAGGGATCAGCAGCTTGGGTTTGTGTCCTCTGTGTCCCTGTGGAAGAAGGGCAATCTGGGGATCCTGGCAAAAGATCTTGGGTGGTGGGAGCTGCATTACCAAGCTGCCAGCCCCTCTGCCCTGCAGCCTGAAAGAGCGTGACAGTATGGAGGGGCCTTAAGAGCCCCTCAGCCTGCCTGGGAAGGGATGTGGAAGATACATCCCTCGGCAAGGGAGCAGCTGTGGCCATAGGAGACCCTGGGGAGAGAGAAGGGTCCAGGGAGCCCCAACCCTGGTGCTGAACCTTGCTGCCTCCTGCTTCTCCCCTCAGCTCCCTCCATCCCCACCCAGCTGAGGCTCAGCCCGGGCTCCAGCACCAGCCTCGTCGCCTCCTGGGCAGGTGCTGCGGGGGCCGCCTGGCTGCACCTTGTGCTCCGCAACCTCCTCACCCAGACGGTGACCACAACCCTGTCAGCCAGGAGGGGCCTCACCAGCTACACCTTCCAGCATCTCCACCCCGGCACCCCGTACTGGCTGGGGCTGAGTGTCACGGCTGGGTCCTACACTGTGGTGGGGCCCAATGCCACCGCTTGGACATGTGAGTATGATGGCCAGGGGTGGGGGAGGACCTTGGTGACTTGGTTTTCTCCCTGCCTCTGGTCCAGCCTCTGAATCCAGAGGCCTCCTGCCAGACCCCTGGGTCCAGAGGGCAATTCTGCTGCTTGGACCTGGCCAAAAGCTGCTCCAGGACCCAGCTCTGGGGCACTGAGATAGCAGGGCCAGTGAGTCACCATGGCAGGTGAATTCCCAGTGCCAGCCTGCTTCTCCCTCGGATGCACTGGGATCAGCCTCTCCCTGAGGAGGAGGCAGGAGGGGCAGCAGATCCCACTAGTGTTCGGTGCAGCTGGAGCCAGGCTGTCCAAGGGCAGCAGAGAAAACAGGGGGCAAGGCAATAGCAGTTCAGCTGGTTTGAACTGGAAGTTTCTGGAGGGAAATGGGTGTTTGGTCCTCTTTGATTGTTATCAAGAGTATATTTTGGTAGCACCTGATAACCTCATCCTGGTGGATGTCCCTAATGTGCCAGGTGCTGTGCAAACACAGCCAAGGAAGCCAGCCTCTGGCAGGTGAAGAAACGGAGGGTAGTCCTCCCAGAGCCCAGCTAGCTGCACCATTCAACCCAGCGTCCTCCACCTCCTGGCTCAAGCTGACAAGAGCCGTGAGAGACTGTGGCTTCCACCACTGCAGCCCTGGTTTGCTGCCGACACCATGCCACAGCACTGCAAACAGGTCTGTCCCTGGACTTGCTCTCCCAGACGTTACCAGGAAAACCAGAGGGGAAATGGAGAGGGCAAGCCTGGCCTCCTGGAGAGAGCAAGGCTCATGCCGAACGCCAGGAAAGTGTTGGCCCTCTGTAGTGAGGAGCAACAAATTGCGGAGGTGCCAAGCTGCAAACTCTGAGCTGTTGTGGCCAGTGACTCATCCTGGCATACGCTGGAAGGTCAGGCGTGTGCTGGAAGGACCTGGGTGCCACCAGATGACCAGTCTCCAGCTCTCTTCTGCTCTACCTGCCAGTCTGGGAAGCTGGAGCCTGCTCACTGCTGACTGCAGCTGGGATTTTGGAAGACATCCACAGCCCCAGTTCATTTGTTTCTGCTATGAAGTGAATGACTTGATCCCTGCTGTTGCTGGCTGCAGCTCTGACCTACCCAACTGAACAAAAGTCCCCGGTGCCAGATGTATGAGCCAGGGGCGTCCATCCAGGAGTCTGGTCCAGGCCACGTCCTGGGAATATCAGCAAGTTCGTGACAGGACACGAATGGAGAGGAGGGGGACTTTTAGGAATTTCCGAGCTGGGCTGCCAGCTTTGTCTGAGTTTTGCTAGACCAGGAATGGTTGTGCTAGGGAGCAGAGACAGCATGCTCCAAAAGGACGTCTTAAAGCTGGATGTAACCCTGCAGATAAGCAAGGAACAAGGGTCAGGGGTGTGTGAGGTCCAGAGCACCTCATAATCCTGATGCACATAATCCCATTCCCTTCCCTTCCAGACCCCCTGAGCCCTGGCAATGTGACCCTAAGCAGTGCAGAGGAGCAGAGCTCCTTGCAGGCTCACTGGAGCACCCCAGCAGGAGGGAGGGACTTCTACCTGGTGACGCTGCAGGAGGGAGAGGACGGTGCTCCAACGAGGAACATCTCTGTCAGCGGCGACAATGGTCATGTCACCTTCCACGGGCTGAGCCCCGGAAAGCAATACTCTGTCCAGGTGATGGCGGTGGCTGGGCCTTACCGGGCATCAGCCCGCAGCACAACAGCCTGGACACGTAAGCAGAAAGCCCCAGCATGTCCTTTGGAGGCCGTTTCTGCTGCCTGATAGAGGCGCTGATGCCTGGAGGGAGGCTGGTGGGATGGGGAGGGGGATTGCGGCAGGGGCAGAGATGGGGCTGTGCAGCACAGTGGTACCAGGTCTCAAGAGTAAGCTGTGGGTCAGAGCGGCAAAATCTGCTGCCTCGTAGTTCCCTGTGGTGAAGGACTTGGAGGTCCTTGATGGACTTGTGCCAGGTAGTGTCAGGCACAAACCAAAACTAGATCCTACGCAGTAACCTTTGGGCTCAGAGTTCGGCAGGCTTCGAGCCGGCTGCCCCTCCCTGTGCTCACAGCAGCTGGTTTGGCGAGTAGTGAAGTGCCACTGGTGCCCCCCGAGCAGCATCTTCCTGTGCCCGGGCCCTCCCGGGTGACTCGTGGAGCCATGGTTGGTGCTGCTGCCCTGGGAAGGAAGGACTGGAGCCTTAAGCAGCACGGGGGGGCACTCTTCAGCCCCTGGTGCCTAGAGCAATAAAAGGCTCTCGGTGCTGGCTGCCCCTGTTCGGCGGGGGGACTGCTGCAGAGTGTCCGGAGAGCAATCTGGCTGCCTGATGCACTGCCACATGCAGTGATGTGCAGTATCCCGTCCTTGTCCCTTGCAGAGCCACTAGCACCATCTGGTGTGAGTCTGTCCAGCCAGGGGAGCTCCTCCAGCCTACTGGCCAGCTGGGAGGAGGCAACGGGAGAGGGCTACATGCTGGCACTCAGCCCGGCGGAGCACACCATGAGGAACAGCTCGCTGCTCAAAGGTGTCATGAACTTCACCTACGAGGGCCTCCGCCCTGGGACCCTCTACGCCTTTGAGGTCAGCACCGTGGCTGGCCCCTACACATCCTCACCCCGGCGCATCACCAACTGGACATGTGAGTGCCACAGCCCTCACTGCAGCCAGCTCTGGGGTTCCCACTGGATTTTGCCCTTCCCTGCAATGTCGTTTCTCAAGCCATGTGATAGCATGGGTCTTCTGCAGCTTCATGCAATAAAAGGGCAAAAGGCTCAGGAGGAAAGCAGAAGTGCTGCTGCATGTGTCTGACCCAGGTCTGTATCCCAGTCACCCAGCACAAGTGTCAGCAGAGCCCAGTGGCATCCTCCTCCTCCTCCTCCCTCGGGCTGGCCTGCTGTGGCACTGACTGGGCTGCACCCGCCCTAAACAGCCTCTCCCCAGGCCTGGTCCAGACCATCCCACCCACCACCTCCTGCAGCACCAGAGCAGCCCTCTCACCATGTCAGCCTGAATTCTTGTGCTGGCCCAGTCCCTGCCAAACTGGTGTGTGGGTGTCAGCAGGGGGGATGCTGGCCAGCTCAGACCCCACGGGCGGCCAGGTGGGGGTCTTCCCAGAGAAGGGACTCGAGCCCCAGCAC
Organism: Falco punctatus; assembly: GCF_963210335.1. NCBI lineage: Eukaryota > Metazoa > Chordata > Aves > Falconiformes > Falconidae > Falco > Falco punctatus. The sequence continues at coordinate 1,132,606 of NC_137597.1, forward strand.
ATTTGGGGTTGTACTTCTGCCAGGTGACTCCAGTCTGGGTGCAGCTGTGACTCTAGACTTTTCCTGTCCTAGATCCTTTGCCTCCAGAGCAGCTGACCCTCAGCAACCAGGGCTGCAGCACCTCTCTGCAAGCCTCCTGGAAAGCAGCTCCTTCTGGCAGCACCGGCTACACAGGCACCCTCTGGGAAACCAGGTCCCATGAGTGGGTCAGGAACTTGACTGTGGTGAACAACTGGACGAATGTCACCTTTGAGGGCCTGGTCCCTGGGCGTCAGTATACACTGGAGATGGCTGCTATGGCTGGACCTTACAGATCCCCTGTGCGATCAGCCACAGACTGGACATGTGAGTGTGATACCTCCGCCTCAATCCTACTGCAAATTGCAACCATGGCCTGCCAACGAGAGCAGAAAGCTCATGGCATGGAAGAAAGGCAAAGCGTGGACCACGTATGGGGAGGCAGGGGAACCAGGGCCAGGGATGCATAGACAGACAAGGAGCGGAAGGACAGCCAGAGCCACATTCAGCCAGGTTGGAAGTAAAGGGGTCTTCTGTGCAGGAGAAACCCAACAATGAACAGAAAATGCTTCCAAGTGTCGCCCAGTGGGAAAGGTGGGGAACCGCTTCTGTGTTTGTTGCGGAGCAGAAGCTCAGGCTGTTCTGGGGTTCGGTATGCCGGGGGCTGGCGTCTGACCTGAGCCCACCAGGGGCAGGCGGCAGAGGTGCCCAGGACGAGCGTGTTCAAGCCCACGCTCCGCACCATGGCAGCAGCACCACAACTGCCTCTCACTGCCTGGATGTCTCTTCTCTCTCAGACCCCCTGGCTCCGGCTGGCGTGACCCTGACCAACACCCGACGCCCACTGGGACTCTCTGCCTTCTGGGACAAGGGTGCTGGCGATGTGGACCAGTTCCACCTCCAGCTCTACAGCAAGAGCCATCCACTGCAGAGGAACATCTCAGTGGGGCCAAACACCAACAACTTCACATTCCTGGGGCTGTCCCCTGGCATTCAGTACTTCCTGAAGGTGACCGTCCTTGCTGGCCCGTACAGATCCTCGTCACACTTTGCCACTGAGTGGACATGTGAGTGAGAAGTGTCCTCAGCCTCCTGCAAGACTGGCAGTGGCAGGGACGTGTCTGAGCGGAGGGAGGGCTCCGGTGAGACCTGCATGCTCCCTGCCCCTGGGAATCGGAGCACGTGTCATGGGTTAGGTGCTGTGTGCTGGCTTCTGGGCCCCAAAAGACCCTTTTCCTCAGCTCAGGCTTTCCCCAGTCAAGCTGAACCTTTTGCCTAAACCACTCATGATCTCAAGGCCAGCCTGGGACTGGTGGGAGAGGGATGTGAGAGAGGAAGCACAAAGACCCCTATGAGCTTGCTGCTCCCTGGCCATGGAGCACAGCAGCCCACTGGGGAGCTGAGTGCTCTCTTCTCAGTAAAGCACCTGGGGACATGCGCGGGCAACTTCCCCCAGGACAGCAGTAGAGCTGGCAGTCCGCTGCCACTGCTTCTCCTTTAGGTCTGTGCAGAGGCCAGGCTGTGTCCCGGCTTCCCCACATGCTTTCCTCCACCATCTCATGGATCTCCGTGCTGTTTCCCCCTAGATCCACTGTCTCTGGCTAACGTGAGTGTACAGCCTGGCCGGAGACCCCAGGACCTACATGTCAGCTGGGTGGAGTCAGGCGGTGGCAGAGAGCACTTGGTACAGCTCTCGGTGGCTGAGTCCCTGTCCATCATCAGGAATGTGTCTGTCCCCCGTGGAGTCACCCAGCTTGACCTGGAGGGGCTAGTGCCAGGCTCCCGGTACCGCATGGAGATCATTACTCAGGCTGGGCCTCATCGCACCTCCTCTCAGACTGCCATCGCCTACACTGGTAGGAACGCAGCTCCTCTGCACCCATACCCATCTCTGGTACCCAGCCTGGCTCTTGACCTGGAAAGGGGCTCAGGACCAAGAGAGGGGTCCCAGGGCTGCTCTTGCAGCAGAGCTCTGTGGCCATGTCCCCACAACCCCACTGGTGCCTGTCCCCTGCTCAAGATGCTGGCTCTCTCGTTGGGACCCTTGCTCATCCTGAGCCCAGCAGCTGAGTGGTGCATGCTGCGAGCCTGCCCCAGCGCTTTGGGGCAAGGCAGGCTCAAGCTGTGGTGGTGATGTACCTTTTCCACCTGGGACACAGGGAGCAGCTTTTATCTGGGAGCAATCCACTGCTTCCAGCAGTCTTTAGACAGCATGTTAAATACTCACAGTCCTGCAGCTCCGAGCTTCATTCTCAAACTAGAGTCAGCCCTGAGCACCCCAGATTTGTCTCCTGTAATGCTGTTTTTCTCCCGCAGTCCCACTACCTCCTCTTTCCCTGTCGGCAAGCCCTGTCAGCACTGCCTGGGCTCTGGCTGTGCACTGGGAGACCCCTCCAGGGCAGAGAGATGGGTACCTGCTCAGCATGCATGAGGAGGGCTCTTCTGCACCAGCAAGGAAGCTGGAAGCAGGGAAGGACAGCACCAATGTCACCCTGGCACAACTGGAACCAGGAACTTGCTACCTTATTGGTATCTGGGCAGTAGCTGGACCCTACCGTTCCCTCCCCAGGAGCGTCACTGGCTGCACAGGTGAGCATCCATACGATCCATGGGTGATTTGGGTGGGAGCACTGCAAGGGGCTCCAGAAGAGGATGGGAATCTCCTCAGGGAGAGGAGAGGAGGGCGCCCTGGCCTGGTTCCCGGTGATGCTGGCCTGCAGCCATCTCCTGCTTCTTGCAGCCACCTTGTACCATATGGGCACAGAGCCCTTGCTGACCAGTTGCTGCTGGCTGCCTGGGGAATGCAAGTGTCCTCCCTGGAAACAGTTGCGTGTTCAGAACTGGATATTTTTATCTCTGATTCACATGTCTTTCTTTCCTCACAGTTCCTGCTGCACCAACAAACCTGAGCCTTACCAACCCAGGCAGCTCCTCAGAGCTTTACATGTGCTGGAACAAGCCCCCTGGCAGGAGGGACCACTACCGCATTGTTCTGTATAGCCTCAGCACTCAGAGCAAGAATCGAGTCCAGACCTTGAGTCCAGATGCCCAAAATGTCACCTGGATGCACTTGGAGGCAGGCAGCAGGTTTGCTGTGCAGGTGACTGCTGTGAAAGGCTCGCTTGAAGCTTCCTCCGCCAACGTCACCCAATGGACATGTGAGTCTGATGGGCTGGGTTTGACACAGCACTCCACTGTGCCCCAGAGCCTCCATCTGAGCCTTGCAGAGCATCCACCACCACCTTCCCCATCCCAAACCATCTGTGCCCCTAGCTTCCACACAGTCGTCCCACCTTTCTGCTCATTGTCCTCACTCCTTCCGCAACTAATCCTCACCACCCACCTCAAAGGCTCTGGGTATCTCCCCTGCCATGTGCAGCTGTAAACCCTGGGGCTACTGCACGCAGAGCCACGTGCACTGTCTGCCCATTTTTCCCCATGCTTTTCTCTGGGAGGATCTCTGGTGGCCACCCTGCCCACCACCCAGTGGGAGCTGGGGGCTGGGGTCCAGCACTGCCAGAGCATGAGGAACCACTGGGCAAAGCATAGCTCATAGCTCTGAGCAGCAAGCAGTGGCACGTAGGACTGACTGTCTCCCAGTTGCTTTCCAGACCCCTTGGCCCCTGACAACCTCACCCTGGGCAGCCCCTCTGCCTCCATGCTGCAGGTCTCCTGGGAAGCAATGGGGCGAAGAGCAGAAGGCTACGTGGTGGATGTCTATGACACTGCCTCCAGCGCTCCTGTTGGGCACACGGTGCTGAGTGGGGATGCCAGGAGTCACATCTTCAGGAACCTGAGCCCTGGCAGCCACTACAGCGTGGCAGTGAAGGCCACAGCTGGACCCTTCCACACCAGCACCCCCAACCTCACCCACTGCACACGTGAGTACGGTGCTGTACTTGCAAGCCGGCTGACCTCCACCAGATTGCCCCCTTCCCAGTTCAAATCAGAGGCCGTACTGGTGCAGCCATACCCTGCCTTGCCTTCCTCTCCCATCCATGCAAGCACCCAGTGCTCATGCCCTGCTAGATGCAGCGTGGGGAATCTGTACATGATCCTGTGGCCTGGCCACACGCATCCACATGCATCCACGGGCTTGGGCAGGGCCAAGGAGAAGGCAGCTGCCAGTGAGTCAAGGGCAAAGCCAGCCTTTGGGATCTTGCAGGGCTGACCCACCTCCTGCAGCACAGGCCTGGCAGACTTAGAGCATCTCCTTTCTCTCAGTCCAAATGTGGCTCCTGGCAGTGACCTCTGTTTTGTCCCCAGGCCCGCTGCCCCCGGCTGCTGTGCACTGGCTGAGCACGGGGCACCCTGACAGGCTGAGCGCATCCTGGGGGGCTGCGGCTGGGGGGCGAGATGGCTACACACTGACCCTGTACCACGCACGACTGGGCACTGTGGCAGCTACAGCCTCACTGGGGAGTGACACCCACAACTTCACCTTCACGGGCCTGACCCCGGGATACGAGTACTCCCTGGAAGCCAGTGCCACGGCTGGACCATACCAGGCAGCAGCACCCAACATCAGTGGCTGGACACGTGAGTGCCTGGAGGAGTGTCCCCTGCAGAGGGGTGGGAGATGTCGCACCCCTGGGCAGTCCTGAGCAAGGCTGGGAGGTTTACAGGGGACCTGTTATCTTTGGAGATGTGCACGCACATGTGCACACTATTACCCTCATGGGCATGTGGATGTTCAGCTGTAGACTTACTTGTACAAGTCCAGGCTGATGACATGTAGGGTTGCCCAGCTGTGCCCAGGCGGGGACATCCCTCTGCCTGTGCTGCCCCGTCTCCCTTCGTACAGGAGCACTCATGCTCTTACTGAGTCTCCTCCAGCAGGTGGAAACCACGTTACCGTAACGGTTTGTGAAATGAATCAGTGTAGTACAAGAGGCTAATCCCAGTCCTCCCAGGAGAACGGGCTGCCTTATTGGTTCCTGATGGAGATTGACTAGTCCATCCATGGAGATGGGAGATGGACTAGTCCAGCACTTCTCCCCACCCAGAAAGACTTCAGGCCAGAGTCTAGATGCTGTGCCAGCCCTGCCCAGGCAGCTGCGCACCAGCGGGGTGCTGGAGGATGCATGTGCAAGCAGCGGTAGCAAAGGTGCTCCAGTGGGGCTGCGGAGATGAGGGTGACCTGTGTGAAGGAGGGTAGGCAAGTAAGGGACCACAAAGGGTGAGCAGCATTAAAGGTGGGGTGAGATGGGGGTGGAAATGAGAAAATGAGTGTGCTAGGGGGGATCTGGGAGTTCCAGCCCTCAGGGAGCATCTGTCCTGCTGGACAGTGCCCATCAAGTGTCTTTCCTTCTGCATGGTCTCCAATCCCTAATATCAGGTCTGATGACTCCCCAGGCCCGCTGCCCCCAGCCACCGTGCACTTGCTGAGCACGGGACACTCCGACAGGCTGAGCGCATCCTGGGGAGCTGCAGCTGGGGGCCGAGACGGCTACACACTGACCCTGTACCACGCACGACTGGGCACCGTGGCAGCTACAGCCTCACTGGGGAGAGACACCCACAACTTCACCTTCATGGGACTCGCCCCAGGAAGCAAGTATATGCTGGAGGTGGTGTCCATGGCTGGGTCCTACCAGACACCTGTGGCGAATGTCAGCAACTGGACGTGTGAGTACCCTGTTTTGAGTGTGGTGTGTGCCTTGCTGGGCAGTTATGAAAGCTCATGGCAAAGGATGCAGCCCTGCTGCCCATCATGGCAAACCTCGAGCCCTGCCTGAACCCAAGGGCACATCAGTGGCATGGCACTGAGCAGGGCTCTGCCCACCCCCACCATCGGTTCCACCAGCCTGCATTAGGCCAGCTGAAGCTCCAGGGGCTGTGCTTCAGAGGAGAGGCACGGAGGAGGGAGCAGCAGACGGAGCATTCACCTTGCCTCCCCTCTGGCTGGCTGGGTGCTCCCTCCTCACCCATCTCAGGGTGTCTCGCTCCAGCTGGGACGGGGCTGTGTCTGCTCAGACCTGCACGGCGTGAAGCTTGCATTAGCTGCTTTTAGCTGCCTCCAGGCTGGTGGATGCAGCCATTCAATTGAGACGAAGTGCCCTGTCCTATATGGTGCCTCCTTTCTGATGGCGCTGCCAAGATACCCAGGCAGTGTCCTCAGGCCCTTCACTGACGTGTCTCCCACCCTGTCTCTCCAGACCCGCTGGCACCCCGTAATGTGTACATGACAAACCAGGGGTATCCCAACAGGCTGAGTGCATCCTGGCAAGCCGAACCCCAAGGACAAGACAGTTACAGGCTTCTTCTGTATCACTCGGGATCAGGTATTGTGGCAGCCAATGTATCTGTTGGGAAAGGCACCAGCAAGTTCACCTTTTCTGGCCTGGCTCCAGGACACAAATACCTGCTGGAAGTGGCAGCTGTGGCAGGGCCTTACGCAGCCGCTGCAGAAAACATCAGCGACTGGACAAGTGAGTGGCAAGAGCTGGAGGTCCTTGCACCATGCATGAAGCTCAGCCTTCCCCAGCTGGGTGGGCTCGGCACCGGTGGTGGGAGGGGGCAGGGACACAGCTAGGGCTGCTGCCTGGAAGCTGTAGGTACCACTCTAGCAATGGGATCGTGGGCTACGCAAGCCCCCAGCGGAGGGGAGAGCAGGGCAATGCTGCTGCCCATAGGACAGTCTGGCAGCCGTGGCTGCTGTTTCAGGAGGCAGATCGTCAGCTCGTGGCCCCACTGGTCACACAAGCTCGTTCCTCCAGACATGAGTGACTGAACAAGAGCAAGGGATCTCATAGCAGTAGTGCTGCTCTGATAGGACACCCACAGCCTGGGAGATCACAAGGCCTTACAGCCAGGGGGAGGACACCCCACCATCCCTGCTGCCTTTCTCCCAGGCACTCAGAAAATTCCTGGCATGGGGGATAAGGGGAGACTGGGATATATTTTTTTTTAAGGAATGTGGAAATTGCAGATAAGCACAATAAGCCTTTTCATGTGCTTGTCCCCACAGTCCCTGCACTTTGCTTGGGGAATCTAGAGATCTCTGCTCCCACACTCAGCCAGCCCCTGGCAGGGTGCTGGGAGTCATGTGCAGAGCCCTTCAGGCAGGTCTCTAATGCAGCTTGCTAATTAGCAGGGGGAAGAACCCATCTCCTCGTGCTCTTCACTCTGCATGTTCTCCAGCTGTCATTTAAAGGTCATTTCTGTTAGTGGGACCCAGCAGCTGCATAAATGTTACCACTGAACATATGAAGTTTCCTTGCATATTACCCATCTTCTATTTGTATCTCTGGGATGGAAGAGAGTACATGCATGCCAGTAACTCTCCCCGGTGTGGTTTTCATTGTAGCCCCCTCAGTTCCCAAAAATCTCTCTGCGGTGGCTGAAGGGAACAACACGATGCTCGTCTCCTGGGGCAGCATCTCTGGACAGCAGGACGACTGCCAGCTGTGGCTGCGGGATCCCAGGAACAGCACGCTGCCCTGGCGACATGCCCTCGGCAGAGGGCAAGTCCAGCACCTCCTGCAGGGGCTGATCCCAGGGAGGAACTACTCTGTCTCCTTGAGCTGTGTGGCTGGGCCTTACTGGAGCAGCACCAAACCCTTGGCAGTGCCGATGGGTGGGTATACACTGCCGTGGGGATGGGGGAGTGCAGGCTGGAAGGGAGAGAAATGCCTGGGTGGCCTCAAGACTGGCTCAGCCCTTGGGTGTCAACAGAAACATGGGAAGTCTTCATGGTAGGAGAGAAGGAAAGCCAGCAAGGTGACCCTCTGGTAGCCATCAGCTCCCTAAGCTAGCTCCATCACAGAGATTTCCCATCACCTTGTGGCCTGGCTACCTGTGAAGCAAAGTGGACTCTGCAAAGATCTCCAGTGGTCTGCCTCTCCTGTAAGACATCCGCTCAGGTCCTTATCCGTTCACTTTGTCCTGTGGCCCTTGGCACAGAAGGCTTCCAGGTCACAGGTGTCTAGCTCAGCTCCTCTCTCATTGACCTAGGGGGACACAGTAGAGGACCATACTGGCTCTGAGCCGATGCATGGGCTGAGGGTGGGATTTCTCTGATCCAGTAAGTTCAGAACCTGCTGTATCTCCTTCACAGAGCCAAACCCAGTGCAGGATGTGCAATGCCTACCAGAGTCAAGGAGCCTTTACTTAAACTGGACCAGCTCTCCTGGAGATGTGGAGGTTTATGAGGTGGTGACAGAGAGACTCTCTGATGATGGTCCTCCCACCTCCAAGTATGTCATGAGCATCCCTAAAAGCGAGGCCAGTCTGGAGGGGCTGTGGCCAAACTCCTCCTACCGAATTGTTGTGAGCACAGTGGGCACGAACACAATGAGAAGCCAGGCTGTGACTCTGCTCTGCAACACAACAGTGGAGGGTGAGGCCCTTTCTTTCCTACAGTCTTGCCACAGACCCCAGGAGAAGACACCCAGTGTTGCTAATAAGTCATGGGGACTCCTTCAGGTGCCTGTGAGCCCCATGTGGTCCTGCACTGAACTGTAGTGTGTCAGGGCTCTGGCCAGTGGCGCTGGGACCAGTCACAGGTTGAGCAGTGTGTGGTGGGTCTGTGGGAGCAGGGACACACTAACATGTTGGCTGTGCTTGCTGGTTCCTCTTCTAGCCCTGCCTCCACCCCTGCGAGCAGATATCTTCCAGGTGGAGGGCAGCTCCACAGTTGTCATTCCATCTGACCTGTTCAGCGAGGAGAATGGCCAGATTGAGTATTACGGTGTCATTGCTACCACTAATGATTCACGTAAGTGCCCTGCGCGTCCCAATCTGCAGTAGCTCCCTGGAGGGCAGCAGGTCCCCTGGACATCACTTTGGGACTACCACTGTCACCTTGTACATTCCCCTTCAGTGCTGAGGCCCACCCAGGACATCATGTCCAGCACATGGTATGACCACTATTATGGGACAGAGGACTCCTACCTGGCTGTGCTAATCCCCAATCCCTTCCACCTGAGCCCCAGGAGCTCCCCAGAAACCTGGCGAGTGCCAGTGGGAACAGAGGAGTGCGGCCAGTCCAGGGCAACATGCAACGGGAAGCTGAAAGCCAACGAACAGTACAGGTGAGAGACATCAGCATCCCTCTTGAGGGGAAGGGGCTAGAAGAGAAAAGGGACTGCACATGTCCCTGCAAGGTTCCACCAGCTCCCTGGGTGTCACCTCACCCTTGTACTTCTTGGACTGCCAGCAGTGGACCCCCAGGGTTGCTCCACCAAGCGGCATTTGAAGGATGCAAGGGCTGATGTACCAGGTAATATTAGATGGTGTAAGAGGCCAAGGAGAGGGAGAGCAGAAGTGAAGGTGAGGCTGATAAGGGCTGTTTGTGTTGCCATTGGAGCTGGGCCATATTGTGATCACAATATTCATGAATTCAGAGTCTTATTTAACAATAAGTAGAATCCAGGAGCATGGATACATGTTCCATGTACGTATACAGACATATTTTGTTATAGGGCACCTTTGTAATAGTTCGGGATATCTTTATAACAGGTTTTCTATTACAAAGAATCATATCTTTAGTCAGACCTCTGTTAATTTAGCAGCTTATGACTTCATCAAGCAGGGACTGTATCCCTAGGCATTTCTCTGAAAAAGGGATGCCCCAGAAACTGGAAGGTTGTCCCATTTCAATTTAAAGAAACTTCCAGCAAGGGTGGCTGATTAGTGGTAGAAGTTGCTGAGAGAGTTGGGAAAAAGAGAAGGAAAGACCATGAGAGAGCTTCACTTTCCCCTATGAGTAAAGCGGGTATTAGATCTGCCCTGAAGTTTTGTGATGAGTGGGGTCAAGGTCCCTGGTGTTGGGTTTGGGCCTGCTGGCTCTCATTCCTTTCTTCTTTTCTGCTTTGTTCTCTCTCTCTTTCTTTTTGCTACATGCAGACTCTGCACTTAAGTGAAGAACTTACATCGATTCTAACAGAGTTGTTTTAAATTTACACATGTTGCCAAACAGGGGCTCTTAACTCAAGCTGCGTTTGGGGCAGCACTGGCAGAGAACAGAGGCTGGTGTGAACACTGGGCTGCATCAGGGGAAGGGGAAATACCTGCTTCTCCTGGGAAAAAAAACGGAGTTTCCAGGGAGCCATTCCTTTGGAACCCCCACCCGAGAGTAGGATCACCGAGAAGAAACAGCAGTCTGGGCTCTCCCTAGGGACTGCACTGTCACGCCTGGCAGGAGTACTGCATGGCAGTGCCCCCTGTGCCCCCACAGGTGTCCTGAGCCCCGGGCTGGCACCGGAGGGTCTCCAATTGATTCAGGAGGTTTGAGACTGATTGCCCATCAAGCCCATCTGCTCCTCATTGCTAAGGGCACCTGCCTGCCCTGGGCACAGCAGGGCAAGCCTCGCTGCTTGGCCCTGGCAGCCTCACCTGGCCTCTGCTCCTGCCGGAGCAGCTGGAGCAGGACAGCCCGGCCCGTGGGACATCGCTTTGGCTCGGGCAGGTCTGTCAGCAAAACCACACCGGGATACCCCTCCACCCCCCAAATACTGTTCAGGCAGTGTCTCTCCCCTCCCTGCTTCCCAGCTGCCTTTTTCACTCCAACACCGACCTCCCGAAGGGCAGCAGCTGGTTCAGAGCCACCAGTCAGTCCTTAGTCCACCTGCTGTGATTCAAATAACAGGAACTTAACTGGGGACCAGAAGATCCTTTTGCAGGTTTTCACAGCTTGCTTTCCTTTTGGCTGCCCTAAACTACGTGCATCCTCAGTATGCTGGTGCTGCTTTCCTAGTTAATCGTCAGTAGTGTAGATACTGCTGACAGCCTGTCTCCTCTGAACGGCCCTTGTCTCCTGTCTTTCCGTGAGTTATTTATCCACCAGCCCTTATTTCTCCTGCCGTGGCACTTGCAGGCTCAGTTTCCAGAGAGGCCTTTGCTCTGGCAGCTGGGTCCAGGGCACTGCTAGAGGGGCCTTACACCAGGCTGTGCAAACTTCTGGCTGCTAAAATCCAAAGCGACGTTTGAAAGCCATAGCTTGCGTTTGGGGCACCAGAAGACCAACCCTTCCAAGTTACCTGCACAGAAGGAAGCCAGCTCCGCAGGGAGCTGCAGGGTTTGGCGTGTGCACTGCCAGGAGGAGGATGTAGGGCAGAGCTCCGCAGGGATGAGGATGTGCCAGTCACTTCAGTGTGCGTAAGGAGGGGTCTGGATCGGGGCTCAGCCCACCCAGGTGAGGTGCCCTTGTTTCAAGCAGTTACGCAGGCTCAGGTCTTTTAAGTCTTCCCAATTAATGGGTTGACATGAACTAAGACAGTGACTCAACCCAGCTTGGTTTTCCCTACTTATTGTTGTGTTTCCTTATTTGCATTCTATAAGAAAGCAGAAACTTTTGTCTGCAAATATCTGCAGGCTTGTGTCTGCAAATAAACCTTTAGAGACCTGTTTCCCATCCGTGCTTTCTGAACATTTTCTTATGTTCTCCCAAGTGCAAAAGACTTGTCGAAGAGGCAGAAAATGGAGGAAAGACCATTGCCACACATCCCCTAAAACCCCACCAGAAAACCAGCTTCTTCCAATACAGCATTTCAAAACAGAGGCAGCTGTCCTGTTCCCTTGGGTCTTCCTGCTGCTGGCTGCGTGAGTGCTGTGCTCAGTGCAGATTGCCCCTGATGGCAGGACTCTGCTTTGCCCTAGGTTCAGCATCGCTGCCTTCACCAAATATGACCCAGTAGCCCCTGCAGTGACGTTCACCATGTTCTCAGGTAAGATGGAGAATGCCACCTTCCCTACCTGGCTGTGTCAATTGGAGGTCATTAACAACAACCTGACAGTGGCAAGCCAGAGGGAGATCATAGGCTGTTACAAATATAAATAAATAAACACAGGCATTTACTGACTCTTAACTTTGTCCATTCTGCCTCATTTTTATCCCAGCTGCTGGATCTGGTGCAGATGCAACTCCACTGTCAATGCCAATAATCGCTGGAATCATCACGGGATTTCTCTTGACACTTGTCACTATTTTTGCTTTGGTCTACTGGAAACAGCTTAGAGCAAAGAGGTGAGGATGGGCCATCTCTTACATGTTGGGTGCAGGCTGAGAAACCCAGCCTTCAGTGCCGGGTCAGGAGCAGTGAGAGGGTATAAAAAGACATTTAGGCAAACTGGGACAGCCACTAGTGGAGCTGTGTTTGGCAAGCACAGGGGCGAAGGGCAGGGGCGAGAGAGGGGGGAGGCGAGCTGCCCACATGAAATTAATTCACAGAACCCTACCCGTGCACGAGGCAGCGCGCCCGATGTGAGCTGTCTGCTCCCAAGCGCACCGTGAGCCAGCAGGACACAATACACTCACGGCATCTGTCCCCACGCTGCAGGGCAGGGTAACATCTCCCATGCTTTGATTCTAGAACCACTAAGAGCAGCCTGCCTCAGGAAATGGTGACCTACAGCTTGAGGTGAGTGCTGGAGTCTTCCCGCTCTGTGTGTCCCCACTGCAGGTCTGAGAGTCCTTCACCTACTTCCTTTCTCATGCTTCGACTCTGGAAAAGCCCAGCTCTGTCTCTTCTCCTTCAGTTATTTTTTTTAATCTTAGGCTTTCCCATGTTCAGTATTTATTGCCCAGCTCCATTCCAAGCCAATGCATTGTCCATAGCTCCTCTGCAAGGCTTCTGCAGTAGCATTTCATCATCATCTTGAAGTCCCTCCCAATATCTAAACAGTGCTTTGCTGGACTCACGTCCCTGGGCAGTGGCGTGGGCTATAAACCACCCCTGCATGTGTGCACCTGGCCACTGTGTGCCTCAAGGCTGAGCCATCTCTGGCCTGCCAGACTTCCCAGTGGCTAAGGCAGGTTTTTCTCTGGACTTCTTTTCACGCAGAAACGTGCATCGGCCAATTCCCATACAGAACTTCAAGCAGTACTATGAGATGAAGACAGCAAGTGCTAACTACGCTTTTTTCCAGGAGTTTGAGGTGAGATTGAGACTCCCGCTAGAGATAAGAATTTCCTCTCTAGGTAGCTCACGCTGTTGGGTGGCCTGTATGGATTCCTTATCTCCAGTGACAGTAATCCGCCCCTCTAGCAATTCAACTGCCATACTAGGCAGTCTTGGAGGCCAAAGATTGGATGAACCAAGTGATCAGGCAATTCCTTCACTCAAAACATGTTTTGTTCAAGTTCTGGTAGAGACACGTGTTGTCTGTGGCATGAGGTGAACTAGCACCGTCCATAGCTGCTGGTGGAGAAAGCTAAGGGCCCCAGGCCTAGACTGGAGGTGAAGATGCTGAGTGGTGGGTGTGATGAAATCCACCTTCACAGTGCTAGGAAAGAGCCAAAAGGAGGGTCCGGGAGCACCCTCAAAGCTATAGGGGCCAGGCTGCGGAACTCACCTCAGGCTCCCTGCGCTGACTCCTGCTGCCAGCATCTGCAGGCTCCGAACTGTCCCGCTGCCAGCCCCTGCGAGGGTCCCATCAGCGATCTCAGACCCTCCCCAGATCACCCTTCTCTGGCCTGAGTGGGGACAGGGGCAGAAGCAGCACAAGGTATTTCTGGTTTTGCATACAAGATGATTCTGTCTTCTCAGCGTCTTGGTAGAGTTCTGGTTTCAGAGAAGTTTTTTTTTCCTCATGTCTTCTTGGGTTTGTGTTCTTTTAAATACAAACTGTGCTGTCGGAAAAGGCACTGGGAAAAGCCACCTATGGCTCAGAGTTCAGAGGCCGTGCTGAGGGAGGAAGGGAGCAGTTCCCGGTGCTGGGGGACCGACCCTCTTTAACCACAGACATTGCTGTTGGCCATGAGCAGGGAGCTGGGTTGGCCAGGAGCTCTCCAGAGAGACGTTTGTGCTCATCTTCTCCCCTGTCCTACAGGAGCTGAAGGAAGTTGGGAAGGAGCAGCCAAAGGTGGAGGCTGAGCTACCAGCAAACGTCTCCAAGAACAGATATCCCCACGTGCTGCCCTGTAAGTGCTGTCTCCCCATGCCTCCCCCCAGCATCTGTGGTGGGAGTTCGTACTGCGGTGCGCAGGGGTGGACTCACCTTGCATCGCTGCAGTGTTCACAGAGCCTGGCTCCTCTCCTGGGAGAAGAAGGAGTCTTTAAATGGCCCTCAGTTTCCCCTTTTCTGCTGGAGACCTTAAGGTCGAGCCAGAGCTGAGCCACCATCCTCCTCAGCTCCTCCAGGAGGCTGCTGGGCAGGTGCTGGGTGAGCCCAGCTCAGGGGTGGGTCCCAGCTGGAGACCATGGGTGTCCCATGGCTTCTCTGATGAGCCTCATGACACCAACTCTGCTTTCTTACCCCCTGCCAACCCAGCTGGCAGGCAACGCTCACCTCTGCAGGGAGAAGGTGCAGACCCCCACTGCTGGCTGCGTACACCAAGCTGCTGGGGCTTCTCCCAGTGTGGTACCCAGGTGAAGAGGAGATGGCCACCTCCCGGTGAAGGGCTGCCTCAGGGGCTCATGTGTGTATGGTCTCTTTCAGATGATCACTCTCGGGTCAAGCTGAGCCAGCTGCGGGAGGAGCCCCACTCAGACTACATCAATGCAAACTTCATGCCTGTGAGTGTCCACTTGCCTTCCCCGCAGGGACATGGACACAGGGCACCACCAGAGGAACTCTGCCTGCGTTCAGGTTGTGAGGGTTGGTGGGCAGGAGCTGCCACTGAAGCCACTGCTGGCACAGATTGGCAAGGAGTTGGGGTCAGGCGGAGATGCATAGTTGCCCTTTAGCAGGGATTGATAGAGATCGTCCGATGGCAAGCGCTGTGAGTGCAGAGGTGTGAGTGTGGGGAGACTGGCAAGGCTTTCTGGTTTCTTCTTGAGGACTGTCCTCTTCCCATCATCTCCCAGCTTACTTCCCTGTCTGTCTGCTTGCTCTTTCTCCTTCTGGTCTGTGCAGCAGCATTTGAACAACCCTGGAGCTGTGCCCACATCCCAAATCTGGGAGATATTTCCGAGGTAACAGGCAGGGCACACAGCATGCATGCGTGGGTGCGTGGATCCGTGGGGCATGTGTGTGTCAGAGGGTCAAAGGCAAAGGAGCAGCCTGAGACCTTGCATGCTCACCTTACCTGCAACGACTGGGGAGCACAAGAAAGACCCAGATCTGTCTTTCCCTGGTTAGGCTGAACGAGGAACTGCTTGGGGGGGAATGATGGGGTTCACATCTTTATTCCAAATATGTAGAAAGCATGTGCCGGGCAGCACATGCTTCCTGTGAAATCAGCTGCTTCTCACATCAGCTGCCTGGGAAATGTAGCTGCATGGGCTAAGGGCAACAGGCATTTCTCCCTCTGCCGCAAAAGTGGGCCAGGCACTGACTGTCCCAGGGCAGAATCCACCTGCCTCAGCAACTTGTCAGCTCCTTCTGTCTGCCTCTTACTCAGGGCTATACATCCCAGCAGGAGTTCATTGCCACCCAGGGCCCCCTGAAGAAAACGATAGAGGACTTTTGGAGGCTGGTGTGGGAGCAAAACATCTGCAACATCATCATGCTGACAGTGTGCATGGAGAATGGGCGGGTAGGTCGGCATCGCTGGGCTTCCATGTGCCAGCCCCAGCCAAGCTCTGACCTGGTTATGTGAGCCGAGCCCAGGGCTGGGTTTGTGCCCTCTGTCCACCCCCCTCTCAGGTGTGGCTCCTGGGTGAGCACGGGCCACACGGCTTCCCCAGCAGGCAGTCTGGGGGGGACAGAGGCTGATGTGTGCATCTTGGTGTTAGCTTGGGGTAAGAAGAGGCAGAAGTGGAGCTTAGTTGGAACCATGCCCATCACCCTCAGATGTTTCTGCAGCATCTGAAATTACCACTTGCCTCTGATAAGACACTTCACATAGACTGTTCCTTCAGTCTCCGGGGATGATGAGACCCACACAGGTCCTTTTCTCTGGGGGAGGCTGAGATCTAAATGAAAGAATGTCAGGAAGAGCTGTGCGAAGCTTCCAGAGGGAAGGAGAAGCACCCCTGCTGGCTCCCCCAAGACCTGCCCTGGCTCCCTGCACAGCTGCTGTTCTCCAGATGCTCCCAGAGAGCTGGGAGGTCACCCAGTGGGACCTGGGCCCTCGCTGGCCTCACTGAGACCCTGCCCTGCCTGTGCTTTAGGTCCTCTGTGATCATTACTGGCCATCCGAATCGGCCCCGGTCTCCTATGGGCAGGTCCGGGTCCACCTGCTGATGCAGAGCAGCTCTGAGGAGTGGACCATACGCGAGTTCAAACTGTGGCATGTGAGTAAGGACCCCAGAGGATTCAGGAACCCATCAAGAGCTGGGGGTTTGCATGGGATGCAGTGGCATTTCTCCTCGGTGGCGGTGGCATAATTTCCTTTCCCTGCCATTACTGGGGTTCGAAGAAGTTCCCTGAGGAGCAGTCTGTCACTTCAGACTTGGTAACGCAGAAGTGTCCAACGTGTAGCCTGCAGCTTCAAGGGCATGTTGCACAGCAGTCAAAGGCAGGTCTGCTCCCTGCCATCTCCATGTGCCTCACCATGCCGGAGGGCTGTGGAGGAGGGCAGAGGAGCAGGAGACACCAGGCAGTGCAGCAGACCTGGTGCTGGCTGTTGCCTGCAGCTGAGCCAGGTGTCCCCATGTCCCCGAGTGTTCCCAGGGCTGCAGGGTGCAAGCATGCCCCTGCCCTGTTGGGCTGCACACTGATCACCAACACCCCCACCGGCAGGAGGGTCTCCGGGCAGAGCGGCATGTGTCCCACCTGCACTACACGGCGTGGCCCGACCACGGGATCCCAGAGTCCACGACTTCGATCATGACCTTCAGAGAACTGGTCCGGGAGCACATCCAGAGCACCAAGGACGCGGGGCCAACCCTCGTGCACTGCAGGCAAGTCTCTGCTCCAGAGGACGGCAGGAGGGGACAAGGGGAGTGGGCACGGGGGACAAAGGTCCTACTCATGCACAGACTGGGAGGGAAGGCAGTGCCTGGAAGACACGGCTGGTCTGTAGAGAGTCTCCTGCTTGAGTGCTGGGCATTACAGGTCTGCTTGCAGCCTGCCCTCCAGTCTCAGGGGATGGGGCAGCTGGAGATGGTCAGCAGAAGTCCAGGGCAGCCTGAATGGCTTCTCAGCCCCATGCAGTGCTGGGACCAGTGCCCCAGGGTGTGTGGGCTGGCGCCCCAGTGTGCAGCATCTAGGAGCCATGTCTAGCAGCAGGAGGGGAGCCCATAGGCTGTGAGGTCAGGCAAAGTGTAACCATTGCCATCTCTGCGCTCAGCGCTGGCGTGGGCCGCACCGGCACCTTCATCGCCCTGGACCGGCTGCTGCAGCAGATGAAGCAGGAGAAGGTGGTGGACATCTTTGGTGTTGTTTACACCTTGCGGATGAACCGTTACCTGATGATTCAGACACTGGTAAGACCTCTGCTCCCTGTTCCCCCTGGTCCCTTGCTCAATGGCATAAAAGCCAGCAGGGCTGGCAGGCAGAGGAGCTGGCTGGCTGGCCGTAGCACCCCCAGGCCGGTCCCCAGCCTGACACTGTGTCACGGTGCTGCTTAAAGCAGCAGTTCAGCTGCAGTGGGAGTTGCTTGGCTGTGGGGGTCCCCAGCAGCTTTATGCCCTGCTAGACCCACAGCAGCAACATACAGAGTCTCAGAACCCTCCCAGGAGGCTCAGAAACACCTCAGAGCACCTAGGAACAGGATCAGGCCCTCTGCAGGCAACTTTTAACCCACACCACATCATTGGCCTGTGGTGCTCTACAAGCCCATCTAATATTTCTAATACTCGGGACTGGGACACGGTGTCAGTACTACCCTTCAGGACAGAAGGGCAGACCCAGTGGAGGGATCTGTGGGCTCTGAGATGGAAGTAACCAAGGCCCTTTGGGCATGAATGCAGGGTTGTTAGGGCATGAATGTAGACACCCTCTGCCCGCTGGGCAGTGCTGCACCCGCCGTTTTGTGCTGTCTGCATGGTGCAATGCTCTATTATCGCTGTCTGCCTTTGCCTTCCAGTCCCAGTATATTTTCCTGCACAGCTGTATCCTGGACAAGATCTTGGAGGAGCCGCTCGTGGGTTTATCAGGGACAGAGAGGTAAAGGGCTGCTGTGTTTTGCCTGCCACTCTATCCACCCTTCAGGTGGCAAACTGGGCTCCTGACCCTGGCTTGAGCCTTGGCTCCAGGCCAGAAGGATGGAGAAGCCCAGCCAGCCGTCCCAGCCAGTGTTTTGAGGGGGGCCAGCCCAGGGCTGGTTGTTCCCTGCAGCATGAGGAGCCCAGCCCATAACTAGGTGTGAGCCACTGGGCACACTGGGAAGGCCTGTGGAACTGCACCTTCCTTTCCTCTGGCTATGCCAATGCCAGGTCCGAGGAGCTGCAGAGCTGTCCTGGGGAAGGTACTTCAGTCAGCCCCTGGCTTCCCAACCAACAGGGAAGCCCTAGAGATAGGTTGGCACTGGAGGGGCTCATGGCATTTGGGTGGCCGTGGGATGACAATCCTAATGGAGGCCAAGAGAAGGGAGCAAGGTCAGGCTAGGCATGGCTTGCCAGCCTACCCTCATTGTCTCTGAGGCTGCATCTGGAGGTCACATATCTCTATTTATGGTCAAATTTTCTCCTCCCTCATGCAGAACAGGATGCCCTTGTCCTTGCTGCATCCTGGGAATGGGCCCTGGGCTGTGCCACACCTGAGACCTGCCTTTGTCTAGGGGAGAGCAGGTTTGGCACAGGCCAGAGTTGGGCTGGGGACCTGCGAGAGCCCCGGCATTTGAGGGGTGAAGGTCTGCTCACAGCCCTGTCCACTTACTGCAGACACAGCCTGCATACTGCTGAGCTTGCTTGACCTCGCCCTCACCCCCAGTTTCTCTCCCCAGGTCCTGCCGTATCCCGCTGAAAAGCTTTGCTCAGCACTATGCCCAGAAGGCAGCCAAGTCCCATGTGGGCTTCCTGAGGGAGTACGAGGTGAGAGCTGTCCTGGGCAGGGTGCAGGGAGTGTTGCCGTGGCCGTAGGCACTGGGGGGACCTGGGGAGCGATTGCATCTCATCAGGCTGGGGGACACCCAATAAGTGCCTCCTGAGCAGGTCCCATGCCTCAGTTTCCACGTGCCTGGCTGTCCTAGCAGTGTCCCCCCTCCATGGCATTGCGTCCCCAGGCACACAGCTCCCTGACGCGCCCTGCAATGATTAGGGTCTGTCCGTGACTCACTCCTTCCCAGACCCCATGCAGGGCAGGGACCTGCCTGAACACTCTGCTCCTACGGAGAGATGCAGCCATCTCCTGACGGCACAGAATAGACCTGGCAGCGCACCACCAGGGGCGGTCACATAGCGCCCCTGCTACGGCTTCTGCCCGTGCAGCCCTAACCTCCCCTCTGCTGAAGCCAGGTGTCCTCAGGGGTCCCCGGTTCCTCCTATTCCTCCTGACCTTTCCCTGCTACCTTCTTCTTCCACTCTCCCTCTGGCAGACCCTCCTAGAGGTAGTCAAGGAAGAAGCCAGCTCTGCAACACCATCTTCAGGCAACCAGCAGGCGCGGCCCTCTTCCAGCATCCTCCCGTGTAAGTGCTGTGCCACCTTGCGTCCTCTTCCTTCCCGTACCCGTGTGGAGCCAGGCTGGACCAGGGCTCGTGCTCCACTGAGTCCACCAGCAGGCTGCCAAGGTGTTTCAGGGGTGGAGCACAGGGATGTGTGGGACTGAGACAGGTGGGTTTGTTCAGTGTGGAAGAGAGAAGGCAAGGGGGAGATCTTGCTGCTGTCTTCAAGTACCTGCTGGGAGGGCACAGGGAAAATGTCAGGTGTTCTCGGAGGTACACCATGGAAGGACAAGAGGCAACGGGGATGATTTGGAAGGGTTAACCAACTCATTATGAGAAAAAATGTATTCCAATAAAGGTGGCCAAACACTGGAGCAGGGGCCAAGAGCATCTGTGGGCTCTCCATCCTTGGAGGTATGCAGATCTCCATTGTCTAAGACACTGAGCAACCTGCACTACATGTATCTGCTTTGAGTGGGAGGTTGGGGTAGAGACCTGTCTTTTGGGGACCAACGTCCATGAGCTGGAGAAGAGCACTGCAGAGGGGAGCACCTTTGCAGAGAAATAGTGAAGGGGAGGTTGAATTTGTGTGGCTGTGCAGAGTCTGGCAGTCAGTCTGCAGGAGCCGTGTGAGCACAAGGCTGCCCTGGATCCCTCCACCTCCCATCTATTTTGCAGATGATCGCTCCAGAGTGAAGTTTTCCCTGCTGGAACACGGCCCTTTCTCAGGTCTCCTGCAGGTGTGGCGTGTCCCGGTGAGTCACCCCCAGCAGCAATGCCCACCCCTGTGCCTGGGTCCCACAGGCAGCAGGTGATGATCCCCCTTCCTCACAGTGCCCCTGCTCCCTGCTGCCTGGTTCCTGCACTGCTCCACTGGTCGCTGCTGCTGTGATCCTCTGTGGGCAAGAGGGGGCTGAGGATGTGTCTTCCCACACCTGCCCAGTTTGGGCTGTCCTCACTTCTGGTGCTTTCTCTTCTCTCATTGCCTCCTGACCTGCTGAGCTTCCCTTCTTTTCCTGGCCTCTCCCGCAGATGCCTGGGCTGGCAGGGTGCCTATGCCACCCCCTCCCACAGGAGAGTGATGTTCTCATTCCTCACCCAGGGCTGCAGCTCCAGCAGGGAATATCTGGCTGTCCAGGGGCCTGACAAGTTGACCATGGAGGACTTCTGGACCCTGGTGTGGGAACAGGACATTCACACCATCCTAACACTTCTCCCACGGCAGGAGAAGGTGGAGGTGAGGCTCCATGCCTGCCTGTGCCATGGCAGAGCAGGGATCTCTTTAATGGAGTTGGAAGCTAGCCTAGCTCCAAAACTTGAACTCTTTTCACTGCCTCCTGAAGCCTGGGGCAGATCCAGCTTAGCTGAAGCTAAAGCTAAACCTTTGCTGTGTCAAAGTGGTCCCACAGCTTGTCACAGGAGACAGGTTCTGTCTGACCACCACCCAGTCCATGGCCCTGGACTCAGCTGGTACTCTTCAAGCTGCATCTCCATGGCACCCAAGGGCAGCAGCTCCTGCCTCTGACCAGCCGAGGTGGGGAGCCGAGCAGCTCTGTGTTAACAGGGAAGCCGCCTGCGATCTGCTGTTGCTTCCAAAACTTCCCCAGTGTTTAGCTAGGGAATGAACACCCAATGAGGGTGCTCTCGGTCCAAACCCATCGCAGACCCCTAAGATGGTGGCTGATTTGAAAGATGGCAACCATCAACACGAAGTCAAACTTGCTGTTGGACACAGGTCCCAAGCGAGGAGTGCTGGCCGCTGGAAGGAGACTCTCTCTGCACAAAGATGCTGACCATCCAGTGTGGCACAGAGAAGCTTGTCTCCGGATGGAGGTGTATCCAGCTCAAAATGAAACACGTACGTGTTGGTGGGGCTGGCCTGGCTCCCCTGCCTGGGATGTTCTTCACTGCTAGCAAACAGGTCTGTAGGGGCAAGGGCTGAAAGGTCCATGGAGACTTGTCTTGAGCTGCAAGAGCAGAGTGCCAGCAGTCCACAAATGCAGGAGAGAATCTAGACTTCAGCATGCAGAACATCTGCTGGGTGGACACAGGAGAAGCAGGTCTTTCTGACCTTCTTTGAGAAGGCCTGCATAGTTCTGTCTCCCTCTCAAGGGGCAGGTCAGGTGCCATGGGGAAGGAGAGCAGGTTGCCAGAGGCACTGTACCCACTGCACAGGTGGTGGGCAACGGCCTGGCTGAGACTGCCTGGAAAGCTTTCCAGTAGCTAGCAGTTAGCTCAGGAAAGCATCTGACAGCCTAAGCACTAGAGAGCTGGGACCCCTCTGCGTCCAACCTCACCCATCCCTCCCAACAGCCATGTCAAGTCTTTGTGTTTCACCAGGAGAAGAAAGCAAAGGAGAGGCAGGTACAGCAGTTCCTATACACGCTCTGGAGTCCCAAGAAGCAGCCAGATGTCCAGAGCCTGGTGGAGCTCCTCACTGCTGTCAGACAGTGCATGAGCCCCCGGAAGAGAGCCGGTCCTCTCCTGCTGCACTGCAGGTACATCACGTTGCTGCTCCCTCCGTGGGCAGCCTCCCAGAGCCGGTGCCGCCGGGCTGCACAGCGCCCTGGCTCAGCCACCAGCAAGGCTGTGCCCTCCACCACAGGCCCTGAGGTTCTGGGGTCTGTTGAGAGTGGGCTGAGGTGCCCAGGCGGTCCCTGGGCCGACTGCTAGGCTCATGGGGGCAGCCCTGACGTCCTCGTCCGCTTGCAGCCAGGGAGAGCTCACAGTCCCACAGGAGCCAGCACAGCCAGCACAAGGCAGAGCTGGCTCGGGCGAGGGATGCGCAGCTTGACGGGGCAGCACAGGCTGGATCTCTGGGCTCCTTCAGTGGGCACTTACTTTGGGGTCCCGTCCCCTGGTCAGCACAGGCCTCCCTGCCACCTAGACCAGTGCTCACAGTCCTCTGTCCCCACCATACTGTTGCTGCGTGTTTTCTCATGGGAATTCTGACTTCTTGGGCTGGTGCCCGCTTCCATAGAGGTTCAGGCCAGCCTGGCCTGGCATCAGTGTCCTTCCCTTGTCCCTTGCAGTGGTGGCATGAGCCAAATGGGGACGCTGATCTCCCTGGATTGCCTGTTGCACCAGATGAAAGCGGAGAGAACCGTGGATGTCTATGGCGTGACCCTCCAGCTGACAAGAAGCTGCTGTCTCATGACCCCGACTCTGGTAGGTGGGAGGGAGGAAGGGTGGTGGGCCAGGCAGAAGGGAATGCTCACACTTGAGCTGCCTGGAGCTGGCAGCGTGCTGCCCGTGCCTGTCCAGCCTATGCAGGGATATATTCCATGCTTCCTCCCCACCCTGTGGCTCTGCCAGCCACCAAGGGCTAAGGGCACTGTCTTTTCTCAGGGAAGAGCTCTCCATTTGCTCAGTTCTGGAGTTAAAATAAGTTAAATTGCATGTGAGCTCACCATAAATGCAAGGTACTCTTCCCATTCTGCCCTGGAAAGCATGAAGCACTGGTTTCATCCCACATGACAAACCTGCCTGCTCACCCTTGGTCTCTGGACATGGCTGTTAGCCTGGGTACCCAGAATCTGCTGCGTCTCCCCTCGTCGGGTGCCTTTCCCTGCCTCATTCCCCACCCCCAGAGCCTGCTCCCAGCCCCTGCCTGCTGCCAGAGTGGGGCCTGCTTGCGAGGGGCTCAGTGGGACACCCTGCCACATTTGCAGCTCCCCTGCAGCCGTGTGGGCTGTGGCACTGTCTGATGGTGCCGCAGCCATGCCTTGCTGTGCCATGCCAGTCCAGCCCAGCCCAGCCCCACAGGCCTCCGGCGTGCCTCTCCTGATGGGTGCTGGTGGCAGGTGCCCTCTGGACAGCGCTTTCATTTGCTGCGACGGCTGAATGAGCTGATGCAGCATCCCTGGAAACCCTCCCCACAGGGGACAGCAGAACTGGGACAGATCTCTCTGGGGCTTCCTAGCTTCAGTCGCCTGCAAGCAGCTAATTGCATTCTTAATTAATGTGAACCATGTGCATGGTGGGAGCTGGAGGAGGTCAAAGCGTCCGCTGCCCCTGCTTCAGAGCTCCTTTGTATTTCAGCAGCAGTCTTGCTGAGCAGTGACACAATGCGCCCATAAAGGCACAGCAAGCGCTGATCAAAAGCCACTGCCCCACTCGGGGGGTGGGGGGGGGGTGGGGGGCAGCAGAGGCAGATGCCTTCCCACCTTGCTGCGAGCAGTGGTCGCTCTGATTCCGGCACAGCCAGTGAGGGACCAGAGCTGCCTTCCAGCCCGCTACCATGTGGCTGCCAGCGTCCTCCATCGCCAGGCAGGGCCTGCCAGGACCCCTTTATCTCTCGCAGGGGCATGCTGCTGTCATGCTGGGGGCATCAGATGATTTTGGGGGGAGTTTAGTAGCCAAACAAGGGGGAAGATGAACCTTTGAGGGATTGTCCACGACTAACCACCAGGTATTTAAGCACCCCCAGCGCCAGTGCGGCACGTGCCTCTGGGGATGTGCTCTTGCATTTGGCCAGGCATTGAGTGTGCCTGGTCTGAAGTCAATGCTCAGCTCTCACTCCAGATTTCACAATCAGGCCAGGCTCATTGAAAACATGCTCTGGTGACCTGGAACCACAGCCATTGTGTGATCTGTGGCTTTCTCAGCCCTTCAGTGGGGCTAAACCCACCGCCAGCAGGGGAGGAGGCTCCTCGTGACTTGCAGCTTAGCCAACACATTAGCAAGTTGTTCGGAGGCCCCTCTGTTGAGTCCCTAATCCCCCCTTCCTGGATACCATGTGATTTCGACCTACATGGTTTGCAGGCTGGTCCTGCTCTCCAGCTTTGTGCATTGAGTACAACCTCATTTACCTTTTCCACATCTCGCCTTTCCCGGGGCCCTGCCATGGGTGGTGGTCAGTCCTGGCTGTTTTGTAGCCTAGCAGCATTTTGGAGTGGCCTGGTATTTGAGCAGAACCTCCTATCAAACCCACAGTCAACTTGAGATCTCTGGACCTACATTAGGTACTGATGGATCATTTTGGTGATCTTAAAAACAGAGAAATGATGCAACTGGACTAAAACCATCCAGATCTTTTTGTCTACCTCTGAGAACTTGCAGAGATCTACCCTGATCCACTGTCAGTACTTGACTGGTGTACACTAAGACTACCACCAAGGGAAACTTGCTCCAGAGGTCTTCACTCCTGGCTTCAGGTCACTGCCAGACCCTGTGGGCTCCAGCAGGCAGAGCTCTCCCTGCTCGCTGCCCTGCAGCATCACTGGAGTTGCTCTTCAGTCTTGTTTTGGATGTAAACACCATGGCATGTCCAAAAGCCACTGTGGCCCTTTGAGGAAGTCAGATGGCATTGTTCCTCCCCATCTCAGATGGGGATGTTCCTCTCATCCTCATCACGGGGGTGATGGAGCAGGAGGAAAGAAGCATAGTGTAACTACAACTCTGGGCCTGATTCTTCCTTTCTGGACAACTCTGGTGACACAGGGCAAACATGGATCACTTGGGACAGCAAATCCTACTCTGCCCTCAGTTAGTTAATTAGGACCTTTTAAGGCAAATTGCAGGGTTAGTCCTGCAACCAGGAGGTCTCTGTCAGAAACCTGACTCCCGACCTCCTTCCTCTCTTGCAGGACCAGTACATGTTCCTGTACACCTGCATCCGGGACATCATTGCTCAGAAGCTGCCCTAACACAGCCCGGCCCTTGCTGGTGCTGTCCTGCCCTCCTCCTCTGCAGGGTCCTGTCTGGAGCCAGGAGCTGGCTGAGAGCACTGTGGGGGTCCTGGCACAGAGTGAGCCCTGCAGCAATGGGGGAGCCTGTGCCAGCGCTGTCACCAGCACACCCCGTGTGGTGTTAGCAGCCTCGTGGGGTCTCCTGAACAGATGGGCAGCATTGTCCTGCTATGCACTGCTGCAGCCCCTCGGTGCAGACATGGTGAGGGGCTGGGCAGGATGTTCCCCTGCTTTGGCCACCTCCTGGGATTCCTGGTGCCTGGAAGGTTTGTTGACGCTACTGGGGTGCATAGTGCCGGCTGTGGGAGCTCTACGCTGCCCTTGCCCCTCAGCACAGAAGGGGCAGCCCTGGGCTCACTCCTGGACAGCCCTGGCACCTACAGGCTGCTGAGGTCTGACGTGAGCACTGAGCACCATGGGCTCCATGCACCCGTCGGCACTGGGCATGTTGGGATCTCAGACACCACTGTGGGCACAGCATGGTGGGAGCTGGCTTGTCTTGGCTGGTGGATCAGTCTTAGGTACAAACAATAAACAGCCCTAGAAAAGAGTGCGCTTGTAAGGGTGGGTTGGCTTTTGTGGGGTCTCAGTGATGCAGAGTTTTTTCCCTGCTGCAGCACAGTAGCCATTCCCAAAAGGGCAGCTGTGTCCTTAGCCATGGCCAGCAGATGAAGTGCCCTTGGGCACTCCAGATACTGCAGCCTGTGACACACAGCATCTTCTGCTCAATTTCATCTGCTCCTGTTACTGAGGCAACACTTCTGCAGTGATTCTTCAACCCACCTGCAGCTTTACAAGGAAGAGACATTTTCTGATCAAGCTTGGGCTTGAAGTTGTGAACCCTACTGACTCCTAAGAGCCAAGGATCAGGGCAAAGCCACCTGATGCAGCTTACATGCTGTCAAGCAGCTGGCAGCACTGTGCCTTACTGCAGAGCGCTGGCTTCTGCTCTGGGAATTGTGTTGTCCATGCAGCCACATGTAAAGACGCCACTGCTCTGCAAGCAGGGATGGCCATGCACAAGCTGAAATTGCAAGTAGCAACTTGGTTTATTGAGCTCCAAGTGCAGGTCAGAAGGAAGAGTTAAAAAATAGCGAATGATTTCACAAGGATATTCCTGGGGTAGAAAAAAACTGTATCTGGGAACCCATTTACCCTCTTTCACCCCTTCAGGCAGCACGGCGTTATGGTACAGTCCCAAAGCAGCACCTCTGTCCCAATCTGGACCCAAGCGCCTACCCACAACTGCAGGAGCTGCCTTGGAGTGGGGTGGGGGACACAGCAGCTATGATGAGACCTTAGCACAGCTCACCCACAAAGCACAGGAAGGTGTCTGCACAGGAATGAGCTGCTGATGTAAGAAAAGGACCAGTGTTCATTCCCTCAACAGGGGAGAGATGAACCAGACGTGGCTCCAGCTCCAGCATCTCCCTGCTGGTGCTGTTGGACACAGCCTATGGCTCTCATTCTGCATGGCCCAGAACCCCCAGATGCTGTGCGCGGTCACATCTTAAAGGTGTGTGTAGGTGTGAGCTTTAGCCTGGTACCCCACAGGCTCTTGTTCAAGCTGCGCAGTCCCCACTGAGCACCAGCAAGCGTTTGTACCTGTGTGCCCCAGCATGGTTTATGATGTGTAAAACACCTAATGCTCTTGTTCTCAGAGGATTTCAAGAACATCTGTGGAGTGCCCTGACTTGCAAAGTGGGGCAAATCACAGTGACAGTGAAGATGTGAAGGAGGAGTCATTGCTATGAAGTAGCAGGAGCCCTGTGAGGGGCACAGAAGCAGGCTTACTAGGGATTTTGCTCTCTAGAGCCTGGCAGCCAGTGTGCGGGGCTTGTACTGCTGGGCCCCTACCCTGGGTGCGTGGCCATTGCCCCTTTGGCTGTGCATCACCCCACACTAGGCTGGGCTTCTGCAGCGAAAAGCCCTCCAACACTCTGCCAAACGCAGCTACCAGGATCTCCCAACAGCCTGGCCAGTACTGTGTCCTCAGAAAGGGGCAGCTGCCAAGGATAAGGAGGGGCAGGAACTCCTCATCCTCTTTTCTGTTTTTCTGCAATCAGAGCTACGCTGTGGCTTTCAGAGTCCTTATGCCTGGGGCTTTGCTCAAAGCCATATTCCCCATGGGGAGGGTCTGGGTCTGGCCTTACAGCTTGTGGCAGAGGTGAGGGGCCTCAGAATGGGACAGCATTCCCAGGGACTGCTTGTGGGCTCTTGCCTTTTGTGGAGAAGAGCAAGGCAACATCCACATGAGACAACCTGGCCACCACCCAGTTCACCTTAAGCTGATGGCAGTGGCCAAGCAAGATGGGGGAGTGAATTCTGCTGGCACCTGTCCCATACCACCTCTCATCCCAACAGGGCTCAGTTCAGCACGTCACTGTCCATCAGCCTTGTCTGATGGGCTGCTGCACCAGGATCTTTTTACAGTCCCTTGGGAAAGTGCTCATGGGTCTCCTGTGTGTCCATGCACAGAGATGGCAGTCCCAGCCTGGAGCACAGCTACACACAGCCAAGCAGGTCTGATGCACGGACACGGAGCTTGTGGCAGAGTTGTGAGGGGTGCTAGCTCTGAGTCGTGAGGAAGCAAGTGAAAGCCACGTTGTGGGAGGCACGTTGTTGTCTGCAGAGCTTCCTGAAGTCCAGAAGCAGGTGATCCCACAGCCCTCACGTGTGACTCGCACAGCACAAGTGTTTCCAGCAGAGCCAGCACTGAAGGTGAACCTGCAGGCATCTGCAGCTAAAGCACAGCTGCTCCGGCAAGTATGAAGGGACCGTCCCATGAACGGGACAGGCACAGGACAGGGATATGTCATGCAAACGTGCCAACAGGTTTTATGCAGTGAGTTCAGTATGGCTGCGACTGTGGCACAGCCCGCTGCTCCACGTTTCACGTCCTGTCTAACAGGAGGCCGACTTGGTGATGATGATGAATTTACGACCTCCCACCCACTGCTGCAGTGGAGTCTGGAGCCACAGATGCTTACAGAGGGTGTCGTGGGAGCTGTGGTTTGGATGAATAATTTTCCAACCCTGCAGCTCAGAGCCACAAAACCCAGAAGGGAGAGAGAGACAACAAAACAGTAAAACAAAACAAGCCTCCAGCTCGGGCCGCCCAGCAAGTTCTGGACTGTGCCGTGTTGTTCTTCATTTTTAGCCTGCTGAAGTCTGGCAGTATCCAGCTACCACCCTCCTTCAGCAGCCCCCATGCAGAGGTCAAGACCCTGGAGATGAGGAGGACCATGTCCATTTGGACCCCTCCTTCCCACCCCCTTCCCATGGCTGCCAGAGCAGGGGCAGACTGGCTTAGCATTGTGAAGTGACAGGAGAACGGGGGTACCCAACGCTCGGATCTCCTGGGGACCCACAGCCATGGGACCATGCTTGTGACGGCTGGGGCCACTACTTCTCCATTCACTGGTGCTGCACCTCTGCCCGAGGGTCTCCCCTGCTCCCTGCTCCCTCCAGGACACAGAGTTCAGCAGCTGCCACATCTTCACACAACACAGTAACAGAGTATTGCTCCCACCACAGGGAGCCCATGACACCCTGGCACATCCCAAGCTGGACACCTTCATGATATTAAGTGCCTGGCATCAGGCTGTGGCTGTCCCAGCTGTAGCCATGGTGTGGGGATGCCCACTGCTCACTGTCTCTTCCACCTGAGCTTTACCAGCACCAAGATTGCAGCCTATTCCTCCCCAGGATCTCCAGTATCTTCTCTCATCAGCTACTGCTGTCAGACACCTCCTGGAGAGCAGAAGCACTGGGGCCAGACAGATTCAGGGTAGGTCTGAACTGGAAGGGGAGTTCCTCCTGGGAAGCCAACTAGGACTAGAGCCAAGCTTCCCTCTTCAACACCCTGCTCTTGCATGTGCTAGGCTTGCCACGGCTTTGGCTTCCTTACCCAGCTGATGTAGGCACTCCAAAAAGGAAGGTCTTCAAGAATGTTGAACACTGAACCAGGGTTCTGCTCCACCTTACAGGTCTTTTGCCTAGCTCTGCACCTCTGTCCCTCCTCTCTGCAGGGCATGGAGCCACCAGGCTGCCTCATGACTTTTTGCAAGCAGCACCTCTCAGAGCAAGGAGTTAAAGTGTATCTGAGGCTTGTGTTATTCTGTGCCCTGGGCATCGTTCTCTGTGTGACTTCGTTGGCACTAGCCCTTCCTGCTATCAGGGAGCACAGATACCTCCAGTCCCCGTCCTTCCCCTGCCCCGGTCAGGCAGCTGGAACAGCTTGCTGGGCACTGGGGCTTTCTGCTTTTATGGAAGTGTTTGCATTTACATTTTGGAAAGCCTCTGGGAGTCCTTGCTGGGCCCAGATTCACCTGCAGCCTGACTGTGGTGATGACCCTTTGGATTCAGCCTTTGGATGGCCCTGATGGGAGCAGGAGCACCAGGAACATTCTTCTGGCCTTTGCCCCTGTGCCTGACCTCAAACAGCTCCCTGGCGTATGCTGCAGGCTTACAGATGCATCTGAAGCACCAGACTCTTGGCTCCTGCTGCATTCAGCCCATCCCTGCTGGTGTGAGCCGCATCCTGCTCTCCCCAGAACCTGGAGGACCAGCTTTAGGAGGAGCCAGGGATGATGAGAAAGTCTGGAGGACTTATGCAGTAGGGACAGGACTGGTTGACCTTGGAGATCAATAGCCTAACTGGGATCTACTGGGGTGATCCTGAACTCTCTAAAATCTGGAAGGGAATAAAAGAGGGCACAAACAGCTGCCCCTTGGGAGCAGGGCAGAAGACACAACCCACGTGGGTTTGTTCCAGGGCCCCCAGGTCTGGCGCATGCTGAGGGCAGAAACAAACAGCCTCCAGCCCTTTGGCTCAGCTAGCACAATGAGTCTTCCAGCTTGGGAAGGTCCGTGGCTGTATGTCCAGGGCATCGGCAGCACCTTGGGAGCAGTGACAGCACAGCACTGCCCGTCACCTCCCTCCACCCTCAGGAAGAGCATTGCTGAGTGACAGCAAGTTGTTCTGCTTGGGCCCACAGAGTCATTTTGGCTTGGGCGCCGGGGGGGACACACAGCGCCTGTTGTGTGGGTTTAGCTGCAGCCCTGCCCCAGCTATACCTCTGCAACAACCCCACTGGCCTTTAAACTGCAACAGCTCTGAAAAGCCTTGCCAGCTGCAGTCCACAACCCAAAGCTTGTTTGGCATTTCATTTCTGGTCCACAGAGAAGATCTGGCCAGCGCTGGTAGCCGGAGTCCCAGGTCTCCTGAGGCCCAAGGCTGAGATCTGGAGCCAGACCACCTCAAGTATGTTGTGCTGGCGTGAGTAACGCAGCCCTTTTCCACCACCCCAACGAGCAGAGGCAATAACTGTGCTTGCAGTACCTCCCATGAGCTGGACCTTGTTCCCCACTTTGGCTGTATTCTAAATTTTTCCAAGTTTTTTTTTTTTTTTCCTGCTTTTAAGCAAGCTGTAGGAAGACCTGTTAGCCATGCAGTGTGGAGGCAGCAGGAGAAATACCACCTGGGATGTCACCTGCCACTCGGAGGTGCCACATGCTAAGGTGTCACGCTTGGCCACAGCCCTCCCCCCCCCCCCGGGTGATTGATCCCAGAGTCCCAGCTCCATCCTCTAAGAGCAGGTCTCTGGGAAGGGGGGTGCAGACGCGTGTGCCAGGCACAGTGAGCAGGCTGAGCTGCTCTGGAGCAGCGCTCTGCTCATCCCCCCAGCCGCAGCCTGCCGCTAGAGGACAACACGCAAACACTTGTGAGCCTTGCAGAAAAACAGCCACTTGCGTTAATAGGAACGAGCTGCATTTGGAGCTCCCGGTGCCTTTAATAAGGGCACAGTGCAGCCCACACTACTCGCAGTAAAATGCGGTTTCAGTGATAGGTGGCTGAAAAGTGACACTTCCACCCTAGGGGGACTTATTCAGAAATTCCAGGTTTACCGTGGAAAGGTCAAAGCTCTCTGGTCTAAATGACTTCATGTCCAGATTCTTGGTTTTGCCAGGAGCCGAGCGACATGCTGGAATAAGTGAACACTTTGAATATTAACGTCCATTATCAGGTCTCAAAGAAATGAGACGTGGAAATGAAACACCACAGCCGAGCCGGAATGAAAAGCAAATAGAGAAAAGTCAAAGCAAAGTGAGACAGACAGAGCAAAGCCCTCCAACTTCAGGCTGTGTTGCTCCAAAAACAATGTGAAAAATGTCACTGCAGTCAATGCCTTCCTGAGGAAATGGCTCTATTTCAGCAGAATGGCAGCTTTCAATAGGAATCTCTTCAATGTGATTTTTATTAAGAGCTCTATTAATAGTGTGCTCAGCAAGAGCCCTGGATCCCCAAGGAGAATTCACTGAGTGAGAAATTGTCAGGAGCTCACGATGCGGTTGGTGTCTGGCTGCTTGGGCTGGAGAGAGAGGGATGGGGAAATTGTAGATAAAAGCCGCTGTTGCAGCCAGGAGCAGAGTGATAGGCCTGACACTTTCTCCAGACTGACACCAAATTCCTGGCTGCTGTCAGAGCAAATCCAGCTATTTCAGGCGATGCTGAAGTCCCACGTCAGAGCTGGAAGGGAAACTTGTCGAGGAACCCTCTCTCTGAGAAGGGCTTCCTGTCTGCCCACCAAGCAGTGATTTGGAGCTGTCAAAACACATTGCAAATGTTTAATTAATGACATGTCCAGAATTGCTCATGATGGAGGGGACTTAATTCCAATTAAATCAGTTCCTGCTCCTAGACCAAAATTCTCGCTCCTCTGTACTTGGTGTTAAAGTTTCCACTGACTTCAGCAGTGATAGGGTTTCAGTCCTGAAACGGCAGGATCTCAATGGACTTTGCAAATGGAATAGTTTCAGACCCTGCCTCACCCAGGCCAGGAGTCCTCAGCCAGAGTCTGTGCATCAACCCTGAACCCTGAGCAGTGTTTTTTCTGGAGGAGATACCTGCCAGCCCCAAGTTAGCTGGAACTTTTTAAGTGTCCCACTTCACAGGCTCCCCTTCCTGACCCCAGATAACTCTCCTGCCTCTTTTATCCTGAGATAAAGGGGATTACAATTAGCAAACTCTTTTGCCAGAAGAAAAAGCACATTCAGAGGAAGCGGGGCTGTGAAAACCATCTCCCAGTCTGTGCTTCAGCCATACGGCATATTACCATGGCATGGCCACAGCCAGGGGGGTGACTATATGGGTGCACTTTGCAGCCACGCAGACCTGGGCCCTTCTTTCTCTGCCCCGTTCACTTCTTCCAGCCATGGCTAGAGGGGAGGCATGGGGCTCTGATGGGAGTTCAGATCTGCCCAAAGCCCAGTGGCCAGCTGTCTTTCTTCAGCATGAGACAACCCTGTTCAGCTGCCATCCCCATTGCAGACAAGGTGCATGGCCCTGTAGAGAGAGGCACAGCACGGTTTAAGCTGTGGGGCCAGACTCAGCCCCTACCAGTGAACCCACTGCCACAGGAGGACAGCAATCACCCCAGTCAGGGGCACCACGGTGACCCTGAAAAACCAGTGGCTGCAATCAGGAGGGGGAACAGAGATGCCACACAGAGCTGGCCTTTGCAGCCTTCATCCCAAGGGCAGATCCAGAGCCCTTTTCTAAGCAAGTGCTTCTGCTGCCCCAGAACTGTGTAGCTCCTTGACACCCAAGTAGCAAGAAATCCTGTTCTGATGAACATCTCCTATGTTTTGGTACACCCTGAGGCCTTGGGCTGGGCTGGCATGGGCAGTACCCCATTGCTAAGCCAGACCTGCTCCCTTTGGTGTAATGGAGCTCTAGATGATGTGGCTCCGAGCCCCCACTCAGTGAACTGCTCCTCTATTTTGACCTCTGACCACTTTACCCAAGGTTAGGAAGAGCTCTGGGAGCAAATCAGCCACCTGCTCCTGGCATCGACGCTGTCGCGTGCACCTGACCTTGTTCTGGGCAAAACTATAGCAAGTGGCACACCTGCAAGAGCACCATGTCCCACTGTCCTGGAGAACTCTCTGGAGCGGTCCCCCACCAAGCTCAGCACTATGGCACTGCTCTTCCATCCCTCTACATCTCCCCCCCAGCCCCTGACCCACGGACGGGGATAGCAAGGGGGCTGTGCGTGAGCAAGGGCTGGACCACAGGACAGCCAGACCTGCAGCCTGGGCAGGGCTGCTCCCAGCAAGCAGCTTGTTGTGAGCTCCTCACTCCCTTCTCCCCAGCTGCACCCTGACTTTCCAGTTGCAGCTGGGTTTCGCAGCCAGCACAGACACACAGAGTCCTTTATCTGGGGTTATATTTCAGCGTCCCAAAGTCTGGAGCCCTGGAAGGGCTGGTTGGGTACTCCTGCCTCCCTATTTATACTCCTCTGCCCTGCCAGAGCCAGCTTTGCCTTCCCCTGCCCTGCTATCTCACAAAAACATTGTTACAAAACAAGCACAGGTCCCGGAGCTATGAACAGGTCTTTATTTGTTGAGGTTTCTTTTTTCCTTTTTTTTTTTTTTTCTTTCTTCCCTTTGAATGAAATTCCTGCCAGCTCTAAGAGAGAGAGAGAGAGGGAAAGAGTAGAAAGCTTAACTCCTCCCATTGGAGTGTCTCACGCCCCTGCCCAGCCCTTGAAACCCAATAACCAGGATCATTCAACAATGCCTCCCCTTCCCTGGCTGCATCCCTGCCACACTCCGACCTGCAGGAGGTACCCTGCCCTCCGCGCGCCGGGCGGGAGCGCTCCCCTCCATCCAGCCCGGCCCCGGCCTCGGAGCGGGACGGCGACACCTCGCGCCGTCCCCGCAGCTGCAGCCAAGGCAGGGATGGACAAGCTCTTCTTCTGGGGCCTTCTGGTGGCCTCCTGCGCCCGCTTCCAGGCGGTGCCTGCGGAACAAGGTGCTGCGCCCTCGTGCCCACCGCACTGCCACTGCGAGGAGGATGGCATCATGCTCTCGGTGGATTGCTCCGAGCTGGGGCTTTCGGAGGTCCCTGCCAACCTGAGCCCTCTAACAGCTTACCTGTAAGTACAGCCCTTGCTGTTTCTTTTGCAACACTCTCTCCGGACCCCTTCGTCAGCTGCAGCTTTCCTCCGGCTTGGAAGTTTGTGCCGCATTTTCCTGAAATTAAATTTCCCCTGGAAATTAGAAGTAAAACAAAACAACAACAAAAAAGGCAGCTATTACTCCAGGACCTGCCAAGCTAAGCCAGCTCCCCCTCCTCCCTGCGCCCCTCTGCAAATGCTGTTTATATTGCGATGTTATGCATGCTTTGCTTCTTGATTACAGTGGATCAGAGGGGCTGATTTGCTGGGTGGATTCTGATTGTCTGAGAACATAATGGAGTATTTATACAGAGCAATTAGTACAAACTGCTCTGGGATCCTTCTGTCAAACATTTTAATAGCTGTGATAACTCATGGCTTTTGGGGGTTTGAGTTGAGCTGGCCACCAGCAGTGTCCAAGTTGTCTCTTTAAAATGAATATGAAAGTCTTATAAGAGGTATGGGGGCTATGGTACGTTGCTGGCTTTGGTGTTTTTTTTTTATTTGAAAATTCTTAATTATCTGAATGTTTCCCATGCTTTCTGATATTAATACCCCAAAGGGTTAAACTGCAACTGGGACTGGTGGGTTTGTTTCTAACCCCAGAGAGACAGTCTCAGTGGTGCCATCTGACTAGTGATGACTGAGGATGTCCCCAGGATGAGTAAGGGACTCTGTGGAAGAATCTCAGGGGGGGTTGACCAGGAGAGGAAACACAGGCAGACAAGCTGGCTCTGGCATGCACTGGGGAAGATGCTTCGTCTGTTTATTAGCAGAAAGTGCTGCAGCCACCAACCGCAGCTGTGTGGCAGATAGGTGGGTGAGGACCTTGGCTTTCCCAGCTAGGGATGCAGCTACCGTGCTGCCAAGGGAAGCCGTGTGTACCACAATTGTTGAGGGCAGCTGGTAGCCCCCAGGCAGTGCTGGGGACATTAATTTTGTGCCTGTCGTGCTGAGAGGGGACTTGTGTCCAGGGGTGGCATACAGACCATGTTGCTGGTTTTCTGGTGTTCCTGGATTGTCCCGGGATGCAGTTACTAAATTGCTAAAGCTAAGCACCCTAACACAGTCAGAAGAGCTTTGCAAAGCCAGGTTGAAGCTGCTACAGCTGGATAAGAGCTGCTCTCCGCGTCCCGCTTTCCTGAGGAGTGCACTGCTTTGTCTTGTGCCAACAGTTGGATGGCCAGCGCTGCACTGGGTCAGCTGGGAAAGAAATGTGACAGGAAAGGATGATTTTCACTGGAGAGCAAAAAGGCGAGAGAAATGTGTAATGCAAGCTGTATTTCCCTAGGAGAGGGACCCAGGGAGCACTTGTCACATGAGGTGTGTCCTGTATAGAGCTATCCCCCTCCCCTGCACACACCCTGGGGCTAAGTCTGGGGCCAGCTGCCTGTGAGGGAAAAGTCACTACAAGCCCTGGAGCAGGTGGGCTGTAAGCGTGGGAGGGTGCAGGGCTCTGCAGCAACTGAGGCCGCTGCGAGGACCAGCAGCAGCCCCTCCAGGCACGCCCTCCACCTCCCCCGGCACCGCACGACGGGGCGCCCGCGGCTCGGCTCTGCAGGGAAGGGGCTGCGCATCATCCCCCCAGAGCCGCCCCTCGAGCCGGGAGCCGCAGAGAGCCCCAGAGCCAAGGGACACCTGGGTGCCGGTGGTCCGGAGCGGGGCACGGACCCCCCGGCAGGGTCCCCCCGGGCGGCCGCTTGGCGATGCTCTTGGCGCGGCGCGGCAGGTGAGCCTGCGGCTGCTGCTGGCGGAGGCCTGGAGCTCGCCGGGGGTCGGGGCAGCCCCGCAGCCCCCGGGCCCACCCGCGGTGCGGCAGCGGCCGCTCGGCCTCGCACGGGGGCGCCGGTGACAGCCGCTGGCTGGGGACGCGCCGGCCGCGCCGCCCCCGCCCCCCGCAGGGCCCCCCCGGCGGGTGCGGGGGGGGGGAGGGGCTGGCAGGTCCGGAGCTCCCTCCTGCCCGTGGGGCTGGACCTGCTGGGGGAAAACCGGCGCATCTGCCGCCTGCCTGTTAGACACCGCCGGTGGCTTAGCCAATGGGATGGAACAGGGGTAGGGAGGCGGGACGAACTGGGAATTATGTAGGGAGGCGGGACGAACTGGGAATTATGTAGGGAGGCGGGATGAACTGGGAATTATTGCCGGAGTTTCCCCCTCGTTTCTGCCACTACCTTCAGCCGGTCATGTAGGGTTGGTTCCTCGGCTGTAAGGTGTGGAGTCAGGGCTGGTTGTTCAAAGCAAACCAGCAAAAGTTTTGTAGAAAGTATGGATATTCCAGATCTAAGCTCTTCATGTAAATTCAAGCTTTAAAAATCCACATTCAGGTATGTAAAGAAGTGCCTCGATTTTTTTTTTTTTTAATAGCTGCAAATGCTGAACAGCAAGCCCTGTAATGGCAACAAGGAGCATGGAGCTGAAGGGCAGCTGCTCCCAAAACTTTCCAGCTCCTTTGCTCCATGCCTTTTCTTCTAAGCAAATTGCTGGTACTCCTTTCTGTAAAGAGCAGGACTCCCTTGGGCGCAAAATAAAGGATCCTTGTAATAGCCTCTGTTTAGACACTGCCTCACCACTAATGGGCTCACATTCATGCCCTGTCCTGACAATGCTGTGCCCCTGCGGTGCCCATCTCTCTCCAAGAACCCTGTCTTTGCTCACTCTTGCACCTCCCTGAACTCAGACCTGATCCCACCATCCAAACCCAAGCTTTTCCAATGGAGGTATCACTGGTGCCATTTACAGCTGTGGTCAGGCAGATGGGAGAAAAGCAAGTCACTTCTTCCCAGGCGTGCTTCTCCATGCTGGTGTCTCTTTGGCAGCCCTGGAGAGAGCCCAGGCAGCTCAGCTGGTGGTTGTCCATGTTAGGTGACAGGCCCCTGCTGTCTGTGTTGCTCCTGCAGGCAGCCTGAACTGAATCAGGGCTCGTGCTGGCTCTAACAGCCCATTTCTCTGGAGCAGCACAGACCGTCCTGCCTGGCTTATCACACAGGGGCTGGCAAAGAGCTTCTTGGTTCATGACATATTTGGGGTATTGAACTATACGTCTTAGCCTGGCTTTAGAGTCCAGCCATGAAACACGGAAGGTCAGCACACCCTCTTCTATGCAGCTATGTCCAGAGACACCGGGGCCTGTATCAACCCAGAAGAGTTGAGCTATTCAGAGAGCAGAATTAACCTTTAGCTTATATGCCATTAAGGTATGACAGCAGTGTGTCAAATATCACATCTCTGTCTTCCATGGCCAGCACCATATCTAGGAGAGTTGCTATTGGGGCCAGCAACAGAGATGGGTTGGAGCTGATGGCGGATCTGTGGAGAGGACAGCAGCATGCTGAGAGTGCCAGAGACTGCAGCTGCAAAAGGGAAGGTTCCTGTGCAGCAGAGAGGAGACCGTGCAAAGCAGTGCAGAAAAGGACAGGAAAATGGGAAGAGCTGCTTGGTACTCAAGAGTATTAGCTTAGCTTTGATCCCTGGCTCCACTGCAAACCCTGCGTGTGACCTGGTTGAGGGACCCCACCTCAGATCCCCCAGGGTATGGAAGTGCCTTATCACATGGGCTGGGGGAGTTCAGTCCTCAGCTGCCTCCATGCCTGTCACCCACGGCCTGAACACTGGGAACAGGTGCTCAGCACAGCACCCTGCCCCAGGATGCCATCCTGACCCCCCCTCTGCCCCGCTGCATCTGGCTACCAGCCCCTGGGGAGGGGGACTGGTGGGCAGTGCTGGGGAACAAAGGCATGATCTCAGTTTTCTGAGGCTGCTCCTGTTTCATCAGAAAAAAAGTGACACCACGTTGCTGGTGCCTGTCAGGGTCCCTTCTAGGGACACACTGGCTTGTCCAACCATGGCTGGCAGGAAATAGGGGGCTCAAGGAGATGGGGTGCCTGTACTCAGCAGAGGGCACCCTCAGCAGTGCCCACAGATGGAAAGGCAGCAGCAGTAGTGTCATGGTCACACATTCAGGTCAGCTGGCCAGACAGCACATAGACACCCAGGCCAACCTGCACACGTATAGGTTGGAAATTAACACATCTTGCAATGCCTTATCCCCAGCCGGGATTAAGGGGACACAGGGAGAAACTGGAAGGATTGCTTGGAATCATAAAATACCTTAAGCAGGAAGACACCTCTGGAGGTCTCTGACCCACACTCCTGCTCTGAACAGGTCCAGCTTGTGAGGTTGGTCAGGACCTTGTCCAGTAGGGCTTTGAGTATCTCTGAGATTCCCTCCCCCTTTTCCCATTTCTGACCATGGGAAAATGTTTTTCTTAATATCTAATTGCAATTTGCCATGTTTCAGATTGCGCCCATTACCTGTCATCCTTCCCCTGCACAACTCCAAGAAGGGTTTGGCTCCATCTTCTCTAGACTCTCCCAGTCAGTAGACCTACTTGTATGAGCACTGTATGGGACACAAGTGGAGCAGGGAGCATCATGATGAGGGAGATCAGGGCAGGCAGAGTAATGGGAACGCTGCAGTGGAAGTGGTAAGGATGAAGGACACAGACCTGTAGGATACCAGACATCGGTAGCACCATGGATCAAAGCTCAGATGAATCAAACATCCCCCCTTTCCCCAGGGTGTCAGGTCTCCCCAGCACCACGGAGGGGTCAGGCTCTACCCCTGCTCTGTGCCCCATCCCCAGAAACATTGGTGACTGCTGTGTCCTTGCCCCAGGCCCCATGCAGAGCTTGCAGTGAAGCCAGGCAGCCATTCCACAGCTCACTGCACGCAATGCTGTTGCTCTGTCCTGGAAAGCCAGCAAAGACCTGGGGCACAAGACAAGTGATGAGGTTGTTGGGCTGCTGCTGTCACAGCAGGATCTGGGGGGATAAAGAGCAGCAGAGAGTCTGGCTGCTCCCGGATATCACCAGACATCTCAGGAGAATGTCCAGACAGAAAGCTTCTCATTCCCCATATTTCCATTGAGGTGAACGGGATCAGGAGACTTCAGGGCTGTTATCACCTTGCAGAGACATTTTGAGCCATTCTCTGGAATTTAGCATCCCACTGGGATCCTGGGGGCCCCACATCACCCATGCTTCTCTGAGATCCCTCTGGGATCAGGTGCCACACAGACCCCTGATAAGGATCCGCAGGAGGCAGGGATGCTCTGACATGAAGCCAGGCAGACACTTCCCTGGTCGCCTTCAGTGCAGGGAAAGAGTGAGTGGAAGATGCCTCTTGATAGCTGCATTTTCTAAGCACCCACAAACCTCTGGGTAGCTGAGGCAGCAGAGTTTGAAGGCGGACTACGGATTGCAGCTGCACCTGGAGCAAGACAAGCAGCAATGCTGAAGACAGCTCCCCTCAGCCCAAAAACCTCCCTAACCATCTGCCTGACTCTGCCCCCTTTGCAGCCCCCACCTTGGGGAAAATGCAAGACGACCCCCACCACAGCCCCCCCTGAGATGGGAAGCACCCCAGGAGCTGCCAGAGGGGCCAGGGCACCTCAGGACAGGACTGGTGCCTGACCCATAGAAGCCTGGGCAGGCGTTGCAGATGTGGGGAGGAGTGTTGAGATGAGGGGTTGACTGGATTTGCAGGGGGCTGACAAAGAGATGGACCTCCTGCAGGGACAACAGGGACTTTTGTGTGCCTTTGGGTACTAGGTGACAGTCACACACCCTAGGGAGGCAGAAAGAGCAGCCAAAAATGCAGAGCACAAAATCCCCGTGCAAGGTGTAAAGTCCTTCCCGGGGGCCATCCCTGCTCCCCTGTCACAGGTAATTTTGCAGAGAGCAGTGAGTCACCATTCCGTGGCTGATGCTTGCCCAGTGCCAGGGCCCATACACAGCCTCTTCCTCATGCCATGGTCACCACAGGAGCCCCATCATTGCACCACGACGCATCCAAAGACATCACAAAGGTGCAAACTCACCTCAGAGAGCTCCCAGACCCTTCAACTTCTCAGTTCATGATTAGAACACAGGACTTTCCAAAACCATCCCCAGGTCCTGGTGGGCAGGCTGACACACTAAGGGGCTGGCTCTCTGCTTGTTATTCTTCCCTGCCAGAAGACTAATGGGAAGTGCTACTCCTGCCCTGTACAGGCAGAAGTCCACAGCCTCACCCTTGGAAGTGCCCGGCATGCTTCGCAGAATGGCCATCACAGCAAGAGCAAGGGAAAATGTTTATGAGCTCAGGGTGCCAAACACGGGAGATAAGGCTGGTGAGATGTATTAGAAGAGCTGTGCTCTGACACACACCCTGCAGTGGGTTCAGAGATTTATGTTCACCATTTAACAGCTTTGAGACAGTTTTATTTTCCCCCACCCATAAAATATCAGGGATAACGAGAGTTTCCTACCTCCAGGGATTTGGTTTCCTCCAAAGGGGCCCTACAAAGGCCATCCACAGAGCCTGCTGGCTCTGTACTCCACGAGGACACAGGCATGTTCTGCATCCTCATTGCCTCCTTGTCAGCAGGATTTCAAGGGGTCTTTAAGGTCAGGCAACCTGGGTTCAGCTCCAGTTAACTACACCCCAAGTACCACCTCAGGTTCTCCTGTGGCTGACAGTGACAGTTTGCTGGCATGTTGCACCAAAGCCCCACAGGCGAGCATCTTCCAGCATTAATAACAGCTGACACTTTGGGATACCCAAGTAGGCTGGGTATCAAACCAAGATCTGCCCGAGTCCCAGGTATCAGGGAGAGCTGCTGGTAACGGGTCCAGCCCTGACTCTGGCTGGTGTTTCCCTTCTGAAGAAGGCAGATAGGTAAAAGCTAACCAGAAGCAGTGTAATTCCTGCCTCTGTATACCCCAGCCTGTAATGAGGAGAAAACCAAACTGAGCAGATGTGAAATCAGGCACAGCTTGAGAGTGGCTTGTGAGAGAAACGGAAAAGCAACCTGGAAAAGCCACAGCTACTGAGCATATGCTTCCAAATGTCCTTTGTATCCCCCAGGCATCACGTAACTCTCACCCCAGCCAGCAGCTGAAATTTCTCAGTCCCTTGGCCCCTGACGGTGCTCAGTGCACTGCTGATTTAGCAGTCACAGAGCAGAAGACCTTCATCCCTGCGTTACTGTCATGAGCCTGATGCTGCACGGTGGTGTGCCTGGGCTTGAGGCTCAGGGCAGAGCGGCGGGGACATTCCAAACCCACCAGACAAAGTAGTGGTGGGGAAACCAGTGTCCCAGGGGGACTGGTGGTGCTCAGGGCAAAGCCAGAACTGAGGGACCATTAACAGTGAGGTCAGGCCTAGACCTGCCTGGAGAGCGCATTTGGTGGGATGATTTTCCAAGTCATACCTCATCTCATTGAAAAGGAAAAGCTTAATGGAAATGGATTGGTGTTCGTGGAACTGTGAATGGTAGAAATGTAGTAACAAGTTGAATCAAGAGAGATTATTTTAACAATTCCACTTCATGGTGGCTTTTTTTTTAAAAAAAGTTTCCATTTACGTATTTTCATCTGCTGGTGTTACCTTTACCCCTAGGTGATTTAATATTCACATTGCAGGACTCCAAAACTATCAAAGCAAAGCATCTTCATGTATCTAAAACACAATATACTGATTTTTGTTGTAGTATACTAATATTGACATGTTGGCTCTCTGTTCTGGGTTCAAGGGAAAGGAAATACTGAAGTCTGCATTTCCAGTGAGGCAAAACTTTCAGGTTCACTACAGCTCTTCCTATCTCCTCCTGCCTCATCATCTCCCAACCCCCTTCTCTGCCATAAAATCTGCTTTCTTTCGCCTCTTGATATCATGACCTAGAAATGCTTTGGGTCCAACAGTGTTTTGCTTTACCTGGCTGCTGCTATCCCAGTGCGAGTCCTGTCAGGAGTCGTGGGATGCTGTGCTCTCCGGAGAGTGGCTGGTCCATGGACAAGGCTTGCAGCCCCCAAATACTTCCAGCTACAACAAGCAGTGTTGTGGGCGATGCGGTTGGGGGGCTGTGGCTTTAGTACCACAGGTCATACTGAGACCTTTCCAAAATTTCAGTTCAAACAGAAAGGGGTGTCCTTTGCAGGGCTGTTTGGAAGCGGCAGCAGGGTGTCTGGAGTGCTGGATGTGAGCACGTGCCCACTTCTTGGTGGGACAGTGTCTGACTAGGGCTGCTGGGAGTGAGGCACAGGACCCGCCCCATCCCAAAGCCAACAGCTGATGCCTGGGTCTCTCTGCGGGAGAGGGAGCAGCCAGACCTTTACTGCACTTGCTTCACAGCTGGCAGTGAGCACTGCGTTCCCTGGCAAGAAGGGAGCAGGTGTATGGATGATGAGCGCGGTGAGAAAGGCAGCACAGCGGAGTGGTTAGAGCAAAAGTGCATGGGAAGGGGCTGTGTTCCAGGGTGGGTAGCCACGTGTGACTTCCAGCAAGCCTCCTCCCTCCTTCTTCACTCTGCAAATTGCAATCAGAGCAGCTTGGTTGGAAGTGAAGGAGACCAGTCCTTTCTGCTCGTGCTTTGAGGGCTGTCCCACTCCTGGTGCCATCCATCAGTGAGTGAGGCTGGGCAGCAGCAAGCACGCTGCGTCTGCATGCTCCTTTCCAGCTGGCACTGCCCTGCAAAGAGCCTGGGTGGGAGAGAGCTGCTGCTCACCCACCACATGCTCTGGACTTCAGGCACAGCAAGCTGGTCCTTGCTCACATCTGATCCTGCTTTGCCTCTCCACCATGCCTGAGAGCACCAGCCGCAGCAGAGCCTAGCTTTCTGCAACGTCGTGGTGCACTTCTACTGCAAATGCCTTCCTCCATCCTCCCCCCGCTACTCCTTGCCCACCCCCCAGGCTAAGTAATATGCCACAGCCTCCCCTCTCTCCCTCCTTTCCTTGAAGAATAAGCTCATAAATCTGCCTAGGGCAATGAAAACACTGAGCTCATGGCCCTTAGATCTGTGCAGGAGGAGCTCTAGCTGGCGATTAAAGGAGTTTAGGGTTTTCTTTGAAAAGCTCTTTGATTCTGGCAGAGGCTCTGGTGCCAAAAGGCAGCAATGGAGCTGCAAATGCTTCTCCTCCTCTGCACCTGCCTGGGTCAGGGAGCAGCAGGAGGGTGGAGGAGGGAAAGGGAAGCGCAGCACTTCCCAGCTCACTGCAGTGGGGGCTGAGGGATCCCCATGACCCCCTCTCAGGTGGGAGCACCCTCTGCCAACAGCGAGGCAGTGGGTGCTGCTGCCTTTGAGCCCAGACACTTCAGCTGGGGTGCCAAAATGTCTTGCATGCTGTGGAACTAGCTGCTCCCCCAGATTCATCTTTGAAGGAGCTGGGCTGGATCCCAGTGAGCCAGCTGCCAACGGGATGGATGGACACTCCTCCTCTTGGCTGCTCTGGACATGGGCCAGGTTCCTTGGAGTACCTGAAACAGGAACATGAGCCACCTTCATGTACCACAGGAAATGGCTCTGCATGGAGAAAAGGATGCCAAGGGCAGCCCAGTGCTGAGCTCCTTGCAGGCAGCACCATGTCCAGCTGCCAGGGAGCTGGGAGAGGCAATAGGGAGCCAGAGAGGTGCTGGGGCCAGGACAAGGATCACCACAGCAGTGCTCTGAAAAGCAGTGGGAAGGGATAAGGAAGGATTGTCAGGGCTGGGAGTAGCCTGAGGTGTTGGGGAAGGACTTGAGTTTGGTAGAAGCTGAAGAGGTATCAGAAAGAGCCTTCACGAAGAAAAGCAGGACCAAGCACAAGCATCTAGAGTTGCAGCCAAGTCAAAACAGAGCCAGGCTCCAGCCCAAGTGGAGGCGGGAGCTGTGCCAGTGGTGGGGAGCAAGAGGAGGACACAGTGAATCCCAGGTGGTGCCTCCAGTCTTACAGCGATGTGTCAAGGGTCCAGGAAGGGGTAACACAAAGTCTTTCCCAGATCCACCAGCACAGACGTTGCTGACACTGATGAAGGAGGGCAGCTCTCCAGTCTCTTCCCCTCCACAGGATGACAGAGGAGTCTCCCAAGGTAACAGCAGCTTTCTGTCTCCATTTGCCTTGTTTGCAGTCCTTCCTGTAGCTGTTCAAACCTCTTTGAAGGATATGAAATGAAGCGCAGTCCCCGTGGGAGTGGAGCAAGCCAGACACACCTGTAAGGGTAGGACCTGCTCAAGGGACCTGCTGTCTCTGCTTGTGAGCAGCCACAGGTCCCACTACAAAGAGGCCCTGGGGAGACAGGATAGCTTCCAGCACTGAACATCCCCGTGAGGCACCAATTAGTAACATTCGCCTTTGTTCAAAGGGAAGGTGAAGCCCAAGTGCTGGGGCCACATCCCAATGGCACTGGTGCCTTGTGTATGGAGCGATGAGTTGAGCCAAGGCCAGAGCAGATGCTGGCAGTGTGATGGTGTGGCCAAGCACCAGGGAACTCAGGGACCTGCAGGATCTGAAGGCACAAGTCACCTTCCCAAGGAGGTTATCTGCTGGAGGGATGACTCTGGGTGTAATTGCATTCTGCAGCTTCAAGAAAATTCCCAATTCTGGGCATTTTTTAACCTTAGTAAAGCAAATTTTCAACTTTGCATGCATGCATGAAAACAGCAGGAACATCATTTGCACTTTTAGATAGAAATTCATTGTCTGCCTTTCCCAGAGAACACAAGAAAATGTTCTGGTTTCAGGGGACAAACTGCCATTTTCTTTACCCCTGTTTCTGCAGTTGGCCATCTGGCAGTGTCCCCACAAGCCTCCCCGTACCTGGGAGCTGAGAAAGGCAATAATTGTGTGAGCATTTTGTTGACTTCCCAGGCAGCACTCAGTGAGTCTGACTATGGGCATGTCAAACTGCTGCTGCTGCTGCTCAGTCAGCAGCTCCCAAGGGAAGAATGAGGTGCAGATTCACGTAGCTGCACTGTAAGACTTTCTCCTCCCTGTACACAGGGGCATGGGAATTGCCAGATATTGTCCCCAGCTGTTGT
The DNA here is from genome assembly GCF_963210335.1 of Falco punctatus. Classification (NCBI taxonomy): domain Eukaryota; kingdom Metazoa; phylum Chordata; class Aves; order Falconiformes; family Falconidae; genus Falco; species Falco punctatus. Next base: position 1,177,488 of record NC_137597.1, read on the forward strand.
CCCAGATACTGCCCCAAGGCTCTGCCCCAAGACTGGGAGGTCACCTGCCTGAGCAGCATGTGACCCAGGTACCAAAGGACAGAGACATACCTTCAGGGTCAGGTGTATTGTGTTTGCAGAACCAAAGGTATCACAACCAAGACGGGACCTTGATTATAGGTGCAGGTAAGACTTTTATTGTTGCACTGATTTCCTGTGGCAATGAGTTCCACAGATTCATGAGGTGCCTGTTGCACGAGTGGTTTTACATGTGCTCTGGCAGCTGCACGCGGGGCTTTACTGAGCATAGGGGCAGCCTTGCTAACATGCTGTCGTTAACTTCTCTTCAGCTCAGGGCCAAAACAGCAGGTTCTTGTGCTGCAGGTTGTGTTTGCAGCTGCAGTCCTGCATAGGGAAGTGCCTGTCGGTTAAGGCATTGTTGTGCTTTCATGTGGTGTAAGACAGCACAAGATTTATTAGTGACAAAAGCATGAATGCTGGAAGCCTTGATTTATTGAAGAAGGGGTAGAGGAAACGTGTTGCAGCCCATGCTGGTTAGTGTGGTGTGTCTGAGATGAAAAAGCACACGCTGTGGAAATGGCCCTGCTTCTCCATGAGCTACTTTGGCTCATCTGGTGATACTACAAGGTAGATGCACTTCTTTTCCAGGGCACGACTTTTCACTGACCATCTTGCAGATCTCCTAGATGGAGGGACACAAAGACTCAGACTTTTGGGAGCAGACAGGTGCCCTATGAGCTTTGTATGGTGGAGGTGGCAGATACAGAGGACTGGAGTGCAGCATGAGAAACCCAGACTGTTTTCTAGCTCTGTCCCAGCCTTATGGTTTACCTCAAAGTTTTTCCCGTGTCTCGGTCTCCCTATCTTTAAAGCACTACTAATAAACGCTTCTCTAATGCACTTCGAGACTGACTGATTAAGACAGTGCTATAGAAGAGTTGGAGACTCTTAGCACTTTCAGCCACATGTCTGGACCTCTCAAGCTAAAATACCTTTTAAAAGTTTATTTAAAAAACCTTGAGCTTTACATTTGTTCAGCCACAACATGAAAAAAAGCAATATGAAGCTCTCAGATTTGTAGCCTGCCTTTCACGTCCACTGACCTCATCACTCCTTGCTTATGGATGCAGCTACGAGTCAGTGCAGCTACTGGAATACTGGGATACTGCTCTGGAGCCGCGTTCAGCAGCTGTTTAAAACCTCGTGGGCAGCACTGGAGAACCCTGCAGAGGAAATGAACCCAGCTGGTAAACGGCAGCTTGGCCAGAGCTTCTGTAAACCCCATTTCTTTAATCTAATCTGTTTTCTATAGGAAGCTACCTTGCTTTTAGCATACCTCTTCCTGAACATACAGGAATAAATAACAGCTATTTCAGCTCTTTGGCTAAACTAAAAAAGGAGGGGAAGGATTGGCTTGAGTTAAACAGATTATTTTTTTTTTTCAGGTTTCCCATGCAATTAAAACTAAACCAAACCAAAACAAAATGTGTTTGGTCTGGGTATCCCTGAAGTGTTTTGCTTTGACCCAAAAAAAGATTACTTAGTTTCATTTTTTAGTTACTTAAAGATTTTTACACCCTTTTAAAAAAAGATCTTACAATGAAATGTTACACCATCTCCCCTGCCTTCTTTTTCCAGTGGAGCATGATTTTTCAGTGACTTTACTTTTGACCAAAATGCTGCATGTTCTGCCTGACCTGGAAGGTGACACAGCTGAGCTTGTGCCTTCGATCATTTTTCCTTTCAACACCATTTCCATCTTTTCACCTCCCACTGTACAAACACGCAGGTCCCACGGAAGCATCATCCTCATCCCCAGGCTGCGCTGACTTTCTAGGGAGAGTAGAGAGCGGCTGGGAGAGGGGAGGAAAGAATCCACAAAGGCTCATTTTGGCTTAAGAGAGCTCTTCTGGCTCTCTTGACAATCTCTGGCTACTGCCAAGGCACCTTTGAAACACCTTTGAAACGTCTCCAGCATGTTGGACACCGTGACTGGGCTGGAGGGGAAATCCACATTCCCTTTGAAGTCTGGATACTTGAGCAGTCTTAGAATTATAGGGCTGTAATATATAGGAATGTGTGGGGCTGTAATTGTGACTTAGATCCTTGGATGAAAGGTGCTATGCACATACAAAAGGTATTATTATTATTGCTATTATTATTATTATTACTATTATTATTATTATAGGGCTGCAATATGTGGATTGGAGATGAAAGTAGCACCAAAAGATCCTGAAATATGAGATATGTCTTAAGGAAATTTCAGCTTGGAATTAGGTTTTGTCTACATGGGGGAAGCAGAGCGGGCTGGCTCCCCTGCACTGACAGCTCTGGGGCTTTTATGGAAGAATTCCCATGTGCAGGCATGATTCCCAAACCCAGTTGCTCTGTCTCGCAGAAGGGTGTCTCCAGGAGGAGCTACTCCAGAGTGGTTTTTGCTGAAAAAAATGACATCAGACATTTTCACCATTCTTTCTGAGACGCTCTGATTGCTGCCAGACAGGCTGTAGCCATCACAGAGTCAGTCCCTGGTGCTTGAGCCGGCCGGTACTGGAAATAAGGGAACAGGTAACTCTCAGCAGGGCTTAGAGGCTGGGGTGGGAACTGGAGCGTTTGCCCAGTGTCACTGAGCAGCAGAGAGAGCCTTGTGCACATTGATCCTCCTGCACTCCAGCAGAGATGGGGCGGGATCCAGCATCCTGCGCTCATCGTCCTCTTTCCAGCCATCGATCGTAGCTGTGCCTGAGCAGCCTGGGAGCAGAGCACAAAGGCAGGCAGGGATCAGCTTTGATCCTTCATGGGATCTGTGGCTCTGCACAGCCTTTGCCATCAGCCTCAAGTTGTTTCTCCCGCCCTGTTCTGCACTCTTATCCCACTGACAAGGGAGGACTTGGGTGAAGCCCAGCACTGAGGTGGGACTCCCCACCACAGCATCCTTGGTGATTTTGTCCTGTGTCACAGGCTCTGCAAAGCATCGGGTTTCGCCCTAGTGTGCAGGTCCAGCTGCCTCTCCTGGGGAAGGTGGGGGTATGATTTAATCTGCTCTGATTTCCATCAGCTTTGAAAGTCCAAGCAAAATCAGCTTGAGTGTTTCCACTGACTTCAAACATTCTGGGAAAAGGCCTTGGCTGTCATGCTTCAGGGGCTATCACCTAGGAGAGCGCAGAGGCAGGTCTGCACTCAGCTGGTCTTGCTGAAGGGCTGAACCAGAGGCACAAGAGGCAGGTGGAAGCGGGAAGATTGTTTTGCTAGAACTGGACCCGTCCCTGAAGGATGCTTTTTCCTTTCCTGGGTAGCAATAGTGGCTCTGGCTGGCACAAGCTGTATCTGATGTGGCACTGGGATCTAGCTGATGAGCTCCAGCAGGAACCAAGCCTATCCTGCTGTTGGACCCGTTCCCTGGAGCAAGCCAGGGAGCAGACTGAACTGACTGCACCAACGCACCCAGAGACTCCTTTCAAGCATCCAGGCCTCCATTCTCTTCCAGTGTTTCTTGAACCAGTAAGCAGTTTCGTGCCTTAGCTTAGTAGAGCTTTCATTTCAACTGTGGCTGTGAGATGGGATGGTGAATAATTCTGTCTGCAAATCTAGTGTGCACACAGGCTTTCACAGTATCCTTAAGCCTCTCTCTTGCTGTTCCCGTGGCAGCACTTCAGTGCCCAGCATGATGTGCAGCAGGGCAGCTTCTCCCAGGCAGACTCTTCCCATGAGGATGTGGAACAACTGCTGGAGATGAATGTGCAGGAAAAAGCTGCATGCTGGTCACCCTCTGGGGTGCCACCGGCTGCAGCACTTTTGCAAAGGAGCTTCCTTCTCACTTGAAGCTGTTTCTGGCAGATACAAAAAGGAGAAATTCAAAACTGCTGCAAGGAAGGGTTCATGAAGCCTCAGTGTTATAACTATGCCTGGTGGTCTTGGAAGGAGCAGAGGAGGGTCTGGAGTCACTTTGACTCCAGAATCTGCTCCAGAGCCTTAAAGAAAACATCTTTCTCAAGAGATGTCCAGAAGTTTATGCTAAATGCTACATCCGTATCAAAACCAGACCTCACTTATAGAGCAGACGCTGTTTGGAGAGCAGAGTCTTGACACTGGGACTTTGGGCACAACCATGTAGCTGAGCATTGTCAAGCAAAACTCTACACTAATAAAGACAGGCAGATTCCCAATAATCCTGAATTACCAGGGGTGCCCACGGAGCAAGGGATCATCCCAGGCATCTGAATATCCAGACATAAAAATATTTGCCCTGATAAGATGTGTGCCAAAAATCTTTGAGAGGCCTGCAAACCACAGATGTGTCTGGTGAGTGGCCTGAGCCAGATGCTGTGCCCCAGTCTGGCAAACAGGAAGAGCCCCGGGGACCGCTCTGGGCATCCCTAGGCAGGTCTCTGCTTGGGTCTGTGAATGCTGGGCTCTGGGATCCAGGTTTCCCTGTGCTGTCAGCCATTGTGCTCCTTCTGCATCCACTCCTCTTTCTGTCAGTTTTCCCCATGGCCAAAGCTTTCTGACCAAGAAATCCCACACATGCTGGCTTCCTGGGAATTTTTGTATTTGTTCTGGTCAAATAATGCCCCTGCCTTGTTGCTTCACGTGCCTTGTGAAATCAGGCGTGCAGAAGCAGGAGCAGGACATCTACCTGAACCACAGGGGCCACAGAGCAAGGGCTGGCTCACACCGGGGTGATGAGTCAGGTCCATCCGCAGCAGTCTGTCCGTTGCTGAACTCCCACAAGTGAGGTCTGGCTCCTCGGCAGAAGGGTTCAGCTCCCCAGCCCTGCCCCACTCTTTCCCAATTGCACTGATAAGTGGAGCTTTTCCCCCAGCAGAGTCCGGAGCGAGGTGACTCACCACCACTTCAGTGTGAGCCATGCAGCCGGGCGCTCCAGCAGCACTGTGTGCTGGAGACAGCAAGGCTCTCGTTACCCACTTGACAGCAGAAGAAAGGCTTTTCTTGGTGCACAGGGACCACCCACCAGAGAATAAGACAAGGCAAGAGCTGTCATGCTCTAATGTCTTGTGGGTTCCTGGTGACACCATAGAGTCTGCCACAGTTAATGGAAACCCGCTAGTTACAGGGTAGCAGAGATCACTCTGAGATGAGCCAATTCTTGGCATCTGTGAAACGCAGCCTGTCCCACCAGAGGAGCTCCCAGCCCTTTGCCAGGCCATTGCTGGGCTTGGCTGGAGAACACCTCAGCCCAAACCCCTGCAGGCGTCTTATTGCCCTAGAAGGCTGTGAACATGGTGAGGAATGCAGCTGGTATTCATCCCTTACCTTGGGCTGTGAGTTTCAGCAAAGAAGCCAGGCTGCTACACACAGCATGCAGAAGCTCTCCTCCTCTGCTCAGAGACTCTTGGTCTATAATTCATGCACAGTCTTGGAGGCAGGGCTTGGATACTTACTAGTCACAGAGACCCAGGCTTTTCTGGTTCACGGTAGGGAGGATGCTGCCAGTATCAGTGGTTCCCCAAAAACGAACGGATTGTATCACTTGCTCCAGTGCTGGTACCATAAGGGAAGTCTGCCCACATGGGCTGCCTCAGTAGAAGGAAATACCCACAGGATTCTGTCTGCCATGTGTCCCCATAACCAGGATGGACTCCTTGGGCTGGATCCTCAATTTCTGCTGGCTGAGATTTCATGGCTGCCGTCTTCGAAATTTCCTCATGAAAAGGCCAGAAATCCAACAGGCATTTTTCAAAAGCTTTCAGCCATAATGTTTCATTTTGGGAAATCTTTGGTCTGAAGACAGATAATTTCCAACCAAAAATGGCTGAAAACCACCAACAATTTTTAATTCCGATAAAAATGCTGTTCTCGCTTTGACAGCGTCAACAATGTTGGGTTTTGCTCCTTGCTTATTAGAGTCTCCTGCAAGATGAAACAAATGTCTCCAGGCAGTTATCCTCTGGGATCACAACAGTTTATCATCTCTTTCGCCCAACACAGTGCCTTCTCCAAAGACCATTTCTATTACCTCCAACAAGATGCAGAACGCTGCTTCTGGCCCAGGGGTCTGGGTTGTGTGTGGATGGGAACATTGTTTATTGAGCTCACTGGCTGGTGGCTTGCTCCACAGTAAGATTCAACTCAAAGAGGAAAGATAAACTGCAAGTCAGAATGCTGCTGGCTAATAAAGCCATGGCTGGGAGAGTGTAAAAATTCAGGTGGGAAAATCAACTGTTTCAGGGCAGTTCCCCTGGTACTGTGGTTTCACAGAAATCTGTGCTTTCACAGATCCCACATCTCTGAGATACTGAAGGAGATGGGGAGCAGAGTCTCTCCCCCTGACCATGTCTTGGGCTCTTTCTTTGCAGGCAGCCCAGGATCAGGGACTTAACAGCAGGCTGATAAGGTTGTCCCAAAAGGAAGGCAGACCAGGTTGGTTGGGTGGCTCCCGAAGGGACATTGTGCTACAGTCCAAGAAAAAGAAGAGATGGTATAGTCTAGGGCTTCTCACAAGAGGTGATCAGAAAACAGCATAATGAGGTTCTCACTCTGGCTGTGGTGGTACCATCCAGAGAGAAGTGCAGGAGAGTGGGTAAGCTGCAATAAATATAAGGACTGACTGTGCACTGCCCCAGAGAGCTTCCCTGCGTGACAGCTTATGGGGGCTGATCCCAACCAGCAGCTCAGTTCCACCCAGCCCCTCGCTCACTCCCTGCAGCGGGAAGGGGGACAGAATCAGAAGGGCAAAAGTGAGAAACGTCATGGGTCAAGACACAGACAGGTTAATAGACAAGCAAAGCTGGGCATGCAAGAAGAGCAAAACAAGGAAATTGCTCACTACTTCCCATCAGCCCGCAGGTGCTGAGCCACTTCCAGGAAAGCAGGGCTTCATCATGCGTAACGGTGACTTGGGAAGAGAAATGTTGTAACCATGAATGTCTCTTCCTTCCCCCATAGCTTTATGGCTGAGCGTGGTGATCCACCTTTGCTCAGCGCAGGCCAGCTGTCCCAGCTGTGTTCCCTCCCAGGTTCTTGCGTGCCCCCAGCCTAGCCCTGGCAGGGCAGAGTGGGAGGAAGATGCTGTGCAAGCACTCCTCAGCAGTGACCAGAACGCTACTGTGCCACCAGCACAGACACAGATCCAAAACACAGCACTCTACAGGCTGCTATGAAGAAAATGAGCTCCAGCCCAGCCAGAACCAATTCACAACTCCACCGATTTGCCAGACTGCAGCATCCACCCACCTGTACTTCTCTCTAGCAGGTTTTTGCAGGCTGGTGTGGAGGTAAGGCTCTGCTGCCAGATCCTGTTACGACTGCATGAATTAATGGCCACAGCCAGATTAAAATCATCCTTTATTTAATCCCATTGTTGGTCTTGATCATTGTTGCTGTTGTGGGCAGGGTTGTGCTAAATCTTGATAAATCGATCCAATTCTGATAAATATTCACTTATATCCAGTTATTTCTGTAGCGTTGTTCATCAGTTATGTGTGTTTCTCCCTGAACAAATCGCTCACATCTTGGAGGCAGGAGGGCAATATTTATATCCTGTAGCTCCAGTCCCACAGTCCTGCACAACTGGTTACAGCACCAGCCTTTTAGGGCCCCTCCATCCATACCATGATCCTTCTAATGGTCCAGATAACAATTAATGGCTAGTTATGACATTCTTCTGCCTGGCAGATGTGAAGGAGTGTCTGGGAAGTTTTGCATCTGAAGTCAGACTTGGTGACATCAGAAGGTTTCAAAGGTGCTTTGGGCTGTCCTAGCTGCTCCTGCCTCTGCTACGCTTTGAACTTTCACCAGAGTCACCAGGTTCATGATAAGACCTAGAAGGGCCTTTTGTTATCCGATGACTTTTGAGTTATTTTGGCAGGGGGTGACCTGTCCTAGCTGTAGCACTGCAGTTCCTCTTAGCACTTGAGGGACTCCTACGGCTGTACTGGAGGAGCTTTGCTACCCTGTTACCCGTTACTTCTCTCACAGTCTTGCTTGTTTCAAAGTTGGCCATTCCCTCTTGGCTAGCTACAGACCTTCAGGGCTGGGACCACTGACCTCCATAGCCTGAAGCGGAGCTCCAGGTTACTTTCTGGTGAGATTAAGACCTTCAGGAGAGGGGGCACTAGCAGTTACGTTGCTATATACCCAAGCCATGCATCATCAAGCAGACCTGAAAGGAGACCTGTCTTTGCTCCGGAGAAGCACTGACATTCCTAAGTTAATGTAATAAAGTAAGTGGTGTCAGATGGGTTCTTGCAGGTTTTTTTTCCATTTCCAGCTTCTTGTAAAGATGAACAGTCTAGAGACACTTAAAACAGTTGGAAATGGGGAAGGTGAACCACAGTGGAGGTGCCACTAAGCTCAGGCAGATACAGGCTGCAAATTTTCAGAGCAGTTGAGGCCAGCCTTGTCATAGCTGGGCTCGATGGAGGATCAGACCATGACAGCCACACTTGGAAGGTCACTTGAGAGCCACAGACTGTCTGTCTGAGGCCCTTCCACAGAGGAGACTCAGAGCTTGGCAAAGGCACCGTAGGGCTATTAATGACGCCAGGCGCATTCACTCCCTGCTCAGGGAACACAGACCAGGGAAGCCAACTGCTCAGCATCCTCCTCAAATGCAGACCCCAAGCTGCTGGGGAAGGAGCTTCTATGGAGGCCAGGGCTGAGTGATGGCCACAGAAGTCTTCACCCAATGAGCAACCGTGGCCAATGTAGCAGGAGCTCATGGGGAGAGAAGGTTCAGGGAACAGCAGAGTGCCCTCCCTCCTCGCCTCAGCCAGCTGGGTGGTACCTGCAGTGATGGAGGTGCTCTGTGCCTGGCATGTAACCTTCCCTTGGCTGGGTGCTGCTTGGGACGTCCCCACCGCACACAGCAGGTGCGAACAGAGCTCTGTTTGCCCCGTGGACTTTGGACTGACGGGGCTGGAGGAGGTGTAGCCCTCATCAGCCTGGAGCCTGCCATGGTCCCTGTACCTCACCTTTGCTGGCCTTCTCCCTGTCAAGGAAGGTGTTTCACTGTGCGTGCTGGGTTCCTTAAATGGTGTCCACCACACGTTCCCCGAGAAAGGGCTGTTTCCCACAGATGGATCCTGGCAGCACCGGGCTCTCAGATATTGTCATCTTGGGATATTGCCGACTTTTAGTTGCTGCTTACGCTGGTGCAACTTGTCTGAACAGGACAGATGATACTTTGGTGCATGAGCAGAGGGAGTGCCACTGAGTCACCTGCAGGGCATCTGATTTCCAGACGTGGCCCACGCACTTCACTGCCTTTCTCCCAGGAGACCGGGCCACAGGTGCTGCGGTCATCCCTTCATCAATCTGTATCTGAAAAGGGAGGGAGCAGGGCTGGCACTCAGGGCTTTCCGTGGAGCAGCATCCCCTGTCAGCAGGCAATGGTTCCCACATACTGCAGCTGCCAGGGAGCTGGGACCAAAAGTGGCTGGTGGGTGGTCCTCCCTCCATGTGGGGCAACATCTGGGCCAGTTCCTTACCTGGAGCTGGGGGAAGGAGAGAGTGAACAGCAGGAACAGTCTGATTCTGCACTGGGAGGTGGGTGGGGGGGGGCTTGGCAGCTCTGTCCGGCTCAGAGCCCCTGCAGATCCCCCTCTTGCTGGCTGTACTCGGTGGCAATGTCCCCCAGGTAGCGGGCAGATGACAGCCGAGACTCTGAAGACCCAGACCAGATGTATGTGGCCTTATGCATATGACAACACATTAGCACAGCCCCAGCAAGAAGGTCCCAGTGCCTTCTCCAGGTCAGGGTACGGATCAGGCACAGACTACCTCACGGTGGGGTCCTGCCTCCCACCCCTCTTCTGACCCCCGTGTCCTACACAACTTGTCCTCTAGCAGGACCAAGGAAGGGGCCCGGCAGGACCCCCATCTGCTGCTCAGGCCACCAGCACGGAGAAGAGCTGAGTAAAACCAGCACTGAGAACTCAGGCATTGGTCCAGTGTGTGGCAGCCGGAGGTGGGAGGTTTGCACAAGCTCTGCTTACGATTTCCCAACCTGGGAGTGCATCAGGGAACATCGGGCCTGCCCATAGAGCTCGGCCATTGCCAGTGTAAACCCCCCCAGTTTAAAAACTCCTTGTAATTAATGAACCTTCCCATTAAGCATCACAATGGAACAATTCATTATTACTGATGTGTGCAGGCTTTGCATTCCTCTGGCTCTGCTGCCTCCTGCGAGAATGTGGAGACTGATCTAAACAGATGAACCCATCTCATCTGCATTGTCTTTGGTGATTTACTAATTCCAGGTACAGTTCTCCAGCTCTTTGGTATTTACCTGCTGCTTAATCCTCTACATCCACCAGCTTCCAGGTACTGCAGCCAAGTGGATTTGTACTGGATCTCATCTGTCAAAAAAGGGGAATTAGAAACACTCCACTGGAGGGTCACTTCACTGTTCACACGCAACCAGCAGGGATGTTAAAACATGAGCTTTCAAACTTTCACCAAGTGTAAGAAAACTGATTTCTGCCATTGAAAGCTTCTCTTTCCCCCCCCCAGAATTCTTGGTGGCTTAATTCTGCCTGTGAGTTTCCTCAGTATAAATCAATTGTCTCTCTTGCACCCACCTAGGAGTAGGTTCCCGGAGGAATCTGGTGGGTAAAGGTAAGCGTGATCCCAGTGTCAGCACTTGCAGACAAAGGTGGGCAGAGCTGGGTGAGCTGGTGGATGCCGCAGTTCTGTGGGTCTGGAGCCGGGTTTACCAGAGGGAAGGCACAACAACCACCTGTGACCACCGCAGCAGAGAGCTGTGTCCCAGGAATAGCTTGCTTTCCCCTACCTGGAGGGCACCACACCTGGGACAGTGCAAGGTCACCTCTTAACAGTGTGCATCTGGCGGAAAGGGAATTCTGCTGCCGTGCCATTCCGTACCCATCCCGCACAGGGCTGGCACTTGCCCGTCTGGCTTGCTCCCTGGTAAGGGAGCTGCCAGCCCTGAAGCCACGGCTGCAGTGGGCCAGCCCAGCACGGAGGCTAGAGACATGTCAACCACAGGGACCGTGGTACTTTGGCAGCTTCAAGACTGGGTGGGTCTACTTTAGCACTGTGTTCCCTTCTCATTCCCCATCTCATGCAGATTTATCCTGGAGACACCAGAATGAGTCACTGCTGCGATTTCCTCAGTGGACTGTGATTGTGTCAGGGCTATTCTCCAGATGGGATCTTTATCTGTGGGACTTATCTCTTTTGCTTATGTTACGCTCATTCTGACTAGAGAGAGTGGCTCCCTGGTTAATGCGTGTGCTCGGTGCAGAAGGAAGATGACTACCCCATGATCTTATTAAGTCTATACACGTGGAAGAGCTTACAGCCCCCACAAAGGCAGCCTGGTGCCTGTCCTCTGACAGGCAAGGCTAAGCACTGCCTGTCCTAGCAGAGGCTGGTCATGTAGGCAGCTGGTGGCTGACCTTCCCCATTTCCAACTGTTTTAAGTGTCTCTAGACTGTTCATCTTTACAAGAAGCTGGAAATGGAAAAAAAACCTGCAAGAACCCATCTGACACTCAGACTGTGCTGTGGATCCCCACTGTCAGGGCTCACTAGGGTTCGAGCCTCTCCACTGAAGCAACCACTGATACTGGAACAAAACAGAAAGAGTATTTTTTCCAGAAAGAAATAAGGCCTAGAGGACAGGAAAAGGCTGCATTAGTGCTCAAAGCAGGAAGCATTAAGGAATGTACGGGCAGAGTTTTGAGGAGCTGTTGACAGCTGAGTATAGGAAACTTTTGGGATGGCTATACAGGCATCTCATTATTTATCACATAGGTGTAACACTAATGGAGGGGGGTTCCCCAGAACATGGAGCCTCCATAGAGGATGAAGGATTTCCATGAGATTTTCAGTGGCTCTCCAGTTTTCCAACATGGATAACTCCCAAACCAAAGACATGCCATCTATAAGTTTCCACAGAATCCAGTATTTCTTGGATTTGACACCCCAGAGGGTCACCAACCTAGATTAAAGGGAGGGGAGTGCTTTTTCAAGTGTCTCTTCATGGGGATTCATGAAACAGTAGAACTCAAAGAGGCAAACATGTAATTTATTGGGTTGATCCGAGTAGAAATTGTGAAAGGCTCCCCACAAAAACAACAGTTAATTTTTTAGATGGGAGTGAAGTTTGTAGGTGTTTTGTCTAGACTGTCTCTCCTTTTGATGGAGTTGGAGACTCCCAACAATGAAAATCTGGCTGGGCTTTAAAGACTTCCTTTGATTTTTTCTATAAGGGACTGTGATCCTGGTGTGCAGTCTGGCCTAGCTGAGGAATCTGGTCCTTTGTAATTTGGTGCAAAGAGAGCAAAATCATTGATAGACCTCAACTTGTCAGTCCAGACAGCTGTACAGATAAATGAATGGAGGAATACTATGGGAATTGTGCAAGCGGGGCGAAATATACCCCATCATCCAAACAGTACAAGCCCAACCATCATCCCAGAGTTTAGTTTATTTTCTTTATTTATCCTTTACCTTAAGGCGAGTTTGGAACAGTGAATAGCCCTTGTGTTCCCAATAGGACAAGAAGCTCTTTACAAAACATGGATGAAGTCTGGGGCTTTCAGTCAGAAATTGCAGTAGGCAGCTAGTCTACAAGTTCAGAAAAGCTGAGCCACTTCCTTAATAGTAAGAGGGTAGGTGCAGAATAGAAGATATACTGTCTTAATTAAACTCATTAATAAAGAAAAAAAAAAAAAAGCTGTTCCGATTCCCTGGAGGTAGGAAACATAAGCTTAGACCAAAAATGTAAGTTAAAGAAGGAGCTTGTGCAATTAAAGATGTAGGGCCATCACTAGTTCTAAAGCCTTGATATATTTGCTGAGTTCAGCATATAATACACTCCTGGGTGCCCCCAGGCATGGTAGGCCAGTCAAAAAGAACATGGTGAGAAGCTTACAATCCCCAGATGACCTACTATGTCAGAGACATGGCTTGCTCAGACCTTGAGCCAAGGAGCTGCCTCCTAGCCAGAGCGAGCAGTCTCGTGTTTGTCTCGTGTGGGTACCTTGCTATGACTGAGGACCGAGAGCCATGAGTAGGCAAAAGCACCTTCAGGGTGGCCGAGGAACCTAAACAAGTTACATTAGCAAAACCCAGGTGGTTGTGAAACTGCCCTCCAGGACTGCAGACCAGAGCTGGTCAGCTTATGCTTTTAATACAAAGCCTGCTCTCCTTGTTTTCCCAACAGACCAAAATACAAGATTTTGAAATGAAAGATAATACTTGAAAAAAAAATATCTTTAAATACCTTTGAAAGATAATAATCTGTGTTAACAGCAACTAAGCCCTGCAGCCACAGCGCATTAGCCTCCCCAGTGCCCCTGTCCCAGCTCAGCAGGAGCAGCTCTGCCGCAGGTAGCTCATCCATGAGTCCCCATCCTCCTGGACCCAGCTGATGCCAGTCACAATAAATAGCTTGTGTAGGGAGGAAGCTGCGGTTGAAAGGTCCTTAACTGAGCTACCACTACTCCTCCAGCACAACGAGAAACATCTGCTTTAACAATGAACTGATGGGAAGGGTTTGTGTGTATTATGAATGGGACAATTATAAAAACCTGTTTAAAACTATCAAGTGTTTCCTCAGCAATCAGGGTATGATTTATCTTCACCTGAAATGCTTACCTAAAACAGGCTGTATGAATCACACAGTAAAAGGGCTTGTTTCTCTTCATAGGACTATAAAGGGAACCCAAAGTCTAGCTCAGATGTAGACATGTGCATGGTAGGCATCTAAACTGAGGTGGTGAGATTCAAATGTCCTCCTTTTTAATAAGTCCAGGATGGGAAGATCATTTGGTGAAGTCTTTAATTAATTGGTGATAAAAGATAATGCAGCTAAGAAAGCACTGAAGCCTAGTAACTGTCTTTGGCGTGGCCAAGTCTGTGATTTCTCAGCGTTCATTTCCATTGCCTCTGGGGTGGTGAAGCAGCCCAGGAATTCAATGGGAGACCTTTCAGAATTTCATGTCTCTAATTTGGCATATGAGTTTGTGACAACTCAAATACTCTGGGACTGATTTTACAAGCTGCTCAGGTTGGTTCATGCCCTGTGAAAAGAACCTGCTATTGTCCAAGAGTATTATTATAAAGGAATCCAGTAAATCTCTAAAAAACATAATTAAAAATTTTGCAAGGTAACTGCAGCATTAGATAGGCCAAAGGGCATGACCAAACAGTCAAAATGTCTGTCTTTGGTCCAAAAGATCATTTTCATTTTATCTTCTGAGGCTTCTCTTGCCAAACTTCAGACATCTCTGAGTTGCAGTTTTGTAAAGACATTCTCTGCAATCTAATTTTCAAGATCAAGAGCAATGGATGCCTTTTTCTCTCAACTGTCTTACCTGATTTCCAAAACCTTGATGTATGATGGAAATAAGCCATCCTACCTGCACACAAAAAGAAGGTGAGGACACCTGTGCCAAAGCTGAGGGATGCACAAACCCTCTGGCTGGCTTTCAGAGGTGTTCTCCAAGTGCTTTCATGCTGGCTCTGACAAGGAGTAAAGGAACCCAAATCTGCTCCCAGGGCCGCTGTGGTCATCTGCCCAGAGGGAGGGGTGGTGGTGCAGCATTGTGTCTCCAAAGCCCAGTGTTGTATTGGCGTAACAAGTACTTGTTTTCTAGCTCACACAAGGCTGGTGTAATGCCAATGACCTTTCCTCCTGAGATCATGACTGAGATGACACTACTGATGTCATATTGATGGAGACCAAAATCAGGACAGACTGTTATCCTCTCATTCCAAAGGGCTAAAGATGGTGCAAGGAGAGCCAGTCCTTCACCTCCCCTCACATAAATGGGAAAGGGGGTGAGACAAGCAACATTTAATAGCTAATTACTTTCACAGTGTAACAGCAGCCACTAATAAAAATATGAATTATTTCCAACATACAACAAGCAGGAAATCTGGCAGGCGAAAAGGTGGCAGAGATGGGAAGAGCTGCTCAAACAGAGGCCATCAGCATAAAATTAAATAATTTGCTTTGTTGTTCCCTGAGAACAGGCTGTGGGTGCTTCCCTCAAAGCCATTTTTACTGTGGACAAATCTGAGAACAAATGGATAAGATGAATAACAAAAATTGTCAGAACCAGATGATACTCGCACGGTTTCTAAAGGCATCCAAATCTGAGATTACTGACCCACTAACCACCCTGCTTAGCCCATTGTTTAAACCAGTTCTGAAAAATGCAAGGGGACAAATGCAAAACCAACTTTTGAAAAGCCTTCAGGGTAATCCAGGAAATCACAGACCCTTAAGCCCATCAGATGAAGTGAAGCTAGAAGGAACAGAATTAGTAGATAAAAAGTTAAAGGGTAGGTAGGAGCTAAAAAGAGGAGGGTCTGAGAAGAGGAAACTTCATTGGAGTTGCCAACAGGTCCAACAGAAATTAGTTCTTGAAAGTCTCCAAGAAACTCAGTTGACATGGACTGATGACTGGTTAGGAAAAAGGAAAAGAAAGAAGGCTCAGTGGCATGTTCAGAGCAGAAGCAGGCAGGAACCAAGGACCAGGAGAGCATCACAGGGACCTGTGCCTCTGGCAGATGACAGAGCTTTGTTAGAAGAACAAAACAGGCAAAACTCAGTTTCGAGAGACCCGGGGACAAACTGCTACTTGCGTACACACACCAGTGGGCTGCGTGGGTGTTATCACCATATGAGAAAGAGTTCATGGGGGCAGTGCAGGCAGATTGACCAAGGTGTCAGCTTGGTCCTCAGGCCAACAAAAAAAAGGCAGTTTAATGCTAGGAAGTGTTGAGGAATAAGAGGGAAGCCGCAGAAGATCTAGCCCCTAAAATAATGTCATAGGTCCGTTGAAGTCAAGAGGGGTGACCAGCAGTTGGGACTACCTTCTTTCCAAACTGCAGTGCAATACCTAGTCTCAGAGACTCACCCAAAGCTCAGAAAAGAGACAGCAAAAGAAAGAGAAAGCAGGTCTGTATGAATCAGTTCTTTGCACCTGTCTTGAATCCCTGCTTCTCTTGGTTACTCCAGCAGGTCCTGCTTTACTACCCCAGCCAGTTTCACATGCCTTTGACTTGGGAGCTTAGGAAAATGTTTGTTTTGCCAGGCTTTTCCTCCTCCCTCTGCTCAGAGCAGTTCCCACGCTGTGAAGCACTTTTGTGGAAAAATTTGACTTCAGAAGGGGTTTTCAAGCCCATTGTGGGTGCAATGTGCTCTCACTATGTGGGAACTGCTAGTGAAATTATTATAAAACCATTGTCACTGGCCCCATCATGAAAATGACACAGAGTAGATATGTCAACTTCTACTACCACTTCCCTAACTCTAATCTTGCTAAAGTAACAATAACTTCATAGGAACCGTGCCTTCTGCTTCCTTCTTCCCATTCCATCCTGGGCCAGAGAGATCCAGCTCCCTCTGCAGAATCTCCGTCTAGGTCACTTTTTAGGTGCTCAGTGTACTTGGTGCTGGGATGTGCAAAACCTGAACCATTACATCGACAGGTACTGCTGGTGCTGATTTCTTGTGAAATCCAGACTGTACTGAGGTGCCTACAAGGAAGCTAAGCTCCTCTGAAAATCTGGCTCCAAACCAAGTAGCTCCTGGCCTGGTTTTCCCAGGCGAGTGCCACATGCTGACTTCCACGCAAGAGCTGCTCAACGGGAGAGGGAAGTTTCTGGTTTAGTTTTTTTTTTTTTAATGGAAAAATGCATTTTGTCCTCAAATTGAATATTTCCTTCAGAACATAGTGATATTTGCCAGAATGTCTCAAGTTTCCACTGGGAAAGTTGAATCACGATGAACTGACTGGCATCCTCTAATGCTCAGTCAAAACACTTGGCTGGGTCAAACAAACCCATATTTGACTTCACAGTGACATTGAACTTATAATGGGAGGCACCTGCTTGGACCTGTAGCTTTGATAATCCTGCTAAGTTTCCCTAATTGGACCCCCAGGATGACTGTGATGTGATAAAGACATTAATGCTGGAAAATTGTTTTCTATGTGGAGAACAGATATTTAAGGAAAGCAAATATGGTATCTCAACTTTTTTTTTTTTTTTCCTTGAAAAATATATTGGGAATATTTCAGGCAGCCTTAATCAGATTAGCTGGCCTTTCACCAGGTCCTTTCTGATTCCTGGCTGGTGCTCTTTGTAGGTGGAGACAGACAAACTGTAGGAAACAAGAAAAAAATCCTAGAAGAAAATACTCCAACTGCTCTCACAAGTTGAAAAACAGGAGCATTTGTTCTCAGTTGAAGACAATTTTTTGTCTGAACTGATTTCAAGCAATTCAATCTCTTTAACTGTGTCAGTTTGGATGAAGAATAATGTATTACAAGGGACTTTGTGAAAACAGAGCATTTTAACATTTTCAGACATTTTCAGCCTTTGCCTCCATAAATAATTGGAAAACCGGACACCGATTTGCCAAGCCTTGTATTGTCATTCCATGAATGCATTTGGCAAAGCAAATGTTAGTCAAAAAACTTTTTACCATCTCTGCAATAAGTTCATTGCTTTGTTCCATTTTCTGCTGGCTGAGTAACCCAGCCCAGCAAAAAGTGAGCAGAGCAGGAGCCCGGCGCAGCCGGTGAGCTGAACTCTTCCCTCTGTGAACGCTGGTGTGCGTGTGTGCTCAGACAGGCACAGTCTGGGTAACTTGCCACAAATCTGCCGTGACTTAAGATACCTGTTCAGATCTTAACACAGAGTGGCCCCTCAGCAACAAACCAAAGGTGACGTTTGCATTTTGCTCCTCCTTAGACTTTTTTTTTTGGCCTACATAAAAAGCTGGCTGTGCAACCCAACATCAATAACAGTTGCCTCCGGTGACAAGTGGTGCTTACCAAGAGCTGAGACAATGGTGCTTGTGCAGGGACCTGCATGGATGGGCACGGATGGAGCTAGAAGCTTAACAGTAAACGTGGGAAAAGCTGCAGCATATTTGTCTAGTGAGTGTCAGCACTAAAACAAAACCCTGGTTTTGTATAGGGGAATGCAGTCTGTAAGCTGCCCAGCAGATGCTCCTCTCCAACTATGGAGAGAAGGGCAGCCAGCTCTGCAGATGGGTGGAGCCTGGACATGGGGACAAGCCTGGAGAGGGACATGAGGAGACATGGCACCCATCAGCTGGCATTAGAGCAGAAGTTGGGAAGAGGAGAGTGTGGGCTGAGAGCGGACGCAGCCATGGGCTGGGGTGCCAGCTCAGGCATGCGAGGTCATCCTGCGAGCACCAGCAGGACCGGGAGCCGCTTTGTGCCTCTGCCTGATGGAGCCTCTCTCCAGCGCGGCCACAGGGAGCATCACTCCACGTACAACAGATCTGGGCTTGGTGCTTTCTTCTTCCCTGCTGTCAAGAGGATTTACAGCTTGTGGTAGGGAAGGCAACAATATTAATAGTGCAGAGTGGGAGCAGAGCCCTTTGAAGACACAAACTGAACGGAAGGATGGTCTGGCATGGCTGGGACCTGCATCCTGCAGCCAAGCCCTCACAGTCTTCCTCCAGCCCCAGCTGGGACACTAGCCTAAAACCCTGCAGCACCAAGGGATGCTGCTTTCAGAGAAAAGGCAGTTTCTGCTGAAACCACTGCACTGACTGCCCTGGCCAAGGGCCAAAAAACTTGTGCTCAGAGTCAAGAAGCTTCCCAGCCAATGTACATGTGCTGGAGGAGGTTGAGCAGCATACAGTGACATGCTCTCACCATAGCATTTTACTATTTTGTTGGTTTTGTGGTTCAGCTCCCAGGTCTTTGCAAGCGGAAAAGCTCAGTTTTCCTTGTTTTGCAGGGGTCTCAAGGGCAGGGACCATTTGAATGTCCCATGGAGAGACAGTGGCACAGCTGGAATCAGGATGGTCAGCCACTTCCAAACCTCCCTCCCCAGTGCCAGCTCTCCCCAGCCCACCTGCTTGTGCAGTGTATGTAAACAGATACATCACAATAGATGTAGGCACACCACGTGGTGGGACATGGTCATTTGGACTCCACATGCAGCCTCTCTAAGAGCTGCCTGACCCTTGCCTGTGGTGGCAGGGAAGGCAGTGGTGCTTTTTTTAGGGCTTTTCCTTACAGGGAAAAAGCAAACAGAGTGCAAATTCTGAGCACCAAGCACAGGGGCTGCTTGCACTTATGTTGGTCCCAAGGAGCTACCTGGCTTTCGGAAATAGGGCTCACAGCATGGCTGAAGGATGGCAGGCTGGTGAGGAGGGAAGGGGGAGACATGTCAGATATCAAAGACAGGCTGAGAGGCCTTGGTTTGGTCTGGGGATACCACAGCAGCAGCCCTAGGTGTTGACTTCCCACTTCCCATCCTCACCAGGCATTAGGAGGTGCCAGTGATTGTCTCCGTGAAAGCAAAAAACAGTGTCCCAGGTCACATTTTGGAAGATCAGTTGGCAAGGAACTGCACAGGTGTTGGTTATGGGAGCAGAGAATGCAGCATGTGCATAACCAGTGGCAATGTCAAACATTTACACTTCTTAGAGCTGGTAGCAAACACCAGCTCTTGCAGTCACACAAAGTGAGGGTCTTTCCTTTGAAAAAGGCATTTCCCAGGGCTCTAAAGGTTCAAAATTCAGCTGGCAAGTAAAAGAAACCCAATATTCTCCATTGTTAACCCTTTTGCCCAAGCAAGTTGACAATATCCAGAGTCACAAAGGGCTGGTTTTGTTAGGATGAAAAGTAAATTATAGGAGTTGGGTGTATTCTTGATGTAATCTCATTTATTTACCAAGAACACACGCTGGGGCCTGTTCCCCTGTGCACGGCAGAACAACACCACCAACCCTGCACAGAAATCCCACACCTGCCCCTCCGTGCCCTGGAAGCCCTGACTCCTGCCACTGAGCAGCTTCCCCCAGACCAAGCTCCATTTATTTGCAGCCTGACTCCAGGACCCGATACTGCAAATCCTGTACCCACACAGCTTTTGGTCTGCGGTTCCTCTGTGGGAGTGGGTAGTAACTATCAGGATGATGGTTTTTACATCTGGTTGTTAAAATCGGGTTGACTTTGGGAACCTACACTGCAGCCATTGCTGGAAGGGAACTGGAGTGCACTGCGGTGGTTGCCTTGAAAGTCTGATGTCTCCTTAAGATAAATTAATATTTACATCATCCTGCAAACATATGGGGTATTTGAAGGCTGGAGATGGACATCTCTGGTGTTGAAAGCAAGACTGGAACTGCTTGCACTATTGTGACAGGAATACATCGATGCAGATGGATATAACAAGGAGGTAGAAATGTACTATCTGATGGAGCAAGGACACCCAGAACACTGCCAAGCATCCAAGTGTTTTTGAGATGTTAAGTTAGTAGAGCAACTCCAAATTTTTTCAGAGGCTGAACAGGCAGATCTGCACCAGAAATCTCAGTACCGTAGTCTCAGGGTGATTCAGGGCTCATCGTGCCTAGTGCCTTGTGGCTTTCCCTTGCATTTACAAGCAGAAGTCCACCTAAAAATGGTGCCCAGGCACCAGGACCCCTGACAGCTGGGAGCAAAGGTAGTCACCCCCTGCAGCAGGCCCTGCTCCAGGGCAGTGCATAAAGACATTGCCCTGTGATGGCTCACAGCCCCCAAGCTGTGACCACAGCAGGTCGCACTGCAGTTCCTCCCATGCACCGTCTGCTTGGTGGGCACCATTCCCTGTGCTCCTGTTGGAGTTAAGAGCTCTATGTAGCCAGTGCTGAGTAACAGTGTTCAGGATGTTCTTTCCTTCTTCTGTGCTTTGCTGCTTCTGTTTGAGATACATAAACTTGCTGATAATGGGATTGACCTTATACAAGAGCTTTGTATATGGTCATGGTTGGGGACCGCGTCTCCCACCAGCCTGTGCAGCGGTTTGTGCCCTTTCCCTGCCCTGCCACCACCTCGGCTCTTGGACAGGACAGTGGGGAGGCATGCCCTGTGATGGCAGAGCTCAGGGGCTGCAGCTGCAGGCAGGGACCAGAGCAGGCACAAGCCTGCAGCTCTCCAACAGGGACAAGGCTGCACTTTGCATTTCAAACATGGAGAAGTGCAGAGATGTTCCTGCTGCAGTGAGCAGTGCCAGCTGGGGACAGCCACCTCTGCGCCCCATCTCTGCTGGGACACTGACAAACAGAGAGGTTGTGGGCACATTCCCAGCCCCACTTCACAAAAAACATCCATCAAAGGCAGCTTGACCCAGGCCTGCTAACTGCCAGCAGCAGTGTGGGGATCACCCAGAGGATCCTGCAGGACGTCTGGCCTTTGGTTTGTGGCAACGAGGAACAGCTCAAGATAATAAATGGGCACAGCTGGCTCAGAAAAGAACATCTGCACAGCACCTGTGGAGTCTGCTAATGAGAGTGAGGTCTCCCTCTGTCAGCCGTCATCCATCATTCCCCACAATAGCTTGGGTTAGCACATCACTTTGTGGCTGTGATGGTGGTTTCAGATTCCCCCCACAATCTTCAACAGATCGGTGGGTTGTGGGAGTTGTGCCAGCTCTAAGGCATAGTGCAGAAGAAGGCTCTGTCTCTCCATGCCTTAGTCTGTTGAGGCAATGAAAGATCCCAAAGCCGAGTCCAAAACGCAGGGGACAAATGACACAATCACTGATTTCCTCCAGAAATATTTTGCAGTTGAACTGCACAGGATAAAAGCAAGATCAAACCGGAGTTAGACGGGAGTGCTGGACCAGCACAGGCTATGATGGGATGCTACTTGTCTCACTGTCATCCAGAGATGCTTCCTTTCACTCCCCAGGAAGAGCAAGAACCACAGGGATCTGCAGCAAGGCAGGCCATGGCTCTGAAGATGGTTTGTGCAGGATCAGGCTGCCAGCAACCACTCCAACAATGATAAGGTGTCTGCCCATACCCCAAGGAGCATGGCCACATCCTGAGTGGGAAGGCAGTCAAAACCCAAAGTATTCCCTAGATTACCCACACAAAGGCCTTAGTCTCTGTGTCCAAGGTCAGCTCTACTCAAACAGGGTAGAGTTGTCATCCAAGGCTGAGTGTGCAGCCAGAGCTTTCCTGTGTCTCCACATAGCAGCATCCAGCTCCTCTCTGCTGCCTCTTCCTCTGCTGCCCTGCTGGGCTACAGGTGAAAACCCCTCTAGCCCAGGCTGCACAGAAAGTGTCTGCTAATATTTACTTGGTAAATTTACTTACCCATCCCAGAGGAAACAGAAAAAAAGGTGTCATGGTACTGCAGTGGGGCTGCAAAGGACACGAGGTGCCCACTGCAGCCAACAGGCTGTCAAAAGCACAGAGCGGAGAGGAGGTTGCAGTGAAGTTGGGAGACAAATCAGAGGAGCATACTGTGCTGTTGTGGCATCGGTGGATTGCTTTGCAACTGCCTCATGGTCCTGCGTCCAGCCGCCACCCCTTGCACACAGAGAGGCTCTTCAGGGCATGCTGCAAGGGATGTGCCCCGTCACATCCCCTGCCCAGAGCTCTGCAGCAGCTGCTCTCCTCCTCCCCTGCGCTCAGCTCTCAAAGCACTTGACACGCATCTGATGGTCATCAGAGCAGACCTGGTGGGGTAGCAGAGGCAGGAAGAGGTGGTGGTCAGACATCAGCCAGGTGGGATGCTGCCCAGCCCAGCACCAGGACTGCCCACAAGCCTGACATCTGCTTCTCACTCAGTTGTCCTCAGTCTTCTCACAATTTGCACAACTCTGGGCTCTCTCTGGGCTCATCAGAGCTTGCACTTTAATAAGTCCTTCTTTTTCATTAAGTCTTCTTTCTCCTACTTTCAGTAATTTTTTCTGGCAAGACTGGGATTGTGGGTCTGGCCATAACTTGTCTTGAGAGAGACTGGACTGCAGATGGAGGGACTAAAACTGTGAAGCAGTTCAGCTTCATCAGTTCACAGGTATAGCTCCTGAAAAAGCCTCAGAAAGCAGACATCACTGCAGCTGCTTCTTGTTTCTTGAACAGATATTGCGCAGGATACAGCAGGCAAACAGCATCCTGTCAATTAAACATGGACTGGATTCATATTTGCTTCCCCAGGACCTTGGTCTTTCCCAGGAAGAGCAGTACCCTGGGCTGTCTAAAGGGAGAGACTGCGTATATCTGGCTCCGGCAAGCCAGATGAAGGCACCAAGCAGCAAGGCTGGAGAGGGCAGCTCCTTTGACATCCATTGACCCCTAATCAGCCAGGGAATAGTTAGGCTCATGCCTTTCTCAGGACCATCAGGACTGATGGCAATAACACAGAGCCATTACTCTCCAACAACCTGGATCTTGGTAGCACAGGATATTTTCTTTCTGATGAAGAGCAGTGCCTGGCAGTGCAGAAGGGCAGCAGAAGAAACCAGCAGGTGCTCACCATGCTGACCTACCAGCACTCAAGGCAGCTTGACCTCATAGGGAAGAAAGCTTTAGGATGCATGGCAGGATTTGGACAATGCTGCTGGCAGCAATCCCCTTCCAGGCCAGCAGCACCCCCTGCTCTGAAAACCTTTGCACAGAGGGGTCCCCAGCCCTCCCCAGCATGACCCTGACCAGCATCCAGCCTGAATGACACCTGCACCAGGCAGGCAAGGCTGGATGCCTTTGCAAACCAGACACTCACACGTTGGAGCAGCCTCTTGGAGATTCCCTCCCCACCCAGCTCTCCTTGGCTCTTTCCCTGCTTTATTCTTCCATCTTCTAATGCATCAGATGTTACTCAAGCCCACTGATTGTTCTCCCTTTTGTGCTGGGGCAGACAGACGACTCGCCAGACAATAGACAGGCTTCACCAATGACTGGGAAAGAGAGGTGGAAGATTTACTGCCATGAGGTAATGGGCTGGAGGAATTTGAACTTTCTTTGCTTCAGGAACTGCCTCCATTGTCCTGCCTTGTCAGCAAAGTGGAGATAGGGAGGGTCGGGAGTGCTGTGTGCTTGCGACAGGCAAGATTTGCCTCCTGAGCACCAGCTCCATTCACAGACCTGAGCCAGAACCTGAATCCTTGGGCTGTGACTGTTTTCTGCCTCTGGGTGCAGCTTACCCCACCTGCTCTGACACTTCTTTTGCCAGATTTCTCAACCATGTCTGGTTGGTGACCCTCTCCCCCTTATTCAGAACATAAAAATGTCCCAACCTTTTTTCATTTACCTCAACAGTAAGAATAAAAACATCTTGCTGATGACTTTGATAGTGCATTAGAACATGGACTGGCAGCACCATACGCCAGATTATACAAGCGTGTGGGTGCATGGCAAGGCCAGTGGAAAGTTGGTGCAAAAGGTGAGGTCTTGTGAGGGGGATGTGAAGGTATCCATTTTCAGCTGGGAGAATGACTTGAGCAACTTGCAACTGCCCGCATGGCAACTTTGCAGTCCCTCCTTGATGTGGGTGTAGCAGGCACATACCAGGAAATGCTGCACCACCTACACACACACAGTCGTCATCCTTTCTGCTGTGAAAGGCCATTTTGTTGGGATCCACAACAGCTTCAGGCTGCTGCATTGCTTAGTCTTGACTGCTGCAGGCAGGTGCTATGTGTTTAGTAAATGGTTGTTTTAACCCAAACGGGTCCACTGGTTGCAGCTGCACAACTTTGTCACATCCTCTCTTGGTGGCTCTGGGTTGCTGAGTTTTCCAGCTATCTGAGGCTACATGCTTGGACACACTCAGGTCGTTGCATAAGTGAGATGGTTAGAGAACCAGATTACCTGTTTTGGGGGGCCCTTTAGCACACCCCTTGCATAGGCATTGCCAACAGGCTATCAGGTGCAGACAGCCAGGTAGGCTGTCTGGGCAGCAACCCAGATAGTGCCCTGTGCTCCATGGACGTTGCTTCTCCCACTGCAGCCCAGAAACAGGGTGGGAGCATCAGGATGGGGAACATGCTGGGGATGTATGAAAACCCAACCTTAGTTATGCACCGCAAAAACCCTGGTGCCTGGGTGGTGGGGGGAGGCCAACAGACAGAGCCCATGTCCCAGGGTCGTGCCACAGCCTCCGACACCCCTTGCAGATAACAGCAGGAGTTGTCCCGTGATACTCTACCTCTGCACGTAACATCAGTCTTGTGGGTTTCTACCCTAGCACCCGCAGGAAGACCAGTGCTTCTCAGTTTTTGTAAAGCCCTAGATGTGGGACTTCAGTGATATAAAAAAAGCTCTTTTAAGTTTTATTTATGCTTCTGAATTATCTCAAATCCTGGGCTTTTTTTCACTTTTTCTGACTCTCTCCCCATACGCAAGGTCAACCATTGGTGCTCGCTCAGACAGGGCAATAGCTGGGGTGGCCTGTGAATCTCCCTCAGAACCTGTTCTGCTTCCTCAAGGATATTTTACTTCTCATTGTATCCAAATCCACCCTACTACAAAAAAAAAAAAAAAAAAAAAAAATAAAAGGGAAGGCAGGAACATTTGCAGGAACAATTTTTTTTTGAGATTCCTTCTACTCAAAGCCTCATGAGGAAGGTAAAACATTTAACATTGTCCTGGGTATCAGCAGAGGCTTGTCTCTTCCTGTAGCTCTAGCATCAAACCTTGTCTAACCAGGCCCAAGGTAGGGGTCCAGTTTCCAGAGCCAAGTGGTCGTCAGCTGCCTCCACACTGTGAGGACAGGGCTGGGGGTGTGCCATCCCCCCCGTGCCCTTCCCTGCCTCGCACGCTGGGGTGGCCAGCACCAGGCTTCAGGAGTGTTAGTGTTGGCCATCGCCTTGCACGAGCCAATGCTGCAGGCTTGATGCAACCCATCACAGCCAGCTTTGCAGAACTCATCACGGACACCCATGCCAGGACAGCCCCTCTGCAAGGACAGGTTGTCTGCCCTCCCACCACAGTGCTAGGAGCATGTGGTCTCAGCTGGTCTTTTGATTCTCAGTCCACATGCCGGCATTGCAACACAGGGAGCTGGAGAGCAGAAGAAGGGGCTGGGGCAGAAGAGGAGTAAGATCCTTTCTCAGGCCCCAGTGTTTCTGCCCGTCTACCCAGATACTGCTGAAAGCTGTTGAAGAGGCTGGTCATCTCTGACCAATGCCAGCATCATGTCTCCAGCAGCACCTAGCACTACCCAATTCCCAAGAAATAGAAGGCAGAAATTTTGGGAACTTCTTTCCCAGCTGAGATAGTTAATGGCCATGCCATGAAGCAGAATGGTTTAAACTATTTTGGGGAGTTCGGATACAATAGAAAACCAAACCTCTGTTCCATAAAAGCACCTGCCAAGCCCAACTCTATAATATAAATCATCTGCAGTGCCAGACCATCCCAAGCTAGTCCTGCTCTGGAGTGAATTATTGCCTTCCGTTCCTGCTTGAGCACATTAAATACATTCAGCCTTGTCATGATGTGATTGTTACTTCTCTGACATGTTTTGGCACACACCGCACCATCTCCAAGACAAGTGAGCTGAAAAGCAAAGCCTGGACACTGTCTCATTACTAAGCAGGTGTTAGGTTATGACATGATTTTCTCCTCTCGAGGCAGCCGCTCTGCAGATGTCATATTATTGCTGTTTGTAATTTTCAGAGCTTTAAGTTTTTTTGAAAATCCCAGCCTGCACAAGTAGTCCTCTATCTTGACAACAGCTTGTCACAGTCGAGACTAAAATAGGGCCATAACCCAGATTAAAAAAGCAAAGTGCAAACCTTAAGGGAGGTTCTGCTGCTCCATCTTTGCAATGGGCAGCTCCCTCCGGGCAGCGCAGGCAATTAGGAGCATCCTGTATCCTTGCGGTAAGCCTCCGCGCTGGTGAGCAAGCAAGCAAACCTTCACACCGTGACAGGGCACCTGAATCCGTGATAAAATGCACAGGCACAGGGTTGCTATTCTCAAAAAACTCTTCCCAACCCCCACCCCCCAAACACCCCCACCCCACCCCATCATGTCTCAGTTATTCTGCTTGGAGGAGGACCCTGCTGACCTGCCTGCTGGGGTCCAAGCATATGAAAGACGAGAGAGACAACTCAGAGGTCTCTCTGTCAGCTCTGGGTGGAACACAGCCATCGCTTTTTGTTTGGCCAAAGATCTGGGCAAAGCCTTTTGGGGCTGGACACAGTTCCCCACACAGGGGCTTGCAGTGCAATCTGAGATAACCCGTGGTACCTCAGACACCCACGGGGTGGGCAAACACAGCACAGGACTCACAGAGATCCCTTGGTGGTGGCTGGAGGCCCAGGTGAATGCAGGGGTGCCGCAGCGTCCCTCTTTAGATGGCTGTGGGTCGGTGCAGACAAGGTCCCGTTGGCTGGATGAAGCAGCTGCTGTTTGGGTCCTGCCCTGGTGGGGAGCTGAGCCCAGATGGACGGACAGACGGACCCCTCCCAATGCCTCACAGCTGTCAGCTGGACCCCAGCTTTAAAGGCACAGGTGAAAATCTGTGGATAACACAGCTAAAACGCTGTTTTTCTCTGGCAGACGTTGAGTGACTGAATTCAACACTTATGCCTGCTGCCAGCACCCCAGCAGCCAGGAGGGAGCCAGCAGGGAGCTGAGCACCTGGGAAACACAGGAGTCCAGCTCCAACATCCCTCAGCTTTTTAGGGTTCCCTGCTCCAGAGCAGAGGGGACAGGCACAGGATCCCTAAGGGTAGCGTGACCCGACAGCAGCGAATGCTGGGCACCCACGGCCTCAGCTGGGGCAAAGCCTGGGGGTGCTCCCTCCCCAGCACGGCCACGCACTTGATGTGCTGGGCAAGGGTTGTGCTTGCTGCATCTGACTGGTGCTTGTGAAAAAAAAACCCTAGAGAGCCAGCCCAGTGCATCACATCCAGATCTGAGGCTGGATTAACAGATTTTTAACCCATTTTAAATCCATGCCAGGCAGTATGAGAGCTGTGTCTTTCTTGGGAGGGCTGATGTCCACATAGCGTGATTCACATGGGCCAAAAAGAAAAGCTGTAGCTTATTCTGCTTGAAATTTGGGATAGCCAGGAAGGGTAGGGTGCTGACACTAAATCAGCACTCTGGTATCAGAACTTGGTTTCCCAGCTGATCCTAGCTCCTCTGGTGTAGCTGCTCTGCAGGGACGAGCCCAAGGTCAGGTTCACAGGGTGACTCTGAAAGCAGCACTTGTCAGAGCAGGGCAGGGGTAGATGGCAAAAAGCTTTGCCTCACCATGCACCACAAGCCAAATGAGAACGTTCACAGCAGCCCACCTTCTCGTGTCTGTCAGCCAGCATTGCAACACAGCTGGCACCAGAGCTGGCTAGAGCAGTGTCAGAGGCGCCAGAGCTGAGCCTTCCACCCATTTTGGGCATGGGAACACAGCCTTGGCTCCTTCGGTTGTTAATGACACTGAATTGTCTTTGCTGGTTGGTCATGGTGGCTGGGAGTGTTCAGAAAGTGCCATTTAAACACGGGCTTCTGCTGCACAGTCTTTCCAAACCAAATG
Organism: Falco punctatus; assembly: GCF_963210335.1. Lineage (NCBI taxonomy): Eukaryota > Metazoa > Chordata > Aves > Falconiformes > Falconidae > Falco > Falco punctatus. The sequence goes on from NC_137597.1 coordinate 1,205,731, forward strand.
TGGGACAGGCCAGCGCTTGAGTGTTTCTGAGGACTGCTTCCCAAGACAGAGAGCACTGCCTCCCCTGGTCCCTGCTGCCAGCTCCCAGGCTGACACGGCTCCTAGCCTTTGAGCAGAAGCCGAGAGAGCAGGGGGCCATGCTCATCACGGCTTCGTCTGGCTGCAGGTTGAGGCTGGTGCTGCTCAGTGCAGATGTGCTGCACACACACAGCACAGCTTGCCGCAGGTTCATGCCTATGGCTCACACGCACTCCGTGCTTACATCCCGCTCCAGTTCCGCAGCAGTCCAGACCTTGCCGAGACCAGGCTTCTCCTCAGCAGCTGGCTAGGCTGTGCTAACGGGAGAGCCTCTGTCCCCAGCACAACCTTCTCGGGTTAAATCCCACCTGGAACCTTAACTCCCGAAGCTCTGCATGCTTCAGCTTCACAGCTTTCTAACAAGTATGAGAGAAGCACGCCCTCTCCGTGAGGTCAAGGATTTGAGCGTAAAGCCATCAGCTTGCACCTGGCACATCAAGTGCCCATTTTGCTCTGACCTAAGATCTTTTTTCACCTTCTGAGTAAGAGAAACCATTTATCACTGGAGCTAACAGTCTGCTCCAAGGAATCACAGGCAGAAAGACACAGGCTTCTCATTGAAGCTTTTCCTATTATTTCTTGCCAGCAAGCGTCTCGTGCTTCTCCAAGAACTTTAGAGGATCTGTCCAGAAGTGCCAAATCAGGTACAAGCCTCCATACCCCAGTAACTGGAATCCTGTTCTTTGAGAGAATGACGTGCAGCTGCAGCACTGACATCAACATTTGGCACGTTCACGAGGTCACATGCAAGGGGAGGAAGCCCATGCAGAAGTCTCTGAATGCCAAGCCCCACTCCCTCTGCCAGCTCTTTGTTTGTGCATTGGTCTCTCCCTGACACTTGAGCCACCTCTCTGTCCTAGCATGTGGGTTTTCAGCTCTGGGCACGCACAGCCCTGGAGATAACACAAACGGCTTCAAAGCAGTGTGCCAATAAAATACAGAGAGTCATCATCTTTCCATCAGGGGGAGACGGGGAACAGCTGCTCAGGCAATGGCTCCTGTGTCTAAACACAGCCCAGCACCAAGACTAGTGTTCCCATGGAGCCAAAGACCTTTCCCACAATTGCAGTGCCTGGCATCCTGCAGGGTCCCATGCTGGCAGCATGTTCATGAGCAGCAAAAGGATCCGCTTACAATGCACAGGGAAACCAGGATTTCCTGAGAAACAGTTTCCTAGAGCAAAAAGGGCTCTTCATCAAATGCAAAAGTTTCCAGGCAACACACAGATGTGGTTGAAATTTTTGAATGAAAACATGTTGGAGACATTTAGGTCTGAAGTGAAGGATTTTCTTTCAGCTGGGGTTTCATTTTACTTTTGATTTTTCCAAATTCAGCCTCAGGTTAATATGTGCAGGTGCTGCCTGTCATTAAATATTGCATTGTCATGGCTTAGCTTTTAGTGAATGAAATGTTTTGATGTCAGCATAAAGCATTATAATCAGCTAATCTGACATTTTCAACTAGAAAATGTATCAGAGTTTATCCCCTGTAAAATATTTCCAAATTTTGCCTGCTTCTTCCAGTTAGTAACAGACAGAAACTCCGCTATGCATCTGCTCCAACTCTCTACTTTGCGTGTAATTCTTTATTTGCTAATCTCAAGACTTTGGGATCCAATTCTGCCCTATACATGAGCTGGTGTAACCCCCCTGCCCCAAGATATGACTTGCAAAGGAAGAGGCATCCTGGCCCAGAGATCTTCCAGTAGTGCCTTGCCCCAGTTCTTCCCCATCTCAGCACCTTTTGCCCCCAGCTCAGGTAGAAGTCACACCCCATCTGTAACCGTACAGCCTGCCAGATCCTTTCTCTGATTTCTTGCCAGCCAGAGAACTAACAGGAATAACAGCATGCTGCCAGACCCCCTCAATGTGAAAGAAACCAGCCTGTTTACATGCACCTCTGGCCAGTTACAGGCTATCAGCTTCCTGCCCACCAGCCTTGGGCTCCACCAGCTCCTTTCAGTGGGTCTGACAGTAAATGGGGATGGGCTGGGGGTGATGGGCATCAGCTGTCAGGGATTCCTGAACAGCCCGGGGGGGGTCACAAGTTGGCAGCGAAGAGAGGATGCAATGAAGAGAGACAAGACAGAGTTGGCTGCTCTGGGCCAGATGTGCAGGGTCTCGTGTGCACAGATTAACTGTGGGCACCTTAGAAAGAGTCCAGCAGGGCTTTCAACTCTCAAGCAGAGTTGTAATTGAGTATTCAGAGAGCTTTCTTCCCTAATTCAAACACTGCCTCTCCTTAGAATTCCTGCTGATGCTTTTTCAGGATGTGTGGGGCCAAATGCTCCTTGTGCAGAACTTGGGCAATTGAAGGAAGGATGTAGATGACAGTGATTGCATGTGGCCCTGATATGCTGTTGGAAGAATGTCTATGGCATGTGTGTGCAGACCACAGCAACTTCACCTCAAACTGTTCCTAAAAAGAGAACCAGAACTCACAGCAAGTGCTCTGAATCAGGCATGGGTACTAGGCTGGTAGTCCAAAAGTCAAGGACATACTCAGGAAGCACTTGGGCCACAGGAGTTTCCACACACGGTGGCCCCGAAGGAAAGCTGGCATCCAGCACAGGCAGGCTGCCACTCAGATGTTTGCTCATGCAAACTTACCAAGAGCCACTGGGAGCAACGAGGTGACAACTTTCAAGAACCTCTTTGTATTGTCCTCAGCTTGGCTGGACCCCCACGCCCCAGGTCCTAGGAATCAGTGGTTTAGGCACCCTTGAGCCAGATGTAGTATTATTTACCCTGAATAGTCACAGGTAGATTTATCCTCTATTAATTTGTCTTCTATCTTTATCTTGTGTCTTTATAGGGAAACTCCACAAAATTCTTTACCATCAATTTGTAGCTAGAAAGTACATCCTCCCAGTACCTCAAACCAGCGTCTTCTTCTCTGTCACACCTCTCCTCACATGTCTCTGCCAAGGAGAAGAGTCCTCACATCTTCACCTCTACACTGACCCAGTTCCTTAGACCCTCTTCCCTCTCTTATCACGTCTGCTCCTTCAGCATAAGTTTTTTTGGTACGGTCCGACAAGCCTTGCTTTCTAGGTGGATCATTTACTCTCCTGGGAATATCTCTGTAGCAATTCACTTCTGTCCCCACCATGTGGGCTGCCACAGGGGTTCGACCATTGTGCTCCTTTGTCCACTGCTTTGTCCGATGCTAGTGACACAAGGGGGCTGCAAAGCCCTTTACTGCCCTGAAGAACAAAACCAGCCCTCTGCACACTGCATGTCAGCATGAACTGCCCATGGAGGTCTCCTTGGAGGTGCTGGGCAGGAGCCTGGAGCAGGCAGGGCAGACTGTAATGAATGAGCTACGTTCTCAGGCATCGCAGGCTGCAGAACAGCTCCAATCTGCTGGCAGGTGCCTCTGCCACGGTGTTTCTGGCTCCAACTTGTGGCTTACAACTGTCCTTGGCTCACCTTGACCCACTTTCTACCCTTCTGCACTGCTCTTCGTGGGGCTCAGCACCATGCCCCTCAGCCAGCCCTCAGGCAAGTGTGGCTCATGCCCCAGAGAAGAGCTGGGTAAGAGTTTCTCAACACAACAATTGTCTTCATAAATATCCTGCCTTAATCAAAGAAGAAGATGCCAACTTGAAAGCACAATATTTCCATGACTCAGTTGATTTCAAGGACGTTTACGTGGGGAATGTGACAGATGCACCAGTTGCATTTGTTTGCTGTTTACTGCTCATTATCTCTTGCAAGAGACTTTGGCTGGGCAGCAGAGAGGAAGATGCTCCTGGGTTTACCTTTCCCTGGTAGCTGTTCTGGGTGTTAAGAGGTTACCTACTTCAGCAGAGTGAGCAGTTTCACTTTCCATGAGAGTGACTAGGTCTGTTCCCAAAGAGGAGGGAAAGCCAGAGCGGGGAGTGAAAGCGAGTGGGGAGCTGGAGATCAACAGAGACCTGGAGAAGGGCAGGGAATAAACTCACACTCAGAACACAAGGGAACGTGAGGATCTTTCCAGGGATCTAGTGGAGACCATTTAGTTGCTAGAAGTCAGGATATTGCTGGGCTGTGGCTGCTCCAAAGGACACAGTGGACAGAAAGGGGATTTGCTTACAATCTCATTTTCTTGCTTTAAAAAAAATGTTCCTCACTCTAATTTGTGCCCCAATATTTCTTTTTCATTTCAAGGTTCTTTTGGTTTTGATGTGCTCACACTAAGGAAAAAGTTCATGTTGACCTAGCTCTAACACTGGCCAATTGAATCTCATTATGTGAATCCCGTAATGTAAAAAAGAGTTTTAAAGAGGCTGAGAGATCCTGCTTGGACACTTCCAGGACAGAAAGTATTTTTCTTTTCAAATGACTTTTGGTTTAGAATATCCTTTCTGGGATGACATTTTTTATATCATCCCAGAAAGTCAAAACTGGGGGGGGGGGGGGGGGGGGGGGGCAGGGGAGGAAGCCAAACAACACATATTTTTATTATTTTGATCAACCCAAAACAATTCTTTCTGAATTTCCCTGCCTGGAAGCAGAGGAACCGCCAAAGTGGAGGGGCTGGGAGGAGGCTCCACCAGCCTCCCCCTCACTCTGGTGTGTGAGACTCCCCGACTCCAGCCGAACCAGCTCTGTGTTAATGGCTACTGGAAGCACCAGGGCACTTGTACACCTGTAGGTCAGAAGACGTCAATGCCCATCGCGCTCATAACAGCTGTACCCAGCAAGACAAGCCATCTTCTCCCTGTCTTGTCACAGCACAAGTGCTTTCCCTTTTTATTGCCATGCAGACTCTCCTCCGGCAACTAGAACAGTTGCAGCCAGGAGACAGAGCCCATGAGAAAAATCTCTAGGAGCAGACTTAGCAAAATTTGTATTTTGCCTTTTTGGAAAACACATCCTCATGTTTTGATCCAAGGTTCATCTCTGTCCCATGGCACGGTAACTTCTGGAGGCAGCTCCTTGCTGCTTCTCAGCCACGTCTCATCCATGTGGCTGCAGCCTATTCTGCCAAGGAATCTGCCCTTCTCCCTGCCTTGGCCGTGCACCCCAAACCTTCCTTTCTCCTCTGCTGTCCAGGCAGAACCTTCCCCTGGCGTGCCCTGTGGGCCCTGGGTGAGTCCTGTTCACTGACGGCCCTGACCTGGCAGATGGTTTCCAGGAGTTAGCGCTTCTTGTTCTCACATCAGCCATTCCCAGCAGCAGAAGCGCGTTAGTCCTCTGCTCAGCCCCTTTCTGCTTTCATGTGTGGAGGGCATGTAAAGTGGTGCAGAGCCAGGGCAGCTACGGGAGAAGCTCCAAGTGGAGTGGCATGAGAGTTGTTCTTGCCGTAGGTCACTGCTATTCACCCACAGACCAGACTTCAGAAGACCTGCTGGTGCAGGGATGGGCTTAATCTCACCTTGGCAAACTGGCCTTGGCTGAGTCTTTATTATTGAAACATTGTGGAGATCTCGGATAGGGCCTACACGTGGGGGATGATCTGAGATGACTGATCTATTTTCAAACATGGAGAGGTGGGAGTAGAAACACGTTCTGCTCTTGCCTATTGCAGTGATATGGGATTGAAGCAGGGCTGGTGCCTCCAGATATGGTGTAATGCAAATAAGCTCTTACTGCTTTGATCTCTTTATCTTCCCTTTCTCCTCTTCTTCATGAAGACTACCTTTAGTGTAGTTTTCAACCTGCAGGCTTTTAGGAAAAATTTCAGCTGGTTCTATGGCCCCAAGTACCATTCTATCGTCAGCCCCTGCTTTACCCCGAGCAATTCAGGCATTTTGTGGTGACCTCGGAGATTTCAAGATAAAGAGGAAAGGAGATAACAAGAACCTTTATGAATCACTGTAGTATAATCTAAAGAATTTTTAAAACCATCATTTCTTGCCTTTGGGCTTCTTTTCTAAAGGTGGTGTAATGGTGTGTTTTTCACTGGATGCTGACATGAGTGGCCAGAAGATAGGTAGAGCCATTGCTCATCTCCTAGTATTTCAGAGAGATGAGAGGGTTTCATGCCTTGCAAGAGCAGGTCTAGCATTGGACCTTTCCAGGATAAGTATGGGAATTTTAGTCTGTTTTGTACAGTTCCTGCAGAAGTCAGGCTGCTGGACTGGCAGGTCTTAATGCTATAAATGTACAGTTAATGAATCAACAGGATACCAGGTCATTAGCTTCTCCACACAATCACAAAAATTTCTGCTCAACTGCCTGAGAGTAAGGGAGGTCTTTTATACAGTCCAGGAACCCATGTGTTCAGCACCAACACTGAGAGGTTGAGTCCATGCTGAGAAGAAAGCACATTAATATCCTGAACATCTCAAAAAATGCAAAGATACTCATATAGTGGAGCAATTTAGGGCTTGAGAAGATAGTCACCATTTGGGATTCTTAGTAGCTTCCTGTAGGCTCAGAACCTGAGGCTAACGGTCAGATATGTTCTGTGGGGTGACCCTGCCTCCTTACAAAAGAGGAGCACAAGGTCCACTTGCTTAAATACAGAAAATCCTGACCAGTGGCTTGAGCAATGTCTGTCGTCACTTCCAGCTGTCGCCATATGCATGGGATTTCACCAAGGCGTGGAGAGCCAGGAGCCCACAGACTCCCACTGCTGACCCCCCGAAGGTCTGTCCCTGGAACCACACTCTGAGCTTGCAAACACCTTGTAGATCAAAGATCTGCTTGAAGGCAGCTGCTTCGCCTGGCTCTCACAGCAAGAGGACACGGGCTTCCCGTCATGCTGAGTGACAGAGGGATCCATGGGGAGCACCTCGGGGGGCTGAGGATGCTGACCTGACTTTCTGCCCCTTGGCAGTACAGAGGGAGGTGGCTGGAGAATGGCAGCACAGGAGCTGCTCTTTCTGTAGAAAAACTCCTGGTCCTGTGATGGCTCCCAGGAGATGTCTCTGCCAGACATCTTGAGCCAGGGGCACACCTGGCTCTGAAGTCTACGTGCTTGGCCTCAGCCAAAACTGTATCACCGCAGATTTCACCTTCAAACCCTCCTGACGGAGCAGCCACGATCTCGTTGTGTCACTGTCATGTGGCTTCAGCCTGTTCTGCTTTAGGGCTGTTGACTTCTGCTTGTGTTAATTCACGTTACAGTGCATCTCTAGCAAAGCCCTTTGGGGAGGAGGTATGTCAGGAGTTTCGGGGGCCGTGGGCAGGGTTCATCTCTCCCCAGTTTTGTGGGCAGCTTTTAGACACCTTGGGTTCTTGTGAGACACATCAGTCCTGCCGTCCCTGGAGGTACGTCCTGAGGATACTGCTTAATCTTACCTTGGGCAAGTATTGCAAGGTGCCCCTCACGTGGACCCACATATTGTGGCACAAGAGACATCCCTTCTGCCTAAGAACTTGCACTTCCAGCAGGTCTCACAGGTGCCGTCACCGGAGCTGAGTCTGTTGGGACTGGGCTGCTTCCTGCAGGGACATCCATGGCTCTGTGTTTCAGAGCACCAGCGCCACAGCCTGCATCCCACCTGCCCAAGCAATTATGCCAAAGACAAATCCCTTTGATCTTTAAAGTTTGTATCATCCCTGAACTAAAATGCTGTGGTAACCACCTCACAGCACTGGTAGCGAGCACAGCAGCCAGTCGTACTGGGGTACCCAAAGTGCGGTGTGTGTCACATCATTTTTTGGTAAGGAAGATCAGCTAATCAGTGAATAATCAAAGGTTGTTCATGAAAGAAGGCGACATCAAAGCAAATAATTTAAGGAACCCCTCGAGGGCCAGAGGAGTTGTAAGGTCTGAGGCTGAATCACATGAGCTCAGTTTCCATGAACTGTGTCTCAGTTTTCCTGCAGGTACAAGTTAGAAATGCTTACGATAAATGTTTAGAATTAGTTGGGGAAGGGGGGGATTTTAAATCACACTAATTATAGCCATGATGGCTTTGGTGCAGCGCCATTTGAAAGCATAGGTAATTTCAACACCTAATGCAAGAGGCCTTAAAAGACATCATTTCATGGTAAACGGGAGTGATACCAGAACGGAGTTTTGGTTCCAGGAGTAGGAGTTGACTGTCTGTGTTTCAGACCACAGCCATGCAAAATGATCCGATGGTGAAAGGTTTCCTGCTTTTATTTGATAGCTTACAGAGAGGACAGGCAGGCCAGTCATGAGAAAGAGGAACACGGGAGCCCCAGGGCAGCAGAGGGATGGCTCGTCCCAGTGCACCGGTGCAGTGTGGTTGCTTGAGCCCAGAGGCAAGAATCTGGACAGTTCCTCTGCTGGTCCTACATTGCAAGCCTGTTGGAAGCTGCAGCACCCCTTTTCCTCTCCTACTTTTAGAGTTTAAGGGACTTTGGGGTCTGAATTATGTTCTTTGCGCATTTCTGTAATGCCTGCTATGGTACGGTCCCCATCTTTGTAGTGGTTTCTCCAGTGCAGATGACAATAACTGTGCTTACCTGTGAGTGTGCCAGCACCTTGACTCCACTGGATGTTGGTCACCCAGAAGAGAGAGCTATTTGGGAAAGCCAGTGCCATTGACAGAGCTGAGAAAGGTCAGAGGAGTCCCTAACCCATTTATCCCATGAATCCTTCATCCTTCTGCCAGATATTTGTTGCTGAAAAAAAGAAAAATCCAAAAAGGTTCAAATACCATGAGTTCCTTTTAAAATTAACTGTGTGGCCCATTGAAGTAACCACCCTCAAACACCTGAAGAGATAAATAGCTTCTCTGATTACTCTGACAGGAAGCATTTCCACTCTTGCATGCAAGGGGGATGTACATAACACAAGGAACCTTACTAAGAGGAAAAGCATGAGCTTGGGAAAACACAGCAACAAGTCAACAACATCTTTACATGAGTAATAAGTCAAATATTTACTCCCACAACACTTCAGGCAAGAATCCTGTGCCTCAGGTTTTACACAAGCATGGACAGCCTGTGGAGAAACATCTCATATTCCTGTGGCCAGCAAAATCACTGGGTCCAGGACTGTGCTCAGGAAGTTCATTTCCAGCCCTTGGAGGAGCCTGTTCTTCCTTCACACTCTTTCTCTGCACCATCCCTGCCCTGCCTCATGCCATGGCCAGTCCAGGAACTTCACCATGCCAGGCCAGGTGTGATGCCCACTGCTCCAAAGAAGCTGGTGTGGGGCCCCTGCAGGATGTCATACTGGGGAGCGAGTGGCAAAGCTAGGGCGCTGGCACCACGTCTGCCCTGCTGCTCCTCAGCCAGCACAGCGCTGCCGGGGTTTGCACCGTGGGCACCCCCTTTTCAGTACTGCGAGTGCAGGTGTGCTGCACTCGAGTCCTACAGGACTGCAAACCACCAGAACATCCAAACACCCAAAACATTAGTGAATTTTAAATAAAATGACCCAAAACATTCCCCAGGCAATAGCCTTGGAGATCAGGGCTGGATTTTTTCTTCACTGCCCCAAGAGATGGTGGGAGAGAGCCCCTTCCCTCAGACCTGTCCACAGCCAGGATGCTTTGGAAAGTGTCTCCTGCAGCAAGCAAGGAGTATTCCCTACACTGCCAGCAGAAGGCAACTTAAGGACTATGCCCCAGAATTTCAAGCAGATATTGGATAGTTTAGATGTGTGTTTTGTTTCATAGCCTTCCATTTTATGTTATTTTTCGTTATTTTTACATTGTTTCACAACATGTCAAAACATCAGGCCGATTCTTTACAACATAAACAGGAGACACTTTGATGTAGGAAAAAAAGATGTTTTAATGGGTGCTAAGTAGCAACTGCCCTTAGGGTTTTAAACATAAAAATAGAACCAGCACAAAATAATATTTTAACCCTTCTATTGTATCCCAGGATCATCTAAATATAGAATGCAGTGTTGCACGCAGAACAATGCAGACAATAACTTTATTTCTGCATTCATTCTGAAAACAGAATTTTGAATTCTCATAGGTCTTTTGGAGATTTTTCTACCACTTCTTTGGAGAGCAAAAAGTTATAAAAAAACCCCAACAACAACAACTTTACCAGAATATCTCTAAATAGGGCTCACAAAACCACACAGTTTTGTCACAGGACACGTCTCCAGGGAAGTTGTAAAGGCAGGCTTTAGACTCTCCTTCCGTGTAACCTGCCTCCACCAATGCCAAATAGGTCTGGTCAGAAAGTGATGGGTTATTTTGTGGAAAATGGTGCAAATTGAAGAAGCTCACAACCCCAAAATTTTTAAGCCTCTTCACTAGCAGAACTTGGGATTTTTTTTTCACTGAAGAATACAAAGGAATCACAGTATTTTTTTCAATAAACTTATTTTCCACTGAAGCAATTTTGTACCCAGAGCCCAAAGCCACCCTGTGATGCTCCAGGGCATTTGACACATGATGTGCAGTGTCACCTCTTGGGTCAGCAGGATCCCAGTTAAAATGACGGCGTGCTGTGCAGATGGCAGCTTGCTCAGAGGGGTCCCTCTTGTATGGCTGTGTTGTGCTGAGCCACCTTTTTCCTTCATGTTTCGGTCCTTGTCCTTGGCACAAGCCTCCTTCCCCCATGCGTTTGTCCAACACCAAGACAGGCTCCCACTGACTTTGCGGGGAGAGAGCACAGCCTTCCTCAGGCTCACAAGTCTGTGAGACTTACAGGAAGAAAGAGTCAAGCAAAATGCCTTTCTTTATACGTTGTGCCTCCTTATTCTCACATTACGAGAGACACCTGCCTGCCTCTGCCGTTTAGCCTAAGCAGTCCGAAGGAGCCAAGCGGTGTCCTTGCCTATACACAACGACCAAAAATAGCCCCTTTGCCTCACACAAGTCTCAGTGCCTCAGATGGCCTTTGACCAGGATTGGTTTGGTTGGTAGGAGATATGTCCCATACATTCCCATCAGTTTTAACCATGCCAGCTTTTAATTCAGCCTCATCTTTCCTCATAGTCGTAGAAATCAGTTCTCACTTGCACTCATCTGGATGCAGCTTGCTCCAGACTTGGGTAACAGGTGGTTTTCTGCATGTGCAGCTGCTCCTGAGGGCACAGTTGCAGCTATCAAGTATCAGACCTCCTGAAGAGCCTCGGAGCCCAGAAGCATCCTTGTTTTTTTCAGCTTCCAGATTGTCTAATGCACCATTTACTGCAAACTTTGCTGCTCATCTCCTATGAAGTTGCCAGCTCTGCAGCAGGTGGCTCACAGTGACTTTGTAACGTGCTACGGGTTTAAGACTCGGAACAGCCCCTGGACCCCTTGCGTGACAGCACAGGCTCCTCTGTGAGGGGCTGTCAGACCCTAGGCAGGTAGGAGATGACCCTTTAGCTGGAGATGGCAAAGACTGAGACTAGCACAGTCAGGCAGATTCCTTCCACCACCTGAGCTCAGAGTTTGTCAGCCACAGAGCCAACGTCCATCCCTTGTTCCTGGTGTTGCTCTCCAGTTTTTCCAGTTTAGACAGGTCTGTCCAACAGGATGTGCCCCCTCATCCATGGCTCACCTTCTCCCCCAAAGCAGTGTCTGTGTGTGCTGGAAAAGCTCCCTGTGGTGACTGGTGTGACTGGTGCTCACGGAAAGATGCTTCTGTGCCCAGGTCCTACTCCAGAATCGCTGGGCTTCCTGCTCACTCTCCAAAAACTGAGACACTGATAATGCTTGTGCTGCTAGAAAACATCCTAACTTGCTCCTTAACTTGCAGGAGCTCAGGCAGAGCATCCTGAAGGAGCAAGCGTCTCTCTGGTTGCTCCTCTCCACCCCTTTGCAGGCAGAGCCTTGGTGCGATAACGTGCTAACACTGAAATGCCCATTGCAGGGGCTTCTCATATTCCCTCTTAGCAGGCTCTGTAAGCCTGGAGTTGGGGTTTATTCCATGCAAGCCACAGCATGACTGATCAGAGACTTCTGGCTTTCTTTCCTGCTAGAGACCTGAGCATGAACAATATCAGCTGGCTGCAGCCCCGCGCCCTCCGCCACCTGCGCTTCCTGGAGGAGCTGTGAGTATGGAGCGGCTGCACCGGGCATGGCAGGGTCGGGGCGGTGGGGAGGGCACTGGAGGGGGTACATGGGGCTCTGGCAGCAACCCCCAGTGCTGTCACCACGGCTACAGGCTGAGATGCAAGGAGATGGCTGCATGGGAGAGGGTTTGTTTGCTACTCTAGCCTAGGGTTTTGTCAGAAGTCATTACCTTTAGGCTGAGATGGTGCATGTGCCAAAAGCAGAAATAAAAGAGGACCCAAGGCATTATGCAGAAATCAGCTCTGTACCCCGGAGCAGAGCCAGCAAGCACGGAGCTTCATTTACCCTTCTGCACAGAGGGTCAGGGTCCCCCTTCACAGCCTCCTGCAGTCCGTAGACACATGATGTCCTGGGCACCTGGCAGTTCAGATGGCCATGAGCTGGGACAATCAAAGTCCAAAAAATTCACCTGGGAGGCTGAGGTGCCCCATTGTGCACCAATGCGTACTGCGGTCTGAGCAGACACACTCAGGCACAGCAGCAATCGCAATCACCAGCATCAGCATGTGGCTGTGTGTCAGTGAAGGAGTGGCCCCACTTCTGGAAGTGTGAAAATTAACCACCAGCATTAGAAATCACTGGAATCCCTTGGGAGCCCCAAAAATGGGAGCCTGGGAGGGCAGAATATTGAGGTGGGCCATTTCTGCACGGGTAAATTGCACCTGTATGGTCTTATTCCACTTGACCATGAGAAATACCTCCAGGTGTTATTCTCATGCTGATGCTCTTTTCAACACAATAGCTTCTGCTGGAAAATGCAGTTTCTTCAAAACAATGTTACTACATCACATGAAATATTAATATTAATGTTGCATTTGAAGTATGCGTTGTAAACTTACTGTATATATAACACTTGCTACAGCCTCATCTGACTAAATGAAACACTTCGACTTTACTGAATAAGTTCTCGCACCCACTACCGTACATGACATTGACCCTTCAAAAATGGTATTTTTTTTCCAAAATATCACAATTGCCTACAGAACAGGTGTTTGCACTACCCTGAATGGAGGCATTTTTGTCTCCCAGGTGTGCCAGCCCACATGTTCTTTAGTGGAGCGACCCTGAATCACCAGCATTCAGTACCACAGTATAACACCAGTGATGTGCACAGGTTGTGGTGCTGACCTGCCTAACACCTTACTGACATGAGCCTCTGCACTGTGTGACCGTGTACCATGCTCAGGCATCACTGTCATGAGCAGAAAGTCCTGTCTGTGCATTTGAAAAAGAGCTTGCAGATGAGTGTGCACACTTATGTGGCCACTTAGACGCAAAGACAAACTTAGTTCTCTGACTATTTCATCTTGACTACAGGGAGCAGACCAGATAGTGATGCTCATTATTCCCATAACAGGTCAAATCTCTCATAACTACCAAATCATATGACAGGTTTTTAACTTCAAATGGTCTTGTAACTTCTCTGCATCTGTCCATAGTTTCTATTCATTAGACTTGTAAGGACTCCAGCTACCCGAACTTCCCTCCCCATTAGGTATTTACAGGCGGAGCAGGAGTTATTTTTTATCCTCCTTTGGCTTCTGAGTTTGGGCTGCCCACAGAAGGTGGGTTTTTCAAGACTTCACATCCCTCTCGCAGCCTTTCTCTTTTCATTTTGCCAACATCTGTGTTGAAGTGTGACACCCAAAGCATTCACTGGGGATAGTACAGCTTTAGACACACAAAGACCATACTCTGTTGTATACAATTAACAGTTGTCTTGCTGCAAGCAATTGTGTCCTGATTACATGTCATGTACAAAGAGAACAGTCTCAACCAGCAATGAATAAATATTCAGAGGCTCCAAAAGACGCAGCTTCCCACAGCCAAAAATAATTAAAAATGAAACAGGCAAAGAGGAAAAATTTAAACAGGAAAATCTGAAAAATAATTGGAAGTTGTTAGAGAACATTTTACTAGAGGTTCAAAATGCCACAAGTCTTCATTCGGAAAGCAAAGGTATTTTGACTAGGAAAAAACCATCACAGTTAGGAGAAGAAATGCAAACTGCAGCATTATATATCTATATATATCTATGCATACCCAAGTTTGTGCTTGAATTTGATAGCAGTAAGACAGTAATCCTATTTATGGAAATCAAATGATTTATATGAAAAAAGCAAGGAAGGTTTCTTATCTATTATGAAGAACTAAAAGTGATGGTTTCAACAACATCATCTAGGCTGGGGCAGAGTGTACATTAATCATAGGGCTGTCATCAAACAGTAATGCAACTTGCCTGGCATTTCCCCTTGCTCTTTTCACTTATATCTTTACCAAAATTTCATCCCAAAACATTACATCAAGACCATGACATTCAGGATGGGATCACCCTCAGTGCCAGAATGTGCACAAGAATCAAACAAACAAATCTCGCCTCTTTATACATACTCAACAGAAGTTTCTTCAGGTTTCACAGCTCAAATCTCTGCAGATTTCATCTACCCAGAACAAATTCCCTTGGGTCCTGGTGGGAGACAGGCAGCACGTGAGACCCAGCCTTCTTCCCCGCGGGAGAGCTGCCCATGCTAGGGCACGAGTGAGTGAAGACCAGGGAACCCCGCTGAGCGATGAGGGACAACCCCAGTACCTCAGTGTCAGTGCCACCGGGGAGGAGGGAGACCCCCCTGCCCACCCACCTGCCCCACTGCCCACCCACCTGCCTGCCCACCCCACCGCCCTCCAGGAAGAGCAGGGCTGACAATGAGGAGGACTCTGCTGCAGCCTCTCCTTGCTGCAAGTGCCCATCTTCAGTCTGATAAACCCTTCTGGCAGGTCCCTCACCCCCGGGGGTTTGGGGTGACCGTACAGCCCAGCCTGCCCCCCGGGCTGTTGTGTTGTTACACCCTTGGTCAACTGGGTGAGCCCGCAGCAACTGAAAACAAAACTTGCAAAATTTAATTCAAGGTGAACCAAAACTGATGTTCTAGAGTGCTGGTCAGCCCAAAACAGTTCTTTTAACCTGAAAAAGAAAAGTTTGGTTTATTTTCAGGTTACTTAACTTTTACTCTTTCACTTTGGGTCAAACTTGAAAAGAAAATAGTATTTCAAATGGTATATGCCTTATTGCAAAGGTGCCTTAAAAAAGATGCTTGAACGTTCTGAAAAAAATCAGAGGGTCCTCAGCCAAAAATATTTGCCTAATTCAACACAGATTTTCAAATCTCCTTTCCAGGTCCCCTGGACACTCTTATTTTTAAGGGACATTTTTACCTTGGTCTAATGCTCAGAAACATCCCAGAAACTCCTGACACCCCTGGCCCTTGAGCACATGGGAATGTGATCTGTAACCCTCATTTTCTCTGACAGTCAGAGAAAGCCCGTGTTCCTCCGCCTCCTTCACGAGCTCCTCGTAGTTCCCCTCTCTGGCTCTGCTGCTGCCAATCTTCTCTCGCATTAGATCTAGTCCCAGTAGCCCAGGGTCACAGCGGCTTGGAGGAGAGATGGTGTTTCACACCTTTTACTATTCCTCCTCTTTCTGTGCCTCTGGCTCTATGACTCTCTACTTTAGCACCATCTCAGGCTCTTCATGGTGATGTTTCATGGAAGTCAGAGACCAGCTGGACTCAAGGCTCAGCTTGTGCATGGAGCTGGGGTTCAACCACAGAACAGGAATAATGGGAAGGGGAAAGCAAGCTGCAAAATGGGTAGATGAAGCACGTGTGTCTCATGGACGCTGAGGATAAACGTGCCTTGTTGCACATTATCCAGGCTACTGTGGAGCACAGTGAATCCCAGCTGCTGGATCCACCGGAGTATGTTAGTCCTCTGCATGCACCCATGCCGGGTGGGGGAATGCAAAGAACAAGTGAGAGCAGGGTGGCACATGAGGGTCTTGAGGGCAGAGAAGCAACAACCCAAGCCACACCATGATGTCCAGCTGGGCTGTGGCCCACAGAACATTTCTGCATTAGCTCAGGTCTCCTCTGGAGACCGAACAGCCGTGCCCCAGAGAGGACCGGAGGCAACGCTGTGGTTAGGGCACAGCTGAGGGCACCAGGACTGCTCCAGCTCAAACTGCTCACTCACTGTGTGGTCTTGGTAAAGTGATTTTCCCTGCCAGTGCCTCTATTTACCCATCCATTCAGCGACAAGAATGGGCCTCTCAGGTGTGCCAGGACCTGTTAGTCATTAGTTTTTACTGCGAGCTGCTGAGGAAGGTGTTGCGGATGCAATTAGCACTCATGATCAGAGGCTGCCAAGAGACCAGATTCTCCAGTTTCAGCTGGCTTTGAAGAGGCAATGCCACTGAGCCCTCCTCTCCATCAGGCTGCGCTCCCCTCTGTCACCACCAGCCTCCCGCTCCAGCAGGGACGCGGAGCAGAGGCAGGGTCCCAGCCCGGGTCCTTCCCTCCACAGAAAACTGCCGGTGACAGAGGTGTTCAGACCTGGGCCTCACACAGGCAGGGAGCAGCCCAGAGTTAAGTGTGTCTCCTCTTTGTTTCTTTCTTTTTTTTCTTCCTTTTTCTCTTTTTGGCAGCAGGAAGATTGTTTAAAGTTGCTAATAAATTCCAGTTAATGAAGCCTGAAAAGCCAGAGCTGGGAGCCAAGAGAAACAAGAGCAGTCAGTACAGAAGGAATAGAAAGAGGATCTTGAAAGCCGGCCTGGGAATAATAACATGTTGAAATGTGTTCGCCGGCAAGGGCTTTGTTACCGCGCTTTGAATCCAAACATAAGCGCTTCATGCCAAGAAGAGAAACTGCAGCCAAAGGCAGGTGTTCATTGCCATTCACCTCCTGCTTCAGGGCACAGCGGCAAGATCAGACCCCTTCCCAGCCACTGGCTCTTTCACCTGCCTCTTCTCAGGCCCTGAGGGCAGAGGGACTCACCGTCATGGGGAGTGCTGTGCCTCTGCATCCTTGCAGGCACAGCAGGACCAGGACCCACACTGCAGCACAGGCTGTTTCCTTTGCCAGGCAGCTCAAGGGACTGGAGGCCGAGAAACTGCATAAAAGCAAAACGAAAGAACATGCAAGTGTGTATGCTAGGAATGTGAACACAGCAGCCCCCTTCTCCCCCCTTGCCCCCTACTCACTCCTCTTCCCAAGCGGGCACAAGGCCCATCGTAGGCTGCGGAGCACCAGCAGCGCTGCAGTGTGCCCCTGCCCCATGTTGGAGCACCCAGCACCACCCACATCAGCTCCCAGACATCTGAAACATCTACCTTTGGGGGTGCTGGCCAGCGCAGGGTCTCTCCTTCCAAGGCATTGTCATTCTTGTAAGAGGCAGCACTGCAGTAATGCCTGACCCTTTGGGGCATGACTCCCTGTGGAGCGATAGCTGTGTAAAGGCTGCTGACGGTTCTGGGCAATGCACAAGTGTGCTGGCATCATGGTGAAAAGCCTTTCCTGGAGCAGTGCAGTAACATGCCTGGAGCCGGGTACTCCTCGGAAATCAGCTTTGGGGGGTTTCCATGACACAGCAGGCTGCAGAGGTACCTGGTAGAGAGACAAACACTTGTAGGGCCATGAGCTTTCTGTGGCACTGCTCCTTTGGTAGCCACCTTGCCCGACACAGCTCTCCATTTGCACATGGCTCTAGGTGAGGAGCTGCATGCAGCTCCTCCGAATGCTTGGATACCGCAGGTCCCCCAGGATGCTGCCTAGCTCCTGTGTCTGAGAAGGCACCAGGGTGCAGCTTGAGGGGGCTAGCCCTGGTTCATCAGGACCTTCTGTCCTTCTGGTTGACGTTGGTCCTTGACAGAGGATAGCACTGGTTGCCAATTGAGTGTGTGGGCAGAGGCACAGAGGGTTAAAGGATAGTTAATCTCATGAAGCCTTCCAAAAGTTTTCTTTGTGTAATCTAGGATGGTGTGGAGGCAGATGATGGCTAAGGTGCAGGCGGGGACTGGAGAGAAGGGCTTCTAAGGGGTTCTCCATCATGTGGATTGAAAAAAAATGAAGCCAAGTTATTGCAGGGGCCCAAGTCAAATTCAAAATGTTGTGAATATTTAGAGATTTCCATTCTTTTTCTACTCCACTTAGGCTAGGTATAGTGTTCAGCAACTGAAAAAATCCTTGCAAGTGAGTATACCTGGCCCCAGTTTTCCTGAAAACTGCCTTCCAAATGACTAGCTGTTTTGGGGTACCCCAAGTGGGGCACCCAGAAAAGTCAAAACTGCTCTGAAGGTTTGGAGGGGACAAATATCCCCTGAAAACCTTCGACAGTTTGTAATGTAAGGGGATGGAGTGAAGGCATTCAGTGTCCTGTATCGGGTTCTTCATTAAGGAGTTGTGTCTTATTAAATCTTACCTGGCAAATGAGTCCGAACTAGCTTGCATATAACATTCATGTGGGTTGAAAACTGGCTTGAGGACCATAAACAAAAGAAATTAATGCCATCAATCTATCGAGTTGGAACAGGCACTCAGTGGGGGTACGGAGAACAGATTGAGAAACAGGCCTGCATAGTCTCCTCCTCAGGGATGGAGGAAGGCAGTAAAGACCACGTTAGAGACACCTCCAGGTGATACCAGACTAGGACCAGCTGCAGATTCCTGTGTGGGAAGGGAGAGTCCAAGCCTGGCCCTTTTCTCAAATGTACCATGTTTTCACTTGCATGACTCAACTGGCCTGATGCCTGTTTAGCACCAGCATGAGAACAAACTCAAGCATGACACGCAGCCCGTGGTCCCCTGTGCACCCAGGGGATGGCACAGTCTTGGCACGATGACACTGTTTAGACAGGAGCATGGGGAGTTTATCTGGGCACATATTCTGCCTTGACAGTGTTAGTGCTTGAGAAATGAACCAGAGCCGGAGATCAAAGGAGGAGGCTGACATGCTCAATAAAGATCTGGCAAGGGGAAAATTCCACTGGGATATGGACACACATGTTTGTCCTGTCCTGCCAATGGGCAATGTTCCTGCCTCCTAATGTGAGTGATAAGAGCATCATCGTGTTGCCTGAGCCCCTGGCATGAGCGATCATGCCCAACAAACAGCCTTTGGGTGTGCCATGGAAGTTGTAGCATGACCAAGAAGCCCAGGATACAGGAGGGGGTGGGAGCCTGTGGTAACTGAACTGCAGCAACCGTAAGGTGGTAAACCATGAGTTTGTTCCAACTTGGAGTGTATTGAGAATGCAGATCAAAGCCCGGAGGAATGTTCCCAGAAATCACAGGACTGGGGAAGGCGGGGGATGGGGAGTGGGGGGGAGCAGAATCTAAAATCCACCAAACACACAAGCTTTCCAAAGCAAGCCAGGCAACTACAGCTCCCACCTTCCCCTTCCACCTGTACCTTCCTTCCCTCTTCCACCGGTCACTTTAAACCCAGAGCTTTCCCTTTCGCCCAGCCCTGTCTCAAGGCGTAAGCTCCAGGATGGCAGGGCTTGCAGCTGAACCACGTGCCTATCCTAAAGAGACCTGAGCCGGCCCTGGAGCAGACCTCGTGTTCTGGGGACAGACATTCACTCCGGCAAGAGCAGCTTCTCTCCCCACCGCGTGCGTGGGGCACAAGGGAATGCCACCTCTCAGTCCCTCTTGGTGGGGTATTTGCTTTGGTCTTCTGCACAGAAGGAGCAAATTAAGAGCTGTCTCAGGGGAAGTCACACTGGTAGCATCACTTCAAATGTTATTGTTCCTTTCTAAATAGAAGGGAAGGGACCATTTCTGTGGATTTCCTGTGGGATCTGGCTTCTGGAGATACATTCAATGGGTGCCTGTCTGCCAGGCTGGGAGATTTCTGGACAGTTTGAGTGAGGGGGATGGAGGGAACCAAGCACTGGGGAGACTGCCAAGTGGCCATGGACAGAGGAAGGTCACACACAGGGAGTCTTCTATGGCTTGGGTCTCTTATGTGAACTGGCACAACAACTAACATGGAAACCGGCATCTCTTCCCAGTGGCCACGCGTGCTGCTGGACAGGACACCCCAGAAGACTTACCCATTCCTGACCTGCTCTCAGGGAGATGGGACAGCCATGCTCTTCTGCCTGGGACACCCAGCTACCACTCACAGCATCATGCAGCTCCTGTCCTGAGAGGTGTAGCAAATCTCCAAAGCCCACCCCTCCAGACCCTGTGTGCGTGTCCTGGCTGTGTGCTTTTCTAGGAAAGCACAACCTCAGCCTGTGCTCAGGCACAGACATGTCCCACCTCCCAGTCTCTGCATGCATACAAGTAAGCAGAGCCCACCTTGGACCCCTGCAGCAATGGTCATTGCCTTGGGAGGTGGATTGAGTGAAGTGGTTGTGGCGGGTGCCTCGCTTCATGCCGGCTCCTTGACTCAGCACGGAGCTGTACACCTTGGGAAGGGGAGCTGGGCTGCCCTGGCAGTGGGGAGGAGGTAAGGATAGGGAAGAGCCAGAGGCCAAGGTGAGCCAGGGACACAGCATAGTCTCAGCATGGCAGTGCCAAGGACAGAACCAGCCGCAACAGGGAGACGTGGATACCTTTCCTGAGGTGGGGGGAAGGAGCTGGGAGGGGGGGGGGGGGGATGCTTTGTGCCTCTGAGTCCACCCACAGATGGTGCCCAGTGAAACCAGGGCATCTCTCACAGAGTTGTTATTCCCCTCATGTTGTTTTGCCCATAGTGCTGAGATGTCACGAGCTGTCTCAGCACGTGTCCCACCAGTAAATGGGGCTCCCTGCCACCCTGTTCTGAGGCCAGCAGCCCCAGCCTGGGTTCCATCCAAACTCCACACTCCTCTCCTGCAAATCCTGGAGGTCCCACATCCATTTCGGGACCTGGCAAACACTCAAACACACCCAGGAAAGTGAACATAAAAGTGCAGAGCTGCCAGGAAACAAGTCGAGAGGCACATTAAACTGTGAACACACATAGACTGCTGCCAGCAAAGGCATGGGGGCAGACAGGAGCTCCAGGGAGGTGAGGACAGACAGCCCCCCGCAGAGCCAGCGCAGCCCGGTAGGATGGATGCTTGAAGCAGGCTCAGGATGCCGTGCAGGAACACCTCCCCTCCAGGCGAGCACTCCAGTCTCCTGGACAACACTCCCTCCCATGTGGAAATCAACAATCAAAAGGAGCAATTACCCCAAATCACAGCCCCTAAGTGACAAATAGCTCAGCCTGCCAGGCGGCTTGCGTACTGCAGAGAGGCAGGTTACAACCTGTGCACACACATTAAAGAGAGGACCCTGCGCTGTTTGTGCTGTCGGAGGCCTAATTATGGGAGCAATTTTCTCTGGATTCCCGAGGGGAGAGACAGGGAGGGAGAGAGCTCGGGCACCCACACATGCCTGCTCTGCCACCAGTGCATGTGGCTCCCCAGAACGCCCCAATCCTCCCGATGACCTCTGCAGCTCCCACTGCGATGCGCTCTGCCTCCTGCATCCCACCGCTTACCCGGCACCTGTCTGCAGACCAAACATCTAACAGGAAAGGAGCTTTGCCGATGCAAAATGAATACAACAGGCTTCCAGCATCTGAGCCAGCCTCTTGGGCCTGGTTTGGACTTCCTGGGAGCATGAAGATGAGCCTGGTCATCTCCAGTGATTATTTCAGTGAACAAAATATGTTCACTGTCTCCCTTTGGGAGATGCAAAATTGCACTCCAAGTTAAGCCAACAACGAGTTTCTTACCCTGTGACTATGGTCCAACTTTGACCTCTGTTTGACCACTTGGGGATCAGAATTAACGCACAAATGCAGTATCAGTTTGGGGTCTCACACTGTTGAACGTCTTCATCATTTCTGGCCGATGAGCACTGGGACTTGGTCTATGTTTGTCCCCATGGGAGAAACAGGGGGAGAAGGAGAAGATTCTCCTTAGGTTAAGCCTAGACTCAAGAGTCCTGGACTTTACTCCTGGCTCCCCCACAGGCGCCCCCACCATGGCCTCCCAGGACCACTGTCTTCATCAGTGGGTGATAGTGACAGTGGTGCATTTCCCAATGTCAGCAAAAAATCCAAATGCCTGTTTGTGCCCCAGCCTGCTCTGAGCCTTGCTAAACTCTGAGCGTTCTGATCAGATGATGCTGTACGTGCTGAGTCCCACGTTTCTTTATATAAATTCTTTCAGCCAGTTCTGAATGCTGTCCCCTGCTTTCTTCTCTGTTTCCACAATGATCCCACTTTCCTTTATGGGGCTGCTCTTCATTTTGTATTCCTCTCCCACCCCTTCATGTCCATCTTCATTCATCAGCCTGCCCAGGTTGCATTGTCCCTATCCTTGTCTTCCCTCCTACAGTTTTGTCTAGTCACAATTCATCCAAGAACCACTTTTGACTTTTCTGGCCCGGTTTTGGAAACAATACTCAGATGACCTGGCTCTACTGCGGCACCTACATGGTACTGCCCATCTCCAGTCCCTTTCCCAGGCTCCCCTTAGAGCAGCGACACCAAACTCACGTGTGTTGAAGGAGCTGGGCCTTAGCTGTGATCACACAGGTCAAAGCAGTGATGGGAATGATAGAGTGGAAGCAAATCAAGGGGCATCGAGCTTTGATGGAGAGAACAAAAAAGAACCTGCAGGATGCAGAACCAGGACACGTGCAGACAAAAGGGACAGATGATGGTCCATGACTTATGGATAGTTCTCCCAGGACCATGCATGAGCAGAAAGTAGCTCTCCCCCTGCTCCACCCTCTGCCAGGCACCTGGCGCAGTGCAGGGTCTGCAGGTTGGTCAGTGCCCTCAAGCAGAGGTCCCTCTCACAGGAGTGGGTTCCTCTGTGGGTATCCAGGGAAGTACTTCAGCCATGAGCTGTGACTGGATGCTGAAAACACTGGATTCAGGTCTGGCAGCAGCAATGTATTATTTTATCCCCAAGCTGTGAGACGGGATGATATGCAAAGGTTGCCCAAGCGCACACCGCATCTCAGCTTGCAGGTGTGGCAGCCTCCCCAGGGGGACTGTGGCAAGCTGCATGAATTGTGAAGCCTCTGCAGACAAGGGACCGTCATTACAAGGATGTTGACACATTACTGGCTTTTCTTCTTACTGCAGACGCCTCTCTGGAAACCAGATCTCCAGGATCCCAGGGGAAGCTTTCTTTGGTCTCTACAGCCTGAAGATTCTGTGAGTAAACCACTCCCCAGCCCCCGTCCCCCCACCCCCTTGGCACTGGCCATGCACAACATTTTGCAGCTGTCCGGGGGGGGTGCAAAGTTACAAGGCAGTGTGTTGTCCATTGTTAAACCTCCGCGCTGACTAATGTGTCCCTTGGTGACTGGAGAGCTGTGTCCCACCCCAAGGACCACCTGTCTCCCTGCCCTGCTTCCTTGCTTCTGCTACAGCAAACCATGAGCAGGTCACCTCCAGGGTGCAGCCCTCCATGCTGTGTGAAAACACACCACAGGAGAATCTGCAGAGGTCCACGTTTTGCATAAATCTCACCAAATGCCCTGATGTGGTGCACCCCAGATGTGGCATACCCCAGATGTGGTGTCCAGACAGCAAACTGCCCCCCGCCTGCTCTGCTGCAGAGTCTTGGGGCTGGACTGGTGCAACCCGAGGGTCCAGGTATCTACACTTGGGCAGGCGCCGTGGAGAGCTCCTGTGCTCTGCCCAGCTCGGCTGCCTCTTTGCAACCAGCCTGCCCTTCCTGCAAGCTCCTGCATGGCCCAGGAGGCTTCTGCAGGGCTCTGGAGTGAGCTGCCCCTGCCAAGGGTAGGATCCTTGGACCGTCTGACTTCAGCCTGAGCCCAGCCTGTCCATAGGGGCGATGGGGACATGCAGCTGGACCCAGGAGCATTGCAGCCATCAGGCCATGCCTGGGAACTGCCAACCTCCTCGCCGCTGTGGGCAGGCCACCCACCTCTGCCTGTCCAGTGGGGAAGATCTAAGTGACACAGGTTACCAGCAAGTTCCTCTCCAGAGTATTTTCCTACAGGCTGCACTGTCTCACTGCTCGTGCAGTCACGCTGCTTTTTGCATCCATGTGGCAGTCTCACAGGTTCTGTGCAGGTTATTGAGGTGGAAGTCCCTTTCTCCCTTTCAGGAACCATCTTCAAAATCTCCTGCAATAAATATTTCATCCCCAAGGGGATGTTTTGAACTCAGCCACAATGTGAAATTGTTGTAGCTGGTCCAGTTTATACAGAGCGAGCAGGTACAAACCTGCTCCCAGGATTAGAGAGTATAGGGCTGTTTACTACGTCTTCTGAAGATGTAAAGTATGAATCCTGCCCTAAATCTCAGGGCTTAGAGATTTATCCATCCCCTGCATTAGGCAACAAATCAAAGGAACTGAGGAAAAACCGCAGCTCTCCCACCCAATTTCAACAAGAGGAACTTTCTACTCCGGGAATGCGGGAGCTTTTAAAGCTGCTTTTGATCAATTTCTATTTGTGTCAGGCCCAGGTAACTACTGGTGCAGAGTACAGGAGCGATGCCTCCCTCCCGGTGCTGGCGCAGCCCCCCGCGGGTTGCAGGAAGGAGAGGAGCGTGCGCTTTCTGCCCCACCACCCACGTGCAGGCAGGCTCACGGACACTCGGCATCTCTACCATGGCGTGGCACTGGGGGCAACACGTCCACGAGTGATCCCATTGTAAGGAGTTGCTCAAAGGATGGGAGCATTTCCAGCTGGGAAGTGATTGCATGGAGAAGCTGGCTGTCCTGTGAGAGCTGAAGTCAGTGTCCTCATGCTTCAGGACAACCTGCCTTGCTCTCAGCCAGGCTGTGCCCAGTGACACAGAGTGGCACCTGGGCTGTCATACCAACCTCTCTGGCTGCAGCTCTGCCTTAGGTTTTCCCTAATCCCTCAACTTTTCCCATGGAGGTACGCAGAGGACTAGCCCAGCTCCAAGACCAGGGAAAGAAGAGCTGACACCCACAGAGTTGACGCCCATCCAGGTCCTGCCATGGGCCTCTTATTTGAAGGAATTCCTGCTTCTTAAGAGCGGGGCCACTGCCAGCCCTCATTTCACCGGGAGCTTTTCACTTG
Organism: Falco punctatus; assembly: GCF_963210335.1. Classification (NCBI taxonomy): domain Eukaryota; kingdom Metazoa; phylum Chordata; class Aves; order Falconiformes; family Falconidae; genus Falco; species Falco punctatus. The sequence goes on from NC_137597.1 coordinate 1,230,539, forward strand.
CCAGTCTCTGACGCTCTCCTGGCTCTTTGCAGGTGTATGTTGGGTGCCATGTGCTCTTGCTGCAGGAGATGCTGGGATTGCTTTATGCAACAACACCGTGGGCTCCACAGGAGTGAGGTCATTGGCGGATGCAGTTGTGGGTCCCTGTACCCTCCAGGAACAGCATCATTCACCCTCATCTATTTCTTGGTCAGCAGTGAGGGACGTGGAAAAGATAGGCTGGTCTCTGGGAATTTGCTGGAGCAGGACTAGAAATTTTGCCAGGACAGGCCTTAGGAGCATCAAGCTTAATCACACTGGAAGGATGGGGACTTTCACAGATTCCTCTACTGAGAAAAGACTGAGGAAAGGCACAAGCTACTGAAGAAGGCAGGTGAAGGCCACGATGTGTTTCCCTTCAGGCTGTGATTTAGGTTCTCCAGGCCACTGCAGCAGTGGTCCGGTTGGGGCTCATGACCGCAGCAGCTCAGCAGGATCTGCCCTGTCTCCCCAGGGACTCAGGGAACAAGTGTCCTTCCTGGCACTGGCTCGCCGAAGACCCACGGGCCACTCTGCCTCCCTTCTGACCTCCTCAGAACAGGAGTGTGAGTACAGGGTGCCTTCCACAGCAGCGCCACAGCCTCAGCAGCAGCGCAATAAAATCACCAAAACTTCCTGTAGGGAAAAGTTATATTTATTGCTATTTTACTGGCTGGAAAAAACAAGGCAGGAACCGAGCCTAGAAGCAAAATGTCCCTTCCCAGCCCATTTCAGAACACCCTGCACCTTCCCTCAGAGTCTGGTTGTGGTCAGGGGTGGAGAGCAGAGTCTGGAGACAGACCGTGGGGCTGGCTCACCCTGCTCCTTGCACCCCAGCAGTGACCAAAAAACCTTGCCCTCTTCCCAAGCCATGTCTCATTTAGCATACAGAAGTGTGCCATGTGACTGGGGAGCATCAGTTTGGCCCCAGCTACATCCATGTCCTGTAAGGCTGCTGTGAAACTGCACTGTGCAAAGCACCACATTTCATGGTGACTTGAGACATGCACCACACCGCTCCCTGCCCAGATCAGCTCCTTGCTCCCTTAGGACCAGTATAACCTCTCCCACAGTCATGTGCTTTTCTCTGCATTTCATCACCAAAAAACCAACAGATCTCATGAAGGAAGTATCTGGAGAGGTAATCCGAAGAGCTCACGAGGCAGGAAAGATCGGAGAAATGCTGGGATGTGAGATATGAAAAGACAGGAACAGGAAGGAAAGTCCTGTCCCCTTGCTTTAGGTAGAGGCAAAGCATCAAGTTCGTACTTAGCCATTCTGGCTCTGCTGAAAACCAAGACAGAAGAGGACTCAGGGAGGGCAAGTAACCCATCAGGCTGTACACTGAGCTTCCCGGGGGTGCTGGGCTCTGGCAGCCAGCGAAGGCTATGACAGGCTGCTGGGCAGGATTCTGACCCGCAGTCAGGCATCAGCTCCTGCACCTCTTGATGCTGGGCAGCCTCTGGCCAGGCCATGCTTTCTCAACTGGGACCTGTGCTGCACGACATGGAGAAGCAGGAGAGCAGCCAGAGGACAACAGGCAGAAAGATGAGGAAATGCCAGATCCTCACCTGTGGGGAGATGCAAATAGAAATTACAGGGGCAGTAAAGGAAAGCGATCAGGATAATTCAGTCTAGAAAAGAAAAGACTCAGGAGGCAGCGCAGAAGCATCAGGTGTGATGGCATGCAAGGTGCTCACTGCTCCTCACTGGTGGGGCAGGGCTAGGCATCTTTGAAGTGGCTCCCCCTGCTCCTGCATCTCCCATGCAAAGCTGGTCCATGGGCAGCACAAATGGGCCCAGGTGTCCTGGTGTAGTCCAGGGGCAGTCTGAGCCTTAGACACTCTGGAAGTCTCAGATCCCTACTCCACCAGCTCCTGATGTTCCTCCAGTTGCTCTGTTGTATCCCACTCCCACCGCCCTGCCATTCTCAAAATACTTCCCCTCTTCACCTTCCCGGGTGATCTCACTGCCTGCTCTGAGTGGAGAGGAAATGTAAGAAAAAATTGTTTTATTGAAAACCAGTGAGAAGGATCAGGGGTTTGGTGATGAATTAAAGGAAGAAGGAGCCAGCTGAGGTTACTTAACCTGAAGGAGAGGTGAATGAGGAGGGACATAAACCTTTAAGGACCAGCAGCTGCTGCAATAAGGAAGGCAATACATATTCTCCATATCTGAAAACAGGACTAGGAGGTTTCAGAGCAGACAGCTGAGAGTTGATAGGTGACAGGCATGGCTGGAGTTGGGACAGGCTGCCCCAAACATGGCCAGCTGAAGCCTGTAGGTATTCAGGAGTTGCCTCACAGCAGGATCAGAGATCTTCCTTCTGGTGGCAGGGGTGTTCCCCAAGGAGGCAGCCTGGTAGCTGGGGATGGCAACAATTTTCATAATTTCATTTTAATGTGCTAGGGCCTTAGAGATAATTGCAGTCATGTGCATGTCCACAAGTAAACCCTCACATGCATCTTGGGCTGTCAAGGGGCCTGGTGCTTTCCCGGTCGTTCCAGAGAATTAGTTTATGTTTAAAAAAGGATGGGAAACACCCTGGGAATTCCTCCACAAACCTGCCTGTGCAGATGGTCCTCTCCCTGCCCTCAGAGTGAAACCCGGAGCTACTGGAAGCAGGGCCAGATTCTTGGCTCTGCCTCCTCCGGCTGCTTCACTGCACAAAAACCACCTGGAAAGTGGCCATGAAGATAGGCCTGTGCAGAAACCATGCAGGGGTACACCCGGGAAAGCAGGTGTGTGGAGACTTGGAAAAGAGCAAGGGAAGAACCAGGCTGCCCCACTACCAACAAAACATCATGACACAGACGCATACACTGAGATCTTCATGCACCGAGCCTTGAACCAGCCCCCAGCCACCGGCAAGGTGACACATGGCCTCCTTGGCTCCCCTCAGATACATGGAGGCTGACGGTGATGGATGCTCAGCAGTGGCAGCTGGTGCTCTGAGGTCTTCTTAACTGATGGGTGCATCCCTTTGCAAAGAGACTTTGCAAGTGCACCTTTCCCAAGGGCCCTGCTCTGCAGCATGGCCAACCCACAGCACCACAGGTTGCTTTGTCTCCTCTGCCAAGGTCGTTCCATTGCAAAACTGACAATGCTCTCCCAGCCCTGGAGCTTTCCAGCGTGGTAGAATATGCTGCTTAATCAGAGTCTCTGGAAAACTGGAAACTTCCCTGTCCTCCCAGACCCACCCCTCCATGAGCTGCCTGGATGCCCCTCACCTCCCTGTGCCCTGGCTGGAGCTCCATCAGCCAAGAAGCATCCATCCCAGCTATCCACGTGGCTGAGCTTGTGCTGCCACAGCTTCACCCCACATCCCACCCTCACACGTGTATCCCCCATCAAGTGCTCTGCCACACAAGCGGCGTTGCCAGGCCTCTTCCTTCCCTGGCTGAACATGCTGCAGCAGCAGCAGCACTTACTAGCCAAGAAGGAATCCCACACCAAACTCCACAGGGAAAGATTCCAAGCACAACCACAACCTGAGCCTGCCTCCCCCCGAAACGCGGAGGGCAAAATGCCTGGGTGCATCCTCTTGGCTGCAGACCCTGCACCCGCAGCAGCCAGCTGGGGTGGCCCCCGCGCTGCTCCGCGCTGCAGCAAGCCTCAACCAGCCTGTGCGAGCGCGCGGAGCTGGCGTTGCCCGCAGCCTGCCTGCACGGACGGTGGCCTGAGCGCTGCCCAGCACCTGCCCGCACAAGCGTGTCGAGCCGGTGCTGCTCGCAGCTGCTCCCACCCACACACTTCCCCGGTGCTACCCACAGCGGGGCTCCGTCAAGGCAGGCTGGAGTCAGCCTGACAAGAGTGGCCTTGCTCTGCACATGCCACATCTCCTGGCCGGGTGGACCTACCCAATGGCCACCCCCTGGGTGCCTCCTGCTCTTCCCCCCCTTGAGCTGCAATCGCAGCATCTCATGTGGTCCAGGACAGGCACCGACTAGCCTGGCTTGTGAACAGACACCAAAAAGCCATGTTGCCCCAGGATGGCAGGTTTGCAGGTGGTTTGGGACACTTGAGGAATCCCCAGACAGACTATAGCTCTTTGACAACCCCAAGCCTGTGCAGAACCGAAATGGCTTTAAGGCAAAGGGAATGGTGTGGCACATCCAAGAGACGCTCCCATGGGGAGGGAAGAGGAACGTGCAGAGGTTGGAATGTCTTTAATCCCCATGCATGGCTCCAGGCACAGTTGCCTCAAGCACTAACAGCCTTTGACTGTGCTGGCTGAGTCACTTCAGCCTCCCAAGATGGGGACATTTTATCATGCACAGGCCTATACCTCTGACGGCTGTAAGTCTGCTAAGACTGTCTTGTGCAAGGATCCTGGTGTTATGGGACCCGATCCCGACATTTTTCTGGTCGTTCAGGCGTGGTCCATGCCAACAAACAATCCTCCTACTTCTGAAAATAAAACATGACCCCGAAGAGCTGTGATTGATGATAGTTCCAGTCAGGCTGATGTGGGCAGCAGGTTGTGTGTCCATGTCTGCCACTGTCCGCAAGCTCCAGTATGGTCACCTGAACAGAGTCAATCCAAGGTGACAGGGCACTATCCAGACCTGGTTTTGAGGACTTGCTGGCCTGAGTGGTCTTTGCTCGTCATGTTCATCAACATCCTCAACTTGTCCAGAAGGTCCTGTGCTGCATTTGATAGCGGCTCATCAACCGGTGCGGTCCTGTAGGATTTCACTCATTGATACAGCTGCTTGAAGACAGAAATTGCACTCAGCAACTGAGAAACTGTGCCAACCAGAGTGGGCATAAGCCTGGGTAGGTGGTGAGATTACTCCACTGGTGCAAGAGGTCAAGCTCTGACAAAGGTTGTCTCCAGGCTGCTGTAAAGCTTGCAGTAGGAAAACTAATGAAGTCCAGGAATTTTGTTTGGAGCCAGGAGCTGATGGAAAGGCAGGAGCAGACAGGTGCTGACAGAGAAAGGCTGAGGCCAGCGTGATCTGGGATCTCAGGGTTGCTGTGATCTTGTGGACTGAAGTCCAAGTTCACAGACCGTGTCTGTGCCTCGGTTGGTCACCCAGCCAAAGCCTGCCCAGCATCAAGAGGTGCAGAAGCATCACAGCTGGTGTTCTTCTCTTTTCACCCCCATGTAGCCACCCCCACATGGTCTCTGCACTCTCCCATATGCTCATGTCTGTCTTGCCTCAGGTCTCCTGGGATCCCCACCAGATCCAGGCATTTTCAGCAGGGCTGCAACCCCATGCCCAGCTGTATTTGTGCAGCTGGTTATCTCTTGTCCATCCATGGAGCCTTACTCTTGGTCTCCCTGCAGCATCCTGCCTTTTCCAGCTGCTCTCCCAGCTAGATCTGCACCCCTCCTCATCTGTGCAACATGCCTTGTGCAGCCCCATGTTGCCAGCAGAGGTAACAACCTTCCTCTCCCAGCTGTCATCTGGGTCCTTAGCAATAGCGCTGAGTGTGAACTCCAGGAGAGATTCTGTAGACCCTTAAACATGTTCATCATTTTAGAGGGAACCATTGATTAATTTGAATATGGCCTCTCTGCTGCCTCTTTGTACCTCATCAAATGTGTCTGCTCTCCTGCATTGCATGCCAGCATTTAACATCTTACTAAAGTGAAGTAAAATCATGGTAGCTGGTGTCTATTCTTTCCTCTCCAGTCTCATGGCCTTTTACTCTGTACAGAAAAAAACCCTAGATGCTTCAGCACAACTCATTTTTCACTAGCCACTACTGACAGTTGCTTGTTTCCCTGCTTTCTTTTTTCTGTGCACATACAAATAATTTAATGGTAAGTCCTCATTTTCTTCCACCAGTTGAAGAGCTGTGTGGCCTATAGGCCTTTTTTAAAGATTGTCACTTTGTCACTATGGTTGTCTTTTTCCAGCTTCCCTCTCATGACAGACCTGTGCATCCTCTGCAGTAAAGCTAGCACTCACAGCAACGGGAAGCTTTCTTGCTTGCGGCACTGCTCTTTGGGCTGCCCCTCACTACTAAGGCCACGCTCTATCCCTTTGACACTGGCAGTAATTATGACAGCTCCCCAAGCACCATTTCCCTTTTCATGTCATCTCCAACCTCTTCTTGAAGGTTTTGGAAATAGAAACCTCAGATACATAAAACATTCCTTTCTTTAGGCACTTCCTGCAGCCCAGCTACCACGCTGGGATGTCTCTCTTATCCAGAGGAGCATGTGCCTGTGGTGCCCTAGTTCTGGAAGGAACAAGTAGGTTCAGAACAAAGGCTGGTCCAGAGTCAAAAACCTAGCCTTTCCAGAGATGCAGAGATAATAAAAACAGTAAATTCACATGTGTGGTGCTCCAGGAGGTCAGTGAGAGAGCACAGTGGTTGACCAGGTCAGAAATACCCCTGCGGTCTGGTTCTGACCCTGCCTGAACCGCTAGAGCCGGCAGACACCCGCCCCTGGGGCCACCCAGTGTCTCCTTGCCAATCACTTGTGTAGTCACCACAGTGTCCATGGCCATTCTCCATGCCCTACACTGACTTCCATTTCTAAGAAGTCCTCCTGGTCCTGCCCGTTCAGCCCAACAGCTCCAGTCACCTGCTCCCTCTGGAGCCCCTGGGCTGGTTTGGCTTTTTCCACAACAGCTCCAGTTACTGCTACAAGTTGTGCCAGTGCTGTGAAGCCCCTTAGCAAATAGCTATGGAGTGGCTCCTCAGGAGTCCATTGTGTTTGCAGCTGTCCCACAAGCTGAATAAGAAAGCTGCCCACAGGCTAATTTCCATAGACCCTGCAGAGGTCATCACCACTGACACGCTAGGAGAAGGATGTCTGGCACGAGTATAAACACAGGACAACTCAGCTGAAAGCACTGGTATTGCTCTGGACCAACAGAGGCACACGTGCCGTGGAGAGGCCCCTTTACAGCCACATTCCTCCAGCGGATCCCCCGTTGCAGCACCAAACTCACCCTGGGACCCTCTGCTGCAGGGTTCTGGGCCAGCCTGGACTGCAGCTCACCTGCTGGCAGCCTGAAGGCTTGCTTAAGAGCCCTGGGTGACCAGTGTGGTGCTTTCCAACCCCTCCAGCTTTCCAACAAGAGTCCAGGACAGCTTCAGAAACTAGCAGCAACATCTTCCATTTTGTGTTAGGCTTTTTTTTTTTATTTATTAAAGTTTTCTTTTTTCTAATTATAGGATGTTGCAGAACAATCAGCTGAGTCGCATCCCTGCAGAGGCACTGAGAGATCTTCCAAACCTCCAATCTCTGTAAGTCATTAAAAATCAATGCTGCGAGCTGCACAGTCCCTTGGGAGCCCCAGGCTTCCCAGCATTTGAATCATTAGTTCCTTTGTCAAGGATGTTCTGTCCCTTCTTCCTTTTCTTTTCCAATTAAACCAAAGATTACTGTCACTTAGCATAGAAGGGAGGGGAGAGCGGTTTTCAAGGAAGGAACACTGTGTTGGTAAAGGATGTTGAAATTACAGCTCCCCATGTGTGCATTGTGATGAAAAGGCCACCAGCACCAGTGCATATTTCAAGGAACACTGGAAAATGCCTACCCAGAAGGGGCTCTGTCCTCTCCACTGTGGACCACAGTGAGAAGGGACCTGCCAGGGAGCACAGAGGACACTCTGGTCTGCCAACATGCAAGTAGGGATGCTTTACCCAGATAGAGGGCAGTTATGTCAGTAGAAATGCTTTAAAGCACTTTCAGTGATTCAGTCATGAGAAGAAGCTGAGGCTGTGATCATGCTTTGCCTTTAAAGTAACCATATCCACAGCAGGTTTGTGCTATTGTGTTCACTAAAAATCACACATCATTGAAATATTTATAGTTTTTCTGAGTATGGACACACTTGCAAACAGATCCTGGTAGGGCCACTGAATTTAGGGAAGGTTGGTTTGGTAATCACCCAGCTGGCATAAGCAGCACTGCTAAAGCTTGTATGATCATTCTGAATTGGGCTGAACCACTAGAAAAACTAACCTTAACCCTAATCCTTGACTTCAGTCCTAGTCTTACTGTCTTTTTGTCACAGAAATGCTGGCTGGAAGTGGTTTCTGGGGGTCTTCAGGCCAGCCTCCTGCTTGGGGCAGGACTATCAGCAATACTATGCGGGGCAGGTGCAGCTTTGTCTACCCAAGCCTTGAAACCCTCCAAGCATGGACATTTTCCCCCCACTGGTGACCTGGCCTGGGGCCGTTCCTCCTCCTTTTTTTTTTTTTTTTAAATTTGTGGTCATTATTCTTTGTTTGATCAATTGGAACCACCCAGGAGAGCTTGGCTCCATTGTCTTTAGTTGTGGGTCACTAGCAGCTCTCTCTTAGCCTCTTTTCTGCTAGGTGAAACCAACCCAGCACCTTCCACCTCCACTCACGAGGCAAGTACTCTGGGACCCTGACCCTGTTACCAGCCCTCCCCTGGACCCATCTGGTTCCTCTTCATCGTTCTTATACTGGGCAGCCCAAAACTGGGCACAGTTCTCCATGTGTGTCCCTCCCAGCACCAAGTAGGAGTTTCTGTAAATATTAATTTAAATATTAATTTGTGATGGGGGTGTGGCTGTGCAGGATATGAATGTACTTTTTGCCAGGAGAGTTTTGAAACATTTGTTGCTGAAATATCATTGGCACACAGTTGTGGCTGTTATTAAAATGTGTTATCACCACCAGTGCAAGAGTTGAGACCCCCCACGCTGTGGATTTGGAGACCAGATTGTTTTCCAAGTGACTTCCCTTTCAAGGGGAACATGATATGGAAGGTCATTGACTGCGGCGAATGCCCCTTTCCCCCCTTGGCCTGTTTCTCTTATGCCCATGAAAATGCGTGACTGCCAGTGCCACCACGGCTGGACAGACCCAACCTTTGCTGATGAAGGTTCAAGTGCCTGCAGGTACCACTGCTGCTTGGGTCACCGGGTGCTGGGCACACACTGGTGATGTGTGCTCATCAACTAGTGCTGAGATGTCCATATGCTCCATCCCTTTAGCCAGCAGCCCCCACCAAAATACTACATGGCACCAAGAAATGAAAAATGCTCCAAGAAACCACTCACCGCACTTTTGGGCTTCATTTAGGGCTCAGGGTTGAAGGATGGCTTATCTTGAATCAACACAGAGGCATCTGCTCTTAGTGTACTCCAAGGCCACCTCATCCAGTGTGGGCCCCCCAAGTGTCTCCAAAGTTGGGTGAGGACGGAGAGCTCGGGCCAGATGAGATCTCATGTCCCCACTGCAGAAACTGAACAGTAAGAGCACATTTTAGGATGAAATAAGCTGCTTCAGACAACCTGAGGGGGACTAGTCTTGGAATAAAACCAGAGGGCTGAGTATCAAAAGTGTGTCTGGTTGGGACTGGACCTTCTCCATCACTTCTCACCTGATCAGAGAAACTGGAAAGGGATTAGCTAAGCCACAGGCAGCAAATTGGTGGGAACTGTAGACGGTGCAAACTGTGGGGCAAGATGCTTTGGATCTTTCTCCCATTAGGATAATAACAACTGCACATAGGTCATCTCTAGCTGCACATGCAGAAGTGCATTCCAGAGAGTTTGCTCACTGCCAGTGCTTGCACTGCACTGGCAGAATGACACCAAGCATGGGAAGGCAAACTGATTTTCCCTAGGGCAATGGCAAAGTCAGGAGTTGGACCTAGGGGTCCTGGCTGCACTTGCCACAATAGTCTTTCCACTCCTCATTTGAGACTCTGCAATGGCATAATCGGTATGTGTGGCCACCAGCCACTAGGAGAGGAGGTATCTGGGACAGGCTGTGTGAAAGGTCAAAAGCTCCAGGAGAGAGAGAGAATAAAAAGCAAGCAGCAAAACAGTAATGTCTTCTGTAGGTCTCACATCAGTGAAGCCACCTCACCCATCCTGCTCTTTCTGTGCTTATGAGAATTCAGGGTAAAGCAATAAGGGATCAGTCAGGTCCCCTACAGTCGCTTTTCTGTGCTGTGACCCTAAGGCTGGGTCCAGCTCTCTAAACCGGGGGGCAGTCTCTGAAAGCAGAAGCTTCAGAAGTGTCCCACATGATGGAGACCTCTCCCCTGTCCAAGCTGCCTGGTGAAAGGATGCACAGAAGGTGCCTCTCAGGTCACCGATCACCAACAGGCTGCAGTGAAACCTGCCCTCAGTACGGAGGGTACAGGAGGTAGTTGGTTACTCTCACAGGTAGCTGCTGTCCGAGAGGACAGGCACAAGCCAGCTCTGCCTCACGTTAGATCTGCACCAAACCCTGCCTGTGTCTCCAGCTCGGCTGCTTGGAAGTGTGGAGGGCACATGCAGAAAAAGATGATTTGCACTTTCTCCTCTTTATACAGAAAGTGTACAACAGAGAACCCTCGGGCACAGGGAGGGCCCAGGAACCATGTCTGGTGACAAAGCCCAGCATGGCTGTGAGGCACAGCCCTGCTCTGCGTGGATGGGGACATTTCTGAACACACACTGTGTGTGTTATGAGGTTGTACCACTGCTGTGTCTCACACTGGTGAAAGCATGACCCGCTTTCATATGGAGCCTCTGTCCTGTGCTGCTCCCACAATGGAGAAGCTAGTGCTTGCAGGGTCTTGCAATTCATCTTCCAGCTCATGTTTAGAGATGCTTTTCTTTAGCCACCAGACCAACAGGAGTGGCACAGTGTGGAACAGTCGCTATGTCTTAAGGCAGATACAGAGCTAAGATGCTCTGCTTGGTTTTCCTAGTGCTGCGATGATTTCTCCAAATGTGGTTACTAACCTCAGACCAAGAGGCTCCAGTACAGGTCTGCATTAGGTATTTTTTTTCCCCTCTTTTTCAAGTATCTGAGTCATTTTCTACAAGTTTATGAGACTCTTGTGTATTAGTTGCCAAAAAATTAGCCAGCCTGGAACATCTATAGGTCACCCACAGCACGATTTCCAAGCATCACTGGTCAGACTATCTGAGACCCAGTGTACTCGTGTTGCCCAGAGTCTATTTTTTTCCATTCAGAAGGGGAAGTGGCTTGATGGCACATCATGACAGTTCCTGAGTTACCAGACTTGTATGGCACTTTGTGGAATATTAACTATCTGCTTTGCAAGTTGGCAACCCATGCTAAGCAGGCAGGACAGCTGAAAAGGGGGGTGAAAATGGGAGCCAACAGGAGTGGGGTGGAACACACAGCTGTATTAGACAGAAAGGGATTGTGTGCTGGTTATTTTCTTGCTCTTTCAGATATTTGCATTTGATGTCCACATCCATCACTCTGGGATTCAGGCAGGATTTGAAAGGAAAGTATGTATCCCTTATGGACAGAGGCGAGGAAAAACAGACTTCTCAATAAACAAGTCTTTTGTCAGGTTTACACAGAAGCAGCTAAACTAAGTGGAAGCTGAGAATGATTGTCTTGAGTGCAGCTCTACCAGTAGGATTTACCAAGCAATTCAAGGGATGAGATGGCCAAACAAGTGGGGCAGAAGGGCATGCTTTAACCACTGTGGGACAGAGGGAGGTTGCTATTTACTGCCTGCACATCACCAAGTTAGAGCTGAAATATAGCAAAAACCTAACGTGTCAGTTGAGTCTCTGAAATAGGAAAGAAAAAAATAATGATTAATAAACTCCACTGTGTCTCCAAAGGTGGCAGCTGTCTTGACTCTCAAGCATTCAGAGAGGACATGAGATACTTGAGACAGGACACATGCATCCAACCCTTGGTAGCACCTGGAATTGAACTGCTGGGTCCCTTTGCTGCACTGCTGGGGTCCAAGCTGGAGTCCCAGGCATGAGGCATGTTCAGACCTGTACTGATGTCCCTCTGCTTGCTGGCTGAGAGTGCCAGACAGTGCAGGCAGTGAGACGCTCCTCAGGCTCTGCAAGATGCATGCTGTGAGGTTGGGGTACCAACTAGGAAGTTTGCAGCAAGTTTGGGAGTCTCTGACAGCAGATCAACTTGTACATACATGCTAAAGGACAGGAAAGTCCAGGCAGAAAGAAACTCCAATAAACGTTGCTACTCAGAGAGCAGAAGGAAAGTTATTCTTCCCTTTTGCTGGGGGGTGATGCACAGGGAAGCAGGAGTCTCCTGTCCAGAATGATCTGAGTCTCTGTGGCACAGTCAGGGCATGAACTCTACTCTCCAGAGTACCTTGACCCCAGGAAACTTTGTTCCACGCTGGAACCCTCTTGCACCCTGCATGACTTACCACACAGCTTTTCTTGTGGCAGCCTGAACAAAGGACTCCACTTCCAGGGAGAGGAAGCAGCATCTCTCTCTTAACATGGCCCAGGTCCTGCTTTCACATCTGTCTCTAGAAGACCAGAAAGAAGGAAAGAGAAACACTGACAAGATGCCACAAAGACCATGCTTACACTGCTGTCTTTCTGTGGACCTCCCCCTGCTCTTCACTTCTGATCTGGCTGAGGATCTGTTTTCAGGCAAGGAGCCTTCTGGAAGCTGCCAACCCACAAGCTTCAGGTGGGCAGGATTTTCCATGGCAGGTGTGCTGTCACCCACAAAATATGTGTTGTGATGTAGGAACCAGCAATGGGAAGACACTAGTTTTAACTAACCTAGATGAGGCATACTGGCTCTCAGGAAACCTCAGTTACTGAAGTTCCAGTCCTTCACAGGACAGACAGCACGCCAAAAAAACCTGACTTTAGGTTCAGGAAGGTTTAGATGACAAGGGAGGGTCAGGGTGTTCCCCTGTGGTTGCTATCCAAGAGGATGTTCCCATCGCCCTGTGTGATCCCCCGTACCTTTTCTAACCAAGGAAGTGCAGTTCTGACTTTTGGCAAATAATGCTTCAAACACACTAACAGGGTTTCCTCCTGCAAACTCTAACACAGGTGCTGGGAAGACTGGCAAACCAGGTGGAGGTTTGCAGTCATTCAGCATAGTCCTGTGCCAAGGGCATTTGTAGGTCTAGGACACCCATTGCCACCACTTTGAGTGCTGACCCTGACCTTGGCTGCTCCAGGTTGGCTTACTGCGTATCACCAAGAATCCCTCATCAGGGACTTCATGTGGTCTGGGCTGCTCCTCCTGTGGAGGGAGGCATCTGCTGTGGGGTCCAGCACTTCCCAGCCAGAGGCATTCACAATTCACTCTGCCCCATGAGTGCCAGCCAGCCCAAGGAGGCAAGTGTCAAACCCACCCAAATACCCCCATCCACATCAGACACACCTGTCCTTACACACACCCTCATCACAGGTTCTCTGAAGCTGCAGCCAGTCCCGTGGGGCCAGAATCAGACCTGCCCCGCTCCCTGCCAGCTGCAGGATGATGAGGCATCACTGCCTGGAGCCTGAGCTGTCAGGAAGGAGACCTTGGCGGGGATCACTAGTTTAATACAGAGAGGAATTTGGATTTCAAAAGAAGAGAATACAAACCTCAGGAGACTGAGCCTCCTACCAAGTGTAAGGGAGCTGCTTCCCAGCAGGCTTGCTTTATCGGGGAAGCATGTTGGGAAGCCCGGTGAGGAGGATTAGAGAGAACACGCACACCTGATGGCAACGCTCTGAGCCCTGCAAGGGGTGCCAAGGCTTTACGTAATGCTCTGATCCGGTTGTGATCCCCTGGCAGAGTATCTGGTTACCAGTGGTTTATAGGTGCAGTAACAACATACCATGTGTATTCTGGAAGAGTCGTGTGTCAGTCTAATTAATGACTTTGTGGTTTGTGAGAATTTACCTAAAGCAGATGGGCACTGTGTCTGTTCCTCTGCCAGGCAGAAGGAGTCCAAGGTATTTCAAAGTGAGCAGGTGCTATAAATTATAATTACCAGGCTTGCAGAGGTAGGGAAAGCAAAGAGAAAAGAAATCTGATGGATTAAGAGATCAAGATACACTCTTGGGTTTTCTTTTTCAAATACTTATTGAAAACAATAAGAATAGTGAGCTCTTTCTGGAGTTTCTCGCAGATCAGCACTTTGGGGAGGTGCTTGGCGGGTGGTTGGCTCCTCCGGGTGGATGTTGCCTACAGCAGTTTGGTGGGGGAACGGAGGTTTAGTGCCAGGCAGAAGGGTGTCAGAGCTTTTCCAGTATGGGCGGCTATATGGTGGCCTCAGGACTGTCATCATCACTTCTCTCGCCTGGCTTTGAGGCCAGGGGCTCCAGGAGGATAAGATTTCTGAGTGGCCCAGTGCAGCTGTCCTAGGGTTACCGCTGTAGCCCAACTCCACAGTGCCAGCCTGTGCTCTCAGCGTGGGGATCTGCCTGCGGCCACGAATCCCAGAGCTCTGCATTTCCTCAGGGTTCCCTATCCAGGCTGGGCAGGAACTGCACTGATAGCTAATCTCTGGGATTTTGAGAGACCTTGGACATCCCTGAGACAGTAGCAGGTTTTCTGACCCAGTAAAACACAGCAGCATAGACACAATGCTTCCAGGGTCACATTTCTCCCTGCCGGATAATGGCATCCACTTGTTTGTCTCCTGCCCCATGGCAGCTCATTTCTCCTTGCACAGAGACTTGTGGCTGCATGTAACCTCACACAGACCGCAGACTCTGAGAATATGGACATAGCTGGCATGGAGACGCTGACACACATGGTGTCCCCCAGTGGGACACCAGCAGCGGGGAAGGCTCCAGCTGGGCTCATTGCCATGTGTCTGAGCAGCATCCTTTAGTCAAGAGAGACAAGTAGATGCAGGGGGGGACAAACGTCTCCTGGAAAGCAGGCACCTGCCTTCTGAGACAGATCACTCACAGCAGTGCCTGGTCCCCTCCATTCACAGCTGGAAAGAGACACAGTTCAAAAGGAGACATATGAGTACAGCTGAGATGACTTCAAGCTGTGATACCCACCTGGGTATCAAAATGATGTGCTCATTAAGTCTTTAGTACCAGGGAGTTAACCACAGCTCTAGCCCATCCTCTGGCCTTGCACATACAGAGGTTTGTCTAGAAATATCTAAAAATCTGGTAACTCTCTGCTCCAGACAAGAGAGAGCAAGTAAATCATAGTCCATCGATACTACAGTTTGAGATAAGAGGGAACTAGGAGTCTGGTGTCTTGGCTAAAGGTCTGCAAAGCCCATTCAGTCCCATAAAGTAATTTTCAGATGTTTCTGCCTTGTCCAAGTGACCAGCAACAGTCAGGTCCTTGGACCAGCCTTGACCGTGGGATTTCCCCACAGCTGTTGCTGCCCCAGAAGCCTCCAGCACACCGAGCCCATACCCCATTTCACCCTTGCATTTGCAAGCACAGAAACCAATTGTGGCACCTGAGGCTTGGAGAATGGTTCCCAGCTACTTTTTGACAAATCTCCCCACTGCACTCACCTCCTCCTCTGTGACGTTCCCTTTCCCCAACAGCAGCAGCAGCAGCACTTCCCTTCATGAGGAGTGAAGCCTCAAGATCCTGCACCACGAGGTGCACTGCTTATATGACAGCAGTGTCTGTTCTCTTTATATCTGTCCTGCAGAAGGAGTTGATGTCTTCATAAGCTGATGGGATGCAACCTGGAGGACAAACTGTGTCATATACACTGTTCTTAAAAATACTGCAAGCATTTTCATGTTTTCTACAAATACAATTTCCCGTTATATTCTGATTTCACTCCAGCTTTACTTGACGCATAATCTCTGAGCAGTAAACCAGCCTGACATGTACACTCACCTGCATACAGGTTCATTTTATCTCTAACTAAAATAATCCAGTTACTCCAACCCATTGGTTTGCCACTTCTCTGATATCTTTAGCAGGAACCTTTTGGATTCTTATGGAAAGGCAATAAAGACTACTTCATCCTCTGTCCCTCAAGGCAGGTAGTTATTTTTATACATATGGCCAGGGATTAAAATGCAAAGAATGACTTACAGCAAGTTGAGAACATGTGGACTTTGATGTAGACAAAGGAGGAAAGCTCTTCCCACCTGATTAGATTCTCACAAGCATATAAATTCTTATGACAGAAGGAAGAAAAAATTTACTTTGGAATCATGGCTGGAAGCATGCTTTGGAAGCATGGCCTGAAGAGCTCAGTCAATTCATCCCTTGTTTAACTTCTTTGATCTATTTGAGATTTGACAGTTTGCTGTTAACAGCAATATTCTTCTCTATAAATCACACGTGATGGAGTAAGGTTTAAGAAAGGTGTTTTTTCCATTGGGTGTTTAGAGGATGAAAGCTACGGAAAAAACAGAACTCTATAAAGTCGACATAACATAGCAGTGACTTACAATCTGTTGGCACAGAAGTTGTCTGTGGCAAGACCACCTCAGTCCTGTAACATGATTTATTGGCTATGGGGTCTTTCTGGAGCACAATGAAAAAGAGTTCAGTGAGGTAGTTCTTAATGATGAATCTGAAGATAGACTGAAACAAAGCAACAGCAAGTACTTTCTTGGTGATTGCTGCTGCTGAGAGCACAGGACCTTGAATGTCACCTTTCACAGACCACTTTGCAGCAGAAAGCATGCCTGTGGCAGGAAAGAGACCCCAGTGCAGGCAGCGTGCTAAAGAAGTTGCTTCCACACTAGAGGATGCTTGCTGCACAAAATCTTCCTGCCCTGTCTCTGAAATCACCCTCTTTTTACAGGGGAAAAAACTATGGCTTGGTCACTGTATTCTTGGTGGGACCTAACAAGCAGCTTCACTGCCTCCCCCTTGCAGCCTTCAAATAACAGCAGCGGGGTCAGCCATGTGGGCATTTGGCATTACACAGAGCAGCGTGGGCCAGGTTTGTAGTTGGGAAGTCGAGTGGCTGGAACCAGGAGGCTGGTGTTTTCATGCCTCTGCTGTGACTGTAGTGCTAGATCCTTCCCTCGTGGTGGGAGAGCTTAAGATACCACCAGGCAGGAAATCAAATTCTGAGTCATCCTCCATGGCCTCGCTACACAATCTTCCTTCCCTTCAGGTAAGCTTCTCTTGTGCCCACATCTCCCTCAGGCCGGCCAGGTGGATTTTTCTCCTCTGACCATAGCTGTCTAGATATTACTCATCTCAGCTAGTCAGCAGTGGAAAATGATGAGCATCTCCAGAGGGTGAATCACCTCTGTTATCTCAGAGCCCTGTCTCAGAGGATGAATCACTCTCTGAAGGACTCTAGTTTTCTCTTCTGGCTATGGAAAGACCCTATAATTACTTTCAAGTTCTGTGTGAATAAGGCTGGGTAAGATGTGTTTTTCCTACCCCTGGAGAGCAAAAAAATACCCATCTGCCCACCCCCCACTTTTATCTGGCAAAACCAGCTCACCAAGCTAACACACATCATCAGAGCATGGGTACCAAAGCAGAGCTGAGCATCTCTCCTCCCCCATGACCCAGCACACACTTGCGTAGCCCTCAGAGAAACCTATCGGGTGAGATCGTCTTGCCCAAAAATAAAAGTGCAAGGAGTGTAGGCTCTTCAGCTGCCAGTGATCTTGACTTGGGCCTTAATGTTCATGACGATCCCCTGAGTCAACTCCTCTCTTCATACTTCACTTTCTAATTTTCGCATTTATTGATCTTGTGGTTGGCCACACTTGGAAGGGGGTGATGATGAGGGGTACCCTTGCCGTGCCCCAACACCTCCAGGATTCACCAGCTGTGCTCTCAAGTGAAGAGGTCACAGTACAGGTTGAGTGGCTTGAGCTGTATTTTTCTAGCAGTCTGGCAGAAGCTATACCTACATGGCTATGCCCATTACGTACTGCAGCCACCTCCAAACTTTCCTATATTGACTGCTAGAGATCCAGTGTGGCAACCAGGAGTTCCATCTGGCTGAACGTTCAAGAGATCATTCACACCAGGCTGAAACTGGTGGTCGCTTGTCTATCTGTATTGTTCCTACCCTCCTCTGCCCACAGTGCAATGGCTGCAACACCCAGCTTTCCATACGTAAATGTCCCTCAGAAGTGACTCTGACAAACACAGAAACTTAACTTCACCTTCACAGCCCTCTCATACGCACTGTCAGTTCCCACTTCAGGCTGTAATAGCTTTCAGGAAGAGGCACACACTGTCTTGACTGCCCTCCCAGTGCCTAGAACATTGTAGACACTAAAGAAATAATATAGTTCACATCCACAATCCACACACAGACACGCTCTTGCATATGAGTCATATAGTAAGTTCCAACGTGTTTTCCATTGACCTTTATTATGGGGATTCATGAACCTTAACTCACTCACTTATACATCTAAGTATCCAGGGCATGCTGCATTTCCCCAGTGAAGGCTCAACGGAGAAGATGGGCAATGGGTCCCAGATGTTACCTACAGTAGATACAGCCACAGAGCTGGGAAGATGGGTCCCAGATGTTACATACAGTAGATGTGTCAGTGCAAAAGGAAGATGGGTCCCAGATGTTACATGCATTGAATGTGCAAGCAGTCCTGATGAACCACAGAGAAGCTTCAGGTAAACTGGACATAGGAAGGCAAACAAGAAATGAACAACATATTAAGATGGCACCCATCTATGCAACATTTAGTCCTCTATTCAAGACACATTTCTCTCATCTTCAACTCTCTGCCCCTTTCATAACCCTGTGGACTTCAAGAAGTTCCTCCCACAGCAAGGTAGATGGGAGCACAGTCAATCTAGTGAGACTCAGGGGTGAAAGGTACAGAACTGTCCCACCTTACTAGGTAAGGCATAGGAATATTAGCTGTGTTGGTGGGATAAACACCAAGTTAATTTTTAGCCAAGTGATACGAGGCACATATACAAAATTCTAGGAGCAGCAGAAGCCAGCCCTGTGCATGACAGGCTCCGTTGGACACGGTATCTTTGGCAGTCAGAGCTCACTGCCATGGTCTGGGAGGTCCCTGCTAGCCCAGGCTGCAGGTGGTCCAAGCGATGTGTCCCCTCACAGCCGCCTGCAGTGCTGACTGCTCTCGACGGGACACAGCAACCTGCACAGCCCCTTGCAGTGCAGGGCAAAGCTACAGTTCCCTTCGTACAGAGCAAAGAGGAGGCGAAGAAAAGCCAAGCAGCTTGTCCAGGGTCACGCTGAGCCCGCGGCAGAGCAGGGACACTGGACAGCTAGCTCCAAACCCCAGCCGAGCAGACTATGCCCTGTTCTCACGGCTCAGTGTTCCACCTTGAAAGCAGCCTCAGCTGCCAGAAAGAGCAGCAGAGCTTTCCAGTGCCCTGCAGCTGTGGTGTGGCTCAAAAGCTGCTGTGTGTGGCCCATGGAGGATCCCCTCAGCCAGAGAGGGGCCAGGAGACAGTCCCCCAGACCCCTGCGCTGGCTCTGGAGGGCTCATGGCTGCCATGCTGTTTAAACCTGTGGAGGGGCCAAGGCCAGAGGCCCTCAGTCCCTGGTGAGATAGAGAGCTGTTGTGCACTCCTCTCCAGGTCAACATCTGGCCAGCTGCGGGTCACATGTTCAGTGAGAAGTGATGCGCCGCATGCATGACGATCAAAATTCTCAGCAAAGGCCAGTGCTTCTCCCCAGTATAGTCTATGAGGTGTGAGGTGTCACTGTAAGGGTGAGGGTGATTTAATTTCTAAAACAAAGCCAGCTGCATTGGAAGGTCACAGGGGACCACCCAGCACAAGGAGGCACTCGAACATGCCAGGGTACAGTCCAGCACCCCAACAGGAGGAAGTCTCCACCCAGGTGTCCATCAAAACAAGATAACTGCCAGTCTTGCAATGATTGCCTGAGTCAAACACCACAGACTGGACATCTGGACCCCTATCTCAACACCGACTCGCAAGCGGAGAGCGGATGGAGCAGGTCGGGCATGGACCCCATTGTGACACCCTGCAGGTGCCCACTGCCAGGCAGGGTCCTTGTGATGCATCTGGTCCCTTGTGCATTCAAGGTGTGAGCTGGCTCTTACATCCCAGCACATGCTTGGCTCTGGAGAGCTCTCAGGGCACCATCACCTGTTCAGAGCCCCTCTCTGCAGAAATCAGTGTGTCCTGTTGCTTCGGTCCCAAAAGCTGCTCTCCCTTCTCTTTTCCAGCAAGCTTTGTGCTGGACGAACACCAGGTTTTCCAGCAAATATGCAGGACCCACAGTGCTTGGTGGACCTTTGAGCCACTCTGCTCAGCCTCTGGCTGCCTCCTGCACCTTCTCCATTTCCCTGTGCCTGGCACCATGGGCAAAGGGGCAATGCCAGGTGCCCAGGGAAAGGGCTGGTTGGGGAATTGGTGCACCGGTGGAGTGCAGCTGCCCAACCGTTGGCAGTTTCTATAGCTGCACAGAGGTTTTGGCAATCCTTCTTGCACGGTTCTGACCTGAGGGGTTTTGGAGGTGTCTGCAGCTGGGGATAACAAAGCCTTCTTGTCTGTACCAAAGGCACTTTGTGTGGAGTCCTGGTATTGCCCTGATTTCATTTCCTGAGCATCCCTTGTGGAGGGCTTCCCAGAGGTACATGTCCCATTAAGTCAGGAGTGAAGGAAGACTCATTGCAGTCCAAACAGAGCCCTGCAAACTTTTCCACCAGGTCCTGTTCCACACCCAACTGGGAACATTTGCATCTTGAACCTTCATTTGCTGCCTGAGATGATTTTCACAAGTGTTTTCAGCCTGGAAATGGAGCTAGTGAACTCTTGCAAGTCTTGCTTGAGGGCTGTGAGCTCTTCTGTGACAGAGGCAGAGAGGCTACAAGGCAACAATTTACCTATTCAGTAATGTATCATTTATAGAGTCAGAATCATAGAGGAGTTTGGGTTGGAAGGGACCTTTAAAGGTCATCTGGTCCAATCCCCCTGCTGTGAGCAGGGACATCTACTAGATCAGGTTGCTCAGAGCCCTGTCCAGCCTGACCTTGAGTGTTTCCAGGGATGGGGCATCTACCGCCTCTATGGGCAACCGTGGCTGTGTTTTGCCACCTGCATCATAAAAAGTTTCTTCCTTATATGTAGTCTGAATCTATCCTCTTTTAGTTTAAATCCATTATTCTTTGTGCTGTTCCTACAGGCCCTACTAAAAGACTGTCCCCATCTTTCTTATAAGCCCCTTTTAAGTATTGAAAGGCCACTATAAATGTCTCCCTAGAGCCTTCTCCAGGCTGAAGCAACCCCAGCTCCCTCAGCCTGTCCTCATAGGAGAGGTGTTCCAGCCCTCTGATCATTTTTGTGACCTCCTCTGGACCCGCTCCAGTAGGTCCATTCTCCCAGTGTATCTGCAGTGCATTATGACCTCGAGGGCATGATAGAGCAGAAATTAAAACCAGATTCCAGCCTTCCAGGTTAGCACTGTAGTCCGTCCCTGGCTGCCTTTCTCCTATCCCGTTTGGTATCAGCTGATGGAAGGAGCCCTTGCTGCCCGCCTGGGCAGTCTGGGCAGGCTCAGGGACCCAGAACCTCCTGCCTCTGTGTTTCTGGGCCCCATGGGGTGCTGTGCATCGCAGAAAGCGCAGCCCATACGGAGCTGGCTTGCAGGGGAGCCTGGCAGAGGGGGACAGAGTGCCTTCGAGCAGGGCGCTTTGCTGGGCTCTGGAGCCATCCTCCCTCGCTGTGCCCTCAGCTCCTCGCGGCACATTCCCCCAGGAGCTCACAAGCCAGGTACTGACTCAGTGTGTCTGGGAGTTTTGCCTGAGAAAGGAACTGAGGTGTTGGCCCCAGTCATTAGTAAGTTATCGGAGAATAGCTGCAGTGACATCATCTCCTTCTTATGTTACTACAAGGAACTTAGATCCTATTATGGGATAGGAGGTAACTCAATCAAGCCTTTCAAGATAAACTCAGACAGGAAGAGAGACGTGATTGCCTGAAGGCACCAATTAGACATTTCTGGTGAGATCAGCTCTGTTCAGCCGACACACATGCACACTGGGGCCAAGGAAGACAGCGAGCACCTCACTCCCCGAGGAAGGGGTGGACTCAGGGAGGGGTGGGCAACCATCTCTGCCTCCCAGTGCTGCTGGGTCAGGCCTCAACACCTTCACGGGGTCACAGCTCTCTCCAGACCATCCTTTTTATGTCCTATATTCTGCTGTTGACAGAGAGTCGAGATGCAGTGGAGCTCCTCGGTTTGGAGAGAGAACAGCCCAGCCCAGTATACCCAACGCTGCGTATAGTCTTTGGTGGAAAGTTTTCTCCAACTTTATCAAGGGAAAGAATAGCTCTATATATTGCAAAAAGTACTGGGAGGATGGGCTGGAGTTTGAGGTCCCGCTGTCCTGTTGTGACTGGGCTGCAGGCAGTGGAGGAACATCAGAGTTTATATTGCAGACCAGTTACTGCACATAGTTTGTCTAAGGCATACAGAGAGCCAGCTATTATTGTCTCTACTGCGTGCAAGGAAGGAAGCACAGCAGCAGAAGTCAGGATATTTCCTGACAGCATGGCACTTTCTGTTTTTATTGGTTTCTAGGCTGCAGCTCCCCCTGTAAATGCTCCACAGGCAGAAGGAACTGGAAAGATACGGGCAAAGTTGCTTCTGCCAGTCATAGCCTGAGATTCGCACCACATCTGTTAGGGAACAGAGAGGCTGTTTCTGGTTATCCACTGCTGCACACTTCTGCCAGTCATGTTACAGACAACAGGATGCATGTGCTTACAGATGTCTAGGAAATGCACTTGTACATCCTCTGAAATACTCTGGAAACAGTTCTTGGAACAAGACAGTTCTTAAAAACTGCTGGGTCTGTGGTGCAGGAAACCAAAGATCTCAGATTGTAGCTTGACCTGTCAGAATTAATACAAAACTTACGACATGCTCACTGCACTGGCAGCTGCACATAGCACCACCACCACCTGGACCTCCTGAATGGCTGAACTGATTGCATTGGCTTATCTTCTGCACACTGGGAAGGGGGAATCTCCCACTCCTGACCTTTTCTCATTAGAAAAGGACTTCCCTACATGCTTGGTCCCTTCTAGAAATATTTTTGGTCCTAGCATCAACTCTAGACTGTTCCTGGCAAGAAGGCAGGCAATTCCTCCTCAAACCTTTATCAAATACAGAAAATGCTCAAAGGAATGAAGTGCTCTTCAGAGGCATGTTGGGCTCCTAACCCTGCACCCACATGAAGCCTACCTGACACTGTCCTGCCCAAGGAAAGACTTCCCTTTCCCACCCCGTGTGGGTTCCTTTGGCTCCCCAGAGCTGCTACTGGCACAGCAGCAGCAAAGGCAGCAGCTGGTGGGGCTCAGACATACTTGCATTTGGTGCTGACCTGCTCCTCTCACCATGGCTCAGCACAGATGTGAACGAAGATGACACAGTCAATGGCTCAGATCAAAAGCCAAGGGACTTTTGACATGCTTCCCAGTCAGTTCCCTCTCTCCCCATCCCTGTAGTCCATAAAACCAAAAACGGAGTAAAATCTGAGGTGATTCCAGGCACTTTTAGGACTTTCGACTAAGTGTCATGTTGAAGTCATATAAATGCCCCATAACTATCAGCAGTAGATGCAGGTCTACACCCAGAAGCTGAGACTTTCAAGGAGCTGGTGATTTTCATATGCCGTTGCTCTTGAATGTCCCACTTAAAATCAGCTCCTTTTGCCTCCAATGGACAGGATGATGCTCTGAAGTGCCTTGCTTGAGCCTGTGAAGTCACTTGGAAATTTTGTCCATGCAGACATCTGGAGACCACTGTGTCATCCACTCTCCAGACCTAACAGCAGGTGTGAGATGAAGTCCCACTTCTAAGCCATTCAGCAGCTCCATGAAAGAGGCATCTTCCTCTGTAAACAACAAACGGGTTAATGCTTGCAAGGAAAACTGACTGAGTGATTTGGTGAAATAAAGATTAAAACATCTCCATGGAAGGTGAGGAGCCAGCCCCAGCCTGCACTGTCCAATTTACCCACTAATCAGCCCAATTATCTTAGGTATAAATCATAACAAAACACTTACAGAGCCAGAGTCACACACTGAAGAAAGGAGAGAACTGTTGGGTTGGTTTTTGTTTAGTATAATTGATATAATTACTAACAACTCTGTGCCAAGAACTTCAGCTTTTCTCCTTCCAGAAGAGAGTGGAGAGCTGTCTGAAAGCCATAGCAATTAGCAATACCCACATGCACAGCTTTTATTAGAAAGAATGCACCTCTATTCCAGAAACAGCCATCAGCTCCCCAAGGAGCAATTAAATAACCCAGAGAACTTTTGGTACCAGGAAGGCAGCCATCACTTAGTCCATGTTCCCTGTTCCCTTCTCAGTGCTGCAAAGGCACGTAAGGGATCCTGCCCCTCATTCTGTGTGTGAAATACCTTCACCTGGACACGTCCTTGTTCCTAATTTTAACTTCATTAGCTCCAGATAGCTGCTGTCCTGTGGTCCAAGCAGGCTGCTGTTTCTGAGGTTGCTCAGGTCCTTGTCCAGCTCATTGCAACCAGCAGAAAGTCTCCCTTTTGCTTCACTGGGGAGTCCGGCTGGGGTCTGATTTTCACCCTCTGGACCAGGTTAAGGCAGCAGTGATGAGGCTGGAGCTCACCAGCACTCCCTGAGCGTGCTGCTCTCCACAGAGTGTCTCAGGGGCAGTGGCCATGCTCCCCACAATGCTCCACATTGCCACCAGGCAGCCCATGTGGAGGTGAGGGGACAGAAGACTTGGGGTTCCTTTGGGTGTTGCAGAGGTGACCTCTCACTGATGGCAGGGCACAGAGACGTGGAGCAGAGCCTAGCTGGGAGCTGCAGCATGTCCAAAGCTAGTGGCCATCCAGAAGAGTTAACAAACTCGTTAGATGAACTTCAATTATCGTGCCTATACTAACCATAGGGATCCACAAAGGCAGGGAGGTGTCCAAGCACCTCACAAAAATCTGCCTAGGAGCCATGCTACCTCACTGGCACTTCTCTCGTACCTATGGCCATGGATTTTAAAAAGTGCCTCTCCTGAGCATATGCTAAACAGCCATGGAGCAGATACATCAGCATTAACGGTAAATTTCCCCAACACCTGGGGCACCATCACACTGAAGCCAGACTCCCTCGTGGCTCACGTCTGTGGCTTCACCCAGCAGCTGGTGGCCAAAGTAGGACATAAAGCCAGACAGTCTCAGGGCCCACCCCACTGCCTTGCCACAAACCATCCCTGCCTTGGACAGCTCAGCCTGGTGTACCAGCCCTCGCCTCTGTTTCAGCATCTCTGTTTCTGAAAGTTTAATTTGGTTTTGAAAAATGATAACTATTCCCAGTGGATATTTTCATTGTCTGTTCTTTAATTAATTAAACTTAAAACAGAGCATTCACTTTAAAACAATTTTCAGTAAACATATAGGGATTTGGATGAAAGAATGTCTCTGAGAAAAGTAAGCAGTACTTTTTTTTTTTTTAAAAAAAAAAACAGATTATGATGCCAAAAACTAACAGAATTCTTATGCTGAAGAAGGAATGGAAAAATTAAGCAAAGATTAACATTTCCCACACAAGTTTTAATTTTGGTTAAAAAGTTCTTGTTTGTCCCAAAACATTTTGATGAAATTTTTCAAATAGAGTCTTTAATCTTACCCTGGGCTGCTGTAGGGTTTGCTTTTCTGGTTTTTATTCTTTGGATTTGTCTTCTTGGGAAGATAAATGATACTGTGCTCCGAATTATTTGTAGTCTTGGTGACAGGAGGTAAATTGAGGTAGAACTTGCAATGTGCCCACCCTCTTCAAGAGGAAAATATACACCATTTTGTGTCAGTCTTCTGAGCAAAGATTCAAACCTGGTGGCAACTGAGCTGAGCTTTGGGTGCGATGTGCTTTTGTCATCCACAGAGGAATCAATAGAGCTGGCTGAAAAACTCTCAGCTGAACAGCCTTACACCAGGAAATGCTGCTTTGCAGCAATGCAAGCGTACTGCAATTTGGAAAAATGCGGTGATGTGGCAAAATGGAAGTAACAAAATAGTTATTTAATCCACATTGGGGTATCATTTCAGTTTGAGGTGATGTTGTATCAAGACTTGTACGCTGCATTTAAAGGGCAGTTGTCCAAGGGTGATCTCAGGAAGGTCTGACTGCACTTCTTGACCACGTACAAATCTCCAGCTTTGTCCATCCAGCTCAGACCAGCCAGTGCAGGAAATGCTTCTCTCTGCGGCATAGGAAAAAGTTTGTTTTCCAGGATCATCTGAGAATTTCACCCAGGAAATACCACCCCTACCCCACAGAGACCACTGTTTGCACCTGGCCTCTTCCCTGCTCTGTGCACATGGTGGGGCATTTGGCCTCCTCCTGCAGACTAGAAGTTTATTGCAGGGTGCTGGGAAGTGGTTTGTGAATGTCTGTGCTCTTTGGAAAAGGGTCTGCTGCTGGGGGGGTGGGGGGAGGAAAACAGCGTCTGGGGGTCTGTTCCAGTGTCCAATTTTCATCAGAAGTATTCCTTTCTGTAGTCAAAAATACTGATTTCTATAGCACGTTCCTTTATGGAGGAGTGTTGATTCAAGGGCTGGGACGTGACAGTTCTGTTAACTACCTTCTCCCATGCTTTGCTAAGAGACAAAGTGCTTTCTCTTTGCAATTTGAATTCAGAGATCTTTCCTTTAGATAGTTCAGAAAAATAAAATAAGCTCTGTTGGCCATGGATGGAAAACAGAATTTGCTTTCTCCTTGGTATAATTGGTTCCTGGTACTTCATCCAAATTTGAAGTGTTTTCCTCTTATATTTTGATTTTTAAATCTAAGATAACACATTGTATCCTGTGTACCATTGTTGAAATAAAAGATCTTTAAGAGAGATGATTTCCAAACCTAGTTTTTTAACTTTTTTTTTTCTTAATAAGCTTAATATTTTTTGGCTTCTCATTCTAATTTGGAACAAAAACAAGTCTTAAAAATTAAAGTTTCTCACCAAATTAAACCTCAGATTCAACTGCCTTAAGGTTTCCATGATTATAAAAAAAGAAAAAAAGCTATTGGCAAATCCAGAAGAAAGAAAGGCCTGAACATGTGCGATACAGAGAGCACAGGCTTAATTCCTGCACCATGACATATGGTCTGACTCGTTTGCGGTGATTTTGCAGGTAGCTCTGGCAGTTCGGATCAAACACAGGACCCCAAGCAGGACTGCCACATATTTTGCATTTCCAGACAAAGCCTTTTCTCCTGCAATGGGGCTTTGGCCGCACAGTTTGACTGTCCTGCACATCCCACAGCAGTGGGTCTAAGCAGGTTGTGGGGTGCCCCAAATAGGGCTGTGCCTCTGCAGATCGGCTCAGGCAGATCCCTGGCAAGCCCAGCCCCAGGGGATGCAGCTTTGATGCTCATTTTTAAGGGGGGTGCCTGCAAGCCACAGCTGGCCACTGTCCATCTGGTAGGTCCATGTGAAAGGACTTAGCTCAACCACTTTGTTTAAGAAGCTGCCATCAGCTGGCAGCTCTAAATGGCCATCGAGAAATGATCATCCTTGGCAGAGGTCAGACATCTCCAAGCACAGTTAGGAGCCTTGCACCGATACCTCCTTATGCTAATCACTATTTACAGCCTAATCCAATCTCCTTGGCCATCAATCCATCCCCCTCAGCATCAAAACTCCCTTTGCATAACACCAGCAATGCTAGATCCGTCTCTCACTTACCCCCACCCTTTCTTTTCCACTCAGACGCCTGGATGCAAACCTTATCTCTGTGGTGCCCGAGAAGAGCTTTGAGGGGCTGCTCTCCTTGCGTCACCTGTGGCTGGACGATAATGCCCTGACGGAGATCCCTGTCCAAGCTCTGAACCACCTGCCAGCGCTGCAAGCCATGACCCTGGCTCTCAACCAAATCTGGCACATCCCTGATTACGCCTTCCAGAACCTCAGCAGCCTCGTGGTGCTGTAAGCCTTCTCTGCTTGTTCCTCCCTCGCAGCCACAGCATTCTCCGGCTGGGACAAGGTGCTGACTGTGCCTGGCAAACAGGGTCCTCCTCCCCCGTGGGAAGACCTGGTGGTCACTCCCCAGGAGCAGCTTTGTGCTGCAGGGGCAGCAGGCAGGGCTTTTGTTCACTGAGAGTCAAGGAATCCTTGCCATTTGATATGAAATGCTAAATCTGCCTCTTTTGATTTTTTTCATGTTTTCCCCACTTTTCACTGAAGAGCCAAAAAGCTCCCTTGATAGTAAAAAAATGTTTTGCATTTAAAAAAATAAATAAATCAGTACATAGAAACAGCAGATATCCCCCCCCCCCCCCCCCCGAAGATTCAAGCAATAAAAAACTTACAATTTCTGTTTCCCCTCCAATCCTTGTGTTAAAACTACAGGAATTTATATCAACATGAAAAAAAAATATAAAACTGCAACAACTTGCAGTCAGGTCAAAGAACAACTTTGTTTTTTTCTTGGAAAACATGCCAAGAAAATTTTTTGACCAAATATGATTTTGAACAAAAGGTCTAACCTCAACACCTTGTCCAAGCCTGCACGTGCCTATTTGCATAACTGTGTTATATATGCAGATGACCTATTCTTTGCAGTGATCACAACCCCATGGTGCATGTTGTTGTCGTCCAGTTTGCATTATAAACATTTTACTGACAGTGTTCAGAGCAATGTAGAGAACAGTGCTGCTCTGAGAAGATAGATACCTGGCCCAGGAGGGAAACATTTACTCCTTGGGCAGCCAGACGCACCACAGCCTGTAATCAAAAGGCAAACCGATGTCTTTGGCAGTTATGTCAGGAGGTGCATCCTTTCTATCAACAGAGGCTTGCATATTATTTAGCTTTTAAAAGGAAGTTTACATGTGCAAATTAGCTAGTCATTACCTTTTTGGTGTTGATTAGCAAATTCAGGTGTGATTGCCAACTAGTTTAGAGCTCCTGTATTGACATGAAATGCTACCTTTTCATTTGCTAATACGTTCATATCAGGGTATTAAGTAACCTCAGCATGTGGTGCCTTAGTGAAAGTTTAGCAATTATTTCGCTTTCAAAATTTAAAGTGTTTACTGAAGCCATCTAGCATAGAAAGCGCTTGGACAGAGCACAGTCCAGAGTTTTATCAAGCATCAACTTCAGCTGTTTAGACAAAGCATAGAGGCTTATTTAGGAGAAATGCTAAAAGCAACTTGAGAAATGTCAAATAAGTAGTTTTCACCCACAATAGTGCTCATTCTACAAGGCATCCCATGACCATCATAATGCAACCACTTCATTCAGCTTTAATAGCTAGCACAGCGGGTGAGCTGACATTTGGGGTTTTATTTCAGTCTCAAAAGCATGCTGCTTTCATTCTGGCTTATCCCATACTTTGGGTGAAAAGCAACTCCTTAATTAAACAGGCAAGCTCAAGAAATAAAAGTCATTGACCATTAGGTCACAAGGGAGAGAATAATGTCCCACCACAGACAATTGGAATAGAACACGTGTGATCCTGCCAGGCACTGTGGGACACAATGATAAATTTTTGTGGCATCACAAGTGTTTGGCAGAACTGGCCCCATAAATCTCCCCTCCTTCCATGCATAGCCCTGTCATCACGCAGCCAGTGGAAAGTCACCCAGTGTTCTTCCTGCACCCCTGCAGGGATGTTTCCCTGCCTCAGACTCACCCACCAAGGTGAGAAGCAACCCCTGCCAAAAGCCAGCCCAGCTAGGCACTAAGGTCAGGAGGAGACTTGCCCTACCAGGACACAGGTGACATATACATGCATTTCTCTTCAAGTGTCTGAATTCGCACGTAGATGGAGAAGAGCTGGCTGGTACCATAAATATTGGGAAACTTCTCGCCTGAGAGGTATTAGAATGAGTACCTGGGGGAGAAGAGCCAAGGGCAGATGTGGAGGAGCACAAGGGAATCTTTCATCTCATACACAGCCTGATTAATACTCATGGACACAGCTGACCATGGCTAAGGGCATGACCTTCCTGGGTGCAGAGGTGTGCTTTTCCTCCCCCACACACCTTGGGCCTTTGGGAGAGATGTGAGTGGTCACCCTGCACTCACTCAAAGCACGACCAGCAGAGTATAGAAGCCTCAGTCTGGAATAAGTTAAGGAATTCAGTCTCTGCCGATAAACTACACCTCTGCTGAGGATTTCCCTGATCTTATTCCCACCTATCGCTGCTACAGGTTGCCAAATAGGGCTGCAGGGTGTTCAGTAAGCAGAGCCTCACGCAAATCACTCATCATGAAATCTATGAGTGTCAGTAATTGATGCCATCCTTTTCCCAGCTTTGATAACAAGGGCTTCATGTGCTGTGATGCTGGCACTGTGCTGCTGATGGCACAAGACTTTGTTTGATCAGAGTGGGTCATGGGAACAGGACAGTGAAGATGTATCTCCAAGCCTGGTCTATTCAGGACAGAATGTATCTTAGCATCTGCAAACAGAAATAGGCCTGAACATTTTTCAGCCAATTATTCGTATGAAGCAATTTTTTTTTTTTTTTTTTACAAAAATCGTCTTCTTTCTCAGGCATAAAATATTTTTTTAATTTAGAAGCAAGCATCTGAAACCCCCATGCTGCTGTGCTGACAGGCTGATAAAGTGCATGACAGCAGTTCTCATTAGTGTCCCTCATCTCCTCTGTCAGTTGAATTCAGCAGAAAGTCAACTCTCAAACCAGGAATCACAACACCTCTTTCAGCCCCGGTCCCCAGAGAGGTCCACTAGTCCTGCAGTAGAATCACACATGGACAAATTTTGGAACCATAGCCAGGAATTCCCCCTTGCTGCCACATTCTCTGCAATGGGTGGCAGTTCCCTTCTTTCTTGGTGTCACCAAAGGAGCTGTGAGCACTCTCAGCAGAGATGCTAGGATGTGGATGGGACACCGAGCTGGAGTGACCTCTCCTGAACAGGCCAAGCAGTAGAGCGGTTTGCTCTGCAGCCTTGTAATGACGGATCTGGCTAGAGAGAGTCTTTGGGTAGTTTTACTTTCATCAGATAACAGGTGATCCCTTATGTTAGAGCAGATTAGGTCAAACCCCAGATCCTTCGCTGTTTGGCTCCACAGGGAGCTTTAGCTCCTGGAACCCCCACTGACTCAAACATCCCTGCAATGCTGAACGCGGCGCTGTCAAAAGGACCCATGCAGTGAGCTTGGAGCCAGTGAGTTAACTTGGCCCCATAATGCAAAAAAGATGCTCCACCTCTCTTATCTGGCCCTGACCCTTGTCTACCTGGTCAGAAGTCTTTTGAAAACAAGGACTATGGGAAAGCTGTTTCTGTGCCACTACCTGTTAGTTTTGCTTAATACCCTCTAGTTCTTGTACTCTGTCTCTACCTCCTCTGTGCCATCTCTGTCTTTGTTACTGTCATACACGTCCCTTCTCATGGCTTTTCCAGTCCATATCCAGTCAGCTGTTTTCCAATCAGAAGTTAATCTACATATCACACTTGTTTGTTCCTCCACACCTTTGAGATGGAGAGACGCAGAACTACTCTCTGTAGCAAAGACAAAAATTAATGCCAGTTTATACAATGGCATAATGCCATTCTCTAGCCTATTTTCTCTTATCTAGTCATCTCTATCATTTGATTTGCTTTTTTGACAGCTACTGAACACCAAGACCTTCTTCCTGTAGATATTTAAAAGCCTGTTACTGCATATGCTCATATAAGGCTGGTTTTCCCCTCCTCTACAGCACTTCACCTTCATGCAACCTGAATTTCAGCTGATGATCCATTGTCAGGGAAAAGCCACTCATCTGCAAGTGCTCCCCTCTGAGGTCACCCAATAAGACCTTCCAGCTGAACATGTTGAGATCTGAAGATAGTAAATGAAGGGCATTTAGCAGAATTTCTCTTTCTTACAGTTTTTATCATGTAAGGGCATGATAGAGCTCTCTAACATTATAGTTTAGTGACCAGAGGAGAAAACTGGTTTCCAAGACTCCTGGGTTCCCTTTCCCGTTTTGGTCCTTGTTCTGGTGTTACTCTGGCCAAAACTTCCAAAAGGGACCACTGACTTTCAGTGTCCTCCCTGCCTGGGGGCAAACATCAAATATCCCATCCCTGCTTTTGAGGGGAGTTGAGCGCCGGTAGATTCTGCTGACATCTGTGGGACTCAGAGCTCCCCAGCACAACAAACCCCAGTCTGGTAGGTCAGTGTCAGATTAATCATCACTGTGCATCACTACCTTCACCTGTACAAGGGACTTAACAAGTCCCTCTTTGAGAAGTTCTTGGGAACACAGGTATTGGTGGGGAGTGCCAGGTATGTGCAGTTCGTTATTGCTAAAAACAATATTGCTTGGAACACCTGGGTCCCATTCACTCCAATGCACCCCTGAGAACGTCACTTCTGATCAAGCTTTATTCTTCACCAGACAAGCTGCATGCTGGTCCTTCACTGACAGAAATATTCCATGGGAATTTGCACCATTTATGATTTAGGTTTCTCTACTTATCTATGGCCAAGTTGAGGAAAAGGACGATTTTGCCACAATAGAGCTGGAAATTTTTCATGGCAATGGCTGGTCCAGTGGGAGAATTCATATCATGTCAGATTTTAACTTGGTTCAAATCATCTAATGCAAATAACTGATGGAAAATGTTTTTATTCGTCCTTTTTAAGAAGAAAAAATGAAGTCATTAGAAATGAAAGCAATGGAGAATCCACCACTTTTCTTTGTAGTTTGTTCCAGTGGTTAATCATCCATAGTGTTAACAAAAAAAAACCAACAACAAAAAAAAAAAGCTCATATTTCCCATTTGAATTTTCTTTGGCTCTGACTTCAGACATTTGTTCTTATTATTCTTTTCTCCTCTAAATCACAGAACCATTTTAGTACCCATTTTCTAACCAGGAAGAATCCTATACATTACACTGTATTCATCCCCTTGATCTTATTTTTAATAAGCTAAACAGATTGAGTTTTCTCAGTCTCCATTCTAGTTTTTTCCAGACCTCGGATCATTTTTATTGCTCTTCTCTGCACCCATTTCAAATTATCAACATCCGGTTAACAATGTGGGTACCAGAAATACATTTAGCCTTCCAGAGCCAGTTTCACCAGTGCATAACGCAGATGTAATATAATTTCCCTTTCCTTACAGTCTACCCTCTTGTTCATGCAGACAAGCACCTTTATTAAATGAGTATTTAGCACATTAGCTGAAGCTGCCTTCCTTTGTGTGTAAGACAAATGCCCTGTCACCTTGGAGGTGGCTCTTCCAGAGTTAGAGCTCACAGTGCTAATGCCTGTGTTGGACTCACTCCCAGTTCAGTACAAGACTGTTCTCCAGGATCTTTTAATCCACTAGAAAAATCAAAATTAATCCACTGAAAAATAACAGGAAAAGGAAGTGACATGAAAATGAAACAAATTTTACTAGGAGTGCTGCAGGGATGATTCGAAAAAGTTGCATTTATGCCCAATTCATGATAAGAAATTGTTGGCGAGGATAGAAAAATCTTCCTTCTAGAAACAATTGTGCATTTTTTTGAGGGGCACAAATTAATCTTGTAGGGTTGGTTTTTTTCTGGTGTGCTTCTAAAGTCTCATCACCTGAGACACCAACCTAGACGAAGCACCTCTCCCTAGCCTGTCTGGGGGATCGTGGCCACTCGGAATTCTGCAGCTACTGTAATTTATGTTGCCTTTTTCAGCAAGATGCAGCACGGGTTCACCTGACACAGCAGAGGAGCTAGCCAGCCTCATGACATCTGGTAGCACTTGTGCTGCTGCAGGAGCATGTTGGGCAAACCTGCGACCCTGCCAGAAGTCAGTTGTGATAATCACTTTTGCAAAGATATCACTGTTTTCTAATGGAGGTGCATAACTGAAAAGCAGTCTGCATGCCAGCCCACAAAAAAGCAATGACTGTCTTGCTCCTTCCCGGGCAAAGCTACTATCATGGATGATTGCCACAAACCAGCCTCACTCCATCGTGCTGCTGACCTGCAAAGGGAGACACATCTTAAAGTTCATTGCTCTTACTGAGGGCAGTGGTGGGTACAAGCTCCAATAGGAACGGCAAGGGCTTAAAGACTTCTTCTCATGTTTTTGCATCACAGAAGGGTTGTTTATAGCCCAGAACCAAGTATCTCGAGCTGCTATCAAACCAGCTGTAATTTACGGGGCAGAATAGAACGTCATGTGGGCTGAGCTCAAGTTGACGAACACTGGAGATGTTGCAACTCTACTTGTTGAACTTTGTTTACTGGTGGGGGGGGAAGGCAGGATGGAAGAAAGGAACATCTTTTCAAGTGTTTACCTTTGCAACTCTAATGTTTCTATTATTGCCATGTGGTTGGGTAACAACTCTAGAGTTCAGCTTGGACTGCAAATTTTTTTATAACTCTCCTGTTTGGTTGCTCATAATTTTCTTACCAACAAAGAACTTCCTTCTAATGATTTTCATTACTCTGTCTCCAAACAAAGCACTCTAGAGCCAAATAGAAACACAGCAGGTGACTGCTTTTCTATTCTGTCTCCTTGCTTGACTTGAGAGACGGTAGTCAGCTGCCCAGCACATCCACGCTTAGACAAGGTGTCCTGCTGTACCACCCTGACAAAGCTCCAGGGAGCTCACGTCTCCTCTAGCATTCAGCATTCCCTTTCTCCCCACGCCGTCCCCTCCCAGCAGACAGAGGTGTGGGGCACAGGGTTCCTGTGGTACCTCTTGCTGCAACTGCAGAGCAACTCCAGATCCAAACACTCCATTTGCCAGATGCAGTATCCAGTACTCAAACTGACCCAAAATGGTTGGCACCATCTTGCACTGGAAGTGCCAAGTAAGGGCAACATGATCTGAACCTATCCCATAACATTTGATAGACAAAACCACCTGGAGACAAATTTCTCTTCTTGTGACAAAAGAAATTTCTCCTGTGAGATTCTGATTTTGATCTCAGCTTCTTTTCTCCTCTAAGAGTCACAATCAAACCAAGTTTTCTTGCAGGCAACATCCTTTTCTTTTTTCCTGTTTGCTCAAAGGAGCAAACATTTTATCACATATCTTTCCCCTCCCTTCCCATTCCTCTGAAATGTTTGTATGTTCTCATCCCAATAACAAACATCCGTCTTGGGCTGGTTTCTGTTTTGCAAGCCCCTACCAAACTGCCCTAGAGCCTGGCTGTTCTTCCACTCCCAGCTCTCTCCTGTTTTACCCTAGAATATTTGGCAGTGGGAGCTGCCTGTGCTCAGCCAAACAGCTCACACTTGAATCCAGGTGGAGTAAGAGATTTTTCAAGCCAAGACAGATTTAGATCAAGCAGCAAATAACAAAAAAAGTCATTGATCCACCTGCCAGCCAGTGGAGTCTCCCCCAGGCTTTTGGAAGGAGGCAGCACTGTTGGACAAAGGCTGGTGTGTCCCTGAGCATGGGCAAGGGACAAAAGGCAAGTTGTGTGGCAGCAGGTTCACCACACATGACTCCATGTTAAAGAAGAACCTGAACTGTACAATGAACTGATGGGGAAACCCACCCTGACAGAGAGCAAAGAGGATATCCTGCCCCAGAGGACCTTACCTCCTCAGCGGGCATTTCTCCACACAGACCATCCCAGTGGAAGCACGGACATCGCTAACGTGCTGAAGCGCAGGCTGGCAGAAGTGTAGGCTGGGTAGCAGTGGGTTGTCTTCTGCTTTTCAGCAGACTTTCCTGCAGCTGCCCACAAGATCTCTCTAGATGAACTTCAAGGTGCCCTTGAGTAGGACTTCAGAGGAACATGCACGATTAGCCATGCAGCTCCCACCAGCTGCAAAGGAAGCCAGATGGCAAAAACACTCAGATGTGCACATACACACACAGAGGCTCTGACATCGGAAGGGAAGAATCCAGGAAATAAGGTCTTGGGTTTACCCAAAAACTAAGACATTGGAGTAAGGGGCCCGTGGAAACAGAAAACCCATCACATGGGACTCCAGAAACTCATCACCCATGGAGCTTCCAAAGCAAAAACACCCCAGGTGGCTTTGCAGGGGCCCTCAGCACCAACATTAAGGCTGGGAGATCCAGAGCCCTTAAGCACTGGCTCATGGCATGTAGCACCACGATGAAGGGGAACAGGGAAAAAATTGTTGCCTTGGGGTGGAGAATGTGCATCAGCCTGTCGCATGGCCTCTGCAATTCAACCACTCTGAACCATTAAACTGAAGACAACTTTCACTGCAGTCAGACTGGAGCTAAATCCAGGAACTGGCAGCATTTTCATTTTTTTGCAAGTAAAGATAATAAACTGTGACTAACAGGATGATTTTGAACTCAAAGCCTTCTTGCTACTACTAGGGCTCTGAGGAGTCTAAATATGGCTGTGTCCTTAGATAGCACCCGGTGTCCATGGGCAACTGTTGAAGCCACACAGCACTTTGTAGGGTTGGGCACAATGTAAGGTGAGATCTAGGGTGTTTCTTGAAGCTTCTTGCTTAAGCATGTTCATCCAAACTCACCTGGCAGCTGTGAAAGTGGAGGTCTCAGGAAAGTCCTATGTCAGCCTGGATTTCCTGGGAGAAATGGGAGCTCTGTAGCTGCTCTGCAAGCACTGTTGCACCTAGCATGTGTCTCATGGGGCAAGAGAGGGGACTTTGTAGCACCCCTTGCCAGCCCAGCCCAGGCTGTGCTCCAGTTGCAGGATGTCCCTGGGCCATGGCTCACAGTGGCAGGAAAAAGTCAGCTTGCGCCTGCACTGACCATCTCTGTTTTGTCCACAGGCACCTGCACAACAACCGGATCCAAAGCCTGGGAGCCAACGGCTTTGATGGGCTGCACAGCTTGGAAACCCTGTGAGTCACCTGTTCTCTTCTCTGTCCTAAAGAACCCATGTGTGTTCATGCCCTCCAGCACAGCCCACAGGAAAGG
Source organism: Falco punctatus (assembly GCF_963210335.1). Taxonomy (NCBI): domain Eukaryota; kingdom Metazoa; phylum Chordata; class Aves; order Falconiformes; family Falconidae; genus Falco; species Falco punctatus. Next base: position 1,267,022 of record NC_137597.1, read on the forward strand.
GCTGGTGTCTCCGGGCCAGCCACACTGCATGTTTTACTCGTCGCCACGCACAGAGAGCAGCAGCAGGTCTGGCTCCAGGCACCAGCCCATGGAGGGCATGATGCTTCCTGGGGTGGTGGCAGACTGGACTTTCTCCCTGCGCCTGTGCAAGCTGCTCTAGCTGTGCCGCTGCTGCAGAGGGGTCTGCACATGTGGGCAGAGTGGCTGGGAGGGGGCTCTGAGGCCCTGGACACAAGTCGAGTCTTGGTGCAGTCCCGAGAGCCTGCCCGGGGGGTGTCCCCACCCCCTCACCACAGGCATGTTGTCCCAAAGCCTCCTAAACACCCGACTCCACCAGAATAAGGGGCTGTCTTGAGTTCAAGGCTGGTAAAATCCTTGGGGATCTGAGGAATACCTCTCTCTGCGATGGTCTCATGTCACCTGGCACCACCCATTGCCAGCTTCCTTCAGCTTGCACCATGTTCTTGGCATGGCCGGGTAGGCAGTCTGTCAGGAGACCTCGGAGGAAGATGGGAAGCAGAAATGAACTCTCCTTTAGGACACATCTTCATCAGCAGCAGACGGGTCACCCTGAGTTCAGAGAGAGTTAAATCTGGTGGCCTTGCCTTGCACACACTGTGCTTTTAACAGCAGTATCAATTGCTTGGGTCTCATGTGCTGTGCAATGGCCTAGGAGGAAACATAAACAAGCAAATAAATTAAGGCTCTGAAAGACTGCAAGAGGTGCCTGTTGCCTTCAGTTGTGCAGAAGCATGTCCCTTCACACAGGCCTTGGGGTCAGAGCCAGGCCCTCACTCCTTGCCAAGGAGAACTAGGGGGTGCAGGTCACGGCAAAAAAAGAGGTGACGCTTCCCAGCATTCAAGTGCCACTCAAGGAGACGGGGCCCCTCTGTGCCCAGCACGGTGCCAGCAGCAGCAATCAGGCAAGAGTGGAAGCGACAGGCAAGCCCTTGGTCCCCAGACGCACTCCTCAGGGGCAGGACCACGACGCGCATTGTCTCTTACTTTCAGACTGGCACATCCTGGGGCCACCCAGAAGGGCTCAGCTGGGGAGAGGCTGAACTGTGCCAGGGATGATGTGGGAAGGGAGGCTGCTAGATGGTCTCCTCTGGTGACCCACGGGTCTCCTCCATCACTGTGCCAGCTTGGCTTTCTCCCCAGTCATTTATGGTGGGTGCAGGCAAATATGTGAGCACAGAGTCATGGCATCCGGGCAGCACAAAGGCAGGCAAGTTGCAGGAGGGAGGGGCGGACTTGCTGATGGAAGAAAGCCCCGTTTGGGCTATAACCCAGGCAGACCATGCAGCAACATCACAGCCTACATTAGGGCAAGCTTATTCTGCAGCCAGGGTGGTTAAAGCCACCGTGCTGCCCATCCCAAGCAGGATGGAGCTGCAGAGAAGAAGCTGGCCCCTTATTTACTGTGGGAAAGACTAAAGGGCTTCCATTGCCCTGGGAAATAATTCCGTTTCCACAGACACTTGTGCTGAAAGTTCATTTTCCCTCTCTTCCCCTCTGCTCCTGCTTTAGCACTTCCTTTACCTTTTGTTGCCCATCTGAGATGCTGCCCAGCATTCAGGAGAGCTCAGCGTCTCCCTCTCTTGCTCTCAGTTCCCACAGGGACAGGACTGCATAGCACTGCAGGAACAGGGACAGGGCTTTCTGCGAGGCTGCAGCTGTGGAAGTCCTGTCCCTGGGAGTATTCGACCTCCAGGGGCTGTCCCCCTGGAGCAGGGCTCTGCCTGACCACTACCTGTGTTCAGGCTCTGACAGCCCAGACTTGTGCATGTGAGTATCCCGCAGCCCGCATTCTGCACCAGCTGCCTGTAGCTGCAAGAACAGTGCTGTGGGCAAGAGCTCCAGACTCTCCTTTGCATCTGATCACACTGAAGGAGCATCTTCAAGAGAGAGTGTGCTGGCTTTTGCTCCTCTTGGCCTGAGCATCTAATTCTTACCTCTAAGCCAGCAAGTATTTCAAGTCACTGATCTCTGAGGAACACGTTGGTCCTCAGGTGGAGCCATCCCCCTCATGTTAATGGCCAGCACTCATCTACCCTGCTGACCAAAGCTGGCCAGGCTTTGTGGCAAAACACAGCTGAGCATTTGGCTGCAACAACCCAGCCAAGCTGCTAGACCTGCATCTACATACCACCTCCCAGTTCCTGTGCATGTGGAGACTATTACAGTCTCCGCACATACCCTTTAACTCAAATTATGATTACATTCTGTTGACAGCACTTAGCACATTTTCTTGGCTTGTGGAGGCCAAACTGTGCTCTCAGTTACCCCGTGGGCATTACCTCCTGGAAGGCAGCAGGATAGTAAGAGCTGGTGAAGGCAGAAACTTCTCCAGGGTTCCTAAAATGAGTATTTGTGGCCAGATGCTGATTATAAGCCAGGCATAACAGTTGAACTGTAGAAGTTGTAAGGGAAAAAAATTGTTTTGGGCTTTTTAGAAAAGCCTAGGAAGTTCTAGGTGCAGAAACCTCTGTTCCTCTAAGGGAAATGTTTCTTCTCATATTGAGCTGGACAGGGAAATGTCTATTTTTACCAAATGCAGCCAAAACTTTAAAAGAAACAGCATCCACTGCCCCATGCAGGTCTCAGCAGCGTGCAAGTTGCCTATGTACAATCACACCAGGTGCCTACTCCAGGTCCTATCATTTCTGCAAAAACAGATCCCAGTGGAGCATCTCTGTTCTTAGAGAGGCCTTAAGTCCTGATATTTTTGGAGGGCAGCAATCTAGAAAGAGGTGAAATGAAGCCAGATGAATGACTTCATGTTTCCCCTGCACTGACCTGCAGCTACCATGCACAAGTCAGCTCTGCCACGTACAGAGCAAGAGCAGCTCTGTGTTTTCCATGCTGATGAGGGGGCAGGTAGATGTGCAAGAGCCGCCAGGTCTCAACCGGTCAAACATCAGCATGTAGCTGGAGAAAGCAGCTCCAAGAATACTTTCTCTGTCAGGGCAAGATCTGGCTGTTCACCAGCCCCCTCGGCCTCCTCTTTCTGGGAAGGAAACATGGGCACATGGGCTGGAAGCAAGTCAGAGCTGCTCTGCCAAATTCCCAATAGGGTTTCGAAATTGCCTTGAAATGTAGTGAGATTCCCTTACCAGTTCCCATAAGTCTGAGAGATGACACAGAGCAATGCTGCAGGGCTGTGGGAAGAAACCCCAAGCCTCGCTGAGCCATAAAACCAGGTATTAGATGGTCGAAATGGGTGATACTTGGCACTTTTTAGCCCTCTCCCAAAGACACAGTATAAATAAGAGTGTAAATGTCATTATGTGACACGTTCTTCCTGAAGGCCTTCTGGACAATGTACTAGATCCTTTAAAAGCAGGGGCCAGGGCTCCTCCCTGCCCTGGCACACGCAACCAGACAAGACCCTGACATTGGCAGAGAGTGAAAACGTGTCTCAGGAGCACCCTGTCTCCCCAGCCTGCAGCAGGGCTAAGGTGGCTCCCAGGGCAGAGACAGGGATGAGAAACAAGTGGCTGCTCCCCAGGACCAGCCCCAAATGCTGAAGGTCTCAAGGCTACAGCCAAAATAGCAATGATCTGCCCTAAAAGTGCTGCTCCTCTGGTTGTTCAGGCATCTCCAGCCTGTACCTGACACTGACATGATGGGGAACCAGTTCAGAGAGGCCCTGCAGCCCTCGTCCATCCCCTCCGCCTGAGATGACCCTGCTGCTTCCTATCTCTCTGACTTTTCGCTCCCCCATCCACAACCCTGCCAGCTCCTCTGCTCATCAGACAAAGGAGATAAATCACTTGGAAAGAGCAAATTTCCATGCATTAAAAAAAGCTTTTAATTTATTTTTAAAAAATGGTGCTAATAAATTAAAAACGTCTCCCAGAATGGCTTAATCCAAAACCCTCTGGCTCCAGGCATTTTATCTGCCTAGCCTTGCGTCACAGGAAATGCCCTTACCACAGGCTTTCGCAGCGTGCTGCCCTATTATCCGGGTAATTAGTTGAGTCTGTAAACGCAGAGCAGAGCTGGAACCTACCAACTCCTCCAGAGAGTCTATGGGAGAATAAAAAAAGAAAATTAATATAAAGTGCACCTCGGGCAATGAAGCCAGGAAGAAGGAAATGGGAAATACCTCCACCACAGCTCATGCAAGCGCTGTTTAACCCCTTTAGGGCTAGGCAGGCTTTGCTGTTCTCCCACAAAACTGTCTGCCAAGTGCTACCTTGTTTCTCAAGTGGCATTTGTCTCCACCAGCATGTTTAATTTGAAAGCTTTTGTGCAGTCTCTTGATGCTAATCCCAGTTTGTGAAGTTCCCAAAGTAGCTGGTTTTGACTCCTCCAAGGATGTCTTGTTCACTCTGCTGAGCTGCTCTGCTACATCTTCAGCATACCGATGCTCCAGCTGTGTGTCATTATGGGTCCCCCGGCAGCTCGTCAGAGGCAGCTTGGCTCTGCGGTTCCACCCTGCCCTACCAGAGCAGGAAGGTGACTTCAGCAGAGGCTTGGGTACCAAGATTCAGGGGATGGAGAAAGGAAGGGGGCAGGTGGCTTTTTGGCAAATGGACCACAGCTCAGGGTTCTGGTTGCATGGATCCCTGTGTCTGGTCCAAGAACAGACCTGTAAAGTTCATTGACTGGTCTGATAGACGCGTAAATGGAAGGTGACTTTGCCAAACAGAGAAAGCCACCTGTAAAACTGAGTTGTCAAATGCATGAAGCACTGCCTGGGAGAATGGGGACCAGACACTTCCCTCCTGTGGTCTCCTTGGGCCAACTGGTCTCAGTTTGTTGCATGTCCTTTTCCAAGAGCAGAAGCCTGGGCTGCCAGAAATGTGTCCTCACTGATGCAGCTCAGGCTCTGAACCAGTCAGGTACCTTCCAGCTGGGCTCTGAGCTTTGGCTGAACATGACCCCAGGCAGACATGATATTTTGCAAGATTTTAGAGAAATAGATTGAAAGTGAAGGCAGTTCAGGTGAAAAGGTAGTTCTGGAGCTACTGCATTTTTCCACAGGTTATAGCTCCACTGTAAGGCTCACCTCCTTCACAGGGTGCTGCCTATTATCTCTTTGCCCACCAAATCCTCACACCACCTGTCCTGCGCCTTGCCAGCTCTCCAGCCTGGCTCCCCCCTCCCTGGAGTTGCCGATCTTGCAGTGACGAAGAGCACCGACGCTCCCCCCGCCTCCAACTCTGGGTCTCTAGATGTTCTTTCTGTGACCTGTCAGGGGTCCCCGACTCCTCTGGCTCCTTGGGATTCACTTGGACCCAGGCCCTTTCACAGAGCCGCTGAGCAGAAGCAGCTGCCTGTGCCGGAGGAGGGGAACCTCTGCCTCCAGAAACATGTGAGGGCGAATTAATTGTCTGTGAAAAGGAGGAACAGCCGCTGCAGGCAGCAGAAATGGCAGCAGAGGCAAGCTGCGGGTATGTCTTCACGGCGGCTGTGCTGATGCACAGAAGCTCTGCCCCCACCCCACGCTCCCTCCTTCCAGCAGCAGCACTCTGCAGGGGGCTGGGGACCCATCACCAGCAGCTTGTACACCTTGTGGGGTAGGTAGAGGTCCCCAGCTTCTTTCCCACAGTCCAGAAATGCTCTGCTGCCGACAGGCTTCCTCGAGTCTGCCTTCTTCCCCCCTGCCTGGCAAAGTGCAGCAGCCTTCTCCGTGCCTCCCCTGCCTGAGTCATCAGCTCCGTGGTTATTGTCTGTGCACCCCAGCAACCGAGGTCCCCGCTGCTCCACTTTGCGGTCAGCTCCTTTTGTGTCTTGTAAATGATATGTGCATGGTACCGCCTGTGCTCTCAGGACCCCCCACGAGATCCCATTCTCAAAGGCTTATTTCAACCTTGTTAAATAAATCAACGAAATTGAAAACATATTTAATCCAGTACCTTAGTCAGTTGGAGAACAGACAGAAATACTGGTTGGAACAGACACATCCTGGGCAGCACTGCTGTGTTTTTAAATGGAGAACAGAGCTGTTTGAGGAAGGATTGGCAGCTGCAGGCATACAAGGCATGACCTACAGACAGGTGCCCCCCGCCCCAGCAGTAGACCTTCCAGTGCCACATAAACCCTGTAAAATGGTGCAGCACCATGTCAGTGAGAGCCTGTGATGTTTCCAGGCCAAGCTGTCAGAATGAATCCTTGTACAGAGGTTGCCCCTTGCTCCTGGCAGAAATCAGGTACCATTAGTCCCTAAACAACCTTCCCACGGTGTGAAGGGCCATCTCTGCTCCTTTGGGACACCCATGAACTCTCTCACATTCCATCACAGCCTGGCTTCTCCTTATAATTTGCCAAAAATGGGCCTTTCTAGGGCACGATTAGTTTCCCAAATTAAAACACTGACCCTAACAGACGAATCCCACAATAGGTCATTTCTCTCTCCTGCGCACACTTGAGCATCTGCCTCTGGCGTGCCTCCGTTTTGGGGGTGGGCACACAGCTCCAAGCTGGCTGGAGTCAGACACGTGCTCTGCCTCCTTTCACACACCCCTTCCCTCCTTTTGCTTATTACAGGCCCTTGCTGCATCTCATAATCCAGATCATGCTGGGAAAAGGCACCCACTCACCTCACGTGTTGGTTGCTACCAGGAGAGCAGGGTTTGTGCTGGTGCTACACAACAGAAATATGGCACCTAATGGTACAATTACTTTTCATAGTCTGGACTAATCAGGCAGCTCTTCCCAGCTCAAGCTCAACCACAAGCCATGACCTTGATATAAGGCATCTGGGTAAAGCTGTCTGGCTGGTGCCAGGCAAGAGGTCAACTACATGGCCATGACGGCCCCCTTGAGCTTTCAGACTACCAATTAAATCATTTCCAGTGCTTGATTTGGCCACAGTAACCAGCACGACTAGCAGCAGTGGCAATTACATTTACCAGCAGCGGTATTAGATGCCAGCACAGGACAGGTGGAAATGCAAGTCCCTATCACAGGCTGCACAAAGTCTCCCTCCAAGCCACCACAGTCACATCTCAGATTATACTGGGACTGAAATAGTCAGCAAATGTCCCGTCTCCAGCTTCTAATCTTACTGCACCTTCAGGTTTATTAGCTGCAAATTTGTGGTGTTTTGTGGCTTATGGAAGAATTTATAGTACTATATAATTTTTTTTTGGCTTCCTGTGTGGAACCACTAATAGTCCCTAACAGGCAGAAAATTGACCTGAGACTCTTTCCCCTCCTTCTCTCCTTTTGGCCTGATTGATATTAATAGTTCCAGGCTGCATGTTGTCAGCTTCAAATCATCCTGGCAGTTAAAGCCCAAAATAACTGTGCCTTTGATGTCAATTTACTTTTATTTCTAAGTAAACAACAGGGTTGGGTAAGATCTTCCAAATATGAAGCTATAGGCTCATTCTAGAAATAACAACAATGGAAAGCCAGCCAGTTCACTGTGTCTTGGGCAGACCGGGTGACCTTTAAGAGGTTTTCATTTTAACAAGAACACAAGCTCCTTTCGACATCCCACTCTGATGCCTGGAGCTGGTAACTTGGAGCCCAACTAAGGAAAGTGATTTTTTTTATAGTAATCTCTCTTGCACATCATTTCTGAACCTTTCGCCTGGGTATTTTGCTTCCAAAAACCCTTGATAATGGGCAAAACGCTCTTCCTTATGCCATGCCCATCATTTTTTCTTTTGTTCTGAGGCTTCCCTATTGTTTTGGCATAGCCATGGCCATGGCGCATTGGCATCCTTCCACCAGGTAATGCTGGCATTGGGTCCACTTTCCCAGGTGTGCCAAAAAGGACAGCACCCCACAGCCAGGAGAACCCATATGTGATGTGCAAAGCCATGGGGCAGACCCCAGACCTGGGACAGCTGAGACCCAGCAGTGCTGGGTCTTTCCATGGATGTCTGATAGAAGCAGGGCTATGTCCATCCCAGACATCACTCCAGCTTTGGGACTATGTGGGGAAAGCTCCAAAAAGTCAACCTTGGCACCAGGTGACACTTTCGCTGCTGCACCACTATGGCACATGGGCTGGGGTGGCCATGGGGCTGGCCAGGGAGGCCTCCTGGCCCACAGGAGCTTGGGCTTTCCCCACACAGTCCCAAAACTGGAAGCAGTGGGAAAATGTCAGAGTGTGGAGTTGGGACCAGAAAGTATTTCCCAGGCAGCTCAGATAAGGCAGGGGGGGCACGTCCATTTTCTGTATCTACCCAGCCCCTGGAAAGGGTTTGCAAATGATGTACAGTTTGCTGACATGCTCAGTGGAGGAAATTTTCTTGCCACTGAAGTCAAAACACAAAATTCTCCCCAACCCACTGAGCCCATACTCCTTCCCATCTGGGAAAGAAATTCTGGAGGCCCACCACTGGGCACACAGGCTGGGCCAAACTCATCACAGAAGAGCAGGCCGAGAGGAGTGATGTCTGGGATGGACGTAGCCCTGCTGCTCTCAGACATCTGTGAAAAGACCCAAGGACTGAATTTCACTAAATGAGCAGAAACTTCTTCACTGCCACAAACATCTACAGCCTCCCCGCCATGAAGGTCAGAGGCTGTTTCTGGGTCATTGCTTGAACCAGAGCCCAACTCAAGTTCTGGGAAGGAAGGAAAAGAAAGAGGGAAGCCACCCTTGTGTCCGGGTTTGGGTCTGGGCTTCCAGGAGAGCTGCTGTGCTGGAGGGAAGAGATGACACCTGGGAACCATCTCAGGTACTGGATTCTTCCAGGCTGCAATCAGATGAATTCCCCCCAAAACTGGCAGGGCTTGGCACAGGGCAGCACTGGAGGCAAGTCAGGGCAGCACAAGCGGCACACAGATCAAGAGCAGTTGGCTGCAAGCATCACTCAGGCGAGCTGTTAACGAGCACAGTTGGGTTTGTTTTCCGGGAGGGAGGCTCACCTCACCGAAAACCAGGAAGCATGGGCAGGAGCGAGCACGGGCACATTGTCTCTCCTGAACAGACTGGGGTCGCTGGCAGCCAGGCTGGAGCAGCATGACTACACCTGGTTGCATCTCCACTTTCCAACAAGCCCAGTATATGCCAGCATTCAGAGATGGCTTTTTTACCCAGAGGGAGTTGCTGAACACAATGCTTTGTCTATCTGTCAAGTGCAGGGGGGAGGGAGGCACCAAGATGCTGCCAGGGCTGGGAAAGGTGTGTGTTCACTCAGGAAGAACTGGTCCTGTACATACTTGCACACACACAGAGGTACAAACAAAATGTTCATCTGCTGATGAAAGACCAGCCTGCCTGGAAGAGATGCGGGCTGGAAAGGAAATGCATTTTTAGAGAAAGACAGAAGCAAATATTACAGCACACAATTATTCCTTGTAAATAATATTGGTTACAGATCTAAGATCCCTTTTTCTGTTAGTGAATCACAGTGAGCCAAGCCTCCTCTCTGTTGGGCAATATTTTCCATCCATCGGCTGCTCACAGACACGTTGGGTATCGCTGAGGAGAAACTCAACCCCGTGGCATCACACAAAGCTTCCCCCAGCGTCAGCGACATGACAGCCGTGGGCTCACGGTGCCTCTCCTCCAGGGTCAGTCCCTTGGCAGCATGCAGGCTCATCCCAGCCCCTCAGTTCATGGCACAAGGGAGTGAAGTGGCACGGGCAGACACCCAGCCTTGAGCGACCTCTGTAGCTTCCCGCACTGCTGTGAAACTTCATGGTAATCTTGGGAAGTCATTGCAGGGTGAGATTTTTAAAGGTGTTAAGCACCTTACGCACAGATAGAGATTTGGGACTGTCAGTCAACTTAGGCTGCTAATGCCCTCTGATTTCATTCAGTGTAGTGATCTGAAGGTTAATTGGATTTGACTGATGCTTTCAAAATACCCAGCAGTGTCCTGTCTGCACTTCTAATCACTCATTCTCTTTGGAAATACACTCTTATGCCTCCCTGAGCTTTGGTGAAGGGTTGGGCATTGTAAAAGTCCTGCCCCGTCTTCCCCCCCATAACAGAGCCTTTATAATGTGAGGCACTCAGCCGTGACAGTGATGGACACCCGACAGGTACCATCAACAGAAACTGCCTAAGAGCATCCAAGCAGCTGATAAGGAGCTATGAGCGCCTTGCAAAGAGTGAGGCGTATGAGCAGTCATGTCTTGGGCTATGTATTCTTAAACAGATCATTTTGGTCTCAAGCAGAGAAGACTGGGGAAAATCACTGATCTGCTTGGACACCGATAAGAACTGAGTGTGTCAGGCAAGCTCTTTAGGAGATGCAGAGCTCTTGTATCTATTAGATGTGAGCTGGTGTGAGGAGGGAACACATGACTCCTGTTCCACTCTTGGGCCTTGTGGATGTGCACAGCAGCTTCACGTGTGCTGGGACTCTGCAGGTTGGACGTGGCATGGAAGCAGAGCTCCTGGCCTTGTCACCAGCCCTGTGCTCCTCTCCTGCTGATTCCCACCACTGGCAATTATTAAACTATAATAACCCTTTACAGACCTTGGGAGGCAGGTCCTGCAGGAGCAGGATTCATTTGCTCAAATCCATACACGTAGTGCAGGCAGCCAGAGTGCCTCTGTCACTGGAGAGAAGACAGCCCTTGGTGCGGGGAGACAAACGCTGCCACAGCAGGACCTGCTGCATTCCCTGGGCTGCAACGGGAATTGTAGAATCTCAGAATCACAGAACAATTCAGACTGGAAAACACCCTTAAGATCATCAAGTCCGGCCAATTAAAGCTAATTTTTATTACTACTGAGGAGGTTATAAAAAGAAATTACTTTCATATATCCAGCACCAAGGTCTGCTATGGACCTTGTCAGGGCTACATAAGACACCCAAGAAAAACTCATTCCCTATTTTTCTCTTGGTTTTGTCCCCTGTCTTGTAATGCCCTGATAAGTATTCGCTAGGACATAAGTCATGTGAGCCTGGAGTTCTGGAAGGTGCAAAAGAAAACCTATTGGGAGAGGCCCTCTGGGCTGATCTACTGTGTAAATACCTACAGGGCAAAGCCAAGATGGTGCCATAGAGTAATTCCCAAGCAGGGACACTGGCAAAGGAGAAGACCAGGCAAGAGAGAGGGGGCCAAGAGAGATCACAATGTAATTACCATGCCTGGGCCCAGAGGATGAGAATTACAAGGTAATTGGGCAGCAACCCATTGCTGTGTAAATGCATGGTTATTTCTGTTCCATAAACCACAATCCAGGTTACATGGTAATTACTTTGAGGTCCATTAAGTGTAATTATACAGTAATCTCCAGGAGCCAGTAATTACCCTCATGTTCCAAAGTATCTACCACTTAAAACTCAGCAAATTTCACGCAGGTAGGAAGCAGTCACATGGTTTTCAGACTTCAGTGTCTTGGCCCATGGGGATGGCCAGGACAGGGTCAAAAGTTACTATTTCAGCTGGAACTTTCAAAGCAGAGCACTGGGCATGCTAGAGGAAGAGTGCTACACGTCTAAAACCCAGCCAGTCTCCATGGGCCCCCTCTAGTCAACAGCAGGATCAGTACCTTCAGAAGGCTGTTCCTCCCAGGCTGCCAGCAGTGCCCCAGAGCTCAAATAAATTCTTCTCTGGAGATGCCAACCCATCCTTGGAGAGCAAATACAGCCCATGAGGTTCCAGTCAGGCTCAGATGTCTCTTCTGGTTGCCAAGCCAAGGCAGGTAAACTCTACACTTGTCATTATGACCAACATATTATATTTTACTTAATTTATTATACTGCAAATTAAACTTAATGCTCAGGAATGTCAATACCTCTTGCGCATCACTTCCACCTTTGGCTCACAGTTTCCAACGTGGGGTTCACCCTAACCATCAGAGATAACCTAGGCCTTCCCATAGTCTGCTCTTCCCACTGGTCCCAGTCACAGCACATCCCAGTGGCAGGGAAATACGACATCCCCAGGACAAGCACCACGGGAATGGTCCTGTGATCCCCTCTGCACCACAGGGTGAGAGGGCCCAGAGAAGCCCTTTCATGGGGCCCACACAGCTGAACCTGCTCTTGTTTTTCTTGTCCTTTGTAAAATCCCATTTTGACCTGGAAAGGCAGGAAAAATGACTCCCAGCCAAAGCGCCTGGGGATGAGCTCCTGGGAGAGGGGGATGTGGCACTCTGGAGATGTGCCCCAGGCATGAAGGGACTTGGGGGGAGGGAGGCCAGATGGCAGTAGCCATGACTTGGACTGGCTCTTGCCTGACAGTGCTCCTAGCAGGGAATATTCCTGCTGCAGGAATGTGTGAGATTTTGTTTCCAGGCAGTGGCTGGATCAGCACAGTAGGAAAAACCTGTCTCCCATGTTTAACAAGCAAGTTTCCATGCCTTCAAAGCACAGATACATTTGGTTGAGTTCCTACAGCAGCGTTAATGAATGTTTTTCCCTTCTCTGTCTTTCAGGGATCTAAACTACAATGAGCTGCTGGAATTCCCTGGGGCTATCAGGACGCTGGGCCGACTGCAGGAGCTGTAAGATTTTCTATTTATTCCTTTTCAAAAGCATTCCCCGATGGAGAGTGACCAATAAAGCATCGCATGTGCTCTGACTTGAGGACAGCACTCAGTCCAAGCCTTTCTTTTGTCTTTCCCAGCCCTCTCCACCATGCACATGAAAGCAGTTTATCCCCTTAGTTTCCATCAGCTCTAACCACCTCACCATCAGTCTCTGCACCATGGCTGGTGGAGGGGAGTGGGAGATCTCCATCAGGCTTGGAGCCAGTTCCTCCTGCAGCTCTTAATTTTGTGGCATCTGAGGGATTCAAAGTCCCTCTGACCTCCACTACTTCTAATGCCCATTCCCCAGCTTGGGACCACAACCATGTAGTTATCTGTGTTATTGTGAGGCCATGGCTTCTGCAGGCCTTGTGCCACCTCCTCTGACGTGAAGAAACTGTTTGATCTCCCTTAGGACAAATTTACAAGAAGGAATTGCAAAAGTTTACAACCATTTTAGTGGCTAGCTCTCTCTCCACTAACTGGTCAGCCTGGGAGACACTAAAAATGGGAAACCATCCCACTTAACACTGATGAAGGTAGAAGCCCCAAGATGGGGTCAAATCAAGTTGATGTGGATCCACAGCATCCTGTGGACGCTAAGTCTGTGTTATGCTGGTGACAGGCTGGGGTGGCACAAAAGCAGCTGCTTTGGGGCTGCTGGCAAGGTTGGAGTAAAAATCTGACACTACTTTTTTCTTTTACTGGAAGAATTCTCAAGAGATTTCTCTGATCAGACCAGATGTCGTCATTACTGTGACATTCAAAATGAGAGTAAGATCCTTAATCCACTTTGAGATGGCTTTTGAAATGCCTGTCACTAAATAAGAGGCAAATTTCAAACAGCCATCCAACTAATCACTCATGCAGACTCCTCTGGGATTAAACAACCTGGAGATCACCCAGAGCCTGGTCTTGGTCCTGGACGCAGGATCCTGTGGCTGCCTTTGATGTATAGGAGGTCAAACTGTGGCCACAGAACTCTCTTCTGCTGCAAAAGTTTGCTTATAGCAATTTTCTCAAGCTTAACCAAAAATATCACAGCTAGATCTAAAAATACTTTAAAGTCACATGGGCCAGTAATTCATGGTAGGCTGCACTCTGGTTAACAGCTCTGGAGCGATAATGGAGACCATCCATAAAAATTGTAATTCCTGGAGGGTATAAAATAAGTGTATTTTGTTTGCTCCTGTTTCCTGACTTGGAAAGTGTTAAACTTTAAGTCTTTGTGTTCTTGAAGGGTTCAGTGGAGTGACATGTAGAGCACCAAGCTACACACAGAGTAAATACAGCAGAATGAGGGCTTTGTCCTGTCAAAGGACAGACCTTGTTCACTTGCTGGGATTATGCTGTAGCTGGAACAGAGCCTACACCTCCTATTTTACATGTGTTTTGAAGGCTCTCCGCCTTTAAAACTGTTGAGGAAAGAAGGTGTCTCCAAGCCTTTCTCATCCATTAATATCAAGATATTTGTTTCTCCCAACAGCGGTTTTCATAACAACAACATCAAAGCTATTCCAGAGAATGCATTTGTTGGGAACCCCCTCCTCCAAACAATGTAAGAAAATAAAACAATTTTTCCTAAATCTTTATATTCCCCAGAAAGGAATATTCCTTGATGTCTTTGGTTGGGATTTCTGACAGTTGTAAGCGTGACTGCAATTTAACATTTGTTATATAAGGGCCAACACAAGCTGAAATTAGCTCCTTCTCAGCTGTGCCTCAGGGGTTTTGCCATGGGTTTTCCTTTCCCCACAGCTGAACTTTGCTGCAGTACGGGCTGATAACAATGAAGGAAAAATATATGGGTGGTCTGCATGGAAATCTTGCTGTGAATAACAGAATTTTCTAAACCCTGGTTGACATCTGCCTATGTTTATTCCTTGTGTTTAGAAAAGCTGCTAGCCAGCTCCAGCAGTAGCTATATGCTATAGCAGTAGCTATAGGGAGCTGGGACACCAGGTCATTGTTTCCCTACCCCAGACCCATGGACACGAGTTCTACAGATAAATACACCCAGTTGTCAACTCATTTCCCCTCTGACCCAGACACAGGTAGAGATTTTTGGACAGTTCTTCCCTGTACCACACTGATATTGGAAATCATGGCAAGTGACAAAAGTTCTGCTTGGCCAGTCCAGGACTTAAGTTATAGGAAAAAAAAACCATCTGAAAAGCCATGGTGACACTGGGCAAAAATAGTCACTGCTCCAGTCAAAACAAACCAGCTTATCCCCATCTTCCTGGGGCACAATCCTTGGAGTGACATGGGGGTGGGACACATCCAGAATACTCATGTTTCCATTGGATTTGCCCATCTAAAGTCTTTCACAGTCAGTGGGGGAAAAGCATTTCTTGTAGGAGGTGATTCAACTCCTCCTAAAGCTAGTTGGATCCTAGGAGAGTTCACTTCTCTCCACTGACTGTCACAAGTAGGAAAGATGCTGGTGCTGTGGATATGTAAGATCAGAGAAGGTGTCATCAAGTGCAAGGTGTTTCCCAGCAGGGTTACAGCACTATAGCAGGGGCGAAGGAGAGCTCTGCATCTTTCTGGTGTGCCTGGCTCAACAGGACCCTAGAGGCCCCTTTCAGAGCAGCAGGAGACCTCAGCTGTAGCAATGTTCTGCCAGGCTAGTGGGAGAGCTTGGGGTTATCTGGAAAACAAGGGTTCCTCACAGAATAGCCAGTACCTCCTACATAGCTTACTACTAGTTTCTCCAAGGCTTTTGTCTTGTAGTAGCATCTTCTCTTTATGCGCAGCAGAATCTGACCAGTTACTTGCTTCCCTTGCAGCCATTTTTATGACAATCCCATCCAGTTTGTTGGACAGTCTGCTTTCCAGTACTTGCCAAAGCTCCACACTCTGTAAGTTCAACAACCACATCCTCAGAGTGGTAATACATCCAAGCTCCAAGCCCTGTGAGCTGGACACCTTAGTGGCCTCCTCCCCTCCTCTTTTCTAGAGCCCTTGTGCCAATAGAAGACCCTGATGCCACTCTTCTGGCCAGCCCCAAAGGCAGTGAGCCAAGGAGTAGACATTGCAGATGTTTTCTGCTGAGGAAGAATAATTTTGAGAAGGTCATTTTGGAGGGAGCAATTAATTCCTCCTGCCCAGCCAGCTGACAGGCACTGGAGTCTTCTAGGGTCTCCAGAGATGCATAAGGACGAGCAAAGACCACACTCACAAGTGCCACAGCTTTCGCTGCATGCTGCTCAAGCCAACACTGCATTGTTGTGTAGTTACCCATATACAAGGACACTGAGGGCATGTGCCCAGATCTGGCTCCACAAGATGGAGAAGCAGAGGAACATATGTCCCATAACACAGACACCATGGCACAAATAATCTTACTGGGCAGCCAGCAGTGACAGCGCTCCTTTCACACGTATGGCCCTAAGCCTGCTCCAGGGCCACCACCATGTGTTGGGCACCATCTGGACCACAACAGCAGCTCCATGTTGGCTGGTCTGGACAGGCCGGCTTTTCAGCTAACCTGTTGTGGTACAGCACCAAATAACTGAGGCAGAGGCAACCTCAAAATCTCTATTTATAAGCCCCACCCATCCTCTCACTGCAGGAACACACACTGAGGCAAATAAAATAAATCCTTCAAATACCCATACATTCTTTAGATCCAAATGCACAGACATGGGCAGGCTTGGGTGGGATGCCCTGCTTACATTCCCATGGTAATTGTTTGGGGTTTGTTATTTAATTTGGGTAGACATGGTGCCAAGAATGTCAGTGGTTGGGGGAGGGTCTGAGTTTGCGGAGCCTCCTTGAATAGAAATGCCCAGATCTGGCTCACTGCAACTGCACTGATCCACCCAGCCGGCTGTGGCATGCTGATGAGAGGGGCACCTTTGGATCTGGGCCTCTGATCACCACATTTGGGTGTGAGGAAGCTGATGAGTCTGGGACTGTGGGCAGTTGCACTTGCTTTCAGGTTCTCTGGACACTTCATTTCACCTTCGTTTCTCTGCAGGTCACTCAACGGTGCAACAGACATCAGAGAATTCCCAGACCTTAAAGGCACCACCAGCCTAGAAGTTTTGTGAGTGGCAACTCTCTCCCTTTTACCCTGCTATTTGTGCTCTTCCTCCTTCAAGGTGGTCCAGGCTGTTTCAGCGAGGACAACTTTCACAGTGCTGTGCAGTTGGTTGTCTTCAGCTCTGCCTCTCCCTGGTCACTCACCTCTCTGCTTCGTTTCACCCCTGTGGCTCCTGAAAGCAGCTTTCCTCTCTGTGAGTTGCTCTCTCAGTACTGTTGAGTGTCCTCCAAACTTATTTTGATTTTTTTCCTCTTCCTTCCCTTCTGCATCTGTGAAGGAATTAGCCTTTGGGTGCAGTGCTTCCACCGAGACGCAGTGTCTCTGCCCATCCTGGGACCAGCACTGGCAGTGCAGTTCAGTGCAGGAAACATCTGCCACCCAGGCTGGGGGCTCCTGCGGCTGGTCTGGTCCCATCCTCACACCACCAGACCCAGAAGAGCAGGAGCCTGGAGGACATACTGTATCTGGCCACCCACGGTTCTCCTCTCTAGGGCACTGTGCCCAAACTGGGAGCACAGCGGAGCACCCCAGTCCCAGAGCGTGACCTGGCCATGCCTTGCCTCAGGGACACAGGGACACACTATCTGTCCCCCATTCAGGGGTTTCTGAGGCAGTTGTGGCTCCAGGTGGATAACCAGTCTGGGTAATGGGGAACTGGGATGGTAGAGCATGCCACAGAGGGCACTTCCACCTGCCTTCGACATGTCCAAGGACAGCAGTGAATTCAGTACTCAGCAGCATCCCAGAATTTTTTATAGGCACATTTACCTTTACCAGGTCCAGCAGCAGTGCCCATTTCTAAATCAGGGTTTTTTTCTCTCCAGGTATTTCATTATCCCATTCATGTCTCTCCTGCCACCATCTGGGACTGGTAGCGGGGTTTGTGGGTCACAATCTGTGCACTGGCTCTCAGTAACCATTTCCTCTCTCTCTTACACTCCTCTAGGACCCTGACTCGTGCAGGCATCCATTTACTCCCCAGAGGAATGTGCCAACAGCTGCCCAGTCTCCGAGTCCTGTAAGTAACACATTTCTCTGTCCTGCCTAGCCTATAGAAAAGTGCCATCAGAAATTGGACCTTCTTCTTGCCCAGCTCAGGGAGAGGACCAGCTATAGAAGATCATCCTGTGGTTCTTGTTCCCATTATCTTTTCCATGCAGAAAACATCACCTTCTCAGGCACTACCTTGAGCTCTGCAAGTTCTTGAACTTTCTTGCTTCATCCCAGCATTATGCTCTGGACTCAGGGCAACAAGCAATAAAGCACATCCACATTGGCCTCCTCCTTGCTCTGCACCAGTGGAAACTGCCTGCCCCATGCAAGGAGACTAGAGAGGGTGGAAGGGGTGGTGGGCAAGAACAGCAGCAGCATTTCAGAGCTCCTGGCCACACATGGCACAAAAGCCAGGGGTAAATCACATTCACACAACGCTCTGCCCCAGCGTTGGCTTACTGCAGTTGGAACCCCAGCAAGGGCCATCGTCTGGAGGAAGGATTCTGTTCACATCCCAGGAGGGGACAGGCCCGACCTGATGGAGACCTACAAGGCCACATGGCCATGGACCCTCACGAGGTGCAGCAGTGTCAGATCAGGGTTTTACTCAGTCTCTAAGTTGCTTTGGCTTTACCTGCTTGGCAAGATGCTGAATGATGCTGAGTGGGGGAATGTGGTTTTTTCTTTAGCTTGGTACATGATGAAATCAGCATCTCAGAAAGACAACTGCATCTTCTCAGGAATCACACACCTCATTCCTGAGATCCCCAATTTTGTCTGCAGTCGAAGACATCGTCAGGAAATGAGTCATGAGCCAGATTTATACAAGTTTGCAGCCTTAGGGCAAGCAGGAGGCTCGACTCTCATCAGTCTTTATACAAGCAAGCTGAAAATGAAAACAAGCTTGTTCCAGGAAAGCAACAGGAGTGAATTCTTCATCACAGAAATTGGAAACAAGAGAAAAACATAAAAATAAAAGAACACAAATTGTAACTTAGCAGATCACAGCATTTTGGCTCCAGCTGTCCCTGTAGGGAAGATCTCTCATCTTTAGACATCTGGACTAATTCAGTGGACATCTTGCCATGCAAGTGCAGCCTTTGGAATGGCCCAGGATGTAGGGTCCCAAGTGCTCTGTTTATGTTTGCAAGTTATCAGACTGTAAACCTTCACAGCAAAGCCTGTTCTTCGTGCTTCTCCCCTCCCTGTGGGAGAGTTTTTTTGGGACACCCCACCTTGTCCCTTGTTCCTTGTTCCTCTTTCCCAGTTAATTTTGCTGACATCAATTGCTTTGCTTTCAGAGTTTGGAGAGAGAAAATGTGGGCCAATGTTTGTGCATGTTTACATCTTTCTTGCCTTTGAAGTGCGTTGGTCTTCCGTCCCTGGAGAGCTGGTGGTTGTTCTTGCTGCTTCCCCCACTTTGCCAGCCCCTTGACAGTTCCTCAGGTTGACATTATGACTGTGACACATCTCAACACAGATGATACAGTTAATGCTGCATTTCTGGCCTCCTACTGTTCATACCACGCTGCAGATTTTCTGCAGAGGTCTTGCACAGGTGCTGTAAGAGCCACCACAGGGCATGAGGCTCGTGGCTGTGCTGCAATGCTGGTCTGTGCATGGCCACTGAGCCCAGCACACCCAGGCAGGGCAGCCTTGCTGAGCTTGAGCTTGGCATCAACCTGACATAGCCCTGCTGCTTTTGTCCAGAGCTTCTGCTCAGGGCACAGATTTGTCTTTCCTCTCAAGCAGAAATAGATTAAACTTCCCTGAGTCCCTGAGAAGAGCTAAAGTCCCTTGATACCACCAGTACCTTCACCCTGGTGTGTTCACAACACAGCATCAGTGACTGAGGCTGCTCTGCTGGTAGATACTGAGCTGCATCTGGTAACCCTCACTCTGGAGGAACCAGAAATAAGTCTGGAGCTGTGTTCTCCCTCCATCACTGTCTGGATAAGCCACTGCCCTGTCAAGCCTACTGGATTGACACAGGGACCAGGGAAAAATGATTGATGCTATAGCTCTTTCTCCATACTGGCTGACAGCCTCCAGAGCCAAGCAGAAAACTTTTGCTTGCTTTTTCCTCCCTCTTGCATGCCACATTGAGAACTGGTAGAGAAGGGGTTGGTAAAAAAAATATAATTGAAATGTTTTAGCAGCAATTTATTAGCAGAAACATGGAAACTGAGTTTGTGAAGTCAGCAGAGAGGCCACATACAAAACTTTAACCTGGGGCAAATTTCCCTTGAACAACCACAAATCCAGCCTCTGCTGGTGGGAGCAAGAGCTGATTTTAAGCATTACTCCTTACCCAGCCCATTTCAGTTTTAATAAATCCACATTTAGCTGTGCCAGGATAGGGTTTCCTCTGACTACCAGGTCACTCTACTCTGGATGCTGATATGACACTGGACCATGAAGCAGCGGGAACAGGAGTTTGCTGGGAATTGCTTTCAAGCAAGATCACTTGAAAGAATGGGGACCAGAGGTTTTCAGTCTGTAATGTCCTGTACTGAATTCCTGCCAGTGCCACAACCCCTTCCCTAACCCTGGGGAGAAGCCAGGAAAGGCTGAATGGAGAGCAGGCGACAGGCAGTTGGGTTTGCTGTGCCAGGAAGGAGGAAGGGCAGCGGGATGGCTGTTCTGCTGGCCAAAACCTCCCCAGGCTCTGCAAGAACATCAGCAGATTTGTGAGCTACTTCATCCACAATGGCAGGACGGGACCTCTGGCTTTGCCCACAGAAAAGCAAGGCTGTGCGCAGTAGAAGCTGGCACAGATGCACTTCACAGCTGACTTGGGGCTGGGGAAGAAAAGCCCATCCCAGCTGTAGAAGCAGCTCCATCAGTCCACAGCTTGTGCTGGAGAGAGCTGGGATGGGGCTGGATCAGTAGGTAAACCATCAAGCCTTGCACAAAGATGCTCAGAGCAAGTGTCAGGTGTGTGCACAGTGGCAATCCCCCTCACCTGGGGTTACCACTCTCCACAGCTGTGCAAAATGGGAGTCAGGTCACTCCCCTCTTCCAGCAGTATTTGCTTTCCAAGAGAGGGCTTGGGGGCACTTGCTTTTGATCTCCTAACATTACTGTACTGGTCCTTCCCCTGCAGAGAACTGTCACACAACCAGATTGAAGATCTGCCCAGTTTCCACCGGTGTCAGCGGCTGGAGGAACTGTAAGTAAAGAGCAAGCCCTCACTTACACCATGCTCTAGGGCAAAAGGGCTGTTTCAGGGACAGAGGCAGCTCCCACACACAAAACTCAACCTTCATCAAGCACTGGGAAAGCTAAGCATTATAACTCACTATTTGGACTGCAAATGGACCAGAGCTCCACTCTTTACCCCTGTTCAAATGCAGAATAAAAACACATCCCCTGTGCATAGGAGCTTCATTCACTCAGGTCTTTTCAGAGGTCCCAGCCACAGCAAACAGAAGTAGGATGTGCCAGAACTGAATTTTATATCACTAACTCAAGTCACAGTATGAGTTAATCAAGAATTTATCTATACCATAAATACCTTCTCCTTCAAGGAGGGGTCTGCGTCATGGGCACAAAGCAGCTCTTATCCACACCACTCAGGGCTTGCCTTTCCACAGAGAAGACTGATGTTTTCTTCATGTTTAGCACTTGAATTGGGTCTTCTCTGGGCCCTGCGGGGCACCTCTGTTGCTCCAGAACAGTTATTCATGTTCAGTTCAACGTGTCTGGAGATCTGGCCCTACATTTCAAATCTACAGAAGTTCTTGGCCTTAGACTCCGTGATTTTTTTTATAGAATTCTGCAACCTAGCAGAATAGATGTGTGGGAGCTGCATCACCACAAATTACACTGGAGAGGTTATCCCTGCGCTCTGCAGCACCCCAGACTGGATGGCCAGACCAGTTCATCCAGCCTTAGCAAAACCAGACACTAGGACACTGGGTGAAATCATGTGAAAATGAGAGTTGCATAGTCCTTGCTGCCTCTTCAGGAACTCTGAGGACACAGTTAGAGCTGCACATATTTTTATCTAAAGTACCCCTAGGAAAATGTTTGAAAAAATAGAAAAGATGTCAGAAAAGGACAAACTTTCAGAATTCCAAACCTGTAGTTTCACACATTGTGCCTGAATTTCTTCTTACAATATTTTATAATACACGAAATTCAGATTTAACATTAATGTAAAAGCATAGTAAATCCCTCTTTCAGACTAATTAAGTCAAACAGACTGTGTCTTAAATCAGCATTTTCTTACGAAACGAGTATTTGGTCCCTTAAGCCCCAAGTTAGCACCCTGTAAGCCCCACCCCCACCAGGCACCCACATTCCTGCTTGGAAATAGTTTGGAATTAAGTCTGGTGGTGTACGGTGGTACAATCTGGCATGAAACAACTTAGGTGTGCCAGTCACTCTGCTGTAACTGCCAGTGTGCAGATTTTTAGCTGCAACACACAGGTCGTCCCTTGCAGCTAAACATCCTTGAATTATTTTCCACTACCTTGTTCCAATACTCCCTCTTCCCAAGCTCCACCCTTCCTACTCAGTGAGACCCCCCCAAATTTGTGCACAGTTTCCCACAGCAGTTTGCAGGCTTAGGGTGGAGCAGAGTGGGAAACCAGCATGGCTTTTGAGATAATCGTGCACCTTGAACCACTGCACATCAATGGCACTTTACCGTGCCATGATGGCATCAAAAGGAGAGGCTGTCTGAGCCCTGGAGCTGCCCATAGGAGAGACTGGCTTTGATCTGGTTTGTTGCTCATCCTGTTTACCCCTTGAAATAAGAGTAGGTCTCCCAAGCTCGAATGCCAACTTCCACTGTGACAGTTCGTGTCTGCTGCCACAGGACAAAGATCCCTACAAAGTATAAACGCTGCCTTCGGCTCTTTTCTCAAACCAGTTTCTGTTTTTTCAGTGGTCTCCAGAACAACAGGATCCATGAAATCAGAGCAGACACCTTTGTGCAGCTGATGGCCCTTCGATCCATGTAAGTACTGTCTGGCAGAAGGGAACAACAGAGCTTTTGGCTGGGGGAAGGGGAACCACAAGCACCCAGCCGGGCTGATGTGAAATTTCCCAGTCCCACTCCCTTTGCTTTGCTGGGAGACTTCGCTGTCTAGTCCCTCTTCCACTTCCCCTTACGAAGGAACAGGGCACAGACCTTCCCTCTGGCATTCCTTCTGCCTGCAGACACCCCCCATAAATAGACTCATTACCTGCCAGCCTCGCTGCCCACACGTGCAGACACTCCACACCACGTGCTCTAACCACACGCTGTATGTTGCACAGCACACATTATGGACACCTGCCTCCTAAAAGCTCACGGAGATGTGGACTCATGGCAGGGATTTACCATGGCATACATGAGCTCGAGCACCCCTTCCCCTCAACATGCTAGTCCTGGGCCATGCGCTCCTGGAACACCCATGCAGAACATCCCATTTGATTTGGGACTGTCTCCCCACAACTCAAAAGTATATGTTAGACATATCAAGTGCACACAGGCTGGCACATATCATACACGCATAGTGACCTTGCAGTAGACAACCCACTTCAGTGCTTGGCACCTTTCAGAAGCCAATAAGGCTCCACAGGGCACAATTCTCCCCGTGACATGTGGGAAGAGCCCCCCAGGTGCTGGTAGCCTTTATTTACTGTTCAGTTAGGAAATGAACTAAATTGCGTAAAAGGTTTTTCCCATGGACAGCAATTTGAGTGTCATTTAACAGGCCGGCATGATCCCATGAGTGTCATATAAACCATGTTTACAACTTCACAGGAACACTCACATATTACATGTGACACTACAGACAAGCATGCAAACGCCCACGTGCTGCTGCCACACTATAGTCACACAAATGTATGGCTGAGCATGCAAGCTCTAGCATTTGTCCTTGGATACGTTCTGAGTCCCTGTGGGAAGGATTCACCTCACCTACCTTCAGCCATCTGCAGTGTGAGAAACACATCTGGGCAGGTGCCTCCAGCCCCCTTCAGAGCTGGAGAAATAAAGATACTTGTAGGAGACTGCTCATGTAGTCAGCCTTAGGGGAAGCAATGCTTCCTGATACGGCGGTTCCTCTCCACTGATGGCAGGGGCAGTTGAGCCCTCCAGCTCAGATGGAAGCAGAGCTTATTGAGGAGCCTTGGTGAATCCAAACCAACTGTACATCACAGGAGACGCTCTAAGATGACCTTGGTTCACCTTCCAACAGCCCCTGACCCACAACTGTGATGGCATCAGGAATTCTCTGGCACTAAGGCATAACCTGTCTACTGCTCTGAGGTTTAGCATGTTAGCATAAAATCCCCAAATTTACAGAAATTTACGCCAAAAAGCAACCTTTCCTATTGGTCTCAGTGGAGGAGCTCCTCCAAGGCAAACTCTTGTGCCCTCTGATAGAAATCACCCATATATAGACCCAAACATATTTGCCTCCAAGGAGCTGCAATGAGGCAGAACTTGCTGCCGACCAAGGGACTACAGATCCCACATCTGCTTGCATCGAACCCCTTGAGCAGGCTGGTGCCAGCAGCTTCACTGCCCTGCTCTGCACCCCTCTTACTGGTATGTCCTTGCCTTGCAGAGACCTGAGCTGGAATCACATCCAGTTTATTCACCCTGAAGCCTTTGTGACCCTACACTCGCTCACCAAGCTGTAAGTCACAATTACATTTCTTTCACAGTGGGCCATCGACAGCAGGTATCTGAGGACCTCAGACTGACTCCCCAAGCTACCAGGACACCTGGATTTTAGATATCAGAAGGCTGCAGTGCTGAGGTGCATGTCTCAGCACTGACGTGGGCAGACCAAATCCCAAGGTTTCCTACCAATGTTAAAGGGATGATAAAAGCCCAGAAGGGCCATCTTCAAAATGCTCTCACCCTGAACACTTAAACCTCCACTTTCTGACGCTTTCATACCTGCCTTAGATGCCTTTATGAGTGATCAGCCTGATAGACCATTTCAGCAAGACTCATTGCAGACCATACTTGCTGGCTCTGGAGAGGTCCCCAGTCCTCAGCCCCCTCACTGCCCTCACTCGTGGGTACTTTATGGGCTGGGGGCTACAGTCATACCTGACCTACTATGGGGGAAGTGGTGGGGGAAGAGATTGCGTGGGGTAGATATGTGCACAGGGAGGTAGATACCACCCAGAGCTTTCAGCATGGGCATTAACCCCTGCCCCTCAGTTTCCCCAGGGATTGCAGTATCAATCTGTTTATCTCCAGAGGATCCTGGTCCCCATGCAGCATCCAGCCCCGGTTCAGCATCATATTTGAGGGAGCAATCAAGGCAGGCAGCATGGCTCTCCAAGCCTCTGCTTGGCTGAGATACCACTAGCAGCAAAACCCTAACCATGGTTTCCCTCTCTGCTTTCCCTTCATCAGGGACTTGACTGATAACCAGCTGGTCGTGCTGCCTCTGGATGGTTTGGGTGGACTGACCCATCTGAAGCTCCAAGGCAACCCGGCTCTTTCTGAGCCCTTCAGCAAGGAGAGCTTCCCCAAAATAAGGTACCAGTGGTGTTAACCCTCTCACTCCTGGCACTCAGTACAGCCTGTACTTGCTTATAGCAATCAGCCCCCTGCGTTCCTTGTGTCTCTTGCTTTCCTCCATTCTTTCAGGCCAATAGATTGAGGAAGCTTCATCTGCTGCTAACGTGCCTCATCTTTTAAAGCCTTCCACAGGAGAGCAGTGATGTACTCCCAGGCCTGCCACCCCCACCCGAAACACACACACACACAAGTAGAAAGCATGGAGCAGGCCCAGCTCAGGGCTCCCTCCTCTCAATGGAAAACATTCCCAGAAGCCAATCCTAGCTAATGACATCCAGCTTTCCTTCAGTAAACTCTGTTTGTGTGGCCGTGTCTTGTCTGCTATGGATTAATGAGGGGCCTGAATGAGTCAAACTGAGCAAGATGAGCCACGCTGCAAAGTCTGGCTCTCCTGAACCTCCCTTAGTGGTGGGTCTCCAGCCTGGCATCTGCCCTCAGGCTGAGGGGTCCATGGTCCTGATGACTCAAATTCCTGTGAGATGAAGGCATCTTTTCCTCTGGTCTCCCAGGTAGTTCCCCGGGAGCCAAGGATGCATGAGCTGCTGCTCCCACTCATCCAGTATGGATTCCCAAGGCTGGGCCTTCTCAAATTTAGACACCCACTGCTGAGGTCACAGGCCACTGCGCCAACACTGGGCTTAATAGCTCAGGTTGGATGAAAAGTGTGGAGCTCTCACTTCGGTCTGCCTCAGCAGTGATGGCTGCAGGGCTTTCCCTTCTGACTTTTTTGACTCCTCATAGCTGGGATCTGCTGCGTGACTGGTTTCCAAATGACAGGGGATCCCAGAAGCTTCTGGAGGGCTTTCAATGCCCAAGATGGCAATCCCTTGTGCAGAGCAGGTCAGGTTCTGCAGTTCCAGAGGCATTCCTCCTCTAAACTAATTCCACTGACATCTGTGGAGCCAGTCTGGATTTGTACCAGACAGACTGAATCTGCAGGAGTGGTTCATTGAACCACACCAGGCAACGGACCCATTAAAATTTCCTAAATTTTGGGGTACTGCCATTAAGTAGTATTGGGGGCATATGTCTGGAGGAATCATCTGAGAATAGTTCTTAGCCATCCTGGGAGGATCTGTACCTCCCTGCCACCTTTCAATAATAGGATTTAATTTGGAGCTTATAACAGGAAGCAAGCTTGTATACAGTTTCCATAGCCTCCCGGGGCTCAGCCAGAAATGTTTGGGAACTTAAAACAAAAGCATATTTTTAGAATATAGAGTTTCAACATATTTACTGATCTTGTCAGAAGACCTTAATTGTCTGGAAAACCTAACGTTCCCTTGCCTTCATCAGCAGTCTTCCTGACTTCCAGCAAAGAAGCAGGAGTTTGCTGTCTTTGATGAAAATGCAGCTGCTGACTGATCGCCTGGTATTTCATCCAGATGACGTTCAGCTGCTGTTTAATTAACCTTGTAATACATGCTATAATTAACAGCTAACAATTCTACTGTCAAGTAGAAATCAGACATACTAAAATAACTTGCTACACTTGAGAGACCCAAGATTTCCCTGCCTGAGCTGGCAGGGGTGAGCCATGCTCATGAAACTGGAGTTTGGAGGTGCCTCTCTGACCTTCAGCAACAAGCAAGGAGGACCTTGCACTTGCTCAAGCTCTCAAGAAGCTTCTCACCTTGAATAAAGGATTCCTTGGGGTAAAAGAAATGAAGAGTCCACATGCACATGGCATATTGCCAGAGGGCATGGGAAAGAAAGACTAATTCAATCTAGGGAGAATGGCAGAAAGGATTTAGGAATTATCCAGGAACTTTAGTGCACTTTCCAAACCTGGTGTTTGACAACATCCTATTGACAGTGTCTTAAGTGTCAAAAGTGGGGCGGTGCAGAGACACAGTGGGGTGACTTGGGTCTGCACTCTGTCCTACAAGGAGTCATTCACCAACGTCCTGCTCCAATGTAACCATCACCTGATAGGCTGGCTTTTGTCATATGTGGAAATCAAGCAAAAACTGCAAAGCAATGGAGAGTCAGGCTACGGAGGTGACGCACCTGAAAGTTCTGCTTTCCCCTTTGCAGAGTCCTTGAGGTACCTTACGCCTACCAGTGCTGCGCCTATGGAAGCTGCAGCAGCTTCTTTAAGATGTCCAACCAATGGGAGGCAGAAGACATGAGCCCTGAGGAGGAGGATCCCCACAAGAGGACTATGGAATTGTTTCCAGGTCATGCTGATAATCACTGTAAGTAAACTGGGAGGAGTGATCAATCCATGGGTAGAGCCATGCTGCAAGCCAGGATGCGATCCTGCATTTGCAGGAGTGGTCCCACTGCCAGCCATGGAGTTACACCTGCCTCTGGGAAGGCAGACTGATCCTCCTTCAACCCTGGTGGCCAGTTGCTGTGAATGGGCTTCAATTAGTGTCACTGCATTGGAGAAAGAGCTGATCTGGCACATCCAAACCTTCACGGTCTAACAGAAAGACCTGGCAGTCCTCAACAGCATGGACACATTCGCTAGCTTGGCCTTGCTGACTATAGAAGGAGGCTACCTCCACGGGAAGGTGGCTGAGGTTACATGGGACAGCTTCTGGGCTGGGGCCATTAGGCAGCACAGAGCCTTTGGCAGGACATCAGGCTTTGCTGCTACAACACACAGAGGATGAACCCTAGGATTAATCTGAATAAGAAAATGAACTCAAGGAACTGGAATGCGCAGATGGCTGGAGTTAGAGAGACCTGTGTCTGTGCTACTTGTGCACATACCCTGATGCTACAGCAAAGGTCAGGGTTAGGTATGAACAAAAGTACACATTTGGGGAATAGGATGAGCTCAGCACAGGGGCTAGCCGAGGCAGGGCAGAAATGGCTCCACAGGTAAAGATAAGCAATGGTTTCTCTTCAAGAGTCAGTTTATTCTGTGCTCCAAAATGCAGTTCTGTTTACAAATGAAATCTGTTCCATGAAGGCAGCAGAGAAGTGTGCAAAGCCCATCTCCTGCATCCACAGACTCACAGCACAACAGCAGCTCCAGGCAGAAAGCTGGTGTGATCCTTTTGCAAGGGAATCTCAGAATAAAGAAAACAATGAGCCCTTTGCTTCCCCTGTAACTGTTAGAGAGTGGGAATAGCATTTCAGGACACAGCCTGGATGCTGCATTTGTTTATATGTTTGTGTAAATACAGAGGCCACATGCACCTCTGAGGTCTGAAACATGCTGTAGGCAAAACCACATCACGCTGTGCACCTGCAGATGGGGAGAGGGCTGAGTTGACTCACCTGCTCCAGGGAGCTCTGTGCATCCAGCCATAACCAGGGGCTCTGCAGATTCTCCTCCTGCATCCTAAGCAGGCAGGACCAGATCTGGAGACAGATACTGTCCCAGAGCAGTTGGAGACCCTGTTACAGCAGTGATGGGAGGCAGGATGATCCAGACACTTTATGACACAGCCAGCAAGTGAGTCACAAGCCCTGCATTCCTGCTCCTGCCATCTGCCCTGCCCTGAGCCTTCACAGACTCTGAATAAGCTTTGGCAATGTACACAGTCCAGCCAGAGGCTAGCAAGTGTGATTCCTACCAGCATGATGTGGCTCCTGGAAGCATGGTAGACTTGGTGGTTACGCTGGGCAGACAGTACAGAGGAGCCATATGTTACGGTCATTGCCGCAGGAGTTTCTTCTCAGCTGGGTCAGTTTTTCCATCATTAATGCAGCCTGTACTTTAACAGTCCTTGTGCATACAGTTTTGGTGTTTGCCTAGCAAATCGCAGCATCTGTGAAAAGACCTGGTTTGCAGCCGGGGCCCATAGTACTGCTTACAGACCTGCTCTTGCTGGGCACCAAAGCATTTGATGTCTCGGAGAATACCTTCTTCTGCCCCTGTCAGCAGGCCAATACCTACCACAGGCTCCCAGGCCTCCAAGTGAGTCTCAGCCTCATGGATTATATGTGCGTTCGTGAGATATTAGGACCAGAGGGGAATGCTGACTGATTCTAAGATGTGCCACATAAGACTATTAGCAGCTCATAAAGGCTCACATTTTCAGATGTTAAAGCACTGGGTTTGTCTTGAAATATCAAACCACAGAGGTGCAAATGTGAAATGCACAAGAATATCCTTCCTTACTATGTGCCGCTTTTGCAGATGACTCTCCTTACCATCCAGCAATGCATGGTCTACCCTTGATGTTGTGATACTGCTATTTCACTTAATTGTTGCCTTATTTCTGTTCCCAGTGCTTCCTTCCTGATGGCCACCAGTGGTATTTAGCTGTGTTATATGAATCTTGTAACACTTCCTCATTAAAGAGGAAAAACACTCACAAACATTCCTTCCATGCAAGAGATAAAGTGGTCTCATTAAAGGAAAATAACCTGGGGCTCTGTCCCTGCAGTGGCGGGCCCAGTCAGGGTGCTTGGATGCTGTGGGAGAACTTGTGAGAGGGATGGGGCACACTTCCAGGTAGCCAGGTCCTCTCAGCCCTGCGTAGCGCTCCCAGCAAGGGACTGAGGAGCCCTTTACAAACAAGTCCACAGAACCTCACAGCTGGGTGGTGAAAGGTGACCTGTCTCAGGCAGCCATGCAGGGGGAGGAACAGGTCCCAGTGGCATAGGCCTGCTCCAGCAGCCAGGCAATGCTGCCTCCCACAGCACGTCCCGTTCCTGCATCTACCCATCCCTTAGCTGAGCCCAGCATCCAAGGGACTGCCTAACTCCAGCCACGGAGCGCACATGGTGCCGAGGACCCCAGAGCCAGCTCAGCTCTTTACCCCCCTCCCAGGGCTCTGGATGTCCAGGAATCCCCCAGACACCACCCAAGTGCGTCCAGTCGCATCCAAGTAACGGCCACCTGAGGCCCAAAGGAATATGTTTAGTGATGTCTCACTACTCTGTCACCTTGTCACAACAGATATTTAAGGTCCCATTTCCAAAATCTTTGGTGCTTGGGTCATGTCTCTTTGGATTATAATCGGCAGCATTTAGCAAATAGCCCCTGCCCCAAGCCTGTCCGGTGTGGCCGGGCAGCAGCCCAGAGGTGGCATGGGGGCTTGTCACACAGGACATTCACCCAACGCCTCCCGGCAGCTTGCTCCTGACACCCTCCTGAGACTGGCTGCAGACAAGAGAAGTACAAGCACTACCATTGCCACGGGGCACTTCCATCACAGTCCCAGCACCTCACTTCAGAACACTGCTTTGAGGATACAAAGGGATGTATTTGCTTACAAGCACGTTTGCCATAATGGCACAAAGCTATAGAAAGTGAGAAGGCACTTGGATGGTTATTCTTGACAACAGGACACTGCTTTACCCAGTCAGCACCTCCATTAGCTTGTAAAGCTGATAATTGACTTCTGCAATCATTCAGCAAACCCTGGAGGGTCCTTAGCGCTACACTTTTCCTGCCTCTGTCATTCAAGAAGGCTGCTCGAGTCCCCCAGAAAGCACCTTCCCAGGCCCCTTGCAGCCACCCATGCCCTAGCTCTGAGGGAGAGAGCCATTATCCGCAAACCCCACATGGGGACCGCCCTGCCTAAGGCAGAAATACAGAAGGGAAGAAGCATTCAGCCCACTGTTTTTTGTTCTACTCCTTCTCCAGCAATTGTCCTCCTCTTCCTCCTACTTTAGTGTTGGTACAACCAGCTGCGAACCATTTTCCATGGAAAGGGCCCTACTAGTAAAGTGGTTTTTTTCCATAAGGCCTCAGAAAGTGGAGGTACCTTAGCAAAATTCAAATAAATAAGGGCTACTTCAAAAACAATGCAGTCTGCCTTGCTAGAACACAACAGCCATTTTCTTTTCTCTACAGTTCCCAGGCTGGGAGAAATACTGATTTCCAGCAGAAAGAGGTACATTTTCTGCTTTGAATCCCACTGTGCTGGCCAAGAATTGCTTTGCAATTCACAGCTAGCTCAGTAGTCTAGGCAAAACAAAAGATGACATGTAAATGTTCAACCTATGCTTAAAACCAGCCTTTGTGCATTCTGGCCCTTTGAGAAGAAGAGGGATGGGAGCAGATTACACTTTAACATTACCATGGAATGCGTGGCAGGAAAGCACAAAAAGTTCAAATCTCTGCATTGATTGGAGTATCGTGACTGCACATCACAGCCTCCGCACTGTGGATGGAAAAGACACTGGAGATTTATAAGACTATAAAATACAAGGAGGAAATATTTTTCCATCCCACTGTGAGTGTTTTCTTGCCAGACTCCAAAGCAGCAGTAATATTTCAACTCTTACACAGACAGATTTTAAAAATGGCATTTTTTTCCAAAGCTCATTGAAGCCGAGAAAGCCACAATGCTTGTCAGGAGGCACTAAAGATAGCACATTATTTGTCATGATTCTTTAATCAAATAATCCCAGTCGTATTTTCAAACACAGGCAAAGAGCAGACCTCATGAGAGGCACCATTTCTAAGCAGATTAGGCAACTAAATCCCACTTAGGTTATCCATACCCATACCTTCAGCACAGAAACTCACCTTCCTGGCCAGCGTCTAAGCTGCCAGGTGCACACCTGGGCACCAGCATCAGTCCATATCATCCAAGGGAGAGTTTATCCCACAGCCGCAGATCCAGCTCCCAGGCTACTGGGCTGCAGCAAGCAAAAACCCACATCCTTTCCCCTTCCTCCTGCCTGCAGAAAACCCTCCAAAGATCTCCACTGGGAGGAGAAGGCTATGCTAGTGCCATGGGTGGGGATGGTACAGTGGGACAGCAGCTGTCTTCATTGTGTTCCAGTGCCGTGAATTAGCAGTAAGTAGTTTGAAAAGACGAACAAAGCAGAAAAGCATGTCTTGGATTAGATTAAGAGGATGCCATTCTCCTTGGTGATGGCCTACACCTACGGGCCATCGAAAACACAGCTGAGTTCTCAGCCCCATTCTCTTCCCACAGCTTCTCCTTCAGCCAGGGAGTCTCTGCCTGACCCTCAGAGAGCCAAAGTTTGGCTCCAGGTGCAGCTGCCAGCGTGATGGAGATGCTGGCCCAGCAGGGTGGGCTCTGAGGGCAGTGCAGTCTGGTTGCATAAACCCTACAGATCTGAAGTCTGCAGGCATGGGCAAGCAGGCTGCCCTTGAGCAAATCCAGGACTGGGAACCTCCAGGATTAAAAACAGGGCACCACAGTCCCAAGAAATCATAAGATATAAAATAAAGCAATAAATGTTGAGTTCTCTTGTCTTTTTGCTTCTGAGCCATTTGGTGGGGGGGGTTGGTGATGAAGAATTTGTGCTGCAAGTAGAGGCTAACGTCTCCCTTTGAACAAAGCTCCAAAGTCCTTGTTGATGAAATAACATTGGACAAGGCCTGCCCAGAAAGCTTCCATTTAGAAGATGCATTTGAAGGCTTTGTTTTCTGTAACCACATAGGCTGGAGTATTTATTCTTAATAAAGCATGCTGGGAGGAGGGATCTGCAGTCACACAACTCTTGGATCTTGGGTTCTTACACTTCAAATGTTGGGAGTAACCTTAAAACAGAGGGGTTGGCCACATTGCAACCCACCAACATTTACAAGACCTTCTCCCTCTACAGCTGTGACTGCAGGGGATAAACTGGACACCAGCCGCTACTTTGAAATTGTGGGCTGGGAACTGGCTGGGAAGGTCTGTGTTGAGGACAGGCAGTGGGAAAAGCTTCTGGCCCAGCTAGCCCTGATGGCTCTGCTCGTTCTTCTTTGAGCACCATTTCTCATTGTTTTCTCCCCAGATGACCTAGATGCAGACGATCTCCAGCTGGACCTTGAGGAATCAAAGCTGCAGCCCACTATTCAGTGCACACCAAGCCCCGGTGAGCAGCCAGTGAAACCCTTTGAACACAGCTGAGATCCTCTGAGCTTCTTTAAATCCCCAGGATCCCATGACCTTTCCTGCAGTGTCTCACAGACATGCAACTCAGAAGCCTGAATGGTTGGGCTTTGGCCAAACTGGGGACAAGGGAGGAGCTTCCTTCTCCCATCTGGATGAGGCTGCCCTCCTAGGAGGAGAGGACAGGGTCAGGGTATCCCTGATCAGGAATCCCAGGTATCACCAGCTCCTCCATCTCCCAGCCTGCCTGCACTCAGACTCTGGCTTTCAAGAAGTTCCTGTTCCCTTGCAAGGCTTAGGCTTTGCTTTGTCCCAGCCAGCCCAGAATATTACGTGACAAGACCTTGTCCTTGATCTCCCGATCATACTTGTGGCATTGCAAAGTGCAGGGGTACTTTACTCTGTTTCCTGAGAAAGGGAGAGAAGGGAGGTGCTGGACTGCATTCAGCCACGTTATCCTTCCATCAAAAACATGCCAGCGGGCACAGGCAGGAAGGGACACGAGGAAGCTGCCTTCTGATTTTGTCCCCATTTTCAGCTCAGTAGTGTCCTACACAAGCACAGCTGGAGGCTGGAGAGGCCTGGCTATATCCAGGCAGCCGTGGGACACTGGCTGGGATGGTCTTTTCACCAGTTGCCCCACTGAGTTTGCTGTAAAAGAGGCAAGAAAGAAGAAGATTTTAGCAGACGGCATGCCCGGCTGCCTGGGTACAGAGGTGCTGGCTCTCTGAGGAAAGCCAGCCAAAGACCTCCACTCCCTTTGAGCTGAACAAGATTCCTCAGTTTCCTTTAATTTATTTTGCTCTCTGCTGCCTGGGACATGAGAGCAAAAAGGCTTTGCCATGCATACAGTCATGGGGTGGCAATGCCAGGCCCCAGCCTTTTTGCATTTTAGGAGCTCTCTTAAGTTTGCCGTTTCTCATGACCTTGTTTCTGCCCTAGATAAGATCTGAGAGGATGCCCCAGTCAGCATGCCAGAGGCACGCCAGTGTGGGGTCGAGAGTGCAGGGACAGAACCAAAAGGCAGCTGCAGAAGAGGGCAGATGATGCTGTATGCTCATTCCCAGCCCTCAGTATTCAGGGGCTGCTGGGACCAGGAGAATGCTGAGACCTGGCCACTGCCCTGAGCAGCACCACTGGAGCAAAGCAGTCTATTCTGGGTGTAACTTTGGGGTTTGTTTTCTCCCAGGTCCCTTCAAGCCTTGTGATCACTTGTTTGAAAGCTGGATCATCCGCCTGGGAGTCTGGATCATCGTTCTGGTCTCGGTGCTCTGCAACGGACTGGTCATCCTGGCCGTCTTTGCCTCTCCCAGCTACCTCTCTCCAATTAAGTTCATCATCGGCTCCATAGCTGGAGCCAACATACTGACCGGCATTTACTGCAGCATGCTGGCTCTCGTCGATGCCCTGACCTATGGCCAGTTTGCCAAATACGGTGCCAGATGGGAGACCAGTGCAGGCTGCAGGGTGACAGGATTCCTGTCAGTGTTTGCCTCTGAGGCTGCCATCTTCCTGCTGACGCTGGCTGCCATGCAGTGCAGCATTTCAGTCTCTTGTGTGCGGGGCTATGGAAAGTCACCCTCCTTATGCAAGGTCAAGGCTGCTGCCTTTTGCTGCCTGTTGCTGTCCGCTGTGGCTGCCGTCCTGCCTCTCTTCTCCATTGGGGAATATGGAGCATCCCCCCTCTGCCTCCCGTATCCCATCCCGGATAGGAAGCCCGCCACCCTAGGGTTCACTGTGGCCTTGGTGATGACAAACATGCTCTGCTTCCTGACTATCACAGGCACATACATCCGACTCTACTGCAACCTGCTGAAGGGGGAGTTCAGCGCTGTCTGGGACTGTGCCATGGTCAAGCATGTGGCCTGGCTGATCTTCACCAATTGCCTCCTCTACTGCCCAGTGGCCTTCCTCACCTTCTCCTCCACACTCAACCTCTTCCTCATCACCCCAGAGGTCATCAAATCCATCCTTCTTGTGGTCCTGCCCTTGCCCGCCTGCCTGAACCCCTTGCTCTACCTGCTCTTCAACCCCCACTTCAGAGATGACCTCCGCCTGCTGAGGCAGAAGGGCCAGGACAAGGGGAGCTACCCCCAGTCCTGTGGGGTCGATGACATGGAGAAAAGCTCCTATGACTCCACCCAGGCTCTGGTGAGCTTCTCTGACATCGACCACATATTTGAGACACCTGATTCCCTGGGAGTGCACCCCATCCTTGACAGCTACAGCTTCCCCTCGATGACGCTCATCCCCTGCCAGCAAAGGGTAGGCACTAGGGGGAAGGAGAGGGCCTTCTCTGAGCATTGTCCCTGCCTCAGTGACAGTGAGGTGCTGATCACTTCGGAGAGCCGAGATCCAGCCGGCAGCAGCCTCCGAATAACCTTCTTCCCCTCCCAGCCCATGCCACCCTACACATCTCACTTATAAACCTCCTCTGAGTAGCAATGCCGAACAGCCCCACACCACACACTGAGGGCCAGCCCCAGCGCCGGGTGGCCAGCAAGGTGACAGCAGGCTGCTCCATGTAAAGCACCAGTACAACCCATCTACCCTCACTCCCCATCATATCTGCCTGGGCAACAGGCACCACCCTGCCAGCTGCCACTCGCCTGGAAGGGCTCTGACTGAGCTCCAGATACCCAGGGCTGGCCATGGGAGGAGATAAACCTCCTGCATGAGTGTTTCTTCCTCTAGGGACTGCCTGGGAGAGAGCCCCACCAGCTCAGGAGATGGGTCAGGGAGACCCTCCTCATTGTCATCCTGCAGCATCGCTAGCCAGGAGGAGCCTGCAGCAAAGCCAAGCATGTCTTCTTAAGGCAGAGGTGTCTTAGCGAAAGCCATTGCTCTGTGGCAGAAACACATGGAAATGGCTGATTGCAATGACGTGACCACCCATAGGGACCTCAGGCCTTGTCCTCCGGGGTCTTCTGCAGGTCCCACAGACCCCTGGAAATGGGCTTGTGTCTGCCCCATGCCATCAACTGGAAGAGCAGAAGAAATGGGTTAAAAGCAGTGTGTCCATGTGTGCACCTGAGGTTTGGACCACCTCCACTTCATCCATTGGAAGCCTCATGAGCTGGGCAGGGCCCCCACTTTCAGCCAAGACCAGGAGCTGGCGATGCTCAGTCCCTCTTTCAGTTTGACTCGCAGGGTCTAACAAGGGGTCTCTGAAATCCAAGGCAGCCAAATCCAAACACCTCCCCAGAGAAACCTATGTGCTTTGCCTGAGGTCACACAGCAGCACCTGGCCAGGACACCCAAGGGAACGCTGAGCTGCCTCCACCTTCATCGCTCCCTCCACCTCTGTACCCTTCACCACCCCGGGACACTCCGGTCTGTAGTCACTGGGCTCCTGGTCAGGCACAGTGAAAATGGTGTCTCACTGCCCCCAAACCTCACTCCTGGAAGAGGCTGTTGGTTCTTGCTTGCATGTCCCCCATGCAGCATAGCCATTTTGGGGGCTGCATTTGCCCTCCCCTATTTTAAGGGCAGCTCATGTAGAAGGAAGGAATAGAAATCATCCTTGTGGGATGATGGCATCAGGAGGGCACAGGCCACTGGGAACAGTCTCAAATTCGCTCCCTGCAGCTCAGGGATCTCCCAAATCCATCCTCTCCATCACAAAACCTCCCACTGCCACCCAACACAGCAGGGAGCCCCACAGTCAGAGCTCAGGCCCTGGGCAAAGCTTTGGTTCTGCTGACAATACTGCAGCTGTATGTCATTAATTCTTGTGAGATAATAAATGAGCCCCATTGCTGACCAGTGGCTGGCTTGTGTCCTCTTGCATGTGAAAAGCACCTTGTTGGTTCATTCATCAGCTGTCTGCCTGCCTCTCCCAGCCAAGCCAGGAGAAGTTGTGCCTTGGAAGTTGTCTGTATTGCCTGAGTGAGGACTGGGAAATTGCACTGTGCCCACATAAACTGGCATCATCCTCCCCACCCCTCTTCTTCAGAGGGAAGAGCCAAAATGCTCGCCCTTATGCAGCAGAATTACACCACCAATGTCCTTCTCCAGACCCCATGGGCCAGACACACCTGGTTTCACCCCATGCTCTGCTCCTTGCCTGTCTGTGTTCATGAGCAGGACAGAGTCTGCTGCATAAAAGCTCAAGGACATCATATAACAGGGTCTCCCATGCAAAGACAGACTCCCCAGCCAAAGCCTAGCTCTGCTTCCCTTCTCTGCATGTAAGCCATGTAGCCTTATCTCAAGAAGAAAAACTTGAGAGATCAGCAGGAAATCGGAGGAAAAAGGTCTATAAGATTAGAGAAGAGGATGGGAACACCAAGTTTAGTGACAAAACCCAAAGCTCTGCTACACAGTTCAGGTAGGAACTATGAAAAACATGCCCTGTTGTGATACTTGATCCAGAATTCTGATATCCTATAGATGCTCAAAATCAGTTCTCATGCTTGGCTCATTAAAAACACCAAGCCATTTTCTTCCATTCCTTAGGGCTGCTGATGTGCACATGACTGGGAAAGACTCACACTTACTTCAATCTGCAGAAATAAAATGCTCCTTAAGGAGTGGGATTATACATCCCTAGCATAAATCCAGATTCCCCAGCATGTATCCTAATTCCATAAGGAAATCCCTAATTATAAGACACCCCAAAATAAACCCCACTGACACTGGCACAATAAGCATTATCACAAGTCACAGACTAATTGCAACACTCTTGCCTGAAATCCCCTGTACAGCACTACTGCCAGGAGTATTCATGACATGCAGGCATTAAGGTACCCAAACAAACCCTTGACAGACACCTGTCCCCAGTGGATGGGGTGCATCAGCTCTCCATGGGAACTGGGTCATCAAGGAACAGTCACACAACCACCACAGGAGCTGAGCAGTATTTCGGACAACAAAAGCAGGATGCTGCATGGTCAGTGTAGCAGAAACTGAGTCCCAGTTGTCCCTGCTGGTAGATAGGTTTCCCAAACCGTACTGATGTTACGCACACTTCCCACACACACGTCAGTGTGCATGGACAGGCTGCCATGGCTGGAGATACTGTGGTGTAGAGCCAACAGCTTCCCCTTGGGATTACATGAATTACAGCCCTCATTCAGCCTGGCTGTCCCTTATACACTCTCAGCCTTGCTGGGCACATCCCACCCTGATGTTGTCATAAGTGTCTCAGGTGGAGACAAAAAAAAAGCAAACAGCATTATAGACATCCTTCACGGTACTGAACAGAGAGGAACAGGTGAGTCTGAGTTCAAGGCTGGCAGGAGTCTGGCACAGCCAGCTTTCCAGGGCTCATGTTCGTCACCCAGGAAGAGCTGGAGATAATGACAGGGTTGGTGCAGGCACTGGTGCTGTCCTTCCCAAAAGCAATAACATTTCCCCAGGAAGCTATGGAAAACTCCACTGAGGGGCTACTGAGGAAAGGAGGGAGCATAAACACAGAGCATGTTCTGTCCTTACCCACAGAGGTGCCTGAGGAACAGTGAGAGCTTCCAGGTCCACAGAGGTGCAGGAAATGGAAACCAGCATCCTCCTCTCTGCTACTGCAGGCCATAAATCTAGAGGATGAACTCTCTGGCAAATGTTCATTAAAGTGCCTTTCATCACATCTCTAACAGTGTACATACGGCTTTCCACCCTACCAAACACTAAATTCAATAATTATTAAAAACAAAAGTAGAAGCAATCCTGCACCACTCCAGCTCCCTTCCTAGCAGCTGGTTTGGCCCATACTGGTGCCAGGCTGACCACCTTCAGGCAGCTCAGCCCTCTGCCAGTCGTTGGGTAACTGAGGGCAACCCTACTGCTCCACTGGCAGCACAACCAGCCTGGATTACCCAGTCCTGTGGACAATCAGGAGTCAGCTTGGTCTACATAAACCACTGCTGGTCAACCAGCAGAGGTGCGAAATGACTTCAGCAAGCCCAGAACAGAGGGAAGTTCTTGCTCTCCCTCCTCCACCAGCAAGAACTCATGAGGCTGCTCTTCTGCCTTCTGAACTAAGGTTTGGCAGTAAGATACCACACTGTCTGGATATTCCCTTCCAGTCGACCCTTTTTGAGGCCACCAAATGCAAGCATGGGTCTCCCAACAGCAACCGGAGGTCCTTGAGGTATTGTGATCTCTTTGCATTGGAGACAGGGCTCCCCCAGATTCCAGTCTTTGGAAGGGGATGTATGCAACTAAGGGAGTGAGAGAGAAGTTTAAGTCTGGGCCCCCTCCATGGAGCGCAACTGCTCCTGGTTGGAAGAGGTCTGGCTGCCAAAGAGCCACAGGCAGCAGCCAGTGAGTTGCACCTCGTGGTTGGACAAGGAGGGCTGGACTGTGAGTCCCAACGCAGTCAGGCTGCAGTTCTGCCAGTGTGGTAGAGTGGGTTGGCAATGCCCCCCACTCAGCTGGTGGTCCTGGGTCCCCTCTGACACACCAGAGGTTTCCAGATGGCAGCACATTTTTCAGGCACTGCCTGCAACAGCCTGAGTGAGCAGGAGGGCACAGAAGTGGTGGGACATGTTGAAAGGGAGGAGGACAAGGCCACACTGCATTGTGGGTTACACTTTGGCTGATGTGGGACGTTCCAGGCAGAGGCCCTCTGGGTAGCCGGATGACATGCAGAGCTGCTCTGGAAGCCATTATCAGGGCTGGGCACCTTTGAGGTTTTCCCTGCACGTCAGCAAGGCACTGTCAGGACACCCTGAAGGGGAGAGACAGCATGTTTCAGGGAGGATTTTGGCCCTGAGGGACCCGGAAGCATTGTCTAACAGGACAATGTAGAAGACAGTTCGTAGGCACTCTCAGATGTCAATTTTTCACTTGTCCAGCCCTCATGGCTGTAGATATGCAACTCCTCTGAAACAAAGCCAGTGAAGCAAGCACCCTACAGTATTATTTTTTCCATCTCATTGTTTTTCTACCAGTGCTGTGATTTCTGGAAGCCTGGGCCATGACTGGGACGGCAGCACTGCCACAGCCATGGAAATGCAAACGATGGGGAGCTCTGCATGGGATTGCAATATCTGGTACTAGCTTCCTTGGAGGCCAAAGGAAAACAGACATTTTGGAGAATGCAAGCCCGTCTTCAAGACCGAGACAGACCACACATCATCTGTCAGCTGACCTCAGCAGTTGCAGGTTACACCCTGAGCTACCAGAGGGTTAATGCCTTTTCCCTGCTCTCCAGTGACACAAAACCATATCCACATTTTCAAACAAGCTCTTCCAAACATGCCCCAAGAACCATTACTATTCAAGGCCTGACTGGGAATTTCCAGGCTAACTTACACAAGGTTTGCTGGTTTGAGCTCCTGGAAGCAAAACTGAGGAATTTCATCCTGACTTTTTGTCTGTGAATATTTTGTTAGTTGTAATTCCTGCTGGGTTCTTTCCCGTGCCATCC
Organism: Falco punctatus; assembly: GCF_963210335.1. NCBI lineage: Eukaryota > Metazoa > Chordata > Aves > Falconiformes > Falconidae > Falco > Falco punctatus. The sequence continues at coordinate 1,307,144 of NC_137597.1, forward strand.
AGACCCAACATTTCTCCATACAGACACTGTGCTCCCAGCCCTGAATCCCCCATGCACCTCTTCCTTCCACCACAGACCCCAGGAAGGAGATGCTGGCTGGTGTAGGCACAGACAGTCCAGAGCAGGAGTATCAAAAAGACCAAACAGATTGGCCTTTGTTCTCAAAGTGAAAGACATTGTGATCGTCAGTCTCCACTGGCCATGGTGTTGCTTTTCCCTTGTATCATCTGCTGCATTCTACATGCATTCCGGGATGGAGCAGTGAAAGATGGGCAGACTGGCACAGAAGAAGGTGAGATCTGATGGATGACCTCAGGGAGGACTCTCAGCTACAAGAGACACTGGGTTTGATCCTAAACAGAGCGGGAAGCCAGGCAAGAGCATGGAGCAACTGCCTTGTGGCACCCCGCGCTGCCAAGGAAATGGCATAGCACACTTTACTCCTTCACGCTTCACTCAGCCACACTGCTTTCACGCAATGGAGAGCTGGCTGTCCTATGCACTCAGAGCCTTCAAGCATGAGTCTGGTAACGGGGTGTTCCCAGGAATGCAGTCAAAGCCACAGATCTGTCTGGAATCTACCTTGCTTCCAGCTGTACACTTCCCATACCCAGAAGAAGGAGAGGCACCACTTTGAAAGGTGATAGGCAGGAACATGGCAAAGAGGAAGCAGGCTTGCAAGAGGCTGAAGAGTTAATAGTTTGTTCTGATTCCTCTGGCCAGGACACTCTCCCACTACTATGGTGGTACGTACTATTCTGTTGGGAAACAGAAGTATTCTGCTAGGAGCTTTCCTAAACCTTGTATGAAAGCAATCTATGTTCAAAAACTCTCCAGCTATGTTCCAAGGCATACCAGCAAGCTCAAGATCCTTGCTCATGGTCTTCTCTTTACATTTATCTAGGATGTCATTGTACAAACAACTGTCAAGCTGACCCTTGGGAAAAATCACAGGAAAAGCTGAGTTCCCTTTATGAAAAGCCAACCTGGGAAAATACCTCACCCCAAAATCCTTCAACTCCCATCCTAAAATGCCTTGTACATCACCCTGAGAAAGGAAGAAAATTATTCTCTGCTGCAGTGTGTAGAGCTGGGTTTATTCACAGCCTTAGTGCAGAGCAGTAACCAAGCCTTCTCAGCACAGAATGAAAGTAATGGGCATTTCTCTACAGCATCCAACACTGTCTGTTAGAGAGACTGACACAAAGCTGGATTGGCGTGGCAATCTTATCTCTGCCATCTTTCCAGAGCTGTGTTTCTCATCTCCCAAGTCAATCCATAGCACGTGTCTTCCTTTTCTGGTATCCACAGCAACTCAACAAGCACAGTTCCACTTGCCACAACTGGTATTTCAGCACTGTGAAGTATCAAAATCCAGCGATGGCAACCTCATTTGCAAGTATGCATTAATATATAGAGACTTACACTGGCAGAACTTCAATGTTAGGAAACTGGAAGAAACAGGAATAGAACGATTTACTTTAAATTACAGCGTCCTGTCCTGATTCACCTGATATCATTTTGTCCATAGCTGTCATCCCGTTTTTGTTCTTTGAGACACAAGACAGCTATAGATAGTCTTGCATTCAGTGTCTAAAGTCAGATCTGATGTTTATGGAGGAGCACATGACAAGCTGAGGAACATGTAAATCTTCAGTTAAGAGCTGAAAGGTGCCAGTTCTGCTGTGAGAGCACTAAAAGGAATCAAACCTATGGCAAGAAGGTTCTTCTGGGACTTGATAGCAAGTAATTGACATTTTCTCAACATGCTGAAATAATCTTTGGATTTACAACTTTGTTATTGATGTCACGGTGTGGCAATGGCTGGGTAAAGGCTGGGATGCAGCAGCGCTCTTCATGTATATTGTGCAGTCAATGTTACTTATATTGAACTACTGCTAATATTGTATAATGCCATAGCTCCAAGAAGGGAAACAAGGCATGCTCTAGACAGGCATATTGGTGTCCAAAACATGGAGAGTAATGGGATGTCTTTTCCCCATAAAAAGTCAAACATGCTCTTTCATTTGCAGTTTGCATCACCAAAGATAAAAAGGCAGAAATGCCAGTCTGCCAAAGTACTTCCTTTGACAGTATTAAGCAACTGCTCATTTATTTATGACTATCATCACAAATGGACTCTGACAGTCAGGACAATCAGAATAATTTTTTTATTTATTGTTTTTCAAAGTGTTCTGAAATAAAATAAAATAAAAAATATAAAATAAAAAGCAAGGCCCACCAGGGTAAATGGAAGACATATTCTTCACAAGGAATAAAGCACTATGTTTGAAGGTAATGACTAACACCACATCAAAGACAACAACCTAAAACCAGAGAGGACTGGCCAACCAGTCAGCATCACACATAAATATTATAAGATCTATTTCTTTACAACAATCAGTTGATTTTCCTGAAGTGTAAATCAAGTTGACAGCAAAGCCATCTACAAGCTAAGCACACATTTTCCCCTCTTCCTGATGACAGCATTTTCTTTGCTTGGGGAGAGACTGGATTCTTTGAGGTATTGTCTCCCTTCCTTATCCAGCAGCCAGGGACAGTCTTAGAGACAAAGAAAACTTCTAGCCTGTAGGACATGACCCATGGTCCTGATTCACCCATTGTCCAGCTCAGGGACAACCCTATGCACCACAGCACAGTCCCAGCCTGCACGTCCAGGTTTTCCTGTCACGTTGCAGAGGGACAGGAGGGAAGCAGTGGAGATGCACAGCTGGTCTCACCCTAAGGTAACACTTGACTAGAAATACTGGGGGGGTGTTGTTTGCATATAACCAAACATACCTTTTAAAACTTACTACTGTAACTTTCCCAGCCAAGATGTACAAGAAAGCAAAGGGCCAGGAACTTTGTGAGTACACCCATAAACTAGTTCCTCCTCTCAAAAGCATCATCCTATATCTGTGCTTACACCATGGCGTGTGGAAAAAACTGATCCTGAATTACTGCCAGTCTAGGGATAAAATCCAGCAGCTGTTCCACACCACCTAGGAAGTGTTTGAGGTCAATTCTGAACAACAACAAAAAAAAGGGCTAGTTTCATTGTGGATGATTTCTTGAACCAGGGGAATAAAGGAGGATGGAACCAGATGAGTTGTGGCAATGCTAACTTTTCCTACCATCAGCTGTCCAGGACGCTACAGTCTTCAGCAACACAGCTAAAGTGACCCTAATTCTCAAGGAAAAAGTAGATGTGAAGTTGGGTTCAAATTTGCCATTGAGGTTAAAGGGGTGCCCAAAAGGAGTACTTGCTCCTACACAGTGATTCACAGCCAGGCTCTTCCTCTCCTTTGCTTTGCTGCCCCACAGTAATGGAGCCAGTTAACAAACAGAAAAACAATTGCACCAAAAATTCTGCAGTTGTTTTGCTCCAAGCCCTCAGGAAAAAAGCCTTTTATGCTTTTAATTTTTTGTTTTTCCCCTGCGTTTTTTGCCAATTGAATCAATCAATTAAAATAACCGGATTTTTTTCCTCGCCTACCTTCTCCAGCCCACCTCTGCTCTTTCTTCTTCTCCCACTCTCACATTTAGATCTTTATTTTTTCTATATATATATATATTTTTTTTTTTAAGCTTCTGGTTTGGAAAAATTACATAGCCACATTTTCACATTTCCTTTTGCCACCACATTGAAGACATTTGAGGAACACAGTGAAATGAACTTCACCCTGGACACACACATCTTCAGTTACGTTAGGGGCAAAAGGAAAAAAGACAAGAAGGCAAAGCACTTTCTGGTCCAGCTTTTATGGCTTGGCTGGTCTTTCTCTGCCTTGCTGTGACTGGCTGGTTGTTTGGATCCATCACCCACCCCCATCTCTCTATCTCCACTTTGCTGCACCACTTCTCTTCCTGTTCCTGCTATGTACACCCCTGCATCACCCCACGCAAAATAAAATAAATTGTAGGAAAACAGAAATAAAACTGTGCTGCAGATCTGAAGCTGCCAGGTGTAAGTCAAGTGAGCAAAGCTTTGAAGAGTCCGATACTCTCTTTTGACAAATGCTGGTGAATAAGGAACATCCCAGGGGCCCTGAGGCTTGTGGAGGACAAGTGTCTTGATCTGACTGTGAGGTCTTTCCTGCCAGAGCCTGTCTGAGACAAGAAGCATACGGAACGGGCTGAGGAGATCCATGCCATAAGGACAGTCAGGCTGAGGCCCTGCATGCTTTGCAGAGGGCATGAACAACAATGAGCAAATGCTGACTAGGCTGCACCTTGGCCAACACGAGGAGAACCTCCAGTTCCCAGGGGAGCACATGCCTGTCAAGCAGAGGCTGAGTTGATCCCGTTACTTGCAGCGTTGACTGTTCCTGTGAGTAAAGTGGAGCAGTGCCCCTGTAACTCTTACTCCCATCACACAACAGACAGCAGGAGCCCTCACCTGTTCTCCAGACCTCTGCTGAACCAGTGAATTGAGGTTAAGATTTCTGGACAGCCTCTTCTCCCTCAGGTTTTTCTGAAAATCCCAGTCTTCAAAGAACAGCAAAACACAAAGGCAAGAAGCTACAGTCAGACATCAGCACATGCTGCACCACCGCCTTCTTCATACTCCCACATGAGCAAGAAACAGTAGAAAGATTTTGCATCACAGAAGTTGTACTGCGCAAACAGTTGGCAATTCAGTATCTCCTAATCTTCCTTATCTGCAGACAGCCTACAAATATCTTTAGCAGTTAGTGTCAGGAGAGGGAGCAGAGAGAGCAATGCCACAGAAGTCTGAGGAGGCACATCATAGGAAGAGGTGTTTAAGAAGCAGACCTCATGAGGTCTCTGTTCCAAATCACAAGAACTGGATGCTGAATCCTCCCCCCAGGTCACTCACAGATCTTACCTCTCCCTACACAGCAACTCTGGCAGGAGGTATTTCCATTTTCAACCTAACTAAAGCTTCTGCCTTACCCCCCTCAAATGCCTGCAGCTGATTTCTGAGATTTCACCTTGTCAGATATCTTTTTTGCCAGCACGTTGCAGCAGCTTCCTCTGCCTGCAATATCTGGTGTGCCATTGTCTCAGCTGTGATCAGCTGAGTCCATCCAAGTCCCTTTTCCTCCTTCATAACAGTCCTTAATGATTGCTGTTAACAAAGCCTTGAGGAGTTCATAGTGAAGCGAATTGTATCAACCAAGCGAAAAAGACAAAAATATCAGCATATAAAGGTCTCCATTCTAAACTGATGGTCTTTGTTCCAAACACTGTGTCCAGGGAACCAATCCTCACCTCTTAATGCCTCCCATATGCTTAAAAGGAAGGCAGAAATTACAGCTTACCATGTGCATACCATAGGGGTGAGATGCAATTCACCTTCCAGAAACAAATCCTTCCAAGCTGAAAATGCCCTTTTTTACACTACATTTTTGCTCCAGTGAAAACTTCTTAAAGGGAAAATAAATTAAAATAAAATAAAAATAGATCCTATCAGAGGTTAGAGCTCAGAGAGGAATAGGGAAAGAAGAGGTTAAATAATGGCTGCTGAGCTGGATGAGATTCATCTTGCCAGACTTAGTGAGTCTGGGCCATTTCAGTGTGGGCTGGAGAGTTTCCAGATTTGAAAGGGAACAAAAAAAAAATGGACCTCAGCTAACTCCAGGCACCCTAGGTAGCTCCTGCTGGGTGCACACACTCTTCCCAGCAAGCTTGGTGCCACTACTCTCTGCCTTCTCCAACGTGGTTCTGCCTCTCCCCAACTACACCACAGCTCCACTGCTAGTCAAGTCCTGTGCCCAGATTGTCCATCCCACTGGCAGAAATATTTCTTGTGTTACAAAGCATATTGCATGACCCTTCCCAGACTACACTGCCATCTTTTGTGGATCACTTCAAAGTTTAGGGCCACAGCGACAGCCATGAGCACAGGTAACTTTCAAGGCGACAATAACCTTTCTGGAAAGAGTCTGAGCCTCCTACAGCTTTTCTCACTGTCTTGCATCAGACAGGAGAGGTTAACACCTGCAGGCCAACCCCACAAGCAAGACAGCCACGAAGGACAGGCATGTTCAACCTGTCTGACAAAGCTTTGTGGGGCCTCTGGGTGCACACATATATGTGATAGACCTTAAGGACTTAAAAAAAACCTCATAAAATAAATTCCATTACATTTCTGGCAGTCCATAATATTGGGGAACTTTTGTTTTCTGGTAAGGTCATTTTTCCTCACCGGCATGATCTCTTATTCACCAGAACTTCAGGGACACAAATTATAGCTTACAGAAACATAGCTCCATAAAACTTTAAAGCACATTATGACAGCAATCTTTCCTGCACAAAAGGCCACCTATCCATTTTCCACCCTAAAACCAACATCACTCAAAGCACATCAACAGCCCCATAGCATTATTACAGTAAAAAGAAAAAGCCTTACGGCTGTCATATTTAAACCTATAGTAGAGATAGGTGGGTATTCCCTTTTTATTCGAGAGGAAACAAGTGTCCAGAATGCAATATCAACAGAGAAGCCTTTACAGAAAAATTTTGCAGATATCTAGGCAAGATTCTCAAAGCATCAGCTTTTTCACCAGTGTACTTTTCAGTTTTCCTTCACTTTCATCTAGGTCTTTTTGTTAATGAACAAATAAAATGTGAACTGACATAGCTCTGTACGCCCTTGACCTTGTTTTCTAACATCAAAACACAGACTGGTTTAGAAACAACACTGTAAAGCATTCTGAGTTGCAAAACACAGCTAAAGGAAGTTTCACCTGGCTCTGGTGAACTACATAAAGATTCTGGAGCTCTATTCCTGCATGAGAAAGCCTGTAAGCAAAATATGAAGACATGTCAGTAAATACAACAACAGCAAACAGAAAATTTCTTAATGTCAATTTATGAGTTGCGAATAAGTTATACTATCCCAGATATAACAGCAACCAACCTGTCCACAAGATCTTGGAGAGTTTCTAGACAGAGAAAATTTAAATGTAAAAAAACCCTCTATAATATAGCATACAAAAATTAAAAATAAATGCTGGAGCTTTTATAGTCTTCAATAGGATGTTTAGATTAAACGAGAATACAGTCTTGTATGCAGAGAGATAAAAGCAACCCAAAATAATTTTGGTCAGACCAGCTCTCTGGAAGGCTCCAGTCTAATTCCCTACACAAAGCAGGACTAACCCCAAAGCAAGATCAGGTTGCTCAGCACCTTGTGCTGTTAGGTTCTGAAACCCCTCCAGGATGAGGATCTCACCAGCTCCCTGGTACCTGTCCCAGAGCTGTACGGCTCCAACGGGGGAAAATTTTGCAGCAGAATTTCCCTTGCTGAAATTTGTGTCCACGACCACTGGCCTTTTCAACATGCACCTCTGACACAGCCCCACATTAGGTAGCTGCAGGCAGCAAGATCTCTCCTTCATCTCTTCTTTAGGCTGAAACCCAGCCCCATCAGCCCCCCATCATGTGTCCTGTGCTTCAGCCCCCAACTGCCTCTTGGACTCTTATGTCTTTCTTATGCTTGGGGACCCCAAAATGGACACAGTACTTCAGGTGTGACCCCCTAAGTACCAAATGGAAATGAAAAAATGCTTCCCTCCACGTTAGCTGCACTTTTACTAATGCAGCCCAGTATGTGGTTGGCCTTCACTGCAACACCATTGCTACAAGTGTGCATGGGAAACTGTCAGAAATCTTGCAAAAGCCAGGGGAAACAGCACCCACTGACCCTCTACCCACACAGCCAGTCATCTCACTTTGGAAGGTAACTGGGAAGATTTACCTTTAGTAAAGCCACACTGACTGTTCCCAGTCGCTTTCTTGTCCTTTTGTGCCTTCATGTCCTTGGACATGGTTTCAAGGAGGATCTGCTCCAAAATTTCCCCAGGGACTGAGGTGAGGCTCTGTCATTTCCTGGATCCTCCTTTTTGCCCTTTTTGAAGATGGATGTGACACCTGCCTTTTTCATGGCAGTCATCAGGATCCTTCCCCAGCTGCCAAGAGTTTTCAGTGATGCAGCCAGCTCCCTCAGCGCCCTTCAGGTACATCCTGTCTGGTCTCACAGGGTCATTAAATTTCCTTAAATGACCTACAATTTTATCTTCTTCTAATGTACCTCCCTCTCTCACAGCCAGGGAGGCCATGCTAGTGAAGCCTGGAGCCTTTTCCATGTCCTTTGTCAAGAGGACACCCAACCCATTCAGAAGTGGACCAATGTTTCCTAGCTCCACCCCTGCACATTCAAGCAATGTTTCTATATTCCTTCTGGGCAGTCCATCCCTACTTTCACTTTCTGAGCACTTACTGTTTTTATTATTTGAGCTTAGTCATGAGTTCCCTGTTCATCCATGCTGGCCTCCTGCCATGCTTGCTTGACTTCTTGCAGATCAGGCTGGGCCCTTCCTCCATTTGGGGAGGTCACCCTCAAAGTTTTAGCAGCTTTCCTGGGTGGCTTTGCTCTCCAAGGTCAACTTCATTGCAATCTCACCTAACCCCTGAATACAATGATGCCTGATCTCCTGGTGTCAGAATCATTACTCTGCCGCTTGCCTTCCTTACTTGTCTCAAATCCACCAAGTCATAATTCCAGCAGCCAAAGCTGCCATCAGCCACCACATCTGCAACCGGTTCTTCCTTATGGAGAACTAGCAGATCCATCACCTGCCCAGCACTTACATAAAAAATTAAATGACCGTTAGACTTACAGTGAAGCGCTTTCTGCTTTTTTCCCCTCATCTTCTGACCTATGGAATCCCTGCTTGAAGCATCACAAAATCATGGAACTTTTGCATCAACTGCATTGGGGCCCTCATCACACTGGCTAACCCTAATACCAGAAGAATGGAATAAGGGAGACAAAAAGCTCCCCACAACCGCAGGATCTAATTCTTTGCTGTGTGTCCTCCCATCTGGGGACAGAGACCTCCTGGGCAGCACGCACCAGACCCCGCCAGGGAGTGCTGGGCAAACTGAGGATGTTCTGTGCACTATCCCCGCTCTGGTCCTCCTGTTTTAGCCTTTTAGGTACACCCTTGTCCTTCTCTTTTCACTACTTGTCCCATGTAATCACTTGGACTCCTGAGTCTGGCACTCCAGCCCTCCTCACCAGCAAGGGACATGCAAGGGACAGGGTATAGATTACACACATCATGGTATTCTAGGGAAGAGGTAAAGACTGAAGGTTGTTACTGAAACTGAAGATTTTGATTTGGGTGAAAACCTACTCTATAAAGATGAAAGCAAGTGAGACGCGGAGACATGTTGGATCCCACAGTCACCTCCTCACAAGCCATCAAGGGCACGCTTTCCCCTCAGAGCCCAACCACCAGTAGTGCAGATGTGAGCAGATGTCCCCTAAGGTACAAATGCATGAGCATAGGGAGCAAAGTCAGGTAAAAAGGGTTATGAAACAGAAACAGGGGTTAAATGTGTGGCAGAAGGTGAAAACAGGCTGGTTCCAGTGGCAGCAACTCTGGTGCGTGCTGTGACAGCCAGCAGGTGAGCTCTTCAGTGAGTGACAAGAGCACCATGTCAAGCTCCAGGTAAAGGAACAATTCCCAGATCCTGTGCCCACATATATTGCTCGGTGCTGTCGAGGGAAGGTACTTCCCTCATGGTGTGCAGACTTTCTAGTGCTGATGTCTGGGAATCCAACCTTGGGGAACAGGCCAGGGATGCAGGACTGTCACAGCACACCCTGCTATACAGCAAAAAGAACATGCTTCTGCAGCCATCCCACTGAGTGAGTGGCTCCCATGTCAAAATAGTGACGCTTCCTTTGACGTTTCAGATCCAGACTGGATAAAGTGCTGAGTAACCTTGTATTGGACACAACGTGACAATACTCAAATATCGCCCTGCCCAAATGTCTGGTAAGCTAAGAGGGACCATTAGCTCCTGCTTGGGTGCTTCAGAAAAAATACCAGGGGTCTTTCCAGCCACTCTCACATACACATACGAACACACACATGCACAGGGATTATACAGTTCTTAAAACACTGATGCTGGGAAGATCCTTTCTTTTGCAAAGCTGCTAGAGCAGACTTGGAGCTACTCTGCCCTCGCGCGGTGCGTGGGCAGTTCTGCAGTAACGCATCTCGCTGCATCTTTATGGCTCTCTACATGGACACACATCCTCATAACTTGTCATTGTATCATCCTTATCACTGTCTGTAGTAGGTGCTGTACTCATTTGCCTATGGCCTCACAGACCAGTCTGGAAGTACATCACAGATCACATCCAACACATGTCTATATCACACCCCAGAGACACTTGCCATTTTGAAAATGGGCATAAGATATCATTGGATGCTTTTTAAAGCACTTCTCAGGTCACACAATAAACATTTCTTACAATATTCCTGAAGACAGTACCCAACTCTGGAACCTTGATATCCAAAAGTCATTTTAAATTGACTCAAAGACCTCACCCAAGGGACAGAGCCAAGAAGAATTTGAAAAATCATCTGAAGCCCCAGCCCAGGAACCATTCTGTGACTCCTCTAAAAGCTGGAAAACAATCTGAACTACAGATCCAGCACACCAGAAACCACAGCCAAAGGCAATTTTGAAAATATATAGATCTAAGGCCCCACCAAAGTAATTTATCAAATGTCTCAGTGATCCCACCAAAGGGACATTTAGAAAATGCCCATAGGGCATTACTGATGAAACAATTGCGAAAATCATCAAGGCAGTTGTGAAGCTGCCCTGGAGTCAAACCATATGGATTTACTGTGAACATCTTGGTGATTCTAAAACTGCCCCAAATAACACCACATAGAAGGCGTTTTGGAAGTGATCTGTAGTGTCAAAGCACAGCCATAAACACCCCATTAAAAGGACCATAAAAAAAACAACTAAAAAATCCCACAAAGCATCTAGTATTAAAAGTCTTTTGTGTGATTTTTGGAAGCATTCTCATGGGAGCCTTTTGAAGGGATTTATACAATGATCCCTCAATTTTTTATGGTCCTATTTACAATGGCTTCTTTGTGGGGTTTTGGGCTTATTCTTGATAGCTCCTTGGCAGTATTTTCGGTCTCTTCAGTGTGTTTTCACAATAGCTCCATGATGGAGGTGGGGTATTTTTACAAGAGGCATTTCATAGATTTTTTGAGACAGTTTACATAATGGTTATGTAATGGTGTTTTGGGGGAGGACCAGAGATTTGATTTAAACTGTCTGAGTGATGTTGGATTTGCAAGTATTTTCCCTGTTAAGTCTACATTCATTGGAGCACAGCCCCCATTTTATGCCATGAAGAGCAAAGAGAAGACAATCATAATAACAGGATTTCCACTGCTGACTCCAGTTGCAAGGGAAGGGCTAGAACAGCCATACTGCAGACAGCTGAAGAAACCACCACCTTGCAGTTCATGGAGGAGAAAAACTGAATCTGCTATGAATCTTTCCATGCTTACAAGCTGCCAACAATCCCAAACTGATAATCTGTGATGGTCCATCAGTGAGCTAGGCCAACACTGACTCCCAGCCAGCTATCAGTCCCCCACAGAGAAAAATGTCAGCAAAGGAAGATGAGTGGGTTAGAAGACAGCCATGATGGGTCAGGTGCAACTTCTATTGGAGATGCACCTGATCATGACCCAGTAAAGCACCCAAGGCCCTCCATGTGATGCATCTTGTTGCTAAACTGAAACTAACCAGTCTTGCATCGTTGCTCCTTCTGAAAGAAGTGTGCCTGACGTGAGCCTTGCCCAGGATTGTAGCTTCTCTGACCAGAGACGGTAAAGCTCTGAGATGATAGTGTGGGGATTTCTGCTCAGTCGGGGGATGTGCATCCTTCTGACTCCTTTTCTGGGCTGCAGACGGTCACCATCACCTCCAACAGCACATCTGCACTAGACTGAGTCGTGTTTCCTTGCCCTCTGCCCTCCCTGTTCATGCTGTTAGCGCCCACACCCACATGACCCCTCCTCCCAGACCTGAGCACATCCTTACAGATGTTTGAAAAGTTCAGATCATGGAAACCATCCTGGCTTTGACAAAGGCCTTATATCTGGCTATGAGAAAGTCTCCCGTTTGACTCCCAAGTCTAAAACACCAATGACTTTGAAGGCCCATGCCCGAGGTTCTTCCTTACCCCCTCTAAGTCTGTCTTGGCTCTACATTTATGGAATATCACCAGAGGCTCATTGGAAGTCTCCCTTCCACAGATTTCACACAGCAGTCATGAAAAGACATGTTGCCCCAGAAAGACAGCTGCAGTCTTGTTACTAACCTGAGTTGGTTTCTGTTGTTTATATTTACGTTGCCTTCAGGTGTATCCAGCCTGGCTAATATCCAGGTAAATGACCTTGTGTCGCTGCACTGGTATGTTACCAGCCGGATGGATGGCTCCCAGCTTTCTTCATAGCTCCAGCAAGCCTCTTCCAGACATGAGAAAAAGTGACAAAACTGCTTCTCTGCAAAGAAAAGCAGAAGAGCATCATCAGGTTTTCTTCACAGACTTCTGTAGAGGGATATTGAAAGAGCATAAAAGGAAGAGTGGAAGGTATTGGGGAATATTTTGAGACAGCTGTGGGTGAACATGGACCACAATAGTGACAGTCACAATCCTGCTATCTCTTGAGGATGGAGCCCAACCTGGTTCCCTCTTCCATCACTCCCCTGACAGCAAGCATGAGTTTCTCACCCGGGGATCCAGTTGGCTTGCTCCACAGTAAAGCCAGATTGTAAATCAACATGTAAGAAGTGGAGGATCAAAGAGTTTGGGTTCTTCCACAATTGCAGCCACAATAATCTTGCCCATCCCAAATTGGTAAACCACTGCTGAAGAACAATCCGGAGCCGCCTGCTTCTGCTCCAGGCTTGAAGGAGAGCTTGAGTGCCCAAACACTGTCCTGTTTTTCCAGGAATGTTGATTTCTCTGATAAAAGAAATCACCTCTCCTTGAAACCTTGCCTTGTTTTCAACTGAAGAACATCCATCAGGCAGCTGGACTGGAAAAGAATAAAGACATTTCTTAACACAGGGCTTGCAACAAGAGTTGAAATGCAGTAACTGACTTTTTCTCCTAGAAACTGCAGCATAAGGATTGAAAACAGACTCATGGGTCCTCAGATGAGCAGCTTAACGCAATGCCTAGCTGAAGCCAGTAGGCACTTTGAGTACTGTAGCCTTTGAGTGCCTCTAGCTGGTAGAGGATTATCCTCCAGGGGATAAAGATCCTCTGGAGGATGTTCCCAAATCTGGTGGTGGCTTTTGTCAGTTTTGACCTAAGTGACTCACAGTCAAAGCAGTTCCAACCTTTCTTCCTCTGCCTTCCCCTAACCACTCCTCCTCCCATAACAACAGAGTTCTGTGAGGCCAGAAAGCATGAAGAACTTATCTATCATGGGACCACAGGTATGGGAGTCCTGAAAAATGGAAGACCTTAAGAACAAAATCTTTAGGAACAGAACCTTTAATGTAAAACATTTCCTCTGCGAATGAACAAGAAAGCACATCAGTCATGTTTAAAAGGACATTAGCTCTGTTGCATTTAAGCCTCCAAAAGACTTTTTATAACTTAAGAAGTATTTCAAATAAAATCACTTTGTTCACAAATCAGAATTGGTTTGTAATGCTTTTGCCTATGCTTAGGCTAAAGCTCTTATTGATCTGTCCTGGGCACATCTATTTTGTATCTCTAGAGTTCTTGCACATCTTTACTCCTCCAACACCACAGACTAGTACCTGCAGCTCACGCCGACACTGTAAGCTCCTGGGGTATACGAAGCAGACAAGTCTGGCATGGTTCTGCCCTACCTGTCTTTGATGCATTCTCATCTCTTCCAAAATCCATCTATCTGTTCCCTGAAATCCTTATGCCTCCCTATGATAATTATGCTCATCTCAGCCACATCAGTCATTTTTCCAAAACACACAGACAAGTGTGGAAGTATAGCATTTCTCAGATTACTCTAATGGCCAATGACAGCTTTGAAAACTTGCCCACCCAGAAGTACCATAAGGAAGGGTCAGGAGAGGTTTCAACCATGATCTGCAAGAAAGAGTAAACACAAAATGTCTCAAGCTGGAAATCTGGGCTCTGCACAGTTGGTCCCAAGTGAAATGGCCTGACTTGCCTTTCTAAGGAGAAAGACTAAGTACGTTTGAGAGAAAAAAGACTCAAGTACAGCCTGAGATGTTCGGCTTAATGGGGATCTCATCTCAGTGTACTTGGCCTGTGTGCCCTGGGGACACAGTCTCTGTGTTATAATTCTGGGGCAAACCAGATTTGATTTGCAGCATGAGTGGCAGGTTAGCAGCAGCTTTCCCAGTATTGCTAGTGTGGGAAATACTGAGCTAGGATGTATTGCAGCTCTGGAGAGCCAAGCCAGTGCATCTGCTGGGTAACTGCTTCCCTGATGTCCTAGCACAAGAATGGGAGAACATCTGAGTCACCATGAGTGCTGTGTTTTGGTCAGGCCATTCCGCAGGGTAGCCTTTGGGGGCACAAAGAGCCAGGCTCTGGCTGGCCTCAGCAGGTCTGCTGCGTGTGAGATTCAGTACCACCTACCCCAAAAGTCATGCCGCGGAGACCACCAACACTACTTCAGTATCAGACCTCATCCCACCACATCCCAACTGCCTCTTCAAGCAGGCCACAACACAGGTGGCTCCTCCACTTCCCAGGCTGGCAAGAGGTCTCTAAGTTTAAGCCAGCCTGAGGGAGCAACGCAAAAAAAAGCCTACGGATAAGGTTCTCCCAAGTTTCTAGCTGAGACCTTTTTATGCATTCTCAGAGGACTCTCCAAGGACAGGACAAGTCCTATCAAGTCAAGTGAAGGAATTTAGCTCTGTGGACTTTGACATAGACTCAAAGCACAATTTAGATCGGAGGTCTAGGGACCTCTGGAGGTCTCTGGTCCCATCCCACTCAAAGTAGAGCCAACACCAAAATTACATTAAGTTTCTCAGGTACATTGTGGGTGCCTTTGAGAGCACGGTGCATTCATAGAATCATAGAATCATTAAGGTTGGAAAAGACCTTTAAAATCATCAAGTCGAACCATTAACCCAGCACTGCCAAGCCCACCAGTAACCCTGTCCCTAAGCACCCTATTCTGAACCCTATGATGTACCTTGCTCTTGTTTACACATTTACAAAGTTGATGTTTTTTATTTTCTCTAATTCCTTTTTCCTATTTTAAAACACGTATTTTAAAGAAAGAAATATATGAAGAACATTAAATGTGAAGAGCAACTCAATATATCTGTCAACATTCAAAAACTAAGGATGTGCACCCATTTCATAAATGTAAACACTACTTTTTGTGTGGTATTTTACATCCTTTGTGATCTAAAGTTTCATTTCAATATGCAATTTTTACCGTGGCTACCTTAGTTTTCCCAGGACATAAAAGAACATCTGGAAAAGAGTAAAGGCAGTCATGGATTTTTTTAAGTAGGTCTTCAATACTGTCAGAGATTTCATACATATCCTTGGAAAATCAACATGAGGTAGATGCAGAGGCTGATTTGATGTGCCTGTTGGGAAATGAGGAGCATGTAGCGTGAAGGTAAGCACTGTGCAGGCATATGCTGACTTTTTATCTCCATTACTTCAGGCTGCATCTCTTGTGGGCTGATAGTCTGTTGTGACATTCTGGTCAAACATCCCTCTTGATTTTAAGCTCCAAGAGGACCGTATGATGATGTAGTCTGACACAGAGTTTCACTTACTGGTACCTGCCTGCAGCACAATAATTTCTGCTTGAACTGGATCTAGAGAAAGAGGCGCTGGCATGGCATGGCAGCGCATCTGCCAGCTCTGAAGGTTTAGCCCTCCTGGCTAAACGCTGATTTCTCATCCCCAGCCACTGGATCTTGCCAATCAATCCTCTGCTCACTAGGTTAGTACAACTAAGGTGTAACAAATCCTCCGAACTCTTGTTCCACCTGCAGCCTCAAAACAGACTGGTCCAGCCTCTCTGAAAGTTTACGAATTCATGATCAGCTTCCAGGCCAGGACAATATCTTAACCTCTGTGTACAGATTTCATAACTCAGAATTTGTTCTGCATTTAGCTGAAAATTTGTCTCAGTCAGTAACAATGACTCTGTACCGAGAACCTGACTATACGTATAGCTTCAGGTTTTTAAATTCATACCCAGGCACTTGGCAGGATGGAAACGAGCTTGAGGGCAGGGGGAGAGCGGAGGCGGCAGCCACCACGAGCGCAGGGAGGGCTGTCAGCTGGAGGCGATCCACCGGAGATGTTGAGTTGTGTGTGTGGGAAGAGCTCAGAAATAGCACTCCCTTAAAAATCCTGGGATTTTAAAGCAGACTTCTGGGGCCTCGCTCCCGGTTTGGCTCCAGCAGTCCCGGCAGAGCCCCCTCCAGGGTGTTGGCCCTCGAGGAGTGATGAGACGCGGGGGCAGGGCGCGGGCCGCGGCGGGCCCCGCTGAGGGGTCTGCCCGTTCCCCGGGCCCATCCTCGCAAGGCGCCGGTCAAGAAAGCGGCAACGTCATGTCGGGGCTTCCCCGGCCCTGAGCAAGCCCGGGTAGCTGCTGGGGACCGGCGGCCGCGCTCCCGCTCGGCACCGTTTTCCCGGCTCGGAGGGACACGGGCCCGGGCCCGGTGGAGGCGGCGGCGGGCGGGCGGCGGGCGGGCCCCGGGAGGAGGCAGGAGCCCGTTGCCCGGCAACAGCGGGGCACCGAGGGGCGGCGCGGCGGCGCGGCGCGGCGTAATGACGCCATCAGGGCGCGCCGCGTTGGGAGAGGGAAGGGAGGGGGAGGCGGGGTGTGCGGGCCGGGACCTCTCCCCGCGGCGGTGAGTGCGGGCGGGCTGCGCCGGGCGGGCCGTGCCAGCGGGGAGCGGGGCCGGGGCCGGGGCCTGTGCCCGGCCTGTGCCCGGCGGCGCGGGGCGGGGGGCAGAGGGAGAGGCAGGGAACAGAAGAGGGAGGGGCGGCGCGGCGGGCGGGCGGGCGCCCCCTGGCGGCGCGGCGGGCGGGCCGTGACATGTGGCCGTGCTGGCTGTGCCCGCAGGTGCCGGGCGCCATGGCCCCCCCCAAGGACATCATGACCAACTCGCACGCCAAGTCCATCCTCAACGCCATGAACGCCCTGCGGAAGAGCAACACGCTCTGCGACGTCACCCTCCGCGTGGAGCACAAGGACTTCCCGGCCCACCGCATCGTCCTGGCCGCCTGCAGCGACTATTTCTGCGCCATGTTCACCAGCGAGGTCGGTGTGGCCGGGGGCGCGGGCAGCCGCCGGGCCCGGCCGCTCCGCCGGGGGGAGGCAGGGCCGCCTCGGGGCCGGGCTGTGCCGCGGCGGGGCCTGCATCTCCGCCTGGTGGCCCTCGGTGCCTCTGCATCCCTGCCTGGTGGCCCTCGGTGCCTCTGCATCCCTGCCTGGTGGCCCTCGGTGCCTCTGCATCCCTGCCTGGTGGCCCTCGGTGCCTCTGCATCCCTGCCTGGTGGCCCTGGGCCCCCCCCCCCGTGGTGGCCCTCGGTCCCTCTGCATCCCTGCCTGGTGGCCCTGGGCCCCCCCATGGTGGCCCTCGGTGCCTCTGCATCCCTGCCTGGTGGCCCTGGGCCCCCCCATGGTGGCCCTCGGTGCCTCTGCATCCCTGCCTGGTGGCCCTGGGCCCCCCCATGGTGGCCCTCGGTGCCTCTGCATCCCTGCCTGGTGGCCCTGGGCCCCCCCATGGTGGCCCTCGGTGCCTCTGCATCCCTGCCTGGTGGCCCTGGGCCCCCCCATGGTGGCCCTCGGTGCCTCTGCATCCCTGCCTGGTGGCCCTGGGCCCCCCCATGGTGGCCCTCGGTCCCTCTGCATCCCTGCCTGGTGGCCCTGGGCCCCCCCATGGTGGCCCTCGGTCCCTCTGCATCCCTGCCTGGTGGCCCTGGGCCCCCCCCCCCGTGGTGGCCCTCGGTGCCTCTGCATCCCTGCCTGGTGGCCCTGAGCCCCCCCCCCGTGGTGGCCCTCGGTGCCTCTGCATCCCTGCCTGGTGGCCCTGCCCCCCCCCCCCCCGTGGTGGCCCTCGGTCCCTCTGCATCCCTGCCTGGTGGCCCTGGGCCCCCCCGTGGTGGCCCTCGGTCCCTCTGGGTCCCCGCCTGGTGGCCCTGGGGCCCCTGGCGGTGATTCTCAGTCTCCTCATGGTGGCCCCAGCACCCTTCATCACAGCGTGGTGGGGACCAGAGGCTGGGACTGGCACCATGGGTCCTGGATCATGGTCTGCTGTGTGACCAGCCTGTGCACCACGGAGCTGCCGGGCTGAGCAGGCAAGCTGGAAGGCTCCGATACATGGATTGATTTTTCTGGTGGTGCTTTATGGTCTTCATGCTTCTGGGCACGTTTCCTGGTGAGGGTACCAGCCCTCGTGCAAGGCTGGGAGAGCCGTGGTGCGTGCCCTAGACCGGGTGGCGCGTTAAGGCAGCCTTTGAAAACTGAAATGGAGGGTGTTTAGCTCGGGTCCTGGTCTCTGCTTCGCGCTGGCTGATCAGCTGGTGTGTGTAGGGTTGTGCTGCCACTGTCGCGAAGAGGATATAACCGCTGGGGGTGAGACTATGAGCCCGAGTTGCTGTGCTTGTCAAATCTCGCTTGGGAGGTCTCTGCGCTCAGTACTTACTGTATCGACACACACTACCTGCATGCTCTTTCTCCGAGTCACTGAAAGGTGATATTTGAGCTAAAGCTGGCATTTTTTTGTGTTACTCAATAGGAGATGCTTTGCCTGGCTTTGTCTTTTGTGAGTTTGAATCCATCTTTGTGGCTTTTTCACACAGAAGATGTTTTCCTTATCCTAGTAACTTCCCCATTAGCAGTGAGAAAAAAACCCTCCTAAGTAGCTCAAAGGTCCTAAAGACCTCCCTGCTAGCCTAGTGGTCCTTGCAGGAGAGAATGTTTTTCTTCTTTGTTTTATCCAGCAACGAACAGTGTTGGCAGAGCTCTCTGTGTGTGCACTTCTTTCAGGGCTGTGCTGGGTGAGCAGGTGTCTTAGTTTTTATGGGCCCGTGCAAATCAACCAAAGAAAGACTGTGTACACGGCCAGGCCACATATCAATATATTTTCTGTCCATGTCTTCATGAAAGTTGCAAATTTTTCAGGTTTGTGCTCTTTCTTTGCATAAAGGAAATGTAATTTAAAAAAAAAAAAAAAAAAAAAAAAAAAAAAACACAAAGCAAATGCAGTTCCTGGAGGCTGAAGTCCTCTGTTTACCAGTACCTCCAAGGTGCGCAGCGGTATAGCAGGCAGCACTGCTGCTTTGTGTTCGCCTCCGTGTTCCTGTCAATGCTTGTGACTTCCTGGACTTTATCTAGACCGCCTCAGAGATCCCATCACCCTGTGTGCTACAGAACATTCTTTGTGGCTGCTAACGAAGGCTGAGGATTGGCATACTTCGGTTCTAAGCTGAGATCATGTCACCTTCCTTCTTTATGCCTCATTTTAACTGTAACATTGTAGTGACCTTAATTCATAGATGTAATTCTTCCTAGAAAAATAAGTGCGTCCAGTGCCCAGTGGGCATGATTGCTCGATCTCTCACGCTCACAAATTGCCGCTGCTTTAAGGGTTTTACTACTTTTGCTTGATTGTATTTCTTCCAATTTTGCTTTTTCGTATGGAAACCCCAAAATGACAAACCTGCCAAGTGGCGTGCACAATTACCAAGTGTTTGTGGGAGAGTGTTCTCTGCAGAAAATGACAGCTTGGTAAGTCTCAAAGCAGACCCGCTTCCGATGCGTGCCAATGACAAGTATGTTGGTGAGTGTTATGGGATGGCAGTTGGTCACTCTCCAGACACTTGTGGGTACAGAGTGCTTTGGCCATGACTGTAACTTGAGGGAACTTGGAATGCTGTGCTGCATAATGGACTAAGAGTCTCTGCAAGAGCTTTCTTTGCCTCATCATTTGCCTCCTGTGAATTTGGGGACTGCTTGGCCAGCTGTAATGTGTGGCTTTTTTCAGACTTGGGCTGCTCAAGGCTTTGTTCAGAACTGATCTCTGGGTTGTGCCCCCTGTGATGCACAGATGTGACATTGTGAATGGACAGTGTAGCACTGAGGCTGTCATCAGAGATTTTCGTCATAAAGAAATGTGTTTGCCAATCTATATATCTCTAGTTTCCATCCTTTGCTCACTTCCAACTTAACCATTTACTTTAAAAAGTTCTCAATCTTATTTAGTATTAGTTTCTTCCCATTTTCCAGAATCAGGAAAAACCACTGATCACCACTTGAACCCCTGGCTTTTGACACCTTTCTCTGCCCCTATGTTAAGTAGTGTGGGAAAACTGAAACACCCATCAGTTTTACTGACAGTGTTCTTCCTTGTAGTGAAAATTGAAGAGCAGTTTTAGCAAATGCTCCCTTGGATCCCAGTTATGCACTGACATTTCTGTCTGTTGGGACAAGTTAGCATAACTTGGGATGTGTTAAGAGCTGACTGTTGGCTCCATCTCAGAAGGAAACTAGTCTGTCTTCTTTTGGAGGAGGGTTCTGGAAATTGAAGGGGTTCTTCCCCTAGAAGGTGGAGTGATATTTTTCTTATTATAAAAATAAACAACTTCTGTTTCCAGGTTTTTACATGGTCATCTTCACTGTACTGTGAATGCCTTCCAGAATGCAGCGAGCCACACATTAGCACTGTCCTGCCAGCATCTCTTTTCCCGTATAGGTGAGGAGAAATTGGAGGGGTTTGTTAGAATATACTTTTGTGTATCTGCATTAGTGAAGGCAAAACCAAGACATGGCCTTGGATAAGAACGTGGTTCCAAAATTCTAAGTCTGTTCTCCTGCAGAGTGAGTTGCATGTAGAATGGGAGGCAGCAACATTATGTTCCACAACAGCCCTGCAGCCCCTGCCTTAAGGCTTTCAGCAGCTTAGGCATCCTGGGGTAAAACTCATGACAACTTCAAGTGACTCCCCTTAATTATGGGAATGTGTTTTCCTGGATGCTTCAGTTATTTCTGGGTCTGTAGTGCTGCATACTTTTTATAACATGTTAGAAAGGGGTTTGTGTTAGGGAGTATCAATCCCTTACTGCTTTACTTCTGCTGGTTAGCAGAATTCTGATACTAAACAATAAAGGGGGAAACTAATCTGAAATTCTGACAGCAGAGATGTCTTGTACCACTAAATGCCTGCGAAAGGAAAGCTGCTTGTACTGTGTTTTGATTAGCATTGTATGACCATAATTTTGCATTGCTCCTGAGTGCAAATATGTGGATGTATTGATAAAAGAGGGACTCTCTGCCCCCACAGCACAGCACTAAGCACTGTGTACAGTTCTCTTAACACTGCATAGGCAGCCTGGAGCTACAGCTCCGAGTCTTCACGGGGTGTTCAGACTCAAATTGTCTTCATTCTGATCTCCTTCTTTAAAGGATGATGCAGAATAGCTTGGGATCCTAGCATCGTGTACATTATGTGAAGTTACTTGAAATATTTTCTTCCTTCCAAGTAGCCTTAGCACACAAGTAAACTGCGAGCCAAATAACAAGCAAGTAGCGGAGTGCAGCAGAAGTAGGAGGGAAGCAGGAGGTAATAGCCTCTATCATATTAGTGTTGTCCCCGTGGTTTGTGTTTTAGTCAACAGTATAAAGAGAGTATGGGCATGGCTGATTATTGAATATTAACTGTGGGGACAAGAGCTTCTTTACCAGCACCAGGCTGATCTGTGAAGAACGGGTGTCTACAACTTCAGCCTGAGGCAGTCTAATACATTACCAGGAGCTGTGGTGCCCTTGTAGTCTCCTGTCAGTAGATGTCTGTGACTTTGTATCCTCTTTCTTCTGAGTGTGCATGGTCTACATCTCAGTTTGCTTGTTGGAATGGTATGAACTTGTCTCGTCAGTTTAGACCCTTGGTGACATCTGTGTGCTTCATCTGTTGTACCAAATAGCTTAGACTTGTTTTAGAAATGTTTTGTGTAGACCAAGTTAAGGACTCATTTTACTTTCTAAATGCCATGCATTGCCTGACATACAGCAGGTCAGATGAGGTAATTTGCTGTTCCTTTCTGACTCTGGATGCTATAAAGTTTGTTCAGTGTGTCAACAGACTTGAAAGACCTCTTCCCTCAAATTACTTTTGAGTATCACCATTGCCTCCTGTGTTTCTCTTCTCTGCTGTGAAGTGTATCTCTCTGCATCGTGGAAATGGCTCAGTCTTAGCAGACACATTTCTTCCCTTCTGCTACTGTGTCATGGAATGCCTCTGCAGAAATACCCTTGACTGCTCTTACTTTTTCTACTTCTTTATTACCTCCTTTTTCCCCGGCTGTGGCAGATTCTAAGCCAAGTGATCATGCTTTGATCATGCTTTCTGTTCACAGAGTATCTGTTCAATCTGTAATGAACTATAGACTCCTTGGCAAGAAAAGTCGTGGGCTTTCATCTGAATCGTGCTTGCACTGATACTGACTACTTTTTCAAAAGTAATGGGGAAAAAAGGTTGGGTTTGCAGCATGGAAGCATCCTTCTGTTGAGGTCCATTCATGCTGACAGGCTTGCAGTTATGTGCAGGGTTTGATTAGTGAGTCCACCTGCTAGCCCATTGTTCATGAATCATTAGATGCTGTGCCAGCAGCTTCATGACGGATGCATTGAACCACAAAGCTGATGCTTTGTGAAATAGAATCTCAGTTTTATACCTATAGAAGTGCAAATTTGGTGGATTCCCAGAATTTATTATTCCCAAAGATTGACTGTTGAGAGGGTAACGTTCCTTCA
Source organism: Falco punctatus (assembly GCF_963210335.1). Classification (NCBI taxonomy): domain Eukaryota; kingdom Metazoa; phylum Chordata; class Aves; order Falconiformes; family Falconidae; genus Falco; species Falco punctatus. The sequence goes on from NC_137597.1 coordinate 1,329,775, forward strand.
AAAAAATAGTAATTCCGAAGTGATGCATCATAGAGGTGATAAAATAGTCAGGGGACAAAGTCAAGATTGTGTAAGTACCATTACTGTATCTACTATCATTTTACTTTCAAGTGTTTAAGCTAAACCTATATTTTACCTTTAACTCTGAACTTCATGGCCTATAAATTGTCATGCTTTTTAGGAACCTTGACCATAAGCTTGAAGGATGGATCAGGAACTGAAGGGTTAGGAAAGATTTCTGTTTGGTTTGGTTTTAAAATGGAGTGATGAGGTGAGGACTCCATGTAAACTGCAGCATGTCAAACGCATCCAGCCCAGGGGAGATCCCTCCCTGGGCTGTGTCTTGTAGTAAAGCTTGGAGTTACTGCATGGAGAGGAGAGTTTAGTTGTCTTGCACAAATGACACATGTAATTTCTGCTGTATCTAATCTCAGCTTGCTCATTTTACAGTGCAGTTTAACTGTCCTCCTGATCCGTAATAAACTTTGTCTCTTTTACTTGCCCTGTAAGTGAATTCTTTAGGGAAGTTCCCTCCTTCCCCTTGTTCTTTCAGTTCTTGTTCTCACAACGAAAGAAAGGACAAATCTCTGTTGAAACCTCTCTGACTGATCACATTTTTAAAAACCGCTGAGTGTTGTGGGCTTTTTGATCACATTACTGAAAAATAAACCTTTGTCTCCCTTCTAATTTACAGCTGTCAGAGAAAGATAAACCCTATGTAGATATCCAGGGACTGACAGCCTCCACCATGGAAATCCTGCTAGACTTTGTATATACAGAAACTGTTCACGTGACAGTAGAAAATGTCCAAGAATTGCTCCCAGCGGCATGTCTGCTTCAGCTGAAAGGTAATTGCCAAGTATCAGCACAAATTGAGAAATTGATGCTGTTTAGAGATTTGGTTTGTCTGACCTTCTGTAAATGGAAGACAGATTGTGGGAGGCGTGATATTTATAAGCTTATGTCAAACTTCTGTTGTCTTGTGCGCTGTGGTCTCCTTGGTAGAGGAACTGGTTTAAGTGGAAAAAAAGATGATAAAACAGGTTATTGTTCCATGCTTTGGGCTACTGTATTTCTGCATGAGAATTCCCAAGAGGATTTGTGGGCTGTATAGTGCACAAATGTTACAGCTCCATCAACTTATTATAAGCAAATCCTAGATGCCATTTGACCTGCCATCATAGTATGTCTGGGTCATTAACAGACTGGTTGATGTCATTGCACATGCACCTATGGAGCTATCCCAGGCAATTATCCCAAATCCCAGGCAGCTTATGAAAAAGACATTGGAGAAAACCTAGAAATCTGGTAGCCATATCCACTAGCATATATATTTTTTGTTTATAATCCATGCAGCTGTGTACAACTCACATGTGAGTCCCTTCCTAGTATAAGATTTATTTAATTTTTGTGTTCAAATAGAATAGCCAGAGATCAAAAGAGCCCATACACATGGTCTACTGCTTAGTGTTTTTACATCCCTCCAAAGAAATGTTTGCATGTGTGTTTCTGTAGTATTTTTGAGCTTGTTATTTGAGTTGGATTTTCATTGTTGTTTAGAACTTTCTTTTCTGAAGCCCATTCCAAAGCAGTGGATTGATAGTAAGCATGCAGTGCTCATTCACCCCTCCAATTTTCCGTAGGTGTGAAACAAGCTTGCTGTGAGTTTCTAGAAAGCCAGCTGGATCCATCAAATTGTTTGGGCATTCGGGATTTTGCTGAGACACACAATTGTGTCGATCTAATGCAAGCTGCAGAGGTCTTCAGCCAGAAACATTTTCCAGAGGTGGTTCAGCATGAAGAGTTTATCCTCTTAAATCAAGAAGAGGTTGAAAAGCTCATCAAGTGTGATGAAATTCAGGTAAAACCTGAAAAGTACCATTACTGTGCAAAGCATTGAAGTAAAACATTGAAACCAGTCAGTAATTAGTCTGTACTTCTAGGGTGGATTTTTCACACAATTCCTGAATTTTAATTTGATTTCCAAGAAGCTGCTTCTAATTTTTCAGCCGTGTCATCTGAAATTGATCAGTAACATGTAGTTTCTGTGTAAGAATTTGCTATCACTGAAGTGTTTCTTACGAGACAATCACAGTTACCTCTGCAGGGTTCTCGTTCCCTTGTCCCCTCCTTTCCCTGGAGGAGCTTTCAGAGGTTACAAAGACAAGTTGTCTCAATGCCTACATTTCAGAAATACCCCCAAGACTTTAACTTCTGTTTGTAGACCGTTGCATGCTTCTCAGCAGCACAAGGAATGTGTGTGTCATCGCAGGCATTTGGGTGTCCTCCACTTTTACTAAGCAGCAGAATGCATGATGGTGCAGGGTAGCGTGACCCTTCAGGGAGTTACATACATATTTAGCTCCCTTAAGGTTGGTTTCTGGAGGATTTACTGTTTGGCTGGAACCTGTGGGGTACTTTCTTTCCAAATTCTTTATGAAAAAGTTAAACATTCCTTGGTAATGGGGAGGGGACTTGACTTATTTTTTTTTTTTAATTGAGGTGGACTGTGTCGAGAGTTAATGTTTGCTTCACTTCTAAAAGAAGTGACGGAAGCAATCACTATTCACAGTTCACAACAACATGAACTCTTCGAAGCGAAGCAATGTAAGTGATATCTTTGGTGAGACTCCTGAAAAGCCAATACAGGGTTAGCCAGAGGGGAATTCTTGATATATGCTATGAAAGCCTGCCTTGAAAGTGACCTTCAGGCAAGGTGACATCCTCTTGTTAACAGGCCTGCTTGGGAAAGCGGCAGGATTGCAGTGAAGGACCCTGGCACAGGCCGAGGTAACGGCTGAGCGTGTTTGGTGTTTAACAAGCTGCAGCTGTAACGCTGTGAGGGTTTGAGCTTATGTGGGTTGTGGTGAGTACTGACACAACGCTGCTGGACAGTGAGGAGGAAATAGTGAGGTACTGGAGAATGACCCAGCCAAACTAATCGGATGACCCGCACAGGCGAAGTAAAATTCCTTGTGGATTGCAGGGACCTTGCAGAGACACGGCGAGGTGTGCATGCGTTGTGTGCCAGTTCAGAGGTGATGTGTAAGGGGGCACCCTCAGAAAATCCCCTGGCCCTTCGAGACCTACAACGGCAGGTGCTCCCTGTGGCACTGCTTAGTGTTACCCATTGCTTATCAGAAAACGGAAATGATTTCGTGAACAACAAAACTGTTAAATGTATCAGAGGACAGTCAGTTTGAGAGGGAATAAAATGATACAGGACTATTGCATTTAAGAAGGCGGTGGGAAAAATTGGAAACAATTAAGTACTCTGTTCTTGTGAGCTCTGATTGTCCTTTCCCTGTAATTCAAATAGAAAGAGGCCTTTTCAAATTACACTGTAACAAATATAAATCAATGGTTTGGAACAATTGCCTTATGTAATTAACCTCTGTGGCTCCCTGCTTCAGAATATCCTGCAATGGACAGCTTCAAACTGAATTTCAAAGTGGACCAGTCATATATTGGTGGGAAGGTTCAATCCTGTTATTACAGTATCTCCTTTTATCTTCCTATTTAATAACAGTTAACAGACCTCATGATAATAAATTAATGTCTGAATTACTTTTACAGTGGATAATCTGAAGACGTGCAAAAAGAAAACCAAGCCTAAATAATATGTTATAGAGCTTTTTACAATTCTTTCACTTTTGGCAGTCATAGATGTCCAAAGCACCTGAGGTTCTCTAAAAGTAGCAAATTTAGGCAGTTTAGTCAGTGTAATCTCAAAGTGGCGTGAGCACCAGCATATGTTGGTTCTAAATGGAGAGAGAAATAAACCAGTCACAAAATAAAATAAACAGTAGAAGGCAGGGTTCTCCACCCTGAAATCCAGTTGTTTATTGTTTCTTAAATGTGGTTTGAAATTAAAAAAAAAAAAGAAAACAAAACTTAAATGTACCTGGTATGGCTTGGGTGTTAAAGGGGCAGTGCATGGGCACAGGGCTGCAGGGGGGTCGGCGAGATTCTGCTCCATTAAAAGGAAATGTGATTCTGATCATCTTTATGATGGTACTTTGCATTTTGCAGGACCATAACTCCTGCTCCGCTGAGAAGTCAGGGGAGCCACCTGTCACTGCGCTGTCCCAACAGAGTGGTGGCTCCCAGCTTCTGGCTCTGCTGCCTACCGTAAAGCTCTCTGTTCTGGTACTCATACTGCCACTTATTGATCTCAGCTGCAAGGAAAAAAACAAATGCAGTTTTAAGGAAAAGAAAATGAGGAAATTTCATAGTGCCTGTAAATACAGCTCACGGAAATTTCCATAACAGCCTCTTACTTGAAATGTCCTGCTTTTTTGCTAGCTGTGAAGCAGTGTCAGCAGCCTGGAAGTCGTCTGTTCCACAGCAGTAACTGAAATACCGCCCTGCAGTCTGATCCGTGTGTGCCTCCTCTTTCCAGGTGGACTCTGAAGAGCCAGTTTTTGAGGCAGTTATAAACTGGGTGAAGCACTCAAAAAAAGAACGGGAAGCATCGCTGCCAGAGCTGCTGCAGTATGTGCGCATGCCGCTTCTCACCCCCCGCTACATCACAGATGTCATCGACACTGAGGTATCGGCATCCAGGCTCAATGGGAGCCAGTACTGGTGTGTGATTGCTGTGTTCCCTGGTTAGACTGCCGCTGCCCTAATGAAACCAGTTTAAAGCTGCTTTCTCTGCTGATGCTTTTTGATGCTGGCTCTGTGGAGCTGTTCCTGTTCAGCGGGAGTGCCCACTGTTTGGCTCTGTGCCAGCCGTTACAGTGTCCCGCTTCTCAGCTGGGAGGGCGCCCCATCCCGAGCAGTTAGTTGTCTCCTCTGGTATATGTAGCAACTTTCTGTCGTCATCTGTTACTAATTTCTAAGAAGCGCTTTTTGCCTTTGATTCACAAGGACTAGCAGGTCTCCTTCTCCAGGCTGAAGGTTGCTGGCGTGCGATCCTGGGGAGGACACGGCTCCTCAGAAATTGTTTTAGGTGCAGATGGGGAGCATGTACCTTTGAATGAGGGCAGCAGCTGCGCAGGTCCGGGGCCGGCACGCAGCTAAGAGCCATAGCCAATACTGCATCTTGGTGTGGCTGGGGTGTTGCAGGGGCAAACCAAAATGTGGATAGTAAGAGATAGTTAAACTTGGAGTGGAAGTTTAATTCCAATCAGGAAGTGATGCTGACCCGGTGCCAGGTTTGGCAGGAAGGATCAGAGAAGTTCAATCCAGCACTGTGGTTTGATGTGAGGTAGCTAGTGGTTGCTAACCCTTGTCACCTGATGGGGGCTGGGTGTTGAATGACAGACTTCTCTACGTAGAGAAATGCCCGATTTAGCAACATTTATCTCTAATCCCGTGTAAGTTAGCAGACAACACAAAGTTGGGGGGCGGGGGGAGCGTTGATGTGGGGGAGGGCAGGAGGCTCTGCAGGGGGATCTGGGCAGGCCGGGCCGATGGGCCAAGGCCAGTTGTAGGAGGTTCAACAGGGCTCAGTGCCGGGTCCGCCACCTGGGTCACACCAGCCCCACGCAGCGCTGCGGGCTGGGGGCAGGGGGCTGGGAACTGCCCGGAGGGAAGGGGGCTGGGGGGCTGGCTGACGGCAAACTGAACGTGAGCCCCCAGTGTGCCCAGGTGGCCAAGGAGCCCAACAGCATCCTGGCTTGTGGCACAACAGTGTGGCCAGCAGGACCAGGGCAGTGACCGTCCCCCTGCACTCGGCACCGGCGCAGCCGCACCCCCAACCCCGGGTTCAGTTTCGGCCCCTCACTCAGGAGGGACAGTGAGGGGCTGGAGCGTGTCCAGAGCCGGGCAGCGGGGCTGGGGCAGGGGCTGGGGCACAAGTGCTCTGAGGAGCGGCTGGGGGAACTGGGGGGGTTCAGCCTGCAGAGGAGGCGGCTCGGGGGGGCCCTCATGGCTCCCTACAGCTGCCGGACGGGAGGCTGTAGCGAGGTGGGTATCCATCTCTTCTCCCAAGGAACAAGTGATAGGACGAGAGGAAACGGCCTCAAGTTGCTCCAGGGGAGGTTTAGGTTGGACATGAGGAAAAACATCTTCACCGAAAGGGTGGTCAGGCACTGGAGCAGGCTGCCCCGGCAGGGGGTGGAATCACCACCCCTGGAGGTGCTCAGAAGACATGTAGATGTGGTGCTCAGGGACATGGTTCAGTGGTGGCCTTGGCAGTGCTGGGTTAATGGTTGGGCTTGATCTTAAAGGTCCTTTCCAACCTAAATCATTCCATGATTCTAATGTGGTATAGCTGCCTTTTATGGATGTTCTCAAATACGAGCAGCTAACAGGCAGTTAAGCTGTGCCAGAGCCAAAATGTGTTTAGTCAGATTGTTATGGTCCGCTTTAAAGTGAAGTTAAAGCTAATGCAAAAGGGACTAGTACCAAAACAATTAGATCTGTTCCAAAACTAGCCCAAGATAGTGTATAAAGGGCCTCAGCTTTCTTATCGCACAGGCAGGCCTCTCCAGTCTGGAAGTGACACACACTGATGGGACATCATCATCTCGGGGCAGCGTGGAGAGCAGAGTGTTGGCCCTGTGTGGTGTCATGTGCTCTGAACCTGGCCTTCTTGCACAAGTACCAAAAACTTGTAAAAATAAATCTTAACCTACTGCAGCAGCATATAGCAGCGAACAGCTAAAGGGAACTGAACGCTGGATGTTCAAGGGAGGTTGGTGCAGGCGCTCAGCCAGGGAGGGGAACTGCACAGCGTTCTGCAAGGGGGAGATGAGACTGTCCTTGGGCTGCAGTGCCCCCCGCTTCTATTAAAGAGGGCCTTGTTGCTCTGGTTCTCTCTTCCCGTGTGCAGAGGGATCAAGCTAACAGGTCCAGCTAAACTGCTTCATTGTGCTGTGCACCTTGTTTCTTTCTTCTTTAGTGGCAGGTGTATGCTGAAAGTTGAACATATAGGTCAGATCCAGCCAAACTGATCTCAAGTGTATTTTTACTGCCAGTCCCCCTTCTCATACTTCAGCTGGCGTAAATGTAGCAAAATTGGCTTTTCCTTAGTTTTCCAATATAGTTGTTTTCGTTATGGAACCTGCAGTGCCAGACTTTGTGTGAGGGTTGAGCCACATCATCTCAGCTGCAGTCCAGTCTTAAGTTGTCTCCACATTTCCTTGCATGCAAGTATTTGCACCGTGACTCTGCTAGCAACAGCCTGCACACAAGTCATTTTTATGCTGTCTGAGCTGATGAGAGTTGGCTTTAGGACAGTTCTCCTGAGGGATCTTAAAATACATTGCATGTACCAGTGACTCATGTTTTTCCTCAGCCTTTTATACGATGCAGTCTGCAGTGCAGAGACCTCGTAGATGAAGCTAAGAAATTTCATCTTCGGCCTGAGCTCCGGAGTCAGATGCAAGGACCCAGGACTAGAGCCCGTCTAGGTGAGCAGCGAAGGGCAGGACACGAAGGCGGGCTGGGGCCTTGGCAGGTACTGTATTACACACCGTGCCCAGTGCCTTGTGCTTGTACTGAAGTGCTGCACAGCAGAACTTGTCAATCCACAGGCCCCAGTGGTACAGAAAGGGGACTGGAGCAAAGGACAGAGGTATGGGTTTTTTCAAAGCAGAATTGTTTAGTGGCAGCGTGGGGGCTCGTTGGTTGCCTTTAATCCCAGGACCCTGCTGTAACCATAAAACCAGTTTCCTTACTTGTTCGTACCTCCAGATATGTTTGTCTCAGTGTGCACCTGTCCAAGATTTGTGGGAAGAGTTTCTTCCTGTCTAAAAAGGCAGGTATCGGTGTCGGAAACAAAAAGAGCTGTGAGGTGGAGGACGGTTCAGCAAAGAGGGGAGGGCACAAGCGGGGAGGTGGAGAGGTCCCCCTTTCCTTTCAGAGGTACTTCCCCACCCCTCCCCAAGTCTTGTTAAGGCAAATAAATGGTGATTTATTCCTCTGTTTCAGTAAATCCTACCAAACACAGTCTGAATTGTTGGGAAAACGCTTGGCTTAGGGGTGTAAGCACTTGAGAGCAACATAAACAGTAGGAATGGCCTACAGGAGAAGGAAAAGTGTTTTACTGGCTTCTTCATGACTGTAGCTAATCCTCACCAGATGCCCCTTTTCTTACCTTCAGACTCACTCTCTCTGCCATGCCTTTATCCCGGGTGTACTCCCAGGGCACTGCCATCGGTGCCAGCATTGACTTCTGCTGCCAGCGCACCTCCCTGCGTGTTCTCCAGTGCTGCTGCTTGTGTAATGGAGAGGGACCCTGGCAAACCCTGGGTGGCCAGTTCCTGTTATTAACACTGTTTTAAGGGGCAGAAAGCAGTTTAACTACGAAAGGAGGAGGGCAGATCAGGTTTGCTGGAGCATAAACTTTTTTGGCCTGCAGGGAATGTTTTGATGTGGGCGTAGTCCAGGCACGTCTCTGTTTTTGTGGGAACATCCTACGCAGATTTCAATGACATGCAGTTCAGCTCAGCCTGTCATTTCAGAAAGACATTTCATTTTGTTCTTAGTTGGAATGCTTCACCTGATAAAGGAGATACCACAAAATCGTTTTATTGTTTAATTGTACAGGTAAAAGCTAAGCACCTTATTGGTAAGGTTCATCTTCTGGATTCAGCCCTGCCTTTTTTAATTGTTTCAATACCATCTGCTGTCAGCAATGCTCTTATCCTGTGTCACTTATAAACTGTGATCAAGTGGTGTATTAATTTTCTATGGGATAAACTGAAACAATTGCACTTTCAGCTGTTATACCAGACTGGAGACTTTCCAAGTTGTTGTTGGAGCTGCTTTGTGATTCCTTTCCAGTTATTTTTTTATATTATTGTTCTTCATCTGAGGTTGCAGCTGTTTTGCCTTGTGACAGACAGGGTCTTGTTAAATCTTTATTGCTTGGTGTTCAGTCCTCTGATGAAAAGCTGGACGGTTCTAAACTAATAAAACTCTGTTACAGAAGGGCCCAAGGAATCTGGAAGATGCTCATCTATTTTTAAAACTCTGATAGAGGCCTGCCTTCAAGGCAGTCGTTACAAGGGTGATGCAGACCCTCCATATCACAGGTGTTATTTAACAGTCACAAAGAAAATAAGAAAAATTCAGGGACCGTCTCAGAGAAAAGAAAGTAGATGGAAGGCAGCTTTTGAAATAAAATACATAAGACTTGAGACAATTCCTGGGAGAATACTTCATAAATTTTTCAGGTTTCAATCAGCCTCACTTGCTTCTCTGTGAAGTGGGGAACAAAGGTGCCATCTGGCCTGGATGTCACTTGCAGACAAGGGGAGAAGGCCTTGTTTTGGGAGGAGGCTGCAGGGAAGCAGATCTTTTCCTTCCGCTTTCATGGGGTGGTCGGAGGTTTGGGAGAAAATCGTGGAAAGAATAAAAAAGAAGATATAAATGAGCCAAGTTCAGCACCTAACTTGGTCAGCTTGTCTTCTCAAAGCACCTCTGATAATAGAGTATTAACAGCCCTTCAGCAGATGGCTGCTAGCACCTGAGTCAGTCTTATTGCCACGTGTCCTGGAAGAGTTCCTCTCTCGTCTCCCCCGCCGAGGACAGCGGGACTCCAAGTGCCTGTAGCCCGGCTAGGGGCCGGCTTCAGCGGAGTGGTGAAAACAGGGGTTTAGAGGCAGCTCATTGCACTGGGGAAGGCTCAGTGTTCCTTCAGGTGGTTCCCTTGAAGTGACCCCTTGGTTGTGAAGGGTTTGACTTGACTTTGCTCTCCCTCTTTGCTCTAGGAGCTAATGAAGTGCTGCTTGTGATCGGCGGCTTTGGCAGCCAGCAGTCACCGATTGATGTTGTGGAGAAATATGACCCGAAGACTCAGGAGTGGAGTTTCTTGCCAGTAAGGGACCATTTTTGACCACCGTTGGGTTGAACAGGCTGTGATCAAACGCTGATCCTGTAGCATCAGCTCTATAACATTCCTCTTCAGGCTGTCCTTTGTGTTCTGCTTCGAATTTCTGACAGAAATTCTTAGGGCTGCTAGGGCTTACGTAGTGAATGCCGAAACAGCTTCACATTTTCAGATCTGCTAAGTAAGCTTTGTATAAGAGGTAGCTGTCATATTTCTAATCAGATGAGCCTACAGAGACCCACATCTTTGTTGTGGGAGTGAGAGCTATCATATCCCCTATTGAAGGGGTGTTAAGCTTTAAGGTTAGTGATGATAACTGAAATGTCAATAGGAATAGTGTAATCAGTTTTGCTTTCAGGCAAGCTGCATGATCTCTGTGGATTCATTGTTTCTGAGCATAATGGGACATAGTAAGGAAGAGAGAATTCCTGAACTGAGGACTGTTTCTACCCAAATTTAGAATCACCTTCATCTGTGTGAAATGGTGGAGAACTGCCTCTTCTTCAGTATCACTAATCGCAAAAACCAGTATCCCCTGGTGTCCCAAAATTCTGTTCTTTTTTTGGAGGCTAAAAGCTTCAGGTATTTTAATAAAATATTCTAAGTCTCCACATTTTTCCATTAACGGTCTCTGCAGGGAGCCAGTGGAGGGCACACAGACCTCCAAGATGCATCAAAGATTCAGTAGCAGCATAAGATAAATGACATTTAATGCAAAATGGTTTAAGTGCAAAGAGATCCGGCTGCGAGAAGAGAGTATGGCAGAGACTGAATACAGGCAGAGGAAGGCAGGTGCAGTTGTTAAGGCTGTATCCTTTAAATCCCCAGTGCTGTTTGCCTCTGTGGTAGTGGGCTGTTTTCCAAAAGAGCAGCAAAAAAGGATGGAAGAACAGCAATTGGTCTCCAAGCATCAGTGTTATATCCTCTCGTGACATTTTTGTTCCTTTTACTGTATTAGAGCATCACCCGTAAGAGGCGCTACGTTGCTACAGTGTCCCTGCACGATCGGATCTATGTGATTGGGGGGTACGACGGCCGCTCTCGTCTCAGCTCGGTGGAGTGCTTGGATTATACATCAGATGAGGATGGCATCTGGTACTCTGTGGCTCCGATGAACGTACGGCGAGGCCTGGCAGGAGCCACAACCCTTGGAGGTATGTGCTGGTCACCGTACCGACAGGGCGGTGTAGCCTGTTCAGTTCTCGTCCTGAAATGCCCTGAGCTGGTATGTGCAGCGTGGGATGGCTCTGAGGGAGGAGGTGAGTCTGAAATTCTGCCTTCTCATCGTTTGGATGTAGAAATGGAAAGCTTGCCCACATACCCTGAGAGGAGCTCTGCCTCCGCTTCATTTTTACAGCATGTGTCTGTGCATTGAGGGGAAAGGAGCTAGGAGGGGTTATGGAGTGGGAAGCTCTTGGGATGGTGACAGTGTTGCGTATTACTGAGCGCAGGACACAGAGTACAGCAACAACCATCCAACACTGGGGAGAGGCTGAAGCTGGAGCGTGTGCAGTGAAGGATTCTTAAGACTTTGAGGAGGTGCTGACGTGCTGTTAGCGATAAGCAGGTTTTGGGTATGGCAGTGTTTCAGCAGGTTCTGCACCATGAAATAAGTAACCGGGGTGTGCATGTTCTCTTTCATCCATCAGCAAGAAGCAGATTTAAGGGCCACATGGGTTTTATGTTTGCTTTGTTTGTTGGGTCTGCGAGCAGGCTAATGCAGTGAGCTAGGGTGAGGAGGCTGGGTTTGTCTTGGCTCCGAAGTGCCAAGATCTGCAGTTGTTCCTGTATTTTGCAGTCCATGTTGTGGCTTTGCTCCATCTGTGAGGGGCTTCTTGCTCCATGTGCACGCCTGATGCTTGACTCTGAGTCCAACCTCTGTCTAACATTGCAGACATGATCTATGTTTCTGGTGGGTTTGATGGAAGCAGACGTCACACCAGTATGGAGCGATATGACCCAAACATCGATCAGTGGAGTATGCTGGGAGATATGCAGACAGCGCGGGAAGGAGCAGGACTTGTTGTAGCTAACGGAGTTATCTACTGCCTCGGTAGGTACCCTTAGGACCTCTAGGTGTTCCGCAAATCCTTTTTACAGAAATGACAGTGCAGATGCTGGCTGTGGGGAGCACCAATTATGTCATGTCCAGGTTAGAAGGTTTAACTTCACTGCAGTGGGTGCTGCACAGCTCTGTCGGCGAACGCAGCCTGCTCTCACCGTTACCATCGCAATGGCTTAGACTAGAGCTGCCACATAACTACAGTAAGTGCTGTCCGAAGCAAACTGGGCACAATCAGCCTACGGGGACGAGCGGCGCCAGCTGAGGTTTGTGTGGACTGGGCAGTGGCTAAAATGCTCTAGAGGTGAAGCAGATAGCCACAGGACAGAGGATGCATCTGCTCCACACAAAGCAATGTTGGTTATAGTGCTCAAAATATGTATCCCTAGCCGTATGTTTTCTAGTCCTCTGTGTAGCACTTGTGACATTTTCAGAGACCCACACCAGCTGTAAATACAGTGAGAGTGCTGGAGGACAAATCACTCTGAAGATTTCAGAACGCTTGTTCTGTAGATACACCCCCTGGGCCCCAGAAAAGGCAGGCCCAGCACTGGACCCACATCTGTTGCAGCCCTGTTCCTGGGGAGTCACAGATACTGGACACTGGTTTATGGGTTCCACTTCCCTCTCCCAAATTCTTCTTCCTCACGCTGTCCCCCCAGGCCGATGTCAGCACACTGCTCCTTTGCTGAAGTTGCACAATGAGATGTCTTGGTGTCCTCTTGTGAAACAGCTCTGAGGCATCCTAGCCTACACTGCGTAGCCTCCTAGTGTCAGCTGGCGCTTGCAGCACACAGAGCCGGAGCCGCCGCCAGGTCTGGAGGCCGTACGTCTGCTTTGGGAGGGCAGCATCAACGTGGGCACCAGCACGCTCGGCGGCAGCTGTGGGCAGTGTGGTGCTAACCTGGCTCTGCTGGGTTGGAGGGGTGATGTTCTCTCTCAGCTCGGCCCGGAGCGGTGCAAGGGCAGAGCTCGCTCCGGGCTGGCTCTGGGCTGGCATTGCAAGCTGCAGGGATCCTCTTTGTTCTGCCGGCCCCGGCGTGCTGTGAGCTGTGCTGATGGCAGCGCGGTGTTGTGCTAAGGATGAACCAGGCATGTTATTACTCTCCACACAGAAAATGTTTTCCAGAAGTCAGACCCATGGTTTGCGCCTGTATTTTGTTTCAGGTGGCTATGATGGGCTGAACATACTAAATTCTGTAGAGAGGTACGATCCCCACACTGGACACTGGACAAATGTCACCCCAATGGCCACTAAGCGCTCAGGTAAGAGCCCACAGCGCCTTGAGGTCAAAACGTGTTGTGCTGTGCAGAGGAAGCAGTCACTGCTGGCTTGTTCTGCTGTCCTGGAGGATGTTGACTGGCCCCAGCAGGTGATTTGGCTTTGAGAAGGGATGATTTTAGGGCGTGCTGACTTAACTCCCCAGATGAAAGATTAATTTTCACGTGCCCGATGTCTCCATCCCATGCTAAGATGCACATAGAGGAATGTGCGTTTGGGTTCATAGGTTACAGGGAGGAAGTCCTGTGTGACTTCCATGATGAGGAACAGCGCACGGCTTGGAGAAGAGCTGGCAAGGCACAAAGTACAGGCTGTAGTGCAAGATAATGGGGCAGTTTAAGTCGGTGCTTGTCAGCTGCACAGGGCTTGGCAAGGGCAGGAGTGCCCTGGCAGGCTGCTCCTTCGTCTTGCTCTGCTTTGTGAAACGCTGGGCCTCAGCTCCTGCGGCAGCAGCAATGCAGGGAGCAGCACTGCCAGGGCAGCGTCACACTGCAACAATATTACGTTAACAGCTTGCAACACAGCGCAGTCACACATTAATTATCCCCCGCCAACTCTTCTGTCTTTCCTGCTTGGTGTTCTCGCTGAGCTTTAAGTTCGGCGGCTGTATCTAGGAGAAAATTATAGTTTGAATCCTACTTTTGGAATAACTTTCTGTCTCTACTTTCCTTCATTCCTCCAAGGAGTTCCTGTGGGGCTCACGCAGCTCCTCTGTGCTCAAAGTGCTGGCCCTCTGCTGTCGCGCTGTGCCTCGGGCCAGCTGCCCCGGGCCTCCGCAGCCACGCCAGCGAGCAGCCGTGGCCTTGCTCAGCCGCGTGCGGATGGGCAGGATGCTCAGTGCCTCTGCAGCTTTGTGATTCTCAATGGAGCAGTTGAGCTGTGCTTACCGGCCCTCTTTCAAAACCCTTTTGAAGTCCCTTTTTCTCTAGTTCTTTCGGTAAATGTCCTTTACAGTTAGCCTAGGCAGCGTTGTTTCTCTGTGTTCTCTGCTAGAGCGTTCTTGTTCAGGGACAAGTGCTGGTTACTCAAAAGTGGTCTCTGTTCTAAAAACATTGAAGCTTTCTTGTGCCTGCAGTGGTGTTCACCAAAACCCCAAGCTGTAAACGTTTACTCTTCTGACAGGGCTGTTCCTGTTAAGTGGGAAATACTTTCCAACCCACATAAGCCGAGAATGGATTTGATTTAGAAGTTGGTTGCTTTCCACATCCGAGAAGACCCCACATTCAAGCACGTGATAAAATCTGTGGGTTTTCCTACGTCAGAACCAACATGCAAGACCTACCCACAGATCTCTAGAAAGCTTAAGGATGAGACTGGTTTCCCCAAGGGATCTGTTGCGTGCACCACAGAAGGTGGCTTCAAGCAAGACCAAAAGCAAAGGGTTCAAGGGAAAAAGCCTTTTATAAAAAGTGTTTCCCGGGTCCGTGCTAGCTTCCCACAAGACTTGGAGGCTTCTGGTAGCAGTGCTTAAGCCCACAGAGCAGGCTCTTCAGTGCCACAAGTGAGCAGCAACATGGTGAGGCTCTTGACCCCGGCACTGGCTCAGCCAGGTTCCTTCCTCGGTGCTGGGACCTGGAGCACCAAGATCTGGAACGGGGGTGCGCCCAAGAACAGGTTTTGCCCCCGGTTTTTGTGCTGCTGCTCTGTGGCACTAACACCCCAAACTACCGTTAGCTTAGACACTAGTTGCCCTTGCAGCTTCCACCCTGGTATCAGTTCCAGCCCATTCGTCCTGGTGACCTTGGACCCTGTCGGACTTCTTTTTCCCCAAGGCCTTGACGCACTTCCTAGAGCTGTCTGCATGCGGGTATTTGAATTCAAAGACCAGGACTAACAGTAGTCTTGCCTTCCTTCACAGAGATTGTCTTCTCCTTGTTTCTCTTCATCTCTTAGGACAGATTCTGGAGGTAGGCCACCCCTCGGAAACCTCGGCCATATGGCACTGCTAGATCCCACTCCCCTGATGGGGCCTCGGTCTGATCGCTCTTCCCAGCCAAAGTCTTCCTCACTGAGGCTATCGGCGAGCCCACTGCGGCAGCCTGGCTGCTCCCCGCCGCCCTGGTGCCGTCACCAAAGGCAGGCGGTGGAAGCGAGGTTGCATTTGGTGGAACAGAAAGTCTCTTGTACCCTGTTGGCAGAAAAAACAGATCTGCCCAAGAGCTGCAGGGTGGCTGGCTCGTTTCCTTCAAGACAGCCGTCGGTGCAATCGTTATGTGTTGATGGTAACGGCCTGGCGGGGTTTATGCTGCTCTCACGATGCGGCTTGCAACAGCAGCAGCTGTTGGCCAGGGCACCTAAGGCCACTAAGTGCTCGTTGTCTGAGCTGCATTCCTTGGTGCTCTACCTGACGGGAGCTGCAGATGAGGAAACAGAGGCTGGCAGAGGTTTATTTCCTGCTGTTGTCATAAATTCCCAGTTGGGCCAGCTGTATTATTGATTGCTTTTGCTGTGAGAACAGCTGTTCAGGCAGATGCTTATGCCATTTACACCTCTGTGACTGTGTAGTAGACACCAGTTTTCATTTCCCTGCCTGCCAGAGGAGCAGTGCCAAAGAAATCCCTCCTCCAGCTTCGCATGGAGCAGTGTCATTCTCCTTGCCACAGCCAAGGGCTGGGTGACACCAGGGGGCCAGAAACACCAGAGAAGCTGGTCCCTGTGCTGGCAGAGTCCCAGCCAGCCACCCGCCAGCAGAGCGAGCCTGGTGCTGGTCTGTTCAGGGGGTTGGGGTGTCTTTCAGCCACGGTCAGTATCTCATATTGCTAGTGCTGCCCTGGCTGCAGCCTTGCTCGGTCCCCCTTATGCCAGCGGTTCAGCAGCATTTGGTAAGAGGAAGAGGTTTTCATGTATTGTATTGGAGGCAACAACAAGGGAAGACACCGGGTTATGACAGCTCTTCTGTGGGACACACGGGCATAAGAAAGTGTCCTTCAAGGCAGGAGGAACAGACCTAGTTCAGCCTTGTAACAGCGAGCCCCAGGCCAGGTGCTGACGGTGTCACTCGTGGGTGTAGCTGTGCTGCCTTCTCTCTCTCCAGGGGCTGGAGTGGCTCTGCTGAATGACCATATTTATGTAGTTGGCGGGTTTGATGGGACGGCACATCTCTCCTCCGTGGAAGCCTATAATATTCGCACTGATTCTTGGACAACTGTGACAAGCATGACAACCCCCCGCTGCTACGTGGGGGCCACCGTGCTGCGGGGAAGGCTGTACGCAATCGCTGGGTAAGCGGCTGCCCTGGGCTCGAGAGGGAGATGCTCTGCATGTCTGTCTGCTGGAACAGGGGAGTTGAGGTGGCCCAGCCTGCTGCCCCATTTCAGCTGGCCTCTCCTCACGTTTATATTTCAAGCGTTATGAGAGGAGGCAGCCCACTGAGTCACCGCCCAGCCTGAATAGGCAGCGTGATGGTCCAGGGCCAAGACAGGCAGGAGAGCGGCAGCAGACAGCAAAAGGGAGCTTTAATGCAGTGGTTTCATTTCAGGCCGTTCCCACAGTACTTGGCTGCCCAGCCTCCCAGGAAGGGCTCTGAACACCTCGACCATTTCCTCCAGCAGCATCCCTCACCTGTAACTTTCTGTCCTTGCAGATACGATGGCAACTCGCTGCTGAGCAGCATTGAGTGCTATGATCCCATCATTGACAACTGGGAAGTGGTAACCTCCCTGGGGATGCAGCGCTGTGACGCTGGAGTCTGCGTCCTTCGGGAGAAGTGATCTGGAGGGAACTTACAAGGAAGAACATCCTAAAAAGTCTCGGCTGGAGGAAGAGTCCCAAGTGGTTTGCAGTGACTGTTCTTGAGAGTTGCGGATGCTGTGGAAATAGGCACCAGAACAGCAGCTTTCTGTGCTGCTTTTGACTAGAGCATGTGCATAAACGTGTTATCTCGGCAGTCATTTGAAATCAGGGGCTCTGAAGATGGAGGAAGTGGTGAAGTAGGTCAGGGGAAGCTGCATTCTCTGCTGTTCCTGTGGCTAAGTCTATCGGCAGAGCAGAGATGCCCCCAGCCTTGGTGTCAGCCAGCCTGGTGAACGCTTCCGAAGACATGTACATACAACTGGATGGTCTCTTCAGCCACTGCAGGACCACACAGGTCCTCTGGTTGCTCTCGGCCACGTGGATGTGTGAGGGTGAATCCAGCTGCTCTTATGTTCCAGCTTCAAATCATCTTGTACATACTGAATGTTTAAACATGCTCCTCAAGCACCCAGCAGTGCAGAGCCAAACTGGGTGAGCATGTGTACGGGGGTCCTGCGCTGCAGCTGCAGGTTCCTCACAGGTCTGCACGCAAAAGAAGTTGCAGGTGAAAGCTGTCAACTACTGAGCCCCAAAAGCCTGAGGCTGCGGGGGGTAGAGGGCAGGGGGGAAAGCTCATCGCCTGGTGTGGAAGCAGGTCTGCAGCGTTTGTGCTCTGATAAGGGGCTCAGCAAGGTTTATCACATCATATTTCCCTCAAAAAAAAAAAAAGCTTGACAGACCCAGCTGCAAAGTGCTGCATTGTCTGGCAGCAGGAGCCTTGCGGTACTGCGGCAGTGCCTTTGCTCCCACCCCTGTGGGGAGGTCACCACGCAGGGGCCGAGGCCCTGGGAGCAGGGGCACAATTGCTACTGTCACATAGATCTTGCTGGTGAGCGACGGGGCTTCGTCCCTGGACACACCTCTGTCCGGCACGCCCACGTCAGCCTTTCAGTCAAGTTCATTGTGTTGATTTTCCTTTTTTCTAGGATTTGTCTGCTTCCAGGGCTCTTTTGGAGTGACAACCAGGATTCTGTTTTGCCCTTTGTTCTCAGCTGTTTTTCCCCTGCCTGGTAATTCCACATCCTCTGACACTAGCTATCCTTCACCTGCCCCACGAGCCCCAAGTGAGAGCTTCATCACTGGCTCACTGGAGCGCTCTCTCCTCAGCATGTCTTCTGCCTCGCTGCGTTTCTGGGAGCGCGGGGCTCTCCGGCGGCGTCACCTTGGCCCCCGCAGTGCCTGGGCTCTGTGTAGTGCTGCTCGTTGAGCTTCCTGCTGACTCCTTGCTTGGGGGACAGGGTGGGATCAGGGACGTGCTAGCATGACTTAATTATGCACTTTTGGCCAACGCTCTGACCTTCTGCGTTTGTTTCTATCACACAAGTGTTCTGTGGTTTTGTTTCCTATGTTTATTTTTTAATGAAAATATAAAGAATAAAGTATTTCCTGAGCCAGTGGGATTTTACCTTCTGTTCTTTACCTTCAGCACATTTGTCTGAGTACTGTGTGGAGGGTACGTGCAAACCCTGTGCAGCCGCCTTCAGCTGCTCCATCTGTTGAGAGCCACAGCACAAAAATTTCCCAGGCCCAGAGGACCTGCTAAGGGGGCAAATTTGTTGCAAGATCCAATGCAGAAGAGCATGAAAGGCAGCAGAGATGAGGAAAAGACTGTGGTAATAGTCGACAGTGGTAGTTGGTTGACAGTGACAACTGGTCAACAGCAAACTGAACGTGAGCCCCCAGTGTGCCCAGGTGGCCAAGGAGCCCAACAGCATCCTGGCTTGTGGCACAACAGTGTGGCCAGCAGGACCAGGGCAGTGACCGTCCCCCTGCACTCGGCACCGGCGCAGCCGCACCCCCAACCCCGGGTTCAGTTTCGGCCCCTCACTCAGGAGGGACAGTGAGGGGCTGGAGCGTGTCCAGAGCCGGGCAGCGGGGCTGGGGCAGGGGCTGGGGCACAAGTGCTCTGAGGAGCGGCTGGGGGAACTGGGGGGGTTCAGCCTGCAGAGGAGGCGGCTCGGGGGGGCCCTCATGGCTCCCTACAGCTGCCGGACGGGAGGCTGTAGCGAGGTGGGTATCCATCTCTTCTCCCAAGGAACAAGTGATAGGACGAGAGGAAACGGCCTCAAGTTGCTCCAGGGGAGGTTTAGGTTGGACATGAGGAAAAACATCTTCACCGAAAGGGTGGTCAGGCACTGGAGCAGGCTGCCCCGGCAGGGGGTGGAATCACCACCCCTGGAGGTGCCCAGAAGACATGTAGATGTGGTGCTCAGGGACATGGTTCAGTGGTGGCCTTGGCAGTGCTGGGTTAATGGTTGGACCTGATGATGTCAAAGGCATTTTCCAACAGAAGGCTTCTATGATTCTGTAATTCAGGTCTTCAAAACGGTCTGCACTGTGCATAGCTGGAGATGAGAGAACGTACAAGCTACCGTTGAAGGTAAGATAAAGGGTTGAGTGCTTGGAAAGAAGCTGGTACTGATTCTCACAGACCAGTAAGAGCACAGCTTTCTGCTTCATGAATAGCTTGGGAGGGAACAGTAAAACCCAGAGCTGAGCATGAATTTTCAGCCCCAGACAGCTTCCACCCAAGAATGTTAGGAACTGGCCAAAGGTCCCAGCGGCGGGGGCAGGTATTTCTCGGTAAGTTCCCGCAGCATCGCCCAGCCCAGCGGTGCCCTGCGGGGGCCGGGCTCGGCTGCGACTGCCAGCCGATCCCACCGGGGGGTCTTCACCCCAGGGGGGCTTCACCCCGAGGTGCCGTGAGGAGCAGAGGGGACCGAGGTCGGTGTTGATGCGAAGCTGTTGCCTTTCCCCTGGCAACGTGCAAGGGCTTCCCCAGGCCCGGCGGGCGGACCCCTCCCCCGCGCAGCCCCCTCCCGCTCAGCCCCGCAAGCCGCAGCTCGGTGTCCGGCCGCAACCAGGCCCGGGAGGCGCGGCCTTCGCTGCCTGCCTTCCCCGCCGGGACCGCGCGGGGGCAGGGGGGACCCGCGGGGAGAGCCCGAAGTTCTGACGGGCTGCAGCGGAACCGGACCGGCGTCCCGCTACCCCGGGCGCTGCGAGCAGCGGGGGCGCCCGCGCTCCTGAGCAGCAAAGTCCACCGGGCGTTCGGGGGCCGCCGCAGCGCAGGGGCGGCCGGAGCCGCGGGCGGGGCGAGGCCGAGCCGGACCACCCGCCCCCCCAGCGCACGGCGCGGCCGCGTCATCGCCCCGGCCCCGCCCCCGCGTCACCGCCCCGGCCCCGCCCCCCGTCACCGCCCCGGCCCCGCCCCCCGTCACCGCCCCGGCCTCGCCCCCCGCGCAGCCCCTAGCGCAGCCCCTAGCGCGCCTGCGCGGCCATGGCGGCGGCCTGTGCCGGGATGGAGCCGGCGGCGGCGCCCCCTCCGTGCCCCGCGCCGGGCTCGGCCGGGCTGGTGTGCGCGCAGGGCCGGAACCTGAAGGCGGTGCTGTGCCAGCGCTGCGGCTCGCGGGTGCTGCTGCCCGGCGCCGCCACCTTCGCCCACCGCGAGGTACCGGGGCGCGGGGGGGGCGGGACGCGGGGCCCGGGCGGGCCGGTAACGCTGTGTGTCCCGCAGCTCCTCCTGCCCGCCATGAGGAAGAAGGCGGCGGCGGCGGCGGGCGGCGGCGGGGACGTGGTGCGGGAGCACTGGCTGGTACGCGACATGTTCTCCTTCGAGAACGTGGGCTTCACCCGCGACGTGGGCAACGTCAAGTTCCTGGTGTGCGCCGACTGCGAGGCGGGGCCCATCGGCTGGCACTGCCTGGACGACAAGGACAGCTTCTACGTGGCGCTGGAGCGCGTGGCCCACGAGTGACCCGGGCTGGGGCTGGGGCAGCGCTGCCGGGAGCCCCGCGGCCCCGCCGCCCCTCGGCCCCGGCCACCGGCGGCCTGGCTGCCCCGTGGCTTGACCGACCTACGGCCTGGTGGCCCAGCTGGGCCCGCGGTGGCCGAGACCCACGGAGTGACCGGCACCGCCAGCCCCTGGCCACGGCGGCGCGGACGGACGCTGCAGCTGGGGGGTCCCCGTGGCTGCCGGGACAGTTCGGCCACAGGCTCCGGGCACCGCTGCCGGCGGCCTGCCGCGTGTGCCGGCTGCCCGCACACGTGCTGGCAGCTCCTGCAGGCAGAGCCGACACGGCGAGGGCACGGCTGCTGCACGGAACCACTGCGGCAGCTTAATTTGTCTGAACTATGGCCAAAGTGGCTACAGGGCTCTAGGCTGTGTCTGCTTTTGATTTTCAGAAGAAATGTTCCCTGCCCCAAACCATTTAGCTTCTCCAGGACCTCATCCTGCCTGACGGCTGTGCTCTGTGAGGGTATATGGCACCCAAAGCGTACGTAAGGCATTTTAACTAACATTGTATGTAGTTTTATTAACTGAGTACTTGGAAATAAGATACAGGTAGAGTCTGCAGACAACATAGGCTGATAGAGTGGCAAATAAAGTAAATGTGCAAGATCATAGTATTTCCAGGCAGCAAGAATGAAGAGATTCCAACCTGAAAAGGGTTTGAATCGTTGGACAAGCAGTGCCCGGTGGCAGCGTGTCTCAGTGCTGAAGAACATCAGGACAGGCGTGTGTGAATTAAACAGAGAAGTCAGGAAGGAGTTTCTTCTCCGTAAGAGGTGGTAGGAGCAGTGCACGTTGTGTCCAGTTTTTGTCTCTGCCTTTTTTAAAAGATGGGCACAACTCTCACTGAAAACGAAGGGAGACTGCAGCAGCCATGGTTCTCACTGTATTTATCTTTTGGCAATTGTGTTTTCCAGTTTGCACTCTCCATTTGCAAACTCCCGTGTGAATAATACAGCGGCTTTACAGATATCACCTTGGGTCACAGAGGACGTGCCTCACTGCAGGCGGCGTATCGGTTCACTGGGCTAATAAAACACTTCTGGTACTAATGCAGCTGTAAAGGCACAACTGTCGTGGCGCTGGGATGATGAAGTTGTATTTGCCATGACAATCAAGATCGGTTGTACTTAACAATTAGCAGTGTTGCTGTCACAAGGCTGGGGGAGAGACCTTTTCTTTGCTCCTCTGCTAAAACAGTTTTACTGGCAGGAGTCTGTAAGGCAAGTGCAGCCTCAAGTAGATTTTCCAGACAGGCATCCTGACAGCGGCTGAGAAAGAAACAAATCCTTTCCATTTCTTGAGCACCTGCACTTTTAAGATTTGAAGGCTCTGCCTTAGCGTAGAAATAGAACAACCAAGATGTTGGCTGCTCTGGGGCTGATGTATCAGAAACCTCTGCTGTGGGCAGATGAAGATTTATTAATGGGATGGAAAGAGGCATAACTCCCTGGTCTGGTGATTAAGGCTCTCGCCTGGGTGGGAGGTGAGTCCTGTGCTATGTCCTCGCTAAATGTGTCAGGTGCACATTTGACATGAAAACTGCTGCTTTCCTCCTGCCCTTGTCTTTTAGCCCTAAGCCCAGTAACGGAACAAGTTCATCAAAGAAGTGTATGGAGAAGGGCAGGAGAGCTTTGCTGGGTTCTGCACAGGCAACACAAAATAGTGGGATCATGTCACTTTAATTTCACACTTTCACTTAAATTGTCTATTAGGGAATGTGTTTTGACCTGTAATACTTAGATTATAGTCCGTGTTACTAAAATAAAAATGTGCTGCACAGTAGATTCATTTTGAAGACACCACTGTGCAGAACATGCTTGTGGATATCAGCTTGATTAACACTGAGTAAATGACGCTTCTCAAAAAAACGGTACATGTGGATTCCTGATACTGGGGAGAAGCTGGTGGGTGGGACTGGGACAGAGCTGAAGTAGTGGTGGCAGCTTTTCCCACTCAGCAGGACACTTCCTGGAGAGATGGGAGACCTTGGGTCTTCACACCAGTACGGCAGCGACTTGAATCTGCTTCAGTGCAGCGTTGCTCAGTGATGGTGAGTCAGGAAGGCGCCTCCTACCCCTCAGTGTGAGAGGAGGGATGTGCTGAATGGATGCATCCTCCACGGGATCAAGGTTTGGTTTCTGCCAACTTAAATATAAAGTAGGATCACACAGGTTGTGGAAATGCTAAGAAATATACAGTCTGTTGGATATTCACAGGAGGAAACTTTTATACCGTGAGATCTTAGAATCTTTCAACCTCGGGTAGGATCTTGGCTTCCTGCAGCTTGGAGAAGCCATGAGAAACACCCTTGATGTCCCAAGTAGTGCAGGCAGGGGACTGGTGCTAGTGAAGGGGCAGCCATGCAGTAGAGCTCTGCATTTGGCTGCTGATGCTCAGAAGCCCCTCACCTGGGCTAATTCATACCCCAAGAGGTGACATGAGAATTACGAGGGGGGAAAAAATGGTGAAGAGGGAAAAAGCGGCATGACTTTGTGGAATTTGAGCCCAGGCAATTCCACTGTGATGTTAATGGAGATTTAGAGGAAGAATGTTTGCAGTCAGCAAACTTCGCCTTAGGGGGAAGGTCTGTATTTATGCAACAGACAGGAACATCAAATTCGGGAGCATCTAATGAAGCACTGAATAGTTTTCGCATTAATGAGAAGTAATAAAAATTTGGATAGTCTCAAAAATAAACATAATCTTTTCACTGCTTTTTGGCTGGCATGTTGAAAAACAGTTTTCCAGTTGCCTGCAGGAACTTCCAAGAACAGGATAGACAAAAGCCAACCTTCAGGTATGGGAAGTGCTTACGTAAGACCTGTTAATGCACATCTTGCAGCCCATCTTTATCATCAACAACAAGACAGAGCAGAAACCTTTATTTCCACGTGCAAGTCACTTTAAAATTAATTTGAAAACTGATTCTTCTACATAAATAGCTGCATAGACTTTACTGGTAAGACTCATTCTGCGTTAAGCTGTAGCACTGCCAAGAGAGGGTATAGTAACAAACCTGCACCCCTCGTGCCAGCCGATCCCACCAGCGAGGTGGGTGAGACCTGTGCACAGCAGGGCACAAAACCTCTGGCACCTGGGGCCTTGCCTTAGTGCTGCATTTGGGCAGTAATAACCATTTTGTCTAATTGCTTCCCAATCTGGATTTAAGCTTGTTTGTATTGGTTAGGTGTTTATATACCATAAATATAAATGTATTTAGAATGGTTAGAAACAGGTCTTGGTCCACTCCGGCTCAGGTATTGAGACTGGTGCACAGCCTCAAAACTATGGTCTGGGCTTAGGTAGACGCTGAACTTCTCTGCTTCCTTTGCCACCCAAATCTCTCCCTTAAGGCAGGCGCTGAACCCTTTGCTGAGACTGTCCCATTTGCTAACTTGGTCTAAAGCTTTGTTTCTTGTGCTGCTGGGGTGAAACGTGGGAGTTTGAGCTCTGTGTGAGATAATCAGGAGGCAATGGCAGGGTGAAGGGCTTCCCATTTTTGGCAGCAGGAGGCTGTGAGGTCAGCTGAATCCGTCCTGGGTAACGGCTGGAAGTCAACCCTTCTGAAGAGGTCACATCCATGCTCTTCCTTCCCTAAATTAAGTGCATTTCACTGAAATAGGTAAGTGTTGCTTGGAGCAGGGACTGGAATTCATGGCACTTTCTTTCCTCAGCTCTGCAAGTCAGTAAAAAAGGTCTTGGTTTCTGGGCCTGATAACACCCAAGGTCTCTCCATGGTTGCTGATCTCTTAACAGAAGAAATTATGACAATATGAGCTTTGAAGTAATAGCTTGGAGGAGGACTTTGCTGTTTGCCTCCCTGCGGTGTTCTAGAGCTCTGCCGTTCAGCTAGTCCTCACGTAGGCAGCTAGGAGGGCTTAAGGTACGATCTCTGCAATACCTGCAGCTCAGTGCGCCTGAACCCACTGCCACCATGTAGGGAGACAAGGAGCTCAGCAGAGTTCAGAAAAGAGCTGTGGATTCATAAAAACAGGGCCAGTTTTTCTAGGAGAGGTATTTTTGGCCTTGCACCTCCTACGTCTCTTGCCTTGCTTATTTCTCTAAACCACCACTGCTACAGAGCAGAACTATTGCACTGCATGAACAGATACAGCAGTATCGGCACAAGCAGTTTCTTCAATGCGTGGGTGTTTGGGAGCAGAGGAATATCTGAAATGTATTATGAATATTCTCTGAAGGTCATTTTACATGCCTGACATTACAATCCCTGGCAGGAACAAGAAAAGTAGGAGGAAAGGAAACAATAGAAAGGAAATAGCTTCAGGGTCCTCCAACAAATGGTGCAGGGAAATGCTTCCCCGCCTCCCGCAAAGCCAGGTTAATAAAGGCCAAACTCTAGAATCAAAGGAACACTAAACCACCAAGTATTTTGCAGCTGCTGGGGGACATGGAAGAAAACCACAGCAGATGAGTGGAACTTGCCATAAAAGTGCAAAGAGAAAATGAGGGCTTTGATAAAAGCTAGCTTTATGCTCCTTTTAACCAATAATTCCTGCTAAGCATGTCAGTGTACGTACTTTTGTACCAAGTTGAGACTCAGCCAGGTTCTTGAAGTGCAGCTTTCTTACAAGTGCAGCTGGACCTTGTGTTGGTGAGGGTAGAGAAGGGGGAGATGGTAGCCTGGCGGTCCAGATGAGAGTGAGTGAATTGTGGGGCTGCACCCCTCGGATGAGTGAGAGAAGCCCAGGTTATCTTCGCAGCAGTGTGCTTCAGGGGAAGTGCACTGACGTCTGTAAAGTATCTGACCATGCACAGAGTCAAAATCAAGTACTTTGCTCCCTAAATGCAATCACTGAGGAAGAGTAATCAGGTTCCCGGGTCACTGAGATAATAACGCTTCCATCTCCTGAGAGGGGGAAGTGGGCTCTGGAAAAATTGTTTCTTTCTGCATCTTTCTTAAAACTTAATTGAGAGTAGCACAGTCCAACCTAGGGGTTGCTGCAATTCAGCTTTTTAAGTGCTGCGTGTCTGAATCTGAGAGTGCTACACGGGTGGAAACAGCTTATGGCAGAGGATGTATCTCTTGATCATCACCACCTTGTCACTTCAGGGGCTTTCGTTTCATCTTCGGTTAAAATACAAACTATTCAGATACAGCTTCTGCATGGAGAAATGCAGGGTTGCCCTTCCCTCCTTGGCACAGCTGGACCAGCCCGGCAGGCCGGGCGGAGGGGCTGGCGAGTGGGGCATGTTCTGACTCGAGCAGCTGCCGCTCAGCCACCGGAGGAGGCCGCAGCAAAGCAGCCAGAGCGATGGTTTTTCCAGCAGCCTGCATTCCTGGCGGGTGTTGGTCTGGCAGGGCAGGTCTGATCTGCAGGCAAAGCCTGTCCTTTAGAAGGCTTTCAGGGCAGTTTGTGGCATCAATAGGAACCACACATCCCTGGGGCGAGACTCTGCACTAGGAGTTCCCTGCACCAATGTGTTTGTTCATCCATGCCTTCTCCTCGATGGGGAACCAGCAGGGAGTGTGTGTATACTCAGCTGTGCTTCGGCTCCCCCTTTCATGTTCCTTATCTTCCAGGAGTCTCTGGATTCCCCGGGAGGAAGGGCTACAGTTGCTAGCCTTAATCGCTGTACGTGCAGAGGCAGAGTGCTCTTGTCTGAGCGCTGCCAGGAGTCAAACGCAGCTGGAAGAGATGCCCTGAGAGCAAGGGAAAATAAGCAAAGCCGTGTCAGCACAGGTATCCTTCCCCTCCTCCAGCAGCTGGCTCTGCACACTGCCTGGAATGCATCCAGACTGCAGCTCATTGCAGAATCTCTGGTTAATTTGGAATCTCTGGCAATGGAGCACAAGGACGTGGCATCAAGAACGTGCTGCCTTGTGCTTTCCTGGGCAGGGAGCAGTTCATGGCTCCTGTTCTCTAAAACAGGCAGAAGCAGTCAGTTCTCTGTGTCAAACTGTAGCAGGTCCAAGGGGCTAGCACCAAAAAGGGTAGGAGGTCAGAAGTGCCAGGACTCAGCAAACACAGGACACAACTCCTGAGCAAAAAAAGACGCTTGGAGAAAGGAGCAGCTTCAGACTCTGCTGGGAGGAACCTCCCTTCATAAGGAATAACCAGGAGTAAGGGATGTTACTGTGGGCGTCAGCAAAAATTTGGAGGCTCAGTGCCCTTGGCAGCCACAGGTCCTCTGGCTCTGGTGCTGATGCTCCACAAGGTCCCCACAATGCAGCACTACTCAGAGGGATCTGGTTCCACCCTTTCACTTCAGACCCCGGCTGGGATTTGGGGATTTCTACTGGAAAACCAGTATGCTAGCGCCAAAAGACCATGTCTGTGCAGCTGTCCTGTACCTGATTTGGGGAGAGGTGAAGCCACAGTGCCAGTGCTGCACGTACTCAGAGCAACACAGCATAAACTGCAGCTTCTGTCTTCTGGGACCCTCTTGCTCTACTTCTTGGTATCCCCTGCCTTCCAGGCCAGAGTTATAGTGCTGCTGATCCAGCTAAACTGATGTTTAATTGGTGTTTATGGTTTAATCGATGCTTATGCGTCCCCTTCCAACTTCTCATGCACCCGCAGCCTGCTCACTGGCAGGGCAGTGTGAGGAGCAGAGGAGGCCTTGATGTGTGCAAGCGCTGCTCAGCAACAGCTGAAAAATCCCCATGTTATCAACACTGCTTTCAGCACAAATCCAAAACACAGCCCTGTCCAAGCTACTGTGAAGAGACTTAACTCTATCCCAGCCAAAACCAGCACAGGATGCAAACTGTTTGCCACACTCGCTAACTGCACCATCAGCTGACTGGTTTCTTGGTCAAAAGGACTATGCAGCAAAGAATCAGTACAGATAGGAACGTTCAGGCCCTGGAAATCAGAAAAAGCAGGTTGGCAGTGCTACTGCTTGACCAGGGGAAGAAGGCTAACTTCACAGTGAGAGAGATCCAGTCCAATGGGTGATTTCAGTTACCCACACAAAAAGAGGCCAATTATTGTAGCAGGGCAGGACAAGGTACGTTTTCAGTATCTAACCCAAAAGTTAGTCGTAGAAGACACAAAATTTCTTACTCCCAGGTAACAAACAGAAGCTGGGGCAAGAGGTTTAACCAATACAGGCAATACAGCTACCAAAGCGTGACATAATTGAGACTGAGGAGTACCAACCAGCACAGCAACACCAAACTTGCAATACGGAGATGGCACTGTGAATAGGTGAGTTGAATTCAGAAGGCCTTTTGATTGTAAAGTAAAGAAAAAAAAAGGTGGATTTGATGGAGAAACTTTCAGCTTTGACAAAGGTCAAATGGAGGTTTGTCACTGCAGACCAGCAGGGAAGCAGACAGGCAAGAAGTACTGTGTGAAAGTCAGGGCTGAAGTAGCATGTAAAACAAGCAGGGAACAGAAGCAGCCCCTGCAATGTGGACTTGGAGGGAACAAAATAATAGGGCAAGTAGTCAAGTCTATGCTTGCAGGAGCAGGATTAAAACAGTTGGAAGAACAAATAATGCAAGATTTAAAACCAGGGAATGTATTTAAGGCCACTAAAAACAGGATCTTATTTAAGGATTATCTACAGCAAACCATGCTAATAACACGTTAAGGTTACAAAGTCAAATGATCAAGGTAGAGAATGCTGGTATTAAACTTTCTCGTGAAATGTTAATCTCCTGTGTACATGCATTCTGCTGCAGTTCCGCTGACTATCACATAGGAAATCTCACAAAACAAAAGGAAAGCCCAGCCCCTTTGGGTTTCCAATCTGGCAACTCAGGCAGATCCTTCCATTTATTTTGACACTCCCTGCAGGGGGAGGAGCGGGTATAAACAGGGTAGAATCACATAATTAGAGATCTGCCTAGTGCATATTCAGTGTTCAGGAGAGGAATCATTCCTGTCCTTGTGCGAACTACTCTAGATATGTCTCCTGCGCTCATTATTCCCATATTTAAGGGTTTGCAGCCCATGAGGAACAGGGAGTGGTTAGGTCAGAAATTAATTCAGCCCTGTCTAGTTGGATAGCTTTCAGCTCTAAATGAAAGAGATTTCTTGGCACCCAGCAAACATTCCCCAAACCTCATGGAGAATCCATGTCCTCCCATGGAGATTTGGCTTGAGATCAGTAGATTAAGCATTTCCACCTGTTCTACATTCTCCCCAAATTGTTCCTCTGTTTGCTGCCTGCAGCTGAGATAAAATGTACAGGTATGTGTGATGGGGTAAACATCTTCACTGCAATCAAAGCCCAGTGGTATGAACTGGTTTGTGACAAGAGCTGCAGTGTCATACTCAGACCCCTGCACCCCAGGTAGCT
The DNA here is from genome assembly GCF_963210335.1 of Falco punctatus. Classification (NCBI taxonomy): domain Eukaryota; kingdom Metazoa; phylum Chordata; class Aves; order Falconiformes; family Falconidae; genus Falco; species Falco punctatus. The sequence goes on from NC_137597.1 coordinate 1,358,759, forward strand.
GGGTGCACCTCCACTTGCACAGCCGGTTCCTCTGCAGGGCCCTACCCCCACGGCCCTAACGGCAGAGCTGGGTTTGCCTCCCTTTCCGGGCAGGGCTTGTTAATACTCAACTTGCTGAGGAAGCAGAATTCTGTGTACAAACCTTCTGCTACGGGGTGACCCTTCTGTGCCCTGGACACGGGGGCAGGGAGGGGTCTACAGAGAGAGCTGCAATGGTTTCTGATTTTAAACCAATCTAACAAAACAGAATGTTCCATCCTGGTTGTCATCTATTGATTTTCATGATTCATTTAGTTTATATCAATACATTCAGGCAGAAAAGAACATGGTGCTGTCTGCTCATGCAGCTGTGGACTACTGACAATGCAGTCCCTAAGTGACATCCACGCCGGAACAGCCAGATGAGCTGGTTTAGGCAGTATGTGACCACAGCCAGTGCTAAACCAACTAAAAAGCTCATCACACAGCACAGGAAAGTAGTTTTTCCTCATTCCTGCTAGCTAGGCTTTGTACACAACAGTTTTCCTCACCTCCTGTTCCCTTCCCAGTCTACAGAGAGAAAAAAGAACAAAATCTCTTGCCCTTCCACCTCTCCAAAAGGCTAACGAAGATGCTGCTTTACTTGATGACACAAACTTTTCTCCAGCCTCTGCAGAGCTGAGAGTGTGTATTGCAACAGCCAAAGGTCAGGGTTGTGCAATAGAAGGCCCCATAAAAGTCCACAGCGAGCTGTCCTAGGCAGTGTCAGGCCTGTCTTCGGGAGAAGGATTAGCCCAGATCAGATGATCCCAAGTGAACTGCAACCAGTGTTGCAAAGGAAGATTAAACCAAAACCTAATTACTGAAGATCCCTGTCAAGAAATTGTGGAAGCAATTCCTTGCCAACACTAAAAAACACCTGTTCCTGTAACAATACAGGCTCCCAAATCCAGGAGGAGACCCTGTGTTACCTTCACAGACCCTGGCAAGGTGTTCAGCTACCTGTGGGGAATGGGGCAGTGCTGCGATGGAGAGACGGGACGCAGCTTGATGCAAGCAAATGTCAATTTATTGTACACAATCACGAGTTTACATATGTTTTCAGAAGCTGCGCGCTTTAAACAGATCGGTTCTTTAAGCTAAGCATTACATACTAGGCAATCCCTAATTGGTTAACTACAAACAAAGGACACTTACTAAGTAAGTTTTTACAGTCATCAATTAACAGCAACGTGTTACTTCTCCTTGGCACCATCTGTTCCTCATCCCTTATCTTTTCTCGGCCTGACTCATCCTGTCTGTTGTTATCTGTTCACCCTCCTTGTCCTCCCAAGGTTTGTGGCCTACAAGCTCGAGCACATTCCTTTCAGCTGACTGATTGTTACTTATGGTCCTGATTTCCAGGCCCCCTCCTGCAGGGTAGGACAAACCAGGCAAGCAAAACCCTGTAGCCAGATGATAGCTTGGGATGAGAAAATACAGGCTAGTCGTTCAGGAATTTTCTTCTGATCGTGGGGACAATATCCTGGAGTCCCGATGCTGTTACACTGACCCTCTTCTAGATAATTCCCAAGGCATTTGTTGTGTCACAAGAGGAGTAACACTGAGCTAAGCAGGCATATGTCTGATCCAGTGTGACTCTTGTTACATTTATGTCCTTAGCAATTTCCTCGTGTATAGTCACCCCAGGATTAAAACATATTTATCTAAAATTGCCTCTTGTTCTCTGCCACACCATCACAACAGCCAGGAGGCATTAACAATGCAAAGTGGGACACCACACCAGCACAAAGGCACATTCAGCTCAGCACTAATTGCTCCTGTGTCAGCCTGTGGCAGATGTACCCAGGATCAGCACGGACATGGGCCTTCGCTTGCAACAGCCCCCTTGCTGCGCACACGCCGAGGCAATCGATCCCTGCTTTGGAAGGCACCACTCCATCTTGTCCTCAGCAGAGGCCCTGCAGACTGCTGACAGATCAATAACCTCCCAGCGGGCCCTGTGCCGGGAAGGGAAGGGGCCGTGTTTGCTAATGATTAACTACGTTACACCTTCCCTGCCCCTGAAACTCAGCGCTGACCCGACATCAGCCATGTGTTTTCCTGGTGCTGTTTAATCTGACCTCACCAAGAGAAAACCTGGATGCTCATTTTGGGAAGTGATGAGGAAAGAATGCGACCAAAGAACGAAAGTACATGGGGTAACACTAGTGTCTGGGAGCTAAGAAAGAAGATTTCAGATGGCAAGGGGCACAGGGAGCCACGAGCAGGCAGTCTCAAAGGCTGCAGCTGGCCACAGCCATGTCCCGCTGCAATGGGAGAGAGGTGAGAGGAGTGACTGGATCCATCCCCGCTCACCTGGGTTATGCAATTCACCATAACAGAAGGTGAAATCCATGTTAAGGAGATGGCTGCTGCAACATGCTACTTTCTACTGTAAGCTGCTGCAAGCACACCACGTCCTTTCACCAGCTCCCAGCCAATGTCCATGGTCAGCTCCAGATCTTGCATCTAGAATGTAAAGTAATTAATAAAATCAATTATGTTAGAGACTGGGAGAGTCATTCAGATCCACAGAATAAAACCTGTCACTGAGGAACAAGGCCCACACACTGGTTACGCACCCTCCTGACCCTAGCCTGAAACAGGCTGAAACATCTCATGGTGTAAGGCTGGTGGCCACGGGGTATGACTTAAACTAGAGCAGGAAAAACTGCACTGCCCAGGAACATGCAGAGTCCCCATCCAGTCTCACCCTCATCTACCCTCTTACTATGCAGGAATTGTCCAAACAGGCATCTGCATTTCGTTTTCTGGTCTTCATAAAGGAGCCATTTGGGAGGGAGAGTCTCTCTGCTATGAAACAGTCAGAGGGGCTGTACACCTCTGGAAGGAGCCAGATATAAAGCTAGTGTGAAGAGCACAGGAGTGAGGATGAATATTTGAAATAGATTTGCACTAGGAAAGGAGGAGCTAAACCTGAGTACTGAAACAATGAAGTCTGGTAAAGCATTGTCCCCTCACTGATGAAATCTGAACGTTTTACTCTAGCTGTACAGATACACTCACCAGTTCTCACACCCAGGCGAGTCTTCTGTGGCCTGGGAAGGAGGAGTGAGTACAACACAGAAATCTATGCAGCACATTGCTGTCATCAACCTGTGCCAGAAAACGTGCATGGAAATCTCAGGTCATCTCAAACCCAGAACAGACAAGTAGTTAGCAGACAGACACAGGGTTAAGGCTGTCACATTTTTAGGAATTCACTGATAGAAGTAAATGTGCACACACTATTTGTCCAACACGTCTAAGAGCAGAAAACAAGAGCTGTGTAGTTGTACATTCAAAGAAATTTCGTCCAAACCCTTCAAGAATCCCCAGACCCACTGTGCAGCAACAGAGTATCACAAATACACAGCAAGTCCAGCATTTTCTGAAAGTATCATATTCACTGAATACATGGTACTCAGCCAAAGTCTGTGCTCTGTGGGCCTTGATAGCATCACCAGACACAGAGAAATCCTGGACAAATGTAAAAAATTCTCATACTGCATGCAGAAATAATCTCCAGTAGGAAAAGAGAATGTGTTCAACAAATCCTGGGTACATGATAGCCCTTGGACTTGACATTATTGTTTGCTCAGACTAAATCAAATGCATTTCAGTCCTCAAGGAATGTTTTTCCGGGTATACAGCAAGATAACCTCCTGTAAGACTGGGTTACTTCTTAGTGCATCAACTGTGGAAAGGCGCACTGAGGCAAACTCAGTTTGAAATGCCAGCTTCATGGTCCCACTATCTTGATGTCTTTTTATACCACATGAGATTCACAGTGGGCTGAAGCCCAGTGAGTGAAGCTTTATGGCAGCTATTGCAGCATGACAGAACAGATTTCAGCTGCCCAAGAGGCTGCATGAAATTTGACGAAGTAGCATCAAAACCTGATTTTCTCACTGAAGTCTGACAAATACCTCGTCCAGCTGGAGCAGTCCTGGTAAACCCAGATTAGCGAGGATAACACCAGTTTTCAGAGCTGAGGTACATGTCAAAAATCCATTTCCCAATAGCTGTTAAGACAAATCAAACCAAGTCATTAGCACAATAGTTAAGTATGTGAAAACTTCAGTTCAAGCTGGACCAGGGCATACTATAACACCCCAGCCTGTCCTGAATCTCCGATTCAACTAAACTGAAAGGAGTACTCATTGCACTGACAAAATTATACCGTCCTAATTTTCTGTTTTTGCAAGGCATCTGACCCTTCTAGTTTCAGGGTCCTGTAATGTTTCTGAAGAAGAATAAAATACTACAGTGTGATTCTGTACCACTGACAATTCAGCGCCTGACCCCCTGATAAACTGCATTGGCAGAGCTGAATGGTTGTAACTACAGCCAGAGCATTGTCAGTGTTATTTCAGGTCATATAATTTTAAAAGCATGAATCAAGTCTTTCAAACTCCTAAGAATGGTTTAAAAATCATGAGATTAAAACAAAAAAAAAAGTAAAATAATCATTGTGGGCACTTATTTTCCATAGGTTTTAGAACTTAGGTTGAACTTTGCTCATAGGTTGAAGATTTCCTTAGTAATTTGGAAAAGCAGCACAAAATGTATCTTTTTAAATGAACACATGAAATTCTCACAGATTCACCTGATGCCTACAGTGGGAGACTTTAAGGAGAAAGGAGAGTGGGAAAGAAAAAAAAAAGAGAGAGCACTGAAACATTTGTCATACAATTGCAACATGTGGAAGAATGAAATCCAATCTGGCCTATTTTCTCTATCCTGCAGGAAAAGGATTCCCACAGTTGGGTTTGCAAAGGTCTGATCAGTCATGTGGTGCTGATGCTTTTGCTTCCAACTGAGAAAAGTACAACAGATGATAACAGGAGGAAAAAAAGGCAGTTAAATGATTTTTTTTTCTCCAAAAAGAACAAAAGAAACTAAAATATTGTAGCTATTTTCCTCTTTCATTTCCCATTAGTTATTGCTATGATGGCTCATGGTCACTTCAGGTGTGATCACTCCCACCTGAGCGTGAGCACCTAAAACTGCAGATTTCAGTTCTGCCTCTCAGACAACTAGGTCTGTCCTGGTCTTTACCAAACAGCTTCACTAAGGAGACTGACTGAGCTAAAAGGACTTTGCAGCCAGGGTCATACCCCAGCAAAGTTAGACTGAGCAATTAGTATAAAACAAACTAGCTGAAAAAAGAGACAAGTTCTTTCAGGTCTCAGAGCTGACTGGTGCGTATTACAAGAGGCTGGCTGGAACAGGAGCAGGGGTTATTTGAAGTTTAATGTTGATTCTTCAAATGTATACCAACTTGATAGCACTAAGCAAATAGTCTGTGCTTGTTGAGGATTAGATTACGTAAAAGCAGAGAAGACTTATATTTAAAAAACTAATTGCAAATCTGTATGTAGTCCCCTGATGTCAACTGACCTAGCTTCCCAGCTCATGGTTCAAAAAAGGGTTTCTGTTTCATACTCACAGTATGCTTACGGAACAGGAGCAGGTGGAACTAGATCCTATTGCAGCTTGCTTCTTGATACAGGTATTTGTATGTGTGATCACTCCCAACCATCCCTCAAGCCCCAGTCAGCCTCCCTCTGGGGCGTGGAGATGGCCAAATTCTTTAAATACAGACAGCTTAGTACTCTTCTATATCTTAACTGTTTTTCAGCCACTCATTAAATTTGGCATCATTCTTTGGAAAAACAAGTACATTATTCGCGGGTCTTTTTTCCCCTTCCTCCATTCTCTGTCCTCCTCTCTCAAACCTCTGATCCTTACTTTTTGGAGAGCTTTCGCCTTTCTTTTCTTTCAGTAATTCTGAGTGTGCACCCACATAGGTTTAATTTCCACACTCTGTTGAAATGATCACAATGAAATCGATAACAGCAGCAGAAGCATCCTTAGCAGGCTTCAGTTATGATGTCCTTGAGATTAGGAGGAGTGAGGGGGTTTGTCACTTCCCACCGCTGGTTCCAGCTGACTATAGACTCAGCCTGACACGCCTCCATCACGCTCCCTTCAAGAGCATCACTTTTGATCAGGCTGTTCACAGGATTTGAGATCCACACACAGTAAGAGGAAAACATGGTCTACGTTGTTATTGTTTAAAAACGTTTCCCATGCCTATCCTGTCAGCAAAAGCTGAGGATAAAGAGGGAAGAATCGGTTTCCTGAATCTGGTGCTTGTACTACCCTTGAAAGGATGGCACTGGGTATCAAACCGTAGATGCGCACGCTACGGCAGCCGATTTCCACCCAGGAAAAAAAGCTTGGCAATCACATGGATATTTCTGGTAATATAACCCTTAGGTCACATGGAGTTTTACACAGCCCATCTAAACACCCAACTTCAACTGGGGCATTTAAATAGCAAAGTTGCTGGGTTTGGTAGCTCTACATGGCTTTCCAGACCATGTCCTTTGGCTTTAAGCCCTTTCCATCATGTGACTGCTCCAAGGCAGCTGGGACAAGGGCTGTTTGCCTGGCGCCTGTGGGATGGGGCCGTCTCCCGCCCCCTCGGAGGGCAGAGCAGAGATATGCCCCCATCGCACTCTTCCCCACGCAGGGCCCAGCTCTCCCAAGGGCCTGCCCGCCCGTCCGTCGCCTCGGAGTGGCACGCTGAGACCCGAGCCCTTGCCTTGCAAGGCCAGGCCTAGCAGCACCCTCGCTGAAGCCCAGCAACCCCCCAGGCGGTAGGTGGAGAACAGCCCCCGACCGAGCCTGGCTCTCAGGGCGGCCTCCGTCCGGCTCCGGGCTCCCCTGGGCCGCACTCCGCCTCAGGCCTGTCCCGGCCCGCGCGAGCGCTAACAGCTAGGCCTGCCCGCAGCCCCCAGGTGGGGGACGCTGCTCTCCCCTCTCCTCCTCCGCGCCGGCCGCTGGCTCCAGGGAGGGGCAAGGCGATAGGCGCCGGGGCCCGGGCCCGCGCCGTCCGCTCTCGGGAGCCGTGGAGGGACTGCCCTCCGTTGGCGGGAAGACCAGGCCACGCCCCCTGCCCGCCCTTGGTTACGAATCAACCAATAGCTAGCGCAGGTAATTGAAATTCATACCTGAGATCCAATGGCGCACAGCAGGGCGCGTTCCTCGCGGCCGGGGCCTGGCTCCCATTGGGCGAGCGGACGCAGTCCGCGCAGAGGCACCCAATAGCGCCGCGAGGAGGTCACGCCTCCGGGAGAGGCATAGCCAATGAACAAGGCGTGAGGAACCAGCCATCCCGTCCCTCTCTCTATATAAGGTGGGCCCGGGAAGGGCTGCCGCTTTCGAGGTGCTGCCCGGACTCGTTGCGCGTCTGCTGCTCCTAGCGCTGCCCGTCGCCAGCCCAAGTCATGGTGAGGAGGCTGCGGGCCTGCTGGCGCCGCTCCGCATGCTGAGGCGGCGCGGGGAAGGGCGGGGCGGGCCTGCCCGTCCGCGGCGGGAGGCGCGGGTCCGCCCCGGCCGTGAGCCTGCGGCGGGGTGGGGGAGGGGGGGGGCTGGGCTTCGCGCCGGGCCGTGCTCCGGCGGGCCCCGAGCCGCGCCGCCCCGCCCCGATGGGCCTTCACGGTGTCGCGTCCCGCCGTGCGGCCTTATCCCAAAATGGTGGCAGCTTTCCCGAGAACATGGCGGCCCGCGGCGGGGCGGTTCTGCCCGGTGGCGGCGGGACCCTCAGCCCCGGCCGGCTGTGAGGCGGCGGTGCCCCCGGCCCTCCGCCCTGGGCGCGGGCAGCCCCCGGGGCCGCGGTGGGGCGCGCTCGCACCTGCGGGCTTGAACAGCGCGGGGGCGCTGGGTGGGGGCGGCCATCGCAGCGGGGTCCTGGAGCCGCGGCCTGCGGCCTCTCCTGGCCCTTACCCCCGCTGGAGCCGGGCCCGCCTGTGGCCTAGGGCGGGGGCTGGGGAGGGGGCCGGTGGGCTGCTGGTGGACTTTGAGGCAGGCTGGGCAATAAAGCTGAGGTGGAATGAGCTTGTGAATGAGGAGTCCGCCTTGAGGGCATATCTGCGGGGTGTGGTAAAGGCCGAGACATGGTGAGGAGGACAGAGATCAGCCGCAGCGATGTGCCGCACCAGCGGCATCTGTCAGTTGGAGGCTGGGACAAGCGTGAGGCCCTTCTCTTTGTGGGCGTTTTACCCTGTAGCTTTTCTCTTTTTGAAAGAGATTGTGGATGTTGGAAGGTTGTATGGGTTTAAAGCAATGTAGCAGACTGCTTCTGTAGAGTTGTGAATGCATAAGGAGTATTTGTTGAACTGAAAATAGTTAGACATTAGAATATTGGAGGGATGTGTTGATGTCCTTACCTTGTTTTTACCCTTCTGTGGGAGGCTGTTTATGGTCACACCTTTAAATTAAGCCAAATCAAGAGAGTGAATGCAGTCCCTCACCTCTGCGAGGTTGCAGTTTGCCTTGAGTCTTGTCCTAGGGAAATCCCGTTCCTCGCTGTGGTATGTTGTTGAACTTGGGCTGAGCTGGTACAGCCGTTCTTATGAAACTTGTCTTTTCATCAGCTTCACAGAGATGGAGCTGTACTTCAAGTACAGTGCTGGAGAGAACAAGGCAGCTAGAACATGGTCCACCACTACAGTTGGAGTGAGCTGGGCTAATTCAGCCTGGCAAAGTACAGCAAGGGGACACCTCATAGCAGTCTGCAGCTAATGAAGGGGCAGTTACAGAAGACAAGCCAATGCTCTGAAGTTGGAGCATCATACGGTAAAAGGAGATAAACAGAGGCTGAAGAGGTTCAGGCTGAGTTGGGAAGATTCTTGGAGTTTTCACTGAAGCTGGTTCCATGCTTGAGAACAGTGGGGGGAGAGCATTTAGTGTTAACTACATAAGGATTCTGTGTCCTTCCTGACTTACGGCTTGAAAGCTGCACTTAGCCGTAGTACATATTTAAACCTTACTATGAGACTTCAATCAGTGATGTGTAAAAGCCCAGAGTTGTAATAAGTGTGGCAGTTATCTTTTGCCTGTCTTTACAACTTGGAGATTATATTGTCAAGGCTCAGACTTTGTTCTCTTTAGTGTTTTTGATGCTGTAAGACTCCTGCTGTGAAAAAGCTATGCAGAGCAAAATAGGCAGTCTCTTAGTGTCTAATAAAGACTTGTGTTTCATTAGATAGCCACATACTACTTAAAAGTACTTGGAGTTGCAGGAGAGCAGTTGAAAGAGACCTCTCAAAGGGGCTAACAGGAGCACCAGGCCAGGTTTTCGTCACTGACTTTGTCTAGCCAAGTTCTGAAAACTTCCAAGGAGGGAGATCCTACCTCTGGTGGCCTGTTCCAGGGCTGCACCACTTTGCTGGGGAAGCTTTTCCTAACACCCAGCCCCATCGCCCAGCGGCCTGTTAACATCTGACCTGAACCCTCCTGCAGAGCAGAGGAAAGGCTTGGTGTGCTGGAAGTGTCGCTTCTTGTAGCTGGGCACATTGTCTGCCTTATTGAGGATGAGAATGCCCTGCTGAACATCCAGGGTGGTTTCTGTGGTAACCCCCGGGATCTTTTCAGTGGGGCTGCCTCACAAGTAATTGCTGCTTTGTACTGATGCAGGGAGTTACCCTGCCCCAAGTGCTGAACTTTGTAGTTTGTCAAAGTGAACACGCTGTGATTTTTAACATGGCATCTGTAGGACCTGGTCTGTGGCTGTGTTGACAAAGTTGTACTTTCAAATACTTAAATTCTATCTTTGGAATGTGAATGATTGATTGCTCTTGCTTTATGTAGTTTGAAATAGTGGTGCTAGTTCATTTGATGCTGGAAAGCCCATATATAATCTGACATCTTCCATACATTCACCCTGCTTGGCCATGCTTGTCCCTACACACTTACTTTTGGTGACCTTTGCTGGCTGCTTAGGACCTTCGCTACAAGGCTTAGGTCATTGATAGGACCTCAGTACGGGAGAGGTTCCACACTGAAGTGGTGGTATTTCTCTATTCTTTTTTTTCCCCTCTTGCTGTAGAAGAATTGCAGGCTGTCCTCCTGCTTTCCTGAAAGGATGCCTGCTTCATTGCCATGGCCTTGCCTCTTGGCAACAGTGCAGCCTTGGTAGGTTGCATGCTGAAGCTGCTTTTTCTGTCACCTTTTCCACAACTGTGTAGGCTGGCTGTTCTCTACTATTGCAGTACCTTGCCAAGCCTGGTGTTTCAGCTTGGAAGCGATGGAGTTATGATGAATGGCCTTGGAGAGCAGTGTGGCAGCAGCTTTAAGTAAGGCTGGATGCAGAGAGGATGCAGATTGCTCTTCTGGAATCTGTATATCTGAATACACAGCTTGGACAGAGAGCTGAAAAACAGCAGTTCTCAGCTGTTCAGTGCTGTGGTTGAGGACACTTAATGCTTTTTTGGCAAATACAGATACTAATTCCTTGGGGCTCCCAAGGAAATTGGAAGGACAGTGCTCTTGCTTTTCTGCATTGACTATTGATATGGACTAGGCAGTTCCAGGTCCTGCTTATCCTGGAATTTCAGGGGACAAAATTCCACCACCCAGTCATAGGGTCTGAACATCGTTAACGTCGTTAAATGACTGTTACTCAAAATCATCCTGCATGCAGGCTTTTTCTAGAGTGTGCCTAACTGTAACTCAAAATCAGAAGTTAAATATGAAATGCCACGGATGGACCAGGAGTCTGGCGATAGTTTCATTGTGGTTTGGCTTTTAATATTCAAAATCCTATGCTGAAATAATGAGGAAGCTGGGTGTGTGCTCTGGACATCAAAGGCAACTTGGGAATCCATAAATTGGTATAAATAATCCTTTTGCTGACATGAACTATTCTCTACATAGCTTAAATGAGGTAGTTTTTTCTAGTGTTAAAGGACTTTAGTACTTTGCATACAGCAGTGTGATGTGAGGCCTAATGTTCCATATTTATGGGGTGATACTAAGGGTTTTGTTAAGCAAAGTCTTTCTTATATAATGGCAAAGTTCCCTAAAGTGATCAAGATAATATCTTTTTCTGATTTTTATGGGTATTAAACAAAATGGCCCTGGGTCTTGCAGAAGGGTTTGCACCCTCTAGTGGCTGTGCTCCTGGGGCTGGAGTTCTGATGGTGATGCTTTTCTGGATGCTTAGGCCAGTGACAGGTGTAGTCATCAGTTTTTCTAAGTATTCAGTGTTTCCTATGGATATAGGAGATGTCTGAAGGATTTGGAAGAGTTGGTCAAACTCTTCTGTCTGGCTGAGGATAGGAAGAACAAGGATGAATGAGTATGTAAAAATGACGGTGCCTAAAAGGGTCTTTCTGGGTGGAGGTGGATGATGACTGAAAGAGGCTTTTGTTTTCTGTTGTATTTTGGGGCAAATGCCCCTAACACCAAGACAATAAGGCCAGTGTTGTAATAGCTTTGCAGTGTGGGAGTTCAAGCTGTGTGTGCTGAATGTTTTCTAAACAAGGAAACTGCTGTTTCTGCTGAGTGATCCAATTTTTTTTTCTCCACACAGCGTGAGTGCATCTCAGTCCATGTTGGTCAAGCTGGTGTGCAGATCGGCAATGCGTGCTGGGAGCTCTACTGCCTGGAGCATGGCATCCAGCCCAATGGTACCATGCCAAGCGACAAAACCATTGGTGGAGGTGATGATTCCTTTAACACATTCTTCAGTGAGACCAGTGCAGGAAAACATGTCCCTCGTGCTGTGTTTGTGGACCTTGAACCAGCAGTAATAGGTAAATACAGTGACCTCTGTAAGGGGCTGTAGAATATCCTGTAGGATTTGATTTAACTTTTTTGACTAAGGGATCCATTTCTCTAGTCCTGCAAAATGCTTTAGGGCTTTAATTTTTTTACTGCATAAAGCTTGCCTGTAGCTTCCTAGTGATGGAAAGTACTTGGCTTTATATTCATTGAGACTGGCAAATGTGCACTCTGGAGCTGTAAAAAATTTAAGTATTACCTTCTGCCAGCCTGTGGAATTAAATAGGTCTTCTGAATATGCCTCATGCTTTTGCTATGCAAGGAACTAGTTATTGTTTCAAGAGGTTATGTGGCATAATGTGTACAGCAGTCAATAGAAAACTTTTAAAAAGATGTGATGTGTATCATTAAGCAGATTTTTTTTGTATGTTGGAATGATTCCTGTGCTTCCCAAAACAATCTTTTATTCTCTGTAGCTTGAATGGTGCTTGCAGAAATGAGTCTCAATTGCTAGCCTAAACTCTGGGACTTCCAAACATGCAGTTTAACTTCCTGTTGTCTTATCTCTGAATAACAATCCACTCTTAACCTGAAAACTACTCCTATCCCAACCTCTGGCAACAGGGGCTCTTAGTGTTCTGATGTCAGGGGCTGATGCATGGGATCACCAGTCCTTTCTGTGGCATTAGCTACACTGACAGCCCAGTGTGGGCTCCCCAGCTTTTCAAGACCCTTTTCCCTTTTGTTGTGGATCTTGGTTTTGCTCTCACCAACATGTGTGCCTGAAGTAATTCTACTGGAGCTGGTTTTGTGGCTGTCTTGTCGTAAGTAGTGATTTGGGGCTCTCACAGAAGAGTGAGGTCTGTTGTCTGTGCTTGTATCTTTCTGCAATACGTAAGAGGTGGGAAGGGGAATGAGTGACTAGGCTTAGCCTACTCCTACATACCCACCCATACACTGGGTCTGCTAAAACTTATTTGCATTGTAACACTCCAGACCACTTTCTGTGGATAGTACAGTAGAATGAACTTCTGCAGGAGAACAGAAGGTGTTGAGTGGGTTAAGGGTGGGAGTGCTGGAGTGAACTTTGGAATGAGCCAAAGCACCCTTGGCCGTACACTAATATTCCTAGGAGCTGTTGCAGGTCTGGCTTTTTGTTTTCTTGAGCCCTGTGGCTGTTGCTTCCTCTGCTGCTGGCCAGGTGGTGGCTCTAAGCAACCAGAAAAGGCTAAGAAATAAGGTGAGGGAGAACAGGTGACAAAGTTCTTACCTTCCCTTTGGGGGTGAGTAGCTGGGAAGTGTTGGGACAAATGGTAAAAGATGGTGTTCCAGCACTTGTTAATGATACAGCTGTAGTATGGGGAGATGACAAAAGGTTGTCCTATGAAATACTTGGCAATACTAAAAAAGTTAGACTTTTTTTGTTAAAGGTTACATGAGCCTTTCTGGGGGCTAGCCTTCTTTCTTTATTCCTGCCCTTCTTACTTGAAAATTATTGATCCCATATTTCCTGGGCTCGGCTGGCATAATTCTAACTACTTATGAAGAAAAATATTGTGCGTACAGCAGCTTTGTAGCTGCCACGTGTGTTCACCAGGGATTTCTGGAGCTTCCAGATCAGTGCTGTTCTTAGTGGAAGCAGCAGGACTGCTGTACATGTACACCAGCTCTGTGGATGTGGTGGTAAAATACCATCAGACTATCCACCAAGAAACAGCACAGTAACATGTCTGGGAATTCAACACAAGTCTTTAAAAATCTGCCTTGGACTTAAAAACATGAAAGATAGCATGTCCAGGGGAAAACTTGGTTTAGCTGTCCCCTAAACTTTAAATTCTTTATTCTAGCACACTTTCATAGTCCAATGATGGATCCTCCTTACTTGTCAAGTTTTGTTACTTCCCCAGAACCATCTTGACTTGTTGCCCCTACCAGCTATGGGGGTTTTTTTTAGGTTCTATTTTTTTCCCTTTTACCCATATTTGACCTTTGTAATTTGGGGTGGTAATGCAAAAAGTCTTAAATGTATGTGTTTTGAATGGTAGACGTCTCCAAATTCTCATTTTGGTGCAGTCTTGGAAATACTTGAGAATATCAGATTGCAGGCTGCAATGCTAGCTGATCAGTCTAAATTGGCTCAAATAGTAGCTGTATTTTAAATCTTGAATTTTACTTACCTTTGTCTTCCTGACTCTTTTTAAGATTAAAAACAACATGCAAGCAGGCAACTTCATCTGTAGTTAATAAAGCTGTCTTTGCATTCCACCTGATTTTAATTAAAGCATGCAGTACTGCATTAGCATACAACTCAAGAATGGCTTGAGCTAAACCAGAGACAAAGCTATGCCGAGTGTCTTTATACCTTTCTGGTAGGACAGAGCCTTAGCCTGCTTAGATAAAAGTGCATATTTCTGATAACTAGTGGAGATCTCCAAATCTGTAACTGCTGGGAGATGCTGTGTGTTCACTTGTGTGGTTACTTTATAACACAGCCATTTGTGCTGGAGTTTACACAGCACAGTGTTTGAATAACTGAATATCTCTACAAGAGCATCTCCTGTTCCTTCTGAACATTTTTCTGTACACTTGGCAGAAAGTACAATTAAGGGAAAGTACAGGGTAAGCAAGCAGTGTAGGCTCTGACTGCCCACAGCTGCAGAAGCAGTCAGGCAACATCCTGGAGGGCCTGGAAAATCCTGGGGGAAGGCAGAATTTCAGATGTCGATCTGCAAAGTGGGCCTTAAATTGTCTTAAACTGTGGAAGAATGATACTGCTGCTACAGTCCAGTTTTTAAGTTGCTCTGGCAGGTGAAAAATTTAAACTTGTGTAAAATGGGACAGCTTCTTAAGCAGTAACTTCATTTCTCTTAGGTATTCAACATTTAGACTATACTAAGTGTTGTCACCTACTGATAGGTAGAAATCAAGCTGCTTTCTTTCTCTCAAGGGTTTTAGGTACCTTATTCTGGACACCCTCAGGAGTTTGAAACACGTGATCTACATAGAAAACTAACTTCTTATAAATAATATTCCTCTTGTCTCCCCAGATGAAGTTAGGAATGGGACATACAAGCAACTCTTTCATCCTGAACAACTGATATCTGGTAAAGAAGATGCAGCAAATAACTATGCTCGAGGTCATTACACAGTGGGGAAAGAGATAATTGATCTAGTTCTAGAGCGTATCAGGAAGCTGGTAAGACTTTTCTTCACTGAAGGCTCTTAAACATCTACTTTTATCCTGGTTTACAGGATTTGGAAGTTAGGCTATCAAAAATGCATAGCCCTATATATTGTGCTTTAATTTATTCTGTGGTAGGAGAATCCGTGGACTTCGTCTGCATCTGGTTTTATTCTTAGCCAGCTGAGAATGGTTGGATGATTCCTGTCAGATATGACTTAAAGTAGCCTAAAATGCTGATGTGGTGTCCAAAAATTTATAAGTTTCATGTTCAACTTCAGAAAGCCAGGACTGAGAATTACAATTTGCATAGTTCCTGCTGGAAAAGGTCTGATGTCTGGCTGTGACTCTGGCAAGGAAGTGTAAATAGGAGCATTTGCTTGTGTGGTTTAGACTGTTTGCATTTCCTGCTATTATAATTTCTGAATTAATTTTATGGTAATAACAGTAGAAAAGAAATACATCTCAGTAAGTTGGGATGTTTCAGGCTCCCTGGGTGCTTTGATCACGTGGCAAATTCTATGAAGATGTCAGCTTAGAAGGTTAGAGTTCCCTTCTCAGAGCTGCTAAGCATGTACTTTAACAAATCTGTGTCACAAAGGTAAGAAGTTATTGCACAAAAAAATCCAGGGTATAGCTCTGGTCTTTTAATACAGAATGCTAGATGAGTGTTACTGAAAAGTACCTTTTGCAGATCAAAACTGGTATTACTATCAACACTTGGCTGCCACTGTCTCTAATTAAAGCTAAGATAAGTTTGCAGCAGGCTGTACTTTGACCTGAAAAACATGGTTGTAATCTCTTTTTACAAGCTGTTGGAAGTTCCAGTCAGTCCTGGGAATCAAGCTAAGTGCTTGTGAGGACAGGGCAGTCTAGTTTCTTCATCTGAGAAGACTAAACTGGAATGGCAGTGTAATACACTTTGACAGCTCCGTTCCCTGAACTGAGTTACATGCTTGCAACTTTTACAGGATTATTACAGTAGTTCTGGAACAGGAGATTGCTCCACTTTTGTGCAGGTAGAGAATGCCAAATCAGTATAAGGGAAAGGTGATCTGCAGTTCTTTGACTGTTACTGCTTTTGGTCATTGTTAATGGCTTTGGCCTGAGAATTGGGGGTAGAAGTTTTGAGGTAGTCATTTGTAGTGGAGAGGTCACCTTCCAGTATGTAGGGGGATTAAAACAGCCAAGAATAGAGTGGGTTTTTTGAGACACCTTCTTGATTATTGGTGGATGAATTAAATTCAGTATTGCTTTCCTGAAGCTTGAACAGTTGGTATGTGTCAGAAATTCAGAGTTCTCTTGAGCTTGTTTTGGAATTCTTAATGTCTGCACGATTGCTTTAACACATGTATTTTCTCTTTCAGTCTGATCAATGCACTGGCTTGCAGGGTTTCCTGATTTTCCACAGCTTTGGGGGAGGCACTGGGTCAGGTTTTACTTCTCTGCTGATGGAGCGCCTGTCAGTTGACTATGGGAAAAAATCAAAATTGGAATTTGCAATCTACCCTGCACCGCAGGTCTCAACAGCTGTTGTTGAGCCGTACAACTCCATCCTGACTACCCACACCACTCTGGAGCATTCAGACTGTGCCTTTATGGTTGACAATGAGGCAATCTATGACATTTGCCGTAGGAATCTGGACATTGAACGCCCAACCTACACCAATCTCAATCGCCTCATTGGTCAGATAGTCTCTTCCATTACTGCTTCCCTCAGATTCGATGGTGCCTTAAATGTGGATCTCACTGAATTTCAAACTAACTTGGTGCCTTACCCTCGTATCCACTTCCCACTGGTAACATACTCTCCAATTATTTCGGCAGAGAAGGCCTATCACGAGCAGCTCTCTGTGTCAGAGATAACCAATGCTTGCTTTGAGCCCTCCAATCAGATGGTGAAGTGTGACCCTCGCCATGGCAAGTACATGGCCTGTTGTATGCTGTATCGTGGGGATGTTGTCCCCAAGGACGTCAACGCTGCTATTGCTGCTATCAAAACCAAGCGCACAATCCAGTTTGTGGACTGGTGCCCTACTGGTTTTAAGGCAAGTCTCAGTTACATCATAATTTTTTTTAGATGTTCTGTAGGTACCTGGTTTGTATTTTGGAAAATGGAGGCTTAGGTTCTTATACTAAGCTCTTTTCTTGGGAGTGAAACATTTTATTCAACTACTGTTGTCTGACTTCTTTGATTAGTCATGTCAGATGTTCAAGAGAAACTCATGGTCTCTTCTGCTTTTCATGTAGGTTGGCATCAATTACCAGCCACCAACAGTGGTTCCTGGGGGGGACCTAGCCAAGGTGCAGCGCGCAGTGTGCATGCTGAGCAACACTACAGCCATTGCGGAGGCATGGGCTCGTCTAGACCACAAGTTTGATCTGATGTATGCCAAACGTGCCTTTGTTCACTGGTATGTTGGAGAAGGGATGGAGGAGGGGGAGTTCTCAGAGGCTCGGGAAGACTTGGCTGCACTTGAGAAAGATTATGAAGAAGTGGGCACAGACTCGATGGATGGAGAAGATGAAGGTGAAGAATATTAAGTGCAACAAAAGTGAATTCCCAGTCTTTGCTACTTTACTGCCTCTTCAGTAGTGGTGTAAATCATGTCAAATAATTGGAATAAACTTCTTTAATCAAGACACCTGGTAGTGTCCAAACACTGTGTACATTCACTAACTCTATGCAGTAGTCGGTAGTTCAGGAAGTCCAGAGAACTTCTTTCTGAGAAAGATAGCATGATTATTTTATTCAGCTATAGTTAGACGAGTTCTTGTCCTTAAGGTGTTATTTGAAGAGCTAATAGTGCATATTTCCCCCCAGAATACATGACTAGAACATGTTGAGCTTTTGCTGAAAAATCAGTTAGCTATGTTTTTTCTCAAGGCTCTAAAGCTGGTGTCACAAGAAGCAACAAGAACTAACACTGTATTTCCCTTCAGAAAAGATGCAACATCTTTAAAACCAAAGGCTATTTGAATTAGTTTTCTCCTATACTTAGACTTTGCATGGGCTAGTAACTTGGATGCAGTAACATGGAAGGGGAAGAGATGTCCAGAAAGTGTGTGCCATAGCATGAGGAACCTGCCACTTCTCTGTCAGAACTTAGTGTGGTTGTTGCCCTGGTGTTGCTTTGTCCTCCTACAAAAGGAACCGTGGTCCCTGTCTGCCAGTTCTCTGTGGAGCCAGTCTTTTGCCTGGGGCTGGTCTGGACCAAAATCTCTGACTTAGCTGGCCAGGGTCAAATGCTTATTTTCCCTGAAACAAATTCTTTTTCAGAAATAATTAGTCCATTGGTACAGATGGGAAAATTACCATCCCTCTTCATTCCATGTAAGCTCAGGTAACAGGAGAGGATTTGGCTAATCAGGTTATGAGATGTGGACAGCCTGTGTCTGAAATGTCCAACGTGGTCTGAGTGGAGGCTTGGGGGGAACAGGGCAGTGATCCACAAACCAAGTAACCTACTATTTTTAACTCTGTCTTGGAGCTGGGTGACTGAGGAATCTCTCCCACAGAAGTAGTAAAGGTGGAATAGTCAAATATGTTAAGATGACAACTGAATGTGATTATGGGATACCAAAGTCTCACCCCAAGACTAGATTTGAGCTGGAGAATTTTTTCATGTCCTGGTCCTGTTTCAACCTTACGTTTTCTGGTTTAATAGCAAAGTATGATTCAGGCAAGCCTTGAAGCCTGTGTTAGCTGATGAAAATGTGCATACCTGCTTAGCTGGAGTTTTAGCTGTGGTATGAAAAATGCCTTAACTTCCTTTTGTGGGGAAACCTACAGTAACTGGGTAATGCTGCAGTATTTGACATCAACTCAAAGTGGGAACCTTTCCCTAACCTCACTTGTAACTGACTTGGGTGTACTTGTTCTTCTAGATGGGTGTATCACTTTTAAATTAACAGGCTGCTTCTGTTGACTGAAGGTCTAACAGAACAGCCTGGTCTGTGAGGGCTGGCCAGTAATTCACTTAGGCTGAAAACCTGTTTGTGTGCTTGCAGGCATTGGGTCGAGTTGATCTGATGAGAAGTTAACTTACTGTAGATGGAAGCTACCAGTTCTATATAGATGGGGAGAACAATCTTTAGGCCTTTAGAACCTAATGAGTGTCTCAGACCGTCTTGTGAGCCATGGGCTTGCGCAGAATATACAGATGCTGTGTAAATCATACCTCCTGCCAGGCAGCATAGTTGAGAATGGCAAAGTTTCAGTGAGTTTCTCATTTACTTTTGTGCTTTTATGTTCCAGTGTAGACAGAAGTGTAGGGAATTTCAAGTCCTGTTAACTAACTTATTTTCCTACTTATTGGGTGATTAAGCAAATGTGCTAGGTATAACCCAAGAGACAGTCACATTCGTTGCAAGTCAGATCGACTTCATTTCAGTGCATGCTTTCAGATTTTTAATGTAATGACAGTGCCCATGAGAGGAATATGCAAAGGACTGTTTCATGCCTTGCAGGTGTCTATCTAGATCTTTAGTGTAGAATCTTAGACTAATAGCAGATCATGAAGAAAGCTGTGTGGCCTTAAGTGCCAGCACCATAATTTCCTTTAAAATATATGCGTTAGGGGGTTGTGTAGGAGTGGATTTCTGAACTGGCCTTCAGTGTGATCTTTCAGCAGTGATTTGGCTCTTCTATCTGGAATTCATCTCATTATTTGAGGCTGGCATGCTTCATTTCCTGCTGAAACTGTCTGCTTTTCTACTGTACATGTGTATCACCCTTATTTAGGACACTGCTGCTTATGTGATGGGAATTGGCTTGCAGTGTGTCAGAGTTTTCTCTGGGCATGTACAATGATGAGTCTGTGCAGGGCGCAGCACTCCAACATCCTTGTAAAAGGCTTGTGCATACTAAATGCTGAGCTCTTTGAAAAACTAGGACTGACTAGGGAATCTCATTCAATGAGGCATTAGATTTGAGATGCATTATGCTTTTAATTTTTAAAAATAACATGTAATGCCACTTTGACAAGATGGTAAGCTGAAACACGATAAACTTCCACTGGTGGAAAGTTTGACAAGAGATACTACGTCACACAGTCATTGGACCGATGCTGAAAATAACATTATACATTCTCAGCCTACATAGTACTCAAACTTTCTTTGTATTAGTATTAGGAAACACTGTTGCATTAGCTAGTGGGCAGTTAGCTCCAAGTGTAGGCATCTGCATACTGAGCTGAGCTAAGATAGTGTTTTTCTCAGATATGAAGCCAAGATAATTACAGCTGGAAAATCCTGCTCAAACTGCTCTTGCTTCAGCTAGCTGCAAAAATCCTTAAATGCTGTAATTACTAGCTGTATGGTTGCAGTAACAAATGTGTAGTTCATGTTCCCTGAAATGTAGAGGAGATCCTATACTGAAATAAAACTTGAGTCTAAGAGTGAATGCCCTAAACCTGCAGAGGTTAAGGTTAGCTGTCCCTTAAAAGAAAATGCTTTCTTTGCAGCCTGTCGAGAGCCTTTTTTTTAATTCTAAATTTCAAATGCTTGTTTTATTTGGTAAGAAGTCTCCACTCTTGTGATTTAAAAGTAATGTGCCTGTTTGCACTGGCAGAAGTGCAGGCATTATCTAGTGGTAACTAAATATATCTCTACCTGTGTGGTGACACAGCTTTCTCCAGTATGGAGATTGGCAATTAATAGCTATCACCTGATACAGAGTTACTTCTATGACTCACTAAGTGGAGGAGGAGGAAGTGAGCTAGAGCCCATGGCAGATTGCTGTGAACTTTGTTGTAAATTGCTGGTCTTATCTGTAAGATCTGTTCTAAGATGGTTCTGGTGCCATTCCAGGGGAATGCAGTGCAGCAGAATCTGATTTCCACCCACTCTGCCCTCTGAATAAGCAATATGAATACCTTTTAATGTGTTAATGTTTATTATATATAATTATGTGCATTTCTATAGTAAGCATGCCACAGTGTAATTGTACGAATAAAATGTGTCTTTAGCATTATGGACAATATAGGTAACATAAGCATGCAACTAGACATGCTGCCACCTTCTTCTGCAGAGAAAACTTTTCCTCAAAATTCAGAAAGGGCTTTTGTGCCTCAGATATTTTGAACTGTCAGACAGGTAACATTCACCCTAACAGCCTGTTGCTGAAACGCATGAACTGGTTTAGGAGAGCATAGCTCTTTGGAGTTAGAATTGGTAATTAAGATTTTTAATTGTAAGTGAAGAAGTAAAGAAACAATAGTGACTCTGTTATTCTTGTGGAAAAAGTAGAGATTTCAATCACACTGCTTTTGGCGGTGATTTAGGAAAATACAAAGTGTTACCTGAAAAAATGGTTAATAAACTTGGTAGTAAAGATTCTTTGGCTTTACCTTCTTCCTTTCTTCACAGTGTAATAGTGAGGAAGGATGTCTCCTGGGCCAGTTTACAGTGACTTATTGTGAAGATTTTTGAGGAGCTAGTAAAAAAGCTAAGGAAGAGCAGTGTCACTTCATTACTTTGTCAATATGGTGCTGAAAATGGGCACATAGGTTTTGATTGCCTTGTTCCCAGCCTTCAATCTTGTTAGCCCTTCTGCTGACATGCTGCTTCCATTCTGGCAACTTTCCTTAAGACGAGCAAGGAAGAGGTAATTCTGTGCTGGACTATGTTTTTTCAGTCAAATCTGCATGAGTATTTAACAGTGGAGATACTGGTGTCTGAAATACAATACTGCTAATGTGTCACCCCATGCCCTTTTCTGATGTTTTTAAATGCCTGCATTTCTGCCAAATAGATCTTTGTTTGCCTTTGCACAAGGTCATGTTTTCCTTTCTGTAGGAGATGTTTCACAGAAGCAAAACTAAACTTGTCACTACTCATAGTGCAGAGCTGTTTTAATGTAATGGGATGGCTTTTTCACTTTTCTTGCTGAAGAATTCTAACAACCTAAGATTCAAATTGTTCTGCAGATTTTTCAGTCAATGTGTTTGTACCTTTGAGTTCACATTTCTTTTACGAACTTTAAGTTTGGGAAGACAAATTAACCAGGGAAATAAATGTAGAGATACCATATCTTGTATAGGAACTGTGAATTACCAAAGTTGGGAAAGTACAGAGGAAGTGTCATTGAGGCTCCTGCCAGGAATAAGACACTGTAGTAGGTGACTCCTGATCTCACCAATTCTTAAATCATGTTTATAAATAATTACTTGAAAAGAAAAGATTTTTTTTTTGTTTGAACTCTGGAATGGGGGACTGGACTTACAGACAAATTCAGTGGTGAAGACCTGAAGAACAATTTTTCATCATATTGCAGAACTCCATTGGAAATGCTGTAGGGATTCTCTGTATGTATTGGCAAACCGATAATGATTACTCCCTTCCCTCTACCTTGGTGTGAACTAGGGGGAGGATTAACTATTCGACTCCCAAACTGTGCAAAGACTTTGATCTACAGATTTCTAAAAGTTGGGCAAGAGGATTAAAGGCTTGTAGCCTCAAGTGGCTGTTAATTAAGAGAAGGAATGAGAGCATGATGAAGTGGGAGAAATTACATTGCTCTGAAGGTATTGTAGGTGCTGGCTGACAAGAGGCTGAGAAATACCAGGAGACTAAAAAAATGAAGAAAGGCTGAGTCGCATGAGGAGTGGTGCCTTCTGTGGAGCTCTTCTGTGAGAGGAGTTGCTTAAAACCCAGTCTCTGCATCTTTCTGATGCCAGTTCATTGGCCATTGGCTTTCTGAAGACCCTACTTTCCATGGGCAGCTTCATGTAACAAAAATATCAACTTGTTTAAAGATGTTCTATGTTCTTATACTGTCCTGTTTCCTTAGTAATTTGTAAACCTTGCAGTCATCTTTCAGGAGCATTTTCACGGTTTGTTGCATTGTTTTAGTTTCCCTGGTCTGTGTTAAGAGCTTAGAGTACTTGGGCACAAAAAGTTAAATTCTTCCTTTTTAATGTTTACTAGAAAACAGTAGCTATAAACACTACATGTGACGGTTTAGAAAATGGTCCAGAAATATTTAGGAAATCTTTTTTTTCCTAATACTTGAATCATTAAAAATGGAGGAAGACTCAGGAGGTGTTCAGTGAATTACCCTCACTAAGAAGGGAATGCATCTTGGTCCCTTTAAAATGAAGTACTCCAGCCCACTGACTAATGAGCTCAGTTCTGCTTTAAGGTCTGTCCCAGGCTTCCTGTGTGACACCGCTCTGTGTGTGTGTGAGTGGCCATTCAGTTTTGGGTCTATGTGCAACAGTAATTGTGTTACTCAGCCACAAAACTGAGTGCTTCTTGAGGCTGAGGGAAGAATAAGGGTTTAAGCCTTTCTTTGTGGGCTTCCAGAAGTGATGAGTCCTGATCATAGGCAGGAGTATTTAAATTCACTTTATAAGGTCTGGGGCTGGAAATCAGATGGTCGTTGAGAAATTGAAAAAAATTCTTCAAGACAACTTCACAGGCTTTAGTTTCTGTCCATATGGATACAATCGGGGCTCCAGAAAGGTTGTCCCAAATGTGTTGCATTAATACTGGTTAGGCATTTCTCCCACTTCAGCTTTGTTACCTGTTGGAGGTGATGGGTGATATTTAACTGGTATCGCACTGTGTTGAGGGCCTGTTTGCAACTCTTCCTAAAGAGCTGCAGTTCTTTTATTTCTAAACATTTTAGGACTGAATCGGTGAGATGCTATTGCTGGTCTCTCTGTATTCTGCTGCTTAAATTTGTCGGCTTTGCTACTCAGGCAATTCATTGAACAGAGATCAGTGAAGGAGGTACTTAATGCAGTTTGTAACTCTCCCAAAAGGTGTGCCTGATTTTTCATGGGTAAGATTCACTTCTCCAAACATTATACCTGAAAGTGAGTTACTTGTCTGTAGTCTGAGCTAGGTGCACTAGGATTCTTTTGCAATGTCAAGGGGATTAAGAGGAAAAAAAAAAAAAGCAGGAATAAAGGGCCTTTTTCTGTTCATTTAAGGTGGTAAAGCTAGATTTAAGTGAATTTCCTATGTGCTTGTTGAAGGCCTAAGGTGTCAAGTCCAGAACTATGCATTTAATTAACTTCTAGAGGCTTGAATTGAGACAAATTCCTCTGGCCAGAGTGGCTCAAACTTCGTGATAATCTGTTCTTACCTTGCAGTTCTAGTCTGTCACTTCTGTCATTTTCTCTGTGACAATGGCCTCTGTGAGGTTATTGGCTGTCAATGTTCAAGTTCATTTTTCAGAGACTGCTGCTGTGAGTGGCTTGTTGCAGTGCTTCAAATTAGGGATGAATTCCAAGCAGCGTTCTTCAAGAAGGCTGCCAAGACCTTAAGCATCTCCATGGTGCTTTTTCTTCTGTTAGAGCTCTGTGGCTACAGCTGTCAAATGCATTTCAGAGTCTTGCACCACTGCCACTTGCAGAAGCGACTTTTCAGTCGGTGATACTGAAGGTAGAGATCTTTGTGGCTTTTCAGTTATTTCAAAATCCAGTTTGTAGAACCTGCCTTGGGTGAGCACTACTGGTATGCATTGTTTCAAAGAGATGCTAATGTACCATATTGAGCCTGGCATTGTTTTCCAGCGGTTCTGGAGTTGATCTTGTGCAACTCTGCACAAGCTGTCAAAGCTGTGTCCCGTGCAGTTACTTTCAGTTTTATGTCTGTAGCTGCTGTTAAACCAGCTTAGCTGCTGGCTGTCACTGTCCCAGTCCTCCCTCTTTTCTCAGCTGTACAATCGTGTTTTCACTCTTATGCTGCCTCTGGTGCCAAGTTTTGTGTTAAATTGGCAAAAAAACTTATCCCTTCTTGTGGGAAGAAGGGCACAATCTTCTTTTGCTGTCATGAACTAAGATGGCTCAGTGTAGGATCAGCTGGGTGCTGGAGCAGGGATCAGGGAAGCATGGGGTACTGTGGGTTAGCTACAGCTGCTGTCGAACCACAGGCTGGACTATTCTCTGCTGACTGGGACAAAATAGTTTTTGTCTTTGTTCTTCACAACTTATATGGAGTGTTTATGTGGAAGGCAAAAGCATGTGCATGTACGTATGGAAGTGTCCCAGTCACGTCTCAGAGTTCATTATAGAACAGTTTCTGCTATTGTCCACAAATGCTTTTGAAAATTGTGTTAATGTCTTGCAGTAAGCACATATGGCACCCAGAAATGGAGGGTTTCCTTTTCTCTTGATTCCCTCATAATTCAGGCAACAATTACTGGCAGTCCTTTGCAGAGTACTCTTCTGTTTCTTGTTTTACTTTTTTGCTGTGTTTAGTGTTTATCTTCCTTTTTCTGTTTTCAAATTCTGAGTCTGTTTCTTTACTTGTTCACTGCTGTTGCAGATATCAACAGTGTGTTTTAAGTTCCAGCTTTGTCTATTACAGCATATGTGCACTGGCTTCATTATCTTCACTGCCTGCAAGTATTTAATATCTAGTAAGTGTGCCTGCATGTGTTAGATTTGCCTGATGAGGCTGAGTGGGGCAGCTTGACTGCATATTGATTTAGACCTTGTTTACTTTTGATTCAACATACTAAATACACATGTGTTTATTGCACTTTTCTAAGCATGTATGTGCTGATACAGCCATTTTTTGCTAATTGTAGGTGCTGGCAGATCAAGAGTAATCCTTACTGTTGTACAGCAATCCTCACTGTTGTACTTGTGGTCACTAGAGTGCTTTTGTTGTTCAGTCTTGTACTTCCTTGCAAAAGATGCTCTAAATTCTGTTGGAGAGTGAAGATTTTACATAATTTTAATCAGATGTGTGTGGTTCCAGGTATGGACACGTTAAGCCAGGCTTCCTTTGCAAAAACCCCTCACAACCCAGTACATTGAGGGCCTGTTCTTTCTGTTGCCAGGTTGTTTAATCACATCCTTTCCCCTTTGAATGCCTTCTGGCTCCCCAGCTGGTTTTAAACCTGTGCCATCTACCAGATTCTGTATCAGTCTGCCTCATTGTGTGATTCATGCAGTTTCTTACCACCTTTGCTTACATTGTCACCTTTGTCATCAGTGCTGTCTGAAATACTTGATCTGCCTTAATTCCTGTGGCTCTTACACATTCTGCAGCGTACCTGACTGATTTGCAGCTATTTCTGCATGTTTAAATCATTTCTAGAAGAAGTTTTTCCATGGCTCTTCATCAGTGAATGATAGTGGTTTAAAAAAACAAATGTTTTCTTATGTTCTGACTCCCTTGCCCATTCAGCCTAGGACTGTAAATCTTTAGTGTCTAAGTGACCCACAAGGGCTTAGATGACTTTTTGCATACTTGCTGTTTGAAACTTGGCTAGTAGCTTGTTGCAGGGGTTGAGGGTTTGGGTAGTATCTGCACCTTTGAACTAGGCATATAAATCCATCCTGAATGCAGCTGTGGACTACTTGAGTACAAGGATCTCCTGAATTCAATGCTATTGCACAAGCTAATGAAGTCTCCTTATTGCCATTTTAGTGCTACCCTTTGTGTGTCTAAAAGCAAGTGAATCTTGGAGTGTCTGTCTGGGTGATCAAGGAGGATTTCAGCTGTAGCAGAGGCAGGAAGCTTGACTAGGAACAAGATTTGTTAATTAAACATTTTCTGCCAAACCAGCTTCCCTCCTTGCCTGGGCCTGTACAGAGTCACTGAGTTGTGGAGAGGAGGGCAGTGGGTTTATCTGTGGCGGTGCAACGCGTCACCACTTTGTGATAGCTGCCTTTGCAAGACTGGCAGAAGGTACAGTCTTCTCAGTTGTTTGGTTTTTGGCGGTTTGTTTTTTGTTGGGTCCCCCCCCCATTGTTGCCTTGTGTAGAAACCACAGCTGAGTTCAGATACTTTTTGGGGAACAGTTGTGATGGTACTGTTTTGCCGCAGCCAAGGGGTTGGGGGTGGAGAAGCTGTGTCTTGATTTCTGAGGTAGTTTTTTTCTAAGAAAAAATAAGTTTTATGGTTTTATGCATCATAGCAAGTTGTATTTCCCAAGTTGTTCTGTTGCCAGGGCTTTGTAGCGGGGTTTGCATTCCCAAGCATCAAGGTCTGGAGCTGAACTAGCCACTCAAGGCTCCTTGTGCAGTCAGTGCAGAGAAGTTAAGGGGATTTTAGGGTGAGGTTATTCTGACCTATTTTAGACACCTGCTTTAAGATAATGAACCTTAAAGCCTCACTGACTGTCAGAGTGCTCCACTGAGGACTGGTCCCTTGTCAGCCTCCACACTTAACCGGAAGAATCCCACCCTCTGCATGTCCTGCCTGGAAGCAGATTGTGTCCCATGCTGCTGCCATTTGCTATTAGCATGCTGAAGAGCAACAAGGTACAACCCTAATTTGTTGAGCATGAGTCAGCAGCTGCCTGAGAGCGAAGTGAGGTGTGTGAAACAGCACCTCAGCTATGCCTTTCCAGTGCTTCCTATGTCTGTGGTTTGCTTATCCTTGTTCTTACGGCAGGCTGGCCAAGGATTTGGAGTAAGACTTTGCTCAGCCTTTAATAGTTAGCTAATGATAGGGTATGGGACTTAAAGAATTTTATTAATAAAAGTAATGCTGAAGGCAATTGAACAACTGCAGAGGACTTTCCATATTTGAGCAGAGGTATTTTAGTCCTCCACATGCTCACCAGCTGTTTTTACCTGTCTGTTGACATAGTCCCCATGAGTTGCTGTGTGCAGCTGTGGGACTTCCGTCCTCAGCCAGCTCGGGTCTAGCCTGCGGATGAGGCTCAGGTTTCCTGCCTGCCCCTCCAGCGCGGCCCCTCTGCAGGGTTTCCTGTGGCTGACATCTTCAGCCTGCAGTTTGAGGAGTCAAGAGCTGGTGGTACTCGTTAGGCTTCTCCAGAGTGTACAAGCATCACAGGAGACAGCGAGCGGGCATGTCAGCTGGCTCAGAGCAGGCCAGTGGCATGGACTGCAGCTTCTAGAGGAAAGGCAGAAAAGTGCCAGGGTGTCTATGTATTGAAACCAGTTGTCTCTCTTGTAGCAAAAGTTGCCAGCAAAGTACCTAGTTTTCAATCTAAGAATGTTTCTGCTGAGGCTGTTAGGCATGACACAATAGGAGACAAGCAGTTTGGGTACCTAGTATCAAAGCAAGAGTCGGCGCAATGCCTATGAGCAGGAAGCTATGCTTATAAAATGTCTGTAGCCTGGTATATCCAGGACACTCCCATGTTTCTAACCGGAATCCAGAGATTGCAGCAGCTTGACAGTAATAGTCTTTTTTCTCAAGGACTGACATGCATCAGCATCTCTGGGAGCAGCTGGCTTTCTGGAAAATGTAAAACCCTTTTGTAGCCTTGATGATGAAACTCAGACTGCTTTGCAGGTTTCTACTGGCTGCTGGTTTGCCCAGGAAAACTGGTTTGGTTTGATCTGTCATAGATTCTGCTTACTAAATCTGTTTGTTCCCAGGAACCTATTTTCTTAAAAGAGCTAAGAGGCTCAGCATATTTCCTTCCCTGCCCTGTATTGTGATCATTTAAACACATAGTATTTTAATTAGGCTGATCTCTCTGCTGATGAAACGAGTGCTTTGACTTCAATGGAGTTTCACTTATCTATGACTTATAAAAAAAAAACAAACCACCAACCTGACTGTAAACTCCATATGTGATGCTGATTGTCTCTGGATGTGGTAGTCTAAAACTTGGACCTCTCATGGGCTGGATCTCCTCCAGTTTGCTTCTAGGCAATTCTGGAGTGAAGCTTGTGTAATATCAGCATCTTTTCTTCAGTATTGCTAGTTGTGGAGCCTCTGGGAGCTGTTTGGTTAGCTTTCTCAGTGTCCGAAGTGCAGATATCTTCTGTCTGCTTGGAGGGCCAGGGTATATTCTTTCCTAAAGCTCATCTCCATGTTCCTGTTGTCCCAGGCAACAGCACTCAGTGGGTGCCAGAGGAACTGGCTGCAGTAAAAGCTCTTATTCTGATACAGAATAAAACTGAACAGACTCCAGACCGCTGGATGGAATGGTGCCCTGTCCTGCCTGAGGCCCCCCTCCTCTCTACAGCTCCCCTTCGTGACTGCCCGTTCTTAGCAGGGGAATTAACAGCTCCGTAGTGTGCGCCTGCAAACAGATGGGATGCAATTCAAACTTAGCAAGTATCAATCTGAATTGGTGCTGACTTAACTGGAATTACTCTGAACTGGTGCCCAGCCTTTGTCTGAAAAGGAAAGGTGGTCTAGGATAGCATGGGCATGTAGATAAAAGGGGGAAAGATAGGATTTTGGGGGTTTTTTTTGCCATGTCTGAGTCATACATAAACACAAGCAAGTCAACAGAGGCTTTATGAACAAGGTGCTCCAGACAGATGGTGGCTGGTACAGAGGAGTGAAAGGGTGGTTTACACTAGTATGAAAGTTCACAGTATGGTTCCCACCCAAGAAAACACAAAATAGGATTAGCTAAACATCCCTATGGGTTGATGGGACTTCCTTCAAACAAACGGTATGTGAAGAAAGTGGTATGTAAAGGGACCCTCAGATGGAAAGGTTTCTGGATGGACCTCTGTTCAGAGCTCATGTCTAGGCACAGGGCTGGGCACAACTGAGTGAGGGTAGAGGAATGGCCAAGGAAAAATCCCTGACGTAGTAAGGAGTACTCTGCTTTGGTCAGAAGCCTTGATGCTCCTCACTGCAGGATGGACTGATCCCTTGTTTCTTGATGGCTCTGCTAGGTGACTGCTGGGACAGCAGCTGCTGTGTCTCTTGGGTATAATGCTGAACTGCAGCAAAGGAGGAAATTCTGCTCACTCGGAACAAACAGGCTTGAAGAAAGCCTATCTAATAAAAGGTTTTAATTAATGACAGTCAGCTGAACCATGAAGGAGTGTCTGCATTCTCATTCCAACTGAGTGAAATCTGCTTTCCTTTTTGCATTTTATTCTTCTGTAATACTTGGGGAATTCACCACAGCATCCAGAGCTGTTGATTTTGAAGCCAGACGGTACTGTGCCACCTTAATCCCCTGAATGCAACAAACACTGCAGATGTCACAGCAGGAGGAGGATACAAGACAAGGCAGTATGCAAGAGTACACATTTGTGTTGATGAAGTGTTTACATTAGCAGGCAGCAAGGTGGAAAGACAAGTAAGATGCCTCATGGGTTATACAGACCCTCCAGGGCTTACTACTTCCCTTAAATCTCCATCTTAGCCAGACCTGGGCCATTTTGCCCTCCCTTCAAGGCTTTTTATCCTTGGATCATCTTTTTATCTCCCTGCTCTGCTCACCTTCAGATCTTTGCAGCAAGTGGTTTTTCTCCTCCATCATAACTTCCCTGTCTTGAGTATTTTTCCATCAGTCCCGCAGGAGGCTTCTGTGTGTGACTACCAGCAGAAATGGCCCTCCTAAGCAAGGTCTTCCAGCTCCCAGAGGACATGTTCCATCAGAGCTATTACAAAAAGACATTATTTGCTGTACACCAGAAACCACTGGTGTTTAAGCATCCTTGAAACTCTTGGGGAAACTCTTAGACTCAGTGTCACAAAAGTAGTGTGGCTTGAAGTGTTCTCTGTGCCAGAGAGCTTTGAGTTCTGAGTGTGATGCAGAGCAGCTGTTCAGAGGTGATTAAGCAGCTTAGTTTTTCTCTCTAGATTGTGGTATTAGGTGAGTGATTTATACTGGATGTTCCTTTGGTGTAAAATGAAAATATGAAGCAAGTATGGCATCCTTTACAGACACTGTTTAAGATTTCAGTCTAAACTTGATACTGATTTTGTACAACAAGCAAGTGGGTTTTCTGACTTGTCACCTGTAGGTAAAATCCAGCAAAGGGCAGGAGCCTCTTCCCAGAGCTCATGGGAACCAGCGGTGCTCCTGATGGCACGGGATGCACTGGGACCCTGGAGCCCTAAATCCAGGCCAGGGCGTGACTCCTGGGACTGCTGTGTCCCTGCAGGGGTGAGGCTGGGGAAGAGCTCAGCTCTGGGTGATGATGCCCGGTGTTGCGCTGGCTGGAGCCACGCACTGAGCTGGTGCACAGCCCCGATGTGGCCCCTCGGCAGGCTGCGCAAGGGGCCCTGGGGCTGGTCACTTGGGCCCAGTTCCCTCGGCAGCCTTCCCTGGGCTGGGGAGTGCAGCAGCACTCGCTGTCCGGCCCAGCCCTGCTTGCCCGTGGGCTGGCAACTGGGAAGGCTCTGGCAGTTGATGGCTTGGAGCAGCAGAGCCCTCCCTTGCCCTCCCTCCGCCATTGGCTGCACAAATGATGCTTCCCAAAAGCCAATTCCATTTTATCCCCGCGTTTTTGAGAAGAAAACTGGTGCTTCTCATCCTAAACTTGTAGTGGATGGTCTGTGGGTACCGTTGTTCCAAAGGCGAGCAGAGGCAGGCCTGGCCCCCGGCCCATCCCTTCCAGCGCACTGGGGGGGGGGGGGGGGGGGGCCTCACCGTGGGGGCTCTGCCCGTGCCCCGGGGGAGGGGCGCTGACCCTTTCTCTGAAGTTTTTAACTGTTAGGTCAGGAAGTGAGGTTTTTATTAAAAATTACAGTGAGCGCCTTGTGTGTTCACCCCAAAAGGTGTGATTTTTAGTTTTGTTTGGGTTTTGGTTTTTGTTTGTTTGGTTGGTTTTTTAGTTCGGCTGCAGCAGCGCCGGCCTCCGCTGGCACCCGGTGCACTCGCAGCGCCAGCTGCGCCCCGGGGCGGGCGGGAAGGGGGGGGGGGGGGGGCGCGTGGGCCGCGAGTGGGCGGGGGGGGGCGGGGCGCCTGGCCACGCACGTGCGCTACGTGCGGCGCCTGCTGCGGCGGGGCCGCCCCTCCCCCAGCGTGGCGGGGGGATGGGCAGCCGCACAGTGCCCCCCCTCCCCCCCCCCAACCCGTCCGGGTTAACGGCGGGGGACGGCCCGACCCCACCGTGCGCGGGGGGAGCGACGTTAACTGTGGGGTAGGGGGACACCTCACCGTGCCCGGCCGGGAGCCGGGGGCAGCCCCCGCTAACAGGCGCGCGCTCCCCCGGGCCCCGCGGGCGGCGGCAGGACAATGGCCGGGCCCGCAGCGGGGCGCGGAACAAAGGGCCCGGCCGCGGTCGCCGGGGCTCGCCCCGCCCCTTGTTACGCGACAGCGGCGCGGCCAATGGCGGCGCCTGGAGAGGCTCTTTAAAAAAAGAAGTGCCGGCCGGCGGCGGCTGTCAGCTGTGGCGGATCCCTCCGCGCATGTAAACAGCCGTTGCGCTGCCGTCCATGTGCCCTCGGCCCCGCTGCGCGCCGACCGCCCCAGCGGGGAGGGGGCGACCCCGGGACAGGGGCGAGCGCGCAAGGCAGCGCGGCTGCTCGGAGCGGCGGGCGCAGGACCCCAACGGCCTCCCTGAACCGGCGGTGCTGGGGGGAGCAGCCTCGAGCGGGGCCGGGCGGGCCTGAGGCCTGCGGCGTGAGGCCGCGCACAAAGGCAGCCGTGTGCGGGCCGACGGTGGCGGCCCGGCCGGTAGTAGCGGGGACTCGGCCAGCAGCGCCCGCCGGGCCCGGGCAGGGCGTCAGGGCAGCGCCGGGGCTGGTGTGGCCCCGCCGCGGCCGGCCGGCCCGGGCCCGGCTCTCGGCGAAGTCCGTGGCCGGCGCTCGCCCCCGGGCGGGCGGGAGCGCGCTGCCCCGGTAACACCGGTCCCCCCGGGGTCCGACCCAAGCGCCCCCTCACAAAGGCGCGTGACGGGGCGGGGCGGCCACCGCCCCCTCCCCCCGCCCAGGCCGGGGCGGACTCTTTTTCTCTCGCGCTCTAGCTCCTTGCCCCCCTACCCCCCGGCGGAGGCGCACGTCCCGTTCCAACGGCGCTCGGCGGCCCAGCGGCTGTTGGAGGATTGTTCGGAGCGGCGGCGGCGAGCGGCCCGGGCCCGGGCCATGGCCGAGTTCCTGCCCCCTCCCGAGTGCCCCGTCTTCGAGCCTAGCTGGGAGGAGTTCGCCGACCCCTTCGCCTTCATCCACAAGATCCGGCCCATCGCCGAGCAGACCGGCATCTGCAAGGTGCGGCCGCCGCCGGTAAGTGCCCGCATGGCGACGCCGGGAGCGGCCTTTGTGTGGCCGCTCGGCCCGGAGCCCCCCGCCCCGACCCCCCTGGTCCCCTCGGCCGCGCGGGGGAACCCCCGCTGGCTGGGCAGGGCAGCGGGGCTGCTCCGGCCGCCGCTCTGAAGTTTCGGGGAGGGGGGCTGCGCGGCTCCCCGCCCCCCCCCCCCCGGCCAAGTCGCCTCTGAGTTGCCGGGCAGCAGCGGCCGGGGCGAGCGGGGCAAGGGCCGCGTTCCCCTCACCGCCGCCCGCTCGCCCTGCCCTGCCGCCCCGCAGCTGCGGCCGGCCGGAGCCCGGCACCGGGGGCGGCCGCGGGCCGAACGGCCCCGCGCGAGCCCCGCAGGAGGCAGCGCCTGGGTGTTGCCCTCCATGTTGGTATTGTGGCGGCGGAGCGCCCGGCCCCGGCCCCCGGCCCGGCTCCCCCGGCCCGCCCCGCACGGGGCGCCGCTCCCCCCCGGCGGGCACCGGCACAGCCCGCCGCCGCGCTCCGGCCGGTGCCTTCGCCAGCCGAATCCCAGGCAGACATGGCCACCATTTTAGAACGCGATACACAGTGGGAAGAGTAATGAGCCTTCATCCTCCTCCTCCTCTTCTCAGCTGGTGGTGTAGCAAGCTCAAAATCGGGGTGCGAATCCCCGCGCCCTTCGGCTGCTGGGCCCGATCCAGTGAGAAATGCCGCGGGGGTGCCCAGGGCCGTAGTTCGTCTGGGCGCGATTGTTGGTTCGTTGAAAGGGATGAACGGCCGCGCCGGTGGTGGGGAGAGGGGCTGCCTACGGCCAAAGTCTGGTTAACGAGCGCCTCTGAATCGGCTTTATTTCGGGCGAATCGCTCTTTCTCCGGGGCGGAGGGTGGTGCAGGGCTGGGGTGGTGCAGCTGGCTGGAGGGAGTTTTGACGGCAATGATGAGCATGTAACTGGGAGCCCCACATCTCATCCGGTGGGAGCTGAAGCTGAGAAAACATTTCAGCAGACTTTAAGTTTTGAGAGCGAGACTTGAAGTTCAAAGAAATAATGTTCAGAAACACATGCTCCTCAGTTTCATGTTTTGATCGTTGCTGGGACTCCTGTTGGTAACCGTGCTTTTCCTTCCCAATTAAAATAGAAGTTAACTCGCTGCATTAATCTTGAGATAGAAATGTTTGTAGCAGACTGAATAATGTGAATCTCATTGGAGAGGAAGGTGTTTCTGTTCTCTGGGAGAAGAGTCCCAGTTTGCAGCGGTATAAATGCACACAAGAACGCTCTTGAATTTTTATCTAGGTAGAATATGCCAGTGCCCCTTTTCATGCAGCGTAGCCAAATGCTGACATAGTTAAGGGGGGTGTGTGTTAAGATGGTTTTCATTATGCGGTCAGCATTGAACTTATGTAATATTTCTTAGTAGAATGATCTTTTTGAGTTGTATATTGTCAACAGTATTTCAGCAACTGTGAGCAGAACAGAAGTTTTATGAAGGCTTTTTCTTTTGGACTTTGTTTTTTTTTTTTAAAAAAAAATCTCATCAGTGTTTCTTGGCTGCTTGTGCAAAAAGCCAAAACCCTGTAATGAAGGCTTTTTGTAAGCTATATTATCTATTAGAGACTCAAATGAATAGCTCTCTTAATGAATTACTTATTACAGCTGCATTTTCAGCATACTCTCATCCTCGCTTACTGAAGAGCTAATATCTGCCTGTATTTATGATTGTGCATTTCACTGAACGTATTTAGAAGTAGGATGAGAATAGTTGGAGCTGCTGAGGGCTGAACACCTAGTAGTTGTGTGGAGCCTGGCTGTCCCGAGGCTGAGCTGCCATGGCCCTTGCCTACCCATGGCAGTTCCTTGGATGACTTGTGCAAGTGCAGTTGTTTGTTCGCCGGCCTGCAGCATAGAGGGAGCTCTTCCAAATCCATCAGAAAAAGCCTTGAAGTTGACGTAGTTCCTGGCCTTCCTCCTGAAAATAGGAGACACAATGAATATTCAGCTACCGTTCTTTTCTGTGTAATCAAGTGGCTTATAAATACCATGAGCTATAAACTCTACCGCGCTTCTCACGAAACCATGTCGCTTCCGACCGAATGCACTGTTTGGTTGCGGCTGAGGTTTGAAATCTTAATGCATCCCCGTGAATCTTTTGCCTGCGTTCTTAGTCGGGTTACGTGCCAGTAAGCAGGTAAGGCAGCACCATAAACTGTCAGGGTCTGAGTTGGATAAGGAATTAAAAATTTGATTGCTGGCCTTGCGTTATTTGAGCTTAAACTCTGCTGGGTAATTATCAGCAGATGAATTTGTGCTTTTGTATTTGAGCTGCAATATGGAATAGTGTTTTGTGAGACTGGTGCCCAACTGTAGCTTCACAGTTTGCTCATGAAGAAGTCCTTATCCCTAAGCTAGCCTTGATGTATCAGCCCCAGACCATGAAAAGGAGAGCGCCCTGTTCTCTGAGGGACCGGGTTCACCTTGGTCTCTGGTACCTTTCTCCTGGTGTTCGGTGGGCACCAGGTCAGCTTGGAGCAAACCACACCTGTAGTGGCTTCTTGCGTGGCAGGTTTCGAGCACAGTCAACTGCTTTGCCAGGGGAGTATTGAGGCATCTGACGTACTGTGGACATCTGGGTGGAAGCTAGTGGGTTCTGGGCAATTGTTGCATCTTTGTGGGATGAAGGGATGTCCAGGGATATAACGGGAGGTGTCATTTCTCTATGGCAGTTTCCAGCTGAGCACTCAAAAGAAGCTTTCTTCCTCTTCATTCCA
The DNA here is from genome assembly GCF_963210335.1 of Falco punctatus. Taxonomy (NCBI): domain Eukaryota; kingdom Metazoa; phylum Chordata; class Aves; order Falconiformes; family Falconidae; genus Falco; species Falco punctatus. Next base: position 1,394,158 of record NC_137597.1, read on the forward strand.
GTTCAGTTTGTTCCAGTTGTCACTGATGACTTAGTTTTGCTTTTATTTGAGAGAATCTGGGATACTGCAGCATCTGTCTTGTAGAGGATGCAACAATAACGATACTCACTGGCACTGTTTTGTATGGAACAGCAAAGCGAACGCTTTCTGTCAGCAGTCTTGAGCACAAGTCATCAGTCCCGTTGGCAGCAAAGTGTTCAGACGAGCTGCGGGGTTTTGCCAGTGGCTGTTGCTTCTGGTAGTTAACCTGCTAGGTAAATCAGAGATGCTTTGACCCTTTGCTGCTGAACTGAAGGTGGGCAGCTAGGTGTGGAAAAGCGGATGGTGTACAACTTGTTTGCAGGCCATTGCATGCTGTTTTGTAGTTAGTATTTCTTCTGTGAACTGAAAACATCCTTCATTAGGATTTCTTTCTTTAAACAGTAATCTGGAACAGTGGTTTATTCTAAAAATTGTCATGTCAAGTTGTGGCCTTCTGGAAGATTTTTATGATTGCTCTGGAAATTACTGAGGGCATTTAGAGGAATGAAGTGTTGCTGGAGAATGGAGAAACCAGGACAAACGGTATCATTTGTTATTTGCAGTAGGGAGTTAATAGTAGCTGATGAAAACCAACAGTCTTAACAAATTTGAAGTCTAGCTTCAAGAATAGAAAGTAAAATGTAGAGCATGATACTGTTCCTGCCCCAAGTTTTTCTTGAAAATGGACTCTTCCTTCCACTTTGTTGTGTAGTTGCTTTGCTGCCGTGAAGAAATAGCTAGTAACAACTACTTAGGCCTTACTTACCCTATTAATGTGTTTCAAGATATACAACGTTGTAAATATACTAGGAACAACATAACTTTCCCATGGCCAAACATGAAAATAGAGAAGATTACAGCTAAATTTCATTGTTTTAAATAATATGGAATAGTTAAGGCTGCTAAGTGGCCTTAGGTCTGCCCTGATAAAGCTAACGGTTTTAAGATCAGAAAGTCCATATTAATACAGTTGAAATCTTGGAGAAATTGACATTGGAGTTCTGTAAATAATTGACTCACATTTTTCAATAAACCCTGGAATACTGGGAAACTTTGAAGAGGACAGGAGGAATTAACTTCCTTATGGATTTTAAACTCTTTGTGGGTGCAAGAGTTGTTGACCACATCTCACTGCAGGGTAGAAGAATGGCTGATACAGGCCTGAATAGGATCTGGAATGGTGGTAGTCTGAAATACAATTGCATGGAAACTGGCATTGTCCAGTTGGTTTTGTTGTTTTCTGTGAGACCATGTACTTGGTTAGCTCAGTTGTGTTGTGATCTGACATCTAGAAATTAATTGCGTTTCAGTATTCCAATTACAATAATTGTTATTGTGCAAAATTGTTGTTGTACTGAAGGAATCACAAATTATTTCAGGTGTTTATGAGAATTTGTAATGAAGGATCCATGTCTAATGTTCTTTCAGAACCTCAAGCCAAGGGTATCTTAATTTGTTCTTGCAGATTTTCAATGATATGGAAATTATTCCCATATAGGTTGCTGGTTTATGGCGGGTAGCTCGTTGTTACATAGGGATCCTGATTGCCTAATAAACAATGGATGTTACAAAACAGTAATTGCTTAAGTAGGTCTCATTGTGAGGTTTTACATTTAGGAGCAAGGGAGCATATGCTAGTCTTGGAGGAGAGGGGACTGTAGAAAAGTACCTGTGGATCCTTGTGGAGAAACAAGTGTCATGGAGGCTCTGGCTAAGCAGGTGAATGCAGCTCTTGAGTTTCTCAGTGAAAAATAGGATGATTTTGCCTCTGTGGTAGCATGAGAGTGGAAAATACTCTGAACACTGCACTCATGTGAGGACTTAAAAAAGATCTGACAACTAGAGAGGGTACAAAGAAGTGTCAAGGAAGTTCTGCACATGAAAGAATGAATTTTGAAAAATTTAACCTTAACAGAGCTGGAGTGGTGAAACCTAAAGGCACAGGGCTGCTGCTCCAGGGACGTATTTTGAGGAGCAATGTTCATTTAAACAGTGTCTGTTCAGGCTGCTTGTTCTGCCATTTGCTTGATTTATTTTCATTTTTACGGAGAAAAAGAAAACACAAAGCAAACCAAAACCCCTTCATTAAGCTATGGACTAAACCCAACTCACTGCTGGAGCAATGTTGTTGAGTGTTCTGGCAATCTCTCCTGGTCCTGGAGTTGTAAAACGGCTAAAACAGGATTTAATGCAGAGAGTTGTTACACTTTGTCCTGAACAGGAAGCTGGTGGTGATGATCCCTCTGATTTGATAACATGCACAGGCTCAGTCAGTTGATTTTATCAACAAGAAAACAGAGATAACTCAATTATGAAACATAAGTGAGGTTCACAGGGAGAAAATCGTAGGTACTGTGTCGTTTGTCAGCCTTGATGAGAAGCGCTTGAGCCACTGGTTCCTGTTCAGCATAAGCCAGGCTCACTTGAACTAGACAACAGGGCCTGCATTTTAACTGAAAGTGAACATTTGTTAGGAAAAAATGGAGGATGGTGGTGGGTTTGGCATTTTGGGATCAAGAATGGGCGTGGTTTTTGGGGAAGAGATGTTTTAATGCTGAGGTTCCTTGTTCACATACTGTCAAGTTCTTGTGAAGAAAACTAGATCAGTTGCCAAAGCTTTTTTTTTTTTTTTTACTGCAGATAAAGAATCTGCTGTGTTCAATACAGGGGTCATACTGTGAAATTAGGTAAATTCAGTGTAGGTTATTTACTAGTCTCCGATCTTTAATTATCGAGAAAATGTAAAAAAGGAGTATTTTACTAATGGGAGCTACCATGTGCAGTGCTGCTGCAGTCACCATTGGTATGATCCCTGCACTTCAGAAATACGGAACCGTTGGAGTTTGCTTAGAGGATGATGCGAATATCCTCTGCTTGACTCAGTCTCTTCCAGTGAGGGGCTTTCAACACTCACTCTGTTAAGCTCATTGAAAATTGAAGATGAAACAATTTAGTCCGGAACACTCTATATGGGGCAATAGCAGCAGCAGGTTTGTGGAGTTTTTGTAGTGTTTGTTTGTTTAACTTGAGAATCAACAGTGTCAATTGGCTAAAAGCTGCAAGGAGAGTTTTGGATTAAACACAACTCCCCCAGCCTTGAAACGAAAGCTGCCAGTTCATGCCTGTGTATCCGTTAGGAGGTGCTTTCTTTCATTCCCAGATTACTGGGTTATCTCTGGGAGCTGCTGGGAGGGGGTGCTGTGTGCTGTGCGTGTTTGGGCGACCAGGCTGTGTGTGTTTAAAAGCCAAGGAGGGCTTGTGGAATCATACAGCCTGCCACCCTTACGTGTGTCTTGAGTCAAATCTGAGCTTGAAATCCCAGCCTGAGCAGGGAGCGTTGGCGATAGCTGGGGCAGCCAGTGGTGGCTGGTTGCAGTGGTGGGAGCCGCAGGGGAACCGCCTGGGCAGAGGCAGAGCCCTGGTCAGCTGAGGCTCTGCGGCTGCTGGCAGGTGAAGCCAGCAGCGTTGTCCATAGCTCATCTGCTTCTGTTCTGGGATGGCTGTTAAATCCAGGTATTTCCTTCTACCGAGTTGTTGGGATTAACATCCAGGTTTGAAAGCTGCTGGTTACAGCTCCAAAGAGGGCACAGAGTGTTTCCAAAGGGCTGTGACGGGAGAGCTCTAGAAGGTTGTCCAGGCTGTCTGTGCCGCTTGCCAGTCGGACACCCTCCAGGAACATACTGCAAGCTCAGACCACAGGTCTTCTTACAGCTTGCTGTCTTGAATGAAGGTGGCAGTGGCTCTTGGGGCCTGGTGCCTTTGGACGCTGACAGCCGAGTCTGGCCCAGTACTGATGGATGCTCTGCTTCAAGGTCTAGGTCAGCGCCTCTGAAGTGAATTGGAGATGTTGGATTCGCTGCTGGTGCACTGACCCCAGCGCCCTGTGCATCTCCAGCTGTTCGTGCAGTGCTGCTGGTCCATTGCTTGTTCTTGCCTGGTGCTGCCAGAGCCTCTCTGTCTGTTCCTTGCACGCAATCGCCTCCGTGGAGAGAAGAGTGGTACCTCATGTATGCAAACCCTGCTACCTCTTTTGCTTTGATGTTCAAACCCTATGTATAGCTTCTGTCTTCTGCCTTTGGGTCCCAAGGAGCAGCTGGCCCTGACGCTTGAGAATCCTCTCCAGCTTTCCTGAGCTCTTAGTTCCTCTCGAAGATTGGAGCTGGCACAGAAACACTGGGATCTGGAGAGATGATTCCCACTGCAAGCTTGTCTTTGGCTGTGGGTCTCAGGTGGGAAGGATCTGTGGTTGTGTTTGCTCCCTTGCTAGTCTGCAATACTTAAGAGCCCAGTTTTGTCTCAAATGAGAAATGCTCCACCAAGCTTGTGTTAATGCATGTAAGGTGTGTTCCTGCACCCAGGGTCTGCTCTTAGCAGGGAGGAATTGAGTGTTTCTGTTGGAAAAATCACCTGTGCTCAAAATGACTGATCAAGGACCATGTCGCCGCAAACGAGGTTAACTGATGATTTGAGTTACCAACTAATGTTAGCCTTTTAACAGGGTCAGAGAGGGATTAGTTCCTGTTCAAAAGGAAGCTTTGTGGATGACCCACTGACACTGCTGGGGCGATAAATGGTGGTGCTCACCAGTTTTGCCTAGATTCTGCCATCTGAGTTTCTTTTGAGTAAGTTTTTAATGTCATCATAAAACTGTGAGACTAAAAGAGACCTCCTGAGTCACCAAGTCTGCTCCCTCCCTCTCGGAGGCAGCAATCATGTAACACATTTGAGAAGGCAAGATCATAGATGTGGGAACAAAGAATGTAAGTCGTGCTCGCAGGGTGGGCATCCTGGAAAGCAGTGAATTGCTATAGTTAACTGAATGAATATGTGTTTCTGTGGCAAGAATTGCTAAGATATTCTTCTGGATCTTACTATGAGATGCTGTCTAGCAAAATAATGGAAGTGATGTCTTTTTTTTGTGTGTGTGTGTCTGACATTGGAGAGTGTACAATTAAAATGCTGCTTGCAGTTTGCAAAAGACATGGAAGAAATGGGGAAAAAGCATAAGGAAGATCTTCATTTGCGGGACTGGAAAGCTTGTTCTGTAAAGAGAAGCAAAAAGGTATTTGTTTATTGAAAAATGTCTTGAGACATCGCTTCCAGGAAGCATTCTGCTTGGACAGTAAGCAAACAAGATATTTGGTTAAAAATGAGATGAGGATAAGGGAAAAGTTGAACCTAACTAACTTGTAGAACAGCTTACCAGTGACAGTAATTTCTTGTTCACCGAATTCAAGGGGGTGGTTAAATTTTAATTAGAGAGTGAATTTGGATGAGGTGCAAGGTTTACCAGCTGAAATTATAGGAAGCTTACCTTCCCTGTAACAACAAATCTGGAGGAAGGATATGGAAATAGTTAAGAAATAGCTCTCCTGACCATTTGTAGTTTGCATTACTACTTGAAACATTAATGTGATTCTTGGCGTACACCTTTGCACAGCTAGGTTTGTCTATAAAGTTTGTAGAAAAGTTTGAAATTTTTATGTCGGTCTCATTTTTTGCATGTATTTGTATTCAGGTTTATTCTGCTAGGTCTGCTTAACAAATGCACGCTAATGCAGGCAACCAATTTTTGCATGTCTGTTGTGGGCTTCTAACAATTGTGTATGGACAACAAAGCAACAAAGTAATTTCAGATGAAGAGTCTGGGCAGTGTGAAAACTCCCGATTTTTTAGGAAATTGAGGATTTCTTGCTTCTTGTGTACCCTTAATCTTAGTGTAGTGTTCAGCATGGTTGTTGGAAGTAACTTAAATCTTTTTAAAAGTCTTTTTTTTTCTTTTTTTTTAAAGGGGGGGAAATCCAAACCAGTTCTTTTTGAGGACCTTGCAGGTGCATGCTGGGTGGAAATGGCTAGTGTCACAGGCTTCCCAGACACAAACCTCAGTGGGCCTGTGGGGTTGGTTTGTGTGTGCTCTTCTCTTCCCCAGCAAAGCCCCTCCGTACGGATCCATCAGCATCTTTGCAAACTGACCCTGCTGCGGAACAGCTCCTTCTTGTGGTGCTGCTGCCGCTGCATTTCTCTCAAAACGCTTATGTCTCTTTATATTCCTTGTAATGAACATCACATTTATCTTATAGGTTGTGCTTCAAAAGGTATGCAGGCTTTTTGTTGAGTAAATAATATGCTTATTAATGAAGGGTTGAAAGCATCTTGTTTTAGGAATTGAGGAACTTGCCATACACTGCAATACAAAATGATAAAAGATTATTCTTGTTGCTTGTATCAACTTTGAGTAGTTTGGATACTCCAAAATGAACTTCCTGTGACTTGAAAATGAATCATTGATGGCCTGTTTACTACACCTGCTGTAATTTTTCCAAAGGGTGAATGGCTATGTATCTGTAACCGTGACTAATATCATATGAAACAGTTTGTGATAAATGGAATGTGCAGTAATGTGTTTCTAAAGTCAGAAGTATTTTATAATCATCTAAACTGACCTGTTATATAATATATAGCGTGTGTGTCCCTCAGCTCTATCTGCTTAAAAATATCAAAAGCCAGAGTACATCCAGTGTTACCTCTCATTAAGCCAATTTACCATATCTCAGCTGAAGGTCTGGTGATGACTTTCTCCTTGTTAAACGCTCCTAAAAGTTAAACGCTTGTAAGGCTGTTAAATTTTTGTTTCTAGTTGAGGGACCCATCTGCCTGATAGAGTGAAAAGCAGTCTACTGAAAGTCCTGTATTGAATAAATCGAGTTTCCAAAGCTGCTCTTTGTCAAACAGCCGACGTACTGTCACGCTGTTCTGCTGCGTATATTGTTCATTCAATATGGTTAAACTTAAAAACTGCACAGTGTAGAAAATAACTGTTGTGGGAGCTTGTGTTCTGGTGGAGTCATCTTACCTTTCCTGACAAACTAGGTAACTAGTGCTTTGCCAGAGCAAGCGTCTTTGGGCGAAAAGGAAGGAACTTCCCAAAATATAGGCCAGTCAGCAATAAACAGGAGACGTATGGAGCTGATCAGCTTCTTCTGGAGTTCTGGCATGCCATGTTGGGAGTGAGGTATTTCTGTAAGGTCGCACACAGCAGTAGCTTCATTTGCTTTCGTAAGTGGAGAGGAGAAGCTCGCTGTGCCCCACCTGAAGGCAGGCTGCTGTCTGGCAGCGCATCCTCAGTCTGTGTCTGTCCTGCGGACCCTTGAGGCTTTATCTCTCTGGGAATGAGCGTGAGCTGGAAACCTGTAGGATCAGGTCAGAATTCCTGTTCCTCCTGTTGTGCCTGGTGGCACGAAGGCTTTCCTCTGGGCTCCTCTGCAGCACAGCAGGTTGTGCCGGGGGGATGTGGCCCAACAGAGGAGCCTCTTGTGCCCCCCTCCCTTGGCTTTCCCGAGGGTCTGCCAGTGCTTTCTGTGCAAGTGACAGCCCTGCAGCACCGTGTCAGCCTTGGTGGTGGTGTCAGGGGTAGTGTCATTGCCTGGGTGAGCTGCATGTTGTTCCTGTTCTCTTCATTCCTGTTTCTTGTCCTCTGCAGATCCTTACTACATGTTCCTGTTTTAGAGTAATGCACGGCTCACTTGGAGACAGCCTTGGCTTATTACTTGGCTAAGCAGTCAGTCACTACATCAGTACATGTCAGTACTTTTTATTTTTTCCCGTTTACTCTCTCAACCTAAGCAAAGCGCTTGGGTTCTTACAGTTCTCCCTTTGGCAATCCGATTTAGTCCCCAGCATGTCCCAGGGGTGCTGTGTGTCATGACCGGTGTGTGTCCTCTCCTGCTTTGGTTTCCTGTCTTCTGTCTGTCTCTCTGCACACAGAGCAAACTCTAGAGCTGTGACTAATGGTGTAACCAACTGGTTCAGCTTGAAAGTCAGATTTGTGGTGTTTGAATTGTTTACAAAATGCAACACTTGAAATCTTTCTCTAAATGTTCCCAGTTGTGTTTCCCATCTCACAGTTTGGGGGCCAGAAATGATTTATCAGTTAGCAGGGTATTACAAAAGTGTCAAACGTTTTCTTCATCATACTTGCTATTTCCATTGCATTTGGTGGTCTGGCAAACAGTACAGCATCAGTAAAAGTAGGGTTAATTTTACCTAGTTGTTGAGGAACACCATGCCGTTGGACACCAGTCTTAGTCTAGAGGTTAAAAGAACAAAAGTGATCAAGAAGCACATCCTACTGGTTTGAGGACTGAGCATCCTGATCCCCACTACTGCCTCTAATTTCCAGTTCAAATCTTAATTCTAACCTGGTCTTGCCAAGCATTGATGTGCTGAAAATGCCTTGTAGGATCAGAAAACTTATCTCTTGTTACTAATGTAGAGGTTTGGGTTAGTCGGCGTGTTTGATAAAATGCGTTGGTGTCCCTCTTTGCTCTTCAGATGTCCCACGCGCTTGGTGGCTTTTGTGTTCCTTCTCTCCTTGGCTCTGCTGTGGGCTTGTCCTAGTGACAGGATGAGATTGTTTTAATATAGAATTGAGCTGGGTGTGTGTTTGTATGTAAGATAATTGCTTTACAAATCCTTTATGGTTGTTTTTGACACTAGTTTTCATATTAAGTATGTCAGCTAAACCAACAAATATTCTGCTTATGATGCTGTTCTTAATTTTGGTTGCCTTAGTCTGCTGGTGCTGGGGAAACATTTTTCTTTTTCCTGGTAGAAAACTCTTGCCTTACTCTACTATCAGTAGCTCTCACACACGTTATCTTCATTCTGTAATTAGTGATAATAAGATAGGTTTATATATAATAAATTACTGTCAAGTTTAAATCAAATCTAATTTGGTTTAGTGAAGCTGTGTATTGCCAAACCAACTGCATGTGATAGATGTCAGAGATCTAAAAGATAAAATTGCTTTATAGTTGTGTTTATAAATAACATTACCAGTTGTGGGTATTCTGTTAAATTAATAATAATCTTTTTTAATTGGTCATATTCCAGCTGTTCCTGAATGTTTGCAGGCAAGGAATTAAGAAAAGAAGCTTTTTTTCTAGTTTCCTTTTTGGTTTAGCGCAATTGCTGTTTGTTTTTGAGACTACATTTATGAACGCTAACTGCTGCACTTGTCCTTTGTGAGCATTTGAAGTCTCCACTATCAAATGTTGGTCTTCCCAACCGAGGCAGGCATTAACAGTTTGGATCGTGGTTTGAGGAACCTGGCTCTGTTCCGTTTTGCGTGGTAGCAGTACTGACTGCGTTAGTGTAAGTGACGTCCCGTCTCAGAGCGGCACCGGAGCTGGTTCTCCTGTTCAAAGCGCTGGGCGGGTTGGCCAGGCTCGGTGTGGAGTGTCCCCAGCAGTGTCCCCTCACTGTCTGGCAGGCACAGCCTCAGCTGTCGTGAGACCGGGGCAAATGGCCCCTGCGGCACCTTTATCTACCTGGCATGGGCAGGGAGAAGATGGACTGCCTGGATGGGCTTATCGTTGAGGAGAGGTCCTTAGTCCCAAACTGTACTTTATTTTGTGGTTGGTTTCATCATCTGTCTGGTTTACAGTAAAATATTTTAAGGCGTCAGCAGCGGAGCTCCGTTGGAGTATCTCATTTTCCCACTTCCTAGGCTTGTTCGACATGAAGTAGCCAGGAAGCAGAAGCAGGTGCACTTCAGCTGCGGCGGGATGCGATGGCCGGCGGGTTGGGATGCAGCCGCAGAATAACTGGGATGCAGCCACAGCCCTGGGCTCCTGCCACGTGCTGTGCTGCTTCGGGCTGAGGGGGCTTGGAAGCCACAGAGACCCCTCCCGTGCTTCGGGCTTACCTGGCTTTTGACTGTCGTATGGAGAGGCTTTCTTCGTTTTCCTGGTCTTTTGATGAAGCTTTTCTGTTTTTCCAGGACTGGCAACCTCCATTTGCATGTGACGTTGATAAGCTTCACTTCACACCGAGGATCCAGAGGCTCAATGAACTAGAGGTAAACTGTAAAACTGAATGTTGCTTCTGCTCCAAAATGCTTAAATGTTTTTTTGAGAGGCGGTGTTTTCCAGTGGATTGACAGTGAGCTCTGTTTTTGACTTGAGCGGACAGCACCCAGGAGCTCTGAACATCAGTTTTTAATTAGCACAGAAATTGGTCTGTTTCAGTTAAAAACATACCAAGCATAAAAAGTAAATGCTTGTTAAAGGAAAATAATTCAGGCCTTTTCCACACAGAGGTGCTTATAAGTGATTAAACTCAAACTCTCAAGTGCCATGGATTTGTGTCTGCATTTTGAACTTAAACAGCATCTTTTAAAAGTGGAAGAAATGAATTGCAGAGTGCTTTAAAAACAACAAGCCATTTGGAAGGAAGAATTATGAAATCTGGATTCAGTTGGTGGAAATTTACTGTTCACAAGCGCTTTCTTTTACTGCTTTCATGAATTCAGACTGGTGGAAGGGACTGGTGAGGAGTCCTGGTTAGGTCACTACCGATACAAATTGGAATGACAGTGACTCTTTGCCTGCCTGGTTTTTCTCGTGGGGCTTGCTTTCTGAAGTCTTGGTGTGATTCTGGGAAGTGCCAGGGTAAGGACTTGAACGCTGGCCTTGGATGCTGCGAGAAAGACTTGTGTGGACCCAGGCTGGTTCACAGAATCATAGTTAGGGTTGGAAGGGACCTTTCAAGGTCATCTAGTCCAACTGCCCTGTAATGAGCAGAGGCAGTTGAGAGCTCTCTGGAGTTTAAAAGCAAGCTCGACTGTATAGACGTGGCCGTTTTTTGCCTTAGGAATAGAAAATGTGATGAAAATAAAATGTGTCAAAATTTAAGTCTAAGCTACTGCTCTTTAACGTAGCAGCAGTCCTATTATCTCACTGTTTACATTGCTGTGCCAACGGACTAGTTGGCTTCTCCTGCCATGACTGGTTTGTATCCATAAAAACAAGACAAATGCAGTTGGGAGTGAAAAAGGATAACAGAAAAACCCTTTTTAATAAGCCATAAATATTGGACTATTTTTGCTTTATTACAGTAAACTAAATTGTAATAAACTGTTGCATTTATTAATGTGATAAATGTAATCAACCCTAGCAGTCCAGCTAGTTTAGGTAGTTTGTAGCAGTAATAACTCATTACTTGTCTGTTCTCAGAAAGCAGTTTTCTAAATGCAGTAAAAGTTAACAAAAAGTGACTTGAAGAAAGACTGGTAGTATCTGTATGGAATTTTTTTTTTCTGCATATGATGAGAGGGAAACATGCAAAATTACACTTGCAAGGGAAAATCCAGACAGGCAACTGAGGCTGCGGCATTATAAACACTGGGATATACAAAAACTTAATCTGCATTTAGTATGTGGTTCATGGTTTTTGGTTTTTTTTCAGGCCCAAACTCGTGTGAAGCTGAATTTTCTGGACCAGATTGCAAAGTTTTGGGAGCTTCAAGGATGTACGCTGAAAATTCCACATGTGGAGAGGAAGATCTTGGATTTATTTCAGCTTAATAGAGTAAGACTGTTACAAGGGAGAAACTAGTCCCAAAAAGATGTTGTGTTGTCTCAGTTTCTGGGACGCTATCATAGTTGTTCAAGGGAGATTTTGGGGTATATCTAAGCTGAAAAAGTTATTACTTTGTTTAACCTAACATAGCTAATGTGACAAAATAATAAGAAATACAACATTATGGGAGCCTTCAGGTGAGCTGGGAGATCAAATTACATTTCCAGGTCTTCTTTGAAGTTGAACTTGGATGCAAACTGGTCAAAAAAACCTTCATCCTAACTGATGAAAGCTTCTGAACAAAGACAGCAGTGAGAAAAACATTCCTTCAGAAATACAAGAGAAAAAAATCCAGCAGCTTTTAAGATGAAGCTTGTTAAGGTTCTGGAGAAGTTTATGTATTCTGAAATAGGGGATGGGATTTACTGATCCCGAGGATATGTGCTTTCTGTTTTCTTTGTGTTTAGAGTAGTTTGTATTTGGTTGATTTTCAGCCTGTTTCATAGTACTTTGTTCCAGTGAGAAGAACTGATTGTACTGTGCTGGAAAGTTGTGTTGGAATACAAAGTAGAGGTGTGACAAATTGCAGCCAGGCAAATTCTCAAAAGTAAGCTGAATTACTGTTTGGTCAGCTAATACAGGTGCTGACTTGTTTGTAAAGTAATTCAGCAAGTTTACAATTCCTGAACAGGTTATATGTTTATATGTTCCAGTTACAGCTTTTAAAAAGCTTTCATGTTTTGAGGTTTTTAAAATGGCAGTTGTGGTGTTGTCTTGTGTTTTAAACCAACAGTGCTTTCCTTAAAGGCTGATAATTTTAGTATTAAACATATGACCATTTTATTTTTGCTTTTTAGCTAGTTGCAGAAGAAGGAGGATTTGATGTAGTTTGCAAGGAGAGAAAATGGACCAAAATAGCCACTAGGATGGGATTTGCTCCTGGCAAAGCTGTGGGCTCGCACATCCGCGCACATTACGAGCGCATTCTCTATCCTTACAACTTATTCCAGTCTGGAGCGAGCCTGTTGGTAAGCTATATTGAAGCTAACTGAAGTCCAATTAATTTAGTAGCCAGTCTGTTTATATATATATGTATATATTTTAGTAATGGAACATTTCCAAAGACTGCATTTTATGCTTTATGGATGGCGTGCAGGCGACAAGATGCAGTCTGTGGTGTTGATGCAAGCGATTCAGAAAACCACAGGCAAACTTTTAATCAAAAGTAAAGTTTTTAGAAGTACTCTTCAAGATAACCTCTTGCTGACTGCTTTGAATACTATCTTTTTGCATTTTCTCTGTCGTTTACAGAAGAAGCCTCATAACAGACTTTCAGACTTCTATATAAATTTTTTTTAATCCTGTTTTGTCAAATGCAAAATAAGACTATATTCACAGATCCTTATAGGTCCATCTCTGATAAAGCAAGTGATCTGGGTCATGTGCACATATGGTCTGCACACATTGAGTGACTGAGGAACTGTATCAAACTTTGCCAGTTCTGTGGCTGTAATTCATCTTGCTTTCACTAAGGGTGTCCCAAGTCCAAGCGTGCTTCATGGGTGTTGCAGTGTAGTGAACAGGGTGGCTTGTGACTTTTTTTCAAGCTTAAATCTTCATCCTTCTTGCTTAGATTTGGCCATTAAAACAAAATTCAGGGTTTGTGGAGAGTGAAAGCAGCATAATCTCTAATGAAGAATAGGGCTCTTCTTTTAGAGCAGTAGTGATTTATTTGGAAAACCAAAATAGGTTGCAGTTGCCAACATGCATTTTTATTTATCTGAAGCACTCTTTCCACGATGGTCTTCCAAAGAGGCGTGTTGACCTTTTTTAAGCAGTAAAAGCCCTAATCCTGTTACAAGCATGTCTCTGTCTACAGAAATCAACACTAGCTTTTTACATAAAGCTACCAAAATGAGGGCAGGATTTGACATAAGTCAAGAAAGGTTGGAATTGAAGGATTTTTATTTAGCTAGCAATGATCACTTCTCAGTGAAGAAGAGCTAGATTCTGCAGACCCTTCAGAAAAAAAACAATTTAACTTGTGTAGGTTTGAGTGTTTTGCTAAAGGAGGATAAGAACAAAATAGTGTTGCATATAAAAATCTTTGTGCTAGGGAAGCTGCTGTATCAGAATATTTTGCCTTGCCTCAAACACATTCACGTTAAGCAACACCATTTTCTGGAGGCATTTCATGAAAAACCTCATATGTTTTTAGGTCTGTAAATGTGGATTTTTATTTTTTTTTTAAGCTGGTGTGTTTTGAGACAGTTAGCTTTGCTTTCATATTTTTGAGGTGCAGTTGCATAGGGAAAGATAGAACTAAAAGTTGTAAAAAAGTTAATGTGGTACCACACTTCCTTGGAAATGTAGGTTCCCCATGTGAGTGTCTTGTCACGCAGTTAGTGGTTACATTCATGGTTTTCTCAGTAGTGGACCCTTTTAGAAGAGAAAAACCTTCTCAAACAAGGTCAGGCTTTTTAAGTGTAACTTTCCAAGCTCTTTCTTGCAATAGGCACCTGACATTTGTTCCAAATTGATGGGTTTAGTGGGTGCAGTTCTGGGCAAAGCTACGTATGTCTGCGTAACTTTTCTTTTTTTTAACTCCTTCCCCCCCAAAAGCTGTTAAGATACTCCCCTCCCATATGTGGCAGAGATACATATTTTCAGTGGACTGACAGAATCCACAGAAATTTCTTGGGTTTCGTTCAGTTTTTGCTCTTTAAGATTTGTCTTTTTTTTTTTTTTTTTTTTTTTTCCTTGCTGACAATGTTGTCTTCCAACTGAGTTTGTTTTGCAGTACGTTTTCTGAGGAAGGATCTTGGATGAGATTCTTTTTTGGCTTGCTTCCATGTGTTCTCAGCGAGTGGTGCTTTCCCAGATGCTTCTTGTGTAGGTGTCCATTTTATTGTATGTCTGTTCAGTGCTTTACTATGAATCTCTAAGCATCTGTGACTTTTGGTTTTGGAGAAGACGTAGCTATTCGGTTTGACAGCTGTCAGTTTGAGATGTGTAGTTCCTTCTTGTAAGACTTCAGCAAGCCTTTTGAGAGAAACTCTTCATGCAGTCGGGATGATCATCCACAAAAGATTAGTGCGTGCATTCACTGGGGTTTTTTTAACATTTTTTTTTAATTGGTAGTACTTGCAGTATTCATTGCAACAGTCAATATTAATTGACTTTTTTTTTTTGCAAAAGCCGAAAATATGGAACAATGTTGTTTCCACTGATGACAATGCCATAACTTAAATTTCATCCAGATCTGTGTATAGCATTAATTGTTTGTGTGGCTTAAATATATGTTAAACTGGCTTCAGGAGTTGTTTTGACCAATGTCCCAGCTGGAGATATTTCTATATACATACTAAAATAGTGAAACTAGGAGCTGTTCAGAGGTTAACAGATTGCATGTTTTTATTAAAGCTCTTGTTCAGTTAAACGGCAAAAATGCCTTAAATCAACCAGTTTCCAATACTCAAAGCAGCTCTCCACAGGGGTGTATTTATTTTATTCTTATCTTGAAACATTGGACTAGACAGGTCTTGGATGTTTGTCTCCAGAGTGGTTGCAGTAAACTTGTTGCTGTACTGGTTGTTTCTGTCAGTGCCTCGCTTATATTCTCAGCCCTTGTAACCACCGGTGTGGTGCTGCAGCATCGTGCTATATGCCCAGAGGGATAAATGTCCCCCTATGTGAACTGATGTGTCCAAAATCTTTTGTCAGTGCACCTTCTGTGATGCATTGGCCAGATGTTTGCATGATTTAAAATGCAGCTGCAGTCTGGGGGGCTAGAGGTGGTCTCGTGGTGGTCTGGTTTTCAATGAATATGACTGGTTTAGTGATTCTGGGTCTGGTCTCTTCCAAACTAAGGCTTTAATGTCCCGAGTGAGGTTCATGTCCAAAGATTTATATGTGTATGCCTCTAATAAAGATGTTTCTGTGTGAGAGAGTCCTCTAGGACCCTTTATTGTTACTGGAGAAGAGTAAGCACCTCTGGATTTTGGTTGCTCTTATCCTCAAGTGGCTATGTAGCAGGGGTAGGCCAGTTGTATTCTGCAAGTACAGGGAGCCTGCGTGATTAGCTTATGTGTAAATTACTGCTTCATAAACATCTAAACCTGGAGGAGATTAATTCTGTCCCTATTTTTCTTTTTTTTCCATCTTTTGACATCCTGGAGGCCTTGTGAACGTTCCTGCTGTGTCCTTTGATTGCCTGCTGAAGGATCTGCTCGTTCATGGTTTCACCTTGATGGGCTTTTAATTTACTCTCTGCCACCGTTTGGAGTTCAGGGATTGTATGTGCAACCATCTTCTCAGGATATAATGAGATCATGATCACAGGCTGGATCACAATATGTAGGATGAGCTTATGGTAAATTATTGATAGAATCTTAACCTTAACAAAAAGGCTCTGCTGGCTGGGGGAGAGGAGGACTGAAGAAATGGCAGCTAGTGACCTTGGTTACAGGCGCGTGCTTGCAGTTGATAAGGTCAGTCTAGGAGTAAAGCAGGTTCCGAGGAGTTCCTTTTCCTAGGTACAGCTGACAGTGTTAATAAAACAGTCATTTCATACTGCTGCTTAGCCTTTGGGTGCTGGGACACCAGGAAACGTTTCTGCTTAAATAGTTGTTGAGATCTCAATGTTTAGGAAATGTCTTCTGGGCTTTTTCAGTGAACAGTGACAGTGCTGCTTGTTGTTGTTTGGACAGTACACTGAAGTGAGGCCAGTTATGCTTTTTGTTTTTCTCTTTCAGGGTTTCATCTTTCAAGGTTTCATTACTCTTTTGTTTAGGAAAAGCTGTTTGCCTTCTAGGTATTTGCTTTCAAGGATCATATGTCCTCTGTTATAAGGAGTAGAAACTTTTTTTTTTAGTGAAAGATTTAGGTTTCACATGAGGACACAAGTCAAGGAACCAAATTCTGTCCAAGTAATCCAATTTGGCAACATTCTGTGTAGCATTCATCCCATTTGCTTTTCTGTTTTCTCATTTTTATATTTTTCGTACTCGCTTGTCTTTTCTGCTTGTCTGTTTTCTGTCCTGAGAAATTTTTTACTTTCTCCCACTGATGTGAATTCACATAATCTCCTTTCAGTGTGAAACTGATAAGGGGAAATGCTCTTCTGAAGAGGCAGCTGCAGTGCTCTGTCCTCCAAGTGTGCAGCACAGGAGCGTGCCCGACTGTGAGCATCAGCCAGGACTTGCTGCTCATGAGCATGAGCTGCAAAGTTGGGTGGTTTTGTGTATTTAATGTTGAAATTAAGTCAGACATTTGCTTTCAAAGTATAAGTCTAGAGCTTATAAACTCTTAAGATTGAAGGCGGCTCTAAAAAAGAGAAATTCCAGAGGTGTTTTTGAGCAGTGTTGTGGACTGTCTGGGGGGGATGGTTAATGATATCCTGCTACCCTTGACTGGTGCTTCTTTTTTGTTCAATACCTATTTCTTTCAGTATAGGCTTGTCTTATGAAATACCGCTGCTTCTCCTTTTCCATCCCCCCTTCTGACTATCATTTGTTTCTGAAAGTGATTTCTGTGCTGGCTACAGAGCATCAGTCCTTAGTGGTTCTCTTGCAGTTCCTGTCCTGTTTCTCTCTTGCTGAGAAAATGCTTGTGATGGCAACAGATTAACAGAACGATGGAAATGTGGATCCAGTGACTCATGTGAAATACTTCCTGACAACATAAGACTTTTTAGTTCTTTAGGATTTGTTGTTTACTCATTAAAAACTGTTATGTTTTGTCTGCTGTTACTGAATGTTGTGTGGCTTGACAAACTTGGAATTGTCATTAATTATTAGTTTTCTTGCCAAATGTATGCAGAGTTTTCAGCAATTAAATGGGTTCATTCAGCAACTTGAAAGAACTAAAACTGTTCTTGCACCTCCTTCTTCCCTTCTGCCTTTAATTCATGCAGCAGAGTTGTCCTTTCCGAAACAGAAAGAGAATATAGCTTGTAGCTTCTGCAACATTTTTCAGACAAAATTGTATTTCAGTTAGAAAGGGATGCGTGATAGGCTGTAATTTACTTTTATGTTTTTCTGTATGTGGAATTACAGTAATGCAACCTGAGGGCACTGCAGCAGTTTCCAGTATGCTGTTGATAGTCTCCAAAAGCACCACCTACTAGAAGAATTGGTATTGGTATTCCCATAGAGAAATGTTTGTTGCTCATAGCATTTAAAGGATGACTTCTGCTTTATTTAAAATCCTTTCTTATGGTTACTGCATTCAGTAAAAGGGCAGGAAAAAGTGATTTTGCGACCTGTTCAAACAGGTAATGCTACAATTGTCATAAATAACTGTTTTTATTAACTCATTGCAGTAATAACTAAAGCCCTGCCTACATTCTTTCACATTACCCAGGAAATTGTTCTACACAAACTTTGTATTAGAAGTGGAGGCAGAAATCAAGTAATCAAATTGTCTGTTTAGTGCCTGCAGAAACCAGATCTCACCAGTGACACAAAGGACAAGGAATATAAGCCCCATGATATTCCACAGAGACAGTCTGTTCAGCCATCTGAGACTTGTCCACCCGCTCGTCGAGCAAAACGCCTGAGAGCAGAGGTGAGAGGATCTGTCTTTATGAAGGCAAATGCTCTGCCGTGGCCGAGCTTGAAACCATAGTGCGGTGATAGTTTGCCCAGCCGCGTGGCACGACTTTTAAGTTAAGTTACAGGACAAATGTTATTTCGATCAGATTGCTAAATGTATATGCATAGTAAACAGCTGTTTTATCTCTTTCTTTGTAATTTACACATACCTAAATGTTCATAAATTCACAGATAATGAATAGTATGGTAAGGATTGTGTGATACTTCTCTAAAGTGTGTTACTGAGGTTTGGAGTGCTGAGAGGCTCTTCTACTGAAGCTGTTCCACTTATACATTAGTTATGAGTGTGTACACTATAATAATGTTTTTAGCATGATTATAAATAATAGGGAGCTCAGACACAAATACAGGTGACAAATTCTAGAAGTGAAGCTTATCTTTTGCAGCTTTGATCTCTGTCATTTCCTCAAAGAACAGGCAGCGAACAGTAGTTATTCTCTAAACGTGTTGGGAGGTTTCTGTAAATCTTTCATGAGTTGAAGCCAGATGTTACAGCAAAGAAGGTTTTTCTTACATTAGTGCTATTACATTTCATTTTTTCCTCTGAGTTCTATCAATTTGCGATACTTTGACCATGCAATAGAAGGAAAAAATTGCATAACGTTAAGTCGGTATGGTTTTGTACGATCAAACAAGCTTAATCTTGCATGTGCTTAAGAAATATTATCTATTTGGATAAACAGACAAATGTATTGATTATATCTGCATGGAGTTCTCCTGTGAAGGCGTATTTTAGGCGATCATTGATGTGTCTCCTTCATTGCTGGAAAACTGTAATACTGTGACTTCAGCCTTTCCAGGCTGATGTTCCTGCCTTCAGAGATTACTGTTTCTTTTGTTTGAGCAGATGAAGAGTAGGAGAGGCTTGTTCCTGGGAGACTGTCCTATTAGTGGTGACATCATGAGTTAGGAAGGTCATGATTGACTCTTTGTTTATAATCCAGATTTCTATTTAAGTTTGTTTCAGCGTCTCTATTAACTCTATTATTTTAGTCTTGGTATTTGTTACAACCAAGTAGTACAGCTTCACTGTTACAAATTCTGCCTACAAAGTCTGCTAATTCTTAAGATAGCTTTAAAAAACCTTAATTGTTTTCCAGTCAAATACCTGGTTACAAGCAGACTTACAATTCTGAGAAGAGCGCAGTAGTTTGATCTGAAACTTTCCATTTGAAGTATCTGCCTGTGGTTGAAAGATGCTAGTTCTCATATATCCTTTAAAGATTAACAGCAAGGCAAACACACACTAAAATTTTAGCTGTTCCTCTGAGAGGGGTGACAGATGACACTGACTAACAAAGAGTGCACATTTCTGTCATTTCTGTGGAAACTAACTGCCCATACTTAGCCAAAATGCAAGGCTACCCTCTCAGCTCTTTTCCCTGAGCACTGATGTCATGCACCTAGTTTTTGTGGAAAGAATATACTTGATTAAGAATAGAATTGAAACATGCAAAGCTAAGGCTGAGTTAGGCAGCATGTACCCACTCTGTTAGCAAGGAGCTGTAGTGTTTTAAGGTAATAATTTCCAAAAATTAAGATTTGTTAATGTGTTTCTGTTCCATTTCAGTGCAAAGTCAGATAGTCTGATTAAATCCATTTTATTCTAGATCGAAGCTACAAGCAATTGGTTTTTGCCCAGACCTGATTGCAAATTAGTAATGTTTGGTTAACGTGTCTCAACTTTTTGCTCTAACGAGATATACAAGGGTTTGTAAATGTCTTAAATTGTAGAACCTAGGTTCATTCTCATGTTTAGCATTTCCTGCTTTTCAAAGGTTAACCATCTAGTGTAAACCTTTAAAATATATGAACTACAGGAAAGTACTATAAATCATTCTTACTAGCAAAAAATACAGCCTGTGGGATAAGTGTTAGTTTGCAATTGTAAGACACATAGAGTTTTGCCTTGCCTTTTCCTACTTGGTGAATAAACACTGAAGAGATGATGTTCGTAATTACAAAGGAAAAAAGCAATAACAGTCATAGGCTGGTTTTGAAATGCAGAGTGTTCACATGCTTGGTGTAGAAAAGGTAAGTGTAAAAGACCAGAATAATATTGTGGAAGTGACAGTGAGATACATTGGTATGATAAAAGGCTCAGGCAAAAAAAAAAAAAAAATGTTCTTGTGAAGCTAAATATAGCCCTAAGCACAGAATACGGATGCAATTCATAGAAGTTAAAGGTGCAGAAGATGGGACATCTATTATTGCATTGCTTGAGGATTGGTGCAAACTCATCCTGATTCAGTATTACTAAATATAATGAACAGCAATATTTTTTTGGCATATCTTAAGCCATGGGACCTCTGCCTGATCTCATAAAGGCATAAAGAACACAAAAAGCGAAAGGAAAATAATGTTAAAACCACCTCTATAAAAATCCAAACCAACCAAACAAAAAAGCCTACCAAAAACTCCCCAGACAGAGCAATGACAAACCCTGCCCCTTCAGATACCCGCTGATGGATTCAGCTGGCAGTCACGCTTGCACAGCTGGGGCAGCAAGTCCCGTTATTTGGGGTTCAGGGGGTGGCTGGTAGTGGACTGGCTTGTGTGAGTAGCAAGGGTGGCCGCATGACCCCATTGCCTTAAATTAGGCTTAAAAAACAGCAGTATTGGAGAAACCTATCTCTATGCTGAGACATTTGGGAATATTCTCCCACAGTCTCAAAACTTCAGGGAAGAAATAAAAAAATGAAATGGAAAAACTTTATTCTGTGTTGAAAGTTCCACAACACACTTGAGTTCCCTGCTTAGAAGATCAGAGCATGTTCTGCTTCTCAAGAGAAAAAGAAAATCTATGAAAACCCGCAAGTTCCTTGCTCCTTTGCTTCTTATCAAGTTCCACTAAAATAAAACTAAACCCGTGGTATCGTTACTGGCACAGGCTGTTTGTAGGATTTCATTTCAAACAGGTTGTTCTCTATGTTATTTCTCTCTGAACCCTTTTTTTTAAAAAAAAAAATAATAATGGAATACAAGCATTTCAGAAAGTCAGGTTGCCTTTTTAGATATATTCATTTGTAAGTAAATGAAGTTGTCAGAGTTGTTATCTGGCTTCCATCTGCCTGGCTTTTTCCTTGAACAAGTCGGGTTACAAGGTTTAAGACCTCCGTTGTACCTCTGCAAAGTGTTTGTGTCTCACATCAGCTGGTGCTCTGAACCTTTGCAGTCGTCTCAGCACTTACCAGAGTGGATTAAGAATTGTATGCAGAATTATTATTTTTTTTTTAATTTGGAAGATGAAATTGTCTTTTTTTTTTTTTCCTGCAGTTTTTTTCACAGCTCTTGTGAGTATTGAAATGTGTACTTTAAAACCTTGCAGGGTCGGCCACCAGAGTTACTCAACTGTAGGGAGTTGCAGAGTATTAATTAGGTGGGAACGGGCATCAGAGTGCTGGACTTTCTCCCTTCCTGAGACTCCCAGCAGCTGCGGGGTGCAGGATGGATCCCTGGGTGCAGGATGGATCCCCGGGTGCACAGCCTTTCCTGCAGCACCAGCTGCACATGCTAGAACCCTCTGCCCCTGCTTGGGCAAGCAGCTGTGACTTCAGGTGGCAGTGAACGCTTTCCCCAATACAGGTGTGAAATAAAGGTGTTCCATCTAGGGGCATTACTGATTTTTTTTTTTTTTTTTCCTTTTTTGTTTCCTTTCTTTCAGGCAACCAATATTAAAACTGAATCTGACCCTCCAGAAGCCAGAACTCACAATCTGAGACGTAGAATGGGATGTGCACCTCCAAAGTGTGAAAACGGTGAGTGGCAAGTGGGGAGCGAAACAAAATGTGAATGTGATTTCTGTTACTTTGTATAAATTCATTTTAAGACCTGAGTTGAATTCAGCAGTAGGAACAATTCAAAGTATTTAACAAAAAATACATTACTTCTGTTAACTTCATTTTAAAATTGGAATTTATTGTAAAAGTTCCTTTTTGGCTTTGAAATCTTTTTGTTTTGTAAGTGGTTTCTTAAGAAAACGTAAGATGTTTTGTAAGTTTTCTTGAAGATATTTTCAGTTGAAAAAAATTCTACTTTTTGAAACTTCACTGTCTCTTATGGAGCAATCGTAAATGAGATTTGAGCCACGTTTCTAATCCGTATTTTAAATAGCTAGCATCAATCCACTAGCTTTAAATAGAGGAAACACTTTTAATAATGTACTGAACTTCAGATATTTTTAGGAAAGAATTTGAAATCGGGAAATGAAGGCAAAAGATAGTATGTTGAGAACTGAACAATAAGGTTCCCATAATATGACTTCTAAATTGTGTCTATCAAAAGTCCTGAGTCTGTTGTTATCTGACCTTAAGAAATAATAATTTCAGACTGAGAAGAAATGTTTAATGTCGTCAAACAGAAGAATAAGCTTGTTGACAAATAATTTGGCAAAGCAAATATAGCAACCATTTACAACTAATCAATAATTGAAATTAACTAAGTAGTTAGTTTCTTTTGTTCATTCAAAATGTTTTGTCTTTCTAAGTATTCGTGTAGATTGTGGTCTTTTTTAAAATTTTATAGTTTTTTTTTTCTTTTTAGGAGTATCTCTAGGCATTAACCTCTTACTTTTTCCTCCTGAAGAGTAGAAGGAAAAAGCTCTAGACAGTTTTTTAATGCTTAAATTTCTGATAGATGTAGACATTCTTCTCTTTAGTATCTTTTTTAGCTCTTGGACTCAGAGAAATGCTTGGGACTGTCTCGTGTCCAGGTGCAAAGGTCTCTAGCTCACTTGTAACTTCAGCTAAGAACTTCATTGCTCCCTCGTCTTCAGCACCAGCACCCTGGGGTTCTCCACATTCTGTTGTATGGGTTTTCTGGGTCTTTATAATGTTGGGAATGAAGAATGGTTTTCTGGGTCTTTATAATGTCAGGAATGAAGACTTGATTAGGGATGTTAGATATTAGGAGTGTAAGACTGTAGAGGAACTGCTTTGTCTGGCCTGTTCTGCTGCATGCTCGTCTTTTGATGATACGTTTTCATGAAAGCTATCACTAGAAGAAACTAAAGTGTGAAGATTGTCGTAGGAAGCTGGAGTGTTGTTTCATGTCTCCATGTGACATGCTGCTGTAAAATGGATGGAGTAATTCAACCACATTTTTTTAACACCACATGGAAACAAAAACTTAGCTTATGAAGATACTCATAATTTAAATTAATTTAAATGGGATTTAAAACACCCACTCAAAAAATGTGAGCTGTAATAGCCATTGCTAGCTCGTGATTGTGTGCTTGGGTTTTCTGATAATACTGGCTTCTTGTAGGCATTGCAGGTGTTCAAATCGAAGTGTGTGTATGAGACAACAAATAATTCAACAAATAACTCCGCGTTATGCTGCCTAACAAGAAATAACAAATCAATAAACAATAGCAAGTAATGGTAAGCATTAGAACATTTTGTAATACCCTCATGGATTTTTTTCTGTTGCACCAGAAAAAGAAATGCATAGCGCAGTGAAACCTCCTGAGAAGAGGGAACATGCTGGGGAGCCAGAGAAAGAGAAATCCAAAGTCCGATCTAAAAAACCCACTAATGCTGTGAGTATTTTCTGCCTTCCTGCTGCTTTGTACTGATTGCAGGTGTTTCTGGGTTTCCTTTAGGTGTGCACTGAAATCTCATGTCATTTATGTCATAGTAAGGACTCTTGTATTCTTCATGTAACCCCGTGCTTGAAACAAAGCAGTATCTGTGCCGGCTGGGATAGACATACTCAGAATGCTTCATGCTGTTACAAAGCTGAAAATGACAGGATAGTTAAGTTTCATTATCTATAACTGAAGTAACTTGTTTTCTGTCTCCAAGGTAGAGTCTCAAAATTTTGAAAGAAGAGTCCAAATAAAGTGGTGGTTCTGTGAGCTGATCTCTCCCCATTCCCTTTAACCTCAAGTGAGCTTTGGCACCTGGCTCTCGGGCAGACCCGACACCCACAATTTCAGCACTATCTTGGAAGCTTTGTTGTTCAAATGTTTCTTAAAAAAACCCTGTTCCTACTCAAACTCTCCAGACACCACCACTCCCCCTCCAAAAAAATGCCAAACTGAAAGCAATGGTAGTTTGTCCCACTCTTGAGAAGGTAATACGGAGATTCTTTCTGTCCCTGCCACCTCTTGGGTCCTTCCCAAAACCAGAAATGTTCTTTGTTTAATCCACGTCTGTGGCTAGATACCTGAGAATGAGATGTGCGAATACAAGAAGCCTCGACCACCCCACCCCCCCAACAAAAACAAGCTTGTGGGGAGAAGCGGGAGATGCTGCCGCGTTTTTTAACGACATAAGACGACAGGGTCCGCTTGCCCTTGTGGTTCTGTTCTGCATTTGAGAAGAGCCTTCCAGCCCGTCGCGAGCGAAGGCGCAGGACAGGCAGCAGACAGCCCTGCTCATGTTTGGGGTGCCTCTGCCTTTTCCTTGGGGCTCGGCAGAGCCCACAGCTGTAACAGCTGCCCCCTGCCCAAGGCACAAAGCTCCGCTGGGAGGCTGCTGTCCTTCCAGATCAAAATGAAGGTCTTGGCCAGTGTCTCTGGGGGAAAAGAGGAACACTCACGTCGAGAGGAACCCCCTTCTTTCTTCTGAGGCTCCAGACAGTTGGGCTCGGGGCGGGGAGGTGGAACATCTGGGCATACATGCTGCATGTGAGAGCAACCAGAACAAGGCTTTGTGAGCCATGGGCTGGGCTGGGTTGCCCCTGCGGAATCCACAGCGCTGCTGGGTTAAACTCTCCTGGCCACTGAATCAAGTCTTCTGTCTTTTTCCAGGGGGGGGAAAAAAAAAAATACATGGAAGAGCTTGCAATTCTTGCGGTCCTCCCTTAAATTACAGAAGGGGGTTATTTAAACTTTTATGTAAATGTTTTGTGTTTGCTTGTCTCATTTCCACTTCAGAGATGAGGTAAAAATAATCTTTGGCAAATGTCACAGATGACCAAGTTACCAAACTGCTCTTCTACCATGAGTTACCGTAAGTGCTCACATTTCCCTCTCCGGCAATTTTTTGTTGCAGGTGGACTTGTATGTATGCCTGTTATGTGGCAGCGGTAACGATGAGGACCGTCTCCTGCTGTGTGACGGCTGTGATGACAGTTACCATACTTTTTGTTTAATTCCACCCCTTCATGATGTTCCCAAAGGAGACTGGAGGTGTCCCCAGTGTTTGGCTCAGGTAATCCAACAAAACCTAAAAGTTAGGCTGAAGGTTACTTTTTTTGTTTTGTGGGTGTTTTTTACACTTTATCCTAGGGGTTGGAAATACAGTTTGTTATTGAGGTAGTGCAAGCAAGGTGGTAGAGGGTAAAGCTAAAATGAAGACTGGGCATGCCTCAGATTGGAAAGCTATTACTTGATACTTTGGAGCCAAAAATGGCTATGCCTTTAAAGAATATGTTGGGCTTTAATCGGCACCTTTCCTCTGTATTGAAAATTGGCAGTCTCACTGGGTGCTTCATTGTGGGGGTCTATGTATCTTCTTTTTTTTTTTTTTTTTTTTTTGCTTAGCTCTAGAGGAAGGAGAAATTGAGCATGTTACTTCACTATTGTTTATGCAGATTTATAAGTGTATACTGAATAGTGAATTAAGCAGTATTTTCTTCTTCTGACTGTGCAACTTGGGGAAGTAATCTTGTTTTGGTCAGGTGTCCTGCCTTCTTGCCCATCAGATGCTGTAATAGTAGCCCATTTGTGTAAAATCTGAGCTCAGATTGTCTTGTATTACAGAAATAATTATATTTTTAATTGCAGGAGTGTAATAAGCCTCAAGAAGCATTTGGTTTTGAACAAGCAGCAAGAGACTATACACTTCGTACATTTGGAGAAATGGCAGATGCATTCAAGTCGGACTATTTTAACATGCCAGTACATGTATGTTCCTGTATTTACTCTGATGCCATGATGTAATCTAAGGTTTTTGTGCTTAGTTAAAATACATAACTTTTGAGGGGGAGAGGGGAATTGCAGTTTTTAATGGGACAAAATCGCAAATCAGGGGTTCTCATTTACATCGGTGAATCCTTGTTCTTGCTGGTGTCATGGTTTCTTGTTCCACTGACTTCTTGTTCTGGTTTGGGGTTTTTTTCCACTTCTGAGGAAGTTCTTGTAAGGAAGGGAATACTCTCCATCACCCATTCCTGAGAGAGCAGAGCAGCAGCATGTCCTGGGTGGAACCACATTTCTGCTACATTTTCTTTTCTTTTGTTGAAATGGGTTTGAAATGGGGAAATGCTTCAAGCTAATGGAGGTTCCTCTCTGAGAGAGTTTTCATGTACATGCTTTTTATATAGTGATTTCCCAGTATATACTCCTTGTTTTCCTTCTTATGCCTAGATGGTCCCCACCGAGCTGGTTGAAAAGGAATTCTGGAGACTCGTTAGTACCATTGAAGAGGATGTGACAGTAGAATATGGAGCTGATATTGCTTCAAAGGAATTTGGCAGTGGTTTCCCAGTTAGGGGTGGGAAGTTTAAAGTTAGACCAGAAGAGGAGGTAGGTCTTTATTAGTTTACCGTGTATTCTTGTGTTGCAGTTTTTCATCAAATAAGTTTCTTTGGTTCAAAGGACAATAATGGAACTGGGTCACAAAGTGTTTGTTTTGTGTAGCTGGCACAGTATTTGAAGAGAAGAATTACATCAGAGTTTTGAATAAATAAAATTTGCCGTGATGAGATATTAAAAGTAACAGGTTTATCCTGAAGTTATTTATTAACTTCTGAACTTAAAAAATAGTAATACATTTTAACAAAGCAGGTCAGAATCAGGTGCGTGAAAGGAGCAAAGACAATGGAGGTTTTGTTCTTTGATTCATTGACCCATTTCATAAATTTTTCAGTTGGGAAAGACACTTATTTTTCTGCTTCTCTTTTGATAGTTTTTCTTTCTTTGGTTTTTTTGCTTCATGTTGTATAAACCTGTGGCTGTTGTGTTCATTTTTCAGGAATACCTTGATAGCGGCTGGAATTTAAACAACATGCCTGTGATGGAGCAATCTGTTCTTGCTCACATCACTGCAGACATATGTGGAATGAAATTACCCTGGCTATATGTAGGAATGTGCTTTTCTTCATTTTGTTGGCATATTGAAGACCACTGGAGCTATTCGATTAACTATCTGCATTGGTGAGTTTGAGGAATAAACAGCCTGAGAAGCAGTCTCCCCCTCATTCCCCCTTCCCCTTTTTAATTAGAGGACTAAAACCAGATTCATAGAGTTTAGGCCAGGATAACCCTTGCGGTCCTGTAGCAGCAGGGTTAAAGCTGACAGTGTGGTTCCTGCATTGATTTGCTTTTGGACAAGAGGTCATATTTTGGAAAGAGACATCCATTCCCAGTTTTAAAAAAATCCATGAGAGATGCAGCAGATACTCCATCAAATGTTTTATTATGCTCAATGCAAAACTAAAAACCATGCAAGTTATTTTAAAAATCATCTAGCTTCAACTAACAATCTTAGGATCCTGCACATTTTTTTTTTTTGTCTCTTAGATAGACCATTCTATCATAAATCCTCTCATCAAGTGAACACTTGTCAGCTGTAATCAGGACAGATCTTTACCATCTCTTCGATATTCTAAATAGATTGAACTTCTTAAACTTCTCACCTCACAACAGCTTTTCTAGAGTTGAATTATTCTTGTCGCTCTTCTTGAAACCTGTCAAGCTCCTTCACCGTTCCTGTTTGTATAAGTATTCCAGCAGAATGGTGAAATTGTGTCTCGGCTTTCAGTAGGTTGTCTTTTTGGTTATTCAATTGCTGCTGCTTGAAGTAGCTGCCACTGTAGCCCAGTCCAAGTAGTCAGTGACTTAATTCACTTGCTTTGTTAGTACTTGTCATAGAACGAATGTTTGAATGAGGCTAAGTAAACAGGATTACATTGTAGAAATGATCTTCCTTGTCATTTGTTGCTTTTTTTGGTCTGGGCCTTCAGTCAGGCTAAAAGCTGTGGGAAGGAGAGGAGTCTTTCTGTTTGCAGTAGAAACTTCCTTTCTCCTAGGAGAGCTTCCCTCACTGTTGTTAGAATTACATTATTTCCTCCATAATTAGCCCAGATTGCATTGGTGTTTGCAGTCAAGGCTGGAAGGATGCAGAAGTGCATACGTGTGTCTGTGCACACCCATGCACATACGTTCACAGACACGGGTGAGAGTTGCCCTACCTGCTTGTAATTTATTTCTCTGCCAGCGTGCAAGTCTTGACATCCTTTTTATTTGCAGATACTCTGTATTTCCCTTCAACTTAAAGGCTCAAGTCTGGGGGGGTTTACCTATTTGAGAGCAGGGTGTAGGTGAGGTTAATACTGTTCTTGGCCAGAGTCAATCTTAATGACCTGCTGCTGAAGAGACAATGAAACTCTGAAAAGACTTCAGAAGGCAGGACTCATTCTTGTGAAATACTAGGGATGGCATGTTGGGCTTCAGTGTCCCGTGTGCCTTGAAGGAGCTTGTATCCTGGTACGGTGTTTTAAGTGGATAATTCCAAGTGAACCAGGCTAACAGCAGCAGACCTTTCATAGGATTGAAGGCAATAGTTCTCCTGCATGACTCTAAATCCTGTTAGTTCTTGAAGTGGTGAAAGGAGAAAAAACCAAACCTTTGCTTCTAAAGACGCTGGCAAGTAACTAAACAAGTAACAATTATGTCAGTCTTGATCAGAGGAAGAATTACCATCATTGATGCTAGGATTTGTAAAGGCAGGAATGTGGAGCTGTCAGGTAGCAGTGCAAGCATTTATCCATTCTGCAGCTTGCTGCCTTCATAAGGCTGACAACTTGACTCATCCATTAGGACTGTTATCTTTCTGTTACCTGTTTTCCTGAAGTCCGCAGAGAGCCCTGGTACCAGTATCCTGGTCCAAGTTTAGCATAGTTCATAACTGCTGTCATCCATTCCTTGGCCCCGACACGTATCAAGGAGCAGAATTCTCGACTAACCCAGTACTGGGTCAGGAAACAGGATAGATTCTGCATCTCCAGAATTGTTCCAAAGTGATGACCAGGTCCAAGGCTGCATGGCTGTCCAACACTGCATAGTGACAACTCTGCTATTCCTTGTGATACCAGTGTAACTGCTCTTCCACAGTCCCTGCTAGCTGTCCCCTTCGCCATGACAGAGGTGCTGTTCTGATACAGGAATAAACTTCTAGGTATGAGGGCTGATAAGCTTTTGGATTCACACTTCACTCTTCTCTTCCGGAATCTTCCCAATTGCTTCATGGTTTATGGAAAAAAAGAACACTGTTGGGTCAGCTTTACTCTGCCATCTCTTCAGGAGTCTTGTGATAAGGTGACTTGTCTGTTATCTTCTTTCCTAACACCCTTTCTAACATCATTCTTCATAAGGGATTGGAAGACATTTTCATCTTCGCTGCAGTGAGCCAGCTTCCTTGGAAACCTGAAATAGTATCTACTGGAACTCGTCTGTGTAATCTTAGTTTTCTCAGCTGGCTTGCATTGGGTTGAGCTGTTGCTAAAAGTTCTTTGTTCCTACTCTGGATGTGGATTATTTTTTTCTTGATACCTTTTGCATATTTAGAACTTTAGTTTCTACTTACTGTATGCTGCTCTTACGGCCGTTATGAGCAAGACAGAGAACTGTCTGTGGTTGGTAGATCCAAGAGGGCATTTGTGTTCATGGTAAAAGACAAACAGCTTGTTTTGAAGTTGTGCTGGAATCAGCAGAACTTCACTGAGAGCTTCTTCAGTCTTTTAAGTATGTGCTCGGAAATGTAGGCAGTTAAAAACTTAGTTCTGGAGGAGGGACCTGTGTAAAATGTGAAGATTCAGGAAGGTACATAATTTTTGCATTCCTTCCTGGTGATAAACCCTTCTTTTGAAATGGTGTATTTTAAAGCAGAAGACTGAAAATGTAACTTACAAGATTGCTTATATTTAACTTTTTTTAATAATCTTGCAGGGGGGAGCCTAAAACGTGGTATGGAGCCCCAGGGTATGCAGCTGAACAGCTGGAGGATGTAATGAAGAAGCTTGCTCCAGAGCTATTTGAATCTCAGCCAGATCTCTTGCACCAACTTGTCACCATAATGAACCCGAATACTTTGATGGCCCACGGAGTGCCTGTATGTTGTTGGACTCCTGTGCTACTCCCCCAAACCCAACCCTCTCATTTGCACTGAATTCTACTTCAAAGCTGATAATTTAAGCCACTTTCATTACAGAGATGGTGTGGTAGTTTCCGTGTGTGTGGTATCTTCCTCATCTAGTGTAACATGCCAATATGAACAGATGGGCAGTGGAGTCATTGCTTTTGGAATTGCTTGGCAAACTCTTCTCTGGAGATCCACCTTAGTGTATTTCTGTTTCTGTATCTCAGCTGGAAAGTTTAGTCTCGACCTGTGAAACAATGGCAGGAGCTCTTCATATGTCTGTTTAATCAGACACAATTTTTTTTGGCAGAGTTTTGGCAAGGGGCCAAAACCCGGTCTTCCTTTGTCATCCACATCCTCTTATTTTTCCTGGTTAAATTCTTAGGTATTTAAAAACATTTTTCATCAGTCTCCATCATACTCCATGCTAGATTATTCATGGGAATTATGTCCCTTTACAACTTAATTAGCTTTTGACTAGCTGACCTTGGGACTTGAAGGAAAATCTGGAAAAAGCAGCAAAATTTGAGGTCCCTGCTATGGTTTGAGAGACTCTAAAACGGAAAGATGCAGGAAGACCTGCCTGCTTTCGTGTTGATTGTATAGCACCAAAAGTATTAGATTTACAACAGTATAAACTTTTGATTAGGTTCCAAATTTCACTTCCCCTTCAGCTGCTAATTGAAGAGAGCCTTGCCTGTGTGCTACCTGTAGGGCTAGCAAAGCGCAAAAGGCACAGACAGCTGGCCTAAAATGGCTCGGAGCACGGGTATGGCTGAATGAAACCCTTTTGCTTTCTAGGGTTTTGTATGACAAGTTACCAAAAGCCAGTTGTAATTTTTGGGCTTGTGTTTTAAAACTATCTGAAGTTGACATAGAAGTTAATAGGAACTGGAAATCCGTATTCGCTTCACAGACTTCAGTTCTGTTTAGGCTTGACCTAATGCTTGTCTGCCTTTTCTCCTAGGTGTATCGAACCAATCAGTGCGCTGGAGAGTTCGTGATCACCTTTCCGAGAGCTTACCACAGCGGCTTCAATCAGGGTTTCAATTTTGCTGAAGCTGTGAACTTTTGCACAGTTGATTGGGTACGTTCCAAAACCTGTTTTTCATTAAGTCTGCAGTTCCAAAGTTGTGCCTAGCTAATGTACAGCTCTTACTGCTGACACACAAATCTAGTCCGCAGATCAGAAGGAGCCTGTTGCTGGAAGCTGAAGGTCTTTCTTTCCTGTAGTGAACTGTGGGCTTTCTCTGGTCCGTAAGGTTTAGTTTGAAATTGTACACTAGGGCTGAGTGATGTATCTTTTACGGCAGGAGGTAAGTACGGTCCTGTGCATGCCTAGAATATGAGAAGCACCACTGCTCCTAGAATCTACTCTTTTTGTGTCCCCAAATTCCATTTAAATCATCAAGAGCTGGAATAGAATCTTTCTGTTTATTGCACCGGGATTTTTCTGGGAGGTGCTTTCTAGAGCTGAAAAACAAAGCCAACTTGGACTTCTTTTCTACTTTCCCTTCTGTCATTAAACTGGATGACACATTTAGACACCCATTAAAAAAAAAACAATTAAAGACTTCGATAGTCTTCTTGGGGAGAAAATAATAATTGCAACTGATGTGAGTACATCCTCTTGGATAGCAGAGGTCCTGTAGGTTTTTAGGGAAGAATACTTAATGAGAAGGGAACAGAACATTTTTGTGTTCAAACGAGAGGTTTACAGACCAGTACTTTATTTCCAGTAACCTTCACTCAGCCCATTGAAACAACAGAGGCAGGCACACATGACACTTGTTAGGTTATAATAATTTATGAAGGTTTTTGTCTTTTTTCTTAAGTAAAAACAAATGGAGGGTAGTTGCTCCAAATTTACAAGTAATCATTTCTCCTTCCCAGCAAATTTGTCCAACACAGTGTTGCCTGATCTTAGAAAGATCCTTTGAAGCTACTGATATTTCAGATTACTCCTCTTCTGTTTTCCCCCCCCACCCAAGAACAGTCTTAGCTATTTGTAAAAGTAGCCCATCTAAAAATGTTGCTAGATTTAAAAAACATCACTTAGAAGTAGATGACTAAAACTGGAGGGAAGCTTTTTGCATTGTGACTGTGTTCAGATATCAGTTGGTTTGGTTTTACTTTTCCTCTTGTCCTTCCATGAATTTCATACTGGACTCTCACACGTAACCTCGTTGTAACCTGAGCATTGCTATCCACTTGGCCAGTGACAGCCTTAAAGGAAAGCTAGGAGTAACCTGCCCAGCTCGGAATTAATTGTTTACGCTGCCTGGGGCTAGTCAGGGACTCTGATGGTTCATGGAGTCAGCAGTCTCTCCTGCTGCAGCGTAGTTCATGTCCTACATAAACCAGCCGTATCGTTTGAGAAGGTCCAGCGTGCCCTGCAACTGCCTTCAGGGCATCCCTCCCGGTAAGAAGGGGCACGTGTCTGTACTCTTCCCTTTGACGCTTCCCCAGCTTCCGTGTGTTTTGAGCTTGGGTCTTCTTGAGATTACTGTGGTTTAGTGACCTCGTTCCCCCGAGCTGTGGTCTCTTTGGACCGTGTGTTCCCCCCATGAACCCAGCGAAACAGCCTGCATCCACAGTGCTGCTGTAACGGAGCTGTACACCGGCCTGCTTGACAAGAACTCAGGAGTCTTGATTTCTCCGGTTTTACATTCTGAACTATGAATATTGTTGCTAGAAGGTTTTGTCTTGGGCCTTTCATTTGGATAGTTTTTGCTCAGTAGAAAAAAAAGTGTCTTAATGTAACTTTCAAAATAACTCTTCATTTATTTCACGGTTTTCCATGCAGTTACCCTTGGGTCGCCAGTGTGTGGAACATTACCGTCTGCTAAACCGTTACTGTGTGTTTTCTCATGACGAGATGATCTGTAAAATGGCTTCCAAAGCAGATGTTCTTGATGTTGTGGTAGCATCTACAGTTCAGAAAGACATGGCTATTATGATTGAAGATGAGAAGAGGTTGCGTGAGAAGGTTGATAAACTGGTGAGTTGTAGGAAATAATACTGTAATGAATGATGGAAAGAGTGGTGTGAAAACACGCTGGCACTTGTGCTGTGTTGTCAATAGAGCTCTGTGTAGTACCTTCCTGAGGAGCATTGTTGATTTTAGAAAGACCACTTGGGTAAAGAATCATTTGTTGTGCATCCTGTGTTATCATATGCCTTTTAATATTGTTCAGAATGTCTCTTTTAAAGTAATGATTCTTCTTCCAGTAAGTTAGTCAGAACAGCTGATTTTTCATTAACCAAGATTTCTGTCTATCTGGTTTTAATATCTTATTTCTAAACTTCGTTATTCCTTTAATGAATTTAGCTTCTGATGTTTTAGCTTGAAATAATCACCTCTTCATTAGACTTTGAAGTGATGTAACCGACTCTTTGCAGGGAGTGACTGACTCGGAGAGAGTGGCTTTTGAGCTGTTCCCTGATGATGAGCGGCAGTGCTTAAAGTGTAAAACCACCTGTTTCATGTCTGCTGTTTATTGTCCCTGTAAACCTGGATTATTGGTATGCTTGTACCATGTCGAGGATCTCTGTTCCTGTCCCACCTACAAATATAAATTGGGGTAAGCTTTAGATGGCAAACAATACTGTGTTCTGGAGATATTTATGGTATGTGTACATATTGCAGTAGTCTAGTGCCTGCTTTGTAATGGTGCTAGTCCTGGTATACTGTTTCTCTCAGTCCTTTGCAAATACAGTGCCCCCAAAACAAAGTGCCTTTTTTTCTGCTCATGTACAAAGACTTCCTTTCCAGCATTCAGCTCTTCTTGCTCTGTAATAGCAGATGTTGCTGGATAAGTTAGTTTGCTTTTTTATTTGTAGCAGCAAGGTCATCATCCCTTACATCCAGTCTTTGCTGAGTAGTATTTTTTGCTTTTGTTAGCTTTCCTTCCTGTTGTCATCTTTCCTTTCCTGTTGTTTGTTTCGTCTTTGTTATACATGAATGTAGCTTGTCCTAAGACAATTTCACAGTTGTTTCCATTGTAATGCTGAAATTGCTTTTTGAAGCAATTGCAACATTGCAGTTGTCTTAGGAGGAACATGGTGTGCTTGTAGGTCTCAATTACATAACCCTGGGTGCGTAGTAGATGGTTTGTGTTTTATGGGTCAGTATATCTTGATGCCTCTCCCTTCCACCCCCCTGCTCCCCCTGGTTTTTGCTGGAGAGCTTGAATTCTGTGCTGCTTGCAGGTACCGCTATACCCTGGAGGAACTCTATCCAATGATGAACGCGCTGAAGATGCGTGCAGAGTCATACAACGAATGGGCTTCCAATGTTAACGAAGCTCTGGAAGCAAAAATTAACAATAAAAAAAGTAAGTATCTTTTTTGTCTGCAATGCGTAATTTTAAATGGCTAATTTTTCATTTTTTAGTTTCTGAACCTTAACAACTTTTGTCTTATGTGACGCTCAAAAGAAATCATATATTTACTTTAAAACATGGAATTGTATTTTAGCTGTTATAGTCCCAGAAATTATGCTAGGCTGTCCCTGTGTGAGAAGATTGTAGATCACTTTGACACAAAATATAACTGAAGTTGAAATAGAAATATATATAATACGTTGTGTTATTCAGCTGTACCATTTAAAATCCATCACAAAGGGAGACTTTTGTTAATTTAGTATCTTTCCCAAAAGGTCTCATCAGTTTTAAGGCTTTGATAGAAGAATCAGAAATGAAAAAGTTTCCAGACAATGATCTACTGCGACACCTCAGACTGGTTACACAGGATGCAGACAAATGTGCCTCAGTTGCGCAGCAGCTGCTTAATGGCAAAAGGCAAACCAGGTAAATGTTCCTGTACGTGTTTGCAACACGATGGCGTCACTGAAGATGGATGCCAGTGGCCAGTGATAGATGCTGATGTTCTGTAAGACTTAAAAATGAAAGTAATCTTTTTGTCTTCTCAAGAGAGCCATCTTTTACAGGGAGATTCACCTTTACTACATGTAACAAGATAAACGTCCTGAGCTTTCAGTCTCCTCTTCCTCTCTGTTTGACAGTGGGGCAGTAAATCCATTCTAATGTTACCCAAATGGAAAAATTGGAGTGGTATTTGCAGACAAAGTAACACCCAACAAGATACAGTCCACTTGTCTTTGTGGCATGGGGACTGAAAATCTGTCAGTGGTGCATATGGCATTATATTCATTACACTTCATGCCTTGTGGAAAAGTGTCTTAACCTCCTGAGCCGATGATGATGGGAATACTGGAAGGGAACAGTATGACAGCAGGACAGGTACAAAGGGATGTTTTCCCTATCCATCCCCTTCCTCCTCCAAGCCTCGGGATACCTTTTCTGCTGCTTACAGTCTGCAAGAGTTTAGAGACCTTGTGCTTGGAGATCTTTGCCATCAATAACCCTGAATGGACATGAGCTTTTCTCCTGCAAATGCTGGGTTGTTTTTTTTTAGGCTTGTGTAATTTCTGGTTATCAAAAACATCTTGTGACAGTCAATGTTGCAATTAAGGTGTGTGTGTGTATATGTATATGTACATAAATACTAATTTATTTTTAAAACTTGTGCCTCTTCCTGGAAGATACTGCAGAACTTCCACAAAAAATAGTAAAGCTTTGTAGAACGTAAAGCAGCCTGTGTTTTACCTGAGGCTTTGAAGTAATATTTTGTTCAGCTTGCTATGGATTTTGGAACTCCTAATGTGATCTTACATATTCTTTAAAAACACCTATTTTTAACACAGAATGGTAAATTAAAATTTATTTTGTAGCGTTCGCATTCCAGTCATGCTGGCATATCCTGCTGGCATGTTGTTTTCCTCTTTTGTTTAAATGACATATTGTGGATGAAATTGGAGCCAGCGTTGTATGAGACTTCTTTCCTTTTCTATTCAAGATTCTCAGACCTAGTTAATATTGGCTTGAGTTTAGAGATGTTTTTAATATTAGCCAATTTGTTAACACTTATAAGCCACTCATTTGATGCAAAGCTTTTAGATAAAAATGAGAATGATGATTTCAGCGTAAAGAGGATTTTTCAGAAGTGCCTACACGACCTGTAAATATAAAACCCATTCAAAATTGGGATTTGTTCTCTTTTGCTATGGGCATGGGGAGAGCTTACTACAATAGCTGTTGCAACATTACTGAATAGTTTATCCACAATTGCTTTGTGTTCTGGAAAAAAGCCTAATTTTATTCCATAATAACCAGTGCTCTTCCAAGGCTGAGTAGATGTTCCAGAATACTATTTAATATGAAAGAGTATTTTCAACAATAGCTTATTCTGCTGTAGCTAACTGAAGTTTTCCCATGTATGTAAGCCCCAGGCTGCTTGGATGCTTTTGAATATTCTATTATTTGTGAGTAAAGCTTGAGTTACAAAAAATTGTAAGCAGATGTTTGAGAGGTTTGGGTTTTATTTTATTTCCTTAGTGGCATCAGACAAAGCTGAATTGTGTGTAATTGCAGGTACCGCTCTGGAGGAGGAAAGTGTCAAAATCAACTGACTGTGAATGAGCTCCGGTTGTTCGTGAGGCAGCTGTATGCTCTGCCCTGCATCCTCAGTCAGACACCCTTACTGAAGGTAACTGGGAAAGCTCTAGGGGAAGGAACGTGAGCGTTTGTCACAGGATCAGTGCAGTGCAAACACATCGCTATCTTAGTGTTTACTCCAAGAATAAATACGTTCAAACTGGCAGGCCTGGGTAACTTGGGCGCAAGTTGCTTAAGAATGGAGCTGTCTGACCTGCCGGGGTTCATGGTTAGCAGATTTTTATACCACACGGGGGAATCAAGATGCTCATGTTGTACAAAGTAATGTGAAAGAAGCAGCAGGATGACCTGGGTAACTACAGATTAAAAGTTTGGGGTCAGTTAACTAGTCTGCTCTTAAGAATGAAGCTGTGTTTATCTGAATATGTTCAAAACTCCATAATGCTCTGAGGGACAGTTCTCCCATTCACATCGCTTTCCTTCTTTGTTCATCCAGAATCAGCTTTCTCATAGTCTTGTAGTTAGAGACTTCCTCATGCTATCAACCCGCTCCAGGAAGCAACGCTGATAACCCCAGCCAAAGCTACCAGCCTAGGCTACCGAAATGCTTGTTCTAGCAGCCTGCTGATGGTCGTGGGAGACAAATCGATCTGCCTCCCCGTGGCAGATCGCTTTGTCTCCCACGACCATCAGCTAATGCTGATTATTTGCTCACCAGATGGTCAACCCTCAGACAAGTTGAAAGTAATTCAAGATTTGGTTTCAGAATTTGCCAAAATGTTGCATATCATACCGAGAGGTGATTAAAAAACAAACAACAAGAAGGAAACATTCTGGGCAGCTGCAGTTCCTGTCTTAAAGGCTTTGCATATTTGGGACCCTCAGAACGAGGAGATGCAGGGACCAGCTCCTGAACTATTTCCTAAGTGACCAGACAGTATTGTGCGACTTTGAATCAGAATAGGCCAGTTCAGCTCAGCTTTATGACTCTTGATTTTGAAGCTTTATCAGAGCTGGAATATTTGAATCAGAATTTATGTAATCCTATTTACAGTGATTTGTTTATAGCATTGTAACTCTGAAGTTATCTTACTATTTAAAAAGCAGAAGTTGAGAAATGCCAGACATGCAAATAGTTCTCCATCTGGCATTCTTGAACAGGGAAATATCAAACACATATGGTCATTCTTTTATATCCTTCTCAACAATCCTAAATTATATATAGTCATGCAAATTAGGCTGTTAATATAAATGACCAACGGTTACTGGCGATCAGTTCACAATTTAATGTATCTCTAAAAAGGCTTTACTTCCGTTATGGGTGAGGTTGCCTACCCTGGCAAACAACCTCGTTGGCAAAATACCAAGATGTCAGCTGTGAAGGGAGAATGTGCTGCTGGAATAGCATTTCAGGCAGTACTAGGAGCGTTGGGCAGGATGACTACGTACAGGATCAGTCCAGCCTTTGCAGTGAGGTTACTCTGGCTGTCCATTGTCCTGGGTGAAATGCAGACAGCCACTGAGGTACATTTTGAGGGTAATTAGCTGTTGAACATACGGAGAGAGAAAGAGAGGAGTTGCACTGCATGGAAGGGTAAAATGCCTGTGGCTTACTGGGACTATGTGGTCCAGCTCAAAAACCTTAATAACACAGCGGAAACAAACCCCAGAAGCTCCATGCCCTTCCCAGTGTTCTTCAAAGCCGCCTTAACCTTAAGCTTGATGTTCTTCAGCCGCCTTAACCACGCCAGAACAAAGCCAGAAAACAGCACTGATGAAACACTTAAAATTTCCCTTGGGATCCTTGCTATTTTTGAGACCTCTTTTTGACACCTGTCTTTTAGTTCAAAGGAGTTTGGAGTGGAATTCCCTTGTCTGATGATCCTCAAGCTTGTGGACACATTATGTATGAGGAGATGCTGATACACTGTGTGTTGAAGACACTATTTAAGTGTCATGATAATTTGCCATGCTCATGGTGTGCATGTGTGGTGTTTGCCAGGAGGCTTGCACTTAAATGTTTAAGCTTGCACTTAAATATTTGAAGAGATTTGTCAGTGGGTTTTCTTTTGATTTATTGTTGTATTTGCATATTTCAGGATCTTCTTGATCGTGTGGAAGCTTTTCAACAGCAAAGCCAAAAACTCCTTTCTGAAGAAATGCCTAGTGCTGCAGAACTTCAGGAGCTGTTGGATGTCAGCTTTGACTTCGACGTTGATCTACCCCAACTAGCTGAGTTGCGGATACGTCTGGAACAGGCACGCTGGCTCGAGGACGTGCAGCTGGCTTCCTCGGACCAAAACTCTCTCACTCTAGATGATATGAGGCGTCTTATAGACTCAGGTGTTGGACTTGCTCCCTACCCAGCAGTTGAGAAAGCAATGGCGAAGCTGCAGGAGCTCCTTACTGTATCTGAACACTGGGATGACAAAGCCAGAAATCTGATAAAGGCCAGGTAGAAGCTAAATCTTAGTGTTACGTTTTGTAGTTCTGTAGTTCTGTTCGAGATGGAATAGTTGGCTTTACATCTGAAGGGGCTCTCTTTTGATCATCCAGTTCATAACATGAAAGCAAAACTTGTGCTGTCCAGAAAGGAAAGGGATAGAGAAGGGGCATGAGTGACAGAGCAATTTTAAACGTTGGTGTTGGCTTGCAGCGCTTGTGGTTCTCCACTGTCACTGTGCAAGTTCTCCTTTTGCTACGAGGGAGGGTTTTAAAACGCCTCTCCATTCCTTTCAATCTCCTTCCCTCCCCCAGTGTCAGACTGGAGGATGCATGTCCCGATAGAGCGTAGATGTATACCACCAACCGGTAAAATTTTACTGCATAGACTGTTTCTAACATGGAGGAGATTTCTTCCAGGTTAGTTGGTGCAGGAGAGAAGGAAGTAAGCCAAATACATCTGTTCTGAGAAAAATCTTCTTGCTCATTGCTTTGATCTTCTGATTTACAAAGTAAAATGGGGGAGAGCGCACTCTGCTTCAAGTTTAGAAAGGTGGCACAAACTTGTATGCAAGGCTTCTTCCCACAGAATTAATGTTTTTTTTTTTTTTTAAATTCCTCCCCCCCAGCCTCATAATTGTGAAAGCATTTGAGTGTTCCTTACCCATTAGTAACTATACAGTTTTAAACTGGTAACTACATAGGGCGTAAAACTGGAATAAGCTTGGGTTTAACCTGCTTATTTAAATGCTTTAAAATGTCAGAATCAAATAGTGAAATACAGAACGGCCATCCTCAGGTATTTTTTTAACCTTCTAATATAACATCTCTGAGTTGGTGCTGCTTAAGGGCTCAGCGTGCATTTGAGGATCCAAGATTCTATTACTCAGAAGTTTAATAAATGTTAAATCTCCCTTAAGCCCGAATGTTTGAATATTTCTAGTTACAGTCTATGGCAAGCAAATACACATTTTTTTAAAAGCATACCTGCATTACGGATGCCCTGGTTGTACAGTATGTGTCTCTAGTACCGGACATAATGTCATTTTTTGGTATAACCCTTAGGTTTTAATAAGCCCTGTGAGTGGAAGAACCCTCACTGTATCGCAGTGCTTTACATTCTGAGATGTTTTGTTTACACAGGCCACGCCAGTCACTGAGCAGTCTTGTAGCAGCAGTGAAAGAAATAGAGGAGATCCCAGCCTATCTCCCAAATGGTGTTGCACTGAAGGATGCGGTACAGAAGGCCAAAGACTGGCTGCAGGAGGTGGAAGCTTTGCAGGTACGTAAAGTGTGCTCTGAGGGAGCCCCTGGCATGTTGACAGAGCCACGCTGCGCTGTCTTGTGTGCCCTTGGTGCTTCAGTGTCACGCTGGATTAAGAGCGCTTGATCTGTAACATCTATTGCCTGAGTCATGGTGCAGTTATGCTGTCGTGAATGCTGTTCTTTTCTGGTCCTGATTTGTATTCTTGCACCTTTGCAATTAACTGACTGCAATAAATCTATAAAGGAACTATTAACAAAAATCTGAAGTTAAAAAGACATTATGTTAGGGAACTTTACCTTAAGGTAAGCTTTGCTCAGTCGCTTAGTAACAGTTACCTGGTAATCGTGTTTTTGTGTGCCATTCTGCATTTGCTCCACTCCTGTAACAGATAGTATGCAGCAGGTGACACACAGTTCTGCTTGCTGACTCCTGAATAAACAAACCCCCTGAAATATGTCAAGGTCAGCAATAGTATTTTTTCACAGCCTTCATTTGCTTGACTAAACAAATAACCTTCCTCTAGCATCTGCTAAAGAAAAGCAACAAACCCACAGATTTCCTGGTCCAGGAATATTCCTGATCAGACAAGTCTCCTGTCCTTCTATTTTCTCCAGTTTTGAATGCGCCTTTCTGGAGCGTATCTCATGTACTGTACTGCAGGTAGTGTCACGCCAAGGTTGGATGATACAAGGACATTAATACTTTCTGGTGGCGGAATTGCCTCTTCTGAGGCCCCATAGAATTAATTTGCTGTTTCCACATCTGTATCGTTAGCGATATTTCAGACATCCTGTGATTGAGAGGTATTCCTCCTTTTGTTAGCCGTTGAGCATGGCCAGTCTCAAGGCTGTTTCTTGTTCTGCTGCTGTATGGGTCAGCCTTTGATTTCATAGGTTAAAATACCTGTAATTTTGCAGTAGTTCTGTCTGAATTTTGAGGTGGAAGTTACTTGATTTCTTCCTTCTCTCTTCCCTCCATCCTCTTCTACTTTTAAGGTTCCTTCCAGCTTTCTGTGATTTCCATTTCCATGGTCACAAGTCTGAAATAAGTCTTCAACTCCGCAAAAAAGTTGGTGGCAGAGAATGAAAACAGGAGCCTGATAAAGACCTGTACGGGTTTTCACCTTGGCTCCTGGCACTTCCCACTCAATTTTTTTTCTTTCTCTTTTTAACTTTCAGTGTTATCTCTGGATCCAGTTTCTTTTACCGTTTTTTTTAGGTTCTTTGCTTCTTTCACAGTTCAATGGCATCTTAACTCTCCCCTCTTCTCTCTTCCCACTTCCCCCCTTGTCAGCACGATTGCTCGTGCAACTGGACACTGCACTGGTTCAAGCCCAAGTGAGTAAACGTAGCCTGGGCTGACCCTTGGAAGTGTTTGTGGCTCAGCCTCGTGTGCACCCGAGCCAGGGATCGGTGGGATGCACGGTTTGGGAGGGGGTGCAACAGGGATAGCCCTGATTCGCATTTGGATATAAGTTGCCAAATATTTTTCTTGTATTTTAGGTTGTCCTCATGTTTTTTCCAGAAAGTAAATTCCCATCTGCCTTACTAGGATTTGCGGACCTATCTGACCTAAATTATTTTAATAAACTCCTTTT
Organism: Falco punctatus; assembly: GCF_963210335.1. Lineage (NCBI taxonomy): Eukaryota > Metazoa > Chordata > Aves > Falconiformes > Falconidae > Falco > Falco punctatus. The sequence goes on from NC_137597.1 coordinate 1,436,025, forward strand.
GAGTTCAAGAGGCTTTTATTAAAAACAGTAGTTTTCCTGGGCTTCAAAATTTTGAAGAAATAAAGTCCATGTAATACTAGCTTTTGTTTGAGGGCTATCTTGAGAGGACTTAAGGGAATTGTTCTTGGCATTTGCTAATTTCTTGGTTTGGATTCTGAAATGCTGCCTCCTGAATATGGAAAAATGTGTCTGTATGTGCCAAGGATTTTTGCTTTGGTTCTGCGAGGATTTTAGTAAATGCCCACAGCGGTTGTGACTTGTAGGCAGGTCTTGGTATCGGTGCTTTGAGGTTTGCTGCTGGAGATGCTGGGATTGTTGGGGATGAATAGTTCTGGAGTCCCATGTTGCAGAAGTTCCCTCTGGGTGCTGCGTGGCTGCCGGGCTCCTGGTGGCTGGGCCGCCTTAGGCACACGCAGCCGGGCGAGCCAACATCTCGCCTTCAAACCCACCGTGCGTCCTTGAGATTGTTCCTCGCCCTTGGCGCGTGGCAGGGGCGGCGTTAGACTTGCCTTCTGGGCCTGTTTCAAAATTATTTTGATTTTCTGTTGCAAATGCAGATTGTTAGATTGGAGATTGGAGGTCTGCTTATATTGTTGGCTCTCATGTGCTGCCCGCCCCCCCCAAGTGTTCTATTAGTTTTCTCTGTCCTTAAGCACAGAATGAGAAGCACAAGTCTTGGGATGACAGCTGTGGAAGTGACCGAAGCGTCTGTTTGCTTTTACAAGCTCTACCTTTAGTTAATCGAAATGACTTGCTGGGATTCAAGGAAGTGGTATGTTTTATACACATCAGATATTTCTTAATTTCTAATCAAACAGGTCGGAGGACGTGTGCCTGTACTGGACACGCTAGCAGAGCTTGTCGTGAGAGGCCGGTCTATTCCGGTGCATCTGGACTACCTGCCGAGGCTGGAGTCCTTGGTGTCAGAAGTTCAAGCGTGGAAGGAGTGTGCAGCTAACACGTTTCTGTGCGAGAACTCCCCTTACTCACTTTTGGAGGTAAGACTTCTCGGCTCTGGAGAAAACCACCATCCATACCACCGCAAAAGCACATCAGAGTTACAGTATTAACTCATGATGTAGCAGTAAATTTAAAGTATATTTGCAGGACTGCTTTAGGATTACCTTACTAGTTTTAACATAATTTTTCTTAGGTTGACGTATACTTTTAATGATCATTTTACTTGTAAAATGCTTAAGATTTAGCTATACTTCTCTGTTCTTTTTAATCAGCGGCTAACGAGAGCATGCTGTGCCACGATTTTACATTTTCAGTATGAATTTGGGAGTATTGACATTTGGCACTGAATCTCCTTCAGTGCGTAGGGCCCAGCCCACCGTGGGTGTAGCTGCGTAAGGGTGAGCCTGTAGCTGCCTTGGCTGGCCCTCCGGGCTGTGCTGCTCTGTGTGAGCAGCTTCCTGAGCAATCCGCACTCTCCAGGCTACGCTGAGCCCCCCTTACACCCCCAGCCCTCCTCTCTCCGTTAGGACAGACAGGAGTGCAGGGCAGCCCCTGGATCCTCTGCTGTTTGCCAGGGCTTCCAGCTTGAGTCACGCAGAGGCTGTTCAGTGTATCGGCTGTCTGTACGCCAGCACCCTGAGTGAAACGTGGAGGTCTTCGTGATCTGCTGCTTTATAAAATTGAATCTTTAACCTCTCCCCATCTTCAGATAACCTCATCCTAGTCCCCCAGACCTTTGGTGGAAGAAACAGCAGGAATCCCTGTTCTAATCGGTCATGGCTGTCCCTAGGGCAGGATGAATGCATCCAAAATGTTGCAGGCAACATTTGATGGAGGCTTTTTCTCTCCATCAGGTGTTATGTCCCCGGTGTGATATTGGAATACTGAATCTGAAGAGAAAGCAGAAGAAGCTGAAGGAGCCCGTGCCAAGTGGAAAGAAGAAAAGTGCTAAGCTAGAGACTCTGAGTGACTTAGAAAGAGCGCTCTCTGAGAGCAAAGATACTGCATCTGCGGTATGTGCTTTAAGCTTTTTTTTTTTTTTTTTTTGAACTGGAGTTTCTTCTCAGTTCTTTAAATCTTTGTTTATGTTTGCCTCTCATGTAGAAATGTTACCTCCCACTCTTTTCTGCTTGCTGGGCTGTTGTGCAGAAGGACTTCTTCCACCGTGCTTTTCTGTGTTTGCTTTAGACTTCCCAAAATTGCTTTTAGTGGAAAAAATTTGTTGCCTTTGTGCATGAAGTAGCCTTACAGTTTACCAGGCAATGCCTGCAGGCTAACAAAGCATAGGCAAATAAAAAATTGAGATCCATTTTCCACCACCATACCAAAACCTTATTAAAGATAGGATAGGGGTTTCCCAAGTCTAATCCTTTCAAAGAACACAATAACCCAATGCCATTTATAATTAAAGCAAACACCATAAATAATTGAAGAAAACCTCATGCATTATGGAGCCAATAAAACTGGATGATGCAGACTTTGCTGGTGGTGTAGTGCTTCATCCCAAAAGACCTATTTCAGAGCCTTCACCATGGTCAGATGAAACAATGTCCCATGATTAACAAGGAGCACCAGACCAGGTAGGGTTTGAAGTGTGGGACATTTAAGTTTTAACCTCCAGAAACTGCTTGAATCCTGTAGGTTCAGTGCTTGGTTTTGGCCTCCCTTGTCTGAAAAGCCGGACTTCCAGACTGTGTCCCTGTGAGTGCTGTATGGAGAAGAGACCGGGTCCCTTGAACCACACACCCTTATTCTCTGATTAGACAGTATTTCATTAAGGGTTGGGGTATTGAAAGAGAAGGACGCTCACATGGACTGCACCCAGGAAAATGCATTCATTTAGTGTGGCAGGTTTTGCTTCTGACATGTGAGGGGAAGAGGAATCTCTTTACGGTGAAGGTTTGGATGCTTTCCCAGCCCAGTGCTGTAGCTGCAGGGCTCGGCACCTGCAGCAGTTCCATAAAAGCTATTGACCTTTATGAAACTGAACTATATTGCTGTCTTCAATAGCAGCTAGTGCGAAAGAGTCCTGAAAAAAAGGATCGTGAGCAGGTGCAGAAAGGGCAAATGCCACATTCAGGGGTACACCTGAATTTCACAGGGTGGTTACAAACCCCAGAGTGAGCACACAGGTCAGGGTACGGCCCAATGCACTTCGGGAGTGCAAGGTGGGTATCAAGAGATGCATTTGACCTTCTGAAAACTGCCCAGCTGTGTTTTAAGGTTATACGGTGTCAGGCTACATACTTGAGAGACGTTGTTCACAGAGAAGTACCTGCAAGCCAAATCTGTACTTGTTTCAGAATTTAAGCTGCTTTAATATGAAGGTAATGTTTTTGTAGTACAAAACACAAAGGATTTGGAACAGAGAGGAAGGAGGGAGGGAGGAGGTTACTTTTTGCAAAGGAATGAGCTTTGTATTTCAGCCTGATGAGAAAATGGAAGGAGACTGAAGTCATGTTGCTGCACGTTCTCATAACAGCTTTGCTTCAAACATTCAAAGCCTTGAAAGGCTTACGGGGGTGAGGAGCTCCTCAAAGATCTGAAATACTCCCTGGTGGATTTTAAAGAGTGCGATTGTGCAGCGGTCACCCTGCTTCTAATGAGTGATGTTCCTTTTGAGTTACGCTCCTTTCTTTGATCTCCCTTTTAGATGGCTACGCTTGGGGAAGCCCGATTGAAGGAGATGGAAGCGTTGCGTTCTCTGCGAGCAGCAAACGAATTGAAGGTGCTGTCTAGTGAAGAGGATGCAGAACTGAAAGTCTGTCTGTGCCAGGAGGAGCCGGCTGCTCCCATGATACAGTGTGAACTCTGCAGAGGGTTCTTCCATACCGGCTGCGTTTCTGTGCCCAACGTTTTGCAGGGACCTCGTGTGTGGCTCTGTCCGCACTGTCATCGATCAGAAAAGCCACCTTTAGAAAAGATCTTGCCATTGCTGGCCTCCTTGCAGCGTATCCGTGTGAGGCTTCCCGAGGGGGATGCCTTACGGTATATGATCGAGAGAACTGTGAACTGGCAGCACAGAGCGCAACAAATGTTATATTCAGGGAATCTAAAACTCATACAAGACAAAGTTGGCTCAGGATTATTGTACAACAGATGGCAAGCCACAGCAGGCCAGTTGCCAGAGACAAACAAGGTGAGGCTGAGCTGCGTTTCCTTGCAGCGGGTGGTGTGTGGTCAGCGAGAACAGTCTCTAACACCTCTCTGAGCTCGTGGCGCCCATATACAAACACTGGCAAGGCAGGCTGTTTGTGTGTCACTTTACTGATACGAGGAGTTTGGGTTCTGCTGTGACAGCCAGGGTATGAGTGTCCTCCAGCAACAGCTTCATGTTCTCCTGCTGCTGGAGTCCTGGGAACAATGACTCCTGAAGGGCCTATTTCCCCTTCTCCTCCCAGCTCCTGCACTCTCAAGTGATGCTATTAATGACAGCTGCTGAAGTATTGTTTCTGGAGTGCTTAGTATTCAATTAGTCTTTATATTCTGTTTTTACAAGTATTTCAATATAGTGTTAAATCTTGAGAATTAGTAACGGAGGCACGAACTGTCCAGTCTGTTACCAGCTTAGCTCTCAGATGAGGTGGTTTTCAACAGGGTATTTTCATCCATTACTGCTCCTCCTCTTATCACTTACACTACAACTCCCAAGCTGAATATTTTGCTAACATTACTGAGTTAAGCTACAGCAACAGTTTCAGGTGTGGTCATGAGGGAGTTTCACATGTCCTCCAGTAAAGACCTTTCAGCAAAAAGCGTGGGGAAAGTGGGAAATGGGTTAAGCATTTCTAGCTTTCATGAGATGATAAATGCAGAAAAAATCTGAGACAACAGGTCTGTGCAGCACAAAAAAAACATAGAGCACCCCAAAATGAAATGCACTCTATTGCTTTTACTTTTTGATTGAAACAGCTTAATTTTGCTAGTCCAACCCTGTTATACAGTTAGCCTGTGTGTTTGTGTTTTCACGCTCAGTTATGATAAAATATAGAATGTGCCACATGTGCTTGACGAGGTATTGTAGCTGCTTCTCAGGTAACTCAGCTGTACCAAGTTGCTTGTGTTGACCAAATTTTTCAAATAGGCAAACCTAGTTTTAGAAATCAAAACCATATTTAGGCATCTAAGAGAGTTTTCCTGATAACTCAGCTTCAAAAATATATTTTTGCTAGACCTACTAGTGTAACTCAAAAGAGCCGGACAAGATTTTGAGCATGTAAGTTGATGTTTGGGCCAGAAATGGAAGCAGTAAGTTTAGTTTTATTAGCTCAGTGAGGTGCTGTGGGGTTCCTCCAACCTGAAAACAGTCTCACCGGTTTTTTTTCTGGTGTAGAGCTCAAGTCAGTAAACCTCTAAATCAAGGTAACTAGCAGAGCTAGTTCAGGTCCTGTGACTGCATTTCCCAAATCAGAAGTCCCTGGGAAGCTCAGTGCAAGAGCATCTGACCACAAGCACCAGCTCTGGTCCCTTGCTGTGCCTGGGCCACGGAGCCTTCCTGGAGACAGTGGCACTGGGGTGGCTCAGAGGTGGCCTCCAGAGCCATCTTGGCACAGCAGCCAAGCTGAAACTCTGGTCTCAAGGGGATTTGAGGTGGTTTTTTGGTGAATTCAGTGTCTCAGCATTGCTGTCCTGTCTTGTAACAGTTCTATTTTCCCTGTAATCTGGGGTGATCCAAGACTCTCGTTCCTCCAGAGAAGTGCGTAGCAGTAACCGCTGGAGTTGGGCTGCTTTGGCACTGGCCAAAGTGAAGAATGTGGAGCATTTAGATGAGTTGGGGAAAATTCACTTGAAAAACAGTTGTGAGAACTGATGAGAGCCAGATTTTCGAAAGGGTCCAGACACTTGAATTAGTGAGGTAGTGGGTATTTTGGAAAGCATCTGGTGAGACACCTTTCTGACACTCGTGAGTCCAAAACTGACACTTGCTGGCTTGTGTGAGTGGCCTTTGCATATGCAAGCACACGGTTTGCCGTTGGCATGTCTGCTGTGCGTGCTGGGGTAAGGAGAAGTCTTCCAAGCAGTTTGGCGTTTCAGCAGAGCAAGGTAGTGAGCAATCACTTCTTTATTGTGAACAAAAGGAGGAAACTAATATTTTACCGTGAGTCGATCCTAGAGGTGAAGCCCTCGCTTCCCAGTCCGGGCTTATCCTGCAGTGACTGCCTGTGCCAGGGCCGGTTCCTGAGCTCTGTGGAAACGATAATTTACACCTAAGAATTCTGGCAGTAAAGTTGGTTTTGCCTGTTTCCAGTGTAGGATGAAGGATTTGGGTTTACTAGATTGAACAGTTTCTAGGAATATAAGATTTAAGCAATTGTAGGAGAAACAAGTATTGATTCTATTGCAGTTATTTGACACTTCAAAACTACGTTTAGTGAAAATATCGATGCGCTTTGTTTTCTAGGTTTCCCAGACAATTGGAGCAATGTCATTCTCCATGCCTCATGACTGGGATAACAGAACCATATATTTACATTCTCCATTTTCTACAGGACAGCACTGCATCCCACTTCATGGTTTGTAATCGTTACTTTGTGGTGGGTTTCCCCCCCTTCCTTTCTCCTGTGTTTGGTGGTGGAGAAGAGAGTGTGTCCTGGCCAACAGGAGATGGCTGAGGCAGGGAGGCACGTGGCTGCACTCTGCATCTGGTTGCTTCTCCCATCCCCTCAGCAGCTTTGGAACTTAATGTCTCCAGCTTTGGCAAAGGGGTAAATTTCTCAACAATACAGATTCCCACATGTAATGAAACGATGTGGTGTGATAGGACAAGAGGTATCAGTTGAGAACTGGCCTCTTCCAACTTGACAACGTGCTGCAGCCAGCCACGTGGGCTGCAGGAGGGGGAGGGGAGAGACCATTGAAATGGTAGGAAGTGGATGGGAATAGGTAGTGCTGGAGGCCATGGGGGACTTAATCCACAGGACACGAGTCAATGTAAGTTTTGCAGCTGCATAACTGTCACAGACACTTAAGTTTTCATAGGTGCTGCGGCTGCTGCTGTGCTCCAGGTCGCTCTGTGCAGGTTTTCCATGCTCCCTAACTCAGACGTTGTGTTTTTTGGACTAACACTGACACGCTATAAATTGCATCATTTTACAACTGTAAAAGAAATTCTTTCCTCCTGATGCATAATGATCCGGGGACACAGGTCTAGTCTTATCTTCATGTTTTCAAGTTAGTGCAGCTTAGTCTGTACTAATATTACACAAGGCGCTTCAGTTTAATGTTACAGTTAAAATCCAACAAGGCAGGCCTTTGTTCTGCAGGGTTTATTTTTCAGGCTATATTTGAGTTGTACTGAACACTATATTAAAAAGCTGTTACTTACACAGTGGTTTTGGTCTCCCCTAGCTGTGACTGTTTGAAAAGCCCAGTGCAAGTTCTGAAGCTCGATAGCAGCACTGGGTGATGACTGTACAGCAGGACTCAGTTGCAAGGCTTGTCCTCTTGGCTCTTCCTCCTCTCTCAGCTTCACTTACAATTTCACTCAGTTTGTTCACCTTACCCACTTATTACGTAGTGAGGGGATCATCACGCTTCTTGTAGCTTCAGAAGCAGGAGAAATGGCCAAAAATGATGGCAATTGCTTATGCTCAAATCAGTAAAAAATGCAAGCCAGGAAGGATGCTGAGCCAAGTGCAGTAACTTCTGTGCAAGCCTTTATCTTTTTAACTCTGCTGTTAAAAGTGAGCGATGAAGAGGGAACAGATAAGAGTTAATTCATACAGTTGCAGATTTAAAGTCTGTTGCAGTTGTGGTTTGTTTTTTTGTGGGTTTGGGGTTTTTTTGTTTGCGGGTTTTTTTTTTTTTTTCAAATGTGCTACCAGAGAAGAATTTTCATTATCTGTGCAGTTCTCGTTAGTGCTGACACTGAAGAATTCCTTTTCTCCTCTCTCCCTGTCTTTCATAATAGTCATTAGCACAGAGCTGGATGAGCTGATGATGGAAGCCCAGCTGCTACAGGTTTCTCTGCCGGAAATACAGGAGCTGTACCAGATCCTATTCACAAAGCAAAGCCCTGTTTTGCAGACAGAGCAGAGGTCATCCGTTGGACCGACAAATGAAAAGGCAAGTGTCTGACAGCAGCAGTGAGCTTGGGGTCACTTCGGCGTGGAGGCTCTGCCTGAACCCATAAGCTTTACAAAGAGGTTTGTCTGTGTGGCTGTACTTCCATGAAAATACATTTTCCTCATTCAAAAGGAGTCAGGAGGTCAATAACTTAACAAATCTGTTACAAACTATTGAATAAACTTGTGGCCTAATATGGTTTTGCAGTTTGAATCTGGTTTTTGTGGTCACTCTGTATTTTAAATTGTTGTGGGACAACCAGGACCTAAATACATCTATCCTCGTTTGTCTCTTGTCCTGTATTGTAGAGGCTTTCAGAGAGAGCTGCCTTTGAAGCAGTGGACTCGGGGGAAGGAAAGGAGAATCCTTTTTTCTATAAGTTCTGTCACTGGGGTGTGACCCTATCCTATCCTTTGCTTCTCTCACACATCCCACTTCTGGTGAAAAGGCAGTGCTCTGTCAAACGCTGCTCTCTTACTTAAGCCTATTCCTAAAAGCAGGGTTTGGAACAACAGGATAATGAGTGTTAGTTGCATGCTTAAAATTTTGCCAAAATATCTTTCCAACAGAATGAGTGTTGCCGAGGAAAAAAGGATGGAATTAGTTACATGGAGAGAAAACTAAAGCGTCGTTTTGAGAGAGAGAGCTTCTGTGATGAGAAGAGAGCAAGAGTAAAAAAGATGAGAACACCCAAGAAGAAGAAACTAAAACTGAATCACTCAAAGGATCTCTGTACTAACAAACTGGAGAGAGAGCGGGAGCGTCTCTTTGAGATGCAGCGTTCCAGTGAAAGCCACTTGCTTCCCTCAGATGTGTCATTCTCTGAGCAGGAGGACTCGGAGGATGACGATGCCATCTGCCCTGCTGTGAATTGTCTGCAGCCTGAGGGAGATGAGGTCAGTAGAAGCAGACCTGCTGTGGTGGTCTGAATGCTGGGATCTGGGGCGTTTGGCTGCCCTGAAACTGTTTGCCGAAATACTAGTTAAAAAGAGAGCATGAGGCACTTGAGAACCCAGAGACAGTGTCTGCTGCTGCAGGGACACGTCTAGTTAATGACCCTTCTCATCTTCTCCCAGAGCAGCCGTGCAGCTGGGACTGGGGAAGGCAGGTGAACATCTAAACATCTGCATGGAATCGGGAGATGGGCTGTGCAGACACTGCACTCATCTCTGCCCTTGAAGTAGAGATGTAGGTAGATTTTGTGGGTTGCAGCCTTTCTGTGGATGGGGGCAGTGCCGTGGGGCTGCCTGGAGTCCATCCTGACTGGAGAGTGGAGATGAGGGACATCTGATGCCTGTGAGCCTGTGGTGAAGTTGCCTTCCATAATCATGCTGTCAGTGGGAGAGCAACAGGAGAGGGATAAGGGAAGTGTGCCCTCCTCTCTCCTTCAGAGGAGCTGGACTGCAGGAGTCCAGAGAACAGTGAGCACGGTTGAATATCCAGCACTAGCCAGTCGTAGAACGGGACATTTCTCACTCAGATGGATTAATCCCCAAAATGACTTAATGCTCTGGGTGTTTGCTTGGTCCTTCGCTGAACACCAGTGTGTCTGTTCCCCATTAGGTGGATTGGGTCCAGTGCGATGGCAGCTGCAACCAGTGGTTCCACCAGGTGTGTGTGGGCATCTCTCCAGAAATGGCAGAGAAGGAGGACTACATCTGCATCAGCTGCACTGGGAAGGACTCTCAATATCGGAAGTAAAACTCCCCATAAACCCTTCAGGACTTGAATAAAGAAGGTTATCAGTTTTCCAATAAAGCCACAGGGGCTGGTTTAAGAACCAGATTGCAAATGGTGCTACTTCTATCCTTATGGGATCATTTTCCAGAACTCAAAACAGTTTTTGACACTTTTGTATTTTCCCTTGATCTGTTTGTGGTTGTTGAGGTTTGAGATGCTGACTGTTTAGCAGGGGTTTCCACCAATTTGGAAGGCATTTGAAACATGCACCTTTTATTGTACAGCGTTAAATTACCTCTCTGGGATCTACCGGCGTATTTAATTCAGCTTGGGTTAGGTGCAAAACAACCTGCACCACGAATTTTCCAATAAATCCTCTTGTGAGGAAATCCCTGTTTACTCTGTTTAACTCCTTGGAGACTTTAGTTTTTTTCCACTTTGTTTTTCGTAGACTAGGTTTATTTATCTGAGCAATAACTTCTATGTCTGGTTTCAGTGACTGGAATGACAATTCTGAACAGCGTGTTGCTTCTAGCATTGGTTGATGTACAGAAAGCAAATGTTAGATCCTAGTGTCACTGATGGCCCAGTGATGTAGAAGACAGGAGAAAAAAAAAGGTCTGTAAAGTAATTGCCACAGCTGTATTTTGGCTTTCTCCTTTTTTGGGTAGCTTGTATCAAATGTTGCAGTTTATATTGTGGAATAAACCCCTGGTTATGTTATAAAATTAAATGTTGGTGTTTTTAGAGAGCTTGAACTGCAGTTTCATTTCCCTCTGGATCCATATTGATTGCATTGATGGGTTCTCTTATTCAAGAGAAATGCATCTTTTTTAAAAAAAAAGCAAAATCAGTGATATTTTCTTACTTGTATATTCAGCTTTGGAAGGAGAAGGCAGAGCAAAACATTTCGCATACCAAAAAAAAACCCCAAACACAGACCTTTTAAAGTTCGGGGTTTTTTTTTGCAGAGCTTTTCCAAAACTGAAGTGACCTGCCTGTTAGGTGAATTAACAGGATTAAAATAAAAAGGATTGAAATGATGATTTGTGGTTTGGCAGGGGCAGGAATGGGGAATTCAGGCAGGGGCAGCTCCTTTGGCTTCGGAAGGAGAAACTTGCCTTGCGGCGTGCGCTGCCGCTGGCTCTGCACGCGTGTCCTGGTGGCCCCCAGAGCGTCTGCCTGGCCGTGGGAGGCTCCCGTCAGCCGCTGCTGCTTGCTTTGAGGCTGAAAGCCTGAAGAATAAGGAAGGTTCTGGACTGGTTACAGTTCTATCAAAGACTGTTTAGGGACCGTAGCCTGGTGGGTATCGGGGCGGTGCAGGTGGTGGCGGAGCAGTGCTGCCTTGGAAGGTACGGGATCTCTGAGGAGGTGAGGTGGTTTGTTTAAGCCCGTGAGGTGCTCCACGTGGGGCTGCACCTGAAATCCTTTGGGGAACAATTGCTCACGCAGAACGTAGCTTTGGAAGTGGCCTGGTGACCCTGGGGTGGTTCTGTGGCCTGCTAAGAAGTGGAACTTCTGGAGCCCTGGAAGATGGGAGGTCTAGAAGATCTGTGTACCAGGGTATGCACTATCCTTATGACATCCTGCCATCACCAAAACCGTGGCAGTATTGGTATTCCCTCCGTTCATCATCAAGAAGAATTTGCTGGTAGATTTTTTTTTTTTTTTCCTGATGGTTTGAGACCTTTTCCCATGAGCAGCTACAGGGCGTTGGGCAGAGCCTTTAAGCCATATGTAGCGGATACCGACGTGGTGGATTTGTGTGGTGAATCAGAACTGTGCAAGAATTCTGGTGTCCCAGGGGGGTGGGTTTGGAGTTTGTTTTTTGAACATTGAGCATGCTTTTTAGTCTCACGTTGTTTTTTTAACTGTTAAAAGAATTTTCAGCCTGGCACAGATGATTTGTCTAAAAGTGGTGCTGGTGGGCGAAGACGACCTTGACCACGTGTACATCACTGATCTGTAATTCCCTTTCAAAGGGGGCAGATGAACAAACCTGAAATACAAAGAGCTTGCACAGTGTTTTGATGTAGCTGAAAATGTTTACAGAAGTTTCTCTCCCAGTATCCCTTTTTTTTTTTTTTTTTTTTTTTTCCCATTGAATGAATTGCTGTCTAACAAAAAGTGCTAGAGGAAATATGATGCAGTTAAGTTTAGCCTGATGATTCAGTACAGGACCAAGGGAAAGTTGTCATGTTGTGGACTGTAGGGGCCAGAGGAGACCTTTGTGGTCCTGACAAGAAAATCTAGCATCAGGATTAAGAATGCAATAGAATTATAGCATGATGTTCTGGAAACTACCACATCGTTGCTTGAAAATTTTCAAGAAATGGAAACCCCACTCCCTGGGTGACCTGTGCCTAAAATACAAGATCTGCTTGAGGATTTGCATTTTATTTCCTGCTGGAATTGTGACCTTGGGAACAGGTGGCTGGAGGTTGCTGCAGAGATGGTGGTGACTGCTGTGCCACGGGGCCTTAGATTTCATCCCCATGTAGATACTGCGAACTTGATTAGGTTAGGGTTTGATTTTTGTCAAACTAAATAAGCAAGAGATTTGTTGCTTGCTTCAGGGTGGGTTCTTCTGTGAGCATCCCTTGCACATTCCTAATCAGGGAAGATGATGAGGGCAGAACATCCCCAGCAGCAGGGTCTGTTGGGGTCAGCCATCCCTTTCACCCCTCCTCTTGTCCATCCTAGATTGTCAGAGGCTAAACCAAAACAAACAAACAAGTCCTTCCCATCCCATTCTGCTTTTTTTTCTTCTTTTTTTTTTTTTTTTTTTTTTAGAACAAAGCAACAAAGTACATCTCCCTAGGTTGTTCAGATCCTAATTCTTTAATAAGAATAGCTTATGGCCTCTACGTTAGTTTAATGATAAAATAGGACAAAACCCAAATTAGTTACCCTACCTTTTATTTAAAGCCTGCCTGTACCATCCATCAAGACATTAGGATTGTTTGTTGTGCCACATTTAATCTGCTTGATGGGCATTTTCTTCGCCTCATAAGGAGCAGACTAATACGTGCCCTCCTGCGACAGTGGTGGTCACGTACAGCACCAGGAAGGCAACTGATCTGAAGGAGAGGCAAGGTTTTGGTTCCATCTGTTCCTGGTCTTAAACTGAAGCCCACAGTGCTCCAGGATTTAGTTCCTGAAGTTTCTAAATTGTTTGAATTGGGCTTTCCAGCACTCTGACCCCCGTCTGCAGGGCAGCCCTTCGGGCCTGGCCCTAGTTTCAGAAGCCAACGCAGGATGAAGGGGCTTCGTGACTCCCAGCACAGGTTGGGGATGCCTCGAGTCCAGTCACCGAGCACCGCGGAACTGGCCACAGGAGGCAGGAAGACTGGAAATGATGGCTGCTGCACTGTGACCCACAGCGGCAGCCAGGTGTCCACACAGATCTGCAGCCTTGGATGGGTCCCTGCAGAAGGTGGGAAAAGAAATTTTAGATAGTCATGTCGGCACTTGCCTAAATGAAGGTGTCTGAAGCAGTGCTGGTTTTCTTGACACTCTTCTTGCACCACCGCGTGTCATCTTTTCTCTACCCGCACCCAGGCAATGCGCACACGGCATTTATTGCCACAGGCAGAAACCGCTGCTGGAATTGCGCTATTGGTGTGATCAGTGGTCAGCCCGACTGGCCTCCATCAAAGACAAAAATGTGTGGAACAAAGTGGAGAAAAGAGGGATTTGATACAAACTTCTTGTCTCAAACAGTAATCGAGTCCGTCCCTTCCCCAGCGCCTTCTGGCTGATGGCCCACGCTGACACCTCTGCGATGGGAAGACGGGCAAGGTATGCTATTGAGGGATAAAAAGGGTTCCAGAGAAAAGGATGTCATTTCTTAGGGACAACACATCAGTCTCTAATATTCTGTATACAGTTGAAATTCAGGTGTACAAACGATTGATTCGGGGAGGGGGAATGTTCCCTTTCCAGCTGTGGAGCCACATGTTCGCATGTTAAATGGCACCGAGAGGGGAAAACCAGAACTGAAATGTTGTCTGTGCGTCGTGGGACTTCAGCAGTCACTTGTTAGCCTGACCCAGGGACAGGAAGGGGAGATGTCTAATTCTGACTAAATACATAGTAACAGTGAATTTTACAGCTTGACACAAAAGATGCTCTTTGTTCCAGCTGACCGTCTGTGGAGGACGGTTTATGCGCTAGTGCACTGCAGGGAAAAGGGAGTTCCAGCGAGGGACTTCAGCTGCAGCCAGAGCCCTGCCAGGGCAGGGAACGGATCAACAAAGAGAAAAGCAATGATGAGAGTTTCAGCTGCTGTATCTGCAGCAGGAGATGTATCTGTGGGACACAACTACATGTCACAGGGGATTTAGGAAGGGAAGATCTCCAGAATATACACACAGGCAGCAGCTACCTGGAAGCAACATGAAGGAGCAGAGATGACTCTTCTGTGAGTCTAGAAATGAATGTGCTTTTCCAAGAGAAGAGTTGAGTTTACAGCGTTGAAGAATAGATTTATCCTTTCTTCAGAAGTGAACAAGCCGCATATTGAGAGTTCTCCTCTAGGACATAAACATGCCAGACTCTGAAGGCAACAGCCCCACACTGAGAAGAGCATTAATAAAAATAAAAGCTGCGTCTGAAGAGGAGATAGAACGGTCACGCTAGACTAATAGCACGCAGGTTCAACACTCAGCTTCTATTCAAGACAGACAAAAAAGGTATCAGTGGGTTCCATAAAAAGATCGTGGGTAGAAGGAACAAATATTTTATGGGGGAAAAAAAAAGCAGCATGTGTGATGATGTGATATGCTGCTGGGTCCAAAACTCCCAAGTGCTGAGAGGAGGGTTTGCTAAAAGGTGGTTGAAAAGAAATAGGTGCAGCTTCATGAAGGTACCTTATGTACCTCAGTTTTTCAAGTTCTGAAATGTTTCTTAATCCTACTACTTATGGTAATGTTTTTAAAGGTATTTGGCTGTTTAATCACAATACTGGGCCAGATCTTGTGTGTGTATGCGTGTGTGCTTGCATCCAGATCTATGTGAGCTAGGCATCTAAAATCGTATGAGTATTTTATAAAAGCTAGTAAAAACAGTAGCTCCCTGTCTACAGAACACCTAATTTGCTCAAAGAATATTTCCACACCCAGGGTTTGTTGAGGATAAACCCAATGTTGAAAAGTATTTGTAGCGTGTTTGGGCTGCTTTGGTGTCTGCTGGGCTTTGGGGGTTTCATGTTTGTGTTGCTGCCTGGAGTTAAATTTTAATCAGGTGGGGACAGGTCAGGCACGTCCCACGTTATGTCCCTGGTAAGTTGGGTTGATGCTGTGCCTGTTCCTTGTGCTGGCCCCCATGTCTCTGGGAGGGTTTTTGCTGTTAACACCAGTCCCCTGTCTGCTGCACATCCTTCTGTGGGGTCTTCCTTGGCACAGGTTCACAGGGGAGCTCAAGGGCTTGTGTGCCTCACCTGTGAGTTGAAACATCACAGGAGGAAACAAGGAGTTCATCATAAAATATCTTTTCGTGATGAGAATATAATATTTTGTGGTGACTGAATTTTCTTCCCCTAAAGCATGTCAAAAGAAAGATGAATGTCAGAACCCATTTGGCTTTGAGGCAAAATGGATGGCATTTGAAAGACGAGCTCCGAGTCCGCTGGCTTTGCAGGAAGCATCTAGGCAGAAAATATGTGAAAAGACCATGCAGTGTACAAAACACATGGGAATTCAAACCTGAAAAAGCCTGGCAGATTCAAATAAATGTAACTTCTACAAATACAGAAGGATAAGTTGGAGCATTCAGGGCAGTTGTATGGTCACTTGAGCAAAAAAGTATTATGGGCCAGACAAGCATTGCTGTGGGATACCTACCCCTCCTCTCCCTAAAGCGCATCCTTGTTTTCTGCGAGATGTTAGGAAGTGCAAAGAAAACAGCTCTGACTTGTGATCATTTTTGTCACTTCTTAACAAATACGTGCACAGACGTGTCTGTTCTGACGTGAGCCAGCCAGCACTGGGTGCCAGCGGGAAGTCTGGTGTGATAGTCCTGGGCCTGTCTCACTGATTTCGGGGCGGTAGGAATTTGCTTGTGTTTTCCACTAAGCCAAAATACTAGAACAGTGCGAAGATGAGCAGATGACCCCCGGCTAGCAAGAGTTACACCCTGTACAAACATATGTTTGTTCCTCCAGCAGAAGCAGTGTTTTGGATTGGGAAGAAGAGAGAAAAGTCATCTTTATATTCACCCTGTAGAGAACCCGGGTGCTCACCGTGAGCAGGCAGCCCCAAGGGATGGGGGTGTGCGTGCCCTGGCCGTGCTGGCAGCTGCCAAGACCCAGTCTTCGCCTTTGGGTGCAAGCAGCACGGCTGAAGCCTGCTCTTCTCCTGCTCCTCTCCCCGCAAAAATACCAACCTAACTTGGTTGTACCTGCGCCCCTGATTGGGAATGACCTCTGCTGTCCCCAGCCTGCTGCCAGGGAGTGTGGCGTGGCTTGGCATGGGCTGTGGGGAGTGCTGGGCATTGCCTGAGCCGTGGCCCTGTTCAGTTCAGGGGGAAAGATCTGCCCCACTTCCCTAACTTTAGCAGAAGAAAATCTAACTTGGTGGTGCGGGTGATGTTTTTATAACTGTCATGGTGGACTGATTTCACTTAACTGCAGTTGTCTGGAGAGCATCTAGTGTAAGCACAGAGGCGCTTCTGGAGAGCCGTTCATGCCCCCTCACTGCCTGCTTTGGCTGTGAAGTTGCCTTCTGAAGAGCTGTTGCTGCCACCGGGAGCCCACGCAGGGCTGGGGTGGGCACAGGACGGGCCCCAGCCACCATCAGGGCTCCCCTGAAAGGAGGAGCTGCGGCCAAGGGGGTCCCTGCCTGCTCACCAGTTTGGCTGTCCAGCCTTGCGTGGCGCAGGGGAAGGGCTGGAGCGAGGCGGGGAGGGGGTGGCTGTGGGACAGGGACGGTGCCGCTGTGCAGTGGGACCTGAACCCAGCCTGCTGTTCCTGCAGTATTTTGAGTTGCTCTTTCTACTTGTTGAGAACTTGAACTTGGGTTGCAAAAGTCACATGCATGATTTATAGGAGCATTTGCTTGCATCACTCTTGACAAGAATGTTTAAAAATATATTGGTGGGAAGGAATGTGACTGGACACGTTATCCCAGAGGAATGGACTCTGAAGAGGCTGGCAAAGCTGGCTTGGAGTAAAACACAATACAGAGAGCGATGAGTGGGTAGGGAAAGGAGCAACACTAGTGCACAAGTGGTGAGGTATGCTTAATTGTTAAATAGCACCATGACATGAAAACCAGATACTGCTAGTGGTAGCCCATCTATTACTAGGTGTAAGAAAGTATGGACTAGGATATTGTTTATTAAGATTTATGTTAAGCATAATGTAAAGACTAGGCGCCAGATGTCCAGGATGCCTCTTGTGAAAGATAAGATAACCGCCAGACAGAAACAAGACAGACGACCCCATATAAAGATATATGAGTAAGGGGTTAACACCTCCACTACTTCATGAACACGAAAGTAAAAAGTATAAAAAAGGACTGTTTAAACTGCTCAGGGCGGCAGTTGGTGGAGCGCAGACTCCCCTGCCGTCCAGCGCTGTTTTTGCTCATATTCTACTTGCTATAATTAATAAAATTTTAATTGGATTATGATCAATTGTGGTCTCAATTTATAACACTAGGTAATCACTTGATACTCAGGTAGTTGCTTGAGTAGGGACAAGGACCAGGACCAGCTACTACTCAAGCAGCTTTCAATCAGTGTGGCGTGGGCAGGGAGATCGCCCCCCCCCCAGTGCCGGGAAGAAGGACAGGCTTCCTCGGGAAAGAGCAGCTCCTCGCGGCTGGAGGGAGGCTGAAGGCACAAGAGACCTGTCGGGAAGGAGTAAGAAGTGTGTACCGCAGCCGCTGGCACCGCGGGGATGTCCGAGCGCGGCTGCCGTCCCCGCCGCCTCCCGGCTCGGCCCCGGCACCGGCCCATGTTCGCACACAAACCGCTCCGGGGCCGGGCTGCGGGTCCGCACCGCGGGGGGGCCGCGGGATCCCGGCAGCGCCGCGGCCCCAGCGGGACCCGCTTACGGGTGCCCCTCGCCGCCGCCCGGTCTGCCCGTGCCGGCGCCGCTTGCTCGCGGCGATCTGTGCAGCCGCCCGCACCGCCCGAGGAACGGCCGTACAAAACGGAGCGGGAAGCGGCGCGGCGCCCCCCGGCGTGCCCGTGGCTGGAGCAGCTGCGCCGCCCGGCCCCCCGCCTCACACAGCGTCGCTCGAACGGGAACCGGGAACCTGAGGCCTCGCTGACCGCCCGGGGCCGCGGGGTCCTGAGCAGCTGCCCGGGAGCGCGGCCCGGCCCGGCCCCGCACAGAACGCGGCAGCGGGGCGGGCAGGACCCAGCCCCCGGCGCCCCCGTGGGGAACCCTCGTGCCCCTCGAAGGCGAAACTGAGCCGGCTCGGCCCAGGCGGCTGCGCCCCGCGGCGGGAGCCCGAGGCCCTCAGCGCTTTCCCCGGGCTCCGACCCACCCCCGGCGCCCGCTGCCGCGGGAACACGCCGGCTGCGAGGCCCCGCCCGGCCCCGCCGCCGAGGTCCCGCCGCGCCGCCGGGGGGCGCTGTGAGCGGCGCGCGGAGCCGCGGCGTCCCCTCTGCCCGGCGGGACGCTCTGCGCCGCTTCCGCGCGTGCGTGCGTGCCGTGCGTTTGGCGCGCGCGGCGGCCCGGAGCCCGCGCGCGGTGGCGAAGCTGGGGGGGGGGGGGGGGTCGATGGCGGGCGCGGCGGCGGCGGGCGGCGGCGGGGGGCCGGGGCCCGGGCCGGGGCCGGTGGCGCAGGGGCTGAAGGAGGCGCTGGTGGAGACGCTGACGGGGATCCTGTGCCCGGTGCAGGCGGTGCGCGCCGCCGCCGAGGAGCAGGTGAAGGTGCTGGAGGTGACGGAGGGTGAGTGAGGCCGGGCCGCGCTGAGGGGAGCGGGGCGGGGCGGGGCCGGGCCGTCCTCCCCGGCACCGGCGCCTCGTGGCCGCGCCTTGGCCTCGGCCAAACTTGCAGCTGCAGCGCTCGGGCCGGCGGGGAGCAGGCGGTGGCGGCGGGCCCGTGCCCGGCGCCCCCGAGCAGCCCCTGCCCCGCCCGGAGGCCGGTGCCGCTCGGCGGGGCCGCCTGGGGCCTGCGGCGGGGCCTCCGAGGCGGGGCGGGCGGGACGGCGGCTGTCGGTGCCGGCGCTGCCCGGGGGGCGCTCGGAGCGCGCTAATGGCAGGACGGGGAGCGGGCGGCGAAGCAGCGACCCCGCTGCGCTGGGCACCTCTCCCGCCTGGGCCGAGGCCCCGGGGCCGGTCGCACGGCGGGCGGGGCGGTCCCCCCGCTGCACGTTGTCAGCGAGCCCTGTCCCGCCGCGGCGGTGGCCCCCTCCGCCTCTGGCCCTGCGAGCCCTTGTGCGGGCCCCGGTCCCGCAGGCGGGCGGCCGTGCGTGGCGTGGTTTGGGCTGAGCACGGTCTGGGCACAGCTGTACCCTCATCTTGTGTGAAACCCTTACACCGGTGCTCCGTTCTGTTGTGGAGAGCTACGGAGATGCAGGACAGTGGAGCTGGATGGCAACTGGCCTACGGCTTTGAAAAAAATACAGCTTACAAGAGCAAGCACCTCAAATTCAAACAGTCTCTCTAATTATTCCATTACTCATCTGGCCTTTTTATGGTGGCCCTAAGCTGGTTGATGCACTTGATGCTTTTCCTGGGTGGAAGCTACCGTTAAAAAACCTATTGATGGTAACGTTTAATTTTACTTCAGCTTAAATTTTATGACCCATCCCAAAGAACTGGAATGTGCGGAAACCACTGGAAGATTTGCAGGTGATGTGTTGTGACAGGAGCTGGGCACTGGAGAATACAGCCCTCAGATGTACCTGTGGCCTGGCAGCTTGATGGGCTGGTTGTTCATGTACCCTCTGGGAAATTTTGCCTTACCTTTGCCTGATTGTGCCATTTGGAAAGTGTTTCGTGAAGTGTTTTAAAGTCTTTCTCTACCTGAACTATAGGTCAGAAATGTTATTGGAGGTTTATAGTAAAGAGAAGGAAGGTGTAAGGCCGTGACGGGGTCGAGGATAGTGTTGTGATGGACACATGTGATGAGTCTGGGAATGAGACTGGGGTGATGAGGGGAAGGCAGATTGTTTGATGAAATGTTTCATGTTGTGTGGTCCCTTAACATGTGCTTGTTAACACTCTCAGGTTAAGTCTTCCTTGATGATTACCAGGAAACATGGGTTGCCAGTGCAGCTATTGGAGGTTTTAATGAGTGATTTCCTGGCATTGCGATGGTACAAGTCTGGAAGTCTGTGAGGTTTGTTGACCCATAGAGCCTTTGCCTTGCAAAGCTACTGCGGTCAGCATGCTCTTCACTGGCAACTTTTTTTTCCCCCAAAACACGAGTTTGTGTGAGATTTCCAGAAGAGAGTATTTTTGAGGGCTCTAGGTGATGGATGTCCGTAAGGTCCCTTTGAGAGCCCAGGAATGCAGCAGAAATATATTTGGTGGATAACATTAAGGGCAAGAGGAGTGGAGTCATCTATGTTTCTGTTTTTTCACGGTTTTACAAATATCCTAAAGTCACCCAATACTTGTCTGCAGTTGCAGTCCCAGAACTGCGCAGGTCTCTTGCAGGACCTGTACCCATGGCCTGGAGGAGGCTACAGAGCACCCTCTCATGCAGTTTGCAGGTGGCACCAAACTGGAGGGGAAGCAGTTGATGTCCTTGAGGGCAAGGCTGCCACCCAGAGACCCGCTGCCGGAATGGACTGAGAGGAACCTCCTGAAATTCAGCAACAACAGATCGCAAGTTCTGCACCTGAAATAGGAGAACCCACCACAAGGATGTGGTTCAGGCACTGCCTGGCTGGGGAATAGCTTTGTGGCAAAGAGCCTGGAAATCATGGTGGCCGCTGAGCTGGACAGGGCCAGCAGCGTGGCCTGGAGGCCACCTGCATCTGGGCTGCATGAACAGGATCAGAGGCAGTGATCAGCCCTCTCTAGTCAGCACTTGTTAGACCACACTGATGATACTTGTCTGGTCTTGCTCCCAGCCCCCCAGTACAGGAAGGACGGTGACGAGCAGGAGTTCAGCAAAGGGCTGTCAAACCCGCTGGGGAACTGCAGCACTTGACAACATGAGGAGAGCTGGGGCAGAGGGGTTTTCCTGTATGGAGAGGAGAGGGGGTTTTGGGTGGATCTGACAGCAGCTTCTGGTAGCTATGAGGAGGTTGTCAAGGTGCTGAGGGAATGGAAGGAAGAGGATAAAGGAAAACAGGAGCAAACTGAAGCAAGAGTTCAGACTGGGTATAAGGAGAATTTTTTTCACTGTGAGGAGAGCCAAGCTTTGGAGCAGGTTGTCTGTAGAAGCTGTGCCGTTTCCATCCTTGAGTATGATCTGCCTAGAAAATGCTCTGAGCAACCTGATTTGGTGCTGCTTTGATCATAGGGGTTGGACTAGAGATGTCCTGAGGTCTCTTTCAGCTGAATTATTCTGTGCTTCTGTGACTCCTCTTCTCTTGTCCTAGTCAAGCAGCATGCGAGGGAGTCTCCTTTCTTTGCTTTCTTAGGTATGGAAAGACTTGCAAAAACCAAGAGGAGGAACTAAAGGAATAGTGTTTGCCAACACTGTATTACTGAGGTAAAGAAATGTAGATCATATGTGTCAGAAGTACTTTAAAGAAACAAAAGATGTAGCAATGTGAAGAAGCTGAAAGTAAAAGTGAGGGCAGTGAAAAAGAGCACAAGTGTTGGCACTTTTAGTGCAAAATAAATGAAGGTAGGGCAAAAAAAAAAGGAAGAACTTGTTAAAGACATAAAACTTGCGATGCTTTCGAATGTTGCAGAGGCAGAAAGCATTTCAGAGGTGTTCATAGCCACCAGGTGATGTGATGTGCAAGACACATTAAAGGAGCATAGGGCTGCAGGAAAGCTGAATTCCTTGTGCTGGCGTTGACTTAACTTGCCCCATTGAAGGGCCTCTACAGGAGTCACATGGGAGAATCCATGTCACCTTAAAGCATGAGTAGAAGCACTTTCACTTGCTGGTTTACTTTAGACAGCAAGCGCTACAGGATGGATCTCCCAAGAGTTTTAAAGGGACTCAAACATTACATTACTGTGCTCCAAATTATGCTGTAAAAATTGCCACTTAAGGTCATTTAGGGACCAGATAAATTTAAGTTGGTAAACACAGGACAGCTTTTAGTAAGGGCTCTAAGGTGAGGAGTGGAGAGGTGAATGTTGGGGTGGTTACAGGTGAGTTGGCATGGCTTTTGTACTGCCTGTAATAGTTAAAGTTATGGCAAGAGTTGGAATGCGTAGAGCAGAGTACATGAGATTGTTGTGGCAGAGTTGATCTGTGTTTAATAGAGGAACTGTTGAAGAAGTCCTGGAACTACCAAAAAGCTTTTAAAAAATTCACTTACTGAAACTTGTTGAAGAAACTAAACTGCTGTTGACACCTCTTGAAGTAATAACTGATTAAAAGCTTGAAGAAAAGAGGTAGCAGTGACTGGTCATGTTTCACACTGCAGGGGGGTAATCTAGGGTCCCACATGAAGCTGGACTGCACAGCACATCTGTAAATGATGTGGAAAAGAGTCAGTAATTGTGTGGCGAAGTTGCTGATAGTGCTGTTCGGTCTGGCCAGAGTGAGAATCGATGGCAAAAATTACAGAATGATTTCACAAGAGTAAGTCGAGTGTGCAAACGGTATGTGTGGGCCAGTGTTGGTCAGCGAAGTAATGCTGGGAGAGGAGGACACAGCCCAGATGATACCTTAAAAAGTAACAGGCTGTCCTCACTATTGTCACTGGGAGAAGAAATCCCATTGTCAGTGTGGAGAGTTTCCCGAAAATACCCATTCACGGCTCTGCCCGTGCTCAGAAAGCCAAATGGACCATTAAGGAGGGAACAGAGAACAAAGCCCGACATAAATTCCTCATGCTTCTGCAGTCTGAGTGCTGCATGCATTACTGGCTTGCTGCTCTCAGGAGGGGTAAAGCAGTGCGGTAAAAAAGCAGCACGGAGACATTCACAGGCGTGTGGAAAAGCTGCTGTTCTCAGAAGGAGCGAATGCATTGACTTTTCTGCCTGTGAAAGACTTAGCAGAATTGGAGGCTCTAAAATCATAAGCAACAGAGAAGGTGAGTGGGAAGTGATCGTTTATGACTTCTCATAAAGCTGAGGTGAGGTAAAAATGAGTCCGAAACAAGCAGAAGGAATTAGGTTGTTTCCCCTCCGTGTGCAAAATGTGGAACTCGTTGCTGTTGGATGTTAGAGGTAGAAATGGTTTAAAAGTGTTTTGACGTTCCTGGAGGGGAAAAACCTCCTCACCAACCATTGAACACGGTGGCTGGATACAAACTTGCTTTCAGGCAGTTCCTAATGCCAAGATTTCTCAGGAGGTGTGTTGGGGGAAGTGTTGCTCTGCCCTCACCTTTTTTGTAAGCTGTTTGCAGGTAGGGTTTTGTAATGCAGTTAAGCCCATACAGCAGTTAGCTCTCCCTGGGTGCTGTGGGCTGCCCCGTGCTAGCCCCCGCTCTCTTCCATGCAGGTTTTAGCCAGGTTGAGATGGTTCAGTTTTTTGTGAGGATGTAGTTTGCTCCCTGGAGCAGGTTGATAGTGGATCTGGCTGGTGCTTGTACAAGGGGATGGGCAGAAATGCAGTCAGAGGTGAGCCTCTGGAGCAGGCTGAACTGTCCAGGAGAGTCTCCTGTCTCACTCGATACAGCTGTTCTGGAGGAATATGGGATGTCAGCTTTGGGGTAGGGAATGTGTGGTGGCAGTTTCTTCCTGCCATGTCACCCTTCAACAACTTCCAAACATGTCCCCAGAAACTCAGCTTCTTTCCTGCTTCTGCATCTTCTGTCTGCTGAGAAAGTGTAGGAATAGGCACCACCTGACAGCTTGGGGATGGGAGATGTGTTATTGTCAGCTTCCAGAAAGGTGGAAGTTCACCTGGTGACCTTTGTTGTCTCTAGGTTTTAATGGAACATAAATAAAAGCGTTGCCTGGACTGTTCAGGACAGAAGGTGGGGGAAATGAGGGCTCCAGGCTGCGGAGCGGTGCTGCTGTCTGTGTGTCTAACTTGGCTTGACTCCACCGTTAACTTGTTCCCAGTGAAATGGGAATGGTGTTTCCATGCCCCCTTTATTTAGTCTGTCCAGGTAACATCATACACCATCTCTGACGGTATATGTGTGCGCACTACGGCTGATGTCATTACGACAACTTGAGGATAATTCTGTAATGTGCAAAAATAATCTCTTGCTCTAGGTCTTCCTATATTGGAGAACAGGTATGGAGGCCAAGCCATCTGCGGGAATGTCAGAGCAAGGACAGTGTCGCTCTGCAGGAGGTGCACGTCCCCCAGAAGGGATCACACTTTGACCCTATGAAGAGGAGCAGTGTCTGTAACGGAGTCCTAAATTATGCTGATAAGGAGATTTAATGCCAGCTTCTTATACAGCTGAAAAATACTGCTACCAGCTTTCCTGGTTAGATAACGAGTTTGATGGTGACGGTGTTAAGTCTCTGAGCTATCAGATCCTGTGCTCTGGAAGTGTGGTGGTCACTCCAGGCTGCAGAATTGCCTTTTTTTTGCCTGTCTACCTTACCTGTTTGTTTGCCATTTTTGCAGTAGAAAAGGCATTTATAAGGCTGTCTTCAGCGTGGCTTGTGTTGTGATAGCCTGTGTATGGAAAGGCATCTTCAGCTCAGTCCTTTGCGAGGTTTGTTGCCAGAAGCCAAGATATGCAGGTGGCTCTGAAGACGGTGCTGACCTTAGCAAATTGATTCATGTCAACCTGGGCACTCTGACCCTCTTTAAAGTTTCTTGTCCATCTTGTTTGAGACTAGTCCCAATGCTTTGATTGGAATGTCATCTCAGTTTTGAATATTGGCTTTACAGGTCTTGTAATTGTTCTTTAAGTATCTTTCAGAGTAGGTGGCTCCACACATTTAGATCGATGGTTTAAAACTCCACTGAATCTCTGATGATATTTGCATGATACAGCTTGCTGTCCATTTGTATGAGGAGAGCAGCTATAGGTACAATGATAGCATGAAACTCGTAGCATCACTTGTGCTTCACCAGTTCAGCGTGCTTTTGCTGATGGTCAGCTCCTTCCCGATGTAAGTGTGTTAATGCATATGGCTTTGAGAGTAATTTCTGTATTGCATTGGGTACCTCCTTGAATACATGATTTTGTGCCATAAAACCAGAGTATTGTGTGGAAGAAGGGATTCTGGAGACTTGACTGTAACACGTGGTTGTATGGTGGTCTCTTGGCTGTAACTTGAATTGTGGTAGAGTGGATGATGGGCAGAACTGGGTGGAAATCTGTGTATGGATAAACTGAGCTGGATTTGTAACAGAATTAACATTTTAATATTAAACTGAATTTTTAACAGGGAAATTGAAACAATCTGACTTTCAGGAAGAAGGGTTATTCACAGCAGTAAATGCCATTATTTGCACTGTGAAATGCTGCAGACATGCTGAGTGTAGTGCGAAGTTGTGAAAAAGACATTTCAAGTGAGATGCCTAAAGCCATCGCAGATGCTGGGGAGAAGTGGCCTTAATCTTTCTGTCCTTTGCTGAGAAAATACAAAAATACAGTTGTAGTTTTCAGGGGTGTCCTGAAGAAGAGAGAGCTTTTGGAGTAGTCGTTGAGCATCATGATGGATGCTGAAGAAGTTCCTCAAAGAAGCACGTTTGTAGCATGTAAAAACTATGGCTGGGCTTTAGGTACTTGCTTGGCATTTCTCCCTAGTCTGTCTGCAGATGCTCTCCATGTTCTGCACTGGTCTGACCCCATGACTGACCCTACTTTGAGCAGGAGGTTGGACAGGATGACCTCCCGAGGTCCCTTTCAGCCCAAATTACTTTATGATTATGTTATTTGATGTGAATAAGCTGTAAATAATATGGTCAAGTTTGTATTCATAAACCAATATTCATTTTAATGCATAAATAAGCTTGTAATTGTATAGCGACAAAGGGGTTAAAATGTCTGAAAGATCATATAGACTGTTCTGGCGAGAAAGTTGCAAATCTCTGCAAGGGGAGCTGTCCTCCTTATCTGCAAAGCAAGCTGCCCTACCAAGGAGATAACGGGACAGCTGGATGTCCCTGAGTAAAACTACAAGGGGTATTGTAAAAAACCCTGGGAAAGATTTCTACAAGTCTGCCAACTCATCACTTTTGAGACCTAAGGTGAAAAGTACACCATGAGGAAGACCTATGGCCTTCCTCCCATAGACTACTGCCCACATTCTAAAGACCCCGGCCCACAATTTTTGGAAGAATCTGCGCAAGCGTGAAAGACTGATAAGCTAATTAGCATACGAAGCGAGGGTAGGCGGGTTCAGGTAATGAATATGTATAGGCGTTAATGGAATATTCATTGTTTCATTATATAAATATAAGATAATCTGCCCCTCTGGGTGTGTACGATTGGTGGAAGGATCCCCCGTACACCCGGCGCCGACAATAAAGAATACTTAATCACTAAGAAATTCTGAAGACGTTCTTTAAAACATATTGAAAACCAGTCCTGTGGAAAACATTGCCTGCGTAGCTGAAGACTGATGCACAAGGAGTGGGCAGATGTTGGGTGAAGGGAGTGGTCTGTTTCTGACACTGCTGCGGTTGTGAGGTCTGGTCTCTGCAAACTGTATGATGTTTTAGTTTGGAGTGTTGGTGGCCGTGGTGCAGTGGGTTCACCTGGGTTGGCTGCAGCAACTACCAGGGCCTCTGCTGCTGCCTGTCTCTGTTGGCAGCAGAGGCAACTACAAGGGACCTGTAGCAGCTCCCGAACGAGCTCTGTGTGGACGTGCTGAGCTGGACTCGCTCGGTCAGTGCTGACCCACTTCAGCAAGGCAGGATGTGAACTGCACTGATTCGGTAGAAAGTCCTGCTCATTTGTTTCTCCTTGGTTGCTTAATACTGTTTGGTTTGGTTCGGTCTCACTTAATTTCTCCAAAAAGCTGGAGATGAAGAGGTTGCATGAACTGGTTGTGTGGTAGATGGAGCTTGTTTGTGAAGGAGGAGAGTTGGATTTCACTAATATTGAGGTTAATGGAGGAGAAGCAGAGCTGGGACGAAAAGTGTTTGCTAAGTGTTCCCTATGCCAGCCCCTTCATTAAAAGTTTCTAATCTTTTGGTTTTACAGACTTCTATCTTGGGTAGAAGACTTGGTGCTTCTGATATCTCAAATCTACAAAATATAAGTGGAAGAAACACCAAGGGATGCGTTTTAACTGCAGTTATCCATGATAAAGACACAAAGTTCCTAGCCAACTGGGAAAAAACCAGTAATAAACCAATTCTTTGAGAATAGAGGAGCCAATGTAATTTCAGTCCCCAGAAAGATTCTTGGACCACGTCATTAAACAGCTCGCCAGTGTCTGCAACATAACAGGATAAATAGGTGCTATGCAGCAAATGCTGTTTTATATGATCTTTTCTTGATAAATCCATGTAATTTTTCTTTGATGGGAGAGCTGGCTTATTGCTTAAACAAGCAAGCGCTGTGCGTGAGTGATGTGAGTTCAGTGGGGTTCCTGATTTTGCCACAACGGTTATTTATCAGTTAAGAGATGCAGTTTTGTAATATTTTTAAGATACACAGTTGGCTGAAAGCCTGTGTGTAGAGTAGTTATCAGTGGCTTATTGTCAAACCCAAGGGGCTTTTAAGACAGCTCTTGGTCGCTGCCGTAGTGAGTATGCCTGTAGTTACCAACAGTGGCACCGCAGTCTGCTTGGGAGGCAGAATTAAAAAGATGTTGGAAAACTGGAGAGATGGCCTAAAATCAGAAACAAAATATTGTAAATCAAGTGCAGAGTACCATATGTAAAGGGGAAAAATCAAATGCAGATATGCAAAGTGATTTAAAGATGGCAAAATAGTCATGTTAGTGAGTTACAACTATGTGAAACCATTGCATTTATTCTGGCTTCTTAGTTCATACACACCCTTTAAAAATGTGGCTGTAATGCAATGCCATACTCAAGTCTGGAATATTGCAGACAGATAGAAGAATAATTACTGCTACTAGTTAAGAGGAGTATTATGTTAAGAACTCCAAATGAGGCTCCCTGCTTTTGCACCTAGGATAAGAGGGTTTTTTTCTCCTTTTCTAAGGAGATCTATGATGAAAGGTTGAGTGTAAGCATGGAAAAGTGAGAGGCAATTCTCTCCCAACACAGAAAAGCCTTTACAAGTGAGGTGGATGTTAGGAGAAACTCAGATAACTGCATTTGTGAAGCACTCAAAAATGCTGCTAAGGAGAGTTGCAGAACTCCTTTGAGAAGAATTTTCTATACGTTTTTGTTGGGGATGCTGTCAGCACGTTTAACCTATCCACAGGAGTCAGGTTGTGCTAAAGGGACCTCAGGGCATACCTTCTGCTCCACAGTTTCTAGAACTAAAATCTTAAACATTTCTTAAGAAGACTAGTGACATTAAATGAAATGTTTAGTCCAGTTGTCAGCTACCCGGAACTTAAAGTTGCAATTTTAAGCTCATGTATCATGGCATATGGATTTACCATACTAGAACAGCTGCTCTTCCTGCTTTTTATTTCCTGTGCTCAGTCATGAACAGAATTGTTACAAGCATTTTAATTTTGCCTTTGTTACAGAACTTGTTTGGCAATTGAAAGAAGCTCTTGCTTTTTCTGGACAAATTTCTGGCTGGAGAATGTCCCACAGCCTGAACGATTGTACAGGCAGTTCCTGGTGTCAGTGTGCTTGGGCAGGGTTTGCTCGGGAAGGCGCTTGGTTCGTTCTCAGCTGTCTGAGGGTGTGATTTGGGACAGCTGAAGTGATCTTTCCAAAGCACTCTCTGGATGAACCCGGCTGGTCCCAAAAGGGACTGCTCGCTGATGGTCTTACTCCATCCTAGATCTTATCCACGCATCCTTCATGTAGGAGCTTGACTAATGATGTTACATTGTAGATATGATTTTATTTTAATTTGTTTTAAGTTGCAAATAATTTGCTTGTTACCAGCCTGCACTGCAAAACTTTTTGCCTGCAAGAGAAAGGAATAAGCTGAAAAAATAAATGAAGTTTGTGCGGAGAGCATAGGGGAGAGTTAATGCTCATGATTCATTTGAGTAGCTACACTATGGAATTGTCTTCTTCCCACATATGAGTCATTCAATTGGTATGATGTCTTTCTCCAAAAATCTTGATGAATTTTGCTGTGTGGGAATAGAAGTTATGATACTAACAACTTTTTTTCTTTTCTTGCAGAATTTGGTGTTCATTTAGCAGAACTGACTGTAGATCCCCAGGGAGCTTTGGCCATCCGTCAGGTGAGTTTACCTGGAACTGCAGAAAAAATTTGGGTGGTATTTTCCTTGGTATTTAAAATATTCTCTCATGTTTCCAGGTGAAAAATTGGAGGTAGTTTTCTATTACTGCTTCTCTAGAAGAGCTTTACATCTCTCTAGAGTTGTTACTTTCTTTATCAACATTATTCAAGTGTTAACCTTCATTATAAATAGAGCTTTTTTTGGACTTAATAAGCCTGGTGCTGAGACAGTACTGTACTGGGAACGGGCACGACTTATTACATGGATGGTAGGCATCAGCAAGCTGAAGTGTGGCTTCTTTGCAGCAGCTTTTGCTGTAGGTGTTTTCCTCCTTGAAAAGCAAGTTTAGGTTCAGTATTTCTTTAGTTAACTTGTGGCCTGTATCTTGGGCCTTTGTAGAGGTGAGTAAATGAAGCTGACCCGCCTTGGGTCAGTGTTGTACAGGCCATCATTGCTCAGTGAACAGTCATCAGTTCATCTTTCTACTGTGGTAGCTTTTTTCTGTCCGTTTCACAAAGATTTTTTGTGTTTTTGGCAAGCCCTGTTGCCTCCCTAAAAGCAGCGTGGTGGGACAAGGGGCTGAGCAAATGGGTCAGGGGTGACGCTTGCCATGGTTGCAAGATTTGTTGGTGATTCTTGACCTCTCTTCTAACGCAGCTAGCATCTGTCATTTTGAAGCAGTATGTGGAAACTCACTGGTGTTCTCAGTCAGAAAAGTTTAGACCTCCCGAGACCACAGAAAGGGTAAGATTTGGTTTCATGTTGTCTACTTTGAGACACTTTATCCATCAAGAATATTGATTTTGTAGGTGGTTTAAAAAGTGCCAGTGCACTTGTGTATTTGAGGATTAATGGCTTCAGTTAAGGTTTTCTGACATTTTCCACTTTGAAAATCTGTTTTCAGTTGCTTAAAACAACACTAGACTTGGGAAGCTTGGGCTAATTTCTGTAGGAAGAAATCAGCTGTAATGTTTCTGCTGCTCTAAAAGCAAGACTGGAAGGAAACTGCTTTGTAAGTTTTACAAATACTGGTTCTGGCAGTCCTTTTTCAGAGATTTGCCAAAACTTGTGGGTTTTGGTTTGGGACTTAGAGACTATTTTCCCATGACAAATTTCAGTTTAAAGGTCTGCTGGGTTTCATTAAAAACCTGTTCAGTAGGAGTATCTAACAGCTAAAATGGCCAGAGATTCTAGCCCTTTACTGCTTTGACTGGACTCTCTCTTGCATCTAAGGTATGATTCATCCCATTCAGAGATAATTGCTTGAAATAAATCTTGTGAATTATGCCCCAGAAGTGCTGTCTTTTTTTCCTGTCCCTTCAGGGTTGGGTGACTAGTTCTTGTTTACTAAAATCTTCCAAAGTAAGCAAACATAGTCCCTGACACTGGAGCTGGGATTTATCTCTGCTAACTCTGGATGTCTTCCATGTAGCTATCTACATCCTGTCTAGTTGCAGCTGTGGGCTATTTACTGTATGCTTGACCAAGTGCTCTGTGTGAGAAGAATGCTATGTTAAAACACACCGTGCAGTTTTCTGTAAAAAAAATTATGGGGTGTAGTGTGCAAGTTTTGTTGTCTCGAGTGGTTTTGTAAAACCAAAGTTGAATCAATATCAATACCTATGACAATCAAAAGTCATAGGTATACATTATTTTTTTTATTAAATTGTTTTATGACTGGGGATCTGTTTTGCTAAATAATGTTATTCTCTACAGGCAAAAGTTGCTATTAGGGAGCTCCTGCCCAATGGGCTGAGAGAATCCATCAGCAAAGTGCGCTCGAGTGTCGCTTATGCAGTTTCAGCAATAGCCCATTGGGACTGGCCTGAAGCCTGGCCTGAGCTTTTCAATCTCTTGATGGAGATGCTGGTTAGTGGAGATGTGAATGCAGTGCACGGAGCCATGAGAGTGCTTACAGGTATGTGTACGCGAGAGCTTTGGCCAGGCTCATGTGGGAAGTGGTTTGAGCTTTTCCTTATGCTAGTATTCTGTCATTTTTCACTCCAAATCAAAGAATTTTCAGCTTCTCTTCTCCGGGGCGTGATGCTTGTTGATCACTGTTGAATTGCATGCTCAGTATATGTCGTGAAAGCTGAGGAAGAATGTGTGTGCTACAAGTTATAGCTCAGGAGGAACTTTGATTGTAACACCGTGCTTTCCAGATACCTGCAATTTTTAGTGTGTTATTTTTCTGCTTGCCTTCAAGGATTGCCATGGGTAGGCCAGATGACACTGGTGTAAAGTACAAATCAACAGGTTTCCAGTATGCTTAGTGTTTCCCAAAGATTCTGTTGTTGCTGTTGCCTATGAATTTGTTTTCTTATAAGAACTTCCCTTCTTTTTCCATTTTGTAGAATTTACACGGGAAGTGACAGACACACAGATGCCACTCGTTGCTCCTGTTATTCTTCCAGAGATGTACAAAATTTTCACAATGGCAGAGGTACAATCTTCACTACTAAGATGGTACTGGATGGTATTGGTGGGGTTGTTTCTTGGAGCAGAGAAGCTCCAGATTTAATGCTTAAGCTGTATTGTAATATGAGTTAGACTTAAGGAATTTTCTTGATGGTCTGATAGTTGATGGCAGCTAATGTTTCAACAAAAATGTTGAAGCCAATGATAAAATGAGAGAATCAAGTTAAAGGAAAAAATAAATGCAATTAAAAGAAAACTAAAGGAAATATCTGTGTTCCTGATCTATTATTTAAAATTTTTTCTAGGTGTATGGTATCCGCACAAGGTCACGTGCAGTGGAGATATTTACCACATGTGCCCACATGATCTGTAACATGGAGGAACTGGAAAAGGCAAGAGTTTAACCTACCATACAAAATATATTGAATTCAAACTGCATGAGGTTCTAAACATTGATATGAAAACAAAACATTGGAGAATTACATACTCTTGTCAGCTGTAATTCTGGGGAAGAGGGATTAATTTAATACATGTAAAGTGGCCAGCTCCCCCCTCCACGTGCATGCCTTGATACTGGGACTTAGTTTCCATAATTAAGTTTAACTTGTGACGTATCAGCACATGTGCTCATAACAGCTCAGAGAAAGGGCAGTCAGTGTGGGGAGTATCATCCCTTTGTCTGGAGATCCCTGTTGTAGCTTCCAGTCTCCAGGTGAACCTGGATAAATTGCCTGTGTGTCCTGATAAACTGCCAGGCCTTGGCCATCTGGGTTATGATGTGCAGTTTTCTGGCCCTTGGGCAAGGCGTTGGGTTACAAGCTCCTGGAACTTCATCAGTTGCTTTAGCATGTATCTTAACCTTTTGTTCTGAAACGAGTGGTGGAAACCAAACCAAATTTTTGAAAGAGCAGCTGTTAAGAAAAAAATGCTATGCAGTTAAGCAGCTTAATACAGGAGTCTCCTGTCTGGCTCTGGGCACATCTGCATTTTATATGGCCTTTGACAAGTGGGTTTCCCACCACTCCCCAGGCAATAAATTGGTTTTTTTTAAACTTTTGGGAGGTGAAGACAGGAAAGGGTGACTCTCAGTCTAGTGGCTGGTTGTTGCTGAGTGGCTATAGCTTTTGCTTCCTCCCTGTTTGCACAGGCAGCGATTCAGCGCAGGCTTTTGGGAAGTTCTGATAATTACAGCATATCTGTACTGCACTGACAAGGATACTTATGCAATATACCATGCAGCTATACCTGTATCCAAAGTATAGTAGTAGCTCCCCACTGTCTTATTCTGGAGAAGGGCTGAAAGTATCCTTTATATTGCATATGAAACATTTTCTTATTGAAATTTGACTTTTTTTTAAAAAAAGCAGCCATCTTTTTATAAATTGCTAAGGTGATATTTTGTAGTTGGCTTAAACATACAATTTTGCTGTCTTAGCTATGGAGTTATGAGGGATATTTTCAATCAAATTATTTTTGTCCAATATTACTTGCTGTGCCAAACGCCGCTTATGGAGTGCTTTGACATCTGGAAAAATACTCGCTGCATTTTCTGAGGTAGAATCATCATGGTAATCTTCAGGCCAGCTGTTGATACTCAGCTCACAAAGAGCTTGCTTGGTTTGGGGTAGTGTGGCTCAGGAGGAGATAAATGCCATCCGCAGGGTTCAATGTAATTGCTCATGTGCGATGTAGTCACCCCAGATTTCTTTAATAGCTTGAGGCGGGGGGCGGTGATGGGGTGCAGGGCATGATTCATCTAATCAAATGAAAGTGCCTCTTTAGGAGGATGTGCTCCTGAGACTGTCTGAACTGGATTGTCTGGATCTCTTTTTAGAGTCTGAAGTGATTAGCTTAGATGTAGGTGTGTGTTTTGTAGCAGTCTGTGCTGTGCAGTTTTGAAAGGTGAGATTCAACTGAGCTTAGTTTCCAACATGAGGAGAGGGCCAAAGTGATGAACAAGTATTTCATGTGACTTTGCAACGTTCTGCAGTTGCCTTAAGTCCCTCTTGGGTTTTGTAGCAGAAAAGTGCAATTTCCACTGCTTCTCATGCTTTACTTGTTCGATGTGGGGGTTCTTTATCTAGTTTTCACCTGTGTTTGCATTTATTACAACTAGGGTGCGGCCAAAGTCCTGATTTTTCCGGTGGTGCAGCAGTTCACAGAGGCCTTTGTTCAGGCCCTGCAAATGCCTGATGGACCTACATCAGACAGCGGGTTTAAGATGGAAGTATTAAAGGTAAGTCACTCCAGACTGATCAGATGAAGAACTGAATACCAATAAGACTGTCAGATGTGCTGGAAAGCAGAGAAGCATGAGTGCATGTCACCTCTGCTAGTATTGCTCATGGTATCAATAATGAAGTGTTTTGTCTCACAGTACCATGCAACATTGAAATAAATAGGTCTGCCTGTACTGAAGGTGTCTGTGATGAGATCCATAGGCATCTGTCCATAAAAAGATCCATAGGGATCGATCTATTGGACAGCCTGTCTTTGTCATTTGCTGATCTAAGACATCTTGTTGGAACACCATACTCTGTAGTTAAATATCTCTTTTCTAAAGATGCTGCAGAATTCTGCTGCAATGAAGTTTTAAAAATATACTATGTGCACGTGCTTTTCTAGAACTTGCCTCCTCTTTAATGATTATCTCTGCAAAAGAGAGAAAGTCTTTGCATTCTTCTGGTTTGCTGGAGAAAGATCGGATTGCAGAGTGCTGTGTACATGTAGCTCGGTGCGTGGGGAGAAGGGTGCCAGTGTAGGTGTGGAGAGCCCTTCAACAGCTGGGAAAGCACTGGAGTTCTAGGGTGAGCTGCCTGCAACATAGGAGAGAAAAGAGCTCAAAAACATAAGCTGCAGAATCAAATCCAGATCTTCCATTTGCTTAGCCCAGCCAAGACTTGGCTCACAGTGTACAGCTTCCTGAAGATGCATGGCAGAGACGCATTCAGCCACATTCCCTGAAGAAAATAATGAAGAAGAGTTATTGAAAACAAGCATCAAAAGTTTTTTGTAAACCAGCTTTGCGCTGAAGCATGAAAATGAGTGCTGGGAGGGTGCTATCATATTATACAAACTAGAAACTGCCGAGTTCTGTGTTGTAGAACTTGTTTTCTTAGTCCTGTTCAAGGCAGCAGTACCCTGGTTATGGCATCCTGTCACTTCTCCGTAAGAGGTTACAGGTATTGTACACCTGTATTGAAACACCAGGAGGTTATTTTTTGCTGTGGAGCATCAAATGGAAGGGAGTTTGGGGCAGAACGTTGGCAAGTTTTCTTGAGAGAGAATCTCTTGTGGGGTTATTTTTTTTCCTTTTTATTGGCTGTGCTGCAATTCCTGGGGCAGTAACATATAGGAACACTGACATGAAGGGAATACTCTGCAGGGTGTAATTTTGATTTGAACAGGCTGCCCCTCAGGTATGTTTGGATCTTTGATTCCAGATACATACATTCAGATCTTTAATGAGTAGAAATAGTTTTCAGCCTACACAGAAAGCAGTTGTAATATAGTTTCACTCTAACCATAGACCAGTTCTGTTCTTGTTACATTCATACATTCTGCAGCCTTTTTTATTTATGTAACAGTGCTTACTGGAATTGGAGCTATTTGTATTTGTATGTCTGCATTGATACGCAGCAGTAGTCTCTTAAAAAGATGTGATGGACTGCGAAGGTATTTGAGATGTCATCATGTTCTTGCTCTGTTCCTTAATTGTGTGTGGGCATCTGCTTTTGGCCACTGCTAGGTGGGTGCAACACAAGAGAGGATTTCAGTCTGAATGCGCTATTGTATGTTGGGTGGCACTGATGGCAGCAGAAAATCAGTCAGTTCAGGAGATCTGTTGCTGACAAGTGGTTTGTAGGAGGCTTTTTGTGAAGAGATGAGTATTCTGGCTGTTGGCTCAGGGCAATTCATGATTTTGTTGCTTAAGGTTTCTAAGCTGATGATACCAGTTTTGTAAGGGAGGAAGGATTCAGGTGAAAGACTTACAAATTGCTTTCAATTCCAGAAAAGTGGATTTTATAGTCATTGTAATGCAGAAGTAAGAGACCTCAAGGGATTAGTTAAGCCAGCTCTACAGATGAGATCATTACAGGAACCCCTTGAAGTGCTGATGCAATGGAGGAGGAAATTGAGCCTTTTTTTATAGTACATATTCAACCAGATGCAAACTCAATCCTGTCTTCTTTTTTTTTTTTCTTAATGAAGTGCTGTGCAGCAAATGACAGAAAGATTTCCCCCTCCCCCTGACTCTTGAGAGCTTTGTACTCCAAGGTTTGTGGAGTTCTCTGGAAATGCGAGGCAGCTTTGACCTAAAATGTCTTGTTTTCCATCTAAGAACGTTATGCAGGACAGTGTCAAAAGCTTTAACAAGTAATACTGAAGCATACACATCTGTCTGATCCGCTAGGACGGTTATCCTGTTTAAGAAAGTAAGTAGGTTGGATCGCATCATGGCGAGCCACTGATTGTTAATTTGTCCCCAATCTTTCCTGGTTTAGATTTTAAATTACAAGTTTAGAAGCACTTGCTCAGCAGGAAAGTTAGTGCCTTTAACCCTTGGAGGACAGTGTGGAGGTTTGGCCACAACAAATATGTTTTCAACTGAGGACTAGAATGAAATACCAGTGGTGTAATTTATGGTTTTGTTGTTTGATGGTTTAGCATGAATTAAATTGGTATCCCTGAGGATGAATGAGCTGCAACTAAATGATTCTTGAATCCTAATTCCAGTGTTGTTGAACATGCCGCTATTGATTGTTTTGAGAGAAACAGTGTGATTAAACATGACAAGTAACAGAGATAAGGCAAATTTGATAGCAAGGGAATACAAATATGATATACTTAGTGTGCAGTAATTATATCAAGAGCACCAATTAACCAACAGTCTAAAGTGTCTTACTACCTTGATGTAGTGCTTCTTTGCTTACACTTAAAATCTGTTCTTTCAACACCTGTATATTAGGTGGGTCAGTGAAGTTATGCTTATCTTTTTTTCTGCTGTTGGAACAAATAATTAGTTATGAAAAATAATCATACCCTCTTTGTTCTTGGATGATGATAGCCGTCTTTTGGCAAATTTCCTAAGTTTATGAGCAAAGTACATAACCTGCACCTGCTGTACTCTTACTGAGCATTTAGCTCTAGTGTGCTCTTCTGCTGCTGGCTAGAATATATCGTAAGCTTTTTATCCACAAATTTGGGGATTCCTTCTCCATCTAAAAGCACAAGTATGAGGTGAAAGAAGAAGAAGGTTTACTACAGAGTGACTGTAAGGAGCTGCTGAGCAATTAGTCAAGATGTGGATGGATGTTTGCTTGCAGAATAGCTGGAAGGGGTTCAGGAGCTGTTGTGTTGCTTCCCCGGCGGTGATTTTGGTGGGTCTTTGTGGTGAGTCAGGCTACAGGTATGGGTGCAGTCAGTTATTGCCTGGCTTGGCCGTTAAAAGTCCTGCTTGGGGAGCAGCTGGACTTTGCTCTGAAGAGGTGGATAAGGATTTTCTATGGGAATTTACATGCTGGTGGAGCAGTACAGGGGGACTGGCAGAGGAGGAGATCTGTGAAGTAGTTCTTTTAGCTCAAACAAGCAGTGGGAATTGGTAGAATGAGAGGACAGGGGTTGAAGTACAACATTTGACAGGAGAGAGTGTTCTTTTTTTAATGACTTGCTCTGCAGGAAAGTGGTGAACTTGCAAATGCAGTCTTCTGTTGTTAGAACTGCAGAGCTATTGAATTGAAGAACTTTTACCCACTCCAGCAATGCTTCCTGCAAGATTTTCTTGGCACATAGCTAAGAAAAACTTGCATAGGGTTCATAAGCAGTGGCGTATGGAACAAGTCCCTTTAGATGCTACTGTGGCTATACTCAGGGTGTTGAGTTTGCTCCAGTCCTGCAGAATCAGGTTCAGATCCTCTGCCGGCACTTGCATAAACTTGCCAGAGGCTTCAACAGGTCTTTTCTGTAATGCTTCTAGCACCTACCTGACTCATTCTCAAACTTAAGTATCTGGATTATCTCTGGCTGCCTGTTCATCTCTAATACTGATACTAAAATGCTGAGGTTTTTTTCTGAAAGGTGATTTTTTTTTTTATTTCTATTAGTGTATCCAGTGCTACAAACAAACTGGACAAAGTGTTTTGTATTGGCTAAGAAGAAACAAGCTGATATCCATATGTCTCGTAGCAGCCACCAGTCAGGCAGTTTGTGAGGGGCTCTTCTGTATCCGAAAAAAGATAACTGGAGCTGTGCCCCTGCAGGAGGAGACAGTGTCTGTTCGGTGGAGTGAGAGTTCTTTGACTCCTGGAGGCTCCCAAAAGCTTTTTGGCAAGCATCAGTGAAAGGGCTCCCCTAAATCAGGGTGATCAACTTCATGAAACTCCAGGCATAATCTCCTGTAGACCTGCTCCCAAAACAGCCCCTCTGTTGGACTGGCACGGCTGCCTCTGTCTGCAGCTGAAATGGGTGAGAGAATTGATCTGAGTGGGTGTTTTCTACTGCAGCTATTTCCTGGATGTGCGAACAGATGTGTTGCTTGCATGTGTAGAAGTGTGGGAAATAGGCTGTGGTCTGATTTTACTCGATATTAGAGTTTTCTGAGACATGATAGCTCCCAGGTGGTAATCGTATGCAGGCAGTGCTGTACTTCTGCTTGGGGACTGTACCTCACCACCCAAATATTGCATTGTCTCCATTTCCAGAGTCGTACCTGTTGCCTTATCCCTTTGCTCCCCTGCAAAATAGCAGATATGGGGAGAGCTCTGTTTGTCAGTCTGTGCAGGAGAGGGGACCACCTGGTCAGGAGTGAGAAGAGGAGACCTTTGTGGCAGGAAGACACTGCATTATCTCAATTGTTAATGAAACAGTGCCCATGATTTGAGTGTTTGTTGATGGTTTTCCCCAGTTATGCTCCTGATTGATAATCCTTTTTGTTGCAGGCTGTGACAGCACTTGTGAAAAACTATCCGAAGCACATGATTTCGTCAATGCAGCAGATCCTGCCCATTGTCTGGAACACCCTTACAGAAAGTGCCGCCTTATATCCTCTGTAGTGAATGGTTTTAACTCAAATAGAACAAGACAAACTGTTTCTCATACACAATAATGACCTGAACACAGCTGAAGAGTGTGGTAGCTGGAGTAGTCTGCCAGGACAGAACACAGGCATCTGCTGCGTAGATGTACCGGATATTTCTGTTACTTCACTAGGCTCCATTAAGTTTCTCTTAGCTTAAAAGTCATATATGATATATTATGTGAGTGCCCATGTTACACTGGCTGCAGAGTTGTGGCTGATCTCTGTGCTGTTTCTGGCACTCTTCAGTGAAGATTGTCTTCTTAAAAAGATGTCTAGTTGCAATGTAAAGACTTCAGGCAAAGCAGAATCTACAGTAGCCCTTGCTACAGCAGTACTAATGTCTGGTTACACTTGCTGCTAAGGTTGAAGTTGGTTTGCCTTTGGAATTTTATAACAGTCATTGCTTCACTGCACAATCAGGCACATTAGAGGTGTTCTGTTGGTAGTTTTCCCAGTAAGTGCAAACTGATAAGTCAAACCTTTCCATGTTGTTAATTCCAGAGTTGCTTTTTTAGCCTTTTATAATGAGACTGTAATTGGTAGAATACTGGGCCGCCTTGTAGCTTTTTCTGAATTTTTGATATAAACACCAGAGTTGGACACTGTATTGTGATAATAGTGTAAGGGGTGACTGAGCTTTTCCTCTGTGATTCAATAAGAAAGACTGTTCTGGAGATCATAGATCTGGACCTTTTTATATCAAAGCTGCTTGCATATTTTGTTTGTGTTCTGTGTTTCAGAATCCTGCTGCATACTGGGTGATAGGCTCTTGTAGAGTCAAAATGGGCAAGGACACCATAAAAGTAGCCATAGTGCTGGAGCAAGTAGGGGCTGTCTGGTTTTGTTTGACTTTTTTTAGACACCCATTAAAATACAAGTTGCTGTTTGTTAAATTTTTGATGGTGCATTTCCCCCTTTTCTGTCCTGATTCCCACTGCAGTCCTGCTGGCACCTGAGCTGACCAAAATAGTTTGTTGTTTGCAAAAGGGGAGAGTCTTGTCCTTCCTTCCCTGGTGTTTGCTCTGGCACTTGTTGGACTTAAAATTTACCATCCCCAAAGAAATGTCCTTCCTCTCCACCCCCAGGGTAGTTCTCTGTCACGTCCCAGGGCTGGAGGCTCGTGGGGAGGCCTGACGGGGAGCAGGGACAGCTTAGGGAGCTTGTGGAGCTTGGGGTGGCTCCTCACCCTTCAGTAGCAGTGAAGCGTTGACTGGCTCAGAGCGAGTCTGAGTGGTTCCATTCTTGCAGAATTTTAACATAAATGAAGTTTTGGGTTACCTGGGTGGATTTGGTTTAAGGTAATCAAATGATCTGAAGGATGTGCTGAAGTGATGTGGAAGTGGTCTTTGCAGCCAGGCAGTGCACAAAGCCAGGAGCTTCTGGGGTTTGTCCTCTCAGAAACACAGGACTGTGCATAAAGTCAAAGATTTTATTTAAAAAAGAAAACTTCCATAGTTATCAGGAATTTTAAGACCAACAGATTAGTTCCTAAATAGATTTAGCTTTTCAGAAACACGCAAATTTACTTAACTCCATCCACTTATGTGAGAACAGAAGTAAATTACACAGAGGAGGTGGAGGACCCTGTGGATTCTGATGGTAAGAACTTGTTAAACGGCACTTCTGCCTTCTCTTTTGAGAACATTATTGTTGTCAAAACAGCGACTGAAACACAGTAGGAGATTGTGCTTAAAGGTACATTTCTGGTGTTAGACCAGTGTCCCATCAGTTCTTTGCAAGCTACATGTGATTGTGATCGATGCAGCAACGTAATTTAAGTTTTCTAATTATTCAAGGAGTGAGTCCTGCAACAATTTTGAGGTAAAACTAATGGGACAAAAGGAAACAAAACAGGTTTTAGGTTGCTTTGAGTTTTAACGAGGAATGTGCAGTGAGGTGGGAAGAGAGCAGAAAGTGATGAGGTCAGACATCCTCCTGAGGCTGCCGCCACCCTTGCTAGTCCAGGAGTAAGAATAAACATCTCTGCAGACAAGCTAACAGTTTGTGATTATATTTGACATCCATTTACATCTTTCTGTATGTTAGCATATTCGGTCATGGGTTTTGTTTTCACTTCTGCCTTTCTGTAACTTGGCATATTCAGTCATGTTCTTTTTTTTCTCCACTTCTTTGTTCAGGTGAAGTATTGGGCTTTGAAAATCTAGTGTTCAGTATATTTGAATTTGTTCATGCCTTGTTGGAAAACAACAAATTTAAGAGCACAGTGAAGAAGGCTTTGCCAGAGCTGATCTATTACATCCTCCTTTATATGCAGATCACAGAGGAGCAGGTGAGCATGCTTGTCCTGTGTAGGAAGCAAATGAAATGATTTCAAACAGCTGATGTTCTATGAAGTTTCAATGTGTGAAAGCTGCTGTGTTCTAATACTTTGTTGTGCCAGAACTTAGGGCAATAGCATCCAAATGTTCCTAAGTGGTGTAATGTGGACAGCAAATCACAGAATCATAGGATGGTTTGGGTTGGAAGGCACCTTAAAGATCATCTAGTCCAACCCCCTGCCACGGATAGGGATATCTTTAACTAGCAGTTGCTCAAAGCCTTGTCCAACCTGACCTTGAATACTTCCAATGATGGGGCATCCACAGCTTCTCCGAGCAATGTTTCCAGTGTCTCAACACCTTCATGGTAAATTACTTCTTCTATATATCTATTGTGAATCTACGCTCTTTCAGTTTAAATCTGTTGCCCCTTGTCCTGTCACAGCAGGGCCTGGTAAAAAGTCTCCATCTTTAAGGCTGCAATAACGTCTCCCCGGTGCCTTCTCTTCTCCAGGCTGAACAACCCCAACTCCTCCCAAGCTTTCTTCCTTCATTCCTTCATGAAGTATTATGCTGTGAAAATGAGGATTATCATGTTGAAAGGGATAGCCAGGCTTCTGTGATAGTGAAAAGATCGTGCTAGTAGCGTAAAATAATTTGTGCTGAAATTCTGCGTGGCTCCTGGCCTTCCGAGCCTGACAGCCATTGTCTTTGCTCAGGTAGGCGTGCGTGAGAATGGGCACCGTTAAAGATTCATCTGCTTCTCTCTTTCCTCATCTAGAAATAAAACTGTAGTGTTCATTCCAGGTTGAACATTAGTGCTGTCAAATTCGAATCTCAAATAAGGAGCAGAAGAGCAAGGTGAACCCTGGACAAAAAGAGAGAGAGAGAGAGTCTCTTATTTTCAAAGGTTTCTCCAATAGAATATAAGAAAAATCAGTTGAAGATGACAACTTCTGATGGCAGAGAAAAATTCTGAAAGTAGTTTTGCAAAACTGGTTACTGGCAACAGAAAAGCTCCTTTTTACCCATGGCATTCTGAGTTCATCATCTACCCTACCTTTTTTTGTCTCCTTTCTGTTTTAGATAAAAGTTTGGACTGCAAATCCACAACAGTTTGTGGAGGATGAAGACGATGATACTTTTTCCTATACAGTGAGGATTGCTGCACAGGATCTGTTGCTGGTATGCAATGTGTTCCACATCTAGATGCAACCAAAATAATACTAACAAATAATAAACCTAGCTTCATGAAGGGCATTTGCAGAAAAGGCCAACTTTTAAACGTCTATACAAATGAGTGTTATCACTTCCTTCTGTGCAGGCTGTGGCTGCTGATTTCCAGAATGAGAGTGCAACTGCTTTGGCTGCAGCAGCTACAAGACATCTACAAGAAGCTGAGCAGGCTAAAAACAATGGTGCTGAGCACTGGTAAGGAGATGGGGCAGCGGGAAAGAACACTGACGCAAATACCAAGCTGTTCTGCAGCATTGGGTGCAGCACAATTTAATTACATTTTTTTGGTGGCACATGGGCAAGGATGAAATTTGAGAAATCTGATTAGAGGGAAAGAAAAGGAATTCCAGCAGGTCTTGAGCCAGATGACAGGATCCTTTTGTGGAATACTTTCAGCAATTCCTAGCACGAGTTAGCTGTCCCCAGACTCTTGACAATTCCTTAAAATGTCTAATTGGAAATGTTAATTACTATACATAATCTGAAGAGAAATTGGCAGCACTTTCATTTTGTGTCCAGTTAATCAAGCTCAAAATTTTAGGGTTTGGTTTTTTTCTTTTTTCCACTTGGATGTGAGGAAGAGATTAGGTGCTATATGCAGATGTATGTTTTAATTTCAGAACTTCAGAGTTGTGTTCTTTAATGTTACTTGGCGATAGGAGAAGAGACCTCAATTGTAGAAGTACCTCATTGCTTTTTTATAACTATTCTCTCTTGGTTTTTCAGTGCATTAGTTCAGTGTTTGTGTGTGTTTTGATTGTTCACGTCAGAGTAGCCACTCTGTTATAGTGAGCAGCAACTGAATGTCTGCAGAATCAGACATTTGAGTCCCTGTCTGCCTTAATTGTGATAAGTTTTAAAGTAGGTTATTTGCTTCACAAATAAAACCGGGAAACGGTATTTACACACAACTCCATTTCATCATAATTAACAAAATGTAATGCAAGAATAGACATTTTTAAATCTTTAAATGTACTGGGTATCACAGTGCTTCTGCACACAGAGTAATCAAGCATGGCACTATTTCTTGAGGCGATGATGAAGGAAAAACTTAAAGGCATCCTAATTCTTTTGCAGGTGGAAAATACATGAAGCTTGTATGCTGGCCCTGGGCTCTGTGAAGTCTATTATTACAGACAGTGTGAAGAATGGTAGGATACATTTTGATATGCACGGCTTCCTGACAAATGTTGTTCTTGCAGATCTCAACATTTCAGGTATGTTGGACCTTGCCATTGCTCAGAGTAACTGCTGAGTGCCAGACCTTGAAAATCTCTCTCAACAGAAGTGTCTGATGAATCAGGTTGCTGTGTGCACATGGTGGTGTGAAATGCAGTTGTGCACATTGTACGTGTGAAAGGGCATAAATCTTAT
This sequence comes from Falco punctatus, assembly GCF_963210335.1. Lineage (NCBI taxonomy): Eukaryota > Metazoa > Chordata > Aves > Falconiformes > Falconidae > Falco > Falco punctatus. The sequence goes on from NC_137597.1 coordinate 1,479,427, forward strand.
GCTGTGAGTTCACACATGCAACCAGGGCTAATATAAGTCCTTGAAGTGGGGCGCTGCTTTCAGTTGAAACTCACTGTTAGCTGGGTGCTTGAGCCTATAGGGCTTGGAGGTGGAAGGGCAATTGCTTAGGGAACTTCCTAGAAAAATAGTTGTTCTGTTGTATTGTATCTGTTTCTGGGAAGGACACCAGCAGTGTTTAACAGGCTTCAGAACCTCTGCAGCACCATACCACACCATTCTCTTTATGCTGAGGCTGATGGTAGTCATAGCCCATAAATTCAAATAATATTCCTAGCTGAGCGGGATCCTATTATTGGGAACTGTGCAGGCTTCTGCTTTCTATGTTATCTTACATCAGTGTGCAAGAAACTCAAAGGAGTTGTTGGCAGTCACACCTCAGAAGTCCTTGCAAGTAATTAAAATTTGAGAAGTTTAAGCCAATGTGAGCATTATTGGTGAGTCCACATTAAGCTGCTTAAGTGCAGAAAAACCAAATTGTTGGATGCTTTCATCAAAGAAACATTTGTTTAACCTATTACAAAGAAGGTTTTTTCTTTTTTTGTCTTAATTTTGAATGAAGAAATAGTGTGCAAAGTGCATAGTGTGCAATGCCTGTAAATAAACAACCTCAGCTATTTACATGTATTTACACACATGTACAGATTTGGTATTGGGTTGTAGATGAGCTATTGTGCTCAAGAAAGAGCTCCTGCAGTCAGTATGTATGTAGTTCTCAGAGGATATCATTTACTGCTCAGTAATGGTAATAAGACAAAGAAATCTTGTGTTTTATAATACTAGCTTAGAAAATAAAGCTTTTCTCTTGCTGTACATCTTGCGTGGAGTTTTTCATGTTCTCATCTTAAAATTAATACTTGCAGGAGTATAAATAATGGCAGTAAAGATGCTGAGAAATAGAAAGCATCATCTGTTTGAGGGTAGCCTAAATAGTTAACGACACTTTCAGCCTGAAAAGGCAGAGAAGGGTTAAGTGTGATAAAGATACATCATACCTTGATAAGTGTAAACAGGTGAGTAGATAATGAGTATTCACTAGTGCTGTTGAACATTACGTTCTGTGATTGCAAGGTGATGGCTGGAAACTAGAAGAATCTGTGAAAGATCCCCGAGTACATTTTCTGTTCCTCTAATTCTTTTTCCTAAGCTGCTGCTGTTTGCTGCTCTTGGGGACAAAATACTGAGCTAGATGAATAGGAATTACTGAAGAAGCCTTTGTTACTTTTGTTCCAGTGATCAGTAAAGCATGTATTGCTGTATTGATGAACAAATTAAAGTGTAACTAGTTGAGGGAAGAAGGTGGTTGTTTGTTTGGTTGTTTTTTTTTTTTTTGTTTAAAGAAATGAGAAATTATTCTTTGAAATAACTAAGGAAATAAACTGAATTCTGCCTATGAACAAAAATTATTTGTATGCCTGCATACTTGTCTTCACTGTCACATCTTGCCATTTTCTTGTCAGGATGACAAGATTTTGAATAATGGATAGAAGCAGTTGTAATTTTAAACTCATAAAACTTACTGTAAAACCACTATGGTTTTTTGTTTTGCTTCAGTGTCTCCTTTTCTCCTGGGCCGTGCTCTGTGGGCCGCCAGCCGTTTTACAGTGGCTATGTCTCCAGAGCTAATCCAGCAGTTCCTGCAAGCTACTGTCAGTGGTCTACATGAAACCCAGCCTCCTTCTGTCCGCATCTCTGCAGTCAGAGCTATCTGGGGGTAAGCAAACCCTAAGGTATTCCAAAGCCGCAGGGATAGCGGGTATAAATTACGCTTACAAGACCAGTATGTTAAAATACTAATACTATTTCTGTGTAGGCTGTGGAAATACTTGCTTTGAATGAAACAGATGTCAACTTAAAAAGTGTAAGCAATCAGGTTCAAAATAGAATAACTCCAATGAGGACTGTGAAATTGAGATTCAAGGTTGGCTACAGTAGTTGTAATGGATACAGTCCCAAGGAGAAGCAGAACTCGATAGCGATGAGAAGCATAAAGACGAAACCCAGATGACTCCTGTTCAGTCACAAGGGTGGCTGAAGGACATAGTACGGGCTTGTGAAGCAAGTCCTAGTAACAAGGAATGTTTGTTTTTCTAATCCTTTCGTTGTAAGTTGCAAGAAGGAAAAAGGGAGATCTGCTGTATTGATTCTAAAGTGAAAAATGAACATTTGTCTAAAACCAGAAAATGACCAACCACAAAAAAACTTGTGAAAACCCTACTCTTCCCCACTCTCTTCCTCCAAAAAAGTACCTTGTCTTCTGTTTGCACTGAAATGTTATTGAATAAGTGAAGGCAGAGACTTAGAACTTAGTTATTCCTGAAATTGTTTTATCATTCCCCAGGTCACTTGTAGAACATAGTAATTAAACATTTTGTAAGCAGTGAGTGTCTGTCTTGGACTACTTCTGTCCTCAAGGTTTATTTTCTCTATCCATCGATGCGCAGCTCTTAAGAGAGAACTCTTAGTAAGAGGTGGTAGAAGCTTTTAATATCACTTAACTCTGCTTCTGTGAACCTCCAGGGGTGCAGTAAGGAGGAAAGATAGCTGAGCTGTTGAGAGATCAAGGGAAAAGTCCTAGAGGAGTGAACTTGAGGAATAAGAATCAGAGGGTGAAATATCATCTAGAGTTAAATGTATAAATCACTTTAATATATTACGTATGTATTTTTGTATCATGAATTTCTTGTCTAGCTACTGTGACCAGCTGAAGATCTCTGAGAGCACCCATGTGTTGCAGCCTTTCCTTCCTAGCATTCTTGATGGACTGATCCACTTGGCAACTCAGTTCAGTTCCGAGGTCCTAAACCTTGTGATGGAGACGCTGTGCATTGTCTGTACGGTAGACCCAGCATTTACAGCAAGTGTGGAGAACAAAATCTGCCCCTTCACGATTGCAATATTTTTGAAGTACAGTAACGGTATGCCTTCAAGTTACGTTCTCAAACTACAGTTGTTTTTGCTACTGAATCCTGGTGGTGAAAACTTAATAAATGGTAATTGAATTAACATTGAGTCATGTGGTAAAGCTAGAAGGGAAACTTGCTGCTTTGCCTATTCAAAATAGTGGTAGCAAACATTGAGATGTGTTTGTTAGTATGTTTCAGTAAATGGTGCTTTCTCTCTCCAGATCCAGTTGTTGCTTCTCTTGCCCAAGATATCTTTAAGGAGCTAGCTCAGATAGAAGCCTGCCAGGGTCCAATGCAGATGAGGCTAATACCAACTCTTGTCAGCATCATGCAAGCCCCTGCTGACAAGATCCCAGCAGGGCTTTGTGCAGTAAGTGCTACAGTGGTACATGGTCTTAGCTGGAGATGATTCCTTGTTCTTGAATGTATAGGATGGCTGGTCTGCAAAGAATAGAAAAGTTGCTTTTAAACTGCTTTTGAACGATGACTTTGGTCATTGGTAGAGGTTTCTCTGTGGAGAGAAGGCGGCAAATCTGCAGATGAGGGAAGATGCTTCCAAAAGTTAACTTTAAACTGCTCCTCTGGACTTCTTCCAGTTTCTGCAGCATATCCCTCATGGTTTCACTTTGAGATAGCCATCTTTCACCAGTAACAGTCTCCTCTTTTTGGTGGAATGTTCTCCAGTAGGCTACACGGCTATTTCTTGCACTTTCTTCTAAGGCTTTTTCTGATTTGTGTGTCACATGTATAAATTGCTGGAGACATAGGAAGGACAAGCCTGTATAATTTTAAAAGTACCCTTATAAAAGGTTAAGCATTGACTGTGTGGAATGATTATATGTAATTAAACCCATTAATATCTTTATCAACATGCTTATAATCTCCCTATTGATTGGTATGACAGTTACAATTCCTTATGGGTAATTAAAATAGATCTATAATCAATATAAACAAAATGGAACAAGTCAGCTAGAACAGTTCTGTGGCTGTACTGATTAGCATGCGTCAGGGTACCGTGAAACTGTGTGCCATATTTAAGGGGTTACACTGCTTTTAATGTCTGAACTGCCTTGGAAACTTTTACAGTGCTCACCACATATTTGTGTCAAACACAGTGATGCTTGGGTGCATGACTCCAAGGGCCTCTGATTTTAAAAATATTCTAGACTTTATGCCTTTGATGTTTGCACCAGTGATGGGTAATTCTGACTTAGCGTACTGTGGCTGCTGCTGTAACAGTGCCTTCATTTGTGTTTTCCTTTCAGACTTCTATTGATATATTGACCACAGTTGTGAGGAATACAAAACCTCCTCTGTCTCAGCTCCTGATCTGCCAAGCATTTCCTGCAGTGGCTCAGTGCAGCTTGAACACAGATGACAATGCTACTATGCAGGTAACGTTGTGGGGAGTACTGAGAATTGCAGGGCTACGCAAGTCCAAGAGAGGTGACCAAGTAAGACGGGTGACATAGCCTTTAAGGGAGCCCAGGCTTTGCTTGTCAACAGCTGTATTGGCATCTCCTCAGGAGTCTCTGCCACCTCCTGTTTATCCTGAAAGTACTGCTGTTCAAGGCCCTGGAATGACTTTTACTGATCGTTCCTTAATTTAGAGGACTGGTGTGAGTAAAGCAGCAGCCTTGATAGTTTTTCTGTTTTAGGGCTCTAGAGCGCACAAAAAAAAAAAAACCAAAAAAAACACCACAAAAACCAAAACCCAAACAAAAACCCAAAACATTGCATTTCTTCCCCCATTAACTTTCATCGCAGCTAGGAATGGCAGAGGGTGTTCTCAGGAACACTCTTGGGCATAGGGAAGAAAAAGACCTGTGCAGAAGCCTTTCTAGACCTCCTCCTCCTCCTGGCTGTTTTCTCCTGTACTCATTTAAGTGGGAAGGGGAGGGCAAACTTGTTTTTGATGGAGCCATGTATGCAATGGAGGGAGAGCCTGGATTAATCTCAAACAGCAGTTCTGCCTGAGCTGTGCTGGCAGGCTCTTCTATTACCTGATCATGTCTTTAGAGTATTTAAGCAAGAAGGAAAAAGCATCGGAGGCTACAAGAGCAGGCTGCCTTTTCATTCCAGCTACTAGGTGGCATATAAATAAAAAGCTTTCATTTCATTCCTTATGTAAGAAGTTTTATAGTGCCAGCTACCCTTTGCCACATGAATACAGACCATAGAAATGGCTTTCCTTAAACAGCATACCAGTAAGAATAGATTGGAGACCAGCATGCTGGTCACTCTGCTGGATCTTTGTTTTCAGAAGAATGCAAAACAATTGCAGCTTGGCTGTTGGCTGTTAGTGAGCTTCATTAGCTCACTAACAAGTGAGAAATGAAGACAGCAAAGTGTAGCATGTTACATGTAACATGCTACACTTTGCTGTCTTCATTTCTCACTTGTTAGAAACTCTTGGAATTTCTCTGGGTAACAAGACTGGCCCAAAACTGCAACTAATTTAGGTTGTCTTTGTATTTACTAGATGATCTTGAGACCTGCTTGGGCATAGAAGAGTTTTGTACCTGAAAATGCACTGAAGTCTGTAGAAATTATTTTTAAATTTAAACACTGATTTTACTGCTCTAATAGCTCTAATAGAGCTTGGATCTTTTACAGATGTCACCAGTTTGCCCATTGTTTTCATCTTGGTTAAGGGTCTTTTGGGAGTGATGACAGGAGATGACTTCCCATGCTTCCCACTCCCTTATCTGGAAAGGGAAATTCTAACATGATTATTTTCTTTTTCAGAATGGTGGTGAGTGTCTGCGTGCCTACGTCTCAGTAGCGCTGGAACAAATTGCACAATGGCATGATGAGCAAGGCCACAATGGACTGTGGTATGTGATGCAGGTGGTGAGCCAACTTCTAGATCCAAGGACCTCAGAATTCACTGCTGCCTTTGTGGGCAGGCTGGTCTCCACTTTAATTTCAAAAGCAGGAAGTGAGCTGGGAGAGAATCTGGACCAGATCCTGAGAGCTATCCTGAGCAAAATGCAACAAGCAGAGACACTCAGTGTAATGCAGGTGAGCAGGCTGGGCACCCAGGAAAGCAAGTAGAAGTGTCAGGAAAAGAAATTGTAATTTTTAAAAAAATTGTTTTATAAAACAAAACATACATATATTTATATTGTATATATGTTTTTATATAATATATAAAAATTATACTTATAGATATGTATTTAATACATAATGTATAATAGAAATATAATATGTTTCTATTATATATATAAAAAACAAATTACTGTAAGAAAGTAATAAAAAACCTGATTATTTATAGCTAGTACAATTGAAGGGTCTACGTATCACCTCGAAGTAGTCGTGTAAATGCCGACTTTGCTCATACAGAGTTATCCAGATTATGGATTTTGTGGGTAAGCTTTAATGCACCTTAAATAATGCCTCACGGCTTTGTGCTTGCAAGCAGTGAATGTTTAGAGGGGCCAGGAGTTGCCTAAGCAGGGATGCTATGGCAAAGGCAGCACATGTTTTCGAGCGGTTTTGTGCTGTATTTGTAGGATAAATGCCTTGGAGTTCAGACAAGGTGAACTTTTGGTGAGTTGGAGGTGTGGTTGGCTTGCATCAGGTGAGAGGCCACACAAAAAGCATCGTGATCTCTTCTAGCCTTGACCTACTTCTAGTGGCACAGTTTTATGGAATGGTTTTATTTCAGTCATCTTCATTCTCTCTCCTGTCTTTCTTGTCAGTGCCCTTAATGTAGAACATGGTGGTGGGCCCCCTGGTTCCTCAGCAGCAGCTGGGGGAAGATGTTTTGCTGGCACTGTTGAGTAAGATCCCACCTTTGCCCTCAGTGCAGCACTTGGCTGAGGCTCACTGTGCTCTAAGCCTTTTATCTTTCTTGTGTATTTCTCTGGTTTTTGTATGTGCATTTTTCAAGCCAGCATATGCTGAGTCAAGAAGGCCGTTCGGGTGTCGGCACAGATTTCATCTTAAAGCCTTGATTTTAACACACCCCACCACCACCACCCACCCCTTCAGATACACTGTTGATTCTTAACTCTTCCGAGTTAAAATCGGTTCCAAGTTAGAAGATCTGGAAGCTGTCAACACGAGGTCCTGTAGCCAGGGAAGGAGAAATGAGCCTTTCACAAGGCTGAATCTCTTCCCTGTGTTAGCCTGGAAGATGGGCCTCTGGAGTGGGCAGCTTTTCACCAAGGAAGCCTGCAGAGATGCCTTCAGACTTGGAGACTGACATTTAGAAGTATGCAGGGTGTGAATTCTACCCCAGGTCTTTAGGAGTCAGACTGTAAAACTGCATCTTGTAAAAAAAAAAAAAAACCAAACAAAACCAAACAAAACAAAAACCAAAAAAAAGGAAACCAACCCACACCCAAAACAAAACACAACAAAAACCCCCAAAAACCTTTCTAAAATTGCAATTCTTTCTCTGAAACTTGTGTTCAAAGTGCACTTGGAATTGGAAGAGGCCTGAATGATGATGTGTGGTCCTGTGACAGAGGTGGTGATGGAAAACCCCTGTCATGAAAGGGGAGGAGAATATGGGTTCTGGCTCTGGCCCAGTAACTTCTGTTCCTTAACTTGATGATGAGATGCATTTCTGCTTAGATATGCCTAGATTTGGAGCTCTGTGTATAGAGCCATGTGTACAGCTTCTGGTCCATTGAGCAAACTAGGGCACTTGCAATGTCTGAGTGTTGCCATGTGATATTTTTGCTAGTCAGAAGTCAAATGCAGCCTCTGATATTTTTTAAATAGCCTTTTCATCTTTGCTTTAAGGTTTGTTAGTTTGGGGCATGGTTGTGAGTAAATTTATTCCTTCTGTGTGATTTTGGGGTGGTTAAAACATATTGCTGTTGACTGTAGTAGTTTATTGCCTGCTTTTGTAGCAGACAGTGTCTTGCAGATGCTAACACTTTCTCTTCCTCTTGGGGCTGGTAATCACAGTCTGCACTTCTGCAGGGAGCTCAGTTACTTGAATATTTGATAAAACATTTTCAGCTATTAAATTATGTACGGCTAACATTTCCTTTCTCCTCCTGTAGTCCTTGATTATGGTGTTTGCTCACTTGGTTCACTCGCAACTGGAGCCACTCCTGGAGTTCCTGTGTAGTCTCCCTGGACCAACTGGGAAGCCTGCTCTGGAGTTTGTAATGGCCGAATGGATGAGCCGGCAGCACTTGTTCTATGGGCAGTACGAAGGCAAAGTCAGGTGGGATGTTTCATAAGCAGGATCTGCGCGTTAACGTTAGCTGACTGATGATCCCATTGTAATTAAACACACTGGGTGTGAGGGAAGGGGGAGCTGGTTCAGGCTTGGATTAGTGTGTGCCAGCACTGGACAGAATTGGTTCCTGCACTGTCAGTTCAGCTCAGGAGAGCTGTGATAACTGGGGCAATCTCTGATCTTCCTCTAAGTGCTGCTCTTGGTGCCTGGTGTTTCTGTACTGGAACAGGGTGACCCAAGGGGGAAGGGGGTGACTCTTGCAAGCACAGGAGTGCTTTTGAGATTGAACTTCTGTGAATGGGATGAGAATAGCTTCCAGACATGACATTTTCTTTGTAGAACATTGTAGAGTTTCAGGACATTGTAGAGAGTTTCCTAAGAGAATCTGGTGATTTCTTGTTGATTTAGTGACCTCTTAAAAGTCAGTAAAGAAATCAGCTGAAACCGTTTTCTCCCCCTTTTGCTGTAGGAGCACGTTTGTCTTCTGGTGGAGGCTGAGAACTATATTCCAAAGCACAAAATGCCCTATATTATTTTAAATTTTACCGAAGCTGCTGTCTTTGATTTTTCTGGAAATGGGAAGCCTAACAGACCACCCTTAGGGGTCTTACCAGCTGTTAACTCACTTCTTAGTATCTGTTGGTGTGGGTTTTTTTTATTAAGGCAGTCACATGGCCTGTGAAATAAATACTGAGAAAAAGCATGTTTGAAGTGGAATTTTGTGAATGATCATGCAGAACAAGAGGCAGTCTGACTTGGGGATCTGGTGCTGGTTTTGTTCACACTTGGTCTGTTTCATCCTTAAAAGCAGTGGTTTATCCCCATTTTGACAGAACACCGTTGTCTGCAGGATTCCATGTGACTGCTTATGGCCACAGGAAAAAGCCCAGGCAGATGCCGATGGGGAGAACAAGGTCAAACTGTTGTTCAGAGCTGTCTCCACAATGTCTGAGACTAGAGCTGTTTGTGTACCAAGACTTGGCAAGGCTCTACAGTATATTAAACACTTTGATTTGTGTTGTTTACAGTGATGCTTATTGTGCATTAGAAAATGCTAAATGTTTTTGTGCATATTGAAGAAAAGCAATGCCTGCTCAGGGGACCCTCGTGTATAGAGTTAGTAAAAGGAACGTGAAGATAGCTGGTACCTTCTGTGTGCATCAGTCCCCATCCCTGTGAGTGGCAGGTTGAAGAAGTGGCTGTTTGCTCTTGACCAGCATGATGAAAGGATGGGAAAATTTTGAGCAACTGAAGGGTGGCATCTTAAGATCTGGGTCCAAACCAGCAGTATGGGTATTGAGAGCCATAGTGTGGGAGGAAAGGACAGTGTGAAGTGAAAGCACAAAAAGAGTGAGTTTCACAGAGCTCCAAAACTTCAGTTTGAGACTTGTGGAGCCAGGAGAGAGGTTTAAGAGTGCCAAGCATAAACTGGCATCCTTAACCTGTAGTCACGGTCTCGGTATGATCTGGAAATGGAGAAGGCTTGAAAGTGTGGAGCAGAAATCTGAGTAGCAGAGATGGAATGAACACATGAAGATACCAAAGGAGCAAATTAGAAGGTCTGACTGTAGCAGAGCTGTGAAGGACCAAAGTGAAAAAGAGCTTTGAGACTGGAGAAGAGTAGAAGAAATGTTCATAGCTGCAGATCAACCAAATTACTACTTTCTTACCACTGCTTTCCTCTTAATTCCATCATCATCTGCATGTGATGCCTCAGGAGTGTGTTTAACCTTGTGGCCCTTCTGAACTGGAAAACCTTTTATGTGTGTATGCAGGGTCTCTTAGTGTTTAATCCAAAGCTTTGTCAGTGTTCAGCTTGCTGTGCAAATCAGGATATGAGTCGCGTATCAGATGCTGGCATAGATCAGGAGAAACAGGAAAATTCTGTAATGTTCGTTCTTGGCAAACGTGTAGTAAAAAGGGCATCTGAATGTCTGCTCTGGAGATGTGTTCCCTATTAATAGTTCACTGAAGGGCTACAGTTTAGGAAAATCCTGATTTGTAATTTTCCTATTCCCCGCTCTCCAGCTCTGTAGCATTGTGTAAACTCCTTCAGTACGGCATCAACACAGACGACAAGCGACTTCAGGACATTAGGGTAAAGGGAGAAGAAATATTTAATATGGATGAGGGAATACGGACACGATCAAAGTCAGCCAAAAGTAAGCAATCGTTTTGCTGTATTTTAACAGGTTTTTTTTCCCATGTTAGTGTATGCTATGAAAGGCCTTAAAATAGATCTTGTAGATCACACAAAGCTGTGGGAGATATTTCCTACAGAAGGTGCATGTTGGTTTTTTAGAGCTAATCCGTACATCGTGTACTTACGTATCCATTACTTGCCTTAATTCTGCCAACAACTGATTTGAAAGACTCCTGATGTCTCTGATTTAATACAAATGGATGAGGTGATTATAGAATTGAGAGTTATTCACTGCTATTTTGCGTCATCCTGTTCCATCTGATGAGAGAGAATGGTAATTGCTGGCATTTGAGTTAAACTAAGATTAATGCTAATATCAATAGGAATTAAAACCAGTGCTCCCAGTTTCTTTGATAGGATCTTTCCTTTTGTAATTAAGGACAAATACACTAGCTATCCCGTGGAATAATTAAGCCCTGCAGGAACACTGATGAGGAAAAGCTGGAGCTTACAGTGTCTCAGAAAGGGTAGAGGCATGCATGGGAGTGCTGTGCTGCTCATTTGCTCGAAAGCACTGCTAGATGTGTAAACATACTTCAGAGAAGAATGCTTAATGAAGTCATCTGTGACTATGATTTCGTTGAATAGACTCACCAATTCATCCAGCTGTGAAGATTTTAACTATGCCTTCTCTTCATTCAAACTATGCAATATTTGATACTGCCATTAAGGTCTTTGGGAACCTAGCTGCGGAGGTATATGGGAAGAACATTTAAGGTTTTTATGTCAGTTCCTTTTTCCTCCCAACCTGGAAGTTTTGCTTGTATGTGAGCATGTTAAATGTATGGTATAATTTAAAAAAAAAACAACCAAAAACACAAAACACACCACAAAACAAAACCAAAACCAGCCAACCAAAAAAACACCCAGAAGCAAACAACACCCCTCAAAGCCTCTCCCAACAAACCCCAAAACCACCACAATAAAAAAAGGCCTGGTTTTAACGTTTTCTTAAAAGCAGTGTGAATATATATTTTTATTCTCTTACAGATCCTGAACGCTGGACAAACATTCCTTTGTTAGTAAAAATCTTAAAGTTAATAATAAATGAACTCTCTAATGCAATGGAAGCAAATGCATCTAGACAGACAACTGCAGATTGGAGCCAAGGTAAAATACTAGGTTTGCTTTGTCTCTTTGCATGGCTTAAATCTACTTTGTAATCTCTTCAGTAATTAAGAAACTCACAATAGTAAATAATATACCTGTAATTACAAAGGCTTAAATAGTGATCCAAAGGTTAAGATCAGTATTGTGTATTCTCATACCTGAAGATTGTTTTGAGCTAGTTTGGAAGATGGGATCTGACCGTATGCCAATAAAATCATCCTTTCTTGGTATATCTGGTTTACCTTTCTTCCTCCCTGAGTCAAGCATCCATTCTTGCTGCTGCTTTTTGCTTGGCTCCAATTCCTGAGTTACTCATTCCAAAAGGATAGTAAAGGTTGCAGGTGTTTCCCTTCATCTGCCTACACAAGCAGGATGTTTGCCTGAAAACTAGCAGTCCTCTTTAGAGTGGTCAACAGGCTGGACCTCTTGGATTTGGATTATTTTTGGAAGAATTATTTTTTTTCTTAAACAGATGATTCAAATGATATGTGGGAGGATCAGGAAGAGGATGAGGATGAAGATGAAGGCTTAGCAGGACAGTTCTTATCAGATATTCTTTCCACAAACAAGTATGGTAAGTAGTAACAGCTTTAAAGTGCTTACTCAAAGCAAAAACAGAGTAGGTGACATCCTAGTCAAAGTTTTTTTTCCTTGACAGCAGCTCAACAAAGGCTGTGGGCAAGGGGAAGGAAACACTACACTGGGATTTTGAATAAGGACCTTCTGTAAGAGGGACATGTCTTTGATTAACACGATGATTAAATAACTGCATTTTTCACCTGAGTTCAAATGCTGCGTAGGCTTCATGTTGCTGTGAGATGTGTGCAGGTATTTCTTCTAAAGAGAAAACTGATGTTCAAAGATGTAGACATGACCTTGAAATGACAGTGTAGTAGAAATGGATGAGCTTGTTTGTGGAGTGATGTTGAGAAATAATTGCTGCATAAAGATGATGGAATGGGTATATCATCTCCTTTGCTCTCCAGTTTGCATATAGTCTTAGAAGGGAGAACCTTACAGGCAAATACAATAAGGGAGACTACTTACATTAGCGCAGAATTGGAAATGGGTCACTGTGACATAAGATCAAGGCATAAGACTATAGTGCACGTAACTAACAAACCTGCTTGTCTAGTATCCCTGGTATGCTTGTCTCACCTGTGTGTTCCTTGAGGCTCTTGCTATGACCCGTCTTGTTCTGGGATTTTCTCGTCATGTGAGCTCAAGCGGATATTCTGGATACAATTTTTATTTTTTTTTTACCCAGCAGTGCTGAAACAATTACTATTTTTTTTAATCTTTGGATTTCAACAATAGTCTAATAGATTACTTCCTGAGATATTTTGCTCTGTTTAATGTTAAAACCTGCTGATTTGCCTCTGACAGATGAGGATTACTACGAAGATGATGAAGAGGACGATCCAGATGCATTAAAGGACCCTCTTTACCAAATAGATCTCCAGGTGATGCTCTAGAATGAGGGGGTTTTAATCAGATTTCTATCATTCTTTATAAACGTTTTTTTTTTTAATGTTGTACTTTAAGAAGACTGCAAACCGCCAGTTACTGATTGTTGTCCTGAAGGTACTCAGTTCATTGAAATTACTTTGGAAAGTGCTGAGTATCCAAGGAATGCCTGGAGCTATTTTTCTTTATTGGATCAATATCAGTAACTTGCAAATGTGAATGAACAAAGCTTTTTGAACAGAGGGATTTGAAACTTGTACCTGTGACTTCACAGCTATTTGCTGAAGTCAGAAATAGGTTGGAGACCGAACATGACAGAATTTCATGCTCCACTTGGAGGTGCTCCCATCCAGTCAGCCCCTGTATGATACTGTGCTCCTGCTTTTTACCACCACCTGGCAGCTGTGTATTAGCCTTTCCCCCCTGCTGCCACCCTTCCTTCTGCATCGCCTGTCTGTTCCCTGCAGTCCCTTTGGCTTACTTGATGTGTGTTGAGGTTTATCTTCCAATATGTGAAAGAAACAGAATTTCCAAAGTGACGTGATGCTAACTGGGTCTTTCTGTCTTCCTTTCAGGCCTATCTCACTGACTTCCTCTGTCAGTTTGCACAGCAGCCCTGCTATGCAATGTTTTCAGACCATCTCAATGAGAATGAAAAGCGAGTGTTACAGGCCATTGGTATATAAACCCGTGCAAGAGACCACACTGATCATATCTGAACAATTATTTTTTTTTTTGCTTATTCCACGTTTTATGATTCAACATAAAACATTTTCCAGTGTCTGCCTGCTTGTTACAGGTGGATGATGGCCTCGTTGCAATGTATTGAGCCTCATCTTCACATGAATCTGCTAAGGGATGGAATACTAAGAAAGCAACAAGGACAGAAGTCTGTAGAGCTTTGCACATTTCGTCTCACCATGGGAGCACTTTCATTTTCCACAGTAACTTTCCAGGAAGTTCTTAAAGATTAAAAAAAAAAAAAATTGTTCTTAATATTTTTAAAAGCAAACTGTACCTGTGAAGAGGCACTTAACTGAGTTTCCCACAGCACAGTTGGACAGAGAAAGGAATTGGGTCACTTACAGATTGCTTGGATGTATCTTGAGAAATTGGAAGGTTGTTCCTCTTTGCGCTCACATAACACATACAGGGTAAATATCTTGATCTTACAGCGTGACTTCTTTTTATAGAACTATAGACTCTTCTATCAGAGATGCCTAAATGGTATGGAAACTGTTTACAGGAGTTTGGATGGGAAGCTGAGATAATAAAACTGAATGCATATCTTCTTTCCTGTTGTGGATGGGGCTTTGTTGCTCACATCTGCTGCCTAGTCCCATGGGAGCAGTTCTTTACTAACGCTTTTGTGTGCACATGCTCAAAGGAAGCTACCACTTAAATTTCTGTTCCTGTGGCACGTGGCTACTAAAGACTTTGGGTTTATGGAACATAAGAAGCCACAATTTTTAGGGGAAAAAGACCTGACTGTGTTTAACATATTTGCTCCATGACAGCCACTCTGAACTACTTTGCTTCCTTCACACTCCTGTGTGTATTTTTATAGAGTGGTAAAATAACATTTGCAAATTGATTTACCCATAAGAACAGTGTGATGTGTCTCACAACACCTCTCTGCCTTTGGTTCCCCCTTGGGGAAAATGAAAATAAAACTATTAAAATGTACATTGGTATCCTCCTTATAAAACAGATTTAAAAGAAACTTGCACTTGTTTCCTGAAGTCACTTTTTTTAAGACTTACTTCTCCTTAGGAAACTTTCTGTATGTGCTGCCTGGAGGATGTTAGGGTATTTCACAGGAGTCGTCTGGACAGAAAGGGAGTCCTGTAATGGATACATCTTCTGCGTAAAAGAAAAGGCTGACCCATTATAGAGTTTCCTTTCTTAAGAAAGGTACTTGCAGTTCCTTTGTGGAACAATATGCTTTGAAGTTGTATCTAAAAACCTCCAAAGAGCTGGAGTGATTCTGTATCTTACTGGTCTAACAGAGTATAGCTTTTCACTTTTTTACCAGGAGGGGATAATAAATTAACTTTTTAACAGCCAAAGATGGCATAATTTGTTTAGCAAGTGTGGGGAAAATGGTAAAATAACTCTGAATTCTAAAGCAGACCTTGCTCCCCTCTCCCACCCAAACCCCTCATGTTGTGTCTGAGAATGGGCACAACTAGCGGGGAATCCCCACCATTCGCTGCAGACTGACCTGA
Source organism: Falco punctatus (assembly GCF_963210335.1). Classification (NCBI taxonomy): domain Eukaryota; kingdom Metazoa; phylum Chordata; class Aves; order Falconiformes; family Falconidae; genus Falco; species Falco punctatus. The sequence goes on from NC_137597.1 coordinate 1,494,562, forward strand.
ATGGTCCTTGGGTTCTCAGCGGTTTTGTATGAATAGCTCTGTGAGAGGCAGGATTGGAAGCCTGATGTTTGTGTGTGTGCATGTGTGTGTGTGTGTCTAATAAGGTATATTAAGCTCTGATTTCCAAGCAGTTGTGTCGCGGTGTCTTTCTTCCCTGTGGATTCTCTGGTGTATAAGAATATATAATTAAACGTGCTATGGCCTTCCCTTCAGTGGGGATGCTGGTGGTTCTTTCTTCTACCTAAACATTATTTTAATTTTTTTTTTTAAAGTCTATTAGGAATTTTGTTGTGAGAAATTTGTCTCTCTCAACTTTCACTGAAAAGGGCCAACAAGTTAAACTAAACAGTGCAGTCTCTTGAGGAAACCCAACTAGAAGCAGATGGCCGCAGTGGTGTATCCTGATAGCTGTACAGGAAGGATCGAGTGTCTTCAAAGTGACTGATCCCCACCCTGGGAGGAGGTAGAACCATCCTTCTTTGCCCTGTGTGTTAGCAGCAAAGCTCATAGCAGTCATCCATTCTTGGAGGTAAGAACACCAAACATCTGGAAGCATCAAGGTGTGTTTTGGGGTGTCAGCAGTAAATGGAACACATTCAGGTCTAGCTCGTGGAGAGGTACTGATGGGGTTCACTGCTTTCCAGTGGGGGTTGGCTGCTGTGTGCCTTAGGGGAGCTCACTTTAGTTTAAGTTGGATGGCAGGTTTAAATAAGATCATGAAAAATGAGACTGACTTAATACTACTGATACTGTTCCTCATCCTGAACTGAGAAACCCAAGGATTTCTTTGCAGTTGCAAGGTCCAAAAAGTAGATGGGCCAGTGTCTTGTAGAGTTCCTGTTGGAGCTTGTCGGTGTGTTGGTTAGAAACTATTGATTTGCAGGTGTTAATGGTTTTTCCAGGAAGGGTATCTGTTGAGAAGGGAAGGACTGGGGGAGAAGTGGCCTTTGGGGACCAGTGCTCTGTTCTGTCCCTCCTGCAGCATATAGCTGGCGCGTAGGCTGAGCTGGGCGGGCACGACGTGGCAGTGTGCCACACTCCGTCGCAAGCAGAGTGGTGGTGTGCGGGATGGGTTTTGGCAAGAAGTACTGTGATTCAAGCTCCCCCCTAGAAAAAGGCCAAGTAGGGTGTGAGAGCAGCCGTCTGCAGGGGAGGTGGCCTGGGGCAGCTCCTGTGCCCCTCTGTCCTGCGTCACACGGTGCTGGACTCTGGGTGGGGAATCCGTAGGCAAGAGCTGTGTTTGGTGTGAGGCTGCTGGTGGCAGGAACGTGGCATTCGCAGAGGGCGAGGAACGCTGGGCTCCACCGCCATGTGCCAGGGCTGCTGCCGGCGCAGGGCACCCCTCTGGCTCCTTTTCTACGGTTGAGAAGAATCTAAAGCAATAGTCTTAAGGGTTACCAACGCCGTCCCAGGAGGTACAAGCTGCCCGTTAAACTAGAACCAGACGGTGGGATGGTGGCTGCCACCCTCGCGGGCTGCGTTGTCACCAGCCAGCAGAGCAGCTGGGCTGAGGCTCTGCAACGAGACTTTATGCACATTCATGAGTATTGTCCATGGGGGACTTTGTTAGTTTACTTGTGGGGCGGGTTTTTTTTGTATTGACAAATCAACGCTTTTCATGTATAAACCCGCCTGCCTTCCGAGTCTTTGCGGAGGCGGGCCCGGTGCCGCTGAGGGCGGGCGCGGGACTCGAACCCAGGGCCTTCCGCTGCGCGGCCGGCAGCGAGCGGTGCATGCTGGGTCCGTGCGGCGAGGGGGCGCGGGGCACGCCGGGAGCCGTAGTCCGCCTGGCGGCGCCGCGGGCGCTGGGCCGGGCCATGGCGGCGGCCGGGGCCCCGGCGGGCGGCGCGGGGCGCTCGAAGGTGGCGCCGAGCGTAGACTTCGACCACAGCTGCTCGGACAGTGTCGAGTACCTCACGCTCAACTTCGGGCCCTTCGAGACGGTGCACCGGTGGCGCCGTCTCCCGCCCTGCGACGAGTTCGTGGGGGCCAGGTGAGTGAGGGGCGTAGGGGGGAGGGAGGGGAGGGCGAGTGTCCCGGCGGCAGCTGACCGCCGCTCTCTGCCGCCCGCAGGCGCAGCAAGCACACCGTGGTGGCCTACCGCGACGCCATCTACGTCTTCGGTGGGGACAACGGGTAAGGCCGCGGCGGGCCTGGGGGGAGCAGGCCTGGGCCTGCGGGGCGTCAGGCCCGAGGGGCCGGGGGCCGAGGTCAGCGGGCTCAGCCGCCTCCCGTTCCTCCCCGCAGGAAGACGATGCTGAACGACCTGCTGCGCTTCGACGTGAAGGACTGCTCGTGGTGCAGGTGGGCCGCGCTGTGCGCTCCAGGCTCTGCCCCGCTGCTGGCAGCACCGGGCGATGCCTCTTCTGTCTGCAGCTCCTCGGGCCCGGGTGTAAAAGCTGGGGGCTCTACCAGAGCACGCGAGGGGAAGCGTCACCCCCAGCCCTGGGGCTGTCCCAGCTGAGCTCTGCAGGCTGCTGTGCAGCTGAGCTGTCCGGGAGGTTACTGAGTGCCCCCACACAGCTCCTGCCAGCAAGCGGGTGCTGAGCACCACAGGGATGGGCAGTGCCACGGGTGCCGCTGTTTGTACAGGCTGTGAGAGCACTGGGAGGATGCGCAGGCAGAGGGACTGGGTTACTGCAGACCCTCAGGGCAGGAGAGGTGCCAGGGGGGCTCACGGGTGTCTTTGCTTTGCTCCTTTGCTCTGGAATGTGCAGTCTGTTGTCTTAACCTGTGCCTCACTTGCTCTCTCTGCCAAACAGCATCATGTTTGTAATGGTTTATGCTTATAGTAATAAGTCTGTCACAAAATCTTAGTATAATTGGGGCTTTTTGAATCTGCAAGACAGCTTTGAGTGCCTGAAGCATGACAGGAATGTTTGATTGCTGCTGTTCTAAATGTTGTGCAGGGCTTTTACCACGGGGACCCCGCCAGCACCACGGTATCACCACTCAGCTGTGGTCTATGGGAGCAGCATGTTTGTGTTTGGTAAGACAGCAGCAGATTACAGTTGTGCGTGTTCAGAATGATAAATGTGCTGGTACTATTGTTTTGAAAAAAGAATGAGATATTTTTAGGAAGTATAAAAAGAACTTATTCAGTAGCAAATCCAGTACTTTTTATGGCTGACTGTGATTTCGACTTTAGCTTAGAAATACTTTTGCTGTTTTGTCTAAAGTAAAGAAGGCTTGGAACTCATTACCATAGTGTTTCTTTAAGGGTAGGAGTAGAGGAGAAGTCTCCCACCTGTAGTAGTCCGTTAGCCAAGTACCTTCTCCTTCTGCTATCTAAACTTAAGTTTTCTTCTAATATAACGAGTAGAAGTGCGTATGCTCTATTGCACTTGAGTCTGATGGAATTATTGTTGCCCAGGTGGCTATACGGGAGACATTTATTCCAATTCCAACCTGAAGAATAAAAATGATCTCTTTGAATATAAGTTTGCAACTGGGCAGTGGACGGAGTGGAAGACTGAAGGAAGGTAAGGAGCTGGCATCATTACCACACTCTTCAAGGGGACTTGAGCGTAATTCAGGAGACATTTAAAACTGCATCGTTAGAATTAGGTACAGTGCTAATAGTAAGGCTGCAGGATGATTTCTGCTGTACTTTCTTGATTAATTTTTTCTGAAAACTATCTTCTGTTCTGAAGAAGTTTTTTTGCAAGGCCTCCATTCTGTAGTGTACCACCTTGGGAATTTGACCAAAATTTATTCCCCATGTTTCTTTTCTGTGACAGAAGGGATGAGAGGAAAGGGATTTTTTTCTTTTGAATTGTTTCTTTTTCAAGGATAGCGTAAAATCTGTTGATACCTCATAGTTAACAATTTAGTTTTATCAGAAACCGATTTGAAGCCTGTTTATAGTTAAAGCTACTCATTCTTTTCTGATTAAAGTTGGACTTGGAGTGCTCTGAAATGCACACACTACCTTCAGGCACCTTAAGGTGATGTGTGTTCACACAAATTCAGAAGCGGATGAATAAATTGATGAGATATGTTTGGATCTTTTGACAGGTTCCTGAGTTCCAGCTTTCCAAGGCAAAATCAAAACCAGTAATGTGTTGTGCCCATTTCAGGATGTTATCTGTGACATTGATTTTGACCCAACTACTCAATGTTTACCACACCCACATACGGGACATACTGTGTCTTTACCTACAAGTTCATTGTGTATTTGAAGTTTCTGAAATGCTGATTTTAGTGGGGAGAGGTAAAGGAACATTTATTTCTGTGATTTGTAGAAAGGGATGAGGAATGCACAATCCATTCTTAAGTTACCGTTGCTCGCCGCTGATGAGCACATGCTATGTTTTAGAACGGAGGCAACGTGAGTAATTTCTCTTTCTCATTATTGTCTGACTTTGGACATTTAGGAGAGTAGTTCTTACTCATATTTTCGAACTCAAATGTCCTTGTCTTTGCCTGTAGTTACAGGTGTGCATACTGCACAAATGACCTCAGACAAGCTAACATAACGTCTACTGGATGTAATAGCATGAGTGGATTGCCACGTTGCCGTAACGATAGTGCTGTTAATTGTCCCGCTACTTAGCTACTTTCCATAAAATACTTTTAAGGGCATTTAAGGCTTGGCAAGGGATTAGTTGGGCTTTTTTTCCCCAGTTGGTTTTTTTCTGTATTCATTAAGGTAATTTTTCTTTAATTAAGGAAGCAGAGTGTAAAATTCTAAAACATACCCGTCAGAGGCTTGCTTTGTGTTTTGAGGATGAATGACAGAAGCGATTTCCTGACTTGAAGCCATTTTGTGTAGGGGACTTTATTCTTCTTACACGTGCATTTTACTTGTCATGCAGATCTTCTTCTGATAGCACCTCTGCAGGCAATTTAAGAATTTTTTGATTTTCTCAATTGCAGATTGCCAGTTGCGAGGTCAGCTCATGGCGCAACAGTGTATAGTGACAAGCTGTGGATCTTTGCAGGATACGATGGCAATGCACGGTATGTGGTGGGATCACTCTCTCCTTTGGTGCTTTTGTAAAATCCCAGTCCCTTGCTTTTCAGCTTTATAGAGATGTTTTCATATACCAAGTGCTTTAATACATAACTGTAGCTTTGCAAACCCCCCCTGTTGTTAAGCATTACATTTTTGCAATTCACCGTTTCATGTTCAAAATAAGTATGTGTTTAAAACCTAAAAATATGGTGGCTCAGAATGGCTATAGGGTGTATAATTTGACACTCTTCTTGGCTGTAAAGATGCTAAAGGATCTTTGAAATTTGGCAAACGAGCATTTCTCAAAAGATAGCCACCGTGGGTCTTCTGATGTTGCTGATGGCTTACAGAACAGAGCATGTATTTTCTTTGAAGTTGTATGACAGAACTAAGAGCAACACGTCAGCTTTTTCTCTGATAGTATGTCATATTATTTAGGTGGAAGGGTGATGAGATTTTGGATAAGAAAAGACTGGAAATGAGTGATACTGAGAAGTTAGGAGAGTCTGGTGCTTTGTCCCAGATGGCATCTCTTTGCATTTTCTGTTAGTCTATCAGGGAGGAATCAATTTTGAATACATAATATTTTTTTTGTCTTGATGAACTTGAGAAGTACTTTGTGTTGGTGCACAATATTTGCATTGTGAGAGCATACAGAGATTGCCACAAACTAGGAGCTGCCTCAGTGTGCTGGGTTGCCTCCTCTTCTAAGGAGAATCTGCAGAAAAGTTACCAGCTCCTCAGAGTCTCTGGGAGAACTGCTGTTAATTGGAAAAACAGATAGGATGTTTTCTTTATTTCTGGGGGAGGAATTGGAGAAAGATGCATAACGCTGTGGGACTGCTCAGTTCCAGCTTAGGGGGTTCCCCAAGGACCCTGGGTAGCTGGAAGGAGGGACTGGATGAGAGGAGCTGTCTAATTTACGTTAAATATGTCTAATCACATCAAAAAATGTCTTTTTGTGGAACATGAGCCTCCCGGCAGATTTGAACAAAGGAAGCATCTGTAGTTACTGTGAGTAACTTGTACTGGGAAAAGCATTGTCAGATACAAAGTAGTCAGCAATGTGTCAGGTTACCCACTTTGTCCTGTATGTATTTAAGGTAGGATTCAGCCACATAAATGATTACTGTGGTCAGTGTCGGGGGTTAGCAGGGATGAGTAGAAGGCAGCAGGGTAATAAGGGGTATTTCTGTAAAAATCCTAAAGGTTAAATAGTTCAAATCCTTAAGCTCCAGGCAGAGTTGCTGTGTGCAGCTGTTAACTGTAGTGTACTTGTAACCGGGAAGATGCTAAAGCCAGCTGGGGTGGTGTATAGAATTCAGGTATAGGGCAAAAAGATTCTAATAGGTTTTTTTCTGCTAGTGAAGTAGGAGATTCTTCCTGTGCAGAAGAAGGAAAGCCAGTAAAATAGGGTCTCGGTCCTTTCAACTCCATGAGCTAAAAATTACTGAAAATAAACTGTTTCAAATAATGCATTTTTTGTGTTATAACATAGGTTAAATGATATGTGGACTATTGGGCTACAGGATAGAGAACTAACATGCTGGGAAGAGGTAAGAAGTTTTAATTCCAACTAACACATAGAATTTTCCTGTTTGGTTTTCATGCACAATTATTTAAAATTTCCTATGCTGGACTGCAGTGCTTTCTCTTTATAATGTATTTGTCACACAGGTGAAAAGAAACAGTTCAAATTTGATTTTATTTGTGTATATGGAAAACCAAGTGTATATTAAAGTGTGACTTTTCGCTTGTGAATCTGTGAACTGGACCTGGACTGCCCATGGTGGCTTTGCTATGTCCCCTATAAAGAGGGTCTGCGTTTCCCACTTTAACCACTGCCGTAGGCTGGGAGCTTTGCTGACTGGCTATCAAGATGAGGGTCCTGACCCTTAGAGTAGCAGGGGCTTTAGAAATGTGACCTCCCATCCTTTTCATCCATGATAAAATTAGTCTGTGCAGACATTTAAGCACAGCATTAGTTGATTACCTGTAGCCAGATTTACAGGGACTTGGTTGTCTGCACACATTGCTGCCATGTGGTCTGTCTTATCTGCTGATGCATGGTCCTGCAGCGTACTGAGCATGCATAGCTGTGCACTACAGTAACACATTCGTAATTTTGAACTTCATTATCTTTCAGATTGAACAAAGTGGTGAAATTCCTCCTTCATGCTGTAATTTTCCCGTGGCTGTTTGCAAAGACAAGATGTTTGTTTTCTCTGGCCAGAGTGGAGCAAAGATTACCAATAATCTCTTTCAGTTTGAATTCAAAGAAAAGATGTAAGTGTAGACAGATAAGTTGTGCAAAATCCAGATAATCCTTGACTACTTGAGTTGAGAAATGCACATACCTAAGGGTATTGAGGAAGAATACTGCATCTCATGATGAGGAAGGGTGGATAAGGTAAAATATGGACTGTTTTAATGAGGTGTTTTCTCACATGCATCAGATTGGTCTTTTTCAGCAGATGAAAATAGAGTAGATTAAACAGTGAGTACGAATCTTAGTGTATTCAGAATGGGATGCCGAATACTACCTTACTGAAAGTTGTTCTATAAATACCTTACTAGAACCAGAGGTCCTGTGAAATACCAGTTCATAGTGAAATCACTTGGAAATGTAAAATGCATAGTATTTTTTTAAATCTTGAGTATTCAATTTGAGATGGTTGGTGTGGCTTTCTCAGAATGTCAACCATTGCTCTGAAAATGTGGCCCCTCTGATGGGTTAAAAATGCTATAAAGTGGGAATGCAGATGCACTGGCCTGTTTTGACAGCCTGGTCTGTCTGGTTACTGGCTGGAGTGGAACCACAACTGCAACAACGACCTTGGCTGAAATCGTGCTGTCGTAGTGAGTAAGCGATACCAAAATGGGGTATATGGTATCAGGACGGTGCCCTTTACTTAGAAGGGGTAGCTGTTAACATGTGTTAAAAAGATGACTGATTCCTCCCTGAGTTGTGGTCTTTGAGCTGCTGGGTTTTACATAAATACATCTGGGTCATGGAATCATACTGCCTTTATCACATTTTCAGTTAGAAGTTTAGCAACATGGAGCTGACATAAATCTCCGGGAATCCTGCAGGATTAGTCGTTGTCTGTCTCGTGCAGGTTCAGTAATTACTGTAATAGAGCTCCTCTTCTTTATTCATGCAATCTGAGTGTTAGAAAACTTACTTTGCAGAAACGAATTGTAAAAAAATACACTGTTTCATGTTTAATGTCTCAGTTGGACACGAATTCCTACCGAGCACTTACTTCGAGGCTCCCCTCCTCCTCCACAACGGAGGTACGGCCACACAATGGTTGCGTTCGACCGGCATCTCTATGTGTTTGGTGGTGCTGCAGACAACACGCTGCCCAACGAGCTTCACTGCTACGATGTGGACTCTCAGACCTGGGAAGTTATCCAGCCCAGCCCAGACAGCGAGGTAAAACTTTCAGGTCTTGATTTTTCCTTTTATGCTCCGTCTCTTTTTGACGTGGTTTTACTGTCAGGCTACGGACGTGTTTTTGACAAGGACATTGACATTTAGCTAAATGGTAGTAGTTCCTTCCCACCAGTGGTTAAACAGATGGAATACTGTGGGCCATAGTTTAAAAGCTAGTCAGTGTCGACACATCTAAGACTTTGCTTAGTACTGTTAAAAGCAATGCCATAAAGCACTTGTAATTCAAGTTATGAGTCAATCGTTATTTGACAAAGATTAGTAATGAATTCACTGTGCGGGCCAGTGGTTGTGTGGCTGACTTTGTGATGCTGTGGAAGCAGAATTCAAAACTAGACAAGGTTTTGATTATTTCACGGTAATAAATGCCTGTGTGCGTAAAATCTTAGAAATTCTGTAATTATACAGAATAGCATTTCCCTTTTAGGTCAAGTGTAAAGTGCTTATAGAGGTACAACTGTAAAATAATAATAGCGATCATAGGGAGGCTCAGAAATGGCTTTTTGGAACATATTTGTGTTAAGAAGGTAGATAAATTAAAAAATGTAGGTTCTTTACATGAACATAAAAAGGCAGTAGACCACAAAGGGCCAAGTAAAACCCCAAATGAGAAAATACTGGGGGGGGAAAAAAAAAAAAAAGTTAATGGTTGTGTTAATATATTTCTCTTGGGCTACTCATTACAATTAAATGATTGTGTGATAAAATGTAAATTTTTTTTTCATAGCGCACTCATAGATACCATCTCTGGGATATCCTGGTACTTCTTGTTGAAGTGCTGAGGTTTTGCAAGCTTTCAGTACACGTTTCAGTTCACATTTCAGTAAATGTGGTTTCAGTGGCCTCTGCTCATTTCATTCCCAGAATGCACAAAAAAGTAGGTTTCTTGAAGCCTGTACAACTATGCATATTTCCTGAATTTAGAATGGTCATGTTGACTGTATTTGTTAATTTTAATAGATTTTACCTTAAACCATGTTAAAATACTAGCTGATTTAATAGTAGGTTTAGAGTGTGTTAACTAAATCTGCAGGGTAGAAATACTTGATCTTTGTGTGTTGTTTAAACTGCCGAGATCAAGGTTATAACTTAGAGATTAATATTATGTGTATTATAATCAAATGCAGATTTACTAATTTTTCTAGAATTGGTATGACAAGTGCTCACATCCTTGACTGTCGCACTGTATTTTAGTTTGTTTGCAAAGACATGTAACTCAGCATTTGATGAATAGGAAAATACCATTTATCCACTGCTCTTAAATTAACAAAGCATGTGGGCCTCATTTGAAAAAAATATTTGACAAAGTGTTTCATAGTAGCCTATTTTATCTTTGACAAAGCTGCTTTATTTTCACATGAAATTAATAAAACTGCATCTCCAACTTTTTAAAGATACAGCTGCCTGCAGGAATACAGATCCCGTTCTGATCCTAGCAACATTGTCATTTGACACTTGACTTCCTCAGTCATTGGCTCTTCCTCATATGATTGCTTATTGCTTTCAAGAGCAAAACTACTCCTGACAGTGTTGTAAAACAGCATTATTACCTGACTTACCCCTTGCTAAATTTCATTTCATACTTCAGAGCTCTTTTCTTGGGCTGTCTGTAATCCAGGCAGGTGTCTGTTAGCTGCATGTGTGGTGTTTTGAAGTTTCTTTCACAGTTATAGCATCTAGAGACTCATTTTGTAGAAATAAAAAGTAAGATTGAAGCTCAGTTGAAACACGTGAGAATAAATTTTCTTCAAAACTGATTAACTGCAAGATCTGAGAGAGCTTTGGCGATTTAAGGAAGTTTTAAATGATTTTGTGTGTTCTGGAGAGATAACTGGATCGTTTCTTAGAATCGTTTTCCTGAAGTTTCTATGAGCTTTTGACAGACTTTTAACAGTGGCGATGAGTCTGTAATACTGTACTTACTATTCCCAGGACACTTTGAACTTGAAATTTCCTCTTGTCCGTGTCTATGAATGTAATTATTCACATTAAGTTCAAGCAAAATAGAAGATGATGAGTGCAGTGCTGTCTCAGCGCTTGAAGGATTCTGCTTGTGTGTGAGGTGATGGTGACCTGTGTTACTAGTAGTGCAGCAGGATAATCTGTCTTGGCTCTTGATACAGTCAGGGGGGTTCCCCTTTTTCTAATGGGTGGATTGTGTAGCATGTGTTCTTTGTGTGTTTTTCTGTGTTATGTTACATGATCTTAGAAATGCCACGATACAGCTTTGCTTAACTGTAGCTAGGTTAACTTTCATACTTATCATCATGTGATGCATTTCCATAATTCTTAATTCTTTTGGAGTTTAGCGTTGAGTGGGTAAAGCCTCTGGAGTCCAAAATAAGAAGGCCTGGTGCTGATTCAGCTATTAATTCAGCAGTGATTTTTACAGTGCTTTGCAGAAGAGATTTCTTATGCTGAAGGAGAGTGACTGCTGCCATTCCAGTCCTTCCCATCCTCTGAACTAAGATTAAGCCAGCCCCGAGACGCTTTTCTCCAGGTAGTGGCTTGGACTTGTCAGACCTGTGCATGCCAGTGACAGAAATAGGCTGTCAGGTAGAAAAGGTATTTCCCCCTGCTACCCTGTTATGGGCAGTGTGGAAGGTGACAAGTTGCATGAGACTGAAAAATCTTGAGGTTTTTACCTGGAAAAGGTGGCACAATTTGAGCATCAATAGCAGTGGTACAGGGTGGGTTCTGGGAAGGTTGTAGAAGAAGTTCTGGAGGACAGGCAGCAGCAGTCAAGTATTAGGCACTGCAGGTGGACTGAGGCAGTCCTGCATGTTCTGGATTTGGGGTAAACAGGTAGAACAAAAACCTGGAAACAAGCCTGACAATGGACCTGTTCTAATTCTTTGCCCAGGTCTCTCAAAATTGTTGACAGTGCCACGCTGTGTCGTGGAGGATCGGAAAATGGCTTAGTTGATAGAAGAGGGGAAACTAAAGTGGAACAGGTCGGTACTTACAAATAAACCAGGAACTCCTATTTTATGCTTTTAGGATGTCTCCAAAATGAATATCAAGACAGGCTTTTTGAACTGCACAGTTGCAATCCATAGCTTCTCATACTGTCGTCTTGACACTGTAATATATGTGCATATATTTTACAGAGCACACAGAGCTATTCTGCATCTTTACTGTTAGATGATCTTCACAGTTGGGGGTTCTACTTTTCTAAGGCAGCCAGAGGAGTATCACGTCTGAGTCCATGCCTCCTGCATAACACTGCCAGAGCTTCCTGAGGTGCTGGATTTCCTTTTCACAGAGCTATCAGAGGATTTAAAAAATAATTTAAATAGATTTTTCTTTTTATTGGCCTCGAGTTTTCGTATTGAACTCAAAATATCCTTGGCTTTCTAAAGGTGGTTGGAACAGCATAAAAAAATCAGCAGGCGGTAAGAGGGAAAATGCCCCATCTTGCACAGTTGCTCCCCAGCAGACAGACACACATGCATGCAGCAGTTACGGTTTGTGCTACAGCAGAGGAGTGTTCTGCAGGGAGTGACGGAGGAGCTGGAGGTCTAGGAGGGGTGCACATTTGCGAACACAGTCCTGCAGAATCAAAAGTGATGTTTGGAAACAGCTGCTGCCTCGTAGGGGACCAGGTGTCACAGGAAGAGGAAGAATATTCTTGTTCCTCGCAATGCTTGAAGGAGGTTGGTGGGTAGTGACACTGTGAATCACTCCCTTGTTACCAGGTGAGTTGCCGTTATATTCCCACTGACTGCAGGTACTAGTGAGCAAGCAGGTACTAGTGAGCAAACTGTCTTTGCTTGTCTCAAACTTGGCCAGTGAAACATTTTAGTCTCACAATTAGGCCTTTCAATGCCAAGAGCAGTAAAAGTTTCTAACTTTCAAAGCTCTTCATTTTTCTTTTAATAAGCAAAAATGGAGGTTAATGTGTTGGTAATCTTCTCTTGGCTTACTTTGAGGCACAGTTCTGGAGTTTTTCAGATGGATTACAGTGCTGTGGTTTGTGGGCAGCTAGGAAGGATTAAAAGGACTTAGTCATCCTACTGTGGATGAGTCTGCCACAGTCTCCCTGTGCAGAGATCAGTTACGCCTGTTGAGGTATCTTCAGGCAAAAGAAACGTCATTATTATGTGAACAAAACCCTGAATTCCTGCAGTGAAGCCCCTAACAAGATCTGCCTCCAGATGTGTAGCTGTCAGGGTATCATGTTTTGCTAGGAGAGATAAAATTTAGCATTTCACAGTCCAAAGAGAAGACTGGTACTTTTTATGTCTATAAATAATAGATAGTGTTCAGACTTGCATCCTTTTTAGAAAATATTTGTTAAAAATTTAGAATCTTCATACCAGTGACCTTTCTAAATTTGTACTTGATAAGTTGGAGAGAGACATCTTGAAAATGTTGGTATTTATAAAAATCTGGTTGTCACTGTAACTATAGTTAATATTGTTGCACAACTCGATTTGTGTTCGTCAGGTCTACCTTCATAACCTTTCCAAGGGATGTATATTACATGCTTTTATTGAATTCTCCTAGAATAAGCAAAATGGAGACTTAGTGGATGATAGGCAGAAGGAATGTATTTCTGTACCTCACTCACTGGTAAGAAATTAGAACAATACAGTATTAACATGACTCACATTAACTGGGTATGAAGTTGGATAACTGAAAGATATGAAATACAGTTTCGAATGAGGAGTAGTTACTCTGCTTACGTCCTTTAGGGACTGGTTGTTATCCTTGCATTGCCATAAACTTTTGTCAGTGACCTTAAGAAAACAAAAAATCACAGCTTTCCCCTATTATTTACTATTTGTCCAGAGTTTTGCCAATTAACAGCTAAAGGAACAGTCCACTCAGTATGATTTGGATTTCCTCTTAAGGTGTGCACAAACAAGACGTATTTCAGTATGTGTGTAAAGCAATACATCTAAGAACAGGGTGTGTGGTCTGTGCTTAATGGTTTCCCTTAGAGTATCCCTGGAAACAATGACTTCAAAACTTTAGTCATTGTGGGAAGCTGAGAACAAGCTCCCTGCAATGTAAAATGGCTGGAAGTGCTGATGATATTCTTGGCTCCAGAAGCCGACATAGCATAATATCATTCAGTACCATAAATACATTACCCCTATGTTTATTAGCTAGATCTTCCAGTATAATATCTCACCATCTTGTGTCCGCAAATCGAGGAGCTTATTCAGAGAAGAAATCTGAAAATGACTGAAGATTGGGAAGCACAGTGACCAGCTGTGAAGCACAGCCTCTTTTAGGGAAGGTTTAGGAAATTAATTCTTCACTGGTTACCTGGGGAACAGAGGCTTTTTAATCTATTGACAGAAGATAAAGCAGGATCCAGTGGCTTAAAGTTGAAACTAGAAACATTCAGACTAAAAAAGAAAAGGAAATAGAAGTTTACAAATTGTGAATAATGAGGCTAACGAACATTTTATCAGAGCTTTTTGGTAGATTCTTCACTATGTCTAAACCAGGATTTGCTATTTTCTAAAAAGAAAGCTTTTCTAAAAGAATGGCTCCGTTTCAGTACTACTTCAAGGAAGTCTCATAGATTGTTCTGTGCAGGAAGTCAGATTTAAGATCCCTAAAGTACTACTATGGTAACCTGATTTTTGAATATACACGACGGTGCCAAAAAGGAGGAAATGGCTGGTCACTTGATTTTTGTCATCTGTTGTTAGATTTCAGTATGTGATCTTTTGAGATGTGTTCATTGGAATTGGCAATACTCGCTCTTTCAACTGTGTGTAATCCTTTCTGATGAATTATACATGAACACTACTTTTTAAATTTGCAACTGGTATATTAGAATGATTTTAAGGGAAAGAGCATTTACTGTTTTTCAGTAAGTTACAGATTGTCTCATATTCTGACCTTTGCAGTTATAACAGCATGTGTTTGAATATCATTGTTAAAGAATTTAACTCCCTGTTTCCATGCTGTATTCTCCAGTGAATGTCAAATGGAAAAATCTCATCTTCACTGTAGAGCAGAATGTCAGGTGGTGTCCACTGTCCCAGCCACTATTATTTACCGTAACCAGAAGTGCAAAATCTCTGGAAGAGCTGATATGGCAACAAACTTGTTATTGTGACTTTGCTTTTGTATCTAGTGATTTATTCTGTGTTGTAGGTTTCTTCGTCGTGGTCTCTAACTTTCTGTGCCCTGCCACAATCCATGACAGTCCCTTTTCTGTATTAACTGATTCATATGAGGAACTTCAGACAATTTGGTTTCAGCCACAGACTTGCTGAGAACACAGTGCCTTCCTCTAATCTGTGTAGCCGTTCAGTATCTTGTGGGAGGTGATCAGGTTAGTCAGGAAAAATTTACTCTTGGTAAATCCTTGCTGGCTGCTCCTAGTCACCCCCTTCATGTGGTGGATGTAGCTTCCAGGAGGCTTCACTCCGTAACCTTCTTGGGACGGAGGTGTGGTTGACTGGCTATGGCTGGCTGGATGCTCCTCCTCACAGGTGAAAGAAGCCTTTGCCTAGGCTGTGTTGCTAGGTTCATATCATGCCAGATTTTTAACAGTAATAGGTGCTTCGTGGATTATAAGCAGCCCTTTGTTTGCTCTCAGGTAGCTACAGCCGTAAGCCGGGATGGATGAGTCCGTTGCCATAATTTCAAAGGAGTAACTGTCTAAGGAAAGGCATAATAAAGTCCTTCAGCATTTGCCTTCTCTTTGTTCATTTGCAGAGCTGTATGTCTTGGAAATTCACTCTAAAATGAGTCTGTTCCAATTTTGTCTGAAAAGCATATAGATTTTCTGCACCCAGCACGTGAAAACATTTTAAATCCTTAAACCTCCTTGAACTTAAGGAATATCCAAAGCTCTGTCTGCCCATCTGTTTGAGAGTTTTATGCTGTTGCCTGGTATGATAGTCTGGAAGCATGTCTTTATAAACAGCTACCAGTAGTGACATCTCATTTGGACCTTTTTTTTCTAAACCATAAGGTTTTTTTCTAGTTTCAGAGGAAAAATAGATTATTATTTTTTTAACCTTTGAGTTTATGTTGCTTCATCAGGTTTGTTTGTTGATGGCTTTAGGTCTTTTTATTTCATTTTGGCTTAGAGTTTTCAGTGGTATTGGAGGACAGAGATGCTCATCAGTATTCCTAGATTGTGAAAGAGATCCGAGTGCATCTTTTACTAGATTTGGAGTTCAGTGCAACAGTCAGCTTCCTTAATACCTACTCATTCATATATGACTGTGAGGAGAGTTAAATTTATACAATTAAAAATTTATTCTGTAAATATAAGGCGGCTTCTGAGAAGCTAAAAGAATGAGAAAAAGAGCCTTGAAACAACTGCAGTGGATTTGATTTTAGCCATTCCCTAGTGTTGCCAATATTGTTGATATTTCAATCTGAAAAAGCACTGAGAACATGTTAGAATACTTTGAGAAATTAGTAAGAGGTAGAAGATAAGCACCAAAACCAACAACAAGTAGTCACAGCCTGCAGTAATAGTATAGCTAGTACGTTCTTGAGAGCTAAGAGAATAAATCTCGCTACAGAAAAGATAGATTTTTGTAACTGACCCAGATCTCTTGACAGAGGTACAGAAGAGTTGTGTCTGGACCATGAACAGAGCCAGCTAAAGCTTGGCCCTTGAGGAGCGCACGGCTCTCCAGCGGAGCGGCGGCGGCTGCATTAGCTCTGTGCACATTGCCTGTTCTCACACCGCGCTGTAACCTGTCAGCCGTAGGAAAGGTTGTACTTCATCAGCTTCCAAGGATGTTAGTCAACCTTGACATACAGTACGGGTTGTCACTTTGCAGTGGTCCAGCTGCCCTGGTTTTTCGTCAGGCCAAAACATGGGAAGTCTGTCTCAGGATTGTGGGAATAGCTGACAGATACCTCTTTGCCTTCCTTGTTCATGGCCTCCGTTCTTCCTGCTTGCAGTAAACAAAACCCTCGGCTTCTCATGAAGAACCGCGGGAGGAAGAGGGCAGACAAAAAGCAATAAGTGCATAAGATTTTAATTGCCGTATACCTCTGTCATTGTAAAAAACGTAAGAAAATTAGACAACTAATTTGTGAGATTGTTCAGTCACAGTGGTAGGCTCCAAGCAAGACCGCAGTGCTTCTTCTGGACTGATTCTGAATGTTCTGGATACAAGGGCATGATCTTCTGGAGCTTCAGCTGCAGGGGGGCTCCTGCTGCTCCCTATCCAGTCTCTCATGCCTCCCATCTATACTTTTACATACTATTGTTTTTAAATCTTGTAACCAGGTGTCCTATCCAGAAGTGGCTGAGAGAGTATCTGCCCCAGAAGGAGCTCCTTCCTTGCCCTTGGAAGAATGTGGTTTAAAAAAATCTCAGGATGTATTTGGTTTAGATTTCAGCATAACAACAGTTAAACAACCACCTACAGCAGACTTGGAGGTAAAGAAACACTGGGAAGTGAAAAAGACTTCAAAAATGCAAATTAAATGTATTTCAGGAAAGAGAAATAAATTCCAGCCTTGTTTACGCTTTTTTCCTCCTCTCCTTTTTTCTCTCCTTGAAATATATCTTGAGCTATTTCAGCTTGAACTCTAATCTAAGAACCATTTAAGCCTTGACTCTGCACATGCCGAGTTCTAAATTGCATATAGGAAACTAGTATTGACTTCTGAGTGGGAACTATTCATTTGATTTAATTTTACTTACACACTGATTCAGCTTTATTAAGGACTTCAAGTGAAGCTGAATGTATTCCTGGTGAGGTCAAAATTTAAATCAATGAGTTTAGGGGTTTGCACAGATTTAACTAAGTTTATTTCAAAGTATGTGGAATCAGCCCCAGAGATGATGCTCAGGGCTGTAATCTCAACTATTTGAATGATTGCTCGGCACTCTAGCACAGGGAGAAGCAACACTAATGCACAGCTTTGTAAGTCAAATCAGAACCCTGATGAGCATCACAGGACAAACTCAATTTGTGCTGTCTAGACAGGATACAGACTGAATTTGGGCACAAGAAATGCAAAAATAAAACCCCACCCCACTTCTGAAATACTTGAATTTTGAAAATGATGGCTCAAACCATGCTGGTGGTGTGGAAAGGTGTACTGAAAGGGGAAGCAAAGGTAACTGATGAGATCTTTTCAAAGCAAAGATTCCAGCTTGAAAAGAGCCTCAGATTGCAAATCTCATTAACCTTAAATAGAGAAAACACTTCAACAGATGAAACAGGGGAGTGCAGCTCACAGAGGGGTGCCAGCCCGGATCATGAGAGGTGTCAGGATTGAATCTAAAATTCTTTTTGTCAGAGACGGCTAATAAAGTAAGGAGATCACCTTGATTGAGAGGTAAGTATAGGATCTAGAGCTGACAAATACGTTCAGACTGGCAGTGCATCATCATCTGTGATTTTTAGCATTCCCATATGCACTGGGAATGAGAAGGACAATAGCTGTTTGGATTCACATGTGACCATCTGGAGTTGTGCCAGCAGAAACCCTTACTGAAATTACAGTTACCGCAAATCAAAAGTGTAGTTTTGCACAGATTATCTCACCTGCCAGACTCAAGTTACATTTGCACGGTGATGGTTTTAGGTAGCAGTTGTTACTATATCGGGAGGACTTTACTGGTAGGTGCACTGGTTTGCCTTTAGTGTTAGGCATACCTGACAGGCCTGGCTCTGCAGCGCAATGGCTCTGTTCCTCGCTACAATCGGTGTAATACTGAGTGCAGTTCTCACCCTGTTATCTGGAATATTTACACTAAGGTGTGTCAGGGAAGGATTGCCATCGCCTCAAGAGAAGTGAAGGTGTGGGAGGAGGCATCTGGTGGACAACAGGATTGGGAAGGCTTTTGCTCTCCCCTTGTGGAAACAGCTCATCTCGGCTACTTCTCCCAAGCACATTTGGCTTAGGAGGCAGGAGGAGTTAGAAGATCGTGCACAGTCGCAGAGCTGTGACCCTGTTGGACATGGCTGAGATAGTTCACTTGACCAGAAAGACAGGCTGGGAAGGTGAGGAGAAGCAGTTGTGCTCCATACAAAGGAGTGCCTGGAGCTTTGCCTTGGGATGGGTGCGGAGCTGGCTGGGAGCTGATGGGTAAGGATCAAAGGATAGACCAACAGGGATGGCACTGGAGGGATTTTAGCTTCAAGTGAAACAGTAAGCAGCAGGAACAGAGTGCTGACTTCGAGCAATTCAGGACATGCCACATCAAAACAAAGTTTTGTGGGACTGTGAAGGGAATATGTGATAAGCATATTTAAAAAGTCAAGTTGTTTGATTGCTTAAGTTACTAGTAAGTGGCAAAGCTCTGGTTCCTTGACCACTCTGGTACCAAACATTGCAAATTAAAAATCATCCTTATAAGGTTCCTAAACAGATTGAGTTAAATACGATGCGACGAGCAAGTATTGTGTTAACTTGGTTAAGTGTTCAGATGATTCATATTTTCTTTCTGGCACCAGTTGTTAAAATGCTTTAAGGATTTTTGATAGAAAAAAATATGGTTGTTCAAATACAGTGGCTGATTTTTTAAAAGCAAATACTAGAGAATACTCGGAATTATTTCAATGAAAAGCAAAGCTACAGTATTTAAAAAAAAAAAAAAAAAAGACAGGGATAGTGACCTGAATAAGTATAAATCAGGTGGCCTGCATTTGATCTCTGACAGAGTAGTTCTGTTTAATTTTTATTATTTTTTTGTTGTTGTTTGGAGAGTTAGTTGTAAGAAAGATATTGTAACACAGCCCATCTAGTTGTGTAGAAATAGGTCTCAGCAAGAAACTTTATATTTTGGGATGAGGTTGGAGGTCTGGTTGATAAAGGTCACTGATGTATTTTTAAACTACTATAATATGTTTGATTTTTTCAGTCAGTAAATCTTATTTAATTAATGAGATTACTACTAAGAACAAATAGAAGCCATCTAAAAAAGATTATATTTGACATTAATCTCATCGTCTTTTGGAGGGGTATCGAACAGGAGCCCAGCAGTAATGTACTAATAAATCAATATTATTTCATAATCTTCCCATCACAGTATTTGTTAGCACCAATTTTAAAGTTTCTTGGCTAAAGTAGCCGTGAAGTGTGGCGCGGACAGAAGGTATCTTGTTTACCCAGAGGAATCTGGATGGCTTGTTAAACTGGCACAGGCAAATGTGCATTTTAAGGTGACCAAATCTGTAGTTTGTACATCTGAGAAAAAAAATATCATTAAACAGGTCCTAGTTACTGCATGGGGGATTGTACCCTTAAAAGCTGTAGTCCGAAGAAAAGAAAAAGTCATGGAAAGTCTGGTGAGTAACAAGCTAAATGAGACCATTGTGTGATGCTGCGGTAAAAGGGGTAAGTTGGTGGTAATGAAAAATGCCAGTCAGCATGGTTTCCTGGAAAATATGTCTCGCCAGATAAACATAATCTTGTTTCGTGTCTGAGTTTACTTGAGTGGTGTCTATAAATATGTACAAGAAGAAAAGATTTCTTATACTGGAGGGCTTCTTGTTTTGTAGGCAAAGATTTAATGAGATTCGCTGCCTGGAAGACAAAACAAGCCTGATCAAACTAGGAAAAAAAAAAAAAAGAAGTTACTATCACCACTTGAAGATGTTATGTGAGATATCTCAGTGATGCTAATTTAATCAGATACCTTATGTGTAACCTCCAGAGAAAATGATGTGTTCTGTCCCATGCAGGAGGGTCATGGCAGCTTTGCCTGGCAGTGACTCCTTCCTGCTTCAAAATCATCTGATTTTGCAGTTCCCTGGTGAAGTGTGTTGCATGGACTGATGGGATCACCCAGCCCTATAAATAGCTGAGGCTTCCTACAGTGTGCGGTGGCTCTATTTTCAGTGGATCTGGCATGATGGAGAAAGGAGACTTGACTCTGTGGTGCCAACTCTGTAAACATCTCCAGCCTTGGGCTTCTGTGCAGATCCTGGCGTTGCTGGAGGGGCTCCTTGGCCAGGTGGTTCAGCCCCAGGCAGCCCTGAGGAACGCATGCATTTACAGCCTGGAGTTCAGCATCCTGCTGAGTCAGGTGATCCTGTACCTTTCAAGTTCCCCACAATATTCAGAATAAGGTCTGAGTTTGCTTGGTGATAACATTTGCAGAATCTTTGTTTCTAGAAGTGCGTTTTATTTTTCTATGTCAGTGTTGAGTCTGAGTTTGGTAAATGATATATTCTGTAGCTATCACGATATGTAGAGCGCTGTGTACATAGCCTTCTGATTAGAAGGTGCAACGAACGGGTCTTTTTAAATATGACTGTAAAGTGTGTTCTAGATACACCAGGAAACAATCCTATAACATAATAAATGTCAATCTTAGGATGCAAGCGTTTGTGTCGCTTCAGACTACATTTATTTTCCCTTCTCACTGTTGATCTGTTGCAGGTCATTTTTCTTGGGAGAAGGCAGCGGCTTTTATTTATTCTCTCACCTATTTTGTCCTTTTCTTTCCCTAGTTACCCAGTGGGAGACTCTTCCATGCTGCAGCTGTTATCTCAGACGCTATGTACATCTTTGGTGGCACAGTCGACAATAACATTAGAAGCGGAGAAATGTACAGGTTCCAGGTAATTCACTGATAAACATGCTCAAACTCCCACACCAATTCTGCGTGAATCCTTCTGTCTCTGGGTGTGACAGTCTCTGGTTTGGCTCGCCATGAGCTTGATGGCTTTTGTTTCACGTCCTTCCTGCAGGCAGCCTTTGCATTCCAGATTCGGCTGCCAAAGATTAGTGTATATCTTTAAAGTCTTTGGAGAAATGTTATCTGGACAGAAATTTTGGTAAGGCCAAGCGCTCCAGTGCCTTCTAAAGTCCTAGCAGAGGTCATGACAACCTAATTTGACAGATTATTGAAAAATGTATTAGACAGGATTTGCCAGAATGTTTAACTGAACACTGACTGTTGCTCTTCGTGTACTGTCACGTTCAGGGTTCCTGGGTCAGAGCATTTTGTATTGAAGTTTTTTTACCTTCGTGCAACACTCCCACTCCCACCCCCCTGGAAACTATGGGAATTTTAAAATTTAAATTTCAGGATACTCACATCAGGTCAAATCCCCCCTACGCTCAAGTTTATTTTTATTGTGTGGGACCCTCAGACAAGTCCTGAGAGCAGGTGACACTCCTGCTCTCCCAAGAACACCAGATCCTGAAATCTGCAAGTTGTGATGAGACACAATTCTTCCCTGTTATCTTTCATTACCCTTACTATAGAGGAAACCCTTGCATGTGTTCCGTTTGCTTGTTATTTTCTACTTTATATACTATAGTGAGGTTGAGTTAAATAAGAAAATCCAGGGACAGTGTGTATAGCTACAGTGCTGTTGGATATAGCCGTTTGAAATTAATTCTGCTTCTGTGGGGCTTTATTTTTTTAGTTTTCTTGTTACCCTAAATGCACTCTACATGAAGATTATGGAAGGCTATGGGAAAACAGGCAGTTCAGTGACTTGGAGTTTGTTTTGGGAGAGGTGAGTAGAATTTATTGAAAAGGTGCCAATGGGGGTGTTACTGCATGTGTAGCATGTTTGCCAGGGAAAAGCAAATTGTGCAATGATTGTGCCAGAAACCCTGGGCATGAAGTTTTTAAGAGCAGTGTCACTGGTGAAAATTGTGTCTGATTTAGTAAGTTACGCTAAACCAGACAAATTTCTAATGCTGCAAAGGAGAAGAAACTTTAAAACTGTGAAGAGCTATTGATCACTGAGACATAACCTGAATTTATCAGGGCACATTATATATAGTGAAAAATTATACATATATGAAAAAGATACTAATGACCTCTGTACTCTGAGGTCCCAACTGTGTCCTGGAAAGAGCAGGTCGGTGGTTTGCAGATCCATGTATCATTTCAAGAGCCATTTTTAATTACTAAAATAAAACAGAATGAGAAAAAGCAGCACAGGGAAATGATTCTCTGGTAATGAGAACAGCTATAAAATTTTAAAAAGAACATATTTTCTGAAGAAAAACATGAGAAATTTGAACTTGCCTGCATTCCTTTTGCAAAAAAAAAAGTTACAAAACACTTTACAGAGATCAGACAACAGATCCTCAACAACAGATTAAGTAGATTATGAAGAACTATAGCAAAAAACCATACTGTTGTTTTGAAAAGAAAATTAAACCAAAAATCAGATGCAACAATAAGAAGTGGTATCTGTGACACTGAACCCACGCAACGGCTTCCACTCAGTGAACATAACAAAGACTTTCCAAGTGGTGTTTGCTGTTAGCCTTTAGAGAAAATAGGTGTTGAATTTCATCTGTACGTGCAGAGCAGATGCAAAGTTGCCTTTGATTCTAACTTAGACTAAATGTGTAGTAACCCGGAGTTCAGCCCAGGTTTCTACAACTCCTGCCATCTCCCACTACCGTGTGATTTGGGTATAAAAGTTTCATATGTATTCTTCCTTTGCCTTTGACAGAAGGAAGAACGAGTCCGAGGGCATACCGCAATTGTTACAGCTCGCTGCAAGTGGCTGAAAAAGAAAATCATACAGGCAAGGGAGAGGTTGAAACAGGTGAGTGTTTTTTAGAAAAGTAATCTTGTGGCAAGGTAACATGTATTCTGCCCAATTTTGGAAATAAAGTTGTCAGGAAAAAAAACATCTGCTGAGACAGACGTAGGGCTGGAGCAGCATCTGGTGATAAGGTGCTCCTGAGCAAGTAAAAGAAGGAGGATAATTAGTATTAGCGTAGGCTCCTGGATGTGCATCAGGCCAGGCAAGGAGTGTAACAGAGAGGAGCCAGAGTTAATCCAGTTATCTGGATTTGGCAGTATGGTTCTTGGGAGCTCTCATAGCAGAATACCCCTGGGGAGGAACGCCTGTCGCTCCCTCAGGGGAGGGTAAAAACTGCATGTCATTGTGGATGGCCGGCAAGATCAGACAGATCAGAGGGAAGGCAGTGTTAAGGTTTTGAGGCTGGCTCTATTCCCTTTACTTTAGCATTTCCTGACTTTTTCCAGAGTTGAAGGTCTGGTGCCTCTGGTTCATTGTCTGTTAATTTTAACTACTTACAGCTTTTCAGCAGCAAACATTTTATTGCTCTTGAGGAAGTGGTAGCACACAACCTGCAGTAAGACATATGGATGCCTCAT
Organism: Falco punctatus; assembly: GCF_963210335.1. Classification (NCBI taxonomy): domain Eukaryota; kingdom Metazoa; phylum Chordata; class Aves; order Falconiformes; family Falconidae; genus Falco; species Falco punctatus. Next base: position 1,518,034 of record NC_137597.1, read on the forward strand.
TGCCCTTTAGTGAATTGCTTTGCTGCCCCACAGCCCTCCATCCTCACTGAAAAAGGCTGTAGGGAAAGGCCGTCAAAGTGAAACTTGAAAGTAACAGTGGCTTAAAATGCTTCTGTGCAGCACTGAGCTCTGACTTTGCAAGGCAGGGGACTGTGGAACCTGCTCCTACATCTTCCTCCTCCAAGGAAAGGTGCTGTTCCTGCTGAGGGCAGATTTGTGAGCTCAGTGGAATTCATTCTCCCCTTTTTCTGAGGTCCTGCTTTTGAGCTTTATCCAGGGGCTCACATTCATTCTGATCCGTGTTTGTCACAGGATATGGAACAGTAAGTCTAAGACTATGAATTCCTTGTTGTTTTGAAGATAATCTTGAAGATAAAGAAATCTTGGGTCTTGAAGAGCATGCAGTCATGAGAAGGATCTTTCCGCTAGTTTGATAATAATGTGTGTGAGCGGACACAGCCTTGTTGCCACATTACAAGTGTTTTTTTCTGTCTCATTAGAAATCAAAGCAAGATATTGAAGATGAGGGACATGCGACATGTCAGAAGGATGGGATTGGTGGGAATGTCAAGTTGTGCCGCCTGCAGCCGCTGCTGGAAGTACCCATCCGAGAGGCTGAGGCACAGCCCTTCGAGGTGCTCATGCAGTTCCTGTATACGGATAAAATAAAATACCCTCGCAAAGGTAGAACAGCAGGATACAAAAAAAATACTAGCAACTGGGCAGCAAACATTTATTTTGCTACAGAGCAGGATTGAGCCTTTGCAGATGATCAGTTCTGCTCTTAATTACTTACCTGAGATTAAAAAAAAAGCAGATTTTTGTCAGAGTATACTAACAGTGCTTTGTTTTTTTCCAAATTCTTTTCAAACGTGAAGGAAAAGCAGGTTTTTGCTCATTCCAAAAGATGTAAACACACTCCCCCAAACAAACAAACAAACAAAAGTCTTGTGGTATTTTGAACATTACAGCAACCTGCCTGGAAGGAGTGTGTATCCTGGGTTGGCTTATTTCCTTTTTCTGGTATTATTTTGATGCATTGCAAACTGAGCCCACGCAGAAAGGCAGAGCAAGCTAGGATTTTTCTTTTCAAAATACCAACCCAAAGGAATGCCTCAAGAAAGGAAAAATCCATTTGATGCATTCATTGAAGATCCCTGAGTTAAAAACACTTGCAGGCTGGGAGGTTATAGGCAGAGATCTCGGCTCCCACACAGCAGATCTAACTCAGGGCTGTGCTTGAGCGATGGGGTCTGTTGGGCCGTGGGAGTCAGCCTGGATAGCGGGGGGCAGCTCCAGCTGGGGGGGCCGGGGGGGCTGCAGATATATGGCACAGCAAGGTGGAGTGAGCTGCGTCTGTCAGCACACTGCAGGCTTTGCTTCAGCTACAGTCCGGGATCTTTCCTTTCTGTAAAAGGTAATTCTAAGGAAAATAGTGATTTGTATGCAGTTATCCCAAGGATTTCCTCCAAGGCAGCGTGTCTGAGAGCAAGCCTAATTAGTGGGGACGAGGGAACCTTCTCATTGGTGTCTGCTGACATCGCCAGATCCCGTTGTCAGCTGGCTCGCTGATCCTCAGCACGCTCACCTCAGGACAGGATCAGACCAAGGAAAGGATTATCATGCTGAGCTCTTCTCTTTGTTACAGGCTTTCCAGGCAGCCTGCTACCCTTCCCCCAGCCCATCAAATATTCTCCCTGGTGCTTACCTTTCTGCTGGGATCCTCCAATGGCCCCGTCCTGTCCTGACCATTTGTATTCCTAGTTGCTCCTCATAGTTCAGAGAGCAGCACCTTGGGGATCCATCCAGAGGCTGAGATAATAGAATTGGGCATGCTTATCAAACAGGATTTTCTGATTAGACACAGGGAGGGCACATGACATGCAAGAAGGCTTCTCTCTGTCAAGGAGTAGTTACAGCAGATGGCTAGAGATCTCCTGCGAGGAAAGCAAAGGCTATGGAGGATTGATGATTCCTTGAGCTGGTGTGCCAGTAGCCCCGCTGCAGTGGCCTGTGAGAGTCCACGCTGCCCCTCTTTTTACGCCAGCCCTCTTTTCTAGACGAGCCTCAGATCCGTACACGCGCAAGCACAGAGCGCAGACATAAGGGTCTGTCAAAATCAGGGAGCTGATTGCTAATACTGCGTAAAAAGCAAGGAATTCAGCAGAGCTGTTAGCAGCTGAGCACTTTGGAAAATCGGGCTGCTAGTTTCGGAGCTTGTTGGTGTTTTTAGGGACTTCACTTTATTTTGAGGGTTTTAAAAAATTGTGATCCAGATTGTCACAAAATCTTTGTCCAAAAAATCTTTTTGAGTGGCTGTTTCATGCCAAAATTCTGAAACTCCTTTTTTTAATCTTAATTCAGAATTTGTCTAACCAGCACTGGAACATTTTTCTCCATAAGAATACTCCGGTTGCTGCCCATTCTACCATTCTGAATGCCCAGGTTGATGTAAAAATAAACACTTTGAGAAAGATTCCTCTTTTTCTTCTGTAAGCTCTCCAGCATTTTTATCTCCTGTCATTTCAGGCCATGTGCAGGATGTGTTGCTTATTATGGATGTGTACAAACTAGCCCTAAACTTCAAGCTCTCTCGACTGGAACAGCTCTGCCTGCAATATATTGAAGCATCTGTAGATCTGCAGAATGTGCTCATCGTGTGTGAAAATGCTAACAAGCTTCAGCTGGATCAGCTAAAGGTAATCACATCCTGCATACAAAGTAACTGATAAGAAAATTTTAAAAATAAAATTTATGCAATTAATATTTTGGAAAAGCTATTGGCTTTTGCAAATCCAGTTCTTTCCTGTAATTACAGTTGCTTGAATATATGTTCATGTGGATTGTCCTGCAGTTGCTCATGGTTATTATGTAGGGTTTTTTCACTAAATGTTTGATATTTTTGTGTGCCCTGTAGGATGTAAAGGGCAGAGTGACTTTGGCTCTTCATCAATTCACTCTTGCTGCAGCAAGATGGAACCAGTGCATTTTGTAGTCCCACTGTTTTATGCAGAGACTGCAAACAGGTTCCTTGACCTGGTCTGATGAAAATAACGAAATTTGGTTCTCATGCCTTTGATCTGAAAAGCAAAATGGTGTCTGCGAGACTCTGTTTCTTTGTAGTGGGTCAAGGGCTTTTACGCATTTGCCAAAAGTCATGATAGAGTTGATAGCCCCAGGCTTCAGACCGTGATTTGCTGTGATGGTCTGGTTCCCACCAACGGTGGCCAGAGCCAATTCTGCTTGAAGCAGCTCCCCCACCCAAGTGCAGGAGTCAGTGCTAGGTCACAGAATGCCTATTGGAGCAGCCTGTGCACGTCCATTGGCCACGCTGCAGCGCTGATGGTTGCAATCGGAGTGAGGCTAGAGAAACCAGTATGCCCCAGCACTTCTTCAGGCACTCTGTGCAATGGATTTGGGTAAAGAAAAGGCATCCAGGAGGGCAGCAGCAGAGTCAGCAGCAAGTCTGTAAATGCTGGCACAGCCTTGGGTGCACAGGACTGTGATTCCATTAGCTGCCCAGAAGCTCAAGCAAGTATCTCAGCATTGGTGGATCTAGTGCCAGTAATTTCAGATCAGCCAACTCCTCCGCCTGCCTTAACTACCAGCAGGGTGACAGGGGCTCTTCCACGCCACTCCATGTGGTCAGGATCACCTTGGGTTGGCATCCTGTCTTCTTAAGTGCGCGTTAGTCCTCATGCGTAGGTGCCATCTGCAGAAGGCTGCTCTTCCTGGCATCCTAGTCATTGTTTAAAATGTTTTACAGATGGGTCCTTGACACATCACTTTGGATCCCAGGTGAAATAACTTGGCAGAAAATGGACAAGAATAATTATTCTTTGGGTGAATTTTGTACTCACCTTATGGTGAGCTGGTATAGATGATATTCTTTGCTTATTCAAGTGTCCTGAGGGAAAGCCTTGGTTCACAGTGGCAAATGAAGTGCTTTTTTGTCCCTTTAGCTGTTTAGCATTAGGTCTAGTTCATTTTTCACCTTTCCACCACTTCAGTTTTTCTATCATACAGAAACCTACAAGAGCCCTTTCAGACTGCTTGCAACCTTTACAGCAAAGGTTACAGCAAAATCCACACAAGGAAATCCTACAAACTGTTTGTACCCTTAATGGAGAGTGTTAAGAGTTAAGATCTCTTCATGCTTCTAATTAACTTTTGATATCTAATTGTATAAAGAATTATTTTGAGATAGCAGTCAATCTTCGTTCACTCCATGAAGTTTTTGGTGTCTCCTGACATTGCCATTTTAGAAAGCTTCAGAGAAGGTAGATGGGAGACAATTAATCTTTTCCTTGTTATTATTTCTTAGTCAGGTTTTTCTAGATGCTTAGAATTGTCCTGAATTTCCTGTTCAAGTAGGAGCCTAAACAGTCACTTAGTAAGGAGGTCACTGTTCCATAGTACCAGCTGCAGGATCCATGTGTGGAGGGTCATAAGAAAAGGATGTCTGTTTCAGTGTGACATGGTAACAGTGTGATGCTGTAGGATGACTTCATAAAGTGTAATTTTTTTATTAATACTGTTTTCTTTTTAAGGAACATTGCCTGAACTTTGTGGTGAAGGAATCACATTTTAATCAGGTAATAATGATGAAGGAATTTGAGCATCTTTCTTCATCCCTCATAGTGGAGATTGTACGGAGAAAACAGCAACCTCCTGTTCGAACACATTCCGATCAGCCACTTGACATCGGTAACTTTTATGCTTTATAAAGTAATTAGTTGTGCTGGTTTTGCATTGCTAATAGTTTGTTTAGTGTAGGAAACAGCCTAGGAAGTAGACCAGTGCAGACCACCGATTCTCCAGCTGGTGTAACTGTGCTTCGCCTGTTTCCAAGACTCAGACAGGGCATGCCGGTTCTTTTTCCAGTGAGCTTCAATCAGAACAGTATCCCCGTCGAAATACATGAAAGGTCTTGCTAAATTTAGTCATGTTCTTCTTGCAATAAAATATCCTGATTCTATTCTGAGAGAGATGAGGCAGGAGGTGCAGAAGGGTGTAAAGAATGATTCAAAGAAGAGGCAGTGGACGTTTAGTTTAAGTGGACTGGAAGGTAACAAAGCTGAGGAGGGAGCTGGCTTGCCCATAGGTTTTAACCAAAGAGGAGCAGGAGTAAGGAAGATGATCTTGTGAGTAAGCTGCTGCTGGCAAGGCTGACCTCAGCTGCAGAGGGGAAGGAATAGAAGATAGGGAGGGCTGGGAAGAGGAGACTGAGAAGATAAATAACCTGCGCTAATGGTCATGTCTTTCATTTTCATTCTGTGAGTGTGCTGGAAGAAGATTTGATTTACAATTCTATTATGGAATTCATCAAGGACTGATTTGGGACTAGTCTTATTCAAGATTTTATCATCCTAACACACAAAAAATGTAATAGTGAAGTTCACTGAGGCCACAAAGTTCAGAGGCGTTGGCAGTGTTGATTTGGAATACTGCACAGAAATGACTGGGGACTGGAGAGAAAGATGGGGAAGCCAGTCCTGGAAGGTCAAGTAGAAAGCCTTTGGCTGGCATCTTTCCCAGGGAGAAGAGGGATACGCCATTGAGGAAGATGGCATAGCCAGCTTCTATATCCGGAGCTGGAACAGTGTGAGACACCCAAACATCAAAAAGTTGAAAGATAAACTTTGAAAATATGAGTGAATTTGGATCAGACTTGAATGTGCTCTGTTTCTCAGTTTCTGTGTTTTTTCAAAGGTTTGTTAAAATGTTGGTTAAAAGAAGCCTTTATTGAGGATGTGGGAAAGCTTTTTCATTAAGATACAAAATTTTGTATCCTTCGTGGTTGGAAATTAATAAAAAGAGTGGGAGAAGATCAGATTTCTTTATCTATAGAGAAGACCTTTCAATGTGGCTACTGCTGGCATTTGCTGTCAGCAGTTTGAAAGCAGAGCAGGGTTTGAAAGTGAGGTTTGTTTCTGGGATGGACAGTAGGTACCAGACTGTGATGGGGAAGGATGAAGCTCATTTTGCTCTAAGGTTGTGAGGAGGGGCCACCCTCAAACTCACCCCACAGGTCCCAAGGGAAAGAGGGGCTGGAGCTATGGCTTGGCCCTATATTAGTTTGGCCCTATACCTGGTCACCTGTAACTTACCATTTCTTTAACTGTTTCATTATGTTAACTTTCAGGAACATCTTTAATTCAAGACATGAAGGCTTACCTAGAAGGAGCCGGGACTGAATTCTGTGATATCATCCTTCTCTTAGACGGCCACCCACGGCCAGCCCATAAAGCAATCCTAGCTGCCCGCTCCAGGTGAGTCATTGTTTACTAAAACTGTAATAAATATTGTATGTGTAAAATGCAGTGCTGTGCAGTCTGTGAGTCCTCTTGCCTTTTTTAGATGACAGGGAGGAACTTTGTTTCTGCATAAAGTGTAAGATACAGCTTTGCTCAATGAGTGTAATAGACCTTTAAGCAACAGTGATTAAATATTTTTTTTTTTTCAATTTGATACCCAGCAAGGAAAGATAGGAAGAAATTAAAACTGTAGAGATTCTCTAGAGGATGTGTAAAAAGCTGCATTGCAAGGCAAAGAATCTGTAAAATCATAGGAAGGGGAAAAGGGTGTACAGCATAGGTGGGCTCAGTGCAGTTGAAAGCAACAGGTGTCCTCTGAGGTCAGAAAGTCTTCAGACAGTGAGTGTGTGTTTTGAATGATGTGAAACTTGAATCTCTCTCTACCTTCCTGATACTTAAGACTGGATATGAATAAGCACAACACAAAAATGGTGTGTCATGGAGAGTAGATTGTTCCCATACTTTGTTGCGGGGGCAAGTAGTTCACCCTTCTGAAGATGGTACTGTTCTCCCTCCTCAGTATATGGGTGCAGCGTGTTTGTCCCTTGCTTCTGTGTTCTGTGTACCTGCACCTTTTATGTCCTGCCAAACATTAAGTGTTTGCATAAAATTTCTATTTCAAATACTGTCACAGTTTTTGCCCAATCCCAGTAATAATATTCAGCATTAGTTACCGTGGTATTCTACCAGCAGCATTTCATAGCTCTTAAAACAACCCTGCATGATTGGCAGCCTGGAGATACCAAGGAAATTCATAATGCTTTAAGCTCTCTACTGGGTCTTATGCAAATTAGATGAAAATCAAAGCACCGTGTGTCCTAATTTTCAAGAAACAGACAAATTTCAGGTAGTGCTGATGGAAATTAGGGGGATTATATTTGGAGTTCTCTCGCAGGCAGAATGAACACAGGCACATATATGAAACAATAATTTAGCGGTGTTTTTGCCAAGGTTGTCACCTGAATTTGCTTCTTTGGAAGCTGGCCTTTGAACAATACTGGGTTAAACCGTCTGTCTGCAGAATGTTACATCAGTTTTATTTCCTTTTCCAGTTACTTTGAAGCCATGTTCCGTTCTTTCATGCCAGAAGATGGGCAAGTGAACATTTCTATAGGTGAAATGGTTCCCAGCAAGCAAGCATTTGAATCTATGCTTAGATATATTTATTATGGAGAAGTAAACATGCCTCCTGAAGACTCCCTGTATCCTTAAATCTGAAATAATTGAAGTATCTGTCTAGTACAGCAGCTTACCTTCCTTTTGCTCTAGGTTGCCAGGGCCAGCCTGGGAGGATTGTTTGTCAGGGCTGCATTAACAGGTACTGCATTTTAACTTCTGTTGCTGAAGTTACCCTGCCCTGGGGAGGCTGCATCTGCAGTGCTGGGTCCAGTGCTGGGCTCCCCCGTTCAGGAGGAACTGGGAACTGCTGGAGAGGGGCCAGCGGAGGCTACAAAGCCGATGAGGGGGCTGGAGCATCTCCCTTGTGAGGACAGGCTGCGAGAGCTGGGGCTGTTCAGCCTGGAGAAGACTGAGAGGGATCTTATCGATGTCTACAAAGAGCTTAAGGGCCAGTGTCAGGAGGACGGGGCCAGGCTCCTTTCAGTGGTGCCCAGGGACAGGGGCAACGGGCACAAACTGACACACAAGAAGTCTGAATTTCCTCTGAAGACGAGGCAAAACTTCTTTCCTTTGCAGGTGACACAGCACTGGGACAGGCCGCCCAGAGGGGCTGTGCAGGCTCCTTCTCTGGAGACATTCCAAACCTGCTGGACATCACTCTGTGCAGCCTGCTCAAGGACAACCTGCTTTAGCGGGGGGTTGGACTAGATGATCTCCGGGGGTCCCTTCCGACCAGTCTGGGATTCTGTGATTTGTGTTTGCAGTCAGTGCTGTTACCTTTTGCTTTATGTTTTTTTCCCTTAACGAGATTAATAGCTACCTCTTTGCTGCACCTTACTATTACGGCTTCTCCAACAACAGACTACAAGCCTATTGTAAGCAGAATCTAGAAATGAATGTCACAGTGGAGAATGTACTCCAGGTAATTGTCCCCAAGCATCTTTAATTAGTCGCTTGACTTAGGTACAGGAAAGCCAAAGAGTCTAGTCAAGTGGGTGCCCCCAGCACCAGGTTCACTGAGTTACTGCCAAACTGGCATCCACTGAGACTGCATAAACCCTGCTAATGACAGTGGCCCTGCGTGGTTAATGCATGTGTAGGAGTGTGACCTTCAGCAGCGCTTTTCCTTACCAGCTTTCTGTGTCACTAGCGCTCCTGTGCTGAAGCGTTTGCTCAGCTGGCCAACAGCGTGTTCCTTTTGAGCTCCTCATCCCCATTGTAGGCCAGTGTTTCTAACTGTCTTTTTAAATGTGCCATGTGCTCAGCACTCAGCTCCAAACCCTTTTTCGGTAGACATCTGTACGAGGACAAATGGGGATGTGCAGGTAACATTAGTCTTGTTTTATCAGTAATGCTGATGGGACCTGGCAATGAAGTTTAAGCCAGCAAAAAATACTCTGTGATAAGAAAGCCTAAAATGCCATCTATTAGGTAGGCAGACCAAACCCTCAGCAACACGAGCAGAATCAATTCCAGCATTAACTGCTTTTGGCTCTTGCCAGTCTCAGCTGGGGCACGTGAGGGAACCCGGCTCTGAAACAGATCTGCAGTTTCCTACTGATTATCTCCTGAGGACTCCATATGTTTTCAATCCAAAGCTTATTTTTTGATAGTTCAGAAAAGATTCAGGTTTGTCATGAAAAATTGAGATGTTTCCCTAGCTCAGAGGAATTACCTCCCCTGAGTCAGAACAGTGTTTGTGCGCTGCACATCTGAGCTATGCAGAAAGAAAATCACATTCTTGCTTTTGCTCTAGATTTTAGAGGCAGCTGACAAAACCCAAGCCCTGGACATGAAGAGGCACTGCCTGCACATAATTGTTCACCAGTTCACCAAGGTTGGTTGCGTCTTTTCTGGGGCTTTTGAGAGCTGCTGTCCTCTGTCGCTGTGTTGGTAAAAGATGCATTAATGTAGGAATCTGTCTCATTCTTTCTCATCTGAGACAGCTGAGAGCTGGCTGCATGTTACTGACACTGGCAAATCTGCTAGGCATACTTTTCACACCGAAAATAAATGAAAGACTAGAACAGCCTAGTTTGGAAGCGTGAAGACCTTCCAAAACAGAAGTTACCCAGAATTGCTTCCATTTGCACTTATTCCAGCTGTTAATTTTGTGCCATGCCGTCGTTGGGTTCTCATGTATATAGCAAGATAAGTTTGTTATGTATTGAGGGCACAGATCACACTTTCTCTAGTGGTCATGAGTGCGCTGTTCATATTTCTTTTGAACTATTCTCTTTCATAGACGTTATGTTGTCATGTGCTCAAAAGGTGAATTACCATATTGTGGCTGGGCTTTCTGTAATTTCCATGTTTTGATACGTAGGATGTTGCATTAGTGATAGGAAAGGTCAAGAGCCTGATGTGCTGGTACTCCTGTCCTCACTCAGGAGAGTAAGGGTATTGTCATTTAGTTGTTCCTGTGATATATGATCCCTCCATGAGAGCTCCCCAGCATGGCACCAGCTCATTGCACAACTTACTAGCATTGTTGCAATCGGTAGGTAAATCACAGGAATTGGAATTTCTGGGTGCTACGTGCTTGCTGTTAATGATTCTGTAGTTCGTACTCAAGTAGCTCACACTATTTTGTGTATCTAAACTCACGGTCCCTCCCGCTGCTGCCCATAGAGAAGGAAAGCGCTGCTAAGTCCCATTTGTATCTAGAGGTGAGACAGAGGGAGGTATTCATCTATTAAATGCCTAAGTTCCCAAGCATAATGCGTTTTACATTCAGAAATAACTGAAGATACATCAAAAGCTTTGAGAGTGGAGCCAGCATGCAGGAATCATGCTTCTGGTGGAGAGTCCCCAGCGTGAGGTTACAGCCTCTGCCTTCATTTTATTATTTTTTTTTCTGGCCTTGCGGATCCTGCAGAGCGACCCATCGTCAGCAGGGGACAGAGAGTGGTCCCACCGTGGGTTACAGCATAGCCTGGCAGCTGGGACAGCTCCTGGGGTTTGAGGTCAATGCATTACAGTCCCCGAGAGCTGATAGTCTGGTCTCAACTTCCCAGTGGAGACCACAGGAAGACAAACAATTTGGCACGTTTCTCACCAGGACGTACAGGGGGGAGATGAATATTGCAACATTTCAGAAAAAGAGATTTGAACTGAAGGGTATTACTCAATTGTACTCCACTAACCAGAATATGTGGAACGTTTTATATTTAAACTGTTGACTGTTAGAACAGTTTCCATCAAAATGTGGCTGGAAAACTGTCAAGCAGATGTGAACGAAGAAATCTTAATTATGCAATGTTTTTCTTCGGTCTGAGAGGCTTCAGTGTGTGATTTTTGGCCCAGCACTGGGTGGCTCTATGTGTGGCTGGGCACGAATGCTTGCCATTCTCCCTCTCTGCGAGCCACAGGCTCTGAAGGGTGATTTGTTCTAGCTGTGCAAGCCTGGTGGGTCACCAGGGCTTAGGCAGGCTGGGTGTACGGCTGTTGGGATCTCCTGTTCTTCCAGCTTGATTCATGCTGATCTTGATTTGGACTGTTAAGTTTTCCCCGCAATAAGAACGTGAACTGAAGAGCTGTTCCCACAGGTTCACTTAGTTTGGACAACGTGTTTTCAGGCTCTTGTGTGTCAGTGTTGTGCAAAAGCCCTAATAAAACTGTTGTTCTGAAGTGTTTGAACTGACACCCTGCTCTGTTCTCTGCAGTGCGTGCCTCAGTGCAGGGGCAGGATTCCCAGCGGTGTTACGGGGCTCTCTCCCTCCCAGTCCTCACAGACCCGTATTTTGGGGCTATTACTTCAAGCATGTGTCCTGAGCTCTTTCTGAAAGCATACTCAGCCATTTCCTTCCTGGATTTCAAAAGATGCTCAGGACATTGTTATTCTTTATCACAGTCAAGCTTCTTAGAGTGAGGTGATAATCTTTTATTGGATCAGTTAACACAGGCTGGGTAAGGCTTTTAGGCAGAGGCTGCCTTCAAGGCTGGGCATGTGTGTTAATAAAGCTAGGAGGGAATACTGGCTCATTACTAGAGGTTGTGGAGAAGGAAGGAATGTGTGGAGCTCCTTTTTGATAACAGTTGAGCTTCTGAACAGTCTAAGAGCATAAAGTTCGTTGTAGGTTCCCAAATATCTGATGTGGTGAAGGTTTTTGTTGGCTAGTGCTCCGGTGACCCACTTTGACTGCAGGAGGCATGCCAGCAAAGCCACCATGGACACTGAGCACGAGCTGTCCTTGGGAGCGTGCAGGAGTGGAGAGATCAGGTCCTAAGTCATGTTCTTAGTAGAAACAGACTTCAAAGTTCAGGGTTGTGCTGGTGCCCAGCTTTGCTTTTAGGAGAGTGCTTAGCTGGCATCCATTAGCAGTAGAGTTGTCAATATAAACAGTAATTACACTGCTTTCTCAGAGAGGCGGTGCTGGAGTCAGCATTTCTGCTCTTCTCCATCCCCATCCCCTCCGTGCAGCACTCGAAATCGGGTTACAGGCGCAGGAGGTCATGACTGGAGCCCTGCAGGCCGTTCTCTGCAGCCCAGCTCCACGACTGCGATTTCAGGCAGTTTGCGCCCAGCCTTTGACTTGCCTGACCTGCCTGTTTCACGCAGGATGGCAGGGGTAAAATGGGGATACATCAGCTATGATGGGGAGGGTTTTAATTTCTTTGTTTTTTTTTTCTGTTCTGTTTTTCTTTTCCTTGAAGGTCTCCAAGTTGCCAAATCTCCGCTCCCTAAGTCAGCTGCTCCTCCTTGACATCATAGAGTCGTTAGCTAACCACATATCAGACAAGCAGTGTGCAGAGCTGGGCTCAGACATATGACATGCTTTGGTAATCAAACTTTTCATTTGCTCCTCCAAAAAAACTAGCACTTTACAGCTGATGCTTTTTTACCATTCCATACTGAGCTGCTCAGAGCGTCTGCACAATATAGCAGGAGGCCCAGAGGAGCACGGACAGCTGACTTGCTCTGCCGTGGATTTGCTTGGTTTGTACCTTTGTGGAGAAGGGTTTGGTCTCTGTTACGCAAATGTAAAATTGAAACCATTACAGGAATGAATTTATTCTGTGTGGGTTTGGGAGTAACTTAAGTTCAGAATCAAGCCCATTATTACTTTTATACTGTAAAATAAAGCAGTCATGAGTAAGAGAGTCATTAATACTTTGAAACACAATATTTAAACAACTTCAGCTGACACAGCCGGGGGCTGTAAGGGGAAGTCAGTTACAACAAAACTGGAAACAGACTGTGGTGTTCGCAGTGAGGCTGATCACTGGACCAGAATGTAGTGACTTTTCAGAGACTCTTTGCGGTGTGGATTAAAGAGATACCCTTTTGCAGCTGCCTAGACTGGTGGACTGCAGGAAGTCCAGACCTGTGTTCTGCAGCAGGTCAGACTAGAAGATTACAGGAGTCCTTTCTGCCCATCAGATCCATTAATCCTGCCTCGCTAAGCCATTCTAAATCAATTTATTAATAAAGAGTTAACATCATCTCCTGGCATTTCATGATTGACTTGGCTTTCATTTTGGAAAAAATTAAGCAAAAAGATCTCTGAGCCTGATGAAGGTCACTTTGTTAAAAATAAGTGTGCTACATCTTGTTACTAATTTTATGCTGAAGTGTCTTCGTTAGTCGTTGCCTTTGCAGGGAAGTGGATAAAGGCAGAGTGCCCTTCCCAGCCAGTTCAGAAGCAGCTGCTGTTCCCTCCCGGTGGCAGCCCCGCAGCTCCCTGCCATGCTGGATGCTTCCCACACCGCAGAGGGGAGAGGAGCTTCACCTCTCCCTGGCTGCTGCACGGTGCAGCTTGGTTGGGGCGCGTTGGAGATCAGCCGGTGTCACGGTGGCAGAACAGCTCCCCAGCCCTGCCGGGAGCCACCAGCACAGCCCAGAGGGAGTGAGTGGCACAGAAGCTGGGAGCCAAACTCTTGTCCTGCCTTAAGCTGCACCAGCTCACAGAGGTGATGCAGAAGGCGGCGCTGACGTGGTGCTGCTCTGCTTGGCTGTTTGGAATGGCAAGAGCTGGCTTGAGCAGGAGCTTGGAAGGTCCCTCCCGCCCCTGTGTTTCCACCCTTGCAGCCATGTTTAATTGGGGCCAGTAAGTGTCCCCAGTGTGGTGCGAGTTGTGAGCTCCTGTTCAGCACCCTGTACCGTGACATGCCCGTGCCTGCGTTGGTGAGCTGCAGTCTCTGTGCAGTGGAGAATGTGCCGTGTCAGTTGATCCAAGCAAAGTGCTTTAGGGACCACTGATCTGTCTGCCAGCTGATGGCTTGCTCAGGTGAGTCAGACCAGAGGTGGCAGATGCATCTGAGAGCCAAGGGCTCATTTTCACGTGGAGGGATTATTTCCAGATGCCTCATAGGTAATGAAGTCTCTTATCAGGGGTTATCAGCCTGCATGTCCCCTGGGAACACAGATCATCTGCAAATGGAGAAAGGTTGTACACTACAACTTGTGAGAATACTGCAAGTTATTTTCAGCCACGCTGACTCCACTAGAGGACACCCACCCATTTCCCAGACGTGCAGCCTTGTTCCCTCAGTAAGGAACAACGCGCTGATTCCACCCATGCCATAATCCTTTGGGTCTGTTTTCTCAAACTGTTCGGGGTTTGGATCTTAGTCCTGAGCCCATCTGGGAGGAAATGCGCAGCCTCTGCACCCCCCGAGCCGGGGCACTGCGGGCATCTTCACTTAGGAGGTGGTTTTGGCGTAGTCGTGGCTCTAGTGACCGGGGTGCTCAGTCAGCTGCATCCGTGGGATTTATCGTCTGAAAAACCCGCGGGCCGTGGCACCGTTACGTCATCGTTGTGATTTGCCTCTGGGCCGCTGTTGTGCAGGGTGCTGGGATCGTGCGCTGCTCCGAGGGCAGCTGGGGACCCGCCCGGTGCCTGTGGCCAGAGCTGTGCCCCCCGCAGCCGGGAGCGCGGCAGCCGGTCCCCCCACAGCTCGGCCCTGCGGGGCCGGGCTGCGTCTCGGGAGAAGCGCCGGGGCTGCTGGGGGAAACGGGCCGACCGTCCTGTGGGGGCAGGTGGGCACCGGGCGCCGCCAGCCCGGGTGTCCGAAGGGGTCGGGGGACGGGCGCGCTCATCACGCCTCGGCGGCCCCGGCAGCAGGTCCCCGGGGTTACTGGTGTTCGTGCAGCCCGGGGGCAGTTTTGTGCAGGAATTTCGGGGCGTGTGCTCGTACGGCTGCGTTCGGTGCGGAGAAGTGACAGTGTGGCTGTCCGGCTTTGTCCTGCAGCCTCTGCCGCAGTAGGCCGTGCTGGCTCTTCAGAGCGCTGGAGTCGTGCTTTACTCGCACCACTGTCCCCACTGGGGTTTATGCTGCGGGGGAGGTAAGCGTGTGGCACCGTCACCCCCCGCGTCCCCCACCCCAGAGTGAGCCCCAGCGCGACGGGGGCAGACGTGTCGCCGTGTGAAGAGGGAAGAGCTGCGCTCCCCAACTTATCCTCTGCCTCCCGCAGCACCCAGGGGTGCTGAGGCTGCGTGGGACCTGTGACAGTGTGGCAGGAGCCGGGCAGGATGGGTGCGGGTTGGGGCCGTGGGTGGGCCCAGCGCCAGGCCCCTTCGCCTGGGGGGACCGGCGAGGTCCCCTCCCGCCCCAGCCCCGTTCCCGTTCCCGGGCGGCGGGAGCAGGGAGTCACGCTAAGGCTGCCCGTGGGTCGCCGGGAATGGGAAAAGCACAACAAGAGACATTAAAAATTCCCCATGTTTAATGAGGTGTGCAGCGAGGGAGCGCAGCCCGGCCGGGGGAGCCCTGGCTGTGCTAAGCCTCTGCCCCCCCCAGCCCCAGGACCTTCCTGACGTAGTTCTGGACGTTGACGTGGAGCTGCGGGGCCGTAGCGGAGAAGGTCTCCATGGCCAGGGCCCGCGCCGCCTCCGAGCCGCCCCACATGGCGCGGTAGAGGGGCAGGGTGTACTTCTGCTTGCCCTGCAGTGATGGTCGGGGGGTTACACCCAGCCGCCCCCCAGCCCCAGGCACAGCACCTCCAGCATCCCCCTGCTGGGGGACAGGGTGAGCAATGCCACCATGGGCAGCCCCCGGCACTGGGAGAGGGGAGCCCGTGACCCTGGAGGAGGAGGGGGCCCTGAGAAGCTCCTGAAGTCCCCACTGTCAGCACAGGCTGGGGGGGGGAGGGCTTGGTGACACTGGTGGGTGACAAACTGGCCACAAGTGCTCACAGCCCGGAGAGCCGGCCCTGTCCTGGGTGTCCCTGCCCAGGGCGGGGGGTGGGAACGGGCTGGTCTTTAAGGTCCCGTCCAACCCAGACCGCTCGGTGGGGCTACCAAGAGAAGAACCAGCCCCCAGCCCTCCGGCACAGGAGGTCCTGTGCCCCGTACCCATCCCGAACCAACCTGGCTGTGGAGGAAGTCCTTGACCTTGCTGTACTCGGCCTCCAGGTTGTTCTTGAGAACGATCTGGCACCAGCGGAGCCGCAGCTCGGCGTTCTGGGCCTTGGAGATCTTTGGGTACGTTGCGCTCAGCCGTTCCACGTTGCCTGCAAGATGGGGATGGTCACCATCCCCCAGGGGGCTCAACCTCCAGCTCCCAGCCCCTGCGCTGGGGGGACCCTGCCAGCTCCTCCTGACTGCGCTGCAGCTCCTCGGGGATCCTGCCCTCCTCCAGCCAGACCTGCGTCCCCCGACCCTGCCAGCACCCCCAGCTCTGGGCGCGCCTGGGGCCAGGCAGCCCCCCAGAACCTTGTGCCCAGCTCAGGCCGCCAGCACGAAGGGTGGGCAGGTCCCTCAGCAGAGTGCAAGGAATGAGGAGGTGACACGGGGAGGTGACAACCCGGATGAGCCAGCCTGGGGACAGTAGGGCTCCTTCCTGCCACTGCACATGTCCCCATGCGCCTGGGGACACACTTCCCCCTGCTGCACTGATCAAGGCTTCCAATACACCAGGATCCCCACTGCTGCACTGTGGTGGAGGTGGGCTGATGGCCACGCACCCGTGTGTCCCACCAACATGCCCTCACATCCCCAGGCAGTGGGCTGGACCTGGACACATCACCCTGCACCTCCTGCAGGCACCAGGGCCCCGGGCATCCTGGCCCTCACCTTCTGGCAGGGGGGATTTCTGCAGGACCTGATCCAAGAAGTAGACCAGCTGGTATGTCCTCCAGGCCATGATGTCCACAGCTTCGATCGCCTCCATGTCCAAGCCATCAGCAGCCCAAAGCTCTGCCAGCTCGTCCGCCGGCTTCATCAGCTGCTCCCCCGGCGAGAGGTCGGGCAGGTAGGGCGGCCAGCCTGGCGTGTTCAGCCAGCGGTCAAACTCGAAGCCTGCGGCAAGGAAAGGGGGGAAGAGCTGGGACTGGTTTTCTGAACCCACCAGGTGCTGCTGCCCATACATCCCACCGCCTCCTCCGAGGGTGTCCCCAGCGCCCCAGCTTGGGGATGGTGACAAGCAGAGACTAATGGGGTAAGGCCGTTGAGCCACGCTGGGCTCAGTGTGTGCTTGTGCAGCAACAGCCCTGCCACCAGCACGGAAAGCTCCTGCCAAGCCTGGATCTCCGCAGCCAGGCGGCACCAAGCCTGGGGCGCAGGCTCAGCCTGATCCCAGCACTCGCCAGCGGTTCCGCCGGCAAACATCAGAGACTCGCTGGGAAACGGCACCCGAGCGCAAAGCATGGGCTGGATTTGTGCAGGGGAAAAAATCATCAGTCTGAGCAGGTGAGCACCCAAGCCCAGGTTAGTGCCTGATGCTGGGCCAGCCGGTGCTGAGCCCCTGCTGCTGTAGCCGAGGCGAGCGGTGCTGGCAGCGTCTCCAGGAAAATGCACAAACCAGCAGGCGCAGGGTCTGCAGGGGACAGCACCGGTGCCCATGGGCGTCTGGTTTGCAAAGCGACACCCTGTGCCCTGGCCGGGAAGGCGCCGCGCTGACCTGGGATGGAGTCCACGCCTTTCTCCTTCAGCTCCGGGAAATACTCCAGGAAGAAACCCAGGGCATCATCGGATGTGATGCTCTGGAACTTGAACCGGTTCACATAGGCCTGCAGGGACGGCCAGGGCGTGTTGACACGTGCCCACCCCGGCAGTGCTGCCCGGCCCTCCCCATGCTCCATCTCACAGGATGCTGCTGAGCCCCCCCCAGCCCCCTGCATCCCCTGGACACCTCTGAGTGCTGCCACCGCCTGCTGCCAGCGCTGGCCGAGCTCTGTGTCCTGCTTTCAGCTGGGATACAGCAAATTCTCTTCGGTATCCAGTGCAGTGCCGTGTTTTGGGGTTGGTGTGAGAGCAACGTTGGTAACTCACTGATTTCAGTTGTTGCTAAGTAATCTTTATATTCACTCAGAGACTTTTCCATTTCTCAGGCCCTGCCAGCAGGAAGGCTGGTGGGGCAGAAGAAACTGAGAGGGGCCACAGCCAGGACAGCTGCCCCGAACTAGCCAGAGGGATGTTCCATACCCCAGGACATCACGCTGGGCCTATGAACTGGAGGGAGTTGGCCGGGGCCAGCAGATCACTGGCCATCGGTCAGCAGAGGGTGAGCAACTGTACTGTGCATCACTTTGTTTCTGTTCTCCCTTCTCTTCAGATTTTGTTCCTCTCCCCTTTTCCCTCCTTTTCATTATAATGGTTTAACTACTATAATTATTATTATATATGTGTTATTATTAGTAGTAGTGGTATTGGGTTTATTTTATTACAACTATTAAATTGTTCTTATCTCAATCCTTGAGTTTTACATTCCTTCCTGATTCTCCTCCCCCTCCCTCGGGGTAGGGGGGTGACAAGCAGCTGCACCGTACTCAGTTACCAGCTGGGGTTAAACCATGACACTGCCCTCATCTCATTCCCCCCAGGAACCTATTTCCCATCTCTTCCTCTCCTGAGCCACCCTGCTCAGCCCGTCCTTCCCAGGGTCCCTGCGCTCCAGCCTCCCACCGCAGGCACCTGCACCCCACAGCTCCTCGCACCAACCTGGAGGAAGGCGTCAAACTTGCTCTGGTCCCCCACGAGATGGGCCAAGTAGCTCACGAAGCAGTACCCCTTCTCATAGGGCGTTTCGTTGTACGTGTCATCTGGATTGACACCTAGAAAAAGGGAAAACCCTCAGGAATTGGCTGTGCATCTGCAAAACAAACCAGCTCCCATGTGTGCCCAGATTTCCGCTTTCTGTGCCAGCTGCAAGCCTGTCGCATCCCTCCTGGAGCCATCGCCTCGCTCGGGTCCCACCACCAGTGCCAGTTTTATTGCAAGCCATGAAACACCTCAGTGGCAGGGCTTCCTCCCCCCAGCACCACACCTCACCCCCCCCCCTGCTCCCCCCCAGCCGGCTGCGGGAGGACAGGGACACCCCACGGACCTGGCTCGATGACCACCCGCAGCTTGTTGAGCGGATGGTCCTCCCCGGTGCTGTCCATGTGCTGGCGCAGGAGGGCCCTTCCCGTCGCAGCCTCCAGGCAGGTGTACGCCAGACCTGGGCAGAGACAACCAGGAGGCATTCAGAGACCCCCAGCAGACCCCTGCACGCCTCGGGCACACTGATGCGCTGCAGGAGGGAAACAGCATTAGTGTATGAGCTGGGAGAGGAGAAAACCGATAACCAAGGCATTGGGGTGGTAGAAGTGCAAAGAGGCACGACAACCCAGCTCTCAGCAGGAGGTTTTTAGGGCCATTTAAGTTTATCTGACGAGAGGAACCGATGCCGGGAGTGCCGGAGCTGCTGGATGCACCTGCGTGTCCAGGGGGAGCTCAGGGCAGCTGGTATCAGCTCCACCAGGGAGCTGCGGGAGCAAGAGGACGGTGAGGGTGAGGGTGGGCAGGATCGCAGCGCCCACGGCCCTGGCAGGGCTGCAGGGGCCCCTTCCACGTCAGAGCACAGGGGGGCTGCTGCTGACACCAACCCCTGGGGTGTCGCAGGCTGCTGCTCTTCCCCTCTTCCAAGGTGCAGCACAGGCTCCGTCCCTGCAAGCAGCGCGCGGAGGGACGCGCTGAGCTGCAGCACGTGGAGCCCGGACCCATGCGGGTCCCGCTGCGACAGCACGGCTGCACGCGGGGACTCGGCAACCCGCAGCCAGGCAAGGCCACGCACCGTAGACCTCGGTGGAAATGCGCCGCTGGGCGTACATGGTGAAGCCCTCATTGAGCCAAAACTCGCCCCAGGTGGCGTTGGTGACCAAGTTGCCAAACCAGCTGTGGGAGATCTCGTGGATGATGACGTCCGCCAAGGAGCGGTCCCCGGCCAGCAGGCAGGGTGTCACAAAGGTGAGGCAGGGATTCTCCATCCCGCCGAAGGGGAAGGAGGGCGGCATGAACAGCACGTCGTACCTGCCGGGGAAGCGCAGACACTTGGGTCAGAGCCACCTCCTGCCCCGGATGCGACTGGGGACGGGGGGGGGCTCCCTCCCCAGCCCTGGAGAACCAGGTCCGCCAGGGCCAGGAGGCCATACCTGCCCCACACATAAGGCCCAAAGAGCTTCTCCCCAACTGCCAGGAACTCCTCAATCACCCCATTGTACTCCGTCTTCGCAGCCTCGATCAGGCAGGGCTCGGCCCAGACACGGCTCCTGGCCGAGTGGCAAAAGAGGAACTTTTAACCGCGAGCAGACTTTCACCCTATTGCTCCACCAGACAAAACCTGCACACGTTTATACTGCACACACAGCAAAATAAAAGCCTGCTGATAAAGGAAGCTGGTGAGGCTGACAGTGCAAACTGCTGTAATTTCTTCCCTTGTCCAAATGTCAAAGGGCTTTTATATGGCTGCTGTGACAGCTGGGAGCCCAAGCACACCAGCGGCCTTGGGAAGGGACGCGGGACCCTCCATGAATGGGGACCCGCTGCTTTCATTCACGTGCACGGGGGTAAAACGAGCAGAGCCAGGGACACCCTCGAAGGCGAGGGGACCTAGCATGGAGGCTGCTCCTCTCTCAAGAGCGAGAGCCCCCACCCCGCGGGGCCCGCAGCCTGACGAGCAGCGCCACGCGCGCAGCAGGCACAGGACCGGCCAGGTCACGCCTATGGCAGCATCCCTGCACTGCCTGCTCTCCAGAGACCGCGGAGCAGGGAGAGGCAGCAGGTAGCTGTCACAGGGCCGCACAGCACCGGAACTTCACCGTGTGGCTCCCACAGCCAGGCCTTAACGCTCAGGTCTCCTCCAGAGCCACTTACCTTGGGCCAACTTCAGCAGACACGATGTCCCCGACAGCCAGAGCGATCAGGTAGGAGGGGATCGGATGGGACATCTTGAAGACGAAGGTGTTATCCTCCTGCTTCTCCCAGCTTGTGGCACTCATCACAGCCGTGAAACCCTCGGGGACCTGGACACATAGATAAAAACATCTGTTAGACCCACACCGTATGGAGCGGGACATCAGTTAACCCGGCCAGGGACGCCGCAATGTCTGATGGTGAACAAGTCCCAGCGCGCTGAAGGTGGCCAGGTCCATGGGCACTGCAGGTTTTGGGGCGCAGAGCAGTAATGCCCCAAGCTCCAGCTCGGGGTCACAGCCACATCCCTGTGACAGCGTCACTCAGCACTTGGGCTCAGACATCAGCTGGGTGCCACACCGGGACAGCCGGAGCTGCGCGCGAGATAAAGGCTGGAGTCACAGGTGCTGGAAGGGCAGAGGACACAGGCCCTTCAGACGCTGGCTCTCCTCCCGTTTCTTACACAACTTGTTTTTCCCATTCTCAATCCAAAGTAGAACCTGCAGCCGACCCAGTGGCCGGGGCCAAGCCCTGGGAGGCTGATCCAGTCTCTCCTCTCCCGAACACGGGGCAAGCCCCTGCGGTGCCGTGGGGAGGACGGGTCTCTTGGCACAGAGCATCACTCCGGGGCTGTACAACAGCCGAGCCCCGTGCTCGCCCTTTGGCGAGGGCACTGTGCCGAAACTTTGAAGGGTGGAAGTCGGAGCAAGAGGCAAAATAAACAGATACATTCCGGCCTCACCCGCTGATGCCACTACGTGCCATCGGCACTGGCTTGGTGTCACAGCGATATGCAGCTTCCCTCGCCCGTGGCCAGCCAGCACGCTGGGGCAGCCCAGTGCCGGTGCCGCCGCATGCCTGCCTGCACACACGCAAGAGGGAATCTAGATTATTTATCCCGTTTCTGTACAAAATCTGGGGACCAGCGGCTGTTTCTTCCATCCTGGAAGCTCATCAGCCCCGGCACCACCACCAGGACCCAGCACAGCCCAGTGTCACCCACACCCACCGGCTGTGTCCCCCCAGACTCAGCTCGTCCCAGTTGCCCTCCTGCTGATACACACACCAAGAGCATCTCGCTGCCCTCAGCCGCCACAGGGCAAACCCGGGGTTTTCTCCGGTAACTGGAGGAATTACTCAGAGAAACGCAGCAGCAGGAGCAGAGCGGGGGGGTTCACACGATGCGCTGATCCCGACAGTTAGCCAGTATTTTGGCCGCAAGCACCGAGTATTTCGGCCACCTCCCACTGGGAGAGAAGAGCCTTCAGCGGTGCCGGCACGTGCTCCGGGCTCACAAGCCAGCGTGGGGCTGGGGAGCAGCCAGGGCCACCGTGGCGGGCTGCTGGCACCCGTCTGGGGGCGAACGTACAAACAGGAGCACAAATGAATTATTTCTGGGTGCCTTCGCTGCCGGGGGCCCGTGGTGGAGGATTTGAGGTGAGCATGACGAGGATCGCCTCCGACGCGCTGGTGTCGTGGGCCCGGGTGGCATCACTGCCGCGATGCCCAATGTTTTGGGACACCCTGGGAGGGACCCGGTGGGTTTCGCTGCCGCTGGGCGCGGGGGGCCGGGGGCACCGCTTACCTTCACGGTGGCCGAGTAGGTGCATTTGACGGCGGGGGTGTCGAAGCCGGGGAAGAAGGACCTGTTGAGGACGGCCTGGCCCTGCGTGTACATGAAGGGCTTCCGCCTGCCCGCCGTCTGCTCGGGGGCCAGCCAGCACACCTGCGGGGGGGGGGCGGTCAGGCGGCCGCCCCCCGCGCCTGGCGGAGCCGCGAGGGGGCTCCTCCCGGGGGAGGGTGGGTGCGACCCCCCGCCTCGCTCACCCCGGGCCCCCCGCCCGCCTCGTATTCGATCTCGAGGGCGACGCGCTGCCCGGCGGGGGGGGCGCTCGGCAGGGCGACGTGCAGGGCGCTGCCGTAGCTGGCGAAGGGGCGGCTCTCCACCGGCACCGGCTGCGGGCCGCGGCCCGGGGGGGCGCCGGGGGGCGGCAGGAGCACGGCGCGGCGCACGGCCAAGCTGGGGTGCGCGTCCAGCCGCAGCGGCCCCGGCCCCGCGCCCCCGGCCCGCGGCTCCAGCTCCAGCCGCGCCGCCCCCCGCAGCCGCCCCGCGCCCCCCGCCCCGAAGGCCACGTGCAGGTCCAGGTGCAGGTGCCGCAGCGCCCAGAGCGCCGCGCTGCTGGCCGAGCCCGCGTCCGCCGCCATGCCGGGCCGAGCCGGGCCGAGCTGGGCTGCGCCGGGCCGAGCGGTGCCGGGCTGAGCTGCGCCGGGCTGAGCCGCGCCGGGCCGTTCCGCGCCGGGCCAGGCCGGGCCGCGCTGTGCCGGAAGGGGCAGGCCGGGGCCGGGGCCGGGACCGGGCACAGGGACAGGGACAGGGCGGGGCGAGGGGCGGTGGCGGGCGGGCCCCGGGGCGGGATCCCTGGGGCGGGGGGGTCCCTGGGGAAGCCCGGGGGGGTCCCTGGGAGGGTCCACGCCGAGATCCATAGGGAGGGGATCCGCGGGTGGGTCTATAAGGGGTCCGGAGAGAGATCCGTGATGGGGGTCCACGGAGAGGGATCCGTCGGAGGAATCCACGGGCCGGGGGGGTCCGGGGGCTCCGGGGCGCCCTCGGCTCCGGCTTCGCCCCCGTCTCCGGGCGCCGCGCCGGGGCGGCAGCGGGGGGGCTGAAGGCGGGCGGGGCCGGCCCGCGGGGAGCGGGGGGCAGGGGCGGGCACCCCCGGGCGGCGGGGCCGGGCAGGGGCCTGCGCGACTCCTCCCCGGGGCGGCCCGGCCCTGCGCGGGGTCCCGCGGCCGCTCTGCCGGGCTGACACCGGCGGCGGCACCGGGCGCTGCCCGCGGCGGGGCGGGACGGGACGGGACGGGGCGCAGCGAGCGGTGAGTGCCGCGCCGGCCGCCTGGCTCTGCCCCGGGGGCACGTCGGGGGGGACGCCCCGAGGGGGAACGGGGAGACACGGGGGGCACCCCGCCGGGGACATGGGGTGATGGAGGGCACCCCGGTGGGGACCGGGGAGACACGGGGGCAACCTGCTGGGGACGGCAGATGATGGGGGGCACCCCCGTGGGGACCGAGGTGATGGGGTCACCCTGAGGGGACCAGCAGTGACACGGGGGATGCCCTGGCGGGGACTGGGGTGACAGGCAGCGGCTCTGGGGGCTGTCACTGCCTGACACTGGCGGCAGCCCCCCGCGTCCCCTCCCCTGTGCCCCCCAATGTCCCCACCTCTCCACCGGGGCCCCGTTTCAGCAGTGGGAGCCCCAGCACGGGCAGCCCCAAGAGCAGCCTGGCCCGGCCAGTTCCCGTGTCCCAGAGCCCCTCACGTCCCCCAGACACCCCCGGTCCCGGCCCCGGCAGAGGGGGTCTGTGGGGAGCCGCTGCGGTGCTGGGGCCGGGGCCGGTGCCGCCTGCTGCTGCCTTCGCTCCCCGAACCGGCCGCGGCAAGGACCGCAGCGCCAGCGAAGGGCGATGGGGGAAACTGAGGCAGGGGGGCTGCCCGAAGGGGTGGCGGCTCTCCGGAGAGCTGGCCTGTGCTGCTGCCCCACATCTCCTCTCTGCAGGCAGCACGGGTTGGTGCCAGCAGCTTGTGGTGTCTGCCCTCATTTCGGGTACGGGAAGGTGCTCCCTGGATGGTGCCCAGGGCCATGCAGCTCCAGATGTTCCATGTCCCCATGCTGGCGCGGGGTCAGCAAGGAGGGCAGTGGAGACTTGGGCTTTTCTGAAGTGCTGGTTTCACCAGTAGTGAAGGGGCTTTGGAGCCCGATGGCTTCTCCCTGCTGGGTGCTCGGCCACCCCGGAGATGCTCGGCCACCCCGAAGAACATCCGCAGGCCCCGTGTGGGATGGCTCCCGTGGAGCCGGTGGTGTCACAGCCCGGCTTTGCTCGGCTCTGCAGCCAAACTGGGATGGCACAAGGGGAAATCTTAGAGGTGACTTCAGCACGGGCTGTGTCCCCCACGGGACATTAACGTGCCATCACCTCGTGCGAGGGCAGCAGTGAAGACCTGCAGTGTGCATGTGCCGGGGCTTCTGTTTCCCTGGGTTTCACCTAGGAAAAAAACAACTGGGAGGAAAGCCAGAGAGCCTGGGTGTGCCGGGCTGCCAGTGCCACGGTGGTCCTGCTGGTGCCACGGCTGGCCCACAGCGGTGAGCACGTGTCCCCCATGCCAGCAGGGTTTGCCCACAGTCGCTGGGGTGCTGCCTCTGCTCCCCAGGGCTTTGCCGTAACTGCTCGTGCAGTCATTCCTGGTGCCAGCAAATGTCCAGGTGCTCCCAGGGGGGTCACAGGGATGGGGGGAGCCCCCTGCACCCCGTGACAGGATGTGTTGGTGTCTGTGTTGTTGCAAGGTGGGGTTAGACCCCCCCAGTTTTGCAGCCAGGGAAGCTGAGTCAGGAAATCCCGGCTGGCCTGGCCGGATCCTGGCTGAGTCATTTCTCAGGCGCTGAGTAGCTGCCCATGCGGTGCTGGGGGGGTGCAGGGCTGCCCGCGGCCTCTCTGGTGGGCAGGAGCTGCCTGCACATGGCCCGTCCACTCCCCATGGCCCTGGCCTCATCCAGCTCACAGCCTGCGCCACCTCAGTGCCCTCCTCGCCCTGCCAGCCCTGCGCCTCAGCTCCCCCCACGGTGGCTTCCCGGGACCAGATGGGGCAAAATGCTCCTGGGCCATGGGCATGGGCTGGATCCAGCCCCACCACGTGTCCTGGGCACGGAACTGGCTCCTGGGGGGCCAGGGCAGGTCTGAACCGGGGGAAATGTGGTGGGATGGGGAGTGTGGGGCTGGGTGAGCCCTGGTGTTTGCTGGGAGGGGAAGGACGTCCCTGGGGCAGAATTTGGTCCCTGAGGCAGGATTTAGGCTGCCCGCTTCTGCCGAGGGGATCTCCAGGCTGAGTCTTGGTGTGTGGGGAGGGGGATGGGGATGGGGACAGGGCTGGGGCTGGCAGGGGCTGGGGCAGGGCTCGGGGTGCAGGCAGGGGTTCTGGGGGGCGATCAGACCAGCCTCGCTGGCGGCAGGTTATAAATAACCCGCGAGACACGAGGTGTTTTCCTGCCCCTCCCCGGCCCGCTGCAGCCCCACGGACAGGAAAAAGGTGTTTCCTGCTGCGGCCGGGAGCGGGGCCGGGGGGGGGCAGGGGTACGGGGGGGCAGGCGGCCCCCCCGGGCTGCTGCTTGGGGGGCAGCCGCTCAGCCGGGGGCTGGTGGGGCCCCTGTCCCCGCTGGGGCTGCTGCAGCCCCCGGGCCCCAGCCCAGCTGCAGGACCCCTGGGCTGAGCCACCCACCAGCCACGTCCCTTCTTCCCGGCTGGACCAGGATCCGTGTGGAGCTGGGAGAGCTGGAGCTGGTGCTGTGGGGAGGAGGGTGCCTCGCCATGCCTGTGTCCCTCGCAGAACCACTCTTGCTCGCTGACCCACGGGGTGTCCCCTCACCTGCGCTCCCTCCCCTGGGAGGTCTCACACGCTCCAGCACCAGCTAAGTGACCAGGGGACACCAACATGGGATGGGGACACCAGCCTGGGATGGGAGCACTCAGCATCCGTTCCCACCACCGTGGTGACCCCCCTTCACCATGCTGCTGGCAAATGGGTGACAGTCCCCTGTCACCTGGCTGGGGTGTCCCTTGGGTGGCAGCTGGGGACAGCACCCCCTGTCCTCCTGCAGCCCTTTGTACCCGGTGCAGGGGGGAGACCAGGCAGTGCCAGGGATGGGTCCCCAGGGATGGGGCAGCTGGGACCATGCTGGCTCTGCCTGCCACTGGTGTGTCCCCAGGGAAACCCCAGCTCCTGTCACCAGCCTGTCCCTGCTGGGCAGGGTCAGTCCCCAGGCCGTAGCCAAGCCCAGAGCAGTGCCAGCCTCAGCAACACTCTGGGGAGCTGGGACCTGTCAGTCAGTGGCTGCAGGTGGTGACAAGGACGATGGGAGCACATGGGGAAACTGAGGCACGGGCTGCAGGAAAGTGGCAAACTGCCAGCACCTGTGGGTCCTCCTCAAACCCTTCCAGGTGACAGATCAACCAGCAACTGGTCCCAGCTGGCTCCAGCATTTTTGCATTTGCCTCTACCCCAGCCCTGCTCGTTAACAAGTGAGCTCTAACAAGCTTTGCCTGGCCGTGCTGCAGGGTCTGCGTGGTGTTATGGTCATTGGGCACAGCTGCTGGATTAACTGCCTGGATTAAAAGGTGTTCAGAGGAGGGGGGGGGGGGGGGGAGGGCTGGAGGAGCCCTCAGTACTTGGCACCCACTGCCACTGGAAGTGACAATAATTGGAGAAAGCAGGATTTTCATTATCCAGGGGGAGAGGTCCTGGCTGAGTGGCGCAGAGCAGGTTTGGAGCTTTGCTCTGTCCCAGAGTGCTGGTGGGGATGGGAGGGGCAGCAGCTGGGGTGAAGCCACTTCTGGCTTAGGGACTTGGCATCCTGGCACCCTCTCACTGCCAGGATGTGGGAACTGGGCTCCGGAGGTCTCAGCTGTGCTGCAGGGAACAGGTTTGGGTGGGAGCCAGCGCCCGAGTTAAAGCCTCCCAGTATTTGCCTGGATTCCCTGGGTTCCCCCACTCTCACGGAGGAGCGGAGTGGGGAGCTGGAGGAACTGGGTTGTGCTCATCCCCCCATCCTCATCCTCAGCTCCCACTGGACATGGCCGCTGGGCCCATGCGGATGTGGCCAGGCAGCATCACCGCCAGCAGCACAAACTCCCCCTGCTCAGGGCTGGGTGATAAGTCACGGCTTCTCCTTCGCCCCTTCCCCCTCTGGTACCCTGCCCCTTGCTCCAATGGGCTCTGTGCCCTCCCCCACTGCTGGCCCCTGGGGACTTGGCTCCCCACGGGGGTGTCCATCTCAAGGGACACACACCGCAGGGTGGGCGAGAGGGAAGACAGGAGTGCTGCCATCCTCACATGGACTACTCGCTGTGGGCAGGCGGGATGTTCAAGAGGTGCTCCAGGCATGCTTGAGGGATGCTCGGGCTGTTCAAGGGGTGCTGGGGTTCCCCTCCAGGAAAGCCAGGCATCCTCTGGGAGTGATGGACCCACTGTGGCTCCATTAGCCGCATCCCTTGGAGGCAGGAGGTTGATTTTCAGGTGTAAGAGAGTGGTGGGACCAGAGGTGCTGCCTGTTCTGGGGCGCTTGGGGGGTGGCATTGCCAGTCCCCGAGTGGCAGTCCTCAGCTCTTTGGGGATGTTAGCATCAGGGACACACTTAGCGTTGTTCCAATAAACGTCAGGGGGATGTGGCTTCCCCTGGGCTGCCGGTCACTGAGTCTGGCATTGGTGGCAGGGGGGCAGCCTGCCTGCTTGTGCTTGGAGCAGAGGCTGCTGCAACCCCCAAGACCCAAACAGGGAGGTATTTGCCAGCAGCCACTGAGGATTTGCAGCTCACTGGAAAATCCACTCATCCCATTAAGGGCTCCCTGTGGTGTTCGCTTTCCACTGTAAATACCTGGTTGTCCCAAGGGAAACTCCCTTGGGGTGCCACTGGGCGTCTGGGGCTTTCGGGGCAAACGTTGCCAGGAAGAGTCCTGGCTGCAAGAGCAGCGGATTGATTTATTATATGAGGGATAATCAGGCTGAGGGGAGATTTGTCCCACTTGCCCAGGTAAGGCCAGACCGGGGAGTTTTGCTTGTGGTGGGAATGGTCTGTACCAGGGGGATTCAGCTGGGAATTGGAGGCTTTCCCTCACCTCATCACCCGAAGCAGACTGGGCACCTAAAAACGCCCCAGCTTGAGCTCGACTGCTTTGCAGGGGGGATGTGGTGATGGCACATCCCCACCCCAGGCACTGTCTCTGCTCTTGGGGTTAAAGCTCCCGCTTTGGGCAATGTTTATGGCCAGCTCTTTGCTGTGTCCCCAGTGTTACCCACCCCACACTCCCTGCAGCATTTTCTAAATCCTTAACCTGTTTTTTTGGGGAAAAAATACTTTTTTGGGTAGCCTGAAGGCCCTGCTCAACCCACTGTGGGCTTGGAGAGCCAAGTGCTGGGAGGAGCAGACAGGCAGTGAGGGTCTGGGGATGCCGGGGGGGGGGGGGGAGTGCATGTGCCGGGATGGGGGAAGACAAGCCCAGCCCCCCCTCCCCCGACCATCCCACACGTACTCGACAGCATCTGCTGAGTTAATGCATTTTGCAGCCCCGCTGTGCAGCTGCCTCTCTCCACCACCCTGTCAGCAAAGCCAAAACATGTCGAGGGCTTCCAGGTTTCAAGGGTTGAGGACCAGGGGGGCTGTTTCCGCATGGCAGCAGCAGAGGCGAATGCAGACGCTGCGACATCTGCTCTTGCTTAAAAGTCCCGGGAGCAAAGGGCCAGGTCCGTGATGCAGCAGGAACACGGGGCTAAATACATGATGCAATTGGCTTCGCAGAGTTTTGGCCCGGGCAGAAGTTCATCTGAATGTCACCCATCTGAGCGCCTGCACCTGGGCTGCGGGATGACCCCTGGCCAAGGGCTTGCTCTGGCCAGGACATGGTGCTGTGGGATCCGTGGGTTCTGGGGAGATTTGGGGGAGGTTTTGAAGCCCTCGGGAGGTGCAATGGGAGATGTTGCTTTTTGGCTGTGGTGCTGGATGCTGGAGCGGCCCTGGGCTCTGTGGTGTCCGGTGGCTCCAGCCGTGTGCTGGGACGAGCTGGCCACAGGGCTGCTGACAGCTTCATGGCTTTTCTTGCTGGACGGCACGGGGGAGCGGGGAGGCCAGGTGGAGTGGGAGACCCCCAAGCACAACCCAAAGCCTCCTCCCAGGTGGACCTTGGCCGTGGGGGCATCGGGAGAAGGTTCAGGGGGGCGTCACCTCGTGGAGGGGCAGCCCTATCTTGGTCCTCAAGGGTGCTGGGGACGCTGGGGGATGGCAGGCAGCACTTCTGGGGGGACAGATGGCACCAGGCTTCAGACAGATGGTACCTGCCCCCAGCAGGCAGCTGCAGGACGGAGGGGCTATGGTGGGTCCCTGGGGACTCTCTCTGCTGGCCCCAGGCGGGTGGTGGTGACCCAAAGGGGACAGGCTCCCCCTGGCCATGGGCAAGGTGGCGCTGCCGGCACTGGGGGCACGGACTGTCGTAGGCGGTACCGGCCGGGGATGGCGGCACCGGTACGGGAAGGCGGCACCGGCTCCGAGGGGGCACCGCCCGGGGTGGGTGACAGGGGCCGCGGGGTGACAGCGGGCGGGGGGCGGTGCCGGGCTGGGGGGTAACCCGGGGTGTGTGTGTGTGACAGGGCCGGAGGGTGACCCCGCGGGAGGAGTGACAGTGGGCGGGGGGCAGGGGCGGCTCCGGGGGGGGACCCCGGGGAGTGACAGCGGGTGGGGGGTGGTGCCTGCCCTTGAAGGGGTGACAGGGCCGGGGGTGACCCCGGGGGGGTGACAGCGGGAGGGGGGCAGTGGCGGCTCCGGGGGGGGCCGGGCGGTGACCCCGGGGGTGACAGCGGGCGGGGGGCAGTGGCGGCTCCGGGAGGGGCCGGGCGGTGCCCCCGGGGGTGACAGCGGGCGGGGGGCAGTGGCGGCTCCGGGGGGGGCCGGGCGGTGACCCCGGGGGTGACAGCGGGCGGGGGGCGGTGCCGGGCCAGGGGTGCCCGGGCCGGGGGGCGGCGCCGCGGGCGCGGGGCGGAGCTGTCCAGCACGGGCGCCTCCTGAACGTCCCCAGCGCCGCGGGGCAGCGCTGCCCCGCTGCCCGCCGGCTGCCCCCGCGGGATGGGGCCGGGGTCGGGGCTGGCTCCTCCGCCCCGCCCCGGCCCCGCCAGCCCTTATGAGCCTCCTCGGGGGCTCCTGCCCGGCGGAGGTGACACCTTTGCCCGAGCCGGCCCCGCGAGGCGGGGGCGGGATGGCGGAACACGGGGGGGCCGTGAGGAGCCGGGGGTCCCCAGGTGCTGTGGCCAGGGAGACCTTCGGCATCGGGGCTCCTTGCACAGACCCTCGTGCAGCCCCTTGCGCAGCGCCCGGCGTCTGTCCCAGCCCCGAAGCACCCAACCTGGTCCCCGCAGCAGGATTTGTGCCAGCAAAGCCCAGCCTGGGCAGAGCTTGGTCACACATGCCGTGTGTGGGGCTTTTGGTGGCAGAGGCTTCTTCAGTCCGCCCAGCTGAGAGCTAAACTTTGCTCGAGCAGGGTTTATTAAAGCGGGTTAACCCTAATGTGCCTAATGGGATTGCCGTGGAGTAGCTAAAGCAGAGATTAGCACGGTGGTTGCGGCACTGGGCACCCCTGCTCTGGCAACAGGCAGTTCTGTTCTTCTCCTGCCCTGGCCCACAGCTTGTCTCCCACAGCTCCCTGAGCACCCAGCACGGTGCGTGGGGAAGCAGCCAGCAGGGTGGGCAGAGCTGCCCAGGCCTCCCCTCCCACCCGCTTGCCCATCTGCTGTCCGTCCCCAGACCCCCCTGCCTGCATCCAGCCCACTGAGCCAGCCACCCCGGCATTGCCCCTCCGGAGGGGCACAGAGCAGGGAGACCTCCCTGGGAAAGCACCCAGCCCAGGGCCCCAGAGTGCAGGCGGTGGCAATGTCCCAGGCAGTGACACTAGCTGGCGGACAGGCCAAGTCCTGGCCAGGGTGTGGGGGCTGGAGGGATGGGGCTGGTGGCTGAATTGGCAGCTTGTTCTCCTCTGAAGGCTCTTTTCTGCCCCTGCTCCCTCTGTTTCTCTTAGGAAAGTTTTATGTCCCTTGTGTCACAAGGAGCCTTTTCTTTGTCATCCTTCCCAAGCGTGCCAGGGAGGAGGCTGCGCTGGAGCACAGCCATCCCCAAAGGCAGCTCGGGGCTGGATCCCGTGCTGGGCTGCAAGGTGCGTGCAGCAGTTCTGAGTGGCAGCCACGTCACAGCCCAGGATCTGTCCCTTGGCAGGGGCTCAGCTCCTCAGGCTGTCTACCCCCTGGGGTTCACCCCTGGGCTGCCCCCCTCCATCCTCACCCTTAGGAAGAGGGGATGCTTTGCAGCCCCCGAGCATCTCCCCAGGGACATGTGGTACGGCCAGCTCTGCCCCAGTCCCTGGCATCCCCATGCTGCTGGTCCTGCAAGTGTCTCAATGATGGCTCCCAAATTACAGAGCTTCTCTGCAGCCCAGTACATCCAGCAAAGGATCCATCCTCCTCTATTCGTATTTATCAGCCTGGTTTCAGCTCCCTGACCCCTAGTAGAGGCTGTGTCAGGGTGGGGAAACTGAGGAACAGAGCAGCAGCAGGACACCAGCACAGGCTGAAGGGTTTAATACCACCTGCCACCAATTATCCCAGGGGCATGGGGTGGAGTTTCATTCCCAGCAGGAATGTCTCAGCTGTGAGAGGTAAGAGAGAAGCAAGTTTACTCTGGTTTATAAAAGCCACCCCCAAATGCTTCAGAAACAGAGCAAAATGCTTGCAGAGCCATTAGCTGTTCTCTTTATACCATGGAAGAGCCAGAGGCTGGATCTTTCCAAAGCATTGCAGAGGAGCCAGGGGCTTCAGCCACTTGGTGTAGCCCCAGCACAGGGTCAGGAGGGCCAAGAGCCAGGGGGAGCAGCTGTTTCCAGCTCTGCTCAGGTGATGGATGGCTCCAAAATGGATCTGCTTTGGTGCTGGGGATGCTCCAGTGACCCCTTACAGGCAGAATGAGGACATGATATGAGACTGGGGCTCCAGGTCCCTGTATTCATTTCTGGCTGCTAAAATGGCATGTGAGATGCATTTGGACACTGGGCCAAGGAAGTAGCTTGACCTCAGAGCATAACAGACGCCTCTTTGAAGGAGATGCCTTGAGGGATGTGCTGGGTTTTGTTTGTCCTGGGATGAAGGACACAGCTCAGCCAAGGCTGTTTAATTTTTCTTCAGTGTGAACACCCATGTCTCTGTATCTACAGAGGGATCAGAAACAACCTTGTCTCTGGGCTTAAAAGTCTTTAATTCAGGGAAAACTTGTGTTCAGCTCCAGACCTGAGTTCTGGAGGTAGCTGGGATGAGCATCTTTCCCCTGGCTGGGAGACAAGCATCTCTGGCTGCTCAGGGAGGCCCAGCCCTGGCACTCAGGTAGCGCTGTGCAGCTCACAGCACTGCTGTGGCTTCTGCAAAATACCCCCTGGTGCTAAAATACCTTGTGTCTATTTGCTGCTTTCCACCACCACAGGATCCAGTGATCCCAAGCCAGTACCCAGGGAAGGGACAGGGCCAAAGGCCCACCTGGCTGGAAGCTGCAAAATTAAAGCATTGGGTGCAAATGTCTGGCACTCACATTACCCGGCGGGCAAGTGGGAGCTGGTTCCCAAGAGCTGCTTTGTGGATATGGAGGCCTTGTGGCCAGGTTGCATTAAAGGAGAAAGTGTTTCCCTTTCGAGCTAATTGCAAAGGAGCCACCTGTGTCTATGTAGGTCAAGCCGTAACCCACTTTACCTGGGCAAAGCAGTGGCAGGGTGCCAGCGTGACACAGCACGTGCTGGTCCCCTGCCACCACAGCACGTGGGGCATGTGCCAGGGGGGAGCCGGTCCTTGGGGACAGAGTTTGGATGGTCTAGAAATCAGTCCGGAGGCAAATGAAGAATTTGTTTTGAAGAAGAATAAGCCAGATCTCTCCCAGGAATGGTTTTAGTTTGCTCATGTTAATAAAATGATGGGATGAGTAGGAGGGCTGCTTGGTGCAGGAGCGGCTCCTCCTGGGGCTAATGGGGGGAAATTGGGACTTGGTGGGAGTTGCTTTGGTTTAGCCCTTTGGTGGCATCTGTGGGTACAGGGCCACATCCCAAGGGTCCAGCTGGTGTTATGGCCCAGGGGAGCAGGGCCGCATCCACATCTCCCCTGGCCCAGCCCCAGGAAAGCCCTCGGCATCTCTAAAGCAGGGGAAGCCTGAGGAGGGGTCCCCTATGCTTAGCTGGGTGCAGCAGAGTGATGGATCTCCTCAGAGATCCCTGAGCTTTGTGCTGTGGAGGGGGGACAGCTCCAGACCCTGGCTCCCAGCAGGGATTGGCATCTCTTGGGAAACCTCAGCCCTGTGAGCACAAGAGGAGGACTGATTTTTTTGGTGGCTGACGTGGCAGCTTTGGCTTCTGCTGCACCGTGGTATCACAGAAAAGTGGCTGCTGATGGGCTCAGAGGGGAGAAATTGAAGTTGGGTCCAAAGAGAGAAATCCAAAGTGAATTGATTGGGAAAAAAAATCTATAAAACCTGGTTACAGCCCTCATGCTAGATGCCTGATAGGCAGGAGGGGCTGAAGGGATGTTGCACACTGTGATGATGCTCAGAGGGTGCTGGTGAAGGTAAGGTCACAGCATAAACCTAGATGAGTTTGTTTCACCTCTGAGCTGGTTGAAGAAGAGCCCGGAACCAGGTTTACAGAGGCCGTGGCAGACGATCTTCCTCCGCATTAGGAGAAAACCCAGCAGCAGCAGCCCTGGGGCTGGAGGTATTTGTGCAAGGGACCTCAAGGGTGAAATACGTGAGTTGGGGCCAGTGTTTTAACCACTCCTGTCCATGAGGCTGGAGCTTTGCTTGCTCTTGGCCCCATCCTAGGCATCCTCACATTTACTGGGAAGAAGGTCAGCACAACTGTGTTTGCACAAGGTATTTTGCAGCTCAATGCTGTGAACTGCTCTGCCCCCAGGCAG
The DNA here is from genome assembly GCF_963210335.1 of Falco punctatus. NCBI lineage: Eukaryota > Metazoa > Chordata > Aves > Falconiformes > Falconidae > Falco > Falco punctatus. The sequence continues at coordinate 1,552,108 of NC_137597.1, forward strand.
AGCGATCCTGGGGCAAGGGACTGGGTTAAAGAGAGTGAAAAAAAAGTGAAAAATTGGGGTTTGTAAGTGTGGATTGTGGGGCACAACCTGAGAAACGGGGGAAGGGCTGAGGAGAACTGGTTGCTGCTGATGCTGACTGCGGGGTGGTCTGCAAAGGAGAGGTTGGGAGCATTGTACCCCCAGGGATGCGTTGGTCTTCAGCTCTTGGCTGGTGCTGGGTGCTGAGCCCTGGCCACTGTGCTCCCTGGAATGGCCTTTGGTGCGAGGAAATCCCACGGGTGCAGGGGAAGCCCTGCGGGGCCCCTGCTGCCTGCCCCGCAGCACCTGTGGGTGCAGGCTGGTGCCAGCACAGGGCCCCTTGCTGGGGGCTGTGGCTGCCCACTGGAGCCGGGCCCAGACCTGTTTGCCAGCACGGGGGTGGCAGAGCCCCAGTGCATGTCTCCACCCCACCCCATGCGGTGGCTCGGGGATGGATCTGTCCCAGAGACCCCCCAAGCGCCTTGTCCCAGGGCTTCCTCCATCCACCGGTGCCATGACGTGGGGCCATGGCCACAGCGAGTGGAGGCAGAGACATCTCAGGATGCAGGGAGAGGGAACATCTCCCTGGCCATTTCAAAGGCTTCAGCAAGCGCAAGCCCAGAGCTGTGTGTGTCGGTTCCCTCTTCCCCTTCGCTAAAACTGTCTTGAAAAGGCCGTTGTAGCTGCTGGCTGGCACTGGAGTCAGCGCTGTGATGCCTAGATCTCGTTTGCTGCATCAGCCCTTCTCCCCGTGACCCACGGCTCTGTTGATCAAGTGATCCAGCTCATGTGGTTGGCAAAAGGTTATTTGGGTGCGTTCACCGGACATGGTCCCCCACCCTGGGGGTGCTCACTGTGGGGGATATGGGGCAAGGCTTGGTCCTTGCAGACTTGCTGAAGCCCGAGGGGAGCAGGGCTCAGGGCAGCTGTAGGTTGGGGAAGAGGCAAAACAGGGCAGTTTGGGTCATTTTTGGACCTTGCTCATGCAACACCCTCCAGTGGGAGATGCAAAGGGTGCGGGGCTGAGGCTGGGTGCTGTTCCCATTGGGGTGATGGGAGCCACCCCCCTGTACCCCACGGCTTACCAAGAAACCTTCTCCAGCTCCAGAGAAGCTCTGTCTTGGTTGGGTGGGTTGAAAGGTGGCCAGACTGCTGGCCCCGGGCTGCAAAAAGAGCGACTTGTGTGCAGCCCTGTACCTGGGCAGCAGCGTTCCCCCATCCCGCTGGGAATGGCTTCAGTTGGCTCCAGAGTGGCTCTGAACGTGCTTGCTGGAGCTGCTGCACAAAGACCCACTTGTGCTCGCTGCGCCCACCCGGCTCCGAGCCAGCACCGGGGGAGAGGGACCCCCCTCGTGGACGGTGACTGCGGATGGCCAGCCTGGAGCTGATAGTCTCCCCTAGGATGTTCAGGGACCCCAAAAAGCTTCTGTTTCCCTCCCCAGAGGTTCTCCTTCAAGGAGGCTGAGTGAAATGTGCTGGAGCAACCCATGAAATGTGCATCCCGGGAGATTTGTGGCATCCGGGGCCTGTTTGCCTTTTGGTTTGCTGCAGCTGTACTGGGACAAGGGGCAGAGGTTGGCACAGGTGCCCCTGGAGCCACATCTGCCCATCTTTCCTGAGACCACTCCAGCCCCTTGGAGAAAACCTTTTTGTTGTTTGAGTTTTGAGGATTTTTTCCTGGAGAGCTGCTAGCAGGAGGTGGTTGGAGATGGAGCTTTGCTCTACAGCTGATTTTCTTGCTGAGCTCTGCTCTACCAGCCTGGACAAAGCCTGCCGGAGGGATGAGCTTCTCTACTCACTGTGACTGTGCTGATGTCCCTGTCACCAGTGGTGACAAAGACGGGCCTGCCTGCCCATGGGTACTTTGGGTGGGATGGGGTTGTGCGCCGAGTCCCTGTCCTCATCCACATGGAGTGAAATGTCAAGGCAAGGGGACACAGGGCACCGTCTGGGGGGTGGTGCCAGGGAGAGTCACCGTGGGGTGAGATGAGAGCAGGAGCGTGGAGAGATGGGGTAGCTGGCACCATGTAGGCACATATGGGTATGGGGAGGGCAGAGATGGGGCCCAGACACCAGCAACAGCCTGAGGGATGGAGTGACAGAGCTGGTCCTTGTGGCACTGGAAGGTGGTCTTGGGTGACCAGGAGATGGTCTTAGGTGGCCAGGAGTGGCCTTGGGTGTCTGGGAGATGGTTTTGGGCAGCCAGGAGTTGGTCCTGGATGACAAGGACACAGTCTCAGTTGACCAGGAGGTAGTTTTGGGGATCAGGAGAAGGTTTTGTGTGGCCAGGAGGGGCCCAGCCTGCCTGTGGTGCAACCCTACCTGGTGAGGGTCTGTGACCATGCAGCCTTGCTGCAGGGACCTGCCATAGGGACCTGGAGACACAGGGATGGGGCTGCATGGGGTCCCTGGGACCCATGTGCCTGTGGAGGGACATCATGTGTGTCCTCACCCTGGGTCACGGGATGCAGTGACCTCTTCCCAGTATAGGGACATTGAGCACCTATGGTCAATGGGGGCCAAGACCAGGGTCTGGTATGGCTGAGGGGATGCAGATGCCCCCCATGCCTACCCCTTCATCATGCCAGGCCCTGCTCAACCCTCCTCTCCCCCCACAGCCTCGCCGGCAGCCACCTTGCCAGGATGAACGGGACAGCCAATGTCAACCCTGCTGGCCGCAGCCACTACGTCTCCGCCATCCCCGTGCCCCGTGCTGTGGCCCATGGCAAGCCACACACTGCAGCCCCCCCAAGCACACCGGGGTCCCCCATTCCCCACAGGGCTCCATCCCCACAGCCAGGAAAGGCACCAACCCCCGGCCCCAAGACCCTCAAGCCCAAAGATGCTGGCAGAGGTGCCAGCCATGAGCTGTCCAAGGGCAGGGAGGGCAGCCCCGGCAGCCCCCACCGCAGGGGGCAGAAAGCCCTGGCAAGACCCCTGGTGTCCCCCGGGAAGTGGCCAGAGGCAGCAGGCTGTGGGAGGAGAGGGGCAGGCAGGGGTGGGGAGCCCACCGGGCTGCCCAAAGCTCCCCCAACACAAGGCAGGGGTGGGGGGCGGCCGGGGAAGGGCAGCAGAGCGGCCATAGTAGGGACAGGGGATGAGCCCCATGGCAGCTCGCAGGGCAGAGGCCCAGTATTTGGATCAGGGGCCATCAACTTCTCCTCGGGCCTGCCCCATAGCCACCCTGTCACCGCCACCGTGGCACCCTTCCAGTACCGGTGAGTCCCTGGGGATGGGGGGCATGGGGCTGTGGTGGGCATGGTGACAAGGGGCCACGTGGACGGGGGAAGCAGTTGGGCGCTGCGGGGTTGGCTGTGGGGAATGGTGGGGTTGGGTCTGGGGTGTCTGCCCTGGAAGGAGAGTTCCTGATGGGTTTGGGGTGCTGGGGGTTCCTGGAGCACCCACGGGAGGAGCCAGTGTGGGGCAGGGGATGGGCTCAATGGGGGACAGGGTGCCCTGGGACCCCCTCTGCCATGAAAATAGTGTTCCTAAACCCTGGCAGAGCCCAGGGTGCTGTATTCCTGTCTCCTGGGTGTCCCCAGCTGGCTGCTCCCCCACCCTCACTCCCCTCTGCCCGCAGGCTGCAGGACCAGGAGGAGGAGAGGGCCACGTCCCCGGGTGACAAGTGCTCTGATCCTGCGGAGGGACCTGACCCCAACTGCAAACCCAGAGGCCTGAGTGAGTCCAAAGGGGTTGCTGAGGATGGGGGTGTCTTGCTGGGGGGCTGCCATGATGGTGCCAGGGGGCTGAGGCTCATGCCGGAGCTCAGACCCCCATAGCCCCATGCTGGAATGAGAGCCAGGGTGGGAGGCTGGTGGCGTGGTGGGGGGAACCCCCACACTGGAGGTGCCCCAGCTCCCCAGGAGCAGCAGGGCTGCAGCTGCTGCATCTGGTGAGCCCCCCGGCCAAAAACCTTCCTCCAGCGGCGTGGCATCACCCGGGCGCAGGAGCCGTGTCAGCATCCCCCACAGTGGCTCTGGCACAGGGGGACCGTCCCCTCTGGTGATGCTGCTGGGACATCGCCCTGCTTGGCTCCTTTCCCTCCTCTTCCCAGTTTCCCAGCGAGCTCCAGGAATGACCCATTTCCAGGGAGCCAGCAGAGAGCCGGCGCGGAGGCGGGTGCCGAGGCACCACTGGCTCCACACACCCGCCGCGGGGTCACTCCCTTTCTCGGGGCCCGAACAAACCCCAAGACGAGCTCCCCACTGCAGTGCCGGGGACACCCCGGTCCCCTCCGGTGTTGCTTTGGGGGGAGATTTTGGGGGGGCGGCTGCTGGAGAGGGTGCTGGGGCGGCGGTTGCCAGGGCAGCGGCAGCGGAGGATGGTGGGATGCTCCAGGGATGTGCAGGGAAGGGGAAAAAAACAGAGCCGGGAGCTTTGCCGAGTGATTTGAAGGGACAGAAGTCGGTCAGAGCCACGGTGGCTGCCGGCACAGCCCGGCTTTGCAGCGGGGTCCCAGCGCTGCTGCCACACAGCCAGAGGGTAGCGGTGTTCAGCACTGAGCCCCGATTTTGGAAGTGCTGAAACTGGCAGCGAGCAGGAGGATTTTCCGGGAGAAGGCGGGAGGGGAGCAGCAGGGCTGGCATGCTCCCAGCGCAGCTGCCCGCTTCCCTTGCGGGAGGTTTTGGGACGAGGCTGAGCGGGTTCAGTGCTGGGGAAGGGGCCGGATCCTTCCCCTTGCTCCTCGCCTCCCCCAGCCACCAGCCTCTGACACCTTCTGCAGCTCCGTCGGGCCCAGCCAGAGGGGACAGGGGACACTGGAAGGCCCCAAGAGTCACCTTGCCAGCCCCAGAATGACATGACACCCCAGATTCGACCCCTGCAGTGGGCCCTACTCCCAGGCAATAGCCTTGTAACTTGGCGAGGACTGTAACAGCCCCCCAACCTCAGAGCAGCTTTGGGGTGCAGTGGGGTGCCCTGTGCACCCATCCCACACCAGCAGCACCTTTTGGTGCAGAACACCTTTTTTTGGCCACCTTTTGCTGTCCCATCCAGGCCGGGTTATTTTGGGGCTCTTCGGCATCACCACGGGCTGAACCCCAAAGCAGCGGGGCGGCCAGGCCAGCGTGGGGGACTGGGCTGGGGGGCTTGCGCCGCCCCTGGCCCTCCCAGCTCCGTATCGCGGCACATAGTGATGGGCTCTAATGCAATATTTTCTGGCGGTTGCCATGGCAGCCCGCGTGAGGTCACCAAATAGACTTAATTCACCCCTCCCAAGGGACGGGTAATTAATGAAAAATGATGATAACCAGATCCTGCTCCCCCTCTTTTTCTCCCCCCTTAATTCCCCCGGATCACTGGAGAGGCTCCGCTGGGTTTGGGGGCCGCCACAGCGTCCCTCGGGGGGCTCCCGGGGCCACCCCGGGTGAGGAAGTTTTGACACCCCTGGGGCCGGGTGTGCGGTGTCGGGGCTGCGGGTGGGGGCCGCGGCGGGCGGGACGGGCTGCAGGGTGCTGGGCCCTGGCCCCCTGCCGGCTGCAGCCCCCTCCCAGCCAGCCCCCGGCCCGGCCCTGCCTGCAAGGGGCCGCGGGCCGGCGTGACGTGGGGGGCAGCGCCCCGGCACCGTGGGGTGCACGCAGCACCGGCTTCACCCCTCGCTCCCGGGGTCCCGCGGGGTCCCGCAGCCCGGGGGTTCCGCATCGCCCCGGGGTCCCGCAGCCCGGGTGTCCCGCGGGGCCCCGCTCCCCGTGCTCGGCGCTGCAGGTCCTCGCGCGCGGCGAGCGCCCCCGCCTCGCCCCGCCCCGCGGCGCGCGCCCCCTCCCCTCCCCTCTCCTCTCCCCCTCCCCGCCGCGGGCGCGCGCGCCGCGCCCCGCCCCCTGCCCGCGCCAGCCGGGCGCGGAGGAGGGCGGGCCCTTTTTGTTTGCCCCTGACATTCCGCTGGTTCGCAGTGTCCCGCTGGCGGCGGAGCAGTGAGGTGGGGCCGTGCCGCTCAACCCCCCGCCCCCCCCCCCCCCCCCCCCCCCGCCCCGCCCCGCGCCGGTGGGGCGGGCGCTGAGGGCGCTTCTCTCTCTGTCTCGCCCGGTGTGTCCTCGGTGCCGCAACAGCAGCTCCCGGCGGGTTAAATGGTTGCAGCGCGGGGATGCTGGGGAGCAACCTCAAGAGCCTTCCCGACGTGGAGCTGGGCGAGGAGGAGCGAGGCTACCGGCGGGGCCCCGACGGCGGCGCGGTGATGCCGAAGCGGGCGAAGGCGACGGCGGCGGCGGCGGGCCCGCGGGGCGCGGAGCTGCGCGTCTTCAAGGCGAGCAGCGCGGAGGGGCGGCTGCCGGTCGGCTCCAACCTGCGCAAGCAGAAGTCGCTCACCAACCTGGCCTTCCTCACCGACGCCGAGAAGAAGCGGCAGCTCTACGAGCCCCGCTGGAGCGACGACATGGCCAAGGCGGCGGCACCGGGGGCGGCGGCGGGCGGGGGGGGCCGGGGCGGCGGCGGCCCCCGCGGCCGGGAGGCGCCCGCCATGTCGCGGAGCCTGTCCCGCTCGGAGCACTCGCTGCTGCCGCCGCGCCCCGCCGGCCCCGCCAAGCCGCCGCCCGCCGGCAAGCCCAGCCGCATCCCCCGCGGGCCCTACGCCGAGGTGAAGCCCCTCAGCAAGGCCCCCGAGGCGGGCGGGGGCGGCAAGTGCGACGACGAGCTGCTGGGCGGGAAGGGGCCGGCGGTGGCGGCGGGCGCCGAGGAGAAGCCCTACCTGAAGGTGGACCCCGAGCTGGTGGTGACGGTGCTGGGCGACCTGGAGCAGCTGCTTTTCAGCCAGATGCTGGGTGAGTGCGGCCCGCCGGCCGGGGTGGGTGATGGCGGGGTCCGCACCCGCGGAGGGGCCGCTGGAGGCCGCGGCGTGTCCCTGGGGCTGCGGCGAGGGGACGGCGGGCCAGCGGCCGCCCCGGCCTCGCCGAGGGGAAGGCGCCATCCGCCCACCCGACGGCCTCCTCCCGCCTCGGCTGCGGCCTCCTCGCCAGGAGCAATGGCAGCTGGTGGCTGGGCTCGTCCTCCCCGCGGTGTTCGGCCCCCTTGTCGCTGCACCCTGCCGAGGACGAGGGAGGCTGCCCGGCCGGGTGCTGCGGCCGCCCCCCGCCACCGGGGAGGCTCGTCCCCCGGGCCGACCGCGGCCGCTGCTGCGCCTGGGCTCTGGGCCGGAGGCTTGGCACCCAGAGCTGCTGCGGGGCCCTGGCTGAGGAGGGCACTGAGGGTGCTGCCGTGGGGGTTGCGTGAGTCGCTTCCAGACCGTGGCTGCCTGCGTTTTGCTGGCCTGGTGGGTTTGGTCCCTGGGTCTGCGTGGTCAGGAGCGCGTTGTGTGCATGGTGGGTTTTCATCTGAGCAAGGAGTGCCGACCCCTGGCGACGGCTGTCTCTGATCTTGGGACCCACTGCCCCGCTGGTGGCCTGCGGCGCCGGGTCTTGCCACAGGCATGCCCAGCCCGTGTGTTCCCCTCGTGGCCACGTGCTGATCTCGAAGCTGCGTGAGCCCCCTGCTTCCTGCCGAAGCCCACTCTGCCCCGCGTCCCGACTGGCAGCGCCCGTGGGCTTGGCTGGGCCAGGGCCATGGGGGCGTGTGGCTCCAAAGAGCTGGTTTGGTCTGGCAAACTGGTGTGAGAAGGCGGCAAACGAGCTCTGCACAGCCATCCCGGTGCTCCCGGTGTCCAGGCTCGCTGAGTTTAAAGCCCTGGTCGTTGGTGGCGGGGCGAGCAGTGCTACAGGCAGGGCTGGGAGCCCTGGTGTGTCAAGTCCTTTCAAGTTCCCTGCCTGGGATCCCCTTTTAGGTGGCCAGGAACTTCTCTGGTGCTTGGAGAGCTGGCTTTAGATGCCTTCTCCTAGCTGCTTTATGCGCAGAGCTCTGCCGTGGGGAGAAAGGGGGGAGATTTGCTCCGGCTGTGGGGGAGGTTTGGAGAGGTGGAGCGAGCTGGACTACGTGCTGGAGTCAGGCACTTGGCAAACGCAGCTTTACGAGTCCGGTACCCTGCTGCTGCAGGAGCCTTAGGGGTGTCGCAGCCCCTGCTCCAGTGCAGCGCTCTGGCACCATGTGCACTGGTGGGCACTGGCACACAGGCGTGGAGCCTCCCAGACTGTGGCCCTGAGTCCCCTGGCTGCGCACAGCCAAGGGAACAGCAGCGGTGGTGTGCACCCTGCCTGATCCTCTCCCTGACAGGGGTCTCCCCCAGCTGCTGGAGCATCGTGGGGCCTGCTGGGGCTGCACAAGCAGCTCATGGAAAGCCACAGGGCAAGCTCAAGCTGTGGGCAGGCAGACCGTGGGGATGAGCAGGCTGGACATGTGAGGTCAGCCTCGCAGCAGGGGCTGTGGGGGCTCGGGCTGCTCTGGTGGTCCTGCAGCTGGGCACGTGAACATCCATTCTCAGCTCTAATGCCGCGGTAACACCAGATGCCATGGGAGCAGGACAGGATTGTGGGAGGATTTGTCCCTTATGGGACTAACAGATCTCCACCTCCTAGTGCTGGCATGCCTGGGGTATCTCAGTGTCCCCCTGTGATGCTCTGCTCTTAGATGGGAGTTTCCTCAGCACCCCCAAGAGAAATTCTTGAAGCTTTCTTGAGGGTGCAGGACTGGCACATGTAGGAGTGACTCCTGGTTTGTAGCAGTTGCTGGAGTACCAGAGATCCTGCCTGCAGGACAGGGACTTGTACGCATGCTGAGGAAGACCATGGGTTGCAGAAGTGCCCCCAACACCTGCTTTGGTTTCTGGGATGGTTGCCTAGCCCCCCCCGCCTGCATCAAGACCTGCTTCAGGGACACAGGGCTGACCTTGACCTTGGGAGGTGTGGAACATCCCTTTGGACTGCAACATACCATCTGAAAGCTTGGTCAGCTGGCCCGTGAGGACCAAACTCTACTGAATCTGTCCTCTTAACCCCCTGCTCTGTGTGTTTGCTGAAATAGATAGTTTCCAAGATGTATGGACTATTGAGTTTCCTGTGGTGGGGACTGGAGGACTGGTTGTCCAGTGTCAGTGGGGACAGTGCCTGGGATGGACAGGGCAGAAGCTTAACCCTGCTGAAATGTCGCTTTCCTTCCATAGAGCTCACTCACGTTCATGGGAGTTGTGCTCTTGAGTCAACCTACTTAACCAAGTCAACCATGACCTGGCACATCCTTGACAGCCTGTGTCATGGGCGTGCCAAGAGGAGCTTGGGGATGGGCAGAGGAGGGAGCAGTGTGACAGTGGTGGTGGCCACTCCATCACTTCTTATGTGCCAGTGGCAGAACTGTGGCTGGGGGTGTGTGAGCCTGGACACATGCTGAGCTTCTGGTCCTGATGCTTTTGCTTGCGGTCTGGTGCGATCCAGGCAGATGAAACCTTCTCCAGGGGTGACAGTGCCTTCCACAGCCTGGCTTCTCAAGGCATAGGTTGTTCCTGTGGTTGGGATAGACCCAGAACGGACAGGATCCCGCTTGCTCAGGAGAACGTCTTTCTCCTGGTTGCTGCAGGAGGTGCTTGGGAGGGAGGGAAGGTTTCTCTGCTGTTTTCATGGATTCCTTTGGCAAGTGAAACATCAGTCAGAGCTGTTGGCTATGTCTGCTGGAGGACACCTTATCCAGAGTGGCACAAGAAGACTCGCAAGCTTGGTTTGTGCTGGGAAGAAAAAGGCGGGAGCTGCAGGGACTTTCAGCCTCTGCACATCTTGTTCTTGAGCTGTTGACCTGTGTTGAGAAGCCTGTGCTGCTTCTGCCTAACCTGAGCTCCCTGCTCCGTCAGACGCAATGGCTTGCAGAGACTTTGTGCGTCTTTGGCCTGCACACCTGAGTTCTCATCTCCACCTCGTGCTTCTCCTGCCAGAAGCACTCCCAAGCCTCTGCTGGCCAAAAATTTAGTAGTGGCCAAATTTTACCTCTCATTCGGTTGCTGCCGCTGTGTCATCTGTTTGATGGCACCGAAGCCTTTGTAGAGCTGCTGGAAACATAACCGCGTTTAAAGCAGAGCAGCCTGCGCAAGATGGGAGAGGTCACTGGGACACAGCAACCACATGTGCTTTGTAGAGGCTATTTCCATCATCCAAATTATACATTTCACATCAACCAAAGACTGAGGCTTCTCATCAAAGCTGGCTGGCAGCTGGGGTTGCTAATTACACCAGGGCCCGGCCATGGGATGAAGGGTATGGAGGGCATGTGGCCAGCGTGGTGGAAGAGCTGGCTGTACAAAGCTCGCCGTGCTCATCTCTGCGTGCAGGTGCAGAGGCGCATACAGGCTGCATGTGAGTTCGTTAGCACTGGCATGTGGTGCCCAGCGTGATTGCTGCACTTACCTAGAGGTCCCCAGAGCACCTCTGAGAACCCGCAGCTACTTTCTGCAGCCGTTTCGTTGGCCATCTCTTGCTGTGTAAGGTGCCTCTTAAGTGGCTGCTAATTCACATAAGTGAGTAAGTGGTGGGTGTTGCACAGGCCAGAGCCCAGGCAGACACATGTGTGACCCTGGGGAGATGGTGTTCCCCGAAATGCTCACTGCAGGAGTCTCTGCAGCCCTGCCGAACTCTGCAGCTGCAGGTATAAGCTGTCTCAGTCCTGCAGCCCTTGGCTGGCACTGGGTGGGCAATGCCACCCTTCCCCACATGGCTCAGCAGGGATGTCCTCGCTGGGCAGCATGTGTCCCTGGAGACCCAGCACCTCCACGGAGCTGACAGGCAGGCAGGACAGACCCCGGCTATGCTCAGGCTGGCTGGGCAGCGGGTGCCAGCAGCCTGTCGGTGGGGAGGAGAGCCAAGGGGCTGGTACGGACAGATGGGCTCCTTGAAGGGCAGGAGCTTCACGTTGCATCTGACTGGTCTGTTTAAAAAAGAAACCATAGCGCAGGAGATGCTTGGCTGCTGTCTGACACCCCATGTGAGCACATTCCCGGCTCTGGTGGGGATGGTGTCACCAAGGTATCCCTTCCCAAGGAGATCCCCTCCTGATGACCGTCCTTGCTGGCCAGGCATGTGCTATGGGATTAAAAGGAGCACCTCTGCCCCATGGCGTTCCTGGCTGCTTAATTAAGCGCTAATAGGCCCGTTGCAGCACTGTGCAGCAGTAGCCAGGCTCCCTGGCAGGAGACCATGAGGAGGTCAGAGACCAAGTAGCTCTTCACAGTGATGGGAGCAGGTTATTGCCTCGTAAAGCAGTGCGGCTGTCCTGATATCACTGTCACGCTAACGTTATGCCTCTTTTAAGGCCCTTGTGTGACAGTACTCGTGTGACAAGGTCATTGCAGAGGGGATTTACTTCTTTTTGGCTGCGAAGCTGGACTCCTGTATTTGGGCTAGAGGTGAGGAGAAAGAGGAGAGACATGCAGTGGTGTTGCTCCTTCCAGCCAGCTCCCAGGAAATGACAGTGAGTGGTAGATGTCTCCTCTTTTTCTCTCTGGCTGAGATGGCTGCAGTGACTGGATAGAAGGTCTGGAAACGTGGCCTGAGGGCCCCAGAGCTTTCTGCTGAAGCTGTTTGGGTTGTGCCATGTTCCCAGTGATAATGGCAGCACAGAGAAAGTGCTAAAAAAACACCCAATAATCCAGATTTGTCTTTCAAAATTTCCCATGTAAAAGTAGCAGAGCAAACACTTGAAGAAAAAAATATTTGGGGATGCACTGCTGAAACAAATTTCTCCCCCAAAGAGCCTGAAGACTGCTGTTCAAATGGGGCTTTCCCAGTGACTGCCTGGATTTTGCCCCCAAATCTAACATTTGTTCATTGAGAACTATGTAAATGCATACAAAATTGTGTGTGATTCTGGAAATGCTATTTGGGATCTGCTGGTGGGATGTGACCACAGTGGCACCTGGGTGATGTGTCCTCAAGGCCTTGCTGTCCCCTGAGAGCAACTGCTGAGGGCTCCTGGGATGGTTTGCTTCTGCAGACACACACTCGTGGGTCCTGCTCTGTCCAGGTGCCTTGTGAGCAATGTGCTTCCAGCTTGGGTGGCACTTGGGGAACTGTGGCAGTTCAGGGTCCTTCTAGAGAGTCCCTTTCTGATGCCCCCTGTCCCCAGCTTTGCATATTTAGCTTCTTATGCTGTGGCACGTGTCCCCTCTGCCATTGTCCTGGTATGTCCATTTGGGTTACCAGCTCATTGCCTTCCTATGCAGCTTCTTGTGGTGCCAGACAACAATTTCACTGGTCCTCCTTGCACATCTTGCTCGAGCATTCGACCACAGCACTTGGCTGATGCTTGTGCCTGCTGCCTGGGGGAGGATTTGTTCCCGTTCAGTGTGGAGCCAGAGCGTGCACCCTCTGAGGTGAGCAACCTGTGAGTGACACAACCTGTGAGTGACCCGCCTGCCGTGGCCAGTGTGTGTCTCCCAGCTTGCTTGGCTGAGCCGTGGTCCTGCGTGGGGGTGACCACGTGGTTTTCTGTAGGGCTGTGGCCTCAGGGTCAGCCCATACCGCTCACCTGGCTCTGTGGTGTCAGGTGGTCCGCTGACACATCCTCCAAATCGGTCACTTGTCTAGTCCAGAGCATCCTTTGTGGCACTTGGTGCCCTGCGTGCGCGGTGGCAGCAGCGTCCTGGGGCCGGTGGCAGCTGCAGTTAGAGCCCAGCAGTGAAGCTGCTGAGTCTGGATCCACTGGCTGGGTGGAGCGGGGATGGCTCCATCCTTCGGGACAGCTTAGTCCTCTCCAGACTTCACACCTTGAGGGTGTCCTGCAGGGCTGTGGGAGATCAGATACAGTTCTGCCATGTCCCCTGCCCTGCAAAGTCATGTCCTCTGGGCGCCCGAAGCAGCTCTCCCGGGGGAGCCAGGCGAGGGGTTGCCGGTTCTCCGGCTGTGAGGCAGTGAGCTGGGGAAGGCAGAGCCTGTGTGAGGTGAGGAGCCCAGCCAGGGAGGCTGGGTGCTGCCTCGTGGTGGGGCGAAGGGGGAGCAGGGCTTTCCCACGCTGCTGCATTGCAGCTCAGAGCCGGGGAGCTGAGCGCGGAGGGGAGCTGGGAAGGCAGGGGATGCTGCATTGCAGGGCTGAGATTAGAAGCTTGTGCAAATGGAGATGTGCCTGTGTCAAGGCGGGTGTGACACTAAATAGCAGTGCCCAGCGCACCCGCTGATCTGCTTGTCTTTCCTCTAATCCTTTTCCTCCACATTTTGTTTTGCTCGAGCATTTCTTTCATTCCTTATGCTATTTGTCTTCTCCAATTGAGGCAGTAATGTATTTTTTATTAATTCAGGAGAAGGGCTGAGATTCATCTCCTGCTGAAGGAGCTGCTGGAATCTGCGTAGGAGAGCTTAGCTCAAGCACAGTGTGGCTGGGCAGGACGTTTTCCTCGCTCCGGAGGCGGCTTGAGAGCCTTGTGGCCGCAGCGTGGGGGCCAGCACAGCGTGTGAGCTCCTTGGAGGCGCTGCACGGGCAGACCGTGGGCAGGTGTGTGCCCCCGCACTGCCCAGCGACACGCAGGCGCACCCTGCAGCAGGGACGCGTGCCTCCACCTTCGTGAGCATGTGAGTGTGCCAGTGCTGTAGGGAGCACAGGGTTTTCCCCAGCTACCTGGCGTAGGCATCGGTGATTCTTACTCACTCCACATCCCTCTTTGGTTGCATGTCAGCTGTGTTATCCCTGTGCTAGAGCGCTCTTGGTCATCAAGAGGCAAGTGCCTTGCAGCCCTCCCCTGGCTAATGTACCTGCAAGGTGTGAAGCATCCCCCTGAAATTACAGAAGGATTTTGTGGCAAATCCAGGAATTAGTTTCTGAAGATGTAAAGGCAGGGCTGCTCTGTCCTTGTGTTTCCCCCAGGCTGAATCTTGTGCAGTGACAGTGCAGGTAAGGAGAGGATGGTGAGCTGGCTAGGAGTGACCTACTAAAGGAGTGACCTACTACAGGAGGTGACTTTTAGTCAGGAACTGAAACTGAGGGTTTTGTGCCATGCTCATGAAGCTGCAGTTCCCTCGGCAGGTTGCAAGCCTGACTCGCAGCCGCAGGTGACGCGGTGGGAGGGCTGGGCTCCGTGCCAGCTCTGTTGGCTCACCAGCCAGTCAGCTGGGTTCGGCTGTGGGTTGGGAACCTCTCCTGCTCAGTGAGCTGGCAGGATGGCTCGTGGCTGAGGTCCTCTACAGCTCCTTGAAGCTGCTGGAGGTTGTAGTTGTTCTTGTGTGACCCAGGAAAATGGGAAGAGCCATGCTGTGGGTGCTGAAGCCTGTGGTGTGTGAGCTGGAGGAGAATGTTGGAACTGCAGTATGGCAGAGGGGCAGCGCTGTGCCTTTAGTACCAGGGAAGGGCTGAACTGCTTCTATGTCTCATGCCAGCCTGCGTGATTGGGGTGTGGGGTTGCTGCTCGTCCCACCTCTGCATATCTTGTGTAAGGTTGTTTCACCAAGCGTGACAAAGCTGGCAATGAGACAAGCTGCAACCAGACAAGCTTCTTCAGTAGCGCCCTTGGGAAGCGTACAGTCTTGGCCAAACCCAGTCCTTACTGGCTCTGCTGGGAGCTCAGACTGGCTAAAGCTGAGCTTTTGAGAAGTTTAGACCTCTATGTTTTTTCAGTGGGACTGAAGTGTCCCCAACACCGACACTGCCCCAGCCACTGCGCTGAGCAGCCTGACTCCCGATTCAGCGAGCAGCCGTGAAGCACGTTCAAAGCTGCGACTCAGGTACGCTCTGTTGTCAGCTATTTATAGCTGTGTGAGCTTTCAGCGTAGCTGTGGACTGAGAATAACTCGCTGATGAGACACTTCTCAAAATCACACGTCCGTTGCCCATGCGCAGCATCGTCGTCTCAGGCTTCTCACATGTCAGTGTAGGGTATGTCTTGGTCCCGTGCCAGCCTGGATCGACACAAAAAGGAGTTTACCCTGATGTTTTTTCTAGGCTGGGGGGGTCTGCTGGTTTGTCGAGGCACGGCTGCACGGTTGTGTCCTCAGCAGGACACCATCAGCCTTTTGCAGGGAGCATGGTGGTGACCCCTGCATGTGTGGGCACAGTTCGGGCTCTGTAAAACCCACCCCATGGAGAGCAGCCCTTCCCTTTCACAGCCCGGTGTATGGGGAGATGTGGATGCTGGCAGGGAGGGATGTGCTTGAGGAGCAAGGCAAAGGAACCTGCTGTTCAGGCTGGGACCTGCGATGTTGAAACTCATCTCTTAATGAACCCTTCGGGCTGGAAGCATTAGATGCTGTTGGGGTGTTTCCAGTTTTCTTTATCTCTGACTTGGTATTATATTTCCATGCTGATGCAAACAAGTGGAAGAATAGATAGCAGCTAATTCGCATCGATTGCTGTGGTGCGGGAGCTCCCCGAGGTGAGCCGGGGCTAGCAGAAAACATGCTGCAGGTCATTTGATGGGACGAGCGTGTCCCTCCCCAGCTGGTTCTCAGAGTGGTGCCATGGGGGACACGTCAGCCTCACAGGCACCTGGTCCCACATCCCGAGGCTTCTCCCAGCCTTGGTGTTTCAGCGGCTGGAGGCAGCTTTGCCATGACGAAGCATCGTGACCAAGCCTGGTGGCAGTGGAGCTGGGCAAGGCAGGGGTGTTCCGGCAGGCTCCAAGGTGGAAGTGCTGCTTTGAGGGAGGGGACACAACTGGGTCCCGCTCCATGTTCAAAGCAAGAGGAGAGGCGTTTTACAGATTGTTTCTAGGACCTGAGACCGTCTGGCTCTGCCAGTGGAGAATCAGTGGGGACAGACCATGGGCTTTTCTTTGGTGCCTCTCCAACCGCTGGGCATGCTGGAAGATGGTTACCCTGCGCTCCTGTGTCTCCCATGGACCCCGCGTTCATTTAAGAAAAGTAAAAAAACCCTTCCAGGGGGTCGGAGTCACCCTGGACAGGCCATGCATTGCACCTTGGGATGGGCAGCAACGAGGGGTCCTGGGAGCAGAGGGACCTGTTGGTTCCTGGTAGTGGTAGTTTCTCTCCCAAATAACATGCATGTAGACTGGCGTGGGGTTAAAATCCTGCTCAGTCTGGAGAATGTGTTGTGTGATCACTGGCCAAGGGGAAGCACCAGCATTTGCCTGACTCCCAGCCTCAGACCTAAGTCTTTTGTGCCTCAGGCTGCATGTAGCCGGGGGCTCACAGATCATCCAGATCATCAGTGGTTGTCTTTTGGCAAATTCCATTTTGATGGCTCACCCTGGGTTGATTTGAGGCTGGATACATCACTGTCTGGGCCCTCTGGCTCCCACTGTGGTTAAGTGCACCCAAAAGCTTGCTGCATCGTGACCCCATAGGGAGCAGCAGCAGCCAGGACTAACCCCAGACCTCCTGTTGTGACTGGGCAGTGAGGGCTCCTGCCCTGCGTGGCCTCAGCCTTTCTCCCCAGGACCCTGCCTTGTGTTGGAGCACAAGGGGCACGGCCTGTCGCGCCACATCCCCAGCCAGCACAGCTGCAAGGGAGCCCTTACCTGACAGAGCTACGGCCGCAGGCTCAGGTTTACCTCCGAGACCAGAATGTCCCCCCGTGGTTTCAGGGATGCGGGAGGGACAGAGCTGGTGTCTTTCAGCACTTCAAGCTGAGCTCAGCAGCAGTTTGGGGACTGATTTGCCAGCAAATCAAGACCCTCCTTCCATACAGGCAAGAACATCTGGAAGAGGGTAGATTGCTCAGGCAGCAGCACCTTCAGCCATCTCATTTTCATTTTCCTGAACCCTTTTAGCTGTGCTTTTGCTGCGCTGTGCCAAACGGCGTCCCGGTGCTGCTAGAGCACTAATATCCATCATCCGGCCGCGGTCTGCAGAGCGCTCAGAAATTTTGTGCTATTTTCAGTTAGTTTTCCAAGTTGAGCTTATTGGCTCATGGGCATCTGCTTCCAGATGGAGAACATGTGGCCAGTTCCTGCAAGGGGAGGGGAACAGCCCTGCTCATAAAGCAGCATGGGGGATGAGTGAGGGAATCTCTTCCTGGAGCCTGCAAGATGCTTTTTGGGGCTGTGCAGAGCGGGGCCTGGAGGGTGGGATTTTAAAGCTGTCCGAAAACCCTCTGAAAGCAGAACTTGCGTGGCAGTGTTGCTTGTGGTGGGAGGTCACCTCCTGTCACATAGCTTATTAGTCCTGGGGAAAGTACAGTAACCTGGGGGCAGGATTAAATCTCAGCTCAGTTGCTGTTTGTACTGCTGTGTGCTTCCCACCCCTGCTTGCTTTTGAAAGCGAAGAGCAAGTAATAAATTTTTCCGGGGTGATTTCCTCAGCAAATAGTCATTGTGCTAAACCTGGTGAAACTGCTGAGGTTCCTGGAAGCCTCCCTGCCTTGAACAGGCTGCATGAGCACTTGCAAAATGTAATGGCACGCAAGGAGGAGAGAAACCCAGAGCTCCGAATCAAAAGTAAATTTGCAAAGCAGCTTTTCCAGCCTCGCATTCCCGAGTGGAGCATGTTAATGCGTACAACACTACTGTGCTGCTTTCCAAAACCAGCCGTGCTGCAGCAGTGACCAGCGGGGCGAAGCCATGTTCCCTTTGCTCTGTTCTCTGTTCACTCATTGTTGCGTTCAGGGGGCAGAGGTGCTGATTTTTTTTTTTGTTGCTAAGATTCTCGTTCCCTTTGTGGGAATAAAGCAAATATTATTGGGTTGAGATTCTCTATAGCTTCAAAGACAAATCAAATCTGGGTTGCCAGCTTCTTTTTGTATTGCAAGAGATGCCTGTTTTCCATCCCAAACCATCCATGTTTTGCAGCTCAATAGCACATCCTAGACAATGGCTTTAGAAATCAGACGCCTGCGTTTTGGACCCACAGTGCTGAGGCAACGCCAAGCGACACACAGGGTGCCAGAATTCATGCACATGGGGAGAGAGAAGGAGGAAGAAAAACTTGCTCCGATGGGATGTTTCCAAGGAGATCATGGTAATGATCTTCCATTTCTATATAGCTTTTCATCCCCTTGCGGAGTGTTCTTGCTCGTAAGGAGATGTTACATGTATCCTGTGTGGAGCGTGCAGCAGCTGTCCTTAAAATGCACGCTGTAGTGGGGAAGCTCTGGAGCTGCGGCATGGGATTACCCTGGGGTGGGAGTGACCCCTGAAATGGCAGGGACACAGCATGTCCCTGCCCCTTTGGTAGCACCCTGTGTTTGGCGTCTGCAGCCGCAGGGCACGGTGCACCGGTGTAGGGGGTGACCTTGCCGCTGTGTAACAGTGTCTGGGTATGTCTCAATCCTTCCCCAAATCAGTGTTGTATGTGGGACATGCGTAACATCAGCTGGTGTCCAGCTCAGAGCCGTGCCATGGCTGGACATGCTCTGGCATTGGGCTCGTTGGAGGGAGAGCCTTGTTACGAGCTGTTTGGTACTCCTCGAGCTCAGCTGGGAGCCACAGCTGGGTTTTATGGTCAGTGCCGGAGCAGGCTGTCCCACCCCGACATGCAGCATGGTTTTCCTGGCTCGTTCATTCCTTTTTCCCCGATTGAGGCTGGCTGCCGTTAGTCCACAGAGGATTGCAGGGCTCTGCGGAGGGTCAGTGAGGCTGTATCCGCTGCCGGGGGTGTGCAGGAGGTTGGATAATACATGATATTCCCTTGTCTTTCTGAGTGCCTCTAGCTTTCCAAGAGGAGGAAGGCAAGTCTGGAGCTCTGCTTATCCCCTGTGCCGAGATGGGTTTGCAAAAGCCACAGTTTCTTCCGCTTTTTTTTTTTCCTCTCCTTCCCTCTTTTCCTGCCCCAGATTTTTTCCCTGACCTGATGAATTTTTAAACAAAAACATGGTAAGGACAGAACAGCAGAAGAGGGGGGGAAACCCAGGAGAGGACATGGGGGCGGGGAAAAGACCTGTTTTCAAAAGCAAAGTGATTTCAAGTGGAAGTGAAAGTTTAGGGTGTGTTTTTAATTTTAAAATTCCAACTAATTTTAAGTCACTTTATTGACAACAGAAAATACCTTTCCTAATGTTCTTTTTAATAAACCCCAGTTTTACAAGTAGAAGCTGTTGGTTGAAAAATAGCAGGGAAATGTGGAAGTAAAGGCAACCGCTGTGCCCTTTAATTCCTCCCTCGCCTTGGCAGGGGTCAGTGCTCCCTGGAAGTGGGGGGCTGAGGCCTGGGTGTGGGACAGGCTGCCCCACAGATACCTCTGGGTTCTTGCCCATCTGTCTGTGGGGGATGGCAGGATTGGTCACTTGTAGGTGGTGGCTTTGCCCGTGGACAGGTGTGGTTCCTCGCCCATTCGTGCAGGGCAGTGAGCAGAGGCAGGGCTTTGGATGCAGTGGGTCAGGATTTGGCCCAAATCAGAGCCCTCCGGCTCTTTGGCCAGCTGGAGGACTGTCTGCTTAACACTGAAGAAGGTGAAGGAGGCAAGAGGGAGCATGGGGATGGAGGAGGGAGGTGGGGGCAGGTGAGTCGGCTGGCTTGCACGGCATGTGTTGGGTTTGTGCCTGGCACTGCTGCCAGGTGCTTCTGACCTGCAAAAGTCATCTGGAGAGTCTGAATCCGTGATGTAGCTGTGAGATACCATGGACGCCTTTCTGTGCCGTGCTTCATCCCCTGCCGTGTCCCACCAATGCAGAGACTAGAGCTGAGTGCCTGCGTCGGAGACGGGCTGCTCCTGCTGCTGCTCTCAGCTGGGTTGGGCTGGTTTCTCACAGCCGTCGGCTTGTCAGGTAGATTGGGTGTTGTTAGAAAAACAGCTTAAATCAGTCGCCTTTAAATTTTGTAGAGCAGAGAGATTTCCTAACAGATCTCATTGTATTTCATACTGGAGCAGAAAAAGAAACATTTTATGATCATTTTTTCAATGACTTTCCAATTCTTTTTTTTCTTGGTAAACTGTCTGCAATCACTTACAGTGTTCCTGAAGGGATTAATTACTCACTAGAGCTCATTGTGTGTATTTCATATTCAAGAACTGTTGGATGTGATGCCTGGCTTGGATCGAGCGAGGGGTCACATGGCGTTTCTTTTTTCATCCTTTTTCCCCTGTTCTGTTTTATCTGTCAGGCTCCTGGTGTGAGCACTCCCAGTTGCCGATTCGGTGGTCGCTCAGTCGGTGCGCCGCACGTGATCACAGCTGACTTCCCTGCTCTGCCCTCCTTTGTCAGGGGGAAGCGTAGCCAGAAGAAGACAAATCACTTCCTTGTTTGAGTGACTTTTGGCTGATGCTTTCCCCCAAGCTGTAGTATTGGCTCGGCTTTTCCTGCAGCGGTTGTGGCTCTGGGCTGTGCATCGTCAGTGCTTGGACAGGCCCCCAGAGCAAATGTGGGGGGAAGAGCTCAAAGCACATTGCAGTGCTGCTTCCCACGGTGGAGAGGGCTTCTCCAGCACAGGCAGCCATTGTACAGAGGTGGAATATCTTAGAGGGGATAATACCCAGCGACAGTGCTGCCGGAGATCCCACCGTGCCGTTCTCAGAGGGTCACATCCCCAGGAGGGTGCTGCCTGCAGGACAGCCCTGTGCTTGGCACTTCGGCGGCATGGGGAATGGCATTGTCTCCAGCTTGGCAGGAGGGGATCCCAAACTGTCCAAGCGGGGTGTGTAACTCGGCATGTTCTCAGCGTGCTTAAATGGTTCCTGCAGCATGCAGGGGATGGGGGCTTGTCGCTGCACAGGGGTCCAGAGGCGAGCAGCCGCTCTCCTGTTTAACGTCGGAGTGAGCTGATGTCCCTGGGGGCTTGTGGCTGCTGTCACCACCTGTCACGCAGCTCTTGGTGTTGATGAGTGCATGGTGAGGGCGGCCATGGGAGCTGGCACATGGTGCAGAATTGTCCACTGAAATCCCTCCTGTCAGTGCCAATGCCTTTTTCTGAGCATTTTCTGCCCTGCCCATCCCCAGCACTGCCCAAGCCCACAGTAAAACTTGGACTCGCCATTCTTTGCATCAAATCCTAAAGCGTGTCAGAGTCTCTCCTCTCGCTGCAGCGCAGGTGATGGATCTGAGGTGAAGAGCACTCTTCCTGCGTGCTGTCCCTGAGCCCCACTGGGGTGCCTGGGCAGGAGTGCTGTGGGCTTTGGGGTCCCAGGGAGGAGAGCAAGGACCAAGTGGCAGCTTCCACCATAGTGGCACAGAGCTTTCTGGTCCCAAGCATCCCCTTCCATCCTGCGGCACAGCCACATTTCCTGAAGGAGACAGGGTCTTCCTTCTCTGCAAATCTCCTTTAGTGGGAAGAATGCAACCGCTGCTCAAGAAAACCTTTTCCTGGTGTTGGGGACCCGTCGAGAGTTCTGCAAGAGGGAGAGCAGGTCTGGAAGCAGCTGGACGAGGTGCGCGTCCTGCCGCCAAGTGCACCGAACCCTTGCCCCTGCGCTCCCCATGGGGAGCTATCAGTGCTAAGAATAGACAGTTTATTCATGCGCATCCCTCTCCCTGTGAAGGGTGCTCGAGACACAGCGCAGCAATTAAAACAAGTTTGTAATAATAGCGCTGGCAGATCAGCGGTACGGGCTCTGAAGCTGGTGGAGGATTTGGCGGTGCTGAGGATAGATGGGGGGAGGCTGGTGCTGCCGACCTCCCCAGTGGAGACCCGGCACGGGGGTGCAAGGCGGTGCTGTGAGGCAGCAGGACGAAACCCTGGGTGTCCTTGCGGCTGCAGTGCCGGGTGTGGGGCTGCAGGAGAAGCAGGATGGAGGGGGGGCACAGGCTGGGGAGAGGCACGTGGGGCTGACGCTGCTCCTGGCTCCAGTGAGGGGAAGGCACCTTCCTGGGGCAGGTTCGGAGGAGCAGGTTACAAGTCCTGCAGAGGTAATGGCAGCGTTCGTGGGGTGGGGAGCATGCTGCTGGGTGAGGCAGGGGCACGATGCTTTGTGTTCCTTTACCACAAGCAGGAGTGGCCCTGGGGGAGCTGGCGTAGCAAGCAGGAGAGTTCATCTGCAGTAATTTGGGTCACCCCAGGCTCTCTGCTGAGTTACTGGGATGCCTCATCCCACTTCTGGGCAGGGACCTCGGAGCCACTGGTTCCTGTTAGCTGCACAGGGGACCTTGGGGACGAATGCAGGATGATATCTGTGTGTCACCGTCAGAGCCGCAGTGCCCTCTTCAAGCAAACCTTCTGCTGCTTGCTGTGTGCCACTTGGTCTTTGGGAGAGCACAGTGGGTTTGCTTTGGGGTGAGCATTGCCTTGGCAGCTGGTGGGGTGGACTGAAGGGACCTCAAAGTCTGTGATGTCACGTCAGTCCTCAGCCCCACCTGGACTGCTATTGCAGATGCTGCCGTGATCTTCAGGGGGTGAACCTTGCCCCAGTGCCTGGTAAGAGCAGCACCCCTGGGCACCCCAGCAACGCACGCCCACCCCAGTGCTGGGGAACTGCAGGTGGAGGGGAGCCCTAAGCTTGCAGCATCCCAGTGATCGTATGTGCAGCGGGCTTGTTTCTGGCTCTCTGCAGGCTGCTGTGCCTGGTGCCAGAGTGAATTTGGCACCTGGCCCTCCTGCGAGGCTGGGGCAGGTGGGGAGAAGAAAGGCTGAGCCCTCCCCGCTGCCCTCGCCGCAGGCGGGGGGTTCAATTACCCCCACACTTGCACAATGGCCGTTTATCTCTGGGAGCAAAACCCTAGTAACCGTCAGGGCAGAGCGTGAAGGGCTGATTAGAGGGTGCGCGGGGAAGGGCGCTGGGGTCGTGTGCAGGCACTTCCCTTCCCATTTCCAGGGCTTTCCATGGTAATGGCTCCTATTTTCCTCTGTTGTTAGGACATCACTCACATGTGGCTCGAATGACATCTGTCAAAACACTTCGTGGACCGTTTGTGTTTCCCCCCCCCCCCCCCCCGCCCCGTTCTTGGTGCTTCTGGGGAAGATGGATCCGTTGGCCCCATAATGAGCCTGACATCAATTAATCATCAGCCTTAAAAATTAGCATTGTGGCAGCACACATTGGAGGGAAACGATTCCCCAGATGGAAGCAAATATAGCCTCTGTTATCTCCCTCCTCCCGGGGGAGGTGGCAACAATAGATCCACTAACGAGCCTGGAGCTCATTTAAGCTGGGTTTGCTCCCTGAGGTTGGGGGGCCTGAGGTGATCTGCTGCCTCCTCTCCAGGTGCTCTTGGGGGACCACCTCATGCAATGGCTGATGACCAGATCCCAGGGAAGGCACCCTCATGGGCTGGCATCTGCCAGGCTGTGCAGAGAGCCTGGAGTGAGCTTGCAAGCACCGAGTCCCTTCCTGAAGCCGAGGGTTTGGAGGAGAGCAGCACTGCAGGGGTTTCATCCTTCTGGACTGAAGGATGCTCATCCCTGGGTGATGCTGCTGGACCAGGACGGGGGTTCCTCAAGGACATGTTCCACTTCAGGTGGGCTGTCCCTTGCCCCTCTCCAGGGTGGCAGCTCTGAGCAGCACTTGTGCCCATGGCAGCTTGGTGAGTACCTTGCCAGCTCCGATGTTCAGGAGCTCAGCAATGGGCTGGAGGTCTCCAGAGACCTCCATCTCGGGGGTGACTTGGGCACCTTCCCTGGAGGTTCATAATGACCTGATCTTTGTGCCTATGCCATGCTGGGATTTTCCATGCTTGGAGCTACCCTCCCTCACTCCCTGGTGAGCTGTAACCCAAGTGAGCAGCTCTGCCACCCATAGCCCCATGCAATTTTGGTTTCCCACTGCAGGTCCTCAGCGAGGTGAAGACCCTCTGGTGACAGCTGCGTTTTGGGTTCTTGGTGGCTGATGAGCAGGTCAGTGCAGAGCAGCCCTGCAGGCTTTGGCTGACGAGTGAGCAAGGGAGGACGTTTTGCATTCTTGCTGGAGACGCATGAGGACTCTTTGGCTGATCTGGTGATGGACAGACAGACCAAGTGTCTACCAGAGCCCAGCTGAGGCCGGGGAGAATTGTGTTTGCAACGCATTGCTCTGCACAAAGCTTGCAGTCACAAGGCGAGGGGGACAAAAGGCTCCCTGTTTGCTCCGTCCCAGTGGGTGCAATTCCAACAGTTAAAAAGCAAATGTGAGTTGTTTGTCTCTGTGAATATAAAGCTTCCCCAAGCATGGCTGTATTCTGGCGGGGAATGGGGAGTTTGGCTTCGCTAATGACTCTGTTCTCCCTGCAAAACGGAGCCAACTTGAGCCAAGAGCTGCCCGCCCGGGCCCTTCCCCGCCAGCCCGGGTACGGGGACGTGGGCTGCGGAGGGTATGGGCTGCTTCTGGGTCTGATAAATGCTCTTTCAGCCAGGCCTGGGCACCCAGTGGGGAGGGATGAGCCTGGGGACCTCTGCCTTTGTCTGTGGTACCTAGAGGTGACTGCCACCCGTGAGCAGTCTGCCAGTGCTCAGGATCTTCTCCTGTGGCCAAGGGGTTCAATATCCTCAGGTAAAGGGAGCCCCAGGCGGGGCGGGCTGGCTCCTTGAGTCATCAGATCTGCTGATTTGGGGCATTTGACTGTGAGTCTGAGGGTCTGCTGTTGCAGATCAGGGAACTCTTGAGTGGTGTCTCCATACCAGAGTCTGGGGAGTTGCCCTGCTCGTGGGAAGGCCTGTGAATCCCCACGGCACTGGGTTTTCAGTTGGGATTTTATTCCCGGACCAGCTGGAGAAGGAAGGGGATGGATGCAAGTGGCTGGAGGTGCAATGGTGCAGGGCAGTTTGCTGGTGATGTGCCCGGTCCCAGGCAGCCCACTTGTGCTGGTGAGGGGGGCAGGCAGTTGTGAAGCTGCTGCAGAACGTGGAGGGAATGACTGCAAACCACATGCTGCAGCTGGGCTCGGGGCATGGGCACATCCACACTATCTACGTGGAGGATCCTCAGCAGTAATGGGATGGCTGAGACAGTGCCAGTGCCTGATGTGGTATAAGTGCTGTCTGTGGCCAGCTGTGTGCGGCTCCCCTGGGTGGGGGGATGTGATGCTTAAACCCCCATGTTTGTGGCAGCCGAGCGGTACTGAGCACAGCCCATGGGCATCTCCACCTTTGCCCAAGGGTCTTCCTCCTTCTTGGCTGCTTCTGTGTTTGCCCCATCTTCCTCTTGGCTCACTCGCCTTCTGGGCTACAGGGGCTTTGGAGAAGGGTTGTCCACAGTGGGGGAGGGTAGTTATGGGAGGAAGGATGTGGCTGTGACTGGCCATAGGCCCAGTGCCCTCTGTCACGGTACAGGATCCCTGCAGGGAACCCATCTTGGCTCTTGAGATGCAGTCAGAAGTCGGTGCAGGATTCTCCCTGTGTCATGTTCCCCTCCTCCACTAGGCAAAGCCCAGAATGGGGGCTGGCAATGTCCCCAGATGTAGGGCACATCTGGAGGGCACCGAAGCAGTTAAGTGAAGGGCTGATTTGTGCTATAGAAAGCCGCAGTTCCTTCCTTTGATCCTCTGAATCAGCCCATTGCCTCCGTGGTATAAAGCCCCATTTATCTCTGCTTTTCCCAGTAAGTTTGAAGGCGGTCGCGGCTAGTGGCTCAGCAGCAGCAAGCTTGCTGGCTTTCTCTTCTGCTGAAGCAGAATCAGGTGAAATCTCTATGGCAACTAGCAGATGACAGCGAGTCTTGTTGCCTTGGAAATGAGGCAAGGAAAAAAAAAAAAGCCCCACCACCCAAAAAGAGCCATCTGGAATTTTGAATTTCCACAATGTCCGACCTGTGTCTGGTGACGCGTGGGGAGCATGAACCTGCTGCTGCGGGCTGCTCTGGGGCCTCTGTGCCGGGGCCCGTCTGCACCTTCTGCCTCGCTGTGGGGTTTTGTTTTTTTGGTTTCGTTTTTTTTTTCTTTCCCCCTGCTTTCTGGGGTTTTTTTTTTGGTTTTGGTTTTTTTTTTGTTTGTTTGTTTGGGGTTTTTTTGTGCAGAGTCTGTAGTGTTGCCTTGGATGTCTGCTGGTAGCTGTGTTAAAGGTGTTGTGTGTGGAGCATTTGGAGTGCCTGAAATCCCCAGGCTGGGCCAGCTGTGCCGTATTGCTGGCCAGCATGGCACGCAAAACCCTGTGGGGCACTGCAAGCTCTGGGGGGAAACTGAGGCACGGAGTTCTGTGTGACCAGCCTGACCCCACTCTGCACGGGCCCCAGCTTAGGACAGCCCCCAGGTGCAGTGACCACTAGTGATGCCACCTCCATGTGCCTGAGGCCATGGGGCTGTTAACTGGGGGGTTCATGTCACTCTGAATTTCTGTGGCTGCATGTGCCGGTGTCTGGAGGCTCAGGGCACCCCTTGGTGCATGGATCCAGCCCATCCACCTGCCATCTGCGATCCCCCTCCTTCCCAAGCTGTACAGGCATTTGCTCTGGGTTATTTTGGAGACCCGCAGCGCTTGGATGCGGACAGCGGTGTGGGGATGCTCCCAGCTCCTCCGACGCTTTGCAGGAGCAGCTTTGGAGGCAGCTGTGGCGTGGAGGTGTGCAATGCTGCATGCAGGAGCAGGGTCTGCTCCAAGACAGGGCAGTTTGGGCTCTCCTGGCTCAGTGTGGGGGACTGGAGGACAGCACGGAGGTGGGATGCACAGGACACTGAGCAGCTAGAGGCTCTCACTGCTGAAAAAGGAGCTGTAATTTGGATGCGCAGGTGGGGTGGTTTGGGGCCAAGCACAGCATCCATTGAAAGAATAACCCGCAAATGGGCTGGAGGCCCGGTCTGGATCTCTCCAGCGGGTTCACTTGGAAACTTGTGTATGGGAGAGACCCAATTAAGTAGATTTATGGCTGCTCTAGCCTGAGAAAGTCTGAATCCCTTTTAAAAGCTTGGCTCATTGGAGCCAGACGGGGTTCAGGCTCCAGGTCTCTCAGCCCTGCCCTCGTTATGAGCAGCAATTCACAAGGCTTAGCAGCAGTGATCGCCCCAGAAGTGCTGATTCGGCTGAAGTCCCAGCCTGTCACCGCTGCTAATTTTCTGCTTTTGCCTGCCAGCGAGGAGCTGATGGCCCCCATGCACGGTGTGGAGCTGCCCCATCCTGTGCCGGCTGGGGTGATGAGGGCAGCGTATCTGCAGCATCCCCTGCACATCCCCTGTCCCCTGTAGCAGGAGGCTGTGCCTCCATGTTGCCAGGGAGCAGCACCTACGGCTCCGCCAGCCCTGGGGCTGCTGCCTTCATCCAGTGGATGGTGGCTGTGCTTCTCCCTGTGGGTCTGTCCAGGGTGTTTCAGAGGTGCCAATCAACCATCTGGGTACCCAGGTAGAGTGTTGCCTGGGTGCTGGATGGCACAGGGCTCCCAACCTGGTTCCTGCCCCTCGGGGAGCAGGATGCGCTCCTGACTGCTGCAGGAGGCCCAGGGTTGGCAGCCAGCCCTTGGCTCATGCCAAGAAGCCGCGGCAATGAGAGCGGTTAAACCATGGCGAGTGCTAACGAACCCGCTGCCTTCTGATGGGGTGGGGCAACAGGTTTTCAGGAAAGGGCAAGATGCCCTCCTGGGGCACTGAGTGGTAGGGATGTGCTCTTCCCAGGGAACTCAGGTTGGGGCATCTTCTGAGAGAGAGGGGTGGTTTTGGGGGGTCCCAGTATGTGCCTGGGGGGAGCGCACAGGGATTGCAGGGAAGGGGCTGGGCTGGAAAATGAGGCTGATGATGGAAGGAAACACTGTGGACCTGACAGTCACCCTACAGAGCCCCGTGAGCCATTTCCACTGCTCATGTAGCCTGTTTGGTAGCTGTTGGAGGGGAAGAAGAGATTTACCCCAGGGAGAAGGTTTGCAGGTTGCGACCATCCCCCTGCCCAGCCGTCTGGGAGCGTGAATCAGAGCTGGATGTAAGTAATGCAAGATAAAGCCATTTTACTCCATATGGAAAGACTCTGCTGTCAGTGTGCCAGGACGCCCGTAACCAAATTGCACGCTGCGGGGTGTAAGCTGGGAACCTGCAGGGCTTGGCGAGGTTTGTGCCGGACTCGGAGTCTTGGGTCTCCCCTTGGGCCGGCAGCCCGGCTGTGGCAGGCTCTGGGTGCTGAAGCGGAGGGTTTGCAAGGAAAATACCAGCAAAACGATGCCTAGGCTGATTCATTCATAAACACAGCTGGGAGCACAGGCTGAGGCAGCACAGTGGGAGAAGCGTGTATCTGCGTGAAGGTTTATGGAGCTGGGGAGCTCGGCTGGGCTGGAGGAGTCTCAGGGCCCCGGGAGAATGGTTTTTATTGCAGAGTTTATTAGTGTATTTTTCAATGCGCTGGAAGGAATTGAGCAACCAGTTAAAAATGTTTCATGGCCTGGGGAAATTCGTTGCAGCTACTGTGTAATAGGGGCTCACCATAATGACTCAGAAACACCATGAGGCCTTTTACAGCAATTTCCCGCTTGCCATTAAAACCTTTACTGGGTCGCCAGGACTCCTTTCTGAGTCTGATCTTCTGAAGTGAGACCAGTTGGGTTGTGGGGGGTGAGAAAACGTAGATGAGAGTGCCATGCTCATGCTGAGCGTATGAACACAGGCACAGACAGTGCATCCATGCAAGCCTGGCCTGCTCGTGCTGGTGTAGCTGGTAACTGCTGCTGTCCTTGTGCCTGCATACATACATGTGGGCACACGTGCAAGGTCGTGGGCACAGGCGTGCACATGCATGCATGCACCTTTCTGCAGGCTTTTGCTACCATGTGGCCTGCACATGAACATATGCATGATGCAAACAAGTGCTGGAGCGGCACACACACACGTGGGTTTCTGTGCCAAGGCACATGGGGCACACGTGTCCCACGGACGCAGCTCTGCCTGGCCCCAGCGGGAGCTGTTGGCCACATGCTCCTTTGAAATGAGCTGTCATGAGCCGTTTGGAGTTGATGATTTCCTCATTCCTTGACGTACTTGGCCACGTCGGCAGCACCCGGCTGCGGGGACACGGCTGCGCCCCGTCGTGCAGGCAGAGGAGCAGCCACCGCTCTCTTGGAGGGGCTGGACATGAGCACAACCTGGCGCTCCCTGGTCTCTTCCAGCCCTGGCTCTGCAGTGCATGGCACGGTCACAGCATTCAGCACCTTGCCCTTTGCAGCACAGCTCTCTCCTTCCTCCTTCTCCTTCTCATCCTCCTCAGCGGCTTCCAGCCCTGCATCCCATCTCACTGATGCTCCTTTTCGTGGTGGTGGTATCTGATGCTTCCCCAGTTGTGCAGGGCAGGAGATGGGGCGATGGGCAGCGTGTGGGTTGGGGCAGGGCACCCAAGGTGCCAGGTTGCTGTGCTGGCACCCGCTGTCGCGTGGCAGGCAGCGCTGCCTGGCGTTTAACGCAGAGGTGGTGATAGAGGCTGCGCAGGAGAGCGCTTGCGGATGATGGGATGGTTGATGGTGGGCTAGGACTTCCAGCCTCAGTTTCCCCATGTGTGAAGCAGAGCCGTATCGTTTCCTGACGTTGATGAGAGCGCTCGGTTAAGAAAGAAGCAGCAGTGGGGGCTGGGGGGTTGGGGGCAGCAGGAGAGCTGCCCAAGTGCAGTGGCAGGCAAAGGCAAGGCAGAGCCAGCAAGGGCAGGTTAGACCCAGCCTGGCACAGGAGAGAGGACTCAGGCAGTGGAGCCTGGTGGCCTCCCTGCACAGGGCTTGGGGACAGTGGCTTTGTCTCAGGGCTGCCCTCCTGTGTGTGACTGGACTGGAGGAGCACAGGGCGGGAGCCGCACGCCCTTCCCTCCATGGCAGCAGGATGGAGCCTGCAAGAGCAGCGGGAAGCTGCGAACCAGGCTGCAAGCCAGCCTGGAGGTGGGGTGGAGGGGATGGCTGATCCCCAAGCCTGCAGCCCTGGCAGAGCAGGGGACACTGCAGGACATGTCCCAGCCGTTGCTGCCTGGGAAATGAGCCTAGCCAAGGCAGACTGTCTGACTGACCCTGCCGTGCACAGGCTAAGCTGTCCCCACTGCTCCTCGCTCCAGCAGCTGGAAACAGCTGGCTGTGGCAAGCTTGCTAAATCGATGTGGGGAGGAATCTAGTGAGCTCCTGCCATTCCCACACTCCAGCCTCTCCCAGCAGCTCTGGTTTTGGCTCAGCCTCGGCATGCAGCGGACTCAGCCAGCCCTGAGACAGCTCCCAGCCCCTTGCCGCACCTGGAGAACAGACTGCGGAGGGCCGGTGTCACTGCTCTGGCCCAGCACAGTGGGGACAAGCAGCTCCAGAGGCCAGAGTTATCGGGACTGTCACCCGAGAACTGGGGGCCAGGCATGGGTGGCCAGCAGTGCCACAGGTGAAGCTGGGGATGCAGGTCAGTGCTGTCACCTTGAAACACTGGGCCCCTTGCCCTTGGATGCTGCTTCTTTGAGTGCTCTGGGGGTCCTCTCTGCAAGGGGGTTCCCCAGCGGCAGCAGGGCTGCAGATGAGGTGGCACCCGTGTGCCAGCCCCTCTGTTGGGGCGGCTGGGGACACAGCGAGTGCCCGCCCTGGCCCCACCGCTCCTCGGGATGGGGGTGGCTGTAGCAGCCCAGCTGCCAGCGGCACCCAGGGGGGTGGCAGCACCAGGCCCAAGCGCTGGCTTTCTGCCCGGGGGGGATGGCTGTGGGTGGCTGCAGGGGAGGCAGCCAGGGTGTTTTGGGGAGGGAGCAGTGCCCATGAGGGGCATGCTGCCAAGCTGGTAGCAGGGTGGGACGTGCTGGCAGCACCAGGGGACAAGGGTGGCTCTTCCATCCTGCCCTGCTCTGTCCCACCCCAGCCCATGGGGGCACGGTGCTGCCAGGGTGTGCGTGCTGCCTTCATCTGCGGGAGCGGGGCTCAGGGTGGTTGGTACCCATCGAATGCAGCCAGGGTGGAGGAGCTGAGAGTGCTGAGTCCTCCCCTGCATGGACCCACCTGGGGGCACTGGTGGGTGTTTTATTGGTCTTCCCTAAGGTTCTTAGATGCCTCCCCTCCGAAGTGTTCTATTGCCCTACAGACTGCACCTGTGGCAGCAGTGAACTTGGCCTCAGGTTTTTACCCTACCATTTCAAGCCTGAAAATCCATCTTTCCAGGAAGCCCAAGGGCAGGGCCTGGCACCTTTGAGGTGCCTTTGATCTGCTAACACGACCCTTTCTGCCTGCCCCACCAGAAGGACAAGGAGTCCCCTTGTCTGCAGCCGCGGAGCAGAGTGGGTGCAGCCCTCTGACAGCAAGGGCCCCTGGAGCCTCCTCTGCACCTCAGCTGCATGTGTGCAGCCGCTTCTACTCCAGCCCTCCATCGCTTTGCCCATGCTGCCTGCACATGCCCATCCTGTGGCTCTGGGGCACCAGCTGGAGGATCTGTGCCTTTTATTAACTCAAATGTGCATGGGCCACAACAAAGATTTAATAACGAGTTCATAACTTGCCTCCTGCTAAGCCTTGTTCTGTGAGCTGGACCAGGGTGATTGGGCACACACGGGGCCAGGTATTCTTATGCGATGGTGTGTGCTGGCTGCACTGGGTGTCCTCTGGGCTCACCAGCACTCTTACCCTCATCTACACTGGCTTTAACCTGCTTGATTTAACCTGTCTCATCGGGGCTGTTACCACTTGTCACCACCTTCCAGGGTCACACGTAAATCAGAGCTGCTTCACTGGTTTGAGGTGCTCCTGCCTGGGCCAGTGGGCAAGCAGAGCCCGGGGTTGCAGCAGCATTACCCATGGGTGCTTCCTGCAGCGTGTCCAGTGGTGTGGTTAGAATCTTAGAATCATTTGGGTCGTGAAAGACCTTTAAGATCATCAAGTCCAACCATTAACCCAGCACTGCCAAGGCCACCACTAAAGCATGTCCCTGAGCACCACATCTACATGTCTTCTGAGCACCTCCAGGGGTGGTGATTCCACCCCCTGCCGGGGCAGCCTGCTCCAGTGCCTGACCACCCTTTCGGTGAAGATGTTTTTCCTCATGTCCAACCTAAACCTCCCCTGGAGCAACTTGAGGCCGTTTCCTCTCGTCCTATCACTTGTTCCTTGGGAGAAGAGATGGATACCCACCTCGCTACAGCCTCCCGTCCGGCAGCTGTAGGGAGCCATGAGGGCCCCCCCGAGCCGCCTCCTCTGCAGGCTGAACCCCCCCAGTTCCCCCAGCCGCTCCTCAGAGCACTTGTGCCCCAGCCCCTGCCCCAGCCCCGCTGCCCGGCTCTGGACACGCTCCAGCCCCTCACTGTCCCTCCTGAGTGAGGGGCCGAAACTGAACCCGGGGTTGGGGGTGCGGCTGCGCCGGTGCCGAGTGCAGGGGGACGGTCACTGCCCTGGTCCTGCTGGCCACACTGTTGTGCCACAAGCCAGGATGCTGTTGGGCTCCTTGGCCACCTGGGCACACTGGGGGCTCACGTTCAGTTTGCCGTCAGCCAGCCCCCCAGCCCCCTTCCCTCCGGGCAGTTCCCAGCCCCCTGCCCCCAGCCCGCAGCGCTGCGTGGGGCTGGTGTGACCCAGGTGCCGGACCCGGCACTGAGCCCTGTTGAACCTCCTACAACTGGCCTTGGCCCATCGGCCCGGCCTGCCCAGATCCCCCTGCAGAGCCTCCTGCCCTCCCCCACATCAACGCTCCCCCCAGCTTGGGGCTGTCTGCAAGCTTGCTGAGGGAGCGCTCGATCCCCTCATCCAGAGCATCGATAAAAATGGTACACAGGGCTGGCTACAGGACTGGCTGATGCGTGATGGGGACAGTGGGACGTCAGCCCTGCTTGTGCGCTGGGCGTGTGATAGTGCTGTTGTGGGGCGCCTGCTCGGGTGCGTGCCGGCTGTGTCCCGTGGTCCCTGCACTGCTGCAGTTTGCACGGTGCCATTGCAAATCCCGAAGCACTGGTTGCCACGTTACATTAGGAGGAGCCGCATCCAGCGTCCCTGGCGCCCGCTGTCACTGCAGTTCAATGGCAAGCTGCCGCTGAAAGGCTTGAAATCGGGGATCAAAGCCGCGGTGGCACGGCTGTTAGCTGCCGGGGATGCACATGAGCGGGTCAGGGGTGCAGGGGCTGGAGCCATGGCCCAGAGCCCAGCAGCGCTGCCAGGGCTGTGCCAGCAGTGAATCTCCTCCTCTGTGTGTGTGTGTGTGCCCCTGGGGGTGTGTGTGCCCATGCTTGTGTGTGCATGTGTGTTTATGGGTGTGTATGCACACGTGTGTGGATGTGCGTGCATGTACGTGTATGCACAAGTAGTTGTGGTGCAGGTACATGCATGTGCACACGTGGAGGTTGGGAGTGCATACCTGTGCCATGGTGAAGATGACCCAGGGCAGCTGGAGCTCGCGGGTTTTCAGCCCCGGGCCTTGCCCATGGGGGGCTCATTCCCACTGGCTGCTCCAGCCCCCAACAGCAGCAGCCACCTCTCCCCAGGGATGAGGCAGGAGTGGGGCTTGGCTTGCGCGTCTCCTCAGTTCCCGCTGGCTGCACACTGAGCGGTGCTGCTGCAGTGCCCGTGTCCCCAGGCTGGGGCACCCCCGGGGCCTGGGGGATGCAGGGGCGAGTTTGGGGATGTGCTTCCAGAGTGGCTGTTCCTGTGTGGCCCCATGCAGCAGGGTCACAGTGCTTCACGGTTGCCTGACTGTAGCTGGCCTCCTGCCACCTCTGTGGGTCCTGTGGCCCCACTTGGTCCCTGCCAGCTCATCCTTTCTGGACCAGACATCCCCATCCCAGCTGCAGCGCCCTTTGGGGAGGCATTTTGCAGTGGTACAGCTCCAACCCGGTGCCAGCCCTGCCCTGTCCCCTCCCAGCAGGTAGGGCGAGAGCTGCTAGGCACAGCCATGGGCAGAAGGACGCAGGAGCCATTCATTCCTTTAAAGCCACCACCTTGTCTCTTCACAGACCCTGAGTCCCAGAGGAAGAGAACAGTGCAGAATGTTCTGGACCTTCGGCAGAACCTGGAGGAGACCATGTCCAGCCTGAGGGGCTCTCAAGTGTCTCACAGGTGAGGCCCTGACAGTGGACCCCCCCCACCCCTTCCCCACCACCAGGGTCCTTCCTGGGGCAGCAAGGGAGGCTGGGGCGGCTGAGAAGCCACTCCACTCCAGGTGAAGGCCATGTAGGTGCTGGCTGTGCCCCTTGGCCTGGGGACCCTACTTATGGGGCTTTGGAGAGATGCTCCCAAATCTGTGCAGTGTCATGTGCGGGGCTGCGGTAGAGCCCCATCCCTGGCAGTGCTTTGGGCCCAACGCTACCCTGCATGCTCTGGGGCAGTGGGGATGGGTAGGGATGGCACTGAGGGGAGCCAGCTGCCCCCAGACCCCAGGCAGGGGTGAGGTCTGTTCCTAGTTGTTGGGTGCCCCCATAAGGACAACCAGAGGTGAAGGTATCCTCTGCGCCTGCCCAGGTTTGGAACACAGGCTTCATCCCCATCTGTGACTCGGTTTCTCTACTGTATGTAGAGGTGATGGTGGAGAAACTCAGACAGAGCTGACCAAATGCCTGGCAGCCCATGGGCAGAGGTGGGGTACACTGCCAAGCCCGGGGCTGGCAGCACCCCATGGTTGCAGCTGGGGCTGGGGGGACCATGAGAGTGGGGACAGGGTGATTGCTGCGTGGTGAACCAAAGCAGAGTGGCTACCTCTGTGTTCAGAGGTCTCTGTGACACATGCTTGGGACTACCTGTGTGCCCCCGGGTCTCTCAGTTGAAAGCACTGCAGGGTTACTGCTCTGCTGTGTTCGTGCTTGGGGTCTGCACAGCAGCTCCAGCATCCTGCCTGTCTCCCTGTTAGGGCTGGCAGGCCTGGACCCTGCCAGTGGTGGGCCGGGGGCAGCAGGTGCGAGGGGGTAACTCCCCAGGGCACCCTCCCGGCTCCCACCCTGCTGGTGCAGCCGCAGTGAAGCCTGGGCTTTGCGGAGGGGCTGTGTCGGGTGTCAGGACTCTAGAAAGCCGAGGATGCGGCGAACATCCTTCTCCTGGTGTTTGTTGCCACCTCGTGGTCTCCCTCAGTCCTCATTTCTGTGTTGGAAGGGGCAAAACCCAGCACCTTCCTCCCTGCTCTTCACCCACCACCACTCATCTTTACAAACCTTCCCCCTGTCACCCCTCGATCAGCTTTGTTCAGGATGAAGCAGCCAAGATGATTTAGCTCTTCTTAACCTAGAAGCTCGTCTAGACACTGCTCATCTTTGCTGCACTTTCTGGATCTTTTCCGAGCCAGAGGCAACAGAGCACTGGGGCAGTGGGATTTGCACGGGGCCACAGCGATATTCCCTGGGCTGGCCATTTCCTGGAATTATCCATTACAGCTTTGCCCCATCCCTTTGCTCAGCGTGGGAGTTGGTTCACAGCCTGGTGCTGCTTGCACCGAGTCAGGGCTGCTTTGTGTTCACTTCATGTCTGCTTCGTGTTTGCTCTGCATTCGCTTTGCATTCATCTGTGTCAAACTTCACCCACCGCTTTCTCGCCCCAGCGCTCAACTCCTTTACAAATCCTCTGCCAGACCCAGCCTTAGGGAAACAGCGTGAGGATATTAAGGGTGATTAAATTAGCATTGATGGTGGGTTTTGACTCTTCACTATCTCTTCCTTTTCTTGATGCGTAGTACATCACGTGGCGGAGGCCTCAGCCGGATCCCTGCCATAGAGAAAAATGACTTGATAGCCCCGGGATGCCTGCCCCTGCATTCTGTCCCTTAAGCGGTTCTTAAATATGTGAGGATCTTCCCTCTTATCCCATGGCAGCTGAGTTTATTTGGAAGCTTAATCTGCCTTTGATGAGGGCACTCATCCACCAACTTCTGCAGCAGCCTTTGCAGCGTGCTCCCTGCATCCCTCCAGGAGCTCCACCGCGGCTGTGAGCCGGATTTTCCTTTATTGTGTAAAGCTGTGTCAGCTCTTCCCCGGTACGTTGTAATTGCACACATACCCACTAATTCTGCTCTCATGAACGTTTCCTACAAGTGTGTCCAATACGGATGTCATCCGCAGCCCTCTGGATGTGCTCCGCTTTGCTGGTGTTGTTGCTTTGGGCTCTCTTTTTATTCCTTCCACAAACTATTCCTCAAATTTCTCTTGTTCTCCTCACTGTATTCTTCCACCCAGCGGCTGGGGGCTTATCCTTTGCTGTTTCCCCACTAGGACACAACTTTGTTCCTGAAAGACGTCATCGGACTTCTGGCAGCCTTTGCACCCGGCTGCAGGGCTGCACGAGCTTCCTCAAGGGCTCGCTTTAGTCCTGCTTGGAGACGTGGTTTGCATGTGCTCTGAGCCGCCAGCAGAACATCCTTAAATAGCCTTTGTGCTGCCGACAAAAACTAAACCCTTTTAGCTGCCTCTTTTAGTTCCGCTTTAACAAACTTCCTAGTTTTTTATGTAGTTCCCTGTTTTAAATTCAATACTGCAGCCAGGGTTTGGCTTTTGATGCTCCTGCAGGAGCATTTAATCCAAGATGGGGAATAGTTCGCTGATAGTAACGTTTAGAGCCAAGTCAAGGGCTGTGGGTTCCCAAGTAGCTGCTCCAAGAAGTAATAATTTTTGGTGTCTATATTTAGTCTCAGCATCACTCCCTGGCATGCTGTTTGCCCAAAATACACCCTGAGGGGTGCAGGGAGTAACTGAACTCCCCGTTCCTGATGCACTTGATGGCTCTGGGCTGACTGGAGAGCAGCAGGCTAGCCTGTGGGGCTGGGCAGCCCTGACCTGGGGTGTCCCCTCCTGCCCAGACTTGGA
This sequence comes from Falco punctatus, assembly GCF_963210335.1. NCBI lineage: Eukaryota > Metazoa > Chordata > Aves > Falconiformes > Falconidae > Falco > Falco punctatus. The sequence goes on from NC_137597.1 coordinate 1,588,343, forward strand.
GGTTCACTCTTCAGGGGTTCGGTATGGCATGCTGATGCAGAGACCTGGTCTCTGGTTTGCTCTTCATCATCCTTTGGCTCACAACCTCCACTCCTTGGCATGACCTGCTGCTGTGTCCCCTGGGATCAGTGTGCCACCACTCAAGTTCATCCTGTTTTGGGTCTGGGTTGGTAGTGGGGTGCAGATGGGAAGGGAAATGGCAGAGGGAGAGCAGCCCGGGCATGGGGGAGCATGTCTGGGCTTTCCACTAAAGGCAGCCTATTAGTGGGCTGGTGGTGTGGATGTCCCAGTGGGTCCTGGAACATGGGACACTGTGCTGGCACCAGGCAGGGAAGGAGGGGACTGTCCCCTGCCAGCTGAGATGAAGGGGGTCCAGGACAGACAGCGTCCCTGCGCCCACACTCCTGGGAGCCTCTGGCCTTGCCCAGCTGCCTCAAAATGGGCAGTTTTGTTTTCCGAGCACTTGCAGCCCCAGTTCGGGGTGGGGGTGAGGCAGGGCATAGACCTCTGCTGGTCACTGTGCTCTGCCCTAACCACCCCTGCATCCCGTCCTTGCAGCTCCCTGGAGATGACCTGCTATGACAGCGATGAAGCCAACCCCCGGAGCGTCTCCAGCCTGTCCAACCGCTCCTCCCCACTGTCCTGGCGCTATGGGCAGTCAAGCCCACGCCTGCAGGCGGGGGACGCGCCATCGGTTGGGGGGACCTGCCGCTCTGAGGGCACACCCAGTTGGTACATGCATGGCGAGCGGGCACACTACTCGCACACCATGCCCATGCGCAGCCCCAGCAAGCTGAGCCACATCTCCCGCCTGGAGCTGGTCGAGGCACTGGACACCGATGATGTGGAGCTGAAGTCAGGCTACATGAGTGACAGCGATCTGATGGGGAAGACACTGACAGAGGATGACGACATCACCACAGGGTAAGTGCCCACACCGGGGTAGGTGCCTGCGCCAGGGCTTTTCTGGAGGTTTCGTCACCTCCTGTTTGGCCAGCGGTGGAGGGGCATCAGGCACAGCAGGATGGAGGAGCACATAGATCACGGCCAATCTGGGTTATGTCCCTGCATCCCAGAAGGTGCTTTCCCACCAATGAGGCAGTGTAGCCCTTGTAGTGCTGGTGGTGCTGGACACCAGCCAGGGCTTCCTGGGGCTGGCAAGCCCCTGAGCTGGGGTGTACTGCTCTTCTGGCATGTGGGCAGTGTCCGGCTTGATCTGGGTGTTCCCAGAGCAGGGGGCTGAAAAAAGTGCATGGTGTGTGGCTGTGGGAGCCCCGAGCCAGAGCCTTGCTGGGGTAAGTGCTGCTGCTTTCAGAAGTGCTCTCCCAGTGGGTCTAAGCTGCTGCCTCTGACCCTGGCACTGCAGGGACATCCTGTGTCCAGCTGGGAGTGCTGGTGGCTTGTGGTGGGGCAGGCAGGGCCAGGTCTCAGCACCCCAGTGAGAACTGCGCACCGAGGTGTCATTGGGTGGCACCGTAGTAGAGTGGGGTGCACTGCTGAGCAGGGGTCCTCTCCTTCTGGGACCCCCGCTGGCCTGTGTCCCTCCACCCACAGGGCCAGGGGCATCTCCTGCCAGGTGGGCACAACCTAGCATGCCCAGGGCTTGCATTTTCCTTCCAGATGTGTCCAGCTCCCACTGCACTGTTGAGGTGCCCCTGGCTCTGGCAAGGGTCCAGGATTTCAGCATGTTGGAGGTTTCCTGTTTCAGCACAGGAGGATTCTTCTGACTGTGCTGCTCTGGCCCTCCTGGGGTGGCCATAGTCATGTCAGCTCGTTGCAGGATAGAGCACAGCCCATGGCTTCACACCCATCCTGGGGGCCAGCACTCCCCAGACATGCCCTGGAGGCGCGTGTTACAGTTGGAGGGGACACACACCGAGGGGTGCCTGTGCCGGCCTCCGCCCCTGTGATGCTGCAGCTTGGGGGCGAGAGTGTCTGTGGCACCACAAGTGTCAGACCTGTCCTTCCCACAGGCATGTAGGGTGAATCTCAGGGGCTGCCCTCTGTTTGTGAATGGGGTGCTTTGTGCTGGCTCAGTGTGGACCCCTCCTGGGGACCGTAACCCATCACTTGGCAGCCAGAGGTGGCACGTCACTACCTTCTGCCACCAGCCACTGGACCATGGGGTGTGATGGGCAGCAGGGTGACTTTGGGCTGCCCTGGATGGCTGGGGCCACAGTGGTTCTGGCTGTGGGTACGAGGGGCTCCACTGCTTCTTGTCTCATCTTGGAGCTGCTCCTGCAGGCGGATAACCTTGGGGTGCCCTTGGCTGCAGAGGCAGTGCGGGGAGGGGTGAACCAGAGCATGACTTCATCTCCATCAGCCACTGAGCAGGCAGAGTGTGGGCAGGGTCAGCCCCTCCTGGGAAGGGCCAAGCTTTGGGGTGGGAGCCCTGTGTGGCTGAGCCTTTTGCGAGGCCCTGGCAGCACCACAGTCCCCCAGTGCCAGTGAGGCTTTCAGTGCCACGGCAAGCTGGGCTGGCACCTCCATGGCCGGGTGCCAGAGTCCCTGTTCCTGCACAGGGTCCGCAGTGTGACCCTGAGCGTGCTGCAAGGGAAATCCCCAGTGCCCTGCCAGTGGGTGCAGAGACAGACTGGGTGCTCTGTGCTGGGTACCCCTCGCCAGGGTTGGGTGCAAGAGGGCAGCCGCAGCAGCACAGGGCCCTCTTAACTGCAGGGACGTGTTCTGGGGATCTGCAACGTCACCAGGATGTTGCTGACACATGGGGCCAAGCGATGATCTAGTCATAGCTCCATCCCCTATGGCCCCATGATAGGACTTGGGATGAGGGTCCCCCGGAGCAGGCAGCGTGGCACAGTCCACAGGGACACCCAGGGAATGTCCCTGGCTGGGTGCTGGGGGACACGGAGGTGCCCTGTCCAGGAGCCTGGGCACTGGGCATCCCCTCCTTGCCAGAGCCAGCTGGGGCGAGGAGCTGCCTTGCCAACGCAGAGCACTCATCCAGTGCAGCCCTTCATCCAGCCTCCTCAGCTGGCTCTGACCTAGAAAGCAAATACCGCCCCAGGGCCCGTCTCCCCGTGCTGCTAATGCACCGGGCAGGAGCCGAGTGCTGCAGATGGGGCCATCAGCCCCCGAGCCCCGGCCGCCAGGCCAATGCCTCATGCACCGCGCCGGCGCACACCCAGGCTTGTAGGGCAGTAGGTCAGAGCCAGCTCAGAGGATGCGGTGGCACATCTCCTGAGACGTGCGGGAAGCCATGGGATAGGACCTGGCATCTGCATGGCTTCCTGGGGAAGCATCCTGGAAGAGGAGAGGGCTGAGGTAGGTGAGGCATGGCTGGGGCATGGGGGCTGTCCAGGGGGGTATTGGGGTGAATCGGCAGGCTGGTGGTTGGGGTGGGTCCAGCTGAGAGGGCAGTGGGGGTCCCAGGGCGCAGCTCAGAGAGGGGGGTGGGATGATCAGGTTTGGTGGTGTGAGCAGGGATCAGCTGGGGACACCCCAGCCTCCAGAGGCGTTTCTGAGTGTGCCGGCATTCTGCCTCCTTGCCTGGCCATGCCCTCCTGCCTGCATCCATCGGGCCAGCACTCGCAGCTCCTCCCCACCAGCAACCTGCTGCTGGTTTTGGAGTGTGGAAAGCTCTGGCTTTGCCCTCCCTGCCTGGTAGTGAGGCCTTTCTTTTGTTCCCGGCGTCACCGTATCCTCCTTGTGCTCTGCAGCAGGGCAGCCCTTGGCCAGCAGGGACCCGGCACAGCCTATGCTGGGAGCAGCCCCGCAGCCCCCCACCACTGCTGGCACCGTGGTGTCCGAAGGGCCTGGCGCAGGCAGCAAGCTCAGCTTAACATGGCAGCATTTTCTGGGGTGGTGCTGCTCTCCTGCCCTGTCCTGCCTGTCCTTGGGGCCTGGGCAGGGCGCAGGCAGGGACAGCACCGACCCCTGGGCTGTTTCCCTGGCACTGGAAGTCTTTGCTCTCTTCCTTGGCTGCTGTCAGCTCAGGTTTCCACCCACCACTGCTCAGTTTGCCGCTTGCTGTTCCCTGCCCCTGATGCCAGTCCCTGCAGGGGTGCAGTGCTGCCAGTGACACTTTTCCACCCCATCCAGGCTGGGAATGTTTCCTGAGCCCTGGAGGTCACCCCACCAAGGTCACCCCACTGGGAGGTCGCCCAGTGCCGAGGGACCTCTGTGGCTGTACGGCTGCAGCGCAGCGCTGGGCCCATGATGCAGCAGCGTGGGTGCCTTCATGTGCAGACCTGTGTGTGAATCAGGCAACGGCAGAGGAGGTGGAGAGCACCCGAGCGGGAATTTTCAAGCCAGGTTTTGCCTGGTTTCGTCCCAGCCATGTCCTGCATGTCCAAGCAGTGCCACCTCCTGCGCGTGGAGCTGCCGTTCCCCCTGCAGTGTAGTGCGGCTGCAGGTTGGCGCGTCTCCCATGTGCTGTGTATGCTTGGGGCCCAGATGTGAGCAGCTGTTGCGGGTCCTGAGTGCTGGCGCAGGAACGGGTGAGCATGCATCACCCCTGGGTGTTCCCTGGGGCCATCAGGGACACGGTGGGGAGTGAGCAGGGTGCTGTGAGGCTTTGCTGTGGTTGGGAGCTGGTAGGGTGTGCTGGCTTCCACCCCCCCAGCCCTGCCTGCCTGGGGTCATGGGACTTCCCCCCACCCATGCAGCACAGGATCCCAGGCTGAGGGTATGATGAGAGTGTCGGTTCTTCTCTGCTTTGCCTTGCTCCACCACGTCTCCCGGGCTTGGAGAGCACCCTGTGTGTTGCAACCCTTTCTGCCACCCTCCTTTTGTCAGACCCTTCATCAGCCAGCCTGTTACCCAGCCGCTTCCCCACGAACAGTGATGCAGCTGCAAGGGCCCTGGGGTGCTCTGGATGTCCCCAGAGAGGTCTGGCAGGCCACCGTGCCCAGTGCCAAGGGCTTAGCAGCTCCAAGCACCTCCCCATGGCGTGCCTCATGCTCAGGGAAGTGCAGGGCACTGGGTGGGGGTTGAAGGGACCTGCCGTGTGGCCTTGGCTGTGCCTCAGTTTCCTTTGGTCCACCCTGCTGGCTGCGAGTGTGTTGGGGCAGGGCACAGCTGCTCTCGGCAGGGTTTGCGGGGTGAGTAGAGGAGGAGCACCTCTCCCTGGCTCTGGTGTGCAAGGACACGAAACCTGAGCTCAGCCATGTGATGGGCAGCTCCCCAGGTGAGGACCTCAGGGACAAATTGGGACAGGCTGGTTCTGTCCTTGGTCCTTGGAGCTGATCAAATACCCACAGTGGCAGAATCCTGTGGGGATGCCCAGGCTGAGCTCATCCTGCCCCTCTGGCAGGGCACGGTGTTGCCAGGCCTGATCCTGCCATCCCCAAGCACGGGGATGGGAGAGCGGAGAGGGAGCGAGCAGGGCTGGCTGCTGAGTCAGCGCCTTCTTGCTGCGGTGGCTGCAGGAGCGCTGAAGATCTGTGTGCACTGCAAGGCCTTGGGCATGCAGGCATCGCTCTGGAGCTGGTCCCTGTGGCTGTGCGCGTCCCCTGGGGCTTTCAGTGCTCTGGGGAAGTGCTCAGGTAACCCCAGAACCGCTGTGATTTGGGGGTGTCCTTTTGGGCCTTGTTTTTCATTGTGGATGGAAAGGGAGTAGCACTGCAGCCCACCTCAGTGGTGGCAGCATCTGCACCCCCATCAGCCGGGTACTGTCCTGACTGTTCATGGGTATGAAATGGAGCCGTGGCAGCAGCCTTTGGTGTTGGGACCGCGGGGTGCCGTGCAGCTCAAGGGTCAGCACGTGTGTCCAGTTCATGGTACTCCCTGGGCACTGTCCCATGCCACCGCGATGGTGCTGCTGGCAGCTGGGCGCTGCAGAGCCTGTGGTCCCCTCCAGCAGGGCTGGGGGCTGCCAGCCGCATCCCCCCAGGAGGGATGCTCTTGAGCGGGCACCCGCTGTGCTCCGGCTGGCCTGGCTCCGGCTTCCTCGCAGCTACTTGAGCTCGGTGCAGCCCGGAGGCGGGAGCAGATGTTTGGCTTGGCTCCCCGAGAGCGGCAGGGGAGCGGACGCCCTCCTCTCCTGCTTCAAGCAGGATTGGCGCTGGCGCTCTGCTCCCCTCGAACGCCTCTCACTCAGCTTTGGCTGTTCCGGCCTGACCCTTTGCCACCATCCCAGCGAGCCTGTGAAGTCATTTCTCGGAGGGGACATCCCAGGGGGCACGGCTGTGGCCCTGCACGTGGCCCGGCGTGTGTGCGGGGCCCCAGCCTGGCCGGGGGGGTGGCAGGGGGGCGGCTGGGGAAGTGGTGTTGGATAAATCCTCGCTGCATTGCGCTGTGTGCTGGGGCTCGGTGGGGTTCCTCCCTCCAGCTGGGGATGGACAGGGGATGGTCCCAGAAAGGCACCGCCACCACTGAAGCACCCCTCCTCCGCGCTGCGTTCCAGCCAGCTCCTTGTTTTGGGGTTTGGGTCAGGGCGCCCAGTGGTGACCCCCGGCGCCTGGGGCTGCCTGGGCTGGGCTGCTGTGGCAGCAGCTGCATGGAGCATGTCTTGGGAAGGGGCTCCTGGGGTTGTGGGGCTCAGGGGGTGCAGGGCGCTCAGGGGTCAGTGCACGCCCAGGGTTTGGAAAGCTGCTGGCCTCTGCGGCCGCTGGTGGGGCTGGGTGCGGACGCGGAGCAGAACTGAGCCCAGGGCTGGACCTCGCACGCCCACGTGCCGTGGAGAGAGCTGCTCCGGGGGGTCTGCCCCCAGACCTGGCTGCCCACCCGCTTGCTGCTCAGGATCTGGCTTTGCTGCTTCCCGCGTGCTGCCTGTGATGGGGCCCGGCCACTGCAGGCAGAGGTGTCTGAGGCCACTGGCTTGTCCAGACAACGGGAAAAATAGGAATTTCGCAAGCAGGCTGAGTCACACCGCTCCCCCACCCCGGCGCTGCCCTGGGACTCTCTGGCCGCTGCACGCAGCCGCTGAAGCCCACCATGCCGCCACGGTGGCCACGAGCAAGGCTTCATGTGCCACCATTTCCAAAACAGCTGGAGATCCCCACATGGGGACACACTTCTGCCGGGGTTTCAGGGTGGGTCAGGGGGTGACCCTGCGTTGTCCCCTCGCCCCGCAGCGGGGCTGGCTGAGCTCAGCAGCCCCGCTGGCATGGTGGCCAGGCCTGTGGTTGGGGTCCACGGCTGATCTCATTGCTGCAGGCAGGCGCGTGCTGGCTGACACCCCCACGGCATCAGCCTGGCTGCCTCGGGGAAATCAGACCCTGCTATTACTGTGGTTGACAGCGCAGAGCTGGAGCAGAAGTGCAGCCTGGCCACGGGCCCCCCCTCGCAGGAGCCACGCACACTCTAGGTTGGCGTGGGGGGAGTCCCCTGGGGACCTGGGGGGCCGGGGACCAGAGGCAGTGCTGCCTGGAGGACAGGGAACTGGACCAACTGCTGGGATGTGATGCTGATTCTCTTCTGTTGGGTGAGCTTGGGCGAGTCAGATCCCTTCCCTGCCTCAGTTTCCCCATCTGTAAGGTCCTTGCAACTCCCTGTTCCTTTGAGCACGGCTTCCATGAAGGGTGCCGGATCCCGGTACCCAAAATGGAAGCGGGAAGCGCCTGGGGTCGGGGAAGCCTGGCCTGCGGCAGGGGCTGGTGCTATTTGGGGGGTGGGTGGGCGGGTACCTGGGGGTTTGGGGGGGGTGTCCTGGAGGGTACACAGGGGTTTGGGGAGGGTCTGAGGAGGACTCAGAGGAATCTGGGTATCCTGTGAGTCTGTGGGGATCTCAAGGAGTATTGGGGGGGTTGGGGGCTGTTACAGGGGCATGGGGTGTGTGCAGGGAGCTGTGGGGATCCTGAGGGAGGAGGTTACGGGTGTTGTGATGCCCTGTGGCAGTTCCTGAGGTGGATGTGAGGGGGAAGCAGAGCCACCCCTGCCCATGCCTGCGGGGAGTCCCCAACCCCCGATCGTGATTTACGAAGCTAATTGTTTTTTCTGCCCCATTAAGTGGAGTAGAAGGAGAGGGAGGGGAGAGCCCTGGCTGTGCCTCCTCACAGGTCCTGTGAGGTCCTGCCACGGCTGCAGGAGGCTGTGATGGGGGATGCTGGTGACATGTCTGCAGAGCCCCCTCAGTGCCATTGAGCCGCTGATGTGGGGCGTGGAGACCCCCGTGCAAGCCCCATATTTCCTCCCCTGCAGCGGCCACGGCAGAGCAGGAGGAAGGGGCCAGGGCAGACCAAGGGGGCCTCACTGGTCCAGGGTGGGCCCCAGGGCAACGGCAGGGATCCAGCAGCACCCGCCCGGCAGGGGCACGAGTGCCGGGGGCCCGGCTGGTGCCGGGCGTCGGTCTGGCCTGCGGGCAGGTGCCCGTGCGGGGCGAGATGGATGGGCTGGGGGTGCCCCCTGCGCGGGGCTCGGTACCGGTGCCAGCCGGTGGAGCTGCTGCCGCTGACCGCGATTCTCTGACCCTGGCTCTGGCGGGGCCGAAGCTGCCCTTCGGCGGCGGCCGCTGTGCCGGGCCGTGCGGGGCTGCGCCCCCGGCCACCCTGCGAGCCCCGCGTCCGGGTTCGGGCCCCGGGGGAGCCGGGGCTGCCGCTGCGAGCGCTGCCGGCGCGGCGGAGGGGAGGGAACGGGCGGCGCCGGGCTGGGGGGCGGCGGAGGGCGGTGCTGGCCGGGCCGGCTGCCCGCGGGACCCCGAACGGCGGCAGTGGCACCGGCGGCTGCGGGCGGGGGGCGGGCAGGGGGCCGTGCTCGGCGGGGGGCAGAGGCGGTGCCTTGCCGCGCCGGGGCGGGCGCGAGGAAGGAATGACCGATGTCCCAGCCCGCGGGGACCGGGCCTGTCCCGCCGAGGCTGCCGTTAACCCTCTGCCCGCCGGGGCCGGGCTGGCCCCGTGTCCCCGCAGTCCCCGGGCCGGCGGGGACCCTGCCCCGCGGCGCTCCCGCTCTGCTGCGCGTGCGAGAGAAACAAGGACAGAAAGGGGCTTTTTGGTCGATGAGGCGCGGGGCGGCGTGGGTGCCCTGGCCGGGGCTGGGCTGGGCTGCGGGGGCCGCCGACCCCCCGGGACCCTCGGCCGGAGGTGGTGCCGTCGGGGAGGAGGAATGGGGGGCGTTGAGGCCAGGCTGGGGGATGGCCTGGGGGGCACTGGTGCTGCGTGTGGGGATGTGAGTGTGGGCTGGGGGCAGCTGGGGGCCCCGGGCTGAGACTGGGAGGGGGGGGGGGGGGGGGCGTGGGGGCATGCTGGGCTGAGGGGCACCAGGGACAGGGGTGGGAGTTCATGGGCTGGACTGGGCGGCCCTGGGGCCGGGTCCCCGAGCCCCTCCCGGCGGGGGTCGGGGGGCGGTCGGCGATAGCCGGGCTGCGGCCGCTGCCGCTTTAAGGCGCGGGCAGCGCGGGGCGGTCCCGCCGCCGCCCCTCCCGCCCGCCCCGGCGGGGCCGCGCTGCCGCGGGCAGCACCATGCTGCGGGCGGGGAGGCCGCGCCGCGCCCCGCGCCTGGCCAGCAGGTACCGTACGGGCACGGACGGCCCCGCACCGGCACCGGGCGCGGCGGGTAGGGCGCGCTGCGGGCGGGCGGGTGGGCGGCCGGAGCCCGGCCCCGGCAGACAAAGCCGCGCGCCCCGGGGCCGCACCGCGGGCGGTGCTTTGTCTCGGCCACGCCGCGGGGGGGAAGGGGGGACCCGGGCAGCGCGGCTCCTCCCGGCACCGCTGCATCGGGGCGGCTCCCCGCGGCCGGGAGCGGGGCGCGACCCCCCCCGCCCAGTCCCCCGCCTCACACCTGCAGCGCGGCTGGGCCGGGCTCCCGGAGCTCCGGTACCCCGGGCCGGCGGAGCTGACCCCGCCGGGGCGGGGCGGGCGGCGGTGCTGCGTGCCCACCTGGGGGCTCCGGAGCGGGGCACGCCTGGGCCGGGGCGGGAGCGGAGCATCCCCGCGCAGCCGCTCGCACGGTGGCCCTGGGCCGGGTCCGTCCCCCGCAGCCGCCTCCCCGGGCCGGGGCCGGGTGTGCGTCGCCGGTGCCGGGGAGCACCGCAGGACGGTCATGCTGCCGCAGCCCCCACCTCGCTGCTGCTGCTGTCCTTGGGCATCCCTTCCTTGGGCATCCCTTCCTTGGGCATCCCTTCGCTGGGAGCTGTCAGGGGTGTGGGGCTTGCGGTTGTCCCGATGCATTGCTGCCTTCAGGGTGGGTTTGGTGCGGTGCCGGCTGAAGGGAGGTGGGAAATTGCTCTGTGTAAGATGGAGGGGCTGGAGCACAAAGCAGGAATTGAGTTTTGCCCCCCAGCGTAACACTGCGGCGTCGCTGCCCCCTGTTTGGGGTCTGTGGGTGGCACTTGGGTGGCCTCGGCTGGCAGGGACCGGGGTGCCAGGCACCGAGAACTGGTATTTGCCAAGGAGCTGTCAGTGCTGTGGTGCAGCCTGATTTGAGGCTTTCCTTGCTGTGCCGGCTACAGCATACGTGTGCCAGTTTTGAGGAGCCCTCAGTGTGCCAGCCACGTGCCCCATAAGAGAGCCAGAGACATCCCACAGTGGGCAGCTGGCTCCCAGGCTTCACCCCAGGGCTTGAGTGCTCTTGGATCTTATCTGTCACCTTCTGTGTTGACCTTCCTTAGCATGGGATTGCTAAGGAGGATCCGGGGCCACCTCCTGCCCCAGTTCAGCCCCGGACCCTGTGCCTGTTTCACCAGGGCTCTCCAGATGCCTGGTGCCAGGGTGGCAGGGGCTTCCCGTGCAAGGCTGGGAGAGCATTTGAGATTTGCCCTGCCAGGCCACTAAAGCCAAACTGAAGAGACCCAGCACTGCGTTTGGTCACAGCCATGCGCCCACAGGATGCAGCCCACAGGAGCCATGCCTTGCTCCCAGTGCTGCCTGCTTCAAGGGTGATGCTGACACAGGAGAGGAGCATTGTTTCATGCTCTGGGGTGGAGATTTCTGTCCCAGTGAGAAGTCACCCTCAGCACCAGGGGCTGGTGGTGGGAGATGCTTGGAGCCAGGCAACCCATCAGCACATCCCGGGCATGTGGTCATAATTAAATCCCATCCTGAGCAGCAGAGCCTGTGGGGCTCTGTTGCAAAAGCTGCTGTGGGGATGCACGGGGCTGTGTCCATCCTGGCTCTGGCCAGTCCCCGATGTCTGGGAAGAACAGGGTACATGGGGCTGGTTGGAGAGGGTGCTGGAGCTGCCTGTGTTGCTGTATCCTGGGGTTTGGGCATCCCAGAGGGGATGGTGGTGGCTGCAGCTTGTGTCCTGGCACCCTGGTTGGCAGGGACACCCAGCAGGTGCCCTCTCCTCTGCCAGGCCACACTGTCCTGTCCCCAGCTCAGTCAGGGGTCACAGTGTCACTTGGGTGATGCTAAGCAGATTCCCCAGCTGCTGGGGCTCTGGTGCTTGCTGGGCTCCTGCATCTCTGTGGCCCCAGTGTAAGGGACTGGGCCTGGCCACAGCCCCTCAGCTTTGCTCCCCTCTCCTACACCGCTGCTTGTCTCCCCCAGCCTCTTGCAGCCCCCTCGGAGGCTGCAGGGCCTCGCTGACCTACTCAGCTGCTGACCTGAAAGGGGCCGTGCTCATCCTGCTGGAAAACGCTCTGTGCCTGTCTGTGCTGGATCGCCCTCGGCACAGCCCTGTGCTGCGGGGCTGGCCGGGCCCGGGGGGTGCGTAGGCAGCTGCTGCCCCGGCATGGTGCAGACTGATGGCCCTGCAGATGGGCTTGCGCACGGTCCGCTGCGCCCCCAGCACGGAGCAGCTGCCCTGGCATAGCAGCGGTGCCCGTACCTGCTGCCTCTGCCTGCTGCGGATGCTGGCTGCTGGAGGGGGGGAGCAGAGTGCGTCGAGGCAGTGGGTGGGGGCCACCCGAGGAAGGGTGGACGCTGCGGGGCGGCTGGTTTGTTTTCTCCAGCCAGTCCCTGCCCTTTCCAGCGATGCTCCAGACCCGCTCAGCGGGGCAGGTTGCAGGGGGCTTGGTACCAACTGCAGTGCTGCCAGCCCTGCCAGCGTGGGTACTGGCCTCCCCATGCTGCACAGACACCCTCCATGGTCCAACCTCCCCCCGCAGTGGGGTCACTGGGCCTGGTGTGCTGGTGGGGCACCGAGCCTGTGCCAGGCTGGAGCCCGCCGCAGCCCTGCAGCAGGTGCTACTGGGAGCTTAGGTTTGCGCCCCGCAGCCCCTGGAGCGGGGAAATCCCGCAGTGCCGGGCAGAGCTGGGGCTGGCAGGGTGGGTCTGATGCTGTCTCTGCTCTTGCAGCTGGGATGAGAGCAGCTCCATCAGCAGCGGCCTCAGCGATGCCTCTGACAACCTCAGCTCGGAGGAGTTCAATGCCAGCTCCTCGCTCAACTCCCTGCCCTCCACCCCCACCGCCTCGCGCAGGAACTCGGCCATAGCGGTAGGTGCCTGTGGCACCCAGACCCTTCCTGGGATGCCGCTGGTCTATGGGAAAGAGGGGATGGAGGGTGCTGGCGTGGAGGAACTGAGGCATGGCATAGGGTGACAGTGCATCCCTCTCCCAGCTGGTCGGTGCTCTCTGGGGAGTTTGGGGTGGGTGCCAGGAGCGCCCCTGACTCCGCTCTGCCCACAGCTACGCACGGACTCGGAGAAGCGCTCGCTGGCAGAGAGTGGGCTGAGCTGGTACTGTGAGGGCGACGACAAGGCACCCAAGAAGCTGGACTACGACAGCAGCAGCCTCAAGATGGAGCACGGCTCCTCCAAGTGGCGGCGGGAGCCCTCGGAGGGCGGTGAGGAAGGGCCCAAGGGTGGTGAGCTGAAGAAGCCCGTCAGCCTGGGCACTCCTGGCTCCCTCAAAAAGGGCAAGACCCCTCCCGTGGCCGTGACCTCCCCCATCACCCACACGGCCCAGAGCACCCTCAAAGTGGCAGGTGAGACCCAGTTCATGCAGGGTCCAGCTGCTCTGATGGGGAGAGGGTTGGGTGGCACCTCTGTGGGCCTTCCCTGAGCACGCTGGCCACGGGATTCCCAGAGGCAGCGCTCAGACCCAGCAGCCGGAGGTGTGCTGGAGCGGGTGGCAGGGCTGTGCATCCTTGCAGGCATGTTGTGGGTCTGGCCCCATGCTAAGCCCTGCTTGCTGGTCTGCCTGCCCCATGGCCTCGTGGCCACGTGCCGGGCTGGAGGCTAGCTGGGTGCTTGAGGGCCTGGCCACGGCTCTGCCCCGAGTCCCCAGATGGTGGCATGTCCCTTCTTCATCACACCCCTGCATCTCCACTACCACTGTCCTATCTGGACTAGTTCAATGTCCCCAAAGCCTCCAGGGACGCTAACTTGGCCTTCCCTACCCACCAGGCAAGCCTGAGACCAAAGCCACCGACAAAAGCAAGCTGTCTGTGAAGAGCACAGGCCTGCAGCGCTCCTCCTCCGATGCTGGCCGTGATCGCGCTGCTGATGCCAAGAAGCCACCCTCGGGCCTCACGCGCCCTTCAGCCTCCAGCTCCTTCGGCTATAAGAAACCAGCTCCTGCCACTGGCACAGCCACTGTGATGCAGGCTGGGGGCTCAGCCACACTTGGCAAGATCCAGAAGAGCTCTGGTATCCCCGTCAAGCCAGTCAGCGGGAGGAAAACCAGCCTGGATGTCTCCAATGCAGCCGAGCCTGGTTTCCTGGCCCCAGGGGCTCGTTCCAACATCCAGTACCGCAGCCTGCCCCGGCCAGCCAAGTCCAGCTCCATGAGTGTGACCGGTGGCCGTGGCGCAAACCGGCCAGTCAGCAGCAGCATCGATCCAAGCCTGCTGAGCACCAAGCAGGGCAGCATCTCCGTGTCACGGCTCAAGGAGCCATCCAAGATCAGCACCAGCCGTGGCACACCAGCCCCTGTGAACCAGACAGACCGCGAGAAGGAGAAGGCCAAGGCCAAGGCGGTGGCACTTGACTCTGAGTGTGGGACGCTGAAGAGCGTCAGCTCACCTGAGAGCACACCGAAAGCCCAGGCCAACCTCCCGCCAGCAGCCAAGGTGGCCGAGCTGCCCCCCACGCCTCTCAGGTACGATCCTTCCACCTTTGAGGGCAGCAGGTGCCCAGCACCCAGCTGTGCCCAGCACTCCAGTCTCACCTGCTTCCTTACCTGATTTCCCCCTCTAGAGCGGCTGCCAAGACCTACGTGAAGCCTCCCTCACTGGCCAACTTGGACAAGGTCAACTCCAACAGCCTGGACTTGCCCTCCTCCAGCGAGCTGCAGCCCCCACACACTGCCAAGCTCCAGGACCTGCACCCAGCTGGTGGGCACCTCGCGCCCTGCTTCAGCCCCAGTCCTGCCCCCATCCTCAACATCAATTCGGCCAGCTTCTCCCAGGACCTGGAGCTCATGGGTGGCTTCAGTGTCCCGAAGGAGGGCAGGATGTACCCCAAGCTCTCAGGGCTGCATCGCAGCATGGAGTCCCTGCAGATGCCTATGAGCCTGCCCAGTGCCTTTTCAGGGGGCAGCACCACTACCCCAACCCCTGCTGCTGCACCCCCTGCCAGCACAGAGGAAGAGGAGGAGGAAGAGGCAGGGGAGCTGGGCTGGAGCGGGAGCCCACGGCTTGCACATCTGGACAGGTATGGCTGGAGGGAGGGCACAGGGCTGCTGGGGCACCTCCCTGCACTCAGATCCCTCCCTGCCATCCTGCTGCGACCTTTGCCTGCTTTGGAGGCTCTTCCTGCTACATTTCTGGGGAAAAGCTCCCTGTCCCCGCAGCTCAATCCCCATGGCACCTTCCCTCATCTGTGCAGGGATGTCACTGATCTTTCCTTCCCTTCCAGTGCCAACCGCGACAGGAACACGTTGCCCAAGAAAGGGTTGAGGTAAAAGAGCCCAAGTGACTTTTGGATGGCGCTGGGGAGGGAGGGTGGGCATGTGGAGCTTTCTGCAGGGGGCTGGTGGTGCCCTCCATGCCGGAGAGGCTGGGCTGCAGTGCAGTGGGCAGGAGCCAGGATGGTGCTGGTCCACTTCACCATGCCTGTCTCTGCTCCGCTCCCCAGGTACCAGCTCCACTCCCAGGAGGAGGCCAAGGAGCGGCGCCATTCGCATGCCATCAGCAGCGGGCTCCCTGAGTTGGACGACCAGCAGGAGCTGCCCTCGCCCCCTGCCCTCCCCATGGCGCTGGTTGGGAAAGGTCCGCTCACCAGCATCGGTCAGTGCCCTCTGCTGCCAGTCCCCTTCTGCTTGCAACAAGCCCTGTCCCTCCTGCTCCCCATCACCCTGTGCTCCCCATGTGACTTGCTGATGTTGCCCCGGGTGCTGCTTTTTTCCATGACACTCCCAGCAGCCCTGACACTCAGCGCCTGATGCTTTTGGCCCATCGAGGTGCTGGGTTGTGCCCAGGGGCCAGGCATGTTCATCACCTCCACCTTCAGGGCATCCTGGGGCTCTGGCCACAACTCTCTGCTCCTCTGGGGGTGCCTGGCAGGGCAAGGGGTCAGCCCTGCCCTGCTCTTGGCAGGACCTACGTGTTCTTGGAGGGTTTGGAGGGTCCAGGCAGACAGGTTTGGGCTGCCGGTGGGGGGCAGCAGGTGTTGAAGTCCTCCACTTCTGCACCCACAGGTGATGGGCTCTGGCATGGTGGTGCCCACTTTGCCCTGGGGTGATGGATTTGTTCCTCAGCCCTGTGGTAACCTTGGTGCTGGCGTCCACATCTTCCCAGTGTAAATCTGCATTTTAGCTTTCCCTCAGTCTCTCCCTGCTTTGGGACCATGATTCCTGCTTCCCCTCTGCATCCCAGCTCTTGTGGATTGCTTCCAGCCCTGCTTCCCCATCCCAGTCCCAGGTTCCCTGGTGTGATTCTGACCCTGCCTCTCCCCTGCCTTCTCCTTGTAGTGAGCCCCACTGCCACCGCAACCCCACGGATCACCCGCTCCAACAGCATCCCCACACACGACTCCACCTTCGAGCTGTACAGCACGTCCCAGATGGGCAGCACCCTCTCCCTGGCCGACAAGCCCAAGGGCATGATCCGCTCGGGCTCCTTCCGGGACCCTGTGGACGATGGTGAGAGTGTGCTGCACTCCTGCCCAGGTGGAGGGGGCTCTTGGGGGTGGCGACAGGACTCCCTGCACACTTGTCCCTTCCTTTTGGATCTGCTGCAGCACTGTTGGATGAGTTGGTGCATCCAGTCCTCAGTATCAGAGGAGGGGACAGCAGCCCTAAGGGGCCTGGTAGACCCCTCTGCTCTGGGCTACAGCCCACCCTGACCACCATGGGTACCCTGTGGCCCTGGGTTGGCCCCAGGGTGTTGTGGCACTGGGGACACAGGGACCCAAGCAGCCAGGGGGAGTGGCAGAGCACCTGGGCTCAGCCAGAGAGGAGGGTGCAGGTGGAGGGTGCTCCCCACACCCTGCTGCACACCGTGTGCCGAGGGAGGTCATCAGCCACACACTGAGAAACAGGCAGTGCTGAGCAGCTGCCATCCCACCCTCTGCCTCCCCTGGCCCCCCCACAGAGCCCCCCCTCCACTGGGAGCTCCGTCCTCTGCACCCTGCTATGCCCTGCACCTGCAGCCATGGGGATGCTGCTGGCTCGGGGCACCCTGACGGGCTGGGTTTTATTCTGTTGCAGTTCATGGATCGGTGCTGTCCCTGGCCTCGAGCGCGTCCTCCACCTACTCCTCCGTAAGAGCTGCCTCTGTGCTGCGCTGCTTTGTGCATGGCTGGTGGGGGCCTGGGTGGGAAGGGGGGGGGGGGCTCTGTGCATGCCTCTGCCTTGCGCCAAGCCTGTCCGTGCCTCGCTGCCCTCCTGACTGCCTGCCTCTGTCTGTCTGTCTCCCTCTGCTCTCACACTGCCAGGCTGAGGAGAAGATGCAGTCTGAGGTGAGCCCGCACCCTCTGCTCGTCGCCTGCCCCTGCCACCGTGGCGAGGGTGAGCAGCTGGCCCCTCTCACTGCCTCTGCTCTCTCCCCACAGCAAATCCGCAAGCTGCGCCGTGAGCTGGAGTCCTCGCAGGAGAAGGTGGCCACCCTGACGTCCCAGCTGTCTGCTAACGTGAGTCCCTGTGGGACCTGCTGCAGGACACACCGCTCTGTGTCCCTGCAGTGTGTGGGGCTGGTGCTGCCCTGTGCCCACCAGAGCCTTGGGTTCCCCTTTCCAGCCTCTCGTGTCCCACACCTGGCAGAGGGTGCTCACCCAGGCGTGGGTGCTCACCTGTTTCTCCACTTCTCCCAGGCCAATCTGGTGGCAGCTTTTGAGCAGAGCCTGGTGAGCATGACATCCCGCCTGCGGCACTTGGCAGAGACCGCTGAGGAGAAGGTGGGCACTGTTGGGGTGCTGAGTGGGTACTGGGGGTTACTGGTGGTCCCGGAGGGTGCTCGTGGTGCTGGGGGATGCTGGACTTTGGTGAACCTGCTGTGACATTGCCCATCCCAGTGGTGCTCTTGAGGTGGGCCCTGTGCTGCTGGGACACACTGTACAGCTCCTGGCTCTGCTCCCCAGGACACTGAGCTGCTGGACCTGCGAGAAACCATTGACTTTCTGAAGAAGAAGAACTCGGAGGCCCAAGCTGTGATCCAGGGTGCACTGAACGGCACTGATGTCACCCCCAAAGGTAAGGTGCTGCAGCCCTCCCACCGCAGGGATGTAGCCCTTCCTCAGCTACTCACCCAAACCCAGCTGGGCTGTGCCTGCCTGGAGGTGCCCAGAGCACATCTCGCTCATGAGGTGTTCACATGGGAGGCGGCGTCCCCTGGGCAGCAGCTCTTCCCCTCCTGGGACCCCTGAGCATCTGAAGCCAGGGTTGTACAGCCAGAGCTGTCACTGCAGGAGATCTTGGCACTGGTGTGGGGACGGGGTGGTTGTCCTCCCTGGGGCACTTCCTCACTGGGCCCTTTGCTGACAGCCCAGTTTTGGCTGCTGATCTTGACTTTGTTCCCGTTGAGTGCTGTTCCTAGTCCTGAAACCACAATGTGAGTGCAAGGTGCTGGCAGGGAGGTGGCCTGGGACAGGAGCAGAATGATGTACACCCTGGGCATCTCCCTAGAGTTGGAGGCGGCGCCCATGTAGTGTCTGAGCCCCCTGTTGTCTTACCAGGTGGCTCCGAAAGCTCAGAAGGTGTTTGGGTGTGAGCAGGGAAGCTGTGCAGGGAGGAGAGTGCAGGTGGCTCTGGCACTGGGGCAGACACAATTTGCTGATACCTCCTTTTCTGATCTCTCCTGCTTCTCTTGCTGGTCCTAGAGCTGCGCATCAAGCGGCAGAACTCCTCTGACAGCATCTCCAGCCTCAACAGCATCACCAGCCACTCCAGCATTGGCAGCAGCAAGGACGCTGATGCGAAGAAGAAGAAGAAGAAGAGCTGGGTGGGTTGGGCAGGGCGCTGGCAGGAGTGGGGCTTGGGGAGCCACTGGCAGGGTCTGGCTGGGGTCAGCCCCACAAGCCAGCTGCTTCTTGGTCTGCCGTGGCATGGTGGTGTTTGTCTCCTCTGTCCCCTGGGGACAGCACTGATGAAGAGCGTGTAGCCACCATGGATTGTGTTTTGGTGTGTTGGCCAGGACTTCTCCAGCCCCTCTGGGAGTTCTCCAGCCCTGGTCCTGCACGCCTGCTCCCTTGTTTTTTCCTCCCGTCTCCTGCCCCTGCAGGCTCTGGCAGTGCAGGGGGCCGGACACCTCGGCCAGGCAGCCCCTTCCCTGCACCAGACAGCTCAAAGCTGGATGCACAATTAAGTCTTGCTTTGTTTTGTTTCTCTCCCGCTATGCTGACCTCAACTCTTTTTTTCCAGGTGTATGAGGTAAGTCCTATGCCGTCCCTTCCACCACGTGCCATGCCCTGCCAGGGGCCTTGCTCCATTTTTCGGGAACGGTGCTCATGACACTACCCATCCCATCCATCTCACTGGCACTAACCCCCCGCATGGGCCATCCGGGGCCCCCAGCCAGACTGCGTGCACCTTGGCTGCTTCATTTGATGTTAAGGCCAAAACATGCATCCACGTGGACGGGCTGAACTGCCCCAGGCGGCTCTGAGGCAGCAGGAAGGGCTTGGATGGGGACCTGTCCCATGGATGGGGACAGTCCCCTTCTTGCCTGGGGAAGGCAGGTATTGTCCTGGTTCCCTGTGGCTAGATCTTTTTGGACGGGCACCTCACTGCAGCCCTGCCTGTGGCACCGGTGTGTGGTGCTGCCTATCTCTGCATTGCCAGGGCTGGCCTGACGTGGCCCCAAATGGCTCTGTCCCTGTTGGGACCCACGTGAGTCCCAGTGCTCCTCTACTCTCCCATCGTCAGCAGAACCTGACACCCACCTGTTTTTTTGTGCTGAAATGCAGCCCTCTTGCTTTTGGGGTCACACCAGACCAGCCCGCCTGGTGCCTGTGGGAGTTGGGCTGGATCCTGCCTGTTCTCCATCCCCTCTTCCTCCCACCTCCCCTCGGAGCAGGTCTTGGCCCTCCAGAGGACCTGGTGTGAGCCCGGGGTGCCTGTCCTGCTGCTCTCCCACAGGCTGGTGGTGCATGTGCAGGACCCAGGCCCGGTTTGGCCCCCGTGCAGTGTCCGTCCACCCTCCCTGACCTTGGCACGCCGCTCACCCGCCCGCTGCTCTCTGTGCTGTGTGCATGCTGCATGCCTGGCTGGGACCCCTGTGACATCTTGCAGAGGGCTGGCCGGCCCGCTGCGCCTCCAGGAGGACCCCACAGTGGGGGTGGGATGGTGGGATGGTAACTGTCCCCTTGCACCAGGACCCTGGCTGTGGAGTAGGGGGATTGTCCCCCTGAACACCACTTGCTGGGATGGCTGTGGTGGGGTGAAGGTCAGGATGGAGTCGGCCCTTCCCGACGGGTCGGGGTGCTGGTGCAGTGCCTGAGCACCCAACGTAGGTGCTGGGGGAAGCCTGGCCGGGACGGGGGTCCCCCTCTGGGGCTGTGCGCGCCGTCCAGGCTGGGGCTGGAGCATTGCACAGAGGGCTGAGCACCCCCTCTGCCAGCTGTGCCGGCAGAGCAGGGTCAGGCTGGTGCCTTCCCCGGGGCAGTGGCAGTGCACAGTGCAGCCTCGGTGATGGATACGGTGTTACTGGTCCCAGCTCAGGCTGTCTGTGGGTCCTGGGCAGACGGTGGTTCTAGGGCTGGACTGAGCCCTGTCTCTGCTTTCAGCGCTGCACTGTCGGGCTGTCCCTAACAAGTGTCTTTGTCACCTGTAGCTGCGCAGCTCCTTCAACAAGGCTTTCAGCATCAAGAAGGGACCTAAATCAGCTTCGTCCTACTCGGACATCGAGGAGATCGCCACGCCAGACTCGTCGGCCCCCTCTTCCCCCAAGCTGCAGCATGGCTCCACAGAGACCGCCTCACCCTCCATCAAATCCTCCACGTCCTCGTCTGTGGGCATTGACACAGCTGAGTACGTGGGGCCAGGATGGGCACCACGGAATGGGGAGGGCCGGTCGTGGGGGCTGCAGGCTCCCACCCTGGACCCTGCAAGACTCTCTCTCCCTTGGCCCAGGCTCTTCCAGGCCCATGGTGAGGGTGAGCCAGAGAAGAAGGAGGTGTCGGAGCTTCGGTCCGAGCTGTGGGAGAAGGAGATGAAGCTGACGGACATCCGCCTGGAGGCCCTCAACTCGGCCCACCAACTGGAGCAGCTGCGGGAGACCATGCACAACATGCAGGTAAGGACCACTGCCAGGAGCCTGACGGGCTCTGAGCTGTGCTGCCGGCGGCCAGCTCCTCACCCAGTGCCGTAACTGGTTCTCCCCAGCTGGAGGTGGACCTCCTGAAGGCCGAGAATGATCGGCTCAAAGTGGCTCCAGGGCCCTCGGCAGTGCCAGGCTCTGTTCCTGGCCACGTCATGAGCACGTCAGCCTCCTCTTCACCGCGGCGCTCCCTGGGTCTCACCCTTGGCCATGCCTTTGGCCCCAGCCTGGGGGATGCAGGTAGGGGTGACAGAGCTGCTGGCAGATGGGGAAGGGCTGGGACAGAGACTGTGTGTGTGATGGGAACGTGCTGCTGGTCACCTGGAGGCAGCTGTGCACGGGGATCTGTCATGCCACCGGTGCCAGTCAGCCACAGCAGGATTTGGCTCGGGCTGGTCCTGGTCAGGCCTGGTGGCTCAGTTCTCCCTGCCAGCACAACCTCATTGCTCTGTCCCTAGACGTGTCCCCTATGGACGCTGTCAGCGCTGGCACCCAGAAGGATGAGCTGACACTACGGATCGTGGTGCGCATGCCGCCCCAGCACATCATCAAGGGGGTAAGTGTGGGCTGTACGGGGAGCCTGGCCGGTCCCAGTGCCCTGGCCCTGGGCAAGGGGCACAGACTGCCTCTCTGGGGCTGGATGTAGTGCTCTGCTCTGCACACCTGCCTTGGCTCCTAGGACCTCAAGCAGCAGGAGTTTTTCCTGGGCTGGACCAAGGTGAGCGGGAAGGTGGACTGGAAGATGCTGGATGAGGCTGTCTGCCAGGTCTTTAAGGTAGGCGCATGGGGGCCGCTCCTCTGTGAGCCAGCCTTTTATACTGCTCCACTGTGTCTGATGCTCTCTGGCCCAGGTCCTTACCAGGGTCTCCTGGAACTGGCTGCTGCCCGCTGGTCCTCAGGGGCACTAACAGCCCTGTCCTTGTCCACATAGGATTACATCACCAAGATGGATCCTGCTTCCACGCTGGGGCTCAGCACCGAGTCTGTCTATGGCTACAGCATCAGCCACATCAAGCGGGTCCTGGACACAGAGCCACCAGAGCTGCCGCTGTGCCGCCGAGGCCTGACCAGCATCGTTGTGACACTCAAAGGTCAGTGTGATGGCGAGGCTCCATCGCTGTCCCTCCCCCTATCTCACGGTGTCGTGGGATGTGAGTAGGACCCTCAGCCCTCCCTTGCCTGCAGGCTTGAAGGAGAAGTGCGTGGACAGCCTAGTGTTTGAGACACTCATCCCCAAGCCCATGATGCAGCATTACATCAGCCTCCTGCTGAAGCACCGGCGGCTCATCCTCTCGGGACCCAGCGGCACCGGCAAAACCTATCTGACCAACCGCCTGGCTGAGTACCTGGTGGAGCGCTCAGGTCGGGACGTCACCGAGGGCATTGTCAGCACCTTCAACATGCACCAGCAGTCCTGCAAGGTGAGGGCACGCTGCAGCCAGAAGTGTCCCCGCTGACCCTGCTGCTGCGGTCCTTGTTGGCAGCCGTGTCACGGCCCCATGTGTGACACCCGGCCCGTTCATTGCAGGACCTGCAGCTGTACCTCTCCAACCTGGCCAACCAGATTGACCGGGAGACGGGCATGGCAGATGTGCCACTGGTGATCCTCCTGGACGACCTCAGTGAGGCGGGCTCCATCAGCGAGCTTGTCAACGGCGCACTCACCTGCAAATACCACAAATGGTGAGAGCCCCACTGCACCCTCCACCAGCGCAGGAGGCACCGGCATGCTCCCCGCTGCTCTCAGCAAGGGCCCTGGGCTTGTAGAGATGAGACTGCTTGGCTGCTGTGCTCAGATCAGCTCTGCCACAGGCGGGGGTCATGCAGCATGCTTTTCTCATGAATTCTGTCTCTCTCTGTCACTTGCTCAGCCCCTACATCATTGGGACCACCAACCAGCCTGTGAAGATGACCCCAAACCATGGCCTCCATCTCAGCTTCAGGTGGGAATCTTAGAATCATTTGGGTCGTGAAAGACCTTTAAGATCATCAAGTCCAACCATTAACCCAGCACTGCCAAGGCCACCACTAAAGCATGTCCCTGAGCACCACATCTACATGTCTTCTGAGCACCTCCAGGGGTGGTGATTCCACCCCCTGCCGGGGCAGCCTGCTCCAGTGCCTGACCACCCTTTCGGTGAAGATGTTTTTCCTCATGTCCAACCTAAACCTCCCCTGGAGCAACTTGAGGCCGTTTCCTCTCGTCCTATCACTTGTTCCTTGGGAGAAGAGATGGATACCCACCTCGCTACAGCCTCCCGTCCGGCAGCTGTAGAGAGCCATGAGGGCCCCCCCGAGCCGCCTCCTCTGCAGGCTGAACCCCCCCAGTTCCCCCAGCCGCTCCTCAGAGCACTTGTGCCCCAGCCCCTGCCCCAGCCCCGCTGCCCGGCTCTGGACACGCTCCAGCCCCTCACTGTCCCTCCTGAGTGAGGGGCCGAAACTGAACCCGGGGTTGGGGGTGCGGCTGCGCCGGTGCCGAGTGCAGGGGGACGGTCACTGCCCTGGTCCTGCTGGCCACACTGTTGTGCCACAAGCCAGGATGCTGTTGGGCTCCTTGGCCACCTGGGCACACTGGGGGCTCACGTTCAGTTTGCCGTCAGCCAGCCCCCCAGCCCCCTTCCCTCCGGGCAGTTCCCAGCCCCCTGCCCCCAGCCCGCAGCGCTGCGTGGGGCTGGTGTGACCCAGGTGCCGGACCCGGCACTGAGCCCTGTTGAACCTCCTACAACTGGCCTTGGCCCATCGGCCCGGCCTGCCCAGATCCCCCTGCAGAGCCTCCTGCCCTCCCCCACATCAACGCTCCCCCCAGCTTGGGGCTGTCTGCAAGCTTGCTGAGGGAGCGCTCGATCCCCTCATCCAGAGCATCGATATTAAACAGGAGTGGCCGCAGCACTGAGCCCTGGGGACACCCAGTGTGACCGGTGCCAGCGGGATGTAACTCCGTTCCCCACCACTCTCTGGCTTGGCCATCCAGCCAGCTTTTAACCCAGCACAGAGCACACCCGTCCTGGCCATGAGCAGACAGTTTCTCCAGGAGATGCTGTGGGAGATGGTGTCAAAGGATTTACTAAACTTATCACGTGCTTATCATACATCCCTGGGGACCATCCCCAGGGGGCTAGCAGGGGACAGAGGCCATCACTTCTGCCCCGGGGCAGTCCTGGGGACAATCCTGTGACTGGGGACCTGGGTGAGGATCAATCCCCAGGCCCACGCCTGCCATTCCAGAAGGACCTGTTGCCCCAACATTGGGCACACGCAGTGTGGGGGTGCTAGGAGGTCCCCCTCGAGGGTGCTTGGCGGCTTGTGCAGAGACCCAGCCCCGAACAGCTGACTCTTTCCCGCAGGATGCTGACCTTCTCGAACAACGTGGAGCCGGCCAACGGCTTCCTGGTGCGCTACCTGCGGCGGAAGCTCCTGGAGTCGGACACGGATGTCAACGCCAACAAGGAGGAGCTGCTGCGTGTGCTGGACTGGGTGCCCAAGCTCTGGTACCACTTACACACCTTCCTGGAAAAACACAGCACCTCTGACTTCCTCATCGGTACGGCCCTGCTGCGTGCCTCCCTCCTGCGCCGTGCGCTGCTGGGAGCCCCCAGCGACAAAAAAACCAAAGGAGCTTTGGGAGCTGCTGTGCTGCTCTGTGTTGCCCAGGCCCACACAACCAGAAGCTGGTGGGCAATGCACACAAGCGTTCCTCTTCCCTGGGTGGCATTTCTGGCTGTGCCCTATGGGAGCTGTCACCATGGTGTCAACCAAGGCTACCTGTGTCACTGGCACCCCTCCTTGAGCAGGGAGAGCCGTGTTTCCCCAGGCAGGTCTCCCTTTGCCTCGCTCTGCTTTTGGGGGGTTCATGGACCTTGGCAGCCTGGTGACTTGCCTGGGAGCTTGCTCTGCGAGACGCTGCTCCCGGGAGCTGGTCGAGCCCATGGCACCCTGCACAGCCAGGCTTGCCCACCTTGGTGCTGTGCTGCCGTGGGCCAGTGACTGGAGCCGAGGGACTGGGCTCCCATTTTCGCTCTCTGCCTTCCCCCCGCAGGTCCCTGCTTCTTCCTGTCCTGCCCCATTGGAATTGAGGATTTCCGGACCTGGTTCATTGACCTGTGGAACAACTCCATCATCCCTTACCTGCAGGAGGGGGCAAAAGATGGGCTCAAGGTACACAGAGCTGCCTGGGACATGGGGAAATAAACCAGCGGTGCTTGGGGATGTGCTGATGCAGCAGTCTAATGGGGCACGGAGAAGGGAGACACTGGGAGTTTGGGCACAGGCGACACCTGTCTGGCCCTGCCCTGCCCTGTGGCTTCAGTGGGACATAGTGCTGTTTGGGGACACTCGGGGTGCCATGATGCCGGCTCTGGCAGATGCTGAACAGGTGGCTGCTGCTTGCTCTCCCTGTGTACAGGTCCACGGGCAGAAGGCAGCCTGGGAGGACCCCGTGGAGTGGGTGCGGGACACCCTGCCCTGGCCGTCAGCACAGCAGGACCAGTCCAAGCTGTACCACCTGCCCCCACCCACTATTGGGCCCCACAGCACGGTTTCCCCTCCCGAGGAGCGCACCGTCAAGGACACGACGCCCAGCTCCCTGGACTCGGACCCTCTGGTATGTCCCTGCTGTGCTGGAGTCTGCATGTACGTGTCCCCGTGTGTCACCTCGAGCGGGCTGTTACAGCTGATGCACCAGGGCCTGTCCCTCTGCGCTGCTTTGGCATGCTCAGCCGTGAGCATCCCAGCTGTGCCCAAGGCCAAGATCCTGGTGACAGGGACAGGTTTTGCAGCATCTCTGGGCTTTGCTTTACCCTCTAAGGAGCTGCTTGGGATGGCTGGTTTGTACGGGAGGGCAGGGAGGGAGGGCCAAGTGGCCTTGGCTTCCCCAGGGCATCTCTGGTCCCACTGGGGCTCGGTGCCATGCTCTTCTCCCTGCAGATGGCCATGCTGCTGAAGCTCCAGGAAGCCGCCAACTACATCGAGTCTCCGGACCGCGAGACCATGGTGGATCCTGACCTGCAGTCAACTCTGTGAGGCCCAGACATGCCGGCCCAGGCGGAGGGGAGCCGCCGCCAGCCACCGCTCCCGCTGGGCTGCTGTTATTTTCCTTTGGTATCCCGGAGCGCGGGGCTGGCGTGCGAGCAGAGGACCA
Organism: Falco punctatus; assembly: GCF_963210335.1. Lineage (NCBI taxonomy): Eukaryota > Metazoa > Chordata > Aves > Falconiformes > Falconidae > Falco > Falco punctatus. Next base: position 1,613,953 of record NC_137597.1, read on the forward strand.
GGGCTCTGGCACGTCCCGGCAGAACGTGGGGAAGCTCAGCTCATCTGTGGGAGAGCGCGAGGTGCCGTCTCCCCTCGCGACCCTGGGGGTAGGAGAATCCTGGTTTCTCTTCTTGTTTTTTTTTCTGTCTCTATTGCAAACTCTTGGGCTTTGGGGCCAGGGCGACTGATGCAGCCGAGCTCCTGCTCCCGGGAGCCGCAGGAAGGCCCCTGCGTGGGGCAGGGACCCCACAGGAGCCACCTGGGCCAAAGCTGGGGGGCACGGGAGGAGTGTGTGGCCGCAGGACAAGAGCGCGGGCACAAGGGTCTCCAGCTCCCTCTCCACCCAGCCAGGCGTAGCTGAGGGCAGGTGACGACGGAGCCGCTGCTGCAGGGAATGCCTGCCTTGTGCTGGCCGAGGAGGAGCGTGGCGCTCGCCGCTGTCTTTGTACGTTCCCCATGTCACCTGCATGGCAGCCGCTGCGACCAGGACAGCCCAATAAACCCTGCTTTGGTTATTTTCTTTTGTTTCCCCCTCCCATTTTCCTTTGGCCGAGTCCAGACTTCACTTTGGTCCCTTTTTTTGTTCTGGTTCTTTGTTCTCCTGGCCTGGAGCCCGTGGCCCGGTGCCTGCTGCTTCCCTGTAAGCAGCTCCCTTTCCCTTTTGGTTTCTTTTGCAGCTGTTTGTTCCACCACTCAAACCACCTCTGTCATGAAACTGGTGCTCACTGGATATCTCCAGTCCCTGAACCCACCTCTCGGGGCCTTGCAGCTTGGCTGAGCTGGGACTTGGTAGCCAGTGGCAGTGGGATGCTCTCAGAGCAGCCCCTTGCCTGGCAGCTTCCCCCTCCCCAAAGCACAAGGCAGAGTCTGGCCCTGGGGTGGGGTCTTGCCAGGCCAGGATGCCACAGGGCATCCCCTCCCCAAGGTACCCAGCCGCGGCCGAGGCCTGGCCATGGCAGGGGTGTTGCTGCTCCATCCCTGGGCAACTGGCCACCTGCCCCATCCCCTCAGCGCTGCCAGGCCTAGAGGGGGTGGGTTGGTGAGCCATGCCTGGGGTGGTCCCTGTGCCCTTGGCTCCCCGAGGCCCTGTGCCTTCCTGCACCCTGTGGCAGGGTCTTGCTGTGCCCCGTGTCCATGCTCTGGGGACAGCTAGGGCTGCCATGTGTCCTCCTGGCCCTGCCCTGCAGTGTCACAGGGGGTGCTCCTGGCACAGAGGGGATCAGCCCCGGTGCTGCCACGGTGCCTTAATCCCTGGCTGTGTGGGGAGGGGGCACGTGGGGCTGAGGCGACAGCTCCGGCTGCATTGCCCTGTGACTGTCCCCAAAGCCAGCTCGGCTGGGATGGGACGGGGTGCTGGCACTGGCCTGAGCATGACCGAGCTGGGGCTGCTGCTTTCAGTACCTCTTGCTTGCCTGTCCCCAAGCATGGCTGCAGGGTGCCAGCACCTCCCTCCCTTAGCCCAGCTGCGCTCTGGGCACCCCCTCCTCTCCACTGCCATCCAGCTCAGCTCCCGCATTCAGCTGGGGCCTTGGGGAGCCTTCTGGGGAGCGGTGACCCCCCAGGGCCAGGTCTGCCAAGCCCATCCTGTCCCCAGCCCCTGCCAGGCTGGGGACTGGGCAGCCTCAGACCCCGCCTGGTGCCATGGCTGGTGTGGCCTTCAGGGACATCTCGCAACCCTCCAAAATGGGCATCTCCTCCGAGACCTGGCCTTCGTGCCTGTGCTGCTCGGAGGCAGCTGCCACCGCTGCCCTTGGTGCTCTCTCGGCCGGTGCATCCCGCCTGGCACATCCCAGCCGTGGCGCGTGTGCCCCGTGGTGCTCACTTCGTCTGTCCGACAGCCTCCCCACCGTCTCCCGCTGCCACCCGTGGCCGGCCAGCCCGGCCCCTTGCACAGGGATGTCCCCCCCCATGCGGGCTTGGACGCTAGGGCTGTCTGTTCGCCTTCTCTTGTGTTGCCGCTGTCGGCTAAGGACTCGCTGTAAATAGGTCTGTAGTCGAATGCCCTGCGTGAGTTGGTGGGGCCCTGCTCTGCGCCTCTTTCCTTGTTTCCTGTTTTCTTTCTTTTTTTTTTTTTTTTCTTTCTTTTTTTTGTACTCTGTGATAACTGTGCTGTGCTGACTTCTTTTCTGATTGTACAAGACACCGGCTTAGCAGCCGCTCGAGGCCGGTGGTGGGGACCCAGCTCTCACTCCAGCCCCTCTTGCCCCCTTCGGGGCTCCGGTGCCCAGGTCAGGGAAGGGCGCGATGCACCCTTGGGGGCTGTCCTGTGCCTGGGTGCCCTGAGGAGTCCCGTGGGCTCACGACCCCCCCCCTCGCTTTGCATGGCCTGCAGGCAGCCTTGGCTGGGCCTGATTTTCTTTTCTGAGTGCCCAGAGAGCCACCAAAATGTGGATCAAACTGTCCCCGTCACCGGCTCACTTGGGGCTGTGCTGCGGGTTTTGCAGCCCAGCAAAGGGTGCAGCCTTTTCCTGCAGATTTGCCCCATTCTTCCCCAGTGGCACTGCCTATTGCCCCGTAAGCTCAGCTGGGGTGTGCTGGAGGCGAGCAGCACACTGGTGTAAATCAGGAGGAAGACCCGACAGGAAGGGCGAGGTTGATGGCAGCGGCGTGCGCTGGGATGGTGGTGCGTGGCGGGGGCTTTCACTGGCCTTACCCAGCCGGAGGAGAGGGGCCCTGACGGATTCCTCCTGGCTTACACCGAGCACCCCGTGTCCCCAGGCGTGGCACCTGTCTGGGGCGCCTGGGGACCGTGTCCCTCAGGGCTGCCAGTGTCTGTGGGCTGAGCCCCTCTGTCCCAGGGGGGACGGGTCCAAGGACTGCACTAACTCATCCCCCTGCTACCCCCGAAGGTGCCGGCTGCCCCCAAGGGTGCCTGTCACCCCACAGGAGCCGGTCACCCCCAAGGGTGCCTCTTGCCCCCAAAGGTGCCTGCCACCCCCAAGGGTGCTCGACATGCCTAAGGGTGCCTGTGACCCCCAAAGGAGCCTGTCACCACCCCGCCCCCCCCCCCCCAAGGGTGCCTGCCACCTCCAAAGGTGCTCGTGGCCCCTGGGAGCGCCAGGACCCCTCCTGAGGGGGCTGGAGCTGGGAGATGCCAGCGCCTCACCCTCCTGCACCCTCGAGCTGCTACTGCCCAGTGGCCTGAACCTTACAATTTTAGCTTTTTTCTATTAAAAAAACAACAACCTTTTTTTAATTAAATAAAAGACAAAATGGACAAATTCCTGTTTTAGATGATCTGTGTAATTGACTGGGTTTTGTGTTTCTTAACTGCATGGTATTCCTGCCCAGGGGTTTTATAGCACTTTTTAAATTTCTCTTTAAGATTTTGGTCCAGATTTCTACTGCTCTCGTCTGTCTTGTCTTTGCTTTTTTCCTTGCATCCTCCAAGTTTGTAAACTCGCTCCATTTTATACCTGATGTTGAGACCCAACCCCACGTTGTACATAGCTGCGGGAACAATCATAGGGAACAAACACCATCTGGACTCTTTCCACGATTAGTTGTTTTTACTTAAAAGAAATTTTAAAAGAAGTATAAAAGGAAGCCAGGGAAAGGCTTGAGGATATTACGAAAGGCAGAAACAAATCCAGCCCTGCACCAAGTCAGCTCCTGCTGCCCACGCTGCCCGCACCAACTGGCATGTCTCTTCTCGGTCGTCTGTCTAACACCATTGGATTCAATAAAGTTATCTCCTGTACCGCCTGGCTGCTGGTCCTGTGTCCCGGCGACCGTGGGCCTGTCCCTGCGTGGGAGAGGGGTAGGACAGTTGTGCTCGTAGCACCACACGTCCACCCCTTTCCTTGGTGATCACCCCCCTGCAAGACCTGGGGAAGGGGGCTCTGTAGAAACGCTCCTGGTTTGAAATCTTGGCTGTGTTGCAAGATGCTGGCGGGGGTTTTGGTGATTGAGACCCCCCTCTCCCAAGATCCTGTTCCTGTGAAGCCTGGAGCGTGCAGAAATGCTCCTGGCTTGAAGTCCTGGCAGCTCCGCGAGATGCTGACAGTGGGGGGGATCACCCCCCTGGGGCGGCAGGGACAGGTTGCACCTGGAGTGTGCAGGGGCAGTGGTGGGCTCGGGGCAGGTGGGCATCCCCCCAGGCCCCTTTCGCCTCGCCAGGGTTAGTCCCTATCTCCCCTTTAAAAGGGACAGGGTGGTGACAGGTGCCACCCCACATCTCCAGCACAGGGGGACAGATACGTGACAGTGTCCCTTGAGCAGCGCCGGGGGGTGAGGAGGAGGCTGCAGATACCAGCTGAGGGGAAGGGAGGTCCCAGTCGTCCCCTGGGTGTCTCAAAAGCTGTTTTCCACTCCGGAGAGCGATGCTGGAGCTGGGACAGATGCTCCAGGAGCCATTGGTTAATCTCAGGATGGTGATAAGCTGTAACAGGCTGCAGTGGCGAAGGCAGGGCCAGGAGAGGGCACTTCCCGGCAGCGCCGGGCCCCTCTCCATAAGGGTGAGCTCAGGTAAGTTCGCAATCCTGAACCTGGAGGGTGGGACTGGATTTGGAGACCCATGGCCCCTCATCTGCAGAGGGGCCTGTGCGTGCTCCCCAGCCTGTGCTGGCCTGTGGCCCTGTGCAGGCAGCAGAAGGGTTCCATGCTGGGCCCTGCACCTGGTGACACACAGGGATTTCGAGCTGGACAGCCACGGTGCAGAGCCACAAGCCTTGAGGAACTGGTCCCCTGGCACAGGGGGATGCAGAAGGACCACGCAGGGATGATGCTGATGCTTCCATTTCAGCTGGACACGTGTGTTCGGGAGAACTCAGCTGCATGTCTCAAGGGTGACAGGCAGGGGAGGGTCCCATCGGTTTGGGAAACAGCACCCATGAGTCTCTTTGTCTTTCTAATAAGCCCCCTTCATATATGGACAGGCCACCGCAAGGTCCCCCCAGAGCCTTCTCCAGGCTGAACAACCCCAGCTCTCAGCCTCTCCAGCTGCTCCAGCCCACTGGCCGTTTCCATGGCCTCCTCCAGACCAGCTCTAACAGCTCCATGTCTGTCTTGCACTGGGGACTCCCGAGCTCGATGCAGTGCTCAGGTGGGGTCTTACGAGAGCAGAGAGGGACAGAATCCCCTCCCTCAGCCAGCTGGCCACTCTTCTGATGCAGCCCAGGATACAGCTGGTTTTCTGGGCTGCAAGTGCACATTGCCAGCTCATAGCTAACTTTTCATCAACCATATCCTCAAGTCCTTCCCTGCAGGGCTGCACTCCATCCATCCATCCACCCATCCATCCACCCATCCACCCATCCATTCATCCATCCATCCATCCATCCATCCATCCATTCATCCATCCATCCATCCACTCATCCACCCATCCATTCATCCATCCATCCATCCATCCATCCATCCACCCATCCACCCATCCTTCCATCCATCCATCCATCCACCCATCCATCCATCCATCCATCCATCCATCCATCCATCCATCCATCCATCCACCCATCCACCCATCCATTCATCCATCCATCCATCCATCCATCCATCCATCCATCCACCCATCCACCCATCCACCCATCCACCCATCCATCCATCCATCCATCCATCCATCCATCCACCCATCCACCCATCCACCCATCCATCCATCCATCCATCCACCCATCCATCCATCCACCCATCCACCCATCCATCCATCCATCCTTCCATCCATCCATCCATCCACCCATCCACCCATCCATTCATCCACCCACCCACCCATCCGTCCTCCAAGCTGTACCCATAGTAGGGATTGCCCTAGTCTGGGTGCAGGACCTTACACTTGGCCTTGTTGAAGTTCATGAGCTCTGCATGGGCTCACTCCTCCAGCCTGTCAAGGTCCCCCCTGGGTGGCACCCGTGGCATCCTTCACCTCAAGTGTATCGGCTGCACCGCTCTGCTTGGAGTCATCCACAAACTTGCTGAGGGTGCCAGGAATCCACTGTCTATGTCATTGATGAAGATATTTAATAGTTCTCGTCCCAGCACAGACCCTTGAGGGACACCACTTGTTACTGGTTTCATTTTGAATGTCACCACCCAGCCAGTTCCTTATCCACTGGCCGGTGCACCCACCAAACCCTTACCTCCAGCTCAGAGGCAATCCCACTTTGGGGGTGCAGTTGGGGTGTCACAGCTGCATCATGCCCAGGGATGCACTCGGTGCCCACAGGCCTGAGGTGTGCAGTGGCTTGGGGTGACGCAGCTGCCAGCTGGGCTGGGACCCTGGGGTCCCGCTCCCCACGCAGGCACCGTCTCTCTTGGCAGCAGCGTGTGGACCCCCCGTCCCAGTCCCCCCTCCCCTTGGCGCGGGGCGCTGGCCTGTGCCCCCACCTTCAGCTGGAGCCGCCTCTGCCCGTGTTGCCAAGCTCGAGTGCTGATGAGCCTCTGTTTTAATTTGGCTAATGGGCAGTGCCTGCTCATCAGAGCCAGTGGCTGCGGCTCTGGGCCACTGCGGGGGCGCGGGGGCACCAGTCCCCTCGAGTGGCTCTGGCTGGGGCCGCCTGTCACCTCCCGCTGTGTCCCGGCAGCGGCGCGGAGGTGGGGGACCCCTGGCTGGGGTGGGTGTGGGGTCAGCCCGCGGGGTCCCTGCCCCCGGCTCATCTGTGGGGAGCAAGGGGTGCCTCAGGGTCCCCATCCCCACGCGAGACCTCACTGACAGGGGACCCACAGTGAGGGCGAACCGGCCGCCACCGCCCCCAGCTCCCGCCGGGCCCCGCACGTCAACCCCATCAGCTTCTTCTTGCTGTTTTGGCCCCAAACCCAGGCGGGTTCTCAGGAGCCCTTTGGGCCTGGGCGGGGGGCGCCAGCACCGCCCCCGCCCCCGCCCTGCTCCCCGGTAGGCACCGCAGGGACGGGCTGGGCTGGCGGGTCCCCGCGGTGCCCGGGGCGAGGCGACGGAGGCCAGGTCACCCCGGGCGCGGGGTCCCGACCGCACGCGCCCCGCGCAGCCCCGCCGCGTGGGGGGGGCGGTCCGTGGGCGGGGCCTCCCGGCGGGGGGCGGGGCTACGCGGAGCCGCCGCACGCGAGCCCGGAGGGGCCGGGGCTGCCGCAGCGCCGCCGTGTCCCGCACCGCCCGCACCGCCCCGCTCCGCACTGACCCGCTCCTCTCCGCACCGGCCCGCGCCCCGTCTCCGGCCAGTAAGTGCCCGCCCGCGCTCCCGCCGAAGTTTGGCCGCGGTGCCGCAGCGGTGCGGGCTCTGCGGGACGGGGCCGCCCGCGCTCCCGCCAGCCCGTCCCGGGGCCGCCGCCGGGGCGCGATGGTCCCCGCGGGGGTGGGGGAGGGGGCGCGGCGGCGGCGGCCGGGCTGGCCCGGCTGGAGTGGGGCGGGGGGCGGCGCTGCCCTCGGGTCCCCCTCCCGGGGCGCGGATCCCCGCTCCCCGCCGTGCCCGGCGCTGCCCGCGGGGTGCTGCGCCCCGCAGACCGCTGGGGACAGAGCCCGGTGGGCTGGAGGTCGGTGCCGCCAGCGGTGCGGGGGGCTGCGGAGCTGGCGGGGGGCACGAGGGGTGTGGGACCCTCCCGAGGCCGCCCGGGGTGCGGAGCCGAGCTCGAGCCGCCCGGTCGAAGGTGCTGAGGGATGCTCCGGTCCCGCATCCGTGCGGGGGCCCCTGGGGCTCAGGGGGGGGCGGCCGGGGGCGCGGAGCTGTGCCCGGTGCAGTGCGGGCAGCGCGCCCCGGCGCTGGAAACCGGTGCGGGCGGCGTGGCTCTGGTCGTGGGCGGCCGCAGGCCCCGCTGCACCGGCAGCTTCTCCGTAGCGGCCTGGCCCGGAGCCAGCTCCAGCCAGTCCCTTCTCCAGGCTGGATTTCCCCTCCGCGGTTGCAGCACCTCCGGGATCCTCCTCCACTTCCCGCGCCCGCTGCGTGCCGTCGGGGTGCGGCGGGGAGGGGGGGCTCGGCCCGGAGCCGGGGGCGTCAGTGCTGGGGTGCCGCAGCCCTGGCACCCCCAGCCGTGCCGGAGTGGCGCCCCGCACCTCGCTGCTCCCCGCAGCCTACTTTCCGAGAGGGGCGGGAGCGATCCCCAGGGAGCTCTGCACATTGCGCAGGGGACAGGCACTATGGCAAGGTGACTGTCGCTCGGGGAGGGGGACACACGCTCTTCTGTGTCACGCATCGCTTCGTGGTCCCCAGCAGTGCCGGCGCCTGTGTGTCCCCCTGCACCGGGCAGGGGCGTGCAAAGCCCCGGCTCAGCGCTCTCCTGTCCTCCCGGTGAGAGCAGCCAGGGCAGCGGGTGCTGTGGGGTGTCACCCGCTGTGGGGTGTCACCCGCTGCGGAGCATCCAGCAGCAAAGCCCCCCTGTGCTGTGGCGGCTACAGGGTGCTGAAGGACTCCCCGCCTGCTCCTCTGCAGCAGCGAAAACTTCAGTCCTGGAGCGGAGGCTCCCATTACTGCGTGCCGAGGTGCTGCTGCAGCTGTGTCACTCCTGTGCACGCCGTACGAAGCGCAGGCACCGGCAGGAGTGTCTCCTGCCTGCTGCATTATTCCTCGCTAGTGCAGAGCCTTGGCTGCGCTGCCGGGGGCTGCTGGAGCCCCGGGGCACCCCTGGGGCAGCCGATGCTCGGTGGCTTTGCTGCGCTCGGGTGCTTTTGGCTGCGGGGTCTTGGTGGGAGGGAGTGCGGCTCGTGGTGGTCCGTATGTTGTGGGAGCACGGGGCACCGGGGAGGTGATGCACCCAAGGTCATTGAGGCCAGCAGTGGCAGCGGGACGTTGCCTGTCTTGCTTGGGAAGAGCACAATGCAGCAAAACACCCCACTGACCCCCCCAAATCCCAAAGCCCTCTCGGAGCAGTGCTCTGTCCCCTTCTTGCATCTGGGTGAAGTGCAGAAATGGGTCTGACCTTGCCCGATCACCCGACGCTGAGCCCGGTTCTTGCAACCTCCTGTGGTGAGCACTAGCGCCCTGTTTGCTGGGAGCTGGCCTGGAGCCCCAGTGCCCCGATTCTGCAGGGCAAGGACACGTCCCTTGCTGCCCGTTAGCCTGGTGACAGCAGAGCAGTGAGCCAGGATCGGCTGTGCTGCATTGCCACCGGCAGCCCTGGCTCTGCACCCCTCTGCCACACAGCGCCTGGCACCGCCCGGAGTCACGGGAGAAGGGAGTACATATGAATATATACATATATACCCTTCTATATACCTATATGTATATATCCTTATATATATGGTTAGGGATGGGAGGCTGCAAATTATCTGTCTTTCTACCGGCGGGTTGTCCGCACGAAGCCGTGCCCGCTGTGTGCGGTGGGACAGTGCAGTGGTAGTGCTTGCTGCTGGCTGCTCCCAGGGGAGCTGCCTCCTGTTCCATGAGCCCCGGGACCATCACTGGGCTTGAGCTAAAGGCCACCGAAGCGAGCCGGGACTCCTGCTCACACCCTGAGGGATGGGGGCAGGCCCTTCCTCCAGCTCCCGGTAGTTCTGGCAAAGCCCCAGCTCTGGGAGCCGGATGACTGCAGCTCCTAATTATGACTTGAGTTTCTCCTTCTCCGGGCTGCGCAGGAGAGCCGCGAGCTGGCAGCCGTGATGTCCTCCGGCAGGATCGATGCCCGAAGCCTGGACGGACCCAGTGCCTGCTGGGTTTCCAATCTATTGCTTTCTTCCCTAAGCCCCTGGCAGTGCAGCTCAGCGCTGTCCCTGGCTGTTCTCCCCCTCAGCCCGGTGGCCACCGGCACTTTGCCTGTGCCAATATCTAGAGCTGCCAGTAAGTGCAGTCTGGCAAAATGCTTTTGCCCTTGGCTGCGGTCGGCTTTTCCCTCCTGAGTGAAAGCCCGGCTGCCCTCGGCTCAGCTCTCGCCAGAGCCCATGTTCCCCAAAGTGCTCTTTGATTATTAGCCCTAATAATTGTGTTATCACATTGACTGAAGTGTTTCAGATGCCAAAGCTAATTTTGCTCTTCATGCTTTCCTTCATCAGTAATGGGATTTTGATAACATCACGCGTCCAAAAGTATTGGATAAACTCGACATAATTCCCCATTTATTAATTAAACTGTAAATTAGGCAGCGTGCAGCTGGAATCCGAGATGCCCTGTACCAGTGTCATCCTGCGGTGGGGATGGTGCTGGCCCCGTGCTGGCACTGGCCGGTCCCTGCCAGCCCTGGGATGTGGGATCCCAGTGCCCTCCCCTGAGCTCGGGGGCTGCCACATCCTGGTGGGGCTGCCTGCGCCGTTGCTCCCTGTGTGCTGGAAGTCAAGAGATGTTTCATCTGCTCCGGTGCCCAGAGGAGGAGTCGTGGTGCCCCTGGATTACGCTGCCAGCTGGACAGTGGGATGGGGGGCTGGCAAAGCTCCCTGTCACCCCGGGGTGGCTCTGCTGGTGCTGCAGCCCCCACGCCGGGACTTGGGGAGGGAGGAACTGCAGCTGGCTCCAGCAGTGTGTGTGGCAGTCTTAGGCTACGCCAAATTGCTGCTGTCTGGACCCACATCCTGCTCTCCCGGCATGGGCAAGCGTCCGGCTGCACCAAATCCATCACTGCTGCTGCCGGCAGCTGGGCACCTGCATCCCCACCTGCCTGGCCGGGGCTCCTGGTGCCACTGGGGCATCCTTCACGTCGCGCATCTTAAGGAAAGCTGGTGTGTTTTAATTTATCTGGGCTGTTTTTTTCTCTCAGGCTCTTCCCAGCCCTGCAAGGGCCCAGAAGATCTGGGTGCTGGGCTGGCACGTCCCAAAGGGATAGGGGGAAGCCGGGAGCAAAGCAGATGCTTGATGTATGAGGTGCTGGGGGCAGATGTGGTGCTGTGCTTGGGTGCATCCAACCCCTAAACCCACGCTGAGCTGGAGTTGGCCTGGGGCGATTCTCCAGCTGCTGTGGGGCTTGGGGAGCTGCTCTAGGGCTGGGCTGAAGCCACAGGATGGGTGGGTGGGTGTCTGCGGGCAGCAGGGATGCCGAGATACGAGATACTCTGGCCGTCAGCAGAGCTGATCTGGCAGCGACACCATGGTAGTGCTGGTGTGGGGCGAGGTGTCCACATTGCCGGTGAATCCGCTGTGGTGCCTCACACAGAAGCGATTCTGCCAAAACTGCGCCGGGACCAGCCTCCAAACTGCTCAGCAATGTTGTGGTGTGGGGGGAGGGACACCTCCTGCCTGCTCCTGCGGGACATGGTGTCCCCAGGGACACGCTGGTACCGAGTGCTGCTGGGACCGGGGATCCCCAAAGCAGCACCGCAGCTCCCGTCGGCCTTCAGTGGAGGATTCAAGAGGGAAAACAACCCCAAATTTCAGTGCTGTGCATGGATTTACAAGCAGGTGGATGCCCTGCAGTGCTCTGGTGCTGCCTCGCTCTGCTCCCGGGAGAGTTAGGAGGTTTTCCCCTGGACCCAAAGCTGAGCGGGAGCTGGGTTAGTGCCTGGGGTGAAAGCAAAACCCACGTGCGAGCCCTGCGCCGCTGCCAGCAGCCTGGTGCAGCCGCTGCCTGGTGCCGCAACGAGCTGCGGTGCAGCTGTGCCAGGCTCAGCTGCTGGGTTGTGCTGCCTGAGAGCCTGACCGAGACCCTCCCCATCGGGTGGCCCTGGCCGGGGGGCACCTTTGGAAGGGATGGTGGGTCCTGGGCACCGGGAGCCAGGGTGCTTTGCAGCTCCTCAGGCAGCTGGGGTCTCTGTGTTATTTTGGGAGGTAAACAGCCTTCCCAGGACACCGGTGAGCGGCTCCTCTGTGCAGCCCTGGGAGTGTGCACTGTGTCTCTTGTGCCCCCGAAACACCTGGAGCAATGTAGGGACACAGCTCGGAGGGGCGGGGGAGCAGCAGTGCCCCTGCTGTGCCCACGGTGTACGGAGGGGCTGTGCCCATCACCCAGGCTGGTCTCCTGGCTCTCACGGTGGCTTTTCCCATCTGCACAGGGTTTATTCATGGGAGTCAGTTCCTGGTGTCCTGGCCTTGGTGGTGCCCCATGCTGCAATTAAATCCCCCTGGGCTGGTGTTGATGCTGCATCCTCACCGATGCCACCGTCGTCATGCCTCTGCCGTCACCTTTCTCACCCCAAATGCCACCAGGGTGGGTGGCCCCAGAGGACGCAGGGCTGTACTCTGCCTCCAGGGCTCTCTGCCTCAGAGCTGGGCAAACAGCCACCAGCATCGCTCTGGAGGCAGCCAGTCCCTGGGACCTGCGCCCTGGCTGGCAGAGAGAGGGAGGTGCTGAAGGGTGAGCGTTGCTGAGGACTCCCTGGGGCTGGACAACCATTTTTTTCTGGATTTCTAACACCAGCCCATCACCTCTTCATGCTTGGCTGGGTGCTTTGGAGATCTCGGTGGGGGCTGCAGCCCGACAGGCACGTGGAACTTCACCCCTGGAAATGGTGCCTCGTGGCTCTCTGCTCATTTGGTCCACATTTGTTTACCTTGGGAGCAGTGCAGGGTGTGCGCTCCCCTTCCATCTCAAATCAATCTGCCTTGTCTCAGCTCTCTCCTGGAGCGGCTTTTGGCTCTTCCCCACGAGCTTGTCTGGCTTCTTTTTTCTCCTCCCATATTGACGAAGAGCCATCACCGTTGCACAGGACCATCGCCAGGGAACGCTGGCAGCAGGGCAGCATTGCAGGCAGAGCAGTGCTGACCCGGGTGGGCAGGATTCGGCCATGTGGTGCCTTCGAAGTGCCAGGACAGCTCAGCCCATCACCATCTGTTGCCCTATTTAGCTGTGCTGGTCTCACCGGCGGAGCAAGGCGCGGCTGCTGCAGCATCGCTGGCGCTGGGGAGCGGGCTGGGTGCCAGCAGCACCCGTCCCCTTTCTTGGGAGACCTTCTTGGCCGTTCGCAGCTCTGCGCACCAAGGGTGGGCTGTGGGTACTGGCTGTGTTTGGGTGAGCCTGGCAGGTCACCGGGTTGGCTGCAGCAGCTGGTGCCGTATGGGATGCTCTGGTGTCCTTGGGGACGGCTGCATCCACACAGCTCAGGGGACTGTGAACTCCAGGATTATCAGATGCCTTTTCTGTGGGTGCCGTGGTGGCATACGCCGAAACCCTCAGAGTGAAGGGCTGATGGTGAGCAATGCCTGCAGCCCCCGTGGGTAGGAAGGACGTGGGTGGCCCATCACCTCCTTGGCAGGGGACTGTGCTTGTGCCACCACACCGGGGCTGGAGAGGCTGCGGGCTGCTCCTGGCACGCCTGGGGGGAGGGGGACCCTGACCTGTGCCGGTGCCCAGCTCCGGGGCTGTACGAGCAGGTACCTCCGCGTGATCTCTTGTTTTGCTTCCCAGCTGACCGGCAAGGTGGCTGCCTTCTGTGGGGTCTCCAAAGCATTTCAGCAGTGCCAGACGAAGGTGGAGAGCTAAGCGCCGTAGTGGGAAGCGGGGAGAAGGTGCTCGCCGTCCCCTTTGCTGCTGGCACCGAAATGCCGGTTGGCTCGGTGGGGAACGGCTGCTGCAGCACCTGCCCCGGCTCCTGCGGGAGCCCTGGCACCAGCCCCCGTTTCAGCTTCCTTGCGTCCTCCCACTGCTGCTGGGGCAGCAGCAGCGCTGGAGGTGAGGGTGGTTGGGGCCTGACCCCTCTGGGAAAGGTGGGCCTGGGGAAACCAGCACCCATGGGTGCCAAGCTCTGAGCACCCAGCTGTGGGCCCCATCTCCGCTGAAGCAAGTGCAGGCATTATGTGCTGTCACTCACCTCTTCCCCTGCTTCACCTCGGTGCTGTCCTGATTTTAGAGACAAAGGCACCGAGCATCCCTGAACTGCCTGGCCTGGCACCCTGATGCTGGTGGATGCCAGTGGCCGTCCCCATGCAGGGAGGCGTCCCCAGGTAGGGACAAAGCTGGTGGCTCCATGAGCAGCCCCAGGTGGGTGCAATGTTTTGGGATGGGCACCCACCAGCTCAGAGGGAGACCCCGAGACCTGGCAGGATGCTTGGTTGCGTGATGCTGCTGTGGGGGGAGATGCTCGGGAGCTGAGCAGGGAGGGCAGGATGGGATCGCCCCCATCCCAGCTCGTTGCATGCCCAGCACCATGGATGCACTGGCCTTAGCTGTCCAGCTGGTGCAGCTGGACTGGTGGGAGCCGCGGCAGCGCTCGGCACAGCCTTCCAGCAGCAGGAGCTGGTGGTTTTGCCTTGGGAGCATCAGAAGCCATTAATCTGGTATCCGAATGATGAATGAAGGCTACCTTTAAGACTGCATTTAACTATGAGACGTCTCTTGGTTTTGCTGTAAATAACACAGCTGCTGTGACATGAGAGTAGCTCCTCTATCAACGGCAAGTGCCAGCCTCTAAAACTGCCAGTCCTTGCATTTTTTTTTTAATTTCTTATTTACAAGATCTCCCCTGTGAGTCAGGGCCCAGGTCCCCATCCTCAAGGCTTTGTGATGAGGGACCTGGATCCCGGCACTTGGGGCAGTGAGGTAGAAGCTCCTCAGTGGGTCCCTGTCCCTGCCCATACTTGCAGTGTCTGTCCCCTGTGCCTCCAGCTCAGGGTGAGGGTGGGGACCTGGATGTGACCCTGTGGCCGAGTGGGGCTGCAGGGACATGCGGGAAATATGCTCACCACTGCCCAGGCAGCTCATCACATTTTCACAGGAACCATGTAACGCTCCGGCATGGTCCCCCTCCATCCCACCCCGCCAAATTACTCGTCTCCCGGGGAAGGGCCTGCAGTCAGGACTGCCAAGTACATCATTATTTTTAATTAGGCAAGCCAGGTGCTGGCTGGTGATGACAGGCAGTGAGCAGAGCATTTCTCGCAGGGAGGGTGCGGGACGGCACTGGTCCCATGCAGGGATGGTGAGCAGCACCGTAGGTCCCGGCAGGCACTGGCAGCTGTGTCACCACGGCAGCTGTGTCACTAGCGCTGGCAGCGGCAGGGTAGCAGGGTCCTGGCACAGCTGTGAGGAATGGTGCAGTTCACCCCTGCACAAGGGCAGCTCAGCTTGTGGGGTTTCTCTTTGAAGGTGCTGCTGCCCTGTGCTGCACTTTGGTTTCCCTCAGTGGCAGGCAGCGATGCACCATTCGGGGCTGCGAGGGGCTCGGGGGGTCTGGCCAACAGTGCCTGCTCGGATGGGGGGACCCGTGGGGTCCTCTCTGCATGGGTGATGTCTTGGCAGGTCGTGTCCCGTGATGCCACTTGCTGCTACTGGAGCATCCACGCTCCACCAACCCCCATCACCGGTGCTGCTGCCGGCTCCCCTTCCCCAGCCTGGTATAAACATCCTTCCGAGGCTGGAGGAGCAGAAACTCCTCTCGCCCTCGGCAGTGCAAATCAGGAGGGAGGTGTGGGTGGCAAGGGGGTCCCGGGGGGAAACTGGTCCCCAAGCCCTGGGAGCTGCTGTGCCAGCCTGGGGTGCTGCTGACGGGGGTCTGCTCAGGCGCCGCTAATGCAGCGATTACAGATTTGTGCCGGGGCTGAGGAAGAAGAATGGGGCCAGGGTTTGCTGGGCTGGGGTGTTGTGACCTCCTCTGCACTGGGCTTCTGCAGTATCCCCCTCCCCAGATCCCCCTCCTCCCTGATGCCTCCAACTCCCTGTGCCACCTCACATCCCTTGTCAGAAATTTTCTGTTAATTAAATGACCATTAGAAGCCAAGTCATGGTTTTGCCTTAATTAGACTCTCCTATCTCACTCCTGTGAGCTGAAACCGTGGCCCAGCATGGATGCGACGGTCCCAAAATGATGGGAGTGTTGGGGGGTCTGCTTGTGTGAAAGGCTGGGGGGATGTACAGGCATCGTGCCAGCAGGTCTGGCAGAGATGGGGTCTCCCCCACTGGCCCTTGTGCTGCTGCCCTCGGGACACTGGCTGGGGCACTGCCCGATACCTCAGCTCTACCCTGAAATCCCGGCTTGCCCCCAGTCGCATCACAGGGATGTGTCGGCACACACTGGGGAGGGAGGGGGCTCCCCTTTGGGACCACTTTGGGGTTTTCATTATCCAAGCCCAAGCGCTGGCATGGGGCGATGCATGTTTTGGGGTCAGCTCCCAAAGCTGACATTCGTGGATGGCTGGGGGTCCCCACGTCTCCATCCTCATGGGACAACTTAGAGCCCATCGGCTTAACGGCCGCTGCAGCCCTGGCTTTGCCATCCTCTAAAGGAGCAGTAACTCATTTCTGCGGGCCCATGATAGCAGCAGCCCTTCGTTAGTTAACGAGCTTCCCGCCGAGATTGGGGTCTTCCCAGGACAAGCTAGCACCCAGCACCCTGGGCTGGGAGAGCTGGGGGTCGACCTCCCCCTTACCTGCCTGCCCACAGCTCAACCCAGTGCTCCGGCAGCGGCTGCCAGCACTAATTGCTGCCTCAGCCTCATTAATCTTGATTTGTTGCCGCTTTCTGCCCTCCATCATCGCAGTGGGCTTCGCCTCCCTGGAGGGGAGAGCTTTCGGCTGCCAAAGCCGCTCCCGCAGAGGAGGTGGGGGGGCTTCCAGCAGATGCCCACCCCACCCCCACCCCCCCGCCAGGATCGTCCACCCTCCCCAGCAGTGCTGTGCTCGCCTGGGCACTGCTGTGGCCAGGGACATCTCGGGCCACCAGTTCGTCCCCAGATCCCCTTCCTGGGTCTGGTCCTTCCCGCAACACCTTGGCTGATGAGGGCAGGAGTGCAGGGGTGGGGGGCTGGAGGAGGGGGTCCCCAGGACCCTGGGTGGGCAATCGTGGACGTGAAATACTTCTTTTTTTTTTTTTTTTTTTTTTTTTTTAAATAGAATCACAGAACAGTTGGGGATGGGAGGGACCTTAAGGACCATCCAGTCCCACCCCCTGCCGTGGGCAGGGACACTGGCCGCCAGCCCAGGCTGCTCCCAGCCCCGTCCAGCCTGGCCTTGACCTCCCAGGGATGGGGCACCCACAGCTGCTCTGGGCAGCCTGTGCCAGCATCCCACCTCCCTCACAGTGAGGAATTTATCCATAATACCTTATCTAAATCTATCCTCTGCAAATACTGCAAACCTTGCTGTTTTCCTGTTTGCATAACCCAGTGGGGATGATCTGCTGGTGGACAAAGACCTCTGTTGCTTGTCCACACACATTGCTTCTCCCTGCATGGTCCCCCAAAACCCCCATCCCCTATAAACTCCCCTCTCCACTCACCTCCTGCCCTGCCCCGCCGATGGGTGCGGGGGTGGAGGAGCCTCTGCCGGGGGCAGGGGGTACCCGCGATGCTCTGCCAAAGGGACCATCAGCGGGGAACCCCCAAATCCCCCTTTTTTTGGCTTGTGGGATGTGGTGGGTGCTGCATTAGCCAAGGGGGGCTCTGGGGTGGAGCTTTTTGCAGGTGGAGTGGTGGATGAAAGGCTTGTGAAAGGGATTTTTCTGCTCAAAACTGCTTTTCCCAATATGGGAAACGTCCCCGGGATGGAGGAAGACGGGATTGCCAGCACCAGCCTGGGATTTCCACCCCGCCAGACCTCAGGGCACTGCTGGCAAACAAAACCCAGCCAGCTTTGTGCGAACGGGAAAGGGGGGCTCATCCCTCTGGAGCCAGCTCCCCCTCGGGTGTAAATCAGCAGAGGCCCCACAAGGGCAGTGGAGCCAGAGGGATTTACACCACCAAGGAGCTAAGCCCCGACACCAATGGGGCTTGTTTTGGGCTCAGTGCTGATTGTGAGCGGCTGGGGAGGGGGTCAGGGTAGGATTTTGGTGGTGATGGGGGGTGAGCCTGGAGTGGTGTTTGCTGGATATGGGGGCTATGCTGAGATGGGACCTGGTGGCTCCTTCTAGGCCAGATGTTTGCAGCTGGCGGGCCACCAGCTGAGGGGCAATGCACTGGGGGATAGATACAGGGTAATGCGCTGCCGAGTGCAGAGGGGATGTGTTAGGGGGTCTGGGGGTGACGGGTTGGAGGTTCAGGGTAATGCACTGAGGGTGCGGGGTCACACCCTGGGGGTCCAGAGCAAGGTGGTGCAGGATGATGTACAGGGAATCAGGGGGTGGCACCTGGGGAGCTGTGGGGACAACACGCTGCAGGGGCTGTGTAATGTGGGTGTGTGGGTGATGTGCCGGGGGGGGTGTCCTCCCCACCAGCTGGCATGTGGGGTCTCCTGGGTGAAGCCCACCCTGCGCAGCTCCGTGGGGAGCTCCTGGCTGTTTTGAAGGATGTGGGGTGGGTCCTACCATACCCATCAGCTTTCCCTGCGGGGTGCTGCTCCCCAGGGAGGCGCTGGAGGGGTCCCCGGGGGTTAGCAGCAGGAGGGGGCCCCTTCCCAGCCAGCACACTCTGCTTCCCAGCCGGTATTTATTAATGATGCCTTAACCCACGCTTGTTCTGGGGCCAGGGACTGGTAGAAATGGTTATTTATAACCCTCTTTATTTATTTATGTCCTTAAGACACTGGGGTCCTGGTGGAGGGGTGGCGGGGGGCAGCTCCAAAGCAGCTGGGGGATAAAGAGGAGACTTCCAGCCTTGGACCAAGGAATGGCAGCGACTGTCCTCGGTGGGGGCGGCTGAGCGGGGTTTGAGGGTGCAGGGGGGACAGCAGCGGGGGGAGCTCCCTTCCCACCTCCAGCCGGGATGGATCCAGCAGCCACCCCAGCCCCTCACCAGTGGCTGCCGCAACTTGCAAAAAGGAGGGGGGGAGAAAAAAAAAGAAAGATTGGAAAAAAGAGAAAAAAAAAAAAAAAAACACCAACCACGGCACGCAGAGCCCGAGCAGGACTGCATTGCAGTGCTGCCAGCCGAGGCCCCTGTGCCACACGGCCACCCTGACCCCCTCCCAGCAGCACCAGGGTGACCTGGCCCTGTGCTGGGCAGGGGCAGGGTGCTGGGACATGGGCAGGGTGCTGGGACAGGCCTTTCTGCCTGGGAACCTGCCCTGTGGGGCAGGGGGTGGCTTTGCACCCACAGCCGAGGGGCTGGGCTGCCCGGCTTGTACCAGCACTGTGCGTGACGGGGGCCTGGGATGTGACCAGGGACACCCAGTGAGGTAGCGTCCGAGTGGAGATGGGGATGGCAGGTGAGGGGATGTGCCCAAGGACACGCTGCCCCACAGCGTGCCCTCCTGCCCCACACGCAGCACCTTGGCTGCCCCCAGGCTGCCCCCATGGCACTGCCCCCCATCTGCCCCAAGGCACCCACACCCTGCGCAGTCCAGCCGCCATGCAGGACGGGGAACAAAGCTTGGCCCCTCACTTGGGGGGCAAGTTCTGCCCTCCCTCCCCTGCCCCCATATCAGAGACTGCGGGGTCCCAGGTGGCTCTAGGGTACCCGGGCAGGGGGCAGCAACAGGGTCAAGCCTCTCCCGTGCCTCAGTTTCCCCCAGCTCCAGCTCTGCCGGCACTCAGTGAGCACCGCAGAGTGGGAGAGCACAGGCTGCTGGGGCAGGTGACTGAGCAATTAGTGATGCTAATCAGCTTGCCCTGTTCAAAAATAGCCATCACAGTGAGGTCTGATGCTGCTTGCAGCCCCCCGACCCTGGGCGGCAGCTCAAAGCCCCCAGGTACCCCCCCAGCAGCATTTCCCCTGGCTGAGTGCCTGCAGCACAGCTCACACCCCCGCGGCTCGTTCTGCTGCGGCCCCCCTGCCACCCGGGGCTCCCCCGCCTGCTGGGAGGGTTTTCCTTATTGCGTTAGAAATTATTTCCAGAAATCAATAAGCAGCTGCTCGCGGCAGCAGTGTTTGTGTGTGTGAACCCATGGCCTCAGCGTCCCTGCGGCGTGCAGGGGTTTGCATGGTAGATACATGTTAAATGTGCTCGTGCCCGCATGCACGGGTGTTCCACGCGTTAAGCACCCGTGGGCACACGTGACCCGTGAGCAGCTGTGCACACATGTGCATGCTGTCATGCAGAGGATGTGTGTGCAAACATGTCTATATGCAGGCTCCCACACAGGCTGCAGGCAGTGGCAAACACACACCTTTGCATACACGCACACCCACGCACAACAGTGCTTGCAGAGTCACGCGAGTGCTGCGTGCGTGCACAAGTGCTTGCACCCTGACACATCCGAGCAAGTATGCTCGTACAGGTGTGTGGCCATGTGCACACAACTGTCAGCACTTGCACACAGATGCTTGCACGCTGCACAAGCACCTGTGTAAATGTGCATGCTGTTATACATGCTTGTATAAGCCATGCATGAGCACTTGTGCGTGTGCACAGACATGCAGACACATCCTGTGCACATCTGCAGACATGCATGCACCCCCCATGCACTAGCACTTGCAGATGTGTCCCCACACCTACAGCCTTGCGCACGCACACTGCACAAGCATTTGCGTCCCTCCCCATGCACAAACACTTGCACGCGTATGCACACACAGGCTGAAGCACATGGCACGCTGCAGGTGCCGAGCCCCCCCACGCTTCTCGCTGTGCCCCTGCCCAGCTGCCCCCTCCCCAGGGAATGCAGCTCTGTGGGCCGTGGCGTTGCGTGCAGCAGGATGTGAGCAGCATTGCAATTGCAGCCTGTGCCTCGCTGTGCTGCAGCAGAGCGCTGCAGCAGGGCTGCCGCAGCCCCAGGCCTGCGGCACGGGGACCCCCCGCACCCCAGACGGCGGCGCTGAGCTCGGTGCCCAGGGGTGTGGGTGCTGGAGGGGGGGTGGCTCGGCTGGGTGCCCCCGTTGGGTGCTGCTCTCTCTGTACTGCACATCTAGGTGCAGGATGGGTGCCACCAGCTGCATTGCAGCCAGGTGCTCCCCTGGGGTCCTCCCACCCTGCAGCACTGCACGCCTCGCTGACACCCTTGCTTTGCACACCCTGTCCTTTCTGTGCACTCATGGGAACTTTTGGGGTGTCAGTGGCCTGGACCCCCTGCTCTGTGTCTGTGGGGGCTGGACAGAGCCAGGACTGAACCTGCCCCAGACCTGGGGTGCAGGATGCAGCACCTGGGGGGCAGGAGAGGGACATCACCCTGTTCAGCTCCTGGGTGCCATCGCCTGGGGCTGGGGGCAGGCAGCAGCATCCCATGCTGTGGGCGCTCAGCCCTGCCCGGCCTTTTTCTCCTTCCCAAACCTGGCTGCCTGCAGAGCTCGCCCGGCCCTGCTTTGGCGGAGATTGCTGTTTGCACAGAAATACAGGTCAGGTCAGGGAGCCAATGTTGCAATAAACCTGCTGCCTCACCTGCATCTAGCTGGAAAGTGTCCAGAGTGCCCCAGGCAGCATCTGCTTGCCTCGCCTGCCTGCAGCTTTCCGGCAGCTTTGCTTTGCTCCTGGCAAACCCCAGCTGGTGTGGGGTGTGATGGGGAAAAACCCCTCGTACTGTTTTGCTTGCAGGAAAAGCCCTGCTTGGAAATGCTCCGGCCACCCTGAGCCAGGTAAAAACTCCCATCCAAGCAACTGTGAAATTGTAGCAGGGCTGTGGAGAGCTGCTGGCCCCGTTGCAAGCAGGGGACAGCATCCTGTCCCCATCTCTGTCACTCCTTAAAAACGGGCTCCACAGCAACCTCTTCTTCCCAGCAGGCTGGCTTGCAGGGACACCTGCAGCTCCCAGTGCTGCCTGGCCCTTGGGGTGCTGAGAAGCTGGCACCAATGGTGACTCCAGCAAACAGGTGAAAAAACGAAAGGAGGCTGGGTGTCCCCTGCCGCTGGACAGCTTTGGGGAGCCCTTGTAGTTCTCTGCATTAAATCACCCTCAGAGGGGTTAAATACAGCAGCTCCTGATTCACCTTGGAGCAGGATGTGGTGGCTCTGGGGCATCTCCAGCATCTTGCTCCAGCCTCCCAGTGCCATCTGCCACCGAGTTAGAGGGAGCTGGCCGTGTGATGCTGATTCTGGTGTTTGCAGCAGTTGCAGCCACTCTGTGGGGCATGAAGGTGGCAATGTCCAAGGTCCAAGGGGAGGAAGATGAGCGGGTAGAGTGTGGAGAGCATCTTAGATGTGCAGCGTGTTTGGAGGACTTTGTGCAGAGCAGGTCCAAGCAAGCTGACCTCCACAGACTTCTAAAATGGATAAATCCACAGGAGGAGCTGGTGAACATGGTCTGTGCAGTTCTCAGAGCTGCAGGCTGAGGAGGAGGAGGAATGCACCTGAGGTCCAGGACCTTGGCGGCTGCATCCTTTGAACTGCCATGCAGCTGCAGGAAGGGCAGGAGCAGCCAGCCCCAGGGGACAATGCTCTGGGTGAGAAGGCTTCACCGAGCTGGGAGAACAGATGCAGGAGACGGAGTCCCCCGTGCCAGAGCTCACACGACCCCAGAAACTCCTTCCTCGACTATCTGCAATCCCACTTGGCTGTTTGCTTCCCCCACTGGCTAGCGTTTTATTCTCCTTAAACCTACCGGCACGATTAATTCCCTCGGTTTCTTGCTCTCTCGTTTGCAAGCTGCCTTCTGCGGGGGTTAGAGGGGCACTGCAGGGCTGGAGCTGGGTCCCGGCTGGCGCTGGGTTGGGGGGCAGTTTGCACCAGGTTTGCTTGCAGGAGTGAATGCCACGTTTGCAAGACTGTGGGGGGTGGGTGTCCCCATTCTTGGGGGGTGCTGCAGACCCTGCTGGGCTGGGGTGGAGGGCGCTAAGCATGGCGGGCTGTGCTGCAGCCCTGGCAGTGAGCTGAGCACCTTGCCCGGGTCCCATCGGTGAGTGGGTTGCCCGAGGGAGCTGGGCTCTGCGGGGTCAGGAGGTGGGCAGGAGCCTCAAGACACCCAGGACATGGTGTGTGACATGGTGAAAGGGCTGACCCTTTGACGTGCACGCTGAGCCCTCCATGGCTGTGTGGAGCCAGCACTTCCCTGCTTTCACCCATCCTCAAAATGTGCCCTGCAAGAGCTCCCTGGGGCTGGAAGAAGAGCAGCGTGTCGCTCCTCTCCTTGGAAGCTCTTCCCAGAGCTGGGAGAGTTTGTCCTGAGGGTCCCACAGCAGCTCTGGGGCCCTGCACAAAGTGAGGGCTGGCAGCTGCCCTGTGCTGGGTCTGCAGGTGCCCCAGGCCTGGGAAAAGGAGGCAGCGAGGGGCTGGCTTCGTCCAAATGAACCTGGCTCATCTCTCCTGGTGATGGAAACATCCCTTCCCTCATCCCATGGGGGCTCACGGGGCGAAGCACACACACACCCCCCTCCCCCAGCAGTGTCCTCTATGTCTCTGGGAGGCTCTGCGCTGGCACCAGCATTGCTGCAACCCTGGGTGATGCTCCTCGTGGCTTTGGAATTGTCACAGGCCAGGAAACTTGGGGGTCAGCTGGGCTTCCCATCCCTTGTGAGGGAATCCGAGTGTCTGGTCCCTCATAACCCAGTGGTCTGTGCACGTCTGCAGAAGATCAGTTGCCCTGCTGTAGCTCTGCTGCCACTGCAGATGTTGTCCTCAGTGCAGATGGCTGCTCGGGGACACAGCCTGGGCATGGGGAGGAGAGGGGGCAGCAGGGACCTGTGTGACCATGGAGGTGACGTCGTGTTTCAGGGAGCCTCTGACCCACCATGACGTTCAAGCAAGCGTCCATGATGGCCCCAGAGGCCACAGCCACCACGATGCCCATGACCACGATGGAGAACTCCACCGAGGCTGCAGGGCCGGGTGAGAGCAAGGAGGACATGTTCACCAAGCTGAGGGACAAGTTCATGAATGAGCTCAACAAGATCCCCTGTGAGTAGCTGCCTCCTTTTCCAGGTGTTACCCTCCTCATGACCCCACCACCGCTCTGGTCCCAGTGCAGCATGTGGGATGAGGTGGTGGGGTGGCTGGGGCTGGGGGGAGCTGCTGGGCTGACCGTGGCTTTTGCTTGCAGTGCCACCCTGGGCCCTCATCGCCATCGCGGTGGTAGCTGGACTCCTCATCCTCACCTGCTGCTTCTGCATCTGCAAGAAGTGCTGCTGCAAGAAGAAGAAGAACAAGAAGGAGAAAGGCAAAGGCATGAAGAATGCCATGAACATGAAGGACATGAAGTCAGGCAACCAGGTGATGTCCTTGATGTTGTCCTGCACTTGTAGAACGATCCCTCTGGTTGAGTTATGAACAGTGTTGGGGCACTTATAGCTCAGGTAGCAGAGAGGGATGGAGCCACCAGGATCTTGGGATGGGACAGTGCAAAGACGAACCTGGACCTGAGGCAGCAGCACTGTCCTCTTCCAGTGCCTGGATGGGACCAGGTTCAAGCTGGCCTGGACCTGCCAATGCTTCAACTGAACCGGCAAATGTTTATCTGAATCTTGTGTCCCCCTGCCTTCCTCCGAGTTGCCCTCACCTCACTGAGGGGGGAGGACCGCCAGGCCAAAACACCCACCGGTTTGGGGTCCCCAAAAAGCCAGTGCTCAAGAGGCAGGGGCTGGTGCACAGAGCGGAGCTGGGGGTGTCTCCCCATCCTGGGAGGCAGCAGGAAGGAGGCTTTGGTACCAGTGGGCTTGGGGTGATCCCAGCCATTTCAATGGCCCCAGGGCCATTTGGAGGGGGTGGGGGATTTGGGGCATCCATTCCTGCTCTTCAGAGCCATGTGGGCACCACGGGCATGCAGGCAGGGGTGAGTGCTCAGTGGAGATGCTCCAGCGTGTGCCCATCTACACGCCCCCACAGCAGCGGGGGATGTGGGGTGGGATTCCCCAGCGGAGGGTGAGGGCTGCCATCCCCTGGGGCTCGGCAGGGCCACGCAAACCCTGATGCCCCACCTTGCCGTGGGTCCCTTGTCGATGCTCTCTGTAACGTGGCTCTCTTCCCTCCCGGCGCTCTCACCATTTGTCCTCCCTGCTGCCCTGTCTGTGTGCGCCCTCTTCGTCCCGGGATGCCCTCCATGGTAGGTGCCACCACGAGCCTCGAGCCTCCTTCTTCATTGTCTGCTTCCAGGGTGGGATGGGAGACCTGGGGACCTGTTGGAGAGGTGATGGAGCCAGGGCTTCCAGCCCATGGACCGTGCCTTGAAGAGGCAGGGAGAGGGGTGGCTTTGCCTTGGGAGAATTAGGTTATTTCTCTATTACTAAGCCAAGGAAACCTGGAGATGGCCCTGCTAATCCCTTAGCAGCAGTTATAGTGCTCCCCCAAGCACGGGCTGGGGTGGGGTGTCCCTGCACCCTTTGCAGCAGGTGCTTGGCATGCAGCCACCGCCTGCGAGCACCAGCTTCCCCCCGCTGGAGCTGACCTCCCATCCCGGTGCCCCAAGGCAGCCCCCCCTCGCCATCTGGGCTGGACCAGCACTGGAGGCTCCCTGGCAGCTGCCTGGTCATGGGCAGGACGGTGCCACCCCAGGGCTGCTCTGTCAGTGCTGTATGTCCCCAGCACGGGGATCTCCTTTCTCCTGACGGGGAGAACCCAGGTGTTGGCGTGCCAGTAGGATTGGGGTGCCGGAGGTCCCAGTGGTGTGGGGGTGGGGGTGCTGGGCTGTGACCCTGCCACTGAGCTGGACACCTCGGCTGCCGTTGTAGGACATACAGGATGATGATGATGCAGAGATGGGTCTGACAGAGGGGGAAGGTGAGGAGGAGGAGAAGGAGCCGGAGAATCTGGGCAAGTTGCAGTTCTCACTGGACTACGATTTCCAGGCGAACCAGGTGATGAAGGGGCTGGGGCTCGGCTGAGGAGGTGGGAGAGTGGGATTTGCCCAGGGAGGCCATTAGAAAAGAAGTCTTGCTGTTGGACCTGGGTGGCATGGGAGGGAGAGGGGGAGCTGGGTGCTGTGCCATGGGGATGGTGCTATGGGTGCTATGGGTGCTATGACAAGCTCAGGGAGTCCTGGCCCCGTGCTGGGCTGGAGACGAGCCCTTGGCATCTGCAGCACATAGTGCCTTGCTGAAGCCATCCCTTTCCCTCTCCAGCTGACAGTGGGGATCCTCCAAGCTGCTGAACTGCCAGCTTTGGACATGGGTGGCACCTCGGACCCATACGTCAAGGTGTTCCTGCTCCCTGACAAGAAGAAAAAGTATGAGACCAAAGTGCAGAAGAAGACACTCAACCCTGCCTTCAACGAGACCTTCACCTTCAAGGTGAGCCCTTTCCTACTCACAACATGGGACCCTGTCACCCATTCACAACCTTCTGCCTGTGTGTTGACTGCTCGGAGTAGGTGGTCCTGGCATGGGCTCCTCTGAGACCGCTGCCAGCCCAGTTGGTGGCCCTCTTTCTGCAGGTCCCCTACCAGGAGCTGGGCGGGAAGACGCTGGTGATGGCCATCTATGACTTTGATCGCTTCTCCAAACATGACATTATCGGTGAGGTGAAGGTGCCCATGAACACGGTGGACCTGGGCCAGCCCATTGAGGAGTGGCGGGACCTGCAGAGCGGTGAGAAGGAGGAGGTAAGAGTGGGACCAGTGTGAGGCCCTCAGCCAGCTGAAACCCTTGGCTGGAGGGGAGATGTGGGGTGGCCATGAGGTGAGCTCAGGGTGGCAATCACCGTGGGCTCTCACCTGAATACCATGGACATTCTGGCCGTGAGCGCTGGGTGGGCTTTGCCCCTGTTGTTCTCTCATGCGAAAGACTTTCTATAACAAAAATTAAGAGTATAAACTTCTTGAGTGCTGTGCTGGGACTGGCCTGCCCCAGACCCAAGTGATCAAACTCTTGTGCTGGTGCATTGAGTGCCAGCTTCTGCCTGCATCAGAGGGTTGGTGGGGACCTGTATGTGGGACCGTGTCCCAGCACTGCAGTATGATGCACTGGCAAGGCTTTGATACCTGCTCCCTGCTCCGCTTGGCAGCCAGAGAAGCTGGGAGATATCTGCATCTCCCTCCGGTACGTGCCCACAGCCGGGAAACTCACTGTCTGCATCCTGGAGGCCAAGAACCTGAAGAAGATGGATGTTGGTGGCCTCTCAGGTGGGTGTTGGCTCACAGGCATCCTCCTCCTGCCCTGCTGTGGGGCTCTCAGCATCCTTTGTTGGGGAAGGACACTGCAGCCATCGGTCTGGCAGGGCTTGGGGAAGCCCCCTCCAGTGCCTGGGACCTCCTGCATCAGAGGCAGCCCAAGACCTGGCTGGGGGGTGAGGGAACATAGGGATGGGATGAGCCCCCTGACCCTTAGGAAGGGACCTTAAGGACCATCCAGTGCCATCCCCCTGCCACAGGCAGGGACACCTGCCACCAGCCCAGGTTGCTCCCAGCCCCGTCCAGCCTGGCCTTGACCTCCCAGGGATGGGGCACCCACAGCTGCTCTGGGCAGCCCGTGCCACCACCTCGCCGCCCTCAGAGTGACGAATTGATTCATATCTTTTCTAAATCTACCCTCGTTCAGTTTAAAGCCATTCCCCCTTGTCCCATCACTACATGCCCTCTCAAGAAGTCCCTCTCCAGCTTTCTTGTAGACCCTTTTAGGTACTGGAAGGATGCAGAAGAGCTGAATCCCTTGGCCAGTTGCTCCCACAGATCCTCTCCAGCCCAAATATTTTGGCTTTGGTCTCCATCCACAAACCTCAGACCACCTTTAGTCATGGAGGTCTCCACACCCCATGGTGCACCTCATCTTGGGCTGAGACTTCTCCTGGGGCTGGGCTGATGGTGTCTCCTGGGCATCTCAGCTCTGGCTAATGCACCCTCCCGCCTCCATCAGATCCCTATGTGAAGATCCACCTGCTGCAGAATGGCAAGAGGTTGAAGAAGAAGAAGACCACAGTCAAGAAGAAGACCCTGAACCCCTACTTCAATGAGTCCTTCAGCTTTGAGATCCCCTTTGAGCAAATACAGGTTTGTCCGATGACTTCCCTGGGAGGCAGGCAGGGTGGGGGCAATGGGAAGTCCCACAGCTGCCCGAGCCTATATCCCAGCCTTCCCAGCACCCTGGGCAGCTCCTGCCAAGCTCCTGGTCCGGTCACCCGTGAAATATGTTCAGTCCCAGTCTGGGCTGATGCTGATGGCAGCTGGTGCAGGAGCAGAGGTGGGAGGCTGGGCAGCACCCATGGGAGGTGCAACCCCAACCAGGTCATGGGGTCATGGCTGGAATGGAGCTTTGCTCTGCCCCTGGTCCTATAGTGGTCACCCCAGGTGTAGTAGGGACCCCCCAGTACTCCTAGGGGCATTTTGGACCGTTGGTAGGTGTCTTCTGCCCCTCCATGTCCTGCCCTAGCCCTTGCACATGTCCCTTGCCCCAGCCCCGTCAAGCCCTGTACCCCACAGCTCTTTCCGAGCCCCACAGAAGCCCTTGGTGACCTTTCCCAGGAGGCCACACCAGGATGACCTGGGCCCCTGGTGGCTCTGCAGCCCTGGGCTCCTCAGGGAGGGAAGTGCAGGAAGCTATGGGCACGGAGGGGACCCTGCTCCAAAACAGGCCATGGCAGGGCTCAGCCTTGGGGGATCCCTGGGGTACCCTGCCGAGCCGCCGGGGCTGGGGACAGCATGGAAGCTGGGGGGCAGTCATGGCTGCTGCACCTTGCTGCCCCTCTAAAGAAGGTTTCCTTCTTTAGAAAGTGCAAGTGGTCATCACGGTGCTGGACTATGACAAGCTTGGGAAGAACGAAGCCATCGGCAAGATCTTCACGGGCTGCAACTCCACGGGCACAGAGCTGCGGCACTGGTCTGACATGCTGGCCAACCCCCGGCGGCCCATCGCCCAGTGGCACTCCCTGAAGCCAGAGGAAGAAGTAGATGCAGCTCTCGGGAAAAACAAATAGGAAGATCTGCTGGCCCGCGCGGCACGGCACTGCGGACAGTCGAAGCGACCCAGAGCTACTGATACCTCAGTTACGCAACCTTTGGTTTTGTTTTTTTTGTTCTGTTTTAAGCTGAAATACCCTTTGATGGCTGTGGAAGGGTTTCCAGACAGTCCCGATAGCTTCCAGGGGAAGAGGTTAAAGACATGGATGGTTCTTTTTGTTCTTCAGCATCGCTCCCTTCTGCTGCATGTCCCATCGCCTCCGCCCGCCATCCCTTCCAGGTGCAAAGCCACCGTCACGCCTGGGACCTTCCCCGGCGGCTGTGTCACCAGCCCGCAGCATCGCTGCTGCCGTCCTCACTGTGGGTTCACG
Organism: Falco punctatus; assembly: GCF_963210335.1. Taxonomy (NCBI): domain Eukaryota; kingdom Metazoa; phylum Chordata; class Aves; order Falconiformes; family Falconidae; genus Falco; species Falco punctatus. Next base: position 1,642,611 of record NC_137597.1, read on the forward strand.
TGGGGAACGATCGAACGTTGCACGGAGGTGGTAACAGCCTGATAGCGCAGGATGACCAGACCCACTGTGCTTGCCTGGGGCATGAGCAGCTGTGTGGGCAGCAAAACAGTGGAGAAGACCCTCTGCAGGAGACCCAGGTGCCTCCCCCTCCTGCTCTGCCTCCCTCCCTCCAGGAAGGGCGAGAGCCGTGGTTTTGGGCCGAGGACGGCCGAGTGTCCCCAGGTTTGGCTTCTCCTGGGGAGAGGCTTGCAGGGAGCACGGGGCCCCACTGCGGATGGCGTGGCAGCGGGATGCTGAGCCCTTGGGGTTGCAGCCGGAGCTGCGGGGGCAGTCTGAGGACAGGGACCCCCAGGGGGGTCTGCTCTGAGTAGACATGTGGTGGAATGTGCATGCATCTGCAGCATAGTGTGGACCACCACCATCTCTGCCAGGTGGCCCTCATGTCCCCAGAGGCCGGACAAGGACAGCGCCAGGTGATTTGCACATGTGTCCCACCGTGCTTGGCTGAAACCTGTAGATCAAGATGCTTCCACGAGGCAGGTTTATGCTGAGAGGTTTCCAGATGTGAGGGGGACAGCCCCCCAGAGCAGTGCAAAGCCCCTGACCCCCATGAGCTGTTGCTCCCCACTGGGCTGTTGGCTGCTGAATCCGTCCCGTCCAGCTCCCCTCGGGGGTATAAGCCATATCCCTGTGCCCGACAGTGGCCAAGAACTTCTCTGGGCCACCTCCCCCACCGTGGGATGAACCAGGACCAAGCCCTTGAGCTGGAAAGCCAACATTGTTGCCTGCAGCTGGGAGAGGGTCCAGCAGCCCTGCCCAGTTCAGCCCAGCCTGTACTGGAGCACTGACGTGAGCTGGTGTCCCTGTCCTGGCTCTGACTCCACAGCAGCCTTGTGCTCCCTGCTCCGCTTTGCTTTTCGGGACTCAGTTTTGGAGGGTTTCGGCGCAGTCAGGCAGTGAAGCCGTTGCAGCTCCAGCAGTGGAGGAGCAGCGCTGCGGGATGCAGCCGGGGATGCCCTGGGCACCGGGGACGCTGCTCTGGGGGTCCAGCACCCAGGCTGGGACCTTGGTGCAGGGCATCCTGAGCCTGGGGACAAAGTGCCAAACCAGCTCGCCCCGGTGCCAGCGGCTGCTTTGGCAGCTCCCTGCAGCTGGGCCCTGGCTGGAGGTGGGGAGGCGATGGGAAACTTGGAGGCAGCCACAGCTCAGGGGGTTCAGGTTGGACACGGGGGGTGAGCCCCTTCCCCTGGAGGGACGTGCAGCTCTGGGACAGGTCCCCAAGGAGGGACAGCTCTGTCCCTGGGGCGTCTGGGGCTCGGTTAGCCAAGCTGCACTATGGTGGCGGGGGAAGTTGGCGCAGGGACCTCCAAAGAGCCCTTCCACCAGCACCTCGGCTGTGCTTGGCCAGTGCCCTGGTGCTAGCCTGGGTGAGGGTGGCACTGGGGCCATGGCAGGGTGAGGGTGGCACTGGCGCCATGCCAGGCTACAGGGGCTTCATGGGTTATCAGGTGAGTGGTCCCGCAGGGCCACGTCCAGCTTGTCGGTCCCTTTTCCTGACAATGTGATGGTGGCGGCAGATGAGGTCCTGCCCTGCCTGCGCAGCCAAAGGGAGAAGAAATTCCAGGGTGCTTTTAATTAACGGGGAGCTGGGGGTGGCTGATGCCCCTCGGCCAGGGGCACTGGCAGGATCTGGGCTCTCGAATCATGTCGGAGTCCCCCCAGGGAATGCAGGGGCATTGGCCTGACGTGGAAATGGGTTGAAAAAGAATTGGAAAAAGCACTAAACCCCTCCTGCCGGCGGTCAGCAAGCAGGCACGGCCCCACAGCTTTCCTTGGGAAGCAGGCGGAGGCGTGCACACACGCCTGTACACATACACATGCACACCCCCTCATGTGCACCCCCCCCCGCACCCCCCTGCACCCCCCACCTGCACCCCCCAGACCCACCACATCGTCCGGGGTCTCACCGGGAGTGGAGGTCCCACCTGGCTGGTTTCCATTTGGACTCCTTAAGCCTTGCGGGGGGAGACTGTGACTTTAGTACATAATTTTTTTTTTTTTTTTTAATAAAAAAGGGAAAAATATTAAAGCCATCTGCACTGCCTCTGACCCCCCCTCCCCTTAGTTGTGTGTAGTTAAAAATATATGGAGACATAGCTGTATATACCATGAACAGTGCATGAGACGCAGCCGCGCAGCAGTAGCAGCATGGTTAACGCTGAGCGTGGCACTGCACGCTCTGCCCCGCCGCTTGCCGCCGCCGGCACCTCTGTCCCAACACATTTCTCCAGCGTGGCAGAGACAGCGACAAACAAAACTCGTTGCTCGAGTGCTTTCCACCACCCTGATTATTTCCCCCCCAAATAAAACTAATTAAAAAAAAAAAATCATGTAAAAGAAGAAAATAATGCCAAGAAGCAAAGCATGCCAAGCCAGGCCCGCCAGCGGAGGGTGAGCCGTCACCGTGACTTCCATGTGTGTCTTGTTCCTGTATCTTGTCACATTTATACCATGGCCGGGTAGCGGCAGCATCGTGGCTTCGGTGTCCTGTGTCGTGTTGGTGCATTTCACCATCAGAGCAACTTTAGAAGCCATATTAGACCACGGTCTGCCGGGACCCCCCAGGGACGGGCCCACAGGTGAGCCGTGACCCCCTTCCCCCCTCGTGTCCACTGTCCCCCTGGTTTCGTGGGGCTCAGCGGCAGAGCCAGGCTGCCAGGACGAGCCGCGTTGGCCGCCACCTCAGTGGCCGTGGATGCCACCGTCCTGCCGGGTGAGGGGACGGGGCAGCGCTGGGCGCAGGTGCCGGGGCCGACCTGCCGGTGGCATTTCTGCAGTGGAGGGGCTGGGATGCGGCAAAGATCTGGTGGCAAAAAGGCTTTTGGGAGCGATTTGGGTTATTTCTGCCGTGTGCGGTTGGGTGGTTCCTGTTTCGGGATGAGACGGCATTCCCCTCTCCGGGCTGCAGCGCGGTGCAAACCCGGCTGTGCCACGGGGATGCTCAGCTTCAGTCTCCTGCAGATAAAAGGAAGCCAATCCATGAGGCTTGGCAACAAGCTGGACTTTCTTCTTTTTTCTCCCCAAACCTGGGAGGGAAGAGCCAGCTCCTTTCGAAGACCCAGGCTCCGGCTGTTCCTGGGTGAAGGACCCCCGCGCCGGCCCCGCTCTGCCCCGTCCCAACCCCTGCAGCGCTCGGCTCCAGCGGGAAGCTGCTTTTAAAGCCCCTCCCTCTTGTGTGGACTCTGTCGTTTCCGTCTCTTATCGTTAAATGGTTATTTTGTAATGATACCTGTCTCCTTATTAAAGAAACGAGCTGAAAGGAGCCCCGGTTCCCTCTGGTCTTGCTGCTGGGGCTCACTCGGGTGGCTGGGGTGGGGGTGCAGGTAACCCGGGGATGACGAAGGGATGGAGGCGCCAGGGAAAGGTGGGAAGACATCAAAGGTCCCCACCAAATTCTTCATCCCCAACACATATTTTGGTCCATATATGTCCATATATTCACGTTTAGGTTGTGCCCTGCCTTGTGGAGGTGCTGGACACCCCTGACCCCAAGGGGGAACTCAAGCTGCAGTAACCACCTCTGAAGACTGAAACATGCAGAAGTTTCCAGCAACCTCACCAAGGACAAGGGCTCCAAGATGCAGCACCAGCGCCTGTGTCTTTGCTACAGGTTTGTCCTGCCCAAGCTCCTGAGCAGAGCGAACACGGCTTGGCACCAGGGAATCACAGTCACTGAGGTTGGAAAAGGCCCTTAAGATCATAGAGTCCAACTGTGAGCCCGGCACTGCCAAGGCCACCGCTAAACCGTGTCCCCAGGTGCCACATCTATGTATGTTTTAAACACCTCCAGGGGTGGTGATTCCACCCCCTGCCGGGGCAGCCTGCTCCAGTGCCTGACCACCCTTTCGGTGAAGATGTTTTTCCTCATGTCCAACCTAAACCTCCCCTGGAGCAACTTGAGGCCGTTTCCTCTCGTCCTATCACTTGTTCCTTGGGAGAAGAGATGGATACCCACCTCGCTACAGCCTCCCGTCCGGCAGCTGTAGGGAGCCATGAGGGCCCCCCCGAGCCGCCTCCTCTGCAGGCTGAACCCCCCCAGTTCCCCCAGCCGCTCCTCAGAGCACTTGTGCCCCAGCCCCTGCCCCAGCCCCGCTGCCCGGCTCTGGACACGCTCCAGCCCCTCACTGTCCCTCCTGAGTGAGGGGCCGAAACTGAACCCGGGGTTGGGGGGGCCCGAACCCCACCGTGGCTCAGAGGTGCCAGACGAGACCCCTCCTCCTCGCCTTCCCAGCCGGTGGGCAGCTTTTGGGGACGTGCCCCCCCAGGCCCTTCATGTGAACCATCCCCGAAGAGGCGGCAGGGGACCGCTGCCCTCCTCGTGCTGCAGCCACCGCAGGCACGTACCCAGAGCATCCGTGCTTTTACAGGCCGATACTGTCATGCTATGGAAATTTTTGGACAACCAGGGCATTTTAGGCTACCCAACCTGCATCTCCAGAAAGATGGAAGCAAAGTCAAAGCTTCTTCTATTTTATCAACTCTTATTTTATTCATTTATAAATACTGTTGTGTTTACAAGCATCATAGATGTGAATATTATTCCCAAACTTTCAAACACATAATACTTATAATACTATATAACAACAACCAGTAAAACAAATCATTCATCTCAGGGTTTGAAAGGCCACTCAAAAGTTGCATAAAAATACATTCTCTCCCCATCTCATAAGCTAGTCCTGCTTCTCCAAGGAGTTTATTTACAAAGAGCCATCTTCAAACTCGCAGCCGCAATAGGTGGGCTCACCCCAAGCAATAAAAATGAATTCACCCCAAGCAATTGCTTAGAAAAAAAGCTTGTGTTCTCCAAGGGAGATCACGTCTGGCAAATGCTCTGGTTCAAATAGGGATCAGTTTTAAAAACTGCTTTGCACTCCGTCCCAAGCGCAGAGTGCAAGGTGTCCTATTCGTTACCTCCTCAGTGCACTGGGTACATCAGGCATTAAGTGAGACCAAAAAAAACTCATTCTCGAGAATTTGGTTTGCATCGTCATCACAAAATACTCACAGCTTTGGCTAGTCAGCGAGACTAAACTGTTGGTGGGTCCTCTACCCTAGTCGGAGTTCAGGGGGATAATCCAGTGCTGAGCAGACATTTCACCTAGAGTGGTTTGGCTTTGCATGGTGCCGCGCGGAGGAACTCAGCCTTCCACACCCTTTTGCTTACTGTTCCTCAGGATAAAACGCAATGAGTGTCCTGGTGGGAAGGGGTAAAACATCAGTGCGGGATGGACCTGTCAGATTGGGTCGAACTCTCTCCCGAAAACAGACAGCAGGCTTCTTCACGCTGCCAGAATCTGCCTCGTGAGAAGAACAGGAGCTTTAGTCTGAAATCTTGTCCCTTGTCCTGCCGGGATGCACGACCCGAGACGCACGCGTCGGCACACCAGCGTGGTGTCCCCCCCCCCCCCAGCCCCAGCAGGGGAGCGGCGTCTTCACTGCGTGGTGCAGAAGGGACCAGACCCCTGAATAGAGCTGAGAGAGCCCAAACCTGAAGTGAGACGCGGGTCACCAAGAGAAAAAACATCAAGAACTGCAGAAGTACTCACATAAAGAGTGCGCCAAGTGGGAACGGCGTGCAGAAAAAGCATTGACCGGATCTCAAGGCTTAAAGCTGTTAAATATAGCAGGGTTAAAATAAAGTAATATAAAAAGGATGCCTGGCTTAGGCAGTGCTCTGCGGAAACCCTGATGCCATTACCAGCTTTGGTCTCTTCCTCCCCAAAGCACAGCAGCAGAGGAAGGGCCTCAGTGTACCAGGAGAAACGGCACGATGCCGCACAAACAGCTCTGCTGGCCGAGGAGCGGGGGAGGAGGAACCTCTGGTGGAGCTGCCTGGGGAAAAACTGGCAGCTCCAAGAAGAGCTAGAGAGGTGGAAACAGGCAGGATGGGGAGGGGAAGGGAAAAATGGAGAATCAAGGGAAAAAAAAAAAAAAAAAAAAAAGAGAGAAAAACCCAGCGGAGAGGAATATAAACACACTTTCTGAAGCAACAAGCAGCAAAAGGTTCCAAAAAGCCCAGGACTGACTGACAGAGATAAATGTTACCTCGTTGAGCAAGCTCAAGAGTTAATGCTCATGTTCAAGTATCTCATCTCCCTCTCTCAGCGGGAAGAGCCCCAGCAACCCGGCAGGGACCCTGAGCTGCGCGGGGACGTGGTGGAGCTTCCTCATGGCAGCCTCCGAGTTCAGCGACTGAGGCTGCAGCTCTCAGCCAGATGGAGCAGGGAAATCAAAGGACAAAGGAAATGAAGGAAAAAATCATGGAAGAATGTAAATGGGAAAGCGGTTTGGATACAGCAAGAAGTCTCTGAGCGGGAAAGTATCTTTCAAGAGCAGTCTGTTAAGGGGAATCTCAACAGACTGGATGACAGGTTACTGCTGCTGTCATCAAAATCACACAGCACATAGGGCAGCCACTGTCTAAATGCCCATAGAGAGAACAATTTTGAACTGTTCTGAGTATGTGTAACATTAAAGAGGGTTTTTTTTTTGAGGTTTCCTTCAAGGTTAAGGCTTATTGCAAGCTTTTGATAGATTAAAAGACTTTCATCCTAGCGATACAGTTACCAGCATGCCCAAGGGTACCTTGCTGTCCCTGACACCAGCGTACCCGCACCTTTCCAGGGCACGCGGAAGGACAAGTGATCGCTGCTTCACCCTCCTCTTCCTTAAAACCCAGCTGCTTCTTCGCCCGGCTGCGTGGGACTGGACTCTGGCATCTCTCGCTACAAACCAGCCAGCGCTGCCGTCTGCTTGGCCAGCCCCCTGCTGCAAAGCAAAGCAAGGTACCTGCAGTACCAGACCAGACTCCTCCGCAGGGCTCTGCCCTCATGGAGACAGCAGGAAAATGTCCCAGCTGGCTGTTAGGGCAGGGAGGGTGGTTTCTGGTGTGGGCACAGCTCCCTGCGAGGTGATCCACGCTCGTATGCCTGTGAAAGCAGCAGAGGATCTCTGGGGGTTCAAGCTTGTCCTTCAGAAAGCTTGGCAAGTATCCGTGACACATCCTATCCCAAGGAGCGAGAGTCCAGACGCAATTAGCAGATGCTACTAACTACGGAGACAGGAGCCCTGGAAGGATACAACACGATATCAGATGACCCAGGCTGTGGGGGGAAAGCAGGGCAAGGGATAGGGGCTCCGACACCGACAGTCAGCGCTGATGTTACTGAACAGGTTTGAAACCTTACATTAAATAAGAGACTCGGTCCACTGGGGCGAAAGGAGAAGGTCTCTGTGCAAAGCAGCTGCTGTCAGCCCGTTACAGAAATCAGCCCTGTGGCTTTCACAGCATCACAATTTAACCCGAGTCCCACATCTCGGGTGGGTTGACACACATCCTCAGAGTCCCAGCCCATGTTCACATTTCCCACCAGTAAAGGGCTCGGATGTGCTGCATCAGTTCTTTAAGCGTCCCTTTTTAAAGTAGGAGCTACCTGCTCCGATTGGAGTCCAATGCCAAATACCGGGCTTCTGGAAGCAGAAGTTTTGGCAGCTCAAACCCAGTCCTCACATTTCTCTTCTCCCTTGAATAAAATGTCCGAGATACCACAACATCCTTAAATTAAAAATAATAAAACGGCAGGGGTGTGTGTTGTGGGGGAAATAAGGGCAGAAAGGGAATGTACAGCAAAGGGCAGGGCAAAGCAGATGTGACAGATTGATCCCGTGGCTGAAATGCTTGCTGTACTCGACAGGAGGAAAAGCGGGGGTAGGGCTTGGTGGTGGGGTTGGCAGCTCGTGTAGGGCACCCCTCCTCATCCTGCCTTCGCTTGGGATTCCTATTTGGAGAGCTTGCTGATGACACGAATGAGGGCTCCGTTCTCGTCCTTCAGCCTCTGGTTGTCCGACTTCAGCTCTGTCAATATCTGCAGGGAGACGAAGACAAGTTGGGATCACGGCTCAGCGCCGCTGGCTGCCCAAAGCCCACGGCCCCGCGGGAACAGATGGATGTTGCCGCCCCTCAACCCAGCACGCTTTGAACGCTGGCAGCTTCTCCGTAAAATCTCCAGGATTTTTACAAACTGGCTGTCAGGCGTGAAGGGGTTGAGAGGGGACTCGAGCACAGCAGAGAGCCAGGGACCAGGAAAGCCCCTGGTGGGAAGCAATGCCACGGCCCCAGCACCGGGTCAGCACCAGGCTGGCAGGGCAGGAACCGTTTCTGAACTGTTTCTTCCCAAACCTGTTCCCAGAGGCTAATTAGGGCTCAGCAGTAAACTAGAAAGCTGGTTTTCCCAATTTGTTTTTTCCATTTTGCCAGGACTAGAAGGGAACACGAAGGTCTGAAATTCTTACTCGGGACTGGACCTTGCAAAATCTCTGTGGAATGAACCCAAACCTCCTTGGGACCCCCAGATGTTTAGTGCAGATGCGCACGCCATGGACAGAGGACTGGTAGAACACACCGACACCGGAGATACCTCCTTGGTGCTCGGTTTTGAATGCTGGAGCTCAAACAAGCATCACAACAGACAAAAGCCAGATCGCTTTGTAATTGCAAACAGAGGAAGAAACAGCTTCGGCATGACCTTTGCAGCATTCCTCTTTGGCAAAAAAGCCTCCCGACTTCCCTTGCTCCCCACGCTGCAGGTGGGATGACATTCAGTGGACTGTCCCCAGCCGCTCAGGCACTGGAAGTAGACCATGGGTGACATTCAGTGGACTGTCCCCAGCCACTCAGGCACTGGAAGCAGACCATGGGTGACATTCAGTGGACTGTCCCCAGCCGCTGGGGCACTGGAAGCAGACCATGGGTGACATTCAGTGGACTGTCCCCAGCCGCTGGGGCACTGGAAGCAGTGCTGTCTGCTCAGGGTGACACAAAAGGTGTTAACTCACACCGTGGGTGCTGGCAGCCCCAGGGCCACCAGCCCCAGCCTGCTGGAACAAGCCAGGCTGGAGCGGTGTCACACGCAGGCATGATCAGCACTGGTCTGAGCCCAGCGTCTGCCGTGGTGAACCTTAGAGGAATTCCCCAGATTCAAAAGTCCCACTAAACCTTCTCCTTCCTAAGCTGGAGTTGCAGCTCTGAGCCCAACCTCCCGCCCGCTCCTCTCATCTGCAGCTCCTCCACGACCGCCACCACCGAGCGCGGCAGCTGCTGGGGCAGACGCCAGCTCCCACCGCTGCCATGGAGCCACCCCCCTTCCCCAGCCCGGCCGGGCCATGCCCGTGCCAGTGTGCCCAGCGCTGGCCCCGCGGGCGCTGGCAGCGGGCGCTCCACAGGAGCATCTGCGAGAGAGAGAGAAGGGGGAAAGTGCAGCACGGCAGGTACTGGGGGCAGGTAAAACGACGTGATGTGCCGGCCAGAGCTTCAGCTAGCGATGCTCAGAAATCCCTCACTGGACCCAGCGGTGGTGCGACCGGCACAGCTCCATGATGGGGCTGTCACCAGAACAGCAGCCATGACTCCTATTTCTCACGGCCGGGTGGGAGGCATCGCTCATCACCCAAGTGCTCAGGAGCTCAGAGCATCAGCAGGGCGCTCGCTGCCTCTGCACTCCGTTCCCTCCTGAGCTTCCCCCGACACCCGCAGCAGAGCACGCTGCCTGCCCGTCCCAGTCCGGTGCACTGCGGCCGCTCAGCCACCTGCTGGGGTCCGGGTGGGCCGCTCATCCTCCCTGCATCCCTGCTGGGGCAGCCCTGCAGCCGTCAGCGCCTCCATCGCTGCGGGACGGCAGAGATACCGAGTTCTGCCACTTGCTTTGGTAGAGATAAGTTGTCACAGGTTCCCAGAAGCAACCAGGGAGCAACCACTGCAGCCATCCTGGTTCTCCAGCTCGCTGGGAGCTGGGATGGTGGCTGTGCCTCACACACATGCTGCAGTGCAACTTTGGTGATTTATTCAAAAAGGAGCAAGTGTGACTACATGTAAAGAAAGTGCTTCTTGGAAAGTTTCCCAGCTGTAACCCCACTCCATCACTTTACAGTGAAGCTTTGCAAAACCCAAAAATTAACCTTATAAAACTTCGTTCCTCCCATCCCAAGGGTATTCCTCCCTTTGAGCAAAGCAGCCTCAAGTCGGGTAAAATAAACTGCATGTGAAGCAGGCTGGTAATGCAGCGGCCCGGCAACTGAAGCTGTATAAATGTCTCGTTGGAAACGGCAATGAGGGATGTGGCGCAGCCCGCAGGGGACCACGAAGCCAACCATGATGCAGTGTTGGCGTAAAGTGAGTTTTGGCCTAGGGGCTGAGCCGAGCAGCGGTGCTGTGTGTTCCCTGTGCCACAGCAGAAAGTGGCCCTTCAGACGTTATGTGGATCTTGGAAAATGAGATTCTTTGTAAAGCACCACTGCCGCAAAAGCATGGTAAGTCTGTCAGACAGTGACATTACTGTATAGCTGCAATGCCTACAGAGACTGGTGAGACAGGGTTTACCTGTGCAGGTAACAGATCCCGTGTTAGAGCTACTAAAAGAGTTGAAAAAACCCCAGCAGCGATGCAGACACGGGGGTCTTCTCCAGCTCGGACTCCAGCAGTGAACTGCAAACCCTTAAGCGACTGGGGAGGATGAGCCCCCCGAGGTCTCAGCCAGCCTGCACGAGAGACCCCTCAGAGCAGGCGGGGGTTAGCAGCGGGAAGCAATAATGCAAATATTTCCTAGGAGAAGAGGAGAGGCCGGTGACTTACAGTTTGTGAAACACTTTCTCCGAGTCTGGAAATAGATTTGCTCAATTTTCCCTCCTCAGATCTCAAAGCACGTTGGGAAGGAGAATGACTTAAAACTCACCACTCGTGAGAAGGAGTGAGTCACTGACAGGTTCGAGCAGATTTAAACCAGAAAGATGGTGAGATCATTTATCTGACCATCTGCGCAATTCAGGCCACATCGCACGGAACACCCGCCCCCAGCCCCTGCGATACACGCGTGGTCCTGAGCTGAGGCTCCCGGAACGGGGAAGCCACAATTCCCCTGCTTAGTTTGTTTCTACGGTTAATCATCCTTGATATAATTTGTGTGCTAAGAATAGATCTTTTTATACCTTAGTGTCTCTTCCAGCCCACGAGAACATACTGCTTCTTCCTTTTTTTTTTTAAAAAAAAGCTATGTCTGAAGGGATCTGAATATCCCTACTCACCTGCAAAGGACAGGTAGGGCCCTAAGAAAAAAAGTTTACAGCTTTATTTTAGCACCGAACCAATGAAGTAGTGAGAAAGGATGTAATTTAACTGCATGATGTAAGTAGTGAGAAAGGATGTAATTTAACTGCATGATGTGTGAGGGCAAAGCTTACGGAAGGCTTGTCCTTGGATTTTAGCACTAATTGCTCTGCACTGAATTTAAAATGGAAGATGACAAAAGAAAAGCGCACCTGGTCCGGCTCCTGTCGCTTCACCTGCCTTGTAGCCAGACCCAGGAGGCTGCGGGGATGCTGCCGCCTGTGAACGCGGACTCAAAAATCTCCATTTAAAACAAGGGAAGGAGCTTGGCCTCTTTGCTCAAGTGACCAAGCAAACCTCCTGCAGACTGCCCAGTGGCAGGCTTTCTAAAAACCACCTTCCCGTCTGAAATGTGCACTCTTCGTAACAACCCTGGAAGTATATCACGTTGTTCATTCTGACTTCAGATAACCTTATTTGCCGGGTGCCAGCTTCTCACTGAACTAAGTCCAATTAAAAAAGAACTGTATTACGAGCAGATGTAAAGCACAAAAGACCTACTTTGAGGTAAGGTAAGGGGGAAGGGGCCGCTGGCTGGCCCGCTCACACTGACAAGCCGCCCCAAAGCCATTTACCAGCGTTAAGCCAGAGGGAAGCAGCTGATCCATCACTCCTCAGGAGCCACCTCAGCGCCATCCACCCAGCCCTACGTCCTGGTGTCAAGGCGGGGAGCACACCCTGCTTCCCTCCCACGTGGTGGCCTCCACACGGACCAGGCAAGCCCCTCGATGCGGTGGGTTAGTAAAACGGCGGGGTCAGCATCGTCTGCCAAGCAGAGTGAATGTCAGCAGGACTGGACCGAGCCTCCAGCGAAACCCTGCCCTCAGCCAGGCAGTGACACCATGCTTTTGGCTTTCGGAGCATCCTTCGGCACATGCTGCTTTTGAGCCACAAGCTTCACCAGACACCCTCGAGAGCAACGAGGTGAGCGGAACAGCCCGGCCAAGGGAGCGGAGACCTGCCTGGAAGAGTGGAAGAGGGAGGCGAGATGAGCCGGAGGGAAAGCAGCTACAGCTCCTCTGATTCGGAGGGCTTGGCAGGCAGAGAAAGTCTGGCTACGACCCGGGTCAGAGCCCTGTTTTCAGCCAGCAGCTGCTCATTCATCTGCCTCAGAGTGTGAATCTGTTTGAGCTGGTGGAGATTCTGCAGAGAGTGAGAGGAGTGGACAGAAAAGTACAGAGAAAACACACCACGAAGACAAAAGGGCACAGAAATGTGAATTTAGTCCACAAGCAGTAAAAGGACAAAAAAAAAAAAAAAAAAAAAGGAAAAAGAGAATAAAAACTGAATTAGTAGCAGCGAGTGCTGGATGGGCGGCAGCTCAGATGCATATGGGGAAAGCCTTACAGCACATTGAGGATGTTCTGGGAACCATCCCTTTCTCCAGAGGCCCCCAAAGCCTTTAAAAAGGTCAGATAAAGGGATTTCCCACCACAAAGCAGATCGTCTCTTGGTTATATCCTAGTTTACCCAGTGAGCTCCAGTAGCACACAGCCCCTGCACTTAGGAACTACTGTGAGAACTATCACCACTGACTTACCCCCTACACAGGCTTTGAAAACACTGCTGACAACAGAGAACTTCTTTGAAACTCCTTTTCTTCGTGTACCTCTAAAAGCTAAAGCAGTCTAGCGCAGCAAGGAGCGAACGGAGCTTCACGGAAGACTGTAAAGGCACAGACTGAAGCACCCGACAGCGTCGCTGTCCTGCAGCAGATCACCCAGACACACCGCGTCTGCTCGCATCCCTCGTCCTGCGGCACCTGAATGATGTCTTGGGTCTGCTCAGGCTTCAGTCCTGCCAAAGGGTCTGGGGGTGGTGGTGCGTGGGGGCCATCCCTGCCCAGATTCAACTTCTCTCTGTCACGGGGCTCCATTTATCTCTGATCTCCAGAGGTGAAAAATCAGAACCTTAAACCACTGATTTTAACTACAGGAGTATGACTGACAGCATCTCACACAGGAGGCACATGGAAACAGGGCGTTTTACAACAGAAACAAATGGGCAAAAGATGGTGTGGAAATCAAGCCCCAAAGCTGGGGCTGGCACAGGTACAGCGGCAACGGAGAGATACAGAACATAAAAAGCAACGAGGAAGATGAAACGGGAAAATGGCAAAAGCCATGCAGACATCCCCATTTCTACAAGGACATTTTTCCCGGTGATGCTAAAGCGAAACCACGTGCTGGACATTTGTACCACGCGTGGGTGCCAGGCCACGCTGGGGGCTGCAGAGCTGCTCTCTGAGCAGCATCCCGACCCGCTTCCTCCCGACGGCTCGTCGGGTGGTGGGGCCACGTCAACAAGAAACCTTCCTCCATGGTGGAGGGAGCACAGATGCTGGGCAGGGCAAAGGCAGGAGGGGAAACATTTGCGAGAAGAGCAGTTTTAAGTTCATGTGAAAAAATCGCAGCCCGGAACCAAAGCAGCTCTGCAAACCAGCGTGCTCCTCCCCGTGTCCTCTTGTGAGCTTGCAACGGCAGAGAGGAGGCAGAGGGAGGGGTCTACTGGGAAGGGGATTCCTTTCTGCCATTTAATTAGCAGAAAGCACTCAAAGGGAAGTCACTCTGTCCTTAACCAGAAGCAGCACAGACAAATCTACTGTGATGCAAAGAACTTGCAGGAACTTCCACCCAACTTGCACGGCGCGGAACTGGCTGCACTCGGCAAGGGACCTGCTGCATCCCAGGACATTTTGCCCAAGGGCTCGTTCCTGTATAAGAGAAGTACTTTGTGTAGCCCCGATCCATCAGCTCGACTCTTACCTACCCAAAAGAGCTGCCTTTGCTCCCCATTAAGGAATCAAGACACCTTGTCCAAAAGCCCTGCAAAACCAGTGGAAGCACGGCAGGTGAGTGCAGGGAGCCAGCAAAGGATGGGGTTCGACCCCCCTGAGGGCATCCAACTGACAAAGCAGCTCCTGCTACTTGGACTACACCAACACAACTCCGACACTGGATAAATCAGCAGGTCCTGAGACAGAGCCACGGCCAACAAACTGCGGGAGAGCTCCAGGGACACCTCGGCAGCAAGATCCCCTCTCACCAAATCTCAACCGTCTATCCATCACCGAACCTGCCGCGCTCGGTGAGGACACAGACAAACACTGCATGTCTGTCCTGGGATAAATCACACCCAGGAGCTGCCGGAGGATGGTTCATACTGGAAGAATAATTTCTTTTGGTGGTACCATGGATAATAAACATCCACTGTTTTATCACAGGGAACACAGCTGAGCATCTGGCTGGCAGAAAACATCAAACATGTAAAACAGGGTGCCATGCTACAGAGGACAGAAAGGATTGTAATCGTTTTAGAGACCACCTTTATTTTTCCATACCCACGTAGCACGAAACCTCAGCATGGCACTATCAGCTGCAGCTCAGCCTCAGCATGCTGCCACAGATGATAAAAAGGATCACTTATGTAAAAATGTGTGTGTGCTGCAGGTAGGACAGCCTTCTATTTATCTAAGAAATCTAGCAAAGACTGGGAAACTGGGACTGAAGCCAAGGATGAAGACCAGAATCTGGATGATACCGCTGCGATTGCTTATCACTCTGCTTGATACTTGGCTTTCTGAAAGCAGGTTTCTCAGTTCAGCTGTACCTGCCTTCAATTAAAGGATTCTGTGCCTGCAACACTAGGGGAAATAAAAATGCCCAAAGCATGCAAAATGTACAAAGCCAGGAGGTGCAGTGCTGCTATGGAGTAAAGAAGCTTCTGTGACCTTCAAGAGAAACTGCTGTTAAGTTGGGACCTCAGGCACTTGGCACTGAATTCAGTTCAGTGCAAATGCTAATTTTCTTTCTCCTTCCTCAGCCAAGTTGCTGTATCTCCAGTCAAATTCTGCAGTCACTTAGGAAAACGCTGCACCACTCTGTCACCTTCACAAGAGCAGGTCTGCAGGAGCAGCTCTGGCACCAAGGAGTTCTTGACATTACAGAGTCTGTCCTGCTCCTCTCCATTTCTTGATTGCTTCGTTAGCAGGGGTTAAACTCATGAAAGGAACCAAGCTCACACCTCAAGCACAGGCTGAAGCACAAAGCATCCCTGTCACAGAAACCCAGGCCTGTCCTGTGACCACTGCCGTGCCTCCACTTCCTAAGAAGTCAGCTGCAAGAAGAGGAAAGCCCTGGCCAGGACACCAGACACCTCGGGAGCAAAAGGCTGGATGTCAGTCACGCAGGGCTGGTTCAGCTCAGAGACCGGCGGGAGGAATCCCCAGACCCACAGCATCACCTGAGCCCTAATAACCTGGCATGCCAGGCTGTTTCCCCTTGCTGCTCTCCACATTAAAGGACACTGGTGGATTTGCTGAAGTTGCTTATTCCTTCCGATTCTGCTCGACAGCTATTCAGCTAGCGCAAGAAGCAGGAATGAAAGTCTAAGCAGAATTAATAATTTGTTTTCCTGGCTCAACTTCCACACCAGGGATTAACACAGATGCTCTGTGGAGGTTATCTCATTCTAGGCAAACACTCCTGGGCTGACTCTCCCGCTTTAAGGCATGATGCAAGTGGACACAAAAGTCTGCTTTCCTTATGGACATGTCCAGTTCAACGTTTGCATCTTCAGAGACTTCATACTTCTTTTTACTGAGTGTCAAAAAAGACACGCCACAGCGCACTCAGGTACTCACCACATGCTGGAGCTTCTGCAAAAACCAGTGGAAACATAGCAGCACCTTAGAAGAGATACTTTCAATTTTCCTTTCTATATGTTCTACTAACATATAGCCCCTTTGGTTGTTCGCTGCAGCCAGAACACAGCAGAGAGCAAAGAGTAAGTACCGCTCTTGAGGACCTGATGGCTTATTTTCAGTTAGACCACAGGCTCCGTTAGCTCCTGCCTCTGGCACGTCTCTCACGGTAATACAAGAACATGTCAAACTTCTAGTGGTGCTTCTCCTTCTGCCCCATCTCGGCTTCCATCAGCCTGCAGCTCCAGACTACCTGAGCCAGAGGTGCTCTGGCTCCATCCAACCGCTCCTACAGGCACCTTCCCTCATTAATTGCTTTCTGAACCAACATAAATGTTTCAAAACCGACAGGCCACTAGAGGACACCAATTTGTCTTTTTACTCCACGGACCGAGCTGGTTTGCAGAGCGATCTGCATAGCTGAAGAAACAACACGATCTGCTACCGTCTGCATTTTTTCTTGGAGGCCATGTTTCTCTAATTACAGGAAAGTCTCTCTGGAGTTAAAGGTTGCTACCTGTTCAGTGATCAAAGAATCTGGAATTTAGGCATGTTCAACCCTTTCTCCTTCCCCTTCTGGCTAGCATATCCACACTTATTTTCTCTTCTGTGAGAGAACAAGAGAGCTTTTACAGTTAAGATGCCACCAAATCATTCTGCTGCTTATTGCGCTAGAAGATGCAGCACCAGCCAACGGGTCCTCTCGAAGATGTACGCTCCGTTAACAGCTGAAGCTTCAAACAGAAACATAAAAGTTGGAGCCTCCTCCAGGGTGGCAGGAAATCGCTTCCATCAGTGCCCCGTGCCGGGAGATCCTCGGACGGGGTCCCTCCTTAAAGCAGCTTGGTCCCACCTGGGTCATGCTCAAAGGGAACGAAAGCGCAGGGCACGGCACACGGGGGCATCCTGTACCGTGAGCATTCACATCTAGCGTAAAATGCTGTCACGCTGCAAAACCTCTGTGAAGTTTTAGGTGTACTGAGGCGGCACAACACACTGCCTCCCGCTCTGCTGTGCTCCCCGCCAGCCCCGTGATCGCAGGGCATCCAAGCCCCGGCGGGAGAACCATCCTTGGAAGCAATGCCACGAGAGAGGGAACGCAAAGGAGCGGTCGGTGGCGGATGTCTCGTGACAGCAAGCCATGCTGCACATTTCATTGGGAAGCAAATTCCTCTTTGCTGAAAACTATTCCAGGCTGACTTACTGACACAGCCTTCCAGTAACATGCTTTAGGAAGGGAGTACAGGAATACAATCACTCTGTGTTTTTTCCTGGCTAGTGTGCGTGATCTCAAAAGCCAGCTTTGTCTTCTTACCCGTCTGGAGAGAACCGCAGCGGCTTAACTCGGGCTGCAGGCTATTCAGAGCACAGAGGATCAGCACACTGAAACTCACCGATGCCACAACAGGTTAGTTTTGGAAAGCATTTAAGAACAGTTTTCACAGTTCTCAGATCAAACAGTGTAACAAATTAAACATATGGTGCAATCAGATGAATGATCATAGGGACAGTTTTGTTAGTATTTCATGTCTGGAGAACATGACCATTAAAGTAAGTTCTGACTGCATCAGGGAACACGCTCAAGAGGTTAACACGAGTCCCTTTCCCAGGTACACCTTTAACATCCTACTCCTGGGTGACAATCCCAAAAGATGTTAATACAAAGCATATAAAACAGGACAGAGTGAATAGATTATTTCCTACCTTCATCTCCTCTTCCATTTCAGAGAGTTTCCGCTCCAGGGCTCGCTTCTCCTGTTTACAAGGATTCATAACAAAGATGGTCACAACGATTTAGAAGAAAAACTTACTACGCATTTTCTTCTAAAGAAAAGAGTCTTGTTACTGATAAGCACCTCAAAGCAACGCACAGGTTACAACCAGGAGCTGATCAGATGGGACGGAGCAGCTGGTAAAGCAGTAGGAGATACGTGCTGGGCCCGTTTTGGCAGATCCTAAGCTCTCTTCGTACCCCTTCAGTGAAACAATCCTCCCACCTTTAGTGATCCCAGTTTTCAGGACTTTCTGATATAACGTGATTTTGAGCTCTGCAGGTGAAGCCATGGATTTAACTGCGCCCCACTAAAGGCGGCAATGAGAAAACTCACTGAGCCTCTCAAATAAGCAACAGTGAACGGGGAAAGGAGCCTGGAAATCCTGCTTCTTCCAGATGAATTTAGGGCTTCAGAGCTGTAAAGCTGACTGCTTTCAGGGTATTTGGAAACCAGCGATTACAGAGGTTCCATTGCCATGTGAGTACTGGTGGTGCCCACAGCAGGCAGCTCCAGCCCTTGCCTAGGGGGAGAGATCTGGGCTCCATCCATGACTCTTCCAACACGGGGACAAAGCCCTGACTAAGGTGGTGACTCTGCTGGGATGCACTACAGGTCTCCTCGGTCCCTTCCAGTCTGACTGAAGCTATAGTCACGTACGGCAGAGATTCAGCCAGACCCTGCCCGTCCAGCTTAGCTCACTGCAATGGATCGGACGGTACGGTTACGAGGCAGGAGCATTCACACATTCAGATTTCAAGTACGACCACGGGACAGACACCCAGCTGGTGTTCTGTCTTGTTCCCCTGCGCCCCCCAAACAGCCTTTACTTATCAGGATCAAGACTATTTGAAAGCATAATGGACCAACAGTCTCCTAGCACAATGCAATACAATTTGTTGGTCTGCAGCTTCCTGTAACAAAAGAAAGAAATCAGAACTAAACCGATCTGCAAAGAGAGCAGAAAAGTCTCGGGCACTGAAAAGGTCAGAACATAATCATCACTGTGCACTGCTCCACAAGACAAAAATATAACATCTCTTAATTAATGCTTTCCTTCAAGAAATTATTATGCCCCACAGAGCAACGCGAGGCAAAGATTGCGACTCAGAAGAAAGCAGAGACACGTACCCTTTTCTCCATCTCCAGCATGCTGGACCGGTCAGAAGTTTTCTCCTGTTTCTGCTAAGTAAATTAAAAATAGAAAGCTATTAAAACTGAGAGGCATTCACAGGATGCTGCACAAAGGCCCGGATAGCCTACAGATGCGCTTCCCAGAGAAGCAGTAGTCTTTAAAGAATCACTCAAACTTAGTTCTGTGAAAAATAACCGTCTCCTCTGTGGCATCTTCCCTCCCAAGAGCTAA
This sequence comes from Falco punctatus, assembly GCF_963210335.1. NCBI lineage: Eukaryota > Metazoa > Chordata > Aves > Falconiformes > Falconidae > Falco > Falco punctatus. The sequence continues at coordinate 1,661,669 of NC_137597.1, forward strand.
ATCCTTGCCCATAGTGGAAGAAGTGTTGGCTTGTCATGGGCCAGTGCTCGGTTTCTCCAGCCTAGGAGCTGGTTTTTGCCTTACCTGGGCTACTTTTTCCAGCTTTGATTTGATGTCGGCCAACTCAAGCTGGGCTTCTTGCAGTTTTGACTTCAGCTTTTGATTTTCAGACAGGGCGCTTTCATATAACTGAAACATGGAACAAAAGATGTCAGTTAACCAGGCTGCTCCTCGGCGGCTGCAGAGCCAGCTCTGCTGCACCGCTCCGAGCAGAAGCCTGTCCCCAGCACCCAGCAGCCTGTCCCCGGCGCCCAGCAGCCTGTCCCCAGCACCCAGCAGCCTGTCCCCAGCACCCAGCAGCCTGTCCCCGGCGCCCAGCAGCCTGTCCCCGGCGCCCAGCAGCCTGTCCCCAGTGCCCAGAAGAAGCCTGTCCCCAGCACCCAGTGCCCAGCAGAAGCCTGTCCCCAGCACCCAGCAGCCTGTCCCCAGCACCCAGTGCCCAGCAGAAGCCTGTCCCCAGCACCCAGCAGCCTGTCCCCAGCGCCCAGCAGCCTGTCCCCAGCACCCAGTGCCCAGCAGAAGCCTGTCCCCAGCACCCAGCAGCCTGTCCCCAGCACCCAGCAGCCTGTCCCCAGTACCCAGCAGCCTGTCCCCAGCACCCAGTGCCCAGCAGAAGCCTGTCCCCAGCACCCAGTGCCCAGCAGAAGCCTGTCCCTAGCACCCAGCAGCCTGTCCCCAGCACCCAGTGCCCAGCAGAAGCCTGTCCCTAGCGCCCAGCAGCCTGTCCCCAGCACCCAGCAGCCTGTCCCCAGCACCCAGTGCCCAGCAGAAGCCTGTCCCCAGCACCCAGCAGCCTGTCCCCAGTGCCCAGCAGCCTGTCCCCAGCACCCAGTGCCCAGCAGAAGCCTGTCCCCAGCGCCCAGCAGCCTGTCCCCAGCACCCAGTGCCCAGCAGAAGCCTGTCCCCAGCACCCAGCAGCCTGTCCCCAGTGCCCAGCAGCCTGTCCCCAGCACCCAGTGCCCAGCAGAAGCCTGTCCCCAGTGCCCAGCAGCCTGTCCCCAGCGCCCAGCAGCCTGTCCCCAGCACCCAGCAGCAGCTGTGCGGTTTGCTTTGCTCCCCCATGCCAGGAGATTAGAAGAAAGGCAAACAGAGCTAGTCTGGATACTCTACTTGTGTTTTTATAATTCATACGACATAAGAAAACAGCTGTTTAATTTTGTAGGGTGTTTAAACACAGCCAAGAGGCAAAGAAAAGGGATGTTTTTAATTTAGGTAAACCACCAAACATAATAAAGTTGTGCATGCTGGCTGTATCTGAACCTACGATTCTGTTGCGCTCGCCAACACAACACACCCTAGCTGCCTGTGTGCTTTTAGTTTGAAGAGGATGAGAAGGAAGGGCAATTTCAGGCCACTCCAAAATGATTTTTTCCCCTTCAATTCCTTCAAACCAGTGGAATTGCCACCCCTGTCAGAGGACAAAGTGGGCACACCGCCTGTCTCTTCTGGCCAGAGATGTTCATGAAGAGGGGGCTGCCGCTTACTGTGCAAGGCTTTTCAGCATCAGTTGTTTCAGAATTAAGGTCATCTTAACCTGTTTACTTTTCGTACAGTCTTTGCATTGACGCTAGCTGTGCACGGCAGTCTGTATCACTGTCTTTCAAGGATTATGTTGAAAGTTTCAGAGATTATAGAAAAAATCACTCTGGAAGGTTATAGCAGCAAAAATAATTCTGTGGGAATATGCACGCTTGAGCCATGCCGGCATACTCAACAGTATCTTCTCTTACTCCTTTCAAATCCCTCCCAGCATTTCTCCAGCCTGACTCCTCAGTCCCCTCCCTCGATGTCTGACTTGGCACCGTGTCCTTTAACCCCTTGTCCTTTTTCAACCCTCTGAAGGGCTGGTGCCTTTGAAAGAGGCTGGTGTGACTTCCCAAAGCAATGGAAACAGAGAAAATGGAAAAAAACTTTTTTTTCCCCAAGGACTCTCGGTGCAGGTTTTTGCAGCAATGGGCAGCTTCTAAGGTGCATGCAGTGACAATAATACATATAAAAAATCCTACTTTTTTATAGTCCCTGTTACTCTCCTCTTCTGCTCTGCTGCTGAGGGCGGCTAACCGGTTCTCCCTCCGGGTGTAGGCACTGGAGCGGCTGGAGGCACGATCGCTGTAGGAGTCACTGGTGGTAGGGTTCGTAGCTGCTTCCAACCTAAAACACGATGAAGATGGAGCGCCGTGGAGCCGCTGTTCCTTTGGGCCAGCCGCTATGAGCCCGACCGGCTGGGACTCGGGCTTGGCAGACCCGGCGGAGCACAGGCGCTGGGGGGGCTGCAGGCACCCCCCACCCCGCAGCAGGGCATCGCTGCTGACGGCCAGGCAGCCACCACCGACTTAACTGGGAAAAAAATCCAGTGGGTATCAGCCCAACCCCCAAACGGGCAGTAATCTCCCATGGAGCTCTCGTCTTCACAGTAGGAATGGGCTCCATTTCCCATAGGGCACTAAGGGCTTTTTTCTCTGCAGAGCAGCTGTTAAATAATCTGGGGAGCAAAGGATAACAGCAAACTGGCCCAGCACTTGAGCTAAAGTAAGAACCAAAAGGCCGGTACCAGATTCAGCTTATGCTGTTGATTTGAAGCACAGAGAATCCCCAAAGCCGTACCAAAACATTCTGACAATAAATACTCCAAAAAATAAAATTCTTACCTGGAAAGTCTTTCATGCTGAAGGAAAAGAAAAGAAAGAAAAAGTGAATTAATAACGGGGAGAATTAAAGGTTCAATTTGACAACTGCAGAGCCACCACACAGCAGCAATTTCCTACCTCTGATACCAGCACCTAGCTCCCACCAAAGCTACCCGCACTGCTCCCCATGCCCGAACCAGGAATCACCAATCCCTGCCGGAACCTTTTCAATTGCTTCAGCTTCTCTGAAGCATTTCAAGATTTCTGTTCTTTTGCTAACCTAAAACCCACTGAACCTTGTCCTCCAAATCCTAGTTTCCAGAATTGAAATCCATTCCTTTGAACCAAAAGTAATCTATTGTTTCCTTTTTAAATCAAATTATTCTTCCTGCCTTTGATCACTGCCCTATACATGATGTGGGGGAGCAGGATTAATGGACCATGACACGCAGAGCTTGCTGCGCATTCTTTGGGAACTCACAAACCTGTTTCCATGGGCAAGTACCTGCCCCAGGAAGAAAAGCTTCACTGTGGCCAGGGGATGGACAACAAGCGCTGCACGAGGCAGGGAGAGGACCTGCACACCAGCCAAAAGGCCAGAGGCGCTGGCTGATGCGCGCGGTAGGTTGTTCTTTTCCCATCCCCATCCCCACATCCCCATCCCCATCCCCATCCCCACATCCCCATCCCCATCCCCACATCCCCATCTCCATCCCCACATCCCCATCCCCATCCCCACATCCCCATCTCCATCTCCACATCCCCATCCCCACATCCCCATCTCCATCTCCACATCCCCATCCCCATCCCCACATCCCCATCCCCATCTCCATCTCCACATCCCCATCCCCATCCCCACATCCCCATCCCCATCCCCATCCCCACATCCCCATCCCCATCTCCATCTCCACATCCCCATCCCCATCCCCACATCCCCATCCCCATCTCCACATCCCCATCCCCATCCCCACATCCCCATCCCCATCTCCATCTCCACATCCCCATCCCCATCCCCACATCCCCATCCCCATCTCCATCCCCACATCCCCATCCCCATCCCCCCATCCCCATCCCCATCTCCATCTCCACATCCCCATCCCCACATCCCCATCCCCATCTCCATCTCCACATCCCCATCCCCATCCCCACATCCCCATCCCCATCTCCATCTCCACATCCCCATCCCCATCCCCATCCCCACATCCCCATCCCCATCTCCATCTCCACATCCCCATCCCCACATCCCCATCCCCATCTCCATCTCCACATCCCCATCCCCACATCCCCATCCCCATCTCCATCTCCACATCCCCATCCCCATCCCCACATCCCCATCCCCATCTCCACATCCCCATCCCCATCCCCACATCCCCATCCCCATCTCCATCTCCATCTCCACATCCCCATCCCCATCCCCACATCCCCATCCCCATCTCCATCCCCACATCCCCATCCCCATCCCCACATCCCCATCCCCATCTCCATCTCCACATCCCCATCCCCACATCCCCATCCCCATCCCCACATCCCCATCCCCATCTCCATCTCCACATCCCCATCCCCATCTCCACATCCCCATCCCCACATCCCCATCCCCATCTCCATCTCCACATCCCCATCCCCACATCCCCATCCCCATCCCCATCTCCATCTCCACATCCCCATCCCCACATCCCCATCCCCATCTCCATCTCCACATCCCCATCCCCATCCCCACATCCCCATCCCCATCCCCATCCCCGCCGTGCCATCCTCAGCGCTGCCTTTGCTGTAGCTGCTGCCATGTATAAACCAAAGATGGTCTGGGCCAATGAATGCACAAGAGGAGGTTGCAGAACAGTTTTCCTTGGCGTTGGAATACCTTACAGGGGCTGGCTGTGGTGAACCACTGTTTCTAGGAAAGTTTTCTGGATTTGGACAGCTCTTTCCTACAGCTGCAGAAATCAAATGGTAATGGCAGAGGTGTCCTGGGGGACACACCGCACTGATCTGCCACCTCCTCCGCGAGGTTCCTCGTCATCTGGCAGACATTTACTCAAACTCAAGGTGCAGCTGAAATCTTTTTCAGTCCCTTGATCTGGAAATTGAGCCCCATATTCCCCTGCTAGTTTTATTAGCAGCGTCATTTCTCTGAGTGAGCACAAACCATCTGCAGGCGCTACCAGTTATTTCCCCAGATCCTTTTTAATCAGTGCAAGAGTCAACACAAGGACATCACAGAGGAGACGAGGGGTCAGGCTTTTATTGCCCAGACATGCTTGTGCCGGAGTTTGCGCTGCCTAGATACACCACTAAACCCAGTGCTAAAACACCTTGCTGGGCAGCAGATTTGCTGCCTGTCTGGCACCCCAGTGTTTGAAGACTTCAGACCTCCTGCTCCTGCCCGGCACCCAGATGATGCCTCTGACTATCAGGCAGGTATCTGGGAGCACACACCGTGGGCAGCTGAGTTAAGTCACCCCATTACATGGAGAAGTGACCCTGCTATCTCTCCACTCAAAGCCGGGGGCAAGTCCCAGAGCAAGCCGGACCTGCACCCAGGCTGCCAGCAACGCTGCCCTCTGCTAGCCAGGACGCAGGGACCTGGCTACCTATTACATACACCTAGTTATTGAGATTTTAATTCATCCTGCCCCAACGCAACCCTCATCATGACTCGAGACAGGAGCCTCCCCAAGGAATCTGCAGTCCCCGCTTGCTCTGCAACACAGCCCTCCGACATGAGACACAGCGATCTGGCCAGTACAAAAGAAATTAACTGAAGAAACCTGGCACATCTGAAGCCTTGTGGATGGACAACACATTCAGCTGAAGGTGCTAAATGCAAAGCTCAAAAGGATGAGCAAACCCTGCTATTAATTAGCATGTTCTCTCCAGAGCTGTGCCTGCAGGGCCACCCTCAGCCGGGCTCTCGGGGCAGGGCTGGGTGCCAGCCCATCACCAAAGCTCCAGGAGTCCGTCCCGGTGCTGGCATGGGTTCTGAGCCATGGCAGCGGGCCCAGCCCCATCTTATTTTATTTGCTCTAACCCTCTCTCCACGCACCAAAGGCTTCCTTTGCATGGTACTGCTGAGAAACCACCCAAGGGAGACAGAGATGGCTCTCCGCCACAGCTAAGCTCCGCCGCGCTTCCACAAGTGATGCTGGCTGCTCCCTGGGAAGCTTCTCATGAGGCCAAACACCCGGCAGCCGCCTGCTGTTGTCACAGGGACACCTGCCCGCTTGCCCGAACGGCCGTGGCTTCGGCCACTCTGTCCAAAGCCCCACACCAGTAAGTTGGGAGCAGTTTCCATAGGGCTGGCCTCTGGCGTGGGGCTGTCGGAAAGATTGCCCGTTTTCGGCTGCAAACACACCGGCTGATGTCTCCACGGTCCTTTGTTAGCAGAGCTTCGACATTTGCCTTTTACAACCCTCAGCTGCCTGACGGCTCCCTTTTCATTCTGGCCCAGTGACCCACCCTCGCTGTTGAGTGGGAGAGGGGAATTAGGAAGTGATTAACAAGCCTCTTGTTGAAAGTTATTTGTGCACTTTATGCTAATCCCCTTCAGTGATGACTTTTCTTACAATGACAAACGGCTAGTCAAGTAATCCACTTAATATCAAGCCTGCATTTATTTCAGCCAGCACACCTGCTATCGTATTTGAAGAGCGCCGAGAAAGTCCGCGCACGGCTGGGCAAGGCAACGTGGAAACCAAGGGACAAAACCTGGGCCAGTCCCCAGGCCAGCCTGAGTGCGGGCGGCAAGAGGGAAAAAACATTTTTTTGCCTTTTTCCTCCTAATAACTTCCCTAGGCAGGGAATTTTGGTGATTTGATGCACCTTTGGTGAAAGAGCAGGGGCGCGCTCCTGCAAAGGGAGGGAGCGGTTAGAAAGGAATCGCTTTAAACACAGCTGCTGGGAACAGCAAAGGGGAAAACCCCCAGGTTTATTGTACCTAAAACTTGCCTGTGACGGATACAGAGATGAATTAGTCGGACTGCAGTCACCTCTGTGTCTGATGAGAAGTACTAGAGGGGACGGGAGGACCTGCCCCATCGCTGCTGCTGGCAGCGTTAGAGCAGAGCAGCCCCGCAGCCACCTGCGGCTGCCCCAGCACGCAGCACCAGTGACGCTTCTCCAGCCCAAATCCGGGTATTTCCCAGTACTTGCTGGTCTCCTGTGACTTTCTCTCCCTTTAGGCTCATGTAAAGCACATCTCTGCCCTAAAACAACCCCACTGTCCTGCAGAAATGGGACGGAACCACAGGAAACCTTTGTGTTTGCAGCTACTGGGAAAGCCGGTGTCTTTCCCTCACCCTTCAATTTTCGGGTGCTCTCTCCATGCTGTTTCAGTGAAACGTGGTATCTTTCAGACAAAGATTATTAAGTTTGAGGAGAACTGGAAAAAAGCTGAGGTCTGGGAAGCAGAGTCTGAACAAGATGTTACGGCAGCTGTTGGAAGTGTCCCTGCCGTAAGGAAAGTTGCAGAACAGTTTTCATCAGTAGATCCTTCTTCCATGTGCTGCTACCTTTGGGGAAAGAGGGGAAATTTATTTATTTTGGTTTTAATCAGTTTTTGGCTCAATACATTCCTGTGTTTTGCACAAAGGCCAGTGTTTGTGTTGATGTTTCAAGGACCAGCTTATTCAGGTGGGGTTTTTTTTGTGTTTCTTTAAGTAATGATGGAGGGAGAAAAAACATTCTAAATGAAAAAAAAAAAAGTTCCACTCTGCACCTTTGAAAAAAGGCTCCAACTAAAAGAGGTGACAGTTCTTACCACAAAGGGAGGCTCTGAAGCCCGAGGAACCAAGTTAAACAAAATGATGACTAAAATCTCGTCCTGCTGGGAGGTGGCTGGGCGGTGCAGGAGGTACCCGAGGGGGGAAGCGTGAGCCCTACACGGGAACACCGGACAAGGTGCTTAACCGAGACATCCCTGCTACCTGCTCAGAGGCATTTTCAGAGGCCACTAGGACATGCAGAGATAGATTTTCAGTAGAAAGCAGCTTCTTTGTGGCTCAGTTCTGCCCTTCATTTGGCCATAGCACCCTTGGAAGCCCTCGCCACGCTTCCAGCTGCACCTGCACCGTCAGCTCAGCAGCCACCTCTTCCCTCCTGGAAACAGAAGTTGGGGGTAAAAAGAAGGAAACAAGAGCCAAGGCACCAAACGTGCACTTCACTAAGCTGGTGCAGGAAAGGGCTTTCCCTTCCTGATTTGCTCTTGTGTGAACGCCGTGCGATCTGTTAAGGTTAAAAAAGGGGATGCTGAGAAACTGCTGTATCAACTGCAGGAACACATTGGGTTTTTTTTTTTTTTTTCTTTCTTCCCCTGGCAAATTTGGAACAGCACTATCAGTTTTGCCCAGACTCCTTCATTTCCATTGGGATCCAAAGTTTGACTAGAAACATTAACAGCCAGGGAAGCATCGGGTTGTAAAATTATCCTTCCTGCGATCTAAACAGGGTCATGTCGCTGCAGGGTTTGGGGCAGGGGGAGGAGGTCCCCGGGGAAAAGCGAGGCACTGGAGGTGGCTGTCCTGATTCAGAAACCAGCACGGCAGCCAGCACCGAGCCCAGACCCCGGCACTCCTGCTGCAGAGTGCTGAGACACCCAAGGGGATGGCTGTGAAAGGGAAACTTCAAAGAACGGAGTGCACGCAGGCGTGCTCGCAAGTTTCTGGTGATCCTTAGCTCTTGGACCTCTCACCAGAGAGATCACATCACCGCTCCTCCCGGCCATCCCACGGTGGGCAGCACACTTGGGTAGTGCTGAGGGTGGTGGAGGGCAGCAAAGGGGTTCACCAGTTTCCCCAGCCCTCCCAGACAGGGTCAGAGACTATTCAGCCCGGGTGCGCTGGCAAAACACAGGACGTCTGAGACGGGACCTGAGAAAAAGCACAAAGAGCATCATACGGGGCTGCTCCTCCCTGCACAAACCCTTTCTTCCGAGCCCCCCGATCCTCCCCGTGCTGACACGGGTCAAGCCCTGGGAGAGGCACGGCTGGGCACTGGTCAGGCTGTGCTTGCCCGGCGTGCCGGGATGCCGCACAGCGCTGGGAATGCCGCACCGCTTTGGTTTTAGAAATGTGCTCAGCCTGCGGAGGGCAGAAGCCTTCCCCGAAAAACACAGAAACTTTTACAGCTGTTGGGAGTTCAGTAAAGTATAATTAAAACCAAATTCCTCGCGGAAGGTTTAGATAAAATGCAGCCCTGAAACGCAGCGCCAAAAGGGGGATTGGCCACCGCTCTTGCCAAGTCAGAAACTGGCCTAATTGCTTCCAATTGTGTTCTTCTGCAGCTGAGATCTGACCCAGCAGAGGCAGAAAAAGTCTACTATTTACATTTAAAAAAAAAAGAAAAAAAAAAGAAAAGAAAAAGAAAAGAAGAAAAAAATAGATGCTTTGGGAACACTTTATACTACTTTATCTCCAACAGGCCAACCTCAAGAAAATGTGCGCTATTTTAAGATAGTCCTCAAGGAATTTATTTTGGTGTGTTTTGTCTCAGAGATCCTGATCAACACTTAGGATTAAATAACCACCATTTAACCAGATCCTGGAGCACAGCTCCAGCCCTGCCTTCCTCCCTTTGCTTAAGCAAGAAGGGAAGCTTAAGGTCCCTCTTGAATTTTATTCTTGTGCTAGCAAACATCCTCCTGGTGAGTCCTGTTTGTTTTAGAAATTAAACACAAAATAAAGCCAGCTGCTTTTGGGGTCAGTTCTTTCCCTCTTATATGCAAAAGCCACCGTGCTCCTGCCGTTGCGTGGCTCTGCTGCTCCTACACCACAAAGGTTTGTGCATGGCTGTACATGTTTGTGTACATGCACAAAGGTGCATGGCTGGGCTGATGCACGGCAGCTGTACAAAGGACAACCTCGCCGGTGTTGCTGCAGGAACGAGTCCCCCTGGAGCCGGCACAGCAAGAGCTGAGCTGGAAGGAGGACGGCCTGTGAGCAAGGCTGCCTGGCACACCTCGGACCCATCCCCACCAGGCACAGCTCGGACTGGCGCTCCCCTCAAGCCACAGTTGTCTTTCAGATATGGTTGGGGTCAAGTTTGGTTTTCTAGTGGTTGCAGAATAATTAGGTCTGGCTGAACTCTGCTTTTGATAGTTATTTTGAGGTCATTGCCTCCCTCGGAAAGCTGCTCTGCTGACCTGAGCACTGTGGTTTGCTACAGCATCCCGTTAGCTACAGCTGACGTGATGAATAGCGCTGCCTTCCAACTCAAGCTTGCATTTGTGCAAATGCAAGGATTACAAAATCCCATTGATATGATTAATAATCCAGCGCAGCCAAACCACCTCCATATAACCTCCATCTCCCCAAAGCCTGATGCAAAATATGTTTTCGCAACTATAAATCAATAAACTTTGCTTAATAAAAACTGCTGTTACTGAAGCATAGTATTAAAAGGTTCTTCAAGATGGAAGAGTGGCTTTGGCAGCTGGCTGCAACAGATCACATCGTTTTCAGTACAGCTCGCATGTATTTCATCAGAAACAAACGCATATGGCTGTGGTGGACTGACGACGGCGTCTCCTGCCATCCCAAACGTCCTGCAGTTGCACACCGGTCCGCACGGCTGCCAGCCCGTGCCTCAGTTCCCCGTGCCTCTCCCGGTGCCCGCCGGCTTCGCAGCAGCTGTAGTTTATTACCACTGTCTCCCGGGGATAAAGCTCGCCATGGAAAACGTCAGGCTGGATTGCATTTTAATTTAGTGAAGGCCACAATTCAGAAACCTGGGTTTGCTGCTTTTTTTTTTTTATTATTTTATTTCTTTTCTAAGGGCTCAGATTTTATTGGTGAAAAATTTAATTTTGCAAAGCAACGCGATCTTAGACAAAACTCTCCAGACTGGACGAAATAAAAGCCAAACGGCCAAGTGACACAAGCAGAGATGTTATCTGCTCATAAATTCCTTCAATATGAGAATGCCACAGGTCTGCAGGCAACGACACCCTCCTTGCCCCTGCGAACGCCCTAGCAGGACATTTTCAGGTGTTATCATCAGGTATTTCAACACCTATTCGGCCACTAGCCAGGATCCAGGCTGCCTAAAGCCAACTGGCCAACTCTGCGGTGTGAGTTGCACCCCAAAACCTGGCAAACACCTTCCTGCACCCACACAGCATCCCCACGACCGCGGGCAGCATCTGCAGGGCACGGTGGGTCAGGTACGCTGACCTGCCCACACGCACGGGGCACCCTGTGCTGCTAGCGGTGAGAGAGCTTGTACCACCGCTCTCCCTGCTTCAGTCTGAAAAAGCTCCGGATCAGCTGCAGTGATCCGAACCTGGAGCTACTCTCCCCGATGGCAAACCAGCAGCCCCCCCAACCCAGCCGCCCCCCATCAGCTCCCCAAGGCCCAGGTGCCACTGGCACGGGTGGCAGTGCCAGCACGTGGTGCCTGCCCGGCGCGGGGTGGGTTCCCCGAGGGAATGGATGGGCCGAGCTTTGCCTCTCTTCTAGCCCTGTTTTCTACGGCTTTGTGTACATTTTGTGTAAAACAGAACCATCATGGCCTCCAGTAAAGGCCGGTTCCCCGTCCAGCAGCCCAGTTTGCTGCCTACAGCTTCCACCCGTCGCTTCCCGCGGTCGCTCGCTCCCATCCCACAGCACCTCCCCGTCTCAGCCGCGCCAGCATGCTGGGTTTGTGGCTGTACCATGAGCTGATCCAAATTAAAGATCCTCTTCCTCCTTCTCCCCTCACCCCTTTCACAGCCTGGCGAAACCCCAGGTTCCCCTCCACCCCCCTGCCCCCCCCGCCCCACTACAGGCATCACTTCCACACGTGAGCTATCACAAGCGATTGCTCTCTGGCTGCTTCACCAGTTGCTTCAAAGGCGCCCATCACTGACCACACAGTAGAGGGTCAAAATGGGAGTTTTAAACAGGCTGCAGCGTTACAAAACCACCCGTGACCACTCAGATCCTTTAATGGTTACCAGACTCTCTGCTACGGCTTTGGCTTAGATCGATTTGCTCTGTTCCTCGGCAGGGAGGAGAGCTGAAGAAGAAAGTTCAGCCGCAGGGACACAAGCCACTCGCTCCATGGGTCACAGCGTGGGCTCTGACCCATTTTATTTATACATCCAGATGCAGGCAGCGACAGGAGCATCGCCTGGCTACTGAGTCACAGCAGGGAACATCTAACGGGTGGTGCCCTAAGAACAACCAGAAGTTTCCGAAACGCTTCCAGATATGGACATTTACAGAGGAAAACTAAAAAAAAAAAAAAAAAAAACAACCACCAGAGAACAAACAGAGCCCAGAAGGATTTCATACTGATACCCATCTAAAGAACATGTTGCCTGAGAAATAGCCAGTGAGAAACAAATCAGGGTGCTAAAGAACACAGGCTAAGGTTAATTGCCTTAAAGCTCAAGTTTCATTATCCCACATTTTTCGTTGGCTAATGGGAGAGGGGGCAATCATTCCTGCAAATACTGCGTAACTAGTCAGCAATCCTGAAATTAGATAGAAAATGTCATGAGACAACTTATTTGACCCCATTTCGACTTAATGCAGCGTCATTTTTATCGCAAGTAGAACAAGTCCAAGCCGCCAAATGGAAACCCAGGAAAATAAAGTTTCCTGGAGAAATGTGTTCGGAATGCTCTTCAACACGTTTGCAGCAGCAGCAGCAGCACAGCAAGCCCAGAGATTCATACAGGTCTGCTTCGCGTGAGAGTAAACCTGTCACCGGGAACGTCTGAAACGGGATTAAACCTGTTGTGGAAACACTCATGGAGTGGAGGCCGGCCACCGGGCACACCGATACACAAACCTCTCCGAAGGCTTGATCTGATCAGGTGTTTCTACCAACCCCTCAGCACTCCTGGGCATCTCTCCCTGGTTAAAAGCAGCCTGGCTTGGTCGCCTTCCCAGACCTCTAAGATTATTCTACACTGTTATTTAGGTATCACACCCAACCCACGCTGCTTTTACTTGCATGCCAACCACTTGCAGCTCAGACAGCTAATATTCTTGTGCATTAGATTTTTTTCCCCCTTTAAGATTTGCTTTGGATTCTGGGCGTACGTGCCCACATCCAGAACTGCACCCAGATTTGCTGCCATGGTAATCACTGCTTAGAGCAACCGCAGCCTCGACATGGAAGCTCGATAACAGAGATGGCAATTTGGAAACCATTGCTTTTTATGCTCAAGTATTACTACCAAGTGATTCGGTGAAAACATATGGCCCATAAAAGGTGATGCTCCTGCATCCCACTTGGCACAGCTCCTTCAGACACTCCAATAAAAGGCAGAATAAAATCCATCAGTACAGACCACCGAGTATACTTAAAACTTTATCGCCGAGTCCTTCGTGACAGAAATTCAGCTGGAATGCTCAAGTAATAAGCACTGAAGGTGGCTTAATGAGGGAGCGACCTAACATCAGAGGGGAAAAGCCTTGTAGTGAAACCGCGAATATGGCCAGAACAACAAGAATTACGTAGAGTCTCTTGAGGAGCGAGTAACAACCACCAGGAGACAGCAGCCAGAGGGATGCAGCCACTCCTGAGTGAGCAGCAGACACACATGCTGATGAGGGCTTTAAGTTTTGATGGTCTGTTTTACAGCAAAAAATATCGGATGACAAGACAAAGAAGGAGCAGTCTGTAAAAGAAAGGACAGCTGGTTGACAAATAGGTGGGAAACAGCTGAAAAGCTGCAATTACACTGTGCAGTAAAGTGGGAGTGTGCGTCCTCGGCTTTCATTTGCCTGCCGAACCGGCATCCCGTGGAGAAACACGAGGGTTATGAAGTACCACAATGAACAGATGGATGAGCCTAAACACAAACTACAGGGTTTTTCCTATGAAAAAACAACTGGCCCAGCATAAATAGGAAAAAGAAAAGAAAAACAAAAAGAGAACAAAAAAAAAGAAAAAGAAAAAAAGAAAAATATTTCAGTCCTTGCTTTCAAGGTTCCATACCATGGGTTGCCTATTACACCCTTGGTGTAATTCACAGTTGACTCTGAATATTTTTTTGAGGAAGAGAAAACTCAAGCTACAGTATGGGGCAAAACTTGTGAACTTGTGATGAAAAAGTACCCACCGCCGCAAAAATGGAAGCCTTTGCCAAATAACGGGATGATCTGAATTGATTGCAAAGGGATTTGAGCTTCCAAATTCTAACAACATCCTCATTAAAGTAATTGGAAAGGTGGAGCTAGCAATGCTTGCCCTGGCTGATTTAACAGGATTTACTTGGCTATTTCTATATTGGTGACTATAATTCTGGGCTGTTCATGTGAATACATGAAATTCAGTATTATAGCTTGCAGAGGTTCAGGGGCCCTGACACCACCAACACCCTGCCGGCACCAGCATCTCCTGCACCTGCCTTTCACTCCCGCGCCCTGCTCACGGTCGCTGCTTTTCTTACGACTTGTATGAGCTCACTGCAAAGTGCTCGCCCTTCTCAGCTGTGCATTTGGGGAGATCCCACCAATTAAAGGTGGAAAACCCCAGATGCAATATTATCATGACACCTAAGGAAGAGCATTACAAGCAGCCGTACAAGTGCAGCAGGGGATGCCACAGGAAAATGCTTTGCAAATGACATTTTAATGCAGCTGTTCGGCACCAATACCTTAATAAGTAAAACCTTCTTTGCTTTGTCTGGTTCTCCAAGAGGTTTTTTTCCATGCCTGTACCATGTGTGAGGTTCCCTGCCTGCTCACGTGTTTTTGCACCTCTGCTCAGCTGGGAACGTTTAGAGTCCGCAGGTCTGCTGGTCTCAATCTGGACGGGATGGGAAGACAAAAGCCTCCAAGATCTCACATTTCTACCTGGTTTATTAAGGCCAGTGGCACCCTGCGGCAAGGGCTGCTGTTATGCAGGCGTGGGGGAGTATGCCCACAGGACAAATCCATGGAAAACCGCACTCCGTTATCACTATTGCTCGTGGCAGTTATGTTGTCTTGCAGAGTTAACTCAGATACTCTGTTTTAGCCTGAAGTAAATCCTTCCCTAATTAGCCTTTTAAGGGATAACCCAGATAGCGCCAGGGCCGCTTCCTATACGGACTCATGAGCCGGTGCTGCTGCGCTCCCCGTCCAGCTTCTCCCACATGGATGCACTGGAGCCACAGCTGGTGTTCCCATTGCTACTGCAAGGACCACCAAAATTTCTGTGCGCACTTGTCTGCTTTCACCAACATCCCACTGCCACAAGAAGCTGAGGGCAGCTCCTCGCCAGGCCCCCCCATTCCCACCCGGCACCCTTCTCTACCCACCTGAGAGCTCCCACCACCTCCTCCAGCACCCATGGGGGCCCCAGGAGCCTGCAATTCCATCGTGGCTATTGACAGAGGGAACCAGCACCTCTGGGCAGCGTGCACCAAAGCAGCCAGGCACGCACCGTCAACACAGCAGTCACGGCTCTTGCAAGATGTTTGTCACTTGTTTATATGCCTAGATGCACTGGGGTGGGGGCTGGGGGGGTGGGAATGAGTCAATCTGTGTACGCCAGACATGACTGATGTTGGGTTTTGAAAGAAATTAAAACATTTTCAGCTTTACTCTAGGAGTAAGGGCACATTGGAAAGGCTCCCCACCTGCTATTAAGCTGGTTATCAATTCTGTAGCAATTTAGTGAGGAACAGTAAGCACAGCCGTAAAAACTGATGGAGAAACTCCACCTAAGCACACAGGGGATAGTTCTAGATTATCTAAAACCTCCCCAGAGATACCCCACCTGCAGACCGCCGGAGAGCACGGACTCCTGCTCCTGGGTTAAACAGTTAACAGCCTGGGGGGCAACCAGCAGCCTCCCAGGCTGCTGAGGGTAAGTTCCTGAGGTCAGGGATAGCTTCCATTAACGCCACGGCAGCGGGTTCAAGCCCTTTTTACATATTTCAGGCAATGCTTTTTGCAGACCAAGATCTGCCACTTCAAAAGGAGCAGACAATGCATATCTGATTTGAGCAAACACCAGTGCTCAGATTAATTTAATGCTTACATCTAAAATTAGCCTGCCTTTTTAAAACGAATTCCTCCGGGCTTTGACTCCAGCATGATAATATTTCTTGATGGCGAAGCGACCGCCTGTCTAACGACACAGACCCAGAGAGTTTCATGATAGCCCTTCACATGACTCCGGAGCTATTAGCAATACCATTACGAAATGTTCCCAATTTTCAAACACCTTGGTAGATGGGGACACAAGCTCTGGTCTGGGGAGGACCAGTCAACCGCCTCGCCTTGCCTCCTGCTACAGGTGGTTTTCTTCATTTTTTTGTTCTCGTTGAAATTACTAAACTATACCCAGGTCAGCACAGCCCCAGGGGGGAAGCTGGAGCGCAAACCTTGTTTCACCAGCAGTATCAAAGCGTTCCTGGGAAGAGCGCAGCTTAACAGGCTGGTCAGGTTTTGCCTCATTTTCACAGTGAGGTTTTCGTCCAGCAATAGCCTAGCAGGAGAGCGATGTCTCTGCGAACAGCAGGATAGGGGGGAAAATACCGTCACAGCAACTCCCTACAGCCTTTAGTGCAAATAATCCCAGCCAAGGGCTCTGGCAGCTTGCTTAAAACCTGTTGCTGCAGAGGCACCTTCCCCAGTTTCATCTAAGCCATCCTGGTTCCAAAGCAAACCACAGACACGGGTCTCCAGGTGCAAGACAACAAACCGCCACCACCGGTCTCTGCCCAGAGCACGTGCTGAGCAGGGCTCCGTGTAAAACAGAAAGGAAAAAGCTGCTTACTCTGAGTGTCTTTGCGATCGGGGAAGGAGAGGATGGGGGAGAATCTGACTGAGCCTTCCTGCTGCGAGTATACTCTTTACTCCTGGTGTACAAGGACGACATGGCCTCGCGGGCTGGGTGTCTCTGAGAAGCAATACAAGTCTTGCTCTCCTGTCGCTCTAAGGCGCTGGGCAGGTCCTTCTTCCAAGGTCAGAACAAACTAATTAAACTATTCACAGCTCTGGTAATTAAACCCTGCTGTTTAGGGTGTGTAATTTTAGGCATTAATCTGCTGCAGGGAGAGCTGAGGCTCCACAATGTTTCTTGTCCGAGAAGAAGAGGAGAAAGTGTCAAGGACTCGCTGTGCTCCAGCGCCGGGCGTTGCTCCGTGCCAGCCTCACCGCCCCGGCCCCATCCCGATCTCCCCACACAAGAACTTTCCTCTCATCCAGAGCCTATGCCCCAGGACCAGAGCGATCTCCCCCCAGAGCTGCAGGAGGCAAAAACTCCCGGCTCAACTCGGAGCGCTGGAAAATCAGCTGGGTTTATCTAGACACGAGGCTTTTGCCAAAAAAGAAAAGAAGAAAAGAAAACCAAAACCCGTTCTACTCCGGAGCGCTGCTGCGAGCTCTCTGCCGTCACTGCACGGAGCTGCACGCTTTAAGCAAAACACGAAAGCATAAATCAGGAACAAACGCTGGTTTGGAAAGGGGCAGTCCAGATGAAGTTGTGTTTTGTTCCGTCCTCCTCCTCCTCCTCCTCCCAGGCGCCGTTACCCGCGCGCAGCCTTCTCCAGTCCCTCCTGCCGCTGCCTTCTGACATTCCAGATCCTGACTCGCTCCGCCAGGAATGCTGGAGGGTGGCCAGCAGCAGCGATTCACTTTCAGCTTGGGATTTGGGCTGCCACTTGTAGGGGGGGAAAAAAAGGGAAAAAAAAGAAAAAAAAAAAAAAAAGGGGGCGGGGGGAGTGGGGGAAGAAAAGAAAATAACTTACGAGCTCCCAAGGCCTGACGGGCTGCGAGCGGGAGGTCAGAGGCAAGTTGACGGCAGTTTGCAAAGCTTAAATTCCAGCACGCGTTTTGCGGCTGCGACAAAGGGAGATATTTTAAAGGACACGGAGCAGTACATACCATTAAAGGGAGGACACACTGATGCAGCACAACAGGATTTTTGTTGTTTGCTCATAACCCTGTCTTGTGCTGCAAGAAGGCGACATGGAGCTTGTGTAATGTACCCTTACTCAAAGGAACATTTGGGATTGAGGAGGAGCTCGGAGGGTAAGAAAAAGGGTGGAGAGAGCAGGTACCTCTGTCAACAAAGTTCCAGCTAGCTCTTGGCTGAGCCATGCTGCTGCTACACCAGCTAGCTCACTGGAAAGCATCTCAGGCGATGGCGAGATTGGTCACTGCAAAGGCAAGCGGATGTCCCTCAGGTTCCAACTAAACAAGCACACGGGATGTTCATTTGAAAAATGCCCACAACCACCCAGTGGGTGCACTGACTTCATAGCTCTCATCCCCCAAGTACAGCCTTGCAACCATAAGGTTGCCAATCTATGCTTTCCTTTGCTGGAAAGCATCAGCCCAGGTACCTGCACCAAACCAGTTCCAGTAAGGCAGTGTTAGCAGACCAGTACCACAGCGAGGGATGTGTCCTCATCTGGACTCATCCACACCCACCTGAAACAGCTACTGACGAGCCCCTGGGTGCCTGGAGTTAACCATTCTGCTCCAGCTCCACAGGCTGCTTTGTCATCAAACATTTCCTAGCAAGTGCAGAAGAATATCTATATAAAGATAATTTAAAGAGTATTACTGTGCTTATGTGTATCACTGTTGATTTGAAATACTGCCCCTTTTTCGCACACCGCTTGGCAACTGTGTAATTTTATTGACACGTAGTTGGGGAAGGGTGCTTGGAATAGCAGCTGCATTAATTTCTCCTGCCATCCAGCATCCTCACTATCCAGGGGCAATGCAGCATTGCCATGGAGAGAGGAAAGGGGCTGCCAGATTGTCCTTCTCTAAGAAAGTAACTTCCAGATCAGGTTTCTACTGGATGCCTCATCATGAGGAAGGAGGGGACTCATTATTCACTGACTGCAGGAGGGTGAGGGGAAAAAAAATATAAAAGGCTGGAGAGGTCTAATTCTGCCTGGCAATATTTCTGCATTCCCTTCTAAAGGTATGGAAATTAAGTCCAGACACACAAGAAGGTAGTGACAGGCACCCCGCTGCTCACGGAGACCATGGCAGGACCTTGATCTTTCCAGCCTCCATCTGTTGCACTCATCACCCCCCCCCCCACACACACACACCTCTCCCGGCACTCTGACCCTGCTGCACAGCAGCAACAAGGTAATTCAGACATTTTAAATGCATATTTATAGAACATGCACACAGGGCTGATCGTTTCACACTAGTCTCAGTTTCTGGGATTTCAAAACAGTGAGAGTAATTGAAACTGGGCTAACCCGTGTGGCCGCCAGCAGGCTGGAGTGTCCCAATCACAATTAAAGTCTGACAAAGCCCAGCTTAGTCACCAAGGTGGAGCTGCACAGCTCAGAACTGCGGGGATTTGCTTCCCCTCCCGTCCAGTCCCAAACAAATCGTAGCCACATCCCTCCAAGGTTGTGTTTCTGCTGAGGAGGGGCAGGAAAGCTCCAAAATCAACATTTCAGTACAGAACTCACAGCCAGAGCCTCAAACCAAAGCAAAAACTGAGCTTTCTATTCCCTACTAATTAAAAGTTAATTAGTCATCCAGTGCAGATGCCTCACAGATTGACAAAACGCATCTTGGTGGACAATAACTCGTTTTAAAAAGAAGGGGTGGCATGAGAATTAGCATTCTGATTAGCAGGAGAAAGGCAGCAGAATGAGATGCAAGATGGCAAAACACGCCGGGTTTCACCACTGCTTCAACGAAGGCGCCTCACTCCCTAACAGGTTTCTCCCTGCTGTTTTGTATGGTTCGCTTTCAAGTTTTCCCCCTGTGTAAGTATGAAACCCAACTCTTCCCTTGCGGTGCTGCTGTCCTCACACCCTGATGTTTGTCACGTTCAAGGTCATGGTTTAGATCCGACTGTTTCTGTCTGTTGAGGATATTCCTCAGTAGGAACCAGCAGTGTGCTCGGTGCTGGTGCTGGGGTGCCACCTCCTTTGCTAAGGAGGTTTTATACAGCAACCCGAAAGGTGCGCACAGAACGGTTTGGGTTGGAAGGGACCTCAGAGACCACCCTGCTCCAACCCCCACCCCGGGCAGGGACACTGCCACCAGCCCAGGTCGCCCACAGCCCCGTCCAGCTCAGCCATCACCTTCCGTGAGCATTTCCACAACCACTGGACACAAACCCCTGAGGCTGCCCAGATGGTAACTTCAGGCTGCAGCGTATTTCTGGGCAAAGTACAATGAGTATAAAATGAGTACAGCAGCACAACTGTACTTCCTATATCGATACGTGGTAGTGTATTTCCTGTACTTAGAGCTATGGTCTTGACCATGATCGCTCTTCTCAGGCATCTTCCCTTTTCCGTGCAGACGGCCACCCTCTCCCTTCCTTTGGTAACGTCACCTGTGTCTGTATCCGATTTTTTGTATTAGAAAGCTGGACCCATATCCAAAAAAATGACATACCAGAAAGAGGACAAAGCCCTGAGCTAAATATTTGAGGGGAAAAATACAAACAGCCCTTCTACCTGTGTTGAAAATCTTCACCTACAGAACGTGACACTGATCAAATAAGCACAAGCGGCGCGGCGGCTTTCCGACCTGCAGCAGACAGGAGTGGGAAGCAAAGCCAGGAGTCACAGCCAGAGCTGCAGAGCGATGCTCATGGGTGACGTGAGCCCACGGCATGTTCTCTGACAGCGCAGAGGAGAGGAAAAGGAGAAGCCCTCTTGGGAGACCAGAATTCTAATAAAACTTGAAGGATGAGGGAGGGTAGTTGGTATTTTTGGAACAAATGATCCCCAAAGTACCTCCTCAAAGTCCTAGCTGTCATTTTCCACATCAGGTTTACCGCGCTGTCCTGCGCGTTGCTGAATTCCTTCCCATTCAGCTGACTCTCTTCATTCGCAGCCAAACCTCCTATCTCCCCGGTGCAGGCACACACCGACGAGCACGCTGGCGTCTCCAGCTGCACAAGGCTCAGCTGATGGAGGGGCCGAGCTGAAGGCACCAACCGGGGCCACACAGCACCAGGATGCTCTCCACACTGCTACCTTCCTGCAGGGCCTCCTTGGCTACTCTGTTACGTTAAACACAGCCAGGGAGCATCCCTGCCCTCCGGCACACATCCTGCAGGCACAGAAGCTGCTGGAAGGTTCTCTGGCACCATCCTGTCCCTCGCCAAGCAATGCTGCTCCACGTCCAGCCCGGGCACTTGCAGGGACCAGCCCCAGCAGGTGCCTCGGACACAGCCGTGCCGACGCGGAGGGTAAGCGGGTTCGGTACCACGGCTGAGCCTTCCTTGCCAGCTGGCCTCAGCGCCAGGGAACAGTTTAAGCTGGGAACAGGAGAACTAACGCCCTCAGCCTCTGAGGATGGGTGGCACAGCCCCTGCTGCAGCCCCTCCTGTGCCGCGCTGAGCAATACAGCACCAGCGGGGCCGCGCTGCAGGGACACAAGGTGTGAATTACAACCTAAGATGAGCAGCAAGAGGGAGAGGCGGGCAGCACGCTTCATGTTTTCACCTGAACCTGCTGCTGAGGCCATTTTGCTCCTTTCTCTTTGGGAAGCAGAGAACCCACTCCCCACTGCTTAATGCAGCCCCAGGTACCACTGGTACACTCCTAGGGAGTGTAGCTGTTTGCTGTTTAATTGAAATCTTCACAATCCTCACTTCTGGATGCCCCACTTGTAGGAGTGCACGCTGCCTGTTTGCTGAGTCATGTCCCAGTCCAGGGAAACACCGAAATCTGCAATTTTACACAATACTGAAATAAATTCTAAAGCTGCATTTATTCTCACGACACTTCTCTAGAGAAATGGAGGAAAATAAACTACCCTAGCAGTTGTTTCCAAGAGCCCAGCTACAAAGCTACTATATGCCTATAAAATATTTGTTCTAGGTCCAAAGTAGTTCCATAAAAAAATCAAGAGAAACTCAGTTTAAACATGAAAAACCCATTAATTATTGATGCAGGCTATAGAGAACAGAGTCAAGATTAGATTTTCTATTGCTTTTATGCTACTGGATCAGCATACCAAACTGAAATCCATAGCGTAAGAGTATTGTACCTCCCTTTTGTAATAATATTTATACTGTGGGCAAAGTTTAATCAATCCTGTGGTTCCCTTCACCTCACGATGTCCCAGATTTGTGATTATTTAAGCCCAAAATGACATGCAGCCTTTGTGCATACTAAATGGCACCACTGCTTTGTCCCTGGAAGAGTATCTTGCTTGCCTTGCACTTGCCTTCCGCTACAGCCAAATCAGACCCGAGCACTGTTAATTGCAAAGGAAAAGCACGTGATCAATCTAAGATCGGGTCCGAATCCCGATCCGAAGGGTCCGAAGCCAGGAATACTGTCTGGGTTTAACAACCAGGGCTCCACAGGCAGACGAAAGGTTACAGTACCGGTCATTACTCCACCTTGGTTACCAGTCATTTCTTCCTCTACATGCAATCTTCCAGTAAAAAGTCTCTATGCTACTACCAAAATATTTGGGAAGGCTTTCACCTGCGTGAAAAGGCTGGGTCTTGTTAACCCTCCTGCTCTCACACCTTTATTCACTGTACCCATCGCTTTTTGTGCAAAGAAATTCTGCAGGTTCCGTAGAGAAACCGTTCATTTTGATGCATAATGAGTCGGTTTGGAATTAGCAGCGCTGCTACTTAACCCAGGAGATGCGACAAAAAGCCAGCCTTTCAAAGTTGTCATAATAAACCTTCTTCCTTTGTACAGCTAACTGTATTATCTGCGAGCTGTAATCTGGTTTGCAGATACACTGCAAGGATGCAGAGGGCTGCTGTTAAGTGGGACAACTCAGGGTCAAAGCTGTAGCAGCTGTATTCACTGAAATACCCAGCACACCGTTATTCTGCATAATGAAGAGCTGACTGAAAATACATGCTATATAAAAACCGCTTTAAAACACTGTAAATAAATTACTTCAAATTGATATGCAAGCTTTCACAGGTTCAATTACAGCTTCGCAGGGTTTATGCAGAGCTGAAAGAGGCAGGAATGGTTATGTTTGGCAACAGACGGCTGAAGGGCTGTAGCAAAGGAATTACTGGCCGGGCGATAAGCTGTGCTGTAACGGCGATGTGAAGGCGCTGCAGCAGCTTCCTCGGAACGGAACACAGCCCGCACGAGTGAACAGGCTTTCATCCGCAGTGCACTGACTAGGATTCCCAGGAGCAGATCGGGCGTTATGTCTCGCAGATAGGAAGCAGAATGAAAGGATCTTCCTCTCCTCCCAAACACACACGCAGCAGCTGACAGTCTGTAATTGCACATATACCATCATACTTCCCCCACTTTTTATTCCCATCACTAAATTTATCATAAAAGGGGCTGGGAGCTACACATATTAGGCAGACCCGGATTAAGCAGTAGAAGCAGGTAATTCTAGTGTGGGCTGAGAACAGCGCATTTTAAATACAAAACTTCACAATTCTTTTCTTTTTGCTTTCTTACAAATAAAGAAAATACAAAGCAGTAGTGAAGAGAGTTTAAAAAGCACCATTCTCAGCACAGAAACATCATTTTAGCACCTGTAAGTGTTGAAACATGCATGCAGGAGAAAAGTCTTCCAGTAGTCCTGTGGAGCAAGAACAGAGTTTTTGGAAGAACAGGCAAGGTGCCTTCAGGAGTCTAACCCAGCGTTTGTAACAGGGCAAGAAGCAGGGGTGTTCGCTGACACCTCTGGGGACCTCCCTAACTTCAGAGGATGAGAACTGAATATAAAGAGGAGACCGCAGAAGAGGGAGAAGGATTTCATTATCTTGAGTTCATCATCTCCAGAAGGGTTGATGGCGAGAGGTTACAGAAATGGATGGCAGCGGTAGCAATAACCAGCAGCAATAAAACAACGCTGCAGCAACGGCCTCCCGTTAGAGGGAGACAGATGTGGCAGCGACTGCTCCGCCAAAAATAAATGTCTCTGAGACCACAGATTTGATTCCACTCAAGGCTGTAAATGCAACCACGATCACAAACCCAGAGGCCTGGGGCGACCCCCACACTGCGTATTTTCATGCCATAATCCTCAGGATGTCTTACACACCAGCCGGAAGACTGATGCCTACAGATAAGTTGCTTCATGTCCACCTAAAACCCGGCTCCGTCTTTTCACGCTCAGGCTTCTTTCCCGAGCTCGATACCATGTTTTGTTCAACTAAAAAAAGCAGCATGAGAAAAACCAGAGAGATGCTTTCCACTGTCTGCTCTGAAGTCCAGTTTAGAGCATTGCTGACGCCAAAAATCAAGTGATTTCCTCCCGTTACTACCATTAAGGACAATAATATTCTCCAGTCAAAGCAGTCCGGCGGTTGCACTCTGCAGGGGTTTATGGACAGGTTCCCTCTCCCCTGATCCAGCTTTTTCTTACAAAGATGTTTGTGCTGCTTCCTCCTGAGTTACAAAGCAGGAATGTAGCAGAAATTTGCAAAGATATTAACAGGCCATGTCAGGGAAACTGAGAAAGCAAACACGAATAAAACAACCAGATGCAAACATAGCTATTTCAAGCTAAGGGACTTTCCAAAATATGACATAGAGAAAGAGAAATCTCAGAGCTCTCACAACAGAGTCATGATCCATTTTGCTCTTTATCTAAATTCGTCAGATTCTGCATACCTCCCACCCACCCCAGCCACTCCACGGCTATAAAACCTTTCTGTTGGCTCGTCTGTGGAAGCAACTGGCTGACACAAAGCAATATTCTAGTGCCGCTGGCCAAACAAATGTATAACTTCAACACATTGCTATCTAACTATGCTTCAAGCCTATTTCTGGCCTTCCTTCAACAGCAGCAGATTGTTGTGCAGAAGGTTATGTTCACTCCCAAGGATGAAATCTAGGAGCAATAAAAAAAAAAAAAGCCTACATATATGAAAAACAAACAAACAAACAAAAAAGCCAACCCCTCCCCCCACAACAGTGCCCAGCATTAGCTACTTGCTAAGTACCTACTATAATGAGTAACAAAACCATGCTGAGGCATGAATTAAACCAAAGCTGGTGGGAAATTCCTGCCAGGAGGGCGTTTTGCAGCTTATGGATTCTACATCTTGACATACCAAATAATAAAGTAGCTTCTGCCAAACACTGTGACTTCTCGTAGGGAAACTCCATGTCCAAGAGCAAAAAACTAACAATGGCTTTCCAAATCTGAGGCTTTTTCTGAAGAGAAGCATGTGGGAGGATATAAACCCAGAACAAAAAGTGACCTTTTAAAGACAAAGGGGACAAACAGCATCACCACACTTGCATCACACAATTTTTCCTACAGTGGTAGTTTCCAAAGGATATTTTATTGCCAGGGAATTTGACTTCAGTTTTCCGAACAAATTTAGATTACTCTTCAATTCCTTGTTAGCCATCCAGCACTACAGCTTCTGCTTTTTGCTCCTTCTCGATACGTCTGGGCGATAAATCATTCCCTACCTAAACATGGGACCGCGCCACCCTGCACGGTCCGTCCAGGCAAGGTCTCTCGGCTTCAGAGGGGCGCTGCCAGGAAGGTGCTCAGCGGTGCGCTGGTGAGAGGGGGGGAAAGCAAGCACCCAGCACGATACCCCCGAGCTGCATCTGCTGCAGCCTGCTCCTCCTGCCCTGCACAACCCACCTGTGCCCCAAAGCAGTTGGCCAGGACAACCCGGCGCGGCTGTAAGGGCTGCCCAGACATCTACTGCTGTAGGCAGGAATTTTCATCCAGCAGACCAGATTTTTTGGAGGGTATCTTCAACCACATCAGGAGAGACATCCTCCCTGTGGCCCGCTGGATGACTGACAAAGGACAACTGTCAGCTCCCAGAGGGGCAGAGAACATGCTGCGAGTAGTTAAGCAGTTAGAGATATTTTTCCTTTCCATAATTTTGAGCACGTCATGATGAAACAGAGTTTGAAACAAAAATTGACGTGATGCTCCATTACATGTATAAGCACAAACCTATGCTGTTAACCTTTAAAAAGTCAAAAATTATAAACACAATTAGACACAAAACAACAGTTATTCTGTCTTCAGGCTACAATCAGGAGGCAACGCTGTTCCTCAGGCCAACAGGTCCAGGCTACCAGCCACACTGAACATCTCCTGGAGTGGCTGTGCCCCATCGTCACTGCACAGCGGGTGGAGAGATGGAGCCACATGGCACTGATCCTGCTGCCACCCCATCCATCACACTGCTCCCAGTTCCTTCTGGGAAGAAAGCAAAAGGATCCCAGGACACCTGTGAGATAGCTGCCATGTAGGCAAAAGGGACAGGACCCTGGGGTGAAACGGGATAATTTGAACTGGCTGCGGAGGCCTCCGAGCAATGCCAACAAGAGCCAAGGTATCTGCCGAGTATCTGATGCATTGCTAGCCTCAGCTCCATTGCTCCAGGAGAAACTACTTGCTGACAACTGAGAAAGATCAGTCACCTCAGACTACACTGAAATTCCAAGAGTAATTTACTAAACAAGAAGTTGAAGCATAAAGTTACCTTAAATAGTTAGAGTCTATGACCTTGGAAATCATTCCTGGAGGACTCTATTTTGCCTCATCTTCCTGGGACTCGCAGATGGGATTTTAGCTGGTTTTGTGTTACTCATCTCCATCACGGACACTGCTTCACATTACACCTTTCTAATTCAGCAGCTCAGTGAATTAGAGGAATTAACCTGAACGCATTTAGCTGTAACCCTGTAGTCTACATCGCCGACTTGGATTGCTTGGCTTTAAGCACAAACAATATGTTTTCCCAGAGCTCCCAGAGCTGTAAATAGGAACCGAGCAGCCACGCTGATGATTTAAATGCTGTATCAACAAGGAGAGTAGACAGCAAGTCTGATGCCCTTCTCAAAACATTAAGGTTAAGAAAAAACAAGACAAGCATATTAGGCTGGAGAATCCATGAAGCAAGTAATCTGGGCAGATGTGAATTTTTTTTGCAGAAATATTTGCAGAATCAATTTCAATTTCTATAATGTCTTCCTCCTTCCACCTCCCAAAGAACCCAGGGCACTCCAAACACAGTAAAAGTGTTGTTCATCATATTTAAAGCTCTATGGCAAAACGTTAGCTCGTGCTTTTGCAGCAATCTCCTGCTATTTCATATTGCTGGTTATACACATATTAAAGATCTCCTTTCCTCACAGCATACTCAGCCCATTACAGCATTTTGTTTATAAACAGGATTAAATGCAGCCAATCTCTCACAGCCTTACGTTGCACATAATTAAATGCTCTATAATTTAACTATAGTCATGCAAGTGACGCACAGTACCACCTCCGTTACCTTGGACATGGGCCAGATGGCTTCCCTCCCACATCACACTGCTTCTATGCTAGAAGTAAATATTCAAGGGTAAAAGCAGGGAAAAATACTGGTATCCTCAGTCCCCAGAAGGGACCCTGGGCTAGCAGTGCGCAGGACGATGCTACCATACAACGCTATCTAAATGGAAAGATTTTACTTTCTTCTCAGCTAGCAAGAAGTTTGCCTATTTTGTTCCCTTTTACTCGTCCACTTCCCCTCGGGTCTCAGCACAACGCGGTCCATGCGGACATTCCTTACCATATTAGGCAGCGAGAGGCCAGAAAGTGGAAGACTCGGGGCCTTCCTCAGCTTAAGAAGACAGTCCGCAGGCACGTCCCCAGTGCCACGCTTCCCCGCACGGCACTGGGGAAGGGTGGCAATAAAATCGTGGGATGCGGGGCAGTTGCAAAGACTCCCAGGGCTCCCAATACATGCAGTCTGGCTACGACAGACAAGTCCCAAAACACTCACTAAAGCCATTTCTCATCTTTCAGTTGTTTATCAAATCCATCTTTTAACAGAGGTAAACACCACGATTACCAAAGCTAGACTGGAAGCCTCTGTGGAGGGTAAAACGCCACTAAAAGCAAAAATATAGGTGAGAAAAAGAACATACCAAAATCGGGACCCCCAAGTCATAACTCTGAAACAGCTGTAACACTAAGGAATTTAATTTGTATGAGGAAATTTCCAGTCCATTGGACTTCCCTTAGAATTCACAGAATCAATCTTACAAATTCAGTCCTTCTAAGACAGAGGTTTAGTTTTTGTTAGTACCCAGCTGCATCTGGTGATTTCGTGTTAGTAGCAGAATTAGGCAGAACACGTAATATTTACAAAACAGAGCGGGTTTGAATGGCGTTTTGCAGAATGTAAAATACTCGTGTTTCATAAATCAAAGTACAGGGAGCCAGAAACGGAGCCTACTTAATACACTTACTGTGATTGTAATCCATAATCGTATGTTCCAGTGTTATTCCTGCATAAAAGTTAATTCCATTAATGGGTCTGGGTTTTACACTGCGCTATACAGACTGCCCTAGAGGAAGTTCACGAGAACAGATGTTTTCTTTGACACTTTTACTGCCCAGAAATTGTTACTTTACCGACATGACACGCAGCGCACTCCCCCGTATTTAAAGTTTTTCTTTGACCAACAATTTTGACACATGGGTGAGGCACATTTGCAACGCTACTAAAGAGAACTTCAAGGAGATAACATTCTTTAAAGGATAACAAACATTGTTCTATTTCTCTCATGTATGGCATTTCAAATACACTTTTCGTCCAAATTGGTACCCCATTTCTGCTGCTGCTTAATAGCAGTGGCAAGACAGGTACAAGTCAAAGCCAGAAGAGCCAGGGATAAGGAAAACCCTTTCCGAAATGTCACATTGGACCATCCTCTTTAGCCTTCATCATTACTGCTGCACTTGCTGCATCCCAGACTAGGTTCACATCTGCACCGGCTGTACCGTGTTCGTACTCCCTGCCCCCACCCCCCTCCACCAGGGAATTCTCGCCGGTATTTCGGTCGCTGCCTGGCAGGGAGCAGAGGTTTCCCAATGCCAGCCTGCCCACTCTGCTCTGGTACTAGCACGATCTTTCAGACTGTCATCACTTCTGCTTTCTGAGAAACAGAGACTAGACTGTGGCCAGACTCTTTCCCCCAACCTCTGGTTCAAACTCAGGTCTCTTCAGACCAGCAAAGGCTCTTTCCTTTGCGGAACCACGCAAAAAACTCCCCTAGAGCTGCTTCCCCAGAGGCTTTTTCCAGCTGAAGTCCTTGTGCCCTTGAACATTTATTCCACAATAAAACTTTGTCTGCTCTTCCAACTTTCTGCAACGCATCCAAGCAGTCTGCATCGCCAGGAGAGCGGCAGGGCTGGCAGAGCATGCGCGCAGGTTGCCCGACACATCCTATTAGGAGACTGCAGGCAGCTGCCTACAACTCAGCCAGAGTGTCTGGGCTGGTTTCCCACGCTGGTGCTCATAAGTTTCAGCCAGAATAATTCATCCACTTAGAACAACATGTATTTACTCCTTTTTTTCAAAACCTGCGTTTACCTTTCCTTTGCTAATCTCCGGCGCTGCGCAGTTTGGAGGAGGGAATTCAAGTTGGGCCTTTTCTGGCTCACGTGAAAATCTTCCCAAGATCAGCCAAGATATAAACACTGGAGGACAAACCCGACCCCCTCACATCAAATCAGGAGAGTTTTGGGGGTCTGTAACTAAAATGAGACACTTCAGTGTGATTGGGTCCACAACTCTGATGGTGGTACCTGCTATTCTAGAATGATTATTACTGATGAATTAATGATCATTAATTGTACTTCCTGCTTGATACTAGAACAGAAAGCAAGGAGCTGCTCCGTGACTCTTGCCAAAATGATGGCCAGCTAGCAGGGCAGAAATCTCTCTGATTTGGATGTAAAATAAACCAGTCAAGCCTGATCAAGTGACATGATGCCGGAGGCATGCAGTAAAAAAAACGAACCTGAAAACAGATAAAAACAAGAGGACTGGGAGAATGTGAAAAACAGCACCAGCAGAGTGGAAGGAAAGTCTAACCCAGGGTCTAGCATATGCAACGTGCCTAAGGGAAGAGGGGACTGTCACCACCAAGCACGTGCACAAGGGGACCAAGGGAACCAAAGCAAAGTTGCTCTGCTAGTACATGGGAACCCACAAGAAAATCACAGGAAGACAAAAGGACTCCTTGCTACTGATTTGCGGAAAAACAGCATCAGAGACTGGGTGACCCTGAATTTTTGGGCAGGAACATATGGTGGGTTCTTACGAGGTGCAATTTACCCATTTACACAAGTGGTGAGGACTGTGCTCAGTAGCGTTTTCAGCAATTTTAGACTCCAGGAAGCCTCCAAACCTGCAGCCTCAGACAGTCTTTTGTCTTAATTTAGCTAATGTGGGACAACTTCCCAGAAGAACAAGACATTCTCAGCAAGTCCAAAACACGACTGCTGGAAACAAGGTGTCCCTATTATTATTACTTCTTACACATTACAAAATATCCCTCCTTCACTCTTACTGTGAGGCAGCAGAAGTGTCAAAACAATTTTAGGGATGATAAAAGGCTGAATCTTTCATGCAGGGCTAAGTGGAAGATTTAATGAAGCCGTGTATCACCAGGAGCAGAAACCCCTGTGGGAAGAGCTGGGCTACTCGAAGCAGGTGGTGCTTCTGCGGGAAGGAACATCCCGCACTCCACGTTGCAGAGTAAGCTCTTGGAAAGCAAAGGCTGGCACGGAAAGATAAGCACATGCTAAGAGCCACCCCAGCACCGTACCAGCCTCGGGTCCCCAGCAGGTTCACCGTCACCTTGCCCCATTGCGACAGAGCATTGCAAAAAGGGAAAGAAAAATATACTCTGAAGAGCGTTACCCAAAATTTCAGCAAAGAACCAGTTAATTTAAACAAAATGATGCTTCAACCACTCTACTGAATTGCAAAGTACGTGGAAAGGCTACCGCAAGTTCAGCGTTTTCTGGCAAAGATTAAACGTCACACAAGCAGGCTGACCCCTACGCAACCTTAAATTTGCTGTTTCCCAGGTCTTGCACATCACGTTTTAATAGTCTGGAAGTGTATTTAGCTTTAGTAACATCATCAGAGTAAGTCATATTGTCAAGCTCAAATGTCTTTTAGACAGAGACAGATAAAGCCAGAAGAAATCAATGCAATTTGGAAGGACTTAATAATTATTATAAAAGAAAAGAGAGAGCCTCAAAGGATAATGAGACTGTTGCAAGAACAGGGGAACAATGAACAGTCTCTGACGTGTTGCTTGCCAAGACAATTTCCCACAAGTAAACAAGTCCACGAGGAGACAAGAGCGCAGATTTTAGAAATACAAAACTTAATGTCCAAAATAACAGTGTTGGGGCAATTCTGAGATACAAGGTCATGCTCCTTCCTGGGGACACCTGACAGCCACACTCCCTGGCCACCACAGCCTCTGACAGCACTCTCAGCAGGGCACTCAACCCCTGCTGCTGCTGCAGACCCGCCAGCTTTGAGAACTGCCTATGGAGCTCTCAAAGAGCCAACTTCTGAACTTAGGCCAGTCTGTAGATGTTCTCTGTCCTTCAGACAAGAAATCAGTAAGCCATGTGTTCTCAGAGCTACCTCCCGGTTCGTACTCAGCTCCTGAACAGAGCCTGAACCTCTCGTATAAACAAGAGTAAAGCCACAGACTTCTTGCCGCCAACACTCAAGAGTGAAACACCAGCTATGTAGATGTGCTTTCACTTACCCGGGGTTCCTTCACTTCCTCATTTCCATCAACTTCATCATCATCCTAGGATGAAAAGCAAACAATTTAACTAGGCAGCCTTGGAGACAACAAAATTTCATCACAGGAAGATAATGTATTGCTTATGATTTCACGTGAAAGCTAAGAACACATCAAAAGAAATGCCTGTCTGGATGCTTTTGGCTGACTTTTGGGGCCAGATCAGGCTTGGTAACCCAAGGGCCATTTAGAAGCTGTTCGTACTGGGGACAGACTCTCGAGACGGCTACTGCAATCTGGATGTTCCTCAAGGGTCAGCGGGAGGAGGAGCAGGGTACCCACGGCACACGTCAACACTGTGCCCAGGGGACAAGCGCGACACTTGGGAAGCCTGCGTATCTGAAACGTTGACATAACGTTGACTTTCAGAGAATATTCTCCATCTCGGCTAAACACCAGGAGGAAAGACTAGTCATCCCAGACAGCTTGCACTTAGGCAGCCTCTGTGACCCACTGCTGCTTTGTAACAGCTCCAGGTTCTCACGGAGCAGTGGAAAGGTACCAGGGCATCACACTGCTCCATGCTGAACTCAAGGTGCTTCAGAACTTGGAGCTGCAGATTTGTATCGAGACGATGGGGAAATGCACTAAAACTGAGAAGTCTTTGCCTTCTGCTCTGAAGCGAGGAATATTACTACAATGATCCAGCAGACAACTGGGCAAGCTGTAAAGCATTTAACTACCAAAACAATAAGTAAAAAAAAAAAAAAAAAAAAAAAAAAAATCACATTTGGCACGCAAGTGAAAAAATTGTAAGAATCATTTGAAAATAATAAAAAAAGGGGGTGTCTGTGGTACGTCTTTCAACAGACATTCTGAGGCTTCCAGCAGGGCCATTCAACTTGTCTGTAACTCCAAATATTCAAGATATCTACTGCTGCCACGAGGGAGACCACTGGGGCTTTTGTTCCTTGTGTTGCGCAGGAAGCCTCTACCCCGGGTGTACCAGGCAGGCGGCATGTCCACAGCTGGACAAGAACTGCTGCAGGCTTCTCAGCCGTGATTTCGTAATACTTATTCTCTCGTGAGAACGGTGATCTATTTTTCTACCCGACCCTCTAACCAAGGTTTGGAGGGTGATTTTCCCCTCAGACTGAAGAAATCCGTTTGGAACCTAGACTAAGAGAAATGATGACGACACAGGCAGCTCTTCTGCCTTGATACTGTGCATCCTCTGGTGCTGGGCAGGGGATGCAGACACAGGTTTTATTCCTCACTGTCTTCCTTCTCGGGGGCCTAAAGCGCAGCCAGACTTGGGCTCAGAGGAATCTGAAAATAATTCCACTGGCTCATGACCTCCTTCTTCCACAGGAACTAGACTTCTAAACCCTCTTCTCCCGTGTGGGCTCTTTCACGGTTCCGCAGGGATTTCCCTGATTTACGGCTCAAGAACAGGCTTCCCGGAGCCTGCTGCTTGGGTGTCACATGGGCCAGAGATGGGATTCCTTTGGAAGTGCCAGTCTGAAATAGAGTTGGAGTGGGAAGGACTACTGGAAAATCAACTGACTTGGAAAAAAATGTGAAGCTTGGAATCGGAGGGAAATTCACCCTGAATATTACAGAATGAGTTTCTCTTCTCTAAGGAACTTGAACTTACATCTTTTGTTGAGAAAATGATGCCAGTGCCTCTTCGTCTCTCTTTTGGCCGCCGCCTCTCTCGGATTGACTGTTTGTTTGGAGATCTGTCGTCTAAATCCTGATCTTCACACTCTGGACAAGCAAAGAAAGACTGCTTTGGTTTCAGTGACTTAGATCTGTGCTTTTGCTAAGGTACTGGGGCTCTTTCCAAGCCAATCGAGATCATCTTGGCTTGTGTCAGATTACAAAGGAGTTATTAAACCGAAAGGAATGGAATCTCAGTGCCCTACTACATCTGGTTACTCACACTCCTTCCTTTTCAGAGCCCAGATAGGTTACCCTAGCAGTCAGCTCTCCCCAGATCATCCCGACTTACTCCTGTTCAGAGGACAAACTGTACTGTACCGGGGGAATCTAAGACCTAAACGCTCCATGGATTACTATCTCATTTACTTATCTGAAATGGAAAACATCCTTTTTATCCCTGTTGTTACAAGCAACACGCTGCATCCTACATTAAGATTTCCATTTAAACAAATAACATTTGTTTTGTGAGGTGGCAGCTCCCCATACCGCTCCCCTCAGAATAACAAGTAAACTCATTCTCTCTGTCTGTACACATTGGAAGTTCTGAACCTCATGAAAATCCCTGAGCTTTGACTGTTCTTCAAGCTCCTGGGTACATACCATTTTTCTCCATCTCTGTGGCTGCACCTCTGAAGTCTGCTGGATTCACAGAGTCAAGACCTAGATACTTATTTGTTCGAGTCAGGTATGAACTTGTATAAAGGAGAGGTGCTGACGTGGAAGGAGACACAGGCGTCGTCGGTTTGTCTGGCTGTATTGGGCACCTTAATCGCCGATAGCCAGTCTATAAACAAAGAACCATGACGAAAAGTTAGCAGAATGGAGAGGAACAAGCAGATTTGGGATTTCAGGGAGTTCGGTAATCTTTCAGTGCGTTTTCTTCACTGCTGCTGCAAGTGATGACCTCCATCCGCCAGACCAGGTTCATTCCATCAGACAGGGATGAATATTAAAAGCATTGCACAGCTACAATGTGAAAGCACCCTCGCATCGCTGCGAAGTCTGGGCTCAGTCTCTTTGTCCCTACAGCCAATAGCAGGGCAAACAAGTTACCTAATAGAAACTAATGATTTTGAGTAAAAACCAGCAGTGATGCGAGGGTGCTTTCCATTACACACAGAACATCTGTGGAAAAATGTGAACACAAAGCCTCAGCCCAGCCTGCACAGCAAGGATGGATCCAAGCCACATTTCTATCATTAGGCTTTTCATTCCACTTTCTGTGATTTACACAGTTTTATTTTCTGGCAAAAGACAGAAAAGTGAAATTCCCAGCAGAAAGCAAAGGCACAGCTAACCTCTAACACCTACATACCCACATCCCTCGTGCAGACAGACCGCCGAGGTGCGGTACTACTCCTCAGGATGACTCCTTCCCGGCAAGCCTGCCCCCCTTAAAAATACACAGACTCCCCAGAAGAATTTCTCCCAATCTCAGCTATCCTAAATGGCTTCATTAACTCTGAAACAATGAGAATTGAGGCCAGGAGGATCACCTCCTCATCTGTATTTCTGCTCCACCGTGACCGGGTCTCCTGCCTCTCACTGCTGTCCTCAGCAGGCTCGGTGCTCTCCGCTTTCTCACTTTGCTGTTCCTGAGCTTGCCGCTCTGCCCGAGACCGGCTGAAGGTTCGCTCTGCCTCCTGAAGGTCTGTCAGTGTCACACCCTGGGAAGAAAGTAAAAGAGAATTTTTCAATTTACGCAATTAGATTTCAAGTCTTCCAGGTCAGTTTAAAATGCCCTGCAGGCTTATACCCAGCCAGGCTGTTTCATCTCTGTGTTAAGAGAAAGAAGAGAATTCTGTTGGCTTTAACACATTTCTCAGTCTACCGACATAATCACTGACTCAAAGCAACCCAAATATACGTGATCAAGCTACAAACTAAACGGCAGGTATACTGCAGAGATCAGACCCCTGGAATCCAACTCGCGCGTGCCTGGGGGAGCGCTCCGTAATAACTGTTCGCAGGGGCGTTTGCCAGAGCCTCTCCAACACAGCGAGAGGGTAGACAAGCCCCTCATCCTAAGTAATAATAGAAGAGCAGAAGAAAATCTTGCCTCTCTATCCATCAGCTCTTTATCCTACACACGGACATCAGTATTTCCATTCTTTACCTGCGTAGACCTGCGAGTCTGCCGGGCCTGCCTGGATCGTGCCTTCCTCAGTGATTCTGCCTCCTCATCCCGCACTGGAGTCAGATATGACCTGGGGAAAAAAAGGGCAGAAGAGGTTAAACCAAAAACAGATGGTCTGCCTTCTCATCTCTGCGAGCTCCCGAGCTGAGATATTATTCTCTTTCATACGGATAAAAATAATTTTTAGTTCCGTCTACCAAGACTACAGTCTCCTGCTTTGGGACAACTTCCCTATGAGCATACGATACGCAGATGCTCACATGTCGTTCTCCCTAGAGTCTCTAAATTATCTCCAGTGTTGAACATGTTCTGTTAAAAAAGGTGCAACTATTTAGTATATTATTTGCAGCATTCCATGTCATTGCAGCATTAGGAAAAAACCCCAAACCACCAAACGCACAAATCACCTCTCATTCAGATAAAGATCTCAGGAACAGAAATCCTGCACTGACACATTCCTCAGACCCTCCTTCCTGTCGTTATAGTCATGATCATACTCCTGCAATCTGCTGTCTTCTTCAGTACGAAACCCATCAGAGCTAGCGACTGGCTGAACTGCAGGTATCTTACAAAGCCAAAACACCTTGAAAAAAAGCAATAAAATGGAAGAGTGACCTTCACACACCGGATTAAACCGAGTTCCTTAACACTGGAAAACACACAGTTAAAACACAGAGCCGGTCACCAGGAGATTTCATTAAACCTGGGAGACTTCAAAAGAATTATTTAAATGAAAACATGTAAGGTGAACTCTCTGCCCCAGCATCCACTGGAAGAACTGGAGGGGGATGCGGCAGCGCTGGGCATCGCACAGCAGTATGTCTGAGCTCCACGTTACAGAACCACAGGATCATTTAGGTGGGAAAAGACCTTAATATCACCGAGGCCAACCGTTAACCCAGTGCTGCCAAGCTCGCCATTAAACCATGTCCCTAAGCACCGCACCTACACTACACCTCTTCAGCCCCTCCAGCGATGGTGACCCCGCTGCCTCCCTGGGCAGCCTGCTCCAGTGCCTGACCACCCTTTCGGTGAAGATGTTTTTCCTCATGTCCAACCTAAACCTCCCCTGGTGCAACTTGAGGCCGTTTCCTCTCGTCCTATCACTTGTTCCTTGGGAGAAGAGATGGATACCCACCTCGCTACAGCCTCCCGTCCGGCAGCTGTAGGGAGCCATGAGGGCCCCCCCGAGCCGCCTCCTCTGCAGGCTGAACCCCCCCAGTTCCCCCAGCCGCTCCTCAGAGCACTTGTGCCCCAGCCCCTGCCCCAGCCCCGCTGCCTGGCTCTGGACATGCAAAGCTGCTCCGTGCTGGTGGAGTGGCTTCTGTCTTGGGAAAGATTAATTAGATCAAACTCTTCATCCTGGTTAATAGGGAATGATTATTAAGACTGTCTCACTGCAAGGATGAAGGTGCCTGAAATGTTCTTTTGTAGGTCTACCACTGCCACGGGTTAAGAGTATCAAAGATCTACGTGTGTTCAAAGAATAATTAGCCAAGTGAGGGATGAAGATCTATCAAGGAATACGCTCACTTTGTCCTTGGACTCTTTGCCTGGTTCTCCACTACAGACCACCTCCACGGAAAAGGGAATGGGCATCTGATCCAGTAAGTTCATATTAGAAAGATTACTAACTTTGCTGCAACATGACGAAACCTCAAAGAACCAGGGAATCTGGATCATTCTAAAATCACGTGCCGTGATGGCTTCTGTCCACCTTCACGGTCTCGTGCTCAGCGCTGACGTAGCTGTGCAGCCAAGTGCAGCCGGTCTCCGGCACCCGGCGGAGACACCGCGTAACCGGGGTTCCTTGGACTACTGGCGGGACACCCACGGCAGCTAGGCACCCTGCACGTTGAGCGCTGGCAGGGCACACGTGAGAGGTTCTCACCTAAAACTGCTGCAAGTATCCGACCCAATAAATTGTGCCCTGAACTCCCCTGATCTCCAAAGGGAGCACAAAGGATCGATCCCCGTGCTGGAGACGCTGCGCTGCAGACCTCCGGAGGAGATGAATCACGCGGTGGGAGCTTGCTACAACAGAGATGTCTACACCCGAGCTGGCCAGGCGCGCTCAACTGCACTTCCAGGGGGCGATTTATCACCTTCAGAAAGAGCCTCCAGCACAGATCATGTGAATGCATTGCAGAGGAGCTCATTTCTCCCCATTGATTACCCAGACAGGCACACGAGCTGTGATGGATACGCCAACACGGAAAGGGCCTAGAATTCCGAGGGATGATTGCCTCCCAAGAATTCACTGTTTCCTGAACAAAAAAGCTGCTGTTTGATGAGTGAAAGCTGTGCAACTCCTCATTTTGCAGACAAGACATTCTCTTCTGCTCTCCTCTATGCAGTGCATCGGTGTTACCCAGGTAATGGCACGTTAAGGAAACAATAAGCATTTTCTGCAGCTTTTGACACAGAATAGCTGATATTTGCACAACATCCAGAAGTAATAAGCCACCTGCAGGAAGAATGCATTTGCAAAATATACTGCAAATTAAGTTCAGGGCAGTAGTAAAAAAAAAAAAAGCCAAATCCAAACCCTAAAAAATATATTCCTGAAACATATAAGCCAATTATATTTGTAGCTAAGGAAGGTGGGCAGTGTACCGCAACAGCTTTGAATCAGCGGCTTTTACGTCTCATATTCTCCAATGAGGACACAGGCGTGTAGGAGCTACATGCACACGATGGGAACGAGATACGACCTGCCTTTGCCTGAGGAGGAATGTGGCTCACACAAGAGCACGTACGCCACATGGGCACAGCGTGCTTCTGCAGGAATACTCCTGGTACGTGTGAGCAACACGAGGTCACGCTTACAGCAGCTGAAGTACTTCTGCACACAAAAGAAAATAGTACTGAACTCCTTGCCGCTGGCTGGATGTGAGAAAGGACGAAACAGATTTTCAAAGCAGTTTTAAAAAAGGTTAGGCACATGGGTGGAGAGGAGGCTGGGCATGCTGCTGCTGAGCCCTGGGGGCTGCTTGGCAGCAGGGTCCGCAGGGGCAGGAGCGCAGCAAGGCTGCAGCGTTTCCCTTGTTCCAGTGTTTAGCTACAGCTCTGCGTCCAGGAGTGCACAGAGACAGCAAGAGAAAACCATTTCGTGTCTCTCACCCCATCACCCTCCCAGACTTCTTTCCTCTGCTCTCCCATAATTCATATAAGACTACAAGTATGTTAAAACATCATTAGCAATTTTGGGTGCCCAACCTGCAACGGTGACTTAATCTTCAGACGAGCACATTTTGCAAATCAGAGTGGCTCAGTCTGGGCTGCAGCCTGTATCGATTGCTAACTTTTGGTTTCTTTCCATTTACACAATCCCCCACATCTTGGAGCTCACCCAAAGCCATTTTAACAAGCACGAGATAACTGAATTTTCTGAAACAAGTCGGCAGAACCACTGCACAGTGACATAGCTGGTTTCTCTGAGTGAGCAGCGACAGTCTTTTTCTGGTGATGAAAGAAAGTGGCTGTGCTGTAAATATTTCAAATGCAAACCGCAGACACCA
This sequence comes from Falco punctatus, assembly GCF_963210335.1. NCBI lineage: Eukaryota > Metazoa > Chordata > Aves > Falconiformes > Falconidae > Falco > Falco punctatus. Next base: position 1,700,141 of record NC_137597.1, read on the forward strand.
TACCTGCTGGCAATTCAATCACATTCTTGCTCTATTGGGGTTTGGGTTTTTTGTTGTTTTTTTACCTTTGTGGGAGGGAGGGAGGGTAAGGACAGATTTTACAATTTTAGGTGATGCTTCACTTTGCTTACAAGCTGAATTTTAAGAGACCTCAGCATGCTAAATGGGATGGAAGACAGAAAGAGAGAACAAATTCACTGAAAGGAGATCGCAAGTCTGATGCAGCCACAAAGCAAGGCTGGGCTGGATTACAGAGGGAGAGCAATACTGTACTCTCCAAAGCAGAAAAATTGCAGATCACAGCAAGCTGCAGGGGACAGACAGCAAATGGGGTACAAGGCAGTCTGTAAACAATTCACGGAGTTTTTAATTACGTTTTCAAGAAACACATCGCTTGCGAACTGCAGTATCTATGTCACCCTATTAATTCAAGCAAATATCACATGATCCAAGCAGATCTTCAAAGAAATGGTCCTATGCGTTGTACTTCCTTGCAATAAGCTTTCTCTGAGAAATACATGAAGTAAGAGCAGCCATCATGCCAAGTTCCGGGCACACATAAAGCAGAACAGATTTCTCCTAGAGTTCTGGTTGCAATTGCAAGCAGCAGAGTATAAATTGTTAGAGATGTGTATGTGAAAGTCAGCAAAAACATTGCAGAAGTTTATAGTTCCCAGAGACAGAGACAAGTGTGTCCTGCTGCCACGAGAGAGCTACAAGCTTTTGATTCGTGCATGAACTAGAAAAAAGCTGGGAACTGAATGATGAATCTGCCCCCCACTTAACTCTTCCTTTTTTCAAGAAAACACCGACTTCCTCTGTTAACTCTTTTTATCAGGACAGTGCAACACCAAGATGGATTCCAACTACTCATCACTACCTCATGGCAAAAGGAGCTGCAGTAAGATACTAATAGAAGGGGAGATTCAAAACAGGGCAATACTAAGCCTGGACATACATGATGGTAAACCAAGAATGCAAAAGCAAATGTGTATGTTCGAGAACATTTGCCAGAGGGAAAAAAAGAACATACCGTGGAGAGAAACCCTTTCCAAGTAAAGGGTGAATGATGCTGAAAAAAAATTAATTACAATCCCCTGTTAATTGGTGCACAGATAGCAAGAACAGATGACGAATTTCTCCAAGGAACACAGAAGCTTCTGATCCTCTTTTTACAGTGCTGGGCTTCTTCCCTGCCTCCCTGAACTCCTTTAAGCGCTGAAGAGACTGAAGCGTTTGTGGCAAACACGACCTACCAGCATGCAGAGCCTTTTGGCAGAATGACATCACCCAGTCCCAGAGGGAACACCAAGAATGTGCAGAACTTGGAGTTTTACATTTTCACACTTCATTGACCCAGCACTGGAAAAGCACTTGCCTAAAAGACACTCACCTACACACATCAGAACTGGCGACAAATTTAGAAGCGAAACATTCATTATATGCTACAGCTGCCCTCTTGTCGAGGTGGATTCAAGGCATCTCATCCTGCTGTCAGCACACCAAAACCTGAGATACACCACCACCCCCCACCCCCCCACCCCCCTGAGAGCTGCAGCAGCCCACAACGGGTTCCCTCCATCCCATCAGGTCCTTCTGCAATAAACTCATGTTCCTGCAGCAAGTGCAGTAAGGATACGGTTGGCAGCCAGTAGCTATAGTGTGTCTGGTCGCTGCAGATGCGGGTTGTGGACCGGGCTATGCTCCATGCGGCTCTGCAGGACAGCTTGCCCTGGGCAGCAGCCGCTCCGCTGGTCCTCTCTGGCTCCTCTCATCTCAGCCCAAATTCTCTTTCTAGTTCAGGAGTGAGACTCTGAACTACACTCAGTAGACTAGGAACTATAGTGACAGTTTTCCTGGAAGGCAGGACAGGCTTCTGGTTCTTCCAGATCTGGAAAATGCAGGTGAAGGGGAGCCAGGCACAGCTTTGGCTTCCTGCACACGAGGTGGCACCTTAGGCATATGAAAAGCCATACAGATATTCAGATTCCAAAATCTCTGAAATAGCTGTTTTTAACAGTACAGTATCACCACTCCAAACACTGCAGTATTTTTAAAAATATCATACATATATCTCTTATCTCTTATATATACATGTATATGTATATCCATGTTATATATATATACCTACACACACACTCTGAAAAAAGGAAGACAGAAAAAAATAAAGCCCAGCAAAAGCCTCTAGTACTGATACTGTTCCCCTCGAAACAATTGGAAAAGTACAGCATCCCAGCAATGCATTCCTACAAACTGGAAATTTGCCATTAGCTAAGAAACTATCTCTAAGCTGGGGGAGGGAAGAGAAGCAAGTGCAAGTTTTGGAGGCAACAATGCTGACAGCAGTTCCCGAAATACAATTCCTTAAGTTAGATAACAAAGTATGTACCCCGCAGCAAGTCAAATAGTTGACAATTACAGGGAAACAGTCAGAAAAAGACTCTTTCCTGCTCTCTCATCCAAACAACAGGTTTCAGTTCTTCACTGTATTTCTCCCTGCACGAACACGTTCTGTGCGCCAGCCCACCGCAACTGAAAACACTCATCAGAGAAACTGCCACGAAAAGTTGGCCGACTATAATTTGAGAAGACATTCAACAGGCAGGAGAGAAGGGCAACATGTCAGACCCTGCAAGCGTTAGAGCTGGGAACGAGGGGAGAGACAGCCAGACAATGCGGAGTTATTTAATAAGCTGAGGACAGAGGGATAACAGGATCACGCTCATAAAGCGTTTCACAGCTGGCTCGAAAAGGCTCGGCTGAGTATTCACCATTTTCAGGCTTTTGCTTTTCTCTCTCAAGTTGGTCCTGGCTGTTCCGGGCTGTCATTGTGTTTCAATCTGGACTGTGAATTCTCAAACTCATGAAAGTTTAAATGTCTGAATCGCCATCATCTATTTACAGAACGATTAGCAGGTTAACAAGCAGAAGATTTATTTGCAACAGCTTTGCTTTGCTCAACATGTTCAGGTGCTGATCCGAGAGGTTAAGAGACTTGTGATCTTTATCACTTGTGAATCAAAATAACAAGTACCCTTTATCCCTCTGCAAAACTCACACTTTGATGCGATGCTTACAATGGGTAGAGGTTACACGTATGGCAGCTGGTGCTTTAAGAATACTTCCTATCAGACAGCTCTTGACGATTTTGCGTGTGCTTTCCCATCTGCCCCTGTTCATTTCTCTGTATGCCCACCAGAACAGCTCTGCGTTGAATGCCGTAGGGATACAGCACACAGCTCAGCGCAGCCTGGCGTGCTGCAGTACAGTGAAGTGAGCAGCGCTCTAACTGCAGACCTAGGTGGGAACGCAGCCCTGCTCGCTCTCAGTCCCAGGTGCTCTGTTCTTCCTCTGCCAAAGAATAAAATACAGCACTGGTACCTACGGAGAACTCACAAAGTTTGGGGCTGAGGGAGAGAGCGCGTGGATTGGAGGCTTTTAAACGATCGATGTTATCCCTCTGCATTAATTAATGCCACTCAGCGTCATGGTAGAAAGTGCAAAGGCAACAAACATCACAGGGATTACATTCCTTAAACTGGCTACCTCATCTGGAGAAGGGTTGCTGTTGCTGTGAACCTAGGCCTTTAAAGTTCCTCCAGCACTTGTTTAAAAACAACAACAAAAAAACCCCCCAAACAATCCAGGACATTTTTCTGTAAGAGAAAAGCAGAGTGCTGCAAAGGCAAACCCATGCAAACCAGCAGCACCTCTCCCCTGCCGAAGCTCCCATTAGTTACTGAATGCACGAGCTGAGACCGTCACAAATGCAAAGCTTTCCAGGCTGGAACATTTTGAAATGGGTTTGTGTTCAGCATAGGACGTTAGGTGTCAATACACAACACTGAGCAGTTTGTCACCGTGCCATGGAACAAACAACATGCACTACTGTCTGCAGCCCCCAGAGACTGGATCTTTGCACTAAAAAAAATTGCTGCATGAAACGGAGCGGGATGAAACTCCATCTCCTGCCAGCTGATGAATGGAATGAAGGCAAAGATGCAAGTGTCCTGCATCTAACAGTATTACTCTTTCTCATTTTTAAAATCAGCCAATGCAATCTGACATTTTAAACAGCCTTAAACAGACCTATTATAGCTTTCCCAAAAGCTGCCTTACGGTGCCTGAAACAGGGCAGGAAATTCCTGGGGAAAAAAAATAAGCCCTCGCGTGGCAAAAAGCTGAGTACTTGGGAAATTGCCTTTTGCAATGAAAAAATAAAATAAAATCAAAACCTGATGGTGATAAAGACGGTTCAGCTGTTGAACCAGATAAACCTTGGGAGCAACGCTCCCTTGGCACGTCCATCTGAGCAGCCTTTGGCTGCCACCTCGTGGAAGCCGCCACCCAGCAGACGCCTGAGCAGCTCTAAGGATGACGATCATGAATCAGCCCCAGCCGAATTACAGAAAACATCACTGAATATTAATAATGTATAAAAGATTTCCACTTCCTACTGAGCTAAGATCGCAATTTCCTAGCGTGGCAGTGGCGTTGGTTCGATTTCAAGTGTCCACTATTCTCAGGACATAAGATTAGTTAAATTTGCTCAAAAAACTTTTCCTCTAGAAATCCCAGGGTGGCTACCTGGTTTCTCCACCTGTAACATCCACGGGTCGGTGCTGTGGAGCGGAGAATTTAGCAGAAGAGCTGATTTTCTGCGAAATTAGCTCTTGGCTGTACCATCAGACGGTATCTCCACAAACACTTTGGGTGCATTCTTCAGTTTAATGGCTGGTTTTGAACACAGGCAAGTATTCGAACGCGTCAAAGTTAGTAAATGCCCATACCCTGAGCTTCCAGGTACTAGTGCCCAGATGGAACTGGAGCCCTGGTGCAGGACTTGCCATCAGACAAATGTGCTGTTAGACACAAGGATTAAATACGTGAAACATCAGTGGTTACAATTAGTAAGAAAAGGAAACTGCACAGAGGTTCCGCATGTAGACAGGGATGGGGAAAGGCAGTTTTACCTTCTGCTTGCTCCGTGCTGTCAAGCTGCACTTCTTTAACATTGGTTAGCTCAAGTGGTCCCTGCTTCGTTTCCTTGACCATTCCTGGAGGATCCCGCATATATTCCTGCTTTGCATTATCAGGCCAACCTACAGCCTGGGCTCCTCCGCCCAAAGCAAATGCCAAAATATCCACCCCCCCTTCCCCGCGCGCTGGATAAAGTCAGCTGGCAGCTGAGCACGCAGCAGCACACCTGCTCGCCGCCCTTACAGCAAACCAGGCTCAGCAGCAGTGACCCCCATCCCACACCTCGACCTTTGTCCAAATAAAAATGCAGCCTGATTTCTGATACAGCAGGAGCAATCTCGCCTCTTCCCAACATGGACAATCCGATGGCCAGCAGAATTCCTGCCCTCCCACGTCATCTGCACCAGTAGCCTTTTTAAAAAAGGACGACTTTATCTGAAAGAGATTAACTGCAGAAGCGTGGCAGATAAATGCTTTCAACAGCAGGTGCCGGACGATGGTTCAGTTCTTCATGAGAGAGAGACCTCTTAACTTTTTGTTGTCCGCTGTGTGGACAGGAATCCATCCCTTGCCATGCAGTAGCACCTCGCACGAGTGCCACCACCACTCTGCTTCCCCAGAGAATTTCCCAGGAGAATTAAGACTACTCAACTTTATGTCAGTCAGTGATAAGGATTATAGGGCTACATGCTACTGAAAACATCCCAAGGTGGTAGCAAGATAATGCTCACGGCTTCTTCCTCCAGTTCCTCTCAAGCGACATTTAAATGAATGCAAACCCCACAATTTAACTTTTACAGAGATCAGGGGTTCTTATTTTTTTTTTGTCAGATAACAAGGTTTATCAGATGCACTGGGCATCCGCGCTCACCCTAGAGGAGTCATGCTCTGAATTTGGACAGGACAAGAATCACAAGGTAAAAGGACTTGCCAAAAATTGTTCACCTAACAGTACTGGTGGAAGAGGATTCAGTTAATAATATATTATTAATATATGCTACTATAATTAGCAGCTGGATCCTTAGAATGAAGGAACAAAGAATGAAAAATAAATTCCTCTTGGGAATGAAGCAGAAAAGGGAAATATTTGCTAGACACATTTACCTTGCATGTCAGTGTACTTGCTTCATCTGAAAAAAAATTCCAGGGGAAACTTTCGAGGGCAGGAAGGCAGGCTGAGCACAGCCACCAGCCCCAAAGCTGCTACGAAAACAAGCCCACTTCACTCCTATTGATTTATTTGAGAACTCATTCAAAAATAAGGGAGAGATATGTTTCCCGTCTCTTAACAGCTTGCCTGATGGCAAGTGCTACCACCTTGCTGGAACCTTCCTGATGAACAGGAAGAACAAACACAATTGCAGAACGCGATCGTATAAACAAAGTGGCTGGGGGGGGAAAAGGAAAAAAAAAAAAAAAAAAAAAAAAATGAGAGGAAGGTCAAATTAAAATTGCAATTCTTACAAAAACAGGCCAGATTTCAAATTCAAGGGTGTGCTTTTAAACTGGTGACACAACTGAGAGCACAGTCTTGCCTGTCAGAAGCTCTCAGGCAAAGCCGCTCTGACCGCACGTGATGCTGAGCATGAGCCACGGGCTGCGTGGTCGCCTTTCAGTCTATTCTGGGAACCAAAGCTCTCACGTAATACGAAAGGCTTCAGCGAGACCCAGACCCCCCCCCCCCGACCTTCCTTCCAGCACCAGGTGCCTCATGGCACAGGTCACGTCCCGCACACGGGGCACGCGCAGGGAGCAGGAGCCCCCCGAGAGGGGCTGCAGCGCGGGGTCCCAGGAGAGGTGCCCAGGGCCCTGCTGAAACCGCGGGGACAAAGCTGCAGGTGACCTTTGCAAAGGAGCTTTCGGTGGCACTAGAGGCCGCTGTCACCCCGGGTGAAGGCGGATACCCCACAGTGGGCTGCAACCAACGGCCCCCCGGTTCCCCACCGCCTGCTTGCACCAGGCAGGGACCAGGCGGACCCCGGTTCTGCACCAGGCACTGCAGGCCCCCACCCGCGTAGCCCACCCGAGCAGAGCCGGTGCTGGTTTGAGTTCAGCCGGACAGATGCACTGGCGGTGTGAGACAATTTGGCGCTGGCAGGAGATCGTCAAAATGGCTCAACAGCAAGGGTGGTCAGCGGCTCGGAAATCCCCAGGAAAAAGAGAAAGAAACTGCCTGGCAAAGCCACCGACTCTGGAAAACAGCACGTTTCCAGCCTCCCGGCACAACCGCCGTGCCGCAGCAGAACTGCGGGAGGCTGAACGCGGCCGGGCACACGTAAACACGCGTGGCAGCGGCGGGGCGGAACATCCAGCCGTGTGGCGGGGACAGCCGGCAGCAGCGTGTCACCCTGCGCCGGGCAGGTGGCCCTGGGTGCCTGCGAACTGTCCTCCCCTGCGCTGCCGCCTCTTGTGTCTCATCACCCCTCTGCAGCCAGGCCAGGCACATGATTTCCCACCCACCGGGGGGCTGCCGACCGATTCAGCTGGCGAGCCGAGCCAGTGGCAGGTAAAGCGCCGCGGGTGACACACGGCATGGGCCGGGCTGCGGGTGCTGGGCACCCAAGGATGCGAAACCGCACGCCGGAGCACAGGGCTGCTCGTTCCTCCCCAGACCTGGCAGTCTCTTCTGCTTTAACCTTTTGGCTTCACGCAGATAATTTAAGGCCACAAGTTAGGAGACATCCCTGGGATCTAATATTAGCTGATAAGCCTGTTTATGTTTCTGTTGCTAAGAGAAAGCCGGAGCTTTGGAAACACTGAAGCAGACCGAACACTACCGCAACAGCTGCCGGTGGGAACTGAAATCCATACAGTGCTTCCCTGACAACTGCCTGCCATCTTCTTTTTTAATTTTATTTTAGTGGAATTGGTCTCCTTCCAAAATAAGCTTTTCCCATGTAGGTGGCCTCTCCTGTTCCTCTAGCTCCATGTTTCCTAGTTCAAAACGTGCAGGCAGTTCCCCAGTCAGTATATCCTGCTGTTAGAACACACATTCACAAATAAGGTTTCCTCCACCCAACGCATCCTCGCTGTACCTTTCTTTTCCTCTCAATAGTTTCAAAGCACCAGTTAAAGGTGGGAGGAATTTTCTGGTGTTTCTTTTTACATTATCATAATTCCTAAGAGTTGGTTCTCTAATACAAACGCAGGAGACAAACAGATCTCCTACGCTATTTATAGAAACCGATTTGGTAATACATGCCAATGCAGTAATATTAATAGATGCTCTTTCGGGCATCTACAAATACTATCACAGCCGAGATCTCCGTCTGCAGACAGTGCCAAAAGTCTGGTGGGTTTTTTGGAGCCCATTTCTTCGGGGAAAAAAATCTAAAACTTCTGCAACTTGATTCTGGGCTTGCCGAAATGGAGATACTGTTGTGAAACTGTCTGAAGTGTGAACTAAAAACACAATACTCACTCTGTCCTCTTTTGTACAATCTCACTTTGCACCAGGAGTATCTTTTGGCAGCTCTTCTCAATTCAATTGCAAATGACACCAAGACAACTGACCCCTAGCAAAATGACGAGGAGCATACGGAGGTACTCCTAATATTAACCTTAAGTGTTCTTACAAAGATACTCTGCAGCAGCTATTTCAAATTATGTCCCTGCATACAGAGTGGATGAATGTGGCTCATCCAGAATGCCTGACATACCTTCAAAGCACTCCCTGGGCTAGCTCTGGGGGAAAAAAAAAAAAAAAGGAAAAAAAAAAAAGGGAAAAAAAAAAAGAAGAAAAAAAAAGCCCAACGAGCACTAAAACTTTGGGTATTTTCCAAATAGCACAGACCACCGTCTTTCAGGGCCCTACTGCAGCAAAGAGAAGCCCGCTGCAAGCATGCCCGCCCGCCCGCCCGCCGTGGGGGAGGCCCCTGACTGACTGCAGGCTACACGGCACTGCTGAGCTCTACCATCTTCATCTTTGCAAGCTGATAATTTCCATTGTTGCTTTTCACATCCTTTGGCTTTAGGCTATTTAAAATATGTCTGAGTATATCTCCACTCAGAGAGGTCCGTATCTTAAGAAGTTATTATTTTAGCTTGGAAGAATCTTATTACGGAATACACTCCATGAACTGGTTGCTAGTTAGGAATACACGGTTCATCACCGCATTTTATTTATCACCATCTACTTTCACCAATGCCATCAGAAGAGACAGAATTTGCAAAAGTTAACCTGTTTGCATGAATAAAGATGGAGCATTTGCTATTTGGTACTTAAAAGCACATGGTAAATTGCCTTTGAAAAGAGCACCAGCTACCCCAGTTTTGTATCTCCCCAGTCTTAAAATACCATCATATGGTAAGAAAGAGATACCACCAGTTAGATTCAGTGTAATTAAAAATGCTGCTGCTGCTGCTGAAATAGCCTCAGTTGCACAAGGCAGACTTCTGCCTCTGTGGTAAGCCTTCCTGTATAGTCGATCGAAAGAAATGCATGCTGCTAGAGTGCAGCCCATCTCCTCCTGTATCGCACACCTGCACACTCCAGCAATGTTTGTTTTCCCCCACTAACTGCAGAGGGCATCGAGAGGCTTGTGCAGCAAGGACCGAGGCATAGAGGTGACTGAGGCACCTGAATGTGTTTCATTTCTTCTGCTCTTTCCAGAATGGGATTTATGTGACAGAACCTACTACAAGTGGCTACTGGGCTGTCCACCCCTCTTGTGTACAGGGATTGAGACTAGTAGCTGAGATGACTACTGAAGAAAAAGGCTGAGATGCTAAAAAGACAAGTAGAAAATTATGAACCTAAATGTAACCTACAAGCCAGGGATGACTCAGTTCAAAACTTAAGACAAGAGCAGGGGCAGCAGCCCGTTAACTCTACGTAGCACCTGAGAAACAGTTCTCACACCCCCACCATCACCACCACGTGAGATCTGATGACGGAGGAGGACCGACACACAGCGGCACTCTGCTCACTAACCTTCTGCGCTCCCTGGCTTCCTCAGCTGAGCAGTCCTTTCCTGTGGTTGAGGCAGCACTGGCATTCGCAATACCGTTAGCAGAGCCGAGTATGGCACGATTTGTGATTACACCTAGGGGGGTGCTAGCAGAGATGCCCTCTGTATTTTTCTCTACAGCAGTATCAGTTTGTTGCCTGAAAGGGGCTCTGAAATAGAGAAGACATAACGGAAAGCAAAGCAAGTGAACTCCGCTGCTGAGTGAGACCAGCCACCTTGAGGGAGCACTGACAGTTCACTCTCCTCATTCTAGACTTGTGGTTTTGTAGAGAACAGCACACATTAAAACGAGCTTTCAAAAACTTGTGGAAGAATAAGCAGGAGGAATTCACAGTCTTCACATCCCTGTTTGTAGCAAAAACAATTAGAAAATATAACTGGCGAATAGGCAGAAGGAACGAACTCCAAGAGCTTGTAACACTGAACGCCCAAGAGCAGCCTGAGCAACACAGCAGGGCTCTAACAGGGCAGCAAGAGGGTACAACCGACCGCTCCGGGGGTGAAGAAGCGAGGGTCACACAGGGGCCGTTAGCTGCCTGCTGGTGCATATGCACTACTGAAACGGTCCAACACAACCATTCCGGGATTTCTTATCAGCGCTCCCTGTGTGGAAGCGCACGTCCAGTCCACAATCCACTCCAGCATTCAGAACTTGCAACCCAAATGCTGATTTTCTGCAGTTATCTCAGCTGTGAGCCGTTACCTGGTATACTGGCGGGCGGATGCAGTAGCGTTCGCACTGAGAGATGTGGGGCAGGAAGAGACAGGATGCCACGGGGTGCCCAGTGAGGTAGATGAGCCAATGGCACTGGGTGAGGTAGCTACAGATGTATTGCGACTGGCTGAAATGTAGGGACTGCTCAGGTCACTACTTCTACCAAATGAAGCACTGTAAAACATCACAAAATCACGTCCTTCAGAGCACAGTAAATATTCAACAGAACACCACCGCAGCTGGGCTCTCCGCTGGGAAGGGAGCAAGTATTACATCTTAGCAAAACGTGTGCGGGGAGATTAAAGTACACCGGGGAGGCTGCAGCTGCTCACGCGGGCTGGGGCTGCCAGCGCCCCTCTTAGCTAAGCCCCGCGGGTTTCAGTGAGAGAACAACGGCATGGAGGTGAATCGGTGAAGATCAGGGAAGGGAAAAACCCTACCGCAGTGAAAGCGGTGTGCACAGAGCACCCCATGTACTGGGGGAAGGTAGGAACAATGAGCAAGGATGAGGTCGCTTAAAGCAGGGAAGGAGAGAGTGACATAAGCAGGTCTGGCTGCATCACTTCCTAAGGATGCCCAGGACTTCCAGGTTTAAAAACTTGTTTTCAGTGGCTGAAAAGCTTTGGCAAAGACGATCAGTTCAGGCTTTAATTTTCTGTGAGGCATATCTCAAACTCGGTATTTCTGGAAAATCGCTAGCAAAACCATCCAAAAAGTATTCAAGAATGAGCAAGGGAAATACCTATTTTGCCAAACCCCTTAAAACCGTTATTACTGAAAAGCTGGAAGTGTTGAAGTGCCCATACTCTGGAGGAGACAGGAGAAAAGGAGAAGGGCTCTCATGCGAGGATGTACCCTTGCGCTTTTTCAGAGAAAATCCATCCTAAGTGGGAGAAGTTGCGCACCTCGAAAACCAGACGTGATGAAATCTGGCAAAACCTCCTTATTGCATGTGCCACAGCCCCATGTACAGGCTGCTCGTTGTCAGCTCAGAGCAAACAAGCATGCATGCGTGACCCAGGGCCCTGCCACGCCTTTCCCAGCAACTGGTGTTCCTGGTTGCTACTGGTCAGACTGGGCTGTCTGCAGGATCAAAGGCTAGGAAGGCTGGCAGGCTGCCTCTCGCCTCCTGCATCCTAATGACTCCCATGCCAGCGCACATGGGGGAAAGTGGTTGCACCAGAAATAAAAGCTGACCTAGAGGAAAAGCAGACCGGGACAAAGAGCTGCAAGTTTATGGGAAAGCCAGGGACAACAGACTGGAACTGGAAGTCAACACAAGAGCAAGAGTCAGAGAGAGCAGCCCGAGGCTGACATAAAACTTGAAAGGGGCAGGACAACAGCCAGGAACAGGAGGTCAGAGGAAGGATCCAGTCCAGTTCACGTAGGCACCCAATTTACAAACCAGTTTTACATGCCAAGGCCCCCAGCCAGCCCAGAACAAGCAGCTGGTCCCCGGACGGCCAAAGGAGAGAAAGGGGCATCTGGAAGGCTGCCACGGGGAGGAACCTTAGGTCGGGGCTCTTCAGCTGATGGCCGCCTGCCATATCCAGGTCACAAAGGCACAAGCAAGTTATTGTCACCAGGTAGCAACCTCCACCAGAGACTAAACAAAGCTTCCTCTGGAAAGCCGGCCCCGGAGCACGGGGCAGCAGCAAGTGCTGCTAGAAGCAAGTCCCTCCCTCCTGGCTCTCTGCATGGGGGGAAAGGGGGGAGATGGGCTGGGAGCGGGTGAGAGCAGGGGGCGAAGCCTGGCTGGCGTGGGCGTGCAGAGCAAGCAGCCGTGAAGTTGGAGGGATGAGTGTACTGAGGGGGCGATGGCAGTGGAGTGTGCGCCAGGGGAAGGAACAAGAGGAGCAGCAGGGGACAGGTGGTGGCAGCCCCAGCAGGGCTGATGTGGCACCATCCGAGGAGAGCCCAAGGCTGAGAGGCTGGGGCACGAGGGCTGGCTGCAAAGAAGAGAATGAACTTGGTCAGAAGGGCGGACACGAGAGGGTTATTCAGTAAGACCTGACAAGGACTGTCTTTCAGAAGGGAAAGGTAATGGGTGGAAAGGGGAGACAAGGGGATGGAAGCAGCACCGGGTGCCTGGGAGAGCAGAGATGTTGGGGAGCTGAGAGGGGGAGGAGGAGGAATGGAGAAGAAGAGCGTGGTGATGGCCTTGTGCCAGCTCCCCGGGCTGGAGAAACGCGGCGCTGGGGCATTGCACACATGCTTCCTCCAGAAGGGCCGAGGCATTGCCAGCTCTACCCCATCACCTCGCCCGGGTGGCACTGCGCAGCCTGAGGGGGACTCTGAGGCACTTATTCAATTATTCATATTTGATCTGAACAGGACCAGAAAATTGCAACAAAAAGGTTAGCTGGGGAATCTTATTAATTAACAGCTGTGTTCATATGAATCTGTAAAAGGGAGGATTATGAATTTATGCTGAAGAATTCAACATTAGGAAAAAAAAAAAAAAAAGGGGACTGACACACTGCTACTTGTTCTCCAGCATAATCGCCGTAATACAACCATCAGGGAATGAGCAATGAAATGGAAAGCACCATTTAAAAAGAAATACTTCTGAGACAGCTAAGGCAAGTAGAATTCAAAAATCTTAAAAAACCTTCAAAACCTCACAAAGCTTCCACATACACTAATAAAAAAGGTTTGCACAAAACACAACTATTCTTTTTTTTTTTAAACACACTGCCATAGAGTGCTGCAGAGATGAAAACAGGATTTGCCAATGGAAGCTGGCCACAGTGGTGGCTATTAATTAAGAACATTGGGTAAGTATAACCCCTGGCTCCCAAATCCGTGACTGCTGGAAGCAGGGTGAGTGTGGGAGGTGGAAGACTGCTCGTAAGTTATCCTAGCTTTTGCAACTTGTCCTTCAAAACCAGTTGCTGTCATAAAGAAGCTGGACTGCACAGACTGTTGACGTGACTCGCTGTGATGGTTTTTATGTGAACAAAACCAGTAAGGCAGCATATATGTAAACATGTAAAATGGAGGAGAAGCTAACTGTGTGAAAAAGTGATTTCACTCTGATGTGTGTGATCCCCTCCTGTGAGGCATCGCTTATGGATGATGTCAACAGAAAGATGCTGAATTAATTCAATCTGCTATGCCAGTTTTCCTCCAAACCCTGTAACATACAGGCGAAGCGAACCAGCTGTTTGAAGGCCAATACGCACTAAAATGGGGAACAGGGTGTCAGAACAGGGTTCTGTGAATTTCTGGGCTAGTGGTACACCTATAGAGAAAGCAAAAGTAAAGCCTGTCATTACCATTACAGAGAGCACTTTAACATTTGCTTCAATTAAAGCTAAAGAACATTTACAACATTGCTGCAAGTTACTTTATTTCCCTTTTAGAAGAAAAGCCACTTTCAACATCTTAGGATGATCTGTTGCTGATGTTTACTCTTTGTTTGGGGGTCATATAAAGCACCTACGGAACATAACTTGGTATCTTGATGGAGATTACCTAAATGCTAAAGTAAAGGGGAAATGCAGAAGTATACAAGTCATCCTCTCAGTCACAACCACGTATGTCATGCTCACTTTAATTCTTCTCTCTCTGAACAAGCTTTTAGCTTTTGGAGTTGTGTTCAGAGTTTTGTTAATATTTGGAAATGACAAAGAGCTTACTCTTAACAGGCAATCAGGTTCCCTTCCCTCATCTTAGAGGCTGATGCATAGAGCTGGAGAAATCAGAGGTTCAATATGATTAATTTCTGTGTGCTCTCCTATAGAATGGCATATGGGACAGACGGCAAATTGATTCTACTGTTTTTACATAAATTTTTTACATGTTTTTACATGATTTTACATAAAATGTAAAACTTGATCTCTTTTAAAAAGTACACTTCATTGCTAGCTGGCAAAGCTATTCTCTGTAGTCGCTTGTAAACCAACACTCTCCTACGAAAGGCCAGAATTCAGCCTTTGTGACAAGAAATTGGCGTTAGCAAAATACCCCGGCCAGCCAGAACTCTCACTGTCTGTACTTTAACCAAGGAAATAGAGCACAACTACATGAATGTAACACTAAATCTGGTTCTGGATTAGCTGAGGCAATGTTTGTAAAATTTCAGCAGCCAGCCACATGAGAGACTGGACTGTCTCAGGCTAGGGAACCGCATGGTGTGCCAGCTGCAAAAGGCAACATTTTTCCATTGTAATCAGCTGTGGCTTGTCAGATTGCCTTTAGAGAGAGACAAGCTATGGAGGCTGCCTGTCATCATGTCCCAGGATAGATGTGATAGGTGTCACCATAATGGCTCAGCAGATCAGGAGAAGTCTATTGCTTGAAGTGGCTGTTTCACCTTTTGTGGAAATGGGTCTGTATGTGCTCAGCAGATGGACACACACATCCTTGAGCACAACTTACCTCTACCAGCGGTAAGTACCAGAACACAAAAAAAATCCACGTTTCCCCAAATATCTCAAGCAATTGTTCCATCTTCAGGACAGTTATTTAGTTCAGGGTCTAGAATTTGTTGAAACACAATCTAAAACCTTGAAACATTTCTGCCCTTTTCTTTAAGCACGGATCAAATGGCTTTGCAGAGTGACATGTTCATACATGCTGTTTTGATGGTTTCCAGTTTTAGCTAAAACGAAGGTGAGGTGATGGCACTGTACTTGCACAAAGGGCTGATCCTCCTTTTCACAACTGAGATGAAAACTCATTTATGTCTTACTTGCCTTAACAGAGCAGGGCATTCATTCACCTCACTCAGCCATTATCTGGTACTTCAAGGAAACTGAGCCTCTGCCTTCCAAAGGGCTAGAAGATACCGCCAGTTAAAGATGTTATGCACGGAGCTGCCTTCCTGATTCTGCTTGGCTAGTTTACTAACCACCAGCCTCTACGGTTTCTCACACACTGTGCAGAAACTGCTTCCTTACTACCACAAGAAAATGGCTGGAGACATCAGTCTTACTCCTTTCCAAGTGCTGTAAGTCATGCACAAGAACACTGCCACTTTTCTAATAATGATGCCATAATCTTCAACTAATATAAACCAAAATGAGCACTAAGCTACAACTTACCTGTCAATAGCTATTGGAACAATGCTTTCAGACTGTAATGGATTTATCCTCTTTTTATGATCAATTTGGATTTTATTATCTAACCATAATACTAGCATAAAACTGAGAAAACACTTTGCATTTGAATTATGTGAGCAAGAGTATTTAAATTCAATTTAGCAATTTACAAATCAACAAAAATGATGGCCTTTAAATACTATCTGGCATGACAAATGTTGGCAAATCTTAATTTTTATTTCCGGCTCTCAGCAGAAGAGGGTCCCAAGGCCAGTTACACTGATGCAGTAAGCTGCAAGCAGGAGGCTGAAGTCTGGGAGGCACGTTAAGAGTAGAACCAACTGCCTGGAAACCCACGTAAGACAGAACTGGACATACCTTTTCAAGTAGGTAGATACATAGGTAGTAGGTGCACCAGAATGGGGAGCTTCGTTTCCCTTTGATTCATCCCTCCATGGCTGCCGGGTGTAAGAGCCGCTCCGCACTAGGTTAACAGCTGATTCTCTAACACAGGAGAGAGCACACAGTTTGCTTAGAAAAACTTTTGGAGTCTGCTTTTGGCTCCTTTACAGTTCCACAACACAAATCCTTCCCTTACACCTACGTGCACCACTGTTCACAGGTGACACAACTCGCTGGAACACCTCTTCTAGCCTTAACACCGGTTTCTGTTACTGCCATCGGTATTACTCAAGAATCACCAGATGATGTAATGTTTTGCATAAAAAAGATCTTTTTTAGTCAGAAAACTTGCGGTTGAAATTCAGACTTTAGTCCATAAAAGTAATTTAACATATTAAGTAACGTCATTTGATATTCTCTCTTGTATCAAACGACACTGCACATCTTGTATCAAATGACATTGCACAAATGGACAGATATTGCAACCACAGGGAAAGTTTTTATTCTCTGAGGTATCCAGGCAATGACAGTAAAGCAATTCAGTATGGCAAATCCCTTGCTATACTTAGCAGCAGAAAACAACAAACAAGTATCTGGCAATATCTAAAACTACTTGACAAGTTGTCAATAAATTCTTAGCAGCCCTATTTATCACAGTTATCTGAAAGCAGGGCTCCTCTTCCCGAAACACACTTGGGCAGCACGTCCAAGTACAAGTCCTGGACAGGGTCTTGAGTCTGTAAAGCGGCACAAGTCCATTCACTCATCAGCCTGCAATTAATTTTCATTTTTCAGTTGCCATGTCCATGCTGATGCCCTTTCAGACACCTGTGGGTTCTGTGAAGTGAAATTCAGCTGTTTTGAAAGGAAGTTATATTGGGGAAAATGTGTACTACACGGTACGCCTGGGCACCATCTGTTCCCGCAGGCCAATTCTCCTCATTCCCTACTTCACCGAGCAAAGGACACTTAGCAGCAGGCAGCTGGATGTGCCACTCAATACCAGCCTCTGCCAAAACCGCTCAAGCTTATCAGCAGACACAAACTGTCTGCTAAACCCCCAAGCACAGTGGCTGGCTGAGATTAGGCAGGAACGCAGCAGGGAGGTTCCAGCAAAAGATCAGCAAAGAATCTCAAGCTGTGCTGAAGTTCTCTCGGGGTGGGCAACTGCCCCAACTTCTTCACAGCAATTACAGTTCACAACGTCTTCTCTGTATGTGCCTTTCTGCCATGATTGTGGAAGCGGCTGGAAATGAGGCTAAGCTCAAATTTTACTCCTTCTAGCACAAATTGTGAGGAACCCCTTTGTAGAGATTAGCTCCTCAACAGTACCTGGAGATACCAGATACTCATCCCGTCTGTACTGTGGTTCTGCCCAGGGGCAACGACACTCGTTCACCTTAAAAACAACCCCTGCCAGGGGAACAGTTCCCTACACGACAGCGTTCACAAACTCCAACTCAAAACGACAGGTATGTGAACAAAAGGGACTGAAGGTGACTCTTGAGCAAGCGACAGAAGTACAAATGTAGGGGCCAGCTCCAAAATGAGGCACTTGCATATAAAAGGAAAAAGTATGCACACATCTCGTTTCCTGGACGGAGACCATGGGTGTATGAATGCAGGGGCTGGAGAAACAAGCCTGTTGCCCCGCTCACCTAAACGAAAAGGAACCTACCAGAACTTTTACAGATCAGAGAGAGCTCTCAATACTGTGAATTCCAACGTACTTGGGACTGCTGAGAAAATATATGCAGCATGAATACAGAAAAAAAGGTATTCCGGAGGAACTATCGACAGAAGCTGAGCATTAAAGTCAGTCAGTCTCACCTGTTTTCTTTTTCTTCTATATCGCTCGTACTGCTTAGTCTTCTGGGGGCTATTGTGGCAAGGTAGCTCTTGTTGTCTTTATCCTGGTGAAGCAAAAGAAGTACTTCAGCTGGACATCTGTTACGCTTCCAGCACATTCAATGACAACTAAATTAATGTTCAGATTCCTTCAACTAAGAAAGCACTCTCCTGTCTAAGGACAACAGGTTTAAAGCATTTTTCTTGGGCAACACATACCACAGCACAGAAGAATCAGTTCTGAAAATGATTTTGTGACGAGCGTGCTAGTGAATAAAAGCAGCTCCTAACTAGAACTACCTATATGAACCAGAGAATCACAGAATGGTTTGGGTGGGAAGGGACCTTTCAAAGGCCGTCTAGTCCAACCCCCTGCCCTGAGCAGGGACATCAGGTCGCTCAGAGCCCCGTCCAGCCTGATCTTGAATCAAGCACGGGGCAGCTACCCACGGGCAGCAAAGCTACAGCTAGTGAATATGTGGGATGGGATTCACAAATACAGCTGGTGGATACAGAAAGAATCCCATGCAGATGACAGCGAAGGAGAATTTCCAGTGCAGGTACACACTGCTGTCTCGATTAGATATTTTCTGGTAAAGAAAGGGCTGTGCCAGACCAACAGCCCTTGTTCACTGGCAGCCCACTCCAAACCAAGCAGGGATCAGGTCAAAGGAGCACCAAGCTCCAGCTCTGCGAGAACAACTGATAGGACAGGAAAAATTTTCAAAAGAAAAAGGAAGAATGAAAGAGACCTAAGTTTGTTAGGGGTATAAAACTCAGCAATAACTCAAAACGAAAGGGAAGGGGTCTTAAACCTGTGAGGTGAAATCTGCTCAGCTGGGATGCACTAAAACACATTTGCTGAAAGCCAAACCTTTTCTTTGTTGTCTAATAACGCAGATATCCGAGGACTTGACGAAGAACGATAGATAGAAGAAGTCTTATCTCTCTGCGCCTCACGAGTAGCAGCAACTTCACTCAACATGTTATGACTGCCAGTCTTCCGTAGCCCCAGCCGCCACGATGAAGGCGACTCATCCTTCTGCTCGTCTGACTTGCTGAGCCAACTGAACTGTGGAGGAGAAAAAGGGACATTTGGAAGAAGTAAGAGCACTGCAAGGCACAATCTTGTGTTCTGAAAGTGTTTCAACAAGCCCCAGTTTTTGCTGGGCTACACTTGTAAGCATAAGATGGAGTGACTTTGATTTCCTGCTTAGCTTTTATTACAGGACATAGCTCAAGGTGAACTCACAGGGATGCAAATTGCCGTAGCGCCCGCATCCCCAAGGACAGACAATGAAAGAAATCTTGTGCCATTGTGCAGCTCCCTTTGCCTACACAATGCCCTCCTCCAGCTTTGCAGAAAGAATATAAAGAGCAATGAAGCTTTTATTAGCACCTGTTTAGGAAGGGGGAATTATTCAGTAAAGGCAGAAAACAGAAAAAAAGTAATGAACTCTTTTGGGACTCGCTGCAAATCAAAACCTTACACAACTCAACCTGGAGAAAGTCCAGGAGAAGCCGTTAAGATCATCAGGGAGCTGGAGCCCACAACACAAAGAGAAAGACTGAGGAAACCCAACTTTTTTAGCATGGAAAAGAGAAGGCAAAGAAAGGATTTAGTTGCTCTACTACTTGTGGGGTGGGATTTACAGAGCTATAGAACCAGACTTCTCAACAATCTACAGTGGAAGGAGGAACAGACAAGTTCCAACATGGGAAATCCCAGCTGACACGAAGGAAGACATACCTCCTGGTAGGAACGATGCTGCACTGGGCCAAGGAGCAAGAAAGTGGGGCATCCCCATCCTCAGAGACTTGGTAATACTCAGGTGAGCTCAGGTAGTTCAAAGCAACATGACACAGGCTCGAAGCTGGCCCTGCTTCAAGCAAGAGGTTGGACTAGAGGCTTGCAGAAGCCCGCTCCAGCTTAAACCTTCCTGTGGTTAGGTAACCGCGTGTTCTATACATACTACAGAATGAGCCCTCATGGGTTTTGTTACACGAGGTACTTCTGACAAGCACATACTATTCCTGAAATACACAACTGCTTAGGTGATAACTGTAACTAAAGTTGTACAAGTCTTACAAAAAGATGCCCACTGCCATTCAAGAATGGAGGCTGGGCACCACAAGAGATACTTCCATAAAGACAGGGGCTCAACACCGCGCCGTAGAGGAAATGAAGCAAACAAAACAATAGGAATTATTGGAAAGGAACAGAATATGAAACACAACACTATCATGACTCTGTGTTACTGCAAGGTACAATCACATCTTTGATATCATGCACAGCTCAAAAGCAGTATAGAAGAAGGGGAAGTGATTCAGAGAAAAGCACCAAGGATGAGTAGAGCAAGAGCGCTTTTGTACGAGTTACTCAGTATATCAAGAGTCCCAAGGCTGAGATCTGACCAAGGTACATAAAACCCTCAGTGGCACAGAAGAAGGGGTAATAAGGATCGATTATTCCTTGTTCCTTCCCATAAAGGAACTAGGGGCAGCAAATAAAACCAGTGTGTGGCAGGCTGAACGAAACAGGTGCAGGAAATTCTGAACATAACATAGGTATAATATGTAATTCAGCTGAAGAACCCTTTTCCGCTGGACATTACAGGATCCCAAACATTATGGGCACTCAAAAAGTGACGGCATAAATTCAGAGAGGAAAAGTCCAACAGGGGCTACTGAACACAAGAAATACCACAGGTTCAGCAAGTCCCTGAAATGCAAATTGCTAGAAGGTAGGAGAGAAGTCCAGCTAGGTTCTGTCTTCTCTAGTATCTTTTGATGGTCGCTGTCAAGGACAGGGCACTGAGGTAGACAAGGCTTTCGGCCAAAGCTAACATAAGCATTGTTATACCATATTCTATATAACAGAAAACATCTGATATTATCCAAAATAAATGAAGCTACTGGGGAGCTGTGCCATCATGCTCACTGACTCAAGACCGCAATGATAAAATTATCACTGCAATATTTTAGCAAGGTTTCTTAGCTCTTATGTTAATGCAGATGCAAGGAGCTAATCTGTACTCCACTAATTCTAGCACTTCCAGTCTACTGAGCTACACAGCTCTAACACTTTAATGTAGTTTTGACACTTTCCTCAGAGAAAAGCTCAAATCCACAGTAAAAGCTGCCTCCTGTAATTTCTGAACAACATAGAAACAGCACACATATTAATAACTCCACAAATGGAGGGCAACACAAGCACTCATATTTTTCCATATAAACCTCAATCTGACAAAGAGAGTTACAGAAGAATCAAATATGTAAGAAAAGGTGAAGTAGCCAATCTTAAGTGACTGAGGTCAAAATAATAACTGTGTTGCACACAGGCCTGCTTCTATACCCCTAACCCAGTCTTGTTCTGGGTTAAACAGCTCCAGTGAGTGTGAACAATACTCTGCAGCTGGGAAAAGGTTAACTGAAGCTCACACTTCCCAGTAACCTTCTACCTTTAATACTTCCCCTGCTCAGCCAGCCTGAATTGAACAACGTCCAGAGGAACTCTATTGCATTAGATCTGGACAAGTTGTTAAGACCTAGTAGCATGTCAAAAATAAAAAATTGTGACCAAGCAAGAAATATCTTCCCTCTAACAGGTAGCCGGTGCTTCAGACTTCAGCAAGGTGCCTGCATTGTACAGCTGTTCTCCATATTCTGGTGCAAAAAGAAACCAGAAGCGTAAGATACCAGTCCCCAGCAGAATGGAGTCTCCTGGTGCCATCTAGCTGAGTGACGTGAGAGCTGGAGAATTCAGATAAGATTTCAGTAACTCTACTTCACCTTTAAAAAGCTTTCATAGCCTAGCTATCTAGTCAGATGCAGACTTTATCCTCTCTGCTTACTGGGCTCTAACAACATGCCACTGAATCGACTGAGTCTGGCAAGTCAGAGGCACTTTAGATGATGATGCCAAATTCCCTGCTGATGTATCAGCAGGAACCAGCTTCGGTGGATGATCTCCTACCGGTAAGAGATCGGCATCGGCTACCTCCGAAACGACAGCAACACAAAGCACTTGCGATAAGCAGGGTTTCTCCTGCAAACAGTGCAATTTGCTTCGGAGGGTAAGAGATTCAAGAGGAACTTTATCATACAAACATCCTCCTTTATGCCGGTCCTCTACTGTTGTTAACACAGTGTCTTTATCAAAATTGCATAGTATCACGCTTTCCTAAATTCAGGTCGTGCAACTCCTCTGGAAAATGGTTCCAGAACATCAATTTCCCAGTAAAACCTACTGCTTTCAAGCACTGTTGGAGTCCCCATTGATTCCAAATTCACTTACTCTTCTGGCAGATGCAGTGAAGGAGTTGGGCTCGGGTGCTGGTATTTGCTCGGTGATGCTAGGCCTGGTGTCATGGCTGGAGTGGTTGGCAAAGGGCTCTTCCTTCCTTTCTACAATTTTAAAGAAGAAGAGAAACCAAGTGTTTCAGTATTGCACTTCCAAGGCCCTTCTTTACAAGCACGGCGTGTGCTAAACTCCAGTTCTGCGTTGCTGTGACCTGAGTAAACCTTAGGTCACAAAGCTGCCCCCAGTGCCCGGGCTAACCAGGGCTTTCCGCAAGGAAGCTTTCCCCCCCCCCGAAGAACACGATGGATACATTTGCCAGGCAAAGCTTTTGAACTTCATCCTCACAGGCAAGCAAAATCTTTGCAGAAAGCACCTTAAGGAAGACAAAGAGATTCTTTGTTTATTCACAATTTTGCTTCCTCTCAGGGATTGTTCTTCCCTTGTAAAACGTGGGGGAAGCAGAGCAGAGCATGCTGCTCCTGCAGTGCACGGGCAGGCATCACAGCCCACGGCCCCGCTGTGCCGGGCGGTGGATCTCACTGCACAGTTCTGCTGCAGTTGGTTGTGCTGGTGGACAGAATTTCTGGTCTTCTACAGCAAAATCTGGTTTTCTCCAAGAAACTAGAACTGAAACCCAACAAAAATCCTTAACAGGGCTCAAAGCAAGCCCCATCAAAGCTCACAGCTGGCTCCCTTGTTAGACAAGTGCAATCATCCAGTATTAAATTTTTTTTGTATCTATGCACCATGCTTGACATAAGAAAATCCACCAGGCATTACCGGGGGAGACTAAGCAGAAACTGTGTCTCAGGCAACAGGTTCAATTGCCAGGAGCGCACAGGGCTGTGAGACACGCTATTTACCAAACAGCCACATGCAACGTGCCTGAGAAACGATGTACCTACACCAACAAAACAATGTTTTCTACTCACAGCTATGAGTGCCTCACACAGTCATGTTTTTGAAAAAACAAAGTCATTTTAAGTGTAAGCACCCAAACAGTACTGGCAAATGACATATGTGCAGTGAATAAAGATCTTCTACTACATATAAAAAGCAGTTTGGTGTAGAGTGTCTGTGAGGATGGCACCTTGGAGCATGAAAATCATTTTTTCTGAAACAAACGTTCTGGCTCCTAGAAAACAGGATTCAAAGGACATAGAAAACAGAAAAGAGCAAGCCAAGAGAAACATCTAAAAATAACAGGACTAACAGATCCAGAATTAAAGAGATAAAGTGTCTCTCCCCTAGGAAGGTTGAGTGATACTGAAGTCTCAGCCACCTTTCCCTCTCTTTGTGTTACCTCAGAACTTCCACTGAAGTCATCTGAACAGAGTATTTCATTTCTTGCACTTTCAAAACAGCCCTTTCAGGAAGGGGCAGGCTACCCACTTCTTGCAGGCCTGACCTGGCACACAGCAGCCCACGGAAAAGCATGCAGCCCACACATGACATGCTTGCCACTTGCTGATTTCTGGAGGGTGAAGCCTGCAGAACGCAGGAGAACGCTCAGCCTTGCAGGGGGGCAGAGCAGACCTGACCCGACAGCCAGCAGGCTTTGCAGGCTGGGCTACACGGCGACTGGTAGCGTGTTCTGGAAGCTTATACTACAGAGGTCAGCTTTTAAGGTCAAGCCTAATTACAAGGGCACAAGCTTAAGCGGTAATGACAGGCTGGAAAGGACTCTAACTGTGAGCAATGTGACCAAAAGGAGTCACTTGCAGGACAGGCAAAAGTACCTTGTACCAGCAACGTGCGAGATTGCGTGACCACAGGCACTGTTGTCTTTAGGAGAGGAGCCCACGTTTCATTTTATTAAAATTTCAGCAATGAACATTACGAATTCCAATCACGGGAAACTACTGAAGATTAGTTCACTCTCCCCAAAACAAACCTGGTAAGATTAAAAATTTAGTTCTCTAATCTGGCATAAATATAATTTTTCTTAAGGGTTTGTTGTTGGGTTTTTCTTGGGGGTGGGGTAGGGGTGTTCCACAAAAAAAAAATCCACCACTGGAAAAAACCCCATTAAAAGCTTCCCTAACCTACTTTAATTCACAATAATTATGTACTACAATAGTTACCAGCACAGGTAATGACCACAGAATTTTATACTGATCTTTCTCTTGTTTATAGAGAACCCAATGCCAAATTTTTAACTGTCCTCAAGATAAATAAAACCGCATTAACGTACTTAGCTTCCTTTGAAGAACACACATTTCTTACAGACTGTAAGAAACATGGTACTCTCTGAAGCACTCCAGCAATGTCACTGCTTACCTCTTCAAATTTCTTCTCCTCCCACAGTCTCTGCAAATTCAACAAATGTATCGCAACCTGAGACCCCTCAAAACATACCTCAAAATAAACTTCTGTATCCTACTGCCAGCTTCTACTTTGTCCTGCCTTATGCTCAGTTACCAAAGGAGTTAAAATTTTTTGGTTTCAAAAGATCACTGATAACAATATTTGGGCTTTTTTTTTTTCCCCCCTTCATCTGGACTTTGAACACTTGAGAACAGTCGTCTTCTATTTGTCCAGCATTGCTCAGAATTACAAAGCTATGTGAATATTCAATCTCAGAAGAAAATTAAGAGGAATAAGGAAAACATTTCCATGTTTTTCAAAAACATGCCTGTTGTATCCATCCAACCAATTCAAATGTCTAGCAGATAATAAAACATATTTGTTCTTAAGACTGTCTTGGAAACTAATAATACTGTGACATTTATAATTTTCTATGAAAAGCTCTTTTCATCCCTACTTATCTTTGGAGTCCTCCTATAACATGTGGGCTGATGCTGTTATCTCATGAATCTTGTTTTGAAAAGAATACCAGAAATGTGCACCCCATTCACAGAGGCAAGAACTGACAGCTATGCCTACATCCAAGCTGGGCCAGCTCACGTTCATTTCATTAGAGATTTGAGAAGTTTACAAGGTGGGGGTCTCAGTTCTGACTGAAGTTTCTCAAAGGAACAATAAGCTCTCCAGGAGGGGAGAGCCCAGGTAACAAAGCCTGAAGCCCGATGCTTAATCATTACTTGAATGCTTTCTGTCTTCAATTTGTTTTAGCTTTAGTGGTTTGAAATAGATTATTATAATGGCCTTTGCTCAGTGAATTAACTCAGTAGAAATACCTGCTCTGGCTTTACACCAGATCTAGTGCTGCATGCAGTAGCCCTCACCCTGCTGAGGGTTCTCGTGCTGCTCCTGCATCAGCTGAACACCGCTGAGCTCCGCTGCTCGTTAGGGGCGTTTGCATCAAGCTCCTACCACGTTTGCGAGGACTGGCACACAGCTATACCGGGCTGCTCTCTACTTAAACCCTGACTCACGGAGCAAAGAAATGTGACTTCTTCTGCATGACTTTTCTACCACTGACGACTCCACTACATCTGCTTGATTTAAAAGCCAAAAGATTATTTCACCCTGTTACTGTCATACCCAAAGAGCTTTTGTAACAAAGGCCAGCCAGGATTTTCAACACCTCTCATACTGTGATAAATGTTGTAATTGATACAATTAGAACACAGGTGACAATTTTACTGGCAGATGAAGCAGAACAAAACTTTAAACTACACTTCTTTGCAAGGACTTACTTATTAGTACACAGGTACATACAGGCCAAGTAAGCTGCTGTTAAAAGTAGCTTAACCATTAAATACATCATAGTCCAAGATCCATCTCTGCAGAAATATTATATAAGTCTTGGCTTACTGTAAAGTTCAGTATCTTTATTTAAACTTTTTGTGCTGCACATATATGCTGTTTAAACTAATTAAGGAAGCCATAGAAATTATGGGAGAAAATGGGAGTAGGATGCCAGCAATATGCTATAATGTAAAGGCTAATGTGACTCAATGTACTTAATCCTTATTTTCCACTACGTTTTGCAATTATTATAGATCACTATACATCACAGTCAGAAAAAAAAGTTCCTCATCTCTATAATTATACAAAATAGCTTCAGCCCTTAATTTCATTTATCTGATCCAAATACAACAGGCTGTTACCTTCCTACATGTCCAATTGCTTTTCTACCATCTTGCAGTAACTGAAGTATTCATCCTGAAATTGGCTAACAAGAAAAAAAAAAGCCTGCTGTTTAAGAATAACCTGTGAACAATGTGTTATCTCAAATTCAAGTCAGCTGGAAGTAGAAATTAAAATACTACCCACAGCTTTTTTTGGGAAAACTTATGTTGACCTGCGAGTCAGCATTTAGATCAGCTTTTTTAGTACACTAGCTACAGAATTCTTTCTCCATATTCTATACATAAACACTGGAAGTAAGGCTTTCAGGCTGTCTTTAACAGCTAAGGGGAAAAAAAAAAAAAAAAAAAGGGAAAAAAGCAGTTCTCAAACTGGTCCCCTAATATTGCTAGGCTTATCATCAAATCCAAGACAGTAGTAAGTCTTACCTGACTCCTTTTCAGTATCCGATTCTGAAACTTCATCTTCTTCAGCTTCTTCCTCTTCTTCAGAACTAGAACTGCTAGAGTCCTTGTTCTCTTCCTCCGTTTCCATGGACTTCAGCGTGTCTTCCTCATAAAGAATCTTCTCTTTGCTGCAAGATACAGAAATTTTAAAGGCCTGCCAGTCAAGCAAGTTATTTCTGAGTTCTACTTCTCAGGAACACACAGACATGATTTGCTACATATAGAACAAGCGAATGAACAAAATCCATCTACAGACTCAACATCCCAGCATTTCCAGCACTGCCCATTTGCCATGGATTCCAACACCAGTCTCACATTTCCTAAATTTGCAAGCATTTCTCGATCCCAAAACATGCGGTCTCTCTTTTCCTAGTGCAGCACGACCCAGCAGCCACAGAGGCTGCAGAGGTGCAGTTCTCAGCCCAAAGGTCAAACTGACACTGAGCAGAAGCTGGGGGACCAAGCACTGACCTAAGTCCCTTTTCAACCATTCAGCAGGTATGTTAGAAACAGCTAAAATTGTATTTGAGAGATCTCAAATGTTACAGAAACCATGAAATGAAGAGGAACAGCAATGAACTTTTTTTTTTTAAACCAGCTGAGGCCAGCTGGCTGCTAACAGACGAAGCCAGTCTCCTGTCACTCTGTGCAGCTGCTTTTCGAAACGGAGGGGAGAGACGTACTTGGTGAAGAGTCCGCTCTGAGGCTTGCCGTTCATGTCCGCTTCGATTAGCTTATTCCTCGTCTCCTTCTCACTTCGCAACTGTCAAGAAGTCCATGAAGATTGGAGAGAGAATGAAGAGACATCTTAACAAGCCACCTCAGCACAAACCAGTAATTACCACAGCATAAGGTCATCCCAGCCTCATTAGACGAAAAATACTGCCGATTTGTTTAATGAGCCAAGAGCACTGGATGCCTTGGACTGGAGCTCTATAAGGGCACAGCCACACACCCAGCATGTCCTTAAGACTCAAGCTGCAGTTTAATAAAACCTTCGGGGAAGTTTGCAGCAGCGCCGGCCAAGACCCAGCATCACAGCTTGACGCCACCGTACTGCCCTGCAGCGGCACACGCAGGCACGGCACGGGAGGTCTCTCCGCAGGTGGTTGTACACCCGTGAAATCAGGCTAGATTCAGTTAAAACGTTGCTGCCTTTGTAGCTATTATGTACTGGCTCTCAGAGGCAGGCATCCAGGTGTGCCCCATAGAGGTGACCAATGGATCTCCTACCAGGACGGGTCACCTCCTACGTCCCTCAAATGGCAGCATTAAACCATCGCACAAGAACACCTGTGATCACCATGGCAACTGACAGATTCTGCCCAGAAGAAGCAATACTAATTCTGTCACCAGTGATGGACAAAACAGTAATGAAAAAACCATTTCAGCACCTTCCAGAAGCACAGAGACAGCTGACATAGAAAAAGGGATGCAATCAGAGGCTCACGTTTGTCTCTGTCATGTCTAGCCTTGTTATTCCTTCCCTTTTGGTAGGAGACAACACCAGGCACAAGAAGCCAAAGCTCTGCAAATTCTGAACGTGGGAAATGCTACAGAGTCCAGCAAAGAGCCAAAAATTGGGGTACAGCCTGTTGTTAATCCGAACAAACTGCTGGAGCACAGCTGGGAAGTGCAGGAAACAGCCTGCTCCATTCACAGGTAATTCAGAGACTGGGAAAAACATCCACGCCCAAATCAAATGAGTTGCTTCCAGCAAACAACATCCTCTCCAATAACCGCAGCAAATCTTTTAGCAAGGATGGCATATTGTTCCGCTACAAGCTTTAGATTTAAGAAAAAAACGACCTCTGATTTGAGAGCCATTTTGAAAGCAAAATAATGTACTTGGAGAAATGCTGTAGAACTGCCTACTTTATTCTTAGCAAATGTAAGTTTTCTATTTTAAGTGATAAAAATAGCATATGATAAACACACATGATGAAATGGCCTTTCCATTAAAAAATCATATCCAATAAAAAGAAGTGTGATAAAATCTGGATTCTTCTCTTCTTCCCAGTTCTACTATAGCTCGCTACACTAATTTAACACACGGAAAAGGCCTTTATGTAGTGCTGCTATATAGAGAACAAGGGGGTTGCCAGCCCCTGTGAAGCAGGCCTAAAAATGGGTTAGCACCCATCCCCAAAAATTCTTCTCATTGTTTTGCTTTTTCTTTTCTTCTGAGGAGTGCAGTGATCTGCAGCATCCTGGTGTAGTGAGACAGGAGGAAATGCAGAATACAACCACAGATAGTATTTATCAACACCTCATTTAGGGAGAAGCTGATTAATTTTTAAAAAGTTTCTGCGAATGTTAAGGATGCTATTTAAGGACAAGAGCAGCTGTGTTATGATCAGAGCTTGAGTTCTACCACCCACATTGTCAGTTCCTCAAAATACTTTACTGGGTTTTATCAGCAGTGTTCTCATTATGTCTGTTTCTGAATCCAATGTTTTAAATTATACTGATTTTTATTTTTTTTAAAGAAGTTGGTTTGGGGTCGTGGTGTTTGTTTTTTGGGTTTGGTTTTTGGGTTTTTTTGTTGTTGTTTTTTGGGTTTGTTTTTTTTTTTTTTTGTTTTGTGGGGTTTTTTTTAGTAGACCAGATGAAATAGGAAAAAATGCAATCCAAAACCAACTTTCTGACTTGACAACTGGCTTTACTTTGATCAAGATATATTCTTGTTCTCCTTTTTTATGCCAACTGTCTCCTTATAATCCCTTCCAATATCTCCATTGCACTATGAAATTGCAACTTAATATGGTTTTGAAATCACCAATTTTTTGATCCACAATTCCCTGAAGTTTATAATTTCTTCTCACTCAATCAGAAGTCTCCCTATTGTAAGAAAGGCAGACATGGTAACAGACCTCTTTCTCAACACTGACAGCATATTTCCTTAGATGCAACACAGAGTTGACTTGGGTAATCATTCATTAAGAAAAGAGCAGTTTGATGCTAGAAAGCTTGCCAGCTAACAAAAGCAACTGCAGAATAATCATTCCAAAGATGAACTATACGTTCCTTACCAGTTCACATAAATCTGCAAGTCAGCACACTACTGACCTCGGTGAAGTCATCCAGTTTTCTAGATTTCTAGCTATTAAAAACATTGTTGTAATTAAAGATTCCAAATGACTAACACACACAAAAAAAAAATAGCTGGGCCTCAGCTTCCTGCGTCTGTTGACACCATATGTCTTAGAGAACACCCGTGTGTGAAAAGGTAATTGGAGAGGTGGAAAATGATCTGCCAAAAACTCACCACAGTCTGTTTCTTCTGCAGCATTTCTAAATGCTCAACTAGTCCCTCATCAGCCACGTCGAACGGCGTCTGGCCCTGATGCGATAAGAGAAGACAAGGGCATACCCAATATGGCACAGCACTAACATTCAGAAAAGCACTATTTACCAGCGAAGAACAGCAGGGATCATGCTCCACGTCCTCCCCCCCAAACGCCGAGTAGCACACCCTGTTTCACTCCAGAGGAGGGAAAGCCATGCGACAGCGGTGGTAGTTTTACAACTCAATCCACGGTCTGAGCAGCCCTAGCCATGGAAGTGCAGTTCCCTGACGGCGCCTGCTCAGATCTAACAGCCAGGAGCGATAGGTTTGACTTTCCAAGTCTGTAAAAAGGACACTCTTGCCCTGAGAAGGAATGGGATCAACCTGTTGTACCGTATCATCATGTACTTGAACCCCACCAAAGGCTGCCAGTCCTCAGCAGGGCAAAAAAATCTGGGAGCCATTTCCACATGCACGGGCATTTACAAAATAAAACAAACCAGAAGAATTGCTTTGTGGCACAAAACAAGAAATCAGTTACATTTTCACCATAACTAAGGCTGTAATAACCATTTAATTAACAACACATAATGAAACCCAACGGCTAGGGATCAAACAAATAGAGGCTGCCCTGGCCACGGGACCTAGCAAGGCAACGATCCTTGACTGGGAAGAGCAGGTAATGCAGCAAAGACAACTCTGCCTGTTTCTTTTCAAGTCTGGTGTAACACTAAACCCACACACATTCTGAACACTGTGGAAAAGCACCTTAACACAGAAAAGATGCCCTGTATTTCGGATGCCAAAGAGCTCACCACACTAAAACGGCTCCTTCTCAGCCGTTTCTTTAACATTGATTTCCAGTACGGGCAGATGCACTTAAATAAATAGTGCCACATTTCTCTCATCAAATGATGTTGCCTACTGGCATTCCCCCGTGCTGTTCCAAGCACATACAACCTAATTTCCTCCCAAGAAGCAGCCGCGGTGCGACAGAGCCCACGAGACCGCTCCAGCGGGAAGCGTCTCACAGATGCTGCCTGGACATCGCAGCAGGGAGGGGAAGGCAGAAACAACCCTGAACAAGCACACAGCAGCTCTTGAAAATCCACGGGGTCTTCAAGAAAAAACTTCCAACTATTAGGATGGAAGAATTTCTTTTTTCTCCTTTTCTTTTTTGTCCTTCCATCCTATTTTTCTTAAGTCATTTCTCACAAATCTGAGTCAATTTTTTGATTTCCCTTTTTATAATGAAAGTAGTAGAACAGGAAGGTTTAAAGCTGCTGGTTTCTCAAGGGTTTGCTAGTTCTCAGTGCCCTACACCTTAATAACAGCATATTATTTTGCACTCCAAGACTGTTTATTTTGTTGTTAATTCGTCAGGATTACACTAAAACAGGAAAACACAGTAGCCTCTGTCCTTCCTTACAATCTTTGTCCTAAAATTTAACCACTGATCTTTTCCAGAAAAACCTTTTCTGCCTTCCTTCAAGTCAAGATTCTTTATTTTCTGATGATTTTAAATGCTCCAGTGCACGTGCTAGGAGAGCTGCTCACCGTGCAACTTTGTCAGGGCGTTGGATCAAGTGGCAGGCAATAAAGCTGATATTCATCTGGCTATAAAATACATTGCATAAGTTGTGCACGCATCTGTGTGTACTAACCAGCTTGTTCCTGACGTCCATATCGCACAGTGCCTCAGCCAGGATGGAGCAAGCCTCCTTCACTCCCCAGTGTGCAGCAGCATGGAGTGGAGTCCAGCCGTCATTGTCCTGGACATTCAAATTAAACCCAGCCTGGATCAAAAGCCTGAGGAAAGAAGCAATATTGATTTCTGCCCACTCCAGAAGGACTTCTCGACACGGAAGAGTTCACACTGTGAGCCATGGAGTAGGCAGTACGGTTCACAATAAGCTAGTGGTTCCTTAACTTGTTTATTCACCCAAGCAAGACCCCACTCAACGTGCTTGCAGCTGTAACAGAATAGGGCAATAAATGAGAAGTGACTTCACTGTAAAACCTGCTGGAATGCGTCTAACTGGTCAGGATCCCTTTCAGCCTGCTCTAAACTGGGAGAACACCTTCATTTCCAACCTGGCATCGGTGGCCCAGTCTGAACGCCAATGCATGAAACCCAGCAGACTCACTCAGGCACTGAGCAAACAAGGTGTCCCTGCAGACTGTCACCTCCTAACAAGGAGCCAAGCGCAGCACCTGGCATGGGGAGACATTTGGTAACTGGGGCCGAGTCTTGGTTCTACCAGAGAACAAAGCCACCCTGTAGGAACCGTCCAGAAGGAGATGATGCCAGTAGGGCTGCCAGGTAACAAGCAACAACGTTACTGTGATTGACAGATGTGAAATTTGTAAGTTAAGCAACCCGCATTTGGGTTAAGCAACCAAAAAAGCATTTTTGCAAACTAGTCCTTGCACAGTTAAAGTAAATCTTACCCAAGCGAACCTGCTTAGGAAGACCCTTGCACTACATTTACTGCTGTGCACCTTCCACCCACTACCTTCTCAACCAGACCCGAGCGCTAGCGTTTCGTAGTAGCATCTGGAGCTTCAATATTTAAAACCAAAACAAACAGAAGAGAGTCAGTTGTCACCTGAAGCTTCAGAGACATATGCACACTGGTACACCAGTGATCAGATGAAAGTACTGGGCGGCTCATGTAACAAAACTGACTATTATCCAAGGTGTTTAAATATTGAAGAAGATCCCAGCGGAATTCTGTGAGTCCAGTAAAACTACTACTGAAAATTTCCATCATGGGAAATTCCACCACCCAGAGCCACCCTTCTGCAGCACAAGGGAAATCACGCACAACCCTCGAACGGCACCAACGGTTTTGAAACTTCTGCAGCTTTACACCAACATGGTACTGTGCTAAATAAAGCACAGTCATACTATTGCAGCAGTGTGCTTCTCTGTGAAAGAAATTTTAAATTAGGTGCTGACTTTATGTTGATTTTCCAGATGGCAAAAGGAAGGAACATAGCTGCTAAAAGACTCAAGGTCACAGACAAATTCCACATCTCATTTGAGAGTTAGCTAGCTCCTGGCTTCCAGCCCCTTTGGTTTAAAGTCACTGAAGCTTTGTATTTGAACTTACAGGGTGGCCATAAAATACACAAGATTGAAACAATGTCAGCTTTCCATGAGATCTGTTTATCATTACAACAACCAATGCCAAGGAGTAGCTGTCCAGAACCAAGTTACCCTGCAAACAGTGAACACAGCCTTCACTGAGGGTTGTTGATACACAACACTCCGCTGAAAGTCCACAGGACCAACACCTCAAATTCAGGGGATATTACATTTCTATCCACATAAGCTGTGTTAGATTACTGTTCTTGGGCACGGTACAAGCACAGACAGCTTATAACTCAATTATAAGTTCTAATGAATGAATACAAATAGGGAACATGGAGAACAGCAAAATAGAGCTTGATAGGTAACAGCTCTTACACGACAAGTCATGCCACACAAAACTATGAAATTAAGGATCATGATAGATGAACACTTTCAGGAAGGATTTTAATGTGGGCGATAAAGGAACCTTGCTGATGTTCAAGGGCAGCTCCACCTATACATAAAGAATAGAGAAAAAAGCTTTACTGTTGGAAACCCTGATTTGACCTTACTAGTAAAAAAATTAAATGCTTTATTGCCAGGAAACACTACATCTGGCAAGTTTACGTTCATAATAAGCTTGTTAGTGCCAGACCAGTAGATGCAGAACTGTTACTTACAGGAATCCCTCTGTCACGGCTGGTGGCTGCTGCAGCAGTAGCATTAAGGAGCAGGGCACAGTGAGATAGGGGTGGACATTGTTTTTCCACTAGAATGGTCGCGTAAGGTGTTGGGGTGTTTGTGATTGTCATGCAGCATGTATTGGCGCTTTGTAGGCTGAAATTATACTTTTATCTCCTAATACTGTTTAACTTCCTACTCCTAAATCTATTACTCCAATAGTGAAAATTGAACCTTCTCATTTATGTCTCACTCTTTGAAAACCCAACAACACTTTAGAGGCTTAGAAGTATGAAAGGGAATCTTCCAGTCCCTATGTATTTCTAGGTGAACCACTATGGCTGGGCACATAAATCTACAAAGCCTCTTGAGAAACAGCAGCCTGAAAATCTCAGTATGAAACAGATTTCTCTAAACTATAAAGCTAGACATGTTCCTTATGAAAATCAGCCTTAATTCAACGCATCAGCCCTGGAAAGGAGCTCCTACCTCATGACTTCAGAATAGCCCTTTGCTGCAGCAACATGAAGAGCCGTGGCACCTGTTCGAGGCTGCTTTGTATCTTCAATTCTCCCACTGTTCAGCCACTGTCGGGCATCCTGTAGCATTTGCTGCTCCTCTTCTTTTCTTGCCAGGTCGAGGTCTACACCTAAGAGGGTGAAGCACAGAAGAAGAGATTATCAAGTAAAAGATCTCATGTACTTGTTAAACCTACCCTATGTTCCATTTGCTATACAGTACTAGTAAACTATTTGTAATATTCCACACTCACACACACAAAAATAAAAGTACCAGCAGAAGCATCTTCTAGAAGCTGGGAGAACTCTTGCATCACTGACAGAGACTTCAAAAGCTGTCTGACTTCAAAAATCTGAAAGTTGAGCCACTGGTTGCAAACCAGCCAAACTAACTACTAGGCTCAACTGCAAACTATGGGTGGAAGGACTGCGTTCTGAAGATGCAGTGTCCTAGACTGAAATAAAAAAGTAATGAAAAGCAGCTTAACAAACTGTATTAAACTATAGTGATATAATCTACAGTGAAGATGTGAAGAGATGATCCTAAGACATCTCCTGCAAGAGCAGCATGACCCCAGCTGTATGCTCACTCAAAATTCAGCACAATCTGCAAGCTACAGATACACAGATCTGTACTGCACCACCGCCACTCCTGCCAGCCTTGCTGAAAGAAATCTTTAATTTTCGCTGAGCAGCAAACCACCAGATTCTGACAAAACACAGTTCTAAATCACTTTGGGGCTAGAAGGCCAAAAAAAAAAATCTACTCTGATGGCTTACGAGATCTGCTTTAGATGAAGTCAAGTGAAGTAAGTTCATCAATACACACATCTGATATGACAGAGATACGGACTATGGGGGTTTCTGATAACAAGAGGGATGAGTTTCCCACCCTAGGAAACAACTGCTATGATGTGGAGAGGCTGGGTGGCTCTGGCTGGTGGGCTGCGTCAATTGTTTTCGTAAGTGGACTTTTTATGATAACGAGGTCATGTAAGGACAATATATCAATCAGAAGTACAATACAACTCCATGTAAGACTAACCAGACTAGAGCTCGCCGACTCAGGAAAAAATATGAAGGGTAAGATGACAAATCTCAAAAATCAAGAAAGGTGGTGAAGAGCAACTGACCCCTATGGATTAGGTATTTCAGAATAAGTATGAAATGATCTCCAACTAAATTATGGGCAATTAAGTTTAAAACAGAACAAAAGAAAACATTTATCAACTCAGTCAGAATTCTGAAACTCACTATTGCAGGATGTTGCAAAGGTTTGAAATACAACTGGCTTCAGAACAAATTAGACAAATTTGCAGTTATTAAACATAATGCTATACACGCCAGGAGTTCCCAAAAAGGACTGCACAAGGTCATGAAACAGAAAGCCATGGGGGATTCATGAGTATACAGAAAGCCCATCTGGCTCAGGAATTCCTTGAAGCACAGCAACTGGAGCTGGGAAAACGTTTGGGAGGGGAATCGTACACACGTGTCCTGTTGCTACAGTTCGCAGAAGGCATCTACTTACAGCTACCATTGAAGACAGGCTACAGGGCTGGATGGACGCTTATTTAAAGTTCATACCAGCAGTTCACTCCAGCAGTTACGATCCTTTTAAATTGTGTCAACGGGAAGCTTCTCGGTGGAGACAGATGGTTGTTTCAGGGCATCTTAGCAGGATGCCGCTAATGTGGTGAATCAATGAAAAAGCCAAGCAGAATCCAAAGAAGTGTCAGGCAAAATATCTGCAGCTGAGGCAGAATTACTGCCTTAATGTCCTGCAAGGCTTGAACCATGTTATTACCACGGTCAGGTTCAAGACCATCCAAGGAATCTGAAGGTGCACAAGTCCATGGGACCTGACGAGACGCATCTGCGGGTCCTAAGGGAACTGGCAGATAAGGTGGCTAAGCCACTATTGATCATATTTAAGAACACGTGGCAGTCCGGTGAAGATCCCACTGACCAGAAAAGGGGAAATGTAATCCCCATTTTTAAAAAGAGAAAAAAGAAGACCCGGGGAACTACCAGTCAGTCCCACCTCTGTGCCCAGCAGGAATATGGAGTAGATCCTCCTGAAAACTATGCTAAGGCACATGAAAAACAAAGAGGTGATCGGTGACAGCCAACGTGGCTTCACTAAGGGAAAATCAGACCTGAAAAATCTGGTGGCTTTCTGTGACGGGGTTACGGCGTTGGTGGATGCAGGAAGAGCAACTGATGTCATCGACCTGGACTTGTGCAAAGCTTCTGGCACTGTCCCACATGACATCCTTGTCTGTAAACTAGAGAGGCATGGATCTGATGGGTGGACCACTCAGTGGATAAGGAATTTGCTGGATAGTTACACTCAAAGAGTCAGTGACTTGATGTCCAAGTGAAGACCAGTGATAAATGGTTCCTCAGGGGCTGGTATTGGGACCGCTTTGTTTAACAGCTTTGTCGGCCACATGGACAGCAGGATTGAGAGCACTCTCAGCAAGTCTGCTGACAACACCAAGCTGTGTGGTGCTATCGACACGCTGGAGGGGAGGGATGCCATCCAGAGCAACCTTGGCAGGCCTGAGAGGTTGGCTTGTGCAAACCTCATGGAGTTCAACAAGGCCAAGTGCAATGTCCCGCGCATGGGTGGGGGCAATCCTAAGTACTGATACAGGTTGGGCAGGGAATGGATTAACGGGCTGAGAGCAGCCCTGCGGAGAAGGACTCGGGGGTGCTGGTGGATGAGAAGCTCAATGTGACCTGACTGTGCGCTTGCAGTCCAGAAAGCCAACCATATCCCGGGCTGCGTTACAAGAAGCATGGCCAGCAGGCTGAGGGAGGGGATTCTTGCCCTCTGCTCCATTCTTGTGAGACCCCACCTGCAGTATGGCATCCACCTCTGAGGCCCTCAACAGAAGAAGGACGTGGACCTGTTGGAGCGAGTCCAGAGGAGGCCATGACGATGATCAGGGGGCTGGAGCTCCCATGAAGACAAGCTGAGAGAGTTGGGATTGTTCAGCCTGGAAAAGGCTCCAAGGAGACTTTGTAGCAGCCTTCCAGTAGCTAAAGAGGCTGACAAGAAAGCTGGAGAGAGACTTTTTACAAGGACATGTTGACAGGACAAGGAGGAACGGCTTTCAGTTTGAAGAGGGTACATTTAGATTAGATATTATAAATAAATTTTTCACTGAGGGTGGCGAGGCGCTGGCACGGGCTGCCCAGAGCAGCTGTGGGTGCCCCATCCCTGGAAGTTCAAGGCCAGGCTGGACGGGGCTGGGAGCAGCCTGGGCTGGTGGAATACTTGTCTGCTGCTTCCTCGGCCAGATTTCAGATCTCTTCACCCATACACAGTAAGCCCACGGAATTTTCTTGTAGAGAGTCTGAGTGGTCTAAGTCTCACGTGCTCAACCCCACTACTGATTTACCTTGTTTCTTTACTTGTTCCAGAAGCAGGTCCTTCATGGCTGCTTCCTCCGCGATGTCAGATGGGACTTCACCTTCACTGTTCACAGCAGCCACGTTGGCTCCATGACTAATTAAGTACCTACGGGAACGAGACCCATACCAACATGTTAGACCTTGCATGCAGGCTTCAGTGCAACTTATACAGTAAATCAAGTAGCAGAATTAAATATTTGGCTTTCTCATTCAAAATCATTACTCATTTGGCAATTCCAAATAAGTACCTTATTCTTACCAAATTGCTAGACTAAAAAAGTTCATTGTAAAATGCAAGGTCCCTGGTCAGTGGCTCATAGCTTTTGTTTCTCTGTACTTATGCAAATACCCCTAGCTCTTGCACTGATCTAATTGATTATACTTTTTTTTAAAAAAATGAAATAATAATAATTAAAAAAAGATAAGCCAAGCTATCATCAGTTTTTTAATTCTTATTTTTACAACAATACCAAAAATTAATTCAAGAACAACCCATGTCTTCTTTGGCTTGTACATCATGTAACCAGTAGAATTCTTTTAGAGATCTAGGAGGGTGAGGCTGCTTAGTTTTAAAGTTTATTTTCAACGGCTTTGAGAAACAGTTATCAGTATTCAAATTTTGGTTACTTTTTGGTAGCTGTGGTGGACTGAATACATAAGCATGGTATGACTAGTAAAGAATAATAATATCTTTCATATGAAGAACTAGTATTTGGGAAGAAAGAAACCCAAACCGATAAAGGATTGTCCAAAGAGTTCAGAACTGTTCCAGGAGGAGTACAACATGCAGAAATAAATAAGCCACAGAAATTTTTTAGATTTTGTTAGAAGATATTGTAGAGGACTATCTGGAGAAATACTATTTTTTCCCATTATTCTTCTAACCTATCACACAGCCTTGTTCTCAGAAAAATTATTTCAGTTGGGAAATTACCATTTATGTTTGCCTATTGTTTGGTTCCAGTTATTCTGGCACTCCAGGTCCTGTATCTGAGCAACTCTCAAACTCTCAGAGCAATCTGTCGGTGCACAAGTAGTCTGGTATCAGTATCTTCTCTGGGACAGACTATTAGTCCTTTGTGAACATAACGAACGCTCAGATCAGGTGCAGAATGTTATTTCAAACCCTGGAATCAGAAACTGTGCCAAGAAGAGTCAAGTCTTTGTTGCGAGTCACTTATAGCAGGTTACTGCTTTGCTTTGAACATCTACTGGACAGAACTCTGCTATATTCACTGTCTTTTCTTTCGTATGTATTTTATGTTTGTAGTCACTGGACTACCTAACCTCTTTATGGCAGGCCACAGAATTTCACCTGGTTGTGCCCAAACTGAGCCCAGTATCTTGTGTGGTAAACAAAACAAAAAAATATAAGAAAGTGCTCCAGTTGTAAGTGGGTTAAGTAACAAGTAGTTACTTCTGCCTAATTATCTTTTGTCAGATAGTATGCAAGAAACAGAAACAGAAGATCTGAATTTGAGGAAAAAGAAACAATGCTGCTGGTGACTGTGGAGCCCAGACCATTGCATTTCTCTCGCTCAAGCCTCCACACAGCTGCAGTACTGCTGACACAGGGCTGTCCACAGCGAGAAAAGGCAGTTGCTTTGCAAAGCCTCAGCACAAGCGTGAGCACTGGTGCAGTCCCCCTTTGAACTGCTCCACCGTAGGCCATACATCTCCTGTTTGGGGTTTACACCAGAACGGCCATATGGATGTAACTGCACTAACACACATTTTGTACAGAGACAGAATTGTTTTTGGTTGGAGGAATAAAATCCCAAATCGCTCTTAGGTAACACTTAAAATTCTACAGGGGCTCCCTGCTGTCGGAAGTGCACAGCGAAGACGGCAGCGCCATGCTTCGTTACACGTCTCCGTGTCGGTGTGCCTGCCCGGCGGCTGTCGGGTTTCCCTTTTGCTCGGCATTTTAGCCAAGTATCTAATGAATCAGAAGTCACTGTAATAGGATCGGCAAAAGGCAACCAGTTGCAGGCTCCACCTTAATCCTCACAAATTAAGAATTCAGTAACAGGAGAAATGCATCTATTTTCAGCATTGCTTCTCAAGATGTTGTGTAAGTCTCACAGCACCAATCGCCTGGGTTCCTGCTCTGAAGAGGAAGACATCGAAAGTGTTATAAATACCCAGAACAGCCTGAAACTCACTCACTCTGCTATGTTCAGATAGCCACACGATGCCACCGCGTGAAGAGGGGTCCAGCCCTCGTTATCTTGCTGGTTCACATTGGCTCCATTCTCTACAAGGAACTTCACCATGTCCAGGTTCTCATCTATACAGGCCTGAGGGAGAAGAGGAGGGGTTACATCCAGGGGAGGGAAGGATTGAAGAGAAAAAGAAGGAAAAAATCAAGCAAGTATCGGTGTTACATCAAGCGTACAACCTCCATTTGCAGTATATTGTCAGCAGGTAATTCCTGGGCTGAATTTCCTACTCTGTGAGCTAGCACACCTTAAAATTTAAGGTAGCATGAATTTATGAACTAAAATAATTTCAGAACTTTCAAAAATTAATTGTAATTCAGAGTCCCCAGGTGGACAGCCTCTAAATTTATTCAAACTTTACTTCTCACCAATTGATCTGTTTCCTTCCTCTCTCCCACACTTTTCTCCCTGGAGCGAGGACGCACGGTAAAATGATATAGCTGTATTAGTTTTAGGTATGGCATCAAATTCCTCTAAGCCAGACAAGCTATGTATTTATTTAGATTATGTTGCTCCCTCAAAATGTCAATGAAATAACATCATAACAATGAATGAAATGAGATAACGCTAGTGGTAGGGATGAGCAGGGAGAACACGAGCTCAGGAAGCCTGACTAAAGCAGACCGCCTGTGTACTGGATGTTGCCCTTTACAGAAGATGTGACCATACCAAGGGTAGAATTTTAGAGATGTTAATAACTTCTTTATTCAGCAGTATCTATTAATTTTCCTGAGTATAACCAAGCACAACTTTCCCTGTTAGCTCCACAGACCCTGTGAGCTATTGAAGAGTATGACAACCCTTTATTAGCTGCTGTATTAATTCTAGAGCCTGCATTTACAGAGACCTGCTAGCTTTGAAGTTGCCAGAAGAAAACCTAGCTAGATTTTCAAGTCTCAGCAGTTCTGTTGGGTGGAATTCCTCCTTCCTCACATTCCTGGCTACAGCACGTTCTGCGTTGCATTTACAGCTCACTGGAGGCTGCTATTTAAGGATGAGCTGGCAATTTAATACATACGTCCAAATGCATGTGCCTCAGCTGAGAGGCACCAAGCATGACCAGGAGGTGAAAGGACTGTCTTTTACTGCGTGTCCAGCTACAGGGAGAAACAGAGTTCCTCATTACTAGAGGGGGAATCAGCTTGGTTGAAATTGCTCCAAAATCTCAGCGCTCAATCGTTCTGCATAGCTTGATGTGGGCACATCTATCAGTTACGGCAGTCAGATGACTTCCAGATGATCGTTCCTCTAAAACGAGCGACACTGACTATCCGTTCCTATCCTGGCAAGTAATGAAAACAAGGAAATTTTCTCTACCCAACACCCCCACTAAAAAGAGACAATCCTACAGTATCTAACACGCTCATCTATGCTGCATAGCTTATTTCAAAGGAGAGACATGTCCTACACCAGGATAACCAGCTCTTGCTATTTCTCCTGCAACTGCAAACCCTAAACTAGGCTTTCACCCTGCAAACACCAGTTACTCCTACATTTGCTTCACTGACAAGCAGTCATGCAAAAGACTAGCCTCTAAATCTCTAAGGAAGCCTCCTCCAGAAAACTAACTCCTAGCAGAGTTACTTGGCAAACACGAGAGGACACAGGGTACGCCTATGGCACTAGGAAAGGTCGCCCCAGGAGCAGACTCCAGCACCCAAGTCCTGACTGAGCCCACGCTGCAGTTTTAGCATGTTTCCTGCCCTTCTTTTAGACTGGTTTACCTTAACCTTTGCCAGAAAAGCACAAGCATAATTCTAGCAATAGTTTACTTCAGGGACTGCTCCAAACCCAGAAATGGATGAGACTGCCCCGGGTTGGCTCCATCACCCTGCTCAGCACATCAGCACTCTCCTACCCTCAGGCACGAAACAGCTCCATCCTGTACACCCAGCTCTGGGGAACTTCCCTTGGATTATTTCAGGCAATAGGACTGAAAGAAAAACCAACCAACAATCCCAAAAAACTCCCAACAACTTGGGGACTGAAGAGTATCACACTGAATTCAAGTCTGAAGCCACAAAACTCAGGAGCTAATGTCTATTTTATTGCCACCCATATTTACGGCAATACACTTCAAGTTTTCCGCCCCCACAACTCAAATAAATTACTTACAATCTTAATGATGAGTTATTTACATTTACCTGGGAACACAACCATTACATATCACTTTTTAAATAAAACTGACTTCGTCTAAAAGTGTATTGCTCCAAGAATAGCCAAGAGAAGTTCACCCATGCCGTGGTTTCTTTTGAGCAGAATCATTTCTGGCTGACTAAAGAATTCAAAGAAGAATTTTATCAGCATGGCTCTGACAAAGCAGCAAGGTGGATGTTTCACGCCTGTACATACTTACTGCTCTGCTGTATTTGTTTAAGTATTACCTGCAGTTTGAGTGTAAATCTAAATTTAGACTGAAGAACGGCTCTATATTGTGAGCTTTGTACATATCTGATGGAGAATTGTATTTACACTGTTTATCATTTAAACCACCCAAATACACCCACTACATCTGCACATACTGGGAACTGGCCAAGAGAAAAGACCAGTTCTTGCTCAAGCCACTGGATACACTGGACTCTAAAATTTCTAAAATCAAGTATCTGTTTAAATGCATGAAAGACACCACCCGCCCCCCTTCTAAATTTCTGCCTGTTATTGGCCTTGCTGTTCCGCTGGTCCCCGTCTCGCGTAGTTCCCATGGAATGCATGCTAGAAACAGAAGGGATAATGGGATCAAAGCCCACCTGTTCCTACACAGAAGTCTCCAGTAATTTGACTCGCCTGGCTTCTGAAGAGATAAAACGATGACAAAGTGACAAAGCTACATGGGTGCTGACAACAGCAGGCATTCGCTCACTTCCCCAAGGGAACCGTAACACATTTCATCCTGCTGTTTGCATTTGCCATGAAGATAAAGTCAGTCGCAAAGGTGTACTAAGCCCTTACTAGAGCAGCATTGTGTTCTTTAATAACTAAGAAAAATCACCCTCACTCCACCCTTCACCACCTGTGTATCATAAAAACTGCTGTTCAAGTTATGTGATCAAGCAATGTGACGCTGTTCGGCAAATATTTATTTGAGTATTAGTTAGTGACACGAAAGAACAGAAATTAGCAGAGCTGGGTAACACGAACAGGGTTATTTTAATTACTTGAGGCTGCGTTAGCACTAGAAGGTATGGCTTCTTGCCTGCCTCAAATGTCAAAATGCAAGGGTTTTTTGCATTTTTCATAATATTATATAATACTAATCATATTGGCCAAGATTTTAAAAAGTGAGGTGGAGAAGGATTTTCAGGAAATGGCATTTGACAAAAAGAGGTACTGGATAACCCCTGCTCAGCTCTGAAAATCTCATCATTGCCATATGTAAGAAACTATCAGGCATAGGATTATTCGTATCTTTTTTTAGTCAAGACACCCTAAAAGAATACACTGCTTGTATCTTAACATGCTATGACATA
The DNA here is from genome assembly GCF_963210335.1 of Falco punctatus. Classification (NCBI taxonomy): domain Eukaryota; kingdom Metazoa; phylum Chordata; class Aves; order Falconiformes; family Falconidae; genus Falco; species Falco punctatus. Next base: position 1,743,522 of record NC_137597.1, read on the forward strand.
TTTAACACACCTTAGAGCAATAATTATGAGGCCAGCAACTGGGATAATGAGTAAAAATGTTCATTTCTAAAGAACTTCTAAATTTAAGAACTTTAGAAAACACGTATAAAAATTATAACAGATTAAATGGTAGCTTTTAGGGGCTGCAATATATTTCTGTGTATACTTTTAAAGTATCAACTGAGTAAGACTTGCATGTTATCACAGAATTCACACTTGCGCACACATTAATGGTATTAGTAGTTACATACATGACGTCATTTTACAGAGCTACAAAGAACAGAAATTCCCACTGTTCAGAAGCATTCAGGGCACACACTTGCACACCTAAAATTTTTGAGAGCCCTGACTGGTAATACCCCTGCAGAAAATCTCTGCTGCGTGTTTTATTGCGTGTATCTGCCAAAGCTGAGCGCTGCAGAACACCACATAAGAAACACATTCCCTGAGATTCAGAGGGTAAAGTTCATCTCCTGGCTAAGCAAAACGGGTTACCTGAGGTTACTGGAGGAAGGAGAAGAGGACAAAGAGGAAGTAAACGGGGTAGATGTGTCCTCCATTAAGTACTATTAATCCTCTAACCTTAAATTTAAGAGAGTGGATAAGTTTAGTAACCCGAGAGGATCTATTGCTATGCGAAGTCCTTCTCTTTTATTTGATACAGCATTCCTTGGGAACGTTGTAAGAATAACTACATTGGACAGCAATATTACAAAGCAGACACCTGCCCCTCCAACCCCCAGAGGGAGGAAAGAAAGTAAGAAAAAAAAAAAAAAAAGCTGGTTGAAAATTAACATTGCCTTTTTGGTGGGTAGTTATTTAGCGTGAGGAAACACTCCGTCTCCTAAATCGCCCGTAGAGATTTGCATCAAGAAAAACACATACACAGACAGGCTTCATTCTTTCAATTTTCAGCACTGCTAACCCTCAGCTGCTTGGTTACGCATGTAGGAGAGGACAAAATCAAGGTTAACTACAGAGCACAGCATTTTTGTCTCTGTATTAATTCCTCCTTTTTCTTCTTTGTGAAAGATACCATACAACCTTGAAGGCGATGAGATAGGGTGGGAGTAGGCTGTGACCACCTTTCCCTCTAATCAGAGATCTTCAGCGGGCTAATCTCTTGTCATCCTTCTATTTTTCTTGGCAGTTGGTTAGCTTCAAGTGCTTCTGGAACAGCACTAATGTATTGCAGTTTTAGCAGTCTTTGATGCAAACTGCATGCAGTGCCCAGAATTACCCACTAACCGCTCAAAGAAAGTTGGCTCATACAATTTAAATCCCAGGCATCACTGGGCAACTCTCCATCCACGGCTCATGGTGTTCCTTCAGCTCCTGGCAGGGGACCAGCATTTAGCAGTTTTTCCATAGGGAGGAAGTGCTCAGTTTCTAAAATTTGCAGATACGGCATATTAGCTTCCCCCTCTTAGATAACAGGTGTAGCCCTTTACAGCCAGGGACACTCACTGCATTAATTTTTTTTTTTTTTTTTTTTTTGCCAGTAGCTATTGCCAAGGCATTCTTCTTTCAAGCATGAAGTTTACATTACAATAATGAAACGGGGGACACCAGGAAATGTTACAGAAAAACTCTGCTCATCTGGCAAAGCTTGCTCAACAACCAGACAAAATCTGATCTTTATCTTGAATGAAGCCTCATTATTATAATATATTGTTAGTGTTTGCTCCTTCCTCGGAGCCTTCAGAACACACAAGCATCACTGCACTTCTGGTGAGTATCAGCAACGCAACAGCTCCAGCTGCCTGCCAAGGTTTTTGGTTTGCATATCTCCTGGGCATCCCCCACAGGACGGACACAGGATGATCTGGGAGTAAAAGGAGTCAGATGGGCTAAGACTGAAGGGTTCAGAGGACCAAGAATCAAGCTCCAACAAGCTGTAAACAGTACAACACTGCTCACTTTCTAGGGGGTGCATCACATTTAGCAAAACCCCAGCCTATGACTGGTATTACATTCCCACTATATAATAAATACATATAGGATAGTAGCAAGGAGAACAACTGCACCACCCGACAAATTCCTAAGAAATGGCTTGGGATCAGCTAAGTGAGGAAAAAAGATACCTTTCCATCTCCACATGGAGAAAGGGCAATGGTTACAAACCCAGAACACAGAAGCCATGGCAATGCCTGCACATCAGCAGTGCTGTCACAGGCACCCACATTAAGGCAACTGTTTTCTGCGCAACTTACCCAGTATTGCAGTAGTTTAACATAAACACGTGCACATTCAGTGCAACTGTTTGCAGGCAGAACAGTTCCCATCAGTGTTTCGGCAAGAGCTCCTCAGCAGCACCGGCACTTCAGCTGCTGCCTCCCTGCACAACACGGCAGCGCTGCTCACAGCAGTGCATGTAACAAGGTTGAGCTTGGCTGAGAGCGTACTGCATTTCTGAGTGCAGCCCCCTTAAGTAAATATTTAGTTTACAAACAGTATGTCACATCACCCAGTGTCATATGATCACGAAATAAAATAGCAGCAGTGTGCTTACAAGAGCTTGGAATTAAACTCAGCCAAGAAACCTATAATAAATGCTTTGGGTTTAATTTTGGCTGTATTTAATTCCCTGGTGCTCCCTCCTGGGTTGGTCAGGATTTGGGAGAGAGAACCTATGCATTTTCTCAAGGTGGAGGAAAGATGCAAGAAGGGAAAAGAAGAAAGGGCTAACGCTTGGCTTCTGCGTTACATGTTTCTACTATGAATACATCGGCCTTGTGACAGAACTCTATCCTGGTGACTTCTTGGTGCAGAAGAGTGAAAATCTCATAATCCTACCATGTCAGATTCTTGAGTAGCAATCCTCATGGTTCCCACATAGAAATCATAATTGGCAGCTCCACTTGTCACACGTAAATACAATATGTAAACTAGCTAGTCAGACACATGCCGGCTTTTTTAATTGAGTATTAGAGGCACCAGGCCAGCAGAGACCATGCTTCATCTCTTCTAAGTACTCCAGTATTCATCTCCTAAGCCTTCCAGGAGTATGGTACAGGAGTATGGCCTGTGCAAAATGTTGCTGTTAAATCAGATCACTCATGAAACCCCCATTATTAATTCTTTTATCAGATTCTCCTGAAATCCAGAAATCAAGTGCAGATACCATCGTCACAGCTCACACATACAGCCCTCCCCTAACAAGGTTTGCCTCCCTCTGTTCCATCACTAATCCCAGTCCCTGTAACTCTTAAATTAAACTACTAACAGAGACCTCTGAGGTTCTTCCGTACAACCCCACATTCATGGCATAGCATTCTTGCACTGATCTTCAGGACCCTTCTCCATATGCCAGTTTGCTCAGAAAGCCACTCCATTCTTCCACATGGTTAAACAGTTCATATTTTAGATGACAAGATCCTCGGAGCAGGGACCATTTTAAGAGTACCCAGATCTCAACAACACAACAGTGTCAAGCAGGTAAAGAACAGCAACATATATCCTACTGTGCTACTGGAGTTGGAGAGGACCTCAGGACACTTCTAATTAATGCCTCCTGCTCAAGGTAGGATTTGCAGTGAACTCACACCAGCTTTCAAGGCTGTGGAGGTGTGTGTGTACAACATGTACACATGTGCACGTATGTACTTATATACAAACACAGATATGCATATTTATTCTTCATAAATCCAGGGATCTTCATATTTGTGGGGAAGGACTAGTATACACAATTTGTGTCATGTGTCTGCTGCCACTCTGATCCAGAACTGACTCACCTCCATCGCTCAGACGCTTTATTTACCCAAGCCTCTAGCTTTCTCCTCCCAAACGATGTTCTCATGCTGGAAACCTGACCTAGACTCATTTGCGTGGCAGAGGCTGCAACACCCGTTAGCTACAAAAGATTCTGCATTAGATATGGGTGATTAAAGCGGCTTTTGTTCATACAAACCAAGCACGCCCCTTCCTAACACTACCAGTGGGACCATGTTTGACAAGATCAGACAGACCCACATCACACTCAAACCGATTAAAAGGTTTTCTTCGGGCTAAATGAAGAGCCAAAGAGTTACTGCAGTGAACACAGGCCATAAAAAGCATGAAACTAAAAGCAGAATGTTTTCTGAGTGCCTGGAAATGCAGTCTTGAATTCAACACGAGAACCTCACAACTTCTTAAGTAGGTTTAACTCCAGGTTGCCAGGGTCTCTCCTGCCCCAGCCATTTGTTCCCACACCTTGCCTTGCACAAGGTTCGTTTCATCGACATTTTCAAAGTGTAAAGAAACAGATGTACCCAGAGGGTGTTGCCTGTCTCAGCTGGGTGGGATGTATTACCCTCACAGTACCTGTCCTTTCTCACTGCCTGCAGCCCAGCATAAACCCACTTACAACAGGGTGAGATAGATCCCACCCTCAGTAACTTACCAGCGGTCACATGATAAACCTCTAAGAGCCAAGATTTACCAGGTCACTCCTTGATCTGAGGCTTGAGATGGTTTTCTTTACCACAGCCTTACGCTATATGATTAGGGTAACTAGAGCACTTGGAGGAGTTTTAGAATTGGTTAAAGAGTTACAGACCAGAGGATAATACTGATACCAGCAGCGACATTAACTGTTAATACATTGGGGGCTGGCAGAATTAGCAGGCCAGTTAAGTCATACTATCACAACACACAGGTCACAGTCAAAGGGATTAAATGACAAGACTTACTTCTCTACTGTTCTCCTGTCGTAAGTCTAAAATATACGGAACAAAGTTAGCCAGGAGATGAAGGGAGTCAATCTTCCACTGAATGCAAAATAAGAGTAAATAAATGATGTCAACATATACTGCAAACAGCCAGTGCTCCACATAGGAAGGCAAGCCTGATGACAGCTGAACAGCATCAGGGTTAAATCTGGGAACACAGAGAAAGGAGTTCACAGAAAACAAAGAGAAAAGCACTCCCAAAATAGCCTTGCAACTGTCACCACTAGCGATTGTCAGCACTGGAAGGTATGACCTTGCCATCGTGTCTCATGATCACAGCTCTGCTCTTAAGGAGGCATTTGTCAGAACCAGCACTACCAAAAATTCCACGTCCAAGTGATCCCGTATCTCTGGCAGCACAGATCACACTCACCAGTGAGTCTGGGAACAACAAACTGCTCTTACTGTTGCTCCTGCAAAAGCATGGGGCTTCTGCACCTTCCCTCCTCCCTTCTCAGCCCTGGCCTCAGGGCACCCTTACGGCTAGAACACCCTGCACGGACACGCACTGGGTACCACAAACCCAGTTTTAACATCTTTGTGCTTTAAATTCCTTGTGCAAATCTAATTCTGAAACAATCAATTTATTAGAACTAGCAGGAAGAGGTAAATTCTTTAAAGAGAGCTGGGGGAAAGGGAGGGAAATGAGATAAAAAGAGTATTATTCCTTTCCTAGCCTAATTGATTAACTTATGTTGCTTCATTTTTTAACAGCACTTGAGTCATACCTTCTCATGTAAGCAGGAAGAGAGGTATGGCTTATGTCATGTTTTTCCATTGGAAGAAACCCTACAACAACTAGAAGTACTCCGCAGTATCCATGCCAGTCATCAAAAAAAACCAGCAACAAATCTCTCACAATGATTAGCACAACAAAAAACCCAGTAGAGCACAAGGGAAGAGAGGAATTCATACAAAGGCATAATTATTTCACGGATGTAGCATTTTCAGGATGAATAGCAGCACAAAATGTCAGGTGAGTTGCTCTGAATAGAAGCCACATTTTGAAACTACTTATACCTTCATATATGCACCGGTGACATCAACTTATTTACAAGGAGGTAGATGTAAATATCTGCTGCGCTAGACTATAGATGTCTTAGCTAAATGTCTGTGAAATTCTTTGTAATTATCAGGACTTCTGCTTTAGCTGTGCAGCAATGGTACGGGCAGCGAACACTGAGGCACCACGCTTCACTTCGCCGTGGCTGGTACGTGATCTGCTTTCACCGAGGTAGCCCTCAGCACGCCAAAGCTTCCGACTGCTTCTTTGAGATGAACAGGAGCCACCGCTGGAAGGAAAGAGGTGGTCAGTTGGACACGCACACTGTGTTCCTGAAAAGGGAGGAAAATGGAAAGAAAGCTCAATTGCCCTGCTTTTACCTCTGCTACGACGACAGGCATAGGCACGCGGGACTGCCACCTTTTTGCCCCTCGTTTAACGTTTCTAATCATACAGCATTTTGGCAAACCTAGGAAGATCAGCAAGGACCGCAGATACAAGTGCTCCACTATGCAAAGAGCCACAGGGATCAACCCCTCACGCCAGCCCCTCCAGCCTCACATTGTCGGTGCCGCCATGTGTCCAGCAACCTGCGCTCAATTCACCTCCCGTTCAGCCAGGACCCGGTACAGCCACTCCCCACTTCCACTCTGCTTTTCCTCTGCAGTTGATGGACTGGTTTGGCATTTGCATTCACCAACCAGAACACGGAGCTCTAAACCAGAGACAGGCCGTGCAGGACTGACTTTAAAATCCAACGTAGATTATCATTTTACTCCCTTCCTTTTCATCATCTTCATCCCCTTAATTGCAACATGATTTTTAATACCCATTATTTCAACAGCAGTTGGAGGCTAATACTTTGTACCATCTGAGAAGAGCTTGAAATAAGTCCAGTACTTGATCAACTGCCAACACTAAAAATAAAGTCTTTCTGTCACTAAAGAGCAGGGACTGCCAGTTTTCTAATGGCGTAGATCAGCATTAGCTTTTCAAGTCTCACCAGTTTAGTCATTCTGACCACTAAGTATTTAATTTCTCTCCCACTCAGCCACTGCTCCCTGGCACTGGATCAAGACAGTATATAAACCCCTGCCCTTAAATTACTCAGATTTTAGTTCCTGCCTGAAATAAGTCTACGCTTCATAATTGGAAAGCTCACAAGCATTTCACTCCTGTGTGGAAAATGTAAATTTAGCTGCTGCAGGTTTGCTTAGCGGAGAAACTTTCTGCTAATCCCCTCGTTCTTCAGCTCTACAGGCGCCACATCAGTGGTAATATTGTACCTATTTAACGCAGTTCCTACAGGCATTTTTACAATGCAAGCAAAATATATATGTGGTTGCTGCCATCAGCTATATTACATAAACATATTCTAAAGTTCCAAGATGCAACCTTAGATCAGCTTCAGCCAAACTAAGGTGGCCTCCTGCAGCCCAGGGCTGACACTCGCCCCGCTGTTTTGAACAGGCACTATAGGTTGCAGAGTAAGGCCAATGCCAAATGAAGACTAACTTTGTCAGTAATGGGGGGTAAAAATTAAAAAAAAAAATCACTTTTCAGCCTGCTCAGCCATGTTACGCCACTCACACCATACCTGCTAGCAGGGCAAGCTGGGGTAGGAAGGCATGGCAGGGCCACGCCGTGCTCCAGCAAACGATCCTTTATGGGAAGAGTCTCTCCAGGTCTTCTCCTAACGGGAACACCGCTGCAAGTGATTCTAGCTCCAGCTTGGCAAACTAAAGGTGAGATTTGTGTTACCCAACGATAGACCTCAAAGGCAGACAGCAAATCTCCACTGGCCACTCCAGGCTTTCTGTAGTCTCCCTGATGGAAGGAGCTGCCAGGGCTGCCTCCATCCCCCCCAGCCTCACGCCAGGCCAGCAGACCCTCTCCCCTAACAAGGGGCACCGATACTCATTTGATACCCCACTAAACAGATCCAAGGAGCTAAACTGGCTGACAGTGGGACCAGACAAGCACTTACACTGGTATGAAAAGCATATGACAAGAGCAGCAGGAAGGGCAGGACTGAGACAGTTTTGGGCTGCCACACAAGTATTCACTTGGACATCTTGCTTATGTCAAGACAGACAGCTCACACCGCATATGGCCCAGGGAAAAGCTGTTTTTTCAACAGAGAAAGCAACAAAGTCACTCCAGGGCCAGTAGTATTGCTTTCACAGAAACCATCTCTTCCTTATAGACACCGAAGCTCACGTAGGGGAAGAACCATGAACTCCTGCAAACACCAAGACGTGCCCAATTAGCACTAAGTAAGGGCGAAGATGATGTGGCTACATGCGGAAACACCTCAACCCGACTGCAAAGGAAAAGAAAGAGGAGACTCTTTTGGTGGATACATAAACAGTTTATTCATAAGCAGAATATTAGGCCCTTGGTTTCAGCGCACATCATTGTCTTACAGCCACATCAGGTTTTGTTTCAAGATCTGAATCTCACCTTTGTGGCCAGGAAAAAAAAAAAAAAAAAAAAGTGTTAGTTAGTTTATACAAAGTAAAACACACTCTCACTAATTCTACTTATTCATTCTCATTGCCAATCCTGCAGTGCCTGGGAACTGGGAAGATTTTCTTCTTTGCAGTGATTGATTCAGGTGGCTAAATACTCTCCAAGTAGCCATCCTGCGCACTCCTGGGGGCTCAGCAAAGCTCATCACTAGACAGACACGTAGCAGCTTGCTCAGTCGTTTTCCAGTCCTGTGCAACTCCGAGCCTTCGCATTCAAGTAAAGAAGTTGTTTTTCTGAGTTTTGCCATTCTTCCTGCCTGCTACCTGAACAAGAGACTGGTATCCACCATGGCTCAGCTGCCATGAAGTGTCATCATTCCCAGCAGGAAAAGGCACCACGTCAACAGCACACAGTTTTCTTTGAAGCGTAACAAACAACGAAACAGATGAACAGGGTGTTGGATAAAGAAATCTTTTTAAAAAGAAAGTGATTCCGCACTTCTTCCTGACAGGACCATAGCTGGGATCTTGCAAGCATTTCTGTTTCCAGTGCAATCATTTGGATTTGCAACATCACTTAACAAGGTGCAGCTTTAAGGAAATGTTTTCTTTCAAATACATTGAAACCTTGATATAATTTGATATTGCAGCAGAAATTAAGCTATATATTTTCTTAAAACACAGCAAAAAGACCCCTATCTAAATACAGCAATTTAAGGTCTGGACTATAGCTGGCATGTTTAGAGTGGAAGGTAAAGGACAATATAGGAGTTTACTGTCCTATGACAGAGTCTGCACATCTCTTTGGCAACAAACTTTTCAAGAACTCCCAATACTGGAAAAAGATGTGTGCTCGATATATGTTTGAGAATCCAATTCACAAGAGTTCTCAAATGTCAACTACACCTTCAGGCAGAGTTCATTTGAACTTGCCTTTATTCACAGGGGAAAAAAAATTAAGAAAAAAATAATCAAGCGATTCTATTAGGGCTGCTCAATCCATAGGAAAGTATTTTTGAGTTTTGTGGGGTTTTTAATCCTGTGGGAAACAAGCTAAAGCAAATCTCAGCATGGCCACCAGTAACAAAATTACTCACTGATGGCTTCTGAGCCTATCGCCCTCATCAGCAATCCAAACCAGGGTCTCAGGGACTGTGCTGGTGGTACCCATGGAAAAAGAGAGGTGGCGGCAAATATGGTGCTGAGAACAAGTGAGCTATTAAAAAAAAGAACCTGTAGAATAAGGTCACTGAAGAGGGCCGAGTGATGCTCGAATGACAGTTCTTTGATAGACCCCTGCACAGATGCTTTCATAGAGTAACTGAGCACTGTGTGTTACAGATGCTGCCACACACTGAACTCTTGTCAAAGCATGACAGCAGATATCTTGCTAGTTTGAGAGATGGACACAACTATGGTGTCAACTTTCCCCAGTGACATTAACGACATTTTGAGCCTAATCAAGAACTGTGGTCCCTGTGATCAAAGAAATACAGACCTGATACAAACCTTCATGTTTTCCTAAGAGTAACGTAAACCCAGTTACTTGCTCCAACGCCACGCACATGCCCTGCATGGTTTAGATACTGGCAGCCCAGTGTGAACTCCTGATTGAGTGCTCTGTCAGGGCTTTTGAAGTGTCACACAGCCCCGGCTAGCAGATGCCGAAAAAAGGACGTAGCCAGAAATGGATAGAGCAATGAACACACACAGCAAGGGGAGGAGTGGCGGGGGAGAGCAAGCTCTTCACCTCTCTAACTACCATTTACAGAAGCAGCAGCCAGGCAGACTGGCTGGGCTTACAGGTGAACTACAGCAATTAGTCACCCTTAAAGTAAAACAAAACCCGGTGGAAGTCCAGCTAGCGGATGGTGATCTCCATGTTTATTGCACTGTCTCACCTGTGCATTAGTCTGCCTTGCAGGTGGGTGGCACAGACAATCCTCAGAAACAAAGGACCATAACCTGGGTTAAGAACAGGAGAAATTTAGGAGAGGGCAGGGTTTGTTGACAAAGCCCAGCTGCCAGAGCCACGAAACAGTCTCACTTCTGAGTGGATCACCCCATTTCTGCTGAAGAGGGAAGCCAAGAGCATCGTGCAGGAGGGCTTTCCGGAGGTATCACAGTGCAGCCCCATCTCTGTGCCAGCTGCAAAGGAAGAGGAAGAGCTCGCAGGAGGAAGCAGTGAGCTGATGGCTGGGAGAACAATCCTACAGATGGGTCTGTCTCACCAGGACATGACTGCATGTCCCCAGCACCATGGACTCACCCCTGGTTGACGGCTGGGTTGCCAGCCTGAAGCAAGAGCTAGGCCATGAGCAAGTGATTTCATGATCAGGCATAGACAGACGGGTGACGATAACCATGGACGGCGTGGTGACTTGCCTGCTGGAGGCAGGACAGCCAGCCAGCAGAGGCTCTAGAAACAAAATGGCTTGTGTTAGGAAGTTGGACAGCAGGACTGCTAGGGTGTCGCTCCTGCAAATCACGCCATGGCTATCGGTAGGACCAAACGGACCAGCAGCAAGTGTCTCACTGCATGGCTGAGAAGATGGAAAGGAGGAGCCACTGGCAAGTGAGGAAACTCCTGGAATAGAGAAAGGGAGAGACCTTATCAAAGCCAAAAAGAACCAAGGTGCTTACATTAACGGATGGTATCATACAAAATAGCGGATGCATGGGAAATTGTGGTATTTTGCCAAAGAGCCACCAAGGCTTTTACAGAGGGATGTCATATGACAGAAAGCCATTGGAGTCCTTCGAATAGTAAATAAACACAAAGGCAAGGGAGACCCAGGTGATACAACCCACAGAGATTTCCTAAAGGCTTCCCACCGGGTCCCTCACCAAGGCTCCTAAAGACAGTGGTAAGAGGGAAGATCCTTGCATGATTAAACGTACATTTCCATGACGAGGAGACTGGAATACATGACAGATTTTCTTCCTGGAGATCTCTGCAGAAATCTTTCCTGAGGTCTGTGGCACCGAATATACAGGATCTGGAAGAGGAGGTTATTAGTAAGGTGGTAACGTTTGCTGATGAAACTAGTGAAGAGGGTAAAGAAAAGGACAAACTTGGAGAAAAATCTTCCAATACTGAGCAACTGGTGATAAAATGGCAGAGGAAATTCAATGCAGATAACTGTAGAGTGAATCACAGGCAAAAAATACACCTAACATCATATAATGAAATGAAAGGCTCTGAGCTCATTACTGCCATTCAGGAAAAAGCTCTTAGGATTATAACAAATAGCTGTAGGAAAATATCAGCTCCAAGCTCAGAAATCAAAGCAAATTCTAGAAATTATTTGGAACGGAACAAAACAAAAGAGAAAATATCATTAGGCCCCTACTTAACAGTGCACTAGATTTTCAGTATCATAAGAAATTCTAGTCCCCACAACCAAAAAGAGGTGTGGTAGGCATGAACTAGAAAAAAATTTAACTTAAAAAGATGGGGGGGACACGGGACACACCAAACCCAAACAACTTTCACTGTTTTCCAAAAGCATTTCTTAAGGATTTCTGTGGCATCACAAATGTGATTTATACTATTGGTAGGGCACCACGGAAATAAACAGTGCTTTGGGGGGAAAAACAGCCAAAGAAGAATTCAGAAAGATAAGAAGAGAACAAGCTGTAAAGGGTCTGGGGAAAACAGGCCGCTTGCTCTGCTGTAACCTCGACCCATGGCAGCTGTGCCAACAGGGACCCAGCCTCCGTCGGGGAGCGCAGGGTTCAGCACAGCCGGCAAAACCTTGAGCCTGTGTAAACACTTGTCTGAAAGTCCCATCAGCACAGACTAACAAGGCCGAGCTCAGTTCCTCCCGTTCAACAGAAACACAGAAACACTGATTGTGTTTTACCGGTGTGAGACGAGACCGAAGTGGAGACGGCGGAGAGCTCCAGGGAGCAGAACCCAGACTCAAAGTGTTCTTACAACAAAGCAAAACGGGAAAAATCCTGCACTTCAGTGGGAGACAGCTAAAGGCAAAACAAGGACAAAAAGGACACGGCCTCCGAAGCAACAGGCACCCGGGCCAGGCTGGGCTGAGCGCAGCCCAACCACTGCACCGCTGCATGCGATGGCAGCGCTGCTCCCGCCGGCCCCCGGCCCCGCGGTGAGCACAGCGCGCTGGCTCCGGCGGCTCCCACGCTGCAGGGAGCACACGCTGCTTGCTTAGGGTCTCAATCCTTCAAAGGAACATTTACTAAGTATGTTGCTATAGCATTAATGATTTATACCATTACTTTTAATTTTGCTTTACTATTCCCTCATCTCCATCCCCACTGGGTAATTAAGGCTTGGCTGAATGACTCAGTGGGGTGCTGCTGAAGAAGAAAGCAAATCTCATTCTGGAATACACTGCAGACAACTGCTTTTAGTAAGGCCCTGAAGATAATTATTCTTGGGCTGGAGAGATCACCACTTAAGTCTCACATTCAATTTGAAAGCAACATACTCCTTAAGAAGCCCAGAGCAGAACAACAAGGCTCACTACAAGTTTAGAAGACATCAACTAGTTGGAAAGGTTAAATGAAGGCAGTCTTACTGTATCTAGGTGAAAAGAAAAAAAAAGTTTGAGAACAGTCTTCCAGTAGTGGGAAGGCTGTTATGGAAGCGAAAGCAATTGCAACCAGAGGAAAACAAAGAATTCAGCTTCATTTGGAAGAAAGTGGAATTGGGTCAAACACAGGGAAATGCTTCCTAACCGCGCAGCTTGCCAGGCGCTGCAGCAGGCTTCCAGGGGAGGTGCAGATGAGCTCTCTGTGAAGATACTTAGGAACAGATTAGTTAGCTGTCTTCTGGAAAAAGCTCTGATAAACCTGGTTGTGCCTTAGTGCAGGGAACCGGACCAGGTCTTCTGTGATCTCTTCCAGGCAGGCAGCTGTAGCTGCACAACTGCCCTCGCCACTGAGACGGCACAAGCTGGTCCTTCTCGGACAGGTCCGAGAAAGAGCAAACAACAAAAAGCCAAATGGTAGGGGAAGAAATGCAGCTTTCAGCATCATACAGCAGAAGGAGAACTATCAAACCACTGCTCAAAGAAGCCAAAGGATTAGGAAAGCAGCTTAGATTGACCGGAGAAGGGGTGAGTGGTTAAGAGTTAACCGAGACCAGGCCATAGCAAGAAATCAAAAAAAAAAAAAAAGCTGGTAGCTTTGTCAACAACAGGTATCCCCAAATCTCCAAGACTCTGAGAATTTCCTCAGCATAATGCTGTGTTTTAAAAGATAACCCTGGAATCAAATTACATTAAAATGTCTTATTTTCCCTAGTGCAGCAGTTCTTGTCTTGGACAGGGCTTGAATTTTTAAGTCACTAGCACAATTTGCAGGAAGCTGGGCATAATGTCAGCACATGGATTCCCTCCCAATGACTACAATCGATTCTTTGTTCTTTGTTCACTTTCTGCAACGTTGAATAATTTTCTTAAAGATTAACAGCACCTAAAATAAAATGGAAAAGAATGGATTTTGTGGACTGACTGAGTTGTAAACTGAAGACAAGCCAATACTTGAAATAGCTATAAGACAATATTTGGCCATAAGCGTAGAGCTCCTTCTATAGCAGCTATTAATAAGGGATCAAAAATAACTCATGCAATATGCTCTGAAGTTTAAACCTTGGCTCTGCTGGCATACGGGCTGGCACGGTCCTGAAGTCTCTCATCAAGAGACAGACAAATTTACCACTTATCTTTTTCAGCATGAGGGAATGCTTGTTCAGAATAACTCAAGTGATATCAATTTAAAAGACAAACCATTTAGGGCTGCGAAGGTCAAATTCTGTTTGTCAGTCATCCAAGAAAGAAAAGAAAAGCTAGAGCAAACCACGAAGTAAAGACCAAATCCATCCCGTGCAAGAACACCTAGATACAGTGTTCGGTCGGATGTATCAGTTCAGGCTACTGCAAGCCAGGAATAGAAAAACGGCTCAAAAACTGGTGGATTAGCAAGGTGATATTCCATACACATACATACTCTTTCCTTTAGTTTAGAGGACACTAGGAAATATAATCTTCATGCCACTGCAGCAAGTTACCCAAACATTCAATAAAATTGCCTATTAAATGTAAGGCATAATTGCCCTCCAATTATGTAATACAGTATTACTTAGCCTTCTAAAGATTGCTGGATTTTCATTTTAAAACTATTGCTTTAACATTTGAGCAGGTATTTGGCCTTATTAATTCTCTCCCACCTTATTTTCTCTTCTTGTCTCTGATCTGTAATAAATAATGCCTTTTTAACTATTCTTTGTATCACAGAGGGAATCCTCCTGTCACACCACCCTGGAGCCTGGCAGTCTGTAGCTTAACTTACAGACCTTACACCCATCAAGCAGTTGCTGAACATATCTGGCACGAACCATGTCCCAAAGCAATCAGTTCCGCAGCTGAATTTTACCCTGCATGAAAAAATACTTGTTTTAAAATTCTGATGTCCGTTAATTCTTCCTTGTGGGAAAAGGCAAACATTCCTAATCACATCTTACATATAATTTTGGATACTTCTATCATATCTGTGCTCGTGGCTTTCCACCAGTCAGAAGGAACTGCAGACAGTTTTGATCTTTCCTTGTATAGAAACCACTCCCTGACTTTGATCACCTTGCTGTTATTTCCCACATCTATTGACATTTTTTTTTGAGATGGTAGAAGGAAGACTGCACATACTAATCTACAGATGGGCACAACATGAGCTTAGACTGGCTTTATGACTGCAACTTTATTTATTCCTTTCTTAGTAATTCCTAATGTTTGATTTGCTTTTTTACCCACTGCAGTACTTCCACGCTATCACATTAAATCCCAGAAAACCCTTTTCCAGCCTGTAGCAGCTGGACTGGAATACACTGTTTCCCCATAAACATTACTTCCCATTTACTGACCAAATTGTGCTGGCCATTTTATCAGCAAATTAGCCAGTATTGTGAAACCTTTCGCTGTCAGCTTTCATTTTATTATCCTGAATATGCAGTACTATCGTCTAACTGTTACCTCACTCTTTATTCCCTTTTCCATCTCGCATGTGGGCGTGCAGAGCAGCACAGACTAGAGGGGAGATGCACAGGGTATCTCCCCTTCCTCCTGTAAACTGATCTTTTATTCCCAGCCTTTGCTTTATCTCTTTCAGACAGTCATTAATCAATTATAAGATCTCTGTTTATTTCACAACAGCTTTGTTTCTTAGGACTTCTGCAGAGGGACTTGACAAAAGTGTTCTGGAAATCCAAATGTACTACCTCAATCAGATTTCTCCTTTCCATGTGCTGGTTGACTCCTTTGGGTTTATCATTTCCCAGGTTCTTCTTGGAGTCCTTTTTGGAGACCAGCACCACATGGAGAACTCTTCCCACTGACATGGTCCTGCTGCAGCAATGGTCCTCTGGTAATTCTAATTCTTTTTTTTTTTTTTTTTTTTTTTTTTTTTTTTTTTTTTTTAAAGTGATGTGTTAAACACAACAGATCATAGCTTAGTGACTTCATATGCCAGTTCCTCTGGAACTAATACCAGCTGGTGCTGAAGACACAACACTTCATTTGTCTGAGCAGCTCTGGAACCTCTTCTGTCAATACTGCAGCTTGGTAAAGCTCAGAAAGCTCTATTTTTATTTTTTTAAGAGATCTGTGTACAGGAAAGACCGAAGGCATGCAGACACAGTATCACTGAGAAGCAATACAAAACTGTTCAGCACACAATGGCAAAACTGGGACAGATTTGTCATTTGAAACTATTTAGCTGAGCTGTGTCCAAGACTCAGACTCTTCCAATACTCCCCAGAAAAAAACACGATACTGTGTGCTCCCTGAATACAGCACATATCTATTACGGTGATTTATGATAGAGAGAAGAAGGCACATAGGCCACCCCATATAATTATATGTCACAAGGAACAATGTATCATTCTTTCAATTTTGAAATAATTAAGGTTTAAATTCCACTAAATCATCACTTTTCGATTTTCTTCATCCAAAGTCCCCCTGCTCCACAGATGCAATATGTAGAAGTCTGCAGAAAATATACTCGCCCTCGTGCACCCACCTCTAAATATATTCCACCTTCCAGTTCCATGTATACCAGGAGAGCCCCAGGAGCATGTGTGTGAACAGGCAAGGGATGCAAACTCCAGGAGCGGAGGTGCCCATAATCTTGCCAGAAAGCTGGAAGGCTCAAGTATCGAGCTTTGCACACAGGTCTAACGCACCCAGCATCTAAGACGCAGCTCATCTCACACTGGGGACAGTGCTGGGATGAAAAGTACAGACCGAGGGGCTCTTACTGCCTTTCAGTTCTCCCCCCAGACTAATTAGACAAGAGAAGCTAAGTGACAGAGGGTCTGGGCGACAATATGGCAGTGGGTAGGTAAGTGACACAGGACTGGAGGCAAGCCCAGTAGCTCCACGGCAGTCAAACCCCTGGAGGGGCACTCTGGTCCAGAGAGCATCCGAGCCATCCCGGAGCAGCACATGCACCTGGAGGATGCAGGAGCAGCCAGCGCATGGTGGAACTGCCCAGGAAATGCAAACAAACAGCAGTCAGGTCCCAACCAGGACTACCAAAAGGAATACAGAGCAACAAGTTGTCCAACAGCACCGATTTCCTCACCAGTTCCTTCCCCTCCTAGCCAGAGGCTATTCAGCTTGGCCCAAGCGCTGCTGACACCTGCTCTCCCCTCACTGCTCTGCTTGCAGAACGGCTGGTCTACATGTCACGGGAGCTGCTCAGCCCTACCTACCAGCCAGGTTTCCTCACCCGCTGGCAGGAGCGGTGCTTTGCCTGCACAAAGGTTTGGCACTCAAAGCTACTTCTTAAACCCAGCTCCCCAGGGCAGCGTATCTGCCTGCTGGGCGCAGGCTGGGCACACGGGGCTGACAGCCCTGTCCGACTCCTCACGAGTTCGTGTGGGTGCTAAGGCTAAGCAAAGTCGGACCCTAGGACATGCATTTTGCAAGGACATGAGCTAAGCCCTCCTGGCTTACAGCTGCTCACTCTTGCAGGTGATCCGCAAGGGCCGAGCAGCCATCACTCAAGGGCTGCCTGCACAGCTACGGCTACTCCCTCCCTCCACAGAGCCCAATCCGTACCCTAGTGCCTCCTGCACCCCCTTTCCATACCCGGATGGCACTGAGCAGCAGCTAATATTTGAAGTGCAGCACTGATTAAATTGGTAGCTGGACTGAAAGTAACAAAGGGCCCCACCGAAGTGCACTCACAAGCCAGAAATGACAACTCAGCCTGCTTTAGAGCATTTCCTACAGTGCCAGCCGTTCTGCACATGGGAGCAGCAAGAAGCATTCTTCAGCAACTGGAAGACAATTGCTAAGCCAATTAATAAAACTAAGGCAGTCAGGAAAGATAAGTGAATACTCCTAGCCTTAAGAGCCACTGATGTCTGTACTGCAAGATGGTTAAGTAGCATCTATCAAAGTAGTGGTAAGAAACAGAAATCCACAATCATTATCTCCCTTGGGAGATACTACCTGGCAGTACTTCTAATTGCATGTCTACTCCTGAAGAAAAGAGGTCATGACATGCCTTAAAACTGAACTGGTGTTGACAGATAAGCAGTTTTGAATCGCTAGTTAAGTCATCATGCAAGTTTGCACCAAAAAGTAGGGAAGGCATTGCAGGTATGAGACGACAGCAATTGCTCACTAGCCGTGTTCCTGCAAGACGGAACTCTGAAGAAATGAAGAGACAAGTCAACTAGAAAGAACCACTCCTATTTCCCTCCCGGCAGGGACCTCACCTTAAAACTTAAAATGTTTTAGAAGGGGAAAAAAAACAAGTATCAGGGAGGTAAGGGAATCAGAAAAACACCCCAGAAATGTCTAGTTTGCTGTGCACAGGGGTGTCCAACAGCCACTGCAGAGAGCTACAGGCAAGTAGAACTGAAGTTTCATGTAGCACGTGCATCTACAGAAGCACTGCAGCTGAGCATCTGGTACAAGACTGGCACACCAGCTACAGGGCACGGACTAGGCACAGCTCCCAGGGAAAGCAGACTGGCCCTGCTAGCCACATCGTGCAGCACCAGAGCCCCAGCCCAGGGAATAAAGGAGAAGAAATGGCCACGTATCACTTCTAGGACCAGGCGGGATGCAGACACGGCTGAGGGAGCTGGCTGACATTGCTGCGAAGTCACTGTCATCTTTCAAAGGTCATGGTGACAAAGGGAGGTTCCTGATGACATGCAAACATCACCCTTCATGTAAGAAGGATTCAGGGGACTACGGGCCTGTCAGACCCACCTCAGTCCCTGGAAACACTATGTAGTAAATATCAGAACGCAGCAAGCCCAGATGGCTGGAGCACGGTGTAGTTCATTCGGCTTCCTAAGAACACAGTGAAGAAGCACAAAGCAAGACAAGAACTGAGAGCCAGCATCAAGTGATGAAACCAGTTCTAAAGGTTCAACCTGGACGCTGCCTCCTTTGGAAGCAAGCCGCCAGCACTTTCTAACCTTCTTCAGAGAGCACTCTTTCAGCTCAGTATTCACAACTCTGCTTGAAATACTTGCTGTAGACCGCTTAAAAAACACCTCTTGCATCAAAAAAGGAAGATGTTTTGGTAACCGGCTAGAATGTAGCATTCTGCATGTGCCATCGAGTTCCTTCGCAAGCATCTTTGCCACTGTAATCATTTCTGGTAACTGGAATGGTTCTATTAATGCAACATTTAGATCATACCAACAGTACGAACATCACCTGCAATGTTCATTAAAAGACTCAAGCAAGGGCATGCAGTGTGCTAGCACAGGAACTTCTGCTGGCATGATCACATCAATTAAAAAAAAAAAATACTAAATCAGACACTTAGCAAGTCTGTAGTGTTTGCATGACAGTCACGGGTGCAGTTAAACTCCTGCCCAGGCTCCGGACACGCACCTCTTCCTGGGCAGGTGTAGGCTGTGCTAATGAACCAGTTAGCTCAGGTTTGGTCGTTACCCACAAAAACGCCAAACCTGTCCACACTGGAGAGCATGTCACCTCGCTTAGAGGAACCAAAGAGCAAATGGGGTAGAAAAATGGCTTGTTAGATCAAAATTTACAACATTTAATCCTCCAAAACCACAACGGTATTTAAGGTAAATATTCTGATGATTTCTGTTGGCAGAGGCAGGGTCTCTGTTAATGATGTAACTCGGAGCAGTGCCCTGGCTATACCAGAACAATTAAAGCAAATCCCATTACTCGCAGCCTGCTGGGTCAGAGTTCACCTGCCCCAGCAACTTCCAAGGGAGAAATCCCTATTAACATCTCTCACACGAAGTATCAAGTTGCCGCTCAAGATCAATCCATAATTAATAACTGTTTTGGGCAAGGCTGACAATTCCTATCAACTCAAATCCTGGAAGAGGCAGAGAAATTCCGCTTCACACGTTGACTTCAGGCTGGAACCACTGCAGCAGTACTCCAGGACGCATCACTTCAAGCGCAGACAGCACAGTTAATTCAGCGCAGCTCCCTGTGCGGGCCCTACCAGCTTCAAGCTGGTTTACGTCCGTTTGGGTTATGGTATTGTATTTACAAGTCCAAACTAAACAGACGTAAGCCAGGTTAGGCCAGCGGAGCCCACACACAAAGTTGCATCAGTTCACTCCATCACTGTTAGAGCCAGCTCTTGCTAAACCAGCAGTTGTGTTTAGACAAGGCCCGATACCACCAGTTGTTGCTATCACACAATTTCAGATGTAAAAAAGCATAAAGCTTTGCAATGAAATTGCATTACCTCTCTAAGACAGCAAGGAATGACAAATTATAAATAGGAGGTGGCTTCAGACAGATTCCAGAAATGGATGGTGAGCAATCACGGTGGCAAATCGATGCTCCAGCTCAGAGTATCAGAGAGGGGCTAGGTTTAGTTTTACCCTGAAAAGGCAGTGACACATAAAAGGCTAATGGCAGGTGGTCATTCTGCATTCTGTACATTTCACAAAGATTTATGAGCAAGGCTGAATGCTGGAAAAGCAATGCTGAAACTGCTTGTGTCCCTCCGCAAGGTCAGCTTATTGTGTTATGGAAACATTTCTAGTGAGACTCTTACAAGTTAAGACTGTTCGATCTTTTTCAGCTACAGAAAACAAGCTACTAAGAAAAAAACAGCATTAAAAAGCCTCACAGCATTTACTCTTTAAGAGTGAATTTCCAGTTGTTTTCAGATGAGCAAAGACTACATTTAAGCTGAGAGCTTAAAGCTGGAAGGAGACTGATCTTTCAAAAATCTGTTTAACATGAAAATATTTAACAAGAGTGCCCACAAATGTTTTTTCTGAAGTACTAGTCATTTGTAAGTACTGTACGTTGTAATTATTGTAAATGAACACTGTCAAGAGAAATTGTGCAGGTATCTGACTCAAGAATATTAATGTTCATGATTGTCAACAGTTTGATGAGGAAATAAAGGCCTGACGCTCGGGATCTGGCTGCCAGCAGCGTGAAGTGTCATCCTCACTAGCCTGGGAACCTAGAAAAGCAAATTTCCTCTGAAAAACATGTTTTAAGAGTGAAGTATTTAAGAATGATCCTGTTCTACCACAGCAGGAGATGCATCTCTGGAGCGAAGGGAGGAAATAAGATGTGGCACCTGTAAGCTCTCTGAGCAGCCCCAACAGCACAGGCAGATCACATCTCCCTCCGGTTTCAAGAAGTTGACAGCAGCTCGAAACATTTCTCTGCACAGGCCTGTACGGACTACGTTCACCATGAGGTTGCTCTTAAATCCATTCATGCTGAAGCAAACCCCATAAAAACAGGCACCTAAACCCCTACCGAGTTATTCCTTTAAAGCTCTTACAAACTGAAATTTTCCTGCTAAGGCTGCACCTTCCATGCCCGTGCAGATCAGTTTGCTGCAGCCCAATAAAGGAGATTGCAGGGACAGCTGTTGCACCTCCCTTCAGGACAGCTGAAAATAAACTGCAGACTCAGATCCCAGGATTTATACTGGGCACCTTCACCGTGCTGGGGCCGTACCATTATCAGTAGGTCAAACAGTTCACTCATTTGGAGAGCTTGGGACTGGAGGGTGGGGGCTGCTGTTCCCCTGAAAATGTCTGGGTTTCCCTTCATTCATTTCTTTATCCCAGCCCTGTGCAAACGCACAATTTTTTAAAAAGCAGAACAGGTGTTTATTTAATGCTCCCCTGTCCTCATTTGTATGCAGAAGTTAGAAAGAAAAAACAATCAGTTTCTACAACCGCTTACATACTATTCCCCTCTCCCCATCTTCTTAAAGACTGCTCTGATATGCACAGTCTGACGGGCCTTTTTGACTTATGGTATATAATAATCCTCAATTGAAAGCTAGCATACCAATGCAAAAGTCTTATATTTTAATATTAGTCAGTTATTATCTCAGTATATTACAACACACAGCACTTCAGATGTCTCACAAGCCCCACAGTACCTAATCTGAAACTCGAAGTCTCTAAACATGTATACAGCTCCCAGCCTCTAACACTCACCATTAAAATAAGCAAGAGGCATTATAAATTGCAAAAACACCACCAGGATGATGGTAGTTTCCTCCAGGTTACAGCCGAGAGAGACCTGCACAGAAACGTTGCCTTTAATGTTTCAGCAGGTCTTGGCTACGCCAATGGGAGCTGCAAGACACTGTCTGGAGCAGCCACCGTTCCAGGCACCGCATTCATGGCTCACTCCTTCATTTTTCGCTGAGCTGGCTTTCAACCTTATCAAACCACGTTGATTCAGACAAGTATGCAGCATGAAAGACTTGCCTCTATCTCTAATGCAGGCTCAAGAATTTTACTTGCAAAAGTCAGGAAGTTTTCAGCGTATATGAAGTATCACAAGCTTTCCCTAAAATACCTTCACTTCCCAGAGCTTTCCATGTGGGCTGGAGCTCTGGACTGCCCAGCAGCACTGCTACAGAGATGAGAACTTTTCTGTACACAGCACTAAGGGACCAGGGTCATCACTTCTAGCTGCTGCCATAAAGGAAGTTGTAGCTGCAAATCCTACCAGTTCACTTGCTCACTGTTTAGGGGAGCAATGGTGCCTGACTCATCTCATCACTAAATAGGATAAACAGAGGCTGAGGAAGGAAACAATGAAGATGCACATTCCCCATCACAAATATCCATCTACTTACTACAACAGAGTAAGTTTCCTCCCAGCATCCAGTAGCTGAGCGAATGCTGTGGTTGGCTTCAGTTTCCAGAAGCCTAATTAACCAGTTGAGAAACTGCCCCTAACCAAAACAAAGGAAGATTTCAGCTGCAAGGAGCAGCAACTCTCCAAGGCTCTAACTCCTTTCAGCTCAAGGTTAGTTTGTTCAGGCTAGAGTTAATTCTGCCCACTTAGGACGCTGTTTTGAAATAGAGATGCAAGGGACAGACAACTGAACTAACCCACAGGGACAAAACATCAAGCCAGAAAAGTGATTGAGTAAGCCAAAAGCAAGAAAATAAAAGCATTAGGTTTGTAAAACAGCACTTCAGATTTTAACTGGCTTTGTCTAATAAACTCCTGGTGTACTGTAGGTAGCTTCCAAGCTTTCCCACTTAATTTACAGTACGTACTATTGTATCCCCCTCTACACGTGAAACCCAGAAAAACCTACTATGCCACTTACCCTAGCGATAAACCCTATTTTTGACAGTGTCATATTACAGTCTGATGGGCAGCATTAAATACAGTACACACAGCTTGCAACTTCTATTTTCACTGGCAGCAGCATACCTTCGGAAAGAAACTTTGCAGAGTATGGTGGAAAAGGTATGACTCTCCCTAGATAACCTTCTCTTCCTAGGATTAATATATTTTTAGGCAATGCGGCCACCCAATCATAAAAAACGTAGCCTGATGTATGCACTACCAATTAAAAGAGGAGAAGCTGAACTACAGCTGCGATTCCCCAAACATATACATGTGGTACCCAAATACTTCATTCAAAAGTTTTCATGCCACTGTACGTTGTGTCATAGCCTCACATCTCAAGGCACAAGCTAGTTTTTACCTTCTGGTGATTAAGAAAATTCTCCTTGAAGCTGCTGCCATATGAGCACTGTGTGGGTTACGACTGTCAGATTGATCCCAGTTCCCCTGTAAAAACAAACCCAGACTGCTTCAGCCACTACTGCAGTTCCAACCCTTTTGCTCCATGCTCTCTAGCAGTGACAGCCTAGCTAGAAAAAAACACCCGTTCACATAGCAACCCTCTCTTCCTTCCCCTCAGTCTCCCAGATTTTATTCCAATGATTCTCCCAAGAGTCCCCAGACTGCTGTGATTCGGTAGAATGGTCTGTAACGCGTTCCCCCTGGTTGGTTTTGGACTGTCCAAAAATTCTGCAACCTTCTGCTTTGCTAGGACTTCACCCAACATCTGGAAATGAGTAAAGGGCCAAATCTGCTAAGCAAGAATCAAAAAATTGACCAGCCCGAGTTTGACATGGATGCTGCTTTGTAACGCTCTGAAGAGCGACCAGACCTGCCTGCAGCTTTACAGCTCTGGCTCAGAAGCAGGAGTAACTTAAACTGGGACTGCTGGAGAGGTTATAGCCTCCGATATCCAACCCACAATCACTGCACAAAGTACCTGACTTTTCATGAAGCAGCTTCTGAGTTACCACAGGTGCCCAGCAGCTGAAAATAAGCGAGTGAGTGCCAGATGAGTACTGTAAGTGACAGAAACTCAGTAGTTATTTCACGAGTGACTCACTCCTTCATGGAACAGGCAAAAGGGACAAAAACAAAACAACAGCTAAATCAAAGGGCAGGCAAACAATAACCAACCTTTTCTGTTGCCATCATTTGTGCACCAGTCCTTAAAGGCAAGCAAGCATTGCCTATTACCTTTGGAGATGCCTTCCCAACTAGAAGGATCAAAACTTTTTTGTCCCTTAAGACTTATTTTTTGTAAAAATTTACTCTTCTCTTCCATCTGTCACTCAGGAGGAGGACAGCGCTTTTCGTGCCCACTTCCCGCCACCTGCAAACACTAAAGAAGCTCAACTGTGGCCAACGGTTTGTTTCACCTACTGGTAGAGGTCTTCTTGACAACTTCTAAATGTTCACTCACACTTAGCTAGTATCTCCCTTTCCATTCTGTACTAGACACAAAGCCATTGCCAAAAAATACACTACATTCAATGAATTGGATTAATCACTGAAAAGATGGGATTGGTGTTCATCCAGCAGCATTTTGCAGGTACTGAGGTAAAAGATACACACATAACTGAAGCCACAATACAGGTAATAAGACATTGGCCTGAGGTTTAGACTTATGCCGCACCCGGTGCCTCCAAAGAGAAGGACAACGCAAGCTGGAGGCTCAGAAACACCACTTGTAATTTAAAAGGTTATTTTCAAAATACAGCTTCATAGCTATAAATAGCAAAGACAGCTTCTCACCCAGCGAGTACACAATGGTTCTTAGTCACAGTGGCCCAGATACTGGAGAAAGTGTAATTTTACCTTTGTTGAATGCCACACAACATTTGGGACCACTGCGCACTTCAAACTAACCCAGTTTGTAAGACAGGTCTTAGGTTTTGTAGAAGTAGATGCCGACTCTGACAAATTAAGTCAATTGACTTTGTTAACCCTTCCATTACTTAAAAAGATATTTGCTTGTACAGACCAATTCTCACTTAATATTAAGTTCTTTAACCAAAGGAAAAAAAAAAAGCCTATCCAATCTTTCCTGCAAGAAAGCAAACTCTTTTCAATGCGTAGGATTTCTTCCCTCACTGCATGGCTGTTTGGTTTTACAAATATTAAACGAGAGCAGACAGTTACTATGATCTGCCCTCTATCTCATAATGTTATGTTATACTAAAAGAAGTCATTAAAAAAATCCTCATACATACAACATGCGTTTCATTTATCAACCAGCACTCTGGGGACCCCCAGCCTAACTGGACCTCAGCTGACACTTGACCATAGACAGTATCATTCCCCAAGTAATATGAAAACAAACATATTTTGGACACCTTCAGTGACAAGCAACTCATAACAACCTCTTCAACCACGATAACAGACATTTTCATCTGATACAGATTTACAGACTGAGGACATACACGCACAACAAAACTGCCAGCAAATCAGTGTTTGTTCCATTTGGGCATGCAAGTACATCTCGGTACTCCTTGGTGTGGTCCAGAGAGAGTCCTGATGAGAAAGTGTTGATACATCAATGGGACACTGAAATAAAGTTTTTATTAAATTCAAAATAAGGTCAACCTGCCTTCCTGTCAAGTTTCTGAAGAAACACTTCATGTCAGAGACTTGTTTGTACAGCTCTCATCTGCTCGACTACTCGCTCATCTAAAAGCTCTTCCCAGTACCAAGCCCTAGGTGTTACTGTTCAATATGTTACCTGAGACTTAGCCCCTACGACAACTCTTTACGTATACAGAATTACACTTGCAGCCTCCTGTCAATATATGGCTCGTCATATACTGAAGAAGTTTGACCTTGCAGACATAATTGCCCATTGTCTGATGAGTCTAACGCACTTCATGATACACTGGTGGCCAAGCACCACATTACGTACATCAGCAAGATACCTGGGTATTTCTGAAGAGACCATCAACAATCCCGGCTGGAAAGCCCTCACGAAGTCATCTCAACTCTACCTTACCTCTACCCGCCTCAGGTTCAGCCTTCTTGCTTGTCAAAATGCTTTCAATAACCAGCTCTTCAGTAACTGCCTCTCACCAGCGTCTATATGATTCCTTATTCATTCAACTGATAATAAATGTATACGTGCTGTATGGGAGTCTACTTAAGCAGCGTAACTTATCCGCTATTGCCATACCGAGACCAGAAAAAGCCAAAACCAAAACACAGCCAAGCCATTACAAAGTTCACTGCCTCGCCAACTGAAGTCCTATTCAACCTGACAGTCCGTAAGCTCCTATGCTCTTTGCTTCGTAACTTATTTTTGGAACTCCAGAACAAAATGAGTAAATATCACTGTCCCTTGTTCACCGACAGCCATGAGCAAGCGAGCTTGTGAACAGACCTTTTAAAAGTCCCAAATGCTTCAGTTCAGTACTACCAGCCCAGCAAAGAAGAAAGCCTAATCAACTCAATTACTGCCCTGCTATTTGTGCTATTAAAGCATTATTCCTTACAAACACACATTATTTCCAGATGTTATTCCTGGACTCTGCTTTTCCTACTCCCGTTGCTACACTACATGCTCAATCTACGAGATCTTGAGCTAAGGAAATTTTCTTCCTGAGGCTGGCCTGGATTCAAATCAGATTCATTTCACCGACCAGACGCAGCAATCTGGGCCACCGATTTGACATGCCCTGCTGCACTGTGCACCGGTCTCAGGCAGCAACAGGTCCCCCCGTAGCACAGGGTAGCGGCTTCACGCGCTCCCTTTGCTTCGTAACTTATTTTTGGAACTCCAGAACAAAGTGAATAAATACCACTGCCCCTTGTTCACCGACAGCCACGAGCATTCCGGCGCGCTCTGTGCAGGGCAGCAGACACCGCAGGTGTGAGCGGCACACACCTTCCCGGTCAGCGGGGCCTCCCAGGCCGCCGCCGGTGACCACCTCTGCCAGGTCCTGGGCACGCTGGGCGAGGGCTGGGGGAACCCGTGCTGCTGTGGGGACGCGGGCGAGCTCCGGCCCGGAGCCCCTCGGGCAGCTTCAGGGCAACGCCGGTGCGACAACACGGCGGCAGCGCAGCCCCCCGGCACGTCCCCAGCGCAGCTGATCCCCAGCACGGAGGCAGAACTGTCCCAAAATCAGCCAGCGGCCACCAGGCCGAGCCCCCGGGCAGCCCTGCGGGAGCGCGGGCACCGGGCTGCACCGCCCCGGGGCTGCACCGGCGGGACGGGGCTCGGCTCGCCCCCCCGGCGCTTTGTTTACGAGGACCCGGCGCGGCGGCCCCGCTGCGCGCCCCCGGCCCCGGTGCAGAGCGAGCGCTGCCGGCAGCGGGGCCTCGCTCGGCGGCGGCCCGAGGGAAGGGGCCGCTGGGCCGCCCCCCGCCGCGGGCCCGGGCTCCCGGTACCTGGTGCAGGGCTGTCAGCCCGTCCACGTTGGTGGTGTTGATGCGGGCGCCGCGGCCCAGCAGGCGCTTCACCTCCTCCGTGTCCCCGCTGGAGCAAGCGGCCAGGAAGACGGCGCCCTCCTCGAAGCGGACGCGAGACCCCCCGGCGCCGCGGTGCCGGCCCCGGCCGCCCCCCGCCGCCACCGGCTCCTGCTCCGTCAGGGAGCCCTTCCAGCGCCGCAGCTGCTCGGCCCGCCGCAGCCGCGCCGACTCGGCCCGCTTCCCGCCCAGGTGCTCCGGCTCTGACATCGCCGCCGCTGCACTGAGCGCAGGGAGCGCGCCGCGCCTCAGCCGGGAGCGGGGCGCAGCGCCCCCGCCGCCATCTTCGCTACGCCCCCGCCGCCGCCGCCGCGCCCCGGCCGCCCGCGCCCCGCGGCACCCCGGGACATGTAGTCCCGGCCGGCGGCGCCGCACCTGCCCGGGGCGGGCCGGGCTCCCGGCGGCCCCCGCGCGCCCTCGCCGCACCTGGCCGCCGCCCGACTACAGCCCCCGGCGGCCTCCGCGCGCGGGGCGGCCCGGCCCTGCCCAGCCCGGCCCGGCCCAGCCCAGCCCGCCATGGCAGCGCCCGGCCCGCCGCGCCGCCCCCGCCCCGCCGCTCGGCGTGCTGCCTGCCCCGCGGGGCTGCGCTCTGCTGCCGCGGCGCCCGGCCCCGACCCCGCCTGCGGGGCCCGTGCGGGGGCCTGCGGGGATGGCCTGTCGGGGGCAGAGGGCCAGGGCCCTCTCCACCGGCGGGGCGGCCCGGGGGCTGCGGAGCCGCCGGAGAGGTGCTCTGGTTCTTGCTGGGGCTGAGGCCGGGGCCCGGGCGGAGGCAGCGCTGTCCGGGCGGCACCGGTGCTGGGCCCTGCCCGGACGTGGTGGCGCCGCGGCCGGCAGGCCCCGCAGGTCTGGGCCTGGTCGGGGGCCCGTGAGCGGGCTCGCGGTGCGGGGCCGGGGCCGAGGTTGTAGGCCCGGCCGCGGCTGCGGGGCCGCGGTGCAGGGTCCCGGGGCTGCAGGCCCGCGGGCCGCTCCCTTCCAACTCTGCCCGCCGCGGCCACACCGCGCTGGGAACGGCCCGGGCCCGGTGTTCGGGTTGGCCTCGTCGCGCCTCCTCCGAGCCCCCTCTCGTGGCTGGAGCGGCCGGCTCAGCACCCCGCGGCCTGCCGGGCCCTGCTGCGCCGGGGCGCAGGATCAGGCTCTCCTGGCAGACAGCCAAGCGGGGTCTTCAGTGCGGGGTGTCTGCCCCGCATCTTCAGGACACTCTGTGTTATCGAGCTGCCGAACAGAGGGTTTTCCTCAAGCTGTTTGTTAGAGGAATCGCAGAACAAGCGCACCGCTAAATGGTTGGTAACAGATCCCCCAGACCAGATGGCATTTGCTCATCAGTCTTAAAAAACGCAGCAGTTTTCAACAGAGTTCCAGGGAAAACCCCAGGAACTACTGTGCAGCTCATCTGATATCTCCAGCATGCCATCTATTAGGACCCACGCTAATGAACAGGGACTGCATTAAGAGCTATTGAATATTCACAGAAATGCCAGGTCATAGTTCATTAGCAGTCTAAAATTGCCAAACTGGAGTTAGGAATTGCTAGTATAGAAATGGTTTAGAGAAGAGCAACATGGAAAAGGGCTTCACACAATGCACAATTTGGTATGGAGCTCCTAACAGCAGGGTAGTGAGGATGCTAGCTGTTGAGGTGGGTTTAAAAGCAACAGGACAAATTAATGACAGTTAATCAATCAAGAGCCATAAATACAAAGTCGCCATCCTTGGTTGAGAAAGGCCTTTGGCTGCAGGTTGCTGGAGGCTGGGATCCCTCAGTACACACTCTCGGCGCCTGCAAGAGATGGGGTGTGCCGGGTCATGTTCAGCGTGACCAGCTATCACCTTCCCGTGCTTTGTATTTCATTCTTCCCAGCAGGATCATGATGACAAGTGTGCTGGGTCCATGCTGGACCAGGCCTGGAGCTCCTCAACTTTGCATCTATTGCTTCAAGAATTTAATTCTGGCTGCGTGCCAGGCTGGCATGAGCCTTAGCTTTTGCACAGTGACGGGCACAGCCATGTTAGCACCTTCCTTAGCTGCAATGTGGTAATGGGGTGGGAGGCCACCACGTTTCCCCTCGGAATAGACAAGACCACCTAATGCTCCTGTGTAAACCACTTGACTGAGACTATCAGCCATTTATGTCTTTAAAACATGCCTTTTCTTTTCCTAACAGGAATTTTACCCATACATATCTGGAGAGTTTTCTGCATTTGTCTAGTATTCCTGGGCATCTGACTGAGCTTCTGGATGCCGAGAAGACCTGCACAGCCACATCTCACGAGAACTGCCTGTAAATCACGCAAACAGTGATCCCAGGACTTCTGGCATACATACAGTTGCTTCTGGGATGCAGAGCTCCTTTGCATGTGCACAGTTTGCATGTGCCCCCAACCTGTGGGATTCCCTCTGCACGTGGTGGGTCCGTACAGTGCCTCCCTGGAAACGCTGACTGTCATGTGTGCACTCTGCAAACTGCCTCCACTCTGCGGCAGTAGCAGCCAGAAGGATGGCAGCCCTATCCCAGATCTGACTTCTCTTGAAAATGGAATCTCTTTTTTTGTTCCCAGACAAAAGAGAACTTGGCTGGAAGAGGAGACTGTTGTCTGTGACTATGAACCTTCTGCCATCCTTCCATCATCTCGGGTGCCCCAGATCCCTGGCATCTGTGATTACAGTCCCATCTCTGCTTTCCTATGATATGTTCCTGCAAATTCAGTCCAGCTCTGGCCTTCGTCCTATTTCATCAGTGTGTTTCTGAACAAAAATTCATTATTTCAGGTCTGCTCCCGGGCTGATCAACACAAGGATGCATGGATTGGCAAGGCATCTCCCAGAGCCTGAGCAAAACCAAGTGCTCAGCCATGTGACAACCCAGCACGATCAATCCGCACCCGTGTGTGCAGATTACGCTGCGTGAAGCTTAGCAGACACCGAAGCCTTTTGGAAATAAACCGGAGCAGGTAAAATTCCCAGCTCGAGCTTGCACACTGACCTGGCTTGGGAAGCTGGGAGACCTGCGGAGGGGGTCTCAGAGCCCTTCCCACTCCCATGTCCCACCGCCGCTGCAACACTAGATGGCGTGGGGACCCACAGCACTGCCTGGCCCCCGGACGGCTCAGGCTCCCTCCCGGCGCTCAGAGGAGCTCCTGAAGTGACAGTTCTGGTCCTCTGCGTCCCCTGGGTCTGCTGGATACTGTTGGGGACATGGGCAGGCTGCAGCAAGTGAAAAGGAAAGGACAGAAAAAAATTCTTCACTCTGAGGGCGGCGAGGTGCTGGCACAGGCTGCCCAGAGCAGCTGTGGGTGCCCCATCCCTGGAAGTTCAAGGCCAGGCTGGACGGCGCTGGGAGCAACCTGGGCTGGTGGCAGGTGTCCCTGCCCACAGCAGGGGGTTGGGTCTGGATGGCCTTCAAGGTCCCTTCCAACCCAAACTGTTCGGTGATTCTATGATTCCATGGCAGCCACGGCCAGCCTCATGGTGCACAGCCCATGTCTGCTGGGTGGGAAAACACTGGGAGGTGAGATGCAACAAACTTTGGACTCTGCCCTCCTGGAAAGGGTGAAGAGTGTCCCTCTGTCAGGTGGCAAGGCACCCCACCGTCCCTGCTGGGGAGGGGACAGGCCTGGCCCACGTTCACTGTCTGTGGGTGGGGTTATGTATGTCACAAGCCTGATTGTCTCCTCCAGCCCCCTCCAGAGCAAACTGCCTCAGGGCAAAGACCAGAGCCAGGGTTTGCAGCCAGAGATCCTGAATTTTGGGATGCAGGGACCCTTCCTGAAGCTGACAGCCAGCTTTTAATACACCCACGCCAACTCCTTGGGAGGAAAGAAATAGGGGCATGTGGGCCTCTGAAAGATGCAAGCCCCTGCCTCACCCCTGTTTGAAACCAGCTGGAGGGGGGCAGGACTGCCCAAGCCTGCTGGAGGCTGGTGTCTGTGGCACCATGTCAAGCACCACCTGTCAGATACATCCTCTGAGTCACTTGGCAGAGGTTTCCCAGCCTCCAGGGGAAGGATGCTCATCCCCACATGCTGTGGCGACATCAGCTCAGAGTATGTCTCTTAACTCTCTACAAGGCCTCGGGGAACCCTAGGGAAGGTCTGTGGCCATCACAACCAACTGCAGCAGGTGATGTCAAGGTGCTCGTGTCACCATCCTCTTCGCAGCGTGCCAATGTGCACCACGACAGCTGGCAATGCCCCGCTCAGGGTTATGGCTGTACCCAGTTAACTAAGACCCCACACATTCCCTTCAGTGGGGCCCTGAGCACCTGGTTAACATGTCCATAGTGCCACCCATTCCTGGTGTCCCCGAAAGATGTGTCATGTACTACACAAGCCGAGTCAGGACCCATCCGAGCTGCTGGATGGGCTATGCCCAGCAGCACTGGGTCCTTCAGGTCATGTCTGCTTTGCGTGCCCACACTTGGTCAGGGGCTGGGTTCACCCAGCAAGCGATGGCCGTTCGTGTGCATTGTGCACACCCGGCATGGCAGCATGACTCCTCTCCCGCTTGCAAGACAAAAGGCATCCTGGTCCTCCACCACCGAAACCTTCCCTGCACACGGGATGTGAGCAGCATGTTCCCCTTGTGATCCTTGTTCCCCTCCTGTGTTCCAGGCCTTGGTTCAGGGCCAGGAATTTCTTACCCACACTTCAGGGCAAAATTACTGTTGAATCTAATGCCAAAGTTTTCCAGGTCCAAAGGAAGCACCTCCCTGCTGCTGCCTCCCAGCCCTCCTCGCTTCCTCCCCATCCCAGTATTGTACTCCCAGCAAATGGAGCAGCCGGGACTCCTCACCCATCCTACAAACAGGCTACCTGCCCTAGGCGAGCCGCTGTGCCTCAGGATTGGGGAATGAGCAGGAAGGGTCTCATGAGCCCCAGAGCGCAGTAGACAGACTCTTCGTGCCACCCCTTTTTTCTTCGAGTAGAAAAAGGCCAGCCCAGGCAGAGGAATGCAAATAGGAGCTTTTGCATCTTGACCTGGCTTGACAATCCTGTCCATGGCCACAGCAATTAGCAGCACTGGAGCACCCAACTTCTCTCCATCCTCACCTGGGGCTGGAAGATCCTCATGGAGCACAGATGCTTCAGGGACTACCGGGGCAGCGGCTCGGGGTGGGAGGCAGCTACCAGCAAAACTGTTCCCTCCTCCTGGCTTCCCCTCCCGGAGCTCCCTGGGGAGCTGCTCCTGGAAGGGGTTGCCTGTTGCTGGCCTCCGAGTCCAGGTGATGGAGCACTGATGGACTGAATCTTCTTTGAATCTTCCAAGACACAAAGAATGCCTAAGAAAGGGAAGATCCTTCCTCTGTCTCGTGCCACTGGCACCTGCCCCTGCGTGGGGTTTGCTGGGGATCATGGAGGGTGTCCCGCTCCCCTCCCTGCCCTGCCCTGCCTGATCCAGACGGGCATTTCCCAGGGGCAGGGGGAGTTTGTACCCAGCATGGTGAGAATCGGGCAGGGATGAGCACACAAGTGAAAGCCCAAATGCCAACCAGGAATGCCAAGTCCTGCCGGGGCATCTGAGGTGCCGCAGCAGCCCGTGTCTGGCAGACAGTTCTGTGTGGGGCTGTGCTGCCGGGCTTGCACACGGGCTGCCCTTGGCTTTTCATGATGGAAACAGCATTACCCGGAGCCTCAGCATGTTTTTTACAAGGTCTGGGGCCTTCTTGGGCTCCGTGTGGCCCTGGCATAGAAACACACAAAAAGGAAACGGCAGCTTTGCAGCCCAGCAGCCACACTTTCTGTAGGCTGCTCCTGGGGTGTTTGGGCATGGAGGGCACAGACATGGGGTGTGCGGGCACGGCGGGGGCTGCGGGACATCGGGGAGCAGGAGGCAGTGTCCCTGCTCCCGCAGACACCCCGGCTGCGTGGTGGCTGCAGCGCTTTGCACTTCCCACTGCTCAGAGCTGCTTTCACAGCGCCGCAAGCTGCCCCCAGCACCCCGCAGCGTTACCCCCTGTCCCCGCACCCGCAGTGCCATGGGGTGGGGGTGGGGGGGTGCCCGTCGGGCGCTCCGTACTGCCCCCTCCCCTGCCCCTTCTCTTCGCAACTGTCATTTTATTTGGAGGAAAACTTTGAGCGTAACAAAACACTGACCTCAATGTCTGATCGGTTTTACCGACGGCGCTTACGCTGGGCAACCGGCCTGCGGGTGCGGGGGGCCGCCGCGCTGATCCGTCCCGCCGTGGGAGTGGGATGCGGTGTGATTCCCGGCGGCGCGGGGCCGGGGGGTCCCCGGGGCGGGGTGCCCGGGGCCGCTGGCGGGGCCGGCCCGCCCGGTGCCCTCCTCCGGGCGAGCCCTCGGGGCGGCGGCCGCCGTGACATCAGCCGGGCCGGCGCGGAGCTGAGCGCCGCCGCCCCGCGACCCGCCCTCCCCCCCGCCGCCAACAAAAGCCCCCGAGCGGCCACCGGCCCCAGCGCCCTCCTGGCCCCGCTGTCACCCTGCTCGACCCGGCCGCAGGTAGGTGCGGGGCGCGGTCCTCACCGCGGAGTCCCCGGGCGCGGGCACATCTCCGTCCCCCCGGGGGGCTGCTGGCCCCCCGCACCCGGCCCTCCCCCGGCCCCTCCGGCTGGGTGCTCTGTGCTTTCCCCCCACCCCCCCGCCCCGGGCACAGCCGCGGGGCGGGATGCGGGTCAGCGGGAGGGATGCGGGATGCTTGTCAGCGGGCGGATGCGGGGCCGGGGCGGCGGCGGGGGCACCGGCCCCGCCATGTGCCCGTGGGGCGGGCACGGGGGGCCTAGCGAGGCGCGAGCGCCCGCGCAGGCGGCGCCGGAGGCGGAAGCCGAAGCTCCGGCAGCGGCCGGGACCGTCACCGTGGCGGGGTCCCGCCGCGCCCCGGCCGCGCCAAGGGAGATCGCGGGGCTGCGGCCCTCGGTGCGCCCCGTCCCCTCGCCACAGCGCGGGGCTTTGCCCGCCTGGCCTGGCGGGGGCGGCGGGGGGGCTGTGCAGGGTCGCTGGGCCCTGGCTGGGCGCCACGGGCTTGGGCAGGGTCGGGGGGCGCTTCCCAGAGCTGCGGGCCCACCACGTGGGACGGGGCGTTCATTAGCACCCCGCAGAAACACGGGGTGCCAGCAAGGCGCAGCGCGGGTACCGGGAAGGTGCCGGCACCAGCCCCACCAGCCCTGGACGTGGCACCTCCCGGCTCTGCTGGTGGTGGGGCTGGAAAGGTGCCCTAGTGCCGGTGGCTGCCCCCAGCCCGGGCGACTTGGTGCTTGGTGCCACTGTACAGGCAGCGTGGGGTCTCCCTGCTCCCTTGGGCCCGTGGGCATCCCCTGCCCAGCCTCAGGCTCCTGCCTCCTGCATTGGGGCCTCCCTGCCGGGATGCCAGTGCCCAAACCCTGGTGCTGGAGCAGCTCAGCGCAGCTCCTGGATCTGGGCGGCAGCACAGCGTGACAAGGACACGATGGATGGGGAAATAAGGGCTTTGCAAAGGCTAAAGTGTGCTTGGTCAGGTTACAGGGTTTGGCTCCTGCAGGAGTCGGTAACTTTTCTTAGCTTACTTGAAAATGTTCTTGGCTTTTGTTCTGGATAAAGTCAGGATTTTCTCTGAGGAACCCAGTTGTGATGGGCCACTTTCCAGTTTGTAGCCAAAGCTGGGGAGCGGTGTGGTCAGCAGGTAACGGCGTGCTGGTCCGCAGGCACGTCGCAGCTGGTGAGCACTTGCCAACAGCCGTGTCTGGCAGGTGGCTCAGCACAGTGCTGGCCCCTTCCCTGGCACAGCGAACCTGAAGGCTGCCTCAGTGGTGGCAGCAGGATTAATGCTGGACTGTGGTGCTTTGGTAGCTGCACAGTAGGTGAGCTGTGTGTGAGGGTCACTGTGGACCTCGAACCACCATGACTTTCTCCCCTCCTGTCATGGCAAAGCCCTCAGGGATGTCTTCTCTGATACAGCTGCATCTCCCGGGTCACTTCTTTAATCGCTTCATGGTGATGCCCAGTGTTTTGCCACATCCCAGTGCTCGCTGGCCTCAGGACCCCATTCTCCTCTTGCTCACCAGTTCATCACTGTATGACCATCACAAATGACCTTCATTTACCCTTGTTTACACAGCCCAGAGTCTCCTGGTGCCACTGCTCCACCCAGCTGATTACATGGTGGGGGGACAGGGGGGGTGGTTCTAACTTGCCTCTTGCAGGGTTATTTCCACTTGTGCCCAGGGGATGTGAAAGCTGCTCCGTGACAGATGCCATCTGGGGCAGAGTCCCCTGTGGGCCTGATTGCAGTTAACTGGTGTTGGACCCCTGATCTCCGTTCTGGTGACTTCCACATGGAGTTAGGTGTATCCCCACTAGCTGGTTCTTTTCTGCTCTGCCCACACACCTCATCTGTCTGGGTGCCTCCTTCAGATTTCTCCTCGTTTCATGGCTGTGCCAGCTGCTCTCTGAACTGGAAGGCAGTAATCAGACCCCAGGGCTTGGGGTTCCTACTCTAATTTCCTCCCCTTTGCCCTTTGACTGGTCCCTTTGCTGGGCCATGTAGTAATCCTGCGTGGACTGTTGTGAACATCATTAGGAGTGGGTTTTGGGCAGCACTGATGGTCCTTTTCTGCCACCCACTTGTATTCACACTCCCACTGGGAAGGAAAAAGAACCTTTCACATGGGCCAGCATGAGTCTCAGTGATCTCTAAGCACAAAGTGATTGCTCTGCAATTAATTACCGTAGGATTTTAGTAGAATATCTGGGCACCTACATGGGAAGGGTTTTCCAGCTATTGCAGAAGCTCCAAGGATTGAGCTGGCATCCCGAGGGCTGCAGGTAAAGTTCATCAGAGCTTTAGAAGGGGGAGAAGGTGCTGTGCTCGGAGGGCTCCCGTGGTAGCGAAGCTGTGTTCTCACAGCAGCAGGTGCTGTTTAGCTCTGGCAGTTTAAACCCAGCTGCTCTCAGGCAGGTGAAGCAGTGGTTGTCAGCTTTGTGACACGATCACGCCGATCCTTCAGCCCGCTCTGAGGAAGAGGCGACTGTGTATTCCTACTGCCTGATGGCTTGGCTTCAGCTCACTGCTTTCCCTTACAGCCCGGGTTTAGATGACATCCCAGATCACGAGGACATACTGGTTCCATACTGGTTTATGCCTGGCTCTTTAGAGTAGCTTAGACTGCCTCCCCAGCTGGTGCAGCACAAGCCCATCTGAAACGTGGGTGAGTCTGTGGCTCATGCTTGACCTGGAGAGCTGTGCTATACTGTGCAAAGCCAGACGTCAGACACCGAAATTAATCTCCCAAAACAGTCAGACTTGGGTGGTCCTGCGCTTGTGTCTGTGCTTCCCAGCGATGCAGATGTGGATGAAGGGCTGTATCTTGGTTTTTGAGGCCTCTTGCCTTATCCAGAGCGGATGATGGACCGGCTGCGGGGCTGAGCCACGCTCGGCGCAGGCGCTGCTGTCGGTGGGGCTCTGGGTGCGTTTGCTGCACAGTTGTGGTACGTGGGATGTGGAGCTGCAGGAGGGAGGAAAGTATCTCGGGTTTTGGCAGCCCTGGGTGTGTCTGTTGCCTGTAGCTCGGTGAGGTCTCTGCCTGCGGGACAGTCACCTCCTGTTCCTCATTCTGCATGGGTCTAGTAGTCATTTGGAGAAGTGCAGCTGTGCTTGTTGAGTGTTGCAATTGGACAGAATATGGTGCTCCTCCATTGTGCGAAGTACTCCGGAAAAAAAATATTGAAAGGGCTGCAAGCTTTCTAACATACCTTAAAGTAGTCATTAAATAGGGAATTGGGATGATGGGTCTTTTGCTTCTGAGACAGTTGGTGCAGGTCCCAGGGTCTGTGGGCAGGGTGCTCCTTTTTTTTTTTTTTTTTTTCCCTGCTGATACCGACCTGTGGCATAAACTGCTTTTTGGTCGCTTGTGTGGCCTACTGGGCTCCCTGCATGTGCTTGTGTATGTTAAAGGACTAAGACAGAAATCCCAGCAACTTAAACCTCATCTCAGGCTTTATCTGTGCCCAGCTGTGAGCTATCACAAGCTGATGTGTCCGTGGGACAAGCTCACTTTCATGGCCTCTCCCCATGGAAAATCCATCCTGCCATGGGCCGGGAGGTCTTGCTGGGATGTAGCTTTGCAGGGGCTGCGTCTGTGCTGCTGGGTGAGAGTCACCTGCTGAAATCACAGTGACATTGTGCAAACTGCATGGAGGCACCTGCAGCCTTCCCATGGTGGATGGAGGAAAATAAGCAGCAAAAAGGCTTGTGGCAAACAAACATCAGATGAGCTTCACCCTGCAGCACCTTTTCTCCTTCCACAGACTTACAGACAGCTGAGAGGAAGGTGCCTGCACTGCTGATGTCTCGCTTGGGGCAGATGAACCCTGCTGTGCAGGACGAAGACAGCCTCTGTAAAAGGCTGTAAAGGGATAAAAAATTCACTGCTGCTGTAAAGGGATAAAAAATGTGCTGTGGAGGCAAAGGGGAGCAGGGGGCTCCAAACCTCGCCAGACGGTTTGTCCCAGAGCGGAGTGCAGATGCCCTGACTGTGGGGCAGGGAGTGAGCGAGCACTGGGGCTGGGGGCTGCCTGCCTGAGGCTGCCCACCACAGTCAGGGCTGGTGGGACCCTGAGGTGGGGGCTGCCAGCTGCCGGGTTTGGAAGGGGATGGGAGACCCAGAGAAACTGTAGCCCGGGCCATGGTATTCCTGGCCGGGGTCTGACGCGGGTGGGCGTGGGGGCAGAAGGGCTGGGGGCTCACGCCGTGCAGGGGTCCTGCTGCCTGGGCTGGCAGGGGGATGCTGCGGGATGTTTCTGCCCTCCAAGGAAACTCCTGAACCAGGGGAAAAACAGGCTCTGGAGAGAATCGGTTTGTGTCCTTTTAAGGCCATGAAAAGGCTGGGGCTGGAAGGGAGGGATTTGGCAGGGGCTGCGGTGGGAAGCCCAGCCTGCAGGGTGTTCAGAAAAGAGACTTCCCGGCTGCTGTGATGACACCCCAGACACAGCTCCTTGGATCCCTGGGGCCAGCACAGCTCTCCAGGCCCTGCTCCCGGCACCCTCTGCAGCTCCCGCCACCTGTCCCACGCCGAGACCCCCTGTGCATCCAGGGGCTGCAGCAGGGATGCACTAGGGCATCCAGTGCCTCTGCACAGCCCTGCTGGCGTGTCAGCCTGACCCTGCCCTGCTGCCTGCCCTGCTGGTGTAACCAGGCTGAGGTCTTTCCTGTTGCCTGACAAAATACACTTGCACAGGGAAGAGCTCGACTTTCCCGTGTACTGGGAGATGCCCATATACTGGGAGGTGCCATATTCTCACTGTGCCTGTGAGTGGACGGTTTGCAGCATTTCATCGTCCCTGATCCCTCTGTTTGATGTTTATTTGGCCCCCAGTCCTGTTGTGTTTAGCATCCATCTCCCTGGCTGCCTGCCGGGCACGGCAATGCCACTGACCCAGCCGCTGGGTGGGTGATGGGGGACCCAATGATGGGCATCCAGCTGCCAGACGTGACCCAGGGATTCGGAGCTGCCACAAGGAGTGGGCTGGAAGGTTGTGCCCTGGCAGACCCAGGTCCCCTTCCCCACAGCCATGCAGCTGGGCACAGGGAGATCCTGCATGTGCTGTGGGGTGGCACACAGTGTAGTGTGGAAACGTGTTTGGTGTTGGGGAGCTTGTCCTGCTGCTTTAGCTGTGCAGGAGTTGGGAAGCACCCAGCTGTGCCCGCAACGGGGGGGTGACTTCTGCTGCTTGTCCCTGCCTGGGAGCAGGATGGAGAATTACAGAAGTGTTGCTGAGGAGAGGCCTCCTCCCAAGCTGCGTCTTGTCCCCATTGACCTTTCTTACATTGTTTGGCACCACCAAAAAGTGTTTTCTTTGCAGCAACCATAGGTTGCCTGTTAGGTCCTCCTTAGCCTCCTCTTGGCCACACTGAATCAGTCTGCCTCCCTCAGAACCTCCTTGTAGGGCTTTGTTGCTTGAATGCCCTGAGGTTTATGTTGGCCTGGTGTTCAAAAGTATCAAGACTCCTCTGGGTTGGAGCTCTGCTACTTGTGTTAGCTGCTCACAGTATATTGGGGTTATCTGCAAATTTGCAGATCAAGGGGCCTCTTGATCAAGTCTCATCAGATACACGCCAGGAAAGAGGAGAGAAAAATAGAGGCATTTATATCCTGCAAGGAGCTGCATGGTAGCTTAGGTTGGTGCTCAGGTGTCTGCCTTGCATGTGCAGCTGTGTCCCTGGGGCTGCTGATTTCCCAGGCTCCATGACTGCACCTGCAGTCCTGGGGGAGTCTGAGATGCCCGAGTGTCGGGGGAACCTCTGAGCAGTCGGCCAGGCAAGGCAGAAGTCAGTGATGCTCTGGGGACAGGTGCCAGAGCCTGCTGTTTGGTGTCAGGGGTCAGCTCCTGCCCATGGGGCAGCCCTGGCTATAGCCCTGCTCTGTGGTGGCAGGAATGGAAGAGGTGTTTGGGGAGGAGAAGCTGGAACTGTTTCCAGCCGGGGTGACAAGCTGTGTGCTCTCCAGCAGCAAGGGTCGGTCACCCTGGCCATTGCTGCCTTGCCCTGTTGAGAGGTAACGGCAGGGCTGTGGTCCAAGGCGGTGCCAATGCTGCGGGTACCTCTGTAAGTGCCGTCTCCCATCATTGTCCCACTTCCTCCCTTCTGCTGGTGCAGAAAGGAGCTGTGAGGTCCCACAGCTTCCAGGGCAGGGATTTCTGCTGCTCCTGGCTGGCAGGACCAGTGTTCCCTCGGAGGCAGCTGACACTGCTGGGTGCTGTAATGATGGGTCCTGTGGGCATCCCAAGTTCTGCTACTTCTACTAATTACCAGCCCCGTGAGTCTGTGCAAACAGCAAATATCCGTGGGTGGTCTCTGCGAGCGCAGATGTGGAGCTGCTGCTGCAGCACGGCTGGTGGGTGCCTGCTCCGGCTGCCTCGCTCTGCCCACCTCTGCCTCCTGCCTGACCTCCTGCCCTGACGCTGCTTCCGCCTCTGCTTCTTCTGCAGGATGCCAAACTGGGGAGGCGGAAAGAAGTGTGGCGTCTGCCAGAAGGCAGTGTACTTCGCCGAGGAGGTACAATGTGAAGGCAGCAGCTTCCACAAGTCCTGCTTCTTGTGCAGTGAGTACCAGCCCTTCCCTCACCCCTCCTGCCCCCCCTTCCCAGCTCTCCGCCGGCTGGGCGCCCTGTCACGTCCTGTTTATGGGCTGTGGAAACTCCTGAGGGTTCCTCTGCCAACAGCCCGGCTGCGGGAGCCGTGTGGCAGGCTTTCTCCTTTTCTCCAGACTTGGAAGTTAGTTGTGCTGAAGGAGCACAGATCATCCCAGGACACCCGGGGCTGTCAGAGCTGCTCAGCCAGCACCCACGCCAAGATGCAGGCTGTCCCTGCACCGGGGGGGCTAGGCTGAGTCCTCTAGACTGGCTCCAGATGTTCAAGACTGGAGCATGAGACGGGGACTCTCCAAACAGTACTGGCAGGAGGCGGCACATCCCATGCAATCCTCTGAGGTGATGTTAGCTTTAGTTTTCTAAGTGGCTTTGCCACTCTAAAAAAGGTGGTTGAGCCTTGGGAACTGGTGTGGGATCTGCCCCTCTGTCCCAGGAGATGGTGGGAGGAAGATGTGGTCCTGTCCTGTCCCTTCTGCTGATGGAAGGCCTATGGTGAAGGGCTAAAGCATCACCTCCAGCCTGCCTGCAAATCCGCTGTTGCGGAGGGTGTCTCTGTCATGTGTTTGAACCCAGGTGTCACCTCAGGGAAGGGCAGCAGGGCGGGATCTGCCTGTGGGTTAGCTCTGTGCAGAGATCCCTTCCTCTGCTGGCTCTGCAGGATCCTGCAAACTCTTGGGTTCATGCTGCGGGTCCCCAGACACCCTTCTCCTCCCTTTGGGGACACCAGGGCAGCCGTGCAGGGACAGGCGAGCAGTGTTATGGTGCTGAGAGCAGCCCCTTAAGCCTGGGGCACCCACATCCAGGGAGCGGCAGGGCCTTGGAATAAGAAGGTGACCACTGTCCTCAGCCTGTGTTTTACTAGATTTCTGTCTCCTGCCTCTGAAGACTGTCACATAACAGAACTCGTGATTCTTGCGGGCTAACAGGAGTGCACACATTGCCTGTCCCTGCTGCTGGCTCATCAGCACATCGCATCTGATAGAGCAGCAGGAGCAGAAGTGCCTTCTCAGGGCTGCCCTTGCAGCAGGGCCCCACGGAGGTTTAATGTTTTCTCAGCTGGTCCCTGTACCCTGTGCCCAGTCTCGCTGTCCCGCCGCAGCAAGGAGCGCAGACGTGCTCTCTCCCATACAGGCAGTAAGCAGAGCTAGTGTCTATAAACACGCACACAGCTAGAACTAATCTCAGTAGACCTATTCCAGTAGGGAAATACCAGTGTCCTCACGGGGCTGATCCCTGCTGTGCTCCTCCGTCTGCCTGGCACAGATACTGGATACTTCTTGGCCAGCCCGCCTGGGATGCGGCATGCACAGATGTATGCAGATGTGAGAGAGAGAGAGGCTGCTGCTGCGTCTCTGCTCCCTGCACAGCGTGAAGAGTGGCCAGCAGCTCTCATACGTGGGAGTTTCCAGGCTGGAAACCTTGCTTTGGCTCAGGAGGACTCGGGAGGGGAGCTGTGGCCAGGCTTTCTGCGGGCGGGCAGGGTCTGGCAGGCTGTGCCCTTGTTCCGTCCCTTCTCTGCTGCAGGAAGTCATGTTTCCTCTGCAGCCTTAGATAAGGTGGGTAGGGAACGTTACCCCCAGCTCTGCCAGCTGTTACCATCCGAGTCTGTGTCAGCGGAGGACCTCCGTCTGGGGACCAAGATCCCATTGCACTGCATCTGCCCTTCCCTGTGACCCCTGTGCATGCAGCTGGATTGCTAGGGAGAGCGGCTGCTGTGCGATGCTGGCACCCAGAGCACAGGGCAGGCCTCCAGGAGCCACGAAATCAGGCAAAAAGCATTGCTTTGGGAGGGGAGTACACGACTGCCGTGGGGAGGAAGGTTGTCCCGTATCAGCTCATGGAAGCGAGTCCCCAGGGAGCGGTCCAGGGCCACCTACAGCCAGGGCTTCTGTCCCTGTGCTTTGCAGATGTACATGATCACACTCCACACGTACCCCAGCAGTTCTGCCCGCCCCGGCTGCGGGCTCCTTGGGTCAGGCTGTGGCTTGCGTGCCAGCCCACAGTGCTGCCTGCTGTTCCCAGTCCTGTGCCACAGGCAGCGGGTGATGCTGAGCTGCACTGAACTCCAGTGCTCCCAGCCTGCTCCCCAGTGCTGGGCTTGGGCCTCATCAGGGAACTTGAAGCCATTATCTTGAGGGGAGAAAAAACAAATGCTTTCACCTGATCTGCCAAAAAAAAAAAAAAATAATCAAAGGAGCCAAACCTACCACAGTGCATTAGAACTGGAGATCGGCTCAGGGAGTGACTTGATGATTGACTCTGTGGCATCGATCCAACTGAGTCAATAGTACATGGCAGAAATGTACTGTAATGAGGCTGTTTGGCCCCTGAAAGTAGCAGCAGCTCTTGTCTAATTGTTTTGTGGAGCAACTCCACTGCTCTTAGAAAAACAAAGGGTCCTTAACTGAATGAGCGCGGCATGCTGGAATTTGTGCAATGCAGTAAACCCGGGAGCTGGGGGCTGATTTCTAGGAAGCAGACCAGGAAGGAATATTTCTGCTGCCTCTCAAAGCCTCTGTGGCTCATACAGACACTCTAAAAGCTTAGGTTAGAGCTCCAAGATCATTCACTCCCACCCCCAGGACGAAGGTCGTTACAGGTCCAAGTGGAAGTGCCTGAATTCCCCTCCAGGAGGGTCTGTCTGGATGCTGTGTGTTCCTGACCAGCCCGGGGTAGTGCAGGCAGCCCTGACAGCAGCCCACCGGCACTGGGACCAGTTACCCAGAGCTGCCTCTTGTCAGCAGGGACACATGCTCCATCCCTGGCTGCTGCCGTGGCGGCACAGGGCAGCCCACAGCCAGGGCAGGACCCTGCCAGATCCTCCATAGGTGGCAGGAGACATTCTCCTTTCCACCTCGCTGTCCCAGCAGTGGCACACGGGCTCTCCAGCCCGAGTAGAAGCACCATATTTAGTAACCGGGCCGAGGCGGCTACCTCTCGCCCCCACGCTAGCGCCGGGGTCCGTGCTGCTCCAGGAGGAGAGCCGGCTGGGTTTGCATTCCTGGTGAATACTGGTGATACTGGTGAAGGCCAGGAAACTTTTCCGCTGGTGAAGAGGCCCGTGGGCTGCCAGGAGCCGTGACACTGAAGGCACGTGAGCGGGCTGGGGGAAGGCTGTGTCGCAGCTGTAGCAGGATCTGTCCTGGCGCTGGCTCCGGTGCTGTGGGCTCTGGCACGGACGTGAGGGTCCTGCACCCGGGCAGGTAAACACTGGAGATGGCCGAGAGCCCGTCTGGGTGCTGCTCACCTCCCGCTCGGCCTGGCAGGGCAGTGTGTTCCAGGAGGGGTTTGGAGCCCACGTGGAGACTGAGATCAGAGCTGAGACCGGAGTCGGGAAAGCCTCAACATCAGGAGAAGGGTCCGTGTGGCCCGAGCCCAGCAGCAAGCTCGAGCTCTGGATGGGCTCAGCTGGGACCCTGAGCCTGGCTGCTGTCTCCTCCTGTCTCATCTCATCCCATATTGAACCCCAAGGCTTGAGCACCCAGCTGAGATAGTATTCCTCACCTGAGGCCACCCTCTGCACACCCCCTAACCCTGGCATGGGCCAGGGGTGGCACGTTAGCATGAACTCTGCTGTCGTGGTCTCGGGGGTCAGGGGAGCAAGCTGTGCACGATAGCGTAAGATGCCAAACACCTTACAGTGCCCCGCCGTGGGGACGGCTGCAGGTCTGCTTTTAGTCTGTCTGAACACAAGGGAAAACATTTGCTTACATCGCTTTCCCCCGAGCGCCTATCACTGCGTATTTGCCACGGACCAGGAGCAGGGCAGGGATG
Source organism: Falco punctatus (assembly GCF_963210335.1). Lineage (NCBI taxonomy): Eukaryota > Metazoa > Chordata > Aves > Falconiformes > Falconidae > Falco > Falco punctatus. The sequence goes on from NC_137597.1 coordinate 1,787,641, forward strand.
TCCATCCCTGAGCCTGTGAATCCTGCCGTGATTTGTAGGGAAATTTCAGCTCCTCCCTGGTTTAAGTGCGTCACCAGGATACCAGCATCAGGAGGGTTAACAGCTTTTTCTTAGTATCAGCCTTGTAGCTTTGGTGGTTGCTTCCTTTTAAAACCTTTTAAAGCCAGACACTGTTCTTGTTGTGATCCTTATCTCCGCTGTTTTGCATGCACTCCCTTTTGCAAGGATATTATCTAGGGTTCCCTTACTCCTTGAAAGCCGAGCTGTGCTACCCCGTGTGAGGACTTGTTTTCTCCAGCTAATTAGTGAGCTCTGGATAAGCAGGCTAATGGCTCGGCCTTCCCCTCTTTTCTAGTGGTCTGTAAGAAGAACTTGGACAGCACCACTGTCGCTGTGCACGGAGAGGAGATCTACTGCAAGTCCTGCTACGGCAAGAAGTACGGCCCCAAGGGCTACGGATACGGGCAGGGAGCAGGGACCCTGAGCACCGACAAGGGCGAGTCTCTGGGAATCAAATATGAAGAGTGAGTTTAAGTCTTGTTTTCGAAACTGAGGCTGTTGTGGGCACCTTCTCCCCCACATCTGTCTGCTTGTGACGCTTGGCTGTGTAGCCCGTGAACTTGCAGCAGTATCTGATCTGGGGAGCGCCGTGGACTGTCCTGCCCTTCTGCTCCTCGGGGGGAAACCGCTGAGCCCCAGTCTGCTGGGTGGGATGGGGCTGGCTGGGACACGTCCCTGTTGCTGGAACACGCTGCCCATCCCCTCCTAGCACGCAGCTGTGAGGCTGAAGTTTCCGTGGGGCTCAAAGCATCATGCCTGAAGCTCCAGGCCCTTCAAAACTGGGTTGAGATGTGTGATCCCATAGCTCTTCCCTCCTCCATCTGGCTTGTGCAGCCCCGATCATGAACTCCCTCCCACCCACAGGGGCCAGCCCCACCGACCCACCAACCCCAATGCCTCCAGAATGGCCCAGAAGGTCGGAGGCGCTGACGGATGCCCTCGCTGCGGCCGGGCGGTGTATGCAGCCGAGAAGGTGATTGGAGCTGGAAAGGTAAGAAGGGGGATGGTGCGGATGGGGCATGTGTGTGGCAGGGAGACCTTCAGAGGAGGTCCTGACCTGAGCCACGGGCTGCTGCAGGGTGGGCTGGCAGCGCCCCCAGCCACAGCGGGGCTTGGGGTCCGGTGGCCGTGCTCACCTGGCAGCCTGGCACCAAAAGGAGACCCTGGCCTGTCTGGAACCCAGGTTCTGCAGGGTGCATTGCTTTTACAGACTTGTAGATGGGAGAGAAATACGTTTTGTATTAAACATTCGGAGCACTGCTCAGCAGAGGTCACAGCGGACGTCCCTGCTGCTAGATGTGTTGGGAGGACGAGCAGTGATGTGGGCCATGGCCGCTGCCGCTGCTAACTGAACAAGTGCAACGTCCAGTGAGCCTTCTCCGCGCTCTGCCGCGGGCTGGGGTGGATCCCAGTGCTCAGCGCTGCCCGTAGGCAGGGCAGGGTGCCCGGAGGTGTGGGCGCGGGCTCGGTGCATCTCGGGCTGTTCTGCTGGTGGACTGGGGCTGCTCAGGGTCACGTGTAAGGGACACGCTGCCGCAGCCCCGGCACTTCCCGTGTCAAGTTCATCCCTCCGTGCCTCGAGCTGCGGCCTCGTCCTAGCCCAGCTGTGGGAGCCCTCTGTACGGCATGGGGACACATGTGGCTCTGTCAGCCCTGGGACGCTGGATGAGGTCCCTGCCCCAAAGCAGCCTTCCCTCTGCGGTCAGGTACGCGTGCAGCACTTGCCAAGGCAGCCAGCTCAGGCGGCGTGGCTTTGTGCCACAGGGGACGGGATGGCCGTGCTGGGAGAGCCTCACCACCTCACTGGTGATGCTGGGTCGCTCACTGACCTGTGCTTCGTCCTCCCTTGGGGCTTCTGTGTTTGTCCTCAGTCCCCAGAGCAAGGAAAGGAGGCCTCTGGTCAATGGAAAGGGTCTCCCAGCATCATCATACCCTAGCGCAGAGATTGTGATGGACACGCTGAGGGTCAGCCCAGGGTCAGAAGCCAAACTCACCCTCAAAGTCATGATCTGGGCTCCCTGGTAGGCTGCTGGCCTCGATGTCTGTGGGGAACCAAAGCCGGCAAAGCAATTACACTCAAGCAAAGCCAGGGAGGATTCCAGAGCATGTGTTTCATGTACTAATGTTTGCTGGATGACTCCATCAGCTGCCTCCTCCTCCAGCCCCCGAATTTCACATTTTTATTCCAAAAAAGGTTTCTTGTTTTCCAAAATGTTTATTTAAATTCCTCTGTGATCAGCTCTGGCTACTCTAGGTCTGCTCAAAGGCTGTGAGCTCATTTATCCCCAGAGGACTGGCGGAGCTCTGCAGGGGGGGTTATTTTTAAACACTGGCTGATTTCTGCATTCTTTAGTATCTGTTTGCTGCCTTCCTTGGAGCTGGAGTGTGTAGGGGCAGGTGTCCCAACCCTGCTGCCATGCCCGAGGCTAACGTACAGCAGCAGTGATCTCAGCGGGGTGACTCGGGGGATTTATCCTGCTGCTCCAGAGAGGACAATCTCCAGAGAGGGCGGTGATGGCTCCTTACAAATTATTGTACAAATGATTTCTGGGAGTGGGGGCAAAAGCTCTCTGAAACCAGATCAACATGGGAGCGGTGACCACACCTGATGCTTCCTCCCTGTACCCCCCCCCCGGGGCTGGGGGGACCACTCATTCTCTGGAACCTTCAGCCCGTTCAGACTTCTTTGCCAACCACTTTGGGTCAGGAACAGAAAAGTGACCGCTTTGGGTAGCCAGAGCATTGCTGCCCTGTCCCTGGGCGCTGTCTGACCGGGCTCTGCTCCTCTCCTGCAGTCCTGGCACAAGTCCTGCTTCCGCTGTGCCAAGTGCGGCAAAAGCCTGGAGTCCACCACCCTGGCAGACAAAGACGGGGAGATCTACTGCAAAGGTGTGTGCTGCCGGCTGGGGAGGGGGGGGGGGCGCAAAGCCCCTGCATCCCCCGCAGGGAATCAGGACTGTGGCTGGGGGAGGTGGTGGCCCCAGTGGCTGTGTATGGGGACCGTGCCTCTGTTTGCCCAACAAATGTGGCAAACCCCACCCTGTTCAGACAGCGCCTGCTTCGAGAGCGGGACCTGCTCGTGTTCAGCTGCCGGCTTTACCCATCTCTCCCTTTTTGTCCTCTGCAGGCTGCTACGCCAAGAACTTCGGTCCCAAGGGCTTTGGCTTTGGGCAAGGTGCCGGGGCGCTCGTCCACTCACAGTGAGGCAGCCAGAGCAGGCTCTCCGCTCGCTCCGGGCTCATCCGTACCAGCCTGTGCTGCCAACCCCTCCCGCACCCGCAGGAGCATCCTCGCCGTCATCGATAACCACCCGCTGCTTCACAGCACGAGCCCCTTCCTCCCCGCCCTGACCCAGTGCACCCCGAAACCATGGGAGTCCCAGCAGCGTCCCCAGGGGTTCCTGCCAGCGCAGGTGCCAGCGGGGAGACAGCTCACCCCCCGCCGCGAGGCCTGTCTGCCTGACACGTCCTGCTCCGCGTTGCCCATCCCGGCGGGATGCGTGCTCAGCCGTGCCACGCCGTGTCACTGAACGAGCAATAAACATCGAAGCTGACCCACACCCGCCTTGCCGAGGGTTTGTTGGGAGCGCGGGGGGTGACCAGAGCCGGGGTCGGGAGGCAGGGGGAGGACGGGCAGTGTTTGCAGTCGTGGTTTGCAATTGAAGCACGAAGGCAGGGACCGCTCGGTGCGATGTGACGTGGCCCAGCTGTGGCCAGCCGAGCGCCATGGGTTGGCTGTGCCAGGCTCTCCCCCTGCTCCTGCGGTGGAAAACCATTTCAAAAGCAGCTGTTGATGCTGGGAGGCCCAGGACAGACCTTTTTGGGTGTGTTGGTCACGCAACGCGTGTGCATGCCCTATCAAAACCCCTATCAGTGCTTTTACGTGGCGCCTCTCCAAACAGGCAGGCCCAGCAGTGCTGAATAATTAACAACTTTTCACCTACTCCCTGGATTTTTTAGCAGCAGTGTGGATCATTAAGCTGTCAGTTTGGCAGCTTCCCAGATTTAATTCATTTTCATCTAAACGCTTTACTTTCTGTGATTCTCTTGTTTGGCTGGCATGTCATACCTACGAGATCAGCCTCGCTGCAGCTTAGAGTTATGAACTCCACAGGGAATGTAGTTTTGGGTTTTTTTTAAAGTTACAAACATTGTGGTTGAGTAAATGAGATGGGTGGTGTTTGGAAAAGCACAACAGAGGCAGACATCCTTCAGTGGGGCAGGACTTTGACTCCTTTATCAACTTAAGCACTTTCTCCTGTGCGTCACACCCTTGGTTTTATGTGATGTTTTTGAAGCTGAGGTGGGGAGTAAGCTCTTTATAAACATCTCCAAAATCCCCTCCCTGCCAGGTTTCCTGGCCTAGGACCCGAACTCTAGCTGGTCCCGTTGCTCTGGGGTGTGGGTTGGGGTACAGTGAGGTGCTAGCAGGTGACACTTGGCATGTGGAGCAGACGGCTCAAGGCTGAGGGATGCGGCGGTGGTTGGGGGCTGTAGCACAGCGGGCTCACGTGCCACCCTTGGTGTGGAGACCGAGCCCTGGCTCCCTCGCTTGGCAGAGGCGCGGGGGTAGGAAGCTGCCTGTGTCCTCCCTTCCTCCGTGAGCGTGCAGCGGATGCTGTGCTGCTGCCGCGTTTCAACTGGATGTGCCACAGGCAGGGATTGTGCCCAAGCAACACTGTTGAGTCAGAAAAGCTAGAACAAGTCTGTCTTTGGTCTTTTCTTCCCATATTTGCAGAGGTCATGTCAGAGAGAGGGGAGGTACTGACACTGCGAGTGGGATGGACCCCATAGAGGTCCTGGTAAAAGCCAGGAGAAAATGCTGGATTTGGGCTTCACAGGGTCGCGGAAGGACAGACCCCGCAGACGTCTCAAGTCCAGCCTCTGCTTAAGGCAGGGCTAGCTCCAAAGGTTGGTTGGAGCCTCTGGTGTCCAGCCAGATTTGGAAACCCTCCAAGGATGGAGGTCCCACCACTACAGGTCTTGTCACAGCGCTGCACCAATCACCCCAAGAAGGTTTTTGTCCTTCTGTGCATCAGGGTTTCCCTGGTAGCACCTGTGTTTGTTGTCTTTGTCCTTTTGCCATGCAGTGCTGCATCTCCCTCCTCCACAACCCTTCTCTAGGTAATGGAAAACCAAAGCTCAGTCTCCCTGAGTCCAGTGCTCTCCAGGCTGGTGCGTCCTTCTGGAGCTTTCAGCCCCACAGGTCCCAGGTGACAACATGGGCAGCATCCTGGGACAGGAACCTTGCCCTGAGGGTTTGGAGCTGCTGCTGCACGCCTGCTGGAGTTGCACTGCTCGCCTGAGAATGGCTTGGGGAGCGACGGAGACCAACAGCCACAGCGTCAGCAGAGGCTGGCGGTGGGGGGAGACCGGGACAGGCATCACTGGGGCTGCATATCCAGACGCTGGGCATGAGGTGGGCTGGAGGAGGCAGTGGGACAAGGCTCAGGAAAAGCAGGGGGGAGTTAGGGATGCTTTAGGGGCATCCCCTGCCCAAACTGCAGCGAGACAGCTGCGACCATCTGCTATGCTCTGCTGGCTCCTGCTCCCCGTGCACGGCCCCGCGCCAGCCAGTGGACTGCCGGACGCCTGCACCAGGCGCAGAGCAGCCCTGCACCCTGCAGCACCCATCCCTGCCTGCTGCCAGCGTGGGGGGCTGCCAGCCCTTGCAAAAGGGGCTGCGGGACCCAAACCTACCTCCAAAGAGAGGAACCAGCCAGTCGGCTCGTGGCGGAGCACCCTGCAGGCTGGTGGTGATGGTGCCACACTAAGGGGTCGGACTGGAGCCCACCGAGCCCCACAGCCAGTGGTGCTGGGGAACCTCGCGGCGGGGGCTGCCACTGCCATGGCCCCAGCCCGGCCATCAGCGCTTTGTGGGAATGTCACCCCCTCGGCTGCTGAGCCAGCCCCAGGCAGGACTGTCCCCAGCTGGGCCCGGCAGCCCCTGCTGCCCCCCCAGCAGGGCTCTGTGGGGCAGGGGGGTGTGGGGCAGCCCTCAGAGCAAAGCCCTGTGCTGCTGCAGCCCACCATGGGAGCCCTGCGGCGTGTGCCGGAGGGCAGGAGCTGTGGCAGTGGCCTCCCGGGCACCTGGCAGGTTTGGGGTCTGGGAACGGAACCCGGGGAGAAAGGAGCAGAGACCTGGTCAAAGCTCCTTTCCATCCTCAGCTACGGGAACATGGCCTTCTCTTGCGGCCGGAGTCCGGGAAGGCAGCGGGCAGCGGGCTGGGGCCTTGCGGGGGGGTGGGGGTGGGGTGGCTTTGGCAGCCCTTGGCACTCCCCAGGGTGGCGAGGAATGAGATCGCGTTGGCTGGTGACCCAAAGGTGCCCACGGACGTCCCAGCGCGCCATCGCAGCGATGGGAGCAACAGTCCCCAAACCGCTCACCCCCGGCTTTCCAGGGCTCAGCACCCCTGGAGCTGAGCATTTGCCCTGTGTGGGAAAACACCCTTGGAGGCCCCTTTGTGGGGGGAACCCACACATCTGCGCTGCTCCTTCCGAAAGTGCTGGGGTGCTCGGGGTGACCTCCGGGGCTGCTCTGCCCCCCCAGCTGTGCCTGGCCCTGCGCTGCCTTTGCCTGCGGGGGCGGCGAGGGGAGCCAGGGCCACCAGCCCCCCAAGCCGGGTGTCCTGGGACGGCTGGGATCGCGGCCAGCGTGGCGAGGGTGCCCCGGGGAGCACGAACCAGTTCCTGGCTCCAGCAGCTGCTGCCCCGCCCTCTTAATGAGGGATAATTAGGTGCATCTCATCAGCGCTGCAGACTTGCCCCCTGGCCACGCTGGCTGCAAGCGATGCCCCCGGCGGGACGAAGGGGCTGGGGGGGGGCTGGGGCAGGAGGGGCTGGGGCAGGAGGGGCTGCAGGTGTGGGGCACCGGCGGGGTTGGGGTCTGCAGGGGCACGAGCAGGGTGCTTCGGAGGTGGGTGCCACGAGCCACGGGCCAGCCTGCGGGCTGCCAGCCCCAGACAGTGACCCCGGCACGTCCCGGGGGGGCTTTGTGCCCCTTCCAGCCCTCAGCTGGGCGTAGGGACCTGTCCCCTCAGCATCCCCAGGGGCACATCCAGCAGGCCCGGACCACCACCTGCTTTGGCAGCCCACAGGCAGCACGAAGGCCCCAGAAGTCCCGGCTGGCAGCACGGCACGGCACGGCACGGCACGGCACGGCGTGGTGAGCCCCTCCGCGCCAGGCGCTGGCGCAGGAACAGAGGAGGCTGTGGTGGTGGCCGGGAACGAGACGGGCTGGGAAGGAGACGGGTGTTCTGCTGCAGGGGAGGGTGGGCTCAGGCAGGACCGGGCTGTGCGGTGCTGCCCCAGCCCTGCTCCGGGGGTGCATCCCCCCCATGCACAACTCACACAAGGCTGGGGGATGCTGGTCCTCACTGTGGGGTGGGCTGGGGGCTTCAAATCCCTGTCCCGGGGGATACAGGGGGTGGGAGCTGTGAGCGCTGGGCCAGCACCCTTGGGTGCAGGGCTGGGTGGGGGGTGGGTGTCAAGAGCTGTCCCCACTGCAGTGCAGCCCTGCGCAGCCATCTTGGTGTGCTGCCACCAGGCTTCTCCCCCCTGCCAGGTCCCCACCCGGGGGTCCCCACAGCCCCTGCCTGGCTGGTGCTGTGCCCACAGCCCCCTGCCCTTGCTGGCACTGCACCCCATAACCCTCCACCCTGGGTGGCACTGCACCCCATGACCCTGTGCCCTGGGTCACGCTGCACCCCATAGCCCTGTGCCAGCCGGCACTGCACCCCCTGGCAGCTGGCACCGCACCCGGCTGCTGTGCAGGAGGCTCCAAGCCCTGCCCTGGCACCGCCGCCGTGCAGACCCCTGCCCGCAGCCCGCCTGTTCCCACGAAGGCCCCAGGGCAGCGCCTGCCCCCGGGCACCCCTAAAGTGCCTGGCGGATGAAACAAGGCTGCACCGGGCCTGGCCGGGCTTCGCCTGGGCGTGAAGGGTGCTGCACGGCAGGAGGGGCCAGGCGAGGCGGGGAGGAATGCGAGTGGGAGAGCGGCCGGGCATGTAGCGACAGCTCCTGGGGCGCGCGGTGCCGGGGATCCCACACGCTGCGCAGGGCAGGCGGCAGAGCCCCGGCACAGGGCTGGTGGCCGGCATGGGGCACCCCATCGCTCGCACCCTCTGAGAGCCGGGGAGCGGAGGGCAGTGAGTCCCCCAGGGGCAGCACGGCTGCCACGGGGGTCCTGGCCCCAGGGAGCTTGGCTCTGACGTGGAGGGGCTGAAAATCCCCCGGCGGGTGATGCCCGGCTGCGCCGACGTGAGGTGCTGAGGATCCTGGGGGGCTGGGGAGCCGCTATGACCCCCGAGAAGGTGCTGAGAGAGGGGGTGCTGGAGAAGCGGAGTGGGGGGCTGCTGCAGCTCTGGAAGAAGAAGCGGTGCCTGCTGACAGAGAAGGGGCTGCAGCTCTTTGAGCCCAAGGGCTCACGGCGCAAGGAGCTGAGCTTCGCCCGCATGAAGGCGGTGGAGTGCGTGGAGTGGAAGGAGCGGCACATCTACTTCACGGTGGTGATGGACGACAGCCACGAGATTGACTTCCGCTGCGCCCAGGAGGACCCGGGCTGGAATGCCGAGATCACCATGGGCCTCGTCCGCTTCAAGAACCAGCAGGCGATCCAGGTCGTCCGCGCCAGGCACAGCTGCCGAGCAGGTATGGGAACCCCCGCCACGCCGCGGGCCAGGGTGCAGGACCCACCGGAGGATGAGGTCCCCAGCCACTGGGTCCCATCTTTGGGTGGTCTGGCTTCCCCATGGGAACCACAGAGGGGGTGCCATGGACGGGGTTGGGTCTGCAGGGTGGTGGTGGTCCCGTATCCCCCTGCACTGGCTGGACTCTGTCCTTTGCTTCACCTCCTGGAGGTGAGCCCCTGGAGAGGGACCTGCTAACACCCCTCCTCCGCGGTGGCCCCGAGGGATATGGGGCTGTTTGTCACCTTCAACACGGGATGGCGGTGAGGACCGCGGCTGGCTGTGCTCCCCAGATCCCCTGGGGGGTGGATCCTGCCCCATGACCCCGCGCTGGCCGGGAGGGTAACAGGCACCTTCTCTCCACAGTGGTGCAGTTTGACGCAGCCCCGGTGGGACGGCCTGCGGATGTGCAGCACCCGAAGAGCAGAATGGAGATGGCCCTCAGCTCGGTGGGCGCCGGGGAGAACGGCATCCCTGCGGGCAAGTGAGGCCACCGCTGTCTGCGGCGCAGGGACAGGGACGGTGGCCCCAGGGAGGCCAGTGCGGGCGCTGGCTCCCCCCATCCTGGGGCAGGACAGAGGCACCGCAGGCACCGGGCTGGCACAACCGCAGGGGTCAGGCCACATCCCCTTGGCGTGACGGGGCAAAGGACACAGTCAAGGCCACCACCTGGGGCTCCGGACATGGCAGGAGGTGACACCCCTGCCTAGGGGCCCACCATCTTTCGGCTGACGTGGCCAGGACCTTGGTGGGGACCCCTGGGCCTCTCCTGCAGGACGGGATGGGATGGATGGGGCTGAGCCTGAAGGAAGCAGTGCGACCGTGAGCTCTGCCCGAATGCCAGTGACACTGGGACAGGTGGACATGGCTGGGGACATGGCTCCCCCCGAGCCTCCACATTGGGAAGGGGCTGGAGAGCTGCTGCTGCAGCAGGGACCCCTCCAGGCACCGTGCCTGGACGGTGTGGTGACATGCCCGTGCTGCTGGACACTGTCCTGCCCTGGGCTGTCCTTGGGCTAATGGGGGACACTAGGGAAGGCAATGGGGACCCTGACTCCCTGTACAAAAGTGTCCCCAAACAGGACCTTCTGCTGGTTACCGTGGTGTTGATTTGATTTGTGGGACACTGCAGCGTATGGGAGAGCACAAATCCTGCACAGAGCCTTGCTGGTCCTTGGCATCCCCCTAAATCCGCCAGCATCCCACAGCCAGGCTCCACAGCCCCCCGCTGCCACCCTGAGCCTCTCCGGTCACCCATGCCGCTGCACCCGTGTCCCCAGGGATTCCCACGGTGGTTTGTGGGCAGGCGACCCGGAGCAGCAGTGCCAGGCTCGCAGGCAGGGACGGGATGGGGCTGCCCTAACAGGCAGCGCAGACGCCAGCGCCTGGAGCCACCGTGCTCCGCAAGCCGGAGCCTGAGCCCCAGCCCCGCGGCCCTCCGGGTGCTCCTCCCGGCTCCTCCCGGAGCTCGCCCGGCTGCGTGGGAACCGGGGAGCGCAGCTCCCCACAGCCCACTGGGTCCCCTCCCTGGGCCAGGGCAGCTCCGGTGTGGCTTCGGGGGGCAACGGGGGCATGGCTGGAGCCCACCCGCTGTGCAGGGCCGGGCTGGTGCTGGCTCTTTCCCAGCAGCCTGGGAACAGGCGTTTTGGTGGTTTTCCACCCCAGGAAGCCTGCTTGGCCGTTCCCAGTCCTCGGAGCCTCCTTTGCTGAGACCCCCCCTGCTTGTGAGCAGAGACAAGGTGGGGGGCCACAGATGGAGCTGGATCCAAACCCCACACAGATGGAGCTCGGAACCATGCCTGCATGTGGCAGGGATGGAGGGACCAGGACACAGTGGCTTTGGGGGTGGCGTGACCTGGTCCACTGCCCACAGGGAGGTGGTCCAGCCCCCAGACCACGTCCTCGCACACATTTTGGAAGGGAATGGGGTTGTCAGTGGTCGGGGGGCAGTGCTGGTGCTCACAGCGTGTCTGTGGCAGGGATCTCCACCCTGGGCTTTCTTGTAAATCCCCAGCTCCCAGAGTCAGGGGATTCAGGGAGGCTCATTGAAGGTCCTGGAAGCATTCTGGGCTTGTGCTGTGGCAGGGCAGCACCCAGGGGTGGGAGGCACCCAGTGCAAGGGGTTTTCCAAAGTATTCTAAATTTTGAGCCAGTTTTGGGCAGCCCGACTCCTCATTTTCAGCTTTTCTGCTCTCTCACTCACTGTAAATAGGTATTTTCTGTTTTCTGAGTGCTAGCAAGGAACTGGGGAAGAAAATGGTCAAGATGGGTGTGTGCCAGTGCCAGCCCTGGCTGTGGACATGCCCACCATGGACGAAGCAGCAGAGAGGCTAACTGTGAGCTGGGGAGAAATTTCAGCAGTTGATAGAGGGAAAAGGACCAAAGGAGCAAGGCAAGTCGCTGTGTCCGTGTTTCAGGTCTGGGCAGGGGGAAAGCCAAGATTTTCTGTCCCCATCCTGAGCTCCTCATCACTCCACAGACTGACAGGCAGCCCAAGCCCCTGCCTCAGAGTGTGTCCCCCCAGGTTTGGGAGTTTCTTCTGTGCAGACCCCCAAATGTGCCAGACTTGCAGCCTGATCCAGGGAGCAGGGGCTGAGGGGTGAACACCGAGCCAGCGGTGGGTGGGCGGGCGGCAGTGGCAGGCGGCAGGGCGGGTGGCAGGGTGGGTGGCAGGGCGGGTGGCAGGGTGTCTTCACTCGCTGCCTGTGAAGGCTGAATTTTTCATGCAAAGGAAAAGGTCATGGCAGAGACTGGAGAGTAAATAAACAGCCAAGAGACTTGTCCAGGCAGCAGAGCAGGGATGGGGCCAGCACATCCCCCATCACTGGTACTGTGGTGCTGGCCCACACGGGGCTTGGCGTTGACGGGGGAGGTTGGGTGAATGGGGTGATTTTACCCAAGGGAAAGTCTCCTGCAGGCGGGGGCTTGGGGAGCAGCTGAGCTTGCAGGGGAGCACACGGGTAGGGGGAGAAGGGCCCTGGGAGCATTGCGGGGGGTCTGGCAGGGCTCGGTCAGGGATGCAGGGCAGCTCACAGAGTGTTCCAGCCAGCCCGAAGAGCAGGGAGAGGACCACGGGGAGCATTTCTGATGTCCCTGGAGGTGGGGAAACTGAGGCACGCCAGGGGGCTGGTAGGCACGTGGCCTTGCAGCCCCCCAGCATGCAGGCTCCCACTGCGAGGAGGGGCTGGCCCCTGGGGACCCCTGTGCCAAGGACACCGAGCTCTGGGGCTGAGCGCAGAGCCCCAGAACAGAGCGAGGTGCCCCGGAGCTGCCTGAGTTCAAAGGCAGGAGCCTGAAAATCCGGCTGTGCTGCTCCCAGCCCCCAGGTGCCCCCACTCCATCGACCCTCCCCGCGCTGCTTGGAGGATGCTCCTCTGCGCAGGCTGCCCTGTGCCTCCACCCCTGGGGCCAGGGGCTCTGCCAGCACCCATGGCTGCTGGCCCTGGCACCCTTCGTGCAGCACCGGGGGGGTGAGCTCGGGTGCAGGGGAGGTGGCAGGGGGAGCTTCAGGGTGCTTTTTTCCACCTGACAAAATCCCAGCCCCCAGCCCTGGCTCTGGGGTCAGTTTGGGGCTGGCTGGACACCCCAAAGGCAGGGGGGTCATGCTGCTGGAAGAGGGGGTGTTGCAGCAGGATGGTGCCAATGCTTTTTGTCCAGTGAGACCGTGGGTGCCTCCTCCACCATCGCATGCCCTGCGGAGGGGCTGGCAGTGCCTCGCCTCTGCAACCATCCGTGTAGTTTGTGGGTGGGTTTTCCTCAGATAAAAATGAAAAGAAAAAAACAAATCACAGTTGTAGCAAGCAGTACTTTTTTTAAGCTTTGAGTCAAGTGTCCGGCTTCCTTCAGATGCTCCTAAAATTATTTCATTGTTGATCATCCTTAATTATAAGACCTAAATCACTAGATTTCCTTTTGGAACCCAGCACCTGCCCCAGGCAGTGCCAGGCTGGAGAGCTGCCCAGTGCCCTGCTGTGTGGCACAGCCACGCTGTGGGGGAGGGAGCAGGCGGCTGGGACACCCACACCACCGCCGTGGGTTTGGGCATCACCCGCAATGTCCTCTTGCGTTTGAGTGGAGGACAAAATGCTGCGCTCCGTACCGTGGAGCTTGGGGTGCTGAGGGGGGGCCAGGCAGGGATTGCAGGGGGTGCACGTGTGTCGGTGCCTCACCCCCGGTGTCCCACGTTGTGTCCCAGGGAGGCGGAGGTGAATGGTTGTGAGCAGCACCAGCTGATGGAGCTGGGGTGGGGGGAGCTGGTGGGTGGGAAGGGGCTCACCACCCCACCTGGCACCACGCGGGGAAGCAGGATCAGCAGGCAGGCGGTGCTGGAGCTGCAGAGGGCAGTACGGGGCCAAGTACATGCCAGTGCCCTCTGTCACCCTCTGTCCCCAAGCAGGAGTCACCAGGCGGTCCTGGTGATGGGGCTGGCTCAGCCCAGCCCTGCAGAAATGGGGATGCTGAGATGCTTCGGGTGTTTCGGAGACAGGTGGGAGGGCCTGGAAATACCCTGAAAATGTCTAAAAAGTGTGTCAGGGTCCCTGCCTGGGCCTGAAATTTTGGATTATTTGGAATGATCTTTTTTTCCGCTGTGAAATATTTTGCCTTAGGCTGAAAAGCAGGCAGCTTTTTAGGATCTTCAGCCTGACATCGCTGTTGAACTGTGTCAGCCTCTTAGCACGGGCAGAGCAGCTAATATCCTTCCCCTGTTTGTAAGAGTCGACACGATCGGCTCTGGGAAGGTTTCATGTGTCGCTTGGCAAAACCACGGGAGGCTCAAAGTGTTCAGTGGGTGGCTCAGCTCCATTTTAATAACATCTTTCCACTATCCCAAAGTAGGTAATTCCTCCTTATTTAATAAAGACTTTGCTGTGTGCCAGTGGCACGAGGCAGGGAGCATCTGCTGTTCATGAAGAACCGTTGGCTTTGAGACCCCTCCTCAGCTCTGGCACCTTCTGCAAGCATTTCAAGTCTCCCCGAAACATTCAAGTCGAGAACAACAACTTGTCCCACAGCATTTCTAGAAATGGAAAGCTATTTCTCTCATTTTGTGAAAATTGTCCTGATTTTGGATCCTGTCCCACAGCTGCTTCTGCACGGATTTACTGCCTGCAGCCAGGCAAAGTGGGAAGAGCGAGTCTCGTGCCCATGGATGAAGAGGCTGAACACAGGCACCGTCCCCAGCCGCACCGTGCGCGGGATGGGGTCCATCCAGCCAGGGAGGGGTCCACAGGGCAGGTGGCCATGGCTGGAGAAGACAGGGCTCTGCAGCTGCAGGAGCTGTGCTTGCCCTGGGAGCCCAGGACCTGGAGCAGCAGATCCCGAATGGATGAGCCTCTCCCCATCAGGCAGTGGGAAATGTGAGTGTCCCAGTGGGGCTGATGCAGTGGGGTGAAGATCAGTGGGGCAGAGACTGAGCTGGGAGAGGTGTCTCAGCCCCGTGGGGCATGTTTGGGGTCTGGCCTGGGGTCTCACTGTTTCCCAGGTGACGCTGTGGTGATCATCCGAATCCTGGTCCACTTCCCTCCTGCACTGCTGGCCGCAGCTCCAAAGCCTCAGGGCATCACCCGCCTTGGGTAGGACCCACAGAGGCAGCAGGCTGAGGGGGGAAAAAACCCCAAAACAAACAGACAGGGCTACAAACAGCACAGACCCTTGGAGAGCGTCCCCAGGAGGCTGTCACCGTCTGCTGTCACAAATCCACAGAGCAGCTGGGACTAGCTGGATTCCTTCTGGCAGCTCATGAGCGGAGGGAGCTGCTGGATGATCTGCAGGAGAAACACCCGGGCAGGGAGCACTTGTCAGGTCAGTCACACGGACCCTCACGACTTCATTGCAACATGACGCTGTGGTCCTGCAGCCCTGCGGTCACCATGCTTGTAGGAGGTGACCTCAATGTCACCGTGTCTCTGAGCTGTTCCGCAGAGGAAAAACCTTCTCCCACTCCATGGTGAGTTGGTGGGGCATCCTCTGTCCCAGCCTGGTGAGAAACATGGGGCAGCTGGTGGGCTTCTGCTGTCTGCCCTGGCGTGTGGGGCTGGCTCTGAGCACAGCAGCTAAGGGGTGGGATGGACGTGGTTGGAGGGTGAGGTCCCAAGGACAACAGAGGCTCAGCTGTTGTTTCTAAGTCTGTCCTGGATGCCCTGGGAAGCCCATTGTCATTGTGAATGCCATCAGGGTTGATGAAATGAGGATGGTGCCTGGAGGAGGGCAAGGACAGGATGGGTGCAATGGCTCCAGGGCCGTGAGGAGGGAAAAGGATCCCTCCAGCACTGCTGTGAGTCTGCTGCTTCAGGGAAACAGCCTTCACGTGGGGCAACTGATGCCAAAACGGCACAGAGTAACTGCTCAGAGATGAATTTTGTCTTTAAGCAGCAAAGGTATTTATTTTGTGCAGCGCTGGGGAGCTAGCAGGTTTGCATTGGACAAACTAGCTCCAAAGTTTTCAGTGAAAGGTCAGGTATTTTATACAGTTTTCGTGAGAGATTACAACATCTTCACACACATATTCAGTAGGTTTTGACACCTATATTCATTCCATTCACAACAGTCGGATCTAGGTGGAGTAGACCTTTCAATTTTCTTTGTTCAATGATTTCCTGACTTGATGGTCTCATCTCCTTCAGGTGCCCGCTCATCTTTTCTAATTATTCAGAGTACATTCCTTTCTCAACACAAACAGAGCATCACCCAGAGCATTGTACCAAACTCATCCTGACTAATCTTTTTTTTTTTTTTAAGACCTTGTTCTATTTCACAACCAAACCACTCGCAGGGGTCAGATACCTTGGAATTTGGAGGCCCAACAGCTTAAGGAGCCAGGGAGCACTGCAGCCCCAGTGCAGTTCCCCTGAAGCCAGCGGGCCACCATGGTAGCCCCTGCCACGCTTGTGGGGCTGATGCCCAACGGTAAGGAAGTGCCAACAACCTCCAGGGACTCTGGGGAGAGAGAGGAACCGCCCGTGTCCATCTGAACACATGCAAGCTTGTGTAAGAGACTGAACACAGGTGACCTGAAGGACCACCGGGATGTTTAGGAACAAGTGGGCTGTCCCTGGGGACTCGATCCTGGGTGGGTATGGCCTCCCCGTACAGATCTCTGGGAACTGTCTGTTGGATCCATCCCCTCGGCAGCAGCTCGTGGGGAACCTTCGCTTGAATCAGTGGCTCCCAGGAGTGAGCGGGGATATTATTTTGCTTTGAGTTTGGCCTCAGAACTGGTCTGCCCCATAGATTTCCAGCTTGTCTCCTTCCTACCCTCCAGCAGCTCAGAGGGGTGCCCAAAACCCACAACCTCAGGTGGTACCTAATCAAACAGCCCCTCACCTTGAGGCAGCTCATTGTGGTTTGCGAGACAGGGGAAAGGACCCAAAATGTCCTTATTGTGCCAGCTGGAGAGAAGGGATGGGGAGATCCTGGGCTCCATCCAGTCCCTCCTGCTGAATCCAATGCTGAAGCCCCGAATCAAGGGGTCCCACTACCCCACCCCTCCCCTGCCCTTTCCTCCTCCTCACTCCAGGTCCCAGCAGGGGATGAAACCAGAGACTGGAGCAAATGGCATCCAAAGCAGCCCCTGACCCTGGGCAGCGGGAGCTGGTTGGGTGCCGGGGCACAGCTCTGGGGAATGCAGCGCCTTTGTCACGGGCTAATTTTGGCTCCTCTGTGCTCGGAAAACAATCCCAAGGCAGCCGGGAGGAAAGATGCTGGAGGCACGGCCCCACTGGGGCTTTTGCCTTATAAAGGTCTAAAGGGGCCGGTATAAATCCTCCTCCTCAGCGGCTGGGAGCAGACCCACGCACTGGTGCTTGGAGCTGGGGAAGGGGAAGGGTCCTTGGAGGGGCCCCTGCGGAGGGTGGGCATGGTGGGGTTTCTCTTGTGCTTGCTGGGACTTGACTGGTGCTGGTCAAACAAAGAGGGGACTGCCATTGCCACTGTCACCAACACCGACCTCGAACCAGCTTGGGGGCTACTGGACCCCCCCAGGGCACAGCTCCCCCCTTGGTGTCCAGGCAGGGGGGAAGGAGCCGGGAAGGCGGCCGTGCACCCCCTGCTCTGCAGGACAGGGGGGCTGTCTGCTCCCATCACGGGAGCTGCCCCGCGCATGCAGCTGTGAGTCCCTCCGCGACCATAATAGCCTCAGGATTAAAATACCGGGCATTGTCCCTGCTGGGCTGCACGCTGGGAATTGTTTGCTCCTAAACTTGCCCCTAAAAATATCCCAGGGAACAGGTGTCGCCTGCCCCTGCGGTCCCCTGCCATGCAAAGGCTCTCTCTGCAGGGACACTGGGCGAGGGGCTTTGCAGGGTACAGGGGAGCAAGACAGCAGCTTTTTTGCTGCTTTTTAGGAATTTCATAGCGGAAACATCAGGACTTGTGAGGGGCTGAAAGCTGCTCGAGCATCCCAGCCTGCTGCACTGTGCTGAGCAAGTCTGGGTGGTTCTGCTCCCCAAAGCAGGGACTGCCCCATCCTTGGTCCCAGCCATAACCCCCCCTTTGCTGCTTCACCCCACCACCCCTCAGCAACGTGCCCTGTCCTGGCCAGGGGGGGATTTGCCCTCCTGCTCTGGCAGCTCCGGTGGCTTCAGGGTGGCCCCTCAGCCAGTGCTCCTGGGGGGACATCACTCTGGGCTTGCAGCGTTGCAGAGCGTGTGTGCTCCATCGTGCACGGGGGTCAGCACTGCACCAGCTCCCCGGGCTGCTCCCCCCCCCCCCTGCCCTTCGGAGGCTTCCTGAAAGAAAAAAAAGAATAAAGAAAAAAAATCAGGAGATTTTCTGCAAAGAAAAAGCACTGCCATGTTTCAGATCGTGGTTTCTGCCTTCTTGCAGACTCCGGGCTTTTCCAGCATCTCTGACGCTGTTACATCCGAGAGGAGCAAGGCAGACGCGCCAGGAAGGATGCGCCCCGTCTGCAGGAGCATTGCTGATGCACCGTGGCAGCCTGACCCAGCACGCCTGTGTGCTCACACGCGTGTGAGTAAGGCGTCGGGCAGCGAGGCTGGCCAGGCGGGGGTGATTCATGTGCAAACAGCCCAGGAATTCACCAAATTGCGTGGGGGTCACGGGGGCACTAAAGCACGGGTGCAAAGACGTGCAAGGGCGATGCGTGGCTGTTGCCCCATGTTCGAGACGGTGCCCCAGGTGTGTGCAGCACGTCACGGGGCACCGGGGCTCACAGCAAGCGTGTGCACACAAGAGGGGATTTGTGCTATTTTTACTGACCACTTGCAGGCAGGCTGCAGTTTAATACTCCCCCTTCGCCGCCGGCCCCGGCAGTGCGCGGCTCTCCAGAGGCCAGGCATCACCTCCCCTGCACAGCCCCCAGGTAAGGCGCTGCCCCAGGCATCCCCCCACCCGTGACTCCCGGGGTGTGCTGGGGGACATGGGTGCCACCATGGGACCACCGGGACTTGCACGTGGCGGCGTGGCAGAGGAGCCCCTGACACATAGCTTTGGATTTCTCCCCCTGTCTGAAGCTGCTCAGACATATTCTCTGCTCTCAGAGGGAGGCTTGGGGAGACCGCAGTAGGGAGAAATACCGTTAAAATACCCAGCCGGGCTTTCGAGATTTGCTTGTTTTTTCTGAAAACTGGCAAAACCAGGACTGTTTTGGGCAGCATTGCCCGTGTGTCCTAGCCTGACTGCTCGCGGTCGCTCGTGTGACCGAGGAGGTGAGGATCAAGGGTGCAAGCAGGATGTGTGGCATCGTGTTGGCTGGGCACATTTGTGGTACGTCTCCAGTCCCCTGGGATGGGGGAGGATGTCAGGATTGACCGTGTTTTGATTTATGGGTTATTTCTTTTAAGGATTTCTGTAATCTAGTGGTTTATAAGCTTTGTAAGCTTTTCATGGCTGGGGGCATGCAAACAGTGCAGAATTATCTTGTCCAGATCCTCCAGTGCCCATCAGAGAGCGAAGTCTCTTGTGGATGCTCCAGATCCAGCTGGAGCCCAAAAATCCGTGCACGAGATTGCTGGGGAAGCCTTGCTGGGACAGCTGAGTCCCAGCTGTCCTCCAGGAAGCCAGTTTAGAGCTATTTGGCCCTAAGAATTGACTGACCTTGGTAGAGGTCATCAGCCTGAGGTGCAGTGTGGGTCCCACCTTCTAGGGATGCCAGGCTTTGCTGCAACAGGGAGTGTTGGAGACGCTGAGGGGCTTTGCCCAGCCCCTGCTCACCTCCAGGGAGCCAAAGGCTTTTCTGCCTCCCCTCAAATAAACTTGGGGGCAGCAGCTGGGACCTGACCTGCTCAGCGCATCAGTGTCAGGCAGGAGGAGCTGCCTTCCCTGCACGTCCTCTGGGAACCTCCAGAAAGGCGTGAAACCAGTGGCTCTGGCTGCATCCAACTGATTTTTCCTTGTAAATCCAGGGATCTGGCAGGCTCTGGGGGAGGTGATTCCTGCTGGGATTTTATGGCATTTCCCCCAGAAACTCCAAAATAGCAGGGGGCATGGGGATGGGACAGGGACAAGTGGATGGAGCTGGGAGGTGCGCTGAAATTTGCTTGGCACAGGCTCCACGCATGGCTGGGAGCAGCTGTTTGAAAGCAGAATTGGTCCTTTTTCTTTCCCCCAGCAGGAGGCTTTGGGGTTTAAAACAGTTTCCAAATTCAGGGGGATGCAAAGAGATCAAGGCAAGAAATTCCAGCTTTGTTTTTTCAGTTCTAAGGAAAAGGACTAAACCCGCTGCTGGAAAATGCTGTTTGTTTCTGAAGTATGGCATCAGCTTGTTACTCCCGGTTGGAAAGAGAAAAAAAATATTGATTGGCATTTTCCCACACATTTTTCTATTACTCAGGGTTACACGGTGCTCTGGTTTCTTGGCAAGAGGGGGAAGTGTTAGCGGCAGTGCCGGGGAAGTTAGCAAGTCAGGGCATTTTGAAGCAGCTGCCAGGGCATAGGGTTACCAAGCAAATTTAAAATATGAAACCGTGAGTATTTCACCAGGGACACGGCTGCTGAAGGAATGCACTCAGCCGCTTGGCCGTGGCGTGTTGCCTCTTGCTCCGACACTGCCAAGCTGGCTTTTGGCTCCTCTGCGCTCACCTCTGCGGCTGCTCGCGGGCAGCTGTGGGACGGGACTCCCCGAGCCGACGTGGTGTGGGGGTCCCTGAGGAACCCCCTTGCCCCTGAGCCTCCCAGCCACGCTCGCCCCCGTGCCCTGCCCCGAGCTGGGGGCGCTGCAGCCGGCGGGGCGGCAGCTCGGGGTTGGGAAGCCCCCGAGCAGAGGCCGGTCCTGCGGGGCTGGAGGCAGGTTGGAGCCTGCCCGGAACGGGGCTTCGCCTGGGTGATGCCGGCGGGGTGGGGAGGCTGCGAACTGCTTCCCTCCACCGTCAGCACGGGGCAGCACCAGACCTTGGGAGCATCGGAGCATCCCCTCTGCGCTGTCTGGGTTCGGGAGGATTTGCTCCTTTGTTTCAGCTTCTTCCCCACGCCCCAACCCTTTTTTTTTTTTTTTTTTTTTTCCCAGGTTAACAGCACGTCGCTGCAATGCCAGAACCGTAAGTAGCTTGAGTTTCCCTTGGATTTCACTAAATCCTTGCCTGGCTGCTGGGCTGCTTGTGCCAGCTGAGTTTGTTGGGTTTTGGAGGGGTTCAGCTGGGATACCAGCCCGTGCTCAAGGCCTCTGTGCCATTCCCCTTGCAAAAACTAGCTTTAAATAAAAATTGTTAGCTGTTCCGATGTTCCAATTCAAATCTCGGAGCTTTCCTAGATCCCAAAACAGGGATCTGAGGTAGGCAGCACCACTCACTTTGCTGTGAGGCTCTTCCTAGCACGTTATATCAATGTAACAGATTCCCCAGTGTGAACAGAAGGGAGAACTCCCCCTGCAAAGCTTTCATCAAGCACCAACACGGAGCTGCCGCAGCCCTGCAGCCCTGAGCAGGGTCCAAGCATCCTGCCTGCCAGCCCCTGGCCGTGGGGGGGGGCGCCTGTGTGAGGGTGCTGTGGCCCAAGCAAGGGGAGCGATGTGGGGCTGGCACGATGGGCACCGTGGTGGCTCACGTGCCACCCCTGAGTGGCATTTTGGCTTCCTGGGAGTGGCCCTGCGCACCCACTGCATTTCCAACGAGTGCTGTGGTCTCAGACCTGGCTCACTCGCAGGTGGCACCTATTAGACACAGAAATAAGGAGATCAGCTGCAATCACACGAGGTGCTTTTCTTGGCTATCACCTCTTTGTGACTCATGATTTCACTGATGCCCTGTCTCTTCTCTTGTCCCTTATTGCTCCCTCCTGAATGCACGTCTGCCTGCAGGGAGGTAAGTGCCTTTCCTTTCAGGAGCGATCTCGATGCTGCTCTGCATTTGCTGTGTGTTTGTTTTCAAAGTTTTTTTGGTTTTTTTCCCCCTCCCCTTTCTCCTAGAGAAAATCCAAGATCACAGCCTCACGCAAACTCCTGTTGAAGGTGAGTCCTGAGGGCTGGAAACTCCCTGGGGTTTGTCTTGCTGGGGAAAAGGAGCCAGGGTTGTAGTGCGTGGTCGGTGGGACAGCGATGAGGAACGGCAGAAGTATGGGCCTTGGGGAGCAGCTCCTGTTGCCACCTCCTGCATTCTCAAAAATCCTCACTCATGTGGGCTTTGTGGTCCATGCATCAAACAAAACCTCCCCTCACCTCCACTTTGCTGAGGTGGGGAGAGACTTTGACGCCTTCAGCGCTAAAGCCACAGACCTCATGTTTGTGCACCAGCAGCTCTGCAGCACAAGCCTGGGAGCTCCCCAGGGAGCTTGGGAAAATCATTTATTTACTGCCACAGCAGAGCAAACCGATGCAAAGAAAGTGCTGGCATCAGCATCCACAGGGACCACCGCAGCCGTGTGGTACCTCCAGCCACGCTGTTCCCCTGCCTTCAGGGTCACCACACAAAAGGTGTAGGGATTTTTTGATGTGTGTTGCAGGAGCAGGGTGATTTTGGGAGGACAGCTACTGCAGGGAGGGGGTTTGGGAGGCAGACAGGACTGTCCCATCCTACAGATGTGCGAGGAGGCTCGGGGGGAACAGAGGAGCTTGTCTGTTCACGCTTCTGCCATTTACTTGTGCTTGTAGAGTTTGATGCTGGCAAAAGCGAAGGAGGAGTGGGACCAGGAGATCGTGGACAAGCAGTCAGAGAAGGAAAGATACCTGTCTGAGCGGATCACACCGCTGCACACCAGTGGGCTTTCCTTGAGCCAGCTCCAGGTATTTCTCAGGTCCGAGGGTGGAGCGAGCTCCTTGGAAGTGTGGAGGGGCATTGCTCACTGCTCTCCTGCTGTGCTTGGCCCCCAGGACCTGTGCAGGGAGCTGCATGAGAAGGTTGAAATCGTGGATGAGGAGAGATACGACATCGAAGCGAAATGCAACCATAACACTCGGGAGGTAGGAGGCAGGGTGGGCTGCCTGCTCCTCTGCTGACTCCCTCCCAGATGGTAGCTTGGGCCTTGGTGGGGGTCTGTGACCGACTGGGCTGAGCTTGGATGTGGGACATGCACCAGGGTTATCTAAGGGTTGGTATGTGCTCTGCAAGGCGTCCCTCAGCACAAGGTTCGTCCCTGCCTCAGGGAACTCACACTGTCCGCTGGGTCTGCAGGGAACCTCCCGGTCACCCTTCGTGGGTCTGAGAGCTCCTTCTTGTGGTGCAGCTGCCATCTGAGCAGGCTGGGACAGGGTGATGGCAGCAGCTCTGTGCTCAGGTGGACAGCCTGGTGAAGGTGGTCCTCATGGATGCAGGAGGGGCGCAGACCCCTCTGAGGCTCGGTGTCAGCAGAGACTCCTGCTTCACACAGGAGCTTTTTGTGCAAGGCAGCCATGTGGTGGGCTTCCACTCCTCCTCCTCCTTTCCTCAACCTGCAGATTAAAGATCTGAAAATCAAAGTGCTTGATCTCCGGGGAAAGTTCAAGCGACCCCCGCTGCGGCGAGTCCGTGTCTCTGCCGATGCCATGCTGAGGGCTCTGCTGGGCTCCAAGCACAAGGTGTCCATGGATCTGAGAGCCAACCTGAAGTCTGTCAAGAAGGAGGACACAGAGAAGGTGAGTGATTCTTCTAGAGGCCAGAGATGGAGATATCTCCTAGGGATGCCCTTGCCCTTCTCCAGGGTCCCCCATGAAGCCTGAGTGGGTTGTGCTCAGCCATGGGGCAGTCCTTGTGAGGCACTGCCCATTGCGGGATGTTGTGGGACCACGTGGGAGCAGTTTGACTGGGCCAGGTAACTGGTGGACAATAACAAGTGAGATTTAGAGCTGCATCCATGGTGCTCTTCCCTCCAAGACCATGTGGGGTCATTCAGCTCAGGCTCCCCTTGTCACGTCCATCAAGCTGCACTTGCAGAGAGTTTGGTCTTTCGTCTTCCAGGGAACCAGAATTGCTCCTATTTGGTGCAATCACGCCCAGAAAACACCCAGGAAACTCTCAGACCCAGATTAGATAAGGCAGAGCAAGCCCGGCAAGCACGCTCGGCCTGAGATAAACAGCCCAGTTCACACCAGCTTTGTAGAGAAATGAGAGGGGAAAGTCTCCATAGGAGAGATGGAGAGTGATGCCCAGACCTGCCTGGGGTGTGCTGAGTGTGCTGCTTTCCGAGGGGCTCCCCCCAAAGGGGTTTTAGCCTTCGGTCCCAGCTCAGCAGATGGGATGAGAATCTCAATTTTCAATTATTTTTCCTCCCCCCCCACCCCCTGTTGCTAGTATAGCACATTTTCAGTCCTTTGGATGGAAAACTCTGCTTACAGTCCCTAGCGCCGGGTGGTGAATAGATCTGGATTTATTTTAGATGTCGTGAGATGATTTTGGGGCATAGTTTGTAATCTATGAATGTTTGTGGGTTGGCAGAGCAGACACCTGGGCATGCTTGCAGAGCTGCCGTCATCTCCCCTTTCTGTTCTGGAAGAGGCTGCCAGGCTCTCACTGTCACACCAGCAATCCCAGTTCACTCCAAAAGCTTAGGGAAGGTGGAGGTGGGGTTTATGTGGGCTGGGAGGTCTCTGCAGAAAGTGTTTTGGCTTACATTTTCCCCCGTGTGCTGGTGTAAATCCATAGTAAGTTCCATGTGCTGGTTTCTTCCTCCTGAAGAAATTTTCTGGGATTTTTTAGTGCAATAATGCAACACAACCTGGCTTTGTGGGGGTATCCACACGAATCCAGACCTCCCTGTGGAGATCAGACCACTGTTTGCCATTTTCCCAGCCAGCTCCATGGGACGCACGGCAGAGTTGGCCCCGAGGGGGAGGGTGCAGCTGCCCTCCCTGTGCTGCTTGTGTGTGGGGACCAAGGGCTCTGGGCAGTGGGGTGGGACAGCACGGGGCTGCCATTGTGACCCCCATCCCCGTCCCTCCTGGCAGGAGCGCCCTGTGGAAGTTGGTGACTGGCGCAAGAATGTGGAGGCCATGTCGGGGATGGAGGGGCGAAAGAAGATGTTTGATGCTGCCAAGTCCCCCACGGGCCAGTGAGAGGTAGGGGACGGGTCCTCCTTCCCCTGCAATGCCCCCTGCTCCCTGTAGCATCCCTGGGCTGTGCTTGTGGCTGGGCAGATGCAGAAACCGCCCCCACTTGTTAGAGAAAAAGGCTCCACATGCCCCATCTCACACCCCACACTTGGGACGGGCGCCGGTCCCGCACGGCCCTGCCATGGAGCCACTGCCGGCGGTTCTCCTCCTCTCCCAGGTTGCCCTTCCTGGTGCTCCGGCGTCTGCTGCCCACGCCACACTCATCCTGCACAGCATGGGCATCGCTGGCACCAGCTCTGGGCTGCTGAAAGCAGCCTGAAAACTCCTCTTCTGCCCACTGCTCTGCTCTCTTTCCTTCCTGCAGGAGCATCGGGAAGAGGAGCCTCACCACCCCTGCTGCCTCCCTTTCCCTCCCTGCCCCTCCGTGCTTTTTTGTGCCCTTAGCCTGAATTCACCACTGAGCTGAAACACACAGACAACTGTCTGGGAAGGAGATCTGAGCTTCCTTCTTTCAGCACTGCCATCAGCCCTGCTCCCGCACGGCCCCAGCACAGCAGCTCCCCGGTATCACCTGCACGGGCCATGCTGTCTCCAAGGGGCCACTGGCCATCGCTCCCCTCCCACCACTGCAGAGAGGCCCTGGAGATGGCTGCTGGTCCTCCCACTCCCCCGACCTCCGGCGGGTGCAGCCTGAGGTGCACCCGTGCGGCTGCACGTGTATTAAAGGACGATCTCCCGGGCAGAGCACTGCGTGGGCTCGTCACTGTGGGAGCACTGGCCAGGGGCAAGTGCTGGTCCACAGCCTGGCGGGGAAGATGCCCTGGTCCTTTCCTGTCACCCTGCAATGTCCCTGTGGCAGCACTCAGGCCAGCAGCATGCCCTGGGATCAGATTTGCTTTGGGTTTATCCCTTCCAGCCCCCCAGGCTGCTTTATAGTGCTCCACCAGCTCTGCTGAGACCCCCTGGCCCTGTGCACGTGTCATCCTCCTCCTCTCCCACGCACTGCAGCCCTTGCCAGGCTTCAGGATGCACCAGCCTCCCATGCAGCAAGGCTTGGGTCTCAGTGCAGAGAAGTATCTGCCAGCTCCCTGTACCCCTCCTCCTCCTCCTCTGGCTCTGGAAAAGCCTTTGTACTTGCTCAGCCAGGCACCAGCTCTCTCACCAGCTGCCCCATCACAGGCACTGGAGCTGTGGGAACTGGGCAGCCTCATGTCAAGGCTTAATTCCAGCAGTGTTTCAGGAGAGCATGGGATGAATCCATCTTTCAGGCCAAACAGCTTGTGCTTCCCCACTAGTTCTATCATTTTCTATATCACAGGCCCCCAGACTGCAGCTGGTTGAGCACAGGCAGCTGGTGATGTGCCAGCTCATCCCCAGAGCAGGGCTGGAGGGGAGACTTGGGGAGAATTCACACCAAATCGGGTCTTCTGCCTGGCTGTGCTGCAGGAGACGCTGAGGCTCAGCCCCCACAGGGTGCTTCTGGTGGCTGTACCAGTTCCTTGTCCATGCTCCCAAGGTATCCAGAGGAATCGCAGCATCCATGGTTTCAAACCTGAGCCACCCCGCGCGCTGTTCGCAGCACACCCTTGTCCCTGTGTAGTGAGCTTGTAAGGGACAGAAAATGCTATAAACCTGGAGCAAAGTGCAGAGGGTTGGGGCAGGTGGTGACCGACAGAAACACTTATTTCTAGCGTGGACATTAGCACTCGGGCTGCCACAGCACCCAGCAGCTCTTCACAGAGAATTTGAGACTCTATAAAAATTCTTCTCAAATTTAGGGTTAGGTCAGAGGTGATGTCAGCTGGAAAATACACATTCTCTCCCTTAGCAAGCACAGATGGTCAGTCTTCGTCCTTCCACCTGGTCCTGCATCCCCATCAGCATCCCCTAACTGGGGCCAGGACCGCAGCCAGCATGACTGGAGCAGTTGCACAGCACACAGAGCCTTTTCCACACATTTTTTCCTTTCCAAGCTTAATTCAGCCGAGCAGCCACAGCCCGGCACAGCACCAGGACTCGCTGACCCCTCACCCTCACCCTGCGCACCTTGGGATGGGCTCCCAGCGGGTGCAGACCTGGGAAGCGAACCCCTGTCTTGGCCAACCTGAGCGACTCTGCTGGTGGAGGTGCTGGGGGACCAGGCGTGGCGAGGTCCCAGGGCACTGCCGTGGCCCGCTCTGCCCCACCGCTGGAGCCAAAAGGTTTCAGGTACCCTCCTGCCCTTCCGAGCTCACTGCCCGAGCGGGAGCCATGCCGAGGTGGCGTCCTGGGATCTCGCGGCGGACGCTATCCCCAGAGGGAACTCACACACTCAGCAGCGATCCTGGCAGAGGAAGAAAGATCTGTAGGAGACGTAATAACTGTTACCTGACCAACTGGTATAGCTGGAAAATGCAAGAGAGGTTTCATGGAAACAAAGCCTTCTTCAGACCTGGAACAGCAGAAAATGGCAAGCCGAGTCTAGGCTGAGAACAACCACTCTGAGCTTAGTGCAATTATGCTAATTAAGTATTACCAAAAAAAAAAAAAAAAAAAGAAAAGGTGCCGTTTATTATGGGCCAGGGAGGGATGGCAGTGAGATGTAAGGCAATATGGGTGACGGGTGCTGCGGGACCAGGCTCTGGTGGATGCTCGGCAGCCAGCCTGTGCCTGTACCCAGCTCATCGCCAGATCCTGTGCACCAAGACGCCTGGCACTGCTGCAGAGCAAAGCCCCAGGGCTCACCACTGCGTCTGCAGGCACAGTGAGAGCCAGCCGGGGTGTGCCCACCTCTTCCCAGGGAGAGAAGCTGATGCTGGAGAAGTTGCCAATGAAATTGTATTTATTCCCAGAAGAACTGCATGAGGCAGTCCTGTCTCCCTGAACTGAGCAGAGGCCCGGTCCCACCACCCTCCAGGTTGTCCCAAGAGCCCCCAAAGCAAAGCAAAGCAAATCAAATCAAAGCAAAGCAAAGCAAAGCAAAGCAAAGCAAAGCAAAACACTGGAAGCTTGAAATTGCAGAAGCTGCTAATTAAATTGAACTGTAGGAAAAATATTAATCAACCCAACAATTTTCTACTGGAAAGGTTTTTCTAGCAAAACTGCAGTGAGGGAGATGCAAAAGGCTTGGCCTGACATGGCCTTTCAAAAATATCCCTCCTAGCTGGCTTTAAAATGGTCCCTACCTTTCCTAGGATGCTCTGTGACCTCCTCGCTCAGCACCCATGCCTAGAGACATTTGAACTGTGCCCAGATGTTTCCCTGAGTATATTTGCAGCTCAGCTGGACCTGCCAAAGGGGAAGGGTCAACAGTGATGGGCAGCCCTGGCGTGGGAAGAGGTAAAGTGGCCCCTGCAGACACTGCAGCACCCTGCCCTGCGCAGGGGTTAAGGCCAGGCTGCAGCCCTTGGTTGTAGAGGTTAAACATTACCCCTGCAGCCCCTGTGGCATCTGCGGTGCTGCCGGTGCAGGATCAAACCCTGTGGCTGCAGCTGTGCCGTATTGGCACGGTCATGGCTTAACCACCCACCACGCTGGGAGTTGTCACCGTGAGTCCTGTGTCCCCCCGCACCATAAACCAGGAAGAAATGGGTTTCTGCACCCACATTTTCACCTCCTGCAGCCTGGGGAGGAATGGGGCTGGGCTGGGGTACGGTGCTTGGTGTGAGTGGGGTCATCCCATCTGTCTTCTCCATCCTCCCTTGCTGTGGCCTGAGCCCTTTTGCTGCTCATATCAGAGGGGACTTCTCATTAATTGCAACTAATTTTGTGCACTCTGAGGGATGCAGTCTGCCATACGTCTGCTGGCAATGAGTCACACATTCTCTCCATGGCCTGAAAAATTTCCGCTGAGCCCACTTTTGGGACACATCCATGGTTCTCCGTCGTTAGACCTGGGGCATCACAGGAGATGGCATCTAATGAGGAATCCAATCCGCAGAAGAGAATGGGAACCTGAAGGACACTATAGTATCTGTGGGGCACCGTGATGGCATTTCTGAATCAATATTTGTCTAAAATATTTTTTTTTAAAGTTAGACTACAAATGAAACAAAGGTGCAAGGCTGTTTGCACAATGGTTATTCCTTTCCTACAGAGAACAGAAAAGTTTGTGGTCGGGTTTTGCTCCGTTTCTGAGCGCTCGGCCCCCAGTTTCAGACACTTTCTGGCTTTCTCTGCACAGCAGCATTTCTGCACCATCAGCTCCCAGGGCATCGCACACACCTTCCTAAAAGCTGAAGTAGTTGTATCTGGGGAAGGGCAGCTCAGGACCACCCCAGCACTGGCAGAGCACCAGTGCAGGATTCTGGGAGGCCTCCATGTGTGGGGGGAGCGGGGCTTTTTAAAACATTTGCTGATTGCACCGCCACAGTGATGGGGCAGCAGTGGAACAAGGGTTCCAGAGCCCTTTTCCTGCCCACGGAGCCCCATGCCCCAGCCCCGTGGGGAAGCCTGGGTGGAGGATGCGGGTCCTCTGCCGGCTGTGTGGCAGGGACGAGCCTGGGGAGCCACGGGAGGAGCTGAGCTGTGGCTGATGCTGGGGGACCAGCACGGGGAAAGGGGTGGAGGGTGCACCACTGCGCCCCGGGCGAGGTGGGGGAATGCCCTAACTGGAGCACAGCTGTGGAAACTGGAAGCTCTCCACTGCCCTGCAGCCACAGAAACAGGCTCTGCTTCGGGATGAGACACAGGACACTGTTCCCAAGAGAAAAAAACCCTGCTGGTACTGGTCTAGCTCCTTAGTGGGTATAAATAGGTGTCTGCTGCTGATCTGCATCAGATGAAGATCTGCCCTTCCTGAGCTCCTTGGGCAGGTGCAGGTCTGCTGGCAGAGTTCTGCCACCCCTGGGCACAGCGGGTACCTGGAGAGAAATGCTGTTTTACACCAGAGCCTTGCCCGCACGCAGGGTCCTGTGGCACAACTCCCTCAGCCAAGAGCACACAGCGCTGCTCTCCCGGCTGCAGACCTGGGGTGGCAGGACGGGCAGCCCGGTGCACAGGGTGCCTCTGCACAAACATCAGACTGGTTCCCCTGAGCATCCATTCCCTGCACGGACTCATGACCCTGCCTAATTACATCACCTTCAGCTTGGTGGGCATGCAGTTTGGTCTGGGCTTCAGTGATGACCTCAGGGTGGCCAAGGGAGGTCCATTCTCAGGAAGCAACTGGCATTCCCTGAAGGCATCAATGAGCTGCTGGATAAAGGCTTTTATCCTGGTAGATAAGAGTTCCCTTGGATTTCCAGAAACAAAGATCTTTAGGTCAGCCACGGCTAAGAGAAAGTCCAAGTAGAGGTAAATAACCAATTAGCAGATAGGAAACGGTAATGAGGTAGCAAACTGCTGATAGTTCTTGTGTATTCGGCATAGCAGAGATGAAGATCAGAAGGATCTTGCAGGACTTAGGGTTTGAGGATAAAATGGCAAGGGATGTTTGCAGGAGGATAAAGTGACCCACAGAGGGAAAAGTCCAACGTGACTTCATACAGGAGACAGGTGATGGGCTCTGGGCTGGCCATTGCCTGCCTCTAATTATGGTGACCATGAAAAAGCATGAAGAACATCAGGGAAAACATGAGCTAAATGCTCCACGGCAGCAAAAATCTCGGACCATGAGAGACAAATGCTTTGTGCTGCCAAACAGCTCAGCAAGACCTTGCCCAGATGAACGGAGGGAGCTTTTCCAGCAGTGGGGAATGGACCTGGGGAACTCCTCGCTGAAGGATGTTTTTTATACTAACAGTTTTCCTGGGTTTGAGGGAAATTTGGCAAATGCATGGAGGAAAAAGCCATTGAAGGGGCTAAATAAAGAGGAAACTCTGTTCGGCTCAAAAGGTCTCTGAGCTGAAAATAAAGACCTGGGCAGTGTGAGGTGTGAGTGTCTTCAAGGTTCGTTCTCTGCCTGGTCCCCAGCCGCTAAAAGCTTGTCTAGAATTTCTTCATCTTAAAAAAAGAGGAGTCATAAACTGTCAGGTTTTATATTCCTTTGCCGTGTAGATCCTAGCTGGGGGTGTTCTCTCACTATGTTCAGTCTAATCCTTTTTAAAATCCTTTAAGTCCTATACTTCAGTGGTATCCTTTGGCAATGAGTTTTGCAAGTAAAGTGCTCCCTGTGCATTAATCAGAAAGGTTTATTGCTTTATAGTAGCTTGCTGATGCTGAGCTGCTATATATAGTTTGTCAGCAATTAGCAGGACGCTTGCAAGGTTATTTAAGTAATTTTTTTCCCCTTATGCCACAACTCACTGAATTTTCTGTATGTATGAAAACACTTAAAAGACAACCTGTTACTGCAAGAAGAAAGAAAAACAGAGAAGGAACCCTGCTTGGAGCGGACAGCTCATTTGACAGGGCTATCTTTTATAAATGGGATTTTAATTAGGAACCTGTGATTAAAATAGTTCCTTTGGTTGCTCAGGCCCTCGGCACACCCCTGTGGGCTGGAGGAATGTGTGGCGAGCCCAGCCTTATAACCAGTCCCTCGGGCTGGCAGAGAGATGGATCTGGCTGGGATCAGAGACTGAACTTGTACTCACGGGTCCCAGGGGGGTTTTCCTGCAGCCATCGCGGTGACAGATGCCCGGCTGCCCCAGCACCGGGTCCTGGCTGTGCTGTGCACCTGGGCTGGCCCCAGGAAAAACCAGGCTCAGACCTGGCTCTGCTGCCTCTGGGTGCCCCTGTCACCCCGATAAGAGCCCCCTCCCCACCCCCACCCTCACACCTGCCCATTGAAGGAGAGTGCTGCCCTGTGTGAGCTTGGGGGGATGGGGTTTCAGGACCAGCCTGGGGCAGACGATGGGTTTGGAGGACTGGGTCCAGGCATGGGATGAGCCTGGGCACACAGTCCCCCTCCGGCACGGGGCTTTAGCACCCAAAAACTGGACCTCCCCTGCGCTTCAGCCACTTCCTCTGAGACTTCATGAGTGCTGCCAACTGCAGCGGAGCTCGTAATGACAGGGTGGCCGTGACAGCTCAATCCAAGATGCCCAGAAAAAGCTGAAAGGAGCAGGGCACCCTCCCATGCTCTTTGGAAAGGGCCGGACTGCACCCAGACGGAGGTGTTTTAATGACTGTTTTGGATTGCTGGGAGCCAGCCTCCTCCCACTCAGCCCAAGGTAATTCACCTCCTCCACTGGTGTTGGAGGAGTTGTTGACTGGTGGAGAGCGGCTGGTAAAACAGGTTCTCTGCAGGGAGTTGTCTCCGAAACCCTGGGAGACCTGGATGGATCGAGCCGGGAGCGCGGGTCTCTGCTCGAACCCTGGCACAGCAGGCAGCGGGGAGTGATTTGCTTTTACGTGGCACTGCTAGGCAGGGCGGCTTTTGCACGGCGCCGCTAGTAGACAAATTACAGCCTTGCCTCTGTCAAGGTAGATAAGAAACCATGTGATGCAGCGTGGTGGTAAACGGGTTGCAGGCAGGGTAAAGGTGCACAGGGAAATAACCTTGCAGGGAGATCCTCCCTCCTCGGGGAGCACAGTCTCTGGGCAGTGCAGATCCCCGCGGGTCCAACAGCACCTTGGCCTTGATGCCTGCACAGCTTTCGGGGGCTCTCTGAGACTCACAGAAAGCAGGAATGTCTTTCAGCAGAAGGAACTGGTCTGATCTCTCCAGGTAGGTGCTGTGGTTTCGTGCTTAATCCTTTCCATGGGCAGGAGGGAGTGGTGAGGGTGGGCAGCTGGCATGGCGAGCCTCGGCCGAGGGGTGCTGTGGAAGAGGGGGCAGCTGCCGTGAGGGTGCTGCTTGCACCGGTGGTGCCAGCCCCGTCGAGAGCTCGGCGCTGCTGGAGCTTCTTGTGGGTGGGAAGTTCAGAGGCATTTTTGTTTCTGCTGCCTGGGCACGCTGGGCGCTCCGTAGGAAAATGGCTCTGGAAATGCACCCGTGCCTCACACTGGATATATTTTTGGTCTGGTTTGCCTTTCTTTGGGGTACAGTCTGGCTGGGCTGTGCCTCCGGACCCGCTCTGGAGCCGGCTGTGGGGTTTTCGCCCGCCCTGTACCCATACAGCCCCTGGGTGCGTGTCCCGGCTCTGCCATGGGAGGTTGCAGCCTCTCCCCACCCAGCACTGAGCAAGTCCTGATTCATCAGCACTTGCTGAACGATGCCCGCAGCCCCGTGGCGTTGGCCGCTCTGCTTGGTTGTTCCTAAAGAGTGATTTTGGCTCCCATGGGAGCTGGGCTGATGAGGCAGATGGGCATCGCGGGGTGAGTCAGGGGCTCGCATGAAGCCTGGGTGACGTGGGGATCGCTTCTGACCTCCGCAGATGCCAGGACAAGCATCGCCGACCTTGGCTGCGCAGGCGGGGTGACGGTGACTCAAACGCAGCCATGCTTTCCCACAAAATGGAGCAGAACCCCTGGTTTAAGCGTGTGATGTGATGGCTCTTAAACTTAATTACAAACCCTTGTACTTTGGGTAAGACACCCACTATGGCCAGCCCAGGAAAGGAGATCGAGACCCCGTTGCTCAGAGGCTGCCAGTTCACACCCTGCCTCCACCACGGGTGGGACAGATCCAGAGGACATCCCAGCCCCGTCCCACCCACCTCCTCTGAGCCACAGACCTGCCCGAACGCAAGCCCAGCGGGGTCCTGCACCCAGGTTATTTCACAACCCAGGAAGGCAATTTCTCCTCTCTCATTAGATGAGACACATTCACTGAAACAGCATAAATGTCAGATATCTCACCACTAATGATTAACAGGGCAGGAGAGGACAAGGCAGGGGGACACTCGCCAATCTTTTTTTTTTATTCATCTCTTTGAGATTATAAAAGGTAAGATGGTGAAAAATAAATCCCTCTTTGAAAAGAAGAGGGAAAGATTGGCAAAGCAAATCCATAGCCTAATGGGTGGATTACTTAATTACAAATAACGAGAAGCTGCATGTTGATAATGCCAGGTTACGTGCTGCCTCTGAAGGAGCCAAGCAAATGCAAGGCAGGAGAATCCCATGCTCTTTTTGAAGGACTCTGTGCAGGCAACACCGAAGAACTAACCAGCTCTCACGTGGATTTAAACTGGCATTAGTGCTCCACGCTGTCACTGCTTGAGGGACGAGAGCACTCAGAGAGGCACCTGCTTGCGTACGACCCCATGCACGTGCTGACCTTGCCGCGTGGGAATGCTGAGATCACACCGTGCCGTGCAAACCAAGCCGGGCTGCCTTTGCGGGGCGGCTAAGCTGTGCACAAATATTTGCAGGGTCATGCCCGTGGAGGGGAGCAGTAGGGAGCAGGGTGAGAGCTGGCTGGGGATGCTCACGGAGCAGGTCCCAGCCTTCTCTATCCCTGTCTGTCCTGGTGCCAGGCACAGCATCAGGGACCACCTGGAGCCCCCCAGCAGCGGGTCTGATTGCTGTTGGGGTGTGAAGGCTGTTTGGGGGTGCAAGGGACAATGAGGATGGAGGCAGCGGGAGGCAAGGGCAGCACACCCCCTGGCATTGCCCGGTGCCCAAACGGGCGCTGAGCTCTCAGCCAGGACCCGTCCTCCCTTTGCTCTCCGTTCTGCTCGGCTGCCCCTTCCGTGCTCCCCTGCCTCCCTTGACCAGGAAGAACAGAAGCTGCAAATAGTTGCGGGGGGTAATGTGGTTTAATTTATGACCCAGTTTTCATTACACAGTAACTTGTAATCCATGCTGCGAGTCACCATGTCCGCAACGACGTTAGTGATACCACAGGCCCGGACCTGCTCTGACTTTCATGTTCTTAAAAGTCAAATTCAAAGTAAACCCTGGGTCTGGGTGAAACTGGAGTGCCAGCTGCAGAGCTGGGATGCTGCGATGGGATGGATCCTGTGCAGGGAGGGCTCTGCCCCGTTGGGCTGTTGGGGGTGCTGGGAGCCCCGCAAGTGTTTGCAGCTGATCGAGGATGACTGCTGTAGGTAAACGAACATGGTTGGGAAAAGCTCTGACCAGTCAATAAAAACATTTTCCAACACAGCTCATGCAGCAGCAGAGAGGGTAGACAGGTTTTGCACAGAGAAAGGGAGGGAAAGCTGGTGTTTTCCAAGAAGCTTTTTATTCAGGGTGGCATTTTCTAAAAGAAAAATTATACACTTGCCTTGTGCAAAATAAAATCTTTGAAGATGACTCTTCGCAGTTGATTACAAGATTTTGGTAAAATCTGTGATTATAAATAATTCCCAGTCCCAGCCACACGCAGGGAGGAAGAGGAGCTCCTGCCATCCCTGTTTCCAGGCGGAGCTTGTCAACAGTTGCCTTCAGCCTCTGATACTTCTGCCACTAATGGTTACCCTTCCAGTTTATGTGGTTGAGATCTATGTGGTGGCTCTAGGGTCCTGGTCTTGCTGAGTTACAGGTTAAATATCCTTGCCCTGGAAGGATTACTTAATGTAGGGATTTCTTTTAAATGAGTGCTCCCTCCAACAGAAGAAATTAGGAGTTGTAACTCGGGTGCTCACATTGGGAAATGCCTGCACCAGCTGGGTGGAGCAAGAGCACTTTGTGTCACCTGGCTCACGTTGGCACCCCTCTCCTCCAGCCCCATGCAGCAGCTGGGGAAGACGAGCTCCATCACCCCATTCGCCCTTCCCTGAGGGTGCTTCAGCCTCCTTCTTGGCCGGGCTCAGGGCTACGAGCTTCTCATGCAGGACACAGCCTCGCCACATCCTTGTGTTTCATCCCAAACAGCCTGGCCAGGCAGAGGACCCTTGAGGATGAAGAAGAGCAGCAAAGAGAGCGCCGGCGAAGGCACCGGAGCCTGCTGTCCTCCACGTCGACAGATGAAGAACCTTCTAGCCCTAGGAAAGACACTAGTCCAGCTTCCAGCAGGTGTGTGGGGGTCCTGCTACTTTCAGTCTCACTCATGATGCCGATGGCTCGAGCTTGCTGCCTTGTTTCTCTCAACCCCGAGCTGAAGCCGCTGCAGTTGGTGGGGGTCTCTTCTGGGTGAGAGGGGCTGAGCTGTGGGCAGAGCAGGGGTCCCAGGGGCCTTTGGGCAGCAGAGTGGGCTTCACAGGAGGAGCGCAAGAAGAGGGGTATCTCTCTGGTGGGCTCAGTCACGCGCTTCAACGTGTGTCCCATGGCACATGGTGTGCCATGTGAGGGTTGGTGCCAAGGGGGGCTTGGGTGGATGCTGGCCCTGCCCTAGTGGGACCGCTGAGCAGGTAAGATCAGGCACCCAGCCATGCAGAGCCTCAGGGAGCCCAGCTGGGGTGGTGGGGCCAGGGTGGCCACAAGTGCTGGTCTGCAGGGATGACTCCAGGATGTTGGTGAGATTTTTACACACACCTTAGGCTTTCACCTGGGTTAACTGCACCTGCAGCATAAAAGCCAGCCCACTGACCTGGGTTTTGCCTGGTTGGGGTGCTGAGGTTTGCCTCCTCAACAAACCAGCTGGGTGCTGAGGTTTGCCCCCTATTTTGTCTCTGTCTGTAGACCTCCATCCCTGGTGAAGCCAGTGTCTCCAGAGGACAGGGAAGAGCGAAAGCTCTCGGAGGTGCTGAAGACACAAGAAGGGAGACGGACAAGGTCCACGATGGCTGTTTCTGAAAAGCTGAGGCAGGAGAAGGAGCAGCAGGAGCCAGGGGTGGGAGCAAGCCGCGTGGAGGCAGGGATGCAGCTGCGTGCAGGGCAGCAGAGCATCCAGGCTAGAGAGCAGGATCAGGATGTGGCCAAGGGCAGAGGGGACCCACCGAGAGAACAGCACCCAGAGCCGGCCTCGGAGAGGAAGGTGGTGCTCAGGGGACGGCTCCAAGACAAAGAGAGACAAGGTGTGGAGACTCCTCCGGGAGAGCCAAGGAAAGAGGTGGGGGAGCCACAGCAGCAGCCAGAGCTGGGGGGCTGCCGGCTCCGTGAAGTGAAGATCCTGACCAGACAGGGAAGCCGCAGCATGGAGGAGAAGGCAGCCTTGGTGGTGACCTCATCTCTGGACCAGCAGGTGAGCAGGGATGGACAAGGCACCAGCCCTTGGGGTGTGAGGTCCTAGGTACTGAGAGGACAACAGAGAAATGGGGAACTCAAAAGTACCAGGAGGGAAATGAGACCTGTGGGCTTTGGGGGATGGTTTTACTGAGAGCTGCAAACCATGAGGTGGTGGACAGGGTCCCACCACCTCCTTTCCATCCCTTGGATGTACTATTCTGATCACCTTCTCTGGCAAGCCCCTACTGATTGCCATCACAATTTCACTGAAGAGGTGTCTGGGTCTTTGCATATCCAAGGGAGACAGCCAAGGTCTGGACTCCTGCCTCCAAACTGGTTCCCACCCTGGCTGCTCTGCTCCCTGCACTTCAGTCTTCTCTGCAGGGATGCATCAGATATCTGCTTTTTCCTCAGCAGCCATCCAGAAATCCTTCAAAGGAGGTAATACAGCCATCTCCCACCCGAGATGAACCTGCAGAAAAGTCAGATACTTCTCCAGCTCTTGTCACCTACAGCAGCTCCATCAGACGAACCAGCCCAAGAACTGTCTCCTTTCGAGTAAGAGCTAAAGCAAAGGGGGAAGGAAGACCCCCTTTTAGGTGGTGGAGGGTGGGGGAAGGAAGGGTTGCTTTGGTCTCCGGTTTATGTTGGCAGAGCCTGTTCCTGAAAGTGCATTCAAAATCTACCCTTGATCTTGGGGGGCATTGCAGCTCTGCTTCTGTCTTTCCTCCACTTTCCTTCTCCTTGTCTGACCGAAGGCCGGTGATGATGAACATGCCCATGTTCATGCGCTTTGTGCTGGCATGGAAACTTGCGGAGAGTGTTGAGAAAACAGGGAGCTCATTGTCCTCAGATTTTCCAGAGTCACCGGAATGACCATCCGCCCTCTGGCATTTCCAGTCTTCTTTGAGAACACAGGACAATAAAATCCATCCTTCTTCTTGTCCCTTGTTACATCCCTGAGAATGCCTTGAATTCTAGCCTTCCAAAAAAGATATCTGGAATTAAGTGCTGTGAATCCGGGCTAACTGGCTAGGCTTCATTGGCTTTCATGGTGCTTTATTTGGAATAAAATTGTTAACACTGCAAAGTGTCTTTAGTCTTCAGAGCTTTGAGATATGAAATAAGCTCTGGTGTGGGTGAAAACAGAGCTTGCTTGAAAATGGGAGATGGGTCTGAGACCATTTCTGCTGTGTTTACCTTTGATAACCAAAGATGTCTCCAGTATCTTCTCTCCTTGTGTCTTCCAGGTGATTTCAAGAAATCAGAAAGAAGAAAGCCAAAGCCCTCTCACAAGGAGGTCAGCACCTCTCTTCATGTTACTTTGGTCTTGCTGGGCAGGAACTGTCCTCCTTTGTCTTCCAAGGGAGGAGAAGGTGATGGGACCTGGTACCAGCTAGTGAGTGCCCTGGTACAGGTCTGCTGAACATTGGTCCCCGGGGTGCCTGGCTAACTGGGCAGCGAGGCTTAGCAGAGGACAGGACAATGTCCAACGTACAGCTTGCATCTGCACAGATCGCCCCAGCCAGCCCTTGCTTGGCTGATGTAGTTTCTCATCGGTGCTTGTGTCTGCACAGGAGTGGTTAAGTGTTGAGCAGTGCAGCATCATTACAGCGTCCCACCCTTGGAGATATCAAAACCCACTTACAGGTCCATGAGCAACCTGGTCTGGCTTTGGTGGCCAGACCAAGTGATCCTCCACATCTTCATCACAAGGTTTGTACAGGTTGCTTAAAAGCTCTTGAGGAGCCAAGGGCTCAGGTCTGAATGCTGGGAGTTGATGGGATGCCCTCTCCCACCTCTGAGTGCAGGGCTTTACGGGCACCTGGGCTCGCGCCTCTGCGTACTCTAGGCAAACTCATGCTGATATTGGTGAAGATGCGCTTCAGTGACGCATCTCACACAGAAGAGGCAGCAGTGAGGACAGGGTAAACTGGGGAGCTCAGAGCTGTTTGTCAATATACAGTGTGGCCTTAGTAAGAGGGTGAGACCCAGAGCTCTCGGTCACCAGCAGGGAATGAGCTGCCCTGGTTCACTTGGCAGCCAGATGGAGCAGGAGTGCCTGGGTGGGACGGGCTGTTCTCCTACTGAGCAGAGTCCCCCAGGACATGGACTGAGTCCTGGGAGACCCTGAGTTGGCTGCCTTCAACTTTTTCTCCTCTTCCTCACCAGCGCGAGTCTGAGGATCCCAGGTAGCAGCACCACCATTGGGGAGAAGCTGGAAAAGTACACCTCAGCCGTCCAGGTACCAGGCTGGCATGGGAGGGGGGGGTGGGGTGCTGGACCTGAATGGGGAGAGAACTGAGCTGCACCGAACAACCAGTGCTAATGGGGTTGATGTAGGTGATCCCAGGAAGAAAGAGGGATCCACCTCAGGGTTTGAGGAGCAGGGAGGGGATATCCATTGGACAGGGCCATGGGGATGCTGATCAGTCCAGCTTGGGGCAGCAGCGGAGCAAGCCCGTGAGCTGGTGATGGGCAGGGAGGGAGCAGACCCTGCTGGGCTTGGGGCGTGAGCCAAAAGCAGGACTTTGCTTTTTACTGCTTGGGGTGCAACACTACCTCTGCTGATGCCCCTCTCTCCTCCCAGCGCTCAGAGGTGGTGAAATCATCCCTGAATATTCAGAAGAGCCGCTTGCTGTCCTCGGAGGGGGTGGCCAGCAAACGCAACTTCTTCGAGGCAAGCGTTCCCAGCAAGGCTGAGCCACTTGCTGTCAGGAAGGTAAGGGCAGGAGCTGGCCCGAGCGAGGACCTTCCAGTGGGGTCTTGTACTGGGGCAGGCGCCAACCTTTTGGACAGATCTTCCTGGCTCTGGATACCAGCACACAGTGCAGCAGGCTGCTGCCTGGATGCAGTTTGGTGGGGGTTTGGTGCTTGTTGAGCAGTACCAGCCAGGGCTGGGCTCGGGCACCAGCTGCCACCGAAACTGTGCTCTGGCAGTGTGTGGGTTTGTGCCGATGTGCTGTTATTTGAGGAGCTGGGATGGAGCCAAGGTGTAGGCTGGTCTCTGCCTGTTAGTTTTTCCTCAGTCTCCCTGTGCCCTGTGGACGGTCCTGGGTTATGTTTGTGCAGTGGGACAACTGGTGCTGTAACCCTGGTGTCCCCCTCTGTGCCACAGGACAACCTGAAGATCACAGGTTCGGTGACATCCCGCATTAATCTGTGGATCAGCCGAGCTCAGGAGCCTGCCAAGGAGGAAAAGAGCAAGGTACCAGCTTGTGTTGACACCTCAGGCTAGAGCCCTGAGACCAGGCAGCCTGGTGGGACATGTCCCTGCACCTGGGGTGGTGGGGCTTAAGGGGCTGATGAACCCTCGGCTGAACCCATTAAAGCGTTGGAGAGGAATTTAACAAGGGCTGGAGGTTTGGGTGCTGCAGGACCACCACAGTGAGATGTCAGGGCTCTACTTGTCACTGCGTCCTGATCACAAGCCCAAAATGCCCAAGGCAGCTGCTCCCAGCCCTTGGTGGGGTGAGGAGGGAGCAAGCACCGTGTCCCAGGGGACATGCAGGGGGACCTGACCCTAACACCAGTGAGAGAGATCACCCCAGCACCATCCCATCTCTGCCAGTGTCTGGAGGACTAGCTCTGACCTGGAGGCCGCTGGGAGATGAGACATATGCTCGCTCCTTCAGCCCTGTTCTGTGGAGCTGGGAGACCCGTGTGTACCGAGAGGTCCTGCTGCATGTGGGGTCTGCAGTGAGCTGCAGCCCTCCGTGCATCTCAGCCCCCCAAAGCAGGGTGTCTTGTTGCCGTGGGGCAAAGTGCCCAGCTAAGGCGACTCAGAGGTCATCACTTTGCCGCTGCGGCTGCTCCAGGGATACGGATGTGAGGGAGACAGACAGGACACCCGTTGGTCTCGGGGTAGTTAACTGTACCTGGAAAGGAGAGGTTCAGCAAGCCCTGGGAGGTGACACTGTTTGCAGCAATAAGGTGCTTTGCCATTGCTCCCAGCAGCCGCCTGGGTACGGGACCAGGAGGGGCAGCTCCAGCCCAGCCCTGCAGCCTGGGCAGGCAAGCCCGGGCACCCGTGGCGCTGAGCAGCAGGGATTAACGCTGCCCAAACGTGTCTGTACCAGGAGGCTGTGCTGGCTCCCTGTCTGCCAGGAAAAGGTTTGCTCCTGGGGTAAAGCTTGCAGCTCCTTTATCAGTTTTCCCTATAGTAACGCCTGCTGCCCTCCACCTCTGTGGGCTGGAGCTGCGCTTGGTTCGGAGGGTGTACCAAGTGCAGGAACTCAAAGCCGGCTGGTTTTACCTGGATCATGTATGCTTCAAGGTTGGGTTAAAGTCAGACCAAGGCAACACTGCACATGATCCATGAGGAAAACTTTATGCCACTTATGACTCTTCTCTTTGCAGGACATCAGGAAAGTCAACAGCCTGTCAAACCGTGATGTCTGGGTAAAGCAGCCTGGAGACGCCCCTGGAGACACCAAGGTAGACATGGAGCTGCTCTGAAAGTGGGTGCATGCTCTGAGCTAGGGGTGGAGGTGGGACCTGCTGCTGGTGCATCACCCACAGGGCAGGTGTGAGAGAACCCAGCTCTGGTGGGGACAGGGGTCATGTGGGACACCCAAGACCCTGTGACTTGGGGCATTGACAGGAGGGGGCAACTGCAGGCAGTGGTGGGGGTGAGAAGGAGTCTGGTCTGGTCAAAGAAGGGAAGTGGCATGCGGTGGGATTTAGGGGATGCCTGCCTGCCCCATCCCCCATTCGGGACAAGTACAGTCCTGGTTACAGTAGCTGTCTTTGGGGCATTTGCAGCCTCAGGCCCGGCCTCACGGTTTCTCACTTTCTTTTCCAGTTGTAATAATATCACCAGGTGACCTGGGAAAAAGTGTTTTGTTCTGAAGGTCAAAGCCCAGCCCTACCCAACCATCCAGCAGCCCACTGCCACGAGAGTTCCCCAGCCACGTGTGGGTGCACCTCAGGTTGCCAGGGTCCTCCGCTTGTGGGATGCGAAGGAAGAAGGCTGGAAGATTATCCCTGCGCCCCCAGCCCTCGCTCGCTGCCTGTCCAGGAGTGTCCAGACCTGGAGGCTCATTGCGGATGCTGAAGGCAGACTCTTGCCTTGTTTTCCCACAAAGTTTTTATGTTTTGCTTTTAATCTCTGCCTGTGTCCCATAACTGTGCTTGTAAAGAAGATCATCCCATGTGTCTCCCTTGCAGCTGGATGATGTCAGTGGGGCAAGAAGCTGCCTGGCCAAGGGAGTTTCAGCTGCATATCTGCGGACCATCACCCCTCCCCCAGGCTGTCACTGCTGGAGGGACCTAACCAAAGGCAAATGGTGTTTGCGCAGTCACACGTGCGCCGGTGTAACATGGAGATGCCTCATGGGAGAAGGGTGGACCTGATGGCCCTGGTGCTTCCCTCCAGCATGAAGCTGAGGCAGAGCCAGAGACTTGGCCTTCTCTACCCTGCCCTTACCGTCCCGTGCAAGCAGTGGCCCCTTTCGCTTAGGGAAGGGTGGGCTGACCACAGCCCTATTTTTGAGGTTGCATGGAGCTGAGTGCCCTGGGCTGGGCCCCTTCTGCAATGCCCTTTTTCCTGGAGCCATTTGCCTGTGCCTGAGCAGACCCCTGGTCCTGCACTGCCCGGGTTGCTCAGCACACCCAGCAGGGATGCACGGTGCTCTCTTGAGGCCGGCTTTAGGGTGCCATGGGCAGCTCATAAAATGATGCTCAAATCCTTGTGCCAGGGCCATTCAATGGGCTAGGGCTGTGCCTTGAGCAAATGTTGTGGTGTCCAAACTCGGTGTGGGACTCTATTGCTGGCTCTGGATCTGATCTTGCTTGTTGGGCTTTGGAAAGGACTTGGTTTTCTCTGTGGCTTTTTTTTTTTTTTTTTCTTTTCTAATAAAAGTTGCTCTTTCTAAGACATCCCACTCACCTGCTCCTGGGCTGGGACTGGGAATGGTCTGCTTCCCTTCTTCTGACAAGGGGAAAAAAGGCAAAATTCCTAGACAAACGTGTCCTGAGGACACATTAAAAAACCAAAAAGGACAGCTAAAAGCAGCTTGAGACTCCTCCCTTCTCATTACAGCATCTTGGGCTCGGTGCAGTAGCTGAGTGAGCCTGGGCTGGGGGCTGCGATGGAGGGTCAGGTCCTCCGCTCCTGGCAGTGCTGCCATATCAGCGTCCCCAGACCTAGAAAGTGACAGCTGGCTGGCTTGTGTCAGCCCCTCGGGCACTTGTGTATCTCAGTCCGGAGGGTTTAAAATAGCAAATCTCTGAGGCCACACAATAGCTTGGGCTTATATGGGCTCCTGGGGGGGAAGGGGGAGCGGTGGAGGGGGCCGGGGCTGTGGCTGCTGAAATAGCAGCTCACAAGTGTTGCATTCCTCGCTGGGCGCCGGGCACATTCCTCCTGGCGCTGCCCGCCCCGGGGTGGGCGCT
Organism: Falco punctatus; assembly: GCF_963210335.1. NCBI lineage: Eukaryota > Metazoa > Chordata > Aves > Falconiformes > Falconidae > Falco > Falco punctatus. The sequence goes on from NC_137597.1 coordinate 1,830,054, forward strand.
GGAGCCCCCTTAAATCCTCCTGCCCACAAAGAGCATTTTCCAGACGCCCGCTGCCTTCCCCTCCGCTCCCCGGGATCTCACCGGCACCTGCGGCAGAGGTAAGGCTGGGGCGGCAGGATGCACGCTCGGGCGTAGGATGCTCTGTGGAAGGGCAGTTGTTAAGGACCCAGAAGTGATTTGGCTCAGTTGCTGGTCCCCCACAGCTGCTTGTGCTGGGATGTATTTCTGTCATGAAGGCATTCCCACGGATAAAGCATCAGGACCCTCTCCAGGGGGTTGTGTTTGCAACTTGCCCGATGCCTTTTGGACCATCCCGATGTGTGCCAAGGCAGCTGAGAAAGATTTTGGCTGCCCTGGTTCCAGGGGCATCTCATCAATCCCTGTTTCCTGAGCCTCTGGAGGGGATGGGAGGGATGCGATGCCTGTGGGAGAGTCGGGCCAGCCTGGCAGCCCATGGAGGAGTTAGAGGTGGGATGCTCCTGTGCGTGGTCTGGCCTTGCCAGGCAGGAAGGGCGCAGCAACATGACCCACACCGGAGCAAATGCTGGGAAATGAGAGCTCCGTGTGTGTGTAGTCTGGAGGAAAGCAGAGCCTGTGAACTGTGGAGGAGTAACTCAGCCCCAGAGGTGTGACCAGCTAGGCCTGGGCTAATGGACAGGGGGATTTTAAGGACTGGGAGGGATATCTGGATTATTTAAGACACAGCAAATGATGGAAGTTGTTTTGCAGTCAGTAATACGCGCAATGTTTCTTCTGTAACTGTAATAAATCTGCTGGGTTCTCTAAATTCTTTCAAAACAAGATTTCAAAGCTTTAGTGATAAAGGTTTATCTGTTTCTGTGCACAGGATGGATAAATATTTCCTAGGGGCACTTTTTTTCATTGTGTACCCCCCTGAACAGTCCTGGTTTTGATGCTGCTCCTCAGCAAATACTCTGTGGGAGCTAGTGATGTATGAGAGAGGAGGTAGATGGAAATGTGGAAATAAGCTTCCACAAGTGCATGTTTGCACTCTCATGGCCAGGAGGGAGCCTTCGCTCTTGTGTTGTGAGAGGATCATGTGAAATCTTGGGTGCTCAGAGGCCACGTAAATGCTTTGACCAAACTCGAGGTAGCAGGACCATGCTGACCTTGGGGAAAAGTCGGGCTAAGAACTGATGTTCGAGGGGGAGTGGGGATCAAGGGGATGGTGCTGGGGGGCTGCCAAAGGAGGGAACATTAGAGGGAGGGGAACAATGACGGCAGAAGCAGGCAGTGAACCTGAGGCAGAGGGGGCTGAGTTCTGACTTCATTTGTCTCCAAAAAGCACCTTCTGAGTCATTGCTCAGAAGTGAGATTTGACAGCCCCTGGGAGCCACTGGTATGTGGAGGCATCCCTCCTGTAACGTGTCCTCCCCATGCCTGTGGATTCCAGTCCTGGATTCAGCATCTTGAATAAGCGATCCCGAAGCCTGTCCTACCCTTCCTGGGTAATAAATGCTCAACAGATGTAACAAGGACCAGTTGTTCCCAGACATCGGGCAGGAGGAGAAGTGAAGCGGCGCTGCTCTGGGAACAGGTGGTTTAGCACATGGGGGTTATTTCTAGAGCTGCCTTGCGTTGTCCTGCTGCATCTCAGCTTTGCTGAGGTCTGGCGTGAACACGAGCAGTGGACAGGCTGTACAGGGGCTGGGGCTGATGCTCAGGGCTGCTCCGGGATGCCCAGAGCTGAGGCTGATCATGGGGCTAGTCTGTGCAGACCTTGCTGCGGAGCAGTGGGTGGAAGCTGGATGGGTGGGATGCTGAGTGAGGTCCTCCTGAGCACAGCTGGGAGAGACATGGGTGTGCTGGGAAGGTGAGCATAGCCATTTCTGCAGAGTTATTAGCCCTATTGCTAAATCAGGCTTTTTTTTTTTTTTTTTTTTTTTTCATTCCTTTTAACTAACCTCTGTCTCAGGGCCAGGACCAGGAGAGAAATGCCCCTTTCCAGAGCACGCTCCGCACTTGGAGGGCTGGGCTGGGAGGTTTCACTGAGATCTCGTGCTGTGGCTTGTGCAGGGCTGCAAATCTGAGATAACGGGACATCCCTGCAAGTTTCTATATCCCAACCAAGCTAAGAATAGTCAGGAAGCAATACAGGCTGAGCATTATAATTGGGCTGTTTTCCTGTGTCCTGAGCAAACGCAGCGCCCTGAGATGGCTGAGGTGAGGGGAGCTGCGTGTCCTGGACATGGCTCCTGGCAGCAGTTATCGGTGTTGCATGAGGCTGTGCCTAATCTTCTGTCTCCTATTTGGGGCGAGCTGTGATCCTGGGACAGGAGGGGAGGCGGGGGCCTTATCTCTGCTGAGATAATGCTGTCACAGCATGGCTGGGGCCAGCTCGAAGCTCCAAGTGCTTTGGAGAGGCGCAGCATCTCTGTGGGTTCTGGAGGACAGGCTGTGCTTGCCCTTATCTCAGCTCCTAACTCGCTTTTTCCAATCTGCCTTGAATTCTGCTAGATAACCAGGGATGTCGGACTCTGAAGAGGTCATTGAAGAATATGACCAGTAAGTGGTGTGTTTGTAAACACCCTTTCTTTCCCTTTTATTCCTACTTTCCCCACAGGGTTGTGGTATTCTTTAGAGGTGCTGTTCAGGGGTCACTGGCTCTTGTCATTATCCCAGCATGAGGTCCCCCACCCTGCCACCACTGCTGCGATAGTGCCGAGACCCCCAGCAGTGGGGAGTTTTGCGTTAGGGTCCTGTCCCATCCCCACTGCCACCTTATGGCACGCTGCCCAGCAGTCATTGCCCATTGCTAGAGAAAAGGGGGCCAGCCCTGAGGAGGTTCCCAGTTCCCCTTTGCCCTCTCTGGTGGACACACGTGCCCCGTTGCAGCGCACCGCTGTAACTCTGCAAACCTATGTTTTGGTTTGCAGGGAGCAGGAAGGTAAGAGGATGCAGAGCACCTGTGGCTGCCCTGAGGATGAAGCTAAAAAATCACCAGAGCAACTTCAATAACCTGTGTCTTCTTTCCCTTCCCTCTCCCCCATGCACACGTGTGCGCTGTGAAGAGGAGTACGTGGAGGAAGGTAGGTGTCTCACCGGCTGTTGCAAGGACCTAGAGACGAGTGCTGTTGGTTCAGTGTTTTGCTTGGTGGGTTGTGGTGATAAGCTCCTCGACAGCAATGGGCAAATCATGACCAGGAAAGGCAGATGAGACTGTGTCTAGATTTCTCCCCCTGAAACATCAGTAGGATCAAAACCAGTCTGAACTTTCTGAGGGTCTCTTTTGCCAGTGATCCCTTGACTCCAAGCACTTGGAAATGCTGGACTCGGGCGCTGGCAGAGGTGTGAGCCCAGTAACTCGATGGGAGCTGGAGCCTCAGCTGAATGTACATTAATGATGCTCAGGCACAAACCTCCAGCTGCCTCAGGCTGGCGGAGGTGCAAGCCCCATGGCGTGTGCAGGCACCCTGGGACGCAGCTGGGCTGTGCATTTGGGGCTGGGCTGGGGAGCTGGGTTTTGCTGAGCCTCTTGTTGCTTCTGGGCACTGCCAGGCAGCCCGGGCTGCTGCACGGCAAAACACCCTGGACATTAAAAGCAAAGAGAGAACAAAGGGGAAGCCACTGCCGTGCTAGTCCTCATCTCATGCAGCCCATAGCTACACTCCACAGCTTTATGGCGTCCCACTAACTTCTGCACTTATTCCTTTCCCTCCTCCCTGGCCCAGAAGAGGAAGAATGGATAGAGGAAGACGACGGTAGTTATTGCACCTTTCTTTATTTCATCTCTCCACTGCTGCTGTGAATATGTCGTGGGTCGGTGTGTCTTTTGCCTCTCCCTGGTTGGGAAATGGTTTTCTTTCATTCTTCCACTTCTCTCTCTTGCTTCTTGCACTCCCCCCTTCCCGCCCTGCTGCGCTCTGCGTATCTGCTCCTCTGTCTGTGGCTTCTCTCCTTACATCTACCAGCCACATGCACTCGTGGTTTGCTATCTTCTTTTTCTTTCCTTCTGTCTTGCTGTGGGACCACAAGTCTTCCCAGGACCTGTGGATCCCAGCATCGCTCTGACTCCAGTGGAGGACTCTCGTGGGGATACTGCTCCCTCCAGTGGAAAAATGCTCCAGCAGTGCCATAAACAAGGCTGCAGGTGCCGGAGGCACTTTCTCTAATGCCAGCCAGACTTATTCTTCACTGGTTAAAGGAGAGCAATAGAAATCACTGCCCCCATCGTGGGGTGTAAGAGCATGATAGCATGGGAGTGCATGAGGGACAAACCTGGAGGTGGCTATAAAGCCTTTAATTTTATTTTTGCTCTGCCCAAGCAGAGACCGGCCCTTGGGTAAAGGTTAGAGTGAAGTCCCGAGCCGCTGCTTCTCTCCTGCGGTCACATCTCCTCGGGTCTCTCTCTCGGCCGGCTCCGTGCCACAGTTGTCCTGATCCGGGGTCCGTGGGGAGCCAGCGGGAGTGGCAGGTGCCCGACTCACGCTGCCCATTATCCCACAGGTCAGGAAGAACAAGTAGAGGAGGAGGAGGAGAAGACAGAGGAAACAAAGGCAGAAGGTGAGTGGTGGCTTCGCCAGTGAGCTGCCGTGGCTCGGCTGGAGCTATGCTCTGCTTCGCTGAGGTGCCCAGCAGGGTCTGGGGTGCCCCAGCACGGTCTATGGCCGTGGGCCAGCAGCACAGAGGGGCAGCTCTGCCCCGTCTCTGTGGTTTCCAGTAAGAAAGCGTCAAAACTGAACTGCCCTTTCCAGATCTACTGAGTGCCTTGGCCCTGCAAGCATGAGGATAATGGTGTTTTCTGCTGGGTGCTGATCAGCCTGTGTCCAGCACTCTGAAATAATGCCAGAAATGAGTTCAGCCTGTTCCACCAAGAGGTCCCTGTTGCCCTAGAGGGGGGATTTCCAGAGCGGGGGTCATGCTTTGATGTGTCTTACTGTTGAAAGGGCACTGGACCTCATGGGACCTCTCTGGAGGGCTGCCTGATGTGTGTCCCTGTGCTGTCCTGGCTGGTAGGGCAGGCTCAGATCCCAGCCGTGCTGCCTGAGTTAGGAGGATGCTGGGACCCTCTGTGCTGGGGGCACATGGTTGCCCTCACCCATGGATGCTCATATTCTCCCTGTTGCTTTTGAAACAGAACAAGAAGATGAAACGAAAGGACCAGGAGAAGGTAAAGCAGGAACAGAGGAGAGATGGTCTGGGCCATTTCAGTCCTGATCCCCAGTCCCCCAAGACACTGGGTCCTTGTAACGGGGTTTTTGGTGTTTTGCTGCTGAAGAGAGAGAATCTGCTGTAAATGGTGCAGAGCTGCCCTGGCCCTGTCCTCTGCCAGGGCTGGGGCAGCAGGAGACCTGTGGGAGGGATGGCTTTGTGCTGCCTAGGTAAGAAATGAACCCAAAATAGAGAAGGAGAGGGTAGTACTACTGCTTTTGCAGCCTGAGCTCTTGCAAAACTTGCTGGGTTCCTCCCAGAGAGGACCTGGGGCTCTCCTGGTCTGTCTGTGAGCGAGGGATGTCTGTAAGGGACCTGCTCTCTCCCTGTTCATCCTGGAGGGATGAGGCTGGGTTTTGCAGTGGGGATAATGTGAGGCAGAGGGGAACAGCCTGGCTGAACCACCCCGCTGTGTCCATGGGCAGGGTGCGCGGCAGGGCTGGCCTCTGGGAGCCAAAACTTTGTGTTTTCTGCAGGTGGAGAGGGGGACCGAGAGCAGGAGCCCGGGGAAGGTGAAGTATCCATCCTCAGTCCTCTCTGGGGTGGGAGGGACTGTCCCTTCACCTGTGTAAGGAGGCACCAAATGCTTTTCTGCTCAGCCAGGAGCATCAACATGCATCTTGGGTTTTGGTACAGAGACAGACACCCCATTGCACACCTTCTTGCTGGAGGATGATCCACAATGCAGCCTGTGTTGCTGGGGTAGAGGGGTAGCTTGGCTTAGTGTTGTGGCTTTTGGGTCAAGGCGTGAAAGCAAATGCCCCTGCAACACTAACATTGTCCTTCTCTCCTGCTCCTGTGGACCTGCAGGTGAATCGAAGCCAAAACCCAAGTAAGTGTCAGTGCATTTTCTCTGGTGCAAGGTCTGACCTAGGAGCTGTGCCAGGGCAGAGGCTCCATGTGATGGGCTTAGCACCATGATCCAGAAAGGGCATGGGACAGTGAGGCCTCAGAAGCATGAAGGCAGGGTGGGACTAGGACATGGAGAGAAAAAGGGAGAGAAACAGGCAGATAAACATGGAATATGAAGGGGATCCTGAGAATGAGGTCTTTTGGCAGTTTTGAAGCATTTTGTGTGCTCCCTGGGGGAAGCCTAGCTGCCCTGTAGCCCTGCAGCTGGAAAAAAATTGTGTGCACCCTAGTCGGGGGTATGTAGTCCATGGCACAGCCAGGGCCTTTCTTCTGCAGTATGGTCCTGGCCATGGCTGGCATAAGACATGCATTTGCATGAGTGCCAGCACCCCAGGGACAGGAGCACCTGTCTAAAGAATGAGGCAATGATCCACTGCCAGGAACCTGTGGGTCCTCGTGGACCCCAGGGATGCTGAGGTGTGGGAGGCAGATCTGTCCTCAGCTGCAACCTCTACATCCCTTTACATCTTTATGTGCCCCTACTGAGCATCTCCTGGCCTCCCCCAAGCCCACAGAGGATGAGAGGCTGGTTTCCAGCTCCCTGTGCCAGATCACACTCGAGCACACAGTTCTTCTGTGCTCTTTTGGGTGAGCAATGGGGTGGCTGCCAGTCCCAGGGTACCTGGCAAACGGTTGTGGCCAAATTGCCTGCAGCTTACGGAGTTATTCCAACCATGCGGGTGCCTTGGAGTACTTCCCGGGAATGCCAGAGGTCTTCCTCTGAGGCTGTCCAGCTGGCAACCTCCAGCAAGCAGCATTACACTTCCCTGCCCTCAAAATGTGCTCACTCTGCATCCCTGGGGACTGTGAGGCTTGGAGAGGAGGTCTGGGTAGATCAGTGCATGGCCAAAAGGTGCTGTCTTGTCCCAGGTACCTGCTGCAGGCTCAACATCCTCCTGCTCACCTTCACTTGCAGGGTCTTCATGCCAAACCTGGTGCCTCCCAAAATCCCAGATGGTGAGAGACTGGATTTTGATGTAAGTAGTGCACTCGGTGTCCATCCCTGGTGGGGGACCCCCCCACACTGTTGCTCAAGTCTGTGCCCAGCAGCTCTGCATCCCCTGGAGGGCTTCACCCATGGGGAGTGCAGCTGTTGCTGCTCTTCCTATCTGGTACAGGACATCCACCGCAAGCGCATGGAGAAGGACCTGAATGAGCTGCAGGCCCTTATCGAAGCCCACTTTGAGAGCAGGAAGAAGGAGGAAGAGGAGCTCATGTCCCTCAAGGACAGGATTGTACGTCTGCAGCCTTCCCCTTCCATCACTATTGCCACCCTCTCCCCTGTGGGCATGCAGCTGCATCCTTTCCCCACAGTCCTGACAGGAAAACCTGAGACATCCCATGTCCCTGCAGGACAGAGCCCGGGACGTTGAGCCAGATTTTGTACCCCCATGCCTGGGGAAAGCCTGGTCTGGTCTGGCTGCTGCGGTGCCTGACGGAGAGGCACCTTCCCCCAGGTCACTGTTCCACAAGCTCCCTCGGGAGACACGGGAGCAGCAGATCTGCCCTTGGGGCTCTCAGGGCTTTTGGGGTCAGGGATGCGTCCCTAGGGCCAGAGAGGAGGCAGATTCCCTGGAGTGTCCAAGCCAACATCCTCTCCTTGTGCAGGAGCAGCGGCGAGCGGAGAGGGCAGAGCAGCAGCGGATTCGCAGCGAGAGAGAGAAGGAGCGCCAAGCCCGCATGGCCGTGAGTGTCCCCAGGGACGGGGCGCTGGGGCTGGCTCGGCTGGCACAAGCCCGGCCGCGGAGCACGTGGGAGCACGAGCTGTGTGTGGCGTGCGAGCCGGGCCGTGAGGTCTCTGACTGTCCGCTCCTGGCCCACTTCTGACCCTGGCAGGAAGAAAGAGCTCGCAAAGAGGAAGAGGAGGCAAGGAAGAAGGCCGAGGAGGAAGCGCGGAAGAAAAAAGCTTTGTCCAACATGCTGCATTTTGGAGGCTACATGCAGAAGGTGTGATCCTACCCCGGGTGGATGCAACGAAGCCGCTGGTGCTCCCGGGAAGGGCTCGGCCTCGGGCTGGCCTCCCAGCACAGCGTGTCCCCGGTGCTGGCAGACGTGGTTCCTGTGAGCAGGAGGCAGGGCAGTGCCGCTGGGCTGCAGCGGCGGTCGGAGGGCCGAAGTGAGCCCAGAGCTCTGCTTTGCAGGTGCTGGCCAGGGCTGGTCCAGCCCCACCGCAGGGGCAGGAGCTGCCGGGGGGTCTTGTCTGCTATTGCCAGACTTTCCTCGGGGACCTCATGTGGTTCTGGAGTCCCAAAAGCTGAGGGTGCTGAACTGGGGGTAGGGGTGGAGCAAAGGCTGGGCAGCTTTCCTTCCCTCCGGCGGACTGACGGTTTCCTCAGTCAGAGAAAAAGGGTGGGAAGAAGCAAACGGAGCGGGAAAAGAAGAAGAAGATCCTCAGCGAACGGCGGAAACCCCTGAACATCGACCACCTCAACGAAGACAAGCTGAGGTGAGCACAGGCTGCAGGAGGGGTGTCCAGGGTGGGAGCTCCGCTTTGGGTCCCCCCTGCCGGGCAGGGCCCTTGCCCGGGGGCTGGCGGGTGGCGATGGCACGGCTGGGAGGGGGCTGTGATACCCCGCGGGGACACGGGCTCTGCCGGGCCACGGCTGCCAGGCGGCACGGCCGTCAGGGGGAGCCACGCTTACAGGTGTGGCACCTGCGTGTCCCTGGTCCACGAGTGGGCTGGCATCGCCGCCGGCTGAGGCATCCCGCCTGGCACGGAGCCGGCAGAGTCCCATCCTGGGGCAGCGGGCGAGGTGGTGGCAACACCGCCCTGTCCCCCGCAGCGGGGTCCCCATCAGCCACGTCCCACTCCTGCACTGACAGCAGCTGGCTCTGCCCGCAGGGACAAGGCCAGGGAGCTGTGGCAAACCATCCGTGACCTGGAGGCTGAGAAATTTGACCTGCAGGAGAAGTTCAAGCGGCAGAAGTATGAGGTGAGCTGTGAGGTCCTCCGTAAGCTTGCCCACCCGCCACGTGCCTGGCTGCTCCTGCTCCCCGCTGCGAGATGCAGGGGGCTGTGGGGGCTGTGCTGGGGAGGCTGTGGCTGCGTCAGGACAGGGCTGTGCCCCACACGGTACCTGGGGTGACGAGCGCTCAGGAGGCTCTGCAGAACCACTAAAAGCAAAGCCACATCTGCCTCCCTTTTGGAGATGCACCAGGATCAAACCATCTCTCCCAGCCACACTGGCGAGGCTGAGCACACAGCTGTTAAGTGCTGGAAGTTGTGGCAGCTGGTGACAGGGGCTGTGTGGTGGCCCTGTGACCTCCCTGCTCCTGGGGACAGGTGCTTTGCACTGCAATAGGCTTCCTGCTGTGCTGCACATCACAGCCCGGTGCTAAAAGCCTGGCAAGAGAGAGCAGTGACACATCTTCACCCTGACCCTCATCCCTGGCCAGGCATAGGGAATATTGCCAAGTTTCACCATCTGCCTGTGTTTGTCTTGCAGATCAACGTCCTCCGAAACCGCGTTAGTGACCACCAGAAAGTGTAAGTCCCCGAGCAGGCTGAGCATCCTTCCTTGATGCCTCCTGCCCTTCCAGCTCCCAGCTCCCTGTCCCCAGTTCCCTCCCTGTGTATCTCCTGGCTCCTCTGCACACTGGCAGAGCCACCTCCTGCCCTTCCCACTCCTGCCTCTGGTCTCACTGGCAGCTGGTGGCCATGGACCTGCAGGTCTGGCCCGGGGATGCCAGTCCACACTGCCCTGCTCCCATTGCCTCCCGCCTCCACCAGATTCCCCCTGCCCCAGAGACCCTGGATGGGGATGGAGCCCAGGGAGATCCCCCCTCTGCAAGAGGCCTGTGTCCTGCAGGGTCCTGCCAGCTCAGCTGCCCCCACCCCTGCAGTGGCTCTGCCCAGCATCTCAGGGAAGGTGCTGGAGATCCCAGCTTGTGTAGGAGGGGAAATCCCATGGGCTGTGGGAGCTGTGCAGCCCCGCAGGGTCCAGGGAGCCTGTCCCCATGCCCATGTTCCCTGCACAGGACTGGAGGACCCTTTGTGGGAGGGTGGCAGTGGGTGTTTAACCAGCACTCTCAGGAGCACCATGCTGCTCTCATATCCCTATCCCACGCTGCCATCTCAAATGAGAGGTGCTCAGCCTGCCCCGTGTGTAGGGTAGCAGCATCTCCCACCCGCTTACACCAAACCTTTCTTCTCTTCTGCCCCAACATGGCCTGTTACTGCAGCAAAGGGTGAGTACAGGCATCCCCTGAGTGCTGTGTCTCCCACTGCATGTGTGCTGCATGGGCGCCAGGGCTGACATCAGGCTAGCAGCAGGGCTGAGGCAGGGGGCAATGCCAAGGACTGGCAGCCAAAGCTGCGCTGGTGACTCTCAGAATCATGTGCCAGAAATGCCCTTCACTGTCCTCCTCGAGCCGCTACAGCCTCCTCTCTGCTCACCCACAGCCAGAGCAGTGCCTGTTCCCCTGATGCTGGTTGAGGAGAGTGATGTGGGGGGTCCTGGCTAACAGCTTCACAGCTTCTGGTTCTTGGGAAAAGGATCCTGCAGCTGTTTTTCACCCTCTGCAACTGGAGATCCAACTCGTTGATGCTTCTTTGAAGAATCCTTAGGAGGGAGAAAGGGGAAAGGGATTGGGGGTCCTTAGAAACACCTGGCAAACTGCATGAGCCTGTTCCCATAGAGTCCCAAAACACACAGGCTGACTCAGGTCCCAGGTTTTTTCCTGGAGCCACTGAAGACCTTCCTGCCAGGGCAGTGAGCATCAACCAGAGACAGCTTAGTCCTCTTTGCAGGGCTGCTGATGGCACCCACCTTGTCCCTCTTTTCACGGTCACTAATGCTTTTTCTACTTCTCTTCTAGGTCAAAGGCTGCCCGTGGGAAGACCATGGTGGGGGGCCGGTGGAAATAGATGACTCAGAAGGGAAAGGAGGCTCAGCCATGGGGAAGTGTGTTGCCTTTCGGTCGACCAGATGGCTTCCCCACGTCGTGGAGCCCACACTGTGCACCCACCTGCCCTCCCACCGCATGGAGCTTGCAAAGACCTTGCTGCAGGCACAGTGCTGTCTGGGTGGGCAGATGCTTCACAAGGTGCCGTTTCTCATCTCCACACCACCAGGTGATGTTGTGTCTGTAAATAAAGAGAACGGTGAGGGGGTGCGGGTGTTGTCTCCATCCTGAAGCTCTAAGCCCAGAGGAAGCAGGCACAGGAAAGTCTCAGCAGAGCTCGGCTGAGCAAGTGCAATTGTGTGCCTGCTCCCTGGGGTACAAGAGGATGCAGCAACCACCAGGACCTCCCGAATAACATGTTCCCTTACCTCACAGCATTTTACACCTGCAGTCCTAGGGAGGTTTTGTAACAGACCTGCTTTTCCTCCTGCAGTTTGGGGCAATCCTAGTTATGGCCACTTTAGTTCCTGCTTTTGCTGTACCAGAGTCCCCCTCTCTGTGTCAGGGTTGGCCCTGTGGGACAGCATGGCTAGGGGCACTGCTTCCAAGCCTCTGGGTCCATGTCAAGCAGTCACAAACTCTGCTTCCAGGCCATTTTCACTTTTATTTCCACCTCTTCCTAAAGGGCCAAGACCAGCTGTGATTGCCTTCTCTGTGTGTTTCTGACAGCATGAAATGAAGACATAAGTCAGTATGGACAGACCTTTTATTTGTCCTTTCAGGGGTGCAGATCTTTTTTATCTGGCTGTAGGCATCTCCGTAGCACAGTCCCACAGGCAATGCCCATGGGGACACATCAGCTGCATAATCCCAGGCATTCCTGGTTCGTGGATCTGGACTGTCAGCCAGCAGAAGACACTAGGCTTGCACTACAATTTCGTGGGGCAAGCTGTCCCGTGCTACTGTTAAACAGCATCAGAGCAGTGAGGGAGGATGGATGCACAGGATGATGGATCTTCAAAGGCTTTTTGTTCCTCGGCAAGGCATTTTGTCTCCTCTCTTGCTGGGGCTGCCTGTCTGTGCAGCAGCCCCAGTGGTGTAGGGGCACCCTGCAGGTTTCTCTCTTGTACTGCCTGTTGAATGGCGACTTATTTTGCCTGCTTCGACAGATGCCATCAGGCTTTGGGGAACAAGGCTCTGGGAAGCATCAGCTTCTGTGAGGCAGTAAGTGGCGGGCAACCAGCCCCTTATCGCTCACCTCCTCAAAAACAAGGCGTGGAGGGATGAATGTGGTCCCTTATTGGGACAAAGAAGGAGAGCTGGGGAGGGTGGCAGTGCCGGGACATGAAATATCCCAAGGCTGGCTGAGCGAAGGTCCAGCAAATGACATTTCCAGCATGCCTGACGTGTGGCCCCAAGTGAGAGGAGCACTCGGGGCAGAAAACTACATCTGGCCTGGAAATGCCTTTTCCCAGGCTCTGAAGGTCCACCCTCAAAACCTTCCTGGCAGGCAAAGGCAGGGCCCTGCCAGTGCTGGTGCCCGGTGCTGCAGAGGCACTGCAGCCGTTCTGCCTGTCCCTGCGGGGCTGGCAGCGCCCAGGGTGGGGGTACGGAGGCACTCCCTGCTTCCCACAGTGCTGCCTGTCTTGGCAGCGTGCTGGCCCCCCGCCAGCCCGGTTCCCTGTGCGCCGGGGCCAAAACCTGCCCGCTGCCTCCCCACCCAGCACCTCCCTCCCTGCACCCGGTGCTCGGTGGCACAGCCATGCCAGAACAGCTGAGTCAGCGCCCAGCCCTGCCACTGACCCTCCCCTGCTCCCTCTCCCACCGGTGTCCGTGGCTTCCCACTGTGAGCGGGCATGGCAGCGTGTGGTGCAGGGTGCAGAAACCCTCTGGGACGTGGTGGAGCACTCTGGGACCTTACAGGGTGCTGGCATCATCCCAAGTGTTGCATGGGCTGAGTGACGATTGCAATGGCACGGTGTTGTGGGTGCTGTGGGTTGGGAGGGCAGCTCTGATGGGCAGGCGTGCTGTCCCCATCCTGCCACGCGTAGCACATGTTTTGCAAGCGGATGAGCCTTAGCTTGGTGCAGCAGGCAGGGACCAGCCACGCTGCTGCGCAGTGCAGAGTGAGGGACCCCTGGCAGCAAATTGGAGGGCTGTGAAGGGTTAACAGCCTGGCAGTGCCATGTCGTTGTGGAGATTTGCAGTCTACTAGTGTCCTGCAGCACTGCTGTGTGGTCTCGGTGTCCCCATGGGCAGTAGGAGCTCTGCATGCCAGATGAAAGCACCAGTATCCTCTGGAGCATGGTAGAGAGCTCTGCCCTCTCCTAGCAGGGCATCTTCCCAGGAGTGATGAGGTGTAGCATCCTCTAGCATGTGGCAGAGGAACAGCATCTCCTGCCATAGCACGTACACATCCTGCATGCTGTGATCCTTTGAGGAGCAGCCCCCTGTGCAGCGCAGCACTTGAAAACAGCGTCTGCTTAAGTGCATTGTGGTGTCTCCGCCAAAGTGCGGGACAGGGGTCAGGTCGTGTCCCGCACAGCCTGCGCAGTGCAGCCTGCCAGGTCTTTTGGCTCCTCTGCGGAGACGCTGGCAGGTGCTGCAGTGAGGGGGCCGTGCTGATGGGTGCGATGCAGGGCTCGTGTCCTATAGTGCAGGGTGGCACAGGGGGCCTCTGCCTTCCCCGGCGTGGTGCCAATGTGCTGGCCAGAGTTCAAAGCTCCAGATGCTGCTGCCAGCCTGGGGTGCAAGACCACCGCCTCTGGTGTTCAGCACGGGTGTCCCAGCACTGCTGCATGAGCCCAGGCTGCAGCAGACCTGTGCCCAGGTCCCACCAGCATGTGCACCTCATGGTCTGTCAATGCAGCCCCCTGCCAGGGTCCTCCCCAGGGTACCACTGTCCCCGGGCAGCAGAAAGGATGCAGAAGAGGATGCATTTGTTACCAAGAAGGTGCTGGTAAAACACTGAGCTGATGTTTTGGGCTGTGGTTGTGCTAAACCAGAGTTGTGTGTAAGGCAGCCTCATGCTCTGCTCTGCCTACTCAAGACCTGGGACCACTCCCAGAGGCAAAGCCACAGAGCAATACAGATGTTGTAGAGCAACAGCCTGGTCTTGCACCTGCAGCTACAGATGGAAACAGCCTGCTCATGTCCTGATCAGGTCACATTAGCCAGGCATGCTCTGGACAGCACAGGAGACCCTGGGACTGCTGTCCTGGGGCCACCTGGCCAACTCATGTCCAAGGAGCCAGGGTCATGCATGTGGCTGCGCTACCAGCATTGTGGTCTGTGATGTAGCTGCAGTGTGGGACAGTGGCGGCAGCTCTAGAAGCTGAAATGCTTCCCAAGCCCGGTGTCTCTTACCAGATGAGGGTGTGGAACCTCTCACTGGTGCCATCAGTTGTCTCTCATCTTCAGAGTCCCAAGCCACCGTGCTGCTGTGCAATGGCCCTCCTCAGCACACTCCCCTGCAGGGCAGGTCCATTTGTTTGTGCAAGCATCTGATGTTTGCAATTTTTTAATGATTATTTTTAAATGCCTTATAAAACTACTTCGTTTAATATCTTAGCCCTGTAAATCACTGCCTATAGCAGTTAGTTCATAGGTATCAATTAATCGCCTTTAATTGGTTAAAGTCACCTGAGGTTTATGCTGATTCGACAGATGTCTTAAACCATCAATGAAGTCTTTAATGCACCGCAAGTTTAGCATCTACGCAATGACCCATGTCCGTGAGACAAGTCCTGCTGACAGAGCAGGCAACGACGCTCTGGGACGGAAAGGAAGAGGCTTCACCTGTGTCTGGAAGCAGCATTTTATTGGTGCTTAGTGGAAGGAAAATAAGCTTCCTGGTGATAGCTGAATCATGGCTTTTGCATGTGCTTTCATGCCCAGGTTTCAGCTGAGGTCCTGGGTGTAAACTGTGCTCTTTGGTGCAGGGCAGCAGCCACCGGCAGAAGCACTGAGGTGCTGAGACCCGGCAGGAGCTGGGATCAGCCCTTCGCCCAGGTGTTGGATCCATACGGTTCATGACTGGTAAAGGCGGTGCGACAGCATGTACCCTGACCTGGAGTGGTGCTGAGCACCAAAGCTGCTGTGACGGTTTGCAGGAACAGCAGTCCCTGTGAAGGCGGCTTTGGCGGTCACAGGCAGTGCCTAGGTCAGCAGATGGCACCGATCTCAGGGAGGTTTGGAGCACTGGAGGGAATTGGTCACCTGCTCTTGCACCCTGCTGTCAGCCTCAGCTGCACAGATCCTGACCCATCTCCCCCCATCTCTCCAAGTGCACGTGGAGACCAAACTCGCCCATGCTTCGCTGGTGCACAGAGCTCTGTGAGACAAATGTCAAAGCCTTTAGCAGTGTCTCGCCTGATATCACCTCTGGGTAAACCCCCAGCAGGTGGGTCTCAGAGCCCCATGGTTGCAGTTTGGAGGCCAGGTATCTGCAGGATATTCCTGCCTCTGCTACTCTCTGCTGACCTGGTCCTGCTCCCCACAGAGGAAGGGGGCTGGGCGCTCCCTTGTGTACAAAAACACACATAGGCACATGCAGAGTCCCGGGCACACGTGCACACACACACAGGCACAGGCACCTGTATGCACACACACCAAGGGTGCTGTGCCAGGTGCTGTGCACACACACACAGGCACAGGCACCTGTATGCACACACACCAAGGGTGCTGTGCCAGGTGCTGCAACACACCTCCAGAGGGAAGTGAAACAGCAGCAGTGGGTGCAGAGGAACTGTGCCCGCAGCATCCTCGAGGTGGTCCGAGTGGATGGGCTGTCCCAGGACATGGGTGCCCAGCAGCACAGGATGCATTTCAGGGCATCGCTCATCTTCAGTGGCCTGAGCCTGTGCTCTGGCAGCAGGGGCTCAGGAGCTGTGCTGGCAGCAGGGAGCTGGACCAGAGGAACCCAAGTGCACTGGACAACCCTCATCAGAGAAGCAGGTAGAGTGCTCTGAAGGGGATGTGGATGCAGTGCTGAGTTTTAGTTTTATTCTCTCCGATGGCAGCGTTCAGGTCTGAAAGCTGCTGAAGGCCAAAGGCCCAGTCACGAGCACGTTTAATGAGGGATGCGATTTTGTTCACAAAGCGCCGTCACCTTTGCCAAGAGCGAGGTCCTGCACCCTGTACTCTCACAGCATGAACCCAGCACATCGTACGTGCCCGGTTCCTCATAAGCTCTGATTTGGGCCTGTTAGAAAGAGATGGAAATGCCTGCTGCAGTGTGAACTGGGGGCTTTGCCTTCGGGCCCAGCATGACCCATGCCTGGGAAAATCCTCACCACGCAGCAGTTCTCTTTGTACGTCTCCCTGCATGGAATAAATATGCAAGAACCTGGTCTGCTGCGGATTATTTAAGTGCTCCGCCAGACCCAGGGGTGCCTGCCCCCTGCCCTGAGATGCCACCACACCTTCCCCAACCCCTGCCTGCTCTGCTGCCAGCCTGCATGCTGCGGCTGCTGGGGCTCACGCTGCTGAAGCCCAGTGCCACTGAGCAGCTCAGCACCTGCACAAAGCAGATGGTGTTTCTGCCCAGCTTGCCTCTGAGGCTGAGCCTTCAACAAAAGACACAGAGGAGGAGGGAAGAGCAGCAGAGGAGGGCAAGACATCCCTTATCTGACAGCTCAGAGGTTACAGCACTTGCTGGTGAGGTGGAGGATTCAAGTTCCCCTCCTCAGCCTGACAGCAGCCTGGCTTCCAGCTCTGGTTCTTAACCCCAGCTGAGCTGGAACGCTCGGTACTGGCTTTGTATGATGCTGGGTTACAACGCTAGCGCTACACTGATGTGTTCGATTGCGGCACAGTGCAATACTGAAATTACTCTACTGACACCACTCTCCTGGTTTCGGAAGCGCCGTGAGCTGCTGGCACCTTTTATCTCCACCTGTAAACAAACACAGTTGTGACTTTGCAGGGCAATAAAGGACTTTGATATCATGACAAAGACGGAGCTCTTTGATCCAGGGAAACCCTTTGATCTTTCACTGTGAACCAGATGCTGTTGATTAGCTGTAAAAATAGAGCAATTATTGTTAGTTTCCAGGTGGTGTTGCAGTGCTACACTATGACCTGTCTGTGTGTCAGCTGGGTGCCATGCCACCCCTGGCAATAAAACTGTCAGAATATGGAATTCAGTGAAGTTCTGCAGTTCTCAGACACTGCTGGTGTTTTGGACCAACATGTTCTGGAAAGGGAACATCTGACTCTGAGAGGCTTTCCACCCCAGGATTTTTGTTAAGGCCAGTGTTTTGAACATCTTGATATAATTACAAGCAGAATAGTCCTGGCAAAGACTAAGAAGCATTTCTGGGTGCTGGAAAAGGTGCCCAAGGACCCTGTCAGGAGGGCAGGTCTCCTTCCTTGGGCTGAGCATCCCACAGATCTCCCCACCACCCTCCTCACTGCCCAGACCACATCCTCTGTGGCTGCCAAGCTGAGTTGGCTGTATCAAGTGCTCCATGGTGGAGCAGCGACAGCGTGGAGGAGATGTCAGCATTGCTGGGCTCCAGATGTCTCTGTAGGACCTTTGGAGACCATCAACTTGCTGTTCCTCCAGCCGCATGAGGTAAATCAGGCACCATAGGTCCAGATTCATCCCGGCTCAGAGCGACGCTTGGCAGATGTACTCGTGGCCTGATTTCAATTCCAGGTCTCCTGGCAATGGGCAGAGATAAATATCTCCAGGGGGTGATTTAGTGTTGTGTGACCTGGCAGGGCAAAGCCAGGAGGATGGGGTCCTGGCTGGAAGGAGCACACTACGGCAGGATGGGAACCAGCTCCTGGTTATTTGCTCAATGGGGCAATTAGTCCTGTAAATTCCTAAGCCCTGTGATTAACTGCAGCCATCCAAACATTGTCACTGGGAAGGAAGAATAACTAAAGGGCTCTGGAAATTGTTGGCATTTCTTAGCGGATGCAGAAAAATCCCAATTGCACCTTGCAAGCCTTTGGGCTAAAGGCAGGACAACCTGCCGGCAGGCAAACCAATAAACAACCCAGAAGGAAAAAGAGAATTTCAGGAAGAAGGAAAAGTGATGCAAAACCCCCCAGAGCTGCCACCCACTAACCGAGGGGGAGCAATCACCATCTGTTACGGGTCCCAGCTGGGGGTGGCTCCTTGGAGGTGGGCTACAGCGTAAATACCAGCCCTGAGTGCTTCATGAAGACACAGTCTCTCATGGGCACAAAACCCCTCCATGGATTTTTTTCTGGATTCTGGGTCCCAAGGCAGGTATTTCAGAAATCTGACCCTGCGCTCTATGGAAGGGTGTTCCCCTTGGTTCATGAGACCTGCCTCGCAGGTGTGAGGGTTACAGCTACAGAAAAGCTCCTCTAAGGCACCTGAATGCGTTGGTGGAAGCTGCACTTTTGAGTCGGGCTTAGCGATGCCTCAGGTGGAACAGAGCGGCAGCAAGCACGTCACAGGGCCCTCGGCAGCCCGCGCTGGCCGGGGTGGGTGCCCACGCTGCAGCAGGGAGGTTGGATGTTGAACTCCAGCATCCCTGGGACTGAGGCGTTGGGAGATGGGGCTGGCACCCCTGCAATGTGTCCTGGGATTCAGTGTCTCCCTTGGAAAGGTGCCTACTCCTTCACAAGCCCACAGCTGCGTTTCCTCCCCAGCAGTCCCCCGCAACCTGTGGGCTGAAATTTGCTGAGGAATCGGGGAAATTTGTTTAATTTCATCCGTCATTTAGAGGTTCTGCTTCAGAGGCAGCCCAGGGATGTTTCCTGGTGGAAATACACATGGCTAGGCATGAGTTTCCAAGACAAAATTCTTGGCCTGGAATGTCTAAATTCTTTTGTAGGGCTGGGTGTCTGAATTAATTTACCCACAGAAGGAAAAAAAAATGACGTTCTCATCTCTATTTTGCTTAGGTAAATGTGACCCACATTTCCCCCAAAGACAGGGACCTGCAAGAGAAGTCTCATTCTTGTGGAAGCTTAATAATTTGCCCAAAGCAAGGAATAAGAGAGCTGGGACTTCAGCACAGCTCCTCAAGCTGAAGACACAGCTCTGGGGCCAGGTTCTTAGCACCCAAGGTTACGTTAAGGAAAGCTAATTCTCCACGAACAGACCCTGGTACAGTGTGTTCTTTCAGAATTAATGGTCTTGGATAAAAGCTGTTTGCAGCTAAAGCCTTCCCCTGCAGAGCGGGATGCGCCCTGGCCTCCCGAGGTTTGCAGCGGGTCTCTTAGCTCAGCAGTTTCAACTCGCGCCGGGTGAGGGTGCAGATTAAAAGGAGGAAGCCACACGGTTGGTTTTGGGGCATTCCTGTCAAGGTGTCGCTCTTTTGAAGTTGGTGGGGCTTCTCCCAGGCTGGGTCCATCTGCACCGCTCACACCCCTGGAATGTGGCTGGGGATTGGTGTGACCAGTCAGGCCAGTAAACAGACCTTCCTCCAAAATGAGTTTTTACTGAAATCTGCAAAGAGCTGTTGCAAGCAGATTGACTCACATGGTTTCTCAGCTCTTAGTCATGAGCTTCTTCTCTGGACAGTTAATTAGTTTGTTCTTGTGGAGCGCTTTGAAGATGCAAAGCAGGCTGGGAAAGTGAAGTGTTATTAGCTCATTATCTGCAATCTTTTTTTTGTGACAGAGCAATGAAGTCCAGGCTCAGCCTAAGATGCTTAACAGCACTAAAAAGTGAACTGTCCACACACCCAGCTCTGTCCTTATTTCAGCACAGCCCTTTGCCAAAGCTCGGCACCTCTTTAGGCTGAAGCTCCTTAACGCCACCCGGGCAGAACAGCCTGGCTTGGCATCACTGCACAGCTAATGGGCAGTGGCTTTAAGCTTTAGCCTTTCTCTGACAGAACACTTGAAAATTTGGAATTTGGACCATTAATTTCAAACTTCTTTCTACTAGTTTCCACCTGGATGCAAAAGCAGAGAATGAGGCCGATGGATTTTTTTATAATTTATACCCTGACGTGGGTGTGTTAGGGGTCAAGCGCAGCATATGAGAACCTGAAATCTTTATAGAGAGGAGTAAAATTAAAGAGCCCAGAAGGTTATGAATGAGATGAATTAGCATCCACCTGTGCAAAGCAGCGCATGTGTGTTTGGTTACATTCAAAGGGAAGAAGTAATATTAAAAGTATTATTTTTGTGCCTGCAAAGGACATGCCGGCCAATCAGCTGCCGTGCCCTGTGGAGCACAGCAGATCCAACAGCTCCATCTACACAGCTGGTCACCAGTGGTGTACAAGGCAATCTGGGGATCTTGCCAGGGGCATTTCAAAAGCTGGTGTGTGCAGTGATGTGGTCTGCTGCAAGGAAATATGCCCTCATAATTGGGTGCTTGACCTCTTTTGGCCTCGTGGCCTTGTGGCAATGGCCTCACATGCAAAACTGAGCCTTTTATTGAATCCAAGACCATCCCTGAGCATAAATATCCACCTGTTTCTTAGGGAGTTGTTGCACGTGGGCTGCCCTGATCGCCCTGCAGACCTCCAGCCTGAGTCTCCGGCTTGACCTGGATGTGCTCCAGCGGAATCACAAGCTCCGAGTCTGTGGGAAAAGGCCAGGCTGAGCAATGAGCCCCATCCCTTGGGCACGTGCATGTGCCTGCACACACACACACACACACGTGCACGTGTGAGAGAAGATCTTCCATGACACAAATGTAAATTAAATACCTAACTGCTTTCACTGGGTGCTCGCTTCCTAACTTCAGGTTTCAGCTGATAGCATCTCCCCTCGCTGAGCAACCAGACTTCCAGCACTCACCTTTGCAAAAGTCTGTGACATGAGTTTTGCTTCCTTGTGTTGCTGGACACAAACAATGAATTCGTGATATCCCTGTTTTGGGAATAAGATGTCTCATTTTCATTGCCCTTGCAGGCTACTGGCACCAGTCACATGATTTCCAGCCCTCATGTCACTGTTGGGTCAGAGCACCACCAGAAAAGGCAAGGCTGGACAATCAGGTGAAGCTTTCTTTGCATTGCTCTATGTCCAACCAGACAGAGTGAAAGCAGCCACAAATTGCAAAGGAAATCCAATTAGAAGGATTTCCATCCAAGGATGAACAAAATGAACCAAGCTATGGACATGAGTCATAGAGCTCAGCTATTTACAGTGAAGTCCTCTTAATCCTAACCATAAAGATGTGTTACCCTGCAGCACATGGGCAGTGCTGAGCCCATCAAGCTTTTCTCTGAAGACTTTTGCTTGCTAATAGAGGCAAGCGAATGTCCTAGATAGCTTAATGACTCCAGGAGGTGGGTTTTCCAGAAAAGTGGTGATGGCAAGACAAGAATTGGGAACACTAATGTGCCCACGGGTGCTGCATGGGGTTGCAGGAGTGTTGCAAAGCTTCAGCCTGGTTTCACCCTCTTTGTTGGTCTGACACCACTTTCACACTCATGTTGGAAAGTCACAACAAATGTTGTTTATTATCCCGTCCTGCCTGGGTAGATCTGGTCTGACATCCTAGAAAGAAGACCGTCCCTTTGCAGTCTAGCATTAGAGTGGGTGTTCCTGTGTATGTGCACTCACAAAAGATAAAGGTGAGGTTCAGGCCACCTAGCTATGTCTGAGCATCACTTATCTTCATCTCGACTTCCTTAATCAGCAGTGGAAAGAGAAAATTATTAATTTGCCCCTCCTTCCACCTCTGTCTGACGATGGGGTGAACCACATGCTGGGCAGGCTACTGCTCTCCACTAGCTATGAAGGGAACCCAGGAGCACCTATCTTAGACTTCAGTGTCTAATTTTAAGCTGCCTAGGCGAGGGTGGATTGATCCTAAGAGATTTCTCCTAACAGGCAATAAGCAATAAAGGCCAGGGTGGTAGGGAAACTTTTTTAGATGTGGTTGTTTATGGAGATGGCTCAGTTTATGGAGAGATGGTGTTTGGCAGCTTAAAAAAAAAGAAATGCAAGCAAGCTGTCCTGCTAGCCCTGCAAAGCCATGCAACTGAGAAGACAGGTAGTTGTGGACAAATTATACCCACCCATGGCTAGAGGTGGGGGGAGGCAATGGTAGAGCCCCTCCTTCCACACTGCCGGCAGCCTGGCACAGGGTACCCCTCCCTGCACCACCTTGTGTTTAACAAATTATGCTTGGAAACCCCCAAGACATCTTTAAAAACATGTAAGCATTGGAATCCTCTCAATTCACTCATCCTTTTTGAACACCTTAGGGTCCCAGTAAAGCATTTCTGGTTTGCAGCTTGGAAGATAAGATGATGCAAAATCACTGCTGGCTTTGGACAGCCCTTCCCTGGCGAGGGGAATTTCTGGCCCCAAATGTACGGTCTGGCTCCAGCCGGTGCAGGGTCTGCCCGAAGCCAGCAGCCTGGCTGCTCTGCAGGATGCTGAACCAAGAGTCTGGGTTCAGGCGCGAAGGCTCAGGTTTTGGGGTCTCTCCCAGGGACACAGCATGAGCTCTGTGCTGGAGGCAGATTCCTGAGCAGTGATGTGCACCTGAGTGCTGAGCCCGTCTTGCAGCCAGCAGGTATCTGGGGTGCTCTCAGAGCACCTGAGGTTATGTGAGGAGCTCTGTGCCAGGATTTCTGGGCAGGAAGAGGCGCAGCATCGTGGTCTGCCATGGCTGCACGGTGTGGTGACGCCAGCTCAGCACTGAAGCAGGAACCTCACGTTAATGGCCTGGGACCCTCTCAAAAGCTGGCAGAACAATACCCAAGGGCCAAAATATGCCCCTGTGGGTGAGATGAACTCACGCCTGGCTGGGTCTAAGATGTTGCAGGAGAAAGTGAGGAGGCACATGTCCCAGCCAGGATGGAGCCTCAGAGGGAGACTCTCACAGCGCCAGCACTGGTATCTCTGCTCTGTGGAGCTCCTCTGCTTTCTGTGGTCCCAAAGGAGGATGACAGGGTGGTGACAACAGTCTGGGTAGGGGATCCTCATCTTCCCAGACACTCTGGGAAGGAAGAGCAGCCCAGTGGCACATCCATAAGCACGAATAGAAAGAGCCACAGTGCTCCCACACGGGGATTGCCCCTGCAGCAGCTTGCCATATGAAACCTGGAGACACCAGCTATTTTGGCCTGGTTCCTCCTCAGGGTTTGGCCTCAGGTTGTGCCAAACTGGTGCTCCTGTGGTGAGCAGTCTGGCTTTGCACTGGAGGGTATGGAGGTGCTGCCCTCAAACCACTCCCAGGAAGGCTGCATTCCCCTTTGGATAGTTTATGGAAGAGACCTGCAGCTCTGTGGCTGCTGGATCACACTCACAACCGTCTCCTTAGCACAGCCATGGGGCTCCATGGCATTGCACCCCCAGCTCAGGATGGAGGTGAAAACGGTCCATCCCTCTGCCAGACCCCAGATGTGTGGATCAAAGCCCCAGCCTGCGTTTCTGGGGACTGTGCAGCCTGTTTGTGCTAGAACTTCCCCCTGCGGGGATGTGGTCCATGGCAGGAGGGTGGTGGCAAGGACACAGCTTAGAGGAGAGTCATCGAGAAGATATTCCCACACACATACCGTGGCCTCGACTCTTTCAGCACTGGGCTGTTTGACCCTTCCCAGCACAAAGCTGAGCAGTTAGCTGCCTGCCCATGAGTAATGGTGATGCTCATCCCATTCCCTTCTTGCCTGCTGGAGACCTGCCAGTTGCTGTCAGTCTTTCCCTGGTATGCTTCCATCGCTGGAGGAAAAGCTCCTCCATCCATTCTCGTTATCCCACTGGCTGCCACGCTGGCTAATTGGGCACACAGCTTCATCCTTGTTCTAACTGCAGCTTTGCAGGCTGCAGTGCCCGGCTGTGGGGGTGGATTCCCGGGACCTCTGTGGGTAGGAACCACCCTCTCATGCTCTGTCTTTTTTTGGGTGCCTCTCCGCAGGCTCTGCTTCCTCCTGTTCAAAGCGAGGTGGGGCTCTGACTCACCTGCATCTGGGTCTCGCCGTGCAGCAGGACTCGACGTGGCTCCACTGACTTTCCCACGGTGGCTGAGCCCTGCAGTGATGTTGCTGCTTCACCCAGGAGCTTGCGGTGGGCAGGCTCCAGGGGTAGAAAGGTAACGGGTGTGGGTTTTGCTCCATGTACCAAGGAGTCATCGCTTCGAATAGTATAAACACTTTTCTGAGCCACCTCCTTCTCCCCTTTCTCCTGGCTATTTAACCCTCTGCTTCTCTGCATCCCACAGGAAATAGTTTCTACATTGCTTCTGGGTTACCCTTGGAAAAAAAATAAATTGGGATAGGCACAGCCAGTTTTTCATTGCACAGACAGAAATGACAGAAGCAATTTAGGAGATGTGCTGCTGCCCGGGAAATCCAGAGTCTCACTGTGATCCTGCCCATGGTCCCGCTCTGATGCTAAATCCGTACCCTTCCCTCTCCCGGCTGTTTCTCCTCCCCAAAAGGAAACAAGAATCTGTTTTAGTCATGGATAAAATGTGCTGAAGAAAAGCTCAGGGTGGAACTCAAAGTCACTCAGTTAATCTCAGATTTTTTCCTTTACATTTTTTGAGCACTTCTTTCAGCCCTGCTGATGTGAGACTGATTTTCCTGTTCTGCCAGGAGAGAACCTTGTTGATTGAAGCAGGAGTTACCTGTACTGTGAGATAAAGAAGGTTCTTGGGGAAAGAACAGAAAACATAAGGAAGAAAGCAATAAGATGCACAAAGCAAATCTCTGCTGCGTTTCACTGTACAGCACCCAGTCTGGGTCATCTGTCAGACTGAAACTTGGCCTCAGGACCCACGAGCATTACAGTTATTGCCTGAGCTCAGGTCTGTTAGGTCGGATCCTGCTGTGCTCTTGTAAGGTTTTCTGTGGAGAGAGGCAACAGGGAAAGGAGGGAGGAACTCTGGTTCTCTGAGAAAGTGTTTCAGTTTTGCAGTGCCAGGAACTTTACCAGTTTTGAAAATAGCTTCTGAAAATTTCTACCTGCTTTTTTGCCCCCATTCACATTGGGAAGCCAGGCACACCTGTGCAGTGAGGGAGTCATTTCACTGCTGCCCAGGCTAGGGTATTTCAGCTGTGAAACATCAGGGCAATTTGCTGCTGTGCAGGCTGGGGGTATTTTAGCTGCTTTGCACCTCATTTGCAGGAATGCAGGCAGCTCCACTGGCAGAAGGGTAAGGGAGAAGCCAGGGTCAGGAGGGTCTGCAAACTCTGTATGACAGTGTCGAGCTCTGGAGCCACTGAGGAAGCAATGTTCAGATCTGATCATCTGTCAGCTTTGGGGCATCTGAGATCTCCACCAAGACCTGGAGTATTGATCAAAGTGTTAACTGGGACCAGATCTGCTACCTAAAAATTACTGCCAGCAATTCTGCCTTCCCAGTGCAGTCCCCTTGGACCCAGTGAAGATTCCTGCAGTGCTCTTCCTCGTGCTGGGATGCTCTCTTGCTCATCATCAGCTGCTGGGCTGAGGAGGCTGGGAGCACCGAGGATCTCACCTCTGCTACTGAGCACAGTGTGTTCAGCACAGAATAAGTGTGCAGGAGGGTGGTAGCAGGGAGATAATTACCCTCTTGTCAAAGCCTTTTCTCCATGAGTTTATCAAGTTGCAGAGCGCTGTTGTGGGGGCCAGAGCTAGGAAAGCATTGTTGGGGCTCAGCTGGAAGAGAGAACGGTCTGTGTGAGCATCCGGGAGTGGGTCCACATCCTGACAAACTGCACGCAAAGTTTCCTTAATCTGGAAAGTGTTGCTCTGGATGTCACAGCTCCACCCACCCTGATGGGGAAGAAGATGTTGTAAAAGCTCAGGTAGAGCTGCAGCGTTCCGCATCCCAGCAGTGTAAGGGAGAGATGTCCTGGTGTTAGGTGAGAGAAGGGGATGTGGCCCTGCGCTGGGAATGCCTCACAGACGTCCCTCAAAAGGCTTTCCTGAGACAAAGGCAATCTTGGAGAGCACCAAGAAAGGGGCCAAGTACAATCCTGGATAGGCAACAGCTTCCATGCTCAGCAAGATTAAATCTTCAAGGACACGTAACTGTGGGAAAGATACAGATGAGGGTTATACGATAGAGGAGCACAAAGTCATGCACGTTACAGGGAAGGTAACGAGGGAATGAATCATTCTGCCTCACATGGGACTTGTGCTTTCTCCTGACCTGGGCCCCTGGCTCCTGCGGTGGAGATGCCCTGGGGTGTGGGTGCATGAGCGCTGGGGGGGCTATAGGCTGTAGGTGCCATGCATATGCTGAAACTCTTCTGTATATGCCTTGCTTTTATGGGGCAGGGATTTCTGGTGTGGGCTGCCACGTGTCCTCCAGCAGTGTGCCCTGTGGGACTGTGGCACTCCTAAGGCATCCGGCCATGGGACTGGGATGCCATAGCAGTGCCTTTGCTTGGGGTGATCTCACCCAACATGTGGGAAGCTGAGATAGAGCGAGTATGTCCCAGCAGGAGATGTTGGTACTGTGGGGTCGTTGGTGCTGTTGTGGTGCGCAGCTTGAGCTTGATGTTTCCTAGGGGTGCCCTGTGCAGTGCAATGTGGTCTCTGTGCCATGGAACTGGGAACTGCCCTTGGCTGGGAAGTGATGGTCCTCTGGGATGTGGTCTGGGGGAGCTTGGTATTTCTGGGTGTGCCTGGGACTTGTGGGGAAGGTGTGCCATGGATCTGAAAGTGGGGTCTGCTCTGAAAGCATCAGAGGCAGTGATAACATACTCCAAAGTTCTACTGCAGGATGGGAGAGGGGGCTTATACTGGGGGCTGCTTTGCTGGTGGCATAAGGTTTTGCTGGTGGAGTCTCATGAATTACTTGAGATCCCGTGAGCTGTAGGACCTGTAAGGATTCCAAGGGCTTAGTGCCTGTTCTATTTTGGAGGAGTGCTCTGTGGGTACTCTGCATCCTGCAGCACCCATTTTCTTCCCTTGAATCCTGCTGCAGCAGCAATGCATTTGAGCTAGATCAGTGCACCCATGACTGTCTGCCCCCATGGGAATCTCTGCGCTCTGATCCAGCCTCTAGAGGGGATGCATTTTGCATCACATCTGAACCACGTGAGGAGCACCTTGGTGGTTGTCTTCTTGCAAACTGCCCATGGTCTTTGTGTGTCTACAGCCTACCCTGGCCAAAAATGGGCTTTTCTTATGCGTTCAGACATAGGATACAGATCCCAAAATAAAAAGACATACTAGTTTCTCGTCATTCATTCTACATGCTGCAAATGGATAGAGATCCAAGCATGTAGCCATGTATTGGCCTCATTGCTGAGCAACTCTTAATTTCCAAGTTGGAGGCATGTACTGACTGAGAGCTACGATGATATGTCCTGCCCTTCTTCAGTGTCCAGAGAGGCTGCTCAAGAACATAGAGGTAGGACTCATCTGCATTAGTTTTAGACTCTCTACATCTATGCTAGACTTGGCAAAAGACAACTTGCTCTTCTAGCCTATAATTTGTATGACCTTTCTTAGATGTGCCTTCAGATGTGATTTGCGTCTGAAGAAGCTGCAGAATGGACATCACCAGTATGTACCTGATAGAAATATTTAATCCTCCCAAGGAGTTCTGGACACACTTCTCCTTAATGGACTCTTATAAGTTTATTTAGTTACTACATTTGATACCAATTGCAAATATGCCTGCCCTAGAAGCAGCCTAAGTGAGGAATGATCATGGTTGCCAATGCAATTTAGGTTTTGAAGTGCTGCTGTATCATGTTCACCCAAAACTGGTTAAGACATTTGGATTTGAGTGCTTTGCCTTTCTGCTTAATCCTTCAGTGCCTGCCCACTGTTCAAAACCCTTAGCCAAGCAGTGGAGGGTTCTCCTGGAAGGAACTCTGAGCAACGTGGCATGGGGTGATGCCTGTCCCTTTCCCCATGCATGGATTTACAGACTGTGCCAAGCCTGTCTGATAGGCGGTGAATCCTCCTTTCATAAGATGCTTCTCAGTGGTAAGGATTATTCCTCAGCCTTGCCTTGAGTAAATGAACTAAATACACCTTGTAGCTGAAATCACATTGCCCTTTGCCAGGCTGCTTTGAAGAGCCATCTTCTGAAGGAGATCAAGAGGATGCTGCTTCCTTATTTCTTTTGTAAGGCTGCCACCAGTGTTTACGCACTACAGTGTTCCCCAGTGCTGGGGGCATGAAGTCTGTTTGCATCCTGTGCTTCAGCTATCCTCGTGTGGACTGGGCTGAAGATACAGCAGGAGGGATGCAGAGACCAAATTCTTAGATGCTGTCGACAGCAATTTCATGGAGCGGGCTTGGAAGTTCCCAGAGCAGATGCAGCCTTACATTTGGTCCCGATTAATATGAAAAGTCTGGCCTCACATCCTACATTTATAGAGCTGCTCCATAACATCAACATCTGGATCAACAAAAGCCTAAATATCCACCACCATGTACTTGTCTTCCACGAAGGTGTCTTCCAAATAACTGAAGACAAAAATAGGAAAGACTTCATAACCTCTGCCAGGTGCTGAACATGCCAAAAAGGAGTTGAAGAACAGCTCACTGAAGTCAGAAGAATACACCATAAATAGTAAGAGCATCTTCAAATATGTGAGGGCCAGTCAGTGTCAGGGGTGAAAGAAGTATTTGGAAAGGGGAAGAGTGAGAAAGATCCTGTATTTACTTTTTCATATTTCTCATGCCTGTGAGAAATAGGGAAGATTTCTAAAACCTCCTGTACCTGATACAGGAAACCCGCTTCATTGCATACCTGTGGACTGAAGGTCGTGTCTGTGCATAAGATTTTGGGGAACTATAGACCAATGAGGAAAGGGCAATAAATGACTGACAAACATCAGCATAGAGAAATGTTGTGATACACATAGGGTGAAATAATCTTATATTCACATGTAAATGATGGGCTTGATGAGGACCATGACCACTGGGAGGGAACTCTGTGATGGAAAGCCCATTCCAGTGACAGCTCAACACACAACAGAGCTCAGAGTTCAAAGGGAATGTCAGGAATCATTAGGGAAGAAGAGAGCAGAAAGGTGGCTGTGATGTCCCTACATAAACCCATGGCTTGCTTACCCTTTGCATTCTGTATGCTGTTCGGGTCCCCTCCTCTCAGAAGGGAAATAATTTAATTGGGAAAGTTTAGAGGAGGTTAATTGCATGTGATGAGCTGATGGCTCTGAGGAACTGGTCTGTGAGCTGGGACTTTCCAGCCTGGACCAAACTGAAACTGGGGAGGACCAACTAGGCAGTTTTTAAATATAAGACCTTGGGAGCTTCAAACATAGCTTATGTGAGCCAGGTTCAGAAGAAACTAAGGTGTGAGGGGTTTTCCCCACAATGAGCTTTGGATCCATAGAGCAGTGACACAAATGATGCTGTTGATAATTAAATTCTTCATGGATTGATGTGGTGACTGTAAAAGCTCATGGGAGAGAAACCCACTGAGGCTTGCCAAGGATGTAACAGTGGAGGAAACAGGATTTACAGCTTCATTACTTGTACTGGCATAAGGCAAAGCGGTCCAGACTGGCTGCTGCTGCTGCAGGGTAACAGGCTTTCACAAGCCTCTCAAAGAGTTGCTTTATTCTTGCCTAACACTGGCAAGGCAGCCAAAATAAAACCATCCAAAACGGGAAGCTTGAAGAAATTCCAGCAATTTTTATTGATTTCAGCTTTTCCAATGAAGCAAATACATACAGTACAGCCAAAACAAAACTCTGATACATTATTCTCACATACCTATATCTTACAGAATACACTGTATATTGCTATGGACTGGTAGGCTAAGTTGGTCTGAAACTGGTGTGTGGTCAGAGGGGAATAAAACTGCCTACTGCTTTCTACTTGTCCATGAGGCTTCTGAAATGCTGGGGTGGGTTGGGTTGTACGTACACAAAACAAACAAAGCATTTATGAGAAAATAGACCAACAAGCTCTGCTAAGCCCAGGACAAACAAGTATGGTATTTATTTACATGGTTGTGTGCCCTGTGCACAAATTGGGCCCTAAATGCTCTTACTTCTGCTGCTGGCAGAGCTAACGGTGCTGCTAGCTATGGTCCTTGCCTCCTCGGTAACTCCATCACTACGATCCAGGGCACGTGCTACGTGCTGTAGAGCTGCCTTGTCCCTGCCACCGGGGGTATGCCCTACCCTGGCTCTTACAGAAGCAAGAAACCAGCTCATCAGAGGATGTCACAGTTAAAAACGTGCCTATGAGAAACAACACCTCTCCGGAATGCAGAAAAAACCCCTGTGTCAGAGGTGAAAACAGCATCCATTTATGATGGAGGGAACCTCGCTGAGCTCCTGAAACTGCTGGTTATGAGCAATGCCAGTTACTCTGGTAAGTCTGATTTTCTTTTCTCTTCTTGCAATTGGGTGTCGGTGTCACTTCGCTGGCTTGGGTGGAGTCTGGAGTCCGGATTTTAAAAAGAGAGACTGAGAGGAAAATAGTGTCGAGTATTGAAGAATTTCCTGGGGAAGAAATAGCTGCAAAATAGCCCTGGGGTGGCAGAGTGGTGACAGTTCGCACAGCCCACTGCTCTCTCGAGTTGGCTATCTTCGGAGGTACGAGGGCAGTAACTTACAGCATCATGGAAAAGAACTAGGTTGGAAGGAACCTCTCTGGTCTGCCCAGCTCAAAGCTGGGATAATGTCAAAGCCAGATGAGATCGCTCAGAGCTGTGCCCAGTCATGTTTTGAGGATCTCTGAGGATGGAGACAGATTTTATTTTTATCATTTTATTAGCTTTGGAAAAACAGCTTTGCTGTACTTAGAGAAATTTATGTGAATGATGTATCTGTCTCATTTCAGTCTAATACTTACTAATGAAATCTCTGGTACTCGTAAATTTAGTTACGAGATGATGATCATATAGCTACAGCTCTTTGTGCCTTACACGGCAATTCAGCAAACTGGTGAAAGCAGCAGCAGTGTTTTAAAATAAAGCCTAAATAACAGCCAATTAGAATGAATTTCCTCAATATTCCACCATTACATTTTGTAGTTAGGGTTCCCCAATTAATTTTACGAAGAAAAACATAAGCTCCCAGGACGTCTGTTGAACATGTAATTACAGGAACAAATCTGAATGCAAAATAGCACGCAATGTAAAAATACTTTTACACCAAAACTGTAACAATCCTGCCTGTGGATACTGCAGCTGTTTTGGACATCCCTGGTCTTGGGTCCTGCAGACAACGTTTTGGACTGTGCATCTGAGAATACACATTCAGCTAGGGAATAGCTGGCAGGTATGGCAAGGGCATGCCCACGGGCTGGGACTCCTTTGCTGCTGTTTAAATGCTCCTGAAACTGTCCTACCGGATTCTCCTGGTTCTAGCTCTCCACTTCAAAGGTGCTTTTTTTCTCTTTCATTTGGCTGGGAGCTCGGTGCAGAGAGCTCTCGATTGAACATGGATGAAGGCAAGCAAATAGCTGCCGCTCATTAAAGTGCACAAGATTAAGCCACCCTTTGGAGAAAAAACAGCTGGAAAATGATCTGCCTCTGTGGACACGAGCTCCCTGTGGTCTGGGGGGGGGGCGGGGGCACCAAGTGCCACTGCTCTTCTGAGCTCTGGAGCGGGGTCAGATCAAATCTGAACTTCATGGACGGTTCTTTAGCGGGCACCAGTCACCTCACTTCTGTGAAGCGAGTGGGGACGTGCTGGTTCCCACCTATTTAGGATTTTGACACTTGCAAAAAATGAGACTCTTTTTCCCTTTCCAGGCTTGTAATTCATCCTTCCCAAGCATCTCCTGCACCTCTGGTATTTGCAAAACGGGGTCCTGTGCCCCTGAACTGTTTGAAGAAGCCATAACTGTGCATGTGGAACAGCCAGCAAACGCATCCTCAGCTGGTCCCTTCCCTGTGGATCTGAGCTACAGCCCTGTCAGGGACAGGCAGAGGATATTCTTCTTCTGGAGAGACAAGGTCAGCCTCTTTCATCACACAGTTACTGTCACAAGAAGTGGGTTGCCCTACAACGAGCTCAGCAGCCCCCTATCACAGCCTTAGTCAGCATCACAGGGTGATTCATGTAACTAAAGATCCTGAGAAATAAAATACATCCAAACCTGACTTCACACAAGTGCTTACATTCCTTCGCATACTAACACTATTTCTTTACATTGATCAATAAAACCAAAATGTGATTAAAAAGGCCACATCCCTCACTTTTTCCAGTCCTGTGTGGCAGTCAGTGATCCCAGGGGAAAAACACTTTGCCTGTCTCCAGCTCAGCTTCTCAAATGCCGCATTTGTCCAGGTACAGTCACGAGATTGAGTTGTTCTGGCGCTCAGAATGCTTCGGGACCCAGTAATAGTCATGCTCTGCAGATGTGTTGCGATTGTCCCCCCACACAGAGCTTCAGAGAAGGGTTACTGAGACCCAGGAGAGAATTTGCAGACATCAATTTGCTTCTTGAGATAAAGAGTTCACGTGACAGGAAAGAAAATACTAATAACTATAAGAGCTCATGGGAGAAAAATTCATAAGCAGAAAAGAAGCCCGTGTTCATAAACATTAGGAGTAAACCAGCCTTTGTAAAGAAGAGTATCATTATGTGTATCTGCTTATAATGGCCATATGCAATGGGGGAACTCAACCTAAATCTGGCAATTTTTATACTTGTGGATAAAAATAGGGTGTGACAACTTTTGAGTGTGGCAGTGTTTGGTGGGTGGATCGGGTGGAATTGGACAAAATTCTGCAAGGGGGTTAAACTGCACAACTCACACCGACTTTCAGAGGGGGACAGGGGACTAAGCCTGTAGGAAGATCCTACTCATCATGTGCGCACGTGTATGTTGCCTCCATGCACACATACACAGCAACACGTACATAGTTACACAGACACACGCTTTGCAAAAAAAAAAAAATAAAATTATTGACATCAAGAAAGTATAACCTCAATAAAAGTCCCTTCTCCCCCCTAAAAAGAAGAAAATGCTTAAAAATATCAGTATAATCCACATGAAATCCATATGTTTAGTTTGCTTTACAGTTGAGTTAAACTTGGAAACGCTCTACATCTTTAACATCCTAAGTAACTGTGAAAGGGTTGTCTTCCTGGGCATGAACGAATTCCAAATTCTGCAATTGAAAAAAACAAAGAAAACCCAAACCCCCAGATAATTAAAGCATTTAAGAAATCTTTTCATTACATTCAAAACCAACTTTTATATCTGTTTTTCTTAGCCTGTACCCAGTCTCTGTACTGCCCATAGCTTTTCACCCTAGACTTCCATGCTCCTCTGACTCCCAGTGGAAATATCCCGACAGAGCAAGAAGTGAAACCCGCACCCGGGCAGAGGGAAGAAATGGGATTTTGCAACATTTCCTCTTACCTCAGGGCTGTGCTTCTTTTGATTGTAAAGAGCACATCGGGGAATGGAGCAAATAAATCATTCTGGGTAACCCAAATCCCCGTCATAGAGACATCTGATATTTGAAAAGCGCTTAAAGCTTTTCCCTTCAGTGGGAATTGTGCATCAAAAGTACCTTATGGATTCAGTCCTCATTTCGCACTGAGGAAAAAACCCATAATGGTGCCCTGAAAATTCTGCCCATGATTTCTCTAACCTGGTTTCTCTATCGGGATTCTTCAGATGGCAGCACATAGTTCCAAATTTTGACATGAGGTTTACAGGTGGATTATTAAGTACTCAAAAAATCCCTAAGGGTGATGGTTAATGCCATAGCATGTGCTGGAATTAATTGCATGTTACTGACACTATCTGGATAACATTCAAAGTTCAGGAATGAAAGTATGTCATGGAGAGATTTCTGTGAAAAGCCCCACCTGAGAGGATTTGGCAAAACGTAATTAATCAGTTATTGCTTGGCAAAGAAAGAAAGACAGGCACATGAGGCGTAGCCCAGTGCAGTGGCTTTGCCTGTCCTACGGTGCCTGCGCCTGCCTGGAACGCGGAGCTGCGCGGTGCCGGCAGCAGCTGCACTAGACAGATGTTCAGTGGAACAGCATGACCTCGGACCTTTCATCAAAACAAATGCTTGGCAGTTTGGGCTAAGATTTGTGATGAAAATCTTACAAACCCACTTTAAAGGAGATTAAAAATAGCAAAAAGGGCTGGGGGTTGATGCACCGCTCCTTTCCCCACACACCAGGGCCCCGTTCTCACCTGCAGCCTGAACGTGCGTGGAGAGGCTCCTAAAATCTGGAGGAGAGGGTCCTGAAGGTTGTTCCAGCTAAAGATCCCATCATGTTCTTATCAAATCCTTGCTGAAAAAGCAGATGTATACGTAGTGCGGTGAGTGCATATCAATTTCAAAACTGTAGCTACCTACTGCTGTGCGAGTGAGCCTGCCGCCGCACTCCAGCAGCTGCCCTCCACTTTACAAGTGCGTTTCGTTCCCAAGCAGCCTCCTCTGTCCTCCCTCTGTCCTGCCTCTGACACACCACCCTGATCGACGGACTTCATCTTCCTTGCATTGCTCCCCACCCGCCAGCAGCTCGGCTTCTCCAGCTTCACTGCAGGAAACCTTTGCTGAACCAGCCACTGAACATGATTTCACCTTACTCTTCACCCGGGCAAAACGGCAAAGCTATGTGCATGGTGCCTATATCCCTGCAGACTCCCATCCTTCTCGTCTGGTGTATACCTATGCAATGCTCATCTGTGTGAACACGGGAGTGACTCAGTCACATCAAAACGAGTTGGCACGGGCTCCCGAACAGAGCCTGGCACAGAGCTGCACAGGCTCCTACAGAGAAAGTCCCTCACCGTTAACATGAGAAGGTATTTCGGCGCTCTCTGCCTTCCTGCCCCCGGGGACCCCCCTTGGTGGATGGTGCTCTCCTCTTTAATTTGGCCCTTTTACTCTCTGCAGGTGTTGCTGCTGTGGAGTTGGAAAAACCCAGCCTGTTCAAAGCAAGCCACCGGGAGCTGGCAGCTGCTCGGTGCCCCGGCTGCCTCTGCGCTTTCGCAGTTTCTGTTGCAGGGAGCAAAACAAATCCTAACTATCCTGGGTTTAAGAGATTACCCTGACTGTAGGGTGATCTAACCACAGGGTAGGGTTATGGACACAGAAGAAAATGGGGGGAAGGAGAGGAAGAACCTTGCCAAGGATCTGTTGGGACATGCTGATCCTGCACGATGGATTCAGTGAAGGGAATCTCCTGGGGTACTGCAAGACGCCCGGCTCTGCTCCCAGCGCTGTGCACACCCTGCGCCGGCCGTGGGAGCCGGGTGGCTGTGCTGTGGCAGAGACCACCTGGACAAGCACCGTCCTCAGGGTGCCAGCTGCCCAGCACAGGCATGTCACCGTCCCTACAGCCCATCCCAGCAGCCGCAGCTGCCCTTGGCTGCCCCTCGCCCAGCTCACTGCTGAGAGCATCGCTGTGCTCCCAGCGCCCCGGCTGCTCCCACCGCTGCTAGGTCACCGGCTGCAGCAAGCAAGTCAGGACCGGGGCTGCTCTTGTCAGCCGAAACACAGAAGCGTTTTCCTTACCTGCTTGAGCACACTCTGGAGCTCCCTGTTCGACCAAAGGTCTGTCAGGAGGAGGCGAGCAGCTTCGGCTGCTTTCGGACAGGAGCTGGGAAGATGAAAGCAACCCCAGTGAGTTACGGCAGGCCACCAGGCAGCGACCCACGGGCATCACCCACCGTCAGCCTCCCCGTGGGCCCATCTCCAGCTGGAGGGCTGGCTAGACCTGGCAGGGGGCTGTCAGTAACCCCCCCTCGCTCTCAGCAACGTTATGTGGCAACAACCCCTGGGACCAGGACAGGACAAATGAAAACGAGGGGAGGATGCCAGTGGAAAAATGTGCATTACACTGAGCTGAAGGAGTGTTCCTGGAGCATGAAAGCTGGGAGAGTGAAAGAGGAGGGACGTGATGCCAACCCTTCCCCAGAGTCCATAGGGACAGTGTGGGTGAATCTCTCAGGAGGGCAGCGCAGGAACGGGCGAAGGAGACGGGAGCATTTGTAATAACAACATCTGCAACCGTAAGTCCTTACTCAGCACAACTTAATAGATACTGGCTCATGTAACATCTCCGAAACCATGAGTCATAGCAGTACCTTTTATAATTTTGGAACATTTCATACAACCACCTAGATATAAAGCTCCTTGCTGGTTCTTATCACTGCTCCTGATCTCCTGGACCTTGTCCTGTCTGTGGGAGACTCCTGATCTGGGTTCAGTGCAACAGCCCCAGCCTATCTCAGCCAGGATGATGGAGAGGTAGGGGACCAGACTCAGGACTCACTGTATGATACAGCTTCACAAAACATTGTGCCCTGAAAGCCATCCTCATCAGAGCATGAGAAACGGGACTGACCAGTTAGCAGGAACCTGCAAGCACCCTGCCCGGAGCGTGAATGGACAGGAATGTTCCCCCATTCAGTAAATCTGGGGGCATTTCTCTAACATGCACGGCAGTTGTTACCAAAGAAATTAGCAAGTTTAACTCCAAAGTGATTGTGCAGCCTGTACGTGTTGGTATTGTGTGGAGGACTGGGGGAGATGCAGACCAGCAGAAGTTCTTGAGCAAGGGTGTGGAGTAGAAGAATTAAGTTTTACTGGAAAATCCCTTCTCTGGTTATAACCATTCCATGCCCTGTCACCAGAATGACTATATGTGAAAAAAATGTTGTGGCTGAAATATTTTTTGTGGCTGAAAAATAATTAAAAAACAATAAACCCAAAGATATCTATGATTAGATGGTCAGTGCATGTCCTGGACACTCGCTTTCAAGGATACATTGTTCCATATCGTTTCTCTCTAAGCTAGAATTATTTTCTTTTTTTGTAATTTGCTCCTAATGATTCCCAATACATACTTTTTTTGCCATCATGTCTTCAGAGCGCACCTCAAAAGATTTTTTTCTGTTCAAAGCAAAATTGCCAGCATCTGATATCTGAGCCATTTACAAATTCAGACAAAAGAATTTCTTCCCTTAATTTGAAGGATTGATACTGACTCTGCTTCATACAGCATCTACTGCTTCTATTTATGTATAAAAAGATTAAGCATGTACTGATGGAGCTGTGATGAAAATTTCAATATGGAAAGTAGCATATCCTAAAAAGTGCTGGGAATAGTGTGTGCCTATAGCAGCGTATAAAATGGAGCAGAATACCAAGGACAGTTGATTTGGGGAAAAAATTTCTTAAAACTAAGTTGCTCAAAAATCAAAGTTGATTTTAAGGTCAGTCTCTTTCCTACAAATAGAATTATTTGTAAAAAAATGTAGAAAGACAACAAGGAAGATGTCCAGTGGTGGCAGTGGCAGCAGTCATCCAAAAAACTATTGACTCAACAAAACACAAAAAAGACACTAATCTGAAGGAGGTGCTGGGGCAGGGGAAGCATGAGGGCAGCAAAAAGGATAAGGACTTCATACATGCATATCAAGTAATGGGGGGAAATAATTTTTCCTCAAAGGACAAAAACATGAAGAACATTATGTATGTCACAGGACGTGCCAAGGAATTCCTGGAATAAGGATTTCTTCAGGATGTCATAGGTTTATCATGTTGATGTCAAGGTGCAATCTTTGAAAGAAGTGGAAAATTGGCAATGTGTGGATGAGAAGAACTCTCTTCCACAGGGCAGAATCAAGGAAGGACCTAAGTTTCTTGAAGGATGAGTTTTGGTCAAATGCTATGGTAGAATTAAAGTGCAAAATTAAATTTTGCAATAGAAAATGTGTGAAAAGTGAACAAACAGAGAAACTGAAACACATCAGTGATAAAGGGACTGTGAGATGAACTGCATGTCTGATGCTCTAAAGTAAAGGAAAAGGTTTTGGAGAAAAGCTTTTAGTGCAGGCAGAACAATTATTGAGAAAACAATTGAGAAATAGTGTCATTTGAAAATCAGCAGAAAATATTTTTCAGACAGTTGGAGAAGAAAGATGAAAAGGATATCAGACATCACAATAAACCAGTAACAGCAGCTTGCCTTGATTTTCAGAAACACCAACAAAAAAAGAGGGTAATATTCAAAGTTTTGGCAACTTGGATTAAAAATAAGAGTGACTGAACACCATCATCACCATGAAACCCACGCCACAGATGAGGATATATGTAGGAGATGGAGACAATTATTTAATTGGGATGCTCCAGGAAGAAGAAACCACAGCTATCAGATAAACTGCTGAACCCTTCATGCCTTTCACTCAGAATACAGCTACAAGACACATGAAGCAAGAGAAACCTCAGCTTTGAGGAGTGCTGGCTGGCATTCGAGAAGAACATGGGAAAGGAAAAGATCCATAACTTACTTATCTGTAACCTGGAAGCCCTTTCTAAAATACCAATTCCAAGCTGTTTGAGCATGTTAAACTAATGAGATACAGCACCAAGTGCAATGGGAGGCCGGTTCAGAAGAACAGGCAGATGGTCATTGGGTGGCAGAAGAAAGGTGCTGGGGAGGCACAAGACAGACAGACCCACCCGGCCAGCACCAGCGCTGGGGGTGAGGGAAGTGTGTCCGCAGGGAACCCGGGCAGATTAACAGAAAACTGCAAAATACTAACAAGGTGCAACATGGCATGGTGTTCTGCATCTGGCCACCCCTGAGACCTCCACTGTTGTCTTTCTGCTGGCTGCGGTGCTAGGAAGGGAGGGGGTGACAGCGTGGGACTCGCCACGTCCTGCATCAGTGTGGGGAACATGGGGTCTGCACTAGGTGACAGCCCCCAGCAGAGGCGCTGGGTCTAGTTATTGCCACCAGGGAGTGGGTGAGGTTCGTTCTGATCTAGGGCTGGACAAATCCCACCCTAAAATTTCTTGTTTATCTTCACAGGCTACACAGTGAAGTGGGAAAAGTTAGCTAACGCTGTGTCCAGTTCACTAAAAGGGAGAAACGGGAGGTTTCTTTCACATCTGCCCTATGGGAACAGTCTGAAATGATACGGCTTTAGTGAGTAAGATTGGTCTTGGGTGTAAATTGTAAATTTTTTCATAAGAATTGAACAGAAATCTTTGGGGACAGAAGTGAACCACGGAGGAAAAAGGAACAACTCAAGTGTTGGACACCCTAAGAATGGGGAAATTTCTCAGGAGTTTGTGATACAGGAGGCAGGAGGAACACACCGAGGACATCTCCAGAGTTTAGTAACTCCTCGCAGTTTAGTGAGTCACTGCAAGTAAAGCTCATCAGACAAAGCAGTCAAGACAATTAAGGTACGCACAGCCCCGCTTGTGCAATGCTGCTGAAGGAGTAAATTAGCTGACAACTGGTCTGAGGGATCCGAAGCGGGACTTTAGGCAGGAGAAAATGCCATTCGAAACAATAAGGACTTAGGAGAGGGCTGGGTTTCATGTTAATTGGGCTTGCTGTAGAGTGGAAACATATAAAAGCAGCAAACTGACCAACGTTTGTTGGCTGAGGTCCAAACTACACAAGGAAGCCACTTCTAATGACTGAAAGGCTTTCTGCTGCCATGACACCAGTGGTAGATCATAGTGGTTTATCAAAGGATGATGGAGAAGGCACGCGAATGTCTTTCACACAACAGAAAACACTAGGTTACTTGCATAAGGTATTTTAAAACAAAGACAGATGGTAAGAGGGATGAAGGTCTAGGAAGGAGTATACATGGTCAAAGATCATGTAAGCTTAACACCTTAACAAGCAAACACAGTTTGGCCAGGAGCGAACGTACAGCTTGGCAAGGGTTGACAAGCTTTTGCACAGGGCTGTAGGGATCATGGGTAACAAGCAGGACAGAATGACTACCACCAAAACTCAAACAAAGTCCTAAAATAAGAAGTGGTAAAATATGTTGAGATTGCTCAGTTGTTGTAAAATATGTGTGGGTAGACCAGAAGAGGTACTTAAAATAATACATATAAATAAGTATCATCACAGCTGCATCTTTGCCGCTTGAGGTGGATGTTTCAAGAGAAAGATGAAAAAATCTGAACACTAAATCTAAGCACAACCCCACTATATCAGCAGTGCCCAAATCTCAGACCTGACTTTCATGACGAGGTTTGCAAGAAGCCGTGAGTGGGAAGCCGAGGTATGAGAGAGCCAGGCTGCGTCCTGACATCCCCTGGTTTGAGGGCTGGAAAATTTTAAAGGGTTTAAGATGTTGATGCTTCAGTTCTTTTTAGAATTTCTTAAAATCCAACCAGCAAATTTCCTGAGGTCCCTTTGCAAATCCCACCCTGGATGGCTCATGCCCGTTTCCAAAAAATCGGTGCAGAGGATTTGTCTAGCAAGACGCTTGGATTTTTTTGGCTCTCAGTTTACAAGCACGGGGAAAGAGTAGTGCTTTACTATGGCTCTGAAGAGTGCTGGGAAGGCTCTGGGGCTAACCTGGCTTTGCACAGTGTAGATGAGCTCAAAAATGTCTGTGCCCGACCCTCTCCATGCTGTCTGCCCCAAACTCACCCATTTCGGCACAGGCTTACTACATTATTTAGCATGTTGCTTGTCAAGTAAGACTTTCCCAGGTGTGGGTTGGACATGATGAGGTTCCTCAGAGTGTAACAAGCTGATGTCATGATCTCGCCATAGCTGTTGGTATTTCCAGACTGGAATGACAGGAGACGTGATACATCTGGGAGCACCTGGTGAGCTAAAGAGGTGGAATGTTCCAATCAACATTTAAATAAAACCTAGCAGAAGTGAATGATACTATTTGTGTTAGCGCGACTCAATGCAAGAATGCAGCGTTATCTCTGGAAGGGAGCACTAATAATGTTGGACAGCAACGGCGTAATAGTCATCACTTTCCAAGAGAAAATGAGTGTTACAGGCCTCTGGAAGGGCAATGATACTGCTCATGGGTAGTCATGTCCAACTCAGTTCCCCAAACACTGTCATTCTCATGATCCTGCAGATTTGTCATTGTCTACAAAGCATACCACATGCTTGTAGAGACTTTGAGATAGCACAGATTTTGTTAATTAAGCCTGCAGATGCCACCTGTAATTGTCCTTTCGGCCAGAAGAAATGACATTGCTTTGCCCAGTTTCAGAGCTTGACTAAGTCCTGTTGTGGGGTTTACAAAGCAAGATGGGCAGATATTGGAGAGCTAGAAACCAGACACTGTTCTGGTATCTGCTGTGGTGGAAGTTACTTACCCATGGTTTTGTGGAGAACAGGATGCCGGGACATATTGCTCAGCAAAGAAGCTCCAGACCGGACGACTTCAGAGCTGTTGGACTGGAGGAGCCGTGCTATGCGGGGCAAACCTTTTTCCTTCAAACCAATCAGTTGGCTCATTGCGTTGGACATCTAGGGGACAGAACAGAGATGTCTCATGACTTCTAATGCCAGGAGGACACAACTGGGATGATGTACAGGGCCAGACAAACATGACTACACTGTAAAATAAGCATCTGTATAATACCTTTCCCTGCTACCGTAATCCCACGTACTTTGTCATTCACCCCTCTTCCCCACATGCTTTTGCAAAGTCAACCTCCCATCTTCCGTGATACGACTGGCACTCCTGTCCTCTTTCTAGAGCCTGAGTGGGGACAGTTGCTCACCCAACTGATATTCCCAAAAGCTGGAGAAGTTTTACCTTTGTGCCCGCATTGCCCTTGCCCTTCACAGTGCCCTTGCAGCTCCCTGCCATGCCATAAGTAATAGGATGTGGTAGAACAGAAATGGCCAATGGACACTTTCAAAAAACAATCTGAAGACCAAAAATACTTATCTTGGATTCTGATCTGGTGTTTGGCTAGGTAAATCTAGATCTCAGCACGTAGCTAATGCAGATGAGCATTCATGGACATTGAAGCACATACCCACAATAAATTGCCCTCTTACTGAGAGAGTTTAAACTGAACTGCTCTGCTACTGCCTCAGTGGAAAGGCTTCTGAAGATTGTCATACCACCAGTGACACATGTCCCTCAACAGTGACATGGGAGTGGAGAGAATGGGCTGGAAGACAACCCTCTTCCAGTGGGCTGAGACTCAGTTTCTCTCCCATGCTCCAAAAGGCACATGTGCCGTGTTAGATTCATACCAGCAGCGCTGGGGTGTGTAAAGTGCAGTCTGAGAAGAAATTCGGAGCCATCCTCTATAAGCTAAAGGATTATAGTAACCTTTGTAAGCTTGTCCCCAGTTTCCCTTTCTTTCAAGTGACAGCAAACCCAGCAACCCACCCCAACCTCAGCTCTGAGCTGGAATAAGACCCTTGAAAGGAAAAGCTGCTTCTGCACATCCAGGCAAATTCCAGCCATTCCATTCCAGAAGGCTGAAATGAATTGCTTCAACACTGTCAGAGCTGGTTTTTGTTTGTTTGTTCTCTTCCCCCCTGCCCAAAAGACATTCTTGTATAATGATGCTGATTGCTGAAAGGCTGTTCCTTTCCCTGGAGCACACGGCTTCAACCCCATTTCTCTGATCAGCTCTACCCATACTGCGACAGCCTCTCCCCACATGGTTGTTAGTGGCAGTGCTTGGTTCGACTGCCAAAAAACCCTACTTCACATTGCAAGACTTGTAACAAAAGCTCCCAGGAGATGAGAGCTGGCAGGTTCAGGCTCTCCTCACAGTGAAGGCTCCTCTCGTGAGTCACGCCGTGTTTCTGGGTGGAACGCTTTGCACACGTGACATGCCTCTCCTACGTATGAAATAATTATCTCTTTATCTCCCTAGCCATCTTATTTAAATTGGAATTGATGAAGTTCGACACAAACAGACAAGTCGAGGTTTGCCCATGTGAAGGCAGCCTGTGAGGACACGTCCACGGCGGTGATGCTGGGCACAACAGAGCTGCTGTCGTGACGTGTCCCTCGCCATGCCCTAGCTCCTGCAATACCCGCGGTGTCACGCAGCCCGTGGGTACCTCCACACTGCCATACCTACAGGTTAGGACATCTGTCAGAGCTACTTTACAAGCAGCTCTGATGTGAGGACAAGCCACAATCCACAGCACAACCCACCCTGTTATTAGAGCCACCTCCCACTTAAAAACACACACAGGCGGTGGCGCACGCACATCCTTGCTCTCTCCTTTAATGACATTTGTCTGCATGTGCACATCTGGGCACATCCTCACTGGTGTCTTGGGGGAAGGGTGCCAATACCAGTAGGTGCTGGTAGTATGACCAACAGCCTGGGGAAATGCAATGTGTGGATCTGGGATGGACTCTTGGGATGCTGATTAGAGCCCCCCCTGAGACCCTATTTTCAGCATTAATAAATACCTCAGCTGAAACCTCCACTATGGAAAGACTTGCAGTAGTGCCCTGAGGTTTAAGGGGGATATTGCCCTTTCTGATCGCTGTAAAGTGCTGACACCTTTGGCTGCGAGTGTGCGGAGGAGGGAGGAGCACTTACCAGCCCTCGGCTTGCAGTGAGGTTCTGCAGAGCTCCAGCACAAGCTTCCAGGGTGGCATCCTTCTTGCTCTGATCCATCAGGGACAGATAGGTGCGGATGGCATCAGAGTGGTACAGCCAGCTGGGTCCTTTGGGTTTAAAATCCTCCTCAGGAAGGGGAACACCGTACTCATCATTCTACAAAGAGATGAGAAACTGGAAGCTCAGATACTGCTCTTCACTTGCAGCCCCTGCCTGGGGCTGAACCTCACATTTCCAAGCCCTCTGCGGTACATCTTACCTCCATTTTACCACTCCTGCTGTTGAAACAGCCTGTGAGAGTTTTGTCCATATAAACGCTCCGGGCCATGTGGTTGAGCTGGGTGTATTTGTTGGGAACTTCAGCATCCAGGCGGTAGGAAAGGTTGTGCAGGATGCAGATGCAGTTCTCCACAGACTGAAATCACCCCCAGAATAAAAATGCAGGCATCACATTAGGCAGAAAAATATGGAGCAGCACCTGCTATAGCTCCAGAGAGGGCATATACCACGCTGTAATTAGCTTTTTTAGCAGTTATACTGCATAGGCTCCTGACCCTGCTTAAGGCGGCAATGGATGGGAAGGAAGGAGGAGGTCTACTAGGCATGAATGAAGGCCACATTGCCCAAATGCCAGTGAGCTGGCTGACTCAGTGAACCTTGTTAGGTCCCACTGCTGCAGAGAGGTTGATAAACGGGAAAAGAGAGTGCAGAGCGTGCTTATATCAAACGGCCCGCTAGGAAATGCTGGCTCTTGAAAGTCTTCCTCTTGCCATAGTCAACTTTCAGTGACTTTATCCAAGTCACAGCTACAGATTAGGGGACACTTTTTACCAAGAACAGGCTTTTAAGCCTCCTTTACCTGGATGCCAGAGTGCCTAATGTAAAGAGCAAGGAAGAATTTTCACTAGACACCTGCCACCAGCACCAGCACCAGACCACACGGACACACGGCCAGAGAGCCATGTTTGGTACGTGCTGCTGAAACTGGTCATGCAAAAGCCATCCCCCAAAGAGGAACTTCTCATCTGAAATAATTCTGGTACTTTTTTGGGCATCGATGGCTTTAGGATATCTGGCTAGTATCACAGGTGGAACTCCAGAAAACGTGGCTATGAAGGCTATTTTGTCCAGGATAAGTGCTGCTTATACGTAGCAGTCAGAGACACAGTGGGGGGAGTGGCAGAAAGATGCCAGCTCCTGGCTCCCCGCTGGATGTGGTGCCAAGCTGGGGATTATAGTCCTGTTGGACTTGAGCTGCCAATCTGGGACTTGAGTCCTGCTGGATGAAGAGATTTAGTGGTGGAAAGAGCAAGAGACGGAGGTTAAGATGCTGAAAGGACCTCAAGGTAAGAGGGGAATGGGGGAAAGCACA
The DNA here is from genome assembly GCF_963210335.1 of Falco punctatus. Classification (NCBI taxonomy): domain Eukaryota; kingdom Metazoa; phylum Chordata; class Aves; order Falconiformes; family Falconidae; genus Falco; species Falco punctatus. The sequence goes on from NC_137597.1 coordinate 1,874,514, forward strand.
TTGGAGGTTCAGGGGCCAAAATATTTTGCCATGCCTGTTGTTTTTGGTAAAGGAAAACTGTAAAACCCACCACTACTTCGGGCCCAGAGCAATCCTATGACAGATCGCACAGGGGTTTGGAAGGACAAGAGCAGCCCCAAAAAGTCTGGTCCCTCTTGTGTTCATTTGAAAGGGATTTTGAGATGTTCCCAAAGTTGCAGTTACTGGCTATGGGGCTGAACCCTAGCAAACAGCTTGGGGTGAGCATCTGGTACCTTATCATCTGGTCGGTTAGAAGCCACACAGTTCTGGGAGTAAGTCATGACAGAGTCGATCAAGCCAGGGTAGTTCCTCATGGTCTGGCGTCCCATGTCTGCAGAGCTCAGGTTTCTGAATAAAGTCATCACGAAGCATGTCAGGAGAGAAGGAGGAGAGATGGTTAGTTGGGTTCACTCACTAGTTTCTGTGGGCTGTTCTGGCTGTAGCTATGATTGAATTCCAGGATATTTTTGTAGGTTCAGCAAGGCTGGTGTACTGGTCTCATTTTGAAGGACCGCACTGGTGCACAGCTCTCCTGTTGCTCCTTAGGACCTATTTAATCTAGGAAAATGTCCTGTTGAGGAGCTCTGCATAGAGTGCGTCCTCCTAGTGAGAGTAACTATCAGCAGTACTTGCCTCGGAGGCTGTGCGTGTGCCATTACACAGACTCCTCGCCTCCTTGGAGGTGCTTCCAAAGAGAAGGCTAAATAAAGAACATCTGGCATTCTTGTGAAAATCAGGAAGGTGCACCTGGTTGTAAGCATGGAGCTACACAGGGTCAACAGCAATATTCGTGTGGGACAGTGGGGCAGAGAAGCTGAAGAGCAGCAGTTGCTCTGACCAGAGGGACTGGCCAGTTTGTAATGCAGTGTATTCCCAAGCACGGCTTGCTGCCAGGACAGGGGAGTTTTTCCAGTAACAGGAAATGTTTTTTGTTGTTTTGTTGGGTTTTTTTCTTCCCAGTTTTATTGCCTTGTAGCTTGCAAATGAAAAACAAAGAGAGGTTGGCAGTCCTTGTGAGATATTTACTCCAGGCGTTCCAGAACTGGATTTGATGTTCACTCTGATTTGCAGCCTCCTCATTAACATGAAGTCATCTGCAATCCAGAAATGCTTGAGCAGCAATGGCTCGAGCCCAGGGCAAACCCAAGGCTGTTCTCATCTCTGTGTTATGATGTGGCAGGGCAGTGAGTCAGAGCAATCCCGGCTCACCCCTCGGAGCAGGGGCTCCGGACCCAACCATCCTGCTTTCCTTACCTGTCTTGCTGCCCTGCCTGGGTCCCCCAGGCTGCTGAGCATCCCTGCTGACCCGCACCCGGGTGCTGGATGTTACTGCGACGTGGGAGACAGAGCCTGCCTTGAGTTAAACTCCACGGAGAGCTGCTTTTGCAAGGTGTCATCGTACCCTGTCCCTTCTTTTAATGGGCTATTTTGTGGCATTGGTGGGTTGACGTGGTCTTGAAAGCAGAGCACCTCATGCAACATACACCAGACACCCCGACATGCAACTGCATGGGGAAGGTGCCTTCCAGGGCAGGGAAAGGAGCAGCACTCGCTCTCTTTCAGACACGGTTCCCAGCCACAGAAGACGATAGTATCACGTCTCCAAAGGCCCCTGCCGTATTCACCCATTTCGTTTCATAAGCAGATACAGCTCCTACTAGCTGCATGTCTGGTAAGGGTGCGGCTGGCGCTGCGCTCCCTCGGGGAGAGCTTCACTTGATGAAAGTACCTAATTATACAGGGTATTTTTTTTTTCTTCCCCCCACTTGTTCCCAGTGAGACAAGGAGCTTGCATCCAAGCGGAGGAGGGTGGTAGGAGAAACAGCAAGTCAGGGCGAAGATCCTCTACAAAAGGGCTCTGGCTTTCCCGTAAAAAAAAAAAAAAACTACTCTGGGCTCAGTCTGCACCTCCTGTTTTGTCACTGACCTGCCTGATGAGCCAGGAAAAGTCCAGGGCAATGGGACTTCCCTGTGCTAAAACAGTTACTAAAATCAGTGGGAAAAGCCCTGTTTTCCCCACATAGAGGATTGTGTCATTTTGTCACTTAAAAGCCATACCAGTTTGTTTTCTAGCAACCAAAATTTTCTCTGGGACCCTCAAAAATCTAAAGGAAAAGGTGTGGAGTTCCCTGAGCTGAACACTGTCAGGTTTCACTGTTGCAGCTCTCCTATGACAAAGCAACTTATATTTTTTGAGCAGAGACTTAGCAAGAACAAACTTCTTAAAAAAACAAAAAAAAAGCTACTAGGAAAAACATGTTACATGTTATTTTTCTCCACCTTCTCTTAGTCAGGAAAACTTTCTCAAGGAGAATGTTTTATTCATACGATTGCAGTGAGCGTGTCTTTAGCTTATTGTAAGAGGATTTAGACAGCCTCAGCTTTTGTCAACGGACACAAGCTACAGTAACTCCCTGCTGGGTGACTCACCTCAAACAGCCTGTAGCATTGAAGAATACTTCTGGGTCAATAATTTCTCTTGTCCTATTGCAGCTGCCGTCAGACCAGCCAGAGAAAGGGATGATAACGCAGTCTGTCAAGACGGGGAGTGCCTCCTGTATCAACTCTTCTTTTAATTCATCAGTGGAGGAGAGGTTCCAGAGCAGTCCTAGGAAGGTAGGAGACAAGCTCAAGCAGAGGCTCACATGTATTAGAAACTTTTGTTAGGTCAGAGTGAATTCCAGCAACTAAGCCCTCCTTCACTTCATCCTTCTTTGCACTAAGGGTGCAGAAGCTGCCCTAAAGCCTAGTCTCTGTCCATCCCTATAGTATAGAGGCAGGATGGGCACCAGGGGCATGGTGTCATGTGAAGGTGGGCGTCTGAGCATCCCGCCTTCCCCCAGATTTGCTGTTTATTGCCATTAGATTGCAGGGGGAAGGGCATCTTTCCTGGGATCTCATAAAGGCTTGTACACAAGACCTCGGTCACAGCTGAGGGTGATGTGCACCAACGAACTCACGTCAATCCTTCAAGAAAAGGCGAGACACCCATGAGACAATCTGCCCAGCCATACTGGGATCTCCAGCACCCTTGACCTTCCCTGAGAACAGCAGGGAGCAGGGGTGCAGGAAGGCATGGGAATGGCAGGGTGACCACAGCTGTGGGGGGAAACCTGAGGCAGGTGCTTCCCCAATGGGCGCTTATGACATGAGGAACCTTTATGGGACAACGAAGGGCCAGAACCTCCTCTGCCTTCTGGTTTAGGTTGCCATTTGGTGTGACAGGAGAATAGACCTTCCTCTTTGTGGTGTGGCAGCACCATGGCTACTGGCCCTTCGTGTGCTGGAGCAACACGGCCCACAGGCAGGGAGGAGCATGGTCCTTGCTGAGGGCTGAGCAGGCTGCTGCGTACCTGTCAGTTGTTTCTGAATCTCAGTGTTCCCCGTCCTCCGCAGGAGGCTCACGCACTCCCTTATCCCATTCTGCCGCCGGGTTTCTATCTTGTTGGTTGGATTCTTGAAGACCAAATTTCGAAGGGCTCCGGCTGCTGCCCGCTGTACGTTCTGGTTTGTGCTGCGGAGCAGCTCGACGAGCTTGGCGATTCCCCCCAGCCGATAGACCTGTACCAGGGAGGACAAGCTGCCATCAGCAAGGGGTGCAGAGCATCGCTGGGACAGGGACAACTCGAATGGGCATGGCAGTGCAAGGAGCCCACATGGCACATACCCAGGGGAGCTGGGAAAGCAGACCTGGCAGTTAAAGGGTGGTGAGAGCTTGCAGATTACATGTCTGGTTCAGGCCAGAGGTCATGAGCACAAAGGTGCTGGCCTTGAGGTTGGAGCTTACACTCCAGAAGTGGATGTCCATGCGTAATGGCCATGGACGGAGTCCTTTGCTGATGTAAATGTGCTTGCTCCCACAAACTTTCACCTACGTCCATCACCCTGCATCAGGTGAAAATGTTGCTCTGCCTATCTGTAGAGGCCATTTATAGCAATATAATGACATGATGTGGTAATTTATCTGCATCCTGAAATCACAGGCTGAGCTAAAAGGGATGCTCACGGCAGAGTGTAAACACCCTCCAGGGCAGCCAGGAGCCGTACTGGGCTGTCCTCTGTTGGGACAGCACCGGGAAGGAGTGTGAGCCCCGGCCAGCAGGACACCACGCACATGTCAGGGAGGTTTGAAGGCAAATTCCTCCAGCTGAGCTCTCCAAAACGACGAGCGTCCCCGCTGTAGGATGCCCTCTGTAGCAGGTCTCCTGGGGACATGATCCCACATGGAGCCCCTCCTGGCGCAATCCAGCCCATGGGCTGGGGATTTGCTGACAATAGAAAATGAATGAGCGCCTTTCAGAAAGGAAAGAAAACAAGCGTGCGCCGGGATGACTCACATACCTGCTCTGACACATCTTTCTGGGAAGCGATGGGATGGGACAGGCCGGTGCTCAGAGAGTGTTTTCAACGGTAATGAAGGGTGTGGCCACCCCACAATTAGCGACGGTGCCGTGGGCTGGGGTACCTGCACTCCCACAGCCGCAGCAAGGGCACAGAGATCTGTCCCCGCACTCTGCCGTGTGTCCAGCTCTGCTATCATGTCAGGCAATGGGAGGCCACCTCCGTAAGGATGGCACCGTGGTAACCCCAGGTTTGCATGACTGCAAGCACACCGGGGTGGGGATAAACCTTTGCAACAGCCTTGCTACAGCAGATCCATCCTTAAGGCTGCTTCCTTTGCTGCACGTTGGCATTAATTTAGTAACTGGAGAGTGAGAGCATAAGAAAAATAAGCTGCTCGGTAAGAAGGGCTTCTGTTTGATCCGGTATATTTGTACCTGATTACTGTTAACCCATGGGCTTAGATGGCTGGAAATGGCTGAAATGTCACTGAGCAATGCACAGCGAAGATCATTTAGGGCAATTTTATGTGGCTCTTATGTTGCAGCTCTGACATAGCAAAAGATTTGTGTGGAACCGCATCCAGAAGAAGACACTGCACCTGGGTGCCTGCTTCCGTATCACCAAACCCCGATAACCTGCGTCACAGCCACTTACGGTGATAATGTGGACACAGTCTCCTCCACTGCCTGGTAACTATTCCCCTCTTAAAATCCCAACTGACTGCTATTAAGAGCTCCGAAGGGGTTTGCTCACCTCTTGCTTGGCGGACTCATCCTGGAAGCAGGTGTGCTGGAGGTAGTAAGCACCCATGGCCTGGTATTTGTCATCAGAGGAGCACAGAAGCTGTATGGCTTTCTGGATGGTCATTGTACCGCCGTCTATCTCATCACCACATATTCTGTGTTAAAGAGAAATACAGCATGGCGTGAATGCTCAGCTGAAATGGCTACGTCAGTACTGGGAATTATTAGGAAGGAATCGATTACAAAATGTAAAATATGATCATATTGCCACATAAACCACACGGTGCACCCCTAGTGCATTTCTCTGTCTCAAAAAAGAGATGATGAAAGTGGGAAATATACAGTGGAGGACACTAAGGCTAATAAATTATGGATCTGGTCTATCCAGAAACAAAGGAGACAGAAAATAAAAGCTTGGTTGAGGTCCTAGATGTCTAATCATGTCTAAAGTGGAAGGTTTAATGAACCGGTATTCACTGTTTCTCAAATAAAAGAATTAGTGGACAAGAGTGAAACCATCCGTCAGGTTATTAGGGCAATCTAAAGTAGGCAGATGCTTTTCCCACAGCATGCGATCCTTTGATGTGAGGTGTGGTGGAAGCAAAAATGTGAGAGCAGCTGATGGTCTTGGGAGGCTAGAGCAGATCCCTTAGGAAAAGGCAACTGGCATGTCTGGAGTGATGGGGTGGACAAATATTGAGTTTATGAAATACTAATAATAGCAGTGAGACATCCTGCTCCCAGGGTATGTTTACACTGGTAGTCTCCAAGCTCTTCCCAAAAGTTGGCCACTGTCATCATCCCTGTTATAGGCAAAGAATGTGCCTACAGACTCCAGAGGAAGGATATGAATGCCTCTGGCTGGGAGCAGGACTGAAACCTTGGGGGAAAAGACAAACACATGAAGATTTGTCCACTTGTTCAGAAATATGAAGGTCTTGCTCTCCTTGGCTTGTACCTATTTAGCATCAACTGCAATGTTTTAATCACATAAAATTATAAAAAGGAACAAACTTTCAGACTGATGAAGGGGCTCTGACCTGCAAAGCTTGTCTGTGTTTCCAATTATTTCAGTTAGTCTAACAAAGGTTACTCTCTCTTCTGAGCATCCTTGCGCCTTAGGCGTGCAGCTGGCTGCAGCAGGGTCTCCGCTCGTGGCTGAGGGTCTGCGTCAATTTGCACCAGAATAAATGACCACACAACGTTCAGGACTGAGAAGAGTCAACCCCCAAACTCCTGTTTGTTCATTACTATTTCAGCAGTGATGGGATACAAATGGGAAACACTTTGTTAACAGTGGATGAAATAAAAAAGGTGAGGGAGGGCTTTGCGAGGACAACTAGGTCATCGTTGTGCCTGGCTGATGTTATTCCCTGTTGAGGCTCCAGTTGCGATTGATGTGGAGTTTTACCTGGAGACTGGGGAGATCAGGTCCTGTTTGAACCACATTAATTTCTACATAAGCTTTTTCTCCATGTCATACTAATGAGTGGCTACGTAGAGGGGCTGATCGTCCTCAGGCAATCTGGCAGACTAACAAAACAGAGTGTTTTTAAATCGGTTCGTTAAATGAACCAATTGCATTTGAAGTGTTAAATATTACTACGAGGGGGTGGCTTCTTCTAGGCATGGGATATGCAGAATTATTTTCATTGTGTCAAAGAAACATTAAGAATAAAGGTCTAAGAAGGACACCCAAGTGTGGTCACCACCACCAGCAGCTTACAAAAAGATAAAATATTTTGTCCTTAAGCATCCAAAGATTCACCTTCACACAACACAGGCCAGTGAATAATATCCATAATTCTACAGCAAATTTCATACAAGATATCAAACCTAACAATCATGCTGTGACACTGGAAGACAGCGTGACAGACTGTTTTGTCTCCCCAACCCTCATGGCTATCAGTCTCTGTCTAGTTTATATTACTCATTTAAGCACCTGTGTGGTCAATGGAGAGAAATAGGTGCTTCTAAGAACAACTTGCTTTTGTATCTTAGACATTCTTCCTGAGACAGGAAGGCTTGGAGATACCTCTGCTGATAGACGGGACTGATAGACAACAGTCTTGGATTGGACCTTAAGCATTCAATGTCTAAGGTTAGATGAACTCATTCCACTTTTATTTCTACACTATCAATAAAAAATGGCTTCGTCATATGGTTTTTCATCAGTCTGAACTTGTATCAAAACTTGGCTCACAGAAACTTCCATTACACTTGCAACAAGGAAACATAAAACCGAAAGACAAAATTTAAACTAGGAACTATGGAACCTCAGAAATCTTTCATTTGGATGCAGGATGCCGTGATTTTCTCTTAGTCTTTTTCACATTCCTCGGACATGCAACAGAGCTGAGATGCAGATGGATCCAGCATGGGAAGCACCAGAGGGACTCCTCCTTTGAGGGATCCAGACCTAGGCTGGCAGTGTGTGTGGGGGGAGGCACCTGATTAAACGCACCAGGCCAGAGGCCACACAGCTTAATTAATAATGGTGATTTTTTTTTTCCTTTTTAATTTACCAAATTGAGAGAACCCCTAAATCAGGTGCACTTTTTATGAGAAAGAAGGATGTCCATTTGGTCCAGCTACTCAAGGATGGTGGTTTTCTACACACCCACTCAGTAAGAGGGCCAAACCCTCCTTCATCAGTAAAAAACTGGGCACCCAGGTCCAGTTCTGTGTGGGAAAAGATGGGGAAGGTTCCATTTCCCCTGCTGGCTCACCAGCAGGAGAAGTTCCCAGAGGCTGAGCCGCTGGGCTCAGTCATGCCACCTGAGAAGCAGTGTTTTCTTCTAGCTGAGAATATAATCACCCTGGCAAAGCCTGCGCTAATGGGAGATTGTTCATCAGCCAGTCAGGGATATTCCTAACCAGATCTACACGACGAGAACAGCCCGCTCCAAGACAAATTCTTGGGCCGTGGCCATCTCCAGCCTGGGCCAATGTGCCTGGTAGGAAGAGCTCCAAAGGTTGCTCTTCTTCCACAAGAAAGCAGCAATCAGAATAGGGAGAGACCTCAATTAGAAATGATTCAACAGGAGACAAATTAGATGATCAGATTCAGGTGTGGAAGGGAAACAAATACAAGGATCAGTATCACAGAAAGGCAAATTCCCTCATTTGCTACTAATGCTTTTGGTTTACTTTGTATTAGCAGATTGGTTGCTGTTAATCAGATCTAAGTCTCCATCCTGGTTATTAGGGCTGCAAGTTCCAGGAGAGGAGGAAGCCAGAAAACTCTGACAAATTCCATTGTTCATTAATAAAATCACAATGGATTCACTTGTCTCGCACATCCAAGCATTGGAACCAAGCTGATAGCCACGGTCTACGCCGAGCAGCCGTGTCCACCCCTGGGACGTGGCACCAAGGTCTTGATGGCACTGAAAGCTCAGCTGAGCTTCCCCTCAGGCTTGGCTCTCCAGGCAGGTGCCAGGGGAGATGAGCACAGACTGACACTGAGCCAGGGAGGAGGGCATCCCCACCATGTGCAGTGACACAATCCCTGCCAGGGCAGCATCACGCACAGCTCCACAGCAACTGCTTTGGATGCAAACACGCAGCGTGGGCAAGTTCACATCACAAGGAGCCAGCACTGTGAAACAGTCATTTTTAGAGGCAGTTAATTCCAAACAAGACCAAACCAAAATGACGGTGCCTATCGTTGTACTTGGTTCTTCTTTCATTGTGTGGCATAGCCCTGGAGAATTTATCTTTTGATAGTAGTCACCTCTATTTATCCCAAAAGAGAGGAGATCTAGCAGAAAACACCTTCAATACCTTTTTTGACTCTTTCAGTAACTTTTCTACATTTTCACTGTTTACAGTTTCCAGAGAGACTGAGCTTCTGCCTAGGAGTGGATGGTTACAGGACACCCTGACCTGTAGCTACAGCTCACAGGGGCTGCCACAGCTTGGCTGGGGCCAAGTCAGTATCACCACAGACAAATATGTCCGAATGGAAAATCCAAAGGGTTGTCCCAGCCTTTACTGCCTCCTCCGTAGCTGCCAGCCGGAGTATTCAAGTCCTTTAACAGAGTAGCACCAAGATCGCGCATATTTCCTGGTGCTCTGAGAGACACTTGCTTCCCCATGATCTCTAATGTGCTGGTTTATCCTTTTTGTCCCAGAGAGCACCAAGGGGAAATGCATCCACATCTGAAATTGAGGCCAAAGGTGCATGTGGTATTACAGAAGACAACACATATTGTAGGTGTCCATTAATGGCTCCTGATCTGTATCAGCAACCCTTAAGCTGGAGAATGTCTGCAGACACTCCAGCTCATCTCTTCGTCTTCACAAATGGGAATACCTTGAATCCCTCAGAAGGGCAGAGATCAGCCTGGCCTCTCACTTACATCTCCAGCTCAAATGCCTGGGTCTCCCTGAAGTCACTCGGGAGGCACTGACCGCACCGGGGGCAATTCACCGACCTGCCTCAGATCTCAGCTCCACTGGCCAGTGGCCGCATCTCTGCAAGGGCAGAGGGGACACCCGGCACAGACGCACGTAACCAGCTGGCTAGTGCACAGGTTGTTGCAGAGCCATAACCACCACGTATCACGATCTAGCCTGGCCCTGGGCTCTCAGCCCCACGTGCCCGTGGCATTGGAAGCAATATGTGCAGCACGTCGGCAAACAGAAATAATGCAATGTCATCCGGCAGTAACCACCGTTTTCTTGTACCTCAGGTTCCAGCTGGAGGGGGACAAAGACTCAGAGTTTTCTGGGATGCATTAAGCATCACATCCTTTATTACTGCTTCTCATTATCGCTACCTGATGACCAAAGAAAATGTAGAAACATTTTTTCCTGACTGGGCTGAATTACAACATGTTGTTTAGCTAAAAGCTGGCTAGCTCAAGATGACACGCTGTCACTTGGAGCATGTCACAGGTGCCACCCATCAGATGAAATAGTTGAAATCAGGCATAACACATGTAGGCTTCACCAGCTGCTGAAATCCCTGTTGCTGCCAGTTTCCAGGATGAAAGGCTGCAGATCTGCAGGATTTCATGACAGCACAAAAAGAGGAGCTCCAGGGAGGAAAGGGAGCCCTGGAGCCCAAGACGACTCCCTCCAGCTCTATCAGGTAGCAAGACTCAATCCAGCTGCATCGCAGCAAAGTGTGAGCGCTGCTCATCGAGAGCTGCCTTTGAGCAGGAGCCACCACAATAACCCATGAACTTCTGAGCCCAGGACAGATATACCGAGCTGGGAAATGCCCCATATATGACATCATGCTTCCCAAGGCTTGAGCCACTGTGTGGATGTAGAGAAATATGTCTGGAAGGGACACCAGAAGGTCCCTCTCTGCTCACTGAGGCAGGACCATAACGACAGGGGTGGTGGAAGAGAATATACTTCAGGAGGAGGTTTCCAAAGCAAGGCAGTGACGTTCAACCTCCTGATCTGAACAAACAGCGCAAACTCAGATGTCATCACCAGAACCAATACTGTGGGGTGAGTAAAACCCTACATCATGCCGTAGTTTATCATAGAATGGTTTCTCCCCCAAAAACATTTAGGTGTTAAGCTACTCATCAGGTAGTTGCAGGAAAGGTGCTTTCATCAACTAGAGTTGCTGCTGTAAGAGGAAGGACTCTCCTGAGAGATAGTTATCAAAGAGACAGCCCTTCCATGTCTTACACAGCCAAAGCCAGTTAAATAAATGGAAGCAATCACCAATCAAGAATAGTTCCAGTCATTAAATAACTTTGTGACCAAGTGCAGAAGGACTGTCCTGTGCAGATAGTTTGACAGTTCTTGCACACTCAGTATTTTGATATCTACACGTCACTCTCAATGAGAACGTCCAGTGACGCCTTTTTCTTCTCACACCATCCAAGGAGATCGGATCTGTAACACAGGACACCGGAGAAGCACCATGCTTGAACCAGTACTGACACTGCCCACAGTCACTGCATTGCAGAGGAGTTTTGTATCACAGACAGACCCAGTGGATCACAGGTCCCACTGAAATCACCTCACTGGATCACCACTGAAAGCGTGGGAACTAGCCTTTCTGTTGCTCATAGAGATGGTTTGCTAACCTGCAGACAAGATCTCCACCTACACAGATTTGCAGCATGAAAACCGAACACAAAATTATCCCTGTTATAAAGGGAAAAACTCTACCTGAAACCCTAGCAGAATAGGAGGTGCAGAGCACCAGACAGGGAACCACCAGCAGCTATTACCCAGGCAAGCCCTTGTCCTGCACATGGAAGGTAAATATTGGGATGCCTACAAGCAAACCTCTCCCTCCTCAAAGATCAGGCTACCCAAATGCAGACTGAGTTCTCCAAGTGCAGAATCCTCCGGCAAGAAACAGTCCTACAGAGCAAAGAGAGCCCAGATAGAGCCCTAACCCATCCCCGAAGGCCCCTTCCCAACAAAAGCAACACTACAGACCAAGGCTAGCAGTGACCTGCTGGGCACTTTGTAAGGGTTGATGACCTTCCTATTAAGTCATTTTTTCAAAGAGAACAACTCCTTAGTATGTTTCCAAAACTTTAAGGACCAGTGCTTCCAACCTTATCTCTGAGTGAGGAGCAGAAGCTTTTGTACAAGCTGCCCTCCGGACGAATCCAGCTCCGCAGCGATTTCACGCCAAGCAGGGGGTGTGCCCCAGCCAAATCAGATTTACTCAGGGGACACAGCCCCAGCTGAGCCTAGGACTTGTAGCCAGACGTTTCCACATCAGAACCTGTTCTGCCAGATGAGCCATGCCCCAAGCCAGGAGAAGTATATAAATGGAGCCACTCCCTAACCAAAGGGCATCCAGCACTGGAGAGCATTCCTCTCACAACAGCAGTTCTTCTCTTCAGAAAACTCCATTATTTTTCAAGTGACCTTTCCAAAGCCATGACCAAGTCTACAACCATGAGCGCTGTGCAGTGCAGAGCAGGGCTTGCTTTGGGGAGCCTGCCTGCCTGGGACTGACTTCTCAAAAACAGTATTTGCCTTTGGCAGAAGCCAGCTGCAGTCCCATGTCTAATCCTTCTGCTATCCCACCCACTACACTCCTATGCTCTTTAGTCAGAAATTCCCTAGAACAAGTTACTTCCAGTTTATGTAAGCCTCTGTTTCCTATTCCAGAGGAATTACAAAGCTTCTGAAAGCAGCAGGCCAATGCCACCAGTGCTCTGGGTTGGGCAGGGCTGATTTTGCATGTGTTAAACATGAAGTAACCGGGCACATGGGAAGCTAAAGGTTTCATGACAACATGCTAACGAGCGAGTGAAATTTCTTGGCATACATACTCTGGAACATACTTCTACTCAATACAAAACGAGGGAGGCTGTCACAAGCTGCCATGTCTGTCTGGGGGCTGTGATACCTTCTGGGTGGGCGCAGAGCAGGCTCTGCACGGCAGCGATGCAATGGCAGCGCAGCAGCCCCTGGGAACGCTTGTGGGAGACGCAGACCCTCCTTCTCCAACTCAATAAAACACTGAGACCGTGAACTGCAACGTTTTGCAGTTCAAAACATGCAGGCTGTATGCTGACCTCCCGTAAGGTCCTGCCCCTGGGGGGGAACAGCCCCGCACACCAGCATGGGCTGGGGGTGACCTGCTGGAGGCAGATCTGTGGAGCAGCACCTGGGGGTGCTGGGGGGCAGCAAGTTGCCCATGGGCCAGCACTGTGCCCTGGTGGCCAAGGGGCCAGTGGGACCCTGGGGTGCATGAGGAGGAGCGTGGCCAGCAGGTGGAGGGAGGGGATCCTTCCCCCCTCTGCTCTGCCCTGGGGAGGCACATCTGCAGTGCTGGGTCCGCTGCTGGGCTCCCCGGTTCAGGAGGAACTGGGAACTGCTGGAGAGGGGCCAGCGGAGGCTACAAAGCCGATGAGGGGGCTGGAGCATCTCCCTTGTGAGGACAGGCTGCGAGAGCTGGGGCTGTTCAGCCTGGAGAAGACTGAGAGGGATCTTATCGATGTCTACAAAGAGCTTAAGGGCCAGTGTCAGGAGGACGGGGCCAGGCTCCTTTCAGTGGTGCCCAGGGACAGGGGCAACGGGCACAAACTGACACACAAGAAGTCTGAATTTCCTCTGAAGACGAGGCAAAACTTCTTTCCTTTGCAGGTGACACAGCACTGGGACAGGCCGCCCAGAGGGGCTGTGCAGGCTCCTTCTCTGGAGACATTCCAAACCTGCTGGACATCACTCTGTGCAGCCTGCTCAAGGACAACCTGCTTTAGCGGGGGGTTGGACTAGATGATCTCCGGGGGTCCCTTCCGACCAGTCTGGGATTCTGTGATTCCAAGACTGGTTTGTGCTGACCAAATCTCTTCCAAGACAATGGCAGAATATGGTTGGTGCTCCAGAGCTGGAGCAGCAGCAGCATCAGGGCAGCTTTAAATCAACGTCACTGCAATGCCATCAAAACCCCATTCATTTTTTTCTGTGAGAGCTCTGCTGCATTGGACAGATGTATTAGCTTGGGAGTGTCTGAGTTCACTGGTGTGTTTTACACGTCCTGTTGTTGTAGGCAACATTTATAAGGGACCTGATGCTGAGACATGAAGGACCATCCTCCACCCTTGCGTAATTCCTAACCCAAATGGAACTTCATGCTCTGGACAAGAAGGAATTGAACAACTTCTCTTCTTTCCTCTTTCTTGGCTAGGTAAATTATTCCAATTAGGCTATTTATTTCAATTTCTGACTCAGTTTTTTTCTGGAACCCAAGTCAGACCTTTTGGGTGAATGAAGCAAGGGTTGGGTGGAATGACAGAGGGGTAAATACAACCCCTCAGCAGGTTCTCAGCTCTGCTTTTTGTCAGATTCTCAGGAAGATAATAACTCCAAAGTTAGCTGATTCTGGGGGTTTGTTTTCTGCCAAATCAAAGCCACGTCACCGTCAGGAGAGGCACCAAGCTGCACACCAGGATTTCCACTCTTCCCCTCCTCACTCTCATCTTGCAAAGGAGCTGTTGGCTAGTACCAGCGCAAGGACTGGGGCATCCCCTTGCCCACCATCACACAGCTACAGCAGAGGTATGTATGCTGAGCCAGTCCTATTGGTTTCCCTCTGTAGCCCACGGAAAGAAATAAGCCCTTTAAGAGTGTGACTCATCTGACCCACTTTAGACTCTACCGCAGGATGCAATTAGGTGTGATGTGCACTGCGAGCAGACCTCCAGTGGCTATAAAGCTGCTCAGGTGACTAGCTCTGATGGACAGACCTCCACAGCAGATGTCTACATTTACCCAGGTTCACCCCCACTGCAGCAGACTTACTTGGAGCCGGACTGAGCCTGTCCATAAACGACGTCCTGCTTGCAGCTCATCATGGGCTGGGCATAGACCACATCGGGCTTGTTGCTGGAGGGGCAAGAGAGAGCCCGTGCTGGCATTTTTTTACTTGTCCTGGTAGTTCCTTGCTGGGTGCTACAGCTGCTGTAGATGCTCTGGCGGTTCAAGGTCGTCTTGTGCTCTGCCCGGCCCCCCACCTGACTCTTCCTCAGCGTGCCCCGGGGCGGTTCGCAGTAGAGGTCAGGCTCGCTCCGGCTGCTCTTGATGTTCTGCACAAAGCAGTAGTCGCTGCCGGCCCTGGTGGGGCTGCAGACAGCCTTGCTGTAGTGCTTGCTGCCCCAGCCCTCCATCTGGCTGTAAGAGCTGTAGCGCCTGTTCTCCACATCCCGCTTCAGGGTCCCGTTGTACAGCTGTCAATGAGAAAACAGGAGGCAAAAACATTAGGGAAGGGTTGAGCTGCAGATCGACATTGCCAAGCCCACCCCTGTGTGGGTGTCATGGCTACCAAATCCCTATGCCTCTCGGGTATTTTTGTCACCCAGAATTTACGGGAGCGTAGCCCACCTGCAGGCTTACGAAAGTGCTAAACCCTCCCTTGAAATCTGGGGGCACTTAGTAATCAGGACATGGCATCCAGGAGCTTGAAAGCAGAACCAAAAGCTCAAACATGACCTTGGCAACAGAGAAAAAGCCTTCTTTCCAAGAAACGGGGTCTGACCCCACCTGTACTTAGAGGAACTCACATCATACCTCCTGCCATCACAGAGAATGGTGTCCCATTCTGACCTTCCAGCACCGCCTGCATTTATTTTTAATTTCCCTGTGATATTTTGCTCCCCTTCCACCTCTAAGTTCCTTAGGAAGGGAGTAAAGGGAGTGAGAAATCACTAAGAAGGGATTCTTGAGTCTTATTGTGCCAAGAAACAAGTGGAGACAATGAATATCTGTTTATGAGTTACAAGGTGTGTAGTATCAGCTCATATAATGGGGTGTTCTGGGAACAATGAGGGATACGCAGCAGGAATTGAGATGACTAAGCCAGGAAGAAAAAAAAAAGAATACGACAGTAAAAAAACCCTGCAATTAGTCAAATGAAAAAATGGTTTTAGCTTGCCTGCTGTCAGGTCAAAATATCTTCACCGCTTCACCAAAAGTCTTCCAGATTTGCCCCAAGTACACCAGGACTGAATCCAATATTCTATTGCAATGTTAACACTTCTGGACGTTCAGTGCTGGCACCTGGAAGCCTACAGGGCTGTATCCAAGTGACAGACAAGTCACCAAGGTGTAAACTCCGGAAAGAAAAAGAAATAAAGCTATTTTCCTGTTGTTTACCCCATGTAGTGATTTTTCCCACTGCATCCCCCTGAGCATGCTGGCAAGCAGATCTCTAAGACATGCAGCAGACCAGCATAAAAAGAACTAAAGAATAAAACTGCCTGCCTCCTCCCCCTGTGGTTTATCTCAGGAAAGCTCATCTATGATCTCTTGTTGGGCCAAGGTTTCTTTTCTCACATAACTTTAAGCAGCACTACTTTGGATGCCTCTTCCTGCAAAAGCCACCCAAGGATCCCTTGGGCTGGGAAAGAAAAGTCAACACCAGCATCTTATTTCCATAGAGGCTCAAGGCACAAGGTGTGAAATGCCTGTGCCTGGTACAATAGTTCATATCACTGAAAAAAAATCCATATTTCCTAACCTAGAAACACCCCCATGTGCCAGAGAAATTGTACCCTCTGCGGGCTCACCCTGAGTCCCGCTGCCCTGCCCCAACTGTGTCCCAGCCCTGAGCACACTCAGCATCATTCCTGTCTCCAACGCTCTGCCGAATTGTCATTATGGTAATTAATTAAGCCAAATATTTCCATTAACAAACTGATCTTCAAGAATGCAGCGAATCCTCTCTGCTGTGTCCCAGAGAGTTGCACAGGTAACGGCTGAAAACTTTTTAAAAGGGGCTGCCTAGCAGGCATGCCGTCTGGATAAGGAACCCTTTAGTCCAGCTACGCCAATACCCAGCTTGCTCTGTCATCTGAGCGCCAGTCTAAAGTAGTTTTCATACTTTCATTCTGCAGGTTTGCATCTAAACAGGTGAGTTGCTGGAAGGGAAGAAAAGGGGAGCAAATTCTCTTTGCATTTACTCCAGAGGACACACAAAAAACCTGTTCGTACTGCAGCGCAGCAGGTAACAGGTTTGGTGCACACTGCAGAGCTCCAGGGATGTGGAAGAAGAATTGGCATGTGATAAGAAGAGCAAGGATGAGGCACATGGGTAGGGGCCATGAGTCTCAGGGGCTCCCCTTGCTGTGGGGCAAGCCCACTGAAATTTTGAGGATGGCCACATGTGGAGGTTCTCCCCATCCTAGTTTTGCTTTGGATGCAGCACGCACACAGCAATGGCAAAGTGACCTTTCCTGAAGCCGTGATCTACCCTGCTGCGGATGAGTATGTCCTTCTAAGGGTGATATCATCCACATTTTCCCTTTATTTTCCTGGGTTCAGAAACCCTTGGGACAGTGAGGGCCAGGCTGGGGATGCAGCAGGAAGGTGTAGGGTGGACTTTGCTGCTCAGTGGAGCAGGGAACTGACTCCCAGGGCTCGCCACTGGCAGCAGCTGGCTGGAGGACAGAGCAGCAGCTTGTTAGATGTGAGCCCTGTTGTTTTTCTTTATGAGTCAGTACAAGCCGGGATTATTTTGTAGGGCTGTCAGAAGCTTGGCAGAGCTGTGGAGCCCCGAGGCATTTGCTGAAACCAATTCAGCTAACCATGGACAAGCTAACTTGTTATTTATCTAAAGCTATTGTTTGCTCTCTAGCATGCTCACATGGGCTCTCCACCAGCAGAGCAGGGGAGGGGTGAGTGTGTCTGTGTTTATAGATACAGAATTATCAATTCTCTATTTCCTGCTGTGTTTTATAGTGGCATATAGCATTGTCCTCTTTCTTGCCAGCCCTGAGACGGGTGAAGTAAAGCGACCGCCTGTTTGCAAAGACACCTTTCTGCAACACAGGGAGCCCTGAGCGGCAAGTCAGTGCAGGTCCTGGCAGGGCGGGGAAGCCTTCTGCAAACTCATGGGAAAATAGTTCCCGTGTGATGTGAAGCTCATTACCAAAGTCAGTGCATGACTTTTATTGCTGATTCTACCAGATGCTTGGCTGAGCCCATTTTAATCTCTTTCAAGTGGCACGGACCTAACTGGTATCTTAGGATTCCTCTTTGCAGCAGGAGCCTGATCCAAAGCCTCCAGATCGATGAGGAGTCTCCTGCCAGCGGATTTCAGACCTGCTTGCCAAATAGTCTCTATGAATCCTTTGCACATATGTAGCTGGCCTGATCACTCCTTGATGTCGGGAAAGTGCCATGTCTGTGCCTTAAAAGCAGCTTGGTCAGACTAAAACCCACATCCCCACTGCAGATGTTCACCAAGCTAAGTCAGAGACCTTTGCTTCCAACGCTGGAGCAAACGTGGCCAAGGGAATGGGGTTCCCCACATTGTTATCTCTTTGCTGGATGCAGCGATCAGAGAGATAGGATGCACAGCAAGGTAGAAGAGAGGCACTCTGCTGTCTGGAGAAGAGATGACAGCTCTGAAGGTGAAGATGATGCTATTACACAGTCTGTGGTTTAAAGAGCCACCTGACAACAATCTCGTAGCTTTTGCTGATGCCATTAGGTGCATAGATGAGCTCTCCCTATGCAGAATAGCATTAGTGAAAGGAAATAATCAATCTCTCACCTTCAAGCCTCATGAACCGCCCAGATTTCCTAATACCCTGAATTGCGTGTGCCCACTGCTTGTAAGTGTTCGTATGGGGGAGGTGGGCCGGGTCCACACCTTCAGGAGTGCACAGAAATGCTGGAAAAGACAAGGAAGTCCCTCAAAGCAGGGTGGAGACATAAACAGTGATTCCCTCTGTGCTGCAAGATCTGGAAAACACTTCAGAAGACCACAGGCTGTCCCCAAGACTTCTCTCCACGGCACCTGAGGAGTCAGGGCAGGGTGGCCAGTCCGTCCTTTCAGCCAGCCGCTGGTAGTCCCCTGCACTCGTGGGATGCTGGAGGATGTTCACGTGCAGCCAGGCAATGCCACCATCCTGAATTTTAACTTGAACTTCTCCTCCCTACTGTGAAACGAGCGTGTGTGCTGAAGCCAAGCCTTGGGAGCCGTTCATTCATATTAAAACAAGGAGGGGAGGTGCGGGGAGGAAAGGCAGCGAAGATGAACCCTGATAGCGCGCAGGTGCTCTGTCAGGCCCAAGGAGTGAGCGCTTCCCTTCGCTGGCAGCAGCAGGGACCTGCCTTTAAAGTACTGAGTAGTTGTGGATCACCAGTTCCCAGCCTGCAGCGTGGGACCATTACAGGAACATCCAGCTGCCACACAAGACAGGTACATAAATGTCTCTAACCTCTTATTTCAACTGGAATAAAACTGGTGCTAGAGAGAAAGTCAAAATGGCATTAACCCAACCACTAATCATGAGTCCTTCTCTGTCTTTTTCTTCCATAAATGCTTCTGTTTAAAAGGAAAAGTCTCTTTCCTCGTCCCACTTTCCAGAGAAGCAGAAGCACAGAGCAAGGCGCACCAGCCCCGGGACTCACACTCCGATCTCAGCGCTGCCTTTCCGTGGCGGAGGCCCTCCCAGATAACTGGGTGTTTCTGACTCCTGCATCTAAGGACGCCATCAGTTCATTACCTAGCTCTAATTTTTTCCCTTGCAATTTGTTTGTTTCTAGAGCAGCAGACAGACAGGAGTAAAGGACTCCGTATAAACATGTCAGGAGCAGGTTTCTCCCAGGCTGGAGGGCAAAGCACAGGCAATGCAACATGACAGCGTCCCACCCTGAGTGATGGGTGGGGAAAACTCTTGATGCTACTTGCGAAATGCTTTAGCTGCTCCCTACTACACACTCCGTTGCAGGGACAAAAAATTGCAAAACCAGCAAATATATTGTTTATCTATTTCTGAAATGCTCTTTCCCACCTCTCCTGGGTGCTGCCTTTCTGTACGCTTTTTCATCTGATTCTTTATGCAGCTGGGATTTAGGTCTTGATGGTTCAGTTTTTTCTGGCCAGGGAAGGTAATGTCCAACTTTCTACGCCAAAGCATATAACCTCTTGCAAAACTTCATGGGGGTGGGGGTGGGGGACACACGGGACAGGACAGGACGGGGCGACTGGGGTCTGATTGAGCAGTGATGTGCAACAGCTATAAATCTTTGCTCTCTTTGATGCTACCCAAACTACTCTAAAATTGAGGTTCCTTTAAATTTGAATGTGTCATCACAGCAAATGACAAGTTTTGCCCTGAAACTCTTACGGAACAAAGCTGATAAAGAGATTTTTGTCCACAGAGGCAAAGCCAGCCAGGGATAAGAGGAAGTCTTCCCATCTCATGGCAAACACCACTCATGCAGATAATGCATTTGAGGGAGAAGCTTTGCAACACACCGAGAACATCTGTTTAAGAATCTCCATACAGCGTCTAGTGCAGAGGAATCACCAAAGTGCACTTTTCACTAGTGCCACAATGGACATGATTGCCACAGAAGCCAAGCTGGGGCGGGGGCAGTGCAGCCTAGAGCCCGAGACCCCAGCAGTGGTGCCTGCGGAAAGTGGCCCAGTAGCCAGTGGTCCCCAGCTGCCATGTGCCAGGATCCAACCCAGTTAACCACTTTAATTGGAGCAGCATCAGGCATGCCAAATATCCCTCAGTCTGGGAGCAGGGCTGCTCTCAGAAAGGTTCCTCACGAGAAGCCCCAGGCTGAGGTCAGCCCTGCGGGGATGATGGTCTGCTCACCCTGCTGGGGGAAGAGCCCCCAACACCCAGGAGGTGCCTCCTACCCTACCCAGCACAGCAGGGGCTGGGTGCCCTCTGTTTCCTTCTTGTGGAGATAACAGCATGGGGAGGTTGGGTGCACCTTGTCCTGATACTGCATCATCTGGACAGTGTCAAAACAGACATGGGACCTGGGACCCCCCAGCCTCTCTTCCAGGGATGGAGCTGCCAACCCAGCAGACCCAGGCAAGGGCAGCATTGCTGTGGGGGGAATTAAGCCTCAGAGGGTCTCTGCTGATGGCAAGCATCCTGGTTCCACGTGCTGCCTTCCCTTGGTGCCTCGGGCTTGGCTGTGCATCTCCAAAGCTGTGTCCATAGTCAGCGTGACCAGCACACTCACTGTAACCCATGGGCCACTGGACCGTGGCAGTGGCTTCGAGCCCAGTGCTAAAGAAATCCCATTTTTGGGGTGGCATTGCGATGTCAGAGTCAAGGGCACAGCTCATGCTGAGACTTCTCCTGCCATGACTGCACTGCTCTAGGTGCCCAGCTTAGCTTGCTTTACCTCCCTCAGGTTTGTCTGTGTAAACTGTGGTCACCATTGCACCTTCTGTGGGACCTCAGGCACTACCTTATGTGAGGACAAATCATAGCCAGCTCGTTCGGTCGAATGGCTTTGGGAACTGGTGGCCACTCCTAACTCACATCACCAGTAGGGTGGCACTTGACTCTAAGGGTCTTCTGGGCTCCATCCAGCACCTGGAGTGAAAGATGACCTAAGACGGAGAGGTCTGCAGTCACTACTGCACCCCTTGCTGCATCCCACCGCGGTCACTGCGCAAATAGGACGGGGGGCTTCACCCCTGAAGCCAACCCCTGGCACATGAGCCACGGAAACCCTGCAGCCAAGCGCAGACCTGCTGCCCTGAGTGCCTCTTTCTGGAGTGGTACCTGATTTCAGTTACCTGCACTGATAATGAGTAGGTACTCATCGCATTGCTAATTACAGTGATGCTACGAACAAGGCAATCCACAAGAGGAATAAACAGAAAATAGTCTTTAATAATCAGCAAATCAAAGGTTTTAGTCAGCAATGTTGACTGATCTGGAGAGAGATCTTCCTCCAGATCTATCCTTTCTTTGCTCAAGTATTTGAACACCAGTATCATAAGGTTGGGAAGGAAACTCAGAAGCAAAAAGCCTGAGATTTCCAAAAAGACACAAAACAAGATGAAAGGAGGAAGTCAGGAATAATAGTTTTGAAGAGCTGTGGGTGAGACAGATACCTCCAGTCACTGAGAGTCACCATCTAAGGCAGTGCTTTATAATAAGGTGATCTAAGTTGCAGGTGCTGTGGAGCAGCAGCATAGGCATGGATTGCCTGTCACACCTTTTTAACTCCAGAAGAATTAAGAGTAAGTAAATTTCCTGAATACCATGCTGGGTCATTTCCCTGAAACATCTGGATTTGCCTGTGCATCTCAAAGGACTTAGTGACTCTCAGAAACTCTCACAGCACCAGCTCCAGCTAGAAAGAAGTCCAGCAATTTTTTCTTCAAAAATAGATTTATCTTTGTTTTCACGTCTCAGGAGCCAGGAATTACAAATAGGAAATGTTTTTTTAGAACGCCTGGAACCTGCACAGACTTCAAGCAGGTCCATAGACAAAGGTCAGAGTTAACCCAAGCTGGAGGCTGGTTGTGGATGTGTATAAACCTGTAACACTTTTCTGGAAGAAGCAAAATGGTGGAGGTTCCTCGCTGTGGCTGGGGAGTATGATGTCTGTTAAGCTTGTTAAGCAGATTTAGGCTTGAGGTTATAAGTTCCAATGGCACTTGGGACTCATCGCCCCTAACTGCAGTCATCTACCTGTTAGGTGACTGCTCCCATCCAGCTGCCAGTGGAAGGAGATAGGCATCCAGAGGGGCTGATTCATCCTGACCTGACAGATCTCCAAGATAGAGGAGATGAATCACCTCCTCGTACTTCTCCCTTTGTTGGCTATGGGAGGAGTCTAGACGACTTGTTAAGACTAAATGGCTGATTTTCAGATAGACACAGTTAGGTAAGACAAATTTTACTGTGAATCCTTCACAAGTCCTGGTCCCTTTTTCTGAAGTAGCCCAGGTCCTGCAGACTTGTACCAACAATTTCTAGAATTAAAGGTTTGTAAGACACAAGTTTGGAGAAAGGCCTTCCCTCACCAGTAAATGCAGAAGAGCCCCTCAGGGAAAAGCTATGGACTGCGTAAGTCTGTGGTGGACTAGGAATGAGTGAACTGCTGTGTCCATGGTGCTCTAGGGTGTCTAGTGGAGACCCTGACCTTCGTAACCATCTTGTACGCTGTTCACCACACTGTTGGACTGAAGTCCCCAGCAGCCAGTGGTATTTCTAAGTACCAGGCTTCTGTCCAAGCTGTTGTAATGATCGGGAAGAAGATCAGGGATGAACAAAATTAAACAATAATCCTCACACCAGCAACACTAGCCTCAGCACCACCTTGGCAGCATGAACACAAGCTGGAGGGGCAGCTGCAGAGTTGGAGCTTAGCTTCCTCTCTCTCTAACAAAAAAAGACAAAACCCAAACAAACAGCTAGAAACTACTGGGATGGCTGGAACAGAGCAGTTTTGCTTAGACAAAGCATAAAAAGCTCCACTCAGAAATCACAACAGACAAACAGCAACATATCATCAAAACAAAACTTCACAATCATTTGGCTTATGAACATCAGAGGCTCCAGCTCTGGCTCTGGAGGTCCCTCAGCTGCAATTTTCTGGTGGCCACAAAACCACTCTGGGATGCATCACTGCCTGCTTACCGTGCTTAGACCCTGCTGCAGAGCCCTAGTGACGGAGATGGGCCACTTGGCTGGACGGACCTCTGCTCTGACCCATCAGAGTCACCCCTTTGGTCTTAGAGCAGGCAGAAACACCACTGCCTGGGATTTAACCAGCTCAGCAAAGGACATTAAAACAAGTCAACAGACAGCCTGCAAATAAACATTTCAAAGACGTACCAGTACTCTCAGTCCTCCCTCCTGAACACGCAGTAGGTAGCAAGCCTAGCAAGTGACACTGCTGCCTTGAAGCAAGCACACTACATACACCAAGGCCATTAAGAAAGGCAACAGATATATCTTTCTGAAGCTGAGGAATTCTGGTGCTATGAACAGGCAAAGGATCTGTCAGCTACCAGAAAAAGCTTCAACCCTCTGTCTGTGTGCTTGAAACCAACATAAGCACCTTTCTTGGTTCAACCCTTTGATGGCTGAGAGGGAGCTGCTTTACAGTCCCAGAGTTGTTGAAAGGAGCCCTTTCTCTTTCCCGTATTTAAATCCCAGATCTGTGAATTGCTCCTTTCTACTTTATAGCTGATGAAAACCAAGGCAGAACAGAATACAGGTCTGAGGTGGAGGGGCATCATAAGCACAAATTGTCCCAGTAGACGATGGACTGGCCTGGAGTGATTCCCATGTACCAAGAGTCTGTCACCAAGGACAAGACCAGGACCTCTGTGGGATGTATAAACTCAGATTGCACAAAGACAAGTACTACCTCACCTGTGCTTTTGCTGGTAATCTGTAATATTTTGTTTGGAAATCACCATGAGAGAAGTGGACCTCCTCTTTTCCAAGCTCTGAGAAAATCTGAAAAGGTCTGCTCTAGCACTGAGATTGGGAATAGCAATACAGTTGTAAAGCAAATCCCCTGACCATCACTGCTCAACCACATTAATGTTGTTCACAGAGGAGTTTTGGTACATGGAAACAAAAATGGAAACTGTTCCAGATGAGCAATGGATGTGCCCTGAACTTGAACAGAGTTGTAAGAGTCTGATCTCATGACTGATCCTTCAGACAGCTTGAAACCTCTTACGCCGTGTGGATCTTTATCCACAAAACCAAACTAAATCTTGTCCACACTAAAATCCCCAACGACATACAACGTAGATATAGGGTCCTTGATCATCCTCTTCCATTGCATTGAATTACATTCTAAGATAGCCACAGCCATGTGCAATCCCTCTCTGGCAAGTTTCTGAAGTGCTGTGATCTTCCTACATGACTGCTTCTGCTAGAGGGTGCTTGCTGTACAGGTCACCTCAAGAGTATGCCACAGTCCCCAGATAAAAGAGTATCTTACCGGGTAGCCCCAGCTGCTGTTTCCTGTCTGGGTTTTGGCATAATAGCTGCCCCGGGATGTCCCGTAGCCGTAACCATCAGCTAAACCATCGTACATGGAACCTGTAAATGGAAAAAGCACAGTCAGCAGGAGGAAGAGGTCCCACAGGCACCCCTTCAGAGCACAGTGCTCTTTTTTCCAGTGACTTTAGTTACTGAGGAATAACAGAGTTAGAAACCTTACCAGGGACACAGGAAAGACAGGCAGTAGGTTGAGGCCTTGCCATTGCAGGCAGCTCGTAGATGTTCATTCCAGAAGAGCTCTTGGAAACTCCAGCCCTCAGACCACAAGCAACTGCCTAAGGTTTTCAGCAAAGACTAAACGCCACAAAACGTGTGACAAGGGCTGATGGGGTCAGAAATTGGGCCAATGCCTTAGGTCTTTGCTGCATGAGAAGGTCTGGATGCTATTTTGTGCTACACATCCTGGAAGGTCTGACCCTGGAACATACTTCCTCTACTCTGACTTGGAGATAAATAAAATTTGCCACTTGTCTGAAAGCAAAAGCCACCTGCAACCCTTTCGCCAGCCTGGCTTTCCTGGTCTGGCTGCTAACAATCACATCAACACAAGCAGCCCAAGCAAGGCTCACTAATTCAACCAACAAAACATGATGGATAAATATTTAACACCTGGGGATCTGAAATAGTTAAACACTAAAACACCTGATTGCACTGCCTTAAATTTCAATCTTCCATCTCTAAAAGATCACTTTGTGTCTTTGTACTTTCTTTTCCTGGGAATGTATTAAGCTCCATCATTGTTCGGGGGGCACTGGGGAGATCTGTGAGATGAGATCTCAGATACATTTTGTAAAGATGCAGATGTCTTGGATCAAGAGGAATACACCAGCCATTTCTACTGTTTCTCAGTGCTTTATTCAGAGTGCCTGGATTTGCCTGTCCCAGCCCTACTAAAAGCTCTTCCTACTAAAAGCTGTCTCTCCTCAGTAGCCTTTGGCAGTGTAATCTCTGGATCCATCCTAACAGTATTTTACTCAATGCTACATTCATCACTACAAGAAAAATGAAGCGAGTCATTCCCTTTCCACACTGGAATTCCCTTAACCCCCTTGAGATGGTCCAAAAAGAGTTCAAGTTCATTCACGTTACATTTTTCAAAGTGCTTAATAATTGTGGCATCCCAAGTCCCGTTATGAGGAAGTACAAACCCTATACTCCAATTAACTTCCAGGGGAAGCTCTGAATGTCTAACGAAGCACAAAATCAGGACTTACCTGTCTTAAGTTATGCACCTAAACTGGTGGGTAATGTCAGAAATATCCTAATCTCTCTGATTGTTTGATAAGACTCATCTCTTAGATAAACTGGATAAGCTCGACCACAAAAGCCCTGAAGCCACTCAGGTCTTCTACAGCCACTGATCCTTCAAATAAATCTAGCTTATTGCCTTGCCTAAGGCACTCAGAACCTGTTATGGTGATTTGGTTTGTGGCTAAAAATTCTTGCATTTTCTCAGGAAGATGATTCCTGTAGATGTGGTATAAATAATGAGATTTGCTTTCTATTGTCAACAAGAGAGGAGCAGGACTGGACAGATGGCAGCATCTGAAGAACATCACTGAATGCAGAATAAGCAACAGTAAGTAATTTCACAGACATACACTTGTGCAGGAAACCACAGGACCTCGTCTGCCAGTCTAGAGACTTGGTGGGCACTGCTCCCTATTGATATTGCTCCAGCCCTGACTGCTTCATATACACGAAGTTGCACAGAAATTGTTGATAAGGCAAGGAAACGACCATCGATGTGCAACGGGAGGCACAACTCAGGTATGCCTTTCACCTTGTGCTTCCCTGCTCCACCCTGGGCTTTCCCAGGAACTCCAGATCAGGGCATTAGTGTTTGGCTTCAGCAGAAGCCAGGCAGGGCTCGAAACGGTAAGTCTGGGCCAGTGATTTGCCAGGGGACAGAGCTAGCCAGGAACCACAGCTCTGAGTGCAAAGGTAAAACAACCCCATGATAACAGTTTCCTGGCAATTCCTTCTTACAGCCAACCTCTTGTTCTGTGCAAACATCACCTAACTGCAGGCAGGAGCACCTGGGAGCACTGCCCCATGCTGTGAATGAGCAGTTGGAAGAAAGGGCATGACTCACAGCTTCATCTGACCGGTCTTCCCTGGGGACCACACTTCTCCTTTCAGGATCCATTCTTGCCATGCACTGCACTGAAGGCTTTGGGTTTGAGCAAGGAGACACCAAAAATAAGCCAATTTAGGCACACCTCTGATTTTCTTGTATAAACTCACCATGACGTGGCCAAATTCAATAGACCATGCAGTTCATGCAAGTTTACGTTCTTCAGTTGTTTAAGAGTTGCCTTCACCTCTAAGAACTTGTATAGAAGAGCTTAAAAATACGTAATTATATATAACCTCAAATGTTCAAGGCATTTTGAAGCCAACTTGTTGACTGGGGACTACTTCTGGCACCACACGACTGTGATTTTTTTGCTTGGAGAGCTCAGTCTAAAGTCCAGGAAGAACCTGGGAATTTTCTGATGGATGTGGCTAAAGGAAACATCATCTTTATTTAGTCCTGCAAGTTTAGACGGTTCTCTGCCTGGTTCATCTAAAGAGTCAGCCTGGAGGTGTATCGCCAGCCCTCAGGGGAAGGGAGGATGTTCCTCTTTTCAACCACCTCAAGGGTAAAGACCACATAAGCTGGTCACAGGTCCTGAGAACTTGGGATAAAACCAGACTATCTCCTGAAAAAAAAACATTTTGGTAGGGGCTGGAAATGCTTTCTGGGGGAGATGCCTCCTTGGTACTTTTTTCTAGCTATGTCCATATGCCTGTGTCCCATTCGTTGTCATCCAAGCAGCTGTTTACGTCTCTTAAGTGCCCACTTGTGCTTAGACAAACACAGAGCCAATTAAACCCACTGTATTAGCAGCAGATAACAGATGGGATGGAGGCAGAAAAGACATGGCTGAGAATCCCTTGGATGAAGCACAGGCTTCCCAGCAGCTGTAGTTGTGGGCAGAAAATACCTCTAAGGGGCTGCTCAGGTGCTGGCTAGGCTGTCATAGGGACCCCTTTCCCCTGCCCCCAAACCATCATTACCCCAGGGCATTTCCCTCAAAACCTGGTCAATCTAAAATCTCATTTCTCTTCAGTGGCACAGTTCCCAAGGGTGAAAACCAACTACAACAGGTAAGGATTGCAAGATCTTGCACTCAATCCCTGTGAGCCCCACTACATGCCCACATGGCCCTCCTCCTCCTCCTCCTCTCCGTAGTGGTTATGGATGACTGCAGAGCAAACTGCAACTTCTATCCAGCCCAGCGTGCCTGTGCTTGATGAGTTCACTGCTGTCTTCAAAGGCAGCTTCACACCCCTTGAAGCTAAGGGACTGATGGCAAGGAGAACGGCATTAAAAATGGCATTTTTCAAGCACGACGGTGAAAGGCTTCAGCCAGACGCATAAAGCTAACAGGGAGCACTGTGGAAATGGATGCATGTTAATAAATATTAATCTGTGGCAGGGAAAGGCAAGACAAGAACCAGTCACTGGTAGCACAGGCTAGACAAGTTAAATAATGAACTATGCACGGCTTTAAAACAATAAGGATGATTAAACATAGGAAAAACGTAGTAAAGAGAAGAGGGCCTGTGGGAGGCACAAAGCAAAGCCTGGCTGCTTCCAAGGGGAGAAGGGTCAGTGAAATCCCAGAAGCTGAGATCCTTGCTTCATTTCTGCCCTCTGTCCTGTGAGCTGAAGGGTTTCGGTGTTTTTCTATACTAATAATCTAAGGTTTGAGGAAGAGTGGATGGCATTCACTGAATCATCTCATGCTGTAGGAAGGTTAGAGAGGTCTTCGAAAGACTTACTGTCCCCAAAATCTCTTCTTCCCTTCTCATCAGAGCAATGCCCCCCGTCAGAGCTAGGTCAGAGCGAGGCAAGATGGCTATCCGCCCAGCGCAGCAAACCTCCACATCACAGCTCAGCCGTGAGGCAGAAGGACACGGCACTCCACGGCTGGGTTTCCTCAGGTCTTTGCTCCCTGCTCTACCCTGCCAGCCAGTGACGAGTCCCTGGCAAACCTTTTCTTTAGCCAGAGGACTTTGCAGACGAGCCCCGTTGGCTCCAAGGAGCTGGTTCGGCTTGGCCTTTGCTCCTGCCGTGCCACGGAAATTCATTTTCCCTAGAAAACCGCGTTACTTGCAAATTCAGAGGGAGCCATCCAGTTAGCTGTTCCCATGGTGAAAGGGCAGGTGTGTCCTAGGCAGACCCCCAGAGCCAGAACCCCAGGAGGGGAGACTCTGCAGACCCCGAATGCTGTGGCTGCCCTTGGGAACACGCTGCTGGGCTGAGAAAAGCCCCCACTGCGGGTGGGGGGTTGCGCTGCCTGCACCAGGCTCCCGCTCACTACCCTATCCCAGTGCTCTCCAGTTTGAGCCCCAGCGGCTCACCTTGCCCTGCTGTGGCTTGTGCACATGTTGGGTGACACCTTCAGAGAGCGGCCACAACTCCTTGATTCACTGGACTGCAAACAACCAATTAATTTTATGTATCAATCAACAAGCAAGACACGGAGAGAACATCTGTTGAACCCCTGAAGAAACTCCAGCTGGGATACAACACCACCATCCCTGCTACAGGCAAGAGGGGTCCATGTCCATGCTCTCCATCCTACGTACACAGGCACATCCATTCCTGAAGCTGGGAGAAGCTCTGCACCACGCTTCGGCTCCTGCTCAAACCACAGATCCAAACACAGCAAGAAATGGCTGGACCCGGACCAAGAGCTAACCAGCCACGGGCAGGAGACTGTCGGGGTGCGGAGGGAGCAAAGCACCTCAATGTTATCAAGGGGCTTTGTGAATTCCCCAACCTGTGCTGCCTTTGAGGAACATCTCTGAGAAACCACGGAAGGAGGCAGGTAGCTGGTGTTGAAGGAGCATTTGAACAGGCAGACATCCACGCCTGCCCGACCCACGTAGCCTGTCTGTAGGAAATATTAATGCTCTTCATTAGCTCTGCCCAGCTAACCTTTGGGCCAACAGCAGTAAAAGCAATACTTGAAAGCTTAGTCTGACCCTCTCGGGCTTCATCCCAGAAGAAAACCCCAAGAACAAATGGCAACTTCTTGCCCTTCTGGGATTCCATCCAGAAATGTCCTGAGAGAGCAGCTGCCGGAGTGAATCAGCCATCGGGACCTTCGTGCTGGCCAACCTCCCTGCAGCGGGAATGGGGTGGCCTCTGCCCCATGTTTGGAGGCAGCTCCTGGGAGCTGGTTGTGACTCAACTTCCCTGGGACACAGAAACCAGAGCTGCACATTTCCACGCAATTCCCATTCCCAGACATTTCCAAAAGTGTCTGGAGGAGGGGTTTAGCTTCAGCCTGTCGAGCAGAGACGGGCAGCTTGGGAATTTGTTGGGTTTTTTTAGTTTCCCAGAGGTTTCACCTGGGCTCCTCTCCAAGCAGAATAATCCCCCTCTGCCTCCCTTCCTTCCTGCCGATGGGCAGCAGTGGGAGACATCTCTCTGCCTGCTCCCCTCCGCTGGGAGAGGAGGCTGGCAGAGCCCCAGTCCCCATCCAGAGCCTCTCGTCTCATCCTGGTTTGTATTTTATTTTGTCAGCTCTGGCACCATAACACCTTAAGCAATGAGCCCTCCCGAGGCAGGACGAGATGTGCATCTTCCATTTTGGTGACAAAAGAAAGCTCTCCTTGCCCTGTCCCCCACTTGCCCCTTGGAGTCTATGTCCACAAACACACACAAAAAGAAAAAGCAGAGATTTGTTCCTGGTGGTGCCCATCATGGGTCACCGCACACACGCTGCCCACCATGGAGCTGCTCTATTCCCTCCACTGCAGTAACGCCACACGTACAGCCAGGATGGCTTCTATGGGCGCACCACCTCCACCCTCACCCACAGCCTAGTGCCACCCATCTTTTCCTGGTAAACCAGCCCAAAACAAGTGTCTCGATATGACACCTCACCAGCGCTGGATTCAGCCTCACGATCCAGCTTGGAAAAGCTGCCGGGCAAGCCATAGTCCCTGAAAGAGATGGCAGAGGCTGACGCCGCTCTCCCAGCCTTCCAGCAAATGCCCCTCTGCGTGCTGCTCGCTGCGGACACAGCTGAACGGTCCGGTCCCACCCCCAGCACCCCTCTCCCCCCCAGAGTCTCGGGCTTATCCTCTTCCCAGGGAACCCAACCAGGCCACTGAGCTCACTGCAAGCTGCCGACAAAAGCACCTTTGAGAGCCAGGAGGTTTTGCACTGCGGCTGTCACAACCCTCTGGGTTTTCAGTTTCCAGCTGGGGAAAGCTGGGGTTCACCTCCAAATCAGCTTTCTCCAGATACAAGGATGGCAAAAAAAAGAACATTTGCCAAGCCTTGACCCAAAGAGGAAGGTATTCCAGTAGGAAACCTGGCTCCAGGACTCAGCTGACTGCTTGCTTTCTCTGGCACGGACTCAGCGCAGAGCATCCCCACCGAGCCAAGGCAAGGCAGCACGGTAGGAAAGGACACCTCTCCTCCTAAGCCATCTCCTTCCTACAGCTCAGCTGGGGTGTCCCGGAGGCTCCCACACTTCTCAGCCTACAAATGGGAGACACGTTGGGAGCTTCAGAGGCAATTCTCGAGCTTGGGTCTGTGTCCCGCACGCGGGCAGAGCCTGCCCTCCGCCTGCCGCACACTGGGTGCCAGCTCCCCACGGAGCGGCGGGACAGCAGAGCTGTTGGCCTTGGCCATCCACAGGGACAGGTCTGGTGGAGGATTCCAACCATGGGGGCACTGACAGAGGAAGGATTTGCAAACATGAGGCAGCTACTCCAGCTTTAGAGCCAAGGAACAAGTGGTTAATGGCACCACACTGAAATGCCCGAGCACCTCAGGGATGCGGCGCAGCGCAGCGCTCCCAGGAGCTCAGCTCTGGCCAGGAGGGAGCCCATGCATCCAGCTCCCGTGCTGTCCTAATGCTTCCATCCAGTGCAATATCAGCACCCCCTGCCTGGGGTAGCCCACGAGAGGCGCAAACCGGTCTGTGCCTCACAAACAAAACCCCACAGAAGCACCCCACAGCATCTGCTCCGTCCCCAGACAGGACCCCCTCGCTGTCCAGAGCGCAGTGGGATTTTACCTCGGTTGGAGTGGCCCACACTCGACGACACGGATGACTTTTGCTTCTGCCGCTTCACCGTCATCATCACTTGCTCTTGGACCCGCTGTTTTCCCGTGCCCTTAGTTTTCAGCTTGTGGTCCGAGGGCAGAGCCAGAGTGGAGCTGGCCTGGTCTTGGAAACACTCATACGCCAACGCTGTTTTCAGTGGAGAGTGAAGCATGGCTGCAAGCAGACCGTGGGGCTGGGGGGAGAGGGGGCTGCACTTCACCTGACCGTGCACAACACAAGGTGACAGCAAAAGCGTCTCGTGCTGGGGTTAATCTCCCAAACCCCTCCTTGCCATACGTCCCCCGGCCGAGGGTGTCTCAGGGCTCTTGCTCCCGGCTCGGCTCCCCAGCGTGTGAGCAGGCACACCCTCTGCCAGACTGGATATACAGCCCTGCCTGCACACACCCACACGCTCCCCGCCGCGGCTCGCTTGCAGCCCCCACGCTGCCGCTGCAGGGCACACGGCTCCCCGCTGCCCTCGGCCCAAACCTGCCTCCCCCAGCCTGTGCCCAAAGGGAAGGGTCGACGGGGTGGGCGGGTGCCAGCGGGGAGCAGGCAAGGCTGGGAGGTGTGAGGGCTGGAGGTGGCCATCACCGTCCCCTTCACCACGAAGGGCTCATGGGCAAGGCTTTGTGGGTCTGGGTAGGAAACGGTGCTCTTCGGCAGCCGGAGGGCTGGAGTATCTCCCACACAGCCTGCTCACCTTCTATTTTATTATTCCCCTTAGTCCAAACTGGATCAAAGTGGTGTCTGGGTGCCAAAAGCTTGGGGATGCCCCTGCTATTAGGAGGCAGCATTGCACATGCCCTGGTCAGAGGAGCAATGCTGCCTGCAGACCCGTTCCTGCCAGGGGGTCCAGCCTCCATCCCACCAAGATGCCCCCTGCACAATGTGTCCAGCTCCCCATTTGCAAAAAGCTTCCTCTGCCTGCACAGATTGCAAATCCACCCCGCTGAGCCCAGGACTGCAAGGTCACCTGCAGAGCACTTGAAGTGGGGGTCATGGAGGATCCTGCTGACTGTAGGGTGCTCTGTGTCCATGGGGGTGAGACCTCTTCCTAAAGGGGTCTCACTTTTTGCAGGGACAGCCCTATGCAGAAATCAGGGCAGCTGCCAGGTAAAGAGCTGGGGTGATCTTTGCAAGTAACCTGGGGTAGCACAGAGGAAAATAAGACTTTTTACAAGCAGAATAGAAGATAAAGTGGCTGTACAAGAAATGACATGCCAGGTTATGAGCAGAGAATTTTTCTCTCTGCCAAGCCACACTGCAGCAACTCGTCTGCAGAGAACTGAACACCTCAGCGCTGGTGTGACCAGTTTCAGGTCACAGCAAGCGCTGACAAAGCTCCTGCCAAGCCACAGGAGGCTGATACAGGAGAAGAGGCACAAATCCCACCAGGAGGGAGGCCAAGGTGAGGGCGTCAGGACAGAGGCTTCCTGGCCCCCCCAGGACCAGGTCCCGGGTGCTCGCACCAGCACACAGCCCGGAGAAGGGCCAGGAGGAACAGGCTCCTCTGCGCTGCTGGGTGGAGGGTGCTGTTGTGGAGGGCACTTGTGGAGTTTCTCACTGGTGAGAATCATCAGTGCCCAGGGTCTGGCTGCCCACAGGCCTGGCGCTTTCAGCTCACAGGTGCTTGGTCCCTCCTTGGAAGCAGTGGGAAAGCACTTTATTTTTCCCATGCATCAGATTTTGTGTTTTGCTGGTGGGTTGTGAGCACACAGGTGCCATATTTCCTATTTCCTAGGTGCAAGAGCAGTATCAGGAAGCACAGGGTGTGCTCTCGGGGAAGATGGATGTAGTGCATCTTCCTCTTCTGATGCTCCAGGATGCTCCTTCAGTGAAACACCACAGCAGAAACCCAAGCTTTGTCGATGAGACAGGACTAGAGCAACTAAAGGGTAATCCCCTGTGGGATGCTCTCCCCACATCTCCTGACCCTTCACCCAAGGGATGCAGCGGCTTCGCTCCGCTCCATCACCCAACCAGCCTGGACATTCAGACCATGCCCAGGCAAGGCCAGCCAGGATGAGGGGTGGCCGATGCCCAGTGAGATGGAGCAGGATATTCTGCTGCTCCTGCGCATTTCACGGAGTAGGGATAAGTCTGTGTGCTCCCAGTCCAGGTAAGGAACAGCAAAGCAATACCTGGGTGTTTTTTTCCTCTGTCCTACTTGTTTCTCCTGAAAGCTTGTTATCGATGCCAAACAATGTTTTCGCAAATCAATGACAGGCTGTCAGCGTCAGATGGCTTCTGCACAACAAAGTGCCCAGCTCTTGCAAACCTGTAATGTCATTTCCCCGCCGGCAAGGAACAGCCCTCACCCTGTCCCCGCACGGGAGAGCCAAGTGTTTATCACATCCCGTCATTTGGCTCTGGCATCTGCCCTCTTTCACAACTTGCCCAAAATGCTGAGCTGGGCTGTGGAGCTGGGGACAGGGAGCTTACAGAGGCTTTCAAGAAACAAGAGTTTCTTCGGGCGAGTTTGCACGAGCTAGCCCAAGGCAGGGAATCTCCCGGGTTCCTACAAGAGACTCCAGCCCCATATCTAAGAGAGCAAAAGGTATTTAAACAAAGGAGTTTGTTGCACTTCTATGCAAACTGCTGTTTCTGCCCTGAATCACGGGCTGGGGATGCTTACCTAGCAGGGCATGGTGAGTGTCATCCCCAGCAAGCCCAGTGCAGCACCAGCGCAGCAGCACGGCTTGCACCTACCAGCGCCTGGAGCAAATTCCCTGTCTGCCTTTCTGTCTGGAGCTCACAGGCAGCAGCGGGGCAAGGCTGAAAGGGGAACAAAACCTGTGCCCAATTCGGGGGGCAATCGGCCAAAGATGGGAGGCTAAAAAAAAAAAAACAAACCCAAAAAATAGGCAATCGGTGATTTGAGGGAGACGGGGGCCTTCGCTGCGGTCCGACGGCTGCATGTGTGCACACCGAGCATCGCATGGCGATGCCGTGACTCACCGCTCCGCACCCCACACCGGGACACGCCTTGTGCATCTGGCCTCTTCAAAGCATTTTTGTATGAGTTCCTGGGAATCCTGCCAACTCGCTGATCGCAATCAAAGGGCTCTCTGGCCCAACACTGCTCCCAGAGCCGTGCAGGATTTGCTGTTCAAACTTGTCAGGCGCTCCCCAGCTGAAAGTGTCTACAGGTCGCTATAAAATTTGCGGGAGGAAAATAGTAGTTGGCCCCCAAAACTGGAGTCCTGCTGTGTGTGTTTGGTTCTTCTTAGCAACTAGGGTTGCTTCTTCCTCAGGGCGGGTGGTCACCAGGAGGGACAGACATAAAGGTGTTGGGAATTTCTTGTATTTCCCAGGATAATGCCATTTTCTGAGCTATGACTCAGCCTCACCCTGGCACAGCTGAGATTTCCCAGCACCTGGCAAGGTTTCTCCAGGAGGAAACCTGCTCTTCAGATTTGCAAAACCTTAGTTTCGCTCTGCCTCTCACGAAAGGCTCTCCTCCTGTGGGACCAGAAAGCGCCACAGGAACAGGGCAGATGGAGAGCCCAGATCCAAGAGGGTAACCAGGACCCAGCTGAAAGCAAGCATGGAACTGCCCAGTTGAGGAAAGCCATGCAGAAGCCTGCTGAGACATGTGGGCAGGTTGTTCTTGAGCGAAACCTTCCCTGCACTCCTTGCACATGTGGCACTGAGATGTTTTTTGCGGTGGTGCTGTGGGAGGAAGAAAAGGTGACAGCACTGACCAGCTCATGGGCTGCCCCTTGGCAAAGCAGGTGGGCTTCACCAAGCCCTAGAAATCTCCCACCATGGATGGGAGCTTAAGTGAGGAAACCAGGAAATCGCTGAAAAGGAAGGACAGTTCAGGGAGAGCAGCTGCAAGGCTACGCTAAGCAAGATGAAAGCCTTGCATAATGGAGATAAAGTACCTGGGAACAAAGTTAACCCATCGTTAAGGTCTGCCCTAACAGAAACATGGGATCACTGAGGCAGGAAGGGATGGACCCTCTGCCCAAAGCAGGGACAGCTTTGCTGAGCTGGGTCAGGACCCAGTTGCTCCAGGCCTTGTCCAGTTAAAGTTTGATGAAGATCCCACAGCCTCTCTGGCCTCTCTCCCAGTATTTGACTATCCTCATGGTGATTTTTTCCCCCCATTATCTAAGAGGAATTTCCCATGTCCCAGATGGTTCCAGTCAATCTCCTCCTGTCCCCATGCACCTCAGAAAATCTGGGTCCGTATTCTTTGCATCCTCCAGTTAATTAGCTGCAGAGAGTTGTAAGATCTCTCCAAACTGTCCCTTCAACCTGAACCAACCATCTCTCCCAGCCTCTCCTTGTGTGTCCTGTGCTCCACTCCTGACCATCCTGGGGCTGGAGAGCAAGCCAAGCCCTTGCCCGTGCCAGCTGGACCTTGTGGGGTCACGTTCCTGGCTCCCTGCTTTTGCTGCCCCTGTTTGTGGCAGATAGAACATGTAACGCACACAGGGGACACCAAGCAGGGCAGGACTTGTGTGGCCTGGAGATCACTCTTAATGCTCTCTGCAGGAACCTGCAGGTGCCCGTCAGCAGGTCCAGACTCAGTGCTATCAAGGCTGAGGGTGCAGGCTGTCCCTTCTGCCCCTCCCCGCGCTCGGACATCCCTGCCAACCAGTCACATCCCAGGTCCCACCTTTGATGAGCAACAACATGACAACTTTGAACTTCTTACAGTTCAGAGGGCTGTGCAGGCCTGTCAGCAGCTAAAAAGGGACATGCCTTGGTCAGCAGGTCACTCTGGAAATAAGCACCAGCAGTGGTCATGCAGCTGCCAGGGAAGGGAGGTGCCCTGGGAGGAGAGGATGGTGATGGAGAAGGAAGAAGCTCTGCTTCTCCTCCAGGAAAAAGCCATCGAGTTGGCCAGTCCACCCAGTTTTCATCTCCTTGTGTCCCCATCTCACTTGAGGAGCCTCTACAAAACCTGTCCAGGAGTTGCTGATCTCCTCCCATCCCTCCCCAGTACCCTCTGCCAGCTCAGTGTCCAGGTCAGGGTGAGCTCAGCCTGTTGCTCTCTTCCCCCATCTCTGTGGATGAGGCACACCGTGGGGGAGATGCTTCCCACCAAGGCTTACCAAGTGGGACCCCGCTGGCAAAGCCCCTCCTCGCTGCAGCCCAGCAGCCCCAGGGCAATGCTTGCAACTGCGTTTGAGTGAGCCTGGGATAACGAACTCCTTTGCAGACCGAGTCCCAGCGAGCCGCACGGAGATCCCAGCTGGGGATCTATCCTACCGCTGGGGCTTGTCCTCTCCCAGGGACCTCCCTGGTGCCAGTACACTCAGTGCCGGGCTGTTACACCTGCAGGGGAGGGTGGCTGCGGTGAGGGCCATCAACATGGCTCTCACACCACATCCAAAACACAGCACCTCACCAGTTACTAAGAAGAAAATTGACTCTGTCCCGGTTGGAACCAGGAGAGGGACTCCTTGTGCTCATGGCACTTACCTCTGGCGGTGGCGCAGCCTGTTCTCGGGGACCAGTTACCTGGGGCTGCTGCAAGAGGCTTCCCTTGACAGCGGGCAATGCCGCTGAGATAAGCATGTTGGTCTACACGTCTGTGTCACGCTACTGCCCACCACATCCAGCCACGCACACTCGAGGCTGCCTGTGAGGACGTGCCAGCCCCTCAGCAAGGCTGTGTTCCCACCACGGGCTGCCAGGGGACAGTGAATCCTGCATGACCATGCCCAGAAGACCTGACAAGCCTCCGTGGTAGACACCTGCTCCCTAGCTTCATCTGCCTGCTTCATTTCTGTAGGTCTTGAGGACCACCCAAGGACCTGGCCAGTGCCTCTCTTGCTTCTAGATGTTTAATAGGTTGAAAAGTGCCCCCTCTGCATGCCATCCCATGTCTGGAAGTCCAGTGGGAGCTGGCTATCAATGGAGACAGTGCCTGAGGGTGGCTGGGGTTGGAATAACCACACTCAGATGGGGGAGAAAAGCCCCAAACCCCATGAAAAAGCCCAGAGATAACCTAAATGTGTTTCAGAGGCCCTGTGGGGTGCAGGAGCATTACCTGGGTGGTGCCTTGTAAATGCAGTCAAGTCAGGTCCTGCCAGGTGCATCTGCTGCTTCCAGGAGCGGTTGGAGGGAGGGCAGGGATGTGAGGCACCATCTCCAGAGGTGATGCTGCCAGGCCCAGGAGCATGGGAATGCAACTGCACAAAACATCAAGGAAAGGACTTGAGCCCGTGCCCACCATAAGTCAAGATACAGACCAGGGAGGTGACTACAGCTAAGAAGGTGTGAATGGTCTCCCACAGCTGGGACTTGGGTGAAGAGTAGGTGGACAGACACCTCAACCGGGATGGTACCTGGAGTCCTCACCTCCCCACCCCGTCACAATCTGGACCAGCTCAGGAATGCTGCAGGGAAGGGAGAGTTTGTTCCCACTGTGAAAGGTACAGAGGTGACAGGACAAAATTTAGAAAGGGAGCAAGCGTGCAACTGGCACGAGGATGCCCTCGATTCCACGACGTTGTGAAATCCCCACACAGCTGGTGGGGGAGGAAACCTCGTGGATCAGTTTATGTAATGATTTAGCAACACACCGTAGTGTGACCCGACTCGTTAAAGCAGCCTCTGGGGAGGGGAGCGGGGAGTGGGAGGCGATCATGCCGTAGTCCCCTGGGACAGACGGGGAACACGGGGTGCGTCTGGGAGCGGAGGAAGGCTGTGAGTGCCACATGGCCCGTGAACCACAGTATGGCAGGCACGGGCTGCTTCCCCTGCTTACGCATGGCTGCGTGCCCCCACTGCGCCTGGCAGCACCATCGCTCCACCACCACGTCTCCGCTGAGGGGTGCAGATGCTCCTGGCACTGGTGGAGCCTTTTCCCTTCTCTCCAGGGCACCGCTGCGGTGCGGGGGCTTTGGGACATTTTGGGGACATTTGGGACAGGATTTTATTTCTCCCTGCACCCTGGATCAGTTTCACCCTAGCTTAAGCACAAAGGTACTGTTTGACATTGGCGTGGGTCTCTGCTCACGGGGAGGACCAGGGCAGCCCAAGCACTGGGATCACCAGCTTGTGGTGGTGCCACCCCACTACCTGGCCTCCAGGCCTGGCCTCTCACCTACCCGAACTCCAGGAGGGTTTGTCTGCAGTTGCCACCATGGGTGAGTCCTCTCCAGATTAAAACACTGTGTGCATGGGGCCAGCAGCGTCCTGCAGTCTTAATCCCGTCAGTATCTGGCACCATCACCACTTGGATCTGTGGTGGGTGACGATGTCCTTCGTCAGTCACATAGATGCCATGCTCATCCCCTCCTTTGGAAAAGCAGCTGCTGGAGGATCTTGTCTCCCCATCCTCCTCGCTGTCTGGCATTTGGGAAGGCTCTGATGCCTGCACAGCACCAACTCCTCCCTGCTGTGAGCTGCACCAGGCCGTGCTGATGGACACCCTTGTCTAACTACATGCAGGGCTGTGGTAATCCTTGGAGAAGCCTCAGCTGCTACGTGGAGCCCTGGCCAAGGAGGAGAAGAGAAGATGATTGAGAAGAGGACACAGACTCCCAAGTTACTCCAAGTGAGCGGCACCAGGCTCCCATCAGGGAAGGCTCTGGGATGCCACGGGCTGCAGTAGCACATCTCTGCTCCATGCTGGGGACACTCACTGGGTGGGAGACACGTGGAGCAGGGCTGACCCATGGAGACTCATCCTCCAGCCCACCCCATCCCAAGGGGTCAGAGGCCCTGCAGTGTCAGGGTCAAGCACAAGGAGATGAAGTGGGGTGGGGGGACGAAGAGGGCACATGGACACCAAGCATGGGGCAGAGGCAGTCTTCGCAGCATCTTATTTGCTCACCTGGCATCCACTGCAGGGTGCAGAGGGGGACTTTGATGACATAATAATCCCCATAATCAAGGATGGACCAAATAACCTCATTCTCTTTTCTAAATAAATTATGAAACCCGGTTAAACAAAAAAAAAAAAAGTATGAACCAATCGATGGAGGTACGAGTCACGCTACTAACTTTCTATAGGATATTGTTAATTTTAATAGTGAAATCTAATACTGGTGATGTTAATCAGCATGTCAAGCAGGGGTTGCCTTGTTCACCCACATCTGCTTTCCAGGAAGACTCCATCCTGAGCTGGGGTCTCAAGATGGACAAGCATTCCCATGTCCACCTTCAGACTAAACAGGGAAAAACAGATTTTCAAAGCTAATTTACAGCCAGGCACAAGA
The DNA here is from genome assembly GCF_963210335.1 of Falco punctatus. NCBI lineage: Eukaryota > Metazoa > Chordata > Aves > Falconiformes > Falconidae > Falco > Falco punctatus. The sequence goes on from NC_137597.1 coordinate 1,914,173, forward strand.
ACCACCTTCAGGTAACAGCGCTAGAGACGAGGCCAGGAGCTTCAAGGGAATATTCAGCCACCCAGGTCATACCTGCACACCCAGCGCTGGCCCTCGCTTGGCCTCCGAGTCCCTTTTGCCAGGGCTCTTCTTGCAAACCCCCCTCTCCACTGGGAATATGCCGAAGCACCAGGCTACATTTTTGCAGTCCTACCTGTACCTACAGGAGGGAAGCTGGGCTGCTCCGGGAAGCACGGCGTTGCGCTCCTGCCCCTCTCCCTGTGGCACCGTGTGGCAGGGAGCCAGCACAGCTACCCCACTGCCGGGACAGCCTGACCCAGCTCCGACACCCAGCTCCCAGCGCTCGGGGCAGAGGAGGTGCACACCTCCCCTCGGCCTTGGTTTAAGGAGGCAATTTATTCCGCCTCCCGGCGAGTTGGCTGGGCTCCTGCTCTGCATCCCGGCAGCCCCAGGCACCACAGAGGGACTTGGCGACACTAACTAGCAAGCCCCAAGTGGAGCTGGGGACAGAAACGGCATTTGGCCCTCAGCTGGGGTCCCATGTCTTGACCACGACACGAAATCAAGGAGAACAACAGGAGGCTCGTCCTGCAGAGTGTGTCCCTCACCTCCTGCCACACTGCTGGAGGACAGCACACACCCATCCCTGTTTTACAATGGAGACGACTAACCAAGTCATCCGTGCAGGAATGTCCTACACACGACGTGTCTTGGTGCAGCGAAAGCAGGCTGCGGTTTGTGCGCCAGCTCCTCCTACCATCTTCTAGGCTGCCGAAGCCCAGCAAGATGCACCACTGTCAAGAGCCATGTCCCTTTTCCAGGTCTTCTGTAGGATGCAATAAACTGCCACGTGTGTGTATGTGTCACTGCCCTTCACTAGGGGAAAGTCACAGAAAGGTTTGGGTTGGAAGGGACTTGGAGTGGTCCTGAGTCCAACACCACGTTCAAAGCAGAGCTCGCTGCAAAGCCAGCTCAGCTCACTCCAGTCCTTGCCCAGTGGAGTTTTGAATATCCTCAAAAAAAAGATCCCATCCCAGGGCTGCACATCTCATGGGAAAAAGATTTTTCTTTACGGACCGTTGGAATTGTCCCTGCTACAGCTTCTGCACAGTGCCACTTGTACTTTCGCCACGCACCTTGGAGAATGACCTGGTCTTCCCTGGTGGGAGAGGGCGGCTGGGCTGGAGGCACCATCTCCTCCAGCCTCGCCGTGGGGATGCTCCGGCCCAGCTCTCCTCCCTGACGGGGGAAAAGGGGTTTTTAAGCAAGTTGTCCAGCAACTTCATGGACTTCAGAGTTTCGGTGCACAGCCTAGGGATGAGCACATGCAACCGAACTGGCCAAATACAGTCAGTTTCAACTACCCAGCCACTGATAACAGCTGGGGGGGTGCAAACATCCCTGCGAAAGGGTAGGAATCAGTAGTCTGGCAACTGGGGGCTACCGTGTTCATTTGCCATTTCTGCAAAACTCAAGGCTGACGATCTGCAGTGTGAAGGGGCCGAGGCAGCAGAGTGGGTTCACTGCTTCTGTGACACCAGAAAGCAATTTCTTTTTTCTTGAAAGGCAAAGTAACTGCTGGGGTTGAAATACACATATAATTTCATTAAAATTAAATCATTAAGGACTGCTCTACTGGTTAGGAATGACTGGGAAAAAAAAATAAAATTACCTTGCTTCTGTAGATCAAAGTGCCTTGTCTTCCTCTTGTAATAAAAACAGTCTGACATTTGGTATAAATGTTTGATCTAGAAAACCAGAAAGGATGTTTCAGTAGTTATTAAGTAGCAGCTGCTCTAAATGATTTTTAATGTCCTGTTTAAGTTGATATGACAAAATACAGTAAAATTCAGAGTCTTCTTTGCAGAAATGGGTTTTAACACAAATTTTCTAGACAGCTCTACTGCATATTCTACTGGAGGCCTTGTGTCCTGGAAATTTCCTTGCCTCATGGACGACTCAATGGGAGAGGACAGGGCACCTCGCTGCAGCCCAGCAGGGGCTTCCAAAGGCAGAGGACCTCTGTGGGAAGGGAAACTGCCCATCCTTGGCACAGCACCTGGTGTTCAAAGCATTTACACTGGCTGTGGGAAGGAAAAGAGGACAAATATGCCACTAGGACACTTTTTTGGCTTTAAGCAGTACAGAGAGCCCTATCCCAATGGCCAGGACACTGAAGTGTTGGCCAGGGAGGCTCCCACCCACCCCATGGATGTCCCAAGGGTCTTCCCTGCGCAGCGGCGTTGGCAGTGCCATCACAGCTAACGCGAGAAGGACAGAGATGAATCCCTGGTGCCAGGGCAGGAGCATGGATGGGCTCCCAGCCACCCTGCATCCCTCATCAGACCAGGCTGCATCTACAGATCACGCTCTTCAGACCCACGTGGTGGCCTACGACTTAATTATTATTCTCAGAGGGTTTTTTTGGTGTGGCTCAAATGTCAGAAATAATTGGAGGGCAGCGGTAGGGTGGGGTGTTCAGAGCATGAAACCAGGCTTTGTCCTGGAGACAGCTGGGTGGAATAACTCAAATAAAAGCTGAAGAGTGAGATAACGTTGGAGGAGCTGGGTTCAGGGCTGGAGCTGCGCCCTGGACCCCCATCCTTAGCAGCACACTTACACCTAGACATGTAGGTCACCGTGTCTCCAAGTCAGGGCACAAACACACATCAGACACCAGCAGATGATCCATCCATGTGTGGTCCAGATTTCTCTAAGGCCCCCAGCAACCCAAAAAGCTCAACAGCCCCAACACAGCTGCTGGAACGGCCTCTGCAGCATCACAGCATCTTCCCTCAGTGCCTGGTCTTTCCCAGAGGAAACACGAGTGTCCCAAAGGCTTGGCATTGTCCCAGGGTATCACAGCCGATGTTACTCCAGGGGACAGGAGGCTGCACCCAAGCTCTCACCTGTCCTGGCTGCTGGGGATGGTTAATGGGGAGGATAGCTCCTGGAGCCTTCTGGCCAGCAGCCTGGAAAAGGGTCTTGAGAGGAATAGAAGAAGCTGCTGGTGATTTTGGGGAAGTGCCTTGTACCCCAGTAAGGCATGGAGCCTGCGGCACTGGAAGCCTTTAAGGAGCAGACAGACACCTCATCTGAGCAGGGTGATTGCACTGTCTCACACTGGAGCAGGGGAAGGACCAGGAGACTTTTTGAGCTTCCTTCTCACCCTGCAACACTAAAATTCTGCCCTTCCTTGAGCACCACGAGACTCTCCCCGTGGCCAGCAGCCAGGCCTGTGGCATCTCACAGCAGAGATGAGCGGTGACAAGGAAGCTTCAGGCATTTGCTGTATGACCAGGCCTGGAAGAGGTGACCCGGCTCCCTGGGCGCGTGGTCCACACTGGCACAGGCTCCTCACATGCTGCCCAGGGCTCTGCCCCACAGCCACAGCAGCGCAGAGCTTGCTCAGCCGGAGAGGCTGCTGCAGCGGCTGGGCATCGCCGTCTGCCTGCTAGAGCCAGGGCTGCCATGCACCCGCCTCATGGCCAGGCATCCCCTGGGGTGTGCCGGCACACAATTCCTGCTGCCCAGAGATTCAGGGTCATCGGTGTGAAGCTTACTCACATATTTGACCGTATTAAAGGCAACAAGCTCCTTTCTGGGCCAGTTTTCTAGAAGGGTGGAAAGGAGAGGCGGTGCAGCCCTGTTTAGGCATGTGCACAGGCACTCTGCTGCATCCCTGCTGCCCTTTGGACCAAGGCTCCCGAAGCTGTGATTTGCCTTGCCAGACAAGTTTTCAAAAGCCAGCTATCAGCTCCTTGCTCCCAAACACGTGTCCCTGTAATAGAGGCAGCTTATCCTCTGCTAGAATTGAGCAACACAACCCTCCTCTTGCATTACCAAGCCTTTCAAGCATCATTTGATAAGCAGTATGAGCGCAGCTCCTCAGGCATTGCTACATCTTTTGGCGTGCTTTGCCCTGCCAAAACTGTGTTTCAAGCTAGCTATAAATTATGCTTCACGGCTGGCTTTCATCTGCTCGCCATGCAACGGGCGAGAACAAAGGACACTACGTGCCACACCAAGGCAGAAGAGCCAAGGGCCGGGTGGAGGCAGAGGCAAGGCAGCAGCAGTCTGCTGGGGGAAGCAAAACAGCCCCAGCCCGCTGCGGTCTTACATCAGAGGTGGGGAAAGCCGGGGCGGCTGCTGCTGCCAGCACAGGAGCTGGGGTATGGCGGGTGAGGGAGAGGAAGGGAAAAAGCGCAGAGGAATCTGGGTTTGCCTGCGTGGCCCGAAGCAGTTACAGCAGCAAAAGCGGCAGCAGGCAGCGGGGCAGGCAGCCACTGTCCCATCAAAGGGACCACGCAGAGGGCAGGCAGCCGCACAGGGACACGGTGCGGGAGAAAGGCAGAGCTGGAGACAGAAAAGAGCTGCACAGGCCGGCACCTCTAGAACCTCCGGCTACTCCGAGGCCATCCTAGAGGGAACGGCATCGCCCAGAGCAGAGGCTCAGGCCAGGTCAGAGAGCGGCTTTGCTTGCACAGGAGTGAGCAAATCAAAGGAAATGTCATTTGCAGGGTAACAGAGCTTCAGAGGTCAGCGCCTCTGGGTCTGTCATGCAAATCCGCATCTGCTGGAGAAGGCTGCGCCTGCCGAGGGCGAGGAGGAGCCAGTGTCACTGGCGAGGCCAGGGGGAACAAGTGTCAGCCAGTCCAAGCACAAGGTTGCTACGCTGGGTGATTTTACCAGGTTCTGTTTCAGCATGATCCTTTCTGGGTGAGCTCTTGGAGGACCCTTGGAGGACCCCAGCCTGTGGGGCAGACACCCAGTCCTTGTGGCAGGGCTGGGACTGGGCAGCGAGAAAGGAGCGAGGCTGGAGGCCTTGGAAGTCCCTTTTTACAGCAAGAACAGCTGCTGTGCCAATGGTCTCCTTATCGTGGTGCAAAGACCCAGCTCCCTGTGGCTTAACAGGATCCTTTCCGTGAATCCAGGTGCCTCCGGAGGCTGCTGTCAGAGTAATGGAGCACACACAGCATCACCTTGTGCTGCCTGCTGCATCCTGGCTTAAAGTGACCCCCCCTGGAACATCAGGGAGCTCCCCCAGATACAGCAGCGCTCACATCCCACCTCTGTGGCCCACAGCCCGAGATCCAGCCCACGCTGTATTCCCCCTGCCTGCCTTTGGCAGCGGATGGCTAACATCATCCTCGCTGCAGCGGTTTGCTTTTGTCTTTCATGTTACCAGGCCCAGAACTAAGACCAAACAGGAAATTATGGTCTGGCTGACACCTCCATCCAGCTTTGCACTGCCAGCACTACTGAAGGCCTGTTTGGGTTGAGACAGCACTTGAGAAACTTGCGCATCTTGATGTGCTGCCCTGTAGGAAAGCTGCCCTGGGTGACCATCACGCCAAGCATGGCAGGGAGATGCCCTGGGCGCTGCCGCTTTGCACTGACCGCCTAAATCACGAGAGGTTCAGCTGAGATGGGCAGCTGCCGGGCTCCCATCAGGTGCTGAATCACTGCTGAGACATGCTGCAGAGGGTTTAGAAATCCTCCAGACTTGTCCAGTTTTACTTCTTTGCATTGCCAATTGCAGCAGTTTCAGCCAGGCATCCCAGAGCGTTTGAGGGTGACTAACCCAGACAATATCAGCTTTCAGTGCCTGCACCCCTCTAACCCGCCGACAGACTGACTGTGCTAATGCAGCAGAGATTACAGCTTACGTGGCACTGAGAGCATGCAGGGACCTCCGGAGCCGGGGAGACATGGTGAAGGTACCCACACACCCATAACACCCCAAACCTGCAAGGACAAAAGGCAAGGACTTGGAACCTGGTAGAAGTAGAGCTTCCCCCCTTGGAAGCATCAACCCTGCACATGGAGTACCCCTGTACTCCAAGGAGGGAAGTTGCAACCAGTGCAGATCCAGCATCCATGGAGTCAGAAAGTGACTCCATCCTGCCCTCCAACTAGCCCAGCCTGTCCTTCCCCAGACGGGGTGGAGGAAGAGATCTGGTTCCTGTTACTTCTCTTGTACAAAGCAAGAAAGGCTGACCTTGCAGAGTAGGTCCTCCATACCCCTGCCCCCAGCAAGCCATGAAGCAATATGACATTCCACTGGGCTCCCGTTCACCCTCCCCGGGAGGGCCACTGCCCAAACCAGCACCCTCCAGCATAAAACATTCTTCCCTGACCAGGCTGTCCCGGTGTACGTGTTCTAGGATGCTCTGGAGTCGTGACTGCCTCCTTCAAAAATGGACAATGCTGTATGATCAGCATCAAATTCATCCTTCTCGTTGGGCTGGCTGCTCCCCCAAGACTTCCAGTGCAACTGCACAGACCCCCTGCATTTGAACAGCACCCCAAGGTGGGGCAGGCTGGGGCTGGCTGCCATCAGCCCTTCCACACTCTGCTTGGCTCGCCAGCTCGCAGCACACCTGCTGCCAGGCCGACTAACTTCCGTGGGGAATGGGAAACAGCACAAAAGAAAAAAAGCCTTACCTGATTTTGAGAAAAGGAAGGGAGCCATGGAGACTGAAAGCAGAGCAGAGCAGGATGCTGAGCTGCTCCTACGTGAAGCCACGGCCCCACCGTGCCCTGCCGCATGATGCTGCCCTGGGCTGGTGACCACCTGGCCTGGTTTGGGCAAACCAGCACGGCTCCTGCGCCCTCCTGCTCCGCTGCCACCTCTCTCCACGCGACAGCCACGCAACCAGGGCTGAGCACGGCACAGAGCGAGCATGGCAGGACGCGCAACAGGGTACCGCAGCTGTGCCCTCTCGTGCAGGCTGAATCCCTGCCTCGGCAAAGCCTGCGAGCCCCTCTGCCTGCGGCACGTGTGCCTTCCTCGCCTTCCTCGCCTTCCTCACCTCCCGCCGGGAGCTCCGGCAGCGGCTGCCTCCTGGTCTGCACCTCCAACAGGCTGCAATGACCCCGCTCAGGAGCACGGGAGAGGCAGGCTTTGGAAGCAGGGATGATGATGTTTGGATCTCAGCTACAGAAGGGCAGCATCCTCAAAGAGTTGGGGGTGACGCTGCCAGGGCACCCTTGGGTGTGCACTGCTCCTGCCCTGCCCTCAGCACGCAGGAAAGCGGTGCTCAGCCCGCTGGCTGGGGGTCAGAACATGCCAGTGGCAGCTCTTGAAGTCTCAGGGGGGTCCTGAAGCATTTCGGGCCTCCGAAGGGGCTGGAATCGCAGAGGGTCCTGCACTAACACCCGCTCCGCACTGTCCCTGGGGGAACCAGGGGTCCCACCGCACTGCTCCCTGGGGCGGAGGGGCTGGGGCTGGCTGGGGGTGGGGGGTGGGCAGGGGCTGCCCCCCCCCCAAGGCTGCCGGTCCCTGCAGAGCGCTGCAGTCCCAGGGGCAGCCAGGACCCCTCCTGCAGCAGCCAGGCCCAGGAGATGGATGCAGAGGTCGGCAGTCACTGCTCTGAGCTGCCCAGCGTCCATCCATCAGCACCTGCCAGGAGGGTGGGCTGGGAGCCCCTGCAGCTAGGGAGGATTTGTCCTGCCCAGAGAGGAAAAGACCCAGAATTCCACCCCATGGGCTGCTCCCACCACACAGCCAGACCCGTCTGTGGGGAAGGGTGCTACGCTGCCAGATGCACCCAGGCTCTGCATCTTGAGAGGCTCCCCAAAGACACCCGTGTAAAACCCCCCACCACCTCCTGCCCCTTGGCCAAACCAGACCACCACCCAGCCTGCACACCCGGGTGCACGCCGAGGCAGGAAAGTAGCAGCATCTCCTCACGGAGGGCTCCCACCGAAAGCGGGCCTGCAGCGTGGGCAGTGCTGTCCTGCAGGGAAGGGAGCCAGGACACACGGCTCTGCGGGACACCGGCCCCCGCAGCGCACCGCAGACCGGGAACCCGCAGGGGAAGGAGCGGGGGGCTCCTGCCCCTTAGAGCCTTGGTCGGTGGCTGCGATGGGTGCAGAAAAGCCTTCACTAAGCAGGGCCTAAGAAGGAAAAATCAGCAAGGAAGGAGAGAAGGTCCAGAGAGTCCCCAGAGCTGACACTAGCTCTCAGAAAACAGCACGGAAAAGCACTGCTGATCTAGGAGCAGACCTGATCTCATTCTCCAAGTCACCAAAAACCACAGAAGTTGGAGTGCTAACACGAGAATGTTTGTTTGGTTTTTTTTTTTTGCTGCAGATCAGGCAAAATATGCGAGCACACCTACTGCCACGGAAGGCTCCTGCGTGAGGACCTGCCTCCTGCCCCGGCAGGGTCCACCGCCGCGTACTCGGGGGCTGAGGTGATCTTGCTCTTACGCTGTTCGCCCCAAGCTGACACAGCTGCTCACCCTCTGCGGTGACACAGACGCCAACATCAGCCAGGCCCAGCCCTGCCTGTGCAGAGCAGTGAAAATCCCTGTGCTGGCAGAGGCACAGCTCGGCACATCCAGCAGCCCACCCCGTGCCCTCCACCTGGGGTAGCAGTCGGCAGAAGAGCTCCTCTGTCCCTCCCAGCTGAGGAGCGTTGCTTTCCTCCGTGCTCATAACCTGATTTTGGGGACAAACTCCACTAACCTGGTGTTGCTGCTCCCTCTTCAGATGGGAATCTGGGGGAGCAGCTCCAAGGGGCTGCAAGGCAAGTGCCAGCAGAGGCTGAGCGCTGCAAAGGCAGGCTGCAGCAGTGCCACATGCCAGCAGCCCCAGGGCACCCCTGGTGACACGAGGCCACGGGCTAGGGTACCCTTACAGCATCCTTGGAGTGCTACAAGTGGTTCCTGGGAAGAAGAGTGGTCAGGCCCACCCCAGCTCCCCAGCTACCATCTTCTAAAGTCAAACAGCGACTGCAAAGAGTGACGGCAAACCATGAAAAACGGACGCGGAATTCTCTAAATGCCACCGAGCTGGAGTATGAGCTCAGCCACCCCCAGGGTGCCGGGAGCTGCTGGCCAGCCCACAGCGAGCGTGGCATGAGACCCTCTTGCTGAGCCAGTGGCAAACGAGCAGCACCAGGGATGCAAGAGGGGTTTATCAGCTCGATTCCTCCCTCTCAGCATGCCAGGGACTGGGTGACTGCTGCTGGTGCCAGCATCCAGAGAGCTGGTTTGGGACCACCTCGATGAGAAGATTTTCACTGCAAGAAACAGGGGAAGTAGAGCTCAGGGTGTCTCTGGAGAGCCCAAGGCTTTTGTGGCCTGCTTCCCCTTCGTGACTTGGGGAGGCCACTCACTTTCAGACCAGGAAAGTTTGACCGACAGCCCTCTCCTGCCCCGCCACGGCTCCCTCCGGGCCACGCTCTCCCCTTCGGCTGCCCCTGCAGCATCTGCTCTTCCACGGGGGAGGGCGATTCCCGGAGGGGGGCACCGCTTGGCTGTGGTCAAAGTGCAGCGCTGCTGACTCCGAAGCGTTCAGCAGCCTCTCCTGCTGCCTGGCCGTTTCTAGCCCACCAGCCTCACCTGGCCACATGCCACCGGTCAGGCTCTGTCCCACAGCCCTGCCTGAGCTGCCGGCTCAGCTCCGCTCCCCAGGTGTAAGTACCAGTGCTTTAAGCACGTGGGGCTGCAATATAAAACATTTAAGAGGGTAACAGCAGAGGACTAGCTTGAATAGGTGCTGCCATTTGGGCACAGGGATAAATCTGTGCACCTCAGCAAGACTTGCAAGAGGCCCCTGCTCCTGGCACGCCAGGTCCTTCCAGAGACCGCTCAGGCTTCAATCTCAGACGTTCAGGTCCTTCCAACAAGCTCGGCCCTTATGCTTATCAGTCAAGAAGAAAACAGCAAAAGTAACCGCAGTGCTGCGCCGGCCACAGAAACTACAGCGCGCTCCTACAGCATCGCACCCGTGTCAGCCGGTCTGAAGCTACTGAAAGCTTGGTGCTCGTCACTCAGCCATGCAAGAAAGCATCTCTCTCCTCTGAGCATGTTCAGAGTACGAACGGCAGCAAGTGCATCTCCAGGAATGAACCTAATTCAGGCCTGCTGGGATCCACGAACGTGCAGATTGCAGGGAAGGAAATCTTGGTCCTTGTCGACAGAGAATCATAAACAGAGGTGCCCTTCCTCCAAGGGAAGGGAGCAGCACATCCCACTCCTTGTAGGAAATAATTTTCCCTCTTTGCAGGGAGCAAAAGGCCACCTCAAAAGAAACATCTAAATCCCAACGGGCCCTCCCCCAGGTGCAGCACAGCAGCTCCCAGCTGAGCACAGAGTCCTTCAGCAGTAGCAACAGGCACTTGCTTTCCCGACCACGGCCCTGCGCCTCTGGCTCAGCACATCCTGACACCACTTCACCCGCCGAACGACGGCGGATGGCTCAGTGACACTTACCCTCCGTGCCCAGTTTCCAAGCACTTCCAAAGGACGGACAAGTAGCAACACATCAAGGGGCCTGACTGACCTGGCTACCAAAGCTGCTCGAGATGTCAGCGTACCAGGGACAAGTGGCCTCAGCACAGCAAAGTACACAGGCCGGGCATGCGAAAACTGCAACAGACGTGGATTGGCATTTAGGAGCTGGCTGGGTTTCCTTCTCCAAAATAAACACTTGCTCATGGTAGTTTTTACTTAATTTTACTTAATTATAGTTTAATTTCACAATCTACTGTCGCTACGTCTGTACAACATTGTACAAAATATAATCAAAAACAACTTTTCAGCCCCACATAAATGTTTGACTGGCTGTCTGAGGATCCAGTGGCTTTGAGTCTTCGATCTATACTCTCCTGTCTTCTAGATGCTGTCATCAAAGAACCTTTGGTGCTAAGGCTACAATGCCAGACGTTCGTACAGGCATCATAACATTTTGCTTTCCAGGTTCCTTCTCCACTCAGTGGTGGAATTCCCCAGCCACGACAGAAGATCTCTGGTGGTACCTCATATTTCTGCTCAAACACAAAATGTTTTTAACCTCTTTTTGCATCAGGCAAAACCACTCTAGCAATGTCATGAGGTAGGGGCAGTTATGTTTCAAAGGTGATACTAATGGGGCGGTTCAGGACTGATACATCCTTTTTTATGGCACTTGCTATTGTAGATTTAAGTAAGCGCCAGTCTGCTCACAGCAATATAACTGGTTCTAAATTTCCATTCGTTTCTGTATTCACTATGAGTAGCACGACCCCATGTTAGCCTAGTCTGAGAATTAATTTCTTGCCCAGATAAAACTAGCAGGCAGATACTCTTTGCAGCTTAGAGATTAAGGGAAATAATATATTAGCTGCTACTGGTAGTAAAATACATGCAGAACTGCTTCTACCAGAATTAAGAAACCTGTTGAAAATTATATAGAATCTAAAATGATTGCTTTGGATTAGAAAATAACATGCTAAAAGGCCAGCTTCATAGATCTCTGGTGCCAAGAGATATTCTTGTTGCAGCCTGACAGCAGGTGATCTCTGTGGAAACTTTCATTTTGGCCTATTATTTTTCTTCTCATGTTCTGTGTTCCTGAAGCTTCTAACCTGTGTTTTAAAGGTCTAGTGGAAAGCCATGATCTTTACAAAAAGATACAATTATCTTAAAGCTTTTTTCCCCATTTTGACTACAATGCAGCATCATGTTTAAAATGGAGCTACTGGATCTGAAAAATAAACACTCAGACTATAATGAACATTTGAAAATAAATACATAGCCTTCATATAGGCCAGTTCACAATAAAAACCTTTGCCGTCACATAGTAGTGGAGAGATTTTCTCAGGAAGGTCATGCTACAGGGTGGAGTCTGAAAACAAAAGAAAGAGAGAGTAGCTCAATATTGTAATGAGGGAGACAGACAGTCCATAAGGTACACTAGGACGGGGACCTGAAATGTTACGGGGACAAAAAGACCAAGGTCTGCAGAAGCATTACAGGGATTTAACTGACCCATTTCTCCACTCATATAATCCTACCAAGGTATTCCAAGTTGCATTAAAAGGGAAATACTTGACTCAAAGTAAAGGATATTTCATAATTAACTCAGTAAAACTGCCAACAGTATTTATCCGCAAGTGCATCCACCACGAGTCTATCCCCAGTCAACTACACTGATTCTCTGTTCACATCAGGATCCCAAATGACCCCATTTAACTTATCCCACGTCCCTCTCTTTCCTCACTTCTCATTGCCTTTGGCCACCTAACAGGCTGTTTCCTCACTGTGTCACCTACCCTTGCACGATCTTCTATTCTGCAGTTCCTGCACTGTAGAAATATCTGACCTAGATATTATCAAATGAAGATGGGAAAGTTTCTAAAAGATTTTCCCAACATCAGCCAAAACCTCTGGCTCACGTAGAAATCATGTGTTTTTCTCATGTCTGCCTTTTCATTTCTATTTGTTTCACACTTGATCATTAGTAAGACAATAAAAATTCAGTAAAGCACATACACTGCCTTATAGGAGATTGTTCTTGTCAGTAAATAAAGCTGTATGGGCATCTTGACAGCAATGACACATCTTGACATCACATGATGAAGGAAGAGAAGCACTGAAGTTTGTTACCTTTAATAGTGAGGAAGGCTTTGCTGAATGCATGGCCCGATTCATTGGTGGCTTCTACCATATATTGTCCTTCATCACATTTGGTGACACTGAGGATGACCAGGGAGCAGACACCAAAGTCATTTGTGCAAAAATAGGCAGGATCATTGGAGAGGTCTCTGCTGTCCTTGTACCACGTGATCTTTGGAGACGGATGGCCTCCAACCGCACAGCTCATACGGCACTCGCTCCCAGTAGTCACCACATGAGGCTTCAATGGGACAAGGAATCTCGGGGGCTGGTTTTGATTAACTCCCCTGTATTTCTGTGGTTTGACATGACATTCAGCTGTAAAAAGAAGAAAAACACAACAGCAGCTTACAAACATACACTCAGATACTGCTCCACAGCTACCCACGTCAGGGTTTAGAGGACTGGGTTTTAATCATGACACTTTGTTGTGCAGAATGTCTGGCATCCTGCACTGTAAATGGCCAGACATCCCATGCACCTAAGAATTGTTATCTGTAATCTATGTTTCTTCTCACATTAGCCAGTATTTAACGTTGAAGTCAGAAACTTTAGCTTCTCCAAAACTTAAGCATTAGATTTTGTTGGAAATTAATTTTGGGGTGAACTGCATGATATAATGGCTGGAAACAAAGCATCTGTCTGCACAGTGTCCACGCAGAAAGGACAAGCCTTCCCTGTTAAACTGGAATTTCTTAGGGTATATCTACACGTTCTTGTTCTGGGCAACTAAATGTTCACAGGAGGAAAGACCCATTTCAGGATGGTGTGTTAAAAACAACAAAAGAAACAACGCACAGATAAATATTTGTAAAAGCTGTTTTACCCTTTGGTTTTTGAATTCTCCAAGGCTTCAGAGTTTCAGATGGACCACTGGCTCCCAAGTTATTTTTTGCCACAACCCTAAAGTAGTAGTCCCGGCCTGGGATCAGTTTGGTGAATGTGAACTTGTTAGTGTAGATCAGGTCACCCACCACATGCCACAAGCCCTTCTGTGATTCACGTTTCAGGACTGTGTAGTAGAGATCACTTTCCCATTTCTCGGATGGTGATGGCTCCCAGGTTACTGTCACTGTATTTGGCACATTCTCTTGCAATTGAATAGGCCCAGGAGACTGTGGGGTATCTGTCAGATGAAGGCAAATATGTAGGGAAATGTAGGGAAAGTGGCACAGTACAGAACCCTAAAAACTTTGAGTCCATTCTGTCTGGGGGCTGAGTAAACATCCTGGTCATTAGAAGGAATAAAATTTGATTCCTCCTCCGGTCCCAAAAACTCATTTGCTATTAACTGACCTTCTGCTGCATTACACCTGCGTTGCTGGGCTGCCTTCCCATGAAGGGAGGTGATGAGGGCTGGTACAGCTGAACTTTTACACCTCTTGGAGAGGCAGCATATACAATTGTTGTAGCTATGACTAAATGTCCTACAGCCTGCTGCTGGCTAACCTTAGACTGTTACAAAGAGCATGAACTACTCCTCTGCAGTTTGCACTATCCATCTGTGCAACCTCACCTTTTTAAGCAGAGCCACTCTGGAAGCTGAGTGCAATTCTAATTAGTAGACTGCTTTGTCCTGCAGACATGGCCAAGTGATATCACAAAACGGACAGAGTGAATCTCCAGGAAAATTGTGCTCTAGTTCTCCCTGTGCCTGCATGGCCTAACTGCATCAGAGCTCGCTGCGCTCAACTCAGCTCATCGCCTACTGCCTATCCGCAGTAAATCTGTACGTGTATATGGTAGTGAGCGAGTTACCTGTAACTCGAACTTGGAAGCTGAACGTTTCTCTTTTCCCTAAGCCATTCTGGAGCTCAACAGTGTAGATGCCACTGTCAGTGAACTCAGCTGCTCCAATCAGCAGCTGGGTGGTACCATCCTTGGTGTTTATTGTAGCCCGGTTTGGAAGAGGAAGCCCATCCTTTAACCAGGTCACCACTGGATCTGGTGATGCCTGTAAAGAACAACACAAGTTATAAGCCCACATGTTTTGCCTCCAGATTGTGTCTTCACATCTTCAGTTTCGTTACCTGAATGAATTCCATCCCAAATGTATACCTACATGACACAGTAAAGTAATATTTAGAAATACAGATCCAAGATGGATCTAAGAGCCATAGATAAAGGGCTGCTCTGAAGTTTCTTTGTAACTTTTCTCTTTCTCTGTGTCTTTTAAGAATGTTATTGTAGTAAGGTGTTCAGGTTAACTATGACAAACAAGGTGTGCTAGATCAAGAACAACAGATGACATCAGTAGTTAGTATTTTCTACTTTTTAAAAGATGTGCTGGTTTTGGAAAGAAAACACATCCTCAAAGTCTTTATTTCCATTGTGCCATCTTTGGTCTCTATTCTCCATGAGATCAGGAGAAAGGCCAGCAAATGCACACCCTTTGCCTTCATCAACATTTTCCCGATACCCCAGACCTCACCTATGTTGTTCCAAGCTTGTCAAAGAACACAGGATTTCTGCCAGTGCATGCCTGTTTCTCAAGTCCTACTGCTTAGTAGGACAAACACAGTCAAGATGTTGCTAGAAATGCTGCCACGAGGCCTTCTGAGGGAATCAGAGGGAAACTGATGGATTTTTAAACTCTAAGTATATCAATATTTTCTGGTACTAATCTGTCAGGGTTGGATGAATAGCATTGTGCCTTGTTTGCAGAGGCTAATGAATGACCACAATCTCATAAAAACACTAATGCCAAGAGTGACAGCTGAATTCTCATTCATGTTTTTCTCATGCAGAAAGTATACCCAGCACAGGCAGGTTAAAGGATTTGCCCATTGTCTTGTAAACAAAATTTCATGCCAAGAAAACAGTAGCTCAGTTTTCATGTCTGCTATTGAATACAACATAGAAACAGATGGGGAATTCTTACAAACACATTTGAATACTTACTTCAAAGGGAATATCCACTCGGATGGTATTTCCTGCTTTTATAACCAGGGAGCTTTTCACCTTGTCATCTATTAGTATCCTGGGAGAAACTGGAAAAGACAGTAATTACAATAAAAAGTTGTACATTATTACAGAGTCACTGGCTGACAAATTCATACGCGTGTTTGCTACCCCTAATGCCTTTCCGACAGCAGGTCTGCAGGCTGTTAATAAACTCATAGTGCTACTGTGGAAAAGATGCTCCTCAATTCAGTACCAGAGTTTACACCTTTCGCACTTCTTTACTATTTGTCACTATGAGTAAACAACGGGAAATGATGAAAAACCACATTCACAACAACGTTTGTATACATGTGATGTCTCAGTCGCAGAGAAACTGTCTCTTTGACACACTTTACCCCATCATATGGATGATTTTGTATAAATGACATCTGGGGACAAAGGGATTGCAACGGACACTTCCGAAATATACATGCAATACAGAGTACAGAACATCCTCAAGAAACTAGCCTGAGTTTATTAAAAATAAGCTTCTTTAGTATTTAAAATATTTTTTCTTTATTCTCTCTTTTCATCAATATTATATACTACTGTACTTAGCATTTTTCTAAAAATGCCAAAGCCAATAGTGCTAAGTTGTATCTAGCACGTCCAGTTTCAAACTGAAAAAACTGCTTCCCAGAGGGACCCACATTTATCTATTTACTGAGCGGTTACAAAAGGAGTCTGCAAGCATAGGCCAAAAGTAGACATTTTCACTTGGGATCCAAGTTAAGGAAGATGAATCCCTCACACAATTATCTCTTACTCCTGCATTTCTGCAATATTCCCAAACAGCAGGGGAAAAAACAGAGCTACAGACTGTAAAGATGAAAAAGTGAAAAAGGTAAAAACTTTCAAACTAGAAAATTAAAAAGGAAAATAAAGGTTACAAAAAACAGCATAACAACTGCAATTTAATAGAATGAAATAAAATGCTGGGTTCCACAAGACTGTATTAAAAATTGACTGAAACCTCTATTTTTCCCTTAAAAGAGCACAAAGCATGTGCGGTTTCTGTTTGGTGATTGTGACTGTGGTATAGCTCCGCACAGGGGGCGAAACATAAATCCCAGGCAAAAACAGAGGTTTAGGGGTTCTTTTATCATAATGAGTCTTTAACATGAGCTGAACACTGTGCATTATACATTTATTATTAGTTAAATCTTCAGAATTTCCTCATGACGTGACTTAATAAGACCATACTCTACAGGAGTAATGTAGTACTTGTCCTTCAGCTGCAGTCTGGGACTTGAAAGCAGCTCTTCACAGCGTCCTGCAGACCTTGCTTGCGTCCCATTACCTATAGAATGAGCTCGTTCACTCTGAGGGCAGCCCACTCTGACTTACCTACAGCGGGAGCAGCTTCAATGCAAGCTTCAAGCTCTGCGGCTTCTCCTGAGCCACTGTCATTGATGGCTCTCACACGCAGAAAGTAAATCTCCTTGGCTTGGAGGCCTTTAACTGTGTAAGTGGCCACCTCTATGGGGAGAGTATTGCATTTGGTCCAGCTGAGGTTGTTAGAAGACCGCATCTCCACCTCATAGCCTTTCACATCAATCCCATCCTTTGCTTCAGGTCTCTTCCATGTCAAGGTGACACTAGTGCTGTTGCTGCTGCTCACTTTAAGGTCTTGCACTGGACCTGGAGGTTCTGGAAAGAGGAATTTTATTTACATTTTTATATTTTTTAAACTTTTACAATTTTTCTAGGATTTCTGTCCCCTCTTTTGAGTCACTTCAAGAATGTTGGGGCATCTCAGGAAGTGCACTGGATATCCACCCTGCTGCCTTGACTCCACCTTGTTCCAGTTCTTCAAAGCTGGATCCAGATGCCCACTCCTGCCAGCTATGCAGTACAACCTACGACACTCCTGAAACGGTCTGCAACCCATCCTGAATACTTCTCCACACTGTATGTAACCCCCACGCAGGAGTCTGCCACATCCAACTTAGACATCACACAGGAAATCCTTCCATTGCTTCCTCATGCCGATAGCAGATTCTCAGCCATGAAACATTCCCCAATTCTTTGATCTTTGTTTTCACATACTTTTTCACAAAGCATTTAAAAACATGCATTGTCAGTCTACATTCAGCTTTATGTATCCCCAAGCCAGAAGGATGGGGGGCAGTGCACTTACTCGTGGAATCCCGCACAAAGACAGGCTGTGACGGTTCACTGGCATCTCCTACGCCAGCAGCATTGACAGCTGCCACACGAAATTCATACTGCAGACCTTTCTTGAGACTGGTCATTTTCAGCTTCTTGTCTGCAGAAAGAAAAGGAGTGTGTTGGCTCAGGTGTTCCTCAAGCAAGAAAGGGGAAGACACCAATGCTGTACTTTACTCCCTGTAGAACTGTGGATTGAATAATTCTCTGGAGTCATATACAAATGCTGTCACTGATTACCCTGCCCTTCCCTACCCTAGAGCATGTGTACTTCTGGGACATGATCATTATATTCCCTTTCAAATCAAACAGCACTTAAAAGCTATTAAAAGTTAGAGAAAGCATAATACTGCTTTCCCTCATGGAATGATCCTGAACTCTTCTACACCAGATAAGAAGTCCTAGCTTGCACCTGATAGATAACGTTAGCTATAGTCAAAATGCATCTTGGAGCTCATGCATTTCACTTGGGTTTCTTTATATACCTTCCACTTATAAATTTCCATCTGATGAGTTCCTAGTACAAGAACTGAGGACAGTAGTTCTGCATGTGAAGACTTTAGTTCCAGAAATTGGAGACCTCAGTTTATCTATAGAGGAGCTACATCCCAGGATGCAGCAGTGAGCATCTCTGCACACTTCTCCAGCCATATGCTTGCACACAATCTAGAAAAGATCATAATCCTCCCCTCAGGCATTCGGTTGTATATAAACTCAAGACCTGGCTTTGCTACGGCATAGCTGTGAACCTTAGTTGTGAGGAAACATATACACTACAGCTGTGGAAGGTAAAAATTCAGATCGGGGTAACATGGTTGCGACAGGGACAGCAAGCATCTCAAGAATTCATGAAGAAAAACACTGATGTGAAAAGGTGTAAGATCCTAAGCAGCTCCTGAACCCAGCTGACCTTTTTGTCTTTTTCAAGTCTTCCAGTGTGTTCCGGGATTTAAGCTACCTACCTGCTATAGGCACGTTGTTGACTGGCAGCCAGGTCACGGTACCCTTCTTACGCTTTTGAATTATATATCCCACGATTTGGGAACTGCCAGTTTTACGAGGTGCTTTCCAGGATATTGTGATGGTGTCTTTGCTGGCACTGACAATCTCAGGGGGATCTGGGGCACCAGGTGAAGCTAGAGAGAGATTAGTGTTTCATTATTAGCAGGTATATTTTTATTGCAAGATAAGAATGTCTTCTGTGTCACTTACTCTTCCAGTTCCCCCAAGGTATTCATATGGATGTGTTTTGAAACCGTTTGACTGAGACCTGAAGCTGTGTATTTTATTCCCCACACAAACAGGATCCATGATGGACCTCTGTTCCTGAATTTCATTTTCATGAATGACCTGCTGTCACCATGACTGACGATTCCACTGTCAGCCTACCGAGTGAAGTATGTCATTCTTACACAGTAGAACAATTTGGCATTATTCTTGCTTTTCATGACAGAAAGTGGAAACAAAATGGATTTTCTTAGCCCTCTGCTAAAGCAAAGTACAGAGATTCTCATAATCATGAGGAGGAGAATGTAGAAAGAAGATAATTGGAAATAGAATAGAGCATTGCTTTCTCTCTAGTACTACATTCATGCCCACGGCAAAACTGTTCTAGTATTTAAACTCATTAAGGGACAAAAAATAGAATTAGTAGTTTGGGAATCAGGGGAATGAAGCGGTCATGCTGAAAAATGTTGCACATATGGAGACACTCCTTTACCTATGGAGTCAAGAAAAGGCCTCACATGTTCCCCTTCCAGCCAAAAATTTCCTTTGATCTTTATGCATATTACATTTCCCCCATGAAACTTGCTTTCCAATTCAGAATGGAGCATAAATGAGAACATAATGCCATCTCACTCAGCACCACCAGAGCCTGCAATAAACTTCTAGTCTTGATATGCAACCTCCATGGATTTGTGTGAAGAATTCACAGCCATGATTCAAGTTAGATCTGTAGCAACATCTACAATGCAGTGAGTCTGATATCAGCTTTGATAATGAATTTCCCAGATAGTGTTGAACACTATTATGGAAAGTATTTACTTACCTTTACTGACAGCCTTCACTTCATCTGATTCCAGTGCATCACTAGTTCCCTCAGCATTTACAGCTCTCACCCTGAAGTAGTAGCTCATGTCTTGTTCCACTTTGTTCGTGGTGAACGTAGTACAGCTCCTGGGCACTTCTCCCAACGTCACCCAGTCGTTCTTGCCTACCTGCTGACTCTCAACAATGTAGCTTTGTACTGGTTTGCCTCCATCATCCTTTGGGGGCTTCCACTGAATGGTGATGTCATTTGCAGAGCTTTCTACAACTTTGATGGGTCCTGCAGGTGGCTGTGGCTTGTCTGAAAAGACAAACACAGAGAGACTATGAGTTGGCTCCAGAGCCAGACGTGCCCCTGGGTTTGGAGCAAACACTGTCTCTTGCTCACCAGCTGGGAGACTCAGATTCTGATGGAATACACGCATAATTGCAGAATGAGGGATGGGTGCTTGAATTGTCTCTTAAATACTTCCACTAACTTTTGATAAGGAGGGGTGGTGAGGGGAAGGTAGGCCCTTGCTTCATGAGCTAATTGTCCTCATAAGCACGGCACCAATTCAGCTTGCTTATAAAGGAAGAACACCATTTCTGGTCTTCCAAAAGAGTACCGGCATTTATGGCAGGGCTGAACTTGGCCTTGATAATCTAATGTTAATAAATTTCCCTGTTGTTCATAGTTCCAGCTCCCACAGTCACCCAACATTCAAAACTCAGCTGCTGAGGCTGTGTAAAACCAAACTAGATTTGTCCCACCTCATATTAAAGGGCAAGAAACATGTCAGCAATCTTTGCTTGGACCCTAATTTAGTGGAAAATTACATAGTCTTGTTCATCTTGGAACAGGCAATAGCTCTAAATAAGGTTGTCACCAGTATTAACGGGTTCCCTGCCTAAGCTTTACAATGAAAGCCACAGTGGATGCTGTGGGGCTCTTACCTATTACCACAAGCTTTAAGTTAATCTCCAGGACTCCACTGTCATTCTTCAGCCTGACTTTGTAATCCCCACAGTCCTTTCTCTCACAGCTGGAGATGGACAGCATGGTAAAGGTCTCTGTTTTATCAACACGAATCCTGGTGTCATCTGCTAGCTCCATTCTGTCCTTCAGCCACGTTGTTCTGACTGGTAGCCGACCTTCAAAAGGGATCTTGATCTTTACTTGCTGCCCTGCCTTGGCCACAGTAGGAACGCTTGTTAAGTTTTTGAGGAGAACTTTGTCAACCTGTGGAGGATCTAAGCAGGTGATACAAGATCATTAAAAACTGCAGTTCAAAGAGGATAAGGCTCACCTTGGAGGGAAAGGCTTCCCCTCATGATGCTGCCACTAATGCTTAGAAGCTCAGAACATTTGGACCTTCACCTTTAGTTGCGTGCTCGGTGCTTCACATACATACATGTACTTTGCAACAGGATAATTATTGCAAAGCATTTGTGGTACCATATTGCCCTTTTCAATGGAGCAACTTTCTCATAGGCAATACGCTAAACACAAGAATGAAGAATCTGGGCTGACAAAGTGTTATATGCATCCCAAACAACCCTTTTGGGTTAATAATAGAAGCTATTCAGGAAGGCAACCTAGTTAAATTTGTAAATACAAAATGCACCAACCTGTACAAAACCTATCTCCCATTTACATGGTAATTCTTTATAATAAAGTTGCCTCAATAACCAGCTGGAGGTCTCTGAGAAAATGTATTCGGTTTAGAGCACATCAAGGCTAGCATACTGCATTGGTAGTTTGAACAGACTCACCTTCAACAAAAACTGAAGCTTCAGTTTTTATATCCCCACCTTCAAACCTGTATTTCCCAGCATGAATATCTTCCACTTTATTAATAATTAGTTTGTGGACTAGACCTTTCTTTTCAAAAAAGATTCCATCCATGTTTTTTAACTACAAGGTAAAGCACAGAGACCATTCTTTAAAAAAGGGCAATCCAAACTTAAACAGACAAAAATTCAAAATGTAATTGAAAAGACTTATGAATGATACACGTTTAATTACAGTAATATTCTGGGATTACTCATCTGGCAACATCGCATATAAGCATTATCAACATACTTCCCACAAAGACTTGATTCAAACACCATTAAAATGAATTTTAGCAAAATTTCCAAGCTCTTTCTTTCTATTCTTAATGACAAAAACTTTGGCTCACGCTCCAGTACGACACCTCAGAACTCCTACAGTATCATCCAGGTCCCACAACTGGAATTACTGTTTAGTGCTGTTTTGGAAGATTGAATACGATGTCTGTTTGACCTTAAGCACTAATTTGAAAAAGCACTCTGTGTTATGTCTGCTGGAAGGAAGGATCCTTTGAAGATTTTTCCCTCGCCTTTTGCATGTTTCTTACATTCACCAAGGAAAAGGATTGTGTTGCAAGGGAGAGACCCACACCATCTCCACACAAGAAAAAGAATAGAAAGCACAAAGACTTCTGTTGTCATCAAGAAGGGAAATGTCTTGCAGCGGGAAGAGGAGAAATCTTGGTGGGTTTGTATCAAGAATTTTGTTATCAAAAGGCTCCCACAGAATCCTTCCAGGACCATACTCAGACTACAGTAAGACTGGCAGAGGGAAGGACACCTTGACATGACACTTAAGAGGTAGAGCCAGAGAGCAGAGCATTGCTAACCAAAGAAAACAGCAGCTAGAGAACACCCACCTTTAATCCATCTTTAAACCAGGTTCCTGTCACTTCATCTTTACTGACAGTGCAAGACAGCTCGGCTGGTTCCCCTTTCAGGACTCTGACATCAAATAACTGTTTGTTGATAAAACAGCGTGGTGCTGAACATTCAGAAAAGAAAATGTTGAAAAGATGCTAACTCTGTGTTATACTGACCGGGAGAAATGTATAAATGAAAATGCATGTGTACATGAGAAGAAAAGAGAGCTTTTTAAAAAAACATACTGTGGTCATGGCAGGCTTTTGTACAACAAGGCTGTGGGCCAGCTGGCATTAACTTATTGCACTGAAGGCACATGCCAGCTGGCCTGCATACCATATAGTCCTGACATCAATCTAATGGGCAATGGATTCATCACGAATCACATTATCCATCTACAGATTTGCTATGTTAAATCTGCGCTAATTGTCTTGGCTCCCTCTGCAGCCAGTGGAAAGAAGCAGGACACTTTGGGATATGGATATACTATTACACCGTTCTCCTCTGCACTGACCAGGTCCAAGGCTGCCCAACCACTTCCCCCCAAACAGCCCCCAGTCACACTATTCTCTACCCCCCATATTCCTCTTTCCCGTCCCAAGTTCTTCTCCATTAACAAGCTCATCCCCTCTCTAATAAACACCCCATCTCCCTCCCCATTACCTCCAATTTTGTTGATTTTACTTCCTTATTTATACTGATGTTTTGTTTGTCTTGATAATTTCTAACTTGTCAGAATTCCATTAGGCAAAGATTCCCCTTCACTTATACATTTGAAGTTTCTCATTTCTACAGTTTTCAAAGTATTGTCTCGCTAGTCTTGCCACTGGTCTAAGTCAAACAGCTGCATACACATTACTCTCCTTTTACTATATGCAACACCTTATTATTTCTGATGTTCCAAGAGAAAAGAGCTCTTTACATTAGGCTCAATGTGCATATTAATCCAATATAAGCAGGCACAGATTTATTCCCAGAACTTGGAAATACACAGATCTTTGCACTAGATGTTAGAACAAACAAAGTGAAACAATAAGTTTCAAATTGGAACAATATAAAAGAAACATGGCCATATTCCTTGAAACTATATGGGAACTAATATGTTTGTGAACTGAAATCTGTTCCATGTGGATATGAATCATACACTTGAATGAACAGGTGATTCCTGCTCTAGGTAATTTAAACAAAGACCATTTAGACCTTTTACGGCAGTTTGATCTGAGCAAATTGAGTAAGACTACACAGCAAATCATTTGTAAAATTAGGAATAGACCATGATATAACCAAATTTCTACATATAGCTACATTCGTCTAAACCATAACATTCAATTTCTCTCCAGGATTAGGAATGTGAGTATCAAAATGCAAAGACCACCGATACAGAAGCCATCAGTTAAACACGTACCTTTCAGATCATCTAGACAGTAACGTCTTCTTTTTTCCATACTTTCCGTATTCAAGAAATCATTTGCTTTAATATCAAGGCTGGGTTCCTGTTCTCTCAGATTTACTGAAGGAGGTCCACCATAAAGATCTGACATCTGGCCATAATCCAATGAACCTTGACCAAAACCACCTGAATTCCTCCCATCAGCAGATCTGTTACGGGATTTACTCCCTGTCCCTCCAAAGGCAGAATTTTTGCCATAAAGGGAGTCTACCTGGCCCAAATCTCTGTCCTGACCCTTGGCATCAACTTGACCTGAATGTGAACCGCTGTCATCAGATGAACCTTTGTTCCCTGATCCTCTGAAATCACTGGCAGTGCCCTTTCCAGGTTCACCTCCCATAGAAGATTTGCCAGGATGTGAACCCAGCCTATATTCACCACCTCGTCCAACAGCATCTTCTTTACCACGGACTGAATGTAACCCCCTTTCGTCACCTCCCAGCCTCCCACCACCACCCATGCCAGCCCTGGCCCCAGCAGACCCACTGTCCTTGCCGTAGGGAGACCCAGCACCCCGTATTGCAGACCCTGTAACACCACCACCTTCTGAGGAAAAGCTGTCTCCTCCTGATCCACCCATATATCCCTGACCTCTACTCAGCATACTATCCTTGCCACGGTAAGATCCCACTGATTCTTCACCTCCAAACGGAACACGAGCAGCTCCTCCCACAGTCCCAGCTGGGAGACCATCCTTGCCATAGAAAGAACCAACACCCCTTGCACCAGATACACCAGCACCAGCCTCATGCCCACCTGGGAGACCATCCTTTCCATATGGAGATCCAAAACCACCAAAATCAGATGCACCAGTACCAAATCCAGTTCCCATTCGACCTGGAAGACCATCTTTTCCATAAGAAGAAACAAATTCATCTGCACCAGCTAAGCCAGCACCACCATAACTCCCAGCTGGGAAACCACCCTTTCCATAAGGAGAATCAACTGCCCCTGCGTGAGCTACACCAAAGCCTCCACCAGCTGGGACACCATCCTTTCCGTAGGGAGACCCAACTCCCCCTGCGCCAAAACCTGCACCAGCTGGGAGACCATCCTTTCCATAGGGAGACCCAATACCCCCTGCACCAGCTGCACCAGCACCTGCACCAGCTGGGAGACCATCCTTCCCATAGGGAGACCCAACTCCCCCTGCACCAGCTACACCAGCACCTGCACCAGCTGGGAGACCATCCTTTCCATATGGTGACCCAACTCCCCCTGCACCAGCTACACCAACACCTGCACCAACTGGGAGACCATCCTTTCCATATGGTGACCCAACTCCCCCTGCACCAGCTACACCAATACCTGCACCAGCTGGGAGACCATCCTTTCCATATGGTGACCCAACTCCCCCTGCACCAGCTACACCAACACCTGCACCAACTGGGAGACCATCCTTTCCATAAGGAGAACCAACTCCCCCTGCACCAGCTACACCAGCACCTGCACCAGCTGGGAGACCATCCTTTCCATATGGTGACCCAACTCCCCCTGCACCAGCTACACCAATGCCTGCACCAACTGGGAGACCATCCTTTCCATATGGTGACCCAACTCCCCCTGCACCAGCTACACCAACACCTGCACCAGCTGGGAGACCATCCTTTCCATATGGTGACCCAACTCCCCCTGCACCAGCTACATCAGCACCAGCTGGAAGACCATCCTTGCCATATGGATACCCAACTCCCATTGCACCAGCACCTGCACCAATGCCTGCACCAGCTGGGAGACCATCCTTTCCGTAGGGAGAACCAACTCCCCCTGCACCAGCACCTGCACCAACACCAGCACCAGCTGTAAATCCATCCATTCCATATGGAGATCCAACTCCCCCTGCACCAGCTGCACCAGCACCTGCGCCAGCTGGGAGACCATCCTTTCCATAGGGAGACCCAACTCCCCCTGCACCAACTACACCAACACCTGCACCAATTGGGAGGCCATCCTTTCCATAGGGATACCCAGCTCCCCCTACACCAACACCTGCTCCAGCTGGGAGACCATCCTTTCCATATGGTGACCCAAGACCCGCTGCACCAGCTACACCAGCACCTGCACCAGCTGGGAGACCATCCTTTCCATATGGCGACCCAACTTCCCCTGCACCAGCTACACCAGCACCTGTACCAGCTGGCAGACCATCCTTTCCATAGGGAGAACCAAATCCCTCTACACCAGCACCGCCAACACCAGCACCGGCTGGAAGACCATCCTTTCCATAGGGAGACCCCACTCCCCCTGCTCCAAAACCTGCACCAGCTGGGAGACCATCCTTTCCATATGGATACCCAACTCCCCCTACACCAGCACCGCCAACACCAGCACCTGTTGGAAGACCATCCTTTCCATAGGGAGACCCCACTCCCCCTGCACCAACACCTGCTCCAGCTGGGAGACCATCCTTTCCATAGGGAGAACCAACTCCCGCTGCACCAGCTACACCAGCACCTGCTGGAAGACCATCCTTGCCATATGGTGACCCAACTCCCATTGCACCAGCACCTGCACCAATGCCTGCACCAGCTGGGAGACCACCCTTCCCATAGGGAGAACCAACACCAGCACCTGCACCAGCTGGGAGACCATCCTTTCCATATGGTGACCCAAGACCCGCTGCACCAGCTACACCAGCACCTGCACCAGCTGGGAGACCATCCTTTCCATATGGCGACCCAACTCCCCCTGCACCAGCTACACCAGCACCTGTACCAGCTGGCAGACCATCCTTTCCATACGGAGAACCAAATCCCTCTACACCAGCACCACCAACACCAGCACCTGCTGGAAGACCATCCTTTCCATAGGGAGACCCCACTCCCCCTGCTCCAGCACCTGCACCAGCTGGGAGACCATCCTTTCCATATGGATACCCAACTCCACCTACACCAGCACCGCCAACACCAGCACCTGTTGGAAGACCATCCTTTCCATAGGGAGACCCCACTCCCCCTGCACCAACACCTGCACCAGCTGGGAGACCATCCTTTCCATAGGGAGAACCAACTCCCGCTGCACCAGCTACACCAGCACCTGCTGGAAGACCATCCTTTCCATATGGAGACGCAAATCCCCCTGCACTACCTACATCAGCACCAGCTGGAAGACCATCCTTGCCATATGGATACCCAACTCCCATTGCACCAGCACCTGCACCAGCTGGGAGACCATCCTTTCCATAGGGAGAACCAAATCCCCCTACACCAGCTGCACCACCAACACCTGCACCAGCTGGGAGACCATCCTTTCCATATGGTGACCGAGCTCCCACTGCACCAGCTACACCAACACCTGCACCAGCTGGGAGACCATCCTTTCCATATGGTGACCGAGCTCCCACTGCACCAGCTACACCAACACCTGCACCAGCTGGGAGACCATCCTTTCCATACGGTGACCCAACTCCCCCTGCACCAGCTACACCAATACCTGCACCAGCTGGGAGACCATCCTTTCCATATGGTGACCCAACTCCCCCTGCACCAGCTACACCAACACCTGCACCAGCTGGGAGACCATCCTTTCCATAGGGAGAACCGAATCCCCCTACAGCAGCACCACCAACACCAGCACCTGCTGGAAGACCATCCTTTCCATAGGGAGACACCACTCCCCCTGCACCAACACCTGCTCCAGCTGGGAGACCATCCTTTCCATAGGGAGAACCAACTCCCCCTACACCAGCACCTGCTGGAAGACCATCCTTTCCATAGGGTGACCCAGCTCCCCCTGCTCCAACACCTGCTCCAGTTGGGAGACCATCCCTTCCATAGCGAGACCCAACTCCCGCTGCACCAGCTACACCAGCACCTGCTGGAAGACCATCCTTTCCATAGGGAGAACCAAATCCCCCTGCACCAGCTACACCAGCACCTGCTGGAAGACCATCCTTTCCATATGGTGACCCAACTCCCCCTGCACCAGCTACACCAATACCTGCACCAGCTGGAAGACCATCCTTTCCATATGGAGACGCATATCCCCCTGCACTACCTACATCGGCACCAGCTGGAAGACCATCCTTGCCATATGGATACCCAACTCCCATTGCACCAGCACCTGCACCAACACCTGCACCAGCTGGGAGACCACCCTTCCCATGGGGAGAACCAACACCAGCACCTGCACCAGCTGGGAGACCATCCTTTCCGTAGGGAGACCCAACTCCCCCTGCACCAGCACCTGCACCAACACCAGCACCAGCTGTAAATCCATCCATTCCATATGGAGATCCAACTCCCCCTGCACCAGCTGCACCAGCACCTGCACCAGCTGTGAGACCATCCTTTCCGTAGGGAGAACCAACTCCCCCTGCACCACCAACACCTGCACCAATTGGGAGACCATCCTTTCCGTAGGGAGAGCCAACTCCCCCTACACCAGCACCTGCACCAACTGGGAGACCATCCTTTCCATAGGGAGACACAAATCCCCCTACACCAGCACCTGCACCAGCTGGGAGACCATCCTTTCCATATGGTGACCCAGCTCCCCCTACACCAGCACCGCCAACACCTGCACCAGCTGGGAGACCATCCTTTCCGTAGGGAGACCCAACTCCCCCTACACCAGCACCTGCACCAGCTGGGAGACCATCCTTTCCATATGGTGACCCAACTCCCCCTGCACCAGCTACACCAATACCTGCACCAGCTGGGAGACCATCCTTTCCATACGGAGACGCAAATCCCCCCGCACCACCTACATCAGCACCAGCTGGAAGACCATCCTTGCCATATGGATACCCAACTCCCATTGCACCAGCACCTGCACCAGCTGGGAGACCACCCTTCCCATAGGGAGAACCAACACCAGCACCTGCACCAGCTGGGAGACCATCCTTTCCATAGGGAGACCCAACTCCCGCTGCACCACCAACACCTGCACCAGCTGGAAGATCATCCTTTCCATAGGGATACCCAACTCCTCCAGCAGCAGTTATACCAGCACCACCAATGCCTGTGCCACCTGGGAGACCATCCTTTCCATAAGAAGTTCTATATATGTCTGCACCATCTACACCGGCACCAACAATGGCTTTGCCAGCTGGGAAACCATCCTTTCCATAGGGAGACCCAATTCCACGTGCATCAGCTACACCAGCATCACCAAGACGTGCTCCAAATGGATGACCATCTGGATCGTACAATGCCTCCATTTCTCCTGTGGTACTGCTACCTGCACCAGATATAGCCCTGTCTCCAGCTGGAAGACTGCCTGGGCCATATAGCAAGCCTGACCTTCCTGCCTGACCTAAATGACCGCTAGCATTAAGTGTCGGGCCATCCTTGCCATAGGGAGTCCCTGTTTGTCCTCTGTTCATGCTTGCACCATTCATATCGGCTGCAGTTGGCAGACCATCCTTGCCATAGGAGGTCCTCATTCCTCCTGCAGTCTCAGTATCTGCAACATTTTTTCTAGCTCCAGTCCCCAGACCAGTCCGACTGAACCGATCACCTTTACCATCTCCTCCTCCAGCTGAATCACGATCGAGTCTGTCTAACACAGAACTTCCATCAGTAGCACCTAATCTCCCAACACTCCCAAAGCCAGCTTCGTAACTAGCATCACCTAATCTACCATCCTTGTCACGCTGAGAGCCCACACCTCTATCACCCGTGCCAATGTTAACAGCATCCAGCGTACCATCATCTCTGCCACCCACAGAATGCCATTCACCTGCTTCTCCTAATTCATCACCAGTGTCTGCTCTGTCTGTCACAGAATCCTTGCCACGGAAAGGCCTTAGCCCACTTTTGCCTCCTAAGCTTTTTAATCCAAAGACACTACCATCACTTGCCACTGAGTCTCCATCTAGGTCTGCTCCAGAAAACTGCCCAAATCCCATCCTTCCATTTCCATGGGCTCCATGTAGCTCATCTTTTCCCAAAAATCTACGGTTTCTATCCATATCAATGGAATGGCCTTGACCATTTCTGTACAAGCCATCTTCTTCCGTGCCAGTGTCCATAAGATTATCTTCATCACCAACATATTCTCTGCGTCGAAGTTTCTTAGCCCTGTCTTTATCTGGTAATGTTTCTTTCAGCCACTCAGATTTCTCTCTTTCACCTCCTTCATGCTGTCTTCTCTTTCCTTTGGCATCTGTATTGAAGATGCATTGTTTGATTGTAGGAGATATAATTTACAGGAAAAGAGAGGGGGAAAAAAGAACAATTAATGGGTCATGTACTGCATCAACAGCCAAATAAAATGTGTTAGCATTTGTTATAATTTCATTCTAGGACACAGAAACATAATATATTTAAATACATTTCAATTCAGTTCAAACCTTGACTTTTTCAGTGTCACATTCAGATGTAATTTTACATTTCTTAGTTAAAGAGACAATTATTTTTAGTGGAAACATGCTTGTTAAAAAACCCATATAAACAAAACAAAAAAAGCAGAAAACCAAGGCAAATTTCCAGCATTACAGGTCTAATTTAGAGGGGCTTAGATTGTTTCTGGGACTCATTAGTTCCTTCTGCCTTCTCCCTCCAGCCCCGGAGGAGTTACAAAATCTCTCACGCGCAGAGTAGCTGTAGAGTAAATAAGCCAATAGGATTTGTCAGGACTAATAAAAAGGAAAAAAAAAACTCTCATTTGAAGAGGACAGGGTCTAACCAGACCTTCATTTTTCCAAATATAATTTAGGAACTAGAGGCTTAGTAATTCATTTCTCAGCATAGAATCAGCTCAATAAGCAATCGGGCAGTGAGAGGAATATCGTTTTGTTAACAGACCTCAAGCCAACACCATGAGAATAATGCAGTGTCACTTACACTCTACAACAAGCCAGGCATTTGAGGAGCAGAGTCCGGTGTCGAGTGTGTACATGCCATTGTCAGAGGGCACAACGTTTTTGATAATCAGCTGGTGGGTCAGACCGTCAGGTGTTACGGAGATCTGGTGCTTCTCACTTGCTTCGAGGAGGTGGGTTTTGTGTAGCCACACAGCATCGTAGCAGGGTGTGCGTAGGTTACATTCAAAGACGGCATCTTGTTCCTCAGGACAGCGCACATCACTGAGTGGCCGCTCAAATCTCACAGGGATGGCTGCAATGGAAAAATCAAAAGCTGTAGAAGGGAAACAGAGAGCTATTTCTGTCCTCCAAGAAGAAGTTGTTGCAGCTGAAGGAAGACAGACAGACAGGAACTTGCCATGTCTGCAAGCACTGGTTTAAGCAGCAAAAGGAAAAAGTGAGATGTGCTCCTGTGCCCAGTTCTACAGGACAGAAAAGCAGAAAAATAGATTTTTGTTATCTTCTGAGATATTTATATCAGCACATCGCAGTGATGTTTGGTAATTTGTAGTCATTAATGTATTTCAGCAGCATGATACTTGTATCAAGATGGTAGTTATTATTCTGAGCTTACAAAAGGAAACTATAGCATGGGTAAGTTAAGGAATTTTCTCACTGTCATCCAGAAGTCAGAACAAAAGTGGTACTTGAACCCAGTACTTCCGACCACAAATGCAACACCCATATCACTTAATCATCCTCCCTCTTTTTCTTGTGTCATATAAGCAGCCCTTACTTGGCAACACAAAAACATCTTCTGTAGTTATCAGGCTTTACTGCTGAGCTTTGCATATGCTCCTATATACAATTTTCCAGCCAAAAATAATTCCTTGTTACAGTTGCATATCACATGCATCTAACTCGATTCCTTACATTCAGCATCCAGTTCAGTTGAGAAAACAGGTACGTCCTCCACTCTGACTTGGTACACGCCTGCATCTTCTGGCTGCACATCGTTGACAATGAAATGATACCTTTTTCCAATTCTCCTCAGGCAGTACTTTCTGTATTCATCCTCCGTTCCATATCTGACCCTCTCACCATCCTAGGAAGAGAAAGAATACGCTCTTAAAGGCAATGCACAACTAGTGCATGTCATTCCAAGCAAATGAGGCCAAATTTGTATTATGATCGCCTTGATATAAACAATTAACAACAGAGAAGCCTACACTCTATTACTACTCACAGGGCTCATTGCTTATGTAACGCACAGGCAATACTATGTGCAGTAAGTCCTGCACAGAGCAGAGCATCAGACCCTCGAACTGGGCAAAACAATAGCACTTTGCTAGCTCAGATAAGGGTTTGAAACTTAAATAATACACAGTTATTATAACTTGGAGGACAAAGTACTTTCTTTGCTTAGATTTAGCATCCTCATAGATGGATGCCATAAAGCAGGCGAGTTCACCACTTTACAGACAGGAAAACACTTGGGTTACGTTCTCCATCCTGTGGCTGCATCGACTTCATGTCATGCATTTGATTCAGAAGTTCATAGAGTTCATCTGACCTCCTCTCTAATGAATTCCAATTTCCCCTGTATTAAAGCCACTAACCACAGTTGGAAATGTATCTTCCAGAAAACCATCCACAGCACTGATCACCTGGGGATCACACCAGGATAACTACAGAACTAGATGGGATGTTTTACTTCCTTGAGATCTTCTTTCACAAAAGTGAATTGTAGTGGAATAACACACTCGAGAAGGTGAATAAAATCAGTCTGTTTTTCTTATATGAGCCTGAAAGACACTGTTAGAATTTCCTCTTACTGGAAGAGCTCTTGAAGCCAAAAGGATGTCAGTAACTGACTGTTTCCCCTCTACATGGATCTACAAATCCCAAGTGATATTCACCACCAAAGACCTCCTGGATACCCACACCAACACTTCTCCCCAGCCAATCTAGGTTTCTGCAGTGGACAGACAACTTTAAGAAGCTTATTTGCTCTCAGACACTGCCCAGCAGATCAAGAATTTTATGCAAGAAGACTTCAGTGGCTGCTATAAGCTGGCCAACTCATCTCACCCCCTCACCTTCAGCAGATAAACTTTGCTGTTACTATTTTTCAGGTCCATCTCCAGAGTGAACATAGCTTTTCCCTCCTTGTTGACCTTGATGTGGCCAAAGTTTTTGATACTGTGTATTAGCTGCAAAGAAAGATACAAGACCCTATTAAATAAGGCTACCATGACAGAAGTTCTTAAATTGTTGAACTAAGGTGAAATCTACATTTTAACTGCAGAGAAAAGAGCTACCTCTAACTTCATGTGTATAGAAGAAACATCTGTAAGTTTCCAGAGTTTCCTCTTGTAGGAAAATTATATTTTATGTGCTACCTCCTAGTCATTCACACACTATGCAGCCACTAAGAATCCAGGTTTCTACATGTTCTGATATGTAAAGGCCGATTTTGACTCTCAGGCATATAACTTTTCAATTTGGGGTCCAGATTCTCATCAGAGGCAACCGAATACAGATTTTAGCATTACCCTATGGTCAGAATCCCCTGTAATTTATGAACTGAACTTCAAAAAAGTCAATAGCATTTTCATCTGCATGAATATAGAGGTAGGACCTCTTTAAAACATTGTCATAAATCATTCTCTGTCATGCAATAAAAATTTCATCTACAAAGCAAATTTAGGAAGGTTTAGCCTGTTTTCAGAAGCTACTGCGGAACTATAGCACTCTGCAACTTGTTAAAAATCAGTGGTTTCAGTGGTTTCAGTTTATTTTACCTCTCCTTGTTCACTCTCCGTGTCCTTCCTCAGCTCCTGCAGCTTTCTCAGCATCCCACGGAAGTCAACAATTCCGTATTTCATACAGATTTTTTCATAATCTCTCCTATCTGCATGCAGCAACAGTTGCCAGACTGCTTCTTTGTCCAAGGGTTTTGGTTTTGGTGCTGGGGCCCTTAGAACCAGGATGGGGAAAAAAAAAATCAAAATATTTTGACAGGCAACAAGATGTCTTGTTTTTCTATATTTAATCCTCTTTAATCTCTCTCTCCATTTTTGTAGTTTACTTGGCCCTGTAGATGTAGACAAGAAAGAATGGGACTCTTCCAGAACAAGTATTCTGCATCTATGCTACAAATTCAATGCTGCCAGGATACAGTCTTGCCCTGGGCTGTACAGGGCAAGACTAATGCAGTTGGCTGCATTGTTAAATTGTTGGTCACTGGCACACTTTGGCCCAGGCCAGCCTGCACTCTCTCCAGTAACTTCTCAGCACAATTTGGGATGTTGCACAGGCCAGAGATCATTCCCATTAGGCAATCTCTGAAGGGTCCCACCTGGGAAGTGAAGGGGTTTCTGCAATGTGCACATGGCAGTTTGTGCAGTTGGCCTGGGAGCCAGGGCTCAGTCCCTGATCAGCCAGAAAGATGATGAAGAATTGTCAATTAGGAAGTTATTTCCGAGCTAAAAACAAGAAAGCAGAGAAACAGATCTTTTAAAACAAACACTTGTGGTGCAAAGGAACATACACCTCAAAATGAGGTTGATACCTGCTCTTTATCTCAGCCTTACAGACAGTGGCAAACAGTCTTGTTATGTCTCTCCATATTGATTGTCAACAATTTTGGAAACAAGACATGTTGCCTTGAAGATCTATGAAGCTGTCCCCTATCAACAAGAAACATCTTGGAAGTGTAACAATGGCCTTCATTAGAGGCTTACCGCTTCCTCAGCAGCTTCCTGAATTCCTGAAGCGTCTTCTTTAACTCTATTAAAGGGGAGCGGGGGGGGGAACAACAAACATTCAGATACCCAACACTGTAAAATACATCCCCAAAAAGAAGATAATGCAAAACAGCCACAGAAAACAGGCCATTCTGCTACGCTGTTTACCCCTGGTGATTTTTTCACACTTTACAAAAAAACTATCACGAAACTTAGAGCCAGTATTCTCTGCCATACTCACATCTTTGAGTGGGGTTAAAGATCATTTTTTCCTAGGGGGCTTTCCTCTCTTTCTAGAGAGGACACTGTAGAGACCCACTATATTCCAGCCATGTTGTGTTTGATCCAGCTGTATTTGACATCACAAAACCCTTTTCTAGCATTAACAATTCCAGAATCATTACTTAGAACAGCTCAAAGCCATGTCTAAGAATGTCACTTTACCCAAAGGTAAAGAGCAAGCAGAAAGAGATGACAGAACATTAGAGTTCATTAACCCTTGCCTTACTTTATTCTTTACAAGTTTGGGGCAGTAGTAATGTGGTAGACAGAGAAGAATTAATTATACCACTCCCCAAAAAAAGAAATTATATCTAACTGTATATTTATATTTTTATATGTGTGTGTGTGTGTATATATATATATATAGAAACCCTCTAACTTACCATCAGCAGGATGAACAGGAACGTATTTCGCTTTCCTCTTAAAGCCAACTGTAGTTTATAAGAGAAAACAGGGAAAACAAGCCGTAAATTGAACAAATTAACACTCAAACTAACAGCAGTAAACCACTGAACTATAAACCCTCTGTATCTGATACCAATCCAAGAGGAAATCCTAGTCTGAATTTCCTTGTCAATCTGACCCTGACTCCTAGTAATCTCCATCTACAAATGCAATATTTCTGTAACAACCAACTCTGTGCTTACTGGATACTCTCCACAGTGGAGGAAATTTTCTGCCCTATGAAGCTTATAGTTTAAGCAATGGTATGAAATATTAACATCTTGTTTTAGAGATGGGGAGCCAAGGTGCAAGGATTATCTGGCCAAACACAGATAGTTTCCTTCTAAGCTTACGTTACAGGCACACAGGTGAAACGGATGCTTCCAACATAGTTCACCTCCTACTCAAGTAGATTCCAAGAATAGTTCAGTTATATCGTACCCACAAAGTCCTCATTTCTCTCCACTGAATATAAAGGGAAGCAGGGGACTAGGTCAGGTGGACACCACAGATGTCTGAAGTGGGATGAATCCCCTCCAAAATACTGATTTGTTCAACATCATAAAGCAATCATTCAGCCAATTCAACACTAAATCCAGAGTGTCTGACTATGGTCCAGTGCAGTGCCCACAATTTCTTCTCCCTTGCCTTAAGGTTCATACTGTCATGGAGCCACTAACATGAGGGGAGTCACAGGAGACCTCCAGTCCCCAGTGAGGGGAAAAACAGACCTTCACAGCAAGGATACTTAGACAATGCTCTGGGCACCCACCCCCAGAGGACAGCAAAGCAAACCGCTTGGGACCACAGGACCTCTGGAGGACAGAACCTGGCAATCCTACCTTGTATGATCCTGAGGCCGGCAGAGCATGCAGCTTCCCCATATTCATTCACAGCACAGCAACGATACAAATCACTGTCATCTGTAGTCAGGTGGTTTATCTTAAAAAGAGGAACACAGTAAAAGCTCACAAGTGCCGTGGTTCAGCTCACACACCTTCAGCTTCTAATAAAACAGCCACTAAATGACATCTCAGATCTTTCTTCTGTTCCCAGAATGATCTAAAAAGCTTAGTTTGCTTATCTTTGTGTTCTCAGACCTGCTGACATCTGTATCAGCCCACTGCAGGTTTTTCCTTTCCATTGCACTCTTGGTTCCATGAGTCCTGTCTGAAATATTTGATCTTTACCTGCAGAATGAATTCATTTGTAATGTTATTGAAGAATGTTTCGTATTTGGCAGGATCATCCATTCCTCCTCGCATACGTGTCCATTTCACGTCAGGGGTTGGGACACCTTTGACGACAGCTTTGAAAATGGCATTTTTACCTTCGAAAAGAGGCAAGAAATTAGTTATTTAAGACAGCTTGAATGTAAGCACTTTCATGTCAGGCCCCTTATTTTGTCAACAGACTGATCTCCAGAGTGAGACATCTGTTTTGTTTTAGGCAGAAACATTCTTCAAAAATAATTATATCTTTTTGTTTTCTCTGTAAAAGATGCCCAAATTACCAATTTAAGTTGCATTGAATGCCCAAATTACTGTGAGACATCTGCCATAATCTCCATCCTAACTCACTGTCTTTCAAAGAGATTACTTGAAAACTAACTTCAAAATTCACCACTGACACGTATGGCCTTTGCCTACGTTTTTATTGCACAGCCATGTGGCTAAGAGAAATCATGTACCCGAGAGAGCAGCTTTTTGGTATCTTGGTTTGACTTTGACCTCCCTTAATACTTGGGCAGGGTCAAAAAGCAAGCAATTATTAGCTCAAGTCCAGGCTGGGCTACCTTTCCCCACACCAGTAACGTCAGGGTTTGCCTGTATTCAACCATAAGAAGTCCTTAAAATGTGGTGTTAGCCTGCCAGACGTGACTGCTAACATCCTGTGAGTCTCTGAAATCAGTGGCACTATAGCAAGTTCAGCCTAGACTTGCTTCTGGCTACTTGTACGAACTACTTGTGCCACCGCCATGAAATGCCCAGATCCATTCTCGTCACGCATATATTCCCCTAAAGTTCCCACTGCCTCTCCATTCCTTCAGACTATTTCCTTTGTTGTGACCATGCTGGGCTGGATGCTAAATAACAAAGGACTTAGTGTGCTGGAGTCCCCTGTCTCTACACCGGTAAAGTTCACCTGTGAATAGTTGCAGCTCCTAGTCTCTTTTTCATCTGGATAAATTTGGATTTATTAGGAGGTGGAAACCAGAAAATACCCCCTCTGCACACTTCAGAAAACCCATTCTTAACAGACAACACTGTACCACAACTGGGAAGACCCATGCAGATTAAGGTGTTTCCCCATTACTCCCTGCATGTCTTCTGTCTGGAATATCTTCCTTGTCTGCTAGCTTAGCACCACCTTGCACCCCAAACACACCAGGCTCAGCTACTCAAAGAGGTAAGGAAGGGAGAAGTGGATGGGGTTTACCTGTGAGCTCTCTCATTCACCTCTGCTTCCTAAGAACCTGAGTATACTGCAGCTGACCACAGAAACCTCTAACCGCTTTACCACTGCCTAGTACAAACCTTTTTTTTTTTTTTTTCTTTTCCAAAAGGCTTCAAAGACATAGGAAACAATATGAAACAAAACACAGAAATGACTCGTGTAGGTAAGTGGGAGCGTCACAGGGCAATAGGAACGGAGATGAGTTGTGACTGGGGATGTAGCTCAGGGTGGAAACGATTACTATCTTTCTTATGCAATAGTTTTGGTCTTCAGGTGACCAACACTGTTAAAAATTCTCCCCAGAAAGTCTTTCAATATTTCCCACACCCTTCTGCAGTCAACACCAAAAAACTTAATTGATGCAGCAAGCTCCTGCCAACAGATTCTTATCAAAAGACATCTTCCAACTATTTCTGAGCTTGCGGTACTATCTAATATTAAGGTTGTTTCCAACTGATTATACCTTTGCCATATTTTAGGCATTCTGGCTGCAAATTCCTATCCTTGCCATCTGTCACAGGACACAAGTCCACAGCTAGGAGTATCAGCTAATCCAGGCACTGAATGCAATGGGGCAACGGTGATACAGAGACACTCGTGCCTCTGCACAGCCACTGAATTCAGTTCACAGTGACCAGCCTGGAGGCCCTAACATCTTGTATGTGAACTACGAGGAACCTACTGCAAATGAAATAACTTGAGAAATTTAGGCAGGATGGCTGACCACACCGCCTGGTTCATGCCTGAAACGTGCAAAGGGAGGAAGGTGGAGGAGGAGGAAGGTACCACTAGAGGCCACTGCGCTCCTTCATAAAATCTCAATGGCTCGTGAAAATCAACCGATGGGCGTAACGACACTGAAAGGCAGGGTGTTCGTTACTTGCCCTCTCTGTACCCTAACGATCCATACTGCTTCTTGAAGTACAGCCTAAACAGCATCTGCAGTCAGTATATCTTACTTCAAAAAGCAGTTAATTTTGGTGCTGAACACTCTATATTAGTTAGTTCAACAGGAAACACCGACTTTTTCCATGTCCTTAATCTTTTGCTGCGAAATACTTGGAGACCTTTCTGCAGAATTCACAGGATTTGTTGTACACATTAGGAGCCAGATTTTGATCTTGCATATGCTAGCAAAAACTCGGAATACCTCTATCAGTACTGATGGCATTTTCATCAGTACAACAAAGACTTTGGCCACACAACACTTTTTTTCTGGTATAGTCAAATCTCCTTAGAGACTAGCTTCCTTTAATTATGATAATTGCTTAATGAAGGTGAGATGGTCTGTGGCTTTGACTGCTCTGCAAGAATCTCACCTTCCTGCAATGTCAGAGTGACGGGTTTCCGCTCAAAGTCAGGTGTGCTGCATCCTTTTGGAATATCATCCACAAACTGGGTGATAACAACTCCTGGGATGGAAGATTTCTTGAAGGATCTTACTAGGAAGGCAAGGAAAAATACATTCAGTTAAGATAATTTGTCCTTTAGAAACTCTCTCAATCTGCATTGCCTCTGTGGAACAGTAGCTGTTCCTGCTGAGCTCCTCCTGGCTATAAAGGACACCTGCATTCTAGTACTACAGGCTGTAAGCGTGTCCAAAGGCTGGAGCGTTACAGTCTGTGATGTTGTGCTGATTCATTGCCAAGCTAGGGCCCAATGGGAAAATCTGAAAGCAAGATCACAATCCAGGCCCACATCGGCTTACAGGTCTAGTGGCGATCTGGATAGAGAATGCTTTATGTTCTGTTATTGTTCCAAATAAAACTTCAGAATCTGACATGACAAAGACACTATTGCAAAGGTCAGCAGAACCTGATGGGCCAGTTACTGGTATCTCTCCTTGTGGTGGTGAAAGACAGATACCTACCTACCAAACAAGAAAAGCAAGTTTTTCTCAGGGGTACCCCGGTTTTTATTGCTGTGTTTATTCTCTCACCTGCCTGATGGCTTGTCATGGCGCTTTACACAGCTGCTTATGGTCAGCACAAACAGACTACAGGTTCTCCTGTGAAAAAGACAAATCATTTCATTTATTCACAGATCACAAGGAAAATGTCAGACATTAACACTGCTCACTTCTATGATACAGTTTGCCCTTCCTCACTTGCCACATCCTAGCAGCCAAGTTGAAAAAGGCCTGCCAATCAACACACCGTGGTATGTCTTTCCAAAACACATCATGACACAGTTCTGAACCAATGCAAACCAGGTACGAAATGGCTAGCAGGGCTAAATGGAAAATGTACGCATCTAACAGCATCCCTCTGTCACCTCTTCCATTTCCATGTCATCTGGCTTGCCTCCAAAGACCTCCTCTCATATTTCAGGCAAATATTACACCACATGGCACTCACGTGGTGAGTTCTGATGGATGGCAAGAGCAGTTGCTGAGAAGAAAGCCACAGAAATGGATGTCTAAACTGGGGCATGAAGCAGAAGCACATCCTGATCTAAATTAGCTTGTTTAAATTAGCAACAGACCTGAGAGCAGACTATAAGCTACTACCTACTTTAGAAGGAAATAGTGAAGTGTGAACTTGGCATTAACTAGTTATTGTTATAGATCACTCATGTGACCTCCTGCTAAAGGTGTCTCTTTCCCTGTATTTAGAAATTGGACAACATGTAATGTAACACATCACTATCTTGCAAGTGAACTGTGAAGGCAGATTCCTTGTCATATGAGAGATGCTCGGGAACTATAGAGTTACTGAAGCTCTGAAAGAGCAATTAGATTAGATTCCCATGTGGGATTAATGCTGTCTCTCTGTTTACTCTCTGCACTCCTTCAGTCAACACAGTCACAGAAGAACATGCAACTTTCAACAGTTTTAAAAGGCAGATGGACTCTGTCAGCACACCCATGGTTTTAATTCTGTTCCCTATATCAGCCATTCATCCAATCTAATATTGCCACACTATACTGGATGAAAACTAGGACCCCAACATCCCCTTGTTATACGCTTAGCTTGGAGTTGCATTAGTTGTATGACACTT
The DNA here is from genome assembly GCF_963210335.1 of Falco punctatus. Classification (NCBI taxonomy): domain Eukaryota; kingdom Metazoa; phylum Chordata; class Aves; order Falconiformes; family Falconidae; genus Falco; species Falco punctatus. The sequence goes on from NC_137597.1 coordinate 1,954,529, forward strand.
GGTTTCAGCTAAGGGTAAAAGACAACTAAGCTAACAAAAATCATTTGTGTCGCATGTCCCATAGATAGGCCAAAGAAAGTGTAACTCACAGCACTTCTGGGTCAAATTCTGAACCAAAAGGATAAACTTTGTCTTTCTGTTAATCAGCAGTGGCAAACAGGAACGTAGACATCTCTCCACAACAAATCACTGGCTCCACTGTTGCCCTTAACACAAACCTTATTTTAGGGCTCTGCAGACTATACAAATCTCATAAATAATTGATTACTTGGAAAATCATTCTGTTAGCCTCACTGGCTTCAGTGGAAATGCACATGAAACAACAGAAATGGGAAATGATAGATGGGACTGTGCAAATGACAGCCAAGTTCTCTGTGTCACCTCCCCGTCTGGTGTGGGTGACTTTTGCTGCTATACACCAAAACAAGAGTTTTACATTTCAGTGCTCCAGCTTCCGTGTGCTGATATTTTGGCGTATCACATAGTCACTTCTGAAAACCATTGGCAGATGTTTTAAAAATTGCAAGTGAAGGGAACAAACAGCTTGTGGGAGGGAAAAGATGGAAAAGTGAAAGGAAAATACGATGATTCCAGGGCACCCTGCCCTGCACGGGGCAGGGCATTGCATAGCAAATGGCAGAGTTTTTCAGAGACTCTTGATCATCCTCTTCTGATGGATTCATTTTGTCCTCTAAAGTACTGAACTGTATTAACAGTGAGCATCATAATCCCCCATTGCCTTCTGTAGTCTTGTATCTTCCTAAACTCCTGAGCTGAAATGTCTAATGATTACAGTTTTCAGCAGACATGATGACTTGACATCAGCTTGCAACAGTATTCTACTAAGCTCTTTTTAGGTTACGCTCACATTTCTTCTTTGCTACTCCTGATGACTTCTCTCTACACTAGGCAATACTGACGAGTATCTACACTGAAACAGGAACATGGTCCAAATTCTCAGGTCCAAAGCTATCAAGAAACTTACTCTTTTCTTGTTACCAAATGTATCATGTCATACGGTTGTTTCCAGTCCAGTGTGACATAACATAATTATAACCTATTGAGAGATGAGAGATGACCATATTCAAATGTAGTTTAAAAAAAAAGAAATAATGATGATATATGCATTGGTGGTAACAGACACCACATATGCATCTTCTCAATGTACAATATGCAGTACATGCACTATGCATAACCTGCTGAGTTTACAGGGCCTTAACTATTTCAGAAATTCACCTGGATTAAAGATAAGCTGCTGTGACTCCTTATACTCCTGTGAATTCTTGCCTTCTGGAGAGTGAGACAGAAGCATGTTAATGCCACACATTGATTGCACAGTTAAAATAACAGTGCCAGGATATGCAAGAGAACATTCCTTCAGTGTAATTAATCCAACCACATCGCCTTTTCTAGTGTCTTCTATGTTAAATGAGGACCAGAAAATAACATATCAGCTGGCAGAGACTCATTCAGACCCTTTCCCGCTTGCTTTTAAAATTTCTGCTCCCTTCTTACATGAATAACCGTGGTTTTTCTTTGACTTCAGTTCAATCCTAGACGAGAAATCACAGAATTTTTACAAGAAATGAAAGACAGCAAAAGCCTTCCAAAAATTACCACAGTGTAATCCACATCTTCACTCACAGATGCTTGAAACATAGGTGTCCACACTAAGATGATCACTGAGGTTACTATTTATTCAACAGAGACAGACAAATACTTCCAAAAGGCTATCTGCTTCTCCCTAGGTGAAATGCTGCTGAGCAATATCCCCAGCACAACAGGGCTAACGCTGGAAGTAGCTCAACACTCTCACTCCTCTGAAAAATACATCACCCTTGCCCACCTAGCCTTTCGCCCTTGCGTCACCCTTGCCCAGCTAACCAAGACTGGGCTATTTCCCAGCCCAGGCAGGAGTCTGCCTGCTTTTCAGCTGTGGAGACATTCTCTTTGGAGATGTGGCAAAGCTTCCACAGCTTTGAATGCAGAGCAGGAGCAAGACCTTGACTTGTAGATATTTCTAATCTACAAAAATAAACCAGATAGCCTGATGGCATGGGAGATCTGCCCTTCATTTTGTCTATCCATCAATCTGTCCAAATGAGATAGAGCAAGAGCCCATTCCCTTTTGCAGTCTGACTGGACACTAGTGATAGGGCCATTAATCAGTTAAGTGAATAAGGAAAACATTTGGGACTCACAGGATTTGGAGGTACTAGTGGTGTCACACAGTTATTTATGAGGTTCAGACAGTGGAACAGACAGACAAGATGTGACATAATTGCTGGCAGAGACTGGTGGGCAAAATTAGCCAAACTTGTAAAGAAGTGACAGGCAGTGACTGGTTCGGACAGAGGTGATGGGTCCAGAGGCACGGGATGTACCACAGACACTGGCACAAGCACAGTAAATGTGGAGTACAAAGCCATTAGCATAGACCACAGCAGAAGACTTGAATCATCTTTATTTTTTGATTATATTAAAGGCAACAGATGTACCATTCTATTTCTCTTTGTAATTCATAAAAATCAGGACAGTTCTAACACAACAAATATTTTGTGTTGGACACAAATATCAAATTGTGCTCAGTCTTAAATTCTAGCTGAGCTTTACACCAGAAACCCAGGTACTCACTAATAAGGATTTCTCACTGAAAATTTCTCTTTTAGCTTTGGGTTGGCTTTCTTTGTTTATTTGTTAACTTTAAGTAATATTTTCAGCTTGAGTCTTCCCATTTCAGAAGATTTTTAAAGAAAAATCTCAAAGACTTTGGTTAGAACCACAGAACTGAAGGCCAGCAACTGCAGAAGTGCAACTTCATGACAACTTCTGAGCAGGTCACAGAGGGGGAACGTCACAAGCACTCCAGTGATGAATGGTCTTATGTAGAGTGGGGAGGAATGCCCAAGGATCAGATTTTGTGTGACTTATCCCTTCGGTAAATCTATACTTGACTTGATCTTCTCTTCTGCCTCAGGGATTATGAATATAACATAAGTGATTGCTCATGCTGTCCACAATTTACGTACGCATACTCCAGATACTCCACAGCTATTTATTTATGAAAGTGGCACTGATAGAAAATGCCAGAAGGAGAGACACATTATCTGTATTTTCTAAGTGAATGAAAGCAATTAAGGCCCAACAGTGATGAAGAGGACAGTGAATTCACGTCAGTTTGGTGAAGCAGGTATGGGATGACCACACGACAACAGGTCAGTCTGTTCCTTTTGATGTCCACAACATACCTATGAATTCTTTCATAATTTACACGTGCATTTTCATACAGTCAATAAATTTAAAGCAAGCATAACAGAGCAAATACAACAGAGTTCTACTAAACATCCAGAAGAAAAAATAACACATCCCTACTTACTGTCCCAAGAAACAATGTGTCCAAGATAAAAAAAAACAAAAAACAAAAAACAACAGCATTAAAAACCATAGTGTACCTGGGCCACAAGCCCTATGTTAGCTCCATGGGACAGTTACAGGAGATCTCCAACAGCCTGCCATCTTACTGGGGCAATCAACGTATGCTGTAGGAGACCACTCCTCCCAGAGCATTTTCAACAATTTTCAGACCTACTGCAACCCAGAGCAATGCCTACTGTGACAGTGAAGGTGTCACTTCATCCTCCCAACTCTGTATCAGCCCTACACAAATCTCAGCAGCGACATAACCAAACTCACTACCTTGTAAGTTGAACTTTGGAGATGATCCTGCTTGAAGGATGTCTCCTGGCACCACGGTGGCTCTGTCTGTTGGCTCAGACCACAGAGCTCTTCATAGGTGTTCAACAGGTCTCTTGGTCACAGATATTAGCGATCTGTATGAAAGAAGCCACGCCCCTTATTAATCTGTTGTAAATGTCACTAAGTGGCAAAAGAAATGACAAGTTCTTGTCCCCCACACACCTCTCCACTCTCCTAGAAGCTAAGTCTGTGCTCAGTAGCTGCCAAGTCAGGGCGTCTCTATACTGTGCTGTGCGCGGTTGTAGGGGGCTCGTTACCCGCCCATGCCTCCCACAGCACCAGGGGAGGTGCAACTGAACCCCACTGCCTTTGGCAAGCCTCAACCAAGGCAGTGGGCCAACTTGGTCAGATGCGACCATCAGTCAAGGCAATGCTGGATTTCCAAGTGTAAGCTGGGTCAAGACTTTGTACCTCAAGGAAGGACAAACATTTGGGCAGATCAACGGCTTGTCCAAGGAAGGGACAACCTGTACATCCAAGTTTTGTAGGACACACCAGTAAACTGTTTCTCAGAGGTCGTTGAGTCCTCAGGAGATCTCATAATTGCTTAGCAGAGAAGTAAAACCGGTGAACTATTGCGTTTGTGTATGGGGCAACCATGCCTGGGCTTGGCCTTCATAAGTAAAGTCTTTCAGTCTGTGCTGTTCTGAGAGGTCTGAAAGAAATCCAGTTCCTCCTAGAACAGCTTCACCACTACAGCCAAAACAGACATCTCAATTCACAGTCTTTCCTTCCAACAGCCACAGGCTGATCCCTGCTCCCATGAGCAGCAAGAAGGCCCCTTACTTCCATGGACAGGTTTACCCTAGAAGTGCAAGTGCCCCAAAATCTTTTGCTTCCAGTCTGCCCTTGCAACCTGTAAGCCTTTCTTCCTCTACTCAGAAAACTCACTTAGAAGCAAAGGTGCCTCTATTTAGTTCCTGATGTTCACAGAGATGGCCAGTCTGGGATCTTCTCCCAGCACCACTACATGCAGGCAACAAAGCCTACTCAGTCTGGGAGTCTACTTGCCTTCGTGTCTGGCTAAGAACTTACAATCTTTTTTTCCTTTGCATTGTGTGCCATACTAAATCCTCACATTCAGCTCTGAGATTCTGGCTCCAGAAGTTGGCAATGGAATTACTTTTGTCATGCTGACCTCCAGAACAAGGTTTTCCTCTGGTTTCCTATCAGGAGATTAGAGTTCTAAAAGCTGCCTTTAATGGGAAAAGGAACATAAAGTAAAAACTTGGTCCTATAGCTAGGACTCGTGTTACACAGGACAAAGACAGAAGAACCACAAAAAGCACCGTTTCTGCTAATCTTAGAAAGATGATCTTTCAGTGTTGGTAGCAGTATGATTCGTCAGCTGTTCTGAAACAGCTATCAAAAACTTGTCCTTTGCAGGGCTGGGGATCACCATTTTAATCAACAATTTGAAATGTGAAAATGAAATTCTGGAGTAATTTTCTTCATTCCTTCTTTCTTTTTGACAGTTATTGCTGGCGACCGTATTTATACCTTCCCAGTGCAAAAGAAAACATGTTGATAGAGGAAAATGTGATTGTTCAAACTGATGCTTGGGCTAAAATCATTCCGTTCTACATCTCTTGTTGCATTCACAGTGATATAAAAGTAGAAGCAATTCCAAAGTCAAATATAAACAATTTGAAAGTTAACAAACTAAGAAAATAAGACAACAAGGACTTTCCATCTGCTGCTGGAAAATCCTCGCAATCAGGAGCGGACACTGTTTTCTAGTGGTGTCCCAGTGGTTTCCCACAACATCTTTCTCTGCCTGTTTTGGCCAATGATCACCCCAAGGACACTTCCTCAGACATTAGTCTTACTGGTCCGGGGCAGCAGTTATGTTACTTTGTTGACCAAATGCTTAACCTTAACATTAAGTAGCTTTAATAAAACCAGTTGCTACGCAAGACTCAAAAGACAGCGACACTTCATGTAAGCCATAGGAACGCTCCCAGAGGAAGCATTTATTAGCTTCTAGTAAAGGCTGATTTCAGCTCTCATCAACTGCAGCAAGAGCCGTCCGCGTAGCAGAGTTAGCTCAAGCAAAGGACCTGAGCCATCCCAGAGGCACAAGGCTTACTGCTGTTCCCCTTCCCAATGATTTTCTCCCCACTGAAAGCCCACAGCCGATGATATTTAGTCTCAAATCAAAGACATTTCTATCAATGTGTCATTTCCATCAATGCCACTTTCATAAATAAATAGCTGTAGAGTATCTGGTGTATGCGTACATAATAAAGACAATTTAGCTGTTGGTCTCTGCCTGAACAACTGAGGAATTCCTAATTAGATAGGCAGTTGGGTCTAGCAAGTACCAGGAGAGCCACAACTCTGCCTGGTCCATTGAACCTGGACCTGATAGAGCTTTGACCTATTTCCAGCCCTGGTTTTACAGTTTTCTTGGCGGGGAAGGCAGGGAGACCTCTCTTACAGATGGACTGACAACTTAAAACCATCTGTGACAGAGCAGAGTCCTCCAAGAGACTGACCTTCTTCCATTTCACAGTTTGCTTTCCACCCGCCCACCCAAAAGTCCTGTTAACCCCTGCATGCCAGTGGATAAGCTACCACATACCACTGAAAACCTGCAAAATGTCATAATGAATCCTGGCACATTCAGCAGCGGTCACTGCTTTCACTGCAAAGGGGACACATTTTTCCCTGGAAGCAAGTTCATTCCCCTAATGAAGGGCAGTGAAGAAGTGTCAAGAAGCAACAGCTGCAGGACAGTTATTTCAGGACTGAATCGAAAAGTATATTTTATCTGGAAACAAGACTATTCCCACTATTCCTGTCTTCTGTTTTCCCTGCAATTCCCTTCTTCAGCATATCAATATGAAGTCTACCCATTCTGACCAGTGACACTGGCACAACTCTTCTTATAGACAATTGGTGCCCACCACATGGCTCAGACAGAGCAAGAAGTGAAGAAACCAAGACCTTGTAGGTCCAAAAAGCTGACCGGACTTTCCAGTTCACTAACAGATGACCAAGGTCAAAAGTTAGTCTTTTACTTGAGTCGATTGGCCAAGCCACACCATTGCCCTGCAGCGTGGGGGTCCGGTCAGTCGCTGCGCTGAAGGTCAAGGCGATGTCAGGGAGGCTTTGGGGCAGAAATATTCAGAGATATGTAACAGGTCAAGGTATGCAAAGCTCAGAACTTGGGTTCAAAGGCTACTTCAACATAATTGCAATGAGAACCCCATAAACACTGTACACAAAAAAAAAAAAAAAAAAAAAAAAAAAAGTTGCATTCATTCAAGGATGGGAAAGGGCATAAAAAATGGAATAAAGGTCCAAATTCACTGAAGACTACCAGTTACCTGCATTCCTACCGCCACCCAACATACCGCATCGAGTCAGGTGAGTCTGACAGTACCGATCTTGCTAGTCATGTATAAGTAAAAGGACATTTTATCATTCAGATCAGGCCATGGACCCGGTGGGTCACAGGAAGACATTTTATTTTTACCAGGAGAATGTCCTGCACCAGGATAAGGAATAGTCACACCACACAAGTGGGTGCCGCAAATGAGTCTTCTGGACTCATAGTATTTTATTTGAAATATATGTGATGTACCAAGTATTGAGTACTCACAGCTCACTTTGATTTCAGTGGAAGAAGCTCATGCTCAGCCCAGTTCCTCAACATCAGCTCATCCATGTTGTACACTCCAGAAGAAATTTAAAGGACTATTTTAAGGCTCGAAGCCTTGGTTATTTTACCTCCCACACCCAAGATGCCACTCTGCCCCTTTGCTACCAGCAAGCTGAGGTCTGTCATCACTGTTCACGCAGAGCCATGATTAGACCCACTGCTGTTAGCTGGACTTTCAGACGCTGAGATGCAACTCAGCATAAGGAAAAGATTAGAATCAGGGTAACAAATTCAAGAAGCAGCAGCGCTCTGCTTTCACACTGTAGATTAGCTCCCTGCTTCCCACGGTGCATGGAATTCCTTCTATTCCCTTGGTCAGGACCGATTTAATCTGTTTGCAGCCATGACTGACTGGAGGGGTTTGCTAGCATGATCTATGATTTCTTTCTATCTGATCTATGATATCCTTTCCCTTACGATAGCTGCTCTAATGACTTTCTTACATGCTCCAATGCCTAGGCTGGCCAGTGTTGGGTTTCACTTACCAGACTCACCAAAGATGCGATTAAACATCAACATGTTACCAGACATACCACCCCACCAGTACTTTTCACCCCTCCTTGAGATACTGAAAAAAACAACATTTTAACCCGCTGTGTGCTTTAATGAATATAGAAAGTAAGGCGTGCCTGCATCGCTTTCATTTGACCCTATATGGCCACTGGACTTTGCCAAATGTCTTCTTCTCTATCCACATTTAAATATACATTCACTATGTATATTTGAACCGCTTTGCATACGCCACCCCTTGGCCGTGCAGAGGGTTAATAAAGCTCACTACAAACAGCGAAAAAAAAATAAATAAAATTGTGCTATTCAGATGCCACAAAAGACCCAAGTTATAAGGCTTTTTCTCATTCCTGCTCCCCCCTCCCCTGGCCCCGCTTCAAACTAGAGCACACAACAAATACCCCGCTTCTGGTTTATTTATTTGTTTCCCCAACCTCTCAGTGGCAACAGATGAAAAAAGCCCAGTCCTCGCATGACAAGCTATTTTAATATTTCATGCTCTAATGTCCCAGGAAGTTTGACACTGAAACAAACAGTAAGAAAATCTCTCTGAAACACCAAGAGTCCGCAGCATGTACCACCTTCCCGCTTTCTCTGCGGGACATCTGAATATTATTGTCGGCATTGTTCTAGTGCTGCCCTGCCTGACCTTTGCCTGCCCAAGTTAACATGGTGCCAGAGGACTCCCGTCGCTGGGAATGCCATCCCATTACTTCTGAAGGTTGTTCTCTGTCAAACTCTCTCCTTATCCAGCACTAAATAATGGAATAAAGTAAGTGTCATCCTGAGACAGAAAACTATGCCAGCATCCAATGGAGAAATAACTAAAACAGAAATAATCACAGTGGAAAGGACAGCATCTCCCCCCTTTTACCCCTCCTTGCTCCAGGAATCCTGCATTTTCACAAAAGTGTTGCAGTGTCCTCCCTTCTGCAGTCATGAAACTAGCAGGGTCTGTCACTCCCCATCAGTCACCCTTCCCGCCTTGTGAAGGGGATCGCAAGGAGCTCAAACGCACCTTGGCTCACAGCAAACACGGCTACCGAAACAGGTACACAGCACCCACCTGCCTGTGCCACCGCAGAGGTCCTCTTCTGCCCTGACAGCTGTCCAAGCTGCAGCTCCCCCCAGTCCTTTCTGCAGTCAGTGCTCAGTTGTAAGATCAGTACTGGGTCCTTGGGATCCTCAGCTGCTCCCTCCGTCTCGCCTTCTGCCTCCCCTTCTCTCACACTTAAATCTCTCTCTCGCCCTCTCCCTCTGGTAGGTGAAGCCTGTCACAGGGCTGTTAGCCTGTGAGACATCCAGATGATATTTTTTTATGGGAACCTGATGCACCTGCCTCCTATTCATTATTATTTCAGTCCATACCAGTAATGGTGCTGGACAAATTTGAGATTAACATAATTCTTCACCATTTCACAAGTCATTGGAGTGGTGCTTTTTCTGCAGATTGTGTTTCCTCTTCACAGCAACTCATTAAAAACTTTGACACAGCTGAATGGCTCTGGATGTTTTAAAGGAAACTGCAGCTTTATTGGTTTGAAACCAATCTCAAGAACAGCTAGGGTTACTAACTTCGGTTGAGTGGCCAAGACATTTAAAGATGAGGCGTCTCCAAATATGCTCCTTTTAAAAATAACTCTTTGAAGAGTTAGTATTACAAATATAAAGGATGAACAGAACATTTCACAGCACCAGTTCACAGAATTTATTAGCTTGCAGTTGAAAAGCATGAGCCTGCACTCCAGTGACATGGCTGAGAGCAGCCTCCCTTACCTGCATAGCTGTGCATACCCCTTGGAACTAAAGGTACCTCAGAAGCATTAGCAGGCAATTAGGAACCGTTAGGTCAGGCTGGAAATGGAGATCAGATGTACGGACTAGGTTCTGCTTATCAGGAAAGGCTTCTTCTGCTAGGAGACATTTATCCAGAGTCACCTGGAGCTAATCTAGATAAAACAATGAAAACAAAAGAGAGTCCCAAAATAAAAGAGCCTAAGGCAGGGGATGAAGAGGTTTACACACACAGTTTCCTCAGCTTGCAGAGGGTAGTGGGCACCCATGGACTACCCAAAGCTCTCCTTGCTCCCACCCCTCGTAGGTTTGCAAGCTACAGACATTTCTGGTGTTTCACTGCCCACATTGTTCACCTCAGGGACAGTCACACCTTGGGTGATAATGTCAGCCATACTCACTAATCTCAAAGGCAATCCTGCACAAACTGTGAGGGAAGGCGCACACAAGCACATCAGAGCTTTTAAAAAGCAGATGGATAAAGTTCAGCAGCTTGTCCTCTTCAAGAAATAAAATGTGCTTGTGGCATAGGCTGTACATGAAGCACTTCAAGCACTGAAACGTGGGCAAAGTCCACAGCCCCAACGATGTAACCTAGCCTGGAATCACACCAGCTAGTCCAGCGCCATCCAACAGGAGATGCAAGAATCTAAGGAAAACATAATTTTCAAAGGTTTTGCTTCTAACCACTTGAAAGCAAACCCACACACACCAGGCAAGGGGCCTATTGCACCCCACATAAAACTATACCTCCAGTGCACCAAGCCTCGGTAAGCCCTTAATTGTTAAGAAGGCACAGCAAGAAGTATGAAGATGAAGTAGCAGGAGGACAGCAGTTTTGCTTGTACTTTTATGTACTTTCCAGGAAACCAGATAACTCAAATGGGGTTATCATTCCCTAACCCTTTTACTTCAGATTAGCCAGTTTTTTGAGTTTGGATTCTCAGTCCCTTGACATCACAGTGGCCAACTGAAATCTGCTGAGGATTTCCTACCTTGCCCATCAATAGCTAAGCATCCTTCTTGTAAATGAGAGCGCTTTAGCTGTCGCACAATCTGCTGAAGTTATACTGGAACAGATTTAAGCCATAAAGCGCAGGTGACATCCCAAAGAATCACATTTACACACATTTGCAGTCAGCAAAACAAAGAAGGTCCCATTTCATGTGGTAGAAGAGAAAAAAGGTCTTCTGCTGCAAAAAGCAGAGTACTAACAACCCAGGAGATGCTAAAATCAGTCTGATGATAGACTTGAAAATATGTCCCAGTTACCAGACCTCAGAAACCCAAAGGGCAGCCTTATGTAATGTGCTTTACTTAGCAATCCTGACACATCCCTTTCCAATAACCCACTTCAACAAATTGTACGCCTGGGTATTCCCTTCCCTTTGACAACCCTCATAAATATTATTTCCTATCAGACATGTGAGAGAACTCTACTGGAAACCCACCAAATACTATGACCGCACTGACCTGAGGATGTGAGATTCCAATTGTAATTTCATCCCAAATTAGCAAGTGGTTATTGGTTGTCTCAAAATTGCATTTGTCAGGAATGAAAATTCTTTGCCAAAATAAGCCATTCAGATTTATTTACGACACAGACAGATTTTGTTACTCTCCCACAGAGTATTATCCTAAAACACTGTCAGCTTGACCAGCTCTGGCCCTCTCCCCTTCCACGTTTGCAACCCAGTCATTAAATTGTCCGTTAGAAGTTGTACTGAGGGCACAAAAACCTTCACACCTCTACATCAAATGAGGATAAAACACGGAAACAACCTACTAGTGCATTAAGCCTGAGAACCCTGAACCTCTGCTGTGACAGACTAAGAATACAATCCACTTTGTGCTCTTCTCAAGCTTTATGCTCAAAAAGCATGGAGTCTCAAGGAACTGGACATGGACACTAGAGACAGTTGTACAAATTGTCACATCTCAGCCATTTTCATACTCCCAGCATGTAGTCTTGACAAAAGTGTCCCACAGCAAGGCACAACAACACTGCTTCAGACCCAAAGCACAGGCTCCACACCAAACCAGGATGCAGCCTGGCAGCAAAGCATCCCTCTGAGGGACCAAAGATCCATTTTGATTATGTGTGTCATCTCTCAAGCATCCAGCCAGAACAATACATCACAGTCCCTTCAGGCACCTGAGCACGTACAATTCACTATTGCCTTCAAAGGCCACACTGTGTCAGTAATCACTGGAAGTCTCGCCTGTAGGGAGGCTGATCTCAGGTACCCGGCTTCTGTGGAGAACAAGCCCATGAGCTGAATGACCTACCCAACAGCCAGGAGCTCGGCATAAGCATCCGGACATCAAGTGGAGGGTATGGTTCAAAACCAGAAACTCTACCAAGTAAAGTGCTGGGGATCCCCTCAATTACCCAGGCCCAGGGCATAAAGGCAGACTCCCCTCTTAGCTGTCCTACAGCCTTCTGCCAAAGGGGCAGTGAGCACCTGTGAGGCAGAGAAGACAAGTTACTGAAGCATCCAAAAGCACTCAGAGCCTTCCCGGGGGTTCAGCTACAAGACAAACTAAGGGCCACCGCCACCAGAGCTTCTTTTTCAACTATTGCACGTCCCTTTTCCCCACCCCTCAGCCACCCACATCCACCAGATCAGTAACTGCATCTTCAGAATAGCGGCAGGAGGACATGAGAATGCCCCAGGTACTGTCACATAAAAAAAGATGGGCCAAAACCTAAGCAGCAGGGATAACCAAACTGGGTCAGAAACCATTCACCTCTTCCAGCCTTCTTCAAATGGAATTAGTATGTGCCAAAGGGGATTCACTGGAGCTCACCTGACCCAGAACCACTCCTGCCCTTGTAAGCTCTGATTGCTATCTGGGTAACCTGACCTCTGCCTGTGGGCACAAACCAGGCCAGCTGACACTAAGCAAGACGGTAAGTGTCCAGCCTACAAACGCCTCCTTGGTCCTGGCCCAAGGCAGGTCCGATATCACCCTCTCACTCTGGCTTGGCTGACAGTTGCAGGGATCCTGATGGCCTTGTGAGGGCTTTTACCACACCATGAAGGCAGCTGAGCTTTTTGCCCCCAAACACCCCGTGGCAGCCAGTTCTCTCGCTTGTTCTCCCACGTGATAGTGACCCAGTGTGTGACAGTCACAGGCCTTTACTGCTCGCTACCAGTCACAAGGCCAGCCCAGGGTCCTTAGCAGGGAAATACCTGTAAGAGCTGGATGCTGGGGAGCAGGCGGGGCTGGGCTGGTCCCCGATGGAAGGGGCAGCCCCAGCAGCAGCAGGGACCTTACTAACCAGGTGCTCTCACCCAGCACCTGATGCGGGCTAGCGGAGAGGCGATGGTAAAAAGTCAAGTCCAAGGTCAACCTGGGAAATCCACACAAGAGTTCAGGCACCAGCCTGAATACAGGTGCAACTACAGCAAAGGGCAGGAGGGGGACAAAGGCCCAGGCCTGAGTTTAAGTAGAGCTCCTGGGCCATAAGTGGAGGGTGTGGGAAGGGGTCCCATGTGAGGATGCTCAGGGCAATTAAGGCCTATTAGTGCCCTCAGAGCCCCATCCCTGGATTTCAGAACTTTATTCCTGTGACACAGCAGCTCGCCCAGGCCTTGCAACCAAAAGGGGCTCAGCACCATGCTTCAAATTCAGCTCCCCCTTCCCTCCCACTCTGCCTTCCCTAAATTGTCCTGCTTCTATGGGTGGTTCTGCTCTTCTGCTGACTTCTAGGCCCAAACAACCTCTCTATTCCCTCAGCAGCACTCATCTGCCCCAGGTGCCTTCCCTGTTCATGACTGAAGGGGATGGTGGGAGCAGAGCCAGGGGGAGGGGCAGGTAGCAAGCAGAAAATGCACCGGGCAATGGACAGGCAGTCAAGTACAGAGGTTTACCTCCCTCTCCTCTCACTCCCCAGCATATGACAGGAAAAACTGTACCATTTCATTGAACGTACTCTTCACTACTTTGGAACTAAAGAGGAAAGTCCATTTTTGTTAGGAGATTCTGTTTTTCTGAAATTTCCAGACTGAGATGCTGCTCCCTTCCATGCTCTCTCAGCCTCTAGAATGAATCTATGCGATCCCACTTTAAACAACATGGCAAGACTTTTCACAAGGAATTTAATTTGGTTCTTGTGCCATTTCCTCACTCGAGTATATGCAGTGGATTGATCAATGCTGTCTACACAACAGTCTTCATCCAAGTTCATCCCTGGAGGTACCTGCTCTTCACACTAATGTTGACTTTCTAAAAATTACTTTGCCTTTCAAACTAAAGCTGACTTTCTAAAAAGCATCACAGACAGTAATCTTTCTGTTTAGGATCAAAACTGCAACTAGCTCTTGTGGGAAGGTCTCAGTCGTCTTCAGCAAAATAGTTCCTTGCTAGGGATGCTCAATTCATTGTGCTGTGAAGCTGTACCAGCTGTGTCCCCAACCACAGGGCTCTCCTTTAGTCAGTTATTCCATTGACCCAGGGATGAGACAAGCACAGAACTGGAGGTGCCCAGTAAAGAGCATCAAAGAATGATGGTCAGACTGCCATGTGGCCTAGTGCTTGGCTGTGTTAGATCATGAAGTCACTGCCAGACTTCAATGCTTCTGAAGATACAAAATTTCATTTTTCAATGAACATCTCAGTTTGAAGTGTCCAGACCTGACTAATAGGTCAGTACCTCAAGCCTTCCCTGACATCACTGGGATCACCTGGATGCACATGTCTTGGTGCCCACATGCTGGGAAGACCACTGGGATATAACGTGCATGCATGAGTCTGAATGAAAGAAATAATTTTATTTTAAAATAAAATCACCTTCCCCTCCTTTAACATCTCACACTGAGTTCTGTCATCTCATTGCAATGTTACTCCCTATGACACAGCTAAGTTTGCAACTGCCTGGGAAAGGCAGAGCCTCCGAATGGGAACCAGACGATGATACAACATCTTGTGGACCAGTTTACATCCCGGTCTCTGACAGTCTCCAGGGCGTACTTTTTATGTATTGCCTTTGGTGACATTCAGTTGCATGTGCTCTATATTTTCCACCACCAAGCACGTTCTGCCTGCTCTCAGTCAGGCAGACAGGCAGGCTCCTGTCTGGTTGAAGGGTAGAGGGACATAGTGAGCAGGTCACTTTTCAAGGCAGACGGATGGATAGACGCATCACTGAAACAGGCAGGATAATGTCAGGGGTGCTGATACGTCGCAGCCAGACAAGGAGAAGAGAGGAAAGGAGGAGTGGGTGTCAAGAGTCGGGTCCTGTGTCAGAACGGGTGATGGATGAGGGAGGACTGTCTTCTGGGAAGGGTGGCTGGGGCAGACAATATCAGTGCCAGGAACTGAGCAGAAGGAAACAAGACCCACGAAAAGGCCCTGATTAACCCTTCATTTAGACAGAACTAGTCTGTGGCTCTGAGGCAAACTGAACAGCAAGCAAATTGCTTGCAGTTTGGGCCTTCACAAAGTCCAGCATGTCCTTGTCAATCACTTTGACAGATTGGGTCCTAGATGGTTCAGAGCTGTCAATGACCATGACAGTGAATGGGTCATCGTCTCAGCCACTCATGCTTTTCAGCTTCATTCAGCTTATTTTCCAGGCATATCTCATTTTACACTCACCACTTTCACTCCTCTCTTTTCACCCAGTAAGTGTTTCTACTTTGAAGGGGTTGTAACCAGAGCAAAGGTATTATTCCTTCCACAGTGACCATACAGGGGTGGAGCTGTCTGTGCAGCCCATGATGGACCACAGAAGAGGAGAAACCTCACATGTGTATCATCCGAGATGGCTGGCCTGTATTCCTCAGTGGCACTACAACTTTGACCCCCTGTGGTTCCTCAGGGCCAGCTGGGTCACGCTGACAATTCCCCAGTCCTTGTTGGGAGGAGGAATGCACTAGTGAGATGCTCCTCTTCACCATCCTTAGCATTCCTTTCATGGCAATATTAAAGAACTTGTGTTAACACTCTGAACTGGCAACAGCAGCAGAGTGGGAGGCTGCTGATGCAGGAGCGTCAATCTGGCACAGAGAACAAGACTTCTAGCAGCCCAAGAAGACACAGAGAAAAACTCTGGAAAGCTTTAAAAAGCAGGGAGCAAACAAGTAAACCATTAACTGTTGCTACTCACCTTCTGCAAGAATATGAAGACACAATTTCTGGGCTTTGTGTTTATTGAAACATGTCCATCTTTCGAAGTATAATTTTAGTTCTCTGTCCCATACAAATACACTAAAAATTCAACTTTTTCATCCTGGTGTATTATTTTCCTATCTATCCATCATCTTCTAAGTGGCTATCTCGTATTCCAGGTACCCTTCTTTTCCCTGTCCTCTCTCTTTATTTATCCTGTTGGATAACTTGTATCTTCTTTGTAGCTTATGAACTTATATCTCATTGATAAGAACATTGAGATCTGCAGTTTGTCTTCTCTGGAAGGGTTTTGGCCTCCTTCCTGACTCTCTAGGTATGCCTGCAAAAATAGAACATGCGCATTGCTGACTTATGACCATATCCTTGAGAAATAAACTTCCTTAAACAACAAGCCACAGCCGTCTGAGGCAGAAGCCAAGATATACTGGCCTTGCCACATGCCACAAAGGTCAACAGACCCAAACTGCCAGATCAGACAGCGGGACAGAATGCCAAAAGCAAAGGACATATAAATCTAATGACTGTCATCTTAACTATGTCAGCTGATTTCTGAGCTCAACCAAGAGGGTCAAAGGAGAAGGATGGTCCCAGTTTACCTTTACAAGTCTCAATGAACTGAAGCCTCTTTTAAACACAAGTAGTTATAGCAGTTCCTTAATTGTTTGAACACGCAGGAAATGTTCTTTAACACTCACCTATATGGTGTATCAGGCAAGAAGTCTACAGGTCCCAGGCAGCCAGTCACACCGACCTGGTCAGAAGGTGGCAGGAAAGCTGTGAGAGTCTACAAAGCAGCTGAGGCCTGTAGTGCTCTCTGCTGCATCAGCAAGAACATGGCCAGCAGGTCCAAAGGAGCAGTTCTTCCCCTCCTTTTCTGAGGCCACATCTGAAGTAGTATGTACAGGTTTTGGCTCCCCAGTTAAAAAAAAAAAAGGTCTGGACATACTGGAGTGAGTCCAGTGGAAAGCCAACAAATAGGAGGTTCAGTAGGGGGTTAGAGCCCATGAGGCAGACAGGCTGAAGGAGCTGGATGCTTTCAGCCTGGAGAAGAAAGGATGGGGAAGGTCTGAATTTCAATCTCCTGTGCTACCTAGGGTGGCTTACAGCGAAGGCAGAGCCAAACTCCTATCATCACAAGAAACAATGGACACAAGGTACAAGAGCAGTTCCAATAAGATGTTAGGGAAAAAAAATCCCGTGAGAGTGGTCAAACTCTGGAACAACAGCCCAGAGAGATCATATCTCCATCCTTGGAGATATTAACAATTTTACTGGATAAGTACTTTCTGTGTACAAGTACTAGGGCAAAACTGAAGGAACTTGCTTTGTTAAAAAATGTGGAAACAGGTGAAGGGCTAAAAGAAGATAACAATCATGAATACAGTAGAGATCAAGATGAAGGTGGAGTGACAAGGCATATCAGCAAAGGCATGACCATAAAGAAAGAAGGGCAAGCAATACAGAAAAGAGAACTTCTGAGAGTCAACAACCATCTTGATAAACCATCCCCCATAGAGCAGGTTGGGGTGGAAGCTTCCAAACCTCAGCATGCCAGAGTCAGGGATTTAGGATTCCTGGCAACATTTCTCTTCTAATGGTCTTGCTTGCCATTGAAGTCTGTCATTAAGGCTCTACAAAAAATTGCTGACATGCTACAGTCTGATATCAGTTATTATTAACAACTAGGAAGTCCTAGTTTATTAAAGGAGTAAATTTGTGCATGCTCAGAGAGGATACAAGTTACTTTCATCTGCTTTAAGTGAGGAAGAGACCTTGCACGATCAGGTTCCTTTGACCTTGCATGGGTGTATGAAAACACCAATCCTGCCAGGGCCATTATGGCCTGTTCCTACACTCAGGACCCTGACTCTAACCCTCAAGTCTTTGGCATGGTACAAAGTCAATTTTAAGTGTAAAGATAATAGTTCAGCTATTTAATCCCTACATTGGGGCAGATTTTCATCTATCTGGTCCTTGAAATCTGTTGGTTTCATTTCATCTATACGTTCCATAACTTTCTGAGACTTCAGTCTGAGAGAGGCTCCAGCGGAGACACTCACAAATGAGAAACCAAAGAGTAGGGACCTCCACACTGAACACAGATATAAAAAAAATATTGGGCTTTTTTTCTGCTATGACCTTAATTTTCCAGCACACTTCCTTCACACCTTCTTCACACCTAGAGATTCTGTCAGGTTTCTTGTCCTGATAAGTTTGAGAAAGGATGTTTTAGTAGTTTTTATGCCTTTTCCAACCTGGTTTGTTTTCAAAATCAGGATATGCTGTGTTCAAGAAGTGACAAATATCAACCACAGGAGGATAGTACAAATTCCTTAAAACAGTGAAAAAATCTAGACAAAAAAAGAAGATTAAATGGGTTCACTCTGCAGTGTTGAGAGGGTGAGAATGTGTGAAGCCTCAGTTTTCAATAATAATGACAGTGATAATGATGACAACAAAGCTGACATGAGAACAGAGGGAACAGAAACAGAAATTACCGTGAAAGCAGTGGAAGAAAAACTCCATGTGCAATTCCAGCTGATGAAGTATTGCTGTTAGAAAAATATCAGGGCCAGCTTTCAATCTCAGTTTTTGAGGCCTACACCAGAATACGGGGAACACTGCTGTTTGTTCATATTCAGGAACAATTTTCTTAAGTAAGAAGGTGTGTGGAGATGGCATCATGGGCTGTTCAAGGTAGTGAAGAGCAAGCTATATTAAAAAAGAATGAATAAGGTTAGTTTGTTCAGCCCAGCCAAGGAGAGAAGGGGGGAAAATACTATTAAATACCTTACAAAAGTAAATATCAAAAGGGGGGACAAGGTGAAAGAAGGACAAATGGAAATAACTGACTATAAAGAGGAATATCAGGAGATTTTTAACTATTAAATCTGACTAATACAGCCTCCTAGTTAGAATAATAAGGCAGAGCATCTGACAGAGTTAACAGAGGTTTATTTATTTTATAATGGGAACTCTGTGACACAACTTTCTGCCGCTCAGATTCAGAGGTCTTTTCTAAGGTCAGGAGTGAAGTCTGGGAGGACAAATGGCCCGGAGACACTGAACTCAGAAACCCTTGGCTGCAGTAAATGCCATTTGGGAGTGACTTGCTGTACAGTTATTTTGGCAATTTGTTGTCCCTGCCCTCAGGCATTCTCTTCCAATAGCCAAATCATAGTGAACTTTGTGCACAGCACGGTAGGGCACCCATCTACCAGGCCAGCAGCAGGGCAATGAAGAAAGCTTTAAGTAAGACAGTGTACTCATTTGAACTAACAAGCCAGCATTACACAAGCTTTAAGCGCTACCAACATCCAGGCCAGTGATGCCCTTAGAATAGAAGGTCCCAATTCTCACCTGCTAGCAAGACCTCCACATCTTTTAGGTAGAAATCACAGTTTGGTATTTCATAGAGGCAGAAATACCTCTGTTGTGTGTCTGTCTTCTCCTATGTCAGTTATAGTGGTGATTCTTCCATCATTTGGTGTGTAGATGCGTGTATTTGTGTGCATGCCTGCTTGACAGTACTTGATTTGATTTGCTGAGTGCTTCAGGGCCTAAGAATCACAACAGTTGTCTTAGGGTTCATAACTCTGCTGACTTGCGATCAAGAATGCGGAAAGCTGTGACCCAGAGTATCCACTCCACCTCCTTCGGCATCCGGCTGACAATTGAGCTGACAGCAGAGCTAATGCTCCAGCATGCTCAGTCTAGTGGGCTGACTCCCCTGCTACAGACTATAAATTACACACGGCCAGTTTTAACACCTCTTGATATAGTTATGCATAAAAGCTTTCAGTCCTAGTGGCTCTGTAAGTGGTCCGCGCATCTGCCTGCCCGAACAGGTGTTAATAATAAGGAAATAACCTCCCTGGTGAGAGGAATTTTAGAAGCTGTGAGGAGGGGTTGCAGTGGCAGGGAGGACAGTGTGAATGTGGCTGTATACACCTACTGACACCCCTGGGCACTTGGCTTCAAGGACGGGAGCTCACCCTGCAAATAGATCTCCCTGGCAGAGGTCTGTGCCAAACACAACTGCAACAACAACAGCACTTGTACTGTGCCTTTTGGGTAAGAATGTTTTGCTGGACCGTGAATCCCCAGACTGTTTCTTGAGGAGGTGGGAGACAGAGCTATTGCATGATTTGTTAACTTGAGAAATGAGCGTTCCTGAGGCAACTACTAGAAAAGTCTTTCTGCAGACTTTAGGACAAGACACACAAGACCTGACACAACTGCATTACAGTCCACAGTCCCTTTCAGAGCTACAGAGACCATCCAGAGGCTCTCTTGATTAATTTTCCATGTTTGGTGAGAGGCAATAATTTGGTTGTGATTCACAGAAATCTCAGTGACGCCATTCAGAAAGGAAGCTCATCATGGAAGCAAAGCCAAATAAAAGCCTCTTCATACTCATAAGCGAGCTTTTCCTCATACTCGAGCATCCCCCAGAGGTGAAGAATTGCCCTGCTTGGACTAATTTGGATGAAGTGGGAGAAGCAGACACCGAGTGGGGCACTGAGACCAGTGTCGGGCTATGCAGCTCTGTCAGCAGCCTCATCGCCAGCACACTGCTGTGACTTGGCCGTTTGCCGCCGACTCCCTGTGAGTCCGGGCTGGGCCAACCCCACGTTACCCTGCAAGTTACCAGCACACACGTTCCTAATGAAATGACCCAGCAGAGCATCTGCTCCTGCCAGTGCCAGAATCCACCTCCCTTTTGCGCTGATTGTTGCTCTCTGTGCACTGTACGCTGCAGGAAGGTGAGCTGGCTCGCAGTCAGGGCTGCTGGGTAGCACATGACCTTCAGCATGACCACCAGTAGTCCTGAGAAGATGCCGTTCCTGCTATAGGCTTTTTGTCCCCACTGCCACAGATGTAGCATACTTTCCAGATCACCCATTGTAACATGGTAAGACGGCGTAACTCCATGATAGAGGTATTTACGTGACACCATAGAGGAAGAACTGGACCTGGGAAGTTGTGGCTCCCATCACAGCCTTTCAGGACATGCCATCAAAAGAGGTCTCTGTTACTCTGCCCTACTCTGTGTGGTGAATAGCTCCCTTGAACCATCAATTACAACATACAATTAGCTCCCCTAAGCAAGTGTCACAGCAGAGTCCTGGCAAACTGCCCTTCCTCCCACTTCTCCCTCATTAAGCTGCTCCTCTCTTGCTAGATCTTTAATTAGCTTGTCATCAGCAACTTGGCCTGGACTGAATACCCTGTATTGTCCCAAAAGAAACCATATAAGGCAGATGGGACACTAAAAGCAGCAAGAAAGTAGAGTGAGAAGACATGCAAAGCAATTGGTATGTGTCTGACTTCAGTGGCAGCTTGCCAGGGGCAGTAGTAAGATTTCAGCTGAACAAACTGGGAGTGTCCAAAATGTAGGTTGGCTGAGATCCAGCAACCTCATTTCAACAAACCCACCGTAGGGTCAAGAGAAGGGAGAGGCAAAACCCAGCAAAACCAGTAGCCTTGGAGAATAAAGCTATTTATTGTGCCATTAAAGCAAAGAGCTCAGCCACAGTCAACCTACTAATTCAGCTTGGAGCAGTTTCACAAGAAAGCTTTGTTTACACCTCACCCGATTCCCTTGCTTTCACTAATTCAGAAGGCAACACTTGGCCTGAAATCACCTTTTCCCTGAATTCTGCAGCAGGTTGTATTCCCCCTGTCTGCCACCCACTGAGCTCTGCAGATGCTCCATGGCGCCGCTGCGAAACACTGAGCCAATACATGGAAGGAGAGGAGGGCAGCAAAAATGCTGGATGGGGAGGGCAGCCCATAAAATATACACCTGTTGTCAATCAGAAGCCAAGGCTTATGTCAGCCTGCTGCAAATATTTTCCCTTCCACCTTGGTGACCTTTTCAATCACACTTCATGAGGGAGACTGCTCCCATTAAGTGCTACTCGATCCTCTGCTAATGCAGCAGTTATGAAAGGACCACAGCACTTGTCAATAGGATAAACACCTTTGCAGTGGGAGAAGGCTGCAGAGAAGGGGCAAACACCCACCTTCTGTAGGATCGCAGCTCTCTGCGCCAGTAAGAGCTGGTTATTGTGAATGCAGTGGTATTCCCTGCCACTGGGACACCCTGCAGACCTGGCCACCACTCCTATGGGCTATCTGGCCACCCCTGTACTATCAGACATGAGTATTTCCCAACAAGGAAAGAGTCATTGAGACTGGGAAGGGACTGTGAAATCTGGCCATGGTAGAAAGATCAGCTTTCAGGATAATCTTCCCTATTTCTGTTGCGTTTGAGGCAGAAGATCTATAGAGATCTAAGGGGGTCTCACAGCACACTGAGAAAGAACCAACCACTGAGCAGCAAGCAGCAGAGGTTCCTGGTGAGCAGCTGCAGTAGCCTCCTCTAGATAAGACAAAAGAAGGAATGGTGGCAATAACAGAGACACTCTCCATTGTCTTTAAATCACCAGGGAGAGATTTCTGCCCATCTGACATGTGGCTGAGTGGTCCTTCCCTCCACTCGTCCTGTGTACGTAGAAAAGATAAACAGTACAGCTCGGGAGATCAGACTGTTGAAATATAAAGGGAGAGATGTTATCTTAGCCCTGAGGAGAAATTTCCTGGCATGTGACTGCCATCCAGGTGGTGATAACTAGATATAATTTATTCAGGTAGAAATCTCTCTTCCCACTCTAACACCATTTTGTTTGCTCTGTCCTGAATAACAAGCCCACCAATGCCCTGGAAATGATGATTTGGAACACATGTGCAGAGTTCCTAATACACCGCAATGACAAGAAGTTTCATCAACTCAGATAAATAACCCTGCCTTCTCGGTGACAGTCTCTCATACTTCAGATGTCTCACTTCCCCTACCTGCCAACATTTGAAATCTATAAATAGGGCCAACTGAGAGAGGAACAGGGGATGTATGCTGCCACCCACTAGATATGTTAGTCTCAGGCATATGTTTGGAGGGAACTAGTGGTAAGTAAACAACACAGCACTAGGCAGCAGAGGCCTGACCCTGCAAGGTTGGGGCAGTCTGGCGGATCACTGATCAGTCCAGAGCTCCCTCCAGAGCAGATTGGCTCTGGACATTCTCCAGCTCTCCTGCCAGGAGCACAGGCCTGCACTGCTCCAACACCTGTGGCAAAGCTCCAGCAGAGACCCCACATCCCTGCAGCAGACTAAGCTGAGCCAACGGCAAGGTTCAGGAGACGCTTGTGACGCCAGGTGCAGCACTCACTGATGTTGGTGTCAGCCTTTCCAGCACTGCCAGTGCAATGTGAAGCAGAATACCACCACCACCACCTTCCAGTAACTGACCAGTATCTTCCAGTGTTGCATCAAACACCCTCTGGCACAGCATCCCCCATCCCTCTCTCTGCACAAAGGCTGCACTCAGGGTTCTGCCAGTCCCAGCAGTGCAGATCACCCATGTTTCCATAGAAAGGGCAAGTATCTCCCTCCATAGATGTTCTTCACTGTTACAACCACAGGCTGATGAATCTCACTCTGCATTACACACCCCTCAGTCCCTGAGCTCAGAAGAGCAATGGAGGGAAACAGGATTTTTGGCATGCTCTTACTGCTCATGGGACCCTTTGTTACACAGAGCTGGAAGCCCAGAACAATCCAGCACAGGTCTTGGTGATGCAGAAGCATTGAGTGGTGGCATGTCACATTTGCACAGGCCAACCCCATCAAATATATCCCTTGGAACCCAGTCTCAAATAAATCCTGATCAAGCAGAAAGCTGCCGTAGCAGTAGCACGGAGCAGCTTCTGTGCCCAGGCCCTTTTGTCTTCCTTTCCAAGCAGAAGGCTCTTTGACAAGTACAGAATTACGGCTTTCCAATCAGTATCCACTTGCTGGTAAAAGCTGTTAATTGCCTCGTATAGTCTTCTGTCAGCAACATTATCCCCTCTCGTCCTGCTGAGACTGGGATGAGGGACTGTCCTGTTCAGTGGCTGCAGTGCAACATGGGGAGGGGGAAGATGAAATATAATATGAGAAATAATATCTATGGCAGCAAGCAAGGCTAACCAAAAAGCCATGAGGGGAGCAGGATTCCAAGGAGAGAGGAATGCTGGGGGAGGAAAAGCATGGAGTTCTCTTGACAAAGATCCAGGATCATTTTAAAAGGGCCCAAGAAATTATTTTTTAAGGTCTATTTTTAATACATCCTACATGTGTGATGAGCGCACTGCCTGCCACAACACTATCTTATTACTTCCAAGATTAGTAACAAAAAGATTAATTTAGACAGGATGGAATATTTTCTAACAAAAGTGTCACTACCTTCTGGGGAGCAAGTCTGACCTGAAAAGATCACGAACAGGGAAATCCCACACCACAGACAATCCCTCATGGATAGGAGTCCCCCAGCTGGAAATACAACAGTTTGGGTTAATTTCAGCACAGCTGGGGTGACTGCCGATGACATCATGTGGCTGTAATATGTCACTTTAATTGACCATAAATATATGTACTCTGCTACAGCTGACAACAAAAGCTGTGGAGACAACAGTGGATTAGGCCTACGCTCCTGTTCTCTGAGCAAAGTTCATCAAGCAGCTATCAAATACTGAAACGAGCCCACGGTCTTTGGTTCAGGAATTTCCTAACTCACAGACAGATGGACCTTTGAGGCACACCAGGAACTGGATCCTTGAACACTACTACAGGTCTTGCACCCTGCCCTACACATCACTGTCACACGAAGAGAGTAGCAGGTTATTTGGCTAGATGCTGTGATGCGGTGTCACACGAGTGTATTTTTGTACTTGCGTTGAAGTGACTGGTGTAATATGGGGAGCCTTCAGGAGCTTCCCACCCGCATGCCAGTGCTTGCTTGTCTGACTTATGTCTTAATTCCTCCAAGTAATATAGAAATAAAAGGCTTATGAACATTCCCTGTCCTTTTCCAAAAGCCACAAAACCCACAGACAACCCCTCTCAGCCCTCCCTAGTGCCGGTCCACACAGAAGACGACAGGCTACTGTGGCTGGAGCCTCCATTGCTCTCCTCTTTGAGGCAAGGCCCTGGCGTGAGAGGCAAAACTCCCATCCACATTGATGGATCCATAGTGATGTCCCATCTGGAGACTCCCAAATTAAAAGTTGATGGCACAGCGTTTGGGACTGAGGGAACTTGTCCACTCGCTAACATTTTTGTATTCTCTTCTGTGCCAGAGAAACTGAGGATATACTTTACTTACACTGAAAATTACCTCCTCCAAATGCAGCTGAATCATTTCTCCAAGTTGCTACTAACGTTTCTAGAGAGCACCTTGCTCCAAGGGAGCCAAATACAGATGGGATCCTACAACCACAGCCCTCTCCCAGTCCCACCAGCCCTTCCACATGCTGGAAACTCATTCTGCCCGGAAGTCTCTATAAAAATCACTTCACTCTTTTCAAAACAGAGCAGCTGTTTAGCAGCAGCTCAGCACAGCAGGTCAGAAGATGATGAATCCTGTATCCAGTTGAGGCTTGGGAATTTTTAGGGAAACAAAACCCCAGCTGTGTAAGCTGGAAGAGGGCTTAGACATCTGCTCCAATACTGCTGCTCCCAAACTAGCACCAAGCAACCCTTCCAAACCATGGAGACCTGGCTTTGAACTGCTCCGAAAGCAGTGACCTCTGGCAGGAATGATTTCCTTGGTCTCACACAAAGCACTTTCCCGCACTGTGCTGGTTTTGGCTGTGATAGAGTTAATTGTCTTCATAGTAGCTAGTATGGGGATATATTTTGGATTTGTGCTAGTCACCGTGATGACAATACAGCGATGTTTTCATTACTGCCGAGCAGCACTTACACAGAGCCAAGGCCTTTTCTGCCTCTCACGCCACCCCAGCAGCAAGCAGGCTGGGGGGGCACCAGAAGCTGGGAGGTGACACAGCCGGGACAGCTGACCCCGACTGGCCAAAGGATATTCCATACCATAGACCGTCATGCTCAGTATATAAGGCTGGGGAAGGAGGAAAGGGGAATGCTCAGAGTTACAGCGTTTTGTCTTCCCAAGTCCCCATTGGGTGTGATGGAGCCCGGCTGTCCTGGGGATGGCTGAGCACCTGCCTGCCATGGGAAGTGGTGAATGAATTCTTTGTTTTGCTTTGCTTGAGCACGTGGCTTTTGCTTTACCTGTTAAAATGTCTTTATCTCAACCCACAAGTTTTCTCACTTTTACTCAGGATTCTCTCCTCCATCCCACCAAGTGGGAGCAAGCAAGTGGCTGCGCAGAGCTCAGTTGCTGGCCAGAGTTAAATCACGACCCACTCTGAACCAGAAAGAGGGATCCCTGACTATCAGCCCAGCTCAACAGCTCTTAGCTAACAAAGTGGAGTAGATCACAGTGGGAGGTGGGCTGGGGTCGCTGCAGCCAAGCAGAAGCATGACCTTAGAAGGTAAAACCAAGCCGCTGCAGGCCTGATGCCAATAATACACTTAGGCCTAACTGTTCCAGTGTTTCATGCCATTCCATCAAAAATCTTGGAGAAACTTATTTTTGGCTGAACCAGATCTCACAGAAAAGAATGCCAAATGCAGCGTTTCTCTGCCAATCAGGAGGACACTTACAGGGAAGCCCCTGCAGTGCAGAGATGGGTGCAAAGCAACCAAACAGCAGAGGACTGTCACCAGAGGCTGTAGCTGCTCAGTATCACAAACGTGATCTAACACAAACAGCCTGATTTTATTCCTTCCCCTCTTCCCCCACATCACATACAGGTTAGCAGGAGGATAGCAGGAAGGGTGCCACTGACACTTCACAGACTTCTATACACCCAAACCGCGCCGTAAGCACCACCTCTGTAGGCAGTGCTCTTATAAGCACTGTCTTAGAACATGAAAACAGTTATGTATCTGGCTCTGCAAAGTCTCTATCTGCCCCAACCCCATAAGACCACATTCTCCTACCCCTTCAGGTGGCAGCTCCAGCAGATGAGGCTATTTCTCAAGCTCCTGTGTGGTTCACAGTAGGGCTGCACCTCTACACACCTCCCAGGCTTCAGGACAGAGCATCAGCTCTTGAAGAAATACTGCAGGTCAGAAAGAATTCTCTTTTCCTTCTAACAAGGCCTCTGTTCTTTACTTGGGAACCGAGCTCAGGCAGAGGGAAGCAGTGTGGACCAGTGCCTAGAGCACTTCCCTGGGGTGTAGCAGCAATCTCTTCTAGTCTTAGCACTGCTGGGTGAGCTTGGACAAGGCCTCTCTCCTCCACTGTCCTGTGCATATTTAGACTGGAAATGGTTTCCAATCTAGGGGCAGAGGCAGCCTACGGAACAGTTAAATGCAACTAAGGTGGAGAAGCATGACTCAAGCCCTTTGGGATATAAGCCATGTCTGGGTTGTTTCCCCCTCGCCAACCCAGAGACACCCTGCCGCCAACGATAGGAGTCTCCTCGCCATAACACTTCAAGGTGCAAGTGAGCAATAACTGCACAGCTGTGAGCTGTGTGACACAACACCAAATTCCAGATTTATCCTTCCATGGCTGTTACATTAATGGTTGTTCTACAACACATTCATCCCACGGGAGATCATGGTTGACAGAGGGTCCTTCACAACACCAGCTTGTCTGTGCGCGACCAAAGGACACATACTGACACTGCATCTCCCGGGCTATCGGAGTCCAGCATGCTGGGAAAGCCACACCTTCTGTCAACCCCCACACGCACACCAGCTGCTCCTGCTTGTGATTGACAATGTTTGTTCATCAACATATACTCAGAAATCTCTATAAGGCTTCTACATGTCTTTTTAAGATTGTCAGGTCTTTCATGTTGAGACCTTAATGCACCCTCACAAGCAGTTCTTGCGATCCCCATACGGTCTTCAGTCACCCTCACAGGAACCCTAGAGCACTGCTGCATACCATTTGACTGAGAAAACTGAGGCACATCACCAGAAGCCGCTTCCTTGGAGTTGTAAGGGAGGTGACAGCAAAAAGAGAAGAAAAATTGCTGTTCCTTGGTCTAACCAACCATCCCGCACAAGGAAGAGAGCTCAGGGAGGTTGGGCCAATGCCCAAGCACCCTTGCATCCTCTCTTGTCAAGGGAAGCACCTTGTTTTGAGCTTAATACAAAGACCAGATCATTTTGTTGCAGGTGAGGAGTGAATTGTCTTCTCCCTGAATTATAGGACACCTTTTATAATGGTAGGATGTATCCCGAGAATATTTACAAGTCAATCTGTTTGTTTACAATATTAAATAAATTGCCCTTTAAATATCTGGCAGCTGATGTGACCCCATCGTTGTGCCGGAAAAAGGTTTACAGTGTAGTCACTAACACCCATTTCCAGAAAGAGCAAGGACAAGCTGCTCTGTGTCCTTAGCCATTGGTCATGTTAACAAAAATGCCACCTGTCCTTCAGAAGCTGATACCACAAATACCAGTAAGGACTAAATACATCGGTAAGGGGAGAGTTCAGGGCATTAACAGTGGCGCCTGACGCATTTCTCCTCTTTTATGTATTTGTGTTTCTTTGTTTCCTATGCTGATCTCCGATTCCTTCTCCCTCCATGCCAAATGATTTGTGTTTGGGTTGTATTCCCAGGATGCTGCCTATGGAAAGCTCCTCTGAGGCACCTCTCTCACTTTTCTGCTGCCAACAAAGCTAGAGGGAAAAACTGGGAATGAACAGCCCCACAAAGTCATTGCTGATCCTGCGGTCTCCAAAGTATGATGAAGCCCCTCCACAGACCACCATGCAAGCCACAGATCCCTGCAGGCCAATTTCAGTAGCTAGCATCAAATATCTTGGAATCCAGGGCAAGATCTCTAAGTGTTCAGGACACACTACTGGAGCTAGATTTTTGCAGGGACCAGCATTCAGCACACTGAGAAATTCAGGAAACGTGACCACATCTGTTGGATCTGTGTAGCGGTGCACTTATGAATAAAGAAATAAAGTGGCAAATCCTGCTCCCTCCAGCCAAACTCTCTGTTTTTTCACTGCTGCTGGGCTTTAAACACAGCAACAGGGGTGACATCCAGACAGTAACTGATCCTGCTACATCTGAGTTACCTCGAACAGACAAAAAAGCTGTACTGGGCAGGGGGACAGCCAGCAAGAAAGGAAACAGAAAACTCTCCTGGAGGTGTTGTGTGTGAGATCTCCCTCCCATCACTACGAAGAAAATGCACACACAGCTAAGTCTCCTTTCCGAGGAATCGCAAATCAGTCTCTTGAAAAACAGCCTTGAAAGCGAAATGCAATTTCCAAGCTCGTGTAGTGTTTGGTGGGTCTGTCTTTGAGGCACTCACCTGAAAAACGTGATCCCTGCATTCAGTGTCTCAGCTGCCTGGGCCGTTCCTTTACTTATTCCAAGGGGATTTCTCAGTGTCTTGTCACGAGTTCAGGCTGCTTCCTGTAGGTTTCTATTCAGCTTACTCCAGCCCCACAAGAAGCGGCAATAGGTACCTTTGGGCTGCACAAGAACACAGAAGAACAGATTGACAACAGGCATGTCAGAGAAGACAAAAATATCTCCTCACCAGTTGTGTGCTGGGAAAGTTGGTAACATAAAATCCCCATGGTCACCTGGCTCTTAAACCTATAAAAACTCAGTTATTTCACAACATTGGCAGTGTCCCACAGCCAGGCCTAAGGTTCTGCTCTGAAGTGAGATCTGTGAGTTAGCACCAAAGAGGTTCTTCCGCTCAGCAGTGCTGGAGTAGGAGGAAGGAATTAGAAGTCCCTTGTGCATCTAATACCCAGGATTATTCTCATGGAATATTTCCTTAGATCAGTCCAGCTGATGTAGGCCACAGTCCCATAACTGACTCCAGCTGAGTGTGGGGGGAATGCAGCCGTGGCAGGGTCAGGATTGTACACATTACAGCAATGGGGTTAGAAAACACTTTTACATCAGTAATTCCCATCCCTGGGTGCATGGAGCAGTGTGGGGCATTTTAAAGGCTGGCAGTTGCCACAGTCTATACATTCTGCAAACTCTAAAACAAGCAGTCTCAATCAATTTACTCCTTTCTAAAAAGTTACAACTTATCTATGCCAGACAGACATTCCCCTCTGATTTACACAAATTTCAGGCTGAATATCTCTCACCTCAGTCTTCTCATTTTTATTTTCATCAAAGAAGCATCGATGCAGAAAGGGTCTTGCCACCAACACGGGACAGGGCTGCAGTGCTGCATGGAATGGTCCCATCGCTGCACAGACACGGCCGCGGGCACACACCAGGTGAGGCATGGCCACCAGGTTTGAAGACTTTAGACCCCAGGTTTGGGTCTCCTTTTTCCCCTGTTCCATCAATGGATGCTTTTTATCTGAAAGAGAATTAGATCCTGATTTTATCCAGCGCCACTGATAGAGCTCAGGTCAACCAGCAGAAGAGTGGAGCAAGCGGAGAAGCAATTCAACCCTTCCAGGGGGCTGCCACAGAAGCAGGGCCACAGCCGCGGCTCTGTGCACGCCTGAAGCAAAGGGTGCAGCCACAGAAAATGGGGCAAAACCCAGCCGGTTCTCGAGCCAGGTCTCAGAAACGTTCTCTTTGGACAAACACAAGACCCCACAGCCTTGGAAAGGCACAACGCTCCTCCTGGCACAATGATAGAGCAAAAATGACTCATTGGCTTCTAATACAAGAGACTGACTACAGACCCACAGTCTTTGAGCCTAGAAGATCACAGATAACATTTATAACTACGTATCAGCCAAAACATCATAACCAAGGCTATGTGGCCTGGGTTTTCTCCTCTGATGGACACAGCAATACCTTTCCTGCGAAAGGTGTGAGGCCAATTGAGGGGGGGCGCTGGGGGGGAGAGCAGGGGGGGGGTGCGGGGGAGTGGGGGAGCTGGGGGGGGGGGAAGCTGAGAGGGAGGGAGCTGGGGGGGGGAGCTGAGGGGAGGGGGAGGAGCTGGGGCGGGGGAGAACTGAGAGAGAACGGGGCTCTCCCGTGGCTCAGCCTCAGAACGGGGCGGCCTGGCCTGGCCTGCCCTGCCCGACGAGGGGGCAGCCACGCGGGGGTTGCCCCAGGCCAGGTCCGCCTAACGCCGCCTGCTGCCGCCCGGGCCCGCCGTGGCCGATGGCGGCCGGCCCGTCCCTCACCTTGCGGGGCGCGAACGAGGCGCGGAGCCGCTCCTCAGGAGCCGCCCGGGAGACCTGCCTCCCGACTGGCTGCGGACTACTGCCTGTCACTGGACGTCACCCCTCGCACCAATGGGAGCGCGGGCAGCGGGGCGGGGGCGGGGCTTGTGGGGGCCGGCGCGGCGGGCCGTGCGCGGCGGTGTGGAGGGGCAGGTAGGGTCCCCGCGCTCCGAGCGGCCTGAGGGGAGGCCGGGCCCGGCCCGTTCCCTGCCCCGCGCCGCCTCCCTGCCCCCCGGGGCCTGAGCCGTGAGTGGCCTCGCCGGCCCGCGGGGGAACCCGGTGGGTGGATGCTTGGTGGGCGGGGGCGCTCCGGTGGCAGCGGCCTGGATTGCCGGAGGCCCCTCGGGCGGCCGAGCCGCCGGAGCGGGGGCAGCGGCGTCGGGGGAGCCTCTGAGGGGCTGAGCACCTGCCGCCCTTCGGCGGGCACCGGGGGGCCGCGGCCGGGGGCAGCCCCGCGCCTTGCGGGGCCGAGGGGCCGGCTGAGCGCCGCCGCGGCTGCAACGCGGAGCCCGGGGCGGAGCGGGGCCGGGTTTAGTCTCGGGGGGCTGCGGGGGACCTGAAGGTGGAGCCGGTGTTGGGGTGACCCGGGGGCGCTGCCAGGCGCCTCAGGCGCGACTACCTCGCCGCGTGTGAGCCCCGCTGCTCCGCGGCGGTTCCCGGTTGGGGCGGTCGGGATGCGGGTGCCGTTGGGCAGGTGCCTGCGGGGGGCCGGGCTGATGCGCTGGGAAGAGCCGGCTCCAGGCGCGGGGGCCGGTGCCCCTGGGCACGCCGTGGGGCCGGGGCTGCGCTGCCCTCGGCGTGGTCACGGGCCTGGCCAGCGGCACCCCAAATTCGTATTGCGTTGCTGGGAGGCACGGTCTACTAGACGACGCGTTTTCCCCTGCTTTTATTAAAAATGGCAGTTATGAATTGTTCAGATGATCTGAATTTAGTTGACCAGGCTAAAACAAAATTCTAAGTACGTGCTCCGTTGCTGAATTATAAATCCAAGCAAGCAGCAACCCGAAACCACCTACAGTGGGGCACATGCACTGTGCAGCTAGGCCATACACTAACCAGCATTTCTGATGAAGAGGTAAAAACCCTGATGTCTCCAAAGAAAAATACGTTGTTTGCGGAGGTTTCTGCTCACTGGGGTGCAAAGGGTTAAGAAATCCTGCGATAGGCTGGTAGGTAGGACTGGAATGCATTTTGATGGTTTTTGGCAGGTCAGCTTGTTTGACTGGTGTTTTGTTTAGATAAAGGAGAGAGGAACTTGGTGTTTGTAACCTGTTACATTAATTTTTAAGAGAGTTCACATAGGATAAAGCAAACGGTGATAGAGCATCCCAGTGATGTAAATACGAATGGAATTATGTTAGGTAATAGAGTATAAGTACCTGCAGTTAGCTGTGGGATTACATGTGCCATATAGAACTGATTAATAAAGGTGTAAATTACCTTCCCTGAATAAAGCTGTGCTGAAGTGGCTTTTCAGAGCTCTCCCCAGGGTGACACCATGAGGCCTGCCGTGCCTTTTGTCTCCAAGCTGCTGCTGTTGCAATGTGAATGCCTTGTTAATGGACTGACTTTACTTTTGCGGCAAAGAAAATGAACCCGTATTCTTTTGGATTTGTGCAAACACACGTCTCTAGAACAACTTTACCTATGCATATAGAGCAAAACGCATATAATGAATTCAGCAGCCTAGCAACTTGAAGTAATTTTTAGAAACTAGGTTTGTACGGAACAGTTGTCTTGAGGTAAAGGAGGTTTAGGAATCGGTAAATATTCCATTCCATTGCCATAGTTAATGGCTCTTGAGAGAGGAAAATATGCTGACCCCTTCAGAAGCAAAATGAGTATCAGAAGGTGAACGATTTAACACTTACACAGTCCACCAGCGAGGCCCAGCTGTACTTCTTCAGGTCAGTCTTGGTCCGTGGCTTTTCTGGTTCTGTATCTTTTACTGGGCGAAACTGTCAGCAGCAAAGTACCTGTTGCAGAGCTCTTCAGTAGTTGGAGAGTAACAGGAGGTTATCTGGAGTTGCAGAAGTCAAATTGTGAGGAAGTCAGCAGTATTTTTTTGCAGGACTATGAGAGTTTGGATTTGTGGCTCTAGATGGTGAAAGCCTTGAGAGTTTTATTTGAGTATTTCTTGGGATCTGTGTAAAGTGATTCCAGGAGGTTCCAACTGGCATCAGCCTTGATTCAGGGATAAATTTCTACTTCCTGGGCAAAATAGAAGCAGGTGGGCCAAAAAAGAAAGCTCAAACTAACTCATTCTGGCTGCATTCAGCTGAGATACTTCATCCTGGATATGCATTTTTGTTTCCTCAGGTTTCCATGATGTTTGTCCAGTGCACCTGGAAGTGTGCGAGCTCCATGCTGCTGATTGTGCTGCTGTGCTGCATCCTTTCTCCCCCAGCACAAGCCAGCAAGGTGAGTGTACAGCTTCAGACACAAGCAGTGAACCGTGTGTGTAGTACAACACAAACAGCAATGGCAGAGAAGCAGCTGTTTTTCTGTGGAAGTTTGCAAAGATAAGGAGTGCTATAGCAGTTGTGCATTTATCGTATGTAGAGCTGTGAATGTACGTGATGGTAGCCTCTGCCCTGTCTTCTGCCGTATTTTGGAGTTTGCATTTTAAAATTTGTTTGAAAAGTACCTGGCATCTGGAGCAGAGGTGCTCAAGGCGTTTTAAAACTGTGAAGTTATTGATGTCAAAGCAGCAGCACAAGAAGAGATGTGTGAAGTCCTCTCTCTGAGAATGTTTTGCCTCTTCCCACACCCCTGCGTGGCCAGGGCAGCAGAACTGGACACACACACGTGTTCACTCACTAGTGCCGTCTCCTCTTGCTTCTGCAGAGCTCAGAGGACATCCGCTGCAAGTGCATCTGTCCCCCATACCGGAACATCAGTGGGCACATTTACAACAAGAATGTGTCGCAGAAGGACTGGTGAGTTGTGGGTTGAAGCCTGAGGGGTTGGTCCAACGCTCCAGAGTTTCCAGCTGCTGCTAAGGAAGTAGTTCCCTACCTGTGCATTTGCAGAGGAAGCAGTTTTGGTAGGTGATGTTCAACCCAGGCAAGGGGCATTTTTTGAACAGGGATTGAGGAATCTGGGAGGCGTGATTTCTTAAGCTGCGGCTCTCAGCAGATGTAGGGCATACCCTCCAGTCTGTTTCACCTGGACTGGATCCCTGCAGAAGGCACTTGGACAGTCTGTCCCAGGAGCTTTGGGCCAGTTGAGCTGTGAGGGGAACTCTTAAAACCGGATCAGTGTTATCAGCCTGATGGGAAAGCTGGGACACGCAAAGTCACCTCAGCGTCCTTCCACAGAGCATGAGTTTCACTTTGTACTGTCACTGATTTTGTGTTGCAGCAACTGCCTGCACGTTGTGGAGCCAATGCCTGTGCCAGGGAATGATGTGGAGGCCTACTGCCTGCTGTGTGAATGCAAGTACGAGGAGCGCAGCACCACCACCATCAAGGTAATTGTGGGTCTGCTCCCTGTGGCTGGCTCCTTCTCCTTGCCATGCCATGCCATCACAGGCACAGCAAGACTGGTGGGCTCATGGAGAAGAGCCCAGAAAGGGAAAATAAAACTGTCACAGCTACTACACGGTGGTAGTGCCAGGAGCACCGTGTCTGAGTCAGGAGGCTTCCTGGCGTGAGGAGCAGGCTGCACAGGAGCCCGGTCTTCTTGCTGAGGATGTGTGACAGTGCCAAGCACCTCTGAGCAGGGACCCGTCATTTCACATGCAGCACATGCCCAAAACTGGCAAGTGCAGAGCAGATCAGCACGGGTTATGCAGCGATGGCACTTAGGTCTCCTCAGCCTTCCTGCAAGTGCAGGAGGCTTTCTAGTGAGCAGAATTAGAATGAGAGATCAGATGTGAGAGGCAGTCGTGAAGGGAGCTTCCCATCCTCTGTCTGCTTCTCCTCTACATTGCTGATCCTTTTCCACTATGCTGTCCTTAACTGCAGGTGATCATTATCATTTACTTGTCCGTGGTGGGGGCACTGCTGCTTTACATGGCTTTCCTTGTGCTGGTGGACCCTCTGATCCGGAAGCCAGATGCTTACACCCAGCCCCTGCACAATGAGGAGGAGAACGAGGTGAGGCTGTGCCACTTGATGCATGCGGGTGGCTGTGGTCACGGTGGAGACTGGGTGGTAGGGTGACAAGAGAAGGACTGACAGGGAAACAGAGTGACCTTGTGCTTGTCCCCTCTGATCCAGTGTGGGACCAACGCCATTGATCTTTGGGCACTTATCACAGGTAAACGTTTAGACTCAAATCTGTGCAAATCATGCTGAAGCACAAAGAAATACTCACAGTACAAGTTCTGTATTATGAGCCCAGGATGAGACCCGTCCTCTGGGGCAGGGGGTGGCTTTTTCACCAAGTGACTTGAATTTGGTATGTCCGTCTAGATGAAACTGAAAGTCAAACAGTTCCTGTTTGTGCAGTGTCCTAGGTGTAGTTACTTGGTGGTGAGCTTCCAGGGAAGGATGGGTTTAATGATGTGCTGAAACATCAGGCAGGCCTCTTTTCTAGATGCTTGAAAGATTGGCATCTGAGGTGTTGTTTGACCCTGCTCTGGGGCTGGGCCCTGTTGTATCTAGCTAGGCTCTTGTCCCTTGTGCTTCTTCCCAGAGCAGAATTTCAGTCAGATTCCATCTTTCTGGGGTACTTGGCGTACAAAATCTTGGGTAAGAAGATCAGAACCCAGCTGAAGAGAGCTACTCTCAATCTCTCTCAGATGTCGGGGGAGAACAAATTTTTTGGCGCATGAAATTCATGCAATTTCAGCATCCAGCTTACAACATCCTTCCCCCTGGGAGAGAGGCAGTGCTTTAGGGGGAAAGATCGGGCCCGATTCCAAGGAGGATTTCAGAACAAGGGCACCCTTGTAAATCTGTGTGGAGTGGAGTGGCTGCATGCACAGTGATTAGCTCTCATGCTTGATTGCATCTGTAGCTCACGCTCTGTTTGTAGGATGCAAGGGCTGTCCCAGGCTGGCTGGCTCTGAGCGTAGCGCGTGGCTCTGTGACACAGCTTTCCCTGGGGCTTGCTCGGTTCAGACACGCGCAGTTTAGCCAGGCGCAGTGCTAGGCAGAGCTCTCCCGGAGCTGTTCCAAACCCCAGGGCACTGCTCGAGCATCACCCCGGCTGCCACCCCCGGGCTGCTGGGAGGACACTCGTGAGGAGGCCGTCCCTAGCAACTGGTGACTCTGGATGCTATCTGATTATGCTTTTGCTCCACAGCAATAATTCAGATTTAGAGCTAGGTGCACACTGTAATTCCTGATCTTAGATGAAGTTTATCATATTCCAATGTGCTGGACTGTAAACTCTGTGTGCCTTGGTGTTTGTGTGCCACGATGGGTCCCCATTGAAGGGGCCTTCTGACATTACTGCTGTGTAAATGCGGTTGTTTGAGCAGTCTGAACAGCAGGGCTGGACAAAAGTCCTGCAGCACCGTCTGAGAGACAGATGAGCAGCTACTATGTAAGCTAAGCGCGCTGAGGACAACAGAAATTGTTGGCCTCGTTTCAGCAGGGTGATGCAGTTTTGCTTTAGCAGTGCGGCTCCCTGCAGACTCCTAGCAGTGGCTTTCCAGCAGAGGTTTAGACTTGGTGCAGTTCCTCTCCTAAGGGCTTTTATTTGAGGCCTGTGCCTTTACCACGGGTGGTCCCCAAGAGCAAGCTCTCCAGCAGAGTTGGGGAGCTGGTGTTGAGGAGCTCTGAAAATGAGTTCTTTGTCAGGACAACTCAAGCCTTGAACTGCTTTTTCAGTTGAAGTTTCTTCCAGAGTCAAGCTGCCACCTGCTGCGTTTGGGCTGGGCATGCCTCCGTCTCTTTTACTGTTTCTTTCCATTGCAGGATGCTCGCTCCTTGGCCACAGCCCCCACCCCGTCTGGCGCCAGAGCCAACACGGTGCTGGAGAGGGTGGAGGGGGCCCAGCAGCGCTGGAAGCGCCAGGTGCAGGAGCAGAGGAAGACAGTTTTCGACCGCCACAAGATGCTGAGCTAGATCTTTGCTGAGCTATGCGGCACCACTTCCCAAAAGACAGGGTAGCTCCGCTGGTCAAGACAGACAGCAGGTCATCCTTCAGGACATTCGTGGTGTTTGACTGACAGCTCTAACCCTCTCTGATTTACCGTCTTCGTAGAGAGAAGCAGACCAAAATGCTTGCCTCTGGTTTTGTCCCCTTGCCCTTCACCTCTCAGCCCAGAGGCTCCTTAACCCTCACCTGGCTGAGCTCTGCGCTGACCGTTAGCCCCGTGGCCGCATGTAAGCGGTCAGTCGTGGCTGCATGTAAGCGGTCAGTCGCATGCAACGCTGCTGCCGCGGCCACGAGCTGGCTCCAGCGGGGCTGCAGCTCCAGCGCACTGTGCTCGGCTGGGCCCTGCAGGCACCACCTGCTGGGACTGAAGTCTCCGTCAGCCCACCCCCGCATCAGAGACAGGGGTCTCGCAGCGGAGTGTTGGAAGCTGGCTGAGGCCTTCTGGGATAAATATAGTGGGATAATTTTTATGTGGGATAAATTATGTGGCGCTCCTTCAGGACAAAGAAGCCACCCCCTCCTCCAGTTTACACCGATGTTAATTGGGTGTCAGGTGCTGAGACAAGTGTGTGGAAGGACGAGGAGGGGTTTCCCTGCCAACGGTCAGCTGCTGCTTGCACTTACCCTGGTGTAAACGGAGTGGATTTCCACTCTCTTCAGTGGAGTCTGTCCAGATCTACACCAGCATAACTGAGACTGCAGCTTGTTTCTGTGTAGGTGCATATCGCAGAACTGATTAGTCCATTCAGAAGTAAGAGACCAGCAGGTAAAAGGTTGATTTACATTCCTATCTTTTCCTGCTTTATCAGTGGATAAAAGCATACTGGGGAGGAAAGCCTTCCGTTTGTACCCACGGTGGTAACTCTTGGTGCTCTCCCTGGGGTGAACAGCATTTGTGTCCAGGAGAACTTGAGCAAAGGCTCTACTGGAGCACCGTAAACACTTGTCTGGGTCCTGGGGCCCTGGAAAGGGGACACTTGTGCCGCTCAAAACATGCGGAGAGCTCTGACTGTACTTGAGCTGTGTGGAGGAAACTGAAGTGAATCTGCAATGTATATACTGATGCCACTGAGAACATTTGTAATGTCAGGAAGGTGCTGGAGTTTATCATGTAGCATCTCTCTATTAAATGCAGACAAAGATCTAGTACACAGCTGGCTTTTTTTCAGGGAAAGGTCCCATGATGCCAGGTCTGGGGCTCCCAGCACTGGGTGGCTGCTCTCCAGGCAGCCTTCAGTGCCCGGCAGGCCACAAGACCTCAAGACAGAGCTGTGCTTACGGCACTCGGGTGTTTCTGCACCACAGGTGGATCCCCTGGCACTGGCTTTGGTCTGTCTGTGCTCGGGGGGTGACTGTCTCGCTCCAGGAGAGCAGGTCTTAAAACGGCAGCCCACCAGAGCACTCCTGTGTGGCACAGTTCAGCCCCGAGCTGCCCAGCGGGGGGGCGAGCGGATCAAAATTCCTCGCTTGCGGGAAGTTGGGCAATTGGTGCTAAAAGCTTAACTGGGAGAGGCACTGGTCACCGCCTTGCATGCTAGTGCCAGCGGCTTTTGATGGAGCTGCCCAGCAGGATCTAGCCCTTCCCGCTGATCCTGCCAGACAAATCCAAACGGAACCTTCTGGGGGCTTTGTGCCCGCTGCCTACGTGAACCCCAGTTACCCCTCAGCACCTCGCTGGGCTAAAAAGTACCCAGAGCTGCACGTCGTACCGAGGTCACATTTTTCCTTCACCCATCCTTGTTCCGTGGTGCTCAGTCGTTGGATCTTTCTCCCCCTTTTTGAAACCTCATCTTCCTTGTCCATCCCTCGTGGACACGGTGTTGGTCCCTGGGAACTGCAGCCCCTGAGAGGGGAAAAAAAAACCCAAAACTTTTACGAGTGTGAACAGAAGCGGGGGCTGGCTGAGCTGCCGAGGTGTCGTGCGGGACCGGGCTGGTGCGATGGGTCCATCTGGTGGCCGGTGCCCCTCGGGTCAGCGCCGAGCCGTGGGTGATCACCAGCGGGGGGGGGTCCTGCACCCCTGGGTCCCTGATCCTGGAGGGCAGGGGGGAGGGGTTGGTGAGCGACACCCCCCGCCCCCCCGGAACAGCTTGAAAATGGGACAGGAGAGGAAAAACCGCGCAGGCTGGATGTCGGGAGGCAGTGGGTTGGAGACCTCAGACGGGGAAGGGACTGTGGAGAGATTGCAAAAAATGCTGCTGCCTGGTTAATTACTGGGTTTGTTAATTGGTTGATTAGCTTTGTCCTGTACACCACCCTCCCCAGGACGAAATGTTTTCTACTGCCCAGCCTGAGGCTCCCAAGCCTCTGCTCCTCTCCACACCCTTGCACCGCTCGCCCGGGCACCCCCCAGCCGGCACAGCCTGGTGGCCCCCACAGCAGCGCCTGCCATCCCTCCAGAGACGAGCAGCAGTGCCAGCGGCAGTCAATAATTTAATTCCTTATCAAAAAAGCGAGTGATAAAAATAAAGGATCTCTTAATACAAAATCCAGCCGCTCTGGCAGCCTGCCACGCCCACGGTCAGGTGTCTGTTGCGGTCCAGATGTCGATGCTCTGGATGATGAGCCACTCGCTTTGGTTCCGAGTCACCCGGATCCTCACGCACTCCACGGGGCCGGGCATGCCCCTCTCCAGGCCCCGCCGCTCGAAGGTCCCTTTCTCAAAGGTGCCCACAGTGGTGTAGGCAGCACAGTCGCGGCCATCGGCCCGATGCCGCCGGCCCAGCTCCAGCACCCCCGCGTGCAGGAAATCGCTGCGGCGCTCGCTGGAACCGGTGCGTACCCGGACACGGGTGACACGGGCCGGCTGCTGGAAGACGACGGAGAAGACGCTGCCGGCTGCTGGGTCCTTCCCCCAGAAGTACCCCTCTGCCGTGCTGTAAGCCTTGAGGGGCTCGTAGTTCTCGAAGATGGACATGCTGGTGAACAAGGCGGCTGGCGGGTTGTCTGGGAGGTCCAAGGCATCGGCCTGGAACTCATCGTCCTCCAGCCGGTTGACGGTGCCCTGGAAGGAGGAGTAGAGGCCCATGTGCTGGAAGAGGGAGGGCTTGAAGCGGATGACGTCCTTCTGGGTGAGCAGGAGGCGGAAGTGAACCAGCAGCCAGTCGCAGGGCATCTCCTGGTAGAAGAGGAGGAGGAAGCGAGCCAGGCGAGGAAGGTCACTGGAGCGGTAGAGCTTACCGATGTAGCCCAGCTTGGAGAACTCAAGGGTGGCCCAGTTGGAGCCTTCCTGGGAAGCTAGTGCCTTGCGGATGGCCGTCAGGAAGGACTTGGCGCACCACACATCATCCTCGATCATCAAGTAGTAGGACGAGAGGTTGGCGGCGAAGGCGAGGAGGAAGGCATAGTCCACGTTCTGCTTGGACCTGAACTTCACCCGCTCCTCTGGGTCATTGTAGTTTCTCTTCAGGCCCTCCAGGGTGGGGTAAAACTCGTGGGGGGCATGGATAAGCAGGAGCCGGCCCAGGAGGATCTGGTGAGCAAACTTGTGGGCGATGTTGGCGGCCACACGCGCATTCCACCCAGGGTCTGCATCTGCCAGGTGCACCACCACCACCATCTCCTGCAGCTCCTCCTCTGTCGACTGCTTGAAGAGGGACTGGAGTGTGGCCGGGAGGTAGTAGCCACGTGGCCGCCGTACTGATGCCAATCCCACCGCCAAGAATTCTGCAAGGTAAAGGAGAGGCAGTGGCAGGCTGCGGGATCTCAGCCACCCCACAGAGATCAGGGAAACCCAAAACACCTGCCCCAGTGCAAGGCACAGAAGTATGAAGCACACCTGGACCACATGGATCTTCCTCTACCCCTCCATCTCCCCAAACAGAGCAGCAAAGGCTGGCTAGGGAGGCAGGCACCAGGTATCAGCAGGTCCCCCATCCCCACAAGGTTGGAAGCAGACCCCCTCCCTGCCACGGCAGCAGCAGCGATAGGGCAGGTCCATGCTGAG
Source organism: Falco punctatus (assembly GCF_963210335.1). NCBI lineage: Eukaryota > Metazoa > Chordata > Aves > Falconiformes > Falconidae > Falco > Falco punctatus. The sequence continues at coordinate 1,995,500 of NC_137597.1, forward strand.
ATGGGCAGCTGCAACGGGGCAGATGTGCAAACCCAGAGCCCTGCTCAGTCCAGGGTCCCAGAGCCACTCACTTTTGTGGGGTGACGGGGAGCCAGCGAGGAGGTGGTAGGAGATGTTGTGGAGCACAGAGAGATCATCCGAGTCCCTGAGGATGCGCTGGGCTCCTTCCGGCTGCAGCATCTGCAGGATGGTGTCTGGGGCCAAGCCCCTAAGCTCCACCTGGATGGGAGCCACAGGCAGCCAGGTCAGATCCCATGGACACACGTGAGCAAGGGGGAATGACAACAGAGAGACCCAGAAATAAAAGGGAGACCCAGAAATGAGGGGGAGCCCCTGTCCTGCCCTCCCAGCTCCCAGATCAGGGAAGGCCCATGCACACTGGGCAGCCCCAGGGAGAAGGGAAGGCAGAGCTGGGGTTTGGAAGCAATCCACTGCATGGAAGGGAGCAGAGCTGGTCTTGGGGTCCATGTGGGGCAGGTGGGGATGGAGGATGCTCCAGAGGCCCCTTCCAGTAGGACATCACTGGCGGGGGACTCACCTCCGGGTGATCCTGTTCCTGCTGGCTGCCCCCATGGAGGAGGAGGAGGAGAAGGAGGAGGAAGGAGGCTGCAAGCACAGCTGTGACGGAGCGCTTCAGGGAGCATCGCATAGCACCAGGCTGGCACGCTCAGGCCTGCTGGAGGAACGGGTACAGGCTGGGGAAAACCACCATCCCCTGGATGGGACAGCGGGGTGGCACCTGCATGCACCCCTGGGGCTCACCCCTCTGCTCAGAGCGCCCAGGGGTGCGCACCTGGGGCAGCCATGGGGCACTTGTGCACCGTCCCCTTTGGGCAGGCAGGGGCAGGACACTCCGATCCAGCACCAACAAAACTCAGCCAGGTACAAAATCCACCCCACCAGCCCTGCCAATGCCCCCAGCTGCCCTGCAACACCCCGCGCCGCAGCCCCAGAGCCAGAGGCAGAAGAAACGCAGGTGACACACACATCCCTGAAGGTTTTTGGGTCAGGGTGGCACCCCAGGAGCAGCCACCAAGTCCTCGAGACTTGGCACCAAGCCCTGGGAAACACTCAGGTCTCAAGGGAGCCCAGGCTGCTCTTCCAGCACGGCCAGGATGAAGCAGCTCCCCCAGCCCCCCCTGCTCACTGCCTGCCTCCAGGCAGCCGTGTTTGCCCAGTCCCAGCCACATCACTTGCTCGGTAGGACAAGAAACCTGTCCCCAAGGCAGGAGAGCGTCACCTTCAAGGACGTTATACTGCTCTCGAGATATTTCACCTCTTGTAGCAGAGGCGTGGCAGGAGGCTAAAAGGCTCCTGTGTGCACCTGGGGTTTTTCCATTATAAATATGACTGGGTCTGCCCTGGGAGAGAAACTGGAGACCGAGCGAGCACCCAGCCTGGCGGGGCACACACAGCCAGCTCCATCCAAACTCCTCAGGCCACGGCAGCTCCTTTTGGTCAAAGCATCTTTGGATGAGCCACATGGAGGCAAAGCGCTCACAAGTTGTACAACCAACCGGTGAGAAAGCTGCCGGCCGGCCCACACGAAGGCTGGGCTTTGCCCAGGGCTTCTCTCCCAAAACATCACTGCATCAACCGCTGCTCTGCAGCCAACACGTAGCCCTGCTGCACGTGCTGGGCTTATTTTAAGGAGAAACCCCCCATTTTCCTGCCCAAGAGTCCCTCGGAGGGTTTTCAGCCTCTCAACAGGCTGATGTTGACTCAAGCAGGTGTCCGTACGTCGTCATCCCGTACTGTCCGTCTGTGTCCGTCCCCCCCGTGTCCCCCTCCCCCAGCGCAGCAGCCCGTGCTGTCCTTGCTGCACTGACCTCACCCAGGAACGTTGCTGGTTTCTCAGATAAGCAATTAAAACAGCATGAGCTGCTCTCTCCCGGGGAGGGCTGGGCTGAGCCGTGCCATTATCCAGACCCACCTGGGCCAAGGAGGGTGGAGGAGCCGCCCCCCCCCCCTCCCCCCGAGCCCAGTGGTGGCCGCAAGCTCGCCATCGCTGGCTCTTCAAAGCACTGGGGGGACAAGAAGCTCCTGGAGCTGCTTAAAATCTCCTTCCAGGTCACAGCTGGGTGGGGAGAATTGGGGGTGCTCATTGCCATGGGGCAGCCCTATGGCCAGCTCTCCCCAACACCCCCAACACCCCCCCCCCCCGCAGCGATGGGGCACAGGCTTTGCCGGCTGCGGGGGGAGCAGCTTTGGGGACCCATCCCAGGCCAGGGGACCCCCCACCCCAGAGCCACCTGGAGGTGGATTTCCAGGCCCGGACCTCCGTGCTCTGCGGGGCAGTGCGAGGCCATGGGGCAAACTGGGAACGATGAGGCTTGGCCGCTGGCCACACACCGCGCTGGGCATATTTATGCTCTGGGTGGCCAAAGGATTTCTGGCTGCCGGGAGGGCGGTTGGCTGCCAGAAGCCCATCCTGGATGGAAAACAAGGTGCTGCTCAGCATCCCCAGCTCCCCCAGGCAGCAGTATCATCCACAGAGCCTGTGGGGAACAGGGGGTCCCATGCACCTCACCCCTCCAACATCACAGGCTTAACAGAACAGAAGGTAATGAACGCTACCCCATAATTAGCTCCCTAATTGGGCTTTTGATTTTTAGCTCCATGCAGAAACGAGCAGCCAAGCTAGACAGGCACACAACCAAGGGCCACGCCACTGTAGACACATCACCAGGATGCAGCACCCTCTTGGCTGCTGCTGCTGCTGCTCAGGGTGCCTCCACGAAGCATCCCAGTTCCTGCTCCTGCCCTATGGAGACATCGGGCCAGCGGCCAGGAGCGGCTGGCTGCTGCGAGCCACTTGCCTGGAGCCAAACTCTCTGCTTCAGTAGGAGAGCCCCAGCCAAATGGGCTGCGTGACGCAGCAGCCATGACTCAGTTCAGCAGCGGAGGGGAAGGACAAGGAGTAAATACACAGCCTCGGTCCCGCGAGGCTGTGAGGAAGGGCCGGATGCTCCCTGCACGCTGGCGGCTCCAGCTGCTTCCTCCAGCACTGGGGAGACTGGGGCTGGTTGCTGGCGGAGGAGGGGAACAACCAGGGTTCACTGTCCCACTGCCAGAAGCACCCCTCCATGCTGGGGGAAACTGAGGCACGGAAAAAGGCTACGCATCACCCAGCGGGGTAAGTGCCAGATCTCCCGCATCCTGGCCCAGTGCCCACCACCACCTCCACCGGGGGTGTGGACCCCCGGGATGGAGAGGGGCAGGGTGTAACCCAGTGCCAGCTATCGTCACTCACTTGAGCAGAGGACACGGCAAATTGTGGCAGCACGATGTCCCCGATGGGCAAATCACGGCAGCTTGGGGCTCCGTGGGATGGGGCACCCCTGGGCCCCCTGGGAGCCAGCCTGGGGTCCAGCCCCACACTGTTGGTTTACCTGTTCCAGGGGATGTCCCGCAGGGAGGAACTGGGGGGAAAAGCCTCGTTTCAGTAGCGCAGGACACTGGGAGCCAAAGCTTTAGGTCAACCCGGGTCTCCCACAGCCCCACGGCACAGGGGGGCTCTGCAAGCAGCTCAGTAAAGGGACACCTGGGTCTGACCCGGTCCCCACAGCTGACAGCATGGGGACCCCCAGCCACCAACCCGCCCTCACCCGCCCCAGCTCCCCAGGCGACCCCGGCCCAGGGCACCCCTTCCCCATGCAGCCCCGGCCCATGACACCGGTGAGGCAGCTGATGCCCAGCACCGCTCCAGATGCGCCCACCGTGGCGGCAGAGACTTACGGGTGCGCGGCAGCCCAGCGCGTGGGTGCTCAGCCGTGGGAGCCAGGCAGCCTCGCTGTCTCACAGGGTGCTCGGCCCTGGCAACTTCCCCAGGGCTGGCTGGACTCTGGTTTCTCACTCAGCAAAGCCCCACCCCGAGTCCTCGTCTGCCTCCCGCAGAGGAGGAGCGTCTGCTGGCGGCCTCTGCCCCATGCCGGTGAGCACTGGGTGAACTGGCCGGGCTGGTGGGGACCCCAGGTGGGATGGGGCAAAGGCCCCCCAGTCCCACTGTGGGAGTTAGGGCAACCCCAGCTTCCCCCCTAGCCCGGACTGGGCACCCCCCATGGCACCTGCTGGCAGCCCTGGTCCCTCAGGCACGGTCAGACCCCCAAGGGCTCTCACCAAGCCCCAGCGCCCCAAACTCCCACGGTGACACTGCACTGTCCTGTCCGTTCGTGTTCCAGCCCTTGTGCTGAGATGTCAGAAACCTCTGGGGCTGCCGAGCCAGAACTGCACCCCCGGCAACCCAGGCCAGGGCAGGGCTGGCTGCCAGGATCCCACCCGGGATGCATCCCACAGGGGCACCACCACGGCTCACCCCCACGCCCCGCACCCACCGGAGCACTGGGCATCACAGCCCTGGCTGGGGACAAAGCCTCTTCCCTCCCCACGAGCCACTGGGGGCCACGCAGGGCTCTTCCCACAGCCCAGCTGGCCCCCAGCTCCTCCACCCTCCAAGCCTTGCTGCTCTCCCACTGCTTCCTCCCTCCAGACCCACAGCGGGAGCGTGGACCCGGAGCACCCATGAGTCACCCAACAGCAGCACCCAGCTCAGCCAGGTGCTCCTCACCACCTTCCAACACGGCAACTCACCTACAGCATCCCAAGGAGAGCGAGACCCTTCCCTTCTCCTCCATCCCATCCTCCCCATTAATCCACATGGAAGCGCAGATCCCGTTTCCCTCCTCGCTGGCTTGGACCTCTCCTACCTTCAGAAAGGCCCCAATGTCTCTCCCCAGGCTCAATCTTCTACAAATCCCCTGTGACACCTCCCAGCCCCCGCTGCTTGCTGCGGGTCCCAGTGGAGCCGCTGGCCCTGGACACTTCTGCGAGGACAAGGGGCTGCAGAGAGGCCAGGCAGGGCAGGAGGCAGGCGATGGCACCGGGAAGGAGAGGAAGAGATGTCCACAGGCTCCTGGATCTGATGGCTTTTGCTTTTCAAACTCTGCTTGACTTTTAAATCCTTAAATTCCCATCACGGGATGCCTGTGGCTCTGTCACACCAGGGTCCCGAGGAGCTCAGTGGGGACACCCTGCCAGCGCTGGAGCAAAGCCAGCATCTACACCTGGGCAGGGCTGGAAGATGCTGGGAGAGCCAAGGGAGCCAGGGTGGTGCAACCCAGCAAAGATCTGCTGTTTAATCGCACGCGGTAAGGAAGGGATGTGGGGCTCGGCAGCTTGTGGGGGATGTCTAAACAACCAGCAGCAGCTACAGTATGGGGAGGGCTTTTCTCACCGCAGATGCCCCATGACCCCCATCCCTGTGCAGGAAGGAACCAGGGCTTGGTCCTTCCTGCACTCGCAGGAAGGAGGAGGAGGGCGGGCGGCCGCGGAGCCCAGCGCAGCCCTGGAGTCGCCAGCACTCGCGGGTGCAACAGGCAGCCTGGCCACAGAAACACGCGGGTCAGGACAGCACTGCTACGGGTGCTGCAGAGCCACCAGAATCCTCCTTTGGTTCCCCCCACGTGCCATCTCAGGGTGCAGTGCTAGGGCAGAATTTGACCCTCTCTAGGCACATCCATGAGCCTGCCTGGAGCAGGAAAGGAATTCACAGGCAGGACACAGGCCCCGGTGCCCACCGCCCCGTGGTCCTGGGGCCTCTTGCCTTCCAAGCAAGTCCCACAAGCCCAGCCTGAGCCAGCCCAGCCTGTCACCCCCTTGTGCTATGGTGCAAATCCCAAATGCTGAATTCAGGGTCTGGAAAAGGGCCTCTCCACCCACCTCCCCCCCCAGGGGCCACCGCACATTGTTAGCACCCAGGCACAACCAGGGCTCTGGCCCCCAGAGCCACTTGCAAACCTCCCCCTGGCCTGGGACCCAGTGCTCGCACTCTGCTCGCTGAATTATTTTGCCTGAAGAACAGAGGTGGCTCAAACGAAGCTAAAAGGCACATTTTTTGCTGGTTCTTGGAATAAACTGGAGAGCGAAGCCCCAGGTCCAAAGGCTATTTCAAGAGGGGCAATGTGGCTGCACAGGCACAGACCCTGTGCGGCGGGCCAGGGAGGGCCAGTCCCCCCAGCTGGGGCTGGAGCAGAGCACTGGGGTGGGACAGGCACCAGGGGACTCCCCGCAGGTACCGGCCACCTGCCCCACGGCACCCAGCGCTCACCCTGCCCCGGCTCAGCTCCCACCCTACACCTGAGGCCCGGCAAGGAGAGGGCAGGGTGGTGGCCGAGCCTCCGTGTTTCCCCTGGGGAAACCAGAGAGCTGGGCCAGATCCGCTTACAAGCCTTCCATTATTCAGGAGCCCAAGCAGGACAAAGCGGAGGTAAATGAGGGCCCCACGCAGCAGGGAGAGCGTCGGGCTCTGGCCATCACGATGCCAGGGAGGGGAAACCACGGTGCCCTGCGGCTCTACACGTGGGCAAGCAGATCCCAACCTCTGCAGCGTCCCCACTGCCTCACTGGTCTCCCCATGTGGATCACAACAGGTCCTGGATCCCTGCCCACACTGCTGATCCACACAGCTCCCTCACTGGAGTCATCGTAAGGTTTGCTAATTGCAAAGGAAAAAAAAATTCAACATTGTTCCTCTACCTTTTATGCATTTCAGACTTAAAGGCGGCTGGCATAGGAGAGGCACCTCTTTGAGGTAGGGGCATCTGTCCGTATTTAAATGTCCTTATCTGAAACCAGCCAGTCTGTCGGTAGCAGGAAACCTCCCGCCCAGCCGCTGCCACCCGCACGGCTCAAGGGCCGGTTGCCCAGGGAGAGTTACGGGGCTGAAAGCCATTCACCATCTGGCACGGGTGCTGCTGCAGCACCTCTGCTCCAGAACACGAAGCGCGCCCTGGACATGCCATATGCCTGGTTAGAACATCTTCCTGCTGCCACAGATGTCAAAACCACACGGCCCTGAGATTTGTTCTGTGTTTCTTCACAGAAGCAAGAGCAAGGCACAGGCTGCCGTTGCCGTCCCCACTGGGCTGGAGCAGCTCTCCACCAGCAAGGGCAGAGCTTCATACAGACCCCAGCCGCCAGCCCAGAACGGAACATCCCTGCCCCCACCCTCCACATCCACACCTTGTGCACAGCACAAGCAGCAACCACCAGGCATGTGGCGCTGGCACCATCGTGGCCAACAGCACTTCTCAGGGTACGCTGTGGAAAGCGCCCTGAAGCTCTTCAAAGCACCTGGGCTTCTGCGGGAGACAGGCCCCGAGCAGCTGTGTGCCCCCCCGGGCCAGCACACACCGGCTGAGACAGCCCCGGCGCAAGGCAAAGGTAACCACGCTCACTGTCCATGTTTCCTTCCTCAACTCCAGTGGAGAAACTCCACCCTGTGACCAGAGGACTTGTCACCGAGTTCATCCCACCATAAAAAGAAAATCGTTATCTACCCATTGCTTCCTGCCACACAGGCACTGCCGTGTGCTGCGCAACGCCTGGAGCGCTGCAGCTGCAGCCCTTACGCACGGCTCCTGCACCAGCTTGCTGTTCTTCCTCTCCTGCACCGCAAAGGCAACAGCTCAGACTCGGCTGCACCATCACCGAAACCAGCTTCGTTACCACGGATAACGGCACGTTTTTCTTGCCCTGTAACTCTGCTTTGATTAATCTAGTTTCAAAACCTACCTGTCGGCATCGACGTGTGTCCAGCGGCAGTGAAAAGGGGAATGGCAAGGTAGTTTTCCCAAATATGTTTGTCTGAAGTCAACAGCACACAGACCCTCACGCAGATCCACATTTGGGGCAGATGTCCTTGGTGGAGATTTACAGTGGCAGAGGCACACGCAAGGAACTCCTCGCAGGCAGCTACACCGGGATCAGGGGGTATTTGTGTATGAAATTCAAACGGAGATGGCAGAACTCTCTCTCCTTCCAGGAGCTTCACTAAACATTAGGCATGGAAGAGCACTCGCTTACTCCCGCTTGAGACAAGATGTGATGCGAAACAGGTCTGAGGAGCTAAGCACTGACAGGCAGCAAAACCCAGTCCAGGGTTACTCTTCCCGCTGTGGCCCACCTGCACTCCAGCACCTCCTCTGCTGCCACCACTCCTCCACCAGACCCCCGGCTGGCAGCAGCAAGGTGTTCACCTGCCATCGCCTCTCCAGCCCGACGCACGCTGGACGCAACAGTCCGTGCTCCTGACGGGCCCAACCTCTCTGCCCCTTTCCCTTCTCAATCAACCCAGAGCCACAGAAAGTTTCAGGGCCGCTTCTTCCTCACAGGAATTAATTTCTTTAGGCAAAAGCCAGACCACAGACTGCCTCCAGGCTTTCCAGTGCCAAGAGGCCAACACTACTCCACTGCTCTTAGATAAGCCACAGGCAAGTCCTTCATCACTGCTTCAGTTATTTCAGTTTACCCCCTCCATCCCCTCTCCCTCCCTCTGTTTATCTTCTCTGAAAAGCACCTTCTGGTTTTAAAGGTTTAGATCTTCTTTTCAAAGAGGAAACATCACTGTGAGAACCTGGAGTATCTTTAAATTCAAGACACACTTTTGCCTTACAAATCCTCTTTGAAATAATTCCTTTGTTTGATCATGTATGCTTTTTTCTTTCCTTAAACTCCTGTCTGTTGGACTGCGAATTAGCATTATTGTTGATCACCGCTGCTTTGCTTACTGCTCCTCAGACACTGAAATATCACACTGTGTTTGAATGCAATCCTGCTGGAGCAAAAAAACCCATGCATTTTGTCTGTTAATTGTTTCTGGTCCTACTAAAGCTGGAAAGCAAAACCTCCTGCTTCTTCCCGAACAGAAAACAGGACCACTTTCATTAGCACCAAAAGGATTTTAAATGAACAGTTCCAGGGAGCTCCTTTCAAATCATAAAATGTGAATTTTACATAAAAGTGTGTTTACAAATAGTTTCTGCTTTACACTCAGCTCTGCCCATCACTGACCAGAAGTTATATACATACAGATTAGCTCAGTAGCTTCAACCACTTGCAAGGAGACTGCAGAATTTATTTAAGAAATAAAAATAGGATTTCCTGGTTCCTAGAAATTCTCTTCAGCCTGCCAGATTCAGTCACCTGCCGGCTCCTGCAGAGTCAGGAGAGCACTAAGCTTTTGGAGAGAAGGGGTACTGCGGGTGCCACCAGTCCAGGAGCCGCACACTATGCACAGGGTCCAGCACAACCTGCACTCCTTGGTCAAGGCGAGGTTTCTTGCCGTTGCGAACTGGGGCATCCTGGAACACCAGGCGCACGCGATGATGCCTCATGTCTGTACTCACATTGATGGTGAACTGCAAGAAAAGAGACCAGGAGGTGCTTCAGAAAAAGCAGTCATGAACACACAGAGTTCTTAGCAGTACACTTTTAGATATATATGTATTTTTTTTTAATTCTTCTAAATTGTACAAGTCTGAGGTATTTCAGGTGCTGGCAGAGCTGCACTCTGAATCTACAGCACAAACCAGTTCTCTCTGGCTTGCAACCCCAAATAATAATGCCAGAAGTGAACCTGAATGCAAGTGGCTGTCTGAGGAAGCCTGGAACTCACTGCCTGACTCTTAAATGCAGCCAGACTGAACCTCTCCTGGGCACAGGTCACTCTGAAACCCTGACTCCCACATACAGCCGCAGGTGCTGCCCCACGCTTTGCTGCTGCTCTTGCCTAAGCATACCTGCTCTGCTGCTGTCTGCAGCACGGTGTCTGGAAGTTTGTTCAAAAGCTGCTCTGTTCTCCCACGAGGCAGGGACCACATACGCATCGAAAGAGTTTGCTCATATAGATTTTTGCTCTTACAATTTATTGCCATGAGGTAAAGAGATATTTTCTTGAGGAGGGAAGACCTCCTCTTCTCCTGCATCCCCACCTCTTGCACTCCCTGCTGGAGTACTGACAACTCATCTGCCCCCAGATGCTGCACAATCACAGCTCCTTGCAGATTCTCTACATCCAAATAGCGAAGAGCTGACGGAAAAGCAGAAGCTAAACTGAGAAGATCCTGAGCATTTCCTCTGATTCCAATCTCCTTAAGATTCCCAGAATCCGTTTGTTGATGCAGCAGCATGATTTACACAACACCCAAGAGGTGTCCTCTCCATCTCCTTACAAAAACCGCACATGCAAAGTTTGCCTGGCAGATTGCTCACTTACCAAGGTAAACGTCATACCCATGACTATTGGCACGAATATGAAGTTAAAGGTGGTGATCTGCAGTAGACAGCAATCCTGATCCGGATTTGTATGGACTTCTTCATACTGAATTGGTGGCTGAAGACCTTTGCAACACTTGCTCTTAAATCTGGGAGACTTGAAAGAGAGAGAAATTTATTTAGCTAAGCAGAAACCTATGAGGAGAGCTTGGCTGCTTCTCACCAGTGCTGACTAGCAGGTTCTCACCACATTCCCATGTGTTTGGGCAGAGCATTATATAAAAAACAAAAAACCATCATTCAGTACAGGCAATTTGCAGGACCATTTCTTTACAGGGGAAAGCTACAGAATTCCCCAGGTTGCCTGAAACTCCTTGCTTCTCCTGAGACCGCTGGAGGTTTTCATTGGCAGTGTTGGCTTTTTTCACTTCTCTGGAAAAATCTTTCCAATGGTAAAACAAGAAGTTTCAGATTTTGGTCCGCATTTTGACCACTAAAGCCAAACAGTCTGGATTTTGGTAGTAATCAGTAGCAATGACCCAAAGATTAGATTATTTGGGGTAACAAGTGATACACATCTTACAGTGGAGAAAGGACACCTAATGAGGAAATAAAAATGTAGGATTCTAAATGTCTTGGTAAAACAGACTGAAAACTGAGTGTAGTTTCAGAATGTGCTTTAGTTGATCATGGGAGTCAGAGTTTCCATTTATTGTCTGAATGAATAAAAAGTTTCCACCTTCCTCACTGCCACCCAGAAAAAATCGTTACTGCTTCAAAAAAAGTCACAGCCATTCTGGCTCTTCTTTCATACCTGCTTTTTGAACTTGAAGTTGAATTCCCACATTGCTTCTTGTCTGTTCCCTTCAATCTTTTTGCACCAGAAAAGCAGACACTGCGGTGGAAGGGAAAAAAAAAAAGAAACACAGAATTATGAAACCCTTAGAGGCACCACTTTAAGTAAGTTTTAGCAGAGCATAAAGGCTTCCAATTACAAACACAATTACATAGGAACAGTTTGGAGCCATTTATTCAAATTAATTATGTTCGAAGAACAGGCTCAGCAGTTTAGATCTCCCAGTTTCAAGTTGGCCAACTCATCATGCAACTGGATGATACAACACATGGCCGCTGACGTGCTAAACAGAAAAATCCTGTTGTGCAATTTGCCCCTTCCACAATGCAGAGATGAGCAGTACAAACTCACCTGTTTCCCCCGTCCACCAAGAACTCCCATTAAACTCGACCCCAAACAAGACTAAAGCAAGGAACAACTGAAAACAGGCTAAGGATCAAGAAGGAGAGAATCCAGAGGGAAATGCAAAGACCAATACATGAGCTATGAGGTGACAGATGAGAAAGTTCCTAAGCCACTGTGGTGTCAAAAGGTCTTGACATCACTAAGCACTAACTGTCATACTTCAGAGTATAAAAACACTGCCGGGATAGCACAGCCTGATCAACCTACTGTCCCTTTTTAAAAGAAAATGAGAAAAGGGCTTCAAACAGCATCAGAACTAACCAGTACTTCCCTCCCATGCAGGCATACACCAGGAGTCTTCCAATTTAATCTGCTTATCACTGTGTGTCCACAGGATCCATGCCAGCATGCTGCACTCATTCTAAGCAGAAGTTTCAGCAGAACTCCTGTGTTGAACTGAGCAGGAGGGAAATTCCCTGCCTACAGTGAGCAGAAGCAACTAGCTTTCAACAGCTGAGAAAAGAATCTAGCAAGTCAGTCCAACCAGCCCTGAAAACATTTCCACACCACAGATGCCAGCCCACCACAGCTGGTCTTATCTTTTAACAACGTCAGCAGGAAAAGGAAGAATAATATGAGTAAAGACAACTCCCCATGACCCACGCACAGTCTCTCCCATGACAAAAGAAAGCCTGACTGGGTTGCAGGGTGAAGCACACATTTAATTTCATTCCAAGATAGCATGACCCCAAATGAAATAAAGCCAAAGCCAGCTTCCACCATGGGGGGTCCGTAATTAAACACTACAGGTAATACAAGACCATTTACTTCAAACTCTGAGTCACGTCCATAAACAAGAGTCCTAAAAAGGACCTTTATCCTGACAATCTTCATGAGGTCAACACCAAAGCTATGTGGAATCAAGCTCAGAAATGTGTCAAGTCACCTCCACCTGGGAGAAGGTGGCCCTCAGGTTTTTTTTCCATTAAAATAATTCTCTAGATCTTTGCTAACTCAGGTAAGCAGCAGATGCTGCTGCCGTCAGTGGCATTTGTAGCTCACCTGCAGAGACAGCCTGATCTAGCAACTTGTTTGGTCATGGCAAGTAGTGAAGCACAAAATGGTCAGTACCTCCTAAGGGGCAGAGGATGTCGTCCACGGGTCAGCCGTCCTGCCCTTCAGACGCGCCGTACGGCCTGCCGCTCCACCAAAAATAATGGGGGTGTCTTTAAAGGGCAAACACTTCTGCTGACACCATAACGGCTCCAGTGTCCCACACAAGCTAGGCTAGGGAAAGAAAAAAGGAAATTAAAGAGGAAAAGCTAGATTTGATAACACCCGGGCCTGGGGTCTCCTCTTGCCACATGCAGTTTACGTAGGCATTTGCCATTAGTTTCAACGACCCGTAAAGGTATAACCAAAGCCCATGAAAGCGAGAACGTGGGGAGGCAGTGTCAGATCCTCCTCTGTACCCACTGTGCCGAGGCATTTCTGTGCACAGTAACACAGGTGGAGCTCAGAGTCTTGCAATGCAGTAGTGCAGCACGACCAGACTCAGGATGGCCTTTTACGCTCCAAGGGATTAGGTCAAACCTCTACTGTTCTAACAAAGCCTCGTCACCATTTAATTTCCTTTTTGAAAAGCTGAATAATAAAAGACTGCGCTTCAAGAATCTTCCTCAAACTGTTAGTACAGTAGAAGCACTAGCAGTGGGCACCAAAGCCGTTATGATGTCAACATGTATGCTTCCAAAATGCCAACCCTGCCAGCATCACTTCAGGGTTTCTAGCTCTTACAGCCACGCTACCAGATCCGAGCAGTGGTAGGAAGTTAGACTCAGAAGGACTAAGCTTAAGTTGGAATTTCCTAGAAACGTTTATTGTTTATTTTTTATTTTTTAAGAAAGATGATACCCAAACTGGGGTTTCAGGAAGAGAATGAAGAGCTCTGGATGCAGAGATAAGACTACACACAGAACTGCGTGCTTTTCTCCTGCTCTGCAGCACGACTTGCTTGTGTTACTGCTGGATGTTCCCTGAGTGGTATGACATTTTTTTTCCAGTATTCACTCAGGGATAGGAAGGAAGAAAGGAGAGATGTCCGTACAGATAGATGAGGTTGCTCTCTTTTGCATGGAGAAGAAAGTACAACTCTTGAACCAAAAGCATTTCAGTTTGGCTCCAAAAACCTCATTCAACAGGTTTTTGACTTTGGATTTGGAGGGTGGAGAATTCACATTGTTGCTTAAGCTGCTCACAAAGTATCAGCCAGTTGCAAGTTAAAACCAAACAAGAGACACAGAGGCATTTCAGAGTTAATGGTCAACAGCAATTACAGAGGAATGGATATGCAAATGCTCCAAGCTGGGATAGCAAAGGGAATTGGCTGCCCACACCAGAGACAAACCCTTTACAGCCCAACACAGCTGCAGCCCCAGTCCCAAAGCAGACTTGCTCTGCACACTTGCCATGCTCACAACCTCACTACCCTCCCTTGGCCAGACACCAAAGTCGATGGATGACCGACAGGAACGCAGTATGAAATGAGTCCCTTTCAGAGGCTATCGGTGTCACTTCTCATCTCTCCAGATGCCTGCTACAGAGAAAAGATGTATTCTGGCAGACAGTGTCAGAATAGAGCAGAAGACATAAAAGCTGATCCTACTGCAGCCTCCTTTCAGCAACAAATTTGCAACAGAGGCGGGGAGAGCTGCAAATACCCCTAGCAGTTCTGACGTTCAGTGAAGTGCTTTTTTGCTGATTACAAAGATGTTGTGGTAGGGACTTAGGCAGAAGTTACCCAGAAGAGTAACCAAAATCCTCTGCAGCAGCAACTACACAGATACAAGTAACCAGCACACTTTTAAAATCCCTATTCAGTTAGTAACCCTCCTATACCCAGGCTTCACTGGTCACTGTCTAAATATCACCTATTTTTCTTTTAGAAAGAGAACAAAAAGCAGGAAGAGCAACATCTCTGACATATCCAATGTCCTTACTGATTCCACTTACTCTGGAATTTTTTAAAGTGCTGGGAGTACTGTCTGGAATAGCTGGATTCCTGGAGACTCGAGACGCGAAAGGCTCGTACATGTGGTACAGCGACCGGATGACACACGCACGGAGACAGTGCAGCTTCTCCATGGACTCTGGCCGCAAGCGGAGAGGCAGGTACGCATCCAGACTGTAGTGCCTGAAAAGCCAACAACAAACCCAGCACATGCTGAAGGGTCAGAATGCCAGAGACACGCAGGAGAGAGCTATGAAGAGATCAATGCTGAGAGAAAACTGAACATCTGATCAGAGGACTTCTTGTCAACTCCGAGTTCTTCAAGGGCGTTGTACTGCTCTACATGAAATCACAAGACAGTCTAAAAGACTTTACCTGCATCAGAGAGGTTTTCAGCATACACATAAGCCTATCACGCTACAATTCCCCAACAACTCCTTGCAGTTTGCCCAGAGAGACCACATGGTTTTAGCTGCAGGATGCACAAAGGCCTGCATGCAGATTCCGGCAGATTCTCAAGGACTCGCTTTAGCTGAGCTTGACAGCACGCTTACAAACGACTGCCTGAGCGATCTGAATGCCTGCGCTTGAGGGTCGTTCTTTGATCAGATGCCAAAGGAGCCTTTGCTAAAAAAATTCACAATAAAAACCAGAGGCGAGGATGACCATGGCTGCTACTTGCTCTGCACTCCTGCTGCTTGTGCCTCCTGGGTGACAGAGAAATGTAAAGAAAACGTTCTGTCCCGAAGGGAACCCTAATTGACATGCAACAGGACAGAAGGGTTTCTTTCACATTTTCACCACCTCTTTGCTCTTCTTCTCTTACTTTATTTATAACTTACTTCTGCCACTGAGACAGCTTCAAAATACCTTAGTTTCTCTGAGGTCACCCAAATTAAAGGAAGGTGGCCATGATCAAAGCTTGAGGCAGGGCAAGTTTTCTATCAGGGATGTCTGCCTGTTTTCAGCAAGGTAATGGCACTGACCTTACTGTAAACACTTTGAGTGCTTTACACACAAAGCACACTGTTACAAACAGGAGTGCGTAGGCCACGGCTAGCAAAAAAGCACAAAATGCTCTGAGATTTTTATACAGAGCATCCAGGAACATGCCACATAGATCTATTTCCAGACCCAAAGCAGATGCAATACACCACAACCCCTGGCCAAACAAGGCCTGCATCACCAAGTCAATATGCAAACATTATAGGACCCTAGTCTGCAGGGAGTTATTTCCTTATTTACAGCTCTGCAGAGAGCTGGTCACTGCTGAAGCCTCCTACAAATAGTTTAAAAATTCTCTAGAGTCTCACCTTCTGTAGAGTCTGGTCCAAAAGGCGGCAGTGCAAGTAACAGTCCAGGCTTTCTTGCAAATCAAAGAAAACCGGACAATGTCTTCAGGGCGAATGTAGGAAGCCAACAACAGCCAGATATCGATGGGGTATTCTTCTCCGCCACCCCCATCAGGATTTTCTAAATGCAATGAAGGTACGTTAGTGTAGTAAAGAACCTCTTTATCAGTCACATCTAGAGGCATGTGCTTTACTACCTGTAGCACAGGGTAAGTAGCTGCAATACTTATATACACACAGTCAGCCAAACAAACCCGAGTTAGTACAACTTCATTATCACTGCCACCGGTCTTCTTCAGTGTGCTCTTGCCCGTCCCCACGACCATTACACTTTCCCTTTGCTGTATATATGCCATCACTTGTCCCTGCTGCACTGTTTGCACAAGTATGCAAGGTGGCAGCTTCAAATAGTAATTCAGGTTGAAAGGATTCTAGTCCAAGCAGCCCAGCTCAAAGCAGGATGAGTTAGATCATTTTGTTCAGGATCTTATTCAAGTTCTGACTGTATCCAAGGATGGAAACTCCACAGCCTTTCTGGACCCTGTTTCAATGCTTGAACTTTTCACAGCTGAGAAGTAACATTTAAGTGGAGCAGTAAAAAACTGGATGGCAAATACAGAGCCAACTTCATGCAAAGGAGGGCCAAGCTCATGCATTTTTATCAAAATCATTCATTTAACAGGTCTTCAAAAAATGCTTTACACTAGAAGTCCCTGAATATTAAGGCACTGCCAAGCTCGTCAATTCTTTGTTCAAATGGTCATGATATTTTTGTAGGAGCTCTGCTAGGGAGAGCAAGCAATCTCTTCTGCAACTGGCTAATCAGTTGCTTTTCTTAAATCTGTAATTGCATCAAAACTTCTTGAACGGGAAACTTTTAACACAATTCACATGAACAGAATGGCCTGTTCTAACTCTCAGAGGTGTCAGAACTGCTCAACCAGAACTGAAGGTTCAGAAACTCTTTTCACTCCTGCAGTGTTTTTAAGTCAACACCACACACCACATGTTTTTCCACAGCCATTGCTCCAACTTTAGGAGAAAAAATACTTTTAAAGAACATAAATAACTAAACAATACCAAGCATTAGGAACATCAAGAAAAGAGAAAGAAAACATACAACTTGTACACAGTGCTAACAGAAGAACTGCTATGAGGTTTGCAAACAAGTGGCCTAAAAAGAGGTGTTTAAGAACTTGAGGGTGCCAGATCTAACCCCGAGACAGCAGATTAATAACATAGGGCAGTACTTTGTCCTCACATGATGAGGATAGTATTTTATTGCTACGTTCATTGCCAAAGAAAGCTCTGGATGCAATCACTTCCCTACACCACAACAGAATTATGGCAGGCACACCCACAACGGGCTTAATGTCCCCTTTGCTCTTTCAGCTCTGACTCAAGCCATCAAACTACCCAACTGCTGAACTGCAGAGTGCAGCCAGAAGCACCACTGGTGCGTTACCATTTTTTCTTCCCTACACATGTAGCAGAAGTAAGACAAGGCTATGGTAGAACAGAATACTGCCCTTCCAGACTCATAACCCGCATAACTCTATCTGCTCAGATATTCTTATTCCCCCGGGATTCTGAAGGATGTAATAATAAAAGAGATTAAACTCCTGTCCCAGAGGAGTGCTGGGCACCTACAGGCAGTGGTGGATGTTGACACGTTACATAAATTAGTATCAGCATTAATAAAATTAAGTTTTTCTTAAGCTCAAGAAACCAAGTTAAAATTTTAATTCTCAGCCTGAAAGCAACCTGTTATTAGAAATTCCTGCAGGATTCCACCGTGTGGCAGAACAGTGTGTTGCTTATACTACATTGCAAATTGCTTTCTACAGAGTTGCACACAGCGTAAATGCTGACAGATCTATCTCCCTGGAATTAAGATACTATGATGCCACTAGGGCCAAATTCCCTTGCTGGAAGAAGAGCCCTCTAAACTCATTTGTAACAAACCACAGCCTTGGAAACATCCTCAAGACAATGTATTTTGCCAACAAATACATCCTGGAAGCAGCAGTGGTTTTCTCCCCCCTAAAGCAAACCCTTCTTTCACCAACTTGTGCAATGAAGTAACATGTTCAGTGGCAAAGTTTCACAACTCTTTTGAAGAGCAGCATTTGTTTTCCAAGGTTGAGGGAAGTTTACTGAAGGCAATGAGCTCTCAGGCTTTGATTTCATGCCCAAGGCTCTGCCTTTGTGAAAAGGCAACACCTCTGACCAAGTCCCAGCAGATTTAAAAGTGATTTAACCCTTGGCATTTCTTTGTGCACATACAAGTTACAGAACGCCCCAGAGCCCCACGACTAGCCTGTAAATAGCAAACATTAACATCACACATGCAGAAGATGCAGATGCAGCCCCCACAGAGACCCCCAGGAGAAGCTGGCAACCATACCTTTGTGTCTTTTGCTCTTCTTTTTTCTAGATGCAGTTCGCCCATTGATGCTTTCCTTTGTATCCATTTCATCACTGCTGTCACAAGACTCTCCTGACACGGAGAGAACTTCCTCAGCAGGAACGCAAGAAGCTTCCAGACCACAGAGGGATTTTACTAGAATGACAAGCAACACCACAGTAAGTATAACAGCAGAGAGGAAAAGGTGATCCGAGTTCAGGAGATATTTCAGTGGAACCACTGCCACAGCTAAGAATGCTAACTGCATTAAAGCTTTCTGGTGAGTGACACAAGCAAGTAAATCCTGGGCTCAAGGATTACCTCGTCAGAGAAAGATTAGTAAGGGTAAGAGAACTGGAAACATAATCATTCAGCTTTTTGTTTTAAAGAATGAACAATGAGGATGATTAACAGCACATTATGCAGATGATTCCATTGGTTTAGCTGAAGCTGTTTACAACTGAATAGAACAACAGGCTCTTTTTCTACAGAGCTAACTGGTTCCCCTGCACACCAGAGCTTCTTTGAATGACCACTGCTCAGCCTGTATAAAGCCAGCACCTACTCTGTAATTGCTCTATGAACACAGAGAAGATGCCCTACTCAGCAGAATAGAGATCCTGTGGCTGATGACACACAATCCATCAGCAATATAACTGAGCGCCAAGCACACAGAAGCTCCACTTACCCTAGAATCCAGTGAAGGGAAAGACTCTGGCCTAATGAGGAAAAGAGCAAGTCGAATGAGTTGGGTTTTGGGCTGGTTTTGGGTTTTGCTGCCTCTGGGGAGATGTTTAGACACACTCCCACTAGGAAATATTATTTTTAAAACTTGATCTGGAAACAGAGGGCTCATTAGGGCAGAAAAATACACGTGTGAGGCAGTAATGGCATCCTTGAAAAAGGAAGATGTGGTCCTACATTACAGCTGCACGAGGCACTGTCATAACGACAACATTGTAACAGCATTACAAATGCTTTGCAAATAGTCTGTAGAATTAATTCAAGAAAGCTGAATTTCAACCTAATGCACTGGGTGAAGAAAAGGCACCTGACTACACCAGAGGAGGCTTGCACTGCTAAAGCTTTTCTAACCCAGCACAAACTGAAGCCCAGGATGGTTTTCTACTTCAGTTACAGTCACCAGAGCCACTGGAGAGCAAGACATGCTATTTGAATTAAAGGGACAGAGCAGCGGGTTTGGGGGAAATCAAGAACTTACTAAACATAAACTCTGGCAAGAAATGTTCTCATTTCTAATGACAGAACAAGGTTCTGAAATGGTAAGACAGCAGCTGGAAAGACAGTCTTAAGAAAGAGCTTGATTGTACCCACTGACTAGAGATACTTCAGTGCTTTGCTAAAGCAGTTCTGCCTCACTTTGCACAGTTTACACTGTACACTATACATTCATGCCAGTGGTATCCCTCCCTGTCAAATCATACCGCCCTCTCTACAAGACCTTTCTTAGGCAAAAAGAAAAATAGATGTCAACACAAATGACAGTAAATTATGAAATCAAATACAGCCAAGCAAGAGAGGGCAACTGACAAGAGACTTAGAAAGAGGTTTAGAAACAGGAACCATCAAACTCTGCAAAGGAAAGATCAACATCTAAGTCGACCACACAAGTCCCGCATCACACTGCACTGCAACCTTGCAGAGGCACTTCCCCTTCATCTCACTGTCCTAATCTCCACCCCACCCCTGGGGGTTAGGATTAGGAGGAAAAAAGCTCAGGACAATTCCACCTGGCCTTTGCTTCCCTCCCCGTGAGGTTGGCTCCCCACGTGCGGGCAGCTGCACAAAGTGCAATGTTTACCTGGAGCCAAGAGACAGGAGGTGCGTGAGGCCAAAGGTTAAAGCTCCCTGGGCAGAGGCTGCCATCTCCTCCCGGCTGCCTGCTATCCCCATGGCCGTGGCCTGCTGCACCAGATAAGGCTGTAGCATGCGTCAGGACTGCACCAGATAAGGCTGTAGCACAGCCCTGGGGCTGGGGAGGAGAGATCCAGAGGATCTCCGGCATAAGGAAGGGAAAGCCCCAGTGATTCTGCACTGCAAAGACCTGAGAAAGGGGTAGGCAGGGAACTGCCGTGACCTGGAGTCATCTAGATAGCATGGAGGTGAGCCAGAAACAGAGCAGGATGGTAGGAGAGGGGTTAAGATGGACAAAGCAGGTAATGCTGGATGCAAGGACTCAGGGTGGTGGGCCAGGGAGAAAGAAAAGACAACAGTTTGCCAGGTATAATACTGAAGGGCAACACTTTGAGCCACTGCCTCAGAGAAACAGAATACAGAAGGATGAATAGGGGAGGGAATGGGAAGAGGGAAACCCCCTCCCAAAGGAGGTGACAGAAGAGGGAGGTGCCCTGATCTTAAAAGCTTGAGAAACAGCTGCTAAAAAGGGTATTTACCAGCATAGCTGCCCCATACAGTTTCCCTATGACAGGCACTCCTGCAAAGAGCATACCTTCTTTAAAGGTGTAAGATTTCAGCAATATAATAAGAGTTTTCCTATATGAAGGGTTCAGTTGTCACTGTCAATGTAATACCATTCACCTGCAGCACATGTGACCAGCTACATTTAGAAGTTGAGGCCCAAAGAGCAAACAGGGTGTGTTGGTTCCAAATGTTCCCAGAAGCTAAAAACCAAGGAGGAAGTAGGTAACAACTTATTACAATGCCTTTCCAGGAAACTCCTTTATACAGTTCACCAAGGAAACAGCAACACCCTCAAAAGACCTTGCAGCTCACAGCACAGGGAGGGGCAAACAAATATGCCAGAACTATCATAACCTTATTCTCACTGCAAAGAATTTTACCAGCTAATAAAGTTGTCTACAGTTTTACAGGAGGTAAAAAAGACTCCCATCAATGTTATTTTCTGTTTCAAGCATGAGGTAACACCCGGTAGTTAACAGAAAAAGACCCTCTATTTCAGGCACTAACAAAGACTCAGCAATTCTTACTGGACTTCTGACAGGCTTTCTGTAAAACCTCCTAAAATCCTTAATACCTCATTCTGCAGAGAGACAGAGACTTGTTTTCAGGCATTAAATGAGACAGATTTTCTCAAGCCATGGAAGGGGAGTTTCCCACATCATGCAGAGGCCAGCAAACAGGGAGGCAGCCTGGGGAAGGCAAACTGGCCAGTGTAGACTCACCTTCCTGCTGAACTGCATTGGCCACGGCTTTTTTCACCCGTCCAGATTTCACAACAGCCGGATCTGAGTTAGCATAATCTGCCACCGTCACTGAAGGAGAGTGGGAAGACAGGGCGTCAGCAGGATTACGGATTATAAGAGGGGGGATAGAAGGTCTAAGAGCTGCAATCCCTCAAGGGGACACTCCCCACAGGAAGAGGATTGAGCTGGAGATGCACAAGCAGGAAAATGCGCCCAGGCAGACAGCGGCAGGCCAGGAGCCCCAGCAGGCCTCTACCCCCGCCCAACAGTCTAGGAGGCCAGGGGACCCATCCCCCTGCCCAGCCCGGGTCTCTGCCTCCCTCCACCTCACCCAGCGCCAAGCCCCACGCCGCGCCTCACGCAGCCCGACTCGAGCCTGGCTGATCCCCCGGCCCAGGCTCCTCCTCCACAGCCCAGCACAGCTGGTTCCCACACTCCCACATCAAGCCAGATCCACCTCCCGCTGAGCCTGGGCCGTCCCCATCGCCCCTCGCCCAGGCCAGGCCCAGGCCCCTCGATCCCTCGGGCGAGGCCGCGTCGTCCCTCGGGCCCTGACCCCGGCCCAGGCCCCGCTCTCGGGACAGCCTAGGCCGGCCCCCCCCGGCAGGGCCGGGCCCCGCTGCTCCCAGGCCCCGCTGCAGGCCCGGCCCGGCCCCGCTCCCCTCCGGCCCGGCCCTCACCGCGCTCGGAGCACACATCATCGGCCCGAAACTTGAGGCGCTTGCGGGCGCCCCTCTTGGGCATGGCGGCGGCGGCGGGGCGGCCGCGCGGGGCCATGTCCCGCCCGGGCCGCAGCGGGGCCGCGGGGACAGCGCCGCCCCCGCGCGAGACCATGACGTCATCCGACCGCGACCCCGCCGGCGCGCCGCTTTGACGTCACGGAGGCACGGGAGGGGTAGCTCTGTGTGCTGCCGCTGGGTGGCGCCCCCTGCCGCCCCAGTCCTCCCAGTAAGAACAGCCCCAGTACCAGCGGTCTATCCTCTCAGTAACGAGGGTCCCTGAGGGGACACCCCCCAGTAACGAGAGGCCCTGAGGTAATTGGCCCCCTCAGTAACGAGGGTCCCTGAGGGTTAATGCCCCCAATAACGAAGGTCCCTGAGGTAACTGACCTCCCAGTAATGAGGGTCCTTGAGGTAATCGCCCCCCCCAGTAACAAGGGCACCTGAGGGGATAGCTCCCCTTCCAGTAATGAGAGTCTCTGAGGTAATTGCCTCCCATCACCTCCCAGTTACAGAGGCCTCTAGGATAGCTGGCTCTCCAGTGCTCCCAGTAATGAGGGCCTCCGAGGTAACTGGGTCCCCAGTCCTCCAGGTAACAGGGACCTCTGAGGTAGTCACCTCACACACACATAACAAGGCGCCCGCCCCAGTGGGGATTTCCACCCCTGGTTCTCCCAGCAATAAGGGCTTCTGGGGTAACTGGGTCCCCAGTCCTGCCAGTAATGGGGACCTCTGAGGTAATTGCCTGCCAGTGCTCCCATGTGATGAAGGCCTCTGAGGAAACGGCTCCCTCCAGTCCTCCCAGTCACAAGGACCCTGAGGTACTTGCATCACCAGTCCACCCCCCAGTCCTTTCAGTAACAAGGGGCTCTGAAGCAATTACCCCTTCCAGCAACGACTCGTGCCCACTGTCCCCCTGAGCGCTTCCCCAGTGCCAACATCTGTGTGATCCCCCTCCCGCTCCCCTCCACTCCCCAAATCCCTGGCTCCAGCCATGCCCCCGACCCTGGGTGTCTGCCACCACCCTGGGGTGCCTCAGCCAAAGCTCACCATCACCCTGCAGAAAGCTGCTGACCGGGGACTGGGAGCGCAGCCTGCACCACCAGCTCCCAGTGCCCATCCCATGTGTTCATGGTGGGTGTCACCTCACCTGCGGGTGCAGTCATGGGTGGTCACCAGCTGTAAACCATTTACTATTTCTTTTAGGGCTAGATCGGGTACTCCATGCTTGTTGAAGAAGTGATGCTACCTCATGGGGGAGAAACCACTTAAAGAGGATCCACAAAGAGAAAATGGGAACAGTAGCCCAGAGTCTGATGGAAATTTTGGGGCCTGTGACCGGCTGAATGTTAGTGCCATGCTGAATCGGGGATCTGGGCACCACCAAGAGCAGATGCTGGCTGGGAGTCCTGGCCAGTCCTGGAGGAGTCCAAACCGGGAGGCTGGTGGGTCCCACTCCCCTCCTTTGGAATTTACACAACAGCAGAAGAGCACAAGCCCTGTCTGGCTCTCCCTCCTTCAACAGGCACCGATCAGCCCCCAGAGTGCTGCATTTTCCACCTGTGCTCCTTTACTACAAGACCACA
The DNA here is from genome assembly GCF_963210335.1 of Falco punctatus. Classification (NCBI taxonomy): domain Eukaryota; kingdom Metazoa; phylum Chordata; class Aves; order Falconiformes; family Falconidae; genus Falco; species Falco punctatus. Next base: position 2,019,013 of record NC_137597.1, read on the forward strand.
GGAGATGATTCAGCTCTTGGGAGGCTGGGGCCGCGGTGAGATGCTTTCAGGGCTGTGGCTTCACCTCTCATGCCTCCCTGAAAGAAGGCAATGCACAGGGTACGCAGGAATCCACATTTCTTCTGCTTTCCAGGCACGGCCAGGAGCTAACAGTGTATGTAACTTATGTTCCCGACTACATTTCTTTCTCTCAGCATTTCTTAAAATATGTTAAGAGCATTTTATCAGCAAAGAACATACCTGATGATTGAGAAGACTTTTGATCATCCCAGACAGGAAAGGCCATTCCTTGACAGAAATGCTATTTCTAATTCATCTGTTTTTAAAACAATTGAATCAAATTAAGGGGAATGGCAGTTAATACAACCAGATCCTGGCTCTGATGGCTTTACCCACTTCTTTGGTACTTGAAAATGTTTTCTTTGGACTACGCTATTTATCATCATCATTCGAGAACTGTATCACAGTATTGTTTTTGAAAAGTAGAGGTTGTCTTGGCTTGGAAAACTCTGGCATGTGGAAAACAGATAAAATTTTACCAGGATGTTAATGAAGCAATACAAAGCCAGTTGTTTCCGAGTCTGGCTGGGATTCAGATCCAGCACAATTCCTCCCCTAGCAGGTTGAGGGTATTTGTCTGAGACCTCCCCAAAGTTCTCCAGCAAAAATACTGATGAATGAGCTCAATGTCCCTGATAAAGCCTGGTGAGATGATGGAACTGGTGCCGCTCCCTGACGGTGCCGGTGATCCCACTCGTTCCCAGCTGCCTCGCTGAGAAGAGCTCCTTGGTGAGGGCTGGATGCTGGGGCTGTGTGAGGGTAGGAGTGGCATCTTGTGATTTCAGGGGCCCCAAATTAATCACTTATCTGTTAACGATGTCTCCCTGTGTGGGGTAGGATGCTGGGGTGGGTTAGCCCTTCAGCTGCTCCCGCTGCAGTTCCTGGGCAGCCTCTGTCTCAAATCCCATTTTAGGGTGCAAGGGACCCGCACCAGGGAAGGAGCCAAGGGCGATGGTACAGCCTCGCACATCCACTGCCACCGAAACCAGGAGGGGCGATGTGCCTTGTTCCCCCCCGCAGCTCAGAGCTGGGCCTCGGCATGGCGAGGAAGGGGATGTGGCAGAGCATGGGGCTCACCGCCTGGCCCATCTTTGCTCCCACACGGTGGGGGTCTCTGCAGCTGGAGGGGGAGGGAGGGGACGCCCAGGGCTACACAAGCCCCCCAGGAGAGTCCTGCCCCCTTGGGGGCTACTAAACCACAAGGAGGTTCCTGCCCCCCAAGAGAGTTCTATGCCCTTCCCAGGGGGGTTCCTGTCCCCCCAGCCCCCCGACCCCTACCTCACCCCGCGGGGCGTGGCTAGCGGGGCGTGGCCAGGCGGGGATGCTGACGCAGGGGCGGGGCGGGGCGGGCAGCGGGAGGCAGCGGCGCGGTGGCGGCGGCGGCTTCCAGCGACTTCGGCGGTCGGTGAGTGCGGGCGGGGCCGGGCGGCCCCATGCTGCCCAGGGGGATGCTTCGCCCCACGCGGAACCGGGCGGAGGACGCTCTGCCCCCGTGGTCCCCCAGAGGGGCTGGGTAGGGGATGCTCAGCCTCGCTTCTGCCCCCTTGGTGGGGCTGGACTCGGGAGGCTCTACCCTTTCTGCCTTCTCGGGGATGCTCTGCCCCCCCTCCCTCGAAGGGATGCTCTGCGCCCTCCCGTGGGGGTGAGCTGGTGGGGCTTTGCTCCCCATTGTCCCCCGGGTGGGGCTGGGCTTGGGATGCTCTGGCCTGCCGTGCCCCGCAGGGATGCTCTGGCCCCCGGGAGGGGCTGCTTCAGTCCGGGGGGTGCTTTGTCTCCCACCCCTTTACCCCTTGGAGGGGGTGTCTGGGTCAGGCGGTGTGCTGAGCTCCTCCGTTTCCCTTGGGTTACATCTGAGCTGGAGGGATGTCATCCTCACCCCCTATCTGGATTGTAGGGGGACTTGCTGTCCCTTGACATTACCCCCAGGCTGGGCATCTGAGCCAAGGGTTTGCTCACCCCACACACACAGCTGGCCACAAGGCAGGGGGCTGAGAAGGCAGATGTGCTCCCCCATCCCCGCTGGGTGTGCAGGCAGGAGGGGTGAAGGGGTGGGCACATCCACCTCCCCTGAGGCTGCGTGATTTGGGGGGGGGGGGGGCAGTGGTTCCTGTAACTCAGGAGTGGGGAGGGGTTTTCAGCTGTTCTCTGCCCCTGGAAGCCCCTCAGTATGGTCCCAAGCTGTCCTTTTGCACCCCCCCCACATCCCCTTCATGCTGCCACCTTACAGTGAGGAGGGGGGGAAGGCATCTTGGTAAGACTGGCCCTACCCTGGCCTTCTGCTTCTCTGATTTCCCCACACTGTATCCCCCTACCTCCCTGAACACTGTCTCCAACCCTCGAGCATCTGCCCTGCAAGCATCCACCCAGTGCAAATCTCTGGGCTGTATCAGCCCAGTGAGTGTCTGCTTGGCACTGAGCTCTGGGCTGGACCAGCTCATGGGGATGCTGGCTAGACAGATGCTCATGGGGCTGGTTCAGCCTGGAGCTTGGTAGCAGGTAAATGCCCGCCAAGCTGGTCCAGTTCGGAACTGGGCAGATGCTCACCAAGCTGGTCCAGCCTGGACATTGGCACTGGGCAGATGCCCACTGTGCTCAGGGCTGGACCAGCCCCGTGAGCATCCAGCCAGCTTGGCTAGCTCCAGCTGTGCTCATACTGGTTCCCATCCACTTGTCAGCTGGTGCCATCTCATCACAGCTGTGGCAAGCTGCCTCCAGACACCATGATTTTCTCCTGAATAACCAGCCTTTAAGGGCTTGTTTATCCCCTAAATTGCATCATTATAACAGCAATTGGCTTAGGAAGCTGGGTTTTGTTAAAGCTGTGCAAAACCTTCAGGGGACGCCCTGGTTTTGGCCAAGTCAGGGTTGGCAAAGTATTCATTTAAGCTCGTTTGCCACCATCTGCTCATACGCTGGAATGAAGTTTTCCTGGTGGGTTTGATACCACCATGCCACTTCGCGAGCGTGAGCTGGTACAGAGGCAAGGTGTGAGCTGGAGTTTGGTACCTGGATGAGTGTGCCCATGTGATTCAGGAGTTTCTTGTTTGCAGTGCTGCCCAGAAACCTGCCCAGGAGGTGGAAAGTCAGTGTTTTCATAGCTCTGATGGTCTGGGAGTCTTAGGTATCTGTGCTGTTGGGGATACCACAATGTGGTGCTCCCTGCATCTCAGGACAGTGCTGGTTGGGAAACAGGACTGATCTCTGGGGACTTCCCTAGAGATTTGTCAGGGAGCTGCCAGCACAGGATGCTGGTGCTGTCCCCGTGGCACCCAGAGGTGTTCAGTTGCACAGATGACTTCCCAGCTTTGGTGCTTGCTTCTCCTACATCTCTTTTCAAGGAGACAGACCAGAGGTTGGCTGGGACTTATATCACCAGCTGGAGGGTGATGGGGAGCCGCTAAACTGGCAGGTTTCTGAGACATTGATGGTGGGACTGGTGATCTGGCTTTTCAGGGTGGCCAGCTCAGCTGTGACTTGGCTGATGTGGGATTAAATGGCTTGTCCATCTCTGTGCAGCTTTCTGGCTTCATGGCGAGGGCGAGGAGGTCTTGCTCTGCACCAGTGGCTTGGTCCAGCTGTGCCTCCATGCTCGCCAGCAGTTGAAGAGCAGATGCTCGGGGATTGATCTTGCTGGAGATTTGGGTTCCTGCCTGTCTCAATTGTCTAAGAACGTGCTGCCAGTAAAAAACACCCTCAAAACCTCCTTGCCTGTATCTTTTGAGGGCCCTTTTTTTCAAGCCTTGCTCTTTCAGGCAGCTCCTGCTGGGGTGCAGGGGGATAGGGACAGGCACAAGTGTGGTAGTGTGAGGAGAAGGAGGCTGAGTGAGTGCGAGCTGGGCAGATGATGGGATCGTGGTGTGCCGGCTGGGGAGATCATGGCCGTGAGTCAGTGTGAAGAGAGAGCCTAAATACTCTGTTAGAGGTGGGAGTTTGCGCTGAAGCTGAGGGAGGCAGCCCTGAAACCTCAGAGGGTGCTGAACCCAGACTTGGGTCCAACTGGAAATGCTTCTGGAGGTCTCCACTCTCTGGGGACAAGGAATGACTTCAGCGCGAGTATCTGCCCACTGCCATTTCATGTTTTCCAGCCAAGCAGACATATACTGGATTTTTTTAGCAAACCTTGAAACCTTGTTTTACAATTAATTTCTTCCTAAAGAATGCTTTGGTGAGTCTGAGGTTTCCCAGGTGATTCCCAAAAGTGAGCTGGGAGGTCTCCGGGCTGGTAGCTGGAGGGGAAGGATGCTCTGAGTCCATTGCCCAGCTTTCTTACCAGAGAGGTGTAAAGTGCAGTAACAACCCCCTACTTCACAGGTGCTTTCTGTGAAATGCCAAGCACCAAGTGTGGGGGTGACTGATGGTCCTGACTGAGGGTGAGGGCTCTGGCCTGGGCTCCACAAGTGGGTCCAAGCCCTGACCAAGCTCCTGAGGGATGTGGTTGGGAGTTTTCAGTGCTTAAAGGGCCCTTCTCAGAGCAAATGATGCCAAAAGGCTTGGAGGTGGGTGCACGTGTGGGTGTGCTCACACGAGTTGGCATTTGGAAGGGAAAATATCACATGAAACAACTGCAGTGTTGGGGGACAGGTCCGCATTTGGGCCCATCTGGAGTAGAAGTAGTGAAAAATGATTCAAGGCTCTTTGCTAAAAAAAGTTGTGCTGATATAATTGGATTTTTTTTCTGGGCTGTGGTCAAGCGGGTTAAAATCCTTGTGGGGACATCGTAAAGCCCTCCATTTAATTTGTGCGGTGAGGATGCCCTAAGGAATGAAGTGGGTGTTTCTCTCTCTCTCTCATTTATGTGCAAAGCTGTGCATAGAGCAACGCTGCCTGCCCCTCAGCCCCTGTGCAGCACTGGCAGTGCAGCGATTTCCATCCTGCAGTGGGGAGGTGGAGGGATCTTGGAGCTGGGTGCCAAACCTTCTCCAAAAGACAGGGCCAAAAGTCGCTGGCCAGGAGGGGGCTGACCCTGTGTCCTCCAAGTTGCCCTTCCTTTCCTGAATCTCTACCCTGGTGTTTTAAATCAGCTCATGGGTCGCTGTCTCCAGCACTGTAATCCTGCAGGACTGACAAGGCTGGAATTTATCTGAAATGCAGATAGATATTTTTTTTTTCAGCTCCCGGTTTTCAGTTTCTGCCACGCTTCTCTTGGCAAGCGCGAGGAAGTACCGGCTGGGTGGCTGCCTTTAATTGCATTTAAAAAAAAAAACAAACGGGGGGGTAAAAAAAAAAAAAAAAAAAAGAAGAAAAAAGCAAGTGGCGAATGAGAGCTCATTTCCCCCATCCTCCTGTCTGTTGTGACCAATTTCCAGGAGCGGGCAGTTCCCAGGGTTTTTTGCTGTGTGATGCCCCTCTCCCCTGCAGCCTCCCAGGCAGCATCAGCTGTGCCGAGCCCCTGCCACTGCATGCTGGGGGTCAGGGAGGCAGTGTCAGGCCAGGAAACGCTGGGGCATGGGCCCAGCTCCTCTGCAGGGAGGTGAGACGTTGACAACGTGCGGCCAATAGCTTTAAATAGCGAGTGCTGTGCCGCGGGGATGTGCAGCAGGGAAGGATCCTCTCCTGCCTGGACTCTCCATCCAGCATCCCAGAGGGGAGAGGATCCATCGTCAGGGCAGGATGGCACAGCACTGGAAGGGACCCACTCCCAAAATTGCTGCCCATCCACCAGGCACATTGATTTAAAGCTCCTGTTTCCACCTTTTCTTGGTAGAAATGAATTTTTTCCATAATTACGAATGGGTTTTACCTCCCTGGCTAGCGTTGTTTGTGATGCAGCTGATCTTCTGGGACAGAAGAAACGCACTGTTGCAGGGCTGGCTGCTGCGTGGTGCCCTGAGGGGTTTGATAGGCAAGAGGTAGGCTATCTCTTGGGCTGCACACCAGATAGCTGGAGCCTGGGGAAAGGGGAATGTTTGGCCGTGCTTCCAGCCCAGCGCTCACCTTTCTGGGAGTCTCATTAGTGCAGTACATCTTCAAACAGATCCTCTCCTGCCAAAGCCTGGCCTTTCTGGCTTCCAAAATCAGGAAAGATATTTGTAGCCTTGCTGTGGCATTAAAACAGGTGTCATAAACCTGATCTGAAGCTCTTAGGCATGAATTAAATAGGTCTGGTGGTGGTGCCTACTGCTGTTCCCCTTGCAGAAATTCATGGTGCCAGGGGCTGCAGACAGTGAGGGGAAAGAGATGGGCTTGTACAAAGTTTACAGCCTCGATAATCCAGTTAATCTGCCCCATAATTCAGTGTCTGGCAGCTGTACTAACTAGATCTTGGCCTCTTTCTAGCATCCCTCCAAAACTGCTTTGCAGGAAGGAGTCAGAAAAGGTCCAGAGGTTATTTTTGGCTGTGGCTGATTTATTCACACACTGATCAGCCAGGAAAGGAAGTTATTCTGGTCCCAAACTGTCCCACATAACCTGCAAGTACCTTGTGCGAGTGTGATTTCTCCGGGTGAAGTTGCAAGATGATGTTCTTATCTGGGGGAGTGAGCTCTCATAAAGCGCCTTGATGGCTCACTGTCCTGCGAGCCCACTCAGGGAGCTCAGGTCAGGCCAGCCTCACAGCCAGGGAATTACAGGATCTGCACCCTCCTGTCCTTGGTCCTTCAGGGACAGACCTGAGCCTTGTGTCCCTGGGGTGGTAGAAAGCACTGTGGCTTGAAATTCCTGCTTCATCCAAGGGAGCACCCAGCTAGACTGTGGGTCTCCCTGGGTGAGACCTAGGTTTGGGGAGCACAGGGCAGCATTTCAAGGCTCATTGGAACACGGCATCGTTTTGAGGCTTGGAAAGTGCCACAGCGTCTTGGACAGTTTCTCTGCAGGATGAGGTAGCTGTAGTGCTGAATGTCTTCTTGTTATGTTTGCTTCCCCTGGCATGCTGCAAAGCTGAGTTCTCTGCTCTCAGGAAGGGGTGGTGGGAATGAAGTGTGAGGGCGGCACAGCCAGATACTGCTTTTCTCCTGTGTATGCACAAGAGATTGTTTCCATGGGGCTTCCTGGTGTCGCCGCAGCTGATTTCTGGCCAGGGCTAGTGTGGGTCGGCCAGGGTGGGCATCCCTGGGACATAGTGCTGACGGTGCCTTTGCCATCCCATTGTGCCGATAATGTGTTTCCTACCCCAGCTGAGGATGGCATTTCCGTCAGCTGCATCCCCCTGCAGAGCTGCTGGTTGCAGCAGAGATCCAGTCCCTGTGCCACCCTGGTAGTTGCTGCATGTCTGGGGACGTCAGTGGCGATGTCCAGCCATGGATGCATTACTGGCATGAGCAAAGGGGGACCTGATCCCCACATCTCCTGCAGTGAGGAGGCAGGCAGGGCCAGGCCTGCATGGTGAGAGCGAGCCAGGCATTTTGGCTAAGGCAGGCTGGGGAGGATTGCGGGAAGCTTTGTGAGGGCAGAGGAGCTGTGAACCCAAGCCCCTAAAGGACCCATGGAGCTGTTGAGCAAACCAAATGTTGGCTGCTGCTTTGCCACTTGGAAAACTTGGCTGTGCTAGACTGTGGGTAAGTGGAAGTCCTGGAGATTCCCATCTGCCTTTGGAGAGTTGCTGCCCTCACTCCTCCCCAGCATCGCAGCACCTGGAGGCAGGTGCCTGCAAGCTTTGTTGAGACACGGGGGACAGAACGAGGTCTCTAAGGTCACTGCAAGCATCCCTTGGAGAGACACCTCCCTGAACCCTTCCAGAGGATTGGGCTCTCCAGTTGCCATGTGCAGAATAATATGACTTAACTAATTTTAATCTAGTAAGTGTTTAATTGGAGGCAGAAGGCTCATCTTTCTAGATCAGAGCTGTGTTTCCTTTGAGCCCAGGTCCAGAAAGGGTTTGCTTTGCTGCTGTTACCTGTCTGGTATCCAGATATGACACCCAGAGAGCAGCTAGTATTTGATGAAGAGAGACTTCTCTTTCCTCCTTCCCAGCATCAAAACCTGGATGATAATCACTTGATTATTACCAACACTTTGGGGCTGCCATATTAAAAAAAAAGAGCATTTTTCCCCTTTTTGATCATCTGCTTCTAGTTAATTTAGTTACAAGTCTTTTGCAGTGGCCATTTTTGGAGATGGCAATGAGAGCATCTCTGCAAGTAGAAATGGCTTTCGTTCTGCGTGTCCTTCATATTTGCATGTATGTAAAGAAATTTTGTCTCTTAAAATGAAGCTGAAATAAGCCTCAGCATTGCTGATCACCGCGTGGCTCTTCATGAGCGCTGGTGTCGCTTTCAAATCACACGTCGTCAATAAATCTAATTCTAACTGCCCTGCAGTAAATGGCATCAGCCTGCACTTTGAGATCTCTCCCACACGTACTCCTGCTGCCTAAAAATACCAGCGCTTTAATTCTCAAATGACTTGGCTATTGTACAGCCACCATTTTTTATTTAAGTATTGCTGCATGGCTCAGTGCAGGACATCTGTTATGCTACAAAGGGTGAAATTCTGCTCTTGAAATCTGGTCTTTAAGTAATGAAGCAGCTGTGTCGATCTTTGGGGTAAATGAACATTTATTACTTTTACTCTCTGTGCTGTGAAATGTGTTAATCAGGGGTGCAGTAGTGTTCAGGGAAGCAGGGTCCAGGTGGGGAAACTCATCCCTGATGTAGCATCAAGCAAAATACCCCGCAAAACGCATCCTTTCACCAAAGAGATGGACCCTCAGTGACCGCCAGAGAAAATGCCATTGTTGTTGGTGACCTTCCCAGGGAAGGGCAGGCCAAGTGTGCTTGGCCATCTCGGGGCATGGGAAAGGCACTCCAAAATCCCTTCCAGCCCATCGCGGGAGCCCTCCAAGCCCCTGAGCTGTCCCTGTGGTGAGGAGAGCAGAGGTGAACAGACCCGTCTCCCCAACACTGCCCATGAAGATGCTCTTGTGCTCAAGTACCTGCCCACTTTAGGAGCTCTTGATAACACAGTGTACTGCACTTCGTTCCTGTTATACCCTCCGTGTGTGTGCCCCAGGTGTCTATTACATCCTCTGCAGTAAATATATAATTTGCATTTGCATGTCTGGCTTTGAGATGTGGAATACAGGGAAGGGGACTGACTGCTTCAGTTTGAGTAGCTGGGTCTCTCTGTAATGGGTGATGCAGAGGGCATGCTGGTGTTTGCAGTTCATGCAGGGCACTGGGCAGACTGGTGTGTAACTTGGAAGCAAGCAGGCTTTTTTTCTTCAGCATATTTCAGCCTCTTGACCTTACTGGCAGGGCAGGGAGAGCTCATCTGTTGGTCTACAAATGAAGCCAGGGGCTAATAACATGTGCTGTGATCTTGGGGTGAAGTGGAAAACTGGCTTACTGGCTTTGTGGCATTGACTGGGGGATTTTGGAGCCGTGCTGGATGCAATGGATGTGAAAAGAGGTTCAGCATAGCTGGGAGGTGCTGAGGCTATAAAACATGAGTGATGCTCTAAATGGATGTGTTTCTTAGGAGACTTTGGATTGAAGGTATTTGGATTTTCCTCTTTCCATCTCTATGCAATAAACCCTTACACTGCTGGGGGAGTTAATTTCTGAGCTGTAAATGCTTCCTGGAGCAGTGGGCGAGCACAGGCTTGAGGCACACACAGCTAACAGAGTTGGCTGGTAGCTGGGAGTTCTACACCCTGCTGCAATATGGTCAGGCCATGAACACAAGCGTTGATAATTCCCTCAGTCTAGGGGCGGGCGGGAAGAAAAGTGTGTTTTGGAGGCTTAAAAGGTGAGGAAACCAGCTACCAGCCCCGCATAGCTGGCAGACACTGGCTACTTGGTTTCCTCCAAGTAGCTCTCCGCTGCAAGTAGGAGGAAATCCAGCCATTGGAGATGGCAGGCAGGTACTGCCACTGCCCCAGGTGGGGACAAGTGTAGTGACTTACCAGGAAGAGCCACCCTGGTCTATCAGACCAAGATGCAGTAGGTCATCCATCACTCAGTGCCCAGATTTTCTCCTTCCAAGGCTCCACGTGTGCTGACCTGGTGTGCCTCAAAATGCAAAAAACCTGTTGTGGGGAAGGAAGTAGAAGGTTTTTCCCATGTACTGCCTTCACCCTCAGCTTTTTCCACCCTCTTTCCTTCAATGCAAGTGTGTACACAAGGAGAGTGACCATGGGGCAGCTACAATCTAGTCACTGGTGAGCTGGAGATTTGCCTGAGCCTGTTCTCCCAAAAGCATGAGATTTAGCAGGATTTATCCCCAAATGATTGGGAGATGCTGATGAGTGTCCAGGTCTTTGGGGCAGTTGGGGACCTTCATGGTCTTCTTTTGCCCCTCTCCATCCCCCCTTGGCTTGGTTTGAGGCTGATCTGCTCTGAGGCAGCTGCCAAGTGCACTTGGTAGTGCCCAAAGCTTTCATAAATCTGTGAGGAGTCATGGGCACAGGACAGGTGGTAATAACACCAGTAACCAGAGCAGGCTGGCTGGAGAGAGATGGTCCGGACTGGTGGTGATAGGAGGATGCTGTTAAGGAGAAGGCGATGGTGGCTGCTGGGACAGCTTTATCGCCTCTGTCTTCCTCTGAAGATGATGGTCTGGGTTTGAAAGAGTCTGGCCTCTGTGCAGCTGCAGCTCCTGGCTCCCAGCTGCCCTCAGCCTTGCTCCGGCAGGGAGATGTGTGCAGTTGGACTCTTGCTTCTTGTTGTTTTCCAAAAAGCGAATATTGTCAGATTCAGAGCAACTCCGGCCATATCATATGCATATTAATGTGGAGCCAAAGCAAGGCTCAGCACGCACGTGTCTACCTCTGCGGATAGCTGGGGTGGGAGCTGGGTGTGTGCACATCGAGGTCTCTGCTGAGGGGTTTCAGAAGGATGTTATCTGCAAATGCAGCTCACAGACAGCTGGGAAAGTGATAGAGAGAGATGCCAAGAAGGGAGGCTGCTGCGGGGAATCTGAGCGGCTCCTGCCTGCAAAACTCCTCACGCTGCTGCTTGTGAGATGCTGGAGAGGCAGATCAGCTGGGGAGCGCCAGCTTGCCCCCGCGCTGGGAGCAGGAAAGGGGCTTTGTGTCAGCACTGGAAGAGCAAGAGCAGCATGACTTCAGCTCAACCTCCCAGGCTGGGATGGAGCTACCTTTGCTCTGGAGCGGCAGCCACTGAGCCCGCAATGCTGCGTGACACTGATACAGCCCAGACACTCCTCTCCCTGGCTGTCACCGCAGCAGCCTGAAAAAGCCGGGGCCGTGCAAGGCCGTGCTTGTGCTTGCCTAACGTAGGCACCGTAGGCACCAGCTGCTGCCGGCTACAGCTGGAGGCTGCGGTCCTGGCTCTGTTCCACCCTGGCTGCAGATGTTCTGGCTCAGCTCCTCTGAGGGTGGGGTGGTCCGTAGGGGGCTGAAGGCATGGGTGACCCTTTGCAGAGGATGCCAGAGGGACTGCTCACTTTGCTTTTCTGCTTGGGATTCTGGCAGCTGGGTTCGTGGCTGTGCTGATGGTGCTGCAAGCACCCTGAGAAAGCTCCTCAGGCAGTCAGAGCAGGGACCCTGTGACGTGGTACAGTGGCAGCATGGCCCAGGAGTGGCCGGAGAGCAGGATGAGGGCCTCTGTGAAGGATGCTTCAAAATATGGAGGCATTTAACGGCAGCTCCTAGAGGGCCTGCTGGTCTGCAGGGGGGTGAGGCTGGCCTGGGGCTGCTGTCTCCTGCAGCTGCTCTTGCCTTCCTTGCTGTCACAGCCAAAAGCATCCTAAATTTCTCACAGGTCACACCAGGCACACCTCCAGAAGTCAGCCCACCACTGTAGTCACCAGGGTGGCTTTCAGGGATGAGCAGAGCCATTCTCAGGTGCTTGCTCCCCATCCCACTTGTTCTCCAGCTGTTCAGCTTCCCCCATCATATCCCTGTTCTCATCAGTCATTATTTCTCTCTGGGTGGAGGCTTTTTAATAACATCTGACATTTCAGCTATTTTTGAGTCATTTCCTTTCTTCTACTCCAATTTTCTTCCTCTTCTTCATACCTAGGAAACCTTTCTTTGTCTTCGGCCAAGGGGGAGGTGTCTGTTATTGCCTCTGTTATCATATTGCAGGAGGTCTGATCAGGTTAATGAAAATCTTTCCCTCTTTCTCTTGTGTGTCGCTTCCACTCCCATCTTCTTTAGCCTGGTATCTTAAGGAAATGAAACGAAAGAACTTGTGTTGTCAGGGCTTTTTTCTCCCCACGCTTGCTCGCAAATTTGTTGATCTCCCTTAGCAAATCTGATGGGGTGGAGAGCTTGAAACATGCTGGGGCTTGTGGTGGCTGGCAGGGAGGACAGAGCCAGGCCGTGCCCTGGAGGGGCATGGTGCAAGGTGCCCATGGTGGTGCAGTGGACTGGGGCTCATTGCCCAGAGAACAGGGCTCCATATCCCACTCAGAGCACAAGGGGTGCCGAGGCTGTATCCCCAAGCCCTTTAGCTGGGATAACAGGCTGCACTGCATGGCTATTTTTGCGGTCCAGCTGTTTTTCTTGTGTTCAGGAGGGGAACCAGAGGAGGAGAGTCGCTCTAAGCTCACAGACAGGGTGTTAGTCTGTGCTTCAAGAAAACTGGGCTGTGTTTTCAGCTGCAGCCTCACGTGTGGCTCGAGGGCTCTTCCTGCAGCAGCAGGAGCTGCAGCTGGTTTAAGCTAATCTGTTGGAGTGTGAACTGCAGCGACAGAGGAGCCAGGGGAGATTTTCTGCTGCTGTCCATGCTACAGGAGGGAGAGGCGGTAGAGCTTTGCCAGTGGCTGCTGCAAAATCTGGTTCCCTGGTAGTAACATGGGGATTGTAGCACTAACTGGCGAGGGAAGTCTTGGGGGTCCTGGGAGAAGCACAATGTGTCGCCGGTAGTTCAAGTGCATTGGTGGAAAAGGACCAAAGTGGTTCTTGATGTGTCCTTGGAGCTCATTGCCATTTGCAACAAGAGATGGGGTGCCTTATGAGTGTGTTCCCACTTTTCCCAGTCTAGATTGCGGAGAAGGATTGTGCCAGGCTAGGGAGGAGGGTTTGCTGAAGCCCTGCAGCATGGAGATGCTGTGCCCAGGCCTTGCAGTGGAGAGACAACCTGTCTGCTTGGCAATTTAGCTGCGGGCAAATTCTGTGGGTGAGTTACTGCTCATTGGCACCAAGTTGTGTTGTAGAGCTGCACTTGGAAGGTTTCACCCTTGCTGTGCCATGTCCTTCACTTTCCATGTACATTTGGTATTTATTTTGGGCAACCTTTTCTGCTGTTCTCTCTTCAGCCTTTGTCCCTCAGGCCTGGAGCCCTGCTGAACCTCAGCATGGCCCCTGCCTAGTCCCACTGCCAGAGGAGATGGGGGTTGCTGTAGGGGGCCTTGCCTCACTCTCTGCCTGGTCCCACCAGGCACCTGCCTTCCCTTCTCCCTTGTGGTCCTTCCCAGCGTGGGGGGCTTGCTGGGTGGCACCAAGCCGGCAGAGAGCAGAAGGGCACTTGTAGCCTAGCAATGAGCAGGGTCCTCACCAGGTCCCCACGGGATCCCTTCTCCTAGCAGATCCCCAAATGTGCAATCCTGTTAGTGGGGACGCAGTGCCTCTGTGTCGCGGCTCATGGACAATTTGCTTGGCCATACTTGTGGTCTGCTGAGTGGGAAGGCTTGATGGTGGGAAGACAAGACCAGCCTTGATGCCACCGTGGTCATGCGTGATACAGACGTTTGGGGTGTGTTTTGGAGCTAGGTTTCTTAACCAACTGTGAGACATGGATAAATGTAGGAGAAGGGCTTGGCAGTGGCCCCTGCTTAGGAGCTGGGTGCTTGGTTTCTCTTTCCAGGAAGGGTTCCGGTTTTCCTTTGTTCTCTCCAGCCTCTCTTTTGATGGTGGTGAGATGGGCTCTCTAATTGAGGAGATCCCAGCTGAATAATCCACTGAGGAAGCTGCTAATTTGAAGACATGTCTGTAATAATTAAATCATTATCTGGAGGGAAGTAGAGAACAGATACCAAAACCGGGCTAATTAAAATCCAAACCCAGGATGACTTGGGCTCTGGGCCAGAGCACAGTATAGTCTGTTGGGGATGTCCTCATGTGTAATTGCTTTTCAGAACATCAGTCCCACCAGAAAACCCATCTGTTCCCTGTCACGAGACCAAGATTGACCCAGAAACCCTCTTGTGTCGTCCTGTCCCATGTTCCCCAGACTAGACACAGCTAGAGGATGGTCATGTGCTTCTCAAAAGGCAGAGGAGATGGTGAGGCCCAGTCTGGGTGAGTATTCAGTTCTTGGGCCTCGGGAACTAGATTCCTCCATATCTCTGGAAGATTTGGTCCTTATCTTCTTTCAGCCCTCAGGCTTGGCCAATGTTCTTTGAAAGTCTGTTGAGATCTAGGAGCAAGGTGGGCTCATATCAATGCCTACTGCATGCATGGAAGGATTTGGACCTGCAAAGGTGCCATGGGGACCCACTGCCTGGGAGGAAGGTGGCTTTGGCTGTAGGGAGAGATGAGTCTTGTTCAGGCTGACTCTACATCTCGAGTGGGAGCACCTTGGGAGAGGTTTTGTGTGCTGCATTGCCTGTAAGGATGCACTGCGTTGCTACATATGAACCCAGCCGTTGAGCTGTCCTGGGGTGTCAGATCTCAGCAGGTCCAGATAGGTGGAGGTGGCTCTACTGAGCTGAAATGAGGTGGCTGGCAGGTGTGGTTGTGATGTTGGAGTGGAGAGAGGGTCTTTGGACAGCACTTCACACTGTGCCATGACGATGGCAGATATACAAGGTGGGTTTAACCTGTGCATGCCCAGAGGTGCTGTGAATGCTTTGGCTGAGGCTAGTCAAGCCTGAAGTCCACCATGTCCTTCAGCAGGGCCAAGCCCTTTGCAAAGGACAATGCGTAAAAATCCCACCTCCCATTTTCAGGATGCTGGGTTGAGAGTAAATTCAATCCTTGAGTTCCTGCACTGGGTTGATTTCTGGGTCAAGGAGGTATTGTTGCTCTGTCTGTGTAGACTGAAGGTCCTGATGTGGGTGGTAGCAAAGTGAAACCCAGCAGCAAGCATCGCTTCAGACAAGCTGGCACTGAATCACTATTTTGGCAGGGAAGGGCTTGCAGCTGTCCAAACCAGGGCCCCTTCCAAAACTGGTTAAGATAAATTAGTGCATTTACCTAGTAGGGACAAGGTCAGGGAGCTCTGTCTATCAGGTGTGCATGTCCTGAGCATCACTTGGCAAATGCCCCTGTATTGGCTCATCTCAGGTGGGCTGGTGGCTGCAGTCATCATCTGAGCTTGGTAAGGTGGGAGGAGGGCACAGCATGGGAGTCCAGGCAGGGAGTCACTTCTGTTGGGGTAAGCATCCCACCAACCCTGACACTTTTTTCCCCCTACATTGCCCTGGAGTGAGCGCAGCATCGCAGCAGCGTGGTGCTGGCACTGCAGCAGTGATGTGGTGGATCCCAGGGACAGGCTGCTTTGGGCTGAATCATCCCTAAGCCAGTGCCAGTGGAGCTGGGTTCTGCTTGGTCTAACATCTGCAGGAACAGGGCACTGTAGGATGCCCAGGGTCCAAAATCATGTTGAAAAGGAGCCAGAAATCGAAAGCTAGCTGCAAAACGGTCACTAAACCTTCTAGAAAATGTTGGCTCAGCTGTTGTGCTTGAGTTGTGTGTGGAGAGGGACTCCCAACCCTATGTGCATCCTGGTGGCTTGTGAGCTTTAATATGCTGCTTGCTTTTAATAGTGCATGCCATTGTCATCTCAGGCAGCAGATGTGTTGCCAAAGCATTGGGTCATCCCCATCTCTTCATCCCCCCTCCAGGGATTTCAAGGTTCCTGGCCACCACGGTTTTTTGAGTGCTCACAGGAGCACTGCTCAACCAGACAGACAGGGTGGAAACCACCATGCCTGCATCTCTTCCAGCCAGTTGTGCATGAGTGTAATTACCTACATTTAATTTCTCTAAAAGCCTGCTGAGCTGCAAACACTGTTCCCCCCTCTCCTCGTGATATCTCACATGGATTGGCCAAATCCAGCTCTCGCCTCCTCCTGGGGGGGGTTGGGGGATCATCCCTGGCACCGGTGCATGGCCACAGGGCCGCTTGCTCAGCTCAGCTTGTGCAGGAGCTCATTGAAGTGCTGGGGGCCATTGTAAAGTGCTGTGTCAAGGCACTCTGCATCGATGGGCGTAACAGGGGTGGATGCTTCTTGGACGTGCTTCGGAGGTGATGGGTGGATACACAGGCCAGGAGTGATGATGGCATGGTTGGGGCCACCACCTTAGTGGTCTTCTTGGGTGAGCTGGCCATCACTGTGGGACCTTGCAGGAAGCACAGTGGGAACAAGGGGACAAGCTGCTGGGGCTCTCGGTGCCAGGCATGAGGCTTTGCCTGGGGTGCACTGAGTGCTACCAGCAAGGACACAGAGCTCACTGCATTACCTTAGCTCCACAGAACTGACATTTTAAGAGGGAACAAGTTGGAAATTGAGCTGAACTAATGCCCAGTGCTGCTTTTTGTGACGATAAATGCTCAGACGAGAGCTCTGCTGACACAGAGAACTGCTGCATCACTGCAGACACGACACTCCCCACGCTTTCTGGAGCTATTTTGTGTTAGTTCCCTCAATTTGAAGCTTACGCTGTTTTTTTCAAATCCCCCAAATCAGGGGAACAGTGCTGGGTCACTGTATTTCCGCTGGCTGGTCTCTCTGCTTATCCAGCACAGTGCTCAGCATCCTTAGATCATGTGCTGGTGCAGAGGAACAAGGATGAAGGCAGTGCTGGGCATGTACCATTGGGACCACTGCAGGCAGGATGGGTGAGAGGGTCACCAAATGGCATGGTGATAGCATGGGCTGGAGCATGCTCACTTACCCCTGGGTGCCTTGGGGACATCTCAAGGGGATGGTTACTCGGTGGCACCCTTGTCTCTCCCCACTGATACACCGAGGCTCCCAGCTGGGATGGGGACCACACTGGGTAGGGAGCTGGCTGGTGTCCGTGGCTGCTCTGCCCTCCAGGCCACCTGGTCCTGCTCCATCTGCCTGGGCTGCAGGACATGGCCTTTCTGCCCCATAAACCATGCGGGTCATTAGCTGGGGGACAGGGGTGCTAGTTAATGAAGAGAGAGAGGAAGGAGAGGGCTGGTGGAGCTGGGTGAAGCCCTCAGGTACTCTGCTCAAAGCTCCCTGCTGGGTCTAACACAGCTCGTGACATTCACAAAAAGCTTGATTTGTTCTTCCCAATCTCCTCCAGTACTTGGGATCTCTGGAGGGAACTGGACTTAAATATCCCTTTTGTCTTCCTTGTGGACTACATCTAGGAGGAATAAGCTCCAGATGGTTGACTAATTCCACCATTCTCCTGAAAGGAGACAACTTATATTTTCCTTCTCAACTCAGTTCTCAAAGCACATCATCTTCAGGACCTCCGCCTCACTCGCGCAGTGAGCTGGGAACATAGTCTTCTGCTTCTTGGTGTTTGAGGATGTGCAGGGGCAGAATCATCACCAGAACCTCCTTCTTGCAAGAAACAAGCCTTAAAAATGCAAGACGAATGCAGGAGAAGCCTTTCTGCAGCACTGTCTGACCAAGGCTGGCACTTGGTGCTTTCCTGCTGCTCTGGCTGGAGGCTGTGTGGCTAACTGTGCATAACGAAGAGGGTGGGTTGAATAAGTGGACTTGCTCGATGTGGGTTAGGCAGAAGCAGACAGAGCTCTAGTGTCTGTGCCTTGCCCCTGGCCACCTTTTAAATGTCACTGTCCTCAGATGTCCCTGTACGGCTGCTTATGCCATGCCATGTCCTGTCACTTGCCATGAACCATAGGGATGAGACGCCGGGAGCTGGCATCCGGCTGCCCGGGTCCTGATGGGCACAGGCACCGTGTGAGTGGCAACAGGGTTATTCCAGCCTGGCTTGGGCGTGCATGGGAGCTGTGCTGGAGTTTGTCTCCATCTCTGCATGCTCCTTACTGACACCAGTCCTGTCTTCTGTTCTCCTCTGCCAGCTTCATCCACCCCTTCCAAACCATGTGGGGGGACAGACAAGATGCCAAAGGACCATGACTTGGCCAGGGAAGGCTGTGGTTATCCTCGGCATGAGGATGATTGGAAAGAAGAGCAGGTTTCAACCAGGTGGGGATTTAACCCTGCAATCCTGCCTTGCCCTAAAGAGCTGAGCAACCACAGCTCAGAGATCCCATCCACCCACGTGTCCCAGCAGGAGTGGAGATGCATGGAGTATGTCTGAGGTTTTTTTCCCCATGAATATTGCAGAGCTGTTCTGGTGCTGGATCTGGCCCGAACATCCTGAGAGCCTGGCTGCACAGAGCTGAGAGTCACGCTGGTATCCCGCTCCTCACCAGGGCATGTCTGCAGCTGTTTAGTAATTAGCAGCGCCATCAGAAAAGGGATTAAATACCTTGCTAAAGTTACTTAACACGATAAAGGGAAAGCAGAAGGGATGAATACAAGGGGGACACACACCCCACTCCACCCCATCTCTTGAATTACCAAAACCATCTAAGTTGCCTCTGGCTGGGATCATCTAATGCCCAAGCCAAGATGTCACTGCTCTTCTTGAATAGGAAGGACTAAAACCTCCGGTGTTTTGGGAGTACGGAGGAAAGCAATGTCCTGATGCATCTGGAGAGTCCCTGGATTGCTTGCAGGTGGGATGGGGAGCATGAGGCAGGCTTGGGGTGCAGGTCTTACCGCCTTTATCTCTGCTTGTGTGCTAAAGTGGTTGATGGTGTGTTGCAGAGCTCTGGAGGCCCCCCCATGGCACGGGTCATGCTGCAGGACCATTGTTTTTCCCTTTCAGGTTGTGTTGGCTGTGAAACCACTCTAAGTGTGGTGCAGAAATGTGTTCCCAAGCCTGCCATGGTCCAAACTGGAGCCAGCAGCACTAGGCATTTTCCTGGTCTGTCCTCTGTGGCTGTGAACACCCTCTAATACTTCCCAAATTTCACACTGAAAGCCCAGTCTGCCTCTTTGGCTCCCCAAATTACCTCCCTGGGCTTTTCCTCAACACCACTCAAAACCTGTGGTCCAGTGAATGATAGCGGCAAAATGCTTAAGACCTGCCTGAGCGGGGCAGGGAGTGAGGTGCTACGCTGGGTCCTGGGGAGGTCGCTGAGCTGCTTTCCCTTTCCACCACTCATGGAGCTGGTGTCCAAATTTTATAATGGGAAATGGGCAGGTGTGTAGCTGATATGTGGGAGCAGTTATTGTTGCTGAGGCTCGTTGCACGGAGGGCCGTGCTTAGGGTGCGGATGATGTTCCTGGGTGTGAAAGAGATGCCAGCAAGCTGGGCGACGTGGTGGGAACCCTGAATCTTGGGCAGATGAGGCATGCAAGCTGCTTAGGGCGAGCAGCCACTGCATTAGGATGCACATGGTGTTGGCTGTGGGATTTCTTTACAGGCAGCAGCCTTGTGTGTTCCCTGGGCTGGGCACAGAAGCCCAAGCTGCCTGCTGTAGTGTGGGTACCAGGGCTGGGGTGGGTGAAGAGGCACCTCTGCATCTTTTCACAGGGTTCGGGTGCACCCACAGTGCAGATTTCAGCAGCCCCCCTGCGTGCTGGTGACACTTCCCCCATCAGTGAATAAATTAGCACCAGCAAGTGCTCACAGTGTGTGACTAAAGCAGGGCAGGGACTGGTTTGTCAGCGAGGAGGAGGGCCCCCGGCTCCAGGGCGTTAGGCTCCCAGATGAAACAACTCTTTATCAAAAGTGTCATGGGGTGGGAGGGATGTACCCGTGGCAAAACCTCAAGTGAAATCATGGAAAATCACCAGCCATCCTCTGACTCTCAGCGATGGTTGAGGTTATGCCCTGCTATTGGGGAAACTGAGGCACAAACCCTCACTTTCCCAAAGGTGAGGGGGCTTCTGCAACAATGCCGCCTCTGTGACAAGCACATGATTTTCTCCCCCCAGTTGTAGACTGCTTCTCTGTGCCGTCCTCTCTCAAAGGAGTCTGCATCCACCTTGGGCTGGAAACCAGCCTAATTTCTGGGATCACAGTGCTCAGCTTAGCTTGGAGATTCTTCTAGGGACTAGTTAACCTTGACATGCTGCTTCCAGAAGAGCTGTGGCAATTGCATTTGCCTCTGCTGCTTGTTTAAACTAACCTTGAAAGAGGCAGAAATCAAAGGCTTTGTCCTAACAGAGCAAAGGACATAGGGTTTGGTTGCAAAGTTATAGAAAAAAAGGACGAAACAGCCACGTGCATGTACAGGGACGGCAAGTGGACCAGCTATTGAAAAAGGAAATGATTGCAACCAGTGTTGTGGCTTTTTTGTGTCGGGTCGGTTGCTGTTAATACCCCTTCTTGTCTCCATGGATAGATCTGAGTGCAGACCACATCCTGGAAGAGGGATGTGAGCTCAGTGTCATGCATCAGGCACATCCTTCTCCTCCCTTCCAGGGAGTCTGGCTCACAGCACAAAGTGGTTTCCCAACCACTCACCCATTGAAGGAATCGCTGTTTCCTTGTCGTGTCAGCAATGCTGCTGGACTTCTGTAGAAATCCGCTACAAAACAGTATCGGTGCAGGTGACTGGGGCGGGATTGTGGTGACAGGATTTGAGGGATTTGGTTTGTGTTTCTGATGGTTTGGGGTAACCCCTTCTGCCTGCTGGGGCAGGTCTGCAGCGGGGTGAAGTCCAGCTCATGGGCTTGTTACAGTGACCATGTTCGCTTGCTTCACCAGCATGCTTGCTGTGCTCCCACATGAGCTCCTGGCCACACTGGGATCCTCGTGGGTTTAGCAGCATCTTCAGACCTGTTGTCCTCTCTCCTCTTTGTTGTGTTTTTGTCTGTTGCAAACCCAGAGATAAAGGTGTGCCTGGGCTTGCTGAGTCTCTGGGCCAGGCTTTGGGTTCCCACTTGTCAGACAGATCATCTGCTTTGGAACCCCTCCAAGGCTCATCCCTGTCTGTCATGTCACCCCAAAGTGCCAAGGCAGGGGGGTTGTGTGTTGATGTGTCTTTACCCCAGCAGAACCTTGCCATGCCAGATTCCTCCTTGCATTTGAGATCGTCCCTTTCTCTGGGGTCAGCTGAGGACACGTAGCACATTTTGGAAACAGGGAAACTGAGTCAGGAACCATAACATGACTGATACAACATTTTCCAAGGGGTGTCACGGTCCTGTAAAATGGTATACGTGACAAAGTTAGGTGCCAACCTCTGTTAGGGGTGTTCACCATCCTCCACACTATGCACCCCATATCTGCGCTGGAGGACCCGACGGAGATTTCAGCTCATCGTCTGACAAGCTTTTTGTTGTGGAACAATTGTGTTTCTGCACAATGGCGAGGAGCAGGTGGCTTTCTGAAAATACCCACTGGAAGTTGTGTGTAATGCCTCCCCTCCCACTGGGAAGTATAAATATCGGTTGAATACTAACACTTTACTTCTCCCTGCAAAGAAACAGCCAGATCTGGACATTTTTCCTCCTGGTTTCTCCTCTGGCTTAGCGCCTTGGAGCAAGCAAGGGCTGAGGATGGGAACCGCTTTTTGGTTTTGGAGCAAGCCTTTGGGGCAGAAGCGTGCCCATTAAGGTAAGATACTGGGAGTAGCTGTCTCTTGTTGCTTGCAGTCTCCTCTTTCCCCATGCTTCAGGTGCACCCGCTGCTTCCCTGCCACCTCTGAGACAGGTCCAAAAGCTGGAGACGCTGCCCAAATGTCCTGTCCTTCCAGGGTTGCATCTCCAGCAAGGGACAAGTTGGGCATTGTCCCCTGGGGAGCAAAGGACACATTGCTGTGGGTGTGGGGACCCCAGGTGACTTCCCAGGCCTGGATGAGAGAAGAGGCACCACTACATCTTTTCTCAGGTCTCAATCACTTCCATAGCACAGTTCTCTGCAGCGGTGATTCTCCCTCTGTGAATCCATCTTACCCTTTAGTATGTGATCATTTGCTGCTAAAAATTGGCACCTTACTTCTATCTAGAATACCTCATTTCCCTTATTATCCCTGGGTGTCCTGGCCACGGGTTGTCTCTGGCATCAGCCAGGTACCATCTGTGCGGTACCCTGCCGTTGGCAGGGCTGCATTAGGGAATGTGGAGGCACCATCACCATATGGGCCCCATGGTAAATTGGATCTTCCTTATCCTTCTCAGGGGACTGGAGGTCTCCAGAGGCCACAGTACATCCTGGGAGTAATGTAAGGACTCTGGAGAGATGCTGGGATGAGGCTGTATCTGCCAATTGGTTTTCTTATCAAAATGCAGCTTTTTCCCTGTGGATTGCCCAGAGTGGAGAAGCCAGGGTGCTTGAGTTTGCAGATGGGGCTGCTCAGATCCAGGCTTGTAAAACTGTAAAAAACCTGTAGAGTATATAGATAAGGGTCTGTGCCCAAACATAGGGATAGAGGGAGGAAAGGAAGGATGGAGAGAGGCCCTCGGGGTCTGTGGGGCTTTGGAGAGGGATGTGAGGAGCTCCTGGCATGCGTGGAGCTCAGCTGGCTATCTCCAATGCAGATAAGCCCCATCTAGACGCCGTGGCACAAGCAGCAGCTGTCCTGTGGTTGCAGGGCAGAAGCACCTTGGGGAGGTGAAATCTCAGCCGGTGGCCCGCATGAGCATGTGGCCAAGGCATCTCCAAGACTTGTTGCAGGTGAAAATTTCCGTTTCTAGGCTCTGCACTTAAAAACGGCAATTCCCACTGTTGAGCCAAGGCACTTCAGCACCCTCTTTGTCTTGCGTGCAGGAATAATTTCAGTTTTCTCAGCCTCTAATTACCACATCTCCCACCAAGGGTAAAATGGAAAGCGGGCCCTGTGGGTTGGTGGAGATGCTGAGGATGTTCCTGCTCTGCCATCCACAAGCTGTCTCACAGCTTGATGGGTCAGGACTGACCTTCCCCAGGGCAGACCATGGGGATTTGGTGGCTCAACATGTCCTGGCTGCTCCAAGGTGGTGTCTGACTTCAACGAGGGTGGGAAGGACTTATGCCAGGACATGGTGCTCTCCGCAGAAACACTGGAAATGTCAGGATACAAGACTTTTACAGCCTGTCCATGTAATCATTTTCAACAGAGCATCACAAAGAAAAGGTAAAAAAAGAAGTCCTGCAAGGAAAAAACAACAGCAGAAGGGCATCACCCTCCTTCTTCCTCTTGGGTCTGGCTGGGAAGGGGTCAGTGCAGGATGCTGGGACCCCATCTTCGACTGGTTTGGTGGAGGGGAAGCTGTCCACATGCTGGTGAGCTGCAAGCAATGGGTACTGGTGTGGGCTCTGCTGCACTGACTGTGCTGCTCTTTTGAGGCCAGGTTAGGCAGCTGATGAGGATTTTCTAGGAGCAGAAGAGATCAAACTGACGTTTTTATGGGATGATCAATCTCCATGAGCTTGTTGCCTCCAAGGTGTGCGTTAAACCCTCTTTGCCAGCTGCCTGCTGGGGTGATGATCTTGCTGACAGAGCCGTGGAGGTTTTTTAGTTTCTCTTGTCAGGGCTGAGATGAGAGTGAAGCTGTTCAGAGAAAAAATGCAAGCCTGTCTGCCTCAATGCACTGGCGGTTTTGTATGTGGATAAATGCTGGGTATGCTTCTCGCTCTGGTGGAAAAGGGAAAGCTGGGGTGCTCCCTGGGACTGAGCATATCCCACAGGCTTGCTACGGAGTCATGCCGAGCAAATAATCAGCTCAAGGGCAAAAAAACCCCCTCTGCTTTCCATGAGCTGCTCCATGTCTGGGCACCATCATTGCACACCGGCCTCTCCAAGCAGGCAGTGCATGACTGTTCTGTTTTCCATCCCAAAGAGTGGGGAAAGCATCGTTTGGCTGGGGGGGTATAGTAAAGCAAGCACGTTTTCACTGGCAACAAACCTGCTTCCAGCAAGTCTGTGCCTGGCAGCCCTGCGGGACTAAAAATACTCAGCAAAGGGCTAGAGCTGCACAGTGTCTGTTTTCTCAGCTCACCAGCTGTCTCCTCACATCCTCACTCCTCTACCCAATGATTATCCCATCAGTTAAGGCCCTCTAAACTCAGGCAGTAGCATTTATGTAGTTTTACCAAACACAGTTGAAAGGTTGAGATTCACAGGTGGTGTTTTGCTGCTAATTGCAAGCAAGCTCGGACCTCTCCGACATCCAGTGCCGAAGGGCTGCTTTCAGTCTGCCCTCACTGCTGTAAAATCACCAGCAAAGTGTGTGATGTGCTCAGAGTGTTGTCCACACTGACATCCTCAAGGTCCTTAAAAGTGACCGGTTGGACGTGAAGGTCTGCTTAGGAAATGCTGAGCTGCGCTCTGCAGGGACAGCATCTTTGTGTGTGCAGCTGCAGCTGGGCTCCCTGGGGAAGAGATGTGTGGGAATGGGTGATTCTCTGTTGCTTTTGAAGAACAGAGAAAATCCCACAGTTTGAGGTGGTACAGAAATGAGAAGATGCTTGTGTTGAGGGGAGCTGACCCTGGGCAGGAGCTTCCTGCATGTGTTCCTGCACATCCCTGCACCCATGCACATTCCTACTCATGTGCACATCCCTGCATGCATGGATGTTGCTGCACATGTGCATGCCCCTGGTGTGTGCACACCCCTGCATGCTCGCCCATGCCTGTTGCTCGCTGAACACACTTCCTGCTCCAAAAGGCTTGAAGGCAGCAGGTGCAGAAGACAAGCAGACTTGTGCTCCAGCCCCTTCCCCAGCTCTGTTGCCCTTCTCTGGACACCCTCCAGCATATATAGCATATAACACATGTAACAGGATATAGCTGTGCACAGGAGCAGGTTGCAGTGAAGCAAAGTAGCGCATGGGTTTACCTAAACTGCCCCAGCCACCTGTGCGCAAGCTCAACCATGGGGGAAGCAAAAAGAAAATTAGCCCTTGGGTGATGCCTAGGGTAAATCTGCTCTGCCTCCTGCACTGTGTGGGTTCAGCCCCTTGGAATACCTCCATGGGGTGTGGGGAGGCACCACTGCTTTGCCGGGACTGGGGTCTGCGGAGTGTCCTCGTGGTAAGTGAGTCTCTCCTTTGCAGCTGGGATAAATTTCCATCCCATCATTGCTCCTGTCAGATTTATGTCTTGGCCATTCCCTGCAGCATTTCTCTTCCCTGAGTGGCTGCAGGGCTCTTCCCTCCCTGCCTTCATTGATATCTCTTAATTCACCTACTAATTCATTCAGTACCTTGCCAGCAGCTGGGGTAGGGATGTGGCCACGTGGCTGATTTTGCCATTGACATCGTGGTCAAGAGGCCATCTGGCTTTCCACAGTGTGGACATCCTTGCTCCACGCTCATCCCACAAGCAGAGGTACACTGGCAAAATGGTGCATGAAAGTCACCTCATTTGGGCTTTGCACCCAAATTAATAGAGCTTAGCCCTGGGGTAAGGCTGGTATTGGCTGTTCTTGGCCCCAGCTCTCCCTACAGCCTGGGGAGGGAGGGCGTCTGCCCTCCGAGGAGGCTGGCAGCATGGCCATGTTCATGTGTGGGTACCACTGGGACTGCTAATTGGGGAAGGAGGACTGTACAACATTTTACCTGATTAATTACTGGGATGAGGCTCGTGTCCAACTCAACCCAAGGAGAGCAGGGGATTGGAATGGTTCCTCACTCTATGCCTTTTCCTCTACCAGCCTCCTTTTTGCAGGGAAGCTGTGGGGATGGATGTCCACAATGCACAATTATCCTGGTCATCCACATCCCAACAGCCAGGAAAGGAGCATGAACAAGCCTCGAAGGACCACGACAGCATTACAGGCCCATAACAGATTTTATTCCACTTGAGGAATGTGACAAATCTGTAAAGGGGAGAAAGTCAGACAGCTACCTGCGGGTCAGTCCAGCCCTACGTCCCTGGCATGCAGGAGCCAGCTTTCAGCATAAAGTGCTGGATGCACATTGAGGGGCTGCTGCTTTTGCCAGAGCTTCTCTATTTTTAGAGGGTTTTTTGTGTCAAACTTCCCATCAGCTGATGAGCCAATGTCATCCCAAGAACGGAGCTATGGTTCCCCTGGCCCTGGCAATATGTGTCTGCACGTCTGGGTGTGCACAAAAGCATCTCCTTACACACACTGCCTTTGAACGGGGGAGAAATGCCCCGCTGTGCTGCCGAGCTGTTTGAGACATGAGCTTTTATTCCAGTCCAAAGGGCCAGAACAGGCTGATCTGGCCCATGATGGCGTGCAGGTCCTTTTTGTCTGTGTGCGTATGCTGGTTTGAAAGGAGAGTGATATAAGGATATTGGGACCTGTCCTCAAGCATTGTATCTGTTGTAAAGGTTTAAAAACTTAAGGAGGACTGCCCTATAATGAGGATTAGACCAGTGACCCTCACCCCAAGCTTGCTACATCATGTTTACTGCTCGACTCATCTTGCCCATGGTTTGCCCCCTTGCAGAAGTGGAGGTGAGTGGAGGGTGCCCACATGACCCCAGGGCTGAATCCCATTCCTGTGAGTCCTGAGCCCACCTGTTGCAATCTACCAGGGTTTGATGGGGGGCAAAGGGTGTTGGGCAGATGTCCTGGGCATTTTGGGGGCAGCAGGAGGGATCTGATCTTTGTCCCCTCTCCTGTAGGTCACCGCTGTGTGTTTGAAGAGCTGTGATGCCAAACGGAGACATGTTCCCACATCAGTTGTGACCATCTCATCCAGCCTTGGGGAGAACAGCCCACCATCACCAGGCTCCTCAGCATGCCCAAACAGCCCAAATATCTCCCACGCCCTCCCTGTGCTGCTGCCAGCTTGGGCTTCCCATTGGGACGAGTCCTCAGGGGTCACTTTGTCTGCCTCTGAACACCCCCGTGGCTCACTGATGCTGCAGCCCCTCCGAAAGGCATCAGAGAGGTGACACAAGGGACCCTGGCAGTGACAGGCAGCTGACTGGAGTGATTTAAGACTACGAGGGCCTTGTCGGTGCCAAGGAGGTCCCTCTGTCCCTGCCGGAGTGATGCCAGCTTCTGCTTAGTACCCAAGAAGAAGTGATGGGGTATTCCCTCCACCTTCACCACCCCGTTGTCCCCTCCTGTGCTGATTCCCCTGACCCGTGGGAGCCTGTAGCAATGTGATCAGGGCCCTGCAGCTCAACAGCACCCACTGCCTGCCCCACCGGGCACCTTCAGGACACTTGCCCACCTGTCACACTCCGCCATGATGTGCGAGGTGATGCCCACCATCAGCGAGGGGGACCCTCTGGGTCCCCCACAGGGCTCTGAGGCGGATGCCGACTTTGAGCAGCTGATGGTGAACATGCTGGATGAGAGGGACAAGCTGCTGGACACCCTGCGGGAGACCCGCGAGACGCTCTCTGTCACCCAGAGCCGCTTGCAGGAGACCCTACGGGAGCGTGACCAGCTCCAGAGGCAACTCAACTCAGCACTCCCACAGGTAAAGATCTGGCCCTGGGATGATTGTGAGCCTTAAATGAGGTGTACGAGGGTGATCAGCCACTTGGATGTGATTTTGAGATCATGCATTTAGAAAGGTACCAGGTGTGATAGCATTGATGCTGCTGGATGTTTTGCATCTCACGCCAATAGTAAAACCCATAGGTTCTCCCAAGGCCAAGCCACAACCACCTTGGGCATCTCCCCTTCTCTGTACCCCTTGTTGTCTGTGAGTCCCTGTGGGGAGGTGTGAGACTGTAATCCCCTCCGTTACACAGGAGAATGGGTATGGAGAAGGGGCAAAATCTCCTGAGGATGCCCAAGGGCAACAGTGAGGCAGATGCAGGGCCCACACTTACCCACTGGGGAACAGTGCTTGGGGAGCAGATGGCACATTTTGGGTAGCAGATCTGGCTTGCTGCCTCCAGCCAGCTCCTTGGGATGTCAGAAAGGCCTCAGTTTCATGAGTCCACACTGGCACTTACAGAGTCCCCAAATGAGGACATTAACCATGTTCTTTCCCCAGTGCTGAAGCCCCCCCCTCTCTGCCCCTTCCCTCAGCAGGAGAGCTCCTTTCCATCAGCCCCACTGCCCGGTGGGGTGATCGGACTTTTTGTCTTGAGCTTGGTCCTGACATGGGAGGCTGGGGGCAGAGCTGGGGGCAGAGTGGGGACTGGGACATTGCAATGGGCCAGTTTGTTCCCTGAGCTGGAGCAGATAGGCAGTGGGTGGGGGAGCTGCCAGAGGTCTGTGCTCAGTGAGTAGCCCAGGACATAGGGAAATCAGGGCTTGCCATGGCCCTGCTGGTGTTTCTGGTGTTGCTCTGCTCCCAGCTCATCCACCTGCAGGACCCAATCCAGGTACACCAGAGACCTGGACTTGAGCTTGGCCTCCACGAAGAAAGATGCTCAGGTCAGAGGAGGATGAGGTGGATCAGTGTCCCAGGGCTGTGCAGGGTGGATCCGAGCTGCCCGCCTTCCCTGCAGAGTCTCGTGGGGCAGCACGCAGTGTCCCAGGGCCCAGACTTGGGGTGAGCAGGATTTGGGAGGCTTTTGCACTGCTCCATTGTGGGTGTGATGTGGAGAGGAGCGCACCAGGCAGGGGAAGCAGGAGGCTTCAAATGTTTATACCTGTTCTGACTGTGATGGTGCTGAGACCTCAGATCTTCCCTGCCTGGGCGCTGGGTTTGGGGCACCCTAGGGAGACGGGAAATAACTAATGGATCAGAACTGGTGGCACAAGCCAGGACAGAGCTTGGTCTGCTGGCTGGCCAGCTCTCGGCATCCATTATCCACTCTGGACAGGGGAAGGCAGCTCAGGAGCAAGGCAGCCTGTGTCTCCATGCACAGAGCTGGGCTGGCCCTGGCTCTGCCCAGGCTGCTGAAAGCAAAAAACCCAGCAGTGCTTCCCTGGGAGCTCCTGGGGTCCCCGTGGATGAGTTGCTCCCTGTCCTTGGGGATGTGCTGAGCTGTACCCAAGTGCTGGGTGCAGGCAGGACCACCACCACCTCGCATGCACCGGGGACTCTCCTCCCCTCTGCTCCCAGCTTCCCTGCCAGCGTGCACTGGAGAGAGCAAGTCAGGTCACCCTGAGCACACACTGCCCGCCCCACCACAGCCGCCTCGGATTAAGGGACCACGCGGATTTAGTCTCCGCTCCTGCTCCAATAAGGGGTCCTCGGTGCCTCGGCAGGGGCGGTGTGCAGACGGAGCAAACTGGGTCAGTGCAAAGGGGCTCGCTTGGAGCGCTGCACCCACGAGCCTGCTGGGTGCCCCGGTTCAGCCAGGGCTGCCTCCTGCCCCCTGCCCCCGTGAGGGATGTGATCAGGGCAGGTGGCAGATGGGGAATTGCCCTGAGCTCCCGCTGCCTTCCACTGCCCTGCCTGCCCCTGCGCGGGCACTGGGGCTCTGTGCCCGGGCACGGCGGCCCCTAAAGCCCACTGTGCCACTCGCCCTTGGGACTGCACTAGCTGTCCTCACGGGAGATGAGGGCTCAGCATGAACACGGGGAGCAAACCCAAAGGCACTCACCTGCCCAATGGGATTAATCCCAGCATGTGCATGTACCAGGTAAGCGGGACGCGGCCGGTCTCTTCCCCAGGGCACTGCATGGGGGCATTCCACGGGTCTGTCCTATCTTCTTCTTCCTCTGTGTGCCCTTTTGCCCAGGAGCTTACTGCAATATGTCAGACCCCATTGGCATGGGATTCAAGCTGGATTGCTTGAAGAAATCCTTTTGGGGGGCAGGGTTGGGCACCCAGGCTCATCGGTGGTCACCCACAAGGCTGACAGCCCTTTCCCAGTCTACGGAAGAGCCAGGCTCTAGCTGTACGGAGGACATGCTGCCTGGGGAGGGTGGGATAGATGGCGGCTGGGAGCCGTGGCGCTCCGCATCTTTTCAGAGCACAGTGGCAGCTGGATGTCACTGTATTGTCACAGGATCCAGAGTGCCAGCAGAGCCTTTGATGGGGCAGGCAGGGAACATGTGTCTGGCGTAGACCCACACATGAGGCAGGCAGGGGATGTGCTTGTTGTCTGGAGCAAACCCCTGCATGGGGCAGGCAGGGATGCTCCAGGGATGTTCCTGCCTGTAGCTCCCATTCCCCCTTGCCTTTGTGGGGCTTGGTTGCCACATGGCCAAGCCATCCCCCCCTTAATCCATAGGGGTATCCCTCAGCCCCCAAAAGGCAGAACTCCAGGGCGATTTCCTGAGGAGCGTAAGCTGCCTTAATGCTTCTTACATGATTTATTTATTCATATGGGAGTGCTGAATGTGACTTAATCGGGCTGAAAGCTCTCAGCTCCAATCCCTCTGCCTTCCCTGCTTGTGCAGGGGGTTTGCAGCCGAGGACCAAGCCCTGACCAGGGTCCGGGTGCTCTCAGCAACCCCGGGGGCCCTGGCACGGCTGCCAGCTCCCTCCTGCCTGGCCACTCAGCTTGGTTTCTCCTCTGCTTTCCTGGGTGTACATACCACCCAGGGATGCAACATGCAGGGCTCCAGGTGTATCCAGATGTGTTCCTGGTGCAGGATCCTGTGTGGGATGGCAGGAGTCCCTGTCCTGCCAGGGCTTGGGGATTTGGCAAGAGTGCCTGGTCCCCAGCTGTGCCAGGGGGAGAACAGGCTCCCAAATTTCACAGGGGCTGCTGTGCTGAGGGCTACCAATGGCCACAAAAACCTCCTGCAGTTCTTCCTTCCAGGCACTGCTCTGCTGTGCGTTTGCTGCCTCTTGGAGCTGCCTGAGGAGTTGAGAACTGGGCTTTTTGGGGTAGCCAGACCCCCTAAGACTCCCCAAGATCTCTGGAGGTCCCCCAGGAGCTGGGGGAGGTCCTGGCATCAGATAATCACCCCAAATTCCTCCCATTTAACTTAAAAATATATCTGGAGTTAACACCTGCAAAAAGCAGCATTAAAATAGGAACCTCAGCAGCTCCAGGTGGAGGGAAAACACCCACTGAACAAGACCTTTAACATGTCTCAAGATTTTGGGGAAGGGTGGAGGGATCTGGTGGCTCAGTGATGAACTATTGGAGCCATTTGTGCTCCCACAAGACCAGGGTACTGAGATGTTGAATTCTTGCTTGCTCAGCTGTACAGTGCTCCTCTCCAAGCAATCCTGGGTGGAAATACACATCATGTCTGCCTGTTGAGAAGGGAGGACACCAGTTCTGCATGGATGGTCCCCACAGAGTCATGGTGCTGTAGCTGAGAGGTCCAGAACATGCCACACACTGCCCAGTGCTGAGGATGGGTGACGGTCGAAGCCCTGAGTTTACCCAGTAGGATTTAATCTTTGTAATCCCATGCTACACACTGCTCAGGGTCGTGTTTATCCCTTCGACTGTGACTTAGGGCTTTCTTGTAATTCTGCACTGCTGTTGGGACAACAAGGAGAAACTGGGGTGAGTGGTCTGCCAACTCCCACTGTGGGTAGATGGACGGATGGGGCTGCACCCCTCAGGTGCCAAGTCAGCAGTGCGGTGCAGGCATCATTCTTGCATCACCCTCTGTCAGAGATATCCTTCCTGCATCACCCTCCTCCACATGCCTGGCCCATCAGGAGCAATCACTCCAATTAGGGGCTTTAAAATGCCATTAATCCCACAGCTGGAGGCAGTTTGTTCCCAAGGCTCGGATGCGTTGGAGCAGCGGCTGCGTTCCTGCCATAAACGGGGGAATTTTGCTCACTTTGGTGCAGTCTCACTGCATCCTTGTCTGTGCTGCAGATGGCACAGGGAGAGGCAGAAGATAGCTCTGGGCTGAGGACTTTTGCATTTCAGCTTTTTCATGCTACGAGCCTTCTCTCCCTGAGCTTCCTAAACCCATCCTTGCTCTCCAGCTGTCTCTGTGTAGCTTATTTCTGGCCTCCCTCCAGCTCTTCCCTGTGCCTTCCCTATTGATGCAGCCAAGGGGGAAGACCCTGAACCCTGAACGTGCCTGGTGCTGACCGAAAATCCAAGCCACAATGCCTCATTCCAATACCTTGTGTGGTGCTCTGGGTCTCTATCCCTGCTTTGATGGTGAAAATAGCGTCTGTCCACCCTGCTCCCTCCCACCTTGGGGCTTGGGGCTGAGCCCAGGCAGGTGCACTTCGGGTGGTTTGGTTTTAATCCAAATTAGCCACTTCCCAGGCTGCTGGGCTTCCCGCAGGGCTCCTGAGGACTCCCAGAGCTGTGTCTCATCATCCATCCTTTGATTGCAGATCAGGCACCTCTCCTTCACTTTCTAATCCATTTATAGGTGTCCCTGCTTAGTTTGAGAGCTTATCAGAGCCAGGGGCAGAGGCCTCTGCGTCTCCTGGAAGGTTCCTGGCCATGTCCAGGGCAGAGGAAAATCACCCAGATCCTCTTTATCACCACTTTGCTGGGACCTAGGGCAAGAGCATACCTGTGAATGGGGGTGAAAGCTGTACTCCAGAATGTGACACTGCAGCTGGGAGCTGGGGACAGTTTGTCATCATGGTCCCCAAACTCACCTGGTGCCTGCCAGTGTCCCAGAAGCAAGGAGGCAGATGTTGGGCACAGCTGGGGCTGATGGAGGTAGATACAGGCGGGTGCTGGAGTGTTGTATTCCTCTTTTTTTATTCCCAAGGCATCAAATCAGGCTTGCAAGTGCCCCCAGCCCTGTGTACTCGGCTCACCCTTACTGCTGTCCTGTCTTGCTGCAGGGGTGTTGCTATTTTTGGTGACAAATGCTCCTTTTTGCAGCCTTTCCCCAAGGGAGGACAGTTATCGTGGTCTCTTCTATTTCTCATAGGATGCTCCAGGCCTGACAGCCTCTCTGGGGCGCGCAGCACAGGATCTGGCCAGCCATTCCTGGCAGGGTGGAGTGCTCAGAGAGGAGCACCCCGTGGGATAGGTTTGGGCAGAAGTTTTGTGCTGTGCCTGGAGTGGAGCCACCACCATGCTTTGACCTGCTGACCAGTGCACCGCATTGGGCTGGCCGGGGTGGGGGCAGTCTGTCTCTCTCCAGTGGATTTTCTCTCTCTTTTAATCTCCTTGCCTTTCAGGATGAAAGCCTGATTGCAGGCACAATCTGTACAGCCTGGCCAGCCCGGGTGGGCCGTGCAGGCAATGCAGGGTAAGGAGAGCTGAGCGCTGGCCACCACCGTCCCCAGCGTGGCATCTCTCTTC
Organism: Falco punctatus; assembly: GCF_963210335.1. NCBI lineage: Eukaryota > Metazoa > Chordata > Aves > Falconiformes > Falconidae > Falco > Falco punctatus. Next base: position 2,051,904 of record NC_137597.1, read on the forward strand.
CCTTGCTGCCTCCAATGCCTTGTCCCATCCATCCCACGCTGCTCACCCCAGCAGGGAGAGCATCCATGTCCACAGCCCCTGTTTTCCCTGCCAGCCATGGAGCAGAGCAAGAGGTTTCCACCCTTTGCAGATCTGCGGGCTTTGGATCTGCTTGGTCCCTGCCCCGGTGCTGAGAGAGAGTCCACAGCCAATGTGTCACCCACTGTTACAGCTTGGGCTGCTGAAAGACATTCTTGAGGCCGTCACGGCTGCGAGGGTGCTTTTGCTGAGCTCCTTCAGCCTTGTTGCCTGTCTCTTGGTGTATTGAGGGACTGGGGAAGTGACACGTCCCTAAATCTGAAACAGCTAGTGATGCACGGGCACCTAATTTGGCACCTCCTGCTGCCGCTTTCGCACACTTTCTGCCCAACGCTGGTGAGCAGGAAGTCCCAGCGCTGATATAATCCGCAGGGATGCTCGCGAGCTGCTCACTCTTGTGTGCAGTGCTTGCATAACCCGGTGGTGCGCACACACGTGTGTGTGCTGCTGGGCTGTGCCAAGCCATAATCCCCACTGGCTGGGAGAGCATGGCTCCAGGAAAGGCTTGGCCAGCACAGCGGTCTCCTGGGGAAACTGGCTCTGCAGTGGGGCTTGCTGCACTTTGGGGGTCTATGGGATGGTCCCGAGAGCAAGCACAGGATGGTGCCTGGGCATGGCAGAGGCTGGTAATGGAGGTTTGGGGTGCTTCAATCGATTTTGGGACAAGTGATGGGGACAGGGATGACCCCAGGGCTGGAGTGGTCCTTGGGGAAGCAACAGGGCAGGAGTGGGTCTGGAAAGGAGCTGGGGGACTCAGGCCCTGCGGAGATGCTGGAGCAGGGATGTCAGGTGACAGCAGCCCTGAGGCATAGTGATGGGCAGAAAAGCAGCTGTTTATTGGGATCACACTGACTTCGGCCTCTGCGATTGCTTTTTCCCTTCCTCCACATCATGGCATGCTCAGTCTCTGTCCCACTGTGGGATCTCAGCATCACCAGTGACACCACTTTCCCCACCAACCTCAGGCTAAAAACCACACTGGTGTGAGCAGTTTGGGGTGGAAAGGGAGAGAGAAAATCTAGCTGGGACAAACAGAGATTAAAAAGCTCTTGATTTCTTGGAGGGATGTCAGCTGTTGCAAGAGATTTCACTTTGAGCTGAGCAGAGCATTTGATTCAACCTAAGCCTCAACATTTTGCTTCAGTTTGAAGGGGTTTTATTTGTTTAACTTGAAAATTAAAGTGAAAGAGAATTTCATGCTGTAAAACAGCTCTCAGCCCCCAGTCAAAATTGGGTTTGTTAATGCTCGATCAAATCCTTCCCAGCCTCTTCTGAAACCATTTTCCTTTTTAAGTTCTTCTTAACAACACTGTGAAACTGGTGTAAATTCATGAAGCGTTTCCACATTTGCGTTTTTCACCCCAAGAAATTTCAGCTGCAAAATGTCGCTTCGTCCTGCCACCACTTGGTGATTAAAAGAGCAGCTGGGAGCAATGGGAGAGTGCTCCTGAGCTAACCCAGGAGCCTGGATTTCTCCTGCATCCTAGGAACTCCAGAGCGAATTTCTTTCCCCCTCTGACACAGCCACAAGTGCAGTTGCTCTGTTTCTGAGAAGCCCATCATATCCCAAAGGATGTGCTGCCTTTTCAGCTCTACTTTGGCATTGCTCTGTGCACAGCTCTTCCTTGCTGGATGTCACCTCCCTGGAGTGGTAACTGCAGCAAGAACTGGTGGCAGCTGCCACATCTCCTGCTCTGCCCCATCTCCCTCAGCTGGGGCTTGGGGCTCAAGGGTGCCCATAAGAAGCTTGATGGGACCCTACATGCTGGACTGGGGCAGATCTTGCTCTTTCCTTCGGAAGGAGATTTTGGATGATATCCAGTTCTGAAGCCATGGCAAAGGCTGAGGGCCAGGGGACTCATCCTGGCCAGCTGCAGCTTTGTGGTGAGTTTTAGCCTGATGGGATGCTCCAAGGTGGGTGCTCTGCTGGGTTGCATCAAGGGGGCAGTGGAGATGGGAGCATGCTGGTGGCCTTGACTGGAATGCTGTAAATACCATCGAGTGCCTCTGGAGCTGTAGAGGAGTTTCTTGTGTCATTGGACACCAAACCAAATGGATAATTATTGGGATCCTGCATTCTCCTAGTCCAAACCATTCAGGCAAGCCAGAAATAGATCGCCTCCCAGCCTGGCTGTGCTTCTCCACCAGTTTCTCGATGTTCCCCTTGGTGTCGCCGTCTCTCCCCGGTTGGGTTTGGATGGGAAATGCTCTGCAAGTGAGGTCCCAGCAGTGGGGCCAGAATATTGGCTCTGTCTCCAGTCTCCACCCCACTCTCCCTGCTCATGGCTATGCTCTGATTTCTGCAGGAGTTTGCAACGCTGACACGGGAGCTCAGTGCGTGCCGGGAGCAGCTCCTGGAGAGGGAAGAGGAGATCTCGGAGCTGAAAGCTGAGCGCAATAACACCCGGGTAAGCATAGAAAACCTTGTCTCTGGCTTTTAGTCCTCAGAAATGTGGGACACTGCAGGCTGCTGGGCCGATATCGGCATTGACGGGGGGTGGTGAGAGCCTCACGCTTGCCCTCTTGCAGCTCTTGCTGGAGCACCTGGAGTGCCTGGTGTCGAGGCATGAGCGGTCCCTGAGGATGACTGTGGTCAAGCGTCAGGCCCAGTCGCCGTCCGGGGTTTCCAGTGAGGTCGAGGTGCTCAAGGCACTGAAGTCACTCTTTGAGCATCACAAGGCGCTAGATGAAAAGGTGAGACAGACTGCTGGGACCTCTCCTGGCTTGCTGCATGAGCATCCCCTGCTTAAAGCTGACCTTCTCCCAACCCTTCTTCTCCCTCCTGCTGGACATCATTTTTTGTTGTTGAGCTGGGTGGTGACGTGGGGTCCCTCAGGAGGAAGGTCTTGGATATCCAAAATCTGCAACACCCTCATTTTAGGAACTGGTGGGGCTGCCAAGTGGGTGCTGTGGGTTTGAAGCTGTCGAGGATGGGGAACTTGCTTCCACGGGTTACTCACATGTGGTGAGCGCTGGCATTTGGCACCCTGGTTCAGTCTTTTGCTTTACAACTCTTGTTCCTCCTGATTCATTTACCTCAAGCATCTCCTTTTCTAAAAGATGTCTTCAAGCTGTCCTGACCATAGGTCTCCAAGAGTCAGCTTGGCCCAGGCTGTCCTCTCCAATATGCTTTCACTCTCCCAGGCGATGGGCTGGAGCATCCCTGAGCCTGTGTCCTGGATGTGAATCCACCTGAACCTGGATGTCAGCCAGACAAAAGGGGCTGGGAGCTTGCCTAGATCCTGGGCACCCTCGTAACAGGTAAATAATGGCCTTTCCCATTGTCTTACACAACTGCAGGTCAGGGAACGCTTGCGAGCAGCCTTAGAGCGAGTGGCAACCTTGGAGGAGCAGCTCGTGGATGCACACCGGCAGGTAAGGTATTTGGGCAGCCTACCCTGGCACCTTGCTGGGGTGCCCGCTGGGCTGGGACTGCTCTGTGCTACATTCATGAATTCATGTTGATTTTTCTGAAATTCCAGCCTCAAACGATCAGGCAAATCAGAGAATTGGCATTTAGGCATTTTTAATGTAAGGCTTTTATTCTAAAATTGCTATTTAAATGAAGGATTGTCTGTATTTAAGGAAATCTTGTGAATATGCTGAAAACTTGTGTCTCACAGGCAAGGTTTCTTGTGTTCTACTGTTTGGTATTCATTTCACTGACAAAAGCAACCCGAATGTGACTCATTTCAGGGGGCTGAGAGTGGCTTGGGATTTCCCTGCCTCAGCAGAGACCCAAACCTCACTGCTCTGAGCACCTCACCTTGGATCATCCATCTCCTTCCTTGCTGAGACCCTGGCACGGGGACTTTGCTGTCCCCAACATCTAGTCCTTTTCATCCTGGAATTATATTAACCCTGCTTTTAGGCAGTTAGATCAGAAGTTTGTGCCCCGCCACTACTGCCAAAAGGAAAGAGCCATCCTTATAGCCTCTGCCTGGCCAAATTTTGCTCCCCTTTCCAGTTCCCAGGATGTCTCATGGTACTTCCCCAGGCTCAGTGGGGAGGCAGTGCCTGGCCTTCAGTCACCTTGCAGGGAACTTTCCCCATCCTCCCCCCAGCAGAGCAGGGTGCGATGTCAGGGTTTATCCCCTGCTCCTGCTGCTTATGTCTGCACCAGGTTTGGAGTCTGTCTGGCTGCACACTAGTGAAATGAGTTGGAAAGGAGTCCTGGGATGCAGGGCTCGGGTCCCCAAGGGCTCACCAGGAAAACCTTACTGCTGGGGCTCAGGCTCTTTGTGTGCCTCTAGTGAGCACCGCTCTGTCCATGCAAGACGTACAGGCTCCACCCTCCATCAGTGCTGAGCCTTCAGAGCATCTCTGCCTTCCCCTCTCTTCTTCACTCGATCCCTCCAGTTCCTCCTCAGCTATAGGCACTAATGAGTATGATGGTGGAGGATTCCAGCAGGAAGCCATCTGCAGACCTGGGTGCACCAGGGCTGGTCTCACCAGCTGACAAGACCAGCTGGTCTCATCTGCTTTCTCTCATTAATTAAGCCCTTTGTCATGCAGGTGGCAGCTCTGCAGCAAGGTGCTTCTCGGGAGGCCCCAGCGGGTGAGCGGGATGAGAGGGAGCCCAAGGAGCCAGCACAGAAGCTTCCCTGGAAGGTGAGAGCCCCAGAAACCCCTGCTCTGACTGTGCTCACTGAGGTCATCATTACTCCAGCCCCCTTGTTGCTGCCTCCAGGGTGCTGAAAACTTTTTTCCCTCTCCCCTGGGTCCAACCCCCTGGGAGATGCTCTTCCCGGTAGATACAGGCCATTTCTGAGTAGAGGGGAGTTTGTGCTCCTGCTTGGATGTTCCTAGGGGCTCTGCTTCCCAGGGGTGCTCTGGGAAGCCCTCAACCATCCCTATTCCATCATGCCTGTGAGAAGCCACATCCTTGGCTAGCGGAGACTGTTGACAGGGGGTCCCAGAGCCCCATGTCTCCATCCCCACCACCTCACTGCGTCCCAGCAGGGCCATCTTCCCCCAGTGCATAGCTGCAGGCAATGCCAGCCTATGCTCTGGGGCAGCCCGGCATCCGCCTCCCTCTCTGCTGCCTTGCAGCGGCTCTCCAATGGCTCCGTCCACCCGGATGATGAGGCAGGACGGGTGGTGGAGCTACAGGAGCTCCTGGAGAAGCAGAATTTCGAAGTGGTCCAGGCCAAGGAGCGCATCTCTGCATTGGCTGCCAGCGTCGCTGAGCTGGAGGAGGATCTGGGCACCGCCAGGAAGGATCTGATCAAATCGGAGGAGATGAGCAGCAAGTACCAGAGGGACCTCCGAGAGGTTAGACACTGTCCTCTCGCACTGCCAAGCCTGTTGCAGTTGCAGAGACATTCACAGGAGCTTCCACATGCTCTGGGCTGGGAAGGGATTGTAACTGCTGTTGTATGCAGGGTGAAGGCCTGTGTTCCCCAAAAGAGGCCACTGCCTTTGGGAGATTGTCCCCAAGTCCATCAGCAGGGCTTCCCTGAGGTTGTAAGCAGACACAAAGATACCCGGGTGTGCTGCGGACCTGGGGCAGTGAGCTGTGTCCATGCTAGAAAGTTTTCTTGTGATTGCTTGACTCTCACTTTGTCGCTCTCCCACTCTGCTGTCCCTCATCCCTGTATGAAGCAGGGTTTTCATTGCATGCTTGGACTCAGGGGTGACCCAGGCTCGCAGGAGCTGGGTGGCCCAATTATTCCCACAGTGGGAATGGTAGACATAGACCAGTATGTGACAGTCCCATCACTTCCCCAGGCCCTGGCTCAGAAAGAGGACATGGAGGAGAGGATCACCACACTGGAAAAACGCTACCTAGCAGCCCAGCGAGAAGCAACCTCCATCCATGACCTCAATGACAAGCTGGAAAGCGAGCTGGCCAACAAGGAGTCCCTGCACCGCCAGGTACCAAAGCTGGACCCAAAGACTCCCCACCACCGCAGGGACTTGGGAGGGAGAAGTGGGTGCTGGGGATGTGAGAAGCGGGCAAGCCTTGGTGCCAGGCACCCACCCGGCCCTGTCCCACAGTGTGAGGAGAAAGCCCGGCACCTGCAGGAGCTGCTGGAGCTGGCGGAGCAGAAGCTGCAACAGACAATGCGGAAGGCAGAGACGCTGCCTGAGGTGGAAGCGGAGCTGGCCCAGCGCATTGCTGCACTCACCAAGGCAAGTGTGCAGGGTGGTCGGGGACCAGAGCCAGAAAGGGAGCACAGGAACCAGAGGAAGAGGCAGGTCTGGCCATGCCCCTGCAGTGATGGAGCCCCTGGCAGGCCCAAGGCACCCCACTGTCCTCCTCAGCCTCTGAGCTTTGCTGTCCTCTGCCTTCCCCATGGCTGCAGGGACAATGCGCTGTTTCTAAAGTTCTCAATGTGTCCTGCATGCATGGGGTTTGCCCCCTCCCCACAGCTCCTTTCTTCAAGGCAAGCATAGTCCTGTCAGTGTGGATAGCCCTCAGGTTGTGCTGGGACCACTCTGGGATGAGGAGGAAGAGGAAGGACCCAGGGTGGATCTGGGAAGGTTCAGGCCTGGAGGGAGATGTGGATACGGCCAGCTCTACCCTTCCTGGGCACTGGAACGGGTGCCTGATTGCTCACAGAGCATCTCTCCCTCTCCCATCACCTTGCTAGCTGGGCTGTTTTGCGTGCAGAGTACAGGGTGGACCATGGTGGGGATGCAGACAGTGGGCGAGAGTGCTGCATCCCACAGAAGGATAAGGATGCAGGAATGGAGGGAAGGATGCAGGAGGACCCCACATGGTTTTGGGGAGCGTCATCCAAGAGGGCTGCTCTGCTTTTCCCAGGCAGAAGAGAGGCACGGGAGCATCGAGGAGCACCTCCGGCAGCTGGAGAGTCAGCTAGAGGAGAAGAACCAGGAGCTGGCCAGGGTAAGTGCTGCTCAGCCTGGATGGGGGAGTCCTGGCAGGTTCTGATCTGACCTTGGCTCCCCCTTGTCTTGGTGGCTGGGTACCTGCGCACACCACAAAGGGTCAGGCAGGCAGGATCTCTTTGAATCCTGTCCTCTCCTCTTCATCCCTGGCTGGGAAATGGCTGAGACTGGCAGAACCCCACAGAGGGTCTGATCAGTGCTGTAAGGGGTGGGGTTGTCCTCAAAAGCTGAGCCAGGTGGGTCAGCTCTGACACCACCAGCAGGCATGGGATGGCAGGAGGGCACTGAGCCCCACGTGGCCAGAGGAGCAGATCTGCCGGATCTGATGGGGCCGGTCGCTGTTTGCCGTTGCAGGCCCGCCAGCGGGAGAAGATGAATGAGGAGCACAACAAGCGGCTCTCAGACACCGTGGACCGTCTGCTGAGCGAGTCCAATGAGCGGCTGCAGCTGCATCTCAAGGAGAGGATGGCAGCCTTGGAGGAGAAGGTAGTGACTGGGGGGCAGGGGGTCCTCTGGGGGGCTGTCGGGGGGTTGAGGGGTCTGCGGCCCCTCCAGTGTGGAGCCTCAGCCAGCCACAGCCCAGGGCTTTGGAAGTACCTGTGCAGGGATGGAGGAATGATCACGTGCAGTACGCCAGCCGGGCACTGGGGCTGATGGGAGTGCAGGGAAGTGTGCCCTGCATCATACCCTCACCTCTAGCCAGCCCCTGCCCGGTAAGACCCACTCCCCACCACCTTTGATCTCCGGCAGCACCAGGGTTTGTCCTGCTCCATTCCCTCGCTTCCCTGTGTCTCTTTTGGCGCAGCCTTGACTGCAGCCTGCACCCGGCTGTTGGAGCAAAACTATACTGCATTTTGCAGGAGAAAATGCAGCGTTCATCCTGTGCCACCTGCCCATCCCCTACACATGCTGCCTTGAAACCTTCCAGCCCCCCAAGCCCAGACTGATCTGCTTTCTCCATGCCTGGGCAGAGTCCATGAGCAGCCTTCCAGCTCCCACCCCGCTCCTTCTGGGGATCTGAGCTTTCCTTTGAGGAGCCAGCTGGAGTTGCTGCTGCCCCAGCGTGAATGCAGTTAGCTGGGACAGCAGGTGGCTCAGAGCAAGGATCAACCTCGCAGTGCCAATGGGAGGCCAGGCCTTGATAATTCACCTCTATCTGGGTTCCTGCAAGGGCCGGGCTCCCTTTAGCAAGTCAGCACAGAGGGGTTGCACCGCCCAGCTGATGCCTCCAGGGCTGGGTCTGTCTCCCCTGCTGCTCTGCACCTCCTGTCCCCAACCAGATCTGACCATGCCAGCATGTCCAGTCATTCAGCAGATAGGTCTGAGTAGCTCTGGGTGAAGAGCAGGACCCAACACATGAGGCCGAGTACAAATTCCCACCCCATTAAGTGACAGCAACCAGAGAGGTGGCACATTGCAAAAGGGCATCACCTGCTTCCCAGCCTGCTGCTGGCACTGGCTCACCCAGATTGTTTCTCCAGGTCTTCCACAGGCAAAAACGATCTTATTTGGTTGCCAGCATCTCCCAGAAAAGAGCATGAGGTCGGGCAGCTGCAAACGCATCTTCTTTTCCCCCTGCCTATTCCCTAGCTTAGATGTAGAGGACATTTTTGCCCTTGATCCAGCTGCTTGAGAAGTTGATCTCCTCTCAGACGCATTTCCTAATCTTCAAGCCCTGCCCACCAAATCTCTAATCACCACTTGCCCTCCATGGCCATGACCTGGCCACGGTGTGGGGCAGGAGTTGAGCTACGGCAGCCCTGCTTGAGGAGCAGGAGGTCTGCAGAGAAGAGCGGTTCGCAGGCAGGTAGGTGAGGAATAGATCAGGGAGCCACTGCTGTCCCTCCTGCCAGGCATCCGCCACACCGCCCACACAGCAGCTCCACACTGGCCGTTCCCAGGAGGCTGCATGGCCATTTTCTAAACGGTCTCTCTTTTTCTTTCCTGTTTTTGTTCCCTTTTCTTTTGTTTCGTTTTTCAAAGAACACATTGTTACAAGAGCTGGAAAATACCCAAAAGCAGATAGAGGAACACCAGCACGACAAGGTAAATGCCGCTGCAGGGAGCCTGCCCTAGTGACTGCGCTTCCTCACTCCTAATCCCCGGCTAGTGGCAGTCGTACCTCCTAAAATACCCTAGTTTCGGAGGAGCTGGGATCCCGAAGCGCCCAGCAGCAGGAGGCCACAAACTAACCCACGCAGTGGCTGGATGGAAGCTGCCACCCACCTCCCTGGAGACCCCCGGTTCGGTTCCCTAACAGGCATGTTCAGTCCCGTCTCCATATTTGTATCACACTCATCCATCCCTGACCCCCCCGCCGAGGACAGCAGTGAGGCCGGGGTGGCTTCGCCCGCGTGTCTAGAGGAGGATTTACCCCAGTGCTCTTTGGTGCAGCCTGGCTGCGAGGGACAGTGCTGCTCAGGCAGCCATGTCCCCTTTGTCCCTGAGGCTGTCTCAACCCCCTCACTCAAACTGGGGGGGAAATCTGCTCCATGCCCGGCTTGCAGAAGGCCCCATAGGTCTTTGCACCTCCCCTGCTCTCAGATGAAACATCTAAGTAGGGTCTGCAACTTGAGTCCACATTGGCCTGTGCTGGAAAGCTGGGGGGTTGCAGCTTTTTGAAGCAATGGGATCTTTCAGGATGTGCCCCTACTCTCATGCATGGTTGGGGGGTTTTTGGGGGGGCTGCTTTCCCCCTTGCCCAGGGTCTTGGTCTCCCAGATGCTCCCTGCCTGTGGTGAGGATGTGCAGGCACTGCGCACGCTTTCCAGCCACGTCTGCTCAGCTCAAGGCAGAGGCAAAGCTCTGAGACTCGCATGACGCTGCCTGCATGTTGCCCACCCCAGTACGGCCCGTTTGCCTACAGAACTGGATCCTGCTGTGCCTGGAGGATCCCATCTCCCCTGCCTCCCTGCCCACCCGCAGCCTGCCCCCTCACACCTCCCGCAGGACAGCACAGCCACTTAGTGCAGGCACAGGTTCCTGATGAGGATGGGGCTGGCAGCTGGAGGGACAGGGCCAGCATCAGATTTGGCTAGCGAGTCCTTTGCTGCCAGCCCTTTGCCAAGACGAACGTGCACGTGCCATCTGGAGCACAACCAGAGCATCCTAGTGGGACCAGTTTTCCTTCATTTCTCAAAGCAGCATCGCTTCAAGCACGCATGTGTCTGTCTGTCTGGCCTGTGATCACTTCCTCCCTTCGCAGCATCGCCCCAGCATCATCATTCATTGTTGCCTGCATGAGCTGTTTCTTTACCGATGTGTCAAAGGTGCTTTAAACCTGGGATGGGGATTTGTAAAGGGAATATAAACCTGGAAATAGCTAAGGATGTGGATTGCCCCAAACCTGGCAGCTCTTCAGAGCAAAACCAACCCCTGCCTGTTTCTTGTCTCACCCCAAACAGCGACGGTTGTCTGATGAGATTGACAAACTGAGGCTGGAGGTCGATCAGCTCAAGACCAGGAGTGGGACGTTTGTGGAGAGCGTGCACACAAGGTAAGGGCCATGCACCAAAACCCCGCCAGCCTGTGTGCTTGCATCCTGCATCCATGGCTTTGGGGGCATTTTGCTTTTTTAGGGCTCCAAAATGCTGTTGGCATCAGGCATTTCTGGTTTCACCAAGCCTCAGTGCAGGACTGCAGGGTGGTTCATCGCAGCAGGGTCAGCCTCAGCTGTGCTGTCCCCATCGTGGATTATCCTGGGGTGGGACACAGGCTGTTGGGAATAACCCAGCCCAACTGAATGGCCCCAAATCTGCTCTTCTACGGGTGAAAAACCACTGGGCTTTGTTTCTTTTTCTGCACAAAGGGCTTAATTTTCTATGAAAGCTGGATGTTCACCAAACACATTTCCCTCTGTGGTGTGCTGGGAGTGGGCTGGTGGAGAAGGAGGAATCTCTTTTGAGGTGTTGCAGGCAAAGGACAATGACCGCCTCATTTTTTCGCCTCCTTTCTACAATGGTCCTCCCACACCCTTTTCATTTAAAGTCAGCTGGGAGATGGGGAGGTACCAGCCCAAAGCACCAGGAGGAGAGATGAGTTCATCGGGTCTCAGCCTCCGTCACTGCTCAGGGTACCCAGCACTGCTGCAAGAAACCAGGGGGTTAGAAAAGGAAGATGCCAGCACGAGATGCACCCCACCATGTTGCTGCAGCCGCCCGGGAGTTCACATCCTCTTCTGAGCATTTTCAACATGGGTTAGAGGCAGCAAGGGATCAATGAGAGCAACATCCAGAGGGGAAAATTCACCTCTCAGGAAGGCTGGAAGAGATGGAAAGGAGCCAGTGTAACCAGCTTCAAATCTGTTCAGCAGCTGTGGCAGAGAGGGGAGGGCCTGGAGGCCCTGTGTCTGTCGCGGAGGGGAGAGTGAGGGAGAGCTTGTGGGGATGAAGGACAGCTGAGTGCCAGAGGAGTGTCTGGACCACCTGTGGGACCTCTTTGTACAGGTCTGTAAGAACAGGATGTACAATTTGGGGTTGGTGTTTTTTTTAATTATTATTTCTTGGATGAAAAATCATCAGAAAGCTTGAGTTACAGAGGCCAGAATAATTCCCCAGCTGAAATGTTAGCTTTTGTCTAAGGCACCTTTATCAGTTTTTAGCTTGGGAGCAGCTTGTCAGTGGCTCCACAACAGAAATCCCCTTGAAACTTGGGCTGTGCCTTCGTCTGCAAACACCAAACTGACACCAAGCCAAGCTGCTTGTGTTAGTGATTTTGTCTGGGCTCAGTAGGGTGCTGTGGTGGGGAGCCCAGATCTGTATCTGCACTGCAAACTGGACCCACCGTGGTGGAAAACCTGCTATTTGCCTTGGACAACTGCTTTTGTCATCGTAAATCCAAAAAACCCTCATGCCTCCTATGGCAATGCATATAGAGAGTAATGTCCCCTTGCTCCGGGAAGGCACTTTGCTCAGCTGTCTGGTTGGGTCTTCAGGGTGAGGAGGAGCAACCAGGCAGTGTGGAGATATGCAGTGGGTACCACAGGTGGCAAAAAGTGGCCTCGTGTCCCACAGCATCTGCTGTATTGCTCTGCCTGGCATGGGGACCCACTCCCAAGCACCAGCCCAAGCATGGAGGAGGAGGATGGAGAAGTCCCAGACAGTTTCTACTGAGAGATCCCAAAGAACGCTTATGTCCCCACACCTGGAAAATCTGTTTCAAATGAGATTTTCTTCATCAGAGTTTGGGTTTTCTTATTTCATGAGAATGTTGAACATATAAATAGAAGGAGAAAAGCAGTACATGTTGGGAGGTGCAAGCTGTTCTTGAGAGGGAAGGACAGGAAGGGACTGTTCAGCTCATGGTTTCACAGCAGACTCACTGCGCCAGGTGGTTTTGGCCAGAGCTTGGCTGGCTGCCCCAGTGGGTACTGCCGCGAAGGGGGAGGCAGCAGCAGGCCAGGGCCCAGGGCTGAGCTTCCTACAGTCTGTGAGCACATCACCAGGGCCAGCATGGGGGAATGGGGCATCTTTTTCCAGAGCCTGGTTTTGCATCGTTTTCTGAGAGCAGGCAAGCATCGCTGGGGTGGGCGTCCCGGAGTGGCCTCATCCTCCTCTGTCCTGAGCAAGCCTGAGCTGCAAGGGGAGTAGCCTGGTGATGAGGGCATCCTTGCATGGAGCAATGTCTGCAGCAGGGCTCTTTCTCCCCAGATCACATATGGGCAGTGCCACAGACCTGCGCTTCCCACTGAGCGCTGTGGTCCATGCCCCCGCCGAGCCCTTCGGGACAGCCCCGGGCCTGCCTCGGGCACAGAAGGGCCGATTTGCCACCCGTCGAGAGGAGCCAGCCAAGGTAATCCATCTTCATGCCAGCATGGAGTCAGAGCTGGGGTTGGGGTCTCCTTCTGCCTTGCATGCTGGTCTCATGTGTCCTTGATTTGCAAACATGGGGCAATGTTGTTCACCTGGTGCGTGGGGGGGTTAGTGTGGCAGGATGGGTTTCCCATTGGGCTTGCATTGAGTTGTAACTGTTGCGTGGAGGTCTCCAATTTGGCTTTTGGAGACATGGGGGTGCCGAGTAGGACCAGTGGACCTTGTTCCCCCAGGACTGGGAGCAGACCCAGGCAGGCACCGTCCTGGCCACAGGGCCTCATGCTTTCGACAGCGACCCTGAGATCTCCGATGTGGATGACGATGACCGTGAGACGCTCTTCAGCTCCATGGACGTGCTCTCCCCTGGCGGGCACTCAGATGCCCAGACATTGGCTATGATGCTCCAGGAGCAGCTGGATGCCATCAACGAGGAGATCAGGTAGTGACCATGGCCAAAACCCACCACCACCTTGCTCTGAAATGGCTCCAGGGGTGGCAGGAGGCTCCGATGCCCTAAAATTGAGGTCCTGGTTGAGCTTCAGCCAGGGAAATGGCTCTAGGACATTCATCCACAGGGCTTGGTCTTTCCTGCACATGGCTCCCTGTCCCTCAGCTGCACCAGCGCTGGCTCACAGAAAGGTTCATTATTTAAAAAAAAGTCCTCCGTGAATATTAAAAGAAATCGTGGTATGTCTCAGCTGTGGTTTATGTGGATCCTGATGGATCTTTGCTGCCATTCCTGGAGATAGGGCGCTTGAGTCACAGCACCCAGGGTGCATTTCCCCAGGGTAGGGAGATCCTGTGCTGGGAGGTGTGAGATGACTCCCCAGAAAGGTGGGGAGCCAGGAGTCCTGAGCCCTGCTGCTCTTCCAGGATGATCCAAGAGGAGAAGGAGTCCACGGAGCTCCGCGCAGAGGAGCTGGAGACCCGCGTCACGAGCGGCAGCATGGAAGGCCTCAACCTCACCCAGCTCTGCAAAAGAGCTTCCATCCCCACCTCGCTGACGGCCCTGTCCCTGGCCAGCTCATCCCCACCGCTCAGTGGCCGCTCCACCCCCAAGCTCTCCTCCCGCAGCGCCGCTCAGGACCTCGACCGCATGGGGATCATGACATTGGTGAGGAGGCAGGCGCGGTGGACGGGGGGCTGGACAGGGTGTGCGCATGGCTGCCTGGGGTGGGAGCGATGCCCCGGCATCCACGTGGGTGTGTGGGAGGGTGATGTGGAACGGGGGTGCCCATGTTCGCTGTCTCCCAGCCTGGCACACCTGGCCCCGGGACTGCTCTGCGGGGGGGTTCTCCATTAACTGCCCCCCTTTCTGTGTCTCTCTCGCTTTCCCCCTTGCAATCAGCCCAGCGACTTGAGGAAGCACCGGAGGAAACTGCTAGTGAGTGGCTCCCATCCCGTTGGTTTTTGTCCAAGCCCCTTTTCCAGCCTGCTCCTGGCTTTGTCCACACCAGGTCAGGGTGCAGCAGGCGCGGGATGGAGCTGGGGACCCCAGGGATTCAGCAGGAGGATCATGGGGATCCCATAAGGTGCTTGGAGATGTGCCGGCTGGCAGCCTGGGGGGTCTGGCAGGACATGGGGAGGTTCAGAAAGCCACTGGGTCCTCAAACATTGTGTGTCCCCTCTGGCAACAGGGAGTCTTTGGGACATTCCCATCTGTGCTCCTCAGAGCCCTCTTCTGAGGGCCGGCAGCTCCTGTCTCCACACCCTGACATGGACCATGGAGCTGCATCCTCTTTTCCCCCTATTCCCAGGTTCTTGGCCATGTGGCCACATCCTCCCCATCTGCTTGGGCATCTCGAGCCATTGCCAGAGCTCTAGTTCAGGCCAATCCTGGAGCGTGGCAAAGCCTCAGGGCCCTGGTGGCTCTTTTGGCCATGCCTCCATGGAGCAAGAGAGAGGCAGGCAGCAGGGCAAGGATGGAGGTGGGCTTTGGCTGCCCGGCCTCATGGCTTCTGTGCTTGTTCAGTCACCTGCAGCTCGGGACGAAAGCCGAGAGGATAAAACCACCATCAAATGTGAGACGTCCCCCCCATCCTCACCCAGGACATTGCGGCTGGAGAAGCTGGGCCACCCTGCGCTAAGTCAGGAGGATGGGAAGAGGTATGTGGAGCACCCTTTGGATCTCACACCAGTGCCTGCTCTGTTGGTTTGAGGATTTACATGGGGCAAGCGTGGGATTGTGGGACGGGCTGGGGTTTGCCATGGCTTGTGTGCTGCTCAGGAATAACCGAAAGGCTTTGCTGTTCCTCTCCCTCCTCCATCCCCAGCTCGCTGGAGGAGCAGGCCAGCAACCCCAGCAGCAACAGCAGCCAGGACTCCTTGCACAAGGGCTCCAAGAGGAAGGGGATCAAATCCTCCATCGGGCGCTTGTTCGGGAAAAAAGAGAAGGGTCGCTTGATTCAGCTGAGCAGAGAAGGGGCCACGGGGCAGGGTCCGTGAGCAGCCCTATTCCTGTGCGTGCCGGGCGGGCGTCCTCTTGGGCCAGGCTGTCTGCACGTCTCCTGGCACTGTCTGGCTTTAGGGTGCTGTTGGGGTGACAGACGGAGGAGCAGGGACACCTCTGCTGGTTTGGGGATGTTGGGGCCACTGGCTCTGGGCCCCCTGAAGCTACAGGGCCATTGGGTTCTGGTGCTTTCTGCCCCATGGCCCTTTCTGGCCTGAGCATGGGATCACTCTTAATGCTCTGCAAGAGCTGCAGTGAGGGTAGTGACCCCCTGTCACTGTGCCTTATCTTTAATGTCCCCAAATCTGCTTCCCTCGCCATAGGACCTTCTTGATTTTGTAGAGCCCCTTGGTAGGACCAGCTTTTCCACTCTTAAATCCTTCTCTGCTTTGATGTTTAGCATTTTGCAATGGGAGGCATGGCAGGCAGAGATCCCCTTGGGCTTTCCAGGGATGCAGGAGGGCTATCTGGGTGGGTTGGAAATGGAGACTGTCACCTCCCGTGGTGTGACGGTGCATCCCCAACACCCTGGCATGGGGACTGCGAGAGTGCCCACACTGGCCCTGGGGGATGTCATGCTGACCCTAGGGAAATCAGGCTGACCTGAGGATGTCTTGCTTGCCCAGCAGTGCTGCTGACCGAGATGGAGGTGGGCATGCAGGACCCTCTGGGACTTGGCAAGCTGGGTGCTCAGGCCGAGAAGGATCGGCGCCTGCGGAAGAAGTGAGTGAACCTTCTTCCCTGCCCCAGCAAAAAAATGTCCTGCCCAATGGCTGAGAAGCAGGGGCAGCATGGGACTGGAAAAGGCCTCTCATCTTCACCCTCTCTTGAGCCCTGTTAGCTCCTTTATTGCTTTGCTACCAGCTGGTTCTTATTGCCCATGGTCTACTCACTTTCAGGAGCCCCTTTCCCCAACAAGCCCCCAATAAATGACTCTTGTGCCTCTGTTCCCTCCAGGCACGAACTCCTGGAAGAGGCTCGGAGGAAAGGATTGCCCTTTGCTCACTGGGATGGCCCCACTGTTGTCTCCTGGCTGGAGGTGAGGCAGAGTGTACCTGTGCATCGTCCCCATGCACCAACGGCTTTGCAGTCACTGCTGGTCTGTAGTGTGCTCCCCCAACAGCGGTACAGCACCCCACAGTCCCACCATGCTTGGTCCATGCACATGGTTGGTGGTTACAAAACCGCGGGAAACAGAGCAGATCCCCAGATCCCTCACATATTCTGTACGGTCGTGATTTGAGTAGAGCTTTGAGTTGAAAGGCTTAGTGGGTGCTCTTTCCCTGGGCTGTGTCCGTCAGATATAGGGATGCTGGGGTGCCTGCAGGCCATCTGTGCAAGCTACAAACAAAAATGGAGCCCCATGTGGGTTTATTGATATTGAGCTTCAAAGAGGATGACCTTGATCCTGCCGGCGGTAGTTAGAGGGGGTCTGTCAGGCAGTCACCAGCTTTGCCCTGTTTTGGCAGCTCTGGGTGGGGATGCCAGCCTGGTATGTTGCCGCTTGCCGAGCCAACGTGAAGAGCGGAGCCATCATGTCGGCCCTGTCTGACACTGAGATCCAGAGGGAGATCGGCATCAGCAATGCGTTGCATCGCCTGAAACTGCGTCTGGCCATCCAGGAGATGGTCTCGCTTACGAGCCCCTCAGCACCACCCACCTCACGGACGGTAAGTGCTCCGTGCTACAGACCCCCCATGGAGCAGGACAACGCACTGGTTTCCCTCCTTCCTCTGGCTCGTTGTGACCACAGTGGTCCATCGGTCACCAGGGAGTCCCAGTGTTACAGGCAGACGTGGCCGTGGAGGGGGTGACGCTCCCTCATGGGCCAGTCAAATCACCAGACACTTGTCCTCAGGCACAAAGATCGTTTATGACCATCGAGTGTGAAGCACTTTCCTGTCTTGAGGCACCAACAAATGCTCTTTTCCTCACACTGTGAGACTGTCAGCAAGAGGCTGACCCTGCTGAGCAGCCTGCGAAGAGCAAAGCTCGGGGACAGTCTGCCCTGGAGAGGATAAAATCCCATCCAAACAGCATGTGTGTGATTTACAGGGCCAACTCAGTTATGCACAGCCTTTTTCTCAATACCAGCCTTTTCCTGGGATCACGTGAAATTCCTGGGGCAAATCAGAGCAACTGCAGGTCCCAGTTTTGCCCTGGATAGAACATGGAGCAGATGGAGGGATCGTGTCTTGTACTGGTCCCCAAACCCCTCGAGGGGTTAATGGTGCCCCAGTAATGTCAAGACACATCTGTAGAAATGCAGCCAGCAGAAGGAAAGGCCCCAAGCGTGCTGTGTCCCTTCAGCTGGCCGTGGCTGGGCTCACAGCTGTTAGAGACAAGCCTGCAGGCTCCAGGAGCGTAACACCAAAGTATAAAGGCAGCCAAAGGGCCAGTGGTCCTTGCTGCGCTCTCTGTGGCTGCACGGACAGCCCAGGGTTCCCACGGGCAGCAGGGTGCCACCAGCCTGAGCTGCAAGGACGCTGCAAGGACGCTGCAAGACCTCCCCAGTGCAGCTTCAAGCGCAAGGGTGGCCTGATCCTCCATCAGCCTGAGCCAGGCTTATTTCCAGCACGGTTGTGAACTGAGGCCGTGGCTCCATGGTGGTTTACCCTGACCACTCTGCTTTTTTCCCCGCAGTCCTCTGGAAATGTCTGGGTCACCCACGAGGAGATGGAGAACATGGCGACTTCCACCAAGACGGTGAGGCTGACTGGCCCCACTGCTGCTGCACAGCGTATCAGTTACCGAGCTGAGCTCCGGGTGTGCATTAACACACTAAACCCCGGGAGGGAAGGGGATCTTTGCTGCATCTCGTGTGTCAGCTCTTGGCCAGCACTGTGCACCTGTTTGGAAAACATCTTTCAACCTTTAATATCCCAACAATTTCTAAAACTGGCTTAAAAACCATCAGATGCATTTTCCTTTGTCAAGCCCCAGTGGGTTTTGCTGGGTTTCTAGAGTGGCTTGTCTGTCAGTTGTGAGTTAGAGGAAAGAACTGAAAGACAAAGAATGAGAGTGATCTCAAGATGGATGTGTGAGATTGAGTCCCACATTGGCCACTCTGCACCCAGAGAAGTCACTGTCTAATCTCCCATTGACCTTAGCACACCCAAACATTGTCCCCACGGTCTGTCCCTACCACTGGCTGATAGCTTGGGGTCCCTCGGAGGGACGTGGCTATGCTTCCAGAAGCTCTGGCTCCTTTGGAGAGGTGTAGCCGTGCTCCCCTCTCTGCAAGTGAAAACATGGGCCCCACGCCCATGTCTCAGAGCAGGGGCAGCATTTTGGATTTGTTGTGTGAATTAGGCATTTTTTTGAAGCTTTTGTCTGCTGGTAGCACAGACTTGTAACTGGCAGATGCCTTTTGGGAAAGGAAAGCTCAGAGGCACGGTAGAGGTGTGACACTTTCCCTTGGTGGGTTTTGTGAGGTTGAGCAAAACCAGCACAGGTTGACAAAGGGAGGAAATAGCTACAAAATTGGTGAATTGGGTTGAGCAGCCCCTCTGGGGGTTGTGACCCGTGAGCTGAAGCTTGGGTTTCTCTCTGCATCCATCGGTCTGTGGGGAACCCAAGAAGTGCCCATATTTCCCAGGGAAGATGTATGAGCCCCAGTGTCTGTTCCATCTCCAGCCCAAGGCCCATCCGGAAAGCCTCATCCCGTATCCTCCTCACTTGTCTAAGAGATGGGGTGAAACCTTGTACCCATCAGGGTCGGGGCGTCCCCAGCACCCTGCTGACAAGGCTGAGCTCCCTGACCGTGCAGCCATGAGACCAGCCCCCATCCCTTCTGGGTCACGCTGTGCCGAGGGGTCCCACGCTCAGCATGCACGGCACGCGATTTCATGGTGCAGGGCCGCCGGGTACTGACTTTACCTGTCCTTTCTGTTGACATGCTGCATGTGTCACACTTAGGACACAGAGGAAGGCAGCTGGGCACAGGTGAGGTCCCATGTTACGCTTTTCTGTGGGCGGTAAATGGGGTGGTTATGGGAGGGAGAGCTGGACATCACAGGGCACATGGGAGATGAGCTTGGGGCATCAGTATTCGCCAGGTCTTTGTTGGAGTCTGAACCTGCGCCCTGTGGTTGCTCCTCTGAGCCATCTTTCAAGTACAGGGTGGTCCTCCTGGTGGTCCTCCTGGGACCTTGCATCAACCAGTGTCATCTGCTTCAGGCAGAGTGGCTTTTTCTAGGACCTCCCCTGTAAGATACAGACGCTGTGTTAAAAAAAACCACCGAAGAGTGACCAGACACCCTGCATGGGAGACAGGTTTCTAGCTGCACAGACATTGAGTGTTCACCTTTCTTTTAGCCCCAAGTTCAGGATACGAACCATTCTTGTTAACTGAAAGGTGGGAGGGAAGAGTCCTGCTTGGATCCATCTCTTCTGGTTTTATCACTCTCAAATGTTTTACTTTTCTTCTGGTGGGTTTTATTTTATTTTTGGACCCAGGATCAGCTTCTGCCCAAAACCTGTTATTTTCATTTTTAAGTCATAAAGCAGATCTTTGGGTGATTTCTAAGCTTCTTAAAAATCAATTGGAAATGCACTGAAACCTTTTTCTTAGTTGTTTCAGCTTTCATGAATATACTTTTTCCAGAAGCAGCTAGTCATAAAGTCCAAGTATCCATTATGCTTGCTTTTTGGCTACTGCCTTGTCTCCTTGGGGGACACCAGCAGGACACAGACCATGGCCAACAGGACTGTTCCCTTCAGTTCCTTCGATAGAAACTGGGGTTAAACTCCTCTGGCCTAGGGTTGGTCCTTAGGACAGCGACCCCCAGGCTGCAGCACTGAAACTGTCACTGGTTTCCTAGGAGTCTGCAGCTCCACCAAGCCATGGTTTCTCCCTAGCTTCTCCGTTTGCTTCTCCACAGACACTGGCCTATGGGGACATGAACCACGAGTGGATTGGGAACGAGTGGCTGCCCAGCTTGGGTCTCCCGCAATATCGCAGCTACTTCATGGAGTGTCTTGTTGATGCACGGATGCTGGACCACCTCACCAAGAAAGATCTCAGAGTGCACTTGAAGATGGTGGATAGCTTCCACCGGTGAGTCCTCTCCTTTGGGAGGTCGCTGGGGTGCAGTGTCTGCACATGGAGCAGAGGATGGGGCAATCTGAGGGGTTGTCCCATCTTGGCCTGCCCTGGTGCTCTAGGCTAAACTCAACCACCTGGTCTGGAGCAGCTCATATGGGCTAATGTTCTCCTTCATCAGACTCCTTGCAGCAAAACTGCAGAGGATCAAGCCTTCTCCTGGCTGTGGAGCAAACCTTGGGCTCATCCCACCTGGTACCCCACTGGCAGGCAGAGCAGTCGTCTGCCAGCAGCCCAGCTTGGAGAAGGCTTATGCCATCCCAACCACCCGGCTCAGACACCGGTATCCAGCCCTGTCATGGGATACTACCGTCCACCCTGGCCCACGGGGTGGTGTCCGTGGCCCTGCCAGGGGCCCCCTGCTCTGGGGATGAGTCCTTTGCCCTGGAGCAGCCCCATGGGCTGGTTCTCCCTTCCCCCTCCTGCCACCAAGCACGGAGTACCGATTTTTGGATCCATGCGCTCTCAGGCAGGTAGAACAGGGTAAAACTGGTGGAGTGGGGAATTACCATGGAAGTGAAGGACATTCCCGATTTTCCAGCTAAGATCTTCCCTTTGGGTTGTGTCTGTAGTGACCCAACCCTGAAGTGAAGCATCCTTTGGGGTCAGAGCAAGCAGGGAAGTGGGTCCCTCTGCAGGTCCCTCCGAGCCACCCAACGCACGACGCTGAGCCCTCGTGAGGGTTGGGTAACATCTCATGTCCTTGCAGCACCAGCCTGCAGTACGGCATCATGTGCCTGAAGAGGCTCAACTACGACCGCAAAGAGCTCGAGAGGAGGCGAGAAGAGACCCAACACGAAATCAAAGGTCAGCAGCCATGTACACAATCCAGCTCTGGAAAAGGAGATGAGAAACCTCCCAAGAGATGCCCAGTGATGGTCTCTCTCCTATCCCTTACTTTTAACTGCATTTGCCTTGGAAAAATCGTGATTTCTGAGCAACAGAACAGCCACAAGGCTGTTCTCCAGTGGGGAGCTCCCTGCAGTATTTCCCCCAAGAGATTGCTCCAAGTGCCTTTACGCAGCTTACTCCAGTCAGGCATGAGAGGGAGGAAGGGTGTCAAAACAGAATAGATCCAGTCCGAGCATCACCAGATCATCTTATCCTGCCTATTTCAGATGCTCAGGACACCCTGCAGCTTGCTCAGCCTCCCCTTCCTCGTTGGCTGTCCTGAGATTCCCTGCGCATCTGGCTGCTGCTTAGATTACATCTCATTATTGATAATGCCCCTAATTACACCAGCAGCCGTGGGTTCTTAGGATTAATTTTCACAGTTGTTTTCTGCCTGTTATTTCAGCATTTAGTTTGGTAAATTGAAGTGAGCTGTTCCTGGCACTTGAGCACCCAGTACTGCTGCTGGCTCAGGAAAGAGAGTCCCAGGATCAGCCTGGGGCAGTGCAAAAGGGATTCCAGACATCATCAGGCTCCCGCACAACCCTGAGCTGGCCCTGAACATGCCCTCTCTCTTTTGCAGATGTGTTGGTGTGGACCAACGACCAGGTCATTCACTGGATCCAATCCATTGGGCTTCGCGAGTATGCAAACAACCTCGTCGAGAGCGGGGTGCATGGGGCGCTCCTGGCCCTTGATGAGAACTTCGACCACAACAGTCTGGCACTCGTGTTGCAAATCCCCACGCAGAACACGCAGGTAAGAGCAGCATCCTTGGGGGATTTTGGAGGAGGGTAGCCAGCATGGGACATGGCTGCGATGGAACTCCACCAGTCCCACCAACCTGGCTCTACCTTTCAAAGGAGAGCACTCGGATGGCGTGTGGACTTTCCTTCTGTCATTCTCAGGCTTTCCTGAATTTGTGCTGGAAACCATTTCCATCGATGGGGAATGCTCATTTCTTGTTAATTTTTTGTTAATTTCAGGCTCGACAAGTGCTGGAGAGGGAGTTTAACAACCTGCTCGCCTTGGGCACAGATCGGAGGCTGGACGATGTGAGTACCAAACCTCCTATGTCCAGATCGTGCTGAGCACCTCTTCTTGTGCAAGAAACAGGAGAAACAGGACCGCTGATCTCCCCCTCCTTGTCCAGGGGTGTCAAATAGTGCGTCACGGGCTCTCTAGAGCAGTCGCATGAGCAGTATCAGTGGAATAAGCTAAAGCTATTAGACAAGGCCCCAAGGAATGTGCTGCCAGGCTGCGGAGGCAGGTGAGGAAGAGCTTTGTGCATCATTTCAAGCCTCATGCTCGGGGGGCTGAGTTTCAAGCAGTCTCACCTGGCTTTCCTTGCCAGCTGCTTTAATGTTGCCATTTAGAGTCGCAGATATTCTGGGCATGGCACATCTGCAGTGGTGGGTTAGAGATGCCCTGTTAAGCAGCCAGAAAACTGTTCACGTTGAGTCACTGAAGGCTGGAATTCATCTAGATCTCTCCGATGTGTAACTTTCCTCACTAAGATATGATAGCAGAGCTAGTCAGGGCTCTTTTCAGAGCATGGAGGGAAGCAGGCACTTCCAGATGCCATCACCTGGCCAAGGTTAGATGCATCCCTTGGGGTCTTTACTGAGCCATGTGTGTTGATGTCTCCAAGGCATCTTTGCAGGCAGGCTGGAGAGAAGAAATGGGCAAGCTGGAAAGGATAAAGCTTATGTCATGGGATCCCGGAGACGTCTCCTATGTCCTTGGTCCAGTTTGATGACACACTTCTGCAATGGTAGAGTTGGCCCTCATGTACAGGCCCACCCTTGTTAGGTGGAAGTAGTGCTAGTGTGTCACAGGGGGAGAAGGTCCTGCTGCCACAGCTGCCGGGCCCATAACCTGCTCCTCCCTCACAGGGTGATGACAAGACCTTCCGTCGAACCCCGTCCTGGCGAAAGCGCTTCCGCCCACGAGACGTTCACAGCATCAACATGCTCAGTGGCTCGGCCGAGACGCTGCCCGCCGGCTTCCGTGTCACCAGCGTGGTGCCCCTGCCCCCTCCATCCGCCTCTGCCAAGAAAATGCCCCCGGAAGGTAGGTCACCCCCATCCGCCCAGGGTCCTCTCACACCCCTGCTCAGACCTCATGGTGAATATGGGGATTGATGTGCCACCAGGAGAGGAGAGGGAGCGAGGCTTGATCGCCTGTGATGCTGAATCCGTGTGATCCATGAGCCATTGTCTGCTGTAAATGATATTTTCAGACTCTGGTCTGGTGTGTGATTTCTTTGTTTTGAATTGCCAGGACAAGGGAGAGGGCTGGACTGGGGATACGTTCACTCACCCTGGGTCTGGCATCCAGGTCTGAGCCTGTTGGGGTAGCTCTGGGGGCTGTCAGGGAGCAGCAGCCCACTCTGGGCCAGTCTTGTCCATCTGGCCTTTTGGGACCCATCCCCAAAGGGACAGAATTAACCAGCTCAATCCAGTCCGAGCGCTGCTGAGCAGCCCCTCTCCCAGGCTGGCAGGGACCTGCTGTGACTCGTGTGCTGCCTGTGCTGCTGGCTGTCGTGTTTTAGCTGAGCACGCATGTCCCCACCACACGACTCCTCTCTACAAGGTATTTTGGTCCCTTCCAAAGCTGTAGGAAGGCACAAGCTCCAGCTGGTTTGTCCCCTGGACCAGGCACCCTGGTGCCCCTGTCCCAAGCCACCCACCACATCCCCAGTGGTGCAGAGCTGGCTTCAACAGGCTCAGAAATGAATGTGTGAATGAGAATTAAAAAGTTACGCTTTCACCTTCTGGCCCCAAACTCCAGGCTCAGCTCTCCTCCTGCCTCCAGATTTGCTCAAATTTCACAGCTTTTCACCCAGCGCTTTGGGTCAAACCTGTTCAACCCTTTCCACCCCATCCCTGGGAGCTGCAGTTCCCACCCAGCTGAGGACAATGAAACCTGGGACAAAATCCCTGGGTCTGACAGCACCCAGACATGGGTAGCAAGGTGCTCGCTGGCTGAGAGTGGGGATGGCTAGTGGCAACTTGCCACATACCCTGGAGCCTTGAGAGCATCAGAGCTGGGCAAACATGCCTTTTCCTTTGACCCTCATCTCCATTTGGCGTCAGCACACAGATACTGCCTAACAAATATTTTGGTGGAAAGCTGAGGGCTAATTGGAGCAGTTGCTAATTGCATGCTCTGCTCTTTGACTCACTTCCAGTTGGTGCCTCTGGGTCGCCAAGGCTGGAGACCTCCACGGTCCGGACATATTCCTGCTGAGGGTCAGCGTGACAGGAACCAGCCCAGCCCTGGGTAAGTGCGAGGAGGACCAAGGCCTCGGAGCTGGATGGGGACCGAGAGGAGAGCATGAGGCCCAGCGTCCTCTGTCCAGCATCACCCAGGCAGGGTGTCTGCCTTCAACAGGTTTGCCTTGCCATGGAGGACCATGGAGACCTCAGTGGCGGGGGAACAGCCCACCGCTGCTGCCTGAGGTTTACAGGACCTTGAGATGATGCAGGAGGGATGCTCAGCATCCCAACCATGTACGGTTTGTCCAGTCCTCGGACAGACAGCTCCACTGGGGACCCCAGAATGCCATCCTAGATGGGGGGGTCCCACTGGGGTGAGGGAAGGATAGTCAAGCACTTCAAAGATGCTCCTGGGATCCTGCTGTACCCTGGGGCATGGTTCCCCTGTGCCAGGAAGATTCATTACTGACTGCATCTGGGTTTGCTGGCCTGTGGGTGCACGGGTGGAGGTGTGCCACCATCCTCACGGGGCCTTTCCCACTTTGTTTCTCAGCACATCCCCACTATCAGTATGGCCACGTGCTGGCTGCCTTTCAGGACAAGAGCCCAGCCTGCACCTGTTCCTTGGCCCAAACCAACAAACGCTGCAGTCTCGCTGCGGTGGACCGAAAAGGATGCTCTCCCTTCTGCTTGTGCACCCACCGCTTCCCCCAGCTCCCCATGGCTCCCGCCTGAGGCTTGTCCACCCACCTCTCCCCACACTGGCCGGGCTTTGGGTGCACTTGCTGGGTGCCTGCTCCGTCGCTGGCAGAAGCGTGGTGCAATCATGGAGCAGCAGAGACACCCCAAAAGCGGGCTGCAATATTTGGAAACCTTTCTCCTGCCTGGTTCATGTTGCCAATACACCACGGGCTGCTGCACTGACTCATCTGAGCCCCCTTGGGCATCAGGAATGCTGCTGCCCACAGGACTTGAAGCCAAGGAAGATTCAGGCTCGTGAAAATCCTCACACCGGGGTGGCCAGGCAGGGAGCTGCCCCCAGCGGGGGCCAGTGCCAGTGCCAGGGTCGGCGCTGCATGGGGTGGAGCAGAGACCAGCCATCGTAGGGGCGAGGAGGGTGGCTGTCTGCCAGGGTGCAGGTGGTCAGGGTGCTGCATTTTGGGGTGCTGCCAGATGCCATGTAGAGGGGAGGCTGTGCCTGCACGGCGGGTCCATGAAGGGCTGCGTGGGGAAGGGCTGGAACCGCCCCATAGGCTCACTGCTGGCCGGGACGGTACCCAGCACCCACAGGAGAGGGGACCTTCCTTGGGCACCTGGGGAGACACAGCGGGGGGCACCCCCCGCCCCGGGACATGCCCATCCCTTCCCCTCTGGGACCAGAGGAGATGCTCTCCTCTCCTGCCTCCAGGCTGTGGGCAGGGATCAATCCAGGAGGCCCTTCACTCTTCCCATTTCTTCCCCGTAGGGTAGGATCTCTTCGTCTCCTTATGCCACGTTTGCCTTGTGTGGCCCCTATTTCTGATGTGATATTTATTGATGGCTGGAATGACCTTATACTTATCATGTGCTGTCTGGAAGTGCAATATCTGAGAGGCTATACAGTCACGATGTCTTTTCAGTGTATTATTTGCCTAATACAGTATTAAATATTTTTTTAATTTGAAGAGTCAGTGAGCCCTTTATATCGATGCCCTACTTCTTTCGTCATATTATTGGTACTGCATGGACTCCAAACCCTGGATCGGGTCAGGAAAGGATGTATGTGTGTTCCAATAAACAAGATTTTAAAACAGTGCTGGCTTGAGCCTTCTTTCTAGAGCCCAAATTAAAAATACAATTAATCTTTAGCTCCCCCAAGAGTTTTTGGGGCACAGGGCTGAGCCACAGTTGCAGACTAGTGAGATCACTGTTCTCTGCAGGGCTGATTTGAGTGTGGGGCATCCAGTTCCACCGCTGAGTGACCACACTGGAGTCCAGCTGGATTTTCTGATATGGAGAAATCCCCAACCTGGGAATTAGGGCAGACCTGCACAGAGGCGAACAGGAGTAAAGGAAGCCCAGAGCAGTTCAAACAAGAATGCCTTTATTTAAAAAAAAAAAATCCAAATAAGTTAGCAAAAATAATAGTTAAAAAAAAAATGGCAACTCCACACAGCGTTCAGTAGAAAAGACAGCTCGGGCAGCCTCGGCGAGGCTCAGCACCCGCAGGACACCAGCTGGAGAGAGACGTTGGTCAAAGAGCATCTTGGAAAAAAATTAGCAAGCGAACCCAGCACACACATTGGCCCCTAAAAACCGATCGCCCCGGACAGGGAGTGAAGTGGAACCCAACACCGGGCGGCCGCCCTCACGGGAACCAGGGCCGCTGCCAGCATGGGGCTGCAGCGCTGCCGACATCCTACCTCTCCCCATTATTTTTTTCCAGCTGGCTGGGCAGGAGCGTTTCGCGAGGAGTGGGGAAGGAGGCAAGTGGTTTCAGCGGTGCAGTCCCCAATGCCGGAGAGGTAAATACAATTTCCAGTGGCTGGACCCTTCCGGCATCTTATTCCCACCCCATTACCAGCTCGAAGAGCCACCGGGGTTTGCGCTGGCTCAGTTTTGAACCCGCTCCTCCTGGAACGTCACGGCCACGTCCTCCACAGCGATGCTCTCCACGATGGAGGAGAGCGAGTGGAGGTTGCGGTCCTCCGCCGCATCGTCAGCCAGGAGGTGATCTGCAGGGAGGAAGGGGATGATCACGCTCTGGGGACGGGGACCATGTGCTGGGGATGGCTCCTGGCTCAGTGCAGGGGGGACCCAGTGATCCCTGCACAGGCGGAGTGACCAGGGCACCCACTCCCAGCTCCCACCCTGCGGGGAAGTGACACCTTCCCCCGGAGAGTGAAACTTTTGGACACTTTTTAGCTTTTATTCCTCATTGGAAAATAAGATTTAAGTTTCTGCCTTCTGGGGAAAAAAAAAACAGGTGGATTTGGTGGGGGTGGGGATAACTGCAATAATGGAAAAAAAAAAATAGCAGCTGCAGAGTGGGGCATGGGGACGGAAAGGGAGCCGGGGCAGCGACACACAGTGATGCCCAGCACCACAGCCAGCAAAGCCAAGCCAAAGGGTGGCAACAGATGAACCCCTGATGGGGACCAAGTTGCTGGGGCCCTGAGCTGCTGCCATCCAACTGCTCGGCTCCTCAGAGCAGGCGTCTTGGAGAAATCAGGCAGTGGGAAAAGCCTGAACTCACCAAGCACTGAGCCAAGGCAGTGCTGGACTATTTATGAGCCTGGGGGGAGCTCATGTCTTTGCAAAAGTGGGGTGGGGAGGGAAGGACAAGGTTCCTTTTGTCCTCCACATTGAGCATCTCCTCTTGGGGGGTTGGCTTAGCGATGTTCTGCTCCAGAGCTGAGGTGTCCCCTGCTGCTGCCCCCACCCCGGAGCCCGGTGTCACTGCGGGACGCAGGACAAGGTGGGGGGACCTTACCTGCAGGGTTAGTGCTGAACTCCAGCTGGCTGCTCCACTCGGGACTACAGGACGAGCTGCCGGATCCGCACTCGCTGGCCGCCTGCAAGGAGCCGAGATGCTGACCATGGGTGTCACCTCCTCCAGCCTGGCCAAACCCCAGCAGCCACCCCAGAAACACCCCGAGGTGCCCAGTCACCTCAGCACAGCATCCCTGCAGGGGTGAGCACATCCCTCCCCACCTGCAAGCAGCTGGAGGAGCCAACAGCATTTGGGGTCCCCAGGACCCATCCAGGCCAGATGCTTCCTTAACCATAAAGGCTGAAAAATCTCCCTTTTGGGCTCTGGACACAGGAGAAAT
This sequence comes from Falco punctatus, assembly GCF_963210335.1. Classification (NCBI taxonomy): domain Eukaryota; kingdom Metazoa; phylum Chordata; class Aves; order Falconiformes; family Falconidae; genus Falco; species Falco punctatus. Next base: position 2,080,124 of record NC_137597.1, read on the forward strand.
GGGGCCATCTGCTCACTGCAGGTGAGAAAAATGTCTCTTCATCCGGTGACTATGAGAAAGGGCTAGAGATGGAGCAATGTCCTTGAGCAAACCAGCTTTTTGCTGAAAATCATCTAATCAGGCTTATAAAAAATGACACACAGGCTGGACACTCTCAGGCCATCCCAAGGGGATTTCTGGGGAAGATCTTTTTGCAGTTTGATTTGTGGATTTGGGGCCTAACTCTGCTATTGCAGAGGGAAGAGCTGACAGCCTGAAAAATGAGAGTGTTACTCAGCAAAGCTCTGAAGTAACTTTCTTTGTGTGTGTCTTTATCTGGAAGTGATGCCAGCTGGGGTTAAACCCAAAATACAATTTATAGGAGCAACCCCAAGGACCCAGCTATACATAGCAGCCTCGAAATGGTACTTTGAGTCTACAAGCTCACGGCAGCACAGGCTAATTCATTAACACTTGGATTTATTTCCCACTGAAGTAGGAAATTCTAGCAGATTTTTTTTCCCAAAAAAAATCCTGGATTTTGCACTCAGTATGTGAACCCCTGGCTATGCCTCAGAGAAGGGATGGCTCGGGGCAGCAGTGACATGGGAACTGCTCAGTGTGGTTTTGGGGCACGTTTGTGGGGGCAGTCAACAAATACACCCAGGTGGGTACATTGGGATTACACCGGGAAGTCTCAAGAATATACAGGATGGAGCCTAAAAGCTTTTTCAGTCCTTTATTCAGCTCTAAATGTTGGGCTACCTGGGTACCTGCTGGTTTGGTCCTTAAATCCTTTAGTCTGAAAGGGGATAAACCCCTGTGTAGCCCTGTCCGTGCCTCTTGTAAAGTCCTTCTGTATCTATAGCTACACCTGTATCAATATCTCTATATCTATCAATATAGCTATAGTTCTATCCATATCTATACATCTATATCTACTTCTACGTCTATATAATCTATATCATCAATGCTTATACCTATATGTACATCTACATCTATCTGTATCATCTATATCATCACTACGTGTATTGTCTATAGCTACCTACACATTTCCGTATCCAAAGCCTCAGAGCAGAGGGTAGTGCACGCCCAGACACCCAGCCCAGAAATCAGAGGGCAGATGAAAATATCTCTCAAAAACTTGGTTAAATGACCAAAATCTTGCAGTGCGACCGGACTTGGCTTGCGGCATCTCTGCCTGGGGCTGCGGCAAGACACACCCGCTGCGAGCATCCTCATCCTCGCCTGGCTCACCGATCAGCACCTTTGGCCGGAGAAACCCGAGGTGGCCCCGTGCTGACCCCCTCGTCCCCTGCCTGTCCCCTGCCTGGGGGTGCTGTGCCACGCTGACCACCAGAGCAAGTCCCCTTGCCCCAGCATGTCGTGGCCCTGGCAATTGCATGGCAGCGGGCGAGCGGGAAGCGAGGCTGCGGGTGTTGTGCCCAGGAGCACTGATCCCTGCGGAGCGCCGCGGGCAGCAGCAGGTTGTGACCCCCCAGCAGTGTCTGGTCGGAGGCTTTGTGGGATGGGCTGCCCTGAGCCTTTACAGGGAGAAACCAGGAGTGTGTGTGTGTGTGCCTGTGAGCAGGGGAATTTAATTTAATTTTATATTTTATTTACTTTATTTTCTCTCATTTTAATTCATTTCATTATTTAATTTTATTCCATTTTATTTTATCTTAATTAATGTATTTTGATTTTATGTTATTTCTTTCATTTTCACCTTTATTATCCCTTCCAAGCGCAGGCACAGGTGTCACACCCAGTGCAGTGCCCAGCACTGAAGCATGCAGCCCCCAGTACATCCATACACAGGGAGAGACCACCAGTGGCCCCTTTACCCAGGGGTTTGAGCACCCAGTCGGGACTGGATCAATGTCACCCCGTGCCTTTACCCAGGAGACATTCACCAGCCCACGACAGCAGCACCTGCCTTGCCCCCGGGGCTGGGGGGTCCCACTCCTCCCAGCAGGACCCAGTACCCCAGAGCTGCCCAGGGTGTCTCTTTTTGGGATCACCCCCATAAAACATCACCCCCATAGAGCATCACCCCCATAGAGCATCTCCCCCCTATGGCATCACCCCCATAGAGCATCACCCCCATATGGCATCACCGCTATAGAACATCACCCCCATAAGGCATGACCCCCACGCTGGTCCCCAGCCCCCGTGTGGGATGCGGGGCTGCACGACGGCACTTACCCCGGGCTGGGCAGCGGCGGGGCGGAAGCGCAGGTCCCTCTGCTCCCGCTCCTGCTGGTTGAGGGTGCTGAGCAAGCTCTGCAGGCGCTCGATGTACTGGATGGCGCTGCGCAGGATCTCCACCTTGGGCAGCCGCTGGTTGGGGTTGAGCAAGGTGCTGCGTTTCAGCGCCTCGAAGGCTTCGTTCACCTTCTTCAACCTGCGTTTCTCCCGCAGGGTGGCCGCCCGCCGCCGGTCGATGGAGACCGTCTTCCTCTTGCACACCTTGCAGGCCCAGGGCAGGCACTGCCCGGGGCAGTGCTCAGGCAGCGCTGAGTCCTTCTCCTCCAAAGCCACCCTGCCCTCGGGACACAGGGCCACCTCGGGCCGCTCGGGGTACACTGCCGGCTCGTAGCCCTGCAAGCGGGAGCCCAGGAAATTTTCCCCATCGTAAAACCTCTGATCCGGGAAAAAGTAAGGGTTGGTCTCAAAGAGCTCCATGGGCGCCCGGGCGGCTCAGGGACGTGTGCGCGGCTTGGGGACGGCTGCTCCCTCTCCCCACGCCAACTGGTTGGTGCCATTTAAACCCCAGCGCTGGCATTAAATCACGGAGATAAATATAGAAAACCTAAGGGAAACCTGAGCCCACCCTAAGCTGCTGCCTCACATCAAAACTTGTCCATCTGATTTCATGTGCTCTCCCTGCGGGGATTACGCTGCCCGGACCGTGGCTGCTCTAGGGGGGCTGGGGGGGCTGGCACAGTGGGGAGGGCAGCCCGGCCGCCCCGTAAACAAGGGCTTTGTTTGAGCCCAGAGGTGCCACCAGGGCCGCAGGTGGCTGCCAGCTCCCCCCAGCATTTCTGCCTCATCTGGTCCCTTCAGTTATGGCCGGGCTGGGGGAGCCCACGGTGGCCTCGTGGCCCTGCCCGGCCGGGCACCCGCACCCCTTCCTGGCTACCACCTGCCATCCCACAGCACCCCGGATCCATCCCTTCTCCGTGGTCAGACCCGACACCAGCACAGCATCCTCCGCTGCTTGGCCCTTGCCCCCTGCCACCCCGCGCTGCCCCACGCCGCTCACCCCCCGTATTTCCCATGGCCCCATCCTGCATGGGAAAGTGCTACTGCATGTCGCATGTTGCAACGTAAAGGCTGAGGCTGTGGAGAAGCGGAGGAATTCAGCCCCGAAGGGATGTCCCACTGCAGGGACCACCCTGCAGCCCTTTCCCCATGGGCACCCCTGGCCACGCAGCACCCATCCCCTGCCGGCCGCTGGGCACCCCTCCTGCTGTCCTGCAGGAACAGAGCGGGCAGGATGGTGCCAGGCTCAGCCCTTCCTCCACTGCGGGCTTCCTGAAGGTTCCTGGCCAAGTCCCTTATCCCAGAGTGGCATTTTTGGTACAAAATCCATGTTCATGGCCCTTCCCATGCACCAGACCCAAAGGACACCTCCTCCTGTGTGTCTCCATGCCCCACCGGAGCAGCCTAGCTGGGCTGGATCCCCTCCTGCCCCAGCAGGCTCATCCCAGCTGGTCTCTGGTACCGGCCCCTGTACATGTGGATAACCAAAGCCCCAGCACCATCCTGCCGCACCCGTCCCCAGCAAAGACACATTGCTCCCATGTTCCCGATGGGGAAACTGAGGCACCATCATGGGCACTGCCTGGGTAGCAGCACGGGTGTGTTTTTAACCCATCCCCAGCCCTTCTCTACTGACTCCAACCTCTTGACCATGTCTCTCCAGCTTTGTCTTTAATTCAGAAGGGATTTATTTTTTTCCATCAGGAACGTCAGAAACCATCTCCCATCTCCTCCTATTCCTGCTCCAGGCCAGATTCCAGCCGAGGGATCGGTCAGTGGAAAGAATGTCAGCAAAGAGCGGGGCCAACCCTGCCGGGATTTTCCTTCCCCAAATCCCCCCCTCCCCAGAGAGGCTGTGCCGCAGTGCATTCCCCACACCCACTACCAGCACCCTGGCTCACTTTGGGTTGATTTCTAGCCTTTTTGGAACCTGCCACAATGCTTTTCTCTCTTTGCAGTGACTTGTTTGGGCCCAGAAGCCTTATAACACATCCTCACGCCGATTTCAGCTCTCCCAGGGTCTCAGCCCTGGGGGTTTGCTGACCCCACGGTTTTAGCATCCATAAAAAATCTGCAGTAAGGAAAGCAGGACCCTCACCCTCAAGGGTCACCCTTGGCACAGCCCATGTGCTCCTCAGGATTAACCAAACCCCCAAATGCTCAAGAAGGAAAGAAATCAGAGCACTGGCTTGTCCCCTGCTTAGGACGACAGCACTAAAGCAGTGAGGAAGGGGCATGATTCGCCCTGAGAGCCTGAAGAGGGGCCAGTGGCAGGTGTGAAGCCACTGGGAGGGAAAACCTGAGCCCGAGGGCTTCACAGCAGCATGTCAAGCAGTTTGCCTCACTGATGGAGACCTTTACAGTGGCACTTGGTGGAGGACATGACCCAAGTGAGCCCCTCGAGCTGCAGCCAGGTCCCTGGGTGAGGGATGCCTGCAGGACCACCCTGGCTCTGCCATATAAATGGGCTTTTTGTAATGGCAAGGGTGTGTTTGGAGGATGAGGAACCCAGCGGTGACATAACTGGCTCTGTGGGGCACGCGGTGGACCCACCCAAGAGAGCAGTCAAGCATTTAGCACTTCATAAAACGGGGGCAGCATCAGCAGAGCAGGCGCTGGCTGCTGCCGTGGCCTTTCCCGGGCCAGGAGAAGTGGCTTGAGCCAGCCTCGGTGGGCCACTGAGGCCACTGTGTCCCTGAGCAGGCTGTGAAGGCTGGAGGGAGCCCGTGGAGATCAGGAGGAAAGAGCAGCCAGTGCCAGTTGGGATGGGGACTGGGGAAGAAGGACCCCGCACTGGGTGGCAACCCCAGCCCCTGCATTCTCTCCAGATCCTTTCTGGGGGGTCTCATCCAGGCTGCCCTGCTGCCACCGATACAGGGAGCCGGGATAACGCTGTGCCCACCCGGCTGTGGCTCTGCTCTGCCATCAGACCCTCTATGCCAGATGACCCTAATCCTGGACACAGGCCGGGGGACACAGTGGGGTCTGGAGTCCCTGGGTCCAGTGGACTCATCCTGACTGATATCAAGCCAGGGATAATGATTATCACTGGGCAAGCAGTAGCCACTGAGGGACCCTGGCACCTGGGCTGCCAAGGGGGCTCCCTGTACGGCCTGCATCACCCTGAGCACCCCACAAAGAGGAGTGCTGGGGGACAGGCGAGTGGGGGGGCTTTTCCTGGGTCCCATGGGTGCCCACGGCGTCTGCAGGCTGCGCCCTGGGTAATTTGGAGCCGGTCGGGGATTAGGGCTCTGCTGCCGGCTGTCAGGTTAGCCCGTGATGGATGGCGGCGGCTGGGAGGCACACAAAGGCAACGCTGTGCGAGCCCCGGGCAGAACGTGCTGCGATCTGTCACGGGGTGACCTTCCCCGGCTGGCGGAGGCCTCGCGGGGACGGCTCACCCCGTCACAGCCGCCTGGGATGGGCAGCCACCAGGCCCGAGCTAAAAATACCCCTCCATTGAGAAAATCTCAGCGAGGAGGGTTTGCCCTTGCTCCTCCGGGGCAGCTTCCCAAGCTGGGTCCATGGCGCAGGGTTGCGGAGATGCCTGGGGGCTGCCCCGGCTGTTTTGCCTTCCCACCATGGCTGATTTGCTGGGATCTGGGGAAGCGCATCGGCACGTTGCACCGTGGTGCACGACCCTGCGTGGTGCACGGTCCTGCCCGGTGCACGGGGCTGCACACACTGCTTGCACGTCCCTGTTTGGCGCACGGAGCTGCACGGTGCCCATGCTGGGGATGGTGGGGATGGTGGGGATGGTGGGGATGGTGGGGATGGTGCCAGCCGGCTCCTTCTATTGGAAAGGGCAGAAAGAGCAGCAGGGTTCAGGGGCTGGTGAAACAAGCCGCGTGGTCACGGAAGCATCTACACCCACAGCGGTGGGGAGGAAGGCTGGGGCTGGCCAGGACCCAGCAAAGAGATCATCCCGCTGGGATTTCAGCACAGGAAAGGGGTCCCACCAAAATGCCGCTTCCAATGGGACCCACCTTCCCGTCGCCCCTGGGCAGGCGTCCCCTCTCGCTTTCCAGGCTCACCGACATCCTTTCCTGCCGCTGTGACAAGTTGTAACATATTTGGGAGCAGCTGCAGGCGGTGGGGAGATGCTTGGCCCTCTCCCCGCTCCGGCTGAGGAATGCGGAGCAGACCTCTGCTGCGACACCCAGGATTTCCGACGTGCCTCCTCGCCGAGATTCGGGACGGCGACAGCTGTTGGGCCACGATGGGGCCACGGCAGAAGCTGCCCCCTCAGCCCCATCCCCACGGCCAGCAGCTTTGCACAGCGACCTCTCGGCCCATGGGGATTTGGGATTGGGGTCAGGTCCAGCCTGTGGGGAGCGATGGGGACAATGTCCGTCTACCTGTCCCCAGCTGGGGTGGGAGCAGTGGTGGCAGGACCGGCTGACACCCCCTGCCTCACCCCGGGTGGGTTTGCTGGGAGGGTGCTGGGCTGGGGCTGCTCATGCCCCTGCAGTGCCATGCCCCCGTGGGGCTCAGCATCGCTGCTCCCCACCGCATCACTCACCCCCGCAGCCCCAGGGACCGGCCTCCGTGCCCCAGTTTCCCCATCACGAAATCAGGGATAATGACGGAGGTATAAAGTCCGGCTGGAGAACAGTTTTGTTTTGGTATTACTGGTTTGACCTGGGATGGGGGGCAGGGATCAACAGAGAGGTGCTGGTGGTGGAGCAGCCCCCAGTCCACTGGATCCCAGTCTGGGGACTACACTGGGTGCCCCAACATACCAGTCCACTGGATCCCAGTCTGGGGATGTTACTGGGCACGCTGACCCACAGCCTATTGCAACCATCTTGTGTGTCCTAACCCACCAGCTGCTGGGACCCCAGTCTGGGGACCAAACCAGGTGCCCCAACACTCCCAGTCCAGGACTATATGGGGTGCCCTGACCTCCCTACTTGCCTGCACTGATCAAGTGATGCTCTGCCCCACTGCCAGCACTACACCACCTGCATTTCTGCCCCACCGTGGCCTCCCCTGCTCCATAAGCCCACGGCCCGGACACAGCCCTTCCCCTTCCCGGACCCCAGCCCCAAATTGCAGCTGGAGGAGGGATTCACCCAGTAGGGCCCCCACTAACAAACCCCACCATGGGCTCTCCCACCCGGAGTGCCCCCCATGCCAGAGGCATCCCCAGCACATTAGAGACAGCTCCTCCATTGCTGCACGGTGGCACTGGCTGGGCTGTCCCCACATGTGTCACAGAGGGACTTGGGGGGGACACGGGACTCAGGTTGTCAACAAGGGGCTGTTTTCCCTGGGTGGGAGAGCCTGGCTGGGGCGAGCTGGAGGACAGGTGGGTGTTTGGAGGAAGACCCATGAATGCAAGGGATTCAGCAGCGACATATGGTGGCTATTCGACCCCCGAGAGGGACAGCTGTCTGGGCCAGGGGGATGGCGCAAGGCCCGGGGATGGGACCTGGGGACAGCAGTGTCCCTCGGCGGGGGACAGACCTGAGGTGGATGCCTGGAGCTATGCGGGGAGGGGGCCAGGAGGGAGCTGGTGGCTGTAAGCCCCGTCTCCTGAGTGGGTGACCATCACCTTGTCCCCACGGTGGGCACATCCCCACTGGGGCTCATTCAGCCCCCGTGGCCTGACCGGGGACTGATGCTGCAGGATCAGGGTCCGGTGAACAGGGGAAAAGGAGCTGGCGGTGCTGATGTGGGGCTTTCAGGACACAAACCAGTGACTCCGGCATTTTTCTACCCCCATCCCATGGGACAGCAAATGTGGCACACGGAAGGCTGACACTCCGCGGTAACTTGGAGAGTCACGGAGGGAGGGTTGTGGGGATCTCATGGCTTCGGGGTGGGATGCCCAAGGGACGAAGGGACAGCAGACCCTCCCCCCCACCCCCTGACATGCCAGCCGTGATGCCAGAAAAGCCGGTCCCCAGGGAGGGGCACCCAGCCCTTCCGGAGGGGCCTCACCCTGCAAATTCCCATGGCAGGAGGAGAGGCTGCCGGTTCAGTGTGTCCCCCCCCCCCCCCGCCATGAACACCCAGGCTCGGTGCCACCCCCCACCCCGCGGCTGGTTTTCCCCCTCGTCGGTATGTTCAGCCCCATGGGGGGCCCTTCCTCAAAAGCACCCCCACTCCCCTCAGCCGCCGCCCGCAGGCTGGGGGGGGGGGGGGGGGCGGCCCCGCAGCGGCCAGACCGAGGGGGGGAGGAGCAGCAGCGCCGCACCCCGTGGGGACCCCCGCCCCCCCCCCCCCCGAGGGGGCGTCCTTCGCCCACCGGACCGATGGACCCGGACCGCAGCCGGCGGAGGTGGGAGCCGGGGGGATGAGGAAGGGCTGGGCGGGGTGAGGAAGGCTGGGGGGCTGGGGGAAGTGTTCCTGGGATGGCCCCCCGCCCCGCCGCAGGGATCGAGCTCCTGCCAGCGCACCCCCACCACCGAGCAGATGCACCCCCGGCTGCCTGCGAGGGGAAATGCCTTGGCACGCAAATTCCCGGAGCCCCGAGGCTGTGGCCGAGGCTGGCCGCCCCCTGCCCGGGCCGGGGGTCGGGGCCAGGGCGGGAGGCAGGAGGCACCGGCCGTGCGGCGGCGGACGGGAGAGGGCAGCATCAGCCCGGGCATCCTCCCGCCCGCGCCGCCCGGGGGCTGCGCACGCAGCGGCGGCGGCCAGGAGCATCCCAGACCCCTTCGAACCCCCCACGCCCTCCCCCGTTTTTTTCAGGAGGCAGACACCCCACCTGCCCCAGGCCCCGGGGTGCGGACCCAGCCCGTCGCCTGGCCGCCGGGTGCGGGGGTCGGGGCCCGGGACCCCTCGGGGTGACCCCTCGCACCCGCACAGTTCCAGCAGGGATGAGCCCAGCTATTTATTTCCAACCCCCCGGGAAGAAAATCTCAAGGTTTGTTTTTTTCCGCGGCGTAATGACCCCAGCAGGTGTTTTTCCTGCCCGAGGGCTGAAAATAGCTCCCGGAGTTTAGTTTCCTCCGGTTCCTGCCCCTCTCCCCGTCCCCTCCATCTTTTGGGCCAAAACATCCCAATCCGGGGAGAGGAGGCTCCGGGGAAGTGGGGGCACTTCCCGGAAACCCTTTCCTTTGCGTTTTTGTGCTCAGCTGGAGGTGGAATTTTCCCGAGCAGGAATTTTTGATCTTGGCTCCAGCAGCCGTGCTTGCCCTCAGGTGGCTCTTGGGGAGCAGCTGGGGCTGTCCACCCCCCCACCCCCCCCCCCCCCCCCCCACCCACCCACCCCCGCCAGGAGGGACAGGAATATGCTTTGGGAGGTGTTTCTCCTGCAGGAGCTGTGGCCTCTGTCCCTCACAGGATGCTCTTGCCCAGTGCCTGTGTCACATCTAGTCTCTTTGGTCCCATGGACTCACTTGCTTTAGGGGGGTGAAGTGGCTGGGGGGAGCCGAACCCCTCAACCACCAGCATTCATGCCGGTCTGTCTTATCAAGAGCATTGATTTAGGGAGTTGGAACTGGGAGCCGCAGCTGGCCCTCAGGCCAGGCAGGTCCCTTGTCCCCAGGAGGGACCCCAGGGTGGGCCTGGGGCTGTATCTGCATTTTTCTTTCCTGGTCCCCAGTGGCTGTGCTGGTCCAGGCTCCCCTTAAACCCCGGGGATACACGGAGGTGCAGCACCCCAACTCCCAGCCCCCTGCAGTGTTTGGGAAGGCTGTGGGGTGGGGGTTCACCTGCTTTCATCCCTTCAGGAAAACACAAGGGATGGGGACATGGCAGGGCGCTTCCTTCCCCTGCTCCATCCCTGTGTATCCACCCTGGATGGAGGAGACCGACACTGATGGCAAACGTCGCTTCGGCCAGGGCCTTGCGTGGGAAAGGGGTGCTCCCGGGCGGAGAGGAAATTTGGGGTTACACACCCAGCTGCCTTCACAACGCCTGCCTGAGGTCTCTGCCCTTCAGCCGGGTGCCCTCTCAGCCCACCCCTCCTCAGCCTTTCCCAGCAAGGTGATCTCTGCATCCCCCCTCACCCCTCCCTGCTCCCCCAGATCTAGGAGAGCATCTGGAGTCTCTCAGCACCCCAAAAGCTTCATCCACCCATCTGACACCCCTTGGCCTCTGTAGCAGTGAATCTCCTCACTTCTTCATCATGCCCGAACCCCAGAGCCACGCAGCACCCCGCTGCGGCAGCAACTCCACGGGGCATTGCTGGGCCAAGCCACCTCCTCCCAGAGCACAAGTCCATTCTGGGCTTCCCACTACAAGGTTGGATAAGCCCCAAGCTGGGTCCTGCTCCCCAGATCCTCCCCACCCATGGGAGCAAGGGGAGGAAAGGCAGGAGAAGCAGCCTCCATGTCCACTGAAGCTGATATGCTCCAAGCTCATGGCAGGGGACTTCTGGTCGCGCGTCCCCGAGGAAGGCAGCCAGCTGTGGGAACGTCGCCGCCGACCATCTCAGGGTTGCTCTGTGCAATGCAAAATGTCACATGTCCCGCTGCAGCGTCACTGTCCCGGAGAAGCCATCCCCCAGGGACTGGGGCTGGGAGGCTGTTTTTACCGGCCCTTGGACAGCTCGAATAATGTTTGTGCTGCTCTGGGGAGAAAGGATCACAGCTGGAAGAAGAGAAGGGGAACAGGGCAGGAGGCGGATCCCCTCTGCTGACAAGGAATTTTCTACATGTTCGGTAGGAATCTGTAGGTTTAGGCATGTGGGAAGGGTTTAAACAGCTTTTCCTACAACGTGGAGGACCTGCCCAGTGAATTTCTGTCCTGACTTATTTCTGGAAATAAAAAATTTCAGCTTAGGTTGGTTGGGAGCAACGAATGTGAGCAGCAGCGGAGCGCAGGGCTCAGAGACTGCAGGAGTCAGATGGAAGAAGAGCTTTTGTGTTGGAGGCTGGCAATGTGGTTACGGTCTGTAAGTGTCTGAGTGGGGAAAAGAGCCCTGTTACCGAAACCGAGAGCTGCACAGCCAGCAGAGAAAGATGCAGTAAGTGACAGCTGGAAGCTAAAAGAGAGGATTTTAAAATAGAAATACGGGACATGTTTCTAAAGCAAGAAATACAAACTTTGGGAGCAGCAGCCGTGGGGACGTGGCTTTCCTCTACACCCTGCGTGAGGGGGCACCTCTCCATGCTCACCCTGGAGGCACTGCACCAGCCCAGCCTGGCCCTCCTTGGCTGCTCCCCTCCCTTGTTGTTGCTCCTTCACCCCCCGTTTCCTCCTTCACCCCAAATCCTCATCTGCCACTGCCCCTCCGGTGGGTGAGGAGAGCTGTCCCCAAGCCACTGCAGCCCCAGGTCTGGGGCTGGCGCTGGGGTCTTCCAGGCGCAGCACTCGCTCAGCTCTTCATCCCCTCCCCAGTATTTCCCCAAAGGCAAATCAGAAAATTATTATAACATCTTGGAGATCCATCAAGGGAGGAGGTTCCCCTCATTCATCTCTCATAGCAAACCAGGACTCACAGAAACCATATTTTTCCTTTTACATTTTCCTCTTCCCCCTTTCCCCGCCCCCCTCCTTTCCTGGGAAGTCAGTTTCACCGAGTCTTTGCCCCAGAAAGATCTGTCATCACTGCTGCGTGCTTCAGAGCACTTACACCACCAGCCTCCCTCCTCCCTCCCCTTGGGCACAGCTCTGTGCCCATGAGGCTGGAGGTAGCAAGCACCATCCTGCCTTTCCATGGGCTACTTCAAATAAAAAGAGAGGCTTTAAAAGTGCTGGGTTTGTTTAAGGGGTGGCCATGGGCTGGGGCAAAGACTTTTAACCGTCCTGTAAACTGATTTGCAGGGATGGAAAGGTTTAACCCCCTCCTGCACCACTGGGCTGGCTGGAAGCGGTGGGCAGAAATAGCTCTTGGCCAGCAGCCTGGCTCGATAACGTTCCTGGGGCTCCCTCAGGATTAAAATAAACCCAGTGCATGGTGAGGAAGATGCAGCAGCGAAGAGGCAAAGGGTCTGGGCTGGGGCACGGGGGCAGATGCCGGCACCCTGCAGCGATCCCGGCACGGGCAGACCTCTGCTCTACCCCGCAGCTGCACCAGGGACAGCGGGCGGAGAGCTTGCCAGGGCTTGGACATGTTTTCTCTTCCATCAAGTGATGTCTCAGCAGTTCCTCTGCACCAGGGAAGCACAAAAACCCGTTAGTACCCTGCTGTGCCAAGGTACTGTCTTGGCTCCTACACTGCCTGCAGGCAACATCTGGCTGGCATCTGGCAGGGCACCGAGTGGGGCCTGACCCCTTTGGCCACTGCGTGGGAGCCTGCAGCCTCATGAACGTGGCATCTACCCGGGGCAGAGGGGAGCCAGGGGACGTCCGCATGCCAGACACACTTGCTGAGTGACCACAGCCACCATCCGTGACTCACTTTCTCCCTTGCGCATGGGCCACGCTGCCCACCCGCTTTTAAACCCACTCGGGCTGCCGAGGCTGAGATGTGCTTGGTGGAGAGGGTCAGCCCACAGGGGAGCAGCCACTGCTTTGTCCACCCTCCCGGATTTGCTGGTATAAATTATGTTCGAGGAAGTTTTTCTGTGCTGTGTCATTGCTGCCGAGTATCTGCTGCAAAGCCTAGATGGGGATGCATCACGCTGCAAAAGTGTGGTGCTCCCTGCTCCCCAAGTGGCTTCCCAAGGGCCACGGATCCCGTTAAATGGGAGAGAAACTGAGCACAAGTCAGGGAGCAGCCTGGTACCCTCGGTGAAGTCCCGCCGGGTCTCTGTGTCACCTGGCACATACAGACCAGTGGCCCCAGGGCTGGTGCTATGGGGCGAGCATCACTCTGCAGCATCTCAGCACAGCAGAGGCATCCTTGGAAAAGCTCTGGGGTTTCCCTTTGTCTGGTCCTTCTTTTTTTGCCTTGTGCCATCTTGTCTGGACCCACTGGACCGTGGCATTCAGGGGTCACTCACCCTAATTAATATCTAGTGGAGACGTCAGTCCCCTAGGCACACAGCCCTGTACTGCTGGCACCAGCCGCACTCCTAATTAACTTTCCTAATTAAGAGGCCCCTTTCCATGACGAGAAGGGCTGCGGGATAGTCACCATGATGGAAGAGGTAGAGAAACCCTCAGCTTCTCCTGCTGTGAGCACCTGGGATGGCAGCATGGAGCTGCTCTTCATGTAGGCAAACTGTGGCAGGAGAGGGAAAGTTCAAACCCCCAAGACAGGCTGAAGAAAGATGGGTGGAAACGAGCTACCCACGCCCTGACTTGCCTCCTTGGAAAAGCATTTCTTGGCTGCTGCCGAGCCCTGGGGGTGTTCAGTCGGGGTTTGGCCTCATCAGCCAGGCAGGCTGGCTCAGCCAGCCCCAACACGCCAAACCCTTTGGTGCATCACGCTGGCACGGAGCTGGACACCAACCGTTCCCTCCTGCCATGGCCAAGGTTAGGTTCTGTCCCCATCTCACAGGAGGCGGTGAGGTGGAAAAGCCAGTGCAGGAATACTGAAGCCATGCTGTGTCCCCTCTTTGCCCTCCTTCATCCCACCTCTCCCCCTGCGCCAGGGCTGGCAGTGGGTGTTTGCCCACAGCAGCAGCATTGGACGCTTCCTTGGGATCATCACAAACCACTGCAGATCTCAGGCCATTTTGTCCTTGCAAACCCCAGCAAGAGCCTTCAAGACCCTGAATAACCTTCTCAGTGCTTGATGTTCACCAGAAAATTACCTTTCATGGGTTTTTAAGGAATCCCCAACACAAGCCCTAGGCTGGTGTCCAGGAGGATGAGCAGATGATGCCACATCCATCAGGAACGGACTCAGCGCAGCCACCTGCAACATTTGCACGTTCAATCCTGGCAGCCTTTGCCAGGGCCCTGGGACAGTCCCCTTGGGCTGGTGGCAGAGCTCCTACCCTCCTCTGGCAGAGTCCCAGCCGGGCAGCTCATTTTGGACATAACATGTTTTTTTCAGGGGTGCTGCTAAAATTAAGTATGCTGGGGCATGAGTCCAGGGAGGGAGAACAAACTGCAAATCCGCTAAGGAAAAGGAGTGGTTTTCAATCTCTGTTTGGGAGATTTGCATACAATTAGGCCGGGACCTGCCTGCGTTTGCTTCCGCATTGCACTCCCGTGATGAACCTGCCGGTTTTCCTGCTCTGCTCCCAGCCAGAGGTTGATTGCAAGGACAATTACCCTGGGAAGCTGGTGGGCAAGGGGTTTCGGGCTCTCTGAGGATGCACTTTCCTCTGATGGTACCCTGTCCTGAGCACCCCCACCCCACGTGTTGCCCCGGCTTTAGAGCTTCAGCTGTATAGTGAGGTCCCGGCTTCCTGCCTGCGGTGGAGGATGTGTGAGGAGATGCACTGTGAGATGCTCCAGCAAACGCCTCCCATAAATAGCGCAGTGTTCATGTGAGCCCGCCATCCTCAGTTTATTTTTCTCTCTGCAGAGCAAACAGATCGTTCAAATCCAAATATAAGCTCTCCTCACCCTGCTGCTGGCACAGCCCAACAGCCAGAGGTGGCACATTGCCACCATCCCCAGACGGCCCTCGGATGCTCAAACCCACCAGACCTACGCTGGCCACTCAGCCAAGGAGGTGAGGGGGAAGCCCACGGGCCACCAGCCGATGGAGAAGTCCAGCACTGGGTTTGTGATGGTCCCACAGCTGTTCCCATCCCTGCCTTGGCGTGTGCAGCCTCTGATGGAGGAGGGGGTGGAGGGTCAGGGCCAAGGGGCAGATCCAGGTGTTGGGACATCTCTCACCGAGGCAGAGCAGAGCAGGTGGGTACAACCCCAGCCCCAGGTCTTGCCAGAGGAGGGGGAAAGGGCAGGGAGAGGTGCAGGTGGGGTTTGGCAGCGTCCCCTTGCCCCATTTTGGAGGTCAGAGCTGGTCCTGGTCCCTGCAGCACTCAGACAAGGCAGCTCCACTCCCGGGGAGCAATTTATGCAGGATGATCCTTGCAGGTGCCTGGTCATACCTGGGGGTCCCCGGGAGGACTCTGCTGGTTCAGCTCCTCCAGTCAGACCGAGTCCCCATGCGCTACCCAGCCCAGGGGCCAGAATTTGGGGGTGGCCATTTTCCTCAAAACTTCTAGGACCTTAAATAGCCCCCGGTCCATCCTGACCACCAGCTTGGGACCACTCTTCCTCCACAGGCTTCTGCACAAAGACCCTCCACCTGCCCCAGCAGCTCTGCGCCCACCAACAGACCCCGCGTGAGGGATGCTGCCAGCCCTGCGCCTTCCCCCTCCCCAGCATGGGGTGCAGCCCCACCCCAGCACCCAGGGGTGCCATCCGGAGGGTGAAGGGTGCTTTGGGGCTGAGCCCCGACCCACCCTAGTAGTGATTTGGGGGAGACGCTGTCAGCCGGAGCCAGGGCGAGCAGCGGCTCTTTTGGTCGGGGGTCCCGACCCGGGGGGCGAGCCCGGAGCCCGGTGATGCGCTGGGTCCTCGCTCACCCCAGGCTCAGGCTCTGCCCCCCTGCTCGCCCTCCCCCCCCGGCCCCGCCGCTCACACCCCACCTCAAAAACCGGGTTCGGTGTAAAAACGCGTGTGGGGAGCCTGGGGCTGGCTCTGCCCCCCGCCACACGCCCCCGGCCCCTCCCGCGTTCGGCGGGCCCCAAACCGGGTCAGTCGCCCTTTAAAGGGCCGGGGGCGGCGCCGTGTGATGCTCCCGCTCCGGCGGGCGCTGGCGGAGCCTGCGGGACCGCGCGGTGCCGGGCACCGGGGACCGAGCACCGAGCGCAGCCCCGCTCGCCGTGGCCAGCCCGGTGCCCAGCGCCCCCGGACCCCCAGCATGCCCCCCGGGGGACCCTGCGGGGGGGCAGCTCCTGCTACCTTGGGGTGAGGGCGCCCCGGAACCAGCCCCGGGCTGGCAGGACCAGGTGAGGTGGGATGGGGCCGGGGGGAGCGGGCGGCTGCGGGGCCGGGAACCGGCCGGGGGCGGCGGGGGGGGGCGAGTCCCGCTGCAGCTGTATCGGCCCCGGGGGTCTGGCAGGCGGCCCCGGGGCTGCCCCGAGCGGCGGGGGGGCTCCGCCGCTCCCCCCGGCGCTGGACCGCGGCCCCGCTCGCCCCACGGCCCCGGTGGGTGCGGGACGAGCCCCGGCGGGGCTGGAGCCCCAGGGGACGGCACAGGCGAGGGGGGTGGGAGGGGGTCCCGTCCCACCCCCCCCGCCCAGGCTCCAGCCCGGCTCGCAGCGCAGTTACCGGTGCCAGTTGCCACCCGCCTGCCCGTGCGTTTGCAGGTGACTGAGGGACCCGGTGAGTGGCCGGACACCGGAGCATCATGGCACACTCCGTCTCAGCCTTCCAGGCTGCCTACATCTCCATCGAAGTCCTCATCGCTTTGGTGTCCGTGCCAGGGAATATCCTGGTCATTTGGGCTGTGAAGATGAACCAGGCGCTGCGAGATGCCACTTTCTGCTTCATCGTCTCTCTAGCGGTGGCCGACGTGGCCGTGGGGGCCCTGGTCATCCCCCTGGCCATCATCATCAACATCGGACCACAGACAGAGTTTTACAGCTGCCTCATGGTGGCCTGTCCCGTCCTCATCCTCACTGAGAGCTCCATCCTGGCGCTCCTGGCCATCGCTGTGGATCGATACCTGCGGGTGAAGATACCTGTCAGGTAGGAAAATGCGTCCAGAGCAGCTCCGCGGTGGCTGCTATGGGGTTACAGGAGCGAGTGTGCCCCAGACTCTTGGAGAAGCACTGGAAGCAGGTCCCCCTCCAGGCTGCCGACCCAGGCACGTCTGGCTGCAGCAGCAGCACTCGGGGCAGGCTGGGCTGGGGGTCCTGGACCCTTCGGCAACTTTGCCTGGGGGTTTGCGGGAGCAGTGGGTGCACAGGCAGGGACTGCATCGTGGCAGCTGGCAGGCAGGGCAGGGTGGCCCCGCACAGGGTCCCCGTGGCTGGGACAAGGTGTGTCCCGCCACACATGGAGAACACCTTTCCAGGGAGCGGAAAGGGGACGATAGATTTGTCTTCAGCCCAGGTTTTCCCTTGCTGTGTTGAGCCCAGGAACCCGGAGGTGATAACCTGCTTGCTCATGGACTTGTGGGACACAGCTTTGGGGTTTTGAGGGACCTGAGGTGATAGCCTGGCACGCCTTATGGGACAGGCTCACCCAGGAGGGACCCCCTGGCTGTGGGGCTACCCCACAAATGACTCCTTTCCCTGTTTTTCCTCTTCTCATCATCTGTATCTGTCAAAGCCAAGCCAGTAG
Source organism: Falco punctatus (assembly GCF_963210335.1). Lineage (NCBI taxonomy): Eukaryota > Metazoa > Chordata > Aves > Falconiformes > Falconidae > Falco > Falco punctatus. Next base: position 2,097,461 of record NC_137597.1, read on the forward strand.
CAACTACTGTGGAGTGTAAAAGAGGGGCACGAACTGTATTTGAACTCTGCTGCTCCGGGAGGAGATATTTAGCCACTTCGTGTCTGGCTCCCTCCCCGCCGGTGGGGTTCTGTGGCTGGGGGGAGGCAGCTGCAGGGCTGGGGTGCTGCAGTGGGACTGGGGGCTGTCAGCGGGATGGAAGGGGATGTGACACCCGGTGTTGGTGCCGCTCAAGTGCAGCTGGTGGGTCCTGGCTCAGACCCTCACCGTGCAGTCACTGTCACTGGTCCCTCTTGCTCTGTCCAAGGACATGCCCGGGCTGCAGGGACACCTTTGCCAGGCTCATCAGCTCCAGGAAGGTTCCCACTGCTGATGGCATTGCTGAAGAGCTGAGCCCGGCCAGGACGGCTGAGCACACACCAGCTCGTGTCACCCCACCAGCCCCTTTGCAGCTCAGCTGCGGGCTCCAGCCCATTTGCTGGAGGGGTCCACGACCCTGCATCAGCACAAAGGTCCCCCAAAAGGGACCCAGCCCCCTTGTGTTAGGTGCCACCCAGACCCCAGCAGGTGTAGAACCCTTTCTGGTGCTGGAATTGCCTCCCTGTACAGGGAGACATGGACAGGAGGCACCTGCGTCGGGATCAACCGACTGCTCCCTTCTGTCCCCAGATCCTCTGGATCAGGCCAGAGGTCTCTTGCTTTGAGGGTTTTCCTGCAGCCATGGGTAGCAGAAGCTGCTCGGTGAAGAAGTGTAAGACAGGGGGGGCACAGGATAAAAACACTGTCCCTGCCCACCCCCTCCTCGCTACACATGATTTCACAGGCTGTTCCCAACTTCCTCCCTAAGTGTGATTTTTCCCAGCCTGAAAAATCCTCGTCTTCCAGCCTGTTGGTGTAACCAAAGTGATTCTCACCCTGTCATTGCTCTCGGTGCTTTTTTGGTCTTTCCGCATCCCCTGTGCGGCGGGGATGGGTTCAGGTGTGGGAGTACTGCGGCTTTATACATAGCAACACTGCCTAGCTCTTGTCAGTCATTTTCCCAACAGACCCAGTCTTTTTTCCTCCCTTGCTGCCTCTGAGCACCAAATGGGCCTTTTTGGGGAGATTTCTGCCTGATTCCATGAGATTTCCTGGGAGCAATATGAAGTTAGAGCCCCCTGTGCTGTGGATACTTCGGGTGGGTTCTTTCAACCCTGAATTTTGTTCTCCCGTTACGTGCCTGAGCACTGGACATCATGAGATTTCTCTCTGAGTTTTTGTAGCTCGCTTTAATATTGAAAGGCTTCATGGCCACAACAAGAAGGGTTTGCTTTTGCCAGCTCTCCTGTTCACTTATTCCTGGATGTTTCCTTCTTTCCCTGGCGTGAATTCCTGGCAGTTGGCAAACATGGTGATTTTAGGTGACGTTGTGCCCTAGACACAGCAGCAAAACAACATTGGAGATCACGTATAGGACAGAAAACGCCACAAAAGAATACTCCCTGAATCTGAAATGCCTCAAGTTTCTCCCAGCCTGTTGCTAGATGCTAGAAGGCGATGCTGAAAACACTTTGACAGTGCTGACAGCTCAAATCACGGCTTCCGTGCTGGTGCTCCTCACTGCGACGCTGAACCCACCAGTGTGCAAATCGGTGCTGGGTGCCGAGACCCTGCGATGCCTCGGTGGGACTTGGGTCCCTCGTGAGACACGAGTGGCCACTCATGCCTGGGACACCTCAGGGAGAGCTGCTAACGTCTCTGAAGGCAGCCATGGCACCCCGTCCTGGGCAGCGATGGCATCCCACAGTGATTTGCAGGCAGGTGGGGAGCAATGTGGGGAGACCTCTGCCTCAGCCACATCCCAAGGGCAGCCAGGACATGAAGCAGGGACATCATGTCTGCACGTGGCCGACCAGCATCAGGCACGGAGGGGACAGGGTCAGCAGACAGCGTGCACGCCACAGCTCACTCCTGTGCCAAAGAAAGTCCCCAGATAAGCCTGGCACAGGGTGGATGCTCACCAGTGTGACCCACACGTGGCCTGGCATGGCCAAGGGGGTCTTGTGGGCTGTCATGCATGGGGGTCCCCCACACCCCCTGCTCTGCTCGCAGGCAACCCTGGCTCTGCCAGGGCTTGGGGAGAGGGGACAGCAGGGAATGAAATGCATTTCATAGGGGCAGCTGACAGGGACTGCGAGCAGCAAGGAGAGAGGCTCTGTGCATCCCAGCTCCATCCTTGTGCCGGCCACCCCCGCAAATGCTGTCTCTCCTCTGGCACACTTCATTTTTGGGGTCCATGAAGGAGTGTGTAAGGGTTTCCACATTCCTGTCACATACTGACCAACTGGGGTGAGGAAGCCAAGGGGACTATTGCCTGGGAATTGTTGTCTGAAGGAGAGGGAAAATCACCCCTGGACTTGCCAGGCTTTCTGTTTAACCCCTGGGTAGGGTCCCTCCTGGCTGCTGAGGTCGAAGGATGCTGCCTCCTCCCAAGGAGCCTTTTCTTGACTATGGAGAGACGCAAAAGCATCACTTGGGTGGAGCAGGCTGGAGCAGAGGGTACCACGGTCCCCAGCCTCCACAGGAACTGCTGTAAACAGCTGGAAACCACCTACAATAGGCTTGTTGCCTTCATGCTGGTGGAAAAGCTCACATGTCCCCTCTCGCATCCTTCCTCCCCGCCTGGCGGCAAGGCAGGACCCCAGTCCTGTTGTCCCCCCCAGCCAGGCACAGCGGGGTCCCCCAGCCCAGCCCAAACTTCCCTCTCAGCCGCACTCAGGGAAGATGAAATGAGTTCAAAGGCAGGGGAAGCAGCCGGCCGGGGGTGTCTGTCAGGAACTGGCCGCTCGGCAGCCCCGCGGCGGCGGTTCGTGGCAGGATGCTGGAGGGGACCGGGCTGGAGGGATGTTTGTGAGGGGATGTCGCTCCTTTGGCACCAGCCTGTGCTGACTCAGGGCCCCCCCTCTGTGCTCTGAGGTGCTACGCTGGGCTTTTCGGAGAGGGCCGTGGCAGAAGGACCTGGTGTTCTCAGGACACGCGGAGCCACAGCCCCTTGGCCAGGGATGGTGGATGCATGGAAGCAGCCTGGTCCTGTCTTAGCGTGTCCCTGGGGGTCCTCACCTTGTCCACTTTGCTTGGACCACCAGCTCTTTCCTCAAACACTTTGAAACATGCCAGGAAGATAAAAACTGGAGAAATCTGCTGGTAGCCATGAGCCCTTGTACGTGGGGTCTCTCACTCTGCTCTCTCTTCCACCCCCTGTGCCCAGGCCTGGACACTGGGATGCCCCCCTGGCCCTGCCCTTCCCACCCTGTGGCATCCCAAGGAGCATCCTCCCAGGGCGAGCTGCGTTTTGTGTTGCAGAAGGTTTTGAATGCACATCTGAGGCTGCAACGCCATGCAAATTAGATCAAACCATGCTTGAAATTGCTGGGAATTGAGGGGGCAGGAGGCTGGGGTGCAGCAGGGGGAGAGCCCGGGGTAAAGCAGGGTCTGCAGGCAGCACTGGCATTCTCCGATGGTTCAGAAGTGCCCTGTCCTGAGCCCTGTGAGGTAAAACAGCTCAGGGCTGGCAGGAGCTTCCCTCAGCCCTGGACTGCAGCACCTGCAAGCCAGGAGGTGGGGAGGACTCGAGGGCAGCCTGTGAGCCCTTGGATGGACCCAGCAGTAGAAGGAGGAAGGTTTCCCCACTGGACCTCACAGCTTTTCAGGCTCCTGCCTGAGCTCAGGCTCTTGCTGGGATTGCAGCGCTCTTTCCCCTTCTCTCCTGGCCTGCCAAGGGCTGCAGGCGTGGGGCCAGCTGGGGCTGGGTCACAGGGAAGCCTAGGAAGTCTCGTTGCCCTCAGCCAGCTGGGTCGTGGAGCAGGGCATGCGTCTGAGATAGTCCTCCCCTCTTTCCTCTACTGAGAGTTCAAGGAGGATCTTGGCAGGAGAATGGTAGGTGCCCCGCTGCCATGGGAGGGGGGGATGAGGAGGATGTCAGGATGAGACCCTGCTTTGGCCCACATTCCCAGGCACCAGAGCACCTAAGGGTCCATGGGCAATCTTTCCAGCACTGCCAATGCTAAGTGCCAGGAAACCTCCCCGGACACTTGGGCTCTGAGACCCAGTAGATGAGTCCAGGATGGAGATGGGGAGGGGGAGAGTGTGTGTGTCAGACCAGGCTGGGGTGTGTGGTGGCCTGTAGAGGCTGGTCCCCTGGGGATGGTACCCACTGAAGTGGGGAGGTATCAAACTGCGGAAGCAATTTTTCAGGCTGTCATGAGGTTTTCAACCCAGAGCAATGGGATGAAATTAAGAAAAGGAAATGTATGCTCCATCTGAGGGCAATTTGCTGGCCAGATGGTGGGTTTTACATGTCCCCAGGGAGGCAAGGGTGACTGGAGACATCTCTAGCTAGCCTGGCCAAAATAGAAGATAATAAGTGGTGGCAATGGGGGGTGGTTCTGTCCAGCCAGGCAAATGAATAAACAAAACCATGACTCTTCTGAGGCTTATTTTTAAATTTAGAGGAAACATTTCAAAAGTGTCCAGGTGTCTCAGAGCCAGAAGCGTGAATTCAGAGAGCTGCAGGGGGACTTTCATGCCCAGGAGCTCATCTAGGTTTCTCTCAACCTCCATTAGTCAATAAAAAGATGCCATCCATCCTTACAGGTCCTCCCCTGTGAAAACAGATTGGATTTCTGAGGAAAAAGCTCTGATTTTTTCTAAAATGGGGAAATTTGGGGGACTGGCAGGACTTTGCAGCTGCCTCATTGTTTTTTCCCTTGCTGCTCTCCACCAGGTATATTTTTAGCAAATGAAGGTGATCTATGGAGACCTTCATTCCTGAGGAACAGGCAGATCTGAACCAAGGATGGAGAATAAAAGGCAGAAATCACAGTCCAGAGAGGTTTGCTGGAGACTTTGGGCTGTTTCCAAGCTGCAGCTTCCAGCACCCTGCACCAGCTCAGCAGCTTTAGCAGGATGCTAAGTCAGAGCAAGCGTTTCACACCGAGCTCTGTGTGAACCAGATCTGGGGTGCACAGATGAGCTAAGCCAGTCCAGGACCAGGAGCTCAATTCTGGTATCACCAAAATACTCAGACCCTTGGAAATGGGAAGGGATTTACCAACAGCTTATATTGGTCTTGAGATCCTGGTAAATACCCAGGTGAGCTGGTTTCTAGCATGACCCTCTGATCGGCAGAGTAAATTTGAGCCCAGATCACACTAAGTCAGAGATCAAAGCCACGAGGGCTCTTCCCTGGGTGATGGGACGTCTGGATTAGGCTCGGCAGGAGCGCGCACAGCTGCCGCAGCAGCACCACGAGACGTTTGCCGACAGACGCAAAATCAGGTCACATGAAAAAGCTGCAGACGCTGCCATGCCAGCCAGAGGGAAGTGGTTTGGGCTGCAGGCAGTGTCCCCAGCTCCCAGGCTCTTAGGGAAAACGCTGGGGTTTGCGGGTGTCACCCTCCTTGGGATGCAGCAAGGGTCCGACTGTGGGATGCTGTGTTCTTGGTAGCACAGAGGGAAGGGGAGAAGAGCAGTGAATCCTGTGCAGGGATGCTCCAGACTTGCTGATATTTGGGGTTATTCCCAGGTTTTCTGGATTAAAAGGGTAAGGGGAGGTGAATGGCCTCCAGAGACCCTGGGCAGGCTTCCTGGGCAGCAGCACCCCCTCTCATCCCAGCCCTTCTGCATCTCCGAGCAGGGCGAGACGTGGTTCCCGTGCTGGGTAATCCGCCCAGGGTATCATTTTGCCCTGACCTCATTAGCGGTGGGTCAACATCAGTCTCCTCAGCAGAGCTTACGTCTGCCTGCATTGCACTGCAGGGTGATGAGCAAAAACCAGCTCCTTCTTGCTCGTGTTCACCTGCTACACCCCAAAGTCATGCTCTAGGGATATTTTCATTGGGGTTTTTTCCCCCATTTCTACTGATTTTCAGGTTAAAGCATTGACTTTTGGCAGGGGTCACCAGTAAATTTGAAGGCATGCTCCCAGAAAGGGCAGTAGCACTTTTGCAGACAGGGAAACTGAGGCACAGAGCAGTGCCGTGTCTCACTCAGGGTGACCCCACCAGGCAGGGACGGAGGCTGGGGCGCAGCAGGTATGGAAATTGAGATAAGCCAGGACAACTTGGCCTTTCTGTTCATGCACTGTGCAGTGATCAGCTGGTCTTATGTCACAGCTGTGCCCAGGGCACCCAGCAGCCAGGCTCCTCCGTGATGCCAGCCCATGCCACGGTGATCTGTGCAGGAGTAACTCCAGGCAGCGGGGTTATCCAGGAGGCCAGATGGTCCCCCTGGGCTGCAGGTCCCTGGGCTGCAGAGTTTGAATGCCAAGTCACTCCTGTCAGCAATCAGTCCTAATTAAAAGTGACAGCATTGCTATCTACTGAGTCAAAAGGGGCTGAGACACCTCTGTAGGGGCAACGTCCTCGGTGAGGGGTCTCCCATCCATGAATTCATCCTGCAGGGAGCACAGACATCAAACCAGGTGAAGATGGGTAGATGGAACCCAGCAAGGCTCTCCCATGTCCATAGCAGTAATTCAGGTTGTTGGGTACCATCAACCCAAGAGGACGTACTCTACAAAGCGGGCCAGATGGAACACTAGCCAGCTCACGTTTCTTCATCCCGTGGCAACACGAACTGTCCATGAGGTCCCCATTGAGCAAAAGGTGAGGAGCACCAACAGCCAGGGCCACCCGGACATGGTGAGATGGACAGTGAGGTGCCTGCAGTGAGTAAGGTGAGGTCCCTCACTGCAGGTGAGTGATGGTCCTGTGTCCATGGTACAATAGTCCAGCAGACCCATGGTTGAGTAGCAGAGCTCCCAAAACATCTGGGAATGTCACACTTCCAACAGCACTGCTGAGCACTGGGGAGATGGTGCTCCCTTTCTGGAGCGGCTGGGGTGTTTCCAGCGGGGGGCACTGGGTTGGTGGAGGCACTGAGGTGGGGGTGATGCACGCTGGGGCTTGGTGTGCTGTGCTTTCCAATGACCCTGTGCAGCTGCTGGCACTGAGACAAGCGGAACACCCTACAGGAGGAGGCTTTGCCAAAGCAAAAGCTGCTGATTCAGCCCGCCCTGGCCCTGCCAGCCCAGCCTGGCCCTGCAGGCAGCATGTCAGGAATGAGTCAGGACCAGTTCACCATGGTATGTGCCACCACCACAGCCATCTGGTGCTGGTGCTGGCTCAGGGCATGCAGGAGCCCTTCGATGGTGGGTCCCGGGTCTTCCCCCACCCATGAGGTGGAAGAAAGTGACTCCAACAGCAGGTATCCTCATCACTTGGTCTTTACAGAAATGGTCCCACCTCTGCTCCATGCCAGCCAGAGCCGGTGACAGAGCAGAAATAAGTGACTCACGGGGTCAGGGCTGGGCGTGCAGGCAGGCTCAGGCACTCCTCTGCCATGGGGCCAGCACCAGCCCCCTCCCCAGCCACCGGCTCTGGGGCCGCAGGCTGGGTGCCATGTCATTGCCCAGCCCTTGGCACACGCGTGTGGTGCCTGTCCTGCTCTGGTTGGACATGTGCCATGCGGCCACCACCAGCCAGGCCACCCTCAGCTCCTTTTACACCCCAGGGCACATCACAGCATGGTTTTTCTAGCCCATTCGCAGCGTTAGAATAAGCTGAACTGGGTCTTAAAAGTGCCAGGTTGACTCTGTTGACCAGACAGAGGATTATGGCCATGAGATTGGATGTTGGACAGCTGGGACACAGCCCGCCAGACTGTTCTCAAAGTCTGATCTGGAGGGACTGCCAGACCCGCAGCTGTAGCCTGCAGTCACTGAGCCAGACCCAGCAAGATCTCCTCTAGGACAACTCAAGGCAGCTTGTAACCAAACCCAAGGGGCTATTGGACATGGAGATGTGCTCAGGGGGGACACGGCAGCCACCCAGCTGGGTGGCCTGGGACCTCAACGTCCCTGGGACTCCAAGGCAGAGCAGGCAGGGCTGGGTGAAGGCTCAGGGCTGGGGGCCATAAAGTCACCGCATCCAGGTGGCCCTGCTCGAAATCAGCCTGACAGTGGGGGGGTGACTCACCCCAGGGCTCACAGCATGAGCCTCAGCACAGAGACGGGGAGCACCGGGACTGGTTGGAGCAGACATGAGGGAATCAAGAGGTGTGGAGGCAGCAGGGATAGAAAGGTCACTGCAACACAAAGGAGGATGGTAAAAAGGAAGAAAATGTGGAGGAGGCACTGTGGTGCAATGACCTGGGAGATGAGTTTCATTGTGACACACACAGGAGTCATTTCAGAGTGGAAAGAAACTGATGGGCTGGAAGAAAACCTCTGGCTGGAGGAAGGGCAGGGAAAAACCTTGCAGGGTCCTGCCCACAGGGGTGTGAGGGAAGCCCAGAGACAGGTCCTGGCGGGTTGTCCCTGCAGACAGCGGGACGTGGAGCATGGAGGAGACCATGGAAGGGATGGGGACAGCTTGAGAGGTTCATCCCCTTGGGGACAACAGCATCATCTCAGAGCCTGGGGAAATGACAGCTGGCACAGCTGAACTAATATTAACAGCCCTGGTTTATCCTGGAGATAAATTAATGATTTTTTGAAGGGATTCTGCCAGGTGCAGCAGGGATGGACACAGGAGCTGGGAGAACCCAGCGTGGGGGCTGCTGATGGGCTGGGAGGAGCAGATCCAAGGAGCCTGTCCTTTTGGGACACGTCTCATCCAAGGTGACCTGAACTTTTAAGCCTACAGGATGGGAAACCAGCCATCCCAGAGGCTGGCCAGGCTGCTGGCGGGGAGATGCCTTCTCTGGCAGCACAGCTGCCCAGCTGCTGGGGCAGGCACGCAGCTCTTGCGCGGGATGCCCAGTTGCAAGAAAGAGCAATTGATGCTCTCCAAGGCAGTCACAAAAAAGCCCCACAGCCAGTGGGGTGTCCTGCAGAATAGCAATGAGCTGAGCAGAGCACCCCCTGCTCCACCAGCACCCAGCCCCACTGCAGCCTGCAGCCGGGCGCGTAGCCACCTTTCCCACCGGAGGGCATCTGGATGGGCAGGTCTGGGTATTAAGGAGACATCATCGTTGATGCCGTCAGCAAGAGAGTCAAAAATAACCCCAAGGGGTTGAGATCCTCCTTTCTGTAGAGCACAGGCAGCAATGGGCTAAGGCTCAGATTGGGGGGGGCGGGGGGGGGGGGGGCGGGGGGGGGAGGGGGCCAGGCAAATAGAGGAGGAAGGACAGCTCTTGGTGATGTAGGGCAGTGCAGAGAAGGATCTGTCACTGGAAATTTTTTGGGCATCTGGATTTGCCTTTCACTGCACTAAGCCTGGTGGGACCCAGCAGCTCCTTCTCACGCCCTTGCCCCACCTCTTGTTGCCTTTTCCCTCCTACCCCCCATCGTCTCCTGCCATGGTCCTCGCCCCCTGGCACTGAGCAGGGGACCACTTTCAGCAGCCGTCACAGTCTTGGGGGGACTGGTTGGATTTTGGTGAAGAACAAAAGTCTCTGTTCACAAAAAGGAGCTGGAGGAGGAAAGGGAATTTTTCTCCCAGCCCCGTTCCCTTGTCTTCCTCAGCAGCCTCCATCCACGTTGCCCCTAAGACCAGCCGCAGTGCTCTCGCATGCAGACCCCTGGGTACCAGTGATGCCCAAGCAGGACCACAGGGACACAGAGACGTCACATCCCCCGGTCCTGGACCCTGCCTGGGGTGACGATAACACCTTTCCATTGCTCCTCAGAGGAGGGCCAGAGCACAGAAAGCCGGGACATCACTGGCGTGGCTGTCCATCCACCTTCTCCAGGCCACTTCTCTTCCTGCGTCCAGAGACCAGGATGATTTTTCTTGGCCTCCTTCAAACAAGGGAAGTGCCAGCTCCTGGCACCAGGGAGGCTTTCTCATTCAACTCATTTCATCTTGCTTCACTTGGCACATCATAGCCCCCCTCTGCGACTCAGTTTCCCCATCTGTTCACAGAGGGAATGATGCTCCAAACTCCCCAAAAGAGCCAAGAGGCTGATGCTGCAAAATGCTGTCTCAGGCATGGCTGTAACTAGCAGTCTTACAGACAGAGTTATTTCTCTCTTTTCTGCACTGGTAACAACATTCAGTGACTTAAGCCTTGTAACACGCAAAAAAGAAGCACTCTTTTTCCTCTGTGCAAACAGCTCTGCTCGCCTGCGGCACGGAGTGGCCGAGCCTGGGGGAGAGCTCGGAGCACAGATGGACGGGCCAAGCCTGCGCAGTCAGGCGGACGCCGGCGTGGGTGCAGGCGAGAGGGGGTTATTTTAAGGGAGATCATTCCCCACGTTCAGCACTGCTGGGACACAGGTGCTTTATGGGCTCAGCGAGGTCTGTTTGCTCAGAGGGAGCTCCAGGAGCTCCGATACCGCAGCCATCCCCGTCTTGCCTTTACAGCCACTGCCATGATGCTCGCAGCATCAGTGCCACCCTCCGTAGGGCCACCCCCTGCCCAAAGTGCCACAGGTCCATCCCCAGCAGCCTGGGGACCCTCTTGCCGCATGGCATGTCCCTTGTGTGCCGGGGAAGGAGGTGCTGGGTCCCTCGCAGGCTTCACATGTCCCTTGTGCTTGGGGAGGACCTGATCCTGCCTGGCCCACGCATCCTTCATCTCCATGCCCTGCACCAGCCAGGCTGCCTGGGTAGACTCGGGCTGTGTCTGCACATTGCTCCTTGCTTGGATTTAACTGCCGGAGTAATTAGGAAGACGCACAGGGTGTAATTTTTGCCTGACTGATGCATTTCACTGCTGTTCCTCATCTTGGGGCTCAGCTCTTACTCTCCACCATCCTGATGGAAATACTGAACTACTTCCTTCCAGGCAACAAGGTCGGTCAGTTTTCCTCCAAAGGAATAAATAATCCTTTAAATCTGAAAAAGGAAACAGAGGTTAAGTACTAAACTTCAGGTTTGCTTTACATTTGCACTTTTAATTTGTTTTCCTGGTGAAAGATCAATTCTCTGAGGTGAGGGAACATTTGATTGTGGTGTTAACTGGAGCCTTCACTTTCAATTTGGCATTTAATTTGGCTGATCAAGATATATCGATCTGCACTGAACAGATTCTTCCCAATGCAAATAACTTAATGGTTTGACATATATGTGCTCCTCCTGGTTTATAGTGTGGTGGACAGGTGAATAGCACAGGTTTTACTCAAGCTCTGTGGCAAGCTGTGCTTGGACAGGTTGAAAGTCAACCATAGCACAAAACAGCATCTCCAAAATTAATTTCACTGATTGAAAAAAAAAATTAATCCAACTGCTTTTTGCATTTGAAATTGATCTTTTGATCAGGGGAAATATGCATTGGACAGAAGACATTGAACTGGTTGTTTTAGGTTATCATGTCCTCTGAGGTTTAGAAACAGCAGATCTTGCTGGCATGCCTAATTCTTATTTAGACATTGGGCAGAGAGAACAACCCCCCACATTTTGTGAGCTTCCAGCCAATTTTTCGGTTTTGAATGTACTTATCTTTGAACTGGGCTAAGTGCAGGGAGGGAAATGTTCCCTTTGCAGCGACAAATCGTGCTGTGGGGATCCTGGACAGCAGTAACGAGTTGTAGCCTAAGAAACTGAGGAGTTCAGCTGTTGACTGTGAAATCAGGAGTCAGGTTAGCAGAAGTGTAAAAAACAAGAAATTAAAAGGCAGCCCGTACTAATCTCTTGTTCCAGCTCCAATTTAGGATATGTCTTTTTCTGAAGACTGCTTCTGCATTGGAGAGATAAAGACCCACCTCAGCCCTGCTTCATGGCTGGGTTAATGCCTCTTAACAGGAGATGCTATCTCCATTTTCCTGCCTCCCATTTATCCAGGGAGCAGAACTCGATGTCCTGTCGAATGCAGAAAAAATGCCAACAGCAGGTCTCAGGACCCCTCTTATTTCCCTTCTAGTTGAGACCTCTGATCTCCTCCTGCCTTTTAATGGCTCTTGGTGCTTTTCAGACTCACCTGGTTGGAGGTCTCCTGTGGGTACCAACCTGGCCTTTGGTTTATCAGCGTTCGCAGAGCACGGTGGTGACAGGCAGGGAAGGACGGTGGCACTGGCAACCTGCCCTGGTGCTGTGCAGATGGCACCAGGCGCTTCCTCCACTGGCATCTTCCTCCTTGCACGACCGGCTTTCTGCAAGCTGCAGCGTCTGTGGGATGGAGTAGGAGCCATGGAGGCTCTCGGAGCCCAGTCACACCAGGCATTTTATATCTACCATCTCATTGCAATTTCTCATAAAGCACACATTTGACAGATTTGGCATTTTCAGTGGGTTTTAGAGCTGCTTGCTTTCTTCGTTCTCCCCTCTTCCCCCTCCCTTCTCCATTTCGGGAGCTGACTTCCAGAATCCTCATTTCAAAGAGGTTCCTTTGCATAAAGGATAAAAATATGCAATGCATAGAAAAATTCAAGTACAATACAAATAGTAATTGAAAAAGCCACTGCTTTTATCCAGTGAAGCCCTGGATTTACACTGAAGATAGCCAAAGCTGCCTTTTATCCCTTCTTTGTACTACATGTGTACACTGCCCCGACTTGGCTAATCGCAGGGGGACACGCAGGGACACGCAGGATCAGCTGCAGAGTCAAGCCTGGGCAATCAGCTCCCTGCTAATTGCCACGACAGGGGCAGGGCTGATGTGTGAGAGCCTGCGAGGTGGCCACATCCACGGGGTGGTGGTCCGGCATGGCGAGGGCAGGCGAGGCCAAGCACACTGACGCTCGGTGAGGAACAGCTCCAGCCCGCTGCCCACAGAGCGGCGCACATGGGGATTGAGTGGCTGCTCCTGAAACCTTCTTGCCCTGCAGAAATTGTCTTCAGCTGGAGGTGGGTTTGCTCCCAGCGTAGAAGGGGCTCAGCTGTGTGATGGGGGCGTGCAGGACCCACCCTCAGGCTCAGACTCAGACTCCTCTCCAAGGAGATGTCCGCATGCCAAATTTCTGTTTTTTACAACAAAACTGTTTAGACACTAAAAATGTCCATTAAATTTACTGTCTGTTTACTTAAAACAAATCCGTTGTGCCCATCACTCTATCCATCAGCGACGTACCCAACTTTCATAATTTCACCCCCACCTCTTAGGGACTGGGCTGTTCCTCTGTATGTGCCCTAACGCCTGACATCCTAGTGCTATAGAAGAATCTCAGTTTCTGCTTCTAATCCCTTTTAAAGCAGCACTTCTCATGCTTTGCATTGCACAGAAATGCTCAAAAATGCTGCTGCCTGAAACCAGGAGCCAAAAAAACAAGAACATCACATTTTTTCCCTCCAGTTCTGAGATTCTCAGCTCGTTTCACGATTTTGCAACTGTTGCCAATAGTGTTAAATCATTTCCCTCCCACTTACCTTGGGGTCCTGGAGGGAGAAGCCAACGATCCAGGAAAATCCTGGAGGGCTGTGACCACACATGGTAGAGCTGGGAGGGATCCCTGGAGCTGCCTGGGTGCAAATCTATGGCTCAGTGCGACTTGTACCCCATTGACCAGGGACACTGGGTGCACATGCAGGACTGTCATATGGCAACAGAAGGGTGACACATCCAGAGCGTGGCCACCCCAGTGCAGGCGCTCAGCACCCTTGGATGCATTCAGTGCTGCCCACAGCATCAGGTGGTCTCACTGCTCCCTTGGGGGCATGAGGGATCTGCTGAGGTTAGAGGGCAGCACTCCCCAGTCGGCACAAATTAAATTATCATTTCCAGCAGGCGTTGGATGCCCTGGGTGTCCCCAGCCCCTTGCTTAACCCCCACCCACCCATATTTGGGGTGAGCAGGCTGAGCAGTGGGTGAGTAGTCCTTGCAGAGAATTGCTACTTATGCAGTGGCAGAGCACTTGAACGTGTCAGGATCCAGCCACAGGCTGTAAACCAAGGCCAGTTTGAAAACAAGATTAACTTTATGTGCACAAAGGATTTATATTTGCTGCTGGGTTAAAGGATGCTGCTTGAAGGATGTGAGGAAAATTGCCTTTCTCATTAAGCAGCAGCAGATGACACATGCTCCTTTGCCTTCTTTGGACAACAGTAGTGTCTCCTCTACAGCCAGGGCAGAGCCTGGAGGGGGAGAACGTGTGTGAGGTCCTCATGCTTCCCATCCTCCCACTCTGCAACCTCCACTCCCCCACCCCCGTGCTCTCCCTTCCCCTTGCAGGATACTGTCACGGTGGGAGCCACCAGGATGCCCAAGCAGAAGGCATTGGCTCTGGTCCATGGTGGAGCTGCCATGGAGGTTACTCACATTCCACCTCTGAGATGAGGACAACTGAGAAAGTGACCTGAAAGAAGCTCTGCAGTTACTGGAAGCTGGTGGTTTGCTCCCAAAGATGGGTTGTGATTCATCACCAGAGGCCAGGGAGTCCAGCAGCACAGACATCCCGGAGGCAGCAGGCTGCAGAGGTCCAGCCAGCACCTACTGCTCCATCGAAGCCAGGAGCAGCCCCAGGAGAGGTGCACGCCTGCTTGGCGATGAACTCATCTAGGCTGGTGTGATGTTGTGGCTGCTCCTAAGATCCCGAGGACCAGAGATGTGAGAATACAAATCTCTCTGGCTCAGCAGGCAAAGATTTAACTTGATCCTCTAGCTAGAACCTGAAATACGGCAGGTTTCGACTCAAAAACCAGGCAGCCAGCGTGGGTGTCTCTATGGGTACTGGGGAGCAGGGAAACAAGCCCTTAAGCAGCCTCATGAGGCTGTGGGTGATACTGGCCCATGGGAGATGCCAAACTCAAGGTGGGCTGAGCTGTGACGTGTGCTCTGAGCCTTGGTCCCACCAGGGGTGATGGCATCACAAGAGCGGCAGATGTGGGGGGATGTGTCTGCCCTCTGATTCCACGCTGTGGAGTGCTGGAGCTGGGGAAGGACACCTCCTCCCACACTTGCAGCCATCCACTGGATGGACGTCTCTGATGGACTCATGTTTTGTACTGCCAGCTTGGGGTGAAGATACCCTGGCACAGCCTGGCTGCCCTGTAGAAGCATCATTCCCCATTTGCAGGCACTGTAACCCATAAAGCGCTTTTCTACCTTATTTCCCCTACTTCTTGTGGGGATATTTGTGTCCCTAGGCTGCATTTGGATGTGTCCACATCGCTCTGCAGTCCTCAGGGATCACAGGGTGCCTCCAAGGTCCTGGGAGATGTCTGCACCCTGTCTGGGGTGCAGGAGGGCTGCAAATGGTCCAGACCCCTGCACAACCTTCTCCAGCAAAAGCTCAAAGCACAAAACCTCCTTTTTTTGTCGCTTTCTTACCATGTGACCAGCTCCAGCTTTACCCATCGCTAAATGAAACACTCACCAAAGCCCTGGGGACACCATGGCTCGGTGTGTGGGGACCAGTCAGTTTTGCAGGATGGATTTGTTCTCATAAGCCTCATAATCACCCTCGCCTTTATCCATTAAATAATCAGTGGCTATTAAAAGTGGTTAGAAACATTCGGTGGCCCT
Source organism: Falco punctatus (assembly GCF_963210335.1). Lineage (NCBI taxonomy): Eukaryota > Metazoa > Chordata > Aves > Falconiformes > Falconidae > Falco > Falco punctatus. Next base: position 2,112,821 of record NC_137597.1, read on the forward strand.
GCCAGCTGCTTCGCTCAGCTGAGGCCGCTTGCGCTTTGGAGTCACTTGGTGCAGAATAATTCCCATGCAGAGAGCTCCCATCTCAGGATGCTAAAACCAAACCCTGGACACAGACTGGACCAGGAGGCACTTCAGTGGGATGCACGCAGCCCAGTGCATTTATACACGCCGCTGCACGCGCTTTCAGCCTCTCTCGCGGTGGCTTTGGGTGAGGTTTGCATGAAGCAGCCTCATGGTGTGGTGCCTCTTGCTGTGGTGGAGCGGATCCAGAGTGTTTGGGCAGCAGAGGTCCTAAAAGACAGGTTGGTCATGCCCAGCTCCCCTCTGCTGAGCCGGGGGGGCTGAGCTGCTGTAACTGTGGGCACCAGGTGTGGGCTGAGCTGGAGGGCTTAGAAAGGTGCCAGCTGCTTGCAGAGCTGTTGCCAAGCAGAAAGGACACCATACTGTGAGAAAATCCTTCTCTGACTCTTGGTGGGGTGGTCCCAGCCCTGCTCTGCCCCTCATCAGGGCGCTGCCCCAGCTGTGGTGGCAGCTGTGACCTCTGAAATCATGGCTCACTGCACGCAGGGGGACTCGCAGCAGCGTGGCAGGACCTGGCAGCTGTCAGGGACATCCATCCCTGGGTCCCATCACAGACTACCAGCTTTGGACTCCCCCAAAGCCTCTTCTTATAATCATAGAATCATTTAGGTTGGAAAAGACCTTTGAAATCATCAAATCCAACTGTCAACCCAGCACTGCCAAGTCCATCACTAAGCCCTGTCCCTAAGCACCGCATCTCTGTGTGTTTTAAACACCTCCAGGGGTGGTGATTCCAACTTCTCCCTGGACAGCCTGTTCCAATGCCCGACCACTCCTTCCCACGAAGAAATTTTGAACTTAAGGTTTTTACTTAAATTAAGCCCAAAGGAGATCTGAAGGGAAGGAGAGAAATAACCAAAGCAAGAGGCTGAAGCAGGAATAAACTTTTCCCATCCAAGTTAGAGGTGACAAAGGAGTGACTGCACGGTTCTCTGTGAAGCAGTGTCCCTCCTGCAGCACGTTCTACCTTGTGCGGATGCCCAGGGAGCAACTCGCCCCAGCCCGGAGCCACGGCTGAGATGATTTCCCTTCACAGCACTTGGATGCCGCTTTGTATTTCTCAGCTTCGCGTTTCTGAGCAGCTTTGAACACCAGCATCTGAGTTTTCCCACCCAGCAGCCCCAGGACACTGAAGGATCTGAAGCAAAGATAGAGCCAGGAAAAAGATGCAGGAACCAAAATCCTCTGACATCAAAGCACTTTTGTCTAGAGATTTTCAATTAGATCAGGACATGCTCTGGCTGCTTTTCCTTGCTGCATTCATAATGCAGATGAGCTTCATGTCAGCTTGGCCTCCTTTCCTCTTACCACGTTGGCTCCAGCTTCATTTCATTAGCAATAGCCTGCCTTCATTAGTGAATTAATTCCCCAGGAATTGCACTGCAATAAACTCTACCAGAGCAAGGACCAGCAAAGCCACATTTTGGGGCTCTCTGGACAACTGCAAGTGTTTTCTGGACAAAAAGGTTATTCACAGAAATACTAAAAACAAACAAATTTTATTCAAACCAGGCCTGGAATCTTTAAAGCTTTTTCAACCAAAACAAGAGGGGTTTTGTGCGTGTGAGATTGGGATCGACCTGTGGGTTGGAGACCTAGGAAAGGAGACCTCGTCTCCCTGTTGGGGGACAGACCCCGAGACAAAAGTCAAATCAATAGAAATGCAATGAATGTGTCGCTCTCCGTGTGTTTTCATGTGTCCTGATACGTTCAATGGCCGTGGGGGCTTTGCCCACCCAGTGCCAGACACCTAAAGAGCAGGTCCTGGGCTGAGCTGGGCTCCCTTTGCTGCCGCAGAGAGGGATGCAGAGGTCTGGCTACGTCAGGATGTGGCAGAAAAAGTTGAGTCAAGCGTGGGAATGATGAGCAAAGGGAAAGGAGGGTGGATAGTGTCTTTGGGTTGAGGGCCCAGGGAGCATTTAATGATCTTCTGGAGAAAAGGGGCCTTAATATCTCCCCCAGTGACTCCATGCTTAGCCCAAGAAACTCTGCAATATCTCCTGGAGCATCCCACCACGAGGCAGCATCTCTCCCTGGAGGACCCTGCTCCATATCTCCCCGTTAGCTCTGCACAGCCCTGGGGGACAATTTGTTTGCCTCTGCCTCCAACCATCACTTTTTGCAGTTCCCCTGAGGACACAAACAGCACTCTATCAATAATTGATATTTTGCCTCTTTGCATTATTTTCTAAACCCACAAAGACATTTTTGTTCCACAGCAAACCAGAGCTCCTGCCCATCCCAGGATATCAATGAGGCTGGATATTTGCTGTGCTCCCTCCAGGCTCTTTTCTCCTGGCCTTGGCAGGGCATTCAGGAGGACTTGGGGTGATGCCCATCTCTGTGGGGAAGGGATGGTGCAAAAACCACCAGTGAGGGAGGGCAGGAGGAAAATCTAGCAATTATGGTCAAGCCTAAAGCCCCACAGACGAAGGAAACAAACCCAAATTGTATGATGATGGTGGTGACTATTATCATGGATGGTTTAGTCACAGCTGTTAATAAAAATAATAGCAGTAATAAAATTGCAATGATGTTAGCAATTGTTCCAGTGCTGATGATAATGATAAGATTATTTATTAATTGTGCACCATTATCAGCATTTTCTAGTGCTTCCGCCACCCAGACCCATCCCAAACTCTAGTCCTATCATATTAATGCAGAATGAGGTAAATGAGAAAGGCTTTTTCTTTATGGCATAACCAAGGAAGAAATACAGGAGCAGCAAAGTCTGCCCCTACCCCTCTGCTAATCGCCCCCTCCCAAACGCCCTGTGCCATGCGGCTGAGCGTTAGGTAGGATCTTGCGTTTCTCTCCTTTAAGTGAGGTTTGAGCCCCACGAGAGATGTGTGGGCAGGCTCTGTGGGGTGCACAGAGGTGGCACTGAGTCATTTCATGGCTTTTGTCATTGTCTGTGTAGGGCTGATGGGGACAGTGGACATCCCAGAGCCCCCAGGGAGCATGTTCCCCTGCAGGGTGCTGCAGCTGCCTCTGCTCTTGGCTTGTTGCTGGAAGGAGCAAAAGGAACAAAAGCCCCGGATCCAAATGTTGCTGTTTTCTATGGATTTTTCTGGTTCAGCCACAGTTCCTGTGACCGTGGTGCACACCCGCTGGGGGATGCATGGACAGGCTTTGCTCTGAGCTGCTGGTGGCTTCTGCAGCGCCACGCTTAAATCTCGCAGTGCAAAGTGACTTGAGGAGCAGGGAGGGCCAGGTCCTGGTGCTCGAACTGCTGAGTGTGTCAGGCCAGGCACGTACAGCGAGGTGGTGGAAATGGATGTGCAGTGAGGAAGGATGGATATGGAGCATGGCAGAGAGATGGATGTGTGGCAAGGAGGAGGGATGGATGCACAGCAAAGTGAGGGCATCCATGTGAGGCAAAGAGGGATGGATGTGCAGTGAAGAGGAGAGATGGATGTGCATTAACGAGAGATGGATGTGCATTAACGAGAGATGGATGCGCATTAACGAGAGATAGATGTGCATTGAGGAGGTATGGATGTGCACTGAGGAGGACAGATGTGCGGTGAGGAGGCGGAGGGACGTGCACTGAAGCGGGGAGATGAACGAGCAGCCAGCAGCGTGTGGGGTGGTTGCTCTGCTATGTATGTATTAGACACTTTGGACCATGTGAGCTTGTGTGCATCCAGGGACCTGAGGTCTGCATGACCTCCACAGCTGTCCTGATAGCCATCTGCAACAACACGCGGTGTTCTGGAGCTGCGGGGGGCCGGGACCATCCGGGCTGGGCCCCCTGCAGCCGTTCCCCATCCCCTCTGCTTTGGCTGTAAGAGTGAACACCGCGTCCTCTGCTCTGACCCTGTTCATGACTAACAACAGGTCTAGAGGTCACCCTGCCCCATGTGCCCCCCCAGCCCAGGCATGCGGGCAGGGGGAGAAGGGGTGGGTGCTCGGGGAGCAGCTCTGCTCCTGGGTGCTGGCTGCCAGCGCTGGAGGGTGTCTGGGGATGATGCTGGCACAGCTGCTGCTCCACAGCTCAGCAATGGGTGCAGGGCACCCCTGGGACCCCTGGGAGTGGGGAGATGGGATGCGGGGACTGCAAAGAGGGAAGGAACTGGGGGGGGGGGGGGGAGGTTGGGTGTGTATGTGCTGTTGTTTCTAGCATTGCTCCCCCACAAGCTGCTGGAGCCTGGGGAGGTGGCAGTGGGCTGTCACGGCTGGAAGGGCACATCAGCCCTCCCCAGGGACCTGTTATCGGTGACATGGGGTACATGGGCCAGCACACAACCCCATGGGAGCCTGAGCCTCCAGTATCCCTGTGCCGCTCCTGTGTTGTCGTCCCCAACCCTTTCCCCTCACTTGGCCCACAGCACTGGTGCTCTCCCACCATCCCTCATCCACCCCATGCCCCAGCTCTCCCTGCCCTGCACCTTTCTCAGGGTCTCCTGCCTTCTTTCCTCACCACAAGGAATAAATCACCCTCCAGCTCCAGCCTCAGCTCTCAGAGGAGGACCTGGCTGCCTTTAGGATGCTGGGAATCTTTTCCCAGGCCAGTGGGAGTTCATTCAGGAAAGCTGTTTGGGGCTGGTGGCTCTGGACTCTGAACTTCTGAGGCTTGATGTTCCCCCTCTCCACCCTGCACCCCTCCATGCTCCCACCCAGACACCTTGCCCCTGAGATGGGTCTTGAGAAGGGACCTTCAAGGGGGGTTGGGGTCTTGGCTGTATTAAAAAGCCCCAAAATTCTCCATTTTCCCACCAAAGGTAAAGGCTGCAGTCATGCAGCAGAGAGCTCTGAGCATCAGGATGCAGATCCAGGTTTGCCAGCCACCTCCACACGGTCCCCATGGCCGGGTTAACACCAGCATCGCTGACAAACCCAGCAAACAGTCAGGAAAACATCCTTTGTTCAATCCCCTCCAGTGGAAAGCAGTAACACTTGGGCTCCGAATCTTCTCAGCCTCCAAAGACAAGCTTTTCTTTGAGGGCCAGGGGGAAAAATCAATCTAGCAGGCTCCACTTCCCACTTGGAGAGCTCTGGAGAGACCAGCCCAGCCCCGGCGTGCTCCCCAGCGGCATCAGGGAGGGAGCAGAGCCCAGCCGGAGCACAGCTCTCCTCCTCCTCCTCCTCCTCCCTTGGCACTGGCCCATTAGGAAAGAGGGTTTTGTCGATCAGCTCAGCACATTAGGAAATGAAACAGGCTGTGCCCAGAAGCTTCCCCGGGGGTCCATTAGCACCGGCAGATCCTTCCTGCAGCCCAGTGGGTCCCAGAGGATGCTTTTGCTGGCGATTTCCTCCCCGGGTGCAGGGGGAATTGTCTGGGACAGGGTGCCAGCAGGGCTGGTGCATGGGGGGAGGGAAGAGTGACCTGCCGCTGTGGGTGCGGGGTGCTCAGATGTCAGGTGGGCTGCTGGAGTGACGTGAAACCTCCCCTAGATATGCGAGTTGAACGCGCAGGCATGCTCCAGGTTGCTAATGCACTTCTTGGCTTAGCATCAACCCCCAGAGCTCCAGGATCATGTCTGAGGTCTCTGCACCCCCCCGGGGGGTGGGGTGGGAGACAGGGTGAGGTTCCCCAGGGCACATGCAGAGAAACCAGTCCGTTAACACATCCATCAGGACAAGCTGTTACCAATTGCCAGGGAAGGGAATGAGGAGCATCATGTCGTCTCAGTATGGGTGCTGCCACCCCACACGGAGCAGCCAGCCCCCAGGCAGGGCATCTCACCTGTGTTTAATTCTTTCCTGTGGTTGCTGTCTCTTCCACAGGTATAAGAGCGTGGTGACACCCCGGCGGGCAGCAGTGGCCATCGCTTGCTGTTGGATCGTCTCCTTTCTGGTGGGACTCACCCCTATGTTTGGCTGGAACAACCTGAACAAGATGCGGAGGACTCAGGAGCTGAATGGCAGCCACACGGAGTTTGTCATCAAGTGCCAGTTTGAGACGGTCATCAGCATGGAGTACATGGTGTACTTCAACTTCTTCGTTTGGGTCCTGCCTCCCCTGTTGCTGATGCTGCTCATCTACTTGGAAGTCTTCAATCTCATCCGCAAGCAACTCAACAAGAAGGTCTCCTCCAGCTCCAACGACCCCCAGAAGTATTATGGGAAGGAGCTGAAGATCGCCAAGTCATTAGCACTGGTCCTCTTCCTCTTCGCGCTCAGCTGGCTCCCTCTGCACGTCCTCAACTGCATCACCTTGTTCTGCCCATCCTGTGAGACACCACACATCCTCACCTACATTGCCATCTTCCTCACCCATGGCAACTCGGCCATGAACCCCATTGTCTACGCCTTCAGGATCAAGAAGTTCCGGACAGCCTTCCTGCAGATCTGGAACCAGTACTTCTGCTGCAAAACCAACAAAAACGCCAGCACCACCACGGCTGAGCCGGGCAACTAGGGGCTGGGAGAGAGCAGAGGAGGGTCCTCCGTGCCCAGCCCACATGGGGCCATCTGGCCACTGTCCCTGCTGTAAGGGAAAGGGTAGAGAGGACCGGGAAGGCTGGGTTCACCAGCCCTGTGCAATCCAAACAGCTGTGTCCCCCAGCTGCCCCAGGGGGTTATTTATTCACAAGCATCGTACTGTTTTGATATTGTAGCCTGCAATGTTCCTTTCCTTTTTTTTTTTTTTTTCCTGTTTGTTTCTGGTTTTCATTTTTTTAAGGGTTGCCAAGTATTTAAGGAGAAATTGTACAGACAAAGACGCAGTTTATCTTCATGCAAATAAAGTAAAATGATAAAAACCACCCAGGAGGTCCTCTGCCATTGATGGAGAGAGACCTCTAGCTCCTTGGAGCGTGGCAGTTGGTGATGCGGGGAACACCTCATACTCTGACCCCTGCATCCATGGACCCATGGAATGACAGTGAAGCTGCTGGGAACTGGGAGAGCCCAGGGCAATGTGGTTTCTGCAGCTCTGAAGCTGGGAGCTTTCAAGCTCTTTCTTTCCCCCACGGAGAGGTGAGCTGGGCTGAGACATGGGAAGAGATAGGAAAAGGCACCCCGTGGCAATGCCAGCACCCCCAGGGTGACGAACCCACCATCCCCACAGAGCAAAGAGTCGTTCTCCAACTCACAGATACCAGGGAGGTAGGTAGAGGGGAAAGGAAGCCTTTAAGCATAACCCCAGGGTACTCTGCAAGAAGTTCTATGAGTCTATGATCACCCCCACCCAGCTCAGTGGTCCCTATGGATGCTGGCAGCTGCACTGCCAGTCCCTGATCTACAGCAGGACCTTTTCCAGGGCCAAAGAGGTGGTGGGAAAGAGTTAATTTGAGGTAATTGTTATTCCTTTCTTATCAGCATCCCTTGTTCAGCACTCTCCCATTGGAAACACACTTCCTATGACCCTGGCCCTGTCCCAGAAGGGTCGTTGCCCCTTGGACGTCACCAGTCACCAACTGGCAAAGTGACCGCAGCGACAAGTTCCTGCAGGGGCTGGGAGGTGGTGCAGGGAGGAAAAGGACCTTGGAAGGGTGAGATTTATGGGTGGCTTGTTAGCTGGCTACGGAAAGCAATGCTGTGCACATGTAGCATATGTTGGGTGTCCCCTTTGCCCACTGCTGCAGCCAGCTCTGTTTAGCGCGGAGGGGGTTCCTCTGTTTCTCTGGAAGGAAGAGGATGGCAGCAAAGAGAGGAGATGCGGGGCTCAGCCTCCCATATTTTGCAAGGGCATCAATGTATTGTATCCAGGCTCCTGGCTCAAACCACACTGGGCAAAACTGGAGCAGAGCAGAAAAGCAATAGCAAGGACAGGAGCAAATCCTTCCCTTGGGCCTCATCGCGATGGAGGGGTCCTGAACACCCTCCCAACCTCCTTGATGTGAAGAACCCAAAATCATTAGTGCCTGAGGATGCTGCAGCTCCAGGGTTGTGCAGAGAGGACCTCCCTACCTCGTGCCCACGGTCCCTTTGCACAGCAGTAGCCTGGCCCCGAATTAGGGCTGCTGTTTACCGAGCACAGGTCTGATTCCCACTCGCATCTTATTCCTGCAAGAGGCTGCTTTCCTGGAACTGATGCCTTTGCCTGATCCTTGCTAAGGTGCCCAGAAACCTGACGACTGGGATGCTCATAAATAAAAAGGCATGTGAATGCTTTCAGAAAAAAACATCTAGTGGATTTTTCCACTCCATGCTCTCTGGACCTTTCCCTAGGAGAGCTCACTAAATGTGGATGCTGTTACCCACCCCAGTCCCCTGTGGGGTTACAAACACAGTCTTTGCCCTGTAGGATCACATTAAGAGTCTGGAAAGGGCACAGCGTGCAGCATGACACAGTCTTGGAGCCGCTGCTTCCCCCTGCGTTAGCAAACCCCCAGCTAACACAGCCCAGCCCCAGTCCCTGTCCCCCAAAGGCTCCCACTGGCCCAAGCCACATGCCAAGATGCCAGGGACGTCGAGGGGGCCAGGACATCCCCAGCAGTGCCCGAGGGCAGGTGGGAGCGTGCCAGGGGAAGAGCTGCTCTCCACCTGCCAGACACACTGCAGCCTCTGCCCACTGCCACCACTAACCCCAACCACCTCGGTAAACCAGCCTGACCAGCAGCAGCTGGGGTAAAAATTAATCCGACAATGCCCTCTGATGGTGGAAAGGATGGCTGGAGTGGACAGTGCGGAGCCCCTGGGAACAGCAGTATCCCCACAGACTTCATCCTGGGCACGACTGGGGTGACTGGGGGCACGCAGGGACAAAGCAGAGCTGCAGGAGTGATGCTGCGGGGAAGGGACAGCTTTCAGCTATGGGCACTGCCTGGCTTTGCTCTCCAGTGGCACCAAGGGCTGGGCTCGGATCTGCAGATGCCCAGGCTGGATCTGCACCCACACCAGCAGTGCCAGCACCTGCCAGGATATGCCTCGCTCAGGGCAGGGTCTGGCCCCACGGCCAAGCTGGCACATGGGGAAGAGAGCTCCTGCCCTTGCCCACCCCAGCCCCAGAGGGATGCTGTGCTGCGGGAGGGGGTACGCCAAGCTGCTGACCCCTGGCTAACGATGTGCTTAGTCAGTTTGATGGATCTGTCTGGGCTCTCTGTTAATAAACAGCATCTGACCTGAGCTGTCTCAGAGCTGTACGGAGTCATCTTTATGCACACGAGCTATCAGTAGCTAACAGGGACCATCCCTCCTCCTCCAGATAAACACATCGGCACGTCCTGCCCCTGCTGTCTCATGCTGTGGGGAAGGGATGCTGGTGGCAGCATCATTGCTATGCTAGCACGGATAAAGAATTTGTACTTCCATGAAGAGGCATCAACATGCCACAGTTTTGATATTGCTTTTTCCACCCCCCAGCCAGAATGATTCTCCAGCAAGAAACATTTCCCCGTCCTTCTCCTTCCCGTTGTTGGGTTGCTACTGGTTTAATCATCTTCATATATTCTTCAGAAAGCTGGTCCTTTCTTTTCAAGCTGAAAAGCCATCCTCAGTTTGATTGGATGATTATATGAACCTGGAGCATACCTGGCAGCTCTCTCCCCTCTGCCTCCCCCACCCAACACCCCCCCCAAGGAGCAGGACAGAGCAGTTTGGGCTTTTTTATTAGGACCAAAGCCCCTGAGATGGGCTTGTTTCCTTGTCACAGCTCCTACAGAGGACCATGCCATGGCAGGCTGAGGTACAGCCCCCCCCCCCCCCGCCACGCACTACCAGGGAGGGACAGGCCAGCAGAGACCATGGCCAGAAGCATCACCACGTGTCATGCTACCACACAGCAGCTGCAGCATCCACCTGGGTAAAGGAATGAGATCCGAGTCCTGCGAGGGCATTGCTGCCAAGAGAGCAGTGGTGAGGGATGAGATGGGAAACCACATCCCAGCTACGGCTGTAATGGAAGGCAAACCCGGCCCAGCTCTTCCACCCTCTCCCACCCCAAAAAACTCAGGTGCAACTGCTTTAGCTCTGCTTTTCCACCCCGCAGTCCCATTTCACACCCCTTTATACCTGCCCCCAGTACCTACACCCCTCATGTGCGTCCAGCCCCTGATGCCCCAGGTCTCTGAGCCCTGTCTGCAAACTGGAGCTCTGCTGGCCATGCTGCCCCTGCACCTGCCAGGCACATCAGTCTCCACGGGCATGTTTTTCCTCCTGGCCATATTCACAGCCCTCCCTCCACCTTGCAAAAGGGCAGGTTTCTCTCAGGCTCCGCACCCGTGGTTCCCACACCACCAGTGCATCTCCAGCCATGGGATGATGGAGACCTGAGACTGGGGCTCCATCAGCAGGTGACAAGGGCTAATTCAGGACACTCAACCCACCGCAACCCCGATGAAGTGATCCACCCTCCCCTCCTTCCCACAGCCCCAACCCAGACCTACCTTGCTCTTCATCTTGTGCTCTGATCTGTCCTCACTGGGGCACTGCAGGAGAGCACAGGAGATATAAACCCCCTGAACTTCCCTCGTCTTACTCCACTTCTGGCTACCAAAAGCGGGCCAGGGTATAACCAACTTATTCATGTGCACACGTACCAACATGCACCTACACACACCACCCTCACACATACACACTCCAAGCAATCATGCACATCCCCATCACTGCCTGCTCCTGGCCAGCTTGCCCACAAGATCCCAGCCTGGGTGACTCCCAGGTGCTTGGTGTCCCCAGCACAACCAGCAGCTCATCCTCCTGGCAGACTTCACCGTGCCGCCTGCACGGCTGCGCTGACAGCCCTACCTGCAGGGCAGCGTGGTCAGGGCTGGCTGGGTCAGTGCTCACTGCATGGGCTGGGAGCCCTGCCACCAGCTGCCACAGAGCCAGCACCAACCCCATGCCGTGCTGGCAGCCCTGTGGCTCCAGCAGGGACCGAGGATGCTGGGCACCTGCCGGATCAGAGCCCTGCCTGCGTGAGAAGTAGGGCAGAGCATGTCTTGGGGCAAGCATGTGCTGGGAAGCCATGGAATGAGAAATAATAAGTGTGACACGTGTCTAAGGACACACTGCCACTCAAGGAACATGCGTGTAGTGTGTGGGCATGCATCCTCCTGCATGCCAAGGAGGGTGTGCAGCATGCAGAGGCAGCATCTGCAGGGAGCAAAGCAGGGCACCCGCATGCAAGGGCTGGGCTGGGCGCTCTGCTGAGGCAGGGAAATGTGAGCTGGGAGCTCTAGGCAGGATCCTGAGGCATAAATCAGAACAACCCAGGTGCAAGTGGAGGGCGTTCAGCAGAGCCCCCACCCCCACCCCACCCCTGGCTCAGGACACAAGTGCTGGTAGGCACAGTGAGGGGCAAACGACTGTCCCAGCCTCCGCCAGCACCTCTGGTCCTCTGGCTCTGGAATTTCTGGTTTCCTCCCCATTTTTATTGGCCATGAATGAAGGCAAGCAATTTCAAGGTGTTTCAAGACCGATAACCCAAGAAGCCCAAAGCTCCAGCTCCAGCCCCATAGGGCTGCCCCATGTCCTTGGGCTTTACCATCACCAGGATCAACACAGAACAGGGACAAACGACACCACCGTGAAAGTGAGAACAGGAAAAGCAGGCAAGGAAGCCTGCTCCTCCATCTCCTCAGCCAATCTTACCTTTCACATCAAGTTTGCAGTCTACTGAGGCTTCCCCCAAGGGGTTCACAGCTTTGCAGGTGTAGATGCCCCCATCGAAAGGGCTGGGCTTGCGGATTTCCAGGGAGCAGACACCCTGCTCGATCATCGCTATGTATTTGGGGTCTTCCCGTATCTCCATCTGATTTTTCATCCAGATGATTTTAGGCTGGAAGGCAACAGGATTTATTTGTTTGTTAAGACAGGGAGAGAAATGAGAAATCTAGCTGGCTCCAAAATGCAGCCACCTCCCTCTGCCGTGACCCTGCCTGAAGCTGGTAGACATGGTGGGATTCATAGTCAGAAGTAGTTCGAAGAGCTAAACTTCCCATTTTTGAGCCCTAAGCACGGCTCCACAGTTCCTTCCCCAGGGCAGAAAGAAACAGGACATGGCTTGAATTAAGACCTGTCACCCATCTCCACGCATAAACACTCCAAACATACTCAGAATTGCCCTCTAACCTCATCCAGCCCTAACCCAACATGACCCACCGTCTCCCAGCACCTCCAGCCACCCTGCAGCATCCCCACTGGTGGCTGCCCAGGGGGTGAACCACTGACCTGGGGGAAGCCCCGGACGCAGCAGAAGAGATGTGTGCTGTAGCCCCGGGTCGTGGTTCGGTCTGTTAGGGGCTGGGTGAACTTTGGAGGCTCCATCATGTCCCGTTGGGGGATCTTTTCTGGCTGGTAAACAGTTTCTAAGAAAATAATTAAGTCTAGGCTGAGGCAGAGCTTGGGCTTCTGGGCTGACCAGTACATAGTCACAGGAATTCAGCCCAAGATACCCCAAAATCTTTCTGCTCCCTCATAAAACAAGCCAGACAGCATCTAGCCCGACCCAAGGACCTGGCCTTCAGCTCAGCCCAGCTCTGTCTATAGATCCCTTCTCATCCAGCCATGTCATGTTAGTTCCCAGTCTCTGCAGGGGACAGGGAAGATGCCAGTCTGCAAACCATCACTGCGATGCATGCTACATGCGGCTTGCCAGATACAGGCCAGACACCTCTCTGGATCTCCTACTCCATCCCCAAAATTCAGGGCAGAGAAGTAGGAGCTGGAGATAAGCTCTGCAAGTGGCAGAGACCCCAGCTCACCATGTGCTACCATGGAGCAGGATGGAAATAGCTGGAGGGAGAATGGGGCTGAGGGATGCTGGTTTGGAGGTTTGGCCCTGAGATGGACCACTGCAGGGGTGCCTTCCTCTGCTGGCCCTGAGCTGTGGAGTTAAAGCCAGGGCTGATCCTCACCCCTCCCAGCTCCTGCTTTGATTCCATCCCAGGAATTTCCATGCCTTGATCCCACCCATGGGGCTGACCATGGCACAAGTCTTCCTTGGAGGCAAAAGGAGGTGTAGAAGGAGGGCAGAGGACCTCTCCCTCAGGGCTGCACAGCCTGGGGACAGGGACCTGCCTTGGCATCAGCCCAGCAGCATCACCACAACACCGAGGAAGCCCCACTAGCCCAAATGGGCATAGGACCCCTCTTGCCCATCAGCATCCCCCAACCCCTTAGCCAGAGCCTTGTCCCTACTTGTCTTCTGGATGTGGGCCACCCCAGAGGCGACAGCCGCCTTCTCGCTCAGTCCACAGGCGTTTTCCGCGAACACCCGGAATGAGTAGGTATTGCCGATGATGAGGTCGGAGATGGTGCAGCTGGTGCGGGTGCAGCGCTCCAGTGCTGTGAACCATTTCTGGGAGGAGGGGAGTGAAAAGAGTGGTGAGGAAAGGCAGGCTGTCCAAAGGATGTAGAAGGCATGTGGGGAGACAGGGGTGTGCAGCTGCTCCGCTCCCACCAGGACATCCCCAGCACCAGGACACAGGAGTGCCCAGACTCACCCCACTCTTCTTGTCTGACTTCTGCACCCTGTAGCCCTTGATGTCGGAGTTGCCGTTGTCCACTGGGGGGGTCCATTCCAGCGCCACATTAAAGCCCCACACATCCACCAGCTTCAGGTTCTGGGGGGGGCCTGGTGGTTCTGCAAACACAAACCCTCACAGGGTGGCATCCTAATTTGCTCCCCCTGCATTCTGTGCCTTGACCACCCCTTGCACCTCGCTTTTAATCTCTTATCACCCTGTTGCAGCACACGAGGGATGAGAAGCTGCAATGGGCATGGGTGGCAGAAGCCCTGCATCCCCAGGCAGAGGAGTTAATCTCCATGACGCTGCAGAAGATCCCAGTGGAAGAGGGACACCAGAATCCCCTGCCTTGTTGGTAGCCCTGTCCCATTCCACCCAGAGCAAGAGCTATCCCCAGCCAAGGGGCAGAAACGAGCCCCAGGGTGGCCCTGCAGGGTCCCATCCCCAACCTTACCGATCACTCGAACGTCCAGGGTAGCCTTGTCCTCCGCTCCATTTACCCGCACGGCAAGCTCGTACTTGCCAGAATCGCTGCGCTGCGCGTTGCGGATGTAGAAGATGGTGTCACTCTCCAAGTTGCGGATGTTGATGCGGCTGGTGTCCAGGGGCTGGCCACCCTTGGTCCAGATCACCTCAGGCTGCGGCTTTCCCTGGAGCAACCCACGCAGGCAGGTTAGGAGCCACTTGAGCACATGGTCCCACCACATCCTGCGGGGAAGGATGGGTGGGCAGAGCCAACCTGCTTTGTCCAGGCAGCAGTGGCCTGGATCTGGCCTCTCCCATCCAGCAGTCCCCAGGGATGGAACTACAGCCGGTCCCTGCCAGTCCCACTGATGTGAAGCCATCAGGCTCCAGGGATGATGCTGGAACATGCTGGTCTCCCAGAGTCCTTATGGAGCAAGCGCAGCTTTACCTGCCCAGGGCATCTCAGGCGAAGCTGTGCTCCTGTGGCCCAGACACTGAGCCCAGGTTCCAGCCTAGCAGCAGGGGCTTGAATTCAGCATCCAGGGCAAATTCATGCCTGGAGCACAGGCAGAGCAGGCTCCCAGCTGCTTATGAGACATGGCATGGACATGTTCCTCAACTCTGGGGCAGCTTTCTGCCTCTCGCTTCCCCCTGCTTGACCAGTATGTTTCAGAACTGGTTTTCTCTATCTCAGATGCCACGATGGAGATGCTTTGGTGATGCCCCACACAGTATATGATCAGTTGAGGAGAGGACCTGCAGCCTGGCCCACCAGTTTCTGCATCACTCCCCCCATCACACAGCCCTGGGGCTGCCCTGCTCCAAAGGCAGCTGCTTTCCCCAGGAAGGTCCCCACTGCTGTGCTGTGGGGTCTTGTGGTACATGGCCAGATCCCTGCCAGGAACATGAGCTGAACAGGGCTCATGGGCAGAGGCAGCAGCAATAGCTAGCCCATGCCCTAGCATGTTTGGGGTGATCCTGTTGTCACTACTAGCAACAAAAACACAGCAGGAGAAAAATGGGAACTAGGCAGGAACGGGAGAGATGTTCCCACCCCATCTCCCACCCTTGGCCCATGAGACATGAGGATCAGGACAAGCCAGCCCACTGTTGGCCCCAGGCATGTCACAGGGCCTAGAAAAGTCACTGCAGAAGCCAACCTGCAGAGAAAGAGCCTGGGGGAGTAACTCCCAATTCATCCACCTACCTGGAAAGGGATCATCATGTTCACAGCATCCCCAACGCACCTGACATACGTCTGCCGCAGGTGACGAGGCACACGGATCCTCGGGAGCTCTGGGGACCAGAAAGTTATGCTGTGGGGCCAAGAAAATCACAGCCCCCAGCTGGCTGACCCACCCCATGCATCCTCCCACTTGGCCATCCAGAAATCCCACCCAGAAACACAGCCACCTCTTCCGTCCCATCTCCTGGACATGCTTGCTTCCCTGCAGGGCCGTGCCAACCTACCCCATTGCCTGCACCCCAAAATTACACCCATCCTTGAGCCCCCAGGTCACCACCCCGATGGACCATTCGCCTCCATTGTAGCCAGGCCACGGACACCAACACGGGTTTACCCAGAAGAGCCACAGCACAGCCTACACGGCAGCAAGGCAGAGCACAGCATCTCTGCGTTAGGAAATATTTCTCCCCAGTTCAGAAAGCAGACTGCCCAGAGGCACACAACCCAACTTTTAACAAGGACAAGGCTCGCCAGACCTCCACCTTCGATGTGCGCTCAAGGCCATTGCAAGACCAAGATGGTGCATGGTTACTCGCAGCAGAGCTGTGAAAGCCCCGGGCTTAAAACGAAGGCTAACATCCCCAAGGGAACATAACAAAGATAAGCAAAAAACGCCCTGGAGAATGCTGGTGGAGTCTCCTTCCCAGGGTGAAAATAGCAGCAGCCATGTAACCCTACCGGGTGGGTGCCACTGGGTGATCCTTCTGGAGAGGCATTGGGTTTACGCGAGCCACTCATAAAAAGCTGCATGTCTCTGCCTGGATTAAACGTGCCGGAGCTTAGCTCTGGGGAGGGGGGCATGGTCAGAATTAACCCGGGACTGAGCAATGGCTAAACAGCTGTGAGTGTGAAACACCGGCAGTGGGCTGGGGAGGGCAGGGAGATGCCCAGCAGTCCCAGATGGCTCCGCTGACAGCTGAGATGGTCCCTCCTCTGCTCCTGCTGCTATTCATTTCGGGGATCCATGCATCGATGCTGCCACTTGGGCTCATCAGTCTCAGCGGGGCAGAGAAACCTGACCTCGGTGGAGGAATGTTAATTCATGGGTGCTTTCTCCAGCTCTGTGCGCCTTGCTCAGCTGGAGAGGGCTGGACAGGGTTGGTGGCCCAGGTGACGTGCTGCTGTGGGTGGAAAGGCATTTTTCCTGCTCTAGCTCCCTGCAAAATGCAACTCCCACACCAAATCTTCATCTGGTTTCTCCTTGTCTCTCTCCACTTCCCAAACCCACTCGTCCCACCTGTTTTCAAACTCTCTGCCGTCTGTATCGCTGCTATTTAAAATCCCTTGTGATGCTATAAATGAACCGATAAGTACAAAATGCAGTCCCAAATAAAATGCGAAGATCAGAAGGTAACGGACGGGGCAAAGAGGAATGGAGTTGTGGACACCACACAGACCAGCACCACTGGAGTGGACACAGGGGGGCAGAGGGACACTGGGGGCTAATTTGCTCCTGAAAGCCAGGCAACGTGCACAGGGCTGTATTTCAAATGAAATGCATGAGTAGGCACGTGCTGCTTGTTAATGAAGGGTTTCAGTCAGTAAAAAGAAAAGAGGGGGGAAGGAAACCAAGCCAAACACCTCACCAGCATGGAGCAAGAGCAAGCTGTGCGTGGGTCCTTCAGCTTTTTGGGTTTTACACCTCTCAGCTGGTACACACGGTTGGGACAGAGCTCAGGCAGCCGGGGCAGGGGGTTTGAAGTGGTGGGCGCAGCGAAGGATTAGAATTGGGAAACACAAGTTGTGTACTTGGTATCTCACACCAGTCCCCCCTGCCTCATCCTCCCTGGTCCTACAAATTATGTTGGGATGGCTTTGAGATCTGGAGGTAAACACGGCAGCAGACGCCAACCACAAAGCCATGTTCACCTCCTCCGGGCAGACTGAGAGGACAGACCCTGCAGGACCCCTTCCAGATGCTGATAGCCTTCTCCAAGCCTTTTCCTATGAAAAGCTGATGGTTCCTGGAAATAACTTTTGTTATTATTATTACTATTTTAAAGCAGCTGAAATACATGATGGGTTCTTTGAGTAACAGGAAAACCCGTGCTTTAATAATTCCTTGTAAAGGCAAAATAAGTCTATGTATTTGCTGAGTGAAAACTAACCTTGCAGTCACACATCAGCCTCAGCACATTCACAGCACCTCAGGAGGAATGCGAGTCTTGCTAAGCATGGGAGAAAGTCATTCATTG
This sequence comes from Falco punctatus, assembly GCF_963210335.1. Taxonomy (NCBI): domain Eukaryota; kingdom Metazoa; phylum Chordata; class Aves; order Falconiformes; family Falconidae; genus Falco; species Falco punctatus. The sequence continues at coordinate 2,130,163 of NC_137597.1, forward strand.
GCGAGTTCAGCATGATTAAAGTTCCCATGCTCCAGACTACCAGCTCTTGACTTTCCTTAGCTAAATAAACAAAGCTGTCCGATGTGTGTGTGATGGCATACTAGAGATGTAGTATGGCCAAGAAGAGGGAATGTGCTGGAAGTGAAACAGTTTCTGAGATCTTGCAATGAAATCTGAAAATGTGGCTCTGCACCGAGTCCTTCACCCGCAAAGCTTCACCATCTGCAGGTTCAGTGTTGTGAAGTCAGGGAGCTACTCCATCCCACCCCAAGGGAACTGGACAGAGTTATGGAGAATAACAACCTGGTCAAGGGCTGGATAGTGACGTGTTAGAGTGCGGAGGCTGCCCAGGCTACAAGGATGGACGGCGATTCCTTTGCACGGCTGGCAAAGCCCACAGGACCCACGCGCGGCAGGAGCGGTACTTACGGAGGATCTCCTTGATGAGGACTGGCTGCTCCAATGTCGCCGGGACACTGGCCCCGCTGGCGCTGACAGCCTTCACCCGCACACGGACCTTGTCACCGGAGTTGAGGTCCTGGATTGTGTAGCGGGTGGAAAGAAAAGGCTCCTCGTTCACGGCCGTCCAGTCTGTGCCTGCGATGAACAAGCAGAGCACTTCAGCCGTGCAGTGGACAGACGGACGCACACCCCAAAGAGCAGGATCAAGCCACGGGGGTGAAACCAGAGGTAAAGAGCCTCTCCCTTCCTTGCAAAGACTGCATGATTTGGGGCAGCAGCAGAAAAAGGTATCTTAGAGGGGAGGTTGGCCACCCCACCCTGCCAGGGAGCGTGGGGCACAAAATGCTGGCAGAAGCTCAACTGTTGTTCAGGAGGCTGTTTGCAAGCAAGAAAAGGCATTAGGCCAGCAAACATGGTCCCTGCTGACCTTCCAGGTGAATTTCTAGAAGTAGTTAAGATCCTTTGACAGCCCTGCCAGCCAGTCTGCTCCCCTCACTGCCCCAGGGTAACTCTGCTGGGGCTCACCATGTTCCCCAGCACACCTTCCACATCAGGCAAGGTCTGCTCGTCACCTGTCAGCTAGACATCTCTGACTGTTCTTCCTGCTTGGAAGGGGCATCTCAAACTCACGCCCAACAGCTAGCTAACACAGCCTTGTGATGTGCCAAAGCTCTTAACAGGTTTCTCAGTTAGAAAACAGCTGCCCCAGTCACCAAGGGACTGGCTGTCCCAGGTGGGCAATTAGAGCCACCCATGAGTGCTGGTGTTTGCTAAGCCACCATGTGCACCTTCAAACCAAGAAGGTTTTCCTGTCAGGGCCATTGGACCAGCCAGATCCCACCAGCTCCTCTTGCCCTTCACCACGGGCATTACTCACACCAGCCCTCACTGGGATCTCACCGTATTTTAGCCACCCGGGGTCTTGCACCAGCCCAAATACCGCAGTCACGGAGCCCATGTGGTTTTCAATGAATGACTAGCGCTCTCCTGTCACCCAGCCAAGCTCAAAGCAAGCTAGCAGAGCATCCAAAACTGTGACCTTTGGGTGGCTGTCAGCCAGCACCCTCCAGGAGTGGCTGCATCTCTCCTTCTCCCACGCAAGGGCCTCACCCCCCATCCCAGTTTACCTCCCCAGTCCCCAGCCCAATGATGGAAGCCTCCCACAGCCAAGCATGTGTTGATCGTGTGTGCCACGAGCTAAACAGCCAAGGGTCACAGACCAAGCTCCCCAAGGCCCATTGACAACCTAGGTCTCTCAAACCACCGCAGCCACATACAGCACCCAGCCCACCAGTCCCAGCCTCCCCTTGCAGATCCTCACAGCCACAAAAGTCATTCACTTTCACCCCAAAGCCAAGCAGGGCTTCAAGAGAGCACCCAAACCACAAGTTTTACCCACCTAGCCCATTCCACCAACCAGCCATGCAACTGGAGAACCGCAGATAATTGTTGCCACCCACCAGCCCACCTCCATCCGCAACGGCCGTTCTCCTTCCAAACATCTCAAGCCCCATCTCGCTCAGGCAGGGCTTGCCTGCCGATCTATGGTAGCCCCTCTTGCACTGCCCAGGATCCTTTCCCCCCTCATCCTCCCACCTTATCCCCATTCCTTCTGCACTTTCATTTCAGACTAACGTGGGACAATCACATCTTCTTCATCCTGAGGTCTTACACCACCATCCCAACCCCAGGTTTCTGCAGAGCTGGAGTTCATCAGAGACCACCCTCACTGGGTATGCTGGTCTCTCCTCCTCCCTCTAACACAGCAGTGATATTAAAACCCATCCAGCCCCCTGCTGAAGACACCACTGCTATCTGAAGCCAGTGGGAAGCCCTGTTCCTCCATGGAAAAAAAAAAAATCATTTAAAATGAACCCATTTGAGCAAAGAAAAGAAAATGGTCCCCAGGGACACGCACTGCCAGGTTCTGCCCAGCTCCATCCCACGCCTCCCCAGCAACACAGCAGCTCTCCACGCTTACGAGGCAGGAAAGCCCAAGCCTACTTCCATCTTTGCAGATCTCCACCACGTATCCATCCAGGCCCGACTGGCCTGTCCGTTCTGGGGCTTTCCAGGTCAGCATAACTGAGTTTTCACTCACTCCTTCCACAGCCAAGGACAAGGGGGAGCTGGGCGGCTCTGTAACAAGCGCAGTGGTGAGGACAGGCTCTCGAATACTGGGGCTGCTGGAGGGCAATCACCCAACCTCCATGTTGGTCCTCAGCCCCCCCTTCTCCTAATCCCCCAGCCTAATCCCACTGCAAAAATACCCTTGATGACTTCATCCCTCCACCCCTTCACCCCAGCACCCCCCATGCCCCCTCCCAGCCTTGCCTATCTCCCCTCCCCGCTTCGGTGTCCGATCCGTCCTCACCTGCCTTTGGTTTCTCAGGCTTCGGTTCAGGGGCTGGGGCTTGGGGTTCAGCTGGGGGAGCCGGGGGACCTTCTTCAGGGGCTGGAGTCGCTTCTGGTGTAGGGACAGAAGCGGACTCATCTGCAGGGGCTGGGGGCTGCTCAGGGGCTGGGGGCTCTTCAGCAGCTGGGGCTGGCGCTGGCTCTTCTTTTGGAGCTGCCGGAGCTGGCTCTGCGGCCGGAGGTGCAGTTTTGCCGGTCATTGCTGCAAAGCCGGGGGGGCTGGAGAAGAGGGTGTTTTGGGGGGTCTCTTCTCTGGGATCTCTGCTCTGTTTTGGGGTCCCTGCTCCAGAGCAAAGGGATCTCCTCCAGATCTGGGATCTTGACTCTGAAGCTGGGGTCCCTGCTCTGGACCAGGCGTCTCCACTCTGGACAGAGAGTGTCTGCTCCGGGACGGCTGTCCTGGGAGGGGGGAACCGGCTGTCCTGGGAGGGGGGAACCGGCTGTCCTGGGAGGGGGGAACCAGGTCACTGAGCCAGAACAGGGGCTGGGAGATTTTTATAGGCTTCGGCTGGCACTTGTCACCTCCCTGCAAACCAATCTGCCTGCGCAGGCGGGGGCCGCCAGGAATAGCCACCCGGGACCTGCACATTCAGCAGCATGCCGCTACCCCTCCTATAGGACCGCAGCATATGGTCCTGCCCCCACCCCCCAGGCTCGCACGGGACTGGTCAGGCCAGAGCCAGGTCACCTTTCCTTGGGGACATGTCTCCCGTCCCCAGCACCAGCAGCCCTCTAGCTATGGACTTCCCAACGCCCTCACTGCCACCTCCTCAGCCACCCACTGCACGCCCCACCCCCACCCCCACAGCCTCCCCATTGACCCTGCACCCCAGATGCCTTCCCCCAGCCCCTGCATTAACACTAGACCCCCAATCCTCCCTGATAATCGTGCACTGACCACCTCGACCCACCATGTCCTCCCACAGCCCCAGATCCCTCTGCTCCCCCACATACTCCCCCAGCCTTGACCGCATTGTTGAGGTTAGAAGGCAACTCTTGGGATCACCTGGACCAACCCAGCTGTCCGTACCCCTGACCCATGTTCCTGGAGAAGATTTATCGCATCCCCGGAGAAGATTTATCAGCAGCCAGCCCTCTGCCTTCCCCTCCAGCCTGTGCCCTGCCCACTCCACCAGGACCTTATCCACAGAGTTTGGTCACCCCAGAGCTCATGATCAGCCACCCTTCTGTTAGCCCTCAAACTCAGATTTGCCCCAAAGCCCCCCACTGACCTAGGAAAGCCCCATTAGTCCTGTAGGATCCACCCTTGCTCCCCCCACCTCCCCTTGTTTCCCTCCCTTGCCATGCCATGCATGAGGCGCTGCTGAAAAGGTCTCTGTCACCCCTGGTCTGACTCCTTAACCTTCCTCAAACTGGGGCTGACTGTTTTCTCCTGTTTCCCAGCTACTTGCCTGTCTCCAGGGATGCTGCTATGGAGGATCCAGGCAAACCCGGCTCTCCTGGGCGTTGGTCCAAAGGCTCATAGTTCCCTGGTCCCCAGGAAACACCTCCCAAGATGGACATCAGCGTCAAGAGGCATCTCGGAGACAACCAGAGCCTGAAGCTCTGGCAGAGCCCGATGATCTGAGCTTTGCTGACAAGGGGGTGGCTTTCCAGGTGGGGGGAGCTGCAGTGAAGGGGAGGGAGAGAAGAAAAAGTAAAGCTCCATTGGCCAGGCTGGCCTGTAAAGGGATGGTGACATCCCAGAGAAGAGCTACAGGGCTCTGAGGGATGCATCCCAGCTGGAGCAGGAGCCATGGACTGGCTGGCAAAGGAAGCCAGGGCAGTAACACTGGCTTTTTGGTCCATCAGGGTGGTGGAGGAGCACTGGGCTTGGCCAGCCACCGGGCTCAGCTCCTGGCTGCCAGGCAACCACAGGCAGTGATGCATGGGGGCATCATCCCAAGGACCCCTGCCCACTGTGCCCTGCACAGACAGCGAGATGTGCAGCTGCTGCTCTCTGGGAAGAGCACAGAGACCTCACGCTCCCTGCTAGCCCTGCTCCTCCTGTGACCTGAGAAGAAAGCTCCTTACAGCCATCAGCGAGTCACCTGGACAGGGCAGAACTGGTCCCCCATGGGCTCCCACCCTGCCCAGGGGCTGCAGCCCAGCAGCACGACCCTCCTGCTCCAGGAGGGATATTTTTTTCTCTCCTGGGCATTTCAGAAACAGCATTTGGCAGCAGGACAAAGCCAGGACACCAAGAGATGGTATCAGTATCTCAGGGAGGGTATGTTTCCTCCAAAACTATGCGATAACCCAGATGTTCCTCGATTACTTCTGCCAGCAAGGAGTGATATGCCTAATAAAGGCTCCTCCTTCCCCAAAATACCTTTGGGATGCCTGAAGGATGAGCTCCCTGAGGCAGGGAGAAGAGGGTGATGTGGGGCTCCTGGCCATTTTTGCTGCCTGCAGGCCATGGACAGGTACTGGCGGTCCCTCCTGCTCCCCAGAGTGCCTCGGGGTGGCTCAAACTTGCCAAGTGGGTCATAAAGAATAAAATTTTCTGCAGCTGCTCTGGCAAAAGAGAAGACAGCCCTGCTCCCCAGCACAGCTATGTAGGGCTGGAGGACACCATCCGTCTGTTCTCCAGCTGCCTTTGGCTCCCTGGTGGGTCTGGCACCCAGAGGGGAGGATTAGAGAAGCTCTGGTTTCTCCATACCTTGATCCACAGGGATTTCATCTTGTCTTGGATGATCTCAGAACCTCCTTGACCCCTCAGCTTTCACATGGCCCATGCCTTGATGACTTTTTCCATCAGCTCACAGGTGGCCACCTCCAGACTCCCAGCTCTGCTCAGAAATCTTCTGTGTGTCTTTCTCAAAGGCAATCGTGATGTCTAACCTAAACCAAAATGCTTTGCAAAAAGCAGGTTTCTTTTGATTATGTGTTAAGAAAAACAATTTAAAGAGGTCTGGAAAAAAATACATCAATACCAAAACTCTAGTTCACAAAGAAATGAGCACTCAAATTTCTCTCCTATTTCAATTCAGACTAGTGAGGTTGGAAATTAAATAGTTTCCCCAGGAAAAAAAAACATCAATGCAATTATTTTGCTTGAAGTTCTTGAAGTTTTTCAACCTGCTGGGTGATGTTTGGATGCCGTTTTCTCTGTTGACTCAGGGAATGACTCATAGGTTAAGAGCAAGTGAATCAATATGGTTTATCATCCAGACTTATCTGGGGCACGTTACTGTAGTATTTTGGCATCTTGTTTATTCACACGTTGCCAGCAAGACCTCCATATGTTGAGCAAACTCAAGCATGGAAACACCACACTGACTGCTGTAAGTGACAATGGCACCGTGGCAGGTGGCCCAATTCCAGCGGCAAAGGGTTTCCCTTAGGGACCAGACTCAAGAGCCGAAGGTTCTGTCACCCACCACAGTGGCTTCACTTGTGGATGCAGGACAGGGAGGGAGAAACGGCTTTGATGGAGTCATTTCATCCACAAGGATGGGAGCAGGGTGTCTCACCCCCCCAGCTTTGGGGTGAGGGAGCTAAAATGAGAAACAAAACAAAGTGCCCACCAGTGCGATACCTCCACCTTGACATGAAAACAGAGTGCCAAACCAAAAACCACGTGGGCTGTGCTGGCTGTTCCTACGGGCAACCAGGAGGGTTGAACATTAAAATTGCAGTGATAATTTAAATATCAACATATTTTTGCTTGATACCCCAAATATTTCAGGATTTAGCTGAAAACTAGGGCATTCATATTTTCCAACGAGAAAAGACCTCTTCTCTATAGGAAGCTGATACTTGTTATAAATTGGTTTGAACCCACATTCCCAGCACACCGAACCATCGATGTTCCTTGCTCATCCTCCAGGTAACATAGTTCTAACTAACCAGAGTATCATCTCTTCCTTAAAGGATCAGCTCCACCTCATGCCACTGTAATTCAACCCACCCACCCCACCCCCCCCAAAAAAAAAAAAAAAAAAAAAAAAAAAAAAAAAAAAAAAAAAAATACAGCAGGGACATCTTTCAGCTGGGTTTATTGCTGGGACCCCATCGCAAAGAGGGTCCCTGCTGTACGGATTTGCTGTACCCCAAAAAGCATCAGGTCTACCTGTCCATCCAGATTTGCCAGTTTGGGACATCACAGCATCAGAGACCTGTCAGGCAGGACGGGGGGAGCCTCGGCAACACTTCTGCACGCTGGGAGAGCCGATGTACTGGTACGGGAAGACAGGAGATGCCTCTGACACCTGAGGCAAATCCTGGAGGCTTCCAGAGATTAGGACCATCCCCTGAACAGGGCTCCAGGATTAGACAGGGGGTGGTGACACCTTCCCACTTGCACATTGTAGAGCAAAGCAGAGATGCCAAAGGCCCAGAATAAGCGAAGGGCCCATGGCATGCGGGTGGAGATGGCTCCCTGAAGCTGTAACCTCCTCTGCGCTCATGCCCTCTTGCCACTGTCCCCACGAGCATCTCTGGAAAGCCCAGTGGGCTCTTTGCACCCCAGGAGGACAGTGAAAGCAGCAGGGTGATGTCACACGCTGTTACCTGGGCCACCGCTGGTTCTGAGCACAGGATCATGAGGTTGTTGGCACAAACAATGTGCTTCACCTGTGTAGAAGACAGAGACAGGCTCAAAGGGGTGGCATCACAGATGTCAACAAGGAGCTGTCACCTATGGCCTGTATCAGAGTGGGGAAGGGGACACCCGGGACTGACAGGGTCCCCATTGCCATCCCCAGTGGGATTAATCAAAGCCATCCAACAAGACAGAGAGGGAAACATCCCCACCTCCCCATGGCCACATCCAGCCCTGTGCACATCATGTGAGTCCACAGGACACCACAAACGGGCAATTTGTGTTTTGGACACAGAAATGTCCAAACCCCAGGATTTCAGCAGGCAGGAGGTGCCCAGACCCCTCTGGGGGGGATATTGCTGCCAGATACTGATGCAGCTGGAGACAGTGCCTGTGTGGGGCTGTCCCCTCCTTTTGGCTGCTTCCCCCGCTCCTGCCCTTGCCTGTCCCCTCTCCAGGGTGTTAAGTCAGACCTCCAGAAAACTAGGGAGGTCATATGGAAAACACACAGTGGCTGACCACAGATGCCAGCAGGGCTGAGGCTCGGGGCAGCTCAGCACCCTGCCTGCCACATCACAGCTCCCCGCAGCATTACCAGCCTCCGTGTCATCGTGATATTCGCAGTGCGCTGAGTCAAGTGGCCGGGGCAGGCGGCAGGTGGGCTGGGACGGAGGCAAGCTTTCCGTTTTGTGTGTCGCACGCAAACGGATGCTTACTTCACCCCAAAAAAATGACTGCAGGCAGGGGCTCCCGGGGCCAAGCTGGGACATGGGCTGGACCCCTCTCCCAGAGCTCCCCCAGGGTAGTGCCTGTTGCAGTGCAGGCCTGGGCCAGGGGCTTCAAGCAAGTATTGCTCTAAAACATCCTTGTCTGGTCTAGAAAATACAACCAGGCAATAAAGAGACACTGCCAGCAGCATCTCTGAGGTCCTGTTGGGCATCCCTTGCCAGGCACAGGAGGAGGGTTGATGCAGCCCAGCTGCACACTCCAGGGCTGTCCCTGTCGCATGGTTGCATATCAGCTCATGCCACCAGCACTCAGCATCACCACACTTCGATTCATTGAATCATCAATAACCCTTTCTTCACCAAAAGGCTTGTGAAACGTTGGCTTGTGAAACCAAAAGGCTTGTGAAACCTCCTGGCTACCCAGGGAGGTGATGGAGTCACCATTCCTGGAGGTATTTAAGAGACATGCAGATGTGGCACTTGGGGACATGGTTTAGCAGTGGCCTTGGTGGTGCTGGGTTAACAGTTGGACTCTATGATCTTTGGATCTTTTCCAACCTAAACAGTTCTTTGATTCTATGATTAGTTGGGGCAAGCAATGGGGTCACCCACCACCAGGTCCCCAGCATCAATTTATGGATCAGCACAGTGGGTGCCCAGACATGCAACCTGTCCCTGGGGATCAGGAGCTGCTGCGTGTGGGCAGGGCTCGTGGATGCAAACACCCAGAACCAACGGCTTCTTTGGGGTGTTATTTTGGGGATGTGATTGGGATCTTTCTCCTCCGAGCTTGAAGGAGCAGAGAAAGAGCAACCCATGCAGGGATGCCCCGATTTTGCCCAGTGCCTCGCTGGGAGCCGAGTCAGGGAGCTCAGTGCCAGCTCCATGTCCCCCCCAGCCCAGGGACAGCACTGCATGCAGGAAACCATCATGGATCGGCATCACCTGCTGCCCCCAGTCAAAGTGGTCCCCACAAAGCCACCCGTGGGGACACCACACATCAAGGGCACAGCGGAGGCAGACAGCACCCTCCGAAGCAGCAGCTGTGTAGGGCAGGAGCAGCGACCTCCAGCAGCTGCACCCAGGGCTGGCCAGGGCAGGGCATGATGAGCCAGCAGAAGCCCTCATGCACCCTGGCACCGCATCAGTCCCCTCCCGTGTCCCCAGGAGCAATGCTAAACCTGGGGCATTGCTCTGCCTTTGGTGGTTTGTTTTTTTTCCCCAATCCTGCCATACCTCCAGGTCTGCCAGCAGGAGCTTACCTAGGACGTACGGGCAGAGAGCTCGCAGGGGCTGAGGCTGTGCCAGCCCCGCTGTCCTCAGCCTGCCAGGGGTCACCTCTACCAAGGGCTGGGGACAGCAGCTGGGGACGCCAATAAGGCTCTGTCACCACCTGCCCTGCCTGGTCCCACTCTGTGGCAGGGGAAGGCTGCAAACAGCAGCTTGAGCTTTCCCTTCTGCATTCCAGTGCTCAGAAAGGCCCAGAACGCTGCCGCCTTGTTCGGGACATTACACACTGCAGCTGCACCCAGGGGATGCAGCCAAACACCCGCCTGCTGCTGTCCCTGCGCTGTGGCAACCCCCGGGCAGCGAGCGGGGAGGCTCTACAAGAGAAGGGGAAGGAAACAGCTCAGTCCCAGGCTCCACCAGCACCAATTTCCTTATCATTTAGTGTCAGCAAGGAGCTCAGGTGTTTGCTTTTCACTGCACAAGGGCAATGTCCGCTATTCAGAGCCCAGCTTTGCTCACCTCCGTGCCAGCACTACTGGTCCCAGCAGGGCATCTAGCCCTGACACAAGGGCTTCAGGGCACCAAAACCCTGCCAGGGTGCACTGTGCCCTTGGCCAGTTACACCCCAGGCACACACTCCCGGTCTCACTCGACCTTCAGCATCCCCTTACCTCCATCAAGGACTTAAGGCCACTTTAGGTACCCTAAAGATTCCTCTCCAGTCCCTCCTGCATGACCAACACCAGGTGCTGACATCCCCTCTTCCCCTCCCAGCTCTCTCCTTATCTTCTCACATGCACACCCCTCCTTTCCTTGCCTTAAATGCTTTCACCTGCTCCCACACCTGCCTCCCCTCACCCTGCTCTCCCCATCCCCTCCTCCTGTCTGCATCCTTCTGCCACACACAGTCCCTGCAGAGTGCTGCCGTCTCCAACCCGCCGCCAGCGCAGCCAACAGCCCGTTTGGCTGAAAGCATCAAAGCAGCCGGGGAGCAGCACCATGTCCTGCAGCCAGGCCCCCCCCTGCCACGTCTGAGCGGTATGCAGAGGGCTGCCCCTGCCCAGGATGCTCTGAAGCAAATGGGATCAGGTCCCTTCATGGGACAGCATATCCTGGACCCATCCCACATCCCTCTCTAACCCGAGCACCTCTGTTTGGGAACCTCCCTGCTGTGTCCCCCTCCCTGGGGAATTTGCTGGATTGAGAGGGGTGGGACCATCCCCAAATCCCGGTGACTCCCTCCAGGGTCCCAGTAAACTGGGAAGGCAAACTAGTTTGGGGCTGTCCAACAGTGGCCCAGCTGCGCCCCTTCTCTGCTGCCACCAGGGAGCATCATGGGGACATTCAGTCGGGCTGTCCTCACCCTGCGTCCAGCCGAAGTCCTCCAGATACTGTGCCAAGCTCCGGGAAGATGCCGTTCCCGTTGTGACTGCTCCTTAGTGTCCCCACAGCCAGATGTGGCCCAGCCCTGCTTTGGATGCACAAGGTCGACCTGCCGCAGGGTGCCTGGGTGCTGCTCTGCTCCCTGCCCTGCCCCATCTCTGCTGTCCCAGTTCAGCACAGCGTGACACCCCTGCACCTTCCCTGGAAGAAGCATCACCCAAAGCACCTCCACCACACCTGGGCCGACATGGGCTTCAGAGAGCAAATGGGGTTTGAGCTGTTGACCCAATAACCTGCAAGGAAACAGCCACGGAAGAGGATGCTCCATCCTCCTCCTTGTCCCTGTGCATGTCAGCGCAGGAGGGACACTGGTATTTGTGCAGGGGAAGGCCACCACCCCCAGCCTGCCGTGACCGAGGGCCACTGAGGGCCAGGGCTGAGGCTGACGGTGGCTTTTGCCGTAGGCACATGCGATGGGCTCATTCCCATCTCCTGGGGGTTAGGAGGTGGCAGAGATCCCAAGGGATCTGGGGACATGGAGGAGAGATGAGGGGTCCTGTGCCGCCCAAGCGCTGGCCCTTAGGAAGGAGGAACATTTCCTTGGCAAACAGAGCTGGATGGAGGGACCCACCGCCTGCTCTGCGGCGTGAGCCCACCCTGTCCGCAGGCTTCAAATACCCTGGGATCCCACCAGGCACCCGTGGCAGGAGGCATCATTCCTGCCTGGCACCTGTAAAGCCCTCGGGGATCTTGTGGGGTGGTAAAACACCGCAGGAATGCGAAGGGACGTTGCAGGGCTCTCACCCAGCCCTGGGTGCCACTGAAGGTGAGAAGCTGATTTAATTTTACAACCTGCAAAGCCCCTGGGGAGGTGGACACGGCCAGGCTGGGCACCAGGGCTGGTGATTTTCTGTCCCTGGCAGTGTGACTTGCAAAGCGGTCAGGGCTCTCCACAAGTTCAGCTCTTCCTGCAAGCCAGGCCACGACCCACATCCCACCCCACCGGCAGGAGAAGGAAACAAGCCCTCAGCGATCCCTTTTTTTCTGCTGCTCGTGACTGTGGCCACCTCCTCCTTGGGGTGCAGGAGAAGCTGATGTCCTTCTGCACCCCAAGACGGCAACCAGGATGGGTGGCAGCGGGGGACGGAGGGAGCAGCCAGGGACCGGTTATCCGATCCCGGTGGCTCCGGTGTAAACTTAGCATGGCCTTTCAGAAAGTACTTGCTGTGGCAAAACATGCAGTAAATTGCTCTTCTGAATGCCAACAATATTTTGAGATTAGCAAATCTCACCGAGCTCCTTGGGTTAAAGCTCGGTTCGGGTCATGGTTTGCAGCCCTGCCAGTTTAACTGGGGGGCTCTGGCCATGCTGGTAGCCCCCAGCCCCTGGGGATTGCACCAAGCTGCAAATGCTTCTTGTTCTTTGGAGGAGATGGGGCAAGGTGTGGGGTCAGCACTGGGTGTGGGGCTGTGGGACCCCCACACTCACACGGGTGCCCAGCCTGTGCTCCTGAGGAGCGGGACCAGCCACCTGATTTCCCTGCCCTCTCCTTCCCAGCTTGCTCAGCCCAGCTTGGAAGATCCCCAATTTCCTCCTTTTTTTAATCAAGTAGCAAAGCCAGCTCCCCACCCTCTGCCCTGGCCCTCTCCAACATCGTCCCATGCTCCCCGGGGCGAGCCACCATGACCCCCAGCACCATCACCCCGGTCCCCAGTGTCCCCAGCACCCTGGCACTGGCAGGTCACTGAACCACAGCGCTGCAGGGTGGGGATGCCCAGGACTTTGCAAAAGCCACCCAGGAGGCTGGACCCCAGGCAGCCACCCGCCTCCAGAGATGCTACGAGTTCTCCAAGCTCAGCTGAGGGCTCCTGCTGCACCAGCGCCCTGCTGAGGGGCAGAGGGGGGAGAAGCCCTTTGAACTGAGCAGAAAAAGGGGCAGCAAGTGCCTGAGAGCCCAAACCAGGTGCATCCCCAAGGAAGGCTTTGCACACATCGGAGGATTAACCCCTGAAACACACCCCCACGGCCAGAACGGCCCAGAGCTGGCATTTTAGCCCAACAGGAGTTACTGGCTCAGTACGAAAGGGACTGGGGAAGTACACCTGAGGCTGGGCTCTGCAGCTCGATCCTTTCCATCTATGGATGCCCGCCTGTGAACAGCGCTGCCAGCCCAGCTGGGAGCCTGTAAACTGAGCCAGCTTTGCACTCCTGACCATTAAACAAGCAGCCTCAGAAAGCAGGAGTTTCCCTGCACTGGGATTGCAAGGGGGCTGCAGCCCAGCACCAAGCCTCCCTGCCCACACAAGCACCTCTGCCGAACACCACCTCCAAGAAATCCTGAAGGCGGGTTGAAATACTTGGGATTAAAACCATTAGGTGCAAGGAAAAGTGATCAGATCAGCTTTGTTTTCTAATCCCCAGGAGTTCTTCAGCCCCCTCTGAAACCATCATGCAAGGAACAGTCCCTAAAGCTTTTCTCATATAAAAATGTGTCAAAGTCACAGACCCCTGCACCCCAGCAGTTAGAGCAGGGAGGGCTCTGGGGGACAGAGGATGCACTTGGCTAAGAAGCCATGAACTTGGTGTCCCATGCAGGTTGATAGCTCTTCTCCTTGCCCAATCTGGGACTGCGTTGCTCCCGTTCATGGGCCAGTGTCCCAGCCAGCTCTCGGCCCCCCTGTCCTGACAGGTCCCCCTGCACCCACAAGCATGAGGAGGAAGAGGAGCAGGCAGAGGATGTTACACGGGGCCCCCTTTTGGGGAGCTGGGAGTGATCACCAAGCACCAAACAGGGCAGTGAGTAAAGCGTCAGCAGCACGAATGTTGCAAACACAAGTGAACTGAACCCACGCGTCCTTGGCCCAAGTACAAACCTCCCGGGAGCCAGCCAGCCAGCGAGAAGTCTCTCCGGAGGAAGGTCCCCTCTCCCACAAGGTCTCCAGGGGATGTTTCTTTGCTCTAATGCTGCCATCCAGTGGGAGAAACTCCCTGGCATGGGAAAAGCTGGAAACGGGGGCCTTGGGGTCCCCAGCCCCGGGGGGAGCATCCACCACCACCTGCCCCAGGCTGCCCTCGGGGACCTCCCTGCCAGGGATGCTGTGGCCAAACCTGAGCCTCCATCTCCAAGCCCCAGTCCCAACCCGACTGTGATGAGCAAAATAAAAACTGCTCACAAGCCACACGCTCGACCTTCTGTGGCACCTCAATGTCCTCCCGAAATGCAGCACCCAGTGAAGAGGCACTGGGATGAGGCAAGGGGCAGCAAGCTGAGCCTTCCTTGAGAGGAGGAGGAGGCTGAGGAGCTGCGGTGCAGGCAGGGAGGGAGGACACCCCGGTCCCACTGCGATGCAGCCCCACGGGATGCTCACGATGGGATATTTGCAGTCTGAACACACCACGCCTGCAGGAAGCCAAATTCCAGAGTGTATTCATCAGCACCGGGCTGCAAGGAGGGGAAAAAAAACTAAAAAAAAAAAACCAAAAAACAAACAAACAAAAAAATCCTCGCTGGGCTTGGTTCAGGGAAGAGAAACGATTTTGGCAGCGGTGACAGAGCAGCACAAGGGCGAGCGCTGCATCCGCAGTGGCCAGCAGCCCCGAGGGTCCCACAATGTGCCCATTTGTTGTCCCGGTGGGTGGCTGGCTCCCCGCAGAAAGGAGCTTTCAGTGGGAATATTCAGAAGTTCAACCTCTTTCAGCAGCGCAAGGTTTGCTGGATTGTGCGACGGACACAAAGGGACAGTGTTTCCTCGGGAGCCGGGAGGTTTTGTGGCTGGGAACACGGCTCTGAGCGGAGTCAAGGCATTATCGAGGCGGGATCATAGTCGGAGACTTGCCTTAAAGGGAGAAAGCAGAAAAGATTTGTGTATACGGGAAAAAAATCAAAGAATTTGGGGATTTCTTTTGGCTGAAGGCAGCGGCTGTTTTCCCAAGGTGACTCTGGTTTCCAGGAAATCAGGGATTTTCCTCCAGAATCCAGGGGGAAAACCCCGAACTTTTTAATTTCCCTTCATCTGGGAACAAGCCCTGTGCACAAACAAACACATTGCCCTGTTCTCCGGGAAGCACAAATACTCTTCCACCCACTCAGGATCAGCCAGAAAATGTTCCCTGGACCAGCAGTTTTCTGATAACCCAGGACGGCAGCAGAGTCCGGGCTGGGGCAGGGGCATGCGCTGATGGGAACATGTTTGGGAAGCTCCGGCCACCTCTGCCGGCTGGCGAAGGCCATTTCTCCCGGCTGCAAACCCACCTGGCGAGGGGAAGGGGGTGGGAGGTGGTGTACAATAAGAGAGGAGGGTGTTTGGTGTAGGAAGTCTGGTCTACAAATGCAACCAGCCGCATGCTGGCACTGAGGCTGAGAACGGTGCACAGCTCATCACACCCAGAGCCCCCAGCCGCAGCGGCACCCAGGGGGGCCTCTCCTGGGCGTTGGATTTCTGTGTAAGCGCCGCCCAAAACCGGCAGGCAAAACGTTAGGGGTCTGGGCAGGCTAAGGATGGGAAGAAGGAAATTTTTTTGAAGATACCACTGGTTTTAAGGAGACTTCCCTTGTTCATGGGTCTGGAGCAGTGAAACCACCCAGCAAAGCCAAGCGGCTCCGGAGGGATCCCGGCTGTGTGCCCGGGACAGGGCGACCACCGTATCGCAGCAGGAACGAACTGCCTCCCTTCCTGTGAGGAAGAGGGTGGGCAACCGGCCCCCGGCCAGCCTGGGCCACGGCACCTCTGAGTCACCCGGAGAGGGGGAATAAATCTGCCCAGTGGAGAAACGCCAGCCCGAGGGAAGGCACAGCCCGGCCAGTGCTCCCAAACCCGACCAGTGCTCCCAAACCCGGCCAGTGCTCCCAAACCCTACCAGTGCTCCCAAACCCGACCAGTGTTCCCAAACCCGACCAGTGCTCCCAAACCCGACCAGTGCTCCCAAACCCGACCAGTGCTCCCAAACCCGGCCAGTGCTCCCAAACCCGGCCAGTGTTCCCAAACCCGACCAGTGTTCCCAAACCTGACCAGTGCTCCCAAACCCGGCCAGTGCTCCCAAACCTGACCAGTGCTCCCAAACCCGACCAGTGCTCCCAAACCCGACCAGTGCTCCCAAACCCGGCCAGTGCTCCCAAACCCGACCAGTGCTCCCAAACCCGACCAGTGTTCCCAAACCCGACCAGTGCTCCCAAACCCGACCAGTGCTCCCAAACCCGACCAGTGTTCCCAAACCTGGCCCGTGCTCCCAAACCCGACCAGTGTTCCCAAACCTGACCAGTGTTCCCAAACCCGGCCAGTGTTCCCAAGCGGAGTTGGGACAAGCCATGGCCGTGGGGATGAGAGCACGGTGGCACCATCAGGGCGGCTCAGCGGGCCCCATCCCGCTGCACAGGGGGGGACGGTCAGTGTCCCCCCAGCCCTGCAGCACTGCACTGGGCACATCCCTGGCACCAGCGGGGTCCGGGGGCCAAGGGCTTGGGGGGGGGCGCAGGGCTCAGACGGGGGGGTGGGGAGGGGGGGGGTGCAGGTTTGGGGCAGGGCAAAGCCACCCCTTATCCCCAGGGTCCCTGCCTCGTTTCCCACCCTGCCGTGCCCTGCGCGGGCTGTGCCGGGCTCCCCACCGGGATGCCCAGCTCCATTTGCAGGGGTGCTCAGCTCCCCCGTGCCCGGTGCTCCCGGTATCTCTGTGCCCGGTTCTCCCGACTCCCCCGTGCCCGGTTCCTCCTGGCATCCCCGGACCCCGGGGTGCTCCCTGCTCCCCCATTCCCGGTGCCCCCGTGCCCGCTGCTCCCGGGGCAAGCCCCCATGACCGGTTCTCCCGGTTGCCCAGGCCCCCCGGGGCCTCCCCGTGCCCACGCGCCCCCGCTCCCGGGGCGGGTTCGCGATGCCCCGGCCGGTGCCAGGTGCTCCCCGCTCCTCCTCCGCTCCCCGCCCCGGCCCGGCGCGGCCCTCCCCCGGGAAAGCGAAAGCGCGGCGGGCGGAAGCCGAGCGCTCCCCGCCGGGCCGCTCCGCACGGGGCCGCTCCGCCTCCGCACCGGCGCCGCTCCGCACCGGGGCCACCATGGCTTCCATCGGCAGCTTCTTCCGACGGAGCCTGCGGCGCTCCGGCCGCAGAGGTGAGGGTCGGGAGGGGCCGCCGGGGAGCACCGCCCCGCGCCGGGCTCCGGGAGGGCCGGTGCCGGTGCCGGTGCCGGTGTCGGTGCCGGTGTCGGTGCAGGGACCGGTCCCAGCCCCGGGACGGCGGCTGCGGGAGCCGACGGCTGCCGTCGGAGCGGGGACTTTGCCCGGCGGCGCAGCGCGGCCGCGCCGGGTGGGACCGACCGGGGCTCCGGGGAGCGACACCGGCAGCGGCACCGGCACCGGCAGCGGCAGCGGCGCGCTGCCCCCCAGCCCTGCCCGTAGGCGCTGCGGAGCCCAGCCTGGGCCGCCAGCCCCCGGGGGTCACCGCATCTCCCGGGGCTCGCCCCAGCCCCCAGCCGTGCACCCCCTCCCCGGGAGCTGCACCCCACCCCGGGAGCCCACCCCGTCCCGGAGGAGTGTGCCCCCCCCCCCCCAGGGGTTCACCCCCTCCCCGGGGCAGCCCCTCCCACCACAGCCCCCTAAGCTTTCCCAGCCCTTTGCCCACCACGGGCGGCATTGCGGGGCTCCGAGCGAGGGCACGGTGCCCCCCGGGCAGGCCAGTGCTGCGGGCAATGGGTCCTTGGGGATTTGTGGGTTTTTCCGAGCTACGGGATGGATTCTCGGCGTTCCCTGGCCCACCGCATCTCAAGCCTTGGGGCAACCTGTGGCTTTGGGGGGTCACTGCAACACCACCCTACCCCCCCATCTGTTTTGTGCTGGCTGGCTCTGGCCCTGGGTGCGATGAATGTGGTTTGGAGCTCAGCAGGAGAGGTGTGAGAACACCGAAGCCGTTTCCTCTCGACCGGGCAGGTGGGCGGCTGCGCACCGGATCAGCGCCACAAACCCTCATGCCAGGCCAGGAGATTCCGGCACACCGCAGCAGCCCGGGACTTTTCCAGGAGGAAAGAAACAGGTTGTGCCGCATCGTAGCGTGGGGCTCAGCCCTCGGCTGATAAGGAAACCCGGCTCTGGTCAGGGAGGCTGTTTGTGCAGGAAAATGTGTTTTTCTTTTACCACTGGCAGCTGCAGTGCCATGTCTGCGTGGGCTGGGGTGCACCGCGGCAGCCTTTGCCCTCTCCGTGCCCGGCACAGGGGCGGGTGAAAATCCTCAGCACCAGCAGCCCCTTTCCATCCCAGAGCTGCGTGGGCCCCCCTGGCCACCTGGATCATTCTCCTCCTTGCTCCTGCTGCTGGGGGGACTGTGGGGTGGTCCCCAAGTCTTCCCACTTGGGCTATGGGACAGTTGGACAAAGCTCTTGTGACAGTGGCTCATGCTGCCGGGACACATGTGGAACTGGGAATCCTGCCGGTTTTGGGAAGTGCTGGACCCCCTGATGCCACATTAAACCCATCTGACGCTGCGTGACGGTGCATGGTCCTGTACATCCCCAGAGCTCGTTTTCCAGCCCAGGGGTGGGGTGTTACGGTCTCAGGGGGATTTAGGCTCTGCCAATGAGGGTTTTGTGGCCAGACCTGGTGCAGGGGAGCACTGTTGGGTGACACCACGCTTTTGGCAGGGCTCGCCACACCGGCTCGCTGCAGGCAGGCCCGTGGGTCCAGCTGCAAGGGGCAGAGCCGCAGCCTGGCACGACTGGCCTCCCTGGAGCAGCGGGTTGTACTTGGCTGTTTGAAAACCCCATGGACAAGATGCAAATCCAGCCCTTGCTTGAGAGCGCATCTTCTGTTCTCTGAAATGCAGGACGGGACTGGATAGGCAGGATTCAGCTGGCCTTTCACCCTACCCTGGCAAGCTGCGATGGGAAAACAACAGACACAGGTGCCCAGCGAGGACGGGGGATGCCAGCAGCCCTCCTTGCTGCACAGCCTGGTTCCAAGGGGTCCTGGCCCCATAGGTGAGACTGGACTGAAGCCATTACTGGAGCATCCCAGGGAGCGGCAGGAGAAGCAAAGAGCATCTTGTCAACCTTTTTTCCCTGGCCTGGGGCACCTTGCTGAGCTGTCATCCAGGTGATCCCTGCTGAGGACAAACCAGAGGTGTCTGCAGCTGGGTCTCATCCTCAGGATGCTCCTGGGCTTCCCCCTGCTGCAAAGGGACCTCTTTGGGATGACTTGCACCTTGCCAAGAGGAAGGACTTTGCATGTGGAGGTGGAGCAGCCTCAGGGTGCACACGGGTGAGGCTTCGTGCATCTCCCCACCCCAACCTGGAAAAGGCGTTTCTGGTCCCTGGGAATGGACATCCCATGATGGGACTGTGAGTGTCACCTCCTCGGATGAGCTTTCTGCTCCTGTCGGACCATGATGACCTAGAGCAAAGGCTGGAAAGTTGTTTCCAGACTAAAAGAGGTGGCTACGGAGCCAGAGGGATACGGGGATGGGATGTCCACCAGCACTGCTTTTGGAGGAGGATGTCATGCACGGGGGAAGAAGGACGATGGGAGCAGCCGGCCATGGCCAATGCCTTGCCCTGCCAAACTGCAGCACAAGTAAAAGAGCCCAGAGCCAAACTCCAGGATGTGGAGACAAATTGCAGGAGTTGGTTATTTCATCCAGCCACACAATTGTTTTCCTGCCTGTTATTCCTAGGAGCAGCTCAAGCATTTCTGTTCCCACCATAATCAGAGACAAGACCAAGCCCAGGACAGTTTCAGGGACCGGGACCGGGGGTTTAGAGTCATAAGCAGCTGCTGGGAGAGGGCAGAGCTGCGGCACAGCCTGGCTCCAGCCTCCCGTCGGCGTTCAGCTCCTCTCCTTCCCAGTCCCCCGGGCTCACTGCCCCACCATGACCATCCCAGCACCCTTGGCGATGCCGGCTTGGGCTCCTTTCACTCTTCTTTCTAGTTTTTCAAGTTATGATGGCTTACGCTCGCCAGCCATCCTCCCCACCTGCCCAAACAAGAAATGGGATGTAATCTCAGGGAACTGCTATACTTTGGGAGCTGTGGTTTAGGGAATACCCTCGAGCATCTCATTTGCAATCAGCAGTTCCCAGGACTGAGGACATCTGGCAGGGAGAGGTTGGGATTCATCTTACTGGAGCCTTTGGAGGTGCTCAGACAAGATCTGTGTTGTTTGTTTGCTTGTTTTTCCCCCTAAGGGAATAAGATTAGCTGCTCTAAAAGCATTCCCACACCTTCCCGCAGATGCTTTCTGCAGAGACTGTCTGCTTTCCACTGTCACACATGCTGGCTTCGCTCTGGGCGTCCGTCCCTCTGCCCCTGCTGGAATGGGGCAAAGCAGGGCTGGGAGTGTCTGATGGCAATTTGATTTTCCCCAGAAGACTCATAAAAGCCGTTTTGCCTTTCTGTGTCCCCAGCTGTTCGCTGCCAGGGACCGAAACACCCTGTGCACCAGGTGCCCATTCCCTCCAGCCACTTTGCCCTGCTCCTGCGTCCCTCTGTGACTCCTCTCCTGCCCTCGGGACAGCTCCCACCTTTCATTCACTCTGCTCTGTTTTTCTGTTTGGTTGGTTTTTTGGCTACAGAAGCAAAAGTGGACACCTCTGCTGCAGAAAGCAACCCCGCACGGGTGCCGCAGAGGCCAGGAGAACGGAGCTCTGTCTATTCTGCTGGGCAGTTTTTCTTCGAGTACCTCGTGGTGGTGTCACTGAAGAAGACATCAGACGGACGTTACGAACCCAAGATAATCTACCAGTTCCCAAAGGTATTTACTCCCATCTTTCCAGGAAGATGAGTTTTCCAAATTGAGGGAAAAAGGGATTGTTGCTGCTTCCCCATCACTAGAGCCAGGGGAGGAGACAGAAGAATACCCTGTGCCCTGCAGATGCAGACCCAGACCCCAGGGCTTTGCCTGCCATGGGTTGGGGTTGCTGGGACCTGCCGGTCCTTCCCTGTGGTCCGAGCCCAGGGCCACAAAGACCAGGAGAAAAATCCGAGGGGTGCTCCCTGTCCCCCTATCCCAAAAGGGGAGACCACAGCAGTGAAATCACACCCTGGGGAGGTGGCACAGGAGGAGACCCCATGTTCGCAGAGGGGGCCCTGGGTGCCTCTGCTTTGCCCCATTATCCATGGGGTAAAAGAGTAAAAAATTGCATTTTTTGGGAGATGCTTGTCCAGGGATGTGCAGGCACCTTCTGCTTTGGTCTGAGCTGGGGGCTGCTTTGGAACACACCCCATCCCACCCCATCCCCTGGGACTATAGGCACCCTCCAGCACCCTGACTCTTGGCATCATTTCATTCCAGCGTGAGAACTTGCTGAAGGGCCAGAAGGAGGAGGAGGAACGCCTCTTGCAAGCCATCCCCCTCTTCTGCTTCCCTGACGGCAACAACTGGGCCCCCGTCACCGAGTTCACCAGGTACCTACCCCGTTGCGGGGTCTCGGCCGTGGTTGCCCACCCCTGAGGGCTGCAAGGGCCGTCCCGACCCCACGCATTGTCTCTCCTTGCAGCGAAACCTTTTCTTTCGTCCTGACCAATGTGGATGGCAGCAGGAAGATCGGCTACTGCAGGCGGCTGCTGGTGAGAGCATCCCACCGCCCCACCGCCCATCGCTGGGTCGGTGCTGGCCGTGCCACCCCATCCCCGTGGTGGGACATGATGCCTTCTGCCATGCCCAGAGTACAGCTCTTGGGCATGTGCCTTAGAAAGCCACTCACCTTGACGAAGATGATGACAAGGGGGTTCCCAAAGGATTTTTTTGGAGCTTTCTTCTGCTGAGGCATCATCTGGGTGCTGGATGGAGGAAAGCAGTGCTGGCTGTAGCCCAGGGCTGGTCTGAAATGCATCCAGGAGATGCAGCAGTTGGGAGGTGCCGTTCCCTGTACCAGTGGTCGCTGCCACCCCACCAATCTCCTGCAGCTTCCCTGGCTCCTTTCCCCTGGCCGCAGTGCTCAGGGTGGCTGCAAACCCCACTCAGGATTGGGATGGGGATGTGTGCGTGCCCATCCAGGTGCCAAGAGCCTGGTGCCCTCAGCCTCATCCCCAGAACCTGCTTCTGAACGGGGGCTGCCTTTCTCAGCTCATGCATTTGGCCAGCTCGGGGGGCTGCGAGGTGTGATGGAGGTCTTCCTTGGCTGCTGATTTATGCACAGCCTGCTTAAATAGGGCCATAAAGCCGCAGGGCCATATGCCACAGCTTGGTGATTTGCTGGACCCCATCACCCTTGCACTCCCTGGGGAACTTGCCCACTTCTGGAGCCAGGGCTGAGCTCTGGCTGTTTGGACTGCACGTCTGGAGCGCTGCAAATGGACCCAGGATGGTCCAGTTGGAAAGGGAAAAAAAGCCTGGGCACTCATCTCGGTGGTCCCCGTTCCAGCAGGAGGCAGGATTAGCCCCAAGGATGGTGGGGCAGGACATCTCAAAGGACGTGTGTCAGGGGCAGGAAAGTTTGGGAGTATGCCATTGCCTTCTCCGGACACCCTCTGCTTTTACAGCATCAACTGCATCCTTGGCCTGAGCTCCATCTCTGAAAATCACCAGCGGGTGATCGGGTATTTTAGCAGGAGAGAGTGGGGCTGGGGGGCATCTCTGGGGAGAGAGTGAGGGTGGACGATGCTCCAACACTTTTCCCATCCTCTTCCAGCCATCCGGCCGTGGCGTCCGCCTCCCTGAGGTCTTCTGCATCATCAGCTGCCTGGGCTGCTTCGGGCTCTTCTCTAAGGTAGGGATGTGGTGGCACCACCTGGCACGGCGCTGGCCCAGGCTGCCACTCTGTTGCCTGCTGGGATTTCCCAGCTCATTTTTTTTCTCCCCCAGATCCTGGATGAGGTGGAGAAGAGGCGCCAGATCTCCATGGCTGTGATTTACCCCTTCATGCAGGGCCTTCGGGAATCACCCTTCCCAGCTCCAGGGAAAAGTGTCACCATTAAAAGCTTCATCCCTGAGTCAGGCACAGAGGTTGGTAGGGGTCTCGGGGGCTCAGCGGCCCCTCCCGGGCTGCTCTGATGTGAGGAGCCTGGGCTATCTCTGGGATCATCCTCCCCATCTGCAGCACCCATAGGTGCTCACTGGAGCAGTGGGTGGTGGGTCAGGCTGCTGGGGGCCTCCTGCCCTGGGAACATGGGTGCCACCTCCCTCCTGGTCCAGGAGGAGAGCAGCAAGCAGTGAGGATGAGGATGGAGCCCACCCACAGGTGATGCTGCCCCATCTTCGCAGCTCCCTCAGCCTCGGGCTGGAGCCGTCAGCACAAAACTTTCCGGACGCTGTTTCCGAACGTGCCGGTGCTCGTCCGAGCGGGGCAGCACGCCGGGGCTGGAGCGGAGCTGGCTGCACCCCGCTGGGCCCCGCGTTCACACCTCGGGGTGCAGCAGGCAGGGCTGCTGGGGTGCGTGGGGGTGCCGGGGCTGTCGTGGGGGTGTCATGGGCTGCAGCCTCCCCTCGGCACCGTGGTGCTCAGTTCTCAGCCTCGACACTCACCCCAGCTCAGCAGAATGAGCGGGCAGCCGCAGCGGCACAGGCATGCAGCGAGCCCAGCCCTCACCTGTGGAGAGGAGATCTGACACGGGCACAGCGCCCGCGGGGCTCCTCTCGCCCACGCACGGCCCAGGCTCGCACGGGCAGAGCCTTTTACTCAGCTTTTTCTTCCTCTTGTGGCAAAGCTGGGGTAGAAAAATGGGGAGGACAAAATAACCTCAGTGCTGAGCACCCCAGGGTTGCATCCTGCCAGGGTGGGTCTGAGAGCGAGACCCCCCTTCCTTAGTACAATTTAGCAGCCGGCTGTCGAATTGCAAGAGATTTCTTCATCCAGGAAGGCTTGTGCAAGGGTTTGCAGGTTGCTCAACGCCCTGGCTGCGGGCCAGGCCGCGTGGATGGCAGCTGGGGGCGATGGGGAAGGAGGCTGCACCAGGGCGTTCTTCGAAAGAGCTGCACTTTGGGGCTCTGGGCGGGGGTGAAAGCAAGTCGAGGAGATCAGTGAGAAAACAGGGAAAAGGGGTGAAAATAAATCCTGGGTACTGTATGGGCTGGGAGCTGGGGATTGTGCAGGATTTGTGCTGGAATGGGGCTGCGGAGCCCAGCCAAGCCTTATGCTGTTGGCTGGGAAGATGCTGCATTGCTGGCAAGGTGGCCTGGCACGTGGAGGGGGGGGATTTCCCCCCTCTACAGCTGAGGAGAGGGGCCAAGGCTTGGTCATGAGCTGCACAGTCCTATTAACCCTTCAGCGGTCACCGTCCCAGGGCTGCCTGCAGCGCAGCAGATGTTTCGACCAGGTTTGGGAGACTCTTGTCAGCAGGACAGACAGGCCACCTGCAAATACCCGGCAGGTAACTCGCTTTTGGGCCATCCTGGCTAGGAACAGGCGAGCCGGCCCTGCCAGGGAGGCTTTTGAGGAAGCTTTTGTGGTTTTTATAGCAAAAGTCATGCCCTCATCCCTCCTGCCTTTCCTGGAAGCTGCTGCTCACAGATGAGCTGGCAGACACCAAGGCGGGGGTACGTCCCCCTCCATCTCCTACCAGGGACTTGTGAGCGCTGAAGAAAAGAGGCATTTTGGTTAAAAATGCAGAGCCCAAACCAGTAAAGCCCACGGCGCACATCACTGCTGGCTTCCCCTGCATCCTCAGCGCTGCACAGCCCAAACCTCCAAGCAGGACAAGATGAGGTTTGTCCCTTCCAGAGGGACAAACTCTGGGTCATTAATTACTCCCACATCACCCTCGTGGGGGGCCAGGGGGGTGCGGGGGGGGGTGGTGTTGTACCTCCTAAGCTGGGTTTTGGTGGCTCTCCCTCGGCAGCTCATCGAGCTCACGCGGCCCGTGGATGCCCACCTGGAGCACGTGGAGTTTCAGGCTCTGCTCCAGCGGCTCAGCCCCCACCTCATCCTGCCCATCTTCGCCTCCGCTGTGCTGGAGCGACGGCTTATTTTCCTGGCAGAGGAGCTGAGGTGAGTCCTGATCTGTTTATTTAAAAAAAACAACCAAACAAACAATAAAACCCCTTGAAGGAGCGCAGGATGCAGCTCAGGTTGGGGTGGGATATTCCCTCGGAGGGGTGAAATCACCTTTCCTCATGCAATGCCCCCATGGTGGCTCCTTGTCCTGCAGCGTCCTGTCGCAGTGCATCCACGCAGTGGCTGCTCTCCTCTACCCCTTCACCTGGGCTCACACCTACATCCCCGTGGTCCCCGAGTGCCTGCTCGACACTGTCTGCTGCCCCACACCCTTCATGGTTGGCATCCAGATGCGGCACCTGGAGCGGGTCCTGGACCAGCCGATGGAGGAGGTATTTCATCCGGGTGGGGGAAAGCATCTGGATGGAGCCAGCGGTTAGTCTGTGACGCTGGGTTTGGGTTGGCTCCGAGGCTGGAGGCTCTGGTTGTGCCCTTTCCCCATCCAGGAAGGCTGGAGATCGGGGCTTCTCACATCTCCCTTCCTGCTGGCACCTGGGGCAACACCTCTGCATCCCCCTGGGTGCTGCCAGCCACCCCAGGACCCACAGCCCTGCCCTGGGGGGCTTGGGGAGCTGCTGTTGGCCAGGCTGCCTGTTGGCATCATCCCAGCCTTGCAGAAGTGGGGATAAGCCACCAAGCCTGCAGCAAACACGGTCTCTGGGGGATGCCCTGGTACCCCCTGCCCACGTCCCTCTAGCACAGAGGGGCTGATCCCTCTCCTGCCACCCTCGCGGGCTGCGGACACACTGGTCTGATGGCAAAACGGGTGGGAGGGAGCCCAGATACCTTGGTAGGGCTAAACACGTCGCTCTCTGCTCTCTTCCAGGCTCTGATAGTTGACCTCTGCGAAGGGAAGATCCTCCAGGCGGTGGGTCCCCCTGCGCAGGGCGCGGGGCTGCGGGTGGGCTCGCTGGCCTGGGTGGTCCTGGGAAGGGCCCCTTTCCCCTCGGTGCCAGCTACAACATTTGGGGGGCAGACACACCTCAGTGTCACCCATCCAGGGGGAATGTCCCATGAAGGGATGTCTCCGACCACTGCAGCTGCCTTGTCGTGAGCCAGAGCAGCAGGGTCCCTGTGCTGGTCATCCCACTCCCTGCATCGCTGCAGCAGCCTGCAATGACAATTAACTAATGAGTTCTGCAGAAAGCCCCACTGATGGGCTGCACCAGCTGCTGGCCTCGGCCACCTGAGCTGGGTTCCCACCGGTGCCGGGTCCTTCATGGCCCTGTTGCCTTCCAGGTCGGCGATGAGGAGGAGATCTTGCCCATCAAGCTGCAGAATGAGATGCTGACATGTCTGAACAGGCACAACAACAACAACAACATACACAGTAAGGACATCCCTTTATATATGTGTAAAACACACACAAGCTGCCCTCCACAGATGACCGGGGCCCTCAGCAAAATGATTTTCCTAATAGGACCTGGCCTGGAATGTTTCTGCCCCCATTTGCAACAAAATGCCACCACAGTAGGGAAACCCTTTGGCCTTTCGCCAGTCCCGCGAAACGTGAGAGCAGGAACAACTAATTCCGCTGAAAAAAATCAGGTTTTGCTGATATTTGGCCCACAAAGGTGCCACCACCTTGGAAAGCAAACACAGCCAGTGCTCCCTCAGCAAGATCAGTCTGGTCTTTGTTTACTGGCAGAGGGAAGTTTTAAGCCATTTCGTGGGATGGAAGCACAGACTATGGACCGGCCAGGTTAAAATAAGCCTGTCCTTTCTGGTTCAGAGGTCCCACCCCACCTCTTGTGCTCCGTGTCCTCTTCCAGCACCCGAGCAGGTGAACACGCTTGTCTCTGAAGCCTTCGTGCAATTCTTCGTCCGAATGGTTGGCCACTACCCCTCGCACATCAAGTGGAGTAAAAATGGCTCGGGCACCTTCCAGGAGCGAGCCTTCTGCAAAGCCATCACCTCCAAAACCAGCCGCAAGTTCGTGAAGAAATTTGTGAAGACGAACATGTTTGCCCTATTTATTGAGGAAGCAGAAAAGAGCAGGATCCCACAGGAAGGTAAACAGCCCCCTCTCCCCTTCCCGCTTCGGCTGGGTGAGCTCTGCAAGTCCTGGGCTATTCGGGGAAGGGAAAGATGCCCTGTGCCCGGAGGGGGATGCAGCTCGAGGCTGAGGATGCTCAGGGCAGCGAGTAGAACCCATGTGCTCTCACGAGCTGCATTTCTCTGTCCCTGTCAAGCAATCAAAAAAAAAAAATCCCTGGGCTCATTTTAGATCTTGTTGCTTGACCAGGGACAGGGCAGGCTTGCTGAGAGCTCAGCATTTCGGCAAACATGCCAGTAGCAGCGCAAATATTTGGCTTGGATGCAGGCAGCAGCTGGGAGCTGGCTCCTGCCTGCAAGCCCTGCCTCATCCCTGCCACCAGCTCGGGCACAGACCTGCGGCCGCTGGGCTGGTCCTTCCCCTTCCCGGGGATGTACAGGGCACTGGGCAGAGCTGAGCCTCCTCCCAGCCCAGGACAAGGACAGACGGGGTGACGGGGGTTGAGGAAGCCACCCAAACCTTCCACCAGTGGCCAGGGACATCCTGACCCGGCACTTGCCACCCCCAAGGTGGCCAAGGTCTCCAGCCCCCCTGCAGCCCGCCCAGGGGGCTCGAAGCCCAGCACGACTTTGGTCGCCGCTCACTCTGCCCTTTTAGGTCAGGTTTGATCAGGCAGACACGGACCTGGGTCTGCCGGGGTTGGGGGAGAGGGATGGCACAACCCCAGCCCTCCCATCGCATTCCCAACCTCTGTCACCTTCTCGGCTACCCACATCCCCAGGGTCTCCTGCTCTTGCTCTCCCTTGGTGCTTGGAGAGGAACCACAAAAACTGGAGTGAGCACAAGGGTTAAAAACTTACACTAACCCAGCATAATAAAGCTCTTTTTGGGTGGGTGAGGGGGGTGGGAGCGATCGCAACCACCCCCTGGGTGCAGTCACCCACAGCCCAGCCGCCTGGCTCCCGGGGGGCACGCGCGCTCCCCAGGACGCAGCATCCCCAGCCCCAGCGCTTCACCAGCAGCCTTCTCTCATCCACAGCGTATTTCCAGCAGAAAATAGCAGAGTACCACGAACAGAAGAAGCACCGACGGGACTCCTGAAGTCCAGCCTGGGAACACGGGAGCAGGGCTGGGACCATGCAGGTCCCCGCCAGCAGCACTGCGCTGCGCAGGCTCCACAGCACGCCGGACTCCGCTGGGTCTGTCCACCCGTTCTTGCCCATCCGTGACTCATGAGATGCGTGGGCAGCTCCAAACACCAGTTTCTACCCTTTCTTTTTTCCTCAGGGCATCGCTGCACTGGAAAACTCTTTTGCACAGAGCTAGCAAGTAGGCTGTGATTTCTTTTCCAATCCTGCTAGCAACAGGGACGAACCGCCACCGGTGGTCCCATCAAAGGTCGTAGAGTAATGATTAGAGATAAAGAAAGAAAGAGAAAAAAAAAAAAAGGTAGGAAATAGTGCTGGTTTTAATTAAAACAAACCTAGGTTTTGCAAATAAGTAACATCCTATTGAACAAGCTTCCGAGGTTTCTATTATTAACTGTTTCACTTTATTTTCTATCAAGAGATGTTCATTGTTAAATACCAGCAGGAACGGTTGCGGTGGATTTTAGCAGTTTCCTCTACAGCAGCTGTCTGCTTCACTGGTACCACTTGGAGCCCAGTTTAGCTCTTTAAAGAAACAAAAAAATTCTTTTCCAACAGGTTATTTATTTGTGCTGTAAGCAAACTGTGAAGGCCACAGGGCTGTGTTGGGTAGGAGAGGGAAACAGCTGAATGACAGCTTTGGGCAGGGAGGAAGTATTTGTTAAATCCAGTAGTAAAACATGTCGACATCCTCCTCATTTCTGGTTTTGACGCCAACTTCTTTCAAAACCCTGCAGTTCATTGAAGCACTGTCTGAAATGTGATGCTTGCCGCAAATATAAAGCTAAATAATGGTCCTCCCCCGCTCCTAATGCACTCATCCAGGGAATAAATATTTCAGCAGGGGAGGCCGGTGCTGGCTGCAGCTCTGCCCGGTTCCTTCCCACACTAACTGGGGCCAGACACTTCTCTCAGCAAGGGCTGGAGGCAAAGGCGAGAGCTTCATCCTCCTCCCCGGGATGTTACAGCCAAGCTGCCACATCACTCGGTACCCACCAGACACGTGCAACTGTTATCAAAAACACAGGTTAACACAACTTTCGCAGTGGTACGAAACGCCGCGGTGAGAGATTTTACATAAACACTAAAAAAGCATCAGGATGTCTGCCAGGCAGCTTCGGCTTTCAGAGCTGTTGAACATCTAACGAAAACAAGACGGCTGTAAAGGGCATTTATTTTAGAAGTAACTATTGGTGCAGTCATGCACAAACGCAACACAAACCGAGGGTGCAAACTGGACAGCAGCAGAACGCTCTAGCCCTGCCGAAAGAAAAGGGTTGATTTCTGTCCAGCCCTCCCCGTGTCTTTGTAGGGGGGAACAAGAATTATTTATTTGGGGGGGGGGGGGGGGGGGGGAAGGCTATTTTCGGCACTGTGGGTATTTTCTCTGGCTCCACAAGTTCCCCCTCATTGGTAGAGAGAGGGTTAGAGGTTTAACTAAAGGAACTTCAAGGTTAGTGGTCTTTTTCTGTGTTGTTTTTTTGTTTTCGTGTTTGGTTTTTTGTTTTTTATTTGGGTTTTTTTGAGTTTTGTTTGGTATTTTGTGTTTGTTTTTTTTTTTATTTGAAAAAGCTCACCTGCCAGCAGAAAATTTTGTATGCAAAATCAAGGGCACGTACCAAGAATTGATCCTTTTCAAAAGACTGCTTGCCTCTGCCTTCTCCTGCTTGTTCACTATTGTTTTGAGAAGGTGCTGACCTTTTTTTGTTCCAAAGCGTTAAAACGGTCTGAGAAAACTGGAAGCGGTCCTGGCTGTGGTAGTAGCTTTTTAGAAAAGAATTAGAAATCATGTAAGGGACTGGGTTGTGGGGTTGCTTCACCTTCTATTACATTTTTCTCTGGCAGGAAGTATTCTTTAGCTGCTGAAAACATACACAAAAAACCAGCCCTTAACTTTTTTTTTTTAAAATAAATGTTCAAATGTAGCCAGTGCTACAGGTGTCAGCAAGGGTTAACTACAGTGAGTTAGAAGGGTTGGTGCTACTGTGAGTGACCACTGGTCAAAGAACAGGTTGAAATAGGATATTAAATTACTTAAAGCACTTCTCCTTTCAGTATTGTTATGGAAAAAGGGACCTAGATCCACTCCCTGTGACCAGCCCAGGGAAGAATCCCTTGGGAAGCGCATTGGCTCTTCGCTCAGTTTCTCAGTTGGCTACAGGGAGACAAGAGGAGCAGGTTCAGAGCAACAGGAGCAACTGGGCACTTCCCTGGCACTAACTTCACTCCCCACCATCCAGCAGCAGCTTCAGAGCTACAGGTGGTGGCCGAAGATGCTGGAGAGAAAGAAAACAAGCCCAGGGGCATGACGTAGCCCAGGGCCTCCAAATCCCCCCCTAAGCTCCTCTCCCATCTTTCCCTTTAATTACGCTGTTGCTCTTCCTGACAGCTCTGTCCTCCTTTCCTAAGCCTGTGTGACTAATGTTGATCCTGATCAGCAAGTTTAAAGGGTTTCTTGAGTTGGGTTGGCCTGAACATTGAAAAGCAGCTTGGTATTATCATGCCTGCTTACTCACCTGACTGGTGCAATCTGGCAGGAGCTCTGGTGCCCTCCCTTTAATGCCCAGACTGCCTAGGGAAGCATGCACATCACATGGTGAAGAAAGAAGACACCTGAAAAAGCAGATGCTGAATAAAATACCCTATTTATTTCTTTGAACTCCATCTGCCTCTCTTAAACTACCTGCTTGTCGGTGGGGCACTGCATTTGCTGCTAGAGACACTGGGCTAAAAACCGAGCTGGTGTTGGCGAGGAGCAGGGACACATCCAGCTGGGCTCAGGTCACATTGAAGCGTATCAGCAAAACTTGCAACGTATTCTTAAATTCTTCTTCCTGTTCAAGATTTGTCTCACACGTGATCTAAGTCTACAACAGTAAATAAAACAGTGCCAAGAAATGTTTCCCTGAACTGGAAAGTGCTCATTTATTCTGCTAAATTGTTAACATAGTTCCCAGCATCGTATTAGTCAGCTCACGCTCGTGCAAACAACTCCCAGGCACTGGTTGGGAGTCAGCTCAGGAATCGCTCCCAATTTGTGGTTCAGTTCCTGCTACGCAGCTGCCCTGCTTGGAAGATAAGTTTCACATTATGGCATGCGTCACCCTCTGCCACCTGGCCTCAGTGCCAGCAAATAGTCCTGGGCATATTTAACCTCCCAGAGTCAACGCAGTCGTCATTGCTAAGTGCCCTCAGCCTGCTCCAGTGCAGTAACACACACAGCTCCCACCTCAGATCGCTTCCCACCTGGCTATAACCCCTGAAAACTGCTGCAGGCTTCACGTCCTGCTCTCTGGAAATAATTAAATTTCTCTGCAGCTCCGTTCCAAACTCAAAGATGGGCATAGCAGCACTGGAGGTACCTTGTGCATGCAGGGTAGGAAGGGAAGAAGAGAAAAATACCAGTAGGAAGCAAAACCAACACTTAGATGAGACAGAAACAGGCCCTGTGGTTTCTTTCCTCTTAAACTCCTTGCCAAAGCAAGGGAATTCCTTCTACCAGTTCCTGGGAATTTCTTTTACCAGTTCCTAAAGAGGCAACAGTCTAACACCAAGTGGAAATTTTCAGCTTGCCTTTAGTTTTTAGGGGAAGACTTGCTTAGCAGAGAACAGGTTGTATTTGTTTCGAAGGGAGTACACTCAGACACAGGTGTTCCAGGAAGCTCAACAGGCTGCTGTTGCAAAAGATCTTCCTTCTGAACGCCACAAAGTGAAAAAGTGTGTCATCAGATCAGGCTGAGCCTGCAAGAAAACCGTTCCCCTTCTCAACTCCTTGAGCAGCCTCAGCCCTGCAAACATATCTAAGATAACCTACGACCACAAACGAGACAGCGCTGCAATGTGCAGGTGCCAGGGGTAAAGTTAATTTACTCTATTATTTATTACAGGCATTTATACAATACCTATATCCACAGCAACACTTTATATGGCTTACGTTACCAGCAGTAACTATTCCCCGGTAACACTGAAGCTCCACCAGGATAGAAATGGAAATTTTTTTCCTGGCTGGCTGAACACAGAGGGCATTCAACCTTTCAGGTGGCAAAAAGCTCAGGAAAAGGTGCCCTACTGCATTTCCTGAACATCAGAAAGCTTTAGCTCAGATATGTTTTGTAAAGGAAAGTTTGGTCTAGACAGCCCTTTAAAGACTTCAGTTCTTCCACCAGTCTCAAGTTATCAGTGACAAATTATTTGGAGCAAGTTAATCTTAAACCCCTGACGACTGAGAGCATGATTCCCTTTGTCTGCATTCCTAGAAAACCACTTACACCCCAGGGAGGGACCTTCCACGCAACCGAGTTTTGCAGCCACTTCATGCTGACGAAAAGAGAGATGGTTTGTGGAAGGGGAGAGAGGCCCCAGCATCATGAAAACACTTCGGGTTTTGCCTTGCAGACTTTGCCTTGCTCATTCACCAGCAGCAGGGGCTGGAGGGTCTAGATCAAACCTTCACCCAGCTGAATACAGTTAAACCTAAACAAACTAGTTACAGTTGTAAGATACAGCTGGAATTTAGGTGATACTATAGAGACAGCTGCCACCTGACACACCGGAGATGCTCCCAGTCCCAAGGCACTTGGACCCCAATGTTTCCAGGACACTCAAGAGCCGTGTCCCAAGGATGCAGGCAGGATGCAGGAAGAAAACTCTCCTTCAGGCTTCAGCCTGGCAGGGACCCTCTCTGCAAGCCCCCAGGGCCAGGTCACCCAGAGCTTGCCATAAAATACCTGTTCACGAGCATGCAAATGCCTGGGAGCTCAAGGGCGAAGCAGGGAAGCCTTCTTTAGCTTCCTCCTCGCCCTGTGGCCGTTTCTCCTCTCCCCAGTGCCCCAATCCCGACACCCTCAGACTCACTCGTTAAAACAGTATCACCCCGTGCGAAGGAACCAAGACTCTTCCACCTAAAGAAAACACAAGAGAGAGAGTACGTCCACACGCTAAACGCTCAGCTGAGGACAGCCTCTCTGTTCCACTTCCAACACCCCAGACAGGGGCCAGCCCCAGCTCTTCCCTTGCAGAGACACGGGCCCTGGAGCCGAGCTCCTCCTGCGCTCCCCACCGAGCCCCAGCAGCCCTGTATCTTTGCAAGGACAAGGACACAGCTTCGGAAGACTGACCTCTGTCCATGATAGCCTGACCTTAGGGAGCTGGAAGAAGGGGTTTAAAAGATCTCCAGGAGCTGAATTCTCACTCCACTTCCCGAGCACATTTGCTAATCGCTCTGGTATCACAGGAAATACATGTCACCAGTTCCTGTGGCCAACTGGGAGTTTGATTTATTGGTGTTGGGGTTTTCTGTTTGCTTTTTAGCAAGATGTGCTTAATCCCTTCAAAGACAACACATGCAGTTGTCTTCAGGTACTGCTGTGCTCTGGGTTCTCAGTAGACAGAGCCGTTTTCTTACCATCTGGAGTGAGAAGCTCCATGGTTTTCACGGATTTCAGCCACCAGGTTCCTAGTGTTCCCCACCATCTCTCAAACAGCTCCTCGACAGCCACAGCAGATCCTGCTCTGGAGACACACTTTGCTCTGTACAGCATGCCCTCAGTGCCAGGGCCCATGGTACACATTGCACTGTGCAATTAAACCCTCCATCAAATCTAATTTAGCCTCCCTGATGCAGTTCACCACATTTAAAATGGTATTTAAATAACAACAACAAAAAAACCCAAACAAACCCACCCCAAACTTACTGCACTATTTAGCAGGAAAAAAAAACCAAACACTCTTGGAGATCCTGGAATGACACCACTATGCCCATAAAAGCACTAGAAAACTGCTTTCTAAATCGCAGGCAGAATTGTACTTCAGAAGTCTAAGTAGGACAGAGCAACACACACATCTGAAGACAACTGTTGCTCTCACAATTCTTATTTATTAAGAGCAGAAAGGAAGTTTTGTACATAAAAAAGTAAAGAGTAAAATTTTATTTTTATAGTCTTTCCACTGAAGAAAATTGAGAAATAAGTTGTCTTTTTAGATAATGTTTATTTAAAAAAATAAAATTGACAAAGATACCACACTATTTTGCATGCCGCTCATCCCTTCTGCTTGCAGAACCCTGTTCAGTGTGTCATTCTTTATTAAGAAACCGCTTTATCAGCAATGCATAAGCAAAAAACCCACATCAGTCTGGACTCAAACCTTGACAGCTGCTTCAGCTACACAAGCTAGTGCGATATCTCTGGTTTTACCAGCTCAGGTCTTTAGTAAATAAATTTCAAGTGGACACTAAACAAGTATTTCACTAAGAGATGATGAAATATTAAAATTAAAAGCAAGTTGTATTGCAGCTGTAATCATACTACATTAGAAACTTCAGTTGTTGGGGATCCATTCACCATATATAGATTATTTTGTAATCAAGGTAATTACAAAGACAGAGCATTACTCCCTGCATGCTTTCCTGGGCTTTGAACCAACAGAGTTGACTACATGTAGAATTGACTAGGGTGTACTTGGAATTCACTCTCTCAGGCAGGAGACTAGTTAAGGAGTGTTACTGATAACAAAGAATAAAAGTTATACAACACTGATTATTATAAATTACTTTGTTCTTATCTGCTTTTTGCCTTAGTCTCCTACATATCTTCACATCTGTTCATGTGGAAAACCAACTCCTTATTTCTCCTTATGGTGACTCCCCATTCGCTAATGGTGATTCGAATGCATGGAGGCGGACTTGATTCGGAATACGTGGATGTGCAGGTGGGCAGCAATCTGATTGCACACACTGACACAGTATCGCAGCAAATCAAAGAGAGAAAAGATCTGCCAAGGGAAAAAAAAACCCACAAAACATGTTACACACATTTAGATCTATGTTTTCAGAGTGTAACACCACCCACATACATCAGAATAAAACCACTAGGGTCTTCTTTCAACAAAACTAAATCTTCAGCTCTGTAGGAACGATCACTCAGTGACAAAAGAGTTGCTAGGTGTGCTGGGCTTTCTTCCAGCTTTGTAAGAATACAGACTCTTAATTCTAGAGTCAGAGAAGGGAAAACAGTTATAGTACCTATACAGATACTGTGAAATACCCCATTAACTCTGAATGGTGATAACCATACATAAAACATCAATTTTAATAAAAGGTTAACGCTGCATTTTGGTAGATAACACTTGAGATAAGCACATACGAGTTTAACTTCAGGTATTTTTTCCTAACGGGTGCTGCTAGTACTGACAGACAGACATGCTTTCAAGAACTGAAGGGCACAGCCATACTACGCTTGCACTGCACATAATATATTGCCTTGCTAACAAAAACCCAACACAAACCTTCAAAACATTCTCTTCTAAGCTTTGAATATTTGCTACACTGCTTTAGAACTTGTTTAAACTACACAAGCAAACCACGTTTACCTCTTTGCATGGGGTCTGTTTAAAATCAACTCAGTCAAGTAGGTTCCCAGTCCCATCACTGACTAGGCAAGTCAGCTAGGCTCAGCAGCACATCACGATTTGTGAAAGAGCACGCAAACGCCTGCAGCGGTTACGGACAAGCGAAGCGAGCCCATACTCACCAGGGCAATCCAGAGTACAATATACTCATCAATAAAGCTGTTAAAATACTGGTCCAGAAACAATAGCGCTGGGCCTATGAATGCTGTGTCGTGCAGGTGCATTTCGCTTTTGGTCATGTGTGCAACCTACATTAAAGAAAAGGGACGTTTAAGAAATAAACATACAGCAGAGCCAAGGTAGAATGATTTCAGAATACAAAGTCAAAAGCGCTACAGTTCAGGCCACGTCACTGTAAGATATCAAGTACTTCAGTCGAAGCAGCAATACTATTTTAACCATGAAAGTCTACAGCTACATGAGATGCAAGGTTTGCAGAGAAGTATCTTTTACTAGAACAAAGAATGTAGCTACAGGGAAAAACCTAACACATTTTCCAGCCCACAAACTCTTCTTCCTGCCAGAAACAAAACGGTGAAATGGAAGTAGACTGGTAAATTTTAAGGTTTAGTTTAGCCTGGAAACAAAAACTCACATCTGCTAGATCTTCAAAAATCGGAGACACTTGGTGTTCCCCTCACTCCACCATACGTTCCCATCCCGTAAGGATCCACCACCTCTCTCTGGTTACAGTTTGATGATCACATCTTTTTGTGTCCAAGTGCAACCTCCCCACCCTCCCACACACGCACAGAGGCTGTCCTACACCACATCCTCACTTTCACCGGCCCAGCTGTTGATGTGACCGTGTAGTAAACTGGTCCCTGTAAGGAAACTCGTGGTAGAAGAAAAGTTTATGTCCAACACTGATCCAGTTCACGTGGCAGCACAGCACGTGCCTGCACAACTGAGATGGTGCAGGGCAGCAGTTGTTTAATCCCTCGTTCCCTCTGTTCAGCTGGGGCTCCTCTCCTGATAGCATTGCCATCTGTTATGAACCCGTGAATAATTTTAAAAAATTGGAGAGAAATAGCAGTTAAGTTAAACCCTGAGCAGCTGTTCCAAACCTCAGCAGCTCTGTCAACCTTCTCTCTTTCTTCCAAACTTTCCTCCCCTCTGTACCTGCATCTGAGGGGGGTTTCAGCCATCTCTGTTCCAGCCCAGCTCATCAGACACACGTGTAAATACACTGTAAAAGAGTGATTAAACAGCTGGGAAAGGGGGAGAAAACTCAGGCAGCTGTAAGCTGTTCTGGCACTATGTAACCATGGCATTAGCTTAAAGTTTACTACTCCCCTTTCAAACAGAGGAAAGGATCTGCTGCACCTTCAAGCTACTGAAAGCAAGTAAAGCACGAGTATCACTTGAGTACCCAAACAGATGCAAGTCAATCAATGGAATAACCAGAGGACTTAAATCTACAAAACGTTTTACTGCAATAAGAAGAAATTCAAAGGTTCTGGCACACTTACCACTAGTTTATTTGTTATCTTAGCAGATACAAAACCAAAAGTAAGTATATATAAGCAGGGATGCCTTTCAAAGAGCTGCACTGCAGATTTCTTGTAGATCATTGCAGCTAACGCGATCACTGACCCAATATGAAGAAAAGGTGAAAGGACACTTGTTCCCTACGGTGAGATTAAAGTTAAAGCATTAGGTTAACAAAACACGCATGTTGCAAAGAAACCTCACTAAGCCAGTCACGTGGGTGGTTTCTAATTAAAATCACATTAAAAGCATGTCTTTGAGCACTGGTATTAACAGGAACAAAGCGTGGTGAAACTCGAGTGAGCATGAGCTGAGCATGTGGTTGAACTTTTGTTGTGCTGGGGAAGAAAACAAGGTTTTAGGCAGCAAGTAGTGCAGTTTTGACACCTGCCACACAGGCAGTGGCTAATGCTTTTAGCAAGTAACAGGAGACACTACTGCCATCGCTTCCTCTGTGCCAGCCAGAAAGCAACTAAACCAGGCTTCTAGGTAGCAAATAATTATTACAGCGGTATAGAATTGTTTTTTGGAAAACTCCTGGTGCTCTGGAATCAATCATCACCTTCACAGACACAAGGTACCTGTGCAGATACCTCTACCTGTACTTCTTCACTGGTAATATGAGTAATACAGATCTTGTAGAAGGATCAAAACCATAATCAATCTTCCTGATAAATTCCCTTCTGAATGGATTTTTTTGCATTGGATTTTTCTATGAACTCTTGGGGGTGGTGGGTGGTATCTGTGTAACCTGTTTTATATGAATAACTCAGAAGCAAATATTAAAGTAGCATGAGCACATTTAATCGCTCAAATTTTAAAACACTTGACTCCTAAAGCTACTATTCTCACAGAGACCACCTTAACTGGTTTTCCCCAAGTCAGCAAGGAACTGAAAGGAAAATGTTTCACATGTAGGAGGTATTATGTTACATAAAAACAAAGGCATGGCTGAAAAGCCATAGAGTGCTGAAGAGTAACTAGTAGAACAAAGTACTTACTGCTATAGTGGATCCATTTTTGCCCACTCCACCTGTGAAGATCACACCAAAGTAGTTTGTACAGGAGAATATTGTTCCTGCGACAGTACAGAGAGCCGGGAATATTTTCACTTGAATATTCAGTATTGGGATCTTAACAGAAGAGAGACAAGAAGTTAGAATATGCAAAAGCAAACTAAAATTGGGCTTAATACTTCTGGTGCACTCAAACACTCCACTTTCCAACACCACATTATTTGCTGTTCTTTCTCTGCTATACAGAAATTTAAATTTCTACAAGGCAATGAGAAACGTGTATTTTTCCAGTAATCCTCCCACCAAGCTTCCTATAAAGCCAGACTTATCCTCATTTACCTGAAAAAAAAAGTCATCAAAAGCAGACAAGCGGGCAGAAACCACAAACTTGCTAGCTAAATCACTCAGCTATTACATGGGACAGAAAGGCATCAGGCATCTTTTCTGAAGCTGGTTGTAAAACTCACAGCTGCAGCCCAAGATCAAACTGGGCAAAGCAAGAGCCGTTGGAGATGATTAAACCAAGTCCCTTGAGAAACTGGATCCTATCTTACAGGCAAGAGAAGGGAAGCAAACAGAGATCAGACAAGACATCTCAGAGCCCGTCAGCCTAGGATGGCAAGCAACGAGGCTGCTAAAGAAGTGAAAAATGAGCACAAGCAGCTTTGAAAGAAAAGCAGTATTCTTCAGTTTTTTAATGTTTTCAAGCAAAACAGGAGAAACTAGATGAGAAGAAAGTTTTAAAAATACCCACAAGAAATATGGAAGCAAATGTATAGATAAAGTTGGGAAGTTTTGGTTCCCTCTAAACAACTACTAAAAATCTTCACGAACTCTTGATTTAGGAACTGAAGTCATAGCACTCAACTGAATAAACACACTTGGCCCCCCAACAACCAGGCGTCCAACTACATACAGAAGCCCAAATGAAGTCAAGTTGTTTCTATTTTCCTTCAGTTACACTCTCAGTGTAGCTTTCAGCAGGTAAAGATCATCAGTTCTCCATTGCACTCAAATTAATCTCTCAACCTTTTCAGGGATTAATTAAGAGGCAGAGCCAGCTTTAACTCTTCATGCCTTGCTCTCGGGCAGCCTACAGATGAACTCCCAGACCACCTCTCCAAATCACGGCCCCGTGAGCAGCATATTTCTCCCTTGCTCAGACTGTGCTGTTAAGTCAAAAAAAGATAAAGACGGTAAAGAAAGAGTAATGACAAGTAAACAAGAGGCATACATTGCCCAGACCGGAGTGCTAACTGTAATCAACCATTAATGCCACTGGGCGTGGGACTCCTGAAGGTCTCTCCTCAGCCTTGATGAAGGCAGGTACCCGCGCTGCCCTCTGCCTCAGGGTGCTTTGGCATTTAAGGAGTGGGGTGAATTTGCTCTGCCACAGGAAGAAAACAATGGCAAGCTTCTTACAGGAGTCAAAAGACATTAAGTTCGACATTTCCCAAAGGCAAGGGGAATCTGCTGGAAAGAACACCGCGTGAACTCCCGACTACTACTAACACATCTGCGAATGCTGCTTTGGAGAGGCAGAAGGATGAGATCATACTGTTACGACATCCAGTTTGGCCAGTTACGCTTCATTAACACTCTCTTTTTTGCTTCCACGAATAGCTGCATCAGTGATAGGTATCACAGTGCACTTACCTGGCAGAAACAATTAACAGGAAACAAAGCTACATACAGAAATTCAGCAGAGGAAAGCCAAAGGAGACATATAAAAAGGCCAGCGCCTGCTAAATTGTTTTGCATACAAAATGGAAGCAGCAAGGCCAAAAGTTGGAAGCAGCAAAGGCAAGCAAATATCACAGGGGTGAGGGAATGCCCTGAGTAGAGGGAGAGAGGAAAAATCTTCCTACAAAATGGCACCGCAGCCCCAGACTTCTCAAATGAAAGGACACTACAGGGCAAGCCACAAGACCTCCTTGTCTGGTATTCCATAGATCACTGCAGTCCATGCAATTATTCTGACCGGTAATTGCACAGGTTTCACAGAAGTCAGGTGT
Organism: Falco punctatus; assembly: GCF_963210335.1. NCBI lineage: Eukaryota > Metazoa > Chordata > Aves > Falconiformes > Falconidae > Falco > Falco punctatus. Next base: position 2,169,903 of record NC_137597.1, read on the forward strand.
GTGCAGAACTTCAGAAGACACTGTCAATAATGCAGAAAAGTATCACAAGCCAAACGTTTTGCAAGCAAATTCCGTTCTCTGTTAAACCCCTTGTCACTGACTACAAGAGAGGCTGCTTGGCACAGCAAGCTTCTGAATACAGGCACATCCTGGTAGAGGGAGCATTCCAGCTTTGGGGAAAAACAACACGTGTGTGTTAATAAAAACAAGTGGCAGCAGGGAAAGAAGGGATTAACAGTGCCAGAGCCTGGATTAAAGACAGTCCGGAGTCACTTGCCAGAACAATAATGTCAGGTCTCTGGACTAGATGCCACCAGAGTTTTGTGCAGCATTAATTGGGATTTTAAAAAAATACATATATAATTGGGAAACAGCTAAGGGCTCATGCAAGCAGCATGTAAGAGACAATGCATCTCTAAGTGGACTAAGACACTTCCTCAAGAAGCTCCTTGGCTAGCTCCGTCACAAATACCACCGCCAGCTGGGCAGCTGAGTCCAGGAGTCTCCGCACAAGCTGGATCCCAGCTGCAGTTGAGAGCTGTGTCTATATGCACTTCAGTCACACTGCAAGAAGAGTAACAACTCATAGCTGGCCAAAACCAAGCTTGCTTTGTACTCGTGAAGCATTTATGCTTTTAAAGATGACATCGTGAAATAAAACTCAAGCAAATGGAGCGTTTTTCTCACTTCAAACAGAAAAAAAACCCTCTATATAATCAAAGCATCCAACAACTTGCACCTAAGCTTTCTCACTTTACTCACATTTTCCAAACGAGGATCACAGCTGCAGTTGTACTCACCATCCACCAGAAATTACCAAGCTCCAGAAGCTTTGCAGAAGAGCATTTTAACACACTTTAAAGAGAATCTACACTGACAGAAAGAAGGAAGCCAATACAGGTATACACCATTTCGGGGGGGGGGGGGGGGGGGGGGGGGGGGGGAGGGGAGGGGCAGAAAAAAGCTAATGGAAGCAACAATTGACAAAATACATCATTCTGCATTTAGCCTGTTCAGATTGCTACGCTTTTTGCGTGTTAGCATAAGAAAGTGGAATGTTTGAGTTCACAACCACATTTTATTCCATTATTTTTCCCCCCAGATAGAAACAAACCAAAAAATAACAAACCACCAATTTTGATGTCACAAAACATTAAAGGATTGGGGAAGGGGGTAGGGTAAGGAAGGGCTGTGTGATATATTTTGCTCTGCAAGTAGCAAATAACATTTATCTCTAAACACAAAATCTCACACATTGAATGAAAAATCTCTCATTATTATAGGAAACCTGATCAAGTTTGCAGAAATGCCTCCATTAATCCAACAAAATAGCTTAATCTTTTGGAAGCAACTTGGCCAAATGCTGCTGCAACCCAGAACTTCTAACAGGTTTCACGATTTTGCTGAAAAGGGTTATTTAATAGGTTATTTTAAAGAGTTATTGATTTAAGTTATTAAATAACAGGAAAAAGAGTAATTTCTAAGTGCCTGTAAACACCACCTTGCACTTAATTGTACCAGAGGTTGCTGTGGCAGCATTTTTTGCCCCTTTTTTTTTTAAAAAAAAAAAAAAAAAGGGAAAAGCTAACAGAGCATGAATTGGGAAATTTCCATTTGTAATGCAGAATAGCAGCTCCATGGGGATGTTGGCCACGCTGATCTCTCTGGAAAAGTTTGGTACCAATAAGCTGACTTGTAGCCTCATTTTTTTTTAGAATTAATTCTATCCACACTCATTGTCTTAAGACAGCATTTACTTTGCAGTTTACATCATTAATTGGGGGGTGGTTGTAAGCCTGAAAGCACATGTAGCAAAATTGGGGTAGCCAAAGTTAGCTCCTTTTCCTAGAGACTCTCTACAGTGTTAGAGGGTTCATTTCTCCAGTTACACGAAGCTGATTAGAAATTAATTTATTATTATTCAATTTAGGGTGACATGTCTTAGTGATTTTTTGGCCATCTCTTGGTTTTATTGCAAATCAGTATTTCTTTATCCACCTGAAGAATTTATCAGGTACACAAAAAAAGATCAATAGTCTGGAAGGAAAACCTTCCAGGAAATCAATGCTTTAGATGTTTCTTCCAGAAATGTGGTGATTTTTTTTTTATTATTAATATATGCACATATATGCTTTTCTCTGGCTAATGCCATTTTGATAGCCCAATGTGGTTTCGGTAATGCAAATATAAAGTCAACTCATGACAGCCCATAAACTGCCAGCTGACATGGCCTCATAAACCTATGTAACACCTGCAGGATCTACATACAGCCAGCTTGCTTAATTAGGATGATCTTTGCTCAAAAAAAAAGTGACTTTTTTCCCCCTCCCCATACAGATAGGAGTTGTCAGCCATATCCAGGCCAAATTATCTACTGATGGTTACCAACTGCTCTCCAAAAGCTTCCCCCATATCCTCAATCCAATTTAGTACTCCTCCGTTGCTGATCTAGCTTGCTGCACGAGGCTCAGCCAAGTTTTGGCCGGCTCTCTCAAAGGAAGCTGGGCTCCTCTGAAGGTACATTTAACTTTGTGCAACCTTTGATAGCTCTCTACCTGCAAACACAAGATACAGAATAACAGCTTGTTTCAGTAACACTGATAAAAATCAGAAAGCACAGTTATTGCCACGTGACCTATACGCCAAAACATTTATTGCCATTTATGAGGAAAAGGGAGACTTCCCCTCACAAATTAAACCGTGCTACTATATACAGGCAGTTCTTCCAGGGGTCTATCAGTCTATAAAAAGGATAAAATAAGAACATGAACAAAATTACCAGAGATTGCCAAAAAGGTGGTCCTCCAATCACTGCCAGTAAATGCATGATTATTATGAAGATTTGTACTTCAGTCACATCAATTCTGATTAGGTACAAAAAGCCAAAAAAAGCAAAAATTATTGAAAGCAATTTCAAGTCAGTTATTTGCAAGCTCAGCAGCTCTCCTCTATCATGCACAGTATAGAAACTCCAAAACACTGAGGAAAACAAGAGACAAAATTTATAGATACTTTAGAAAGCAAAAATATATTTTAGTTTTATTATTAAAATTAAGACCCGTGCCGTGCTATATGTTTTGGTTTATTTCACAGTGCAATAAAAATCCATTTTGTCAAGAGGAACAGCTGGAACTCTTAACTGCCCACTGCCAGCTGCAGAAATAAACATTCAGTTTTAACCTGGCCCACCAAAAAAAAAGAATTTATTTCAGACAATAAAATTCAGGGGAAATATTTTTAATCCCTATTTTTTTAATATGAATAGTCTCTCTGAATAGCATCAAACTTTAAACAGCAAAACAAATCCCTGAAGAGTTTATGCAAATGTATACAGTAGTCAGCTGCACTGCTGAAGGTTACACAACTCTGTCCCCAGCATGCAGCAAGAAGAAAAACCATTCCTGGTTCTAGCGTAGCTAGTGTAGTTTGTAGAAGGGTAAGAAGGAAAGGCTTGTAGAAAAAGACTGAATTTAAGACTTGGTTTTGAAGGGCATGCAAAAGTCTTGGAGCTAGCAAGAAGGAAGAATGGCCATACAAACCAGTTCCAGAAATAGAAGTAAAGAAAAATACAAGCGAAACAAAAGAGGATGGACTTGCTGGTGTATTCCGTGAAGCCATGTAACACTAACTCATACTGAAGTATTGTGCCAAAAAGAATCCTTCGAGTCAGTGTGAAGTATTTATGGCATATTGCTTATCACTGATTATACAGTTCTATCTAGAAAGACTCAAAACAGCTTCTTGGGAATACATGCTGTGCTGTTACAAAGACACTCTTGGTACCAACTGCATTGGCGTCGTGGAATAATGGTTCAGGGGTGGGTTTTTTGTCTGTCTGCTTTAAATGCGCTACAAGACCATATAATTAAGAGTTTAATATCAGATCAGTGTGCTACCTCAAGTTCTCTACAGCCTTTTCTCCAGTTTTGGAATGGATCCTCTCAATTGAGAACCTCCAGTCTGGCCAAAACCATAATTTTGTTTCAGCAGCAGATCAATACTCACAAGGTATAGTTATAAGGCTGCATCTAATTTCCTCGTAGAACATCGCCCAAAGCACAGGAAAGCAGAAGGGCCACGGTACATGGCATTCAGTGCAATCTCTTACTTTACTACAGATTCTCTGCATGGCGGCTGCTGCTTGCAGCCGGCTGCAACAACGCTGCAGCCACCTCCCACTGTGCAACCTCACCTTCCCATCAGCCAGGCGACTTTCTGAACAACCCCCGAAGCGCAGGGCACGCGCCGATTCTGCTGTCGACCGCAGGCAAACAGGATACGAGGCACCCAGCCCCCGACTATTGCAAAGCACCGCTGCTCCCCGCTTACAAAGTAAGCGAGCAGTGGAGCAGCAGAAGGGAGCATAAAGGATTAAGATAGAGAGCAGCAATACCCACAAACTGGCCAAACTCTCAGCGTATAATGGGGAAGTTTAGCCAAGGTTGTCAGAAGAAATCTAGAGCAGACGACAGTTTCCTTTACGTGCCTTGGCTTTGCAGATTTTCTTTTCACTACACCAAATGTGGAGACACGAGATACACAGGAAATAGCCTCAGGTGTCCTCCTGTACTCTCATTTGTTCAATAACAATCCTGCCTGGGCAATCGGAACTGGCTTGGAGAAAAAATTAATTTCCAAAAAGAGGAAAGAATGTTCTATAAAAATTCACATTTTCAGTCCCCATACAAACAAATTAAGCCATTGAGCTACCTTGCAAAAGAAAACGTTCAGCCATGCAAAAAGAGAAACAGCATCTGATTAAATGCAAATTGCTTCCTCCTAGCTTTTGGAGTCAGCATGGAAACGTGTTTTCAACGTGTGCAAATGAGGAAGGGCTGAAGCAGCACTCTGAACCCACACAGGTTAAACAGGAACACGTTTTAGCCTGTTTCACTACCACTGTCAAATGACCTAAAAGAACATAAAGCAACAGAGAAAGCTCACAGAAACAGTGACTAATAACTAACGTAAGTAACCCAAATTTAGAGCTTTCCTTGGACAGTAAACCAGGTTTCTTTTGGCACCAGTAATCTTAAGGCAAAATAAAGTAAGGTCATATACCTAAAAAAAAATATTCAGATCATAAAAGACAAGATATTCTGAAAGACAGTGTCTTACACAAAACCAAGCACCAAACCAAATCCATGGAAGCAGCACGGGGATCCAGGTCAGGGAGAACAGCATTATCTTCTCTACACAGGCATGGTACAACCTTTGCTCCATTGCCTGTAGCTCTGCTCTCCCCAACTCAAATAAAAATGGCATCAGGCAGCTGGAAAGGTTCAGCAATGAACTGCAAGTATATTTGGTTAAAAACTCCTCCCTGACTTATTATAAGAATCTCATATTGCAGAACAAATAGCAGTCTTAACTTCAACGCTACATAAAGAGAAGATTGTTAACATCAAAGGGCGCCTTAAGACAGAAGACAAAGGCACAAAACCAACCGAGGAAAAGCTAAACACCTAAACTGTCACCTAATTAAAGCGCAAGTTCTTTAATACCAAGGATGAAAAAGGACTGTGAACTTCCTACACTCATTAAAACTACTGTTAGATGACTTGGACATGCTTGACACCAGTAGAGTACATGCCTGATTCTGGCACTATCCAGTAATATTTTTTTGCAGTATGTCAAATGGCCACTACTTAATTTAAGAATACAGGAATCCAGACAGGCAGCTCCTCAAAGCCTGACCAAAGGAAACAACATTTGGAAACAGAAGCTGGGTGAAAGGGAAAAGCAGCACACTGTTCCTCTCTTCATTTATCTTGAATTTAAAAAGACTGTGCAACTACAGCATAAACTGGACTAAATCCATGTTGCTGCTAAAAGGAACAGTCATCCCAGCTTCTATGAAGACCTACCACTTTCTCCCCACAAAACCCACCTGCTCGGTCCCACTTTCTCCCCTGTGGCAGCACTACAGTCTCAAGCCATCACCTGGGTTGGAAAACTGCCTTAGCTAAAATGACCCAACCAAAAAAAAAAAAAAAAGGTTCCCGTTCCAGTTCCTAGCGCATCAGCTTTCCTTATCCATTCGATGTGGCCTCACAGATGATGGCAGCACGACGCAGAGGGCAGCGGCACGGCCGGGCTGCCTCGTCTGGCAGCTGAACAAAATCTGCTGAGACACTGCGACTGGGCAGCTACAGACCTGGGGGATGAGGGAGGAACAGGAGGAATAAATGGGAATGAGTTAAGGCAGCGGACTGCTACCAGTGTTCAGAAAAGTCCTAACCAGCCCTTAAAATGTTAACAATAACATAGCTGAAAGAGTGCAATTAGAAAACAAAGCAGCAGTGCTTTTGACAAGATACTGGGCAAAGGTAATGCATGGCACCACCTGGAAAGCATTAATCACGCAGTCTAGAGGGCATTCATTCCTACACTTTAATGATTAACTCGTATTATATTAATTGCTTCAAGGCAAAATGTGCTAGTAATAAAAAGATCCATAAATTGCCTCAGTCACCATATTGTTTTTAAACTCTGGTAGAACTGGGAAAGTGCCTAATAAAATGACCAGGCAAAAGCAGGGCTGTAGGGAAAGTGGCTTGCTCAGTTTGGATGTAGATCAACTTTCTGTACTCCCCACACTGCTCTTCTGAGGAAATACACATATAGCTTGCTTCAGTGGTTAAGGATATCATTTGCAAAGCAGGGTGATAACGCTCCTGCCTGAATACTGCGTAAACAGCACTGTATTTTTTCCACATAAAGTTCCATTGCACATTGAAGTGCCTCTTCCTATGATAAGGACTACAGAAAATGCAAACTGGAGTAGTGGATCACTTACCAGCTAGTAGTAACAAAATATTTTAACTTCAATGAAAAAGATAGGCCCTACAAGGAAAAAAACCCACAGCACTGGGAAACGAAAAATGGGAAAAGGCCTGTGGTACTGCAGATCCCCCCCCAACCCCCATCCAGTTACTGCACACAACCAGTTCTGGTGCCATAAGCAAACCTGTAGGAAAGCAAAGACATTTCAAAGCAAGAAGGGAATTGGCAAGTTCAGAGTCTGATTCTATTTTCTCCTTGCGTTTGTATTTATTTACTCTTTTAAATCCTACAGTGGACATCCTAAGCTCTTTCCATTTGTTTCTTCTAACAGCATGACTTCTGCAGCTCAAGCAAGGGGGTTTCTTAAAGACTCTTAACTGAGATATTTTCAGCAATCACTTGAGCCACACTTCCCCTAACCCCATAGGTTTTTTGCCCGATGTTTCCTGACAAATTGAGTCATGTCAGCATTGCCCAAACAGTTTATGTTGCCAGAATGATGCAGAGCCACAGTGCACAATATGTAGCGGATCCCCGATAGCTATGAAATGAAGAAAATGAAACAAACCATTTCCCCCAGGACATGCCCACACTTCAACAGATGGACATAAAGCTATTGTAACAGTTCCTCAACAGACACAAAGCAGTCTAGTTCCAAAGATCACTTCTTCAAATAAACTTTTTCATCTTCTAGAAAATAAACAGAAGACCCTGATTCAAGTTTTTAAGATCACCAGGAACACTCAGGCAAAGAACCAACGAACAAAGATCAGACACTGAAGACAAAGCAACAAAGAACTTTTGTTGTCTCAATATTTTAACAAACTAAACATGCGGAGACAGAACATCTAATTGCAAAGCTGAGAAAAACATTGAAAATGACCCTGAAAAAATAAGGATTCTGCAGCAAACTGATGTTAGGAAAGAACAATAAACAGCAGCTCTGCAGAACTGAAGATAGCAAACAGGGACTAGGTCAACCAATGTCAACACTGCACCAGCTACCTGTGTGAACTAAAGGCTGTAAACAAGAATATCTAGGGGTGTTAATTCAAATAAAGTCATGGAAGCATAAAAGTTGTGCGGTTTTAAATGCACATATAATCCCTCGCTCCCTGTCTACCTAAATTCACAAGACAGCAGAATGCCTACGAGGCTTCAAAGGACATTCTGAAGTTCTTGCAGGAAGACCGACATGGACTTTACTGTGCAGGCTTCAACACATTTTACTCTGCCTTTCCTTGTCGTGACAAACTTGAACGCAGATTACTTGCTAGTTTTCAAACTACTGTACAGTTTTCTGACATAATAGGAGATTACCAGGAAGACTATTATTTTAACATTTCCTTTCCTATAAAAGCCCGAGTATTGCCCAGATTGATCTTAAAGACCTTTATTCACAATTCCTTGATATGGTTGTGCTAAACTGTATTAAAACTGCCCAATTCTGGTCTCTAAAAAAGCACCAAAATGCGAGGTAAAACATTACAAGCAAAAGTCACCTTCCAGCGGTACGAGTACCGAAGGGTGACACTGCAGAGCTGCAGGGAGGCAGGGCTGAAGCTCTTCAGAATTCTGCACATTTACACTGCAAGTTAGGGTAAACCTGTTTTAACTTGATTCCCCAAATCCTGTTGTTTTCCATTGTTTAAAGCCAGCAGGTTCTTTTAAATAATTTCTCCATAGGCTAAAGGCATAAGCAAACTTCATTAACAGTTTAAGACATTTTTTTTCTCCTCCTTGACGAATAAAAAGCCTTACTGCCCAGCACACACAATTACAAGGTTTACCCGTGTTGCAAGCACTGTAAGCTATTTCACTTTGTATTTTGCCAGATCATGTAGTATTTGAGAGGGCTACATTATTATACCTTCTCATTACAAATGTTTATCACATCTAACAGCTTTCAGATGAAAAAGAACAGCATGAATGCACACTTCCTGTAGCTTATCCATCTCAGATGGTGCAATACTGAAACAAAAATCTCTACCATCTGACCTCAAACTGCGTAAAATAAGCGTGATGCTTTGTGTGTTCTCAGTAAATGGCTTAGAAGCAGCAGTATCTTCACTTAAACAGACTAAAACAGATGCCAGATGGCATCTGAAACTATGTACGTGAGAATTTTAGAAGTTGATTAAGTCTACGCTGTAATTCAGTATGCCTAAAAACTGATTAAAACTAGTGTATATGAGTGGACTTGTCACAAGCAAGCACTTGGCATGCTGTTACTGGAGCAAAAGTCACAAAATGGCCTGCCTGGCTCGTCCACTACACACACCACTCCTACCAAGCACTGCATTTATTTGCGAAACAAATTCCTTCTTGAATGGCAAAGGCATCCTTTCCAAGGGTGGAGACCACAGGTAGAGTCTGTACAGACTGACACCTTGTGCTGGTTTTGGCTGGGAGAGAGTCCATTGCCACATCTCCATCAGCTCCAGGTCACCTGTGCAGAGAATCAGACCTCCCTCTCCTCCAACAGCCAGCCATCTGTCCTCATCCATTTTAAACAACTCCCTGTCCTTACAGAATTAAAGTTGCTTCCTCTTGCAGAACTATCATACCAAGGGGTGACTTCAGAAGTCTCTCAGTGTTTTGGTACTAAGGGATTTCTTTTCGCCCTAAGTGACTCCTTGGGCAGAGTCATAATGCTGTTATCACAACAAGCGAAAATCTTGATTAAGCTCTTCCTTCCCTCAAGTTATTGCTTGCTACATTACCATTTCCTGAGATTAAGTATTTCCAGCCTTTCATAGACTGTCAACAAAGTATTTAAAAATCATGTCATCTGACTACCTTCAGAGCATGCCTAACTGGCACTTGGCTTAAACTGTCAGATGCAGCCAGTGGGTACACATACAGCATGATTTAGCAGACTGCTGATATTGTTTGATCTGAAGTAGAGCTGCTAATTAAGGACTAACAGCCTTGTAAAAGCAGAGATTGGGCTGAACCACTACATGAAAAAAACAAATCAGTGCAATTTACATCAATGCAAGTTTAACAAAGGGTATGTAAACAAACAACAACAAAAAAATCTGGTTTATTTCAAATCTGATGCAATTTTAAGAAGGCTATCAAAAAGCTATTCTTCTATCCTCAAATATTTCAAAGGAAAGTCACGGCTAATACGCCAGGCAACTATGTGAAATTTCAAGGAACTCAACTTGCTTACTTTCAATGTCACCATTTTATTGGCAGTGGCGGGGCAACCCCCACCACCACTATACACTGTATTAAAAAAAGCTGAAATAAGGAAGAGAAAGTCCTTTCTAAAGAGCAGTAAACCAGAGCAGAGAAGGATATATTTAGCACAGACATAAGGAAAAGCATTTTGATAATGAAGACAACCAGGAAATGAAGTTCCTTAATGAAGCTACAAGCACAGTTAAGTGACTGGACTACACAGATGAAGTGGCATAGTTCAAACGTGGTGTTTTTAACCAGTAACTGGTGACTTTTATGCTATTGCATATTGCTATTGCTATTAAATTATTGTTTAAATGCTATTGCACGGCATACAGTTCCCTGAACTAGCCAAGAAATTCTTTTTTTCTGGTGGAAAAGTATTTAAACAGCAATAACAAAAAAGTTTCTACAGCTTTAAACAGCTGTTCCGACAAAATTATTCTACACCCACACTTACAGAGCTGCTTCCACAACCCTGGTTAGCTTTTAGGTGAAGCCAGAACAGTGACAAAATAAAAATAAGTGTTTAAAGCAAACTCTTTTTAACTGGCAGTATTTGCTTTGTTTTCAAGTCAAACACAATGCTTTCAAGAAAGATTATTTCCAGCCAGATTGGATTTTTACTGCTCATTCACATTTCCCAAACATTTTCCCCCTGGTATTAAAGCACTTGTGAAATACCCTTAGACAGATGCTTTTCATATACCAGTTACTACGTGCATGACAAAGGCGCTGTGTCTGCTTAGTCCATGCCATGGTTTGCCAGGTAGCGTTAACGTTCACTTTACCGTGTAGTTCCAGAACCAGGGTCCCAGAGATCCTGTGAGAAGCTGGATTGCTATTGTACAGAGCATAGACTCCGTAACATCAAATCTACGTACGAGGGAAAGAAACATTTCAAAACATTTTCCTGAGCACTTCAGTTATATGGAGCCATTAGAACGGATCTTCAGTCACAGCACAAAGAATAAAGTCCAGAAAACTAAGGGTGCAGCACTGAGACAATTTAAAGGGTAAGTCAGAGGAAGGGGATTAATGACCACGATAAAAATGAGAGTATTAATGAGTTAAAAATATTGTAACCCACATACTTTTTTTTAATGCATTTAAAATCCCATTCAGAGCTTCTGCAATTTACAGTACCACCGCAACACATGGGCAAACAATCATTGGTGTGTGCATGAGGAAACAAAATGAACTTCCTTGCTCCAAGTCACAGCAAATAAAATTCATGACCAAACATAATCCAGGACCTCTCATCCTCCCTACCCTATGTTCAGATCTCCAGATAACACTGAATATATTAATTTGTCATCTAGAGATGCTACTGCGTATTTTTTGTAGAGCAGACTGCGTCTTCAGTTCACCACCTCCCTCTGCTCACATGACTCCTTGGTAAATAATGCTGAAAAGAGTCATGTGAGCTCTGGACCCCTACTCAGCAGTAACTGAACTCCATCCTGTATATATTTATTTTTTCACCCAACAGAAAGGGATGAAAAAACATGCTGTAGCCAACAGAGATACAACTACCACACATAGTCCTTATAGAAGTGGTATAAATCTGCACTTTACCGTAACTATAAAATATTTTAAAGTGTGATCAAATTAAACTACATTAAACCATCTAGTAACATGCCAATTGATTAAAAAGGTACATCAAGGAAACAAGAGTTCATTGTGATCACACTGACAGAGATTAAGAAGTGCAGTTATGACGGGCAGTCCTGTGCTTGATGAGAGGTTACACTGAATTTCAGCCTGATAAGCATTGTCAGTTGAATTATCACAGCACATAATACGGTATACAGTTAGAAAAGGTAAGATTTGGTATTTTAGGGAATAAAGGAAGCGAAAGTCACATATACAAACACCACAGCTAACTCTGGTACTCTTGAACAGCTGCAGTTTCTCTTCCTTTTTTTCCTACGTCACTCAGTGATATTTGTAATCCAGACATGGATTCATTTTTTAAACATTATCTGGGAAAGCTTAAGAAGGGGCCGTTGACCTCAGCATGTGCTTAACTCTATTTAGATGTTGACAGTGACAAGTCTTATTTTGTACGCTGCCTGCTCTGCCGAGTTCCCTTGTCAAGCTGGTGAGAGCCTTGAGCCAATTAACACACAATTGATTAGTCATGCATCCAGAATATACTCTTGTCAGTGCTAATTTATTAAGCATTTTCCACTGGCAATTCTTAAGAGATCCTGTTTGATTAAACTAGCCATTAGACCTTACAAAGGCCACCACTGAATCAAGTTGCAGAGTTTAGAGACAGCTGCAGTCAATTCGCTCCTTGCCCAGCATCGCGAGCCGAAAGGATTCAGTTCGGAGTTGGGAGATTTCCTGAGCAAGTGAACCAAGAACAACAGGAAACAGATACTTACACTGAAGATGGCTCTGAAATCAAGTCAATCACTAGAAATACAGCTTCTTGTTAATATTCTGTGCAACTAAGGGGGGGCCTTTCTGTCCCATCCTCCCCCTTCCCCACATACAGAATTCCTTGTAGGAGTCCCATATAGCAAAACATAGCAGAAAAGAAAAACACTCTTGCCTCATCAGAAAATAGAAGTTACGAGGCTGGAAAATTCAAGGGGGTATGTCTACTATTTAATACTCTGTGTAGCAGCACTCTGGTCTGAGAAATGATGATTCTTCCATCTGTTTTATCTGTATCTACTAAGCATACAAGTGGGATTACTCAGGCTGGGCAATGAACTATGAATCTGAGCATGAGACAAAGGATTGTTTTCTTAAGGGAACCACTGCAGCAAGAGAAGAATGTTCATCATCACAACACAAGAGAAAAAAGGTTAGAAGTCACATGCTAGAAGTCCAAATGCTTAGTTTTAAATTATTACAGAGTTTAATCTTAACTCATTCTAATCCAGCATTTTCACTTGGACAGGACATAATGAAATACAAATAACATGAATAAAGCAAACTGTACAGAGGAATGAATGAATTAAAAATATTTCCAGCTACAGGAAATTCATGTTGAAGTAAAAATAATATTAAAAATGAGCCTGTCCTTTCCTTGTTCTAATACACTTATAACAATATGTAAATTTTTCCTTTTGCTGCTCACTAGTGTACGTGAAAAGTTGTACAGGTCAGACAACAGCCACATGCTTCACCTCATTACATTGAAGTTCACTATTTCACAGGGCAGTAAGAACATCTTTCAATGATAAAGGCAAAACAATCAGCAGCAGCAGCATCTCTGCACATGACCACCGGGTTTCTGGCTTAAAACACTGGTAAGGGACTTGTGAGAGGGAAAAGGAAGAGGATGATCACGTGGAAAACCTCCCACACCATTTACATCAGCCCTCGGCAATTTCAGCTGTATGTATGAGTGCTGTAGCAAGGCACTTATACATATTTATGCGATGCACACCAAGCACTACAGAGAAGCTGGCAGGTGGCAATGAGTGACTGAAGTGCACAGAAGGCAGGTTGCAAGCAGCAAACTTAACACCTACCACAACGCTACTTCAACACATCCTTCTTGCAAGCGTAGAGAAACCAATTCCCCTGTGACATTAAGAGGGACTCTTATTTGCAGAGGGAAGTTTGAAGCTCAGAAATCAAGGTGCTAAAGTTCTTCAAAAAGTGTTGGAAAAACTCCTAAAATGGAAAGTTTTAAGCCCTATCTATAATCACGGGGATTACTGCCTTATCTCCTAGCGTAGCCCTGAGATCCTAAAGCTGTTCCCAGGAGCAAGAACTCAATGTGCTAACTCTGACTTGGAAGGCTTCCATCTCTGTATTTTGGTATTTGGTGTGAATTGTCTATCCAAGACAACAAACTCACTCTTTCTGCTAACTGCTAAAGAGGCATCATTTTACCTGCTTTCTGAAATACAGCCTCATTTACTATCTCGCCTTTATACCTCAGTGGCAGTACTGGCAAGAGGGCTCAGCAGGTTAACCAAATTAACCTTCTTCCCTTCCTAAACCAACCCATTACCAAGTGGGCTCTTCTGCATGTACCACTGCTACAGTGTCACTGAACAAGAATGTTCCCCCAAATTCTCCAACATTCCTCAATAATGGTTGTTTTGTTAGACAGCCTGAATTCTTTTGCTTTCTCTGGGGACTATTCTTCAAATAGTCAAGACCGACCTTTAACTGTTCAGTTATAGAAAAGCTGGTAAGAACTGATCCTTCCTTTCAGCGTTTACTGATGTGCCTTTATGAAGCATCCTTAGAAACTAAGTTCCATCTCATTGTGTGTGTATATTTATACACACACCCCCTATAACTTCTACCATCACCAACTTCCCTTTTTTTCAATTAAGAAATGTTGGACTAAACCAGATAATGCAGTAACTCACAGGAGAAACGCTGGAGACCATGGTGCAGCAACATGCTCATGTCTCTAGGTAGACCCTTGCTGAGTGTCCACTGGGGTTTTAAAATGGTTTGGCACTTCCCCCAGTCCAGCATGGCCAAGCACACAAGGTCATGACCTGTGCATTACCAGTGCTTTTTGAAAAGCAACCTGTTTTAAGACAACACTCAAGTTGCAATGCAGAACCCAGCTCAGATCCGACAGACTATATAATAATAATAATATTAATAATAATAATAGCTGTAGCTTCACCTCCAGCCACCCTGGATTGGAGACATCTGGAATTTAGCACTCAGGCTGTCTGTGCACTGACCTTGTAAGGCTGGATACAGCACCGAACCTGCGTAGCAGACATCTCCTAATATACTTCTGAAAGCCAGAAGAGTGAGCATGTACAGTACCAAATCCAAGTGGATTAAGTTCGGATCCGCAAGAACCAGAGCTAGTAATCACTCCTGGGCTCCAGCTAACAGCAGGCAAATCCCTCTCGGGGTTTGTGCACCACATTCCCTAACGCTCTGGTTTCGGCAGCGTGTTCCTGAAATACCAGATTTGCATCTGCTTGGACATGTGGAAGCCCACCGGGGCTTGACACTTTGATTTTTGTGAAATGCAGAAGAAAATTCACTTTTTCCAAACCAGAGAAGCCCCAGCTACAGAGCACCTACAAGACTAAGCCTGAAACAAAGCTCATTCTGTATTGAAGCACAGCAAGTCCGCAATCCAGATAAACCAGTTACTGATCTTAAAAACAGGACATGAGAACAAAGTCATTATTTGGACTGTTTCGACATTGAATGTTTTCCTACAATTCAGAATCACCTTTTTGTTTCTTCAAACGCGCAGTATATTCCTGCTCTTCCGTGAGCCCGTTCCCAGATCAGGTGTTTGGTTTTAAACAAAACTGCTGCATACAAGTCCATCCAGGCTGCTCCTCGCTGCCTTTGTCCTGCTGATGTTACCATAGTGACTTTTACTGCAGCCAGCCCAACTTTCTTTGAGACACTTCTCAACTTCCTCACAGGGAACTTCTAGTCAACACTGACCTCTAGCTATTTTTTTGAGCTATTTAACCAACTCAACACAGACTTGCTTTTTGAAGTCTGCATCAGCTGCCAAGATCTAATAAAGTTACGTGATCATTTAAAGATGGAGAAAGATTACAGGATCTTACCGTCTCAACTGATTATTCTACAGTCCCAGGGTTGTGCAGGGCAGCTCCCCACAGTTGTCAGTAGGAAGAAAAAGAACTAGCACAGTCAATTTATTCAGTAATTGGGCACAATTAAATAATAGGTTTCCTACTCTACCTGCAACGCTCCATAGGAATTTAGCAGAAGCAATCCCATTTCTTCCTCCCTCAGGGTGAACACTCCTGCTCTGCAGATAAAGTTTGACACAAAGTGCACTCTGTACAGCTTCACTGAATTGTCAAGGCTGGTACAGTGACAGCATGTATGAATTGGACATTCTGTTCTGCAAGCATACACTTAATCTGACACTAATTTGTCTTTTTTTTTTTAAAGACAATGGATTTTTTCAGCAAGCCAAGTTGATTATATATTTAACTGTTCAAGTTCGAGCTGTGTGTACGGAGTAAAATACTAATGTTTCCCTTTAGCGGTCTGCTGCTCTTCTCTGAGCTATTTCCAATTTGCTTATTGAGCAGATCTCTGTAATGAAATACAACTTCTCAGACATTGCTTATTGTATTTCTGTGATGAGATTATAACTACGTGCTCTTTCTCGCTTCTCTGGAATGGGAAGCAATTTAGAAGTGCTGTCACATTGCCTAAAACATCACTACAGTTCACAGCCCCCTCTGTATTTTTGGCATAGGATACACAGACAGGAAAATGCTACTGTGCACTAAGAACTTTTCAGCTCCTTTCAACAGCTGTCTCTGATTCCACTTTTTCAGGAGTAAGAATACCTAAGCCTGTGTGCTCCAGTGAATCTGAAAGGGTAGATAAAATACAGACTTCTTTTTTTTCAGTTTTATGACTGGTGAAATGAAAGCTTCAGAAAAACCTAGTATGAAACAGTAAGAATCATTTAATTGGACAAATAGTCTCAGAGTTTTTGCCACAGAAATGAACGTCAGCTTATGGCAGTCTATTAACCTTCTGACACGGAGCAAATGAAGATACAAATGTGTTTACTAGACAGTGCTGTCTGTTATCTAAAATAATAACACATATTTGTGTGCTTATTGCCTTCTCTAAATTAGCTACATAATGATGGATCACCAAATTCTCATAATATAAGGCCACACAGACCAAAAGTATCTGCTAAATAATGTTGTCTCCAAAATATGAAGACTCTTCACAAAAGCAAAAAGCAAGGTTACAGTGAATACCAGGACCAACATACACACTTGTCTAGAGCAGAAAAGCAAATCGCATGATTTTGGTACTTGCATCCATGAAGTCAAGCACATGCCAAGGTTGGGGTTTTTGTGTTCTTTGATCGATAACAGGAACACTTTAATTATCAGGGCCCTGTAAAGTTCAAAGGGAGCTAAAAGCATTCAGTATTGAGACCTTTGATATAGCACAAATGTGAGAAGCCTAAAACAGTAAAAGATTTGAGCCAGATGTCTTGCTTTAAAGATTGAAGTATCAGAATAGTTTCAGTCAATCTGCGTTGGTATAGTCAGGATTAGAACAGAGGTGTAGATTTTTTTCTTTTCTTCCTCCAGTAGACATTGAAAACTACTCCAACACCTTAAATCTTTGACCAGAAACAGAGGTTTCTCAAAAGAATCTGCATTAGTACCCTGCCAATAAAAACTCTTATAGACAAGAGGCCCACACTTGTACTGTTTTAGCAGTATCTGGGTGTCTACAAATCAATAGACTGTAAATAAATGCTGCTTGTTGTAGCATTGTTTCAAAATCCCAAACAAACTAAAGGCAAATTTCAGAGGGTTCCAGATGCAAAAATCATTCTACGGTGTATTCATTTGAAATATATTTGTTAGACCTATAAAAGCAAACTTAGAATGAATGTACATTTCCACATGAAGGCTAGTGAATCCCACAGCTCACCGAGTCCTTGTGTTCTGTTTCCCCACATATCCTCACCCAGCAGTAAATGGGATTTCAGCTGTTGACTTCCTTGGCATTGCAATTTTGGTCTCATTACTGGCAGAACCACGGTCTAAACTAACTAGAAGGGATTCAGAACTTCAAGTTGCAGGAGCAGTGTCAATTAAGCCATAACTCTTAAAATATAGTGTATAATAGTAAACATTAATCATCATTAAACATCATCACAAGTCAAGCACTATCAAGAGAAAGGCAGTTAACTGAATACTAAAGCCAGACTGCCACCATCTGACAACAGCATTCCATTCTTGGGGATGAAAAACCAGGTGGATTTCCTTATTTAGGCTGAAATCACATCAGAAGTTCTTAATTATCAAATATGACAAAAGGCTACTTCACCACTCCTAAAACAAGTTAAGTAACATTCAGTATTAATTGCAGATCAAAGAGGTAATAGCTACCACAAGCTCTAAGTGTGTGTATTTGAATATAAACAATTCACTACTGCTCTAAGGATCTGAAGCACAATCACATCAAGTGCAACCAGACAGGAAAGCCGCCTAACTTTCAGTTTTATTTTCAGCCAAGGTACTTACATGCCAAAGCGCAGCGTTCCAGAGACGTACGTCTGCCAATGTGCGCAGTAAAACATGAACGTTCCAGCAAAACAACAAAAGAACATCCAGTCAGGGTTCGTTCCCAGCTGCACAGCAATACAAGTTCCCAAAACCACAAAGACTGCAGAAGAAAATCAGTCACATAGTAAAAAGGTAAAGCGTGTATGTGTGTAAAGATCCTGACCAGAAACAAATCTAACAAAGGGACCCAGAGGAGAGACAACACGAAGGTATCCTGATGTGTTTTATTTCACAGACATAAGAGATCAGCACTTCCATTTTTTAAAAGTACAGACTGTAAAATGTATATTTAAATTCTTATTAGTTATCAGAAGTCCTCAATATTGAGGGTTTCTTAGTCGCCTACATTTTTATTGAGCTTAATGGGATTAGACATCAAGGGACTCAAGCAATTTATGCAATTGCAGCCTGCTGCCGGAGTTTTGTGGTTCTCGTGTACCTAAGATTTGCTGGACATGTTTTTCCCCCATTTCCTGAATTTTTATTATGCCATTAAGAAAATCCAAGGTCTGTCATTCAAGATTCATAAGGTATCTTTCCCCTCTACCCTTCAAATACACAACTTTGATAAAGTATCCATAAAAATTTAAAGTGTAAGAGTTTTAAATTCAAGTACCCAAAAGCACTTGATCATTCTTTTACAATGGGGTTAAACTTCAGGCTGGCTCAGTGAACTCGACCCAGCTATGAACTGATCTTGCTGATTCCAATCTTAAAACTCAGACTTGTACTGTCCCACTGGCCACTCAAGCATTGTCCCATTCTTGGGGCTGCCTTGCAATCACTCCACACAAATTCAATCTGAAATACTACAGGAGAGTACTTTGACAGCTTTGTGTGGAAGATTTTTTAGAACCAAGACTCTGATAAAGCATGCACAGAAGACTGCTGGCTCAAATTGAACCAGTCACATGCTTAAATTTTAAATTTTTTTCCCCAGTGTAATACAAGATGACGTTCAGTTGATCAAGAGTACCGTTATGGAAAGAAGGCTGACTGAAAAGCTACACATTCATCAATATCAGTTGTCCTCTTCTTCAGAAAAGAAGCATTTTTCTGTATTGCAGATTTGATCCCTGAAATAGAGTCATTTAATCCTCATACTTCAATTAAAAATGACAATACCTGTGGAAAGTGAGTCACAGCCATGATCAAAAAGTTCTCCTAACGGAGTACTGCTATTTGTCCTTCTTGCTTGTTTTCCATCTATAGCATCCAGAGACTGGTAGATGAAAAGGCCACATGCACAAGCAATGTATGCCCAGGGAGGTGCCTAAGAAAGAAAGTCAATGAGAGTAAAAGTTCTTTTTTTTTTCTTTTTTTTTTTTTTTTAAGGTTTAAAAAAGATAAGCCTCAAGCTGACCTATCTTACACTCTCATATAGCAGTTTTTCATTTGCACACACTTCCTCATCATGCATGGACTTTCCGTTAGCTGGTCCTTGCAAGGACAGGCAGGCAGGATTATGACACGAGAAATGTAAATAAAACAGTGACAAGAATTACTAGCTTTGATTAATAGGTAAAGAACATCTTACAAAGCAGGAAGCTGCACTGTACATCTGAAAAAAATTCTATCACTACATTTGCAAAGTGGTGCACAGTTAAGTTCTTGTCTTGCTTTTGTTTCCAGCGGGGGTATGTCCAAGTGATCTAGAAACTCAAAAACTTCTTAGCCCCTGTGCAACTGTGGCACAAACGCTGAGCTCATCTTCACAAGACCTCAGGGAGGTGTCACATACTAAAACACTGCCAAGTACAGGGTATTACCAGGCTGCAGCAGCATTTGAGAACCACGTCATTGCAAAGCGCTCAAAGTTTTAGAGTTCAAGCTTAGCCATTAGACTCTGAGATCTGTGAAGTTTCAGGGCTCTGCAGCACCGCACCTCCACCGCCGTTTTTTCCATTACTGGGTAACAGCAGCTCTGCCAAATCGTGTTAATAACCATTAGTATTCATACCCTGTATTGTAGTCTTTATTTCTACAGAAATAGGAACAATACCTAATTCCTGATAGACCAGAGACTACAATTCAAGTTTTTCTCAGTATCTGAGGCATAAACCATTATGACTATAAAAGCCAGAGAGGTTGCCATTAGAATGTCTCAGTTTACACATCCATAAAACAGATATTACTGGATATTTAGCAATCTTCACATTTGACACAACTTATAGAAGTGATCATTTATGAGCAGCTGTATTTTATAGACCATGCCAATGAAGTATTAATACAGCTAAGTAGCTTAATCAAGCTGACTTGCCTCTCATAAAGCTCTGGAGCCCAGCTTGTTTTGGCCTACACAACCATGACTCATTTGCAGCACATCAACTTAAATTGTATTTCTTTCTACAACTTGCATTGTTCCTGCTACAGGATTTTACTAAAACAGTTCATTCTGCCTCAAAAGCTGGCACCACGCTCTGCTTTCAGCAGTGTATCTATACAAACCAGCACAAGGAGAGAAGTAAGGGGGAAATGTGTCACCCAAAAGCAGTGGATCACGTTTAGACAAGGTTTTGATGCCACAGAATTCCATCCCATGATACCATTTCTGTTTCTTGTGTACAGATTTTATTTACAATGTTTAGGTTACCTTCAGGGTCATGCAATTTTCTTCTATAAACCTAAAAAAAAATAAGTCAGACCACTGGCTCTTCTTTCTTAAATGCTACTTTCATCAGCAGCATAGGTGTTTCCACAGATGTTATTTGTATCTGCATAAGATTTCACAGTTCCCTCCTATCCAAATCTTTTTTTCCTTTTCTTTTTTATAGGAAAAAAATAATAATCAGCTACCATTCCATTGTCAGCACATTGCTAGCTGGGGTCCCCTCAACTAAGCAGGCAGTAGAACTATTTTTATTTTCTTTTTTGCTACCACTGAAACTGTAAGTCATAGCTACGCTCTCTTGGCTACACTTCTCATCAACAGGAAGAGACAAGTTGCTTTTGAAAAACACAGAACTAAGACTGAGTTAAAAGGAAAAGACAATTTACATCTGAAAGCAACAGTGGTTTTTGAAAAAAAAAAAAAAAAATCATCCGTTTCTGGAATTTCAAAGCCCCATTTTCTTTCCCAGACAGCTACTTGACACTTTAAAAGCACAAGCTCCCAGCTCCACCATCGAGATGGCACCCTCCCTGTCGTGCCAGCACACAGGGCTGCAGTGCCATATGGCAAACCAGATCAGGCTGAAAGCTAGCTCAGCAAAGTTATTTTTCATCTAAAGCAAGAATACAATCTCACTCGCTTCACACAAAGTAACTCTCAAACTGGTTAAAATACAAACCAGTTTTAATACAACAGACTACAGCTAACACTGGCTTTTTGATGCTCTGAGCATACTTTAGTGTGTACTTCAGAAGTTTAATTACCAACCAAAATACAACTGTACTCTACATTTTAAATTATGCTCTGGTTCAGTGGCCTATACTATCTGCTAAGTTGATGAAATAGAGACAGATTGAAATCTCTCTATCAAACTGGATTTCAGAGCCTCAGCCCCACGGAACAGTGCTATGGAAGTAAGCAGCAAGTTAAAACCAAGCCATACAGCAGCGCCGTGGGCCAAAGGAGAAAGGAGCTGCTCTGAGCATTCACTGCTCCAGCTTAACATTCACTTTTTATCTTTACACCTGCCAAATTCTGCAAGTTATTGTGAAACTATCTATTTCAACAGATTTCTAGAAGAAGCAAATATCCTTTTGCTATGTCATATGCAGAACAGGGACGCAGTGCTGAATGTGCCAATCTACACGGGTTTTTTTAGAGTTTGGTTGGAAACTAACTGTATGCCACTTGACTGTGAAGCGTTTTCACCACCTCAGCTGGGAGACTTGGTTACAAAGGAGTTCAGGTATTTTAAAAGCTAGAACTCATGAGACATTCTCCAGCTATTTTAGTGTAATACATTTTCTGTTCCAAATAATTCCCTTTTTCAGCACATAAGATATGAGCAGCTTTAAAGATTCCACATTCAAGCGGCAAAACTTTTCCAGCGCATAAAACTGGATGTTTGTCGAGTGCCTTAAGGGGTAACTACTGAAAAGAGAAAAGTCTTATAAACTAGTAAGCTGAAATGCCTCGTAAAGACACTTGTATCCCTGAAACCAGGAATTACAGGAAGTTAAGACAGTTCTCCTGAGGACAGGTCAGGAGCTTTTAGTGCATTCAGAACAAAGAATAAAGCCTTCTCACAGACTACTCGGGCGACATGCTGCTCAAGAAGACAACTTCGTATTCCCACAGTTTGTAACACACTGTACCTAAGGTTCTGATCCAAGCTGCCCTGGCAGTTCACATTACCAGGCCCACACGGGATGAGGAAAGGTGTTCCTTTGTTTTAGTAAGCTGGGTTTAGTCACACAGCCACAGAGGAAGCAGCCCGCCTTGATCTCTCAAGCTGCACCACTTTGGAGCTCAGTCCCTTGACTGAGCTCAAGTTCCTCGCTGTGTTGCAACTCTAGCTGGGCTTGCAGGCAGACGCAGCTTGCTGCCAATCGAGTCACCTTGCACTCCTCATTGTGTGGTAACTCTAGATCAGAAAGCTGGAGGTGAGTAACCTAGTCACAAGCAGAGAAAGTAAACAGGCAAAACCTCATGCCATGCAAGATGGCTGCAAATCCATTTCTTAATTGTCTGCACACGCACTCAAGCCTTGTGGGGCTGCAGCTTTTGTGAAGCGGGTCCTTCATAGCTGCAACCAGAACAGCTATTTTGGTACTGGATCCTGTTTCACACGGTGCATGTTGGCCAGAGGTAGTGCCGTTTCACTGAGCAAGCAGCGAGCTAACCCCAAAATACGTATGTGTTCTTTCAGCACGCAGGCACTCGCACAGAGGCACGCATATTAGACACCTACAGAGAACAGTTTCAACGTATGAGAACTGCAGGCTGGTCAAGGAGAAACAGTTCTCCACAAAGATGAGAACCCACCAGAAAATGGTGCTACTAGATGACAGCAACTATGAACAAAAATTGTCAGAGGTCCATTAACTTACCTGTTCTGTAGCTGTTGGGCAGTAATATACTAATAGCAGAGTTGTAAATATATTTATTAACAGTCCAATGATGGTGATCAGATTCGGGGCAATCCAGGCTGGAACTCTTCCAACTAACCATTCCCAGTAACCTTGCATTAGGGGTTCAAGCAGGGATCGTCCAGCACTCTGATATTTGTGTTCTTCTAACCGTTTCAGCTGGTGCTTTGACAAGGGAGGTGTAGGCAACTGAACTAGTTTGCTTAACACGCATCCAGCGGCAGGACCGTGACCACAGCCCGCGGGGGATTCCAGGTGCGACTCCCCACATCGCCTCTTTATGTTTCGATGCCCACTCATGGATTGGGTGGCCTCAGAATTTTTATTTGTCAGGTAGCAGCTGTTACGGAGAATCATAAGATCCTGCAACATAAAGAGTTGAGACATACTGAAGGTGAAGAGCACACAGAAGATTTTAAGATATCAAAAGCTCCTAGCTGCTGCTCTACGGAGCATTTCATTTGCCATCAGCAAAGCAAAAAGATTTTAGAAAATATCTCTCTCAGAAAAGAAAGATATTTGGGGCACCACTGAGGGAAAAACAGAAAACAAGTGCTGTCAATGCAGTTATAAAATGGTATGTTGTACTTGTTCACTTTCCTTGCTGCCTACTGAAGCAAATATCCTGCAGTCACCAGCCTAAATTTCATCGGCAGTAGAAACCAACACCACACCGCTGACTTATGTTACAGACTGAGGCACAGTCAGTCCCCTCACTCTCTCACAGGACAGCTAGCAATACCCAACAGACCTGTAACACTTGGATTATCAATTGATGGCACTAAAAAGAGCACAAATACAGAGAAGTCTTAAGTTAAATTGGTTTGGAGCAGCTTTGCCTCTTTGGCGAAGCTTAACAACCACCTAAAGACAGTTAAAAGCATTATTTTTTTTTTCAGATCACTGCTCTTTATTTCAGTTTTGCTGTGGCTTTTTACTTCTCTGAATTTAACCCCATTCAGGTGAAAGTTCATCATCTATTCACCTTTCAAGATAAGCAAGAGCTACAGAGCTTTAGCTGGTCAAAGACAGCCTACAGCCACCAGCACAAGGCAGCTGTGAAAAGACGACGCAGGGTCAGGAACAGCATTTTGAGAACAAAAAAGGATCCTCGCTATGTTCCATCTCTCTTGAAGGCAGGTGACCAGAAACACATAACTCTCCACACAAACTAGAGGAGTAGCAGTAAAGAAGACTGAAAAAGAAAAGTTTGCCATTTATCTACAGGATCCAGCCATGAAAAAACCCCAAAACAACTAGTTGCAAAGTCCAGCAGAATAGAGCTAGAGAGGGGAAGACGGCAGCTGCCTGTCAAGCCATCAGCAACGCACCTATCAGGTAGGGAAAATAAACTCTGTAAATCAAAGGTCGATACTGGCACAAGAACAAGTACTCTCACTTCCACTCTCCACAGCTTAATTAAGGCAACTTCCGACAGTGAAGCACCAGCCTCAGAAGCTCTGTCAGTGGGAGGAGAGGAGCAAGCCAGCAAGCAGGGCCTTGCTTATGCAGGAACTCGGTAAGTTTGGGAGCAGACAGACTTGCACCTATTCACTTATCAGGAACTCAGGCTTAGCCACCTAGGAGGTCCCTGTGGGCGCTGTCCTGGATGACCAGAAAAATGAGTCCCGAGGCAGAGCAGTGTGCTTTTCCTCTCTTCCCGAGGGGCTGCTCCCCCAGAGGTGAACTCCGCCTGAGCCAGGAGAGAAAACAGCCAGAGACCGTCTCGTCCTCCAAAACAAACAACCCTGCACCGCCGGCTTCCGCAGGACTTTCACCCGGGCCCGGCCGCCCAGCGGCAAAGGCCCAGGGAAGGGGAGGGAGGGCAAGGGCCCCCTGGGCCCGGCCAGCCGCCTCGCCCCCTACTCGCGCGGGCTGCCCCCGCTTCGGCCAGGACCCACCGCACCCAGGCCGGGCGGGGGGACCCCGGCCCAACCCTCAGCACAGGCCCCGGCCCGGCCTCAGGGATCTCCCCCCGGGCCACAGGGCGCCCCTCTCCCCCAGGGACCCCGTCCCACCCGGGAGGAGCGGGCAGAACCGAGGGGCCGGACCCCAGCCCCTCACACCGCGCCCGCCACCGAGCAGAACCCGGCATTTACCTCAATCTCCCCGCACCAGGCGGCGCTTTTACGCCTCTTTTGCGACGGCCGGAAAGGAGGTGGGCGGCGGCGGGGCGGGGCGAGGCCGCGGGGACGGCGCGGGAGCGGCTGAGGTAACGGGGGGCGGGGGGACCCATCGCGCACAGCCTCCCCGGTTCGCCCCTCAGCCGCCCTCCGCCCCTCTCCGCCTCCCCGTCACCCCCTCAGCGACCCCCCGCTGGCCCCTGGCCCCCGGCCCCGTCCTTCGTGCCCCCGGGCCGCCCTCCCAGCTGCCCCCCTGCCGCACCTAACGGCCCGCCGGCCGGCCTGGGGGCTCCGCGCGCCCCCGGAGACCCCCGGTTGCCTCAGGTGACCGCCCTCCCCCCCAGAAGACCCCCAGTCACCCCCCCAAGGGACCCCCGTCACTCTCCCTCCTGCCCCAGGGACCTCTGACCACCATCCCCCATGGCCCCCCATCACTTCCAGTGACGACTCTGCCCCCCGACCACTGTCCCCCGTGGCCCCACATCACTTCCAGTGACCCCTCTGCCCCCCAGCCTCATCCCCCATGGTCCCCCTTTGCTTCTAGTGACCCCCTCTGCCCCAGGGACACCATTGAGCCTCTGTCCTTTCCCCCCTCTGCCCTCAGGCCTCCCCTTTCCCCCCCTCCATCTCCCCATCCTTCCTGCCCGGCGGCTCTCCTAAACATTCCCTCCATCCTGGTCCCTTTTCCCTCTCCCTCACCCCGCCCGAGCTTCCCCCCCCCCCCCCCCCAGTCCCTCTCTGTGACCTTACAGTAACTTCATTTTCCCAGCTCTGATGTGGGAAACTGTCTCCCGTGCTTTTCTGCCAGTACTCACGTATTTTTAGATGCTTTTCTCTGGTTAGGCAGGTTGGACTGAGGGGTAGCGTGCGTTCATCCTGGACACTGAGCTCCTCGGTCAGCTGTAGCGCCGGGCTGGTATCCTGGTATGCCAGGTTTCTAGAACAGGCATTGGTACATCCTTATGTCATGGTATCTTGTGCCTGGCTTTGTTTGGTTTGGCACCCTGCCCTTCTGCTGCTTCCCCAGCGAGGTAACAGGGGCTTAGCCAGGGCATAACGATCCTTGCCTCAACTCTCTGGAAACTGACCCCCATATCCAAAAGATTTAATAGCAACTTTTTTGGTGTCACTACCATGAAAATACTCAAAATGAGTCATCTGTCATTAGCCTGCAGTGTGAACAACAAAGGCGACACATTTCCTACTTTCTTACTTCTAGTTGTTTTGAGGGTTAGCAACCTTTAACTGTTGTTATCAGTTTGACCCTGACAATAAATTGCGCAAATGAACAGGTTCAGTCCCTTTCTGACTCATCCTTATCCGACCTTTGTATTTACTTAGGAATGCACAGGGCAAACTGCTTTGTCTTTCTTCCTTCAACACAGTGTCTGTTGGAGCATTTTGCTGGAGAGAAAAAGGAGTATCCCCGAGTACAGCTTTGTCTCTGTCTTGCTGAGAGTGCAGTGAAGAGGCAGGTAATTTCCCTTTCCCTCACGTACTTGGACTATCTTTTCAGCATTATCATTATAGGTAACATTAACTTTTTGCCATTAATGGTTTTGCCTACCTTTCTTTATCATTTGTAGTTTCTATTCTGCACGCTCAACCACGTGCAGAATGCTGCTGCACACTTCCTGCATTTAAAGGAAAACCTCAGAGATGGTTAAAATCTCCTTTGCTTTTGAAAACACTTCCTTGACTTGCTCTGGATGATTTGATAATGCCTGTTGCAGAAAACATCTGATACTTAATATGGGGCTTAAAAAAAACCTAACTTAGGACACAGAAGTGCGTACAGATCAGAGGAAATACGTAAGAAAATCATAGTTACATTGAAAAGAGAGGCTAGCCATTGCCATTATATAATCAGTTGGCAAAGGGCCTTGTGAAAAAACAAGGAGGCTGAGTGTTTTCTTTCTCCCCCTTGAAAACAATAGGACAGGATGAGGTGTTAATTTATTTCAGGACCTTCCAGCTGGCAAATGGCAAGGCAATTCCATCCTGCCTCCCAGCGATTGGAGAAGCCTTGTTATGTGCCTGTGCTTGCCCAGACGCTCGTGCGGAGCCCTGAGTTGGCAGTGACAGGGCGTATCTGCAGCACTGTGAAGTTCGGATGGCCTCGAGCAGACGGTGCCATAAATGCACACAGCGCTTTGCACGGAACAAAGCCTGTGTTTGCTATACACAGTCTGCCCACGTAACAGTGTGAAAAAAGACTTGATTTCACTGAAAAAAATTAAACAGGAAGGAAGACGGTAAGAATTCAAGGAAGATCTTGACAGAGCTAAGAAAGATAATTTATGGGGGAAAAAATTTACGGAAGTTTTACATGTAAGGAGGGTTTGTCAGGGGTTTATGTCTGTGCAGGTAAGAGGACCAGAGCTGCAGTTTTCTGACAGAGCCCAAACCAGCTCTAATCCCGGAGCCATTGGGATGTACCAGCCCACAGCTATATGCGCAGTAAGAAGTGCCTCACTGGAGCTCTCAGGTTGCAGCTGAAGCTACCACACTGCTCTTTAGGCCTGACCACATGAAAACGACCATAATTTGTGTCCAGGCCATGGCTTTCGGCGAAGTGACAGCACAAGCTGTGGAAATGCCCAGCCTTGACAGACTGAGGGCTTCTCTGCAGTGGGGCTTGCTCTGGAGCAGACACTGCTGATGAGCTGCCTGTGTGGACACATTTATTGTGTAATAAGAGCAATATCCAGGGGGGAAATTGGGAATAGCTGTTCTGCTTTACTAAGCTCACCTTAGTCCACATAAATCAATCTGTGTAGGCACGCAAATAGTCTCCACAGGTGGAAAATCTGTGTGAGCCTTACCCACACAACTTCAATCACACTGCATCCATGCGAAGCTGCACCTGACCAGCACCCAAACGCTGCAGACACCTGTGCAAGCTTATGAATATCACCAGGTAACAGGACGGCAGCACAGAGCCTCCCCTGTGATGACTTCTGCAGGGTGTGAAAACGGCAGTGCCCATGTGAAGAGAAGATGGGAGCTGTGGGATGTCTGTCTCTCCTATGAAGACAGGCTGAGAGAGTTGGGGCTGTTCAGCCTGGAGAAGAGAAGGCTCCAGAGAGACCTTAGAGCAGCTCCCAGTACCTAAAGGGGCTGACAGGAAAGCTGGAGAGGGAAGTTCTTACAAGGGCCTGTAGTAATGGGACAGAGTAATGTCTTTAAGCTGAAAGAGGGTAGATTTAGATTAGATATTAGGAGGAAATTCTTTACTGTGAGGATCACGAGGCACTGGCACAGGGTGCCCAGAGCAGCTGTGGGTACCCCATCCCTGGAAGTTCAAGGCCAGGCTGGACAGGGCTTCGAGCAACCTGGTGCAGTGGAAGGTGTCCCTGCCCACAGCACGTGGTTGGAACTAGATGATTTTTAGGTCCCTTCCAACCCAAACTGTTCTATGATTCTATAATTACATTCAGGTTGCTTCAGCACCTGTCCTGCCACATATTTAGTGTAGCACCAGCATCGCACTGGGATGCCCATCCACAGTGAAATGGGAAGACTCCGTGTTCTGTCCTCTTCCTTATGTGAAAGCAGCGTGCTGGTTTTAATTGCATTAGAACAGTTGGGGTCATATTTTTTTTATTTCCTGAAAGCCTCTCACTTCAAGTTAAATCTTTGTGCCGACGAGTCCTATATATCAAAAAGTCTTAAACACCTGTTTTTCTGCATTTCTACCATCCCACCGTACACAAGCTTCACTCCTTAAACCACCTGGAACATAGGAAAAGCATACTGTGTCAGGCCAACAGCCCATCTAATCCAATGTCCAGTCAGCAGCAATGACTAACAGAAGATGCTAAGAATTAGGAAAATAAATGCTATACAGCAGGAGGTATAGAAGTACCTCACACCCTGATGATTTTCCTTTATATTGCAAAGATTTAGGGGAAAAAAATGAAGCGAACGTGGAACTTCACCAGAAAGATGACTTTGGATTCCTCTTGAGGTGACTTCATTTGTTGCTCTTGTGCTCAGGTATGTGGCATATCGTTTGTTTGTTTTCAGGCAAAAATCTGTTAGCTCAAAAATAAAGTTAAGGTACTTACGGACATTTAAATGCTAAAGGAAATGTAAAATCTGAGCATCGGACTGATTGCTTGAAGTTTTGCATCACATGTTAAGATCTGTAACAGAATGCCATGCAAAATAGGCATTTCTCTTTCAAATTCCCAATGTACTTATACAAGGGATGGGATTGCGAAGATATTTTCATTACTATTTTTACTGCATTACAGTAAAACGAAAGTCAACGTCAGAGAGCAAATGTTATACTTAGCTTAAAAATGAAAGCTTAAGGGTAAGAAAGCAAGCAACTTCAATTCTACCACTCTTTTCTTATTCACTACTTCTCCTGTTAGACACCTTTATCTGCTACCTAACATCTTCCTTACAAGCAGGTGAACCTTCAGTTTTCCGAGTAGGAATTGTACATTCTTTTCAAGGGTTATCAATTAAAGTTGCCTTTTGTTACCTCTCAGGAGCATGTCAGAGCTCGTTGTTCTCGTTTGAAGCACTAATAGTGGCCAAGTTCTAGTAAATGAGCAATTCTCATTATGCATTGTTATGTGTTACGTGATAAATCTATCAGCCTGGCTTACCACAAGCTCTCCTAGACATGCATGCTGGCAAAGGTCAGCAGAAAGATATGCCCAAGGCCTGCCTGTGACCAAGTGCCTGCTGTGCACAGTACGTCCGTGTCACGTGCGTGCTGAGGTCTCCTAAGTAAGATGCAAAGGACTTGATCAGCTCTGATCTGTTTGCAACATTCGTGGACTTTAGTTTCAACTTCTTTTTTCCTCCTGTGAGACTTTCTAGTCTCGGTGCTTCCTGTCTCTTTTCTTCCTTTTCTCCTTCTCCTTTCTTTCAGCCTGTCACACTCTAGGCAATGCCCACCTCCTAAAACTTCTCAGTGCCACACTCCTTCCTATTTTGTCACAACATTATTCTGCTTTTCTCACGTACTGTCTGATCTTTGCCTGGACATCCTTGGATCCATTTCCTTTATGATTTGCTTTTCACCCTTGTCTTATTTCATATTCCATTTACAGTCTCCAGTTTCAACTATGGTTAAACACTTTCCGTACTCTTCTCATGAGTGTAAACGTAAGGGAATGCCATCAGGAAAACAGCATAAAATGCAGGGGCTTAAGGAAGAGAAGGCTCAGGTGGGATCTCATCTCCCTACCCAAAGGAGGCTGCAAAGAGGACGGAGCCAGGTTCTTCTCCGTGGTGCCCAGTGACAGGACCAGGAGTGATGGGTGTAAACTGAAACACAGGAGTTTGTCTGAACATCAGGAAGCACTTTTTCACTGTGAGGCTGACAGGGCACTGGCACAGGGTGCCCAGAGAGGTTGTAGCATCTCCATTCTTAGGAGATATTCAAAAGCCATCCTGCACGACTGGCACTGAGTGGCCCGGCATGAGCAGGTGTTGGACAAGATGACCTCCAGAGGTCCCTGCCCACCTCAGCCATTCTGGGATTTGAAAGCAGCTCTGTTTAACTTTGTGTTTGAAGCTGATAGAAAATTACTTCCTTCTAGCAGCAAGTAAAGAAGAGTCACAGTTCTTTCTGCATGAGCTCACCAGGGTGACCCAGCTGCACATTATTGTTCTTAGAGAACTGGAGGGAGAAACAAAGATTTGCTGTCAGGCTGGGACTCTCAGAACTGGATGGTGTGAGGACAGTGTTAGCCATTTCACTCCACTGTAAATGGGCCTTTTCCTCCCACCTGTAAAAACATACTAGCTGCTACACTGCCGCCAGGAATAAGTAGCCCCTGAGTTTGAAGGTTGTAGCTGGTAGCAGTCAGCTTTTGCTCCTAGATATCTGTGAGCTTATTTAAGTGATGCTTATAACAGATGTTGAGTCACACAGCATGACAGGTAGTAAATGAGTGCAGATATTAATTTTAGGTCATTTCCTCCACATCTGCCCAGTCGATTATTAATGGAAGTTAGAGGCTCCACAACAGCCACTATCAGTTAAACTGCCACTACTTGGGTGCATTTTTTGTCAGCTTCACTAACTCTAACATGGTGTTATGACACAAGGGCAAGAAGCAAATAGAGTCAGTAACTCACAGTGACCCACCCGACCTTATTCTGACAGCAACAAATGCTGAGACGTAGTAAAGTGACACTACTGGTTTCTTTTCCTCTGATCTTCTAAGGCTTTCAGAATTAACATTTCCAGATGTTTCTATTTATGATGGCTTCTGTGCCGTGAAGTCAAATGTTCACTTTGGGTTTGCAGGACAACACTGAGAGCAATACAGAATTGCTGTACTTTAAGCAGCTTGTCTCGAGAAAAGGAAAACTTTTGAGAAATCTTAACAAACCTTTGTATTTGATTCTTCGCAGTGTTCGGAGTTAGAAGTCTGCACCGAAATGTGGTGGTTTCAGCAAGGCCTCTCTTTCTTGCCTGCGGCTTTGGTTGTTTGGTCAGCTGCGTCTTTTGTGTTTTCATACATTACTGCAATCGTCCTACACCACGTCGACCCTTTGGTGCCCTACATCAGGTCAGTAACATTCGTACCGTATCACAGTATTGAACTGGCCTCTCCCACGCTGTGAATTCTTCCCCAACTCCAAACAGCAGTTCTTACCCAACAGCTCCAGTCCCAAAACTACTAGCTGTTTGTAGTTATTTGTGTGTAACACTATTTAAAGCTGTCTATTTCTCTGCAAAAGTCTAACCTTTAAGCGGTAGCTCTGTGAATGTGTCCTTAAAATGATGATGAACAAGAAAATTGGGGGTGCACCTCCCACCTTCTGTTTGCAGTGAAGCCTCTTGCTGTCACCAGGTTTGGTTGCACCAGTAAATACATACTATAATCTATATTCCCAACTGCATTGCATCATTGCTGTACATATGACCTTAGTTTTGGTCTTTCAGTTTTCCAGCTTCATTTTCCCAGCCTTAATACTATATTCACCTTTTACGGAATCAAGATTGATATAAAAGCAATAGTTATACCAAGCGTGTTCATTCCTTGTTCTAAGGATAGCATGTCTTTACCTTGCTTATTTCTACAGCTCTAGAAGCTAGAACAGTATAGTTTGACTAATGAAGAATTCAGGGAAAAATGTCTAGGAGGGTTTTTTCACAAACCTGTTTCTTATGGTTCCTTTGTAGATTGAAATAAGTAAAGTTGTGTTGTAAGTATTTTTAGTATAGATAGATCCATATCACTTCATTTATCTTTTCCAGTGATACAGGGACAATACCACCTGAAAGATGCTTATTTGGGATCATGTTAAATATTTCGGCTTTCTTGGGTGAGTATAGAAAGCTGTCTGTCCTTGGTGAACTGCAGGCAGTTCTGGAATGCACAGAGCTTTAAACAATCTAATTTCCTTATTCAGATCATTAAGCAGCCCATAATTCTCAGTCAAATCCTAAATTCTAAGTAATCAATCTTAATTCTCTTAAACAATTCAGAGGAAAGCATATATCAGGGATGTTCTCCTCAAAGCCAGCATGACAGCCGCAGATTCCAGAAAGCCAAAAATGCATTTAAAAAAAAACAGACTAGTAAAAGAAATAGAAATTCAAAATCAAGGCAGTCACCTTACTTGTGCTGCGATTATAGAGAGGGGGAAAAACAACCTAGTATGTCTTTCAAATGAAAGAAACAAGAAAAATCTAGTAAATTTACCTGTTTACCATTGTATTACTTTAGTTTTGATTTCCAGATCATCAAGCTTTCCTATTTAAGCGCACCATAAGACAGTTTTTGTATTTTAAATAGTTGCCTCTGTCACTCAGCATCTTCCCAGTTAAAAAAGGACTGTCTACTTGTCAGCTGAAAATCTTACTGCAGTTGGGTTCTTCATTAACAGGTATGGCTACCATGTACGTCCGTTATAAACAAATTTATGCTTTGAATCCAGAAAAATCCAAGATCATCAAGCTCAATAAGATTGGCCTTACACTAGGACTGATGAGCTGTTTCGGACTTTGCATTATTGCAAATTTCCAGGTTTGTGCTTTGCTTGCAATGTTCTGAAGCTGTCAAGTTGTGTGGGGGTTTGTTTACTGAGATATCTGATAAAATGGGGATTTTACTGAAAGCAAAACTTTCTGGGGCAAACCTGGTTTTTTGTCAACTTCCCTACAGAAAACTGTTAAAAAATTTAAGGTTTTGTTTATAATTTCTTACTTATTTCTTACTTGCTTTATCCACTGCAACTTGTGAGCAGCCATTCGTGACATTTTGAAACATTAAACCCCCCCCGCAAGTTTTGCAGAAAGCAAACTCATCTTGGATCTCCTTATAGGAGATTTAAAAGCCCTAGTAATCCAGATTAAAAGACCACAACTATATTGTATTTTGACCCCAGGAATCAGGTATCAAATAGTAAAAAAAACATGTACAAATAGAAGTAAGGCCAACAAAACCACCCAACCCCACAAGAAGTACAGCTCTGAAAAGTCTGTCCTCTTAGGTATATTTTCCTTCAAACCTGTGCAATTGTTGGAAACACTGCAACAGTTACCAGCTTTTTAATTTCTCCATCCCGGTGTCTATTTTTATTCCTCCCCAGTATTTCCCATCCTCTCAAAAAAAAAAAAAATCTGGTATTCTCACCTATCACGCCATCAGCGGGGCCACATTCTATGTTGTTGGCTGCTACATGCAAGACAGTTGTACAATTCCCAGCCTCACTGTGTTAATTACCTGCTGGGGTTTTGGGGATGTATAGTGGTGCCTTTGGTGTTGAGAGGCTGCAGTGTCACCTTGGTCTCCTGCTGGATTAGGGCCAGGGAAAAGCAAAGAGGAAAAATTCTGGGAAAATTTTCCCTTCTCCTTTTCCCCAGCACAGCTCTCCCAGTGATTCAGCAGCCCCGGCCTTAGAAACCGCAGCACACTCCTGTTGGGGTGGGTTTTCTTTTGGAGGCTTAATTCCGTTTACTTTTCTCTGGAACCCTAGCTGTTCCCGGCGGGCACAGCCTCCCCACTGCACCCACCATGCAAAAGCCTCCTGGCTGTGTTCAGCTCCATGATTTCCCTCCACCACTGGTCAGGAGAGGATACATCTACTTTCCATAGATTTCAAGATAATCAAAACATAGACAGTGCATGTTAATTTGTTAATCGTTTTGTGTAACATTTAATCTTGAACAAGACAAAAGTTGGAAGTGATGTACCTGCATATCCAAGTGATACTGAGGACTGGTTGAGGGCCACACCAGAGACAAAAGGAGCTTAAAGCCCCCTGGAATCTACTAGTTACTGAAGACAACATGTGTGAAAATACATGAAGACGAACCAAGGAGATACGGGAACAGCCATCCCACACAGAGCTCCAGATAGCGCTCACTGCTGCGTCAAAGCAGTAGCACAGGGCTCACCCTCACAGGAGATTTAACTCATGCTGTTCAGCCAGTACAATTGCTTTATTCTAGCTGTGGCTAGTGATCTTCTCTCCTATAGGGCAAAAATTTCTCTCTGCTGATACCTCTTTGCTGAACAGCGCAGGATTCGGAGCACACACCTTTGCAGCTTCATTATTCACTATTTAAATTCCCACCTCTTACGCTGTGGATGCAGCGCCTCAGATTCATTTGTGCGCATAAGGTGCACATGGAGATTATGAGGAAAGAGTGACTCCAATTCCTGATCTTAATAGTTACTCAGTAAAATACACAGACAGTCCCTTGCTTTGGGCATAAATGATCACCTGCAAGACTGGCGAGTAGGGAGGCTGCCCTGCATCGTGCAGTTGGCAAGGTCACACTTTCTAGTTTCTTCCTTCAGGTGCCGTGCTTAGCCAGGGATGAGAGGAAGGACAGAACACAATGTGATTTTTCAGGGCATGAATTTTAAGTTTGGTGTTTTTTTCTTGGAATAACTTCTAGTTTTAATGATTACTATTTGACAGCTCATTCTCCTGTAGTGGTTTTTAAGTTAAGAAGTATTACTGCTGGATTCAGCCCTGTTCCCTCCAAGTATTCAAAGATACTAATTTGTCAAACAAGGCTTATTCAAACTAGGGTAATTCAGAGAAGCGCTAAACCTCATTATTTTTAATCCTGTTGTGGGTACTAGAGCTGTGTCGTGTTTATCACATATTGCATTGCCTTTCATAGATGTGCAGATTCCTGGGATAGAAAAGCTCAGCGGACAGCCTGTTGTCACTCATTCCTTGCCCAGCTGCCGGGATTCCTTATCCACTTTCTGTGTTACTGTCCCGTATCATGAACGATAACAGCTCTTAAATTCCTGTAGTTAAGCTATAGCTGTGACCTGTAACTTAGCCACAAGGACTTAACGAAAGCACCAATACAGGGAGCTGGCAGGGGCTGGCTTCCAGCCAGCTCTGTATGGGCTTTCCAAGAAAAATCTCCTGTGCACTAGCATGTTCCAGGACTGCTTAGCTTGGGATGTGAGAAGGTAATAGAGAGGGCGGAGTGCCAAAGGTTTACAGAAGAAAATTGTTCCTAGAGCTTAAAAATTAAATTTAAAAATGAAAGCAGGTTCTGTACAAGCAGTGCTTTCTTTCCCTAGAAATGTATTCTGTACTACATACACGTGGTTGGAGCCTGCCTGACATTCGGAGTAGGAGCCATTTATATGCTGGTTCAGACCGTCCTGTCCTACCTGATGCAGCCAGAAGTTCACAGCAAAGACATCTTTTGGATCCGTCTGACCATGTTGCTCTGGTGTTGTTCCAGCATTGTGAGCAGTATCCTTTTTGCTGTGCCGTGTCACTGTAAGACCGAGCAGCCTTCACCAATGACAGTATTTGCATCTATGTTAATTTAACCTACCGATGTCAAAGGCTGTGCCACACAAGGCCTGTCGCCTTTACGTGCGGCTCCTATCGTGCTGTCTGTGCGTATTCTGTATCGTAACCTGGGAGCTTTAGGGGAAAGGGGACCATCAGGTGAAGCTCACAAGTGAATCACTGGATAATAAAAAAATATAAGAGGGATGGTTACCACCCTTTCTGCTCTCCTTCTGCACACCAGAGACTAAAAACAGCAAAATAAAAAGTTTATCACAAAGAGGTCAGGCCGTAGGTTATGAACGATGGGGAGAAGGGGCAGTGTGTGTGAGAGATGGGTGGTTTAATGGGGGGCGGGGGGGGAGCCAGGTAAGCAATAAGTGTCTGCTCCCTGGCAACAGGAATGCTGCAGCAAATGTTACAGTTGGATACAACTAAAAGAGAAGTACAGAACGTAGCGTAAGAGAAAATACTACTAACAGAGCTGTGTGCAGCCAGCTGGCTCCCAGGACAGGTTTAAAGCACTGGCATTTGTCAGAGAGACAATTCTGGTTGCCAGGGTTGAATCTAAAGAGACAATTGACCTCTGGTCTCCTTCCCTGCCCATCCTACACTCCAAAAGGCAGGACATTTCTGGCTGGCATTCCCTACAGCATTCCCTCCATTCTGGAATCCATCTTCTCCCTTACCTTTGAATTCTGAGTGCTGGAAGCATCTGTGGGTTTTACAGAAACATGGGCAAGCCCATCCAGAAAAGAGAGGGCTTCTTCCTGTCCATTTAACAATCAGGAAACCAAACCACAGCTGTTCCTCTGCTCAACCCAATGGACCTTAACATTGTATTTAAAAATTATGACTCAGGTTTACATCCAACAGGACTACAACACTAAAGTTACCAAATTTACATGGGTGCAAAAATCATTGCTTAAATGCTGTCCCTTCTGCAGCTGAATCAAGGCCACCAATTCAATCCCCACCAATTCTACTTATTTCCAGGCTGGCAGCCAAAACCAATACTAAACCATATGCCCCATTTCCCAGTGACAGACCATCTTGCCCAGCTCCTGTTGCTGCTGCTACAAGATTATACAGTCTGCACCCATCTGGTGAGAAATGATAGTCAGGGCACAGGCTGGTTATCTGGAAAGGGGCGAGAAGGACCCTTACTTGCTGAGGAGGCTTGGCGCAGGGCGAGGTGGTCATCTGTGAGTCGCCATCCCTCGCAGAAGGTTTTGGTGCTGGTGGAGAATGGGATTTCCAGCTTTGAACAGTTAGGAGCCAAATACAGTTGGGAAGACTAAAAATGGAATAGTGATCTGCTACAAGTGCCAAAAAACCACAAACCCCGTAGCCGTAGAGGTTTTTGAACCAGTGCGGTCTAACCAAAATTAGAGGGAAGTAAAGCTTTAGAAAGCTGTAGAAATAATGATATATACATACATGTGCGTGGAAGGAGAAGAAAAGAGAAATTGTCAGACTTATTTTCTAAACCAACATCTCGTAATAAGGGAAGGATGGTACAAGGGAGATGTCTGTGGCCAAAGGTGAAACAGTTGCAACTGGTACTGGGCAGCAGAAGGAAACATACCTTTTATATCAGAAACAGTAGCCAGGCGGTGATCTTAAAGATCTTTTTCAACCTAAACGTTTCTATAAAAATACTTCTAATCCTCTGCTGGAGCGAAACAGCAGAATTGCCAACACAAAAAGAGCAAAGCAGTTAATTACCCACTCTGTAATGAGGGAAGGATGGGAGCCAGTTATTTTTGTATCACAATGATTAAATTATTTCCATTGCAGTAGTAAGTCAGGCAGGTAACTAACAGCTACTAAAGCTGTACGTTTTAATTAGCAGAGAATTGGATATCTGGCATTCAGATCAGTAACCAGAGCTCCCTGGACCACTCAGATCAATTTCTTAATAAGCTTTGGAAGTCTGGCTTTTCAAATACATGTTTGTGCCAGTAAGGTCAGCCTTGTTCACCACCAGAATTGATCTTTCACATCAGGAGGCTCTTGATGTTTAATCTCATTAACGGTCGAAGCTGATATCTTAATCCCATGAAAATCACATCTTCTATAACTTAATGCTCCAAGTTCAATTTATAAAGGCAGTAGCACTGATGTAGCTTACCTTCCCTGTGCAAGATGTTGAGAAAAGAGATGACATCTCAATTGCTCCAGAAAAATCCCAGGCCTCTGATCAAATCATTGTCATGTGGGGTTTTCCCTGGGCTGCTGTACCGAAGCAGTTCTCAAACCTAGAGTGAACAGAGGGAAACAGAAAAGCTAATAACCCTCTCTGCTGCAAGTGCTGTAGTGTGCCAACCCATAACCCACATGTCAAGAATTCAAGGTGGTTGAGAAGTTGAAATGCCATCAGAGAAGGTGGTCTAGACACTGTTAGCCTAGAAAATACCACTAAAAACATAAACACAAAATGCTAAATCAGTATTCACATGTTATCGTAGCTGAAATTATTTCATAAGGATGCTGTGTTTGATCAAGGAGGTATAACAAGATACAGCATACAGAGAACAAAAATAATAGATTTAGATTAGAATTAACTTTATCATGTGACAGTAACCAGGCAGTTGGGACAACCTACAAGTTGAAGGGGATGACGTGAATCAGTCCATGTCACATTGCATGCCCTTTTACAAGGGCCTGTAGTGACAGGGCAAAGGGTAATGGCTTTAAGCTGAAAGAGGGTAGATTTAGATTAGATATTAAGAAGAAATTCTGTACTGTGAGGGTGGCAAGGTGCCTGTACAGGGTGCCCAGAGCAGCTGTGGGTGCCCCATCCCTGGAAGTTCAAGGCCAGGCTGGACGGGGCTTGGAGCAACCTGGTCCAGTGACAGGTGTCCCTGCCCACGGCACGTGGTTGGAACTGGATTTTTAGGTCCCTTCCAACCCAAACCATTGTATGATTCCGTTATTAGTGTTCACTATGCTGATGAGACTTTATGGAAACACACAGAGATGTCCTTACAGCCTCAGCCTGACACAATCCAAGCAGAGTCTAAAATTTCCAAGTTGCTCATTCTTGCTCTTGAATCTTCCTTAACATATTTCTTAAAGTGTTTGTTTCCTCAGTCATCTTATACAGCGGCCTGTATGGGACGAATCTAGTGCAGAAGTTGCACTGGGACCCACAGGAAAGAGTAAGTGTTTGAGTGGAAAAGATAAACAGAGAACAAAACCCAGCTACGTTATTTCAGTGACAAATGCACCTGGGAACTGACTGCAGTTCCATGCTCCTGCTTGGGATGGGAGGGGACAGTGAGCTTTCCAGCTGAGCCAGCATGCAGCTACTTACTGAAGCGTTGCTTTCAGCAAAAGTTGCAGCTTTAAGGGTTATTTTAAATTAATCTTGCTCAGGGGCAGCAGTTTAACTGTCTGAACGAGCTGTCAGACTACCAGCCTGTCTGGTCAGCGATTCCCGGTCACTGTTAAACAATAACTGTAAATAATCTCATATGCCGGTGGGTTGCAGCAAAGCAGCGTTCCTGGCTGCTGCCAGGTGGGTGTCTGGTGGAGCCAGGAGGAGAAAAAAGGCCAAAGGATACAAGTGGCAGAGCTGCCATCGAAGGGCCAAGTGCTGGGCAGCGAGGGATCCCGAGTGGGACAGAAAGGGCACGCTGGTCGTCACAGCTCTGCCCACCTCCGAGGTGTGGCACTTCCTGGAGGAGAGATTACACAGGCTGGTTTTGAGGGCTTTTCCCACCCCTCCCTGTATTTAAAGCATAAAGGAGCCCCCAGGAAGTCTGCTGACATCCAAAGGAGGGCCTTGAACCTTACTTTCGTGAAGAGTTTTGCTGTTAGTCATGCCAAACTCTTGACTGAGCCTTCAGGTTTTGCAGGTGGCTATTAAATTCCCAGTGGGGGTCATCCCAGTTGTGTGGAGCAGGTGTCTTCCTGGTCATTCTCACTCTTCTGCAGAGTTCAGCACTTCATTCAGAGAGAGTGCCTGTATGCCAAGAAATTTTTACTCTCCAAAAGGAAATAGTTGTGCATATGGGATGTCACACATGCAAGCTGTCTTTGTGCTGTCACAGGTTCAAGAAGAGCTTTTCACACTGATTATTTTTCCCCCCCCCCCTCACTATTACACAGGGCTACACAGCTCACATCATCAGTACCGTCTCAGAGTGGTCGTTAGCATTCTCCTTCCTCAGCTTTTTCCTCACCTATATCCGTGACTTTCAGGTAAAATGCAGTTAACGTTAAGTGCTTTGCTTCTCCACGCTCTGAATAGCCCGACACGCTGCACGATGGGCTGCCCTGTATTAGCGGCCATCAAGGCTGCCAGACCTCAGCAGCCGCAGCACCACACGGTCCTCTCCCCCTCGGCAGGCTTTGCCCCTGCTGCATTGACACGCAGGCTCCGGCATCAGACCAGCTTTAACCGGCTTCGCTTGCGGGATCTGCCGCAGTCACAGGGGACGTTTGCTCTGGGATGGCAGACCAAACGGTGGAGTCTGTCCAGGAGAACAGCTTGGAAGTCAGGCTCATAGTTCTGGAGCCGACCAACATTTTGGTGTGCCATCTGACTTCTGAAGTTGTTGCTGTCTCAGCGTGGGCAAGCCTGCTAACTTGAATTTTCTTTCCTTGTTCCTGTATAGAAAATTTCCCTGCGTGCAGTCGTCAGCTTGCATGGACAAACCCTGTATAACACACCGCAGAGCTTTGTGACTGACGAGCAAACACTACTGATAGCAGGGAGCATCTAATGAAGGTGAAGAGAACATGTTCTCAGCATAACTCAGGAATTTAGTAGCAATAATGGTTGATATTTCTAAGCATTTATTTTATATAAAAAAATGTATGAAGCGATTGTATAGTACTTGACACAAAGGGCTTTGCTATTAATCCACACAGCAATGCAAATGTTATCAGTATTGTAAACAAGCCTGTAACATTTCCACACATGCCAATGTCATGAAAGAATTAAATGAAGGTTATTGAAGAGTTGTGTCTCCTCATCACTTCCACCACACCCAGTTTTACCCCCCGCAGCCCCTCACCCTGCGAGCTCCAGCATTCCCCAGGCCAAGTCCTTCTGGACACACGGAGGGAGCCCCCAGCCCCAGCCTTCGGGGCCGAGCCATGGCCTGCACACTGCTGGAGGGGAAGGTCCCCAGAGCTGCCTCATCCTTCGAGCAGCCCAGAAGGAAAGGGCTCATCACACCACCACCTCCTGCAGAGGACAGGAGGCAGCCGGACCAGCTCCCCATGGAGGAGGCATGGCGCAGAAACCTGCACAAGCTGCTCCAAGGTCCAACTGCCCCACTCTGAATCCCTCCCTCCGGTTTGGGTGGTGGGACAAGCTCACCCAAGGGTCTGCTCACAGCACCCCCATTGCACAAGTCTAGGAATCGTCAGACTCCGCAGCCCGTGTCCTGTTCACACTTCCAGAAGTGCATAGAAC
Organism: Falco punctatus; assembly: GCF_963210335.1. NCBI lineage: Eukaryota > Metazoa > Chordata > Aves > Falconiformes > Falconidae > Falco > Falco punctatus. The sequence goes on from NC_137597.1 coordinate 2,211,281, forward strand.
GGCCCGTCCTCGTAGCCTTGATGTCCCCAGTGCTCCCTGAGAGCCTCCAGCCCACAGCCAGCTGCTCGTCCCTCCTGCTGCTTCCCCAAGCTGTCAGACGGCGCTGGCAGCACCCCAGCCTGACCCCACCATGGGTCAGCGGGCTCCAGAGGTTGAGCTTCACAAGGCTCTCGGGGTTTGACACCCAGATGCGTGCCAGGGTGCTCATACCGAGCGTTTTCATAGCAACAGCCTCCCACGCACAACAGTTGTGTCCAGACCAAGCCAGAAACCTTAAAAATGCACATTTGCTCCAGTTCTGCCAAAGCACAGCAAAGAAAAGGGACATTTGATTACACACAGACCTAGAGAATCCATGAGGAACAGCTGCCTTCGAGCCCTGCTTAGCAGGAACAGCTCAGCTCCCGTCCTACGTTATTGCTCAAGTCTACAACTACATAAGCTCCAGCACGCACTCCCTCCCGCACCAACACAGCTTGTGCTGACTTCTTCCCCTCCCTGGAGGGGCAGGTAAAGGACCAGGAGAGGAATTTAAGCCAGAGGCCTCCTGGAAAATCCAGCAGCTGCCCTGGGAAACTTCTTTCTCCCAGATTTAAAGCTGGATGTCTCCATCAGTGCTTTACTTGCGCTTGCAGCCTGGTTCAGCCCAGGGTGCAGACAATTCGCGTTGTGAAAACCAGTTTTGGAGCAAGAAACCTGCCAAACTACTGAAGCCAGCGGAGCAGGAGGAGAAGTAGATACTCTTACCATGGAAGCAGAGACCCCAGGGGCTCTACAGCTTGGGGAGGATTTCCCCAAGCATCACACTTTAGCTGCCGATGGATCCCTAGGGATCAGGGTCTCCCTGCAGGGTTCCACACTTGGCCAAGTGCTTTCTAACAAGGCAACAGGTAAACCCCAGTTTCTGGTTAACTGCTACAACGCAGAACATGTAACATTTCATCTAGCAGAAACCTTTGCCTTATTTCAGTCTCATTAGGCAAATTGTTTACCCAGGAGATTGTCAGGACAGTGACAAAGTGCCGTGCATTGCAGGGCCGGGGCTCTGCCAGGAAGGAGGGAGGAAGCCCTTTTACTGGTACAAAACAGGGGGAAGCAAAACCCCCGTTTATCCATTCAAGCAGCTTCACAGGGCTTTTTTTCCCCCCTCTCTTTCTCCTTGGCACCTGGCATCACCTTCCTCCCTCTCCCCTGTGAATCGCTATCAAGCGCAGAGGTTGCTCTTGACAAGCACCAGGCAGGCTGTCCCCCCGAGCAACCCCTACCCCAGAACCCCCAGGTATCTCTGCACTAACACCACCGCCATGAGCCAGCCAAACCCAGCCAACACGTGGGCAACCAGCAGCCTGAGCTCCAGCAGGAATCCGAGTCCTACCCAAAATAGCACATTCCTGAGTTTGCAGCTAATAACCCAGCACCCCTCCCAACCACCCCATGGCCCCCCACCAGCTCAGCACCACTTGCTAGGTTTCTTGCTCATCTGTAGATCCACAGAAGCTCAACAACAGAGCACCAAAGTCTTCTCTGTTTAACAACCTCCTCAATGCTGAGGAAACTCCCCTCCTCCTCTCCCACCCCTCACCAAAGGGACAGGGATGAGCAGCACCCAGGAACACTCCACACTCCTGACTGACCACTCCAGAGTTACATGCCCCCATTGAATCCACCCCTCTTCCCCCACAGCCCCTGCAGTCCCACCAATGCAGAAGCGCAATTCTGAGGGCTGCACCAGCTCCTACCTCTCCTACTGAGGATTTTTTGGATGGTCAACGCCTCTGCAGAATGTTGGGCACAATCAGACTATGCCAGCTGAGAAAAGCCTGAAAGCTCAAGCAGTCAACCCAATCATCCATTTCCCTTGCTGCTACAGGATTTATAGGCCCCTGAGGGCACTCACACCCCTCAATTGCCCTGACCAGCCTCACCTGGGACCCCCTCATATACTCTGCCCATGGCCCAGGAGCACCATGTAAGCTCAGGCTGAAACACCCAGTCCTGCTCTGATCTATGCTGTGAGCAGATGTGCCTTCAGCTCTACCCTGGCTTTATTTCGTGCACAGACCTCAGACCTAGACTGCAGGCAACTGTCCTCCAACCTCACCTTCCCCTTGGACCTCAGCTGTGCAGCCAGTCCTGTCCCCAGTCCCATCTCTACTGCTCCTGGCTGAACATCTTGGACAGACCCAGAACTTCATTCATCATGTCACTTTGCCTGGGGCTGTCCATGGTTACCACCAGCCTGCTCTACCTACCTGGCCCAGCTCCCTGTTGGCAAGCGCACTGCCCATGCCCAGGTGACCCCCAGCTCATCCTTCCCTGGGGGGCAGCCCCACTCCTGCTGCTCCCCAACAGGGTGAGATGTTTCAGTCAATCCCCGTTGACTCAACCAGGGACAGAGGAGCAAGTTCATCAGCATCTCCATGTCAAAGAGTGGCTGCATTCACACCTCTTGTCCATGCCAGGTCCTGTGAACTTGTTCCTCCTCTGCCCCTGGTTGAGCAGTAAACTTACAGGCTTGGGCTAAAGAAACAGCCACCTAAATGACACCGGTGTCTTCCTGTGAGACCGTAATGGAAGACAGGGCTGGCTTTGTCACCTGCAAGGTGGCTCTATGGTACCACTCCTGAACGGAGCCCCACACCCTGCTGCAAGGGCACCAGGGGTGGTGGCACCTGCAGCTGCTGAACCCTGGAGGTGAAGCACGCCAAGGAGGCTCAGCCTTCTTGCTAAGACTGACAGGAAAACTAACATAAGACATCTACTAAAAATGAGAAAAGCCTGTTGGAATGCCAGCAGCCACTCAAATTCTTGGCGAGTCCTCACCCTGCCCTACCACCTGGACCTCAGGTTTGTCAGATTGCGTTAACACTTGCCATGTGCGTCACCTGGAATGTTTCCAGGGATGGGGCATCCACAGCCTCTCTGGGAAACCTGTTCCAAGGGTTTCATGACCCTCCATCGTAAAAAACTTCCTTAAATCTAGCCTGAATCTACACTCTTTTAGCTTAAAACCATGAGCCCTTGTCCTATCCCTACAGGTCCTACTAAAAAGTCTGTGCCCGTCTTTCTTATAACCCCCTTTAAGTACTGGGAGGCCACTATAAGGTCCCCCTGGAGCCTTCTCTTCTCCAGGCTGAACAACCCCAACCCTCTCAGCCTGTCTTCATAGAGGTGTTCCATCTCTCTGATCATTTTTGTGGTCATTTTCGTGATCATTATGTCTCTGTACTCTTTCAGGTATCCCCTGCTGCCCTCCATTCCGATTTCCTTCCCCGTGCTGGTCTCTGAAGGAAAGGCAGTGATGGGTTGGATGGATCTTCAGACCACTTCAGCACTGTGGACTTAAAATTTTCTGTCTTGCTTTTGAAAGCAGCCTCATCTCTCTTCCCATCTGCCAGAAGCTGTCTTCAGACCGCACTGTAACTTCTCCGCACCTCCCCGATCCACCACAGGACAGGCAAGGCTCTGCCAGATCCAGCCCTGGTATGTGCTCGCGCTGCCAACCGTGCCATCGGACATTGGTCACAACGTGTCCACTCCAATCACACAACTGCAGGAACTCTGGAGTCAGCTCCACTGTCCAAGACAGCTTGAAAGCTGAGCCTGCACATCCCTGATGAGGCGCACCCGCAGCTTCACTGGTTCTCTGGGACTCCTGCACCCCACCCCCTGCAGCCAAGTGCTGGCTTGCAAGGAAAAAAACTGGACCTGGTGGAGTCCAGGGTGCCCAGCTTCCTGGTGGCTTCTCACACTAAATAAGGTTGAGTCACCATCCCTGGAGGTATCTGAAAGACGTGTAGATGTGGCAGTTAGGGACATGGTTTAGTGGTGGGCTTGGCAGTGTTAGGTTTATGGTTAGGCTCGATGATCTTAAGGGTCTTTTCCAGCCTACATGATTCTCTGATTCTGTAAATGGCTGGGACAGACCTCTGTGAAGATTTGAGTCCTCATACAGAAATGCTGGTCCTCTAGCTGAACAGTAACAGCTTCCACATGGATAGTTCTGGCCAGATACTCCAGGTCACAAGGTGAGGCTGATGTTGGCAACGATCATCTTTGCTTGCCAAACCATTTTGTCCAGCATTTGCTGCCACCTTTGCTCTTTGGACCCAGAAATTCCTAAAAGGTCTTCTACTGATTCTTCCCCAGTATTTGCTTGAAAAAATTAATTTGTAGCCTAAATCACTGGTTTTCATATCCCTACGTGCTTCACACAACAAGCAAAGCATGTAACTGCAGTGCCTTCTGCCAGCCAAGGCTGCACATAGGTACGGCTGCCAACAGCTGGCACCCCGGCATCCAGCCAGCGCTCCCAGGACTCTGCTTCTTCGTCACAAACTCATAACGGATCACAGCAGCTGAAGGATGAACAATGCAGAAAAACAGAATCCGTGCTACAGATGACATGTCTGGATGAGCTGTTCCAACAACCCACAAGGTTCTTGGCTGTTAGAAGTCCCTTTGCTCCTGCCATTGGCACAACGGTCCCACACCGGCACACCAAGGGGCTTCCCTTGGCTCTCAACGATCCTCCCAACTGCACACTGATGTTGTTCCAAGAATGACTCCTCTTTCTCTTCCATCCTTCTCTTTTATCTTCTGAGCTCGACTTTTTCTGAGTTGCGCCAAGTGTCTTCCACTAGACCTCAAGGAAATAGCCCATTCACTTTTTTCCACCAAATCCTACCGGTCATATTTCTGCAAAACCTTGCCACGAGGACTCTCCTCCAAATTTTCAGTATCTTGTCACTGTCTCTAGAGAAGATTCAGGCTAACGGACTACTTTGCTAGCGTAAAAGAGGTTCTGGAAGAAAGAAGATGGTGTGTCACAGAATGCCCAGCCTGGGATCCTCCCAGCAAAAGGAGAGGATCAGTGAACTCGGCTTCATTAGTTTCTTTGAAGATCACTGGAAAATAGAAGTCTTCTGGAAAATAGATGAAAGTCTTCTGTCAGAAGACAGTCAGGATAGGGGAGTGATGTCTGCTGGAGAAGTATTGCAACAGGTGACTGCAGCACCAGACACAAGACGCAAGGCTGCCACTGTCCCCTTTCTACTGCTGCCCCATCACCGTGTCTGGCTGGGGTGGAGTGAATTTTCTTCATAGCAGCCCACGTGCTGCTGTGTTTTAGATTTGACGGAAGACAGGCAGACACCCTTGGTGGACACACCAGTGCCTCGGCTGTTGTGGAATGGTGCTTGCACGGCACCGAGGATTTCTCTTTTTCTCACTCTGCACCCCTCCCGGCAAGGAGGCTGGGGATGGACAAGCTGCGAATGGATGCAGCCAGGGCAGGGATATTCCGTGCCATATGATGTCACACTCAGCAAATAAAAGCTTAATGAAAGGAAGAGGATGCAGGGACATTTATTGTTCCATTATCTGTCTTCTCCTGGTAAACATGGATGCTGAGACCCAGGAGATGGCTAAACACCTGGTGCTGACAGCACACAGTCATTAAATTCCTTATTTTGCTTTGCCTCATACACCTCTTGATTAACCTGTTAAACTGTCTTTATCTCAATCCACAAGACTTGCCCATCTTCTATCTTCTCCCCATCCTGCAGGAGAAGGGAGCGAGCGAGCAGCTGGGTAGGTGCTTGGGAGTTGGCCAGGATCAACCCATCACACCCACATACAAGTGGGGAATATTCCAATTTTTCACACAAAACTATTACCTCCTCCCTACCAACCTTACTCAACGGGCAAGGCAAATATTACCAAATATGGCCAAACTTAGACTTTTTCACTTTCTGGCACAAGCACAGACGAGACTACCAACAGACATCTTCCTCACTGGTATTAATGCCTGCTCAAAAAAATCATCACCTCCCATAAATCAGCCTCTTTGCTTTGCACATCTACTAATACAGAACACACAACAGCTGTGTACACTCGCTCTGTCAGCGGCTCAGCCTGTCAGGCTGCAGGTCACTGGTCCAACCAACACAGTCCTTTCCTTGTGCTCAGCCGTCTCGCACATGCCCCTTGCTCCATGATCCTTGGGCTGCATGGTAACATGGGTCATCGGGCCCAATTCAGCCACATCGCTCTCCCTGCTGTGCATCAGCCCTTCTTTAGATGTCTGTCACCCTATGCTAACCCACGGGATTTCAGTCCAAAACACTCACTCCACACAGTGAACCCACAGATGTCCGTAGTATCACCTGTACTTGCTTGCTTGACCACAGGCACTTGCCTCTTCTTCAGTAATCTCAATCATTTAAGAGTTTAGTTCCATTATATACCTTCCTTCTTCACCCACCTTTGCGTGTTTGGTGTATCATCTTCTCCCACACCTGGTCTATCTCAAGCTCTTCATAGCACAGACCATCTTTTTCTTCTCTTGTAAAAGGCTGTCCAGGCTCTCTAATCCACCTGAGTTTTTCACACTGTCAGGACACATATTAATAAGGAACACGGGGCTGATACAGTCTATGGGGCTCTCCAAAGACACCTCCAAAGAAACATCCTTCCCCAAAACCCCATAGATACACTAGGCATCCATGTAATAATAGAGATAAACCTTGCAGATGTAAATTTCATTAAAATACAGAAAATAAGAATAGTAGCAAACAGTCTCCTGTCAACAGAAATCACCCATGGAGTTCTACAGGGATGGGTGATGTTGAATGTAACCATAAACAGACAAGAACAAACACAATGACAAATTCTGTTGGCAAAAGTTATTGATGGCTGTAACAATAAAGACTGAAAAGCTGCTGAAGGGTCTTTCCAGGATTCAGTGACATGGACAACAGAGGATCGTGAAAGGCATTGTACAAACACAGGGCAGAATATGCTGGGGAAATACAGTACAAAGATCTATAGAAATCATAATGGCAAAGACATTTTGAGCAAATATTCTCTCCCACAATGCAAAACTAAGGTAGCACCAAATGAAGGCAGCAAGAGACATGTTCAAATGGCAACTGAACAAATAAATGGAAAAGATGCTCATCAAGAGTTATTGAAGATACCTCTCCTGAATAAAGAAAGATGCCTTTTTTGCATCAATAAGTTATTATTCAACATAATTCTGTTTAAAAAATATACACACATCCCACACACACAAATAATCCCAACAACCAAACTTCAGCAGTGCACAGCTGGCAAAGGCCTTACAAAGGCTTATAACAGTAAACAACATGTATCTAAATAACTGTCAGCAGGGGTTTCTACTGCTTCCATCTTCACATCTGTAAGAAGTTTTGTATAAATATCTGCATCTTACTGCCTAAAGTCTAATTCCCAGATCACTTAAACAGCATGTATTAAACACTAATCATTGGCCTTTAATAACAATTGATAGTTCTCAGGAGCTCATAAAAGTTGCCACACACATTAGGAAAACTAACAAAAAAAAATCTACAGTTGAGGTTTGCATTGTACATTCAGTTTCTAAGAGACAGGCCATGGAATTCCAAAGTGGGAAAGTTTATTTGCTAGGGCTAATACAGAAACTCCTCAATTCAAAATATAGAGAATACATTAACAAAATTTCCTATCTTCTGCATTCTTTCATACATGTAATGTCCCAGAAGCAGAATGTGATGGTCCAAGTCTTTCATTTCTAGTACGTAACAAGATACTTGTACGTTTCTAAATACATACACACTATAAATTTCATTAAGATCTTCCATCCACCAGAAAAAAATCAGGTTCGTTTAAACAAGGAATTTCTTCCTGAAGTCACTGAAATGAAGATGAGTATGGTCCAGATCACCAGCTTCAGTATTTCAGCTCTGCTGCATTTTTTTTACGTACTTCTTCAAGTGCTGCTTCTCGTTCTCTTAGCAGCTGTTTAAGTCGTTTTATTTTTTCATCCCTTATTGTTTCATCCAAATCTGGTGGAGTCAAAGGGAAAGCATCATTTCTAAAAGAACCTTCAGGAACTGAAGCATAATCCTCACCAGACACTAAAACTGGAATATTAAAGTCTGTAAGATCACTATATTGACCGTATGGGTCTGGCTCAGAGTCCTTCCCTGGGGATGATGTGACAAAGTCTGTGGAAACACTGTGCTGTGATGAGACTGGTGGAGGTGAAACACTTTTGTTGAGTACACCAGCACCTGAGCTGATATTTTCTGAACTTGGACTTGCGGTTGATTTGACTGAAGTCTTCCTTCTCTTTCTGCTGTCTGACAGTGGTGAAGGTTTTATTTTTCGTTTCTTAGTCAACTCCTCTTCCAGATCCACAATCACCTGTACAGTCAAGAAACATACAAAATACACTTCTGTTAAACCGATCATCATTCTACGTTACAACATCACAGTTCACTAAGCACCAATTACAAGTTATTTGTTGCAAGCCTCTTAGAATTACTATATGGAAGATGCTTCTTTTAGCAAATTGAGCAAACATACTTCTGTGTTCTGTATTTTTCTAGCAAAGATTCCCAGTTAAAAATTCCAGAACACTGAATTCCTTCCTTAGTCAACACCACACTTCTGCCTTTCCTGTGCATACCTATCATCTCCCGCTGCTGCTTCAGTTCTTTAACTGTAGCGTAAGACAAAAAATTCTATCTAATTTGACCGGAAAATTAAAAATGTAGAAGAATTTTTCATGCTTACATTTCCAAAAAGCTTAAACATTAGCAGTAAACGAGACTGCAACCCTCACAGCTGTTTTGTTATCTAAATGTTAATGTAGCTCATTAAGAGCAGCCCGTAGATCTGCTCAAACCAGGGCTCTTAACACAGAACTATTAAAACTTGAGAAAACCTTTGACTGGGTAGATTCATACAAATGGAAATTTAGAACACTATGGCTGAACAGAACTACTCTGGATGGATACAATCATTTTAATATAAAGACTTTTGTAACCCTAAAAATTAGACAGGTACACAGGTAAATTTCTTTTAATAAAATCACACATGACTAAGTGGATACCGTTCTTCGGAAGTCAGCCACACTCAGTCATGGGAGTGACTGAAGTGCCTTGACATAATGGCACTTGACTGATTTTTCAAACTCAAGGCTAAAGCCACACAAGAGATTATTCTTCTATTATTCTGCTTATATCCACTGCACTACTGGATAAACCTAACTTTTTGCAGAAGGCTAAATATAAATCAGGATGCAGAGGTATGGTTTCTGTTCCAATAAAGACTTCCTCTTTGACTATTCAAGCCACCACTACAGAGGGTCTTCTTCAAAGCATTTGTTCCTCCAATTTCCCTCAGTGGAACCCAGAAAAAAAGAATAAAAATTCCTACGTGGTACTCAAGCTGTACTGAAATCACACAACTCTGTTGCAAGTACACGAAGAAGTGCTAGGAGCAATTCTCACAGGAACCACTACAATTACTGAATTGCCCTGATGAATCCTGAGGTAGGAGGGTCCAAATAAACACGCAGCTCTGTACTAACCATATATATGCTGCTTTCTGAATACGTTGCATTATACATGTTAGCACTGAAAAATTTCCAAGATACCTTTTCCTCTTTAACACATTCCTGATGTTCACTTATTACTTCCACATCTAATGATGATGAACTGCAAGAATCGTTTTCCCTTTTCAAGCTGTTACTGGAACAAACTCTTTCTTCTGGTGTCTCACAGGAGGTCCTTAATGGTATTCTCCTAAGGTATACTCTCTCCTCCTTAGACAGACCAAATTTTTTCCTTAATTCCAAGTACTGTTTCCAATGTGGCTTCTCTTGGTATTTGATTTGAATAACCTTTCTTAGTGAATCCATCTTTTCACACTGGACCTGAAATACAGAAACAGTGAAAGCACCATCAATCACACACTCTCTCTCCCCATGTCTATAAACTAAAAACTAGTTACTAGAAAGGTTGGTGAAACTTTGTTTTTGTCTCCCATTCTCCAAGAGTTACATTTAACACAGGTAAGCCAATTTTGAGAAATTATATACATAGTATCATAGGTCTAACACTCTGGTTAGTTAGTTAAAACCTTGAGTACCTTGTGGAACATCCAGAAAATGCACAGTCCAACTAGTAAACCACACAAGTAAAAGAAGCAAGAAAGGAATCACCTATTCTAAAACTTCAAAAAACGAAAGGAAGGTGATGGAAGGTGATGGAAGATCAGACGGCATCTTTGCAGTGCCACTTTCAGGCTGCTGAATGCATCTCATATATGCACTGTCACTGACAATACCAACCCAGCGCTACCAAGCACCTCTTGTACCTAACCTCACCATGACTTGAGCTGTTCCTGCCTTTCGAGTTCCATCTCACACCAGCCTGTCGGGCAATCCATGGGCTTGCAAATTTACAAAGTGAAAGCAGCAACCTTTTGATATGCTATTTTTCACAGAGTTTAAAGCAAATGAGAATGCTAACACTCGGCATCACACAGCACTGAGGAAAAAAAAAGCCTATTTTAACCATTTTACATGTGAGAAGCTATCAAAAAAAGAGAACCTACAGTCTACTGCAATGATTAAATATCTAAAATTTGCACAAATATGTTGAGCTGACATCCATCTTCTGCCTGGTCAACACAAGCAAGCATACTTTTCTATCTGGAAGCAAATTCATTCTGGCCTGTTGAGCAACTGAAAACTTGATCTACAATCCTTCATGGGTACAGTTTGTGGGATTTAAGGCCAAGGACTTTCTACATATTTTTGATGTTATGATCTCAAGAATACATAGGTCCAGCTTGAAGGGGGAGAGCCATGAAAGATCTCAAGAGTTTCTTCTGCCTGCCTGACACGAAACCATGAGACAAAGGAGGTGGCTCCCTCCCCTTCATGACATGAAAGGAAGGAAGCGCAGCTCCTGCCCTTGGCTGTCTGAGCTAACGGAGCCTAGAGCTCACTCAGTGTAAGACCAGAGTTCACCTCTGGATGACAAACACTGCTCTTCCACCTGGTTTTCCTCTTGTCAACTTCTCTACTTACATCACACCTACAACACAGTCAGCGGCTGTGCTGTGAGAATCTGGCATCAACCTCAGAAAGCAAGCAGCTCCCAGAGCTCAAACAATGAATAACCTTCCTACAGTTTCAGTTATTACCAACTATTTACCTTGTGAGGAGACAAAAAGTCATATTTTCCCTGCCCCTTTCTTTTCTTTATGCATTTTCTCACTTGCATGATGCAATCTTACCGTAAAAGATCATTTACTGACTAGAACCACACTTTAGATGAGCAGTTCTAATGACAGGATACCTGGTTACAAAAATCTGTGAATTTATTAACAGCCATTTTATTCAAATAGAACCAGGACCATGTTAACAACTTAGCAAAGACTAAGATGGGCACGTTTGGAGACAGTTACCTTTTGCCAGTCTTCACTGAAAGCACACTCTTGCTTAGACTGAGGTAAAACAGCACTTGCTGCTTTGGGGGAGTGACTCTTTTCTTTGCCATTTTGGCATACATTTTCTTGTGTCCCTACTGCTGTAATAGGGGTCACTCCACTTGAAATGCTCTTGCTGAAGGGCAAACTCTTTCTCTGGTTAACAGTGGAATTCTGCTCATTAGTACTTGGTGCCACCAGAGCTGCAGGTGCAGAATTTAAATCATTTCTTAAGCCAGATGGTGAAGAATTTTTTGAGTTTGCACATGTTTTTGGATCTTTCTGAGGCAGCACCATTCCTTTGCTTTTTGACAAAACCAGCTTCACTACTTTATTGGTTATTTTATTAACTGCAGTAGAATCAATTAGCTTGGATGTCTCCTTAAGTGAATCATCAGAAGAGGAACATGCTTGTTTGTCAGCTTGGGCTGACAGATCATCAGAGGCTCTTTTGGTCAACAAATACACCTTCCCATTGTACATGACCAGAGCATTATCTTTAAAAGGTGTGATTTTGGTTTGGCTTCCACCAGGACCACTAGAAGAGAGCGGTAAAATATTTGCAGAGTTAACTTCTACATTCTTCATGTCTGACAAAGTTTTCAAGATCTTAGAAGCCATATTATTCGATGACTTTACAGGAATAAGGCAAGGCGTTGATGACTGTGGAGTTTCTTGCACAATCCATTTCATTGGAGTTTGCTGGCACTGCTGACCATCAGATGTTACTGTCTCAGGAGAACAGCTATTTCCCGTTTGTGTAGCAGTCATTATTAATGTTTTTGAAACTTCTGTGGCAGGTTTTGAGCAAATGGCTTGCAAACACTTGGGAAACACTGTTTTCACTGTGTTCACTGGTGACACGTAAATAACAGTCGGCATTTTTTTACTGTCAGCTCCTCCAGACACATTCGTTGCTGCAGCTGCAAGTATTTTTTGCTGTATTGCAGGTGGCAAAAAAGAAGCTGGGACATATTTCACTTCTGCATCAGCTGGTATCTGGAGGTGGTGGCCAGAGGGCAGTATTGGAGATTTCATAGAAACTGGAAGAGTTTTTGTGTTTACCAACATGTATGCAGTGTTACTCTGGTTAGATGAACTTGTTACAGCAATGTTCTGCAAAGACAGTCTATCAGCTGAAACACAGCTGCTCTGGATGTTAGCAGCCGATTTTGGAACTGAGCTTTCTTTTTCAGAACCTGCCCTAACGCTTTTGGTTTTGTCTGATTTTCTTGTAAGAAAAATGTTTCCAGAATTAGGAGACTGAAAAACAGGTATCTTAACAGATGAAGGTGCAGTAGTATTGGCAAGCTGTGTCTTAAAAGTAAGATGGACTGGACTAGAAATACTCGCTTTAGAATTATTTGGCATGGCTGAAGACTGAACTACTGGCACAAAGCTCCCAGAAGATTTAGAAATTGGAAGTAATTTCAGAAGGTTTTTTCCATCTGGTCCCGTCGTCTGAACTACTCGGTACATACAGCCTGCAATGCTTAACAAAACAAAGAAAAGAGAAATGAAAAAGAAAAACGAAAGATAGCATAAGTGAACACACCATAGATATTTTAATTAATGTGCATCAGTGAATCGTATACCCAGCACTGCTATACCTTAGAGGCAGGTTACCTACTGAAAAATGCCAATCTGACCTTCAGGGAACCTCGCTGGCATCTACTAAGTACACATTTTGGGTTAGCATTTCAGAATACCACAGACTAGCTGAAAATAACATCCAACTTTTACATCACAGGGTAGCAAGAAATGGCATCCTTTTCAGATAAAAATAAGCTAAAAGACCCAAGAGAACACCTTTACATTATTCTCCTCTTCTGCTTACAGAGTCTTTTTGAAAAAGGAAAACATTACCTCCAGATTTCATAGAGAAGCCATATTTTTTGCTTTCCCATCTCCCTGTTACTATTAATGTCCCTACTTAGTGCTATGAAATGCGAATTCCAGGAAGGCTTCAAGAAAATACAGGCAGAGTAGTTGCACGGCAAGATGGAAGCAGAAATTACTTCAGACACATATATACAAAAAAGAAATTAAGATGCAGAACACATTTACTTTGTGGAATAGGATGTAGGGTGACCAGCTCATATACCTACATCTCACCTGCTCACTCATTCTTTAGGCAGATATAGACTACAAAAGATGTATAGTCTTAATCTTCAAAGAGATTAAAAAAAAAAATGCTATCAAGGTACATACATTTATGAGAACAGAAGTCTAAGTCCAGGAAGGAAAAGCCTTCAAAAATGAGGAGGAACACATGGAAACAGCACCAGTGAAATGTGAAGAGTAAATACGGATTTTTGCAGGCGAAGGTAGGACCTCAAAACAGCAGAGAACTAGGACCTCGTCAACCCAAAAGCTGTGACTGCTTCAAATGCCAAGATTTTTCAAGTCCCTTGCAAGACAGAGAATCTTTCCCTCTTCAGGTGAGTTTGCCCAAATGTAGGCATCTTGCCCAAAGAACTCCTGGACTCTCGGAACAACCTAATGCCCAAAGCACTGCAGAAGCAACAGGGCACATTGAGACAGACATGATCAAAAGAGTTTCCCTCACTAGTAAAGAAGAGACCAAATGAACTGGAAGCAGGTTTCACAGTCTTGACATCAGATCCATAATGATTAAAGAAGCTGCCAACTCCACTTTCGGTCACCAAGAGCATTCTAGCTCTGTCCCATTCACTTCCTACATCAATTAAATGCATCAAGAACACGGACATGAGATTATTTCCCAGTCCAGATGACATCAGTACTGTGTTCTGTTCACTGTCAAGTAGTTTTGGAACACTGGCATTTTTTCTGGCAGCGAAGCGTTCCAGTTTGGGCTTCCAGCTCAGCTCAGAATAAAGTGATTAGGAGATATCAATCATGCGTCCCACCGTTGTATCTGCTCAAGCAGTCAGTCAAGACATTGCCTTTTCCCATCAAGTGAGAAGTCACAAGGATGCTCTTCACTCCCAGAGTTGCACAGTTCCTGCTACCATCTTGATGGTCAACAAAAATAACTATGCTATTGTCTAAAACATAAATGCTTTAGACATGCAGAGCTTTCCTCACTGTAACCTTAGAATTAACTCCCGCGTCCAATATTTTCGCACAATGCCTCATTTCTATGCAAGCTGCGTGAAAACGCAGATGTTTACGTGATTTATCAGTTGTGGCAGCAGTGGGCAGGAAATTCCACAAGACTTTTGTTTTTAAAATAACGTACCAAAAATGAAAACACAGGCAACATACCACATGGTTCCTAGTGGAAGCTGCCATCAGAGGTGTTAGTAGTAAAATGAAGTTGGATATTTTGGAATCAGAAATGATAGCTGAGAAGGACTAACACTGAAGGGTAAAGATCTTAAAGAAATGCTTTTGCTTAAACGAAGAGCAACTAGAAATATCGATATGTTTAGACTTAATTAAAGAAGAAAAAGACTCACTTTTGGAGCCACTTTAAACCGCCTAGCACTACCGACAATGCAGAATTAGGAGGACCAACACTGAACTCCTGGACAGCTTTTCACGTCTGTATCTATCATATGCTCTGAATCTCTCAATGCTTCTTTAATAACAACATGATCTACAAACTCAGTTTTTCTTCTGTATTTACAGATTAGTATTCTGAAGGCAAATTCAGAAGGAAATTTTCAGCAAGCTCCACACTACAGCTTCTTCAGAGCCAACAGGCACTTACCACTCAAACTAATTGGCACTGCAAATAAGCATCAAAGGGCAGAAGAAACCTCCAAAGAGGCACGCTCCTCCACCTGCCAAAGCAAGGGCAAACCTCTAACTGTTGGGCAAGAGGAGGGGGAGCAGATCAGAGAGAGAGGAAGCAAGAAAAGCAGAGAAAGAGAGGTGAGACAGAGGATGCATTTCCACTAATATCTTCTTCAGCTGCAATGCCAGTTTCCTGTCCTCACCTCGCTCTTCTCATTTCTACCTTGAGTCACTGTTCACCTCCCTTTCAATGGACTCAAAAAAATGCTGGTTTTGACCTTGTGCTACAAATAGGATCTTTTAAGTAGGCTGGGGAATAAACCTTCTTTAAAAAATCCAGTTTGCCTGAACTCCCAATCATTCTGCTTTTCATGATCACAGAAGACAACCGTAGCTTGTCACACTCTATGCAAGAACAGCAAGAACCCCCAAAACAACATTTTTCTGGAAAATAGCATTCTTTTACTTTAAACTAATAGCTGGTACTCACAAGATTGTGGAATTACAAAAATCTAAATGATAGACACAAAAGAAGGAAAGGAAACGTTCAGATGAGATACTAAGAAGTTGTATTCACACGTATTTACTCAAACATCTAAGGAGGAGGAAGGGAAGATGTCATTGCCAAAGTTTTTAGACACTTTTGCTATTTCAGATGTAAGTTGAAAAAGCTTCACCCTACATAACTCCCATCACTAAAGACTCTTCCAGGTGACACAAAGAAATAACCAGGGCTGACGTTTCATATTACCAAAATAAAATAAAGCATTTTTAGTTTTCACATAGGCTCCTGAGTGATGAAGAGGGGGTCTAGAAAGTAATTAATTCCCTCTGCAGGCCACTGTTTCTTTGAAGCATATGTTTTAAGGATTCCTTAAGCAGAGTGAAAATATCTTTCCATCAGCATCGCCCTTTAAGAGTGTCAGATTAATTTAATTTAAGAACAGGTTAATTTCTTTTCCTAAAAAAAGTAATAATAGGAATTCCATAACTCATGCCAAGTTGTATATGGGGACTTTTCCCACAATTACCAAAGTAGTTTTCTTTCTTCTCTTCATACTCCTTCACTTCCCTACTCCACAAATACAAACCTCCTTAAATCTCATATATGAACAACAGAAGTATCTCCAAGCATTAGGACACTTTAGCAAGGCAAATCCATAAACAGAGCTTGAGGGAATTAAGTTCATAGAAGAAAAAAAATAAAGGAAAAAAGAAGTGGTGGACTGGTAGAAACCTTATCTAACGTCACCATAGAAACAATCAAATTCAGGTAGTCGGCTTTCTTTAAAAAAAAATAAATACATAGTTCTGTCACATTCACAGAGGGAACTATCAACTAGATAACACTTTTCTTGACCAAAAAGGGTCATTATTTCTTTAGGTAAATAGTCTGTATGGCCATACTGAAAGCTTCCTAGTCAACAACGGAAACAGCGTTAAGAAAGCTGTGAAAGCAGAAATAACAGGAAGAAACAGGAACACTTATTTATACTAAGCGAGAAAAGTACAAGAATAGCCTACATTTCACTCAGTTGAAACAGAATTCCTGTCTTCTTCACTTATATGACTTCATCATTTAAAATTCTCATTCCATACCGTTCATTACTTTTACTAAGCAGCAGGCTCAAATAACGAAATATCGAGTATTTAAAAATTAATCTTCTGTCCATAATTTTTGCATTAACAGAAATATCTTCGGAATATTTTCAGTAAATAAAACCATTTGCCAAATCCATTGCAACCACAAGGGCATCCCAACCCATCACTGCAACAGAAATCACGATTGCGCCATCTAAAAAGTAAATTGGTGGAGAAGAAAAAAGGCAGAAAGACTTGCTCAACCTGCAATTATACTTCAAAATTGTCAGAAGAAACATTTCCCTTTCAGTGCAAGCAAGCTACTTTTTAGTCTGCTTTTACTCCCAGCTACTACTTTAGAGACAACTTTCATCTTCTATGAATAAGAATAAATCAAACGGGGACTACAAGGAACTACAAAGTTCAGAGAACCAACTTTATTTATTTTAATGAGTTAATAAGTTAACTTTAATAAGTTAACTTTTACTATAAACTGGAAGCACACAACTAGGAATAGAGCAAAAATTAGTTGACTGTAATCCATATTTCTTTATATAGCCGTATCCCATCCACGTATTAGCCGAGTATGGTAACAAGGTATTTTTTGTTATTATTACCTGAAGGAAATCTGGAAATCTACGTTGAGTTTGCAAATGAAGCTGCAGAATTATGTCCAGAATTCAGGTCCAAGCCATTCGTAATGGCTTCAGGTTTTACTGTAATCCAGAAGCTTTCAACAACGGCAGAAGAAACATTTTCTGCCCGACAACAATTTTGTACGGGAACAGCTTCACCCGTTGTGGAACATTCATTCCTCGGAGTACGGACAGTTATTCTAGGACGCGCTAACTGCCAGGAAACGGTCCCTGTTCTTTGTCACAAACCACAGCTCTACCAACCAGCGACCAGGGCCTCCTCCGGCTGTAAAACCTTTGGCAGAATCGCGGAGAACGTCAGCAGCGCAAAAACTCCAGCCCGCGGCCACAGCCAGCCCGCGCAGCCAACCCCCAGCTCTGCACCCGCAGCCGCGGCAACCCCAGAGCTCTGCAGACCGAACCACAGCTCCGGCGGCCGGCCCGGCCAAGCCCTTCTGCCGCCAGCGGGAACGCGCACGCGGAGCAGCAGGTAGCCGTGGCGCCTCCCTTGGCACGGCTGGAGCTGGTGTCCTCGGGCCGGTGTCAGGCTTCGGCCGTGGTTTACACGACGGTTGAACTCGCACGTTGGCGTTAAACCAATGCGCTGCCGGAGGCGGTGAAACCCCCGCACTCACCCTCCGCATGAGCCACGGGCCCCGTGGGGCCCGGCAGCATCGAGCCGGGCCAGCGCCACGTGCCAGGCACGAGGCCGGGGGCTCCACCCGCGAACGGGGAGGCCGCCCCGCCCCCCGCCGCCGCCCCGCCGGGCCCCTCCCCGCTGCCACCCCGCAGCCCACCGGGCCCCGCCGGGGCGGGAGGAGGCGGTGGGGCCGTACCTGGCGGGTCTCGGCCGTGTCGGGCGCCGCCCCAGGGAAAGGCGGTACCGCGGCGGCCCGTCCGCGCGGCGCTGCCCGCCTACCTCTGCCCGCCGCCGGGAGGGGGCGAGCGGCGGGGCCGCCCCGCGCCGCCCAGGGCCCGGTACTCACAACTGCGTGGCGCTGCCCGGCCGCTCCTCTCGGCTCCGCGGGGCCCCCGGCGGGCGGCGGTACATGGCGCCGCGGCAGCGGGCCGGGCCTGGCCTGGCTGCCCCCGCCGCGGGGGGTACGAGTGCGGCACCGGCTGCGGACAACGGCCGTGGCGGAAGAGGGCGGGCTGGGGCGCGGGCAGCGCGTCACTTCCGCCCGCCCCGCCCCCCCGCCCCCGCCGCTCCCGCCGCTCCCGCGCGCCGCCCTGCCGCCCGCGCCAATCGGCGGCCGCTTCCTCCAGGCCACTTCCGGGAGAGAGCGGAAGGGGAGCGCGGCGCCGCCGGGCGGCTGCAAATGGCGTGGCGACTTTCGGCGGCGCTTCCGGCTGATGCCGGAAGTAGTTGGAGGCGGTGAGGGACTGCTTCCTGCCCGGCGGGTTTTGAGGCTGGAAATGGCCGGTTTGGGCGCCAGTGACGGCCCCCATCAGGGGAGGGGGCGGCTCCCCCCTCGCCGTCACCCTGCGGGCCCTGGGGCCCGGCGGGGCGGAGCGGCCAGGCCAGGCCAGGAGCAGCCCCAGCACTGGGGCCCAGCCCAGCCCAGGCGGGCGGCCATGCTGCGCCAGGCCCTTCCCCACAAAGGCCCTGGCCACGTCCCCACAGAGTCCCCAGCCGCCACAGCCATACAGCCATCCTCATGCGCATGGCCAAGGCGCTTCTCAGCCCTGGCAGCCAGCACTGGACGTCACCTCACAGGACTCATCCTCAACCTGTGGCACCTTCCTCGGAGCCCCGTGCTGCATGTATATGCTGTCCAGATTGCTGCTGCCCTGCTGTGTGACTCTTCTAACCCAAACCAGCGAGTGAGACCATTGCCGTTGTCCGCTGCCAAGTCACACAATCACAGAATCGGGGAACAGCTGGGGTGGGAAGGGACCTCTGGAGGTCGCTGGTCCAACCCCTGCCCAAGCAGGGCCACCCAGAGCCAGTTTCCCAGGACTGTGTCCAGGTGGTTCCTGTAATACCTCTAAGGATGGAGACTCCACAAGCTCCCTGGGCAACCTGTGCCAGTGTTCCGTCAACCTCACAGTGAAAGTGTTTCCTGATGTTCAGAACGAACCTCCTGTGTTTCAGTTTGTGCCTGTTGCCTCTTGTACTGGCACTGGGCACCGCAGATGAGAGCCTGGCACTGCCCTTTTTTCACCCTCTCTAGGTATTTACACACGTTAATAAGATTCCCATGAGCTTTCTCTTCTCCAGACTAAACAGTCCCAGCTCACTCAGTCTTTCCTCATATGAGAGATGCCCCAATCCCTTCATCATCTTCATGTGTCTTTGTTCAACTTTCCAGTGTGTCACTCTTGTACTGGGGAGTCTAGAACTGGACCCAGCACTCCAGGTGATATCGAAAAGTCAGAGACAAAACTCTCTAATACCTGGGTTGGAGTGTTAGAAAGCAGGCATTCTTTATTTTCGGCACTGGATGCATGGGGTTTAAGTTCCGCCCAACATGCATGCTGATGTTGGTTCACTGCTTATCTTTATATTGCTGGTCTATACATATTCATGACCTTTCTGAGAAACTATTAGCATATTCATTACTGTTCCATGAACTGTATCAGCACTCTTACTACACATGTGTGGCCTAATGGGTTGCGGGTCCCCTGGTGGTCATTTGGAACATCTTCATCCTTTCTTCATCCTCTTTTTCATCATCTCCCTCCTCTTCTTCTCATCCTTTTCATGACCTTCTCTTCCTCTGGCCCTGTTTCAGCACTCTTGGCTCATGTCTTGGTTGTGGACCTGTTCTTACCTACTTAGTAGCTAAACTGTAAAATGCAGCGTTCTACTAGCCCGCTAAACTACATAACACAGTGTTGTACAGCTCGGCCATGTCATGGATAAAAAGTTGCAACATTTACGGTTAAGCACACTGGGAAAATTCCTCCCTTATCACAGGTGTGGCCTCACCAGCGCTGAGCTGAGGGGACAGATGGCCTCCTGTGACCCACTGTCTGTATTTTACCCAATGCAGCCCAGGATACCACTCGCCTTCTGTGCAGCAAGAGCACATTGCTGGCTCATGTTCAGCCTGGTGCCACTAGGACCCTCAGGTCCTTTTTTGCCGGGCTGCTGTCCCGCCGGGTGACCCCCAAGAATATGCTGGTGCAGGACAGGGTTTCTTCCCCAGGTGCAGGACTTGGCACTTCTCTTTGTTGAACTTCACGACCTATTTCTCCAGCCTGTCGAGATCCCTCTGGGTCACAGCACGACCCCCTAGTGTATCAGCCACCCCTCCCACTTTTCTGTCATCTGCACACTTGCTGAGGTACGCTGCCTCATCATCCAGATCATTAATGAAGATGCCGAAAAGGACTGAACGCAAGCTGTCACGCTGTAGGCACAAATGCCATTACTGTCCCACCATCCATACTGAGCTGGATGCCAACACATTTTCTGAAAAGCCACAGTCTGTTTGGATCTCTCAAATTTACAGGACAATGTACTCTGTGATTTAAACTTTATTTCATGAGCTCATGAAGAAATACAACACACAAACACGACAAACAGGGCTCATTCCCCCTTGCCCAGACTACTCTATCATGTGAATTCACTTATTCACCTCTTGAGTCACAAGGTTTCGTTGGAAAGAGTGAGTGTCCTACCTGGCAGGGAAAGGCAGTCAGAGGACTAGAAGGATGTAAACCACTGCTATTCCAAGCAGTCTTAGAACACAAGGAGTTAGCGGTAATGCATTGCAAAGCTCATCAAAAGGGGCAAGGAGACGTGATCTTTGGAAATGGACGAGCAGATGGAACAGCAAAAAAGATGTGAGGGTGTGGAAAAAAAGATGTGAAGGTGTGCTCCCCTCCCCCCCCCCCTTCCACCCTTTGTGTCCCTGACAATGCTCAAGCCATAACCATCTGCGGTGGTGGTCACGATTGCTGCCTGCAGCTGGAGTGAATTGGTGGGGGACAGATAAGGACACAATAACCACCGGCTGTTGTGAACAACCTGCCTGCTTAGCAGTGCTGGCCAAGCTAACTCCAGCCAAGTGTGAATGAAACTCACTCCTGTAGTCAGTATGCAATATGATGATGAGTCAGTTATTTCATAATTAGTGGGCAGCTTGGAACCCGCTAAGCCCCCCTGCACGGCAGCATGCCAGAATCTCCCCTCGAGTAGGGATGCCTCTCTACGTTACTCCTTGAGGTTGAGAGATTCCTTGCTGCAATGGATAAGTGATTAATACCATGCTAAACTTTGAAATCTTAGCTAAGTGGTATTGTTAGCCAAAATCATAACCAAGAAAACTCTCTAAACCAAATGATAGTTTAGAGAGCCGACATTGGTTTGTTGCAGTGCTGGGTGCATGGTGGGTTTTTCCTCCCAATGTGCGCACCAAGCTACTCAAGATTATAAATTATATAAAATAGATTATTTGCATATTCATATGCATTGCATACTCATTGTGAATAATGGACCATATATGATTTTTTTAAAGAACGGTGTGCTCTTGTTTATCTGAGGAGACCCTTATTGTTGACTTGAGGATGCACTAAATCCTTGAATGGGTGAAATAGGGAGTGTGCTAATTGTCCAGGCACAAGATATGTTAATGTTGTTAACTTGAAGATATACTAGGTCCTTGAATGGGAATGTGCTAATTGTTCAAGTGCAAGATATGTTAATGAGTTCCCGGAAAGTTAATGAATATGCATGAGTAACTTGTATAAAGAGGGGGCTGAAAGGTTCCCTTGGGGTGCATGACTTTGGTGGAGCATCCCCCATGCACCCAGCGCTGCCGAGAATAAAGATAACCTCCGCTCACTCGAATATTGGTGATAGATTCTTTGAATCAATTGTCATTCACACACAGGATTGCAACACTTTATCAGTTTGTCTCCTCTTGTGGCCAGAACTTTCTCACCTGAAGGCTTCTTTTGCATACCATAGATAACAGTGTTCTTTACTTGAAAGCTTCCTTTGCATAACACAGATAACAGCGTTCTTTTCACCATCTGTTCTTTGTTTCCCCGAGCTTGAGACATCAGCAAAAGAAGGGGGGGCTTCTTCTCTGTTCTAACTAAATTACTCAAGTCTTTGTTATTGGTATAAAGGACTGATTGCGCATATATAATCCTTTAGATCTAAACCGTTGACCAATTCTGAGATTAGTCTGGATTCAGCTACATCTAAAATCCCCTCTGAGAAGTTGTTTAGAATGCAAGGGGGTCCTTTCTGAACCTCATGACTCAACAGGAGGGTCTCCCTGGAAGTTTTGTCTAACCTTGTCCTCTGTGCAGTAAACAATCAGTGTACCTTACCATCGAATCTTGTTAAGCCGTTGTCACATTTACTATCAAACTTTGTTAAATCTGTTTTACACCAATAAACGTGTTGCTACTGCTCTCTTACAAGTGAAGTGCGTCACTCCATCCGCAACAGAAGACAGCAATAAAAGGGTCAATACTAGGAGCATTGATACCTGAAATAAAAATGAGTTTGGAGTTACAAGAATATACAGAAAAGGAAGATAAATTGGCCAAAATACCAAAATGTTAAAAAAATTCTGAAGGATGGTGGGTGACGTGATCATGAAGTACTAATATATGAGAATGATGGAAAAACTCATGCAGAAAATGCATAATGAAACCCACTGGGGAACAGAAGCCTTAGTAGATAGTATCAAAAGATATGCAGTATGGCCAAAAATGCTGACCCTTGTGAACATCACTGTAAAGAAGTGCCAGACATGCTGTACAAGTTATCCTAAAATCCAAAAGAAACCACTGGCAGAGTTGTGAAAAGAGGAACTGCTCCTGGGGAACACTGGAAACTAGATTTTTTGAGTTGACAAGGTCTGACGTACGGAATTAGAATCTATAACTCAAAAGTTATAAAGTAGGTATGTTTATTGCATGCAGATGCACGGGGGATCGCTCCTCCACAAGCGTGCATGCCCGAAGTGACGAACCATCCCACATTTATACAATAAAACAAATGAATATTCAATTAACACCTATACATATTCGTTACCTAAACCGGCTTACTCTCGCTTCGTATGTTAATTAGCTTGTCAGTCCTTTGCCTGGAATGTGGTGGTCTTGCAGGTTTGTAGGTGATTCATGTCCTTGTGACCATCTGATCTTCTCCAGCAAGAGGACTTAGCACTCCCTGCCTCTAGATAACGTTGGAATATCTCTCATCCTTTTCTCATTCTTTTTTCAATAGCCCCTTTGTTAGAGGAAGAAGGGTAGGCGTCTCCTCAAAGCTGTGTGGCTATGTGACCAGACACCACACCCGTGACCAGTCACCATACCCACATTCCTTGAGCAGACATATACAATCACAATCGATGTCCATTGTCCCCATTTCACACTATTTCTCCATATCAGGTCCAATCAGTATAAGTATTTGCTTGCCCCAGTGGATACCTTCTCAGGATGGCCAAGAAGCCTTCCCTTGCCATACCAGTGTGGTGAGAGAAGTCATTAAGGTAATATTAAAAGAAATAATTCCTAGATGTGAGATTCCAGAAGGATTTTCCTCTAATAACGGGCCCCATTTTGTCGCAGAGATAGTCCAAGGAGCGTCCAAATTCCTCCAGTTTAAATGGGATTTGCGCACCCCTTGGAGCCTACAGTCCAGTGGGAAAATAGAAAGGATCAATCAAACAATTAAGGCTCAAAAAACAAAATTGTGCCAGGAAACTCAGATTAAATGGATTGAGGTATAACCTGTGGCCCTGATGAGAATTAGGATTGCCCCTAGTGATATGGAGAAATAGTGTGAAATGGGGACGCTTAACACCGACTGTGATTGTATATGTCTACTCAGGAATGTGGGTATGGTGACTAGTCATGGGTGCGGTGTCTGGTCACATAGGCACACAGCTCTGAGGAGACAACTACAGTTTTTGAGGAGACGCCTGCCCCTCTTTCTCTAACAAAGGGGAGACGGGGAGACGCCTGCCCTTCTTTCTCTAACAAAGGGGCTATTTAAAAGAGAATGAGAGAAGATGAGAGATATTCCAATGCTATCTAGAGGGAGGGAGTGCTAAGTCTCCTTGCTGGAGAAGATGGGATGGTCACAAGGACATGAATCACCTACAAACCTGCAAGACCACCACATTCCAGGAAACGGACTGATAAGCTAATTAACATACGAAGCGGGGTTTAGGTAACAAATATGTATAGGCGCTAATTGAATATTCATTTGTTTCATTGTATAAATGTGGGATGGTTCATCACTTCGGGTATGCACGCTTGTGGAGGAGCGATCCCCCGTGCATCTGCGCGCAATAAACATACCTACTTTATAACTTTCGAGTTATAGAGTCTAATTCCGCACGTCAGTTTTGGCGAGCCAGCCAGGAGGATTTCTGCTCGGCTGAGGGACCAGCTGCGGAGCGGACGCTCCTAGGCGCGCCCCGGGAGATTTCCTCGGAGGAGCCTCCTCTTCTCAGCTGTTCACCCGGGAGCAGAAGAGAACCCCTGGATCCGCGGATAAAACGGTATGTTTAGTAACGGGGCGGCTGGTGAGACGCACGGAGACGTCCGGCGCGCAGCGTAGTCCCCAGGAGGAAAGGTACCTTGGGAGGGGGTTTGCTGACCAAGGGGTGGCCGCTAGCGATCTTGAGGGCAGATCGAGCAAACCCGAGGTTACTGCCATTCCTAAAAGCCCGGAGGCCTCGTGACGGAAAGCGGGGGGCGGGACGGAATAAGGCGGAATCTCACAGGAACAAGAGGGACCTCTTAGCAAAAGTAAAAGGGAAACTTTTGCGTAGGAAAAAGAAAAGGGGGAAGCTAAAAACTTCCATTGGGTTGTCTTAAGAATTGGGGAATTCCTAGAATATAACAACTGAAATAGCGCTCTGTGTCTTGTTTGTTCTGTGTGTTGTCTTGTTACATGTTCAAAACTTGGAGTTATGAAATGTATGTTGAAAATAATAATATTCTGGTAATTCGTGGCAAATAGCGGAAAACTTAACACTCTGCTTAAGATCAGGAAAAATGTGGTTTTTTGTTTGTTGTTTGTTTTTTTGGCAATTGTTCATTGAAATGCATACTTTGTGAACTGTCAGTGTTCCTAAAAGTTGTACATAAGTGCACGGTACCGTATAACATACTGCTTGTGTGACTGAGGGCTGCCCGGAGAGTGTGAATGGTGTGATTGAGATGCGCATTTTGATTTTCCGTGTATAGCTTAATTATTTTGACTGAGTGTGAGTGCAAGAGTGCTTGAGACACGCGTTCGAGTGCAATACGAGTAAGGAGCTCTATCCGCGTTTCCGACCTTGGGTGGCTAAGGCGGCCGGAGAAAAACAAAGTAATTAAAATTGTAAAATGGGAAATGGAAGGAGTAAGCCCTGTGAAAAATCGCCCTTGGGTTGTATATTAAAACATTGGAGTGATATCGTAGGACATGGTGGTACCGAAAATAGAAGGAAATTGATTAAATATCGTAATCAGTAGTGGCCTTTGTATAAATTGGAGTGATGCGAAATGGCCTCAGGAGGGAGGAACGTTAGATTATAACACTCTCCTGCAATTAATGTTGTTTCTGAGGAGAGAGGGAAAATGGGACGAAGTATCATATACAGACATGTTCTTCGTCCTCCAGGACAAACCTGAGTGGCAAAAGGACTGTGGATTAGTACCCCCTCGGGATCCTATGGTACTAACACTAGAAAGAAGGGCAGGCGTCTCCCCGTCTCCCCTTTGTTAGAGGAAGAGGGGCAGGCGTCTCCTCAAAAACTGTAGTTGTCTCCTCAGAGCTGTGTGCCTATGTGACCAGACACCGCACCCATGACTAGTCACCATACCCACATTTCTGAGTAGACATATACAATCACAGTCGGTGTTAAGCGTCCCCATTTCACACTATTTCTCCATATCACCAGTGTGGTGAGAGAAGTCATTAAGGTAATATTAAAAGAAATAATTCCTAGATGTGAGATTCCAGAAGGATTTTCCTCTAATAACGGGCCCCATTTTGTCGCAGAGATAGTCCAAGGAGCGTCCAAATTCCTCCAGTTTAAATGGGATTTGCGCACCCCTTGGAGCCTACAGTCCAGTGGGAAAATAGAAAGGATCAATCAAACAATTAAGGCTCAAAAAACAAAATTGTGCCAGGAAACTCAGATTAAATGGATTGAGGTATAACCTGTGGCCCTGATGAGAATTAGGATTGCCCCTAGTGATATGGAGAAATAGTGTGAAATGGGGACGCTTAACACCGACTGTGATTGTATATGTCTACTCAGGAATGTGGGTATGGTGACTAGTCATGGGTGCGGTGTCTGGTCACATAGGCACACAGCTCTGAGGAGACAACTACAGTTTTTGAGGAGATGCCTGCCCCTCTTCCTCTAACAAAGGGGCTATTTAAAAGAGAATGAGAAAAGATGAGAGACATTCAAATGCTATCTAGAGGGAGGGAGTGCTAAGTCTCCTTGCTGGAAAAGATTGGATGGTCACAAGGACATGAATCACCTTTCCTTGCTGAAGAAGATCAGATGGTCACAAGAACATGAATCACCTACAAACCTGCAAGACCACCACATTCCAGGCAACGGACTGATAAGCTAATTAACATACAAAGCGGGGTTTAGGTAACGAATATGTATAGGCGTTAATTGAATATTCATTTGTTTTAATGTATAAATGTGAGATGGTTCCTCACTTCGGGTATGCACGCTTGTGGAGGAGCGATCCCCCGTGCATCTGCGCGCAATAAACATACCTACTTTATAACTTTCGAGTTATAGAGTCTAATTCCGCACGTCACTAGAACAAAGGAAGGAGTAAAGAGTAAAGCTATTTGAAATTTTATATGGGAAACCATTGCCAGTTAATAGCCTAACCACAGAAAAGGACCAAATGCATATTAAAGGTGAAGAAATGTTAAGGAGATACTTAATCTGTGTCACAAACCTTATTGTCCTTACAGAAATATGTAAATCAAAAGCTCCATTGCCTTTGGATTCAACAGTACATCAGTTTCAACCAGGAGATGTGGTTTATCTCAAAAGCTGAAGAGATGAACTAAAAGACAAATGGAAGGGACCATATACTGTTGGTGAACTACACAAAGGAAAATGATGTCTTAAATTAGATTGTACTTAAGAAATAATTTTGTATTATTGCATGGTAATAGTAATAATAAGTAAAAAGAATAGTAGTAGTAATAGAGTGAATCCAGAAGACTGCGCTTCCCAGAAGCCTCGGAAAGAGGAATACCTCTCTGGTGTATCTTGGGAAGAATTATGGACAAATACATCCTTTCATATAAGCCAAGGAATAGCAGAACAGAAATGGGAAGTAGCTACCCCTGATCTCCCAGCCCCTAAAGGAACCGGTAAATTAGATTAACACACTGTTAGTGTCTAAGGGGTGTGTGTGCACCAAAGCGACTGAATATCTAACAAAAGAATGATGTTACTATTGGCTTTACTGAAACATGGAAATGGTTGACCTCTTAGGTATCAGATTTGAGTTCAGGCATAAAGAAAGTGATATAGAAAGGTATTTAAGAGTTCAAATATTTGTAAGTGTATAAGTATTAATTCAATTTACATGGAGGTGTTGTTTGACCTTGGATGGACCAATTGATGAGAAGATGTGAATAATATAAGGCAAAAATATAAATTCTTCCCTTACACAGTCTCAAAGGAGGGATTTACTACAAGAATTATTTACACAAGAAAGAATTTGAAAACCCGGATATTAGTTAAAACCTTACAAACAGTTAACAAAGCATGGCCTTGGGAGAGGAACAGACACCATAAATACGTAAATACGTTGAGCTGGAGCACAATGTGATAAGCTCAAGGAGGACCAAATGGTTAATAAGACTAAATAGAAAATTACGTGAGCTGTGTGTGAACTATCCTAATGAGCATCCCAAATGGTGCATCCTCGAGCAAAGAGAGCCCCTCTACTAACAAAGCCCCCTCCCCACAGAACATGCACAGTAAAAAAACCCAAACACCGTACCTCTGAATGGAGATGAGGCATGTAAGAACCAGTGAGAATTAACTGTGGCTAAATGTAATTGTAAACAATTGTTCAAAGTGTATAAAATTTTTGCTGTGGGCTAGCTCTGTGGGTTGCCACCCAGCCCCCCCCTCTGCACAGACACCCAACAGGCAAACACCTTGGCTCTGCCCAGAGCCACTCTTGCTCACCGGGTGAAGAACCTGGAGCTGGGATAACGCAGCTAGTGGTGGCTCCACTTCCAAACCTTTTGGGTAAGCTGCTGCTCTACCTTCCAGCATGGAGCTTTGGGATATGCTGTTTCCATAAGCGAGCAGATTCTGGCAAAATTGCCAGACAAAAGGTGATGGTGGCAGGAGACAGTGATCTGCAGGTGGCAGTGGCAGCTGTGCTGGTTTTGGCTGGGATACAGTTAATTGTCTTCATAGTAGCTAGTATGGGGCTGTGTTTTGGGTTTGTGCTAGTCACCCTGATGACAATACAGCGATGTTTACACAGAGCCAAGGCCTTTTCTGCCTCTCACCCCACCAGTGAGCAGGCTAGGGGGGCACCAGAAGCTGGGAGGTGACACAGCCAGGACAGCTGACCCCGACTGGCCAAAGGATATTCCATACCATAGACCGTCATGCTCAGTATATAAGGCTGGGGAAGGAGGAAAGGGGAATGCTCAGAGTTACAGCGTTTTGTCTTCCCAAGTCCCCATTGGGTGTGATGGAGCCCGGCTGTCCTGGGGATGGCTGAGCACCTGCCTGCCATGGGAAGTGGTGAATGAATTCTTTGTTTTGCTTTGCTTGAGCACGTAGCTTTTGCTTTACCTGTTAAAATGTCTTTATCTCAACCCATGAGTTTCCTCACTTTTATCTTTCTGATTCTCTCCCCCATCCCACTGGGTGGGAGCAAGAGAGTGGCTGCGTGGGGCTCGGTTGCCGGCCGCAGTTAAACCACGACTTTACCCTAAATCCAGGACTTTCCAGCTCCCCCTGCTCTGCCAGCGAGCGGGGCACAAGGAGCCAGGAGGGAGCAGAGCCGGGACACCTGCCCCAAACTCGCCACAGGGATATTCCACACCGTGGGAATCACACCCAGTATATAAACTGGGGGGAGTTGGCTGGGGGCCACCAATGGCCGCTGGGGGACTGGCTGGGCATCGCTTGGTGGGGGTGACCAACTGCATCGTGCATCACTTGGGCTTTTTTACCCTTGGGTTTTATTCCTCTCTGTTTCTGTTCCTTTTTCATTACAGTTGTTATTATCATTGTTACTATAGTTTATTTTATATCAATTACTAATTTGTTCTTATCTCAACCCATGAGTTTTACCTTTTTCACAATTCTCCCCATCCTGCCTAGGCAGTGGGGGAGGTGAGCAAGCAGCTGGGTGGTACTTAGTTAAATAAGAATTTAAGTACTTAGTACTTAAGGTACTTAGCCAACCGGGATTAAACCAGGGCAACTGCACAATTGCCCTGTAGGTCTCCCTGGCCACCCTGCCTGCCCGTATGGCACCCTGGACCCTGGCCTTGACCTAACAGCGCTGCTCCCAGCATACGTCAAGCCTTAGCATCAGCCCTGTTACCCAAAACCTGAGCAGGAGTGGAGTGAACAGTCACGTGGAGGCAGAACTAAGCTGCCCAGGCTCCAGGGTATTTTCCCCTCAATTCCTTTGGCACAGGAAGGTCACAAAGTGGCCATCCCCAGGATAGCATCCAGGTGGGCTTTCCCCTGCAGCTCATTGCTGCTCCAAACACAGCGGTGGCAGCAAATCTTGCAACGCAGCACCAACTCCGTGTCACGTAGGCATCGTGCCGAGGGTGGCACTGTGCACAGGAGACGGATCCCATGGCTTCCCTCCCCTTCCCCAGCTTCCATCCCCTTCCCCAGCTTCCATCCCCTTCCCACATGCTCCATCTGTCATCCCCACCCAGCCGCCCACATTCTTCCCTCACTGGAATCTCTCTGATGTGTCTGGATCTCTTGTTCCCAGTTACGGCTCTGGGAGCAACTCTGCTCGTTCCTCAGTGCTTACATCTTGCTGCTAGCTCTGATATTCTTTAGTTGCCCTGAACTAAAGTCTTCTGAGTCTTCTAACTGACACCGAACCTACTTCTTCCAAGCCTCTCAACAGACATACTCCATTACTGCCCATCGATGTCAGCTCTGCCTCTGCCACTGAGTAAGCATTACCTGTCACTCCCTCCAGAAGTGGTTTGAAGGGAGACTGGACAAGCATTGGGACAAGACCTCTATTGGGCATCCCTGAACAAACAAGTACAACAGCCTCAGGAAATGCCTGACCTGCAAATCATTAAAATCTGGGAGGAACTATACACACTCGTGGCAAATGAGACTTTCTAGTTTTCATTGGAGTTCAGAGACCCCCTCTTTCCTCTTTTCCCATGAAATCACCCCATCACACCCAGAGTCTTCCCTTCTCCCACCGCTTCACCCCTGTTGACCACCCCCTACAAAGTCCACAGGACATCAGTCACCTTTCTCTACCTATACTCTCTGCATCCCCTTCAGGTGGCTTCTTCAGCCCGCTGCGTCACTGACACCCACCTACTCCAATTTTCTCCCCTCCTTCTGCTAGCGAGTCTTCGATCTTCCACTGACGTCTATCCTCTACACTCACAGCCTTCCTAGATGTTGTCTGCCTTTTCACTCCTGCTTCATTTTCTCCAACATGAGACACTGTCTTATCTAATTAACTTATCCAAATAAACTTCCATGCTGGGTTAGGTCTCAGTCCTTCATCTACCCACCCATCCCTTCACTCCTTTCCGCCTCACCTTACCCACATCACTTTTCCCTCTCTCATCCTTTTCTCCCTGTCATCTATCTCCCCTTCAGTTCTCTAGAACTATCCTGCCATATAGATCATAGGACAAGTCCTTATCAGTCAGTTCATACAGACTCCAAGATTTGCAGTATCGGTCTTTGTATTTCATAGGAGGGAAAACATTCAAAACAATCTGTTAAAATTTTGCTTTTACCAACCATAAATCATCAAAGTGACGCAAAACTTCGCACACACATTGGACTCTTCTCTGTGTGTGAAGGAACAGCTTCCTAAAGCTATTTTCTTCCATCTGGTTGATAGGCTTGTTCTCTCTCTCCGATGGGGACTTAGCTTGCATGGGTAGTACGAAAAAAAACCCAGGAGTGCCTCATCCGATCCCTCAGCGCATGCAGCGGGGACATATCTGCCAATCGTCCTATATAGCCAGTCTAGAAAAAGGGACTGTTTTCAGGTTTGGTTCCTCTGAGCTATTCTAGACACCCATTTCAAGATTTACTCAGTCAGTCTTAATGTTAATGGTCAGCAGAAGCCTTTCAGTCTTAATGTTAATGGTTGTTAATGGTCAGCAGAAGCCTTGGGTGAGACAGAGGCTGACCACTGATTTCAGACCCCAGAGGCTTTTGATTTAGTCACGTTTTAAGAAAAAACCCTTCAGTATGAACTAAAGCTCTCAGTGACATGAAATACAACCTGCCCCATGTCAACCCACATCCCAGCTTCCCAATGCTTCAGCTGCTCCACCAGCTCCCAGCCAAAAAGCTGGACACGGCCGCTCCTGGGGGCGATGGCCATGAGTGCTTCTAAGGGTGATGGCCACGGCCACTTCTGGGGGCGATGGCCACGACCGCTCATGGGTGTGATGGCCATGAGAGTTCCTGGGGATGATGGCCATGAGTGCTCCTGGCGACAATGGCCACAGCTGCTTCTGGGGGCAATGGCCACGGCTGCTCCTGGGGGTGATGGCCACAACCGCTCTTGGGGGCGATGGCTACGGCTGCTCCCACGGGTGATGGCCTTGGATGCTCCTGGAGGTGATGGCCACAGCCGCTTCTGGGGGTGATGGCTATGAGTGCTCCTGGGGACGATGGCCATGGCCACTCCTGGGGGCGATGGCCACAAGTGCTCCTAGGGGTGATGGCCATGGCCACTCCTGCGGGCGATGGCCACGAGTGCTCCTAGGGGTGATGGCCACGGCCGCTTCTGGGGGCAATGGCCATGGCCACTCCTGGAGGCGATGGCCACAGCTGCTCCCAGGGGCGATGGCCTTGGCTGCTCCTGGAGGTGATGGCCGCAGCTGTTCTTGGGGGCAATGGCCACGACTGCTCCTGGGAGCGATGGTCATGAGTGCTCCTAGGGGTGACAGCCACGGCTGCTTCTGGGGGTGATGGCCATGGCCACTCCTGGAGGCGATGGCCACGAGTGTTCCTGGGGACAATGGCCACGGCTGCTCTTGGGGGCGATGACCATGGCCGCTCCTGGGGGTGATGGCCAGGGCTGCTCCTAGGGGCGATGGCCACGGCTGCCCCTAGGGGCGATGGCCACGGCTGCCCCCAAGGGCAATGGCCTTGGCCCTCCTGGAGGCGATGGCCACAGCCGCTTCTGGGGGTGATGGCCATGAGTGTTCCTGGGGACGATGGCCACAGCTGCTTCTGGGGGCGATGGTCATGAGTGCTCCTAGGGGTGATGGCCATGGCCACTTCTGGGGGCGATGGCCACAACCACTCCTGGGGGTGATGGCCATGGCCACTCCTGGGGGCTATGGCCACGAGTGCTGCTGGGGGCAATGGCCATGGCTGGAGGTGGCTTCTCACAGCAGTCAGGGGGACAGCGCACACCCTGGGCCAACAGCCACATGAAGGGCTGTGCCCTGCTCACCGCACTCAGGGGGATGTGCTTGGACATGGTGGGGCTCGGCCACCCTCACTCCTGGCATCACTCATGTGGAGCCAGAGCTGCTGCTTGGCCGGGGCTCAGTGCTTCCCACTCTGGGGTGCGCTGGGTCACCCTCTCCCCTCGCTTTTCAGCTTTGCTGGTGCATAGAAAGCTCCCCGTGGTCCCTTGGCATGATCCTCTGCTCCAGAGTAGCATGCCTTGGAGACATGGCTGACGTGGTGGTGACACTGGGATTTAAACTGCTGCCTTTGCTCCTGGCAAAACTACTCAAAAGATTCTTGTTACTGATTTTTAAGTTCTTTTGGAACAGACTGAAAAACCCTCTTGTATTCTGTCCTGTCTCTTTTACTCCATGACCATAATCTCCCATTACTTCCCTCCACCCCAAGCAATAGAATGAGCCAAAACTGCCCAGATTTGCGAGTCAGAAGGCAAAATGTCCCCTGGCGCTGCTGTACACATCCAGACTGCGGTAGTGGGAGGGCTGCAGGGGTGGAGAACCTGACGCAGGAGCAGGTTTCCTGAAAAAAAAAAAACAGAGCCTGTGGAGGACCCATGCTGGAGCAGGAGAGAAGCATGAGAAGGAAGGAGTGGCAGAGAGGAGCTGCCGCGGACTGACCACAACGCCCCTTCCCCATCACCCCGGCACTGCTCGGGGCAGGGAGAGGAGCTGGGGGTGAAGAAGTGGAGCTGCGCCTGGGAAACAAGAGTGGGTGAGCGGAAGGTGGTAGTTTAATTCTTGTCTGTGTTTCTCACCATCCACATCTATTTTAATTTGCATAAACTCAAGTAATTTTCCCCGAAGTCAAGCGTTTCTCCCATGATGCTAATTGATAAGCGATGTCCCTGTCTTTGGCTCAATGAATTGAGCTTTTTCATCTTCTTCCCTGTCCTTGTGCTGTTGAGGAGAGGGAGTGAGAGAGCAGCTTGGTCAGTGTCTGGCAGCCAGCCACAGCCAACCCACCACCATGCTGTATTAATTTATAATTAAAGCAGGTGCTGTCCTGGGAATTCACCTAAGCCATAAAGTTGATGTTCTACCCGAATGAAAATAACCCCAATAGACCCCAAACTTCTATCACCTATTCAGCCTGAAGTGGAAGTACCCCCAGATGCGAACGCATTCGATGGGATGGACATATTCTAACCCAAAGCAGGGGCCAAGCTCGCGGCTCCTCCCGCTCTGCTGTGCCAGATGGCAGGACTTCACCTGCAGCTACTTACAGCGATTCCTACACGCTTGTATGTCCCCAGACAGGAGTTCGGTGAATGTCCCATCACCTGGAGTCACCCCTCTAACAGGTCAGAAGCTTTTTCTCTCCCCTTCCCTCCCTTCCCACCTGGGTAGCCTAACGAATGAAGTTTGGTGTCTGGCTGGACTGGAAACACTTCACGGACGTTACTGGTTCCAGGGCAGGCAGGTGAAAGCTCTGTGGAGAAGTTCTTACTATTCCACAGCAGACACGTGATGTTCTGGCCAGTACATTGCAATCGCACATTTAGACAGAAGCTGGCCTCTCACCTGGAATACATCGAAGACATGCACCATTAGGACTAAACTCCATCTTTTTTCTTAAAAGCAAAGGAAGCTAGTCTCTGAAAAGTGATTTAAAGTTCACCAGTCGATCCCTTAGCCTTGTGCCCTGCAGATGCTTTGCTCAGTTAGATGGGAGCTGCTGATCCAAGCCGCTTGTTTTCTCTGTGGTACGATCCTGCCCACAGCGGGATCTCCGTTCCCAAGAAGAATTTACCATTCAGTTTTTATTGCGAGAGGAGGCCAGCTGGGCTTCTGGGGACCTCAGGTTTGTTCAGATTTAGGCAATTCTTGTCAAGCCTTTCAAGCTCCCGGTGAACTGGCAAAGTACTCCAGCCTCTGTTAACAGAAAGATACATCTTTGCCTTTTTCATTTATAAGAAACTAAACTAACTATTTCTCGGAGGTTTTTTCATACTCATAATTTTTTCCTTGTGCAAAATTCAAACATGTTGAGTGAGGTATAACTCAGCTTCCCCCAGATTGCAACACAGACCCACAGACTTCACACATCAATTTTGATGCAGTTTGGGGAAGCCCAGCTCAACTGTGTCTCCTTTTCCTGCCTGTTCATCCAGCACCATTTGGGTTTGACTTTGAGCTCACTGCGTGTCTAATGAAAGCAGATACTTGTGTGCAGAACTGACAAGCTGTTTATTCATTAAATGCTACTCCGGTCTTCTCTTTGAGAGGACGATTTGGATTTGTCATGGTTAAACCCCAGCTGGTAACAAAAGACCACACATCTCCTGTGCCACAACGTTAGCGGCGATGCTGAACAGCAAAAGATACTCGGCAGCTGCTGACGGTCCTGTCTGCTGCTCTGCCAGGCGGCTCCCAGGACTCACAACGGAACTCCAGTGACACAGAGCACTCCAAGGTAGAACTGTTTGAGGGAACCAGAGTCCAGCCCATTTTGGGCTTGAAGGCAATGACTGTCTTAAAACACGAGGCAAGAACCAGTTCTGCATTCCTCCGGCCGCCTGCACCGGCTGACAGCACCGCAGGCACGGAGGCACCAACTCCCTTTCAGCACAGGAAGGAACCCAA
This sequence comes from Falco punctatus, assembly GCF_963210335.1. Classification (NCBI taxonomy): domain Eukaryota; kingdom Metazoa; phylum Chordata; class Aves; order Falconiformes; family Falconidae; genus Falco; species Falco punctatus. The sequence goes on from NC_137597.1 coordinate 2,246,744, forward strand.
CTAAAAAGGGGATGGGTGCCGGGAGGCTCCAGAGCAGCAGCCGTCTTCCCCGGAGTAACCAGCACTGCACTGACCTTCTCCCTCTCACAAAGGGTTCCACAGCTGCCTCTCATCCTTGCCATCCTGCAGATTACTAGTTCTGCTGAAGAGCTGAGATGACAAGTAACATCAGCACCTCCATGAGCCCGCTGCCAGCCTCTCGCATCCGTCTGACAGTCCCGGAGCTGCCTTGCAGCCAGGCTTCCAAAAAGGATAGATGGATGCCAACTGTGATAATGCATTGCTCTAGTGACCTTACATTTTTCACGTCAGAAATAATTTTTACTTCTTTTAAAACTAAAAATAGTACCTACAATGATTAAAAACCCACTCCACTCCCCCCACCCCCACCAAAACCCCAACCACAACAAAGATAATTGACTAATCCAGCCTTGTGAAACTTCACAACAAGACATTTCAACGAAAGGATAACTTTTTACATGTGCTACATGATAGAAATAATATTTACCCCACAGTTCTAGAGGAATTAGCCAAGAAGGTGAGTTATGGCAAAGTCATACATCAGCCCTAATTCAGTGAGATGTTTTGCAACGTTGCCCTTAGCATGCAGAACAAGTCCCATTTGGGTCATAAGAACGACGCGCAACCCCACAAGGGGCTGCATTCTGCTTTATCTCCCCAAACAGGGCACTGCAAGCACACACTGTGAATTTAAAAACTGTATCTGAAAATCCCTAAGCCTCTGTCTCTACAACACAGGCAAATCAAGCTTTTAACACTAATGCACAATCACATTAATGTGCATATATTCTTCAACCAACATTTATCTGCTGGAATAAGCTGGAAAGACCAGTTCTTATCACTACAATTATTTATACAGACGCACGAACGTGAAGTGGATTTGAACAATACTATAGCATCATGTCCTGTTAAAACCAGTCACCTCTTGAATTTACCCTACAGCTGCAGCAAACTGCTTGTAAGCCACTCACAGACAATTTCATTCAAGATAGCTGCGCTAACACCTGAAGATACACCACTTTTTTTGGAGGCCAGTTTACAAGCAGGAGTCACCACCCGCAGGGCAAAGTCCTGAGTACAGTTTGTCCAGTTCAGCTGGCCTCTGGCTCTCCCCTTTTGCCGGTTTTTGGTTCCCAACAGATAATCCCTGAGGGGAACTTGGTTTATTCTGTCATCCTGGCCACTTTTCTTTTTGAAACTTTTTCTTCAGAGTGGTCACGTTTTACCTTCATTTCCATTGGGTCATCTGTATCATCTACAGAAGAAGGGAAGAAGAATTAAAGGTTGCAAGTCTTTCTCTGACTTCAGTGCAATAGCCCAGCAATGACAACAGCCAGTGAAGTTACAAAGCACGCCAGAAAATGCTTCTCTTTACAGGCAACAAAAGTAACGCCGGGAGCAGGGGACTCTGATTCTCAGACTTTGCCTTTCCCTATCTCCAACAGCCATCACAACGTTTACTCCTCTACACCACAGGGTTTGCAGAAGAACTGTCAGCATACATCGCTTACACCTGGAAGGTACCAATGTGCAACCTCCTGGATACATCAGTACATGCAGGATTGGGAACAATTAATTCCTTCTGACCACAGCAAATGAGGCAGGAATACTTAAAGTCTCCCCTCAGCTGCTGCATGTTGGGATTGTGTAATAGATAATAGAGGCTACTGTGGCATGCTCTTAAATACAAAACCATTGCTTCCGTTACATTCCTGCAGAGGAGTCCCTGGAGGCTGAGAGCTCATCACGGGCCCTAGGATTTCAATTTTAGTAGCACAGGTGCTGTAAGTGAAACATCCGTGTGATTGGAAATACCCAATTAATCCAGGGTCCCCCAGAGTTCGGGTGTTCCAGCCCTAACTGGTAACTACCGGTTTGTTACGCGTATGCTTAACCTATTTAGGAAACAAGGTCAAAAGGTACATTTCTTAGAGCAACTCAGCTCTCAAGGGCTTTTTGCTCCTGGTCGGTGGGAATCTCAAATAATTCCTGCTACGAGGCAGGGTAGATCATGGCAAAAAGGACAAGCAACAACGCTCTGGTTTGCAAGAGGCATGGGCAGAGCTGCAGGGATTTGTGCACCTTGGCGATACACCTGAAAAACCTGAGGCCGCGGAGGCTGTCGGTGCAGACGGGAGGCAGAGGAGGTCTGCTTTGGGGAAGGGGTTCCTCCAGCAGGCAGAAGCAAGCTGCCATGCTGCCAGGGCAGCCAGAAGGGGAAGGACACTGCTCAACTTCTACTTTTCCCTCTTGGGACTTCATTTTAACAGTAACTAGAAGAGCAGCGCAGGGGGCTGGTACCCAAGGGGAAAGGCATCCTGGAAATCAACACAGAACCAACCCCCAGAGCCTGTTCCTGGTGACAGCCCCTGCACTGCAGCATCTCGTACCTCTCGTCAGCTGGGCTGTTCCGTACTGCTCCTCGCGGACCTGTTTCATCAGCTGTAGGTTGTGATCACTGGCTTCTTTGTGGTTCACCATCGGGAAGGGGTAATCTCGACCTGGGGACATGGGGACAGCGACCTTTACAGAACTAATCAAGGACATTTCACTGGATTTGCACCCCAGCAAATGCTTGCAGCTTTTCTTAAAATAAATGGCATCTCAGATAGATCACATGACCCACTCTCCAGAACTGCCTGCTTCTCTCCATCAAAGAGTACGAGCTACCATTTAGACATAAGCTTATAAGAGACTTCAAAGATGCATTAGAGCAGCAGCAAAACACAAGATGTTCAGAGACTCTTTAAAGACAGCCAAGCATCTGAGCCAGAGAAAAGCAACTGCAACAACTTAGAGCGATCCAATAATTTTAGGACATGAACTGGAGGCAAAAATACGTACTCTGAAATTAGACTCCAATAAAAAACCTTAAAGGAGATTTGGCAGAAGGTAGACTGCTGGCTGAATCAATCCATTTTCAGAAAATAAATGCATGACTTGTGTTGGAAGTGTGACATTTCCATCTCACACATGTAATTATTTTGGGCAGTTAACAGCAGCAAAACCCTAAGCCAGGTATCCGAATGAATTACCTATGATACATCCCGCTTGCTTCTGCTCCTCTTCAGATGCCATCCAGGGCTCATAGATGTACTTAGAGGGAAAGTTCTTTAGTACAGGCAAGTATTTGCTGCAAAAGAGGAATAATATGGGGTTTTATAATCCTGCAGACAAATACTCAAACATTTAAGAGAAGTGTAAACCAACCTATGCCATATTAATTCTTGGTGATCATATGGATACTACAGTCCATGGGAAAGTTCTGATTAATTCTGCACAAAAGAACTGGGTTTATGTTCTGAAACCTCCACAGAGGGATATCTTCCAAAAGTTAACTTTACAGCATAGAATAAATGGGTTGATTTAAACACTACTTCGGTTTTGACTTCATCCAAAATATTTTGGTTTTTAACATTTTCACTGACATTTCATCCTAAATTTCAACAAATCTCTAAACCAAATTAATTTTTAAAAAATATCTTAAAGTCTTACAGAATGGGAAAGTAATTTTCTGTCCCACTCTGTCAGATATGTCAGCATGGGCTTCCTCTTTGATGATACCCAAAGCTAGATAGGATGTGAGGAAGGGGAGATGTGGGGACATCGACATTGCCTGACATCAACAGTCTGCTCCTGCTCCAGTCGGCTGTAAAATCACCCTCTACTTATGAGAAAGCTCATCAGCACCTTATTGAGAGATAAGGAAACTGAGACTCTGAAGCAAAAAGGATTGAGAGTAGAAAATAAAACCTAAGTATCTAAAATTAACCAGACCACCTATAAAACCTGGCAGCACAGCACTTGGTTCCCCACAGACTGGAGCAGGGGGAAGTTTTACTCAAGTCCTTTAGAAAAAGGAGTCAGCCTGGTGAGCACACACAGTCCCGGAGCCGACAGGTGCTAGAAATCAACACAGTGCCCTGCTCAGTCACCTCCTTGCCACCATGGGCATGTCTCTGCCTCAGTTTCCCGATGTGTTCAATAAAATCATTGCTAGGACCCCTGTTTCACAAGTGTATCCGTTTCAAACGGACACGAGTTCATCAGCTCGTGCTGCACGAGGAGCCGGGGAAGCTCGACATCGCCCTACCGGACGTATTGCCCCTCGGGGTCCGTGCGCCTCCCGAAGTGGACGGGGCAGAAGATCCGGGTGTACTGGTGGAAGAATGCACTGGCCGACAGCCACATCCAGTTCCCTGCGTTGATGCTGTAGTCAGCATCTAGAAGCAGCTCTTCAAACACCTGCAGTTCAGGGATGGGAAAAGAAAGAGAAGCATCCCTGGAATGGCTAAGTTGCAAAAAATAATTTAAAAAAAAAAATATTGGGTTTTTTTTGGAGGGGTTGATGGGTGGGAGATGAAGGTGAAGCTCGCTGCTAAAAGCACAGCACCCTGCTGGTCTGGGCTGCCCTTCTCAAAGGGAAGGCTCTCCAGTTTTCCAGAAGGAAGACAGAGCAACCTGAAGCCCAAAGTTATCTTCACCACCCAAAAATCATCAGGTCTCAGGGATGGGAACGACCTATCAAGGGCTCAAATGACAGGCCACAAGATTTCATAAACCACGAGACTCCTAGCAAGGCTCGGTAAGGAAGCGCAGCACCACCTCCCGCTGCCACGCTCACATCTGGCAGGGGTTTCCCAAGGTCAGCCAGAAGAGAGAAACCAAAGAACCAAAGCAAACCTTCATGCCCTCTTCCCAGCTGATCCAAAGGTCCCCCCGTGTCAGGAAGCAGGCGACAGCGTGCCGAGCAAGGTGATGGATCCAACCTTCCTGGTGCAGCTGGGTCATAATTGCATCGATCCACGGGAACCCTGTCTGTGCCTGCAGCAGAAGAGGAACACCAGCCCTCCTGCACACGTGGCATTCCACCTGTCCCACACGCTGCTGGAAGCCCCACCTCAACCAGCCAGCTGGGACCAGCCCCAGGGCGACAGAAAAACCCTAAACTGAAGGGCAGCACTTGTGGCGATGCATCTTTATTACCGTTTTCCATTTGTGGAGCCTCTCTGCGTCCTCATCCCAACTGATCTGAAGGCAGATGGGGTTCCCAGCCATTTTGGTGAAGTTTGGTGTTGCTGATGCCACCGTATAAAAGAATTCCCTCCACAAAAGCTGCCCTTGCAGTGACACCGGGGGCAGAGAGTGATGCTTGGCCTGCAAAAGGCACATGAGGTGAAAGCTTCTGCACTCTCACTCATTTTGTGAGTGTCAGGCCTGTAAAATAAAGATTAATCTAACTACACTGCTGGCTTCATGGCACGTTACCAGGCAAGCCAAAGAAATCAAAGATCTGAAGCAATGCTACACGCTCAACACCAAAGCTGAATTCTGTTAGAGCTCAGTGTTACCACAAACATTCCCTACCTACCTTCCAAAATGGTGTCACACTGGGATTTCTTAAACCAAAAATGTGTTTATTAACATATTAACTGCTTGACTATCTGAATCCAGGTGGCTCAGCCATGTCTCAAGAGATACTCTTCAGAAAGAGGTTCAGGAAGACCTTGGTTTTCTTGTGTTGGTGTCCACTACACTTTTCCTTAAGAATCAAAGAAGTTTTCAGAAGCTGGTTTTGGCTTATGCTATAGTTAAAACTTGTCTAAGCTGAAAACAGATGATTTTAAAAACTAAGCTACTTGAACAGGCTCAACTGATCAAAAACTTCACTTCAACACCAGGCAGGTGTCTTGAATTCCTTGAATTTTAGGAGGGTTTGCCTGGGCTTCCCCGCTGCTTCCAGGTCTCCTTAAATCACAGAAGGGTTTGGGTTGGAAGGGACCTTGAAGACCATCCAGTCCCAACCGCCCCACCAGAGATGGGGACACCTGCCACCAGCCCAGGCTGCTCCCAGCCCCGTCCAGCCTGGCCTTGACCTCCCAGGGATGGGGCACCCACAGCTGCTCTGGGCACCCTGTGCCAGCACCTCGCCACACTCATTACCCCCTATTTATCATATTTCTAAAACTTAATTGGGAAAAGCCATATGCATCCACGGGTGTTTCACACAACACATAAAGCCACTTCACAGATTTCATCAGATGCTGTGAAAAGACATTAGCAAAGTAGTATTTTTTGGGTACAGCAGGTGCCTACCAAGACGACCCGAGTGTTAAATCCTAGCCTCAGATGCCAAACTGAGGTTTGTGAGAGTGCTGGATTTGCTTAACTACAACCCGTTATTTTCTTACCTGAGCATAAATGTTTGACAACCTATAAAAAAAGGTGCGAACTGACAGACAGCCCATACTGAAATACGGGCTCAGGCCCGTGGTGCTTGGAAGCAGCGAATTTGGGATTGTTCTTGGTTTAGTAAAACTTGCCACCCAGCCCTAAAATGAAAACAGAAAGCCAGGTTGAGGCAGCACAAGGTGAGACACATCCAGATAATGACACAGGGGGGGGAAAAAACCACCGTTTGGCAATCGGCTTCTGCATCACAGAAGCCTGTTCAGCATCACGCCTGGAAGATATTCCTACCACCCATCCTCCCACAAAAGCCACCAGCAAGGACAATGAGACCAGGCTGCCACCCTCCTGCAAGACCTGCACATACATCAGCCTCCTCCAAGGCCAACACGAAGGCCACGTTGTTTATTTGAGTTAAAATATAAAGTGGTGTGTCACTGTTGCAGCCACTCATTTAGCCTTTGAGCAACTCTCGCGTTGTGGAGCCCGGTGGCCCCTGGGTGCTGCGGAGCTCTGCTACCCCCGGGTGATTTTGACACATGGGGAGCAGCTCTCCCTGTCGCAGAACCACGCTGAAGGTCCTTTGCACTTTATGAAACTGGGGGTGGGTAAAGCATCGCAGCCAGCACCCAAAGCAGGCTTGGCTGCCCAGAGCTGAGCCCCAGCAGGCAAAAACTCAGCTCAAGCAGGAACAGCCGCGCAGTTGCCAGAGGTCCAGACACAACCACACACAACAGGGGCAAGGTGGGCACCAACCTCAGCCCACCCAGGGCCGCTATCCCCACCCACGTAAAATCGAGGCTGACCTGGTCAGTCAAGTGTTGCTCCAGGCGCTGCAGCCCTTTGGACTCCCCTCCTTTCCAGGGGGAAAGGCTCTCCGGGGGGATCTTCAAATCCACAGGGACAGGCACCCTGTAACACTCAGCCAGGCACAGCTCGGGGGCCCTACACCTCCTAACGTGAAAGAGAAGCCTCACTCAGAGAGGGAACGGGAGCCCAGATCTCCTGTCACAGCACAGCCGGAGCACGGGGGAACAAAATCGCAGCCAGAAAGCCCAGGCTGCACTCTCTCCGTGGGGAAGAGAGCTCATCCTCTTCGCTCCGGGTAATTCTAGCCTGAGCTGGGGGAAGAGGAACGGACCCACCAGATGCCAGTGCCCAGAGCAGTCGGCTGCAGCCCCCACAGCTCAGACACCCCCTCACCTCCCACCCGCCAAAGGAGGCTCGGAGGCACCTTCTCTCCAGCCTCCCCCAGCTGTCTCATCCATCCCTGCCAGGGAGCCAAGAGCCCCCTCAGACTCTAAACACAATTCCAGACCCTCCAAACGCTGCTCCCGAGGAGCGGTGGCTCCGGGAGAGGTTCCACAGGGAAGGAGGCAGATCGGCTCCCTGTGCCACCTCCCCAGCTGCAACCTCCTAACTGGGGGGGGTGGTGTGTGTGGGGGGGGCGTCTGCACCTCTGAGCATCACCCCCCCCATCTCCCCTGCAGCCTCAGCTGCCGAGGCTCTGCCCGTGAGGCTGGAGGAGCACCAGAGTATGGGTTTTCCCCCCTGTAAAACACAGGGGAGGAGGTTCAAGGACACGGCAGTGGTGTGCAGACTGCTCAAACCCCACAAACGAACTCGGATATCGATAGAGAGCTTTCTGCTTACCTGGGGAAAACCGAGCTCAGCTCTGTTGCAGACACCTACAGAGGAAGGGGTCAGTGGGGCTCTCAGAGCACTGACATAACACAGGCCTGCTGGGAAGCATGTGAACCACTTATCTCTCATCATCATTAATTTAAAAAAGCGCAAGTAAACTAATTGGGGAAAAAAGAAGGGGGGGGGGGAAAAAAAAGTACAAGGGAAAAAAAAAAATGCAAGAACTGATATATCCCAACAGTTACATGGGTCTTGTCATCGAACTACCCGAGGACAACATTCAGGAATTAACAGGATGCCCCTAGACGGAAGCCTGGGTTACCAACACCGTCCTGAGGCCACGCAGGAGGCACCTGACAAGTTCCAAGTACACGCAGTCCCGTCCCCAGTGGCCAGGTCTCTCCTTCCCCGGTCTTACCTCCCTTTGGATCACTGACCTCCCCTCGTGCAGAGCTAAACATAAGATATCTTTGACTCTGAGCTTCTTCTCCAGTCCTGAGAGACACAAGCTCAGTCCCTCCTTCCCATGCAGCAGAGGGGAGAAGATTTAAAGCCAGAAGGGAACAGTACGATTATTCCACCGAGCTTCCTGCATAAAACAAGCTATAGTGGTTCATCCAATTCCTGCCCTAAATCTTGACTTGAGAGGAACCTAGAGCATGCCTTTGAGGAGGGGACGTGTAATTCCTTAGGCATTCCTCTGTTAAACTTTTACAGGTCTCAAAAGCTGTTCTCAATGTGCCTTGCAAAAGCTGAAGTCTTTCAGCTGTGCCACCTCTCATCGGCTCTCCCCTCCCAACAGCAGCGTCACATCCCCTGGACATAAAAATCAGTAACTCTCCGTGCACAGGAGTAACGCAATGCAACATCTAAACCACCCCGTTCTCCTCTGGCCCTGGCTCTTCCGTCCGGAGAAAAAGGACCTGCAGTTCCCAGCTGGCTGGCTGGTACTTACTGGAAGTCTTCAGCTGTAATGTTTCGGACAGGCACCTCGGGGTCACCGAGCAGAGACAGAATGTGAAGGAATCTCTTGTATGTTAATGGGGGAGTCCCGCCGTTTAGGTCCAAAATCCTAAATAAAACAAGATCGCTTTTCACCATAAATAATTAAACCAAGAAGGGAGCTGGAGTGAATAGGGCAGTAAAAGCACAGACTGGAACAGCCCCAGTTCGTGCAACTGAACGTGGAAATTACAGATTTGACAAGTAAAGGTTCCCTGGGTGAAGGTACATCCATCCTGACAGCAGACGCTCAGGACCCGAGACAACAGGATGGGACCGGGATGCCAGCGGCGGCTCCAGCCGGGCAGCTCCGCCTGGCCCGGCAAGGCTGGGACGGCAGGGGGTGAGGTGCAGGGCACTTCTGGGGCTGCCTCCGGCAGCCAGGTCACAAAAACCAGGCTCAGGGCAGTAAATAACGGCTCTGTGTGAGCAACCACCTGTGCAGACAGATGGCAAGTCATATACATCCACTCATGTACATAAATTAGGGTCTATCCAGAACTGGAGTGCTAAGGCTGTTTTAGCCATTAGCGATTACCTTCCTGTTATTACTAATTTCAGTATCCTCAGTCATTCACCTGTGAATAACACCTTGGATCCAAGTGTATCCAGACAGCAGTAAAAGTTGATTAGAAAGATATAAAAAAAATCTGATACAAAAGATTTATATAAAAGTCCTATTAAATGTGTTAATGAATTTCTTCCATTCCGTTTAAAAGTAACTAATGTAAGTTCATAAGTGAATTATACTCCCAAAAGGAGAAAATTAACCAACTCTAAGCACAAATCACTGCCCAGCATCCTAACACCTGTGCAAAATCTCTTCGTTCCAGCAGACCAAGACACAAAAATTCTCCAGCAAACAGTGCCACGTTCATCTCAGACAGTCCAACTTGCTCAAGAGGCATGTGTTAGGATCCAAAAAGACCAAGATATTTGGCCTTTTCTCCCTGACACTTGCTAAATTCAAAACAAACCTTCCTGGAGACACCTCTTTGGGGCAACCACGTACCGTTTGGTGTCGTACAGACTGTGGCCCACCAGGGAAAGGACCTCAAAGCCCAGCTCTTCTCCCAGACGTCGTATGTTGGCCTCCATCTCCTTGTAAAACGGTTCCATCTCCGCATCCAGAGTCACTTGCGTGATATTCCACTTCTGGACATGATCTCTAAGAACAGACTCGTATTCTCCTTGAATAACCAGCAAGCAGGAGCCCAGCTGAGACAAGTTTTTCTGGAGATCCTCCAGGGACTGCAGCAGAAAATGCCACCGCAGGGCCCCTATGTGCATCACGGATGTCATGAACTTTCTGTCCAGGATGTAGACGGGGTAGATGGCCTCCGAGGACTCGAGGGCAGCCAGCAGCGCCGGGTTGTCATGAAGCCGAAGTCCTTTCCGGAAAAGGTGAATAGTGCGATGCAGCATCCTGGCTGTCCTCCTCAGACCCACTAAAAGAGGAAGGGAACCCTTGGCTTTTGGGTTACACGATCCCTATAAAGATAAAAGTCAATTAACAATTAGGAACGAAGCTCCAAACAGCCCTCGGCTCTTTTTATCGCAAGTATCTTCTGCTTTTTGATAAGTTTTCATGAGAGAGAAAAGCAGAAGCAGGACCAAACCACTCTCCTCTGCCTCCTCAGCCTGGTTCCATCATTCAGCAGCAGTATCACAACCTCGCTCCGCAGAAAATGGCTTTTTCTCTAAATGAGTCATTCAATTCCTTAAATTAAATCCCTACATGACATTACACCCCAACAGCACTCACCAGAAGGAAGGAATCAAAACAGATAGAGTTGCTGGAGCTCCGTTTACTGCAAAAACATTTTACAACCCCGCAGATGTGGCCATCAGCAAACACTCTGGAAGCCAACGGCGACAAAATTCATACACAACGGGCTGCAGGGAGAGCAGCTCCGCAGGAGCCCTCGTCTCATCCGAGCCCCAATGCAACACTCGCTCTGGCAGCGAAAAGGCTTCCTGGATTTCAGGAGCAGACACCCAGAAGTTTCCTCACCAACAAGACTGTTAAGGCTTCAAGGTGAAGCAAGGGAAAGCAAAGCCCGACCAATGCTGATACAGGAGCGTAATATCCCAGATCACCCACCTGCCACAGCTCATCCATCTTTCCTAGCACCCGCGTGGTGCTTCCAAGAGCCAGGAGAAAAGCCCTCCTCTCTCCGTAGCAGAGCTGGGTGGTGATAATGGCACAAAACTACTCTTTTTCCAGAACAGGGCTGATGTAGGGATCAGCACATGCTTATTCCCCTTGGAACTGCTTCAGCTGAGTTTCGGGGACAGGCTGGAGGGGTGTCTGGGCTCAGCCTGGGGCAGCTCAGGGCAGAGTCTGAGCAACTGCCCCGCTACCGCCGGTGCTCTGCTGGGTGAGGGGCTCGGCAGGCACCACCAGCCCGGCACCACCAGCCCAGCCACCAGCCTGTGCCTGTGCCAAAGCCGGCAGCACCTCCCCAGCTCGCTCCCTCCCACCTGAAAGGGGGAACCTCAGCGCCCACCTCCCAGGTGGGTCCACACCGACTTCTGCTTTCAGGCGTTCCCACACAGACATGAGTGATCAGCAAAGAACCACACAACAACCTGGAAGCAGCTCCAGCTCGTTCCAGCCAAGCTGCTCCACTCACCCTCCCAGGCAGCTGCAGCAGGTGCCTCAGCCCAGCTCAACCCGCAACCAAGGGCTTTACCGGCCTCATGAAGACAACGTGACTTACCCTGTCCCCAAAGACACTCAGCAGCATCACCCAGACAAACCTGCTGCGCTCCCAGGTGGTGGCACAACCTGCTCAACCCCCAGGAAGCCAGCCCTGCGAGCCTGTGGGCTGACGAGCACCAAACACGGGGCTCTGGGCTTTGTGGGGTGCTCTGGGCTGCGCCTCAGCTCAGGCACCGCCCGCGCATCCCAGGAGAACGGGAAAAACAAGGTGACTCTCCCACTGCTCAGGGGAGCGCCCAGCTGGCACTTCTGGGAGCAAACCGTGCAGAGGGTGCCAAAGAGTCCCCTGCACCCTGAGCATGGGACCAGCCTGCACCAGCTGGCCTCACCGAGGGGATGCCCCGAGTCGGGGGCTCCAATGCCCCCCACCCCAAGCCCCGTGGCCCCACATGGTCTGCAGAGCCACCCCAAGCCCCATAAAGCCCACAGGATCACCCCAAGCCCAGTGCCCCTTGGCCCCAGGCAGCCCGTGGAGCCTCCCCACGCAGCCTATAGGAACACCCCCGTGTCGGGACACAGCCCGTGGGGCTGCCCAAGCTCGTGGCCCTGCACCTCCACGTACCCGTGGGGTCACCCTGAGCCCAGTGCCCCATACAACCTACAGGGCAGCACCAAACTTGGGGTCCCACCAGCCCATGGAACAGCCCTGAGCCCAGGGTGTCCCAGGGGGGGCTCCAATGAGGTGGGGAGGGGCCCGTCCCATCCCTCCCAGTGGTGGCATCGCCTGTGGGACCAGTGGGGCATGGCTGTGGGGAGTGGGACCACACCACGGCAGGGACTGGGCACAGGGCAGGGGGGCACAGCTAGAAGGGGCCTGGATGGGCTGCAGGGCCTGGGTTCGGGGCAGCTCTGGGGATCCCAGTGAAGGGGACTGGGCAAATTGGAGTTGGTGGGGAGCAGGGGATCCACTAAAAGGGGCTGGGGTGCACTGGGGAGGGAGTGAACCCAGAGACGAAGCGGTGTCAGGGCCGGGCAGGGAGCTGGGACCCCGCGCTGGATGGCCAGGGACAGCGGGGGGTCACTGGTGCACTGCGGGTGGTGTCAGAAAGGCGGTGGTGGCTCAGCACCAAGGGCCTGCACCCTCCGGCACCCCTGCCCTGTCAGGGGGAACGGGGAGAGCCCCGGGGGGCTGGGGGGCAGGCAGGGTGGGCATCGCCTGTCGATTGACCTGGGGTTGGGGTTTGTCCACTGCCATGGTTCTAACTCTCACCTGGATTACACCCGTTCCCCAAAACTCAACCAGTGCAGGCAGAAAAGGCACCTTGCACCCGATACAGCTCCGCGCTCCAGGAGAGGCACACCAGGACAGAAAGCAGGGAAAACCCCAAACTGGACAACCAGGTCTTACCTCAAGGGTTGCCTGGCTGACACTTTGGGGTCTTTACAACATGTCCCCCCAAAAAGAGGACGGCACACAACCGGTGGTCACGACTGTCCCGCCGCCGAGCATCTCTGCAGGGGGGGGATCTGCCAGAGGAGAGAAGTCAGAGCGTCACCACCTCAACCAGCTGTGCTGCTCCTCTTCCTGCAAGCACTGAGAAAGGAGTGGCCAGGTTTAAACGCTCCTAAAGACCAAAAATATATACACCGAGGTGGATCCCGTGCCAAAGACGGCCAAGCGCCTGCAGGCTGTGGTGTAAACCCCGAGGAGGAGGAGGAGGAGGACGGCAGCGGCTCACAGCCCTCAGAGCCAGCCCGGCACCGGGAACGAGCACCTTGAACGGTTTAATTCCCTCTGTGGGAGCTCTGGATCATCCAGTTAAATCAAACCACAAACATTCTCCTCAGCCGCCAGCCCGGCCACTTCTGAAGGGGCAGGAACACAGTTATAAAGCTTTAAACAGGCGGCAGCCAGCGGGAAGGGGCAGCCTGGCAGGTGCCCTCTGGAACCACGGTTGGGGCTGTTGACGTGCCATCGTTGTTTGAAGGGGTTCTGATTCGACAGGCTAGAGAACAATTCCTTAATCGGGATTTAAGGATGCCTATTTTTATTTTTCGCGTAAATTCGGTTACATAAACCCAGCCTGCGCACCAAGCCAGGCCGCAGCGGCTGGTGAGAGCACCCCAGTGTCACCTGCAGCAGGCACGGGGCCCCCCAGAACCCACCCGCCTGAGGGGCCTGGCCGGGTGCTCCCCTGCAGTGCCTCGGGGGGCAGGGGGCCTCGGCCCGGGGGGGATCCTGCCGGGGGGGTGTCAGCCCCAGCCCCCTGCGAGGGGCTGGGGGGGACCCGGCCCGCTGGGAGGGTCGGGGCGGGGGGGGGGGGGGGGGGGGGGGGGAGGGGGACGACGGCCCGGGGGGACCCTGCCTCGGGGGAGCTGGGCGTCGGTCCGGGGGGGGGCTCTGCCCGTGGGGACCCTCGGACGGGCGGCCAAGGGGCGAGGGCAGGAGCGGCGGAGGCGACCGCTGCACCAGCTCCGCGAGGGGCGAGCGGCGCGGGCCGGCCCCCCCTTACCTCGTTCCCCCGCGGCTCCTCCCGGCGGCGCGGCCCCGGGGCCCCGTTACACAACTCCAGCCGGGCCGGGGGGCCGGGCCGGGCCGGGCCGCCGCGGTTACGCAAGGGCCGCCCGGCGGGGCGGGGGGGCTAGGGGGCACAAGCCACGCCCACGTGGCAGCTGTTCAGGCGAAGGGGTGGGGCTTGCGCTCCCGCCCGCGGGGCTCCGCCAATGGCGGCGCCCCTCCGCGGCGAATTCGAACGGTGGCGCTGAGGGGGCGTGGCCGAGCGACACCCAATCAGCGCCGGCTGCCCGCGAGGCGTCCCCTCCCGTTGCTAGGCGCCGGGGGAAGTCCCGCCCCCTCCCGCTCCGTGTCTGCGAGGGGCGGCCTCAGCCCCGGGCTCGGCAGCGCCGCGGCGGGTAATTAGCGCGGGGGCAGCAGCGAGGCTGGTCGTGGCGGGGCTCTGGGAGGCCGTTGCGCCCTGGGGTGGGGGGAGCGGGTAGGCCGGGCCAGGTTCTGGGGGGCCCAGAGGCCGGGCCGGGGGGTCGGGCCGGGTCCTTGGGAGGGGGGACTCCGTCTGGGAAGGGGGCGTCAGGCCTCTCCTCCGTGGGGAGGGTCAGGCGAGGGGAGGGGTTAGGTACTCCCTTGGGGGGGTCAGGCCGTGGTGGTGGTAGTAAGTGTGCCCGGGGGGGCGGGGGGGGGGTAGTTAAGGCGGGGCGGGGAGTTAAGTCGGGGGGGGGGGTGTTAAGGCAGGGGGTGTTCCCCCCCCTTAGGGGTGAGTGGGTAGGGCCGGCAGGGGTATATGAGCCAGGTCCCCGCTGTCCCCCTTGGGGTAGGCCCAGGGGGCTCCCTGTCCGCAGAGGAGGAGGTAGGAAAGCTGGTCCCAGCCTTGGGGGTGTCAGGGGTGTCCCTGTAGCAGGGAGTATCCCCTCACCCCTCCACCCCACCCCGGGGCAGCTTCGGAGGTTTCCCCTCCCCAGGAAGGGAGAGCGGGATGCTGCTGGGGTGGGACAAGGGTCCCAGCCTGCTGGAGGGAGAGGGCACTGGGGGTATCCCAGTCTGAGGCACCCGGGGGTGCATGGCCCAGCAGAGCAGCAGGTGTCCCTGTCTGTGAAGGGACAGTATTTCACCCCAAAGGGACAAGGGTTGTCTCGGGGTGGGTGTTCCAGTCCTGTTAAGGATGTGGAGCCTGGGGGTGGACTGGGAGGGTTTATTAAACTCAACTGGGGATTGAGGGGATGGGACTGATTGCAAAGGGTGGGATTTGCTTCTCCTCCTCCAGCTGGGTGTGAGAGCAGCTCCAGGAACAGGCTCAGCCGCTCTGCAACTCAGGTTATCGCATCAGGATAACAACCTGAAACCCAGGTTAATTCTCCTTAGCCAAAAACATTCTCAGTATTAAGTGCTATTTTTCAAAATCCACTTTTGCCAGCAATAAAATCCAGTCTCGTTTCAGCATAATGCAAAGAGCATCGCGACTGAAGAGGGAGCTCTCTCTCTTGACCACAGAGCCTCCTCCGGGCATCACCTGCTGGCAAAATGAAAACCAGCTGGATAACCTACGAGCACGTACGTACTTCTCTGGTGGGACTTTGCTATTAGTAAGGGATGAGTTTGCTGCTAGGTCTGGATTCACTGGGTGGCATGTGCTTTATAGATTGGCTGGAAGTGTGGAATTTTATGAAAACGCTTAAGGTTTTTTTTTTTTTTTTCTTTAAGCATAGTTTGGCCTGTGTGTCAATCTGCCTACAGTTTTGATTGCTGTGGGTGGAACTGGTCTCAGATAAGATTACATCGGGTTTTTTATTCCTGGATCTGAGCAGTGTTAGGAGTTCTGTAACTGCAGTAGTTATGTGGAGACTGTTGGACAAATTCAAGTGATTTTGAGTGTAATGCTTATGTTTTAATCTTGCTTTTAAAGAAATTTTAGGAGCTGCAGACACACCATATGAGAAAGGAATATTCAACCTGGAAATAATTGTTCCTGAAAGGTAAGTGGGCAACGACATCTAGCGAAGTAGCTGGTGTAGTACTTCTTTCAAATGCAAGTTAAGTGATGTAAGATATTTGCTCCAAGTTGCTACCGCTTTGGTCTTTCCTTTAGCCTCCCAACAAAGAACATGGTTGGTTAGGCGAGACCCTTCATTTAAGGATGTAATTGTTATTTCCTTTGGCTGATACACTTAGGATGTACTAAGGTGTGTGATTAACAACCTAAAAGCACCATGACAATATCTCTACCTTATCATATTGTGTGAAAGCTTTCTGGAAAGGAGCTCATTCATGAGTAGGAAGCTTCCTATCACTTTTCCTTCTTTGGGGAAAGCTACCCAGGAGAGTGCTAGTTGCACACAGCTGAAAGCATCAAAGGGAGAGCAATGCCTCCTCCAAAAATCTGTGGGGGAGGATATCACTTAGTAAATGGCTAGGAGCAGGAAATGATGGTGTTGCTCGAGTGATGAAGCAACTGGCATGCAAATACAGAAATAACTGTATGTTTCTTAACACTTATCCCTTAAAGGTACCCATTTGAGCCCCCAAAGATTTGCTTTCTGACCCCTATTTATCATCCTAACATTGACTCCGCTGGAAGGATTTGTCTGGATGTTCTTAAATTACCACCAAAGGTAAGATAGTGCTACTTGGGCATAGGTAAGTGAGCCTGGAGAGGATAATGAACTCCTTATCCTTTTCTTGTAAAAGCCTTATTGAATGTCTGTTTGCTACTGACTTATTTACACAGGAGCACAGGAGTAAAGTTTTTGAGCGGCATCTCCTTTGTTTAGAGACTAGAACATGACCTTCTTTGTTCCATATAAGTTTCCAGGGTTTTAAGGATTGGAGTCAAAGGCATTAGGTGGCCCTCTGAAAACGGGCTACCCCAAACCTGACCCAGCAGAGCTGTGCAGGACACAGCCTGTGGCTGCCAGCCTGGCTTCCTTGGAGAGGCCACAGCCTGTGTGTTGAGAATGGGCCTGGTGTTTTCCGAGAAGGATTAAGTGCTGCAAGCCCTGAAGCAGCTTTTGGGCAGGTCGGGTTTAAATGCTGAGTCCCAAGGTTTCCCTAGGCAGCCTGTGGGCAGGTTTCTTTCTGTTTAACTACTTCTTTCACCTTGTTTCCTTGAAGGGTGCATGGAGACCTTCCTTGAACATCTCCACACTGCTGACCTCCATACAGCTGCTGATGGCAGAGCCCAACCCCGATGACCCTCTCATGGCAGACATAGTACGTGAGCTCCTCTTCCTCTCCTGTGGCCACGGGTGCAGACCAGGAAGGCACGGTGCATTTGATTTAGGCTGCGCTGCCACTTCACTCGCTCCGGATTCATGTGCTAGCATGTCACACAGCAGCATGGCTTGACCTGGCCTGCATTCCCCTGAAGCAGCTGGGGCACGGGACACAGGGTTTATGCCAGCAGTGAAAAAGAGATAGTAAAGGTCTTGTCCTCCAGCCTGCCAGTGCAAACGGCAGTGTGCATTCTTCAAGTAAAATGAACTTTATGCTTCATGCCGCATGCTTGTAGTGGTTTCGGTCTGGTTCTAGGAGTCCTAAAGCCAGACCTTAGTCCTGGCCTTTTGGTGTGATGTTTGTATTAAATCAAATCTCTGTCTTTGTCTTGCTCATTACATTTAGTCCTCGGAGTACAAGTACAACAAGCAGCTGTTCTTGCTAAATGCCAAAGAGTGGACCGAGAAATATGCAAGCCAGCAAACAAGGGTAAGAAACACGCTCTGCTTGCTCAGCTGAGTGTGGCTCCGTCTTTCTTGTCTCAGTTTGCCTTTTGCAATTACTTTGTGCTGCTGTCTTTGGCAGCGTTCCTTCTTTCCTCCCCTTCTGTTCTGTGTTTCGGAAGTGTATTTAATTTTGTTGTACGTCAAGATCATTAGATTCACTCTTTCCAAATAAATGTGTTCATTCACAAATAACAGCAGTGCTTTCCAAGAGGAAGGAAGGATGAGTAAGGCTAAAGCCTGATAAGGTCCTTCCCCAGGGTCCTCAGCCCAGTTCCTGCAGACTCCCTGTTTGGCTGTGGCTGCGCCTCGTTCTCAGCTATGCCTGTTCTCCACCTGCTCGTCCCCTCACAGACTGGTGTCCCTAATCCCTGGTGCAGCACAGCCTCCCTGCCACCACCCTGCCTCTCCTGCCGCCGTTTTGCACCCTGCCTTCCCTCACAGATTAGTCACATAAAAATAAACCACACTTAAGCAGATCAAATCCTGTTCCCAAAAAAGTAGTTGTGTGTGGGCCTTCTCCCTTACCTGGGAACTTTCCCTCCCTGCGCCCGATCTGGGCATCATACTTGCCGAGAGGGGGACGTCTTCTCCCTGGAAGCCCCCCGAGCGGTGCTCACTAATCCAGCTCCGAACAGGTTTGCAGGGTAATTGTGTGGGTTGTTAGAAGGGCACAGGGTGAAGAGACCTTTGCAGCAACACGCTTAGCCCCAGAGCAACCTGCCTCGTACATGTGTGTGGTACCTGCAGGCTCAGTCGTCATCCTGCTCTCCTGTCATTCCCCCTTCCTAAAATTTCCAGCGGTGGGAGCAGGGTAATTAAGGGTCGCTGCATAAAAGCTGGAGGCACAGTCAGTTCTGATCTTTGTGGGGTGCTGGGAGCTGAGGTGCGCCCACGCAGAGCTGGCAATGCACAGCGGTGCCGATGGCTGTAAAACTAAATTATTCACACCTGTTACTTTTATTTCTTGTGTTATCACAGGCCTCCAAGCCTTTGGAAGAGAAAGTGAATCAAAGCGAAACGAGTTTCGCCAATGAAGCCACTGTGCGGAAAAGAAAAGGGAGCAGTATCAGCAAGAAGGAGAAGAAATCTTGCCTGGATTCCTGAGCAGTTTTTGTTCAGGTGTAGCTGCAGCAGGCTTTGGTTTTCTCTTTCCTAGGGCTTTTTTGTGAAAAGTTCTATTATATGAATTAAAGCTTTATATTTTATTTACATATATACTTTCCTGGTTTGTCGTGTGGAGCTTTGGAATACTCTGAAGAAAAGGAAAATTAGAAGTACCGATTCAGCTTCCCATTTCCAGCTTTCTCTTGGAGAAGCAGGAACAGCACCGAGTGTTTTGGGTTCTGATCTCACTGCCCCAGCCTCAGAACAGACACATTGCAACCAGCCTGTGGAAATCCTCTCGTAAAGGCTTAGTTTTCTGTGTAAGGTCAAGGCTGCTAAAGGCTAAGGCATTAGACCTCGAGGCTCCAGCCCCCTAGAGCGGGCTGTTAGATTCCAGCGGTGGCACGGGCTGTGTCCCCGCTCTGTCTCGTCGCCAGGAGGTGGCCAGAGACGCGCCAGCTGAGAGGGGTGAAGGAAAGCCCAAAGGGAGAGGGAGCCTGCAGGAGTCAGGGCGGCGGTGAGCGGGGCCAGAAGCCCGAGATGAGGAGTGAGCGGGAGGATTTTCGGTGCCGCAGCAGCTCGGGAGGTGTGCAGGGGCAGGACTGTCACCGGAACCCTTTGATTTTTGTGAAGACCGATGGCAGATCACAGCAGGAGCAACTCTGAGGCTCAGCCCCCTGCTCTGCCTGGTTGCCTGCAAAGAATGTGACCTGTGCCCCATCCCTGCTCCAAGAAAAACCAGCTAGGCCCACCCTTGGGCGCAGACTGGAGCAGAGACAGGACGCGGCAGGGCTCCTGCCTGCCTGGGGAAGGCAGCACGCTGAACTAGGGACGCCAGGAAAGGGAACGTCCTTGCCTGCTGCTGTTTCCAAAGCCCTTGGCTTGTCTCCAACACGCTTCGTCCCACTCAGTCGAAGTTGTAATAGAGGCAAAAAGCAAAGAACATGGCGAAGATCTGCAAGGACAGGAGGCGGGGAGCAGGTTAGCCCCTGCTGCAGGGCCACCTGGCTGCGGCTGCTTCCTGAAATCAGAGCCCGAAGCCCGAAGGATGGTTGTCCTCTGCTCCTGGGCTGGCCAGGCATTGATCCTGTGCCCCACTGAGGGGCTGCACAGGAACGGGACGGCGAGAGAGGCCCCTCTGAGCGTGCTGGGGTCCGCGTGCTGGGCAGCACGCCCCTCCAGGGCGCGCAGGAGTGGGGTACATCCTCCCCATCCTTTAACCCAACTCACCCACAGCAGGAGTTGGCTTCACACCCCGAGACAGAGCCACAGTGAGTGCACCCGCTTTCTGGGTGTGACAGTGACAGCTGGAGGCGCGGGAGGGTCAGCCTGAGCCTGTCTGTGGTCCCTTCACCCACAAAGGGAGCCCACGTGAGGTGAGCCCGCAGCCCCCGCTGTCCCCTTCGGCCCTGCGCCGTACCTCGATGCCCAGCACAGCCAAGCTGCAAGTCCCAGGGACAGAGATGTACTTCTGCAAGGTCCTGGCGAAGGTGGCGAAGCAGCCCTGAGGGAGGGAGATGCTGGAGGGGCTCATCGCGCTCCCCAGGGCTGCAAGGAGCTCAGAGGGTGGCCGAGGTTGGGGACACTGTGGCGGGGCAGGATGAGATGGGGACTTGGGAGAGTCACTGGGCTGCAGAACCGCGGGCAGGCAGTGTCCCCGGCTCCTGCCCTCGATGCTTGGGGCAGAGGGTGCTGCTGCCCCAGCGGCCTGGGAAGCGCTGGGGACGGGGCAGGGACGTGTCCTACCTGCTCATGGATGTAGCCGGGGCTCCTCTCCTGGCACTGCTCCCAGCCCAGCAGCTCGCCCGCCTGCAGGACCCCATCCCGGGTGCAGCACGCCTGCGGCCAGGGCATCCCTGGGTGCAGCTCCTGGAAGCGGGAGCCGTTCCCAAAGTCTTCGGGTCCTAAAACGCCACAACACGAGAACTAAAACAGAAGGGAAACACCATCAACACGCTGTCAAATTGGAGGGGGCGTTGCTTGAGGAGGTGTCGGAGGGAGGGGAACAGCCCAACACCAGCCCAGCACGCAGCTCGGTGTCTGCCTGGGGTCCACGAGCCCCCTGCCTGCATTCGGGGGCACCCTCAGCAGGTCCTGTGAGTGCTCCAGACCCTCCACAGCCCCCCAGGAGCCTTCTGGCTGCTCACCGTGACCATGAGGGTGTTCCAGGCGGTGGAGAAGACCTCAGCACTCTCGTCCCCACGGTAGTTTCTCTGCAGCTCAGAGAGGAAGAGTTCCGGCCGGATCTGTGAGATTGTTGCCATCAATGAGCGCTGGGGAACCGGTACCAGGGACGGGGCCGTGGGGGCCGTGCACTCCCCCTAACCCACCCCTGCCCCGCACCACGCTGGCCAGGATGCCAGTTCTCTTCAAGGGGAAGTGGGGACCCACTCACCCAATTCTGGGCTGGCATCAGGGTGCTGGTGATGAAGGTGAGGGTGAGAAAGGACACACCTGCACCAGTCCCAGTCCCCTGGGGTCTCAGGGCTGTGACCCATGGCATGACAGAGGGAGGACAGGGGCTGGCACAGCGTCAGGGCGCGGGGACGGTACCTGTTTCCAGTGCACCAGGAAAAGAACAGCCCCCACAAGCTGCGTGACGAAGACAAGGCTCACGAGGATGAAGAACTGGAAGGCAACAGGATGGAGTTGGAGATCAGCCCGACCCCATGGGCAGCTCATTCTGCCTGTTCCTCCCCTCCTCTGCAGCCAGCCCTGCCTGTGCCCTGTGCCCCTGAGACTGGGGGGACACAGGGGACGAGCACACAGCTCCTGGGGACGGGTGCCACAACTCTGAGCACCGCGGCTGCAAGGCAGAGGGTTAAAAACGAGCACCGGCTGCCGGGTCAAGGGGTGCCAAAGAAGTGGGGTGTCGGTGTTCAGAAAGGGGTTTCTAGCTGCCGCCATCGGGGGAAAAAGCTTGGAAATGCCACATGGGACAAGACAAGTCGGTGGCTTCAGAGAGAAGTGACTCCACTCGGTGGCTTTATAAAATCCTCTGGGCCCTAAACTGAAAGACTCACAAGGTGGGGGGCTGGATCGGGGGGTGCACTGGGAGCTGACAGAGCCAGGATGGGGAACATGTGGCTTCTGGCTCCTCTGGGGACACCCTGCACCCCCCACCAACCTCCACCTCCAGGCTCCCTGCATCCCACGAGCTCCTGCACCCCGCAGCCCCCTGCCCACCCGGCCCCCTGCCTCCCACCGCTGCCTCCCCCCCGCCTGCCCTCGCTCACCACCAGCAGCAGCGGGCGGCTCCGGCGCAGGGCCCCGCAGCACCCCAGGAAGCCCAGCAGCGAGAGGGCGATGCCCACGGCCAGCAGCAGGTAAGCACCAGCGCTCAGCACCGCCTTGGCAGCCACGATGTCCTGGAAACCAGCCGGGTCCACGGCCACCCAGAGCCCCACACCCGCCAGACATGTCCCCCCAGCCTGTGGGACATGCTGCAGTTATGGGGTGCGGGGACCATCCGCAGCCACCCCATGGGGACCGGGGATGCTCCAACCTCTGCTGGTGTCCCCTCCCTGCTGTCACCCACCCCCTGAGCTGGAACTGTCACCCCCCTGGGGACAGGTCCCCTCCATCCTGACAGCCCTGGGCAGACTCACAAACACCAGCACGTTGAAGATGAACATCAGATACTTCATGCAGCTCAAGACGCCCATGGGGACACCGTGGTGGGGACACCGTGGTGGGGACACCGATCGTCCCTGCGGAGGGGATACCAGAGCCCTGGTTGCAGCCAGTCCCGACCCTTCCCGCACCCCATGGCTCCGCTGGGACACGGGGCTGCCCCGTCACCTCCTGCTTCACCCCAAAAAGCCCAGAGCCCCGTGTCCCCTCTGAACTCACCCCACCCGTGACCGGGCGCCTCCGACCGGCACCGGCAGCGCCTATTTAACACCGGGAAGGCTGGAAAACCCCAGGCGCAGGCCAGCCCTCCCCCCAGCCTCGCCGCCCCCCAGAGACCCCTGCCAGCGGCGGGGGCATGAATGATTGATGGGGAACTGGATCCGCCATTGTGCCGGGTGGCGGCGGCGGCGGCGGGAGCCTCCAGCCCCGGCTGCCGTTACCGGAGGTAATTAAACCTCCGGAGAGGGAAAGAGGAGCCGGACCCGACAGGCCGAGGGTGACCTCGGCCATCAATTATTGCTGCAGACACGTGCTCTGCGGGCTGGCAGCGGCTGGGGAAGCCCTCGACAGCCTCCCGTGGGGTCGGTGCCGGGGGGCTGGTGGCTGCTGGGGACGGAGGGCCCGGTGAGGCGGGCGAGGCCCTGCGTCCCCCGCCCCAGCCTGGGCACCCTGCAGGGCAGCAGGGCTGCGGTGTCACCCTAAGGGTGGCACAGGCCTCTCGCCCCGCGGGGCCTGCCCCCGCCTCCTGGGACTGCCTTGGGGCGCAGAAGCTCCCCCGGTTCCCCCCCCCGCTCCCCTGCGGTTCCCCCCCAGGCCCGTCCGCCGCCATCACGGGACTCCCGGAGCTGGCACTGCCGGCGCAAGGCCGCGCCCCGCCCCCAGGGGGCAGCCGAGGGCGCGGCCAGAGAGACGCCCGGCCGGGCTAGAGTGGCGCTCGCCCACTCGCAGCGGGAGGTGGGCGGGGCGAGGCACCGACAGACAGCTGCTTCCGCCAATTAGAAGGCGGGACACGCCGTTCCGCTCCGGGGGCGACGCTGCCGCGCGGGGCGGGACCTGGCGACCGGAAGCGGCTCGTTCCCTCAGCGTCGCTTCCGGTGCCGCCGCCGCCGCCGCCCTGCGCGGGATGTAGCGGCCGGTGAGTGCGGGCGGGGGGGGCCGTGGCCGCCGGCGGCGGAAGGGGGGAGCGCCCGGCCCCTGGCTCAGCCCCGCTGGTGGGGGGGGAGACAGCGCCCGGCCCAGCCCCGCCGGTGCCCCGAAGGGGACCCGGGCCCGTCGGTTCCGGCCGGCGGGGAGGGCACGGCCTGGGGCGGGGTGCGCGGCCGTGGGGTCCCGGTGACTCTGTTCTTTCTCCTCCCTCCCCAGCGCGGCGGCACAAGGACGCGGAGGGACCTGCCCCGGCCACCGGCACCGACCGCGCCGCCCCCATGGCGTCCCGCAAGGCCTCCGCCGCCGGGCAGGGCAACGGGCTGGCCACTGCCGGCCGGGAGAGGGCCCACCTGGAGCTGGCCGAGCTGGGGCCGCTGCTGGAGGAGAAGGGGGACCAAGGCGCCGCCGGCCCAGCCAGCGTAAGCCCCCCTTCCCCGGGGGCGGGCGGGTGGGGGGGCCGCGGCTGGGCCCGCTCTTCCCGGCTTAGGCTCTCCGCGCCGGCCCGGCGGATTAACCCTGGAATTTGCCTGTTATCCCGTTACAGCCTGAAGGATGCCGCTGGCCGGCTGTGTTTCGCAGAGCCCCGAGGCTAGTCATCACTTTATGTCACCACCGAGAGGCTGTGGGGTGTCTCGATACTCGAGCGGTGGGGGCTGGACGCTCTGTGCTCGCAGCTGGCCCCAAAGCTGGGCCTGGTGCGCAGGCACGGCTCCGTGGTAGCCCCTGGTGCAGTGAGGGCAACCGAGAGGCTGTGCTGGGAGTGACACGGGGGTGCTGCCGGTCACCCAGCTGTTCCAAGGCCCCTGGAGCTGGAAATGACCTTCCCAAACCCACTGATGGCAAGGGAGGCTGGAGAGAGCTGGGCTGGAAGAGCATGCCCAGCCCGGGGGGGTGCTGGGGAGCTGCTGCCTCTGCTCGGCCTTGGTCTCACGGCTGGGGCAGAGGGACGGCTTTCCTGGCTGGGCCAAGTGGCTGTTCCAGCCTTGGCTGTAGGGGTGAAAATCCCCCATCGTAATCCCACCTTTCAGCAAGGATAAATCTGGGATTAGCCTCCCCGAGATGGTTAAGACAGTAGCATGTTGCGTAAGTGGCGGTGACCGGTGGGTCCTGCCTGTCCCCTCAGGAAGGGATGAAGCCCCAGGTGCTCTCGGAAGGGAATTGTTGCTCCCCGCACACTGTTCCTCTTCTCATGGGCAGGAATGATTTCCTCTCGGCCTTTCTCCCTCTAGGCTGAAGACCCGCCATGCCCAGCGGCCCGTGAGGAAGAGGAGGAGGTGGTCCGTGTGCTGACTCTGCCTCTGCAGGCTCATCATGCCATGGAGAAGATGGAAGAGTTTGTGTATAAGGTACAGGAGCCTATGGCAATCCCCCAGTCCCAATTTTAGAGTGTTAACAAGGCCCAGACACCCCAAACCCAGGGCTGAAGGTGCTGGGCAGGGGCTGGGGTGCGTTGCTCTGTCTGGATGAAGCTCCCGAGGTTCCGTGCAGCTCTGCCAGCAGTCTGCTCAGCTTGCCTGGGCCTGCTCCCAGGAGCAGTGCAGGAAGGGGATGGTGGCAGCTGGGAAGTGCCTGTGGGGGTGAGGGTTGTACCTGGCCATGTCAGACCAGCAGTGAGCTGGGGAGCAGGCCCAGTTTCTCTGCAGCCCTCGGACGGGGGCCGGGAGCAGTATGCACCATTGCTGGTTCCACCTGGTGCCTGTGCTCACGGACACTTGGTAAGTGGTGGCATCCACTGAGGGCTGGCCTGACTCTGTTGCAGCTGGGGCTCCCTCTTGCCTGACGAAAATGGGAGTCCCCCACTGCAGGGAACAGTTGCTTCAGGTGTGGAAGGGTTAAGCCTGAGGGCACAAATCGCCTCTGACTCCCTGGGGAGATGCGAGTGCTAAGCAGGATGTGGGTGGTTTAAGGGGTCTGGGTGCCTGATGATGTAAAAGCTGAACTTCCTCTCCCCGAGGAGCGTTCCAGGGCATTTTCAGCCCTTGAGCTTGTTTCACGTGTGACGTCAGGCTCCCAGGGTGAGTAAACGTGAGCCTTTGGGCTGGCTCAACGCTCTGGGGGCCACCAGCACAGCTTGACCTGTTGCAGGTGTGGGAAGGGCGCTGGCGCGTGATCCCTTATGACGTGCTGCCCGACTGGCTGAAGGACAACGATTACCTCCTGCACGGACACAGGCCTCCCATGCCGTCCTTCCGCGCCTGCTTCAAGAGCATCTTCCGAATACACACAGAGACGGGCAACATCTGGACGCACTTGCTAGGTGATGGGGGGGGGGGAGTTGGCCACCCTGGGGCTGAAGGTGGGCTTGGGGGCTTTTCACAGCTGGGACTTGCTTGGTGCTGGAGGGCCTGAGAGCTGCCGGAGTTCCTTGGGTGAGGGGAGGACAGGGCGCTTCCCCGCGGCAGGGCCTTGGGGCCGGGCTCGGCCGCTGGTTGTGGCTTTGCCGATGCTCCGCAAGAGCGGGGTGTGAGGAATGAGTCCTGGGCAAAACAGGAACGCCTCGGAGCTTTTTTTTCTCTGGAGCCCAGTGGCTCTTCAGCCCTTGCTCCAGCACCACCCATCTGCAGTAAGAGCCTCAGCTAACAGCCTACTGCCAGGCCAGCCCCAGGTGCAGCTCAGCACCTCCAGGTGCGCTGTGAGCAGGATACGTCCAGGGTCTGCTTGCAGAGCATAGCTCGGGCTGTGTTTCTCTTGGCTCTTTGCTGAATTCTTTCACTCTCCTGCCTGACTGCCCGTTTGGTGTGTTCCCTGCAGGTTTTGTTTTGTTCCTCTGCTTGGGGATCCTGACCATGCTGCGGCCCAACATGTATTTCATGGCTCCTCTCCAGGAGAAGGTGGTGTTCGGGATGTTCTTCCTGGGAGCAGTGCTGTGCCTCAGCTTCTCCTGGCTTTTCCACACGGTCTACTGTCACTCGGAGAAGGTCTCACGGACTTTTTCGAAGTGAGTCAGCACAAGCGCGGTTGTGTGGTCTCAGGAGGTTTTGAGTTCTCACAGCGCTTTGTTCCCACGTGCTTTATCCTTGGGGGGAGTGTTCACAGAGTCCAGCGTGGAGCTAAGTGGGAACCACACCTGGATCCTGGAGGGCTCTGCCCTGTGTCTGAGCACCTTAAATCTGCCGGCTCAGGTGGATGATCGAGGCACCAGCCCTGGGAACCTGCAGCTCCCAAGGGAGCAGCCTTTGTGCCCTCGCAGCAGTGAACTGAGGAGGGGGGGTCTCTGTCTCACTGGGCAGCTGTGGGACACGGCAGTTTGGCAGTTCCCAGTTTACTGAATGCTTTCAAAAACCTGGTTTGGATCCAATTTGGACTGAAACCAAATTGAAAAAAAAACCAAAACAGGATTCCCGGCAAAGTGGAAAGGCTGGGCAGTGGCCAGTGCCTCTCCCCAGGGCTGGTGCACAGGCTGCTCTTAGAGTTCAGCTCGTATCAGCCTTCGTGGCGCAGGCAGAGCAGCAGTGAGGCTTTAAGTAAGATCTTCCTCTTGCAAGTCAAAGGCATTTACTTGGGTGCTGCTTGCTGAGAAATCCTGCCGAGCTGCTTTGCACACACCCCAGAGATGCTGCAGGATCGTGTCTCCCAAACAAACTGCGCTGCCGTGCCCTCGACAAAGATGTCCTTGTGTACCGGGGAAGGCGCTTGCCGCGGCGCCGGTGGGGGGTAGCGCAAGCTGCTGCATTTTGGTGGTGAAATGGTTCCTGGATCGATAGATCGAAAGTACTTTGCGGTGGAGGAGAACAGTTAAATCCATAATCACGAGGGCTCGCGCCGCCACATCCTGTCATGGTGGGTTGAGTGCGCGGCCCCTCTCACATCGAGCCAGCTCCTGTTCGCCTCTGCGCTCCTGCCGAGCTCTGGCGTGCCCTGCAGCCGCGTACATGCCAGGGCCCTTTCTCCTGTCCCACATCACATCAATGAGACCTGAGCACGCCCCTCCTCCCCTCTCTGGGCACCCTGCTTCACCCGTGGGGCTGTGGCCGCCTGCCCGGCCATGGTGGCTCCGTTTGGGTGCAGGTGGGCTGGAGGTCACTCGCACATAACCGAGGACACGAGGAGCAGGGTGGGTTTTGGGGCTCATGTGTGACTCTGTCATTGCACCCCGGCTGCAGGTTGGATTATTCAGGAATTGCACTGCTGATCATGGGGAGCTTTGTCCCGTGGCTCTACTACTCGTTCTACTGCTCCCCACAGCCAAGACTCATCTACCTCTCCATCGTCTGTGTCTTGGGCATCTCTGCCATCATCGTTGCTCAGTGGGACCGGTTTGCCACCCCCAAGCACAGGCAGACAAGAGCAGGTAGGAGTTCTCCCTCCTCACCTCGGGAGGGAGTTCGGGGGGGCTTCAGGGAGGCACTTTGGGGAGATCCCATCGTGGGATGGCTTTCCTTCCGGGAAGAGCCCTCAGCATCTGCAGAATTGATCCCCCCAGAGCACCACACTGCCCTTGCAGCAGCTCCTGGCAGGGAGAAGGTCTCTTTCCTCCTCTTGCTGTGCTGGGGTTTTAGATTCCCTGCGGAGCAGGGCCCGAGCTCTGCCTGGCATTCGGCAAGCCTGAAGTTTGGAGCCGAGAGACGCATTTAAAAATAGCCCTGTAAGCAGCGGCTGGGCGGCCTGGGGCTGTGCCACATGAAGCAAGCTGCCTTCGCCGGGAAGCAGTTTGGCAGCATGAACCTGCAGCTCGGGCAGAGGAGGAAGAGATCCCCTCATCCGTCCCCTGCCCGTTACGTGCTGGCACGTCCCTGCCTTCCTGGAGGCTGCAGGGTGAGGCTGCCTCCGGCCACTCTGCACTTGCAGCCCGTCCTGCCCCCGCTGCAGCCTCTGCAGACGCGATCAGCCTCGGTGAGCACAGAGAAATGCCTCTGCCCGCCCTTGCCTCCGCTGGGGCTCCTGCAGCAAAATAGCTCTGGCAGCAGCATCCCAGCTACTTGAGGAGGGGTGACGCTGAGCTGGAGGCCGGGCAGCGCTGCTGGCACATGACCCATGAGACACACCCCCCCTCAGAATGGGGCAGGGGACAGGGCAGGACTCCCAGCCCACTGCTCCCCCACGGCAGCGCTGGTGGAGATGGCACCTCCTGGGGAGGGCTGCTGTCCCCCTGGTGCGAGGCAAGCTCCTGCGGCGAGTACAAGCTGTAGCTGCTCAGAGCTGCTGTCTCCCTGCAGTGCCATTTGTTCCCTGCCAAACTAATTGGATGCCAGAGCTGAAAATTTCAGCGCTGCTCATTAGCACCTTCCTCTTGAGCTCTAAGCAGCTTCACTGAACAAATGACCAGCGAAACCCCTCCTCGAAGGACTGGCTGAGGCAGCTGCGTCCCTCGCGCTGTGTGAGGCTTCGGTACCTTCGAAGGGCTGGCACCTTCCGAAAGGGCTGTTCCGGGAGCTGGGAGTGGGAGCTGTATGGAGAACGCTGGGTGAGCTCAGCCCGGTGCGTGCTGGGGGTTAGCGCTGCTTCTGACTAGGACACGAGCTTAGATCCCTCGTTTTGAGAAGGATAAATGCCATGAGGATTGGATAATCCAGGACTGAGTGAGGAAAAGCTGCTGGTGCCTCCAGCTTCCCTTTGGGCAGGACGAGGCTGCGAGGGCAGCTGGCAGGGAGCAGCAGCGCCCCGGCCGCCCCGCGCTGCCGTTTGCTCATCTCTCCTCTCTGCCGCAGGCGTCTTTCTGGGGCTGGGGCTGAGCGGCGTGGTGCCCACCATGCACTTCACCATCGCCGAAGGGTTTGTGAAAGCCACCACCGTCGGCCAGATGGGCTGGTTCTTCCTCATGGCCGTGATGTACATCACGGGCGCGGGGCTGTACGCTGCCCGCATCCCCGAGCGCTTCTTCCCGGGCAAGTTTGACATCTGGGTGAGTGCAGGGGTGAGGCGGTGAGCAGGACGCTTGGGGGGGGGGAGCAGTTGTGAATTTGGGGAGCGGGGATGGAGGGTGCTGAGCTCTGAGATGAGGAGAAGGTGGCTGGGGGTGTCCTGGTGTGCCTCAGTGCCTGTGCTGGCAGCCAGACCTTGAGCGGCTGCTGCGGGCAGGTGGGGCAGGCTAAAGTACGGGGTGGAAACTGCTGCCTGGGAGCAATGAGAAGGAAAACAGCAGA
The DNA here is from genome assembly GCF_963210335.1 of Falco punctatus. Lineage (NCBI taxonomy): Eukaryota > Metazoa > Chordata > Aves > Falconiformes > Falconidae > Falco > Falco punctatus. The sequence continues at coordinate 2,276,459 of NC_137597.1, forward strand.
GCTCAGAGGACAGTCCTGGGGCGGTGCAGAAGCAGCAAGGAGAGGCAGAGGCGTTTCTGGTGTTGTTTTGTCCCCTTCGGTCTGGTCTAAAAGGTGTTTTTGTTTCCCCGCAGTTTCAGTCGCATCAGATCTTCCACGTGCTCGTGGTGGCCGCGGCCTTTGTCCACTTCTACGGGGTGTCAAACCTGCAGGAGTTTCGCTACGGACTCGAAGGGGGGTGCACAGACGACTCTCTCCTCTGAGAGCGCCTGATTTTAGTACAAGCTTCCTAAGTGCTTTTTAAACTCTGTCTTTGCTAAAATCAAAGGAAGACTCAAAACTGTTTGGGGTTGTTGGTTTTGTGGTTTGTGGTTTGGTTTTTGGTTTTTTTTTTTAAAGAAAAAAAAAAAAACAGAAAAATTCTTTAGCAAAGTTACCGACCAAATCCTCACCCCCTTCCCCACGCACTTTGCTGGGGCTGAGGGGAGGCAGCTCGGGCCGTGGCAGCCTGCCCTGCCGCGCTCCCGCCTCCTCCAGACAGTGTTTTAGCCGCACTGGGGTCATCCAGCCTTCCCAGGCACGCCGAAAGCAATGGGTGCGGGTACCCCGCTCCCGGCACAGCCGAGCACACCCCCTTCCCGAGCTCACCGGAGCAAGCAGAGTCACGCACTACCAGGCCCAGGGCCAGAGAATTTTGCGTATCCCTTGGGACAGAGCTGCCTTGCTGGGGGGAGCTCCGCAGCCCCCGGTGCTGCTGCCCAGGGCACAGGCACAGATTCACGTAACTTAAGTTTTAATTGTCTTTTTTTTTGTTTGTTTGTTTTGTTTTGTTGTTTTCCTTGACAAAGTAATGTAAACATAAATGAGAGAATATTTAATATTTAATACTAAGCTTTAAAAAGACTTGCTGCCACCACAGTGTACTCGGCTCCCTCGCTGTCTGTGGTAGTGAGGAAGGACAGTGTTTTAGGGGAATGTAGAGCTGCTGTAGCTGATTGAAATAAAAAGGTCAATAGTTCAGTGTCGTGCTGGTGGTGTCTGTCTCATTTTTTGGGGTGGGCATAGAGAAGCAGCTGCTCAGGGTGGGGGCTGCTTCTGGAGGGAGAGGGGGCTCTGAGCACCCCCCAGGAGCGTGTTCCCTCAAAGCTGAGCAGCAGCAGCACCCATGCAGGCCAGTGTGACCAGGCAGCGAGCCTGGACAGCCCCAACAGCTGAAATAAAACACAGGAAACTCTTGGGTGTTGCAGCGATGACGGGGCAGGAAACCCTTCCCTGGCTGGGCGATACGCAGCGGGACCAGCGGGACCGGCTGCCTTCCCTCCTGGGATCGACACCGCTGGTCAAAAAATGCTACAGCCTGGCTGGTGTGCGGGGAGGGAGGGATGATGCCCTAAATCAGAGGCTTCTCCTCATGGAGAAGCACGTGAGAGTGACCATCCAGTACAGACAGGCAAGGGGGAATTAGGTGGCAGAAGCTGAGCTGAGTAAAGCCCCCCCTCGGGCAGCTGAAGCCTGTTACCTCCCTGAGGGGGGAGCGCCTGGCAGGGCCACCACAGCCCCTGTGCCAGAGCTTGTCACCAGGGGCACATGTCCCTGTGACGCCTGGCAGGTGGGGAGTGGCTGCTGCTGCCGGGAAGGCTCGTGTGGTGGTCTGTCTGAGCTGCTTGGATGTGGCCCAGCTCTGGGGACCACGAAGGCAGGGCCTGGATGGAGCCCCCAGGGTGGGGGCAGCAGGTTCTTCTGTGGCAGATCAACCTACAGCAGCTCCTGCGCGCCCCGTGCCCCGCTCCCAGGCGAAGCGCTGGCGGGAGAGGTCACCCCGTGTTCCAGGCTGCTGCTTGAACATGGGCCAGTGGCTCGGCTGAGTCATCTCCCCCCACAGCAAGCCCCTAAGGACAGTTTGGTGGTGGAAGAACAAAACCCTGGAGCTGCACGCAGCTCTGAACAATGCCAGTGCTCTAATCCTACAGGAAAACATCTGGTGCTTTAACACGCAGATTTGGATGCACAGGGGAGGCTCCGCAGCTCCCCAAGTGTAATTGTCCCTCAAAGACCAGACTCATCTACTCTGCAGTTGGGGTGTCAACTCAGAACAGACGAAAGCACAAGCTGAGTGACACAAATCAAGAAAATTATCTTTAAAATTCGCCCGAGGAACCAAGTAAGCGGCAAAGCAAGACAAGCCTTCACACACACAGCTTTTGTGCCTAAGGTTTTTGAAAATTACATACCAGCAGCAACTATATCAAACAGTAAGGTACCAGAGACGCAAGCCCCAGCAGTCCTGGAGCAGTTCTAGGACAGGCAGGGAGTGAAAACCGGATGACAGGACGTAGGAGATGGTCAGGATCTTGCACTTGCATGCATGCTTTGTACAACCCTAATTCACCCCTCTGGCAACCACTATTGGGACCACTTTTGTGTTATTCTCATCCTCCTCCTGCCACATGGGTCTGACCGAGTTTCCTGACAGAGTGCAGAGATCAAGCTCCTTCCCGGGCAGAGGGAAAGCCATGAAGCTGCTCAGATGACTAAATATTACTCAAGTCTTTTTGAATATGGATATTCCATCAGGAATTGCCAGTAAGCAATAGTAGTAACAACAGAAAACCTCACTGGATATGTTTTTTTTAACACCTAGCAAATACAGACTCCACAACTGGAGTTTAAGAACAAAAACATGGAGCAGATGTTTTAATTGCGCTTAGGACTGGATCCGAGGTGACAAGGCAGCAGGCTGTGCTGGCAGCACGCATGCAGGTGCAATGCTTCACCCTCCAGCCCCACAGCCCTACATGTTTTCTGTTCGGGGCTCCTACATGTCTCCCTGCACAGTTCTAGAAGGGGAAACTCCCTGCAGTATCCCCTTTGGAGGTGCTGCAAAAGCCGCGGCAAGCGCCAGCAGAAGTGAAGAATTCGTTTGCTGCCACCTCTTGCTAAAAGAGGCCCAAAGCCTTGCGGGTTAAGGGGAAGGCAGAGGCACGCTGCAGCCTCCGGATCCACAAAAGGCCAATTCTGCTTTAACCAAAGAACTTAGGCTGCATGGCAGTAGCACAGAAAACAAAGCAGGGCATGGAAATACGTATTGCTGGAAGTAGTTCTCACTGGTTTGCACATTCTCCCAATAACATTCGCTTTAGGAATGTAAAACTGCATGTAGATGAACTCTTTTTTTCCTTAAGCTGAAATAAGAGTAGTAACCTAAATCCGATGGGTAAGAGGCTAAACTCCAGCTGCGCTCACTGTGGATGGTCAATGGCACATCCCAGAGAAGACTCCACAGACTTTTGCTTCAGTCCATGTCCAAAGGATGACAAGACTCCATTTAGTCCTTGTCTAAAACCTCCGTGTATTCTATCAGACATGTATTAACGTTACAGCAATGGAATCTATCATGAATAAATAGATTTGTCATCTTCTAAAAGTTCTCCTGCACAGCTTTTACACTGAAAAGTGCTGAAGGTCCTCTTGGCATGGTTTGGGTAAGAGACTACCACTGGTGTAAAGACATACCGCACCTTGGTCCTCCAGCATTTTAAATTACAGCTCAGGTACAGTGTGAACTAGGAGAATGAGGATAATCACTGGTATTGCCTGTAGTCGCCAAATGGAGAGGGCTGCAGCTGGGAGGGGTCTTCTGATATCTGAGGGCCTGCAAATAAGGCAAGAGAAAACAGGCAAATAGTAAATACCAAAAGGCAAGAGATTCCTCCTACTAACAGCATGAAACACATTCACAGCCGTTTTGTTTATACAAAACCCTTTTAAAACTAAGGAAGCCACTAACAAGACTTTACATTTAATTTGTTTTCATTGAAAAAAGTTCAAGAGCTTTATGCATTGACAAGAACCTCAGCCCAACAAGGACCGTATTTTTATCTCCTTTACTAAGAGGGAAATGAATCAGAGCAGCGAGATGGAAACCTCAGTCACCTAAAGGAGCGGAGACCTGTGCCTTACTGCCCTCCAGCCGAACCTGGCCACTCGGTAAAGGTTTACCCGCGGTAACTTGCCTGACAATAAAGCGAGCCAGTGAAACGGAACGGATCACTGTGGAGTCAGCTTCTCTTACTGACGTTCTACTGGAGGGAAGCAATACGCTTCCTGCATGCCAATTTGAGAGAGGATAAATTGTAACGGACAGATGATACTCCTCCTCTAAAGCGGATTAATTTTAAAATGTCTTTGTATTAAGGACAGAAATTGTTATAATTTAGACCCAACAAAGAACATCAGTGAACAAGCCTGAGAGAGGAAGCCTCTCAGGAATTTGTGGCTTGCTACTAATCCTTTCAACAATGTGGTTTTATCTGTATTCCTCCCAAAACAGGGTGGGGAGACAGAGGTATTAAGTATTTTACACAGGCAAGTATTTACACAGCTCAGCTAACTGACACCTCAACTTGTGTTTCACTTAGGAAAAAAAAAAAGGGATATAGTTTTTGAAGCAGTTTAGAAAAAAAACAACAAAACATTACCACCACCACCACCCCGCTCTTGGAAATCTTTTATCTGTATCAGCCTGGTGATCTTTTATCACTTCATTTAAACCAGGGTTACCCACACACTTGCAGGCAGACCGCAGCCAGCCCGCCAGAACCATCCTTCCTGCCCCACAGCTAGCTGCTTGCTATTCCCTCAGACCTGTTGTGTCACCCACCACTGACTAAAATACTGTTGCCACCACCTGACCGGTTGTGTGGCCGCCTCAGGGGACAGAAGACATGGACAGCAGGGACACCCCTGCTTGCAGCCAGGCAGCCTCCAGTCACCCAGTGGGAAGGAGCTGATGATACTCTTGTGTCATCAGCAACGTGCGGCTCCTCCTTGACTTTCTCAACCTTAGAAGCCGGCAACTGGCAGAGCGGATTTACTCTGTTGTAGGGGTGCTGACTGGAAGAGGTGCATCAGTAAAGACCGCATTAAAAAAGCCTTGCAATGCCACAGCCTGATGGTTCCTTTACCGTTTGGAAACTGTGTGGAGGCAAATCTTGTTAACAGAATACCAGCTCCTTCAATTAAAGCTAGGAGAATTCCTCCCATCGCAGCAGATCCGACCATGGCAACGGGTCCATCTAAAAATAAAAAGCACAAAACACTTTTTACTTCTCTGGTGCATGACTTTGCATATAGCTCTCCTTAGTCATAATCTCTCCCATAAGAAGGCTCAGCATCAGTGATTTTGCATCCATTAAGCCTCATTAGCATCATCAATAAAAAGATAATGAGTGGGCAGCTCCCTGCCCCCCTGAGAAACAAAGGGACACCAGTAATGTTTGAGAACACAGAATCATAGAATCATTTAGGTTGGAAAAGACCTTTACGATCATCAGCCCAACCACCAACCCAGCACTGCTGAGCGCATCACTAAACCATGTCCCTAAGCACCGTATCTGCTCATCTTTTAAATCCCTCCAGGGATGGTAACCCCACCGCCTCCCTGAGCAGCCTGTTGCTGTGTTTGACCACCCTTTCAGTGAAGAAATTTTTCCTAATATCCAACCTAAACCTCCCCTGGTACAACTTGAGGCCGTTTCCTCTCGTCCTATCACTTGTTCCTTGGGAGAAGAGATGGATACCCACCTCGCTACAGCCTCCCGTCCGGCAGCTGTAGGGAGCCATGAGGGCCCCCCCGAGCCGCCTCCTCTGCAGGCTGAACCCCCCCAGTTCCCCCAGCCGCTCCTCAGAGCACTTGTGCCCCAGCCCCTGCCCCAGCCCCGCTGCCCGGCTCTGGACACGCTCCAGCATCTCTACATCCCTCTTGAAGAGGGGCCCAAAGTTATCTTCCACACGCTCCAGGATCTTCCTGGACTGTTTCCTCTCTGCTGTACTGTATTTCCAGCAGACACCTGCTAAGCTGAAGTCCTCCAGGAGAACAAGGGCTAGCAATTGTGAGACTTCTCCCAGTTGTTGCCAGAATATTATCATCTGCATCTTCACCCTGGCTGGGTGGTCTGTAACAGACTCTCACCATGACATCTGCCTTGGTGGCCTTCCTTCTGACTCTTACCCATGAACACTTGACCCAAGCACCATCGTCAAGCTGTAGACAATCAACACACTCCCCAACACACAGAGCTACACCGCCGCCTCTCCTTCCCTGCCCATCCCTTCTGAAGAGTTTACAGCCACCCACTGCGGCACTCCAGAGTTATCCCACCACGTTTCTGTGACAGCAACTGTGCCAGAGCTTTCCTGCTACACAAGGGCTTCCAGCTCCTCCAGTCTGGTGCCCGTGCTGTGGGGAACGGGGTAATTGGATTTCAGCTGGGCTATTGATCCTGCCACCTTTTTGGGGGGAGAAGCTGTAATTCCTACGTGACCACTCTCAGAAACCTTTCCATGGTTCCTAACACATCAATAAACCTCGTGTCTTTGCTGCCACATGGATTTCTACCCACTATTGCCACTGAGACAGCAGCCTGAAGGACCTCCTTCTTATTACTTTCATAAGCACAGGACAAAAGTTTCAGATTATCTTTCAGTTTCTCTGAAAAAGTAAATTCCAATTTGGGTAACACAGACTTCCTTCACTATCATGGTGAGAACTGTACATTTAGAGCACAGAAGTTTCTCAACTGTTGTCCTCAGTTTCTTACTTCTTGCAGCTAAAATGGCTCCAGTTAGGGCTCCGCTTGTGATTGAATTCCACGGATCTTCCTTCCCTCTCATTCTGACCATACTGCAGTCAATCATGGAGAAGAGACCCCCCCAGACAGCAAAGCTACCTGTTCAAAAATAAACAAAAAACAGCTTACAGAAAGCAGACAAGCCCGCGACGCTGCAGCTATATAATCAAGAGATGATGCAGTATTAGTGCGCTTGCTTTCAGACATGGAAGCATATGCAAACTCCCAAACATCAGTTAAAATCAATATTGAGAAAAATTCCCAGCTTGCCAGATGACACATATATTACACATAGACACATTCTATATATAAACTCACTGATTTATATTTAATGACAGAAATCAAACAGTGATTATAATAGAACTTCTACCCTAATAAAGCCAGATTAGCCCAGGGAACTTTCATATTTTTCACTTTTTAAACGTATTTCCTCATAAAGAATGATGCAGAGTAATTTCACACCTTATCCTAGTGCTGCTCCCAGCACCTCAGATCAGTATTGTATGGCAGATGCAACGAGAATGCAACAGTTTGCAGACTGCAAACACAGAAGTCTTTTAACAACAAGGTGTATTATAAATTAAAAGAAATACTGATCTCCAGACTCATTTGGGGAAAAGTATTTAGAGTAAGATCACCCCTCCCTAATTTGAGGTGTCTTACTGCCTTATACCAGTTTAAGAACCAGTAAAAACCAGGAGGTGGGATTCTTCTCTCCGCACAGTCCCCACAGGCTGCAGCCACAGAGCCTCTTCAGCCCATGGCCCCAATTTCTTCAAGCAGTTCTGCTGCAGCTGATGTTTCTGTGCTCCACACCACTCTCCCATTTTCTCCTTCCGTCGTGTATTAACTCAATCTGCCCCTCAGAATGGCACAAAGGCAGAGCGCAATGCGCGACCACAGCTGACCTTTAAGAGGTCACAACGTCACTTTGAATCAAACTGCAGGGTTGCGATTTTTAGACTTTTATGTGCAAAATTCAGTTCACAAACATGACTGAAGTTCACCTGGCTGACCCCAGGGGAACAATGTGAAATCCTACCCAGACCCACCCATCTTTTTTATTGTTTCTCCAAGGTTGATCATTTCTTTTAATGAGTCCATTTTGTTTATTTTAAAACCCTGCAGACAATGCACAGGCTCCCAGGCAGCTCTGCACTGAGCTGGTTAAAATATGACACAATTATTAACCCTGGCTTATCACTCCGTGAACGCAAGCATGTTTCCTCCACACTACGCTGACTCTGGATGCATTAGGACCATATTTACTCATTGCTCGGACTAACAAACACCACTGCAACACAGCTGGCCCACAGCTCGGGTGTCACTGCACCTGTACCACGTTATATTCCCAAACTCAGTTATCTACCAACAGCCAACTGACCGCAACACCACCACAAAATTAATTACCTCCCAGTTGTGGAGCTCTTGTTTTAATAGCTGTCAAACTTCCCCGCAGCCGGTGGTTTACACCCTACAATAAAAGAGATATGACCATTAAAAATAACAGAGTCAGGTCTTACAGCCAATCTGACTGTATATAGCATAACTTGCCACCGGCCCGATGTATTTCTACGCACTCTCAGCAGCTGTGATCAACCAGCAGAAATTGCATTTTACACATTAATCACTCCCTTACGTTATATCTGTCAACTACAGAAATGAATTACAGCCACCAGGCATTAATTTGAGTTCAAAGTTTGTTTGAGTGGCCTAGCGGGGATTGGACGAGTCATTTAAAGGAATTCTTCTAGCCAGATCAGCATATTTATTTTCCACGTGTATCGTTTCTTTATTCCTATCTGATGCCCAGGCCCTTGGCACAGTTTGCACACAGGACACCAGCGGAGCAAAGAGCAGCAGCAGGTGCAGGTAACCACAAGGAGGAGACTCTGTCCATGGAGAAAGGGAAAACCACCCAGAGGAAGAGTGCCACTGGGCTGCATTAGAGGAACCCTGCATGCTTATCCCATTTCCACCAGTACTTTATCTGGTTTACTAACCACCTCACCCCTACTGCAGATGCCCACAGACCAGGAGCAGTGAGCTGGCAGCACCAATCTCACTAGTTGTCCCAAATTCAGTCATTCCTGCTGGTCAGGTGGAGTATTTAGTCCTTGTCCCATCAGCTCAGCCTCAGTAGCTAAGAGAAGCAAGCAATTCAGCTTCTGAATGTGGTGCTGAGCCTTCCAGAGTCTAACACTAAACCTGCCACCCAGGACCCCACAGGATCACAGCTACGCATTTTCCCACACTTTAAGAAGATTTAAAGAATATACACCCAAGTTTTATTTTTGATACAAGCACTCAGAAGTGTGGACAGGTTTATTTAATAAGTCTTAAGCAAAATTAAGAATGTAGTTAAGCATATAATCCTCTCCAACTCAACTGTCCAGGACCTCACTAGTTTGGAAACAGATATTTATTTACAAACCTTACCTCAAACTGATGGCTTATTAAGCGTCACTATATATCAAATATTACTCAATAAAACCCCCTTTTATATGAAGCCAGAGAAACGTTTTAAAGCAAATACTCAAGTAGAAATTGTATCTTATTTTTGCAAATGTCTCTACAACAGGTTTATAGTCTACATTTTGCAGCAGAAATCCTGAAAGCGAAAACCGACTCGCATCAGCTAAACTTCAACTTTCACGTTTACGCACACTTCTGCATTTAAACAAAACCTATCAAGAAAATTCAGTTAATAAAACCTGTTAATAAATAAGAGATTAATTAAAGAAACAAATAACCTCTAATATAAATCTGAAGGAGAAAAAGATTCTTCCTTTGAGTCTTTCCACTTCTTAAAAGAAAGGGAGAGGGGAAGACCAGAAGAGGAAGAACAGCCCAGGCTTCACAACTTTACATGCCGACAAAAGCAAAGGCAGATCGGCTGAGACGGACACATTCTGCTGCGCCCTCCACTTCCCCATCCTGAGGGAAATGTCCCTCAGCGAGGGAGGGCAGCCAGCTGCCAGCATCCCACTGCTGCCATCTGATCAAACAGGGGGAAGCAGCACTCCTACTGAAAAGAGGAAGGGCCCCTGCGGAGCCTGAACCATTCACCAAACGTTGTACCCTCCCGGTTTGGATTAATGACATGCAGGCCATTAATCAGTCCCACACACTGCACAGGGACTACTCCTCCTTTACCCTCGGCTGGCCAGATGCACTGTTGATGGACAGAGGAAGCAGGACTGCACTCTGAACACACTCTCAGATGATTTTACTTACCACTGGGGAATTTCTGAACCCCTTGATAGCTTGGAAAATGCCACCTCCTATTGCTCCCATCGTGAAAGCACCTCCGCAGTCATCTACTATCCTCCAGGGACTAGAAGGAAAAATAAAAGATGAAAATACTAAATTCCATCATGTTAAACTGTGCAAGTAACTGTAACGGATCCACCACTCATGCACTGAGTGTAGCTGGAGTGCAAATCAAGCCTGCAGCTGTATCGTCTCATATCTACTTGCTGAGCAGACATCAACAGAACACATGCACAAGTAATATTACAGTAAAACAAACTCAACCTTTGCGAGGGTCTACCAGCCCACCTCCCTGGAGTGGCAAGTATCACATATACAGAAGAACCATCTGAACTCCTCACATGAGGCAGCGACAGTATTTCCATCACGGAAAATTTCTCCAGCTCTGTCCTACTTATGTAAATAGCTTTAAATTTACCATTCTCATTCTTGTCTTGACCTACAGAAAACTTAAGTGGCAAATTCAGTGAGACTCAGTTCTCAGCTGGCACAGAACACCGCTTTCCTGAAATAGTCATGCTTTTCATTAGTTCTGGTTATTTAAATGAGAGACTTCAAAGTCAACTTTTGTTAACCTGCAAAGGTTTTCCCTGACGCATCCTGGATCTCTGAAGTTCATTCAAACAAAGCACAGATCCAGTCAGAAGGCCACAATTCCTGCCTCCAAGGACACGGAGCGTCCAATATTTCCAAGCAGTGAGCAAAGGCTTTGCAACAGAAAGAGCACCCTCCTCACAGCAAACACTTTCAACACCAGTGAGATGAGCTTTAATTTGAGGTTCAAAACCGCTTGCCAAGCACCACAGCCCTGTAACTCTCTGCCACTAAACTGAACTCCTCAACCAGGTGAGCACCAACCTGCTATTAACCTCTGTTGCCACTGCTGGTAATTTCGAAGCATAAAATAACAAAGCTATTTTGTTCCTTTGATCTTATACCAAAATCTTACAACAGAAGCCAAGCAGTCAGGTGATTATAACTCCTGCACTGTCAATGATCAGAAAACAAAAACCAGAGTGTAACAACACGCAGGGTCACAAAACTGGAGACTATGGCAAGCTCAGTGTTCACACCAGCAAATCACATATAGGAGCATCAATGGGCATTTCTGATTTCACTCTGAATTTCATGTTTCTGTTCCTGAGGATTCCCTACAGCATCCAGCTCCTGCACAGGAGAATACATCATCAGTGACCCGTTTTGAATCTGCCACAGGTTTTCTACTTCACAGAATATGCTAAGGCTCTTCTGCTGTAAAGAGTGAAAAACATCATTGCTTTTCCCCAGATCCCTTGCTGTACTACATATTCTGTCACGAGGTGTCTTTTTTTCTTCCTGAAAAAAATGTCTAAAATTTGCAGTCCCTCCTCCTAGATGTTCTGCCAGGCTGCTCACTTTCATGACCTACTTCTGAATCCCTCCCTGCCTCTGCAGTCGCTTTAATGAGAGCACGTAGCCAGCTCTGCACGCCTTCTCAACGAAGGCAAACTGTTTGTACACGTGGCATTATTCTGCCTGGTTTGCTTTTGCACGTTGGCATCACCTGGTTGTTCCAAATGCACCAGATCCCCACCCAAATATCACTACTGACCTGTGACAGTGACATCCAGGTCCCAACCCCACCCTGCTTCAGGAAACAGTAGGAGGACTGTACATTATCTCACCATATAACCCCCTTCTTTTTCATTGCCTTGCCTGTAACATGCTTTCATCTCATACTCCTTACAAATCCCCTCTAGATTTGACTAAATTAAATAATTTAGCTCCACTTCACATTTTATTTTCCTTCCCCTATTTCCTGATGTTTAATGATCAGGAAAAGGTTACAGGCACACTGTTGTCAGAGATGCAAAGATGAAAAGCGACTAAGTCTTTCTTCTCAGGGTTTGTTTTTTTTTTGTTGTTTTGTTCTTCTCCACATCTCCTGTCCAGATTTTGATCTATTCTGTTATGAATAAAACATCTCATTACAACTCCCTTCCTTCATAAACTTGCTAACAGTGATCTTGTTAAAAGGCTTTCTGGAAATCTAAATAGATTATGTAAAGTGGTCTTCCTTTACCCACAAGGTCAAATAATTCCTATTCAGAAAATCATGACTGTTCTTTACAAAAGCTTCGTTAATTAGACCCCAATCATGGAATGCTTTCTTAGGTTTTTTCCATCTTTAACCTTGCTTCAGATGTCAAGCTCATTAGCTTCGGGGTTCATAATTCTCCTTTTAAGCTATCCTCCAAGCCTTCACAGGAGCAGCTTTTAAATGAGAAAACATCTTTGATACCAGCACAGCCACGTCCTGTGTCAGCTCCTTTGAACTCCCAGAAAGACGCCGAGCGCCTCTGAAAGCTGACACAATACACCCCCCAACCCCTGGCAGTGCTTGACCTCGGCAGAGGAAAGAATCAGAAGAGAATAAAAGAGATTACTCCATTATTAATTTGGCACTTATCTACAAGCTTAATGTTACTGTTGTTTCCCTGACTTTAAGGGAAGCCCTCACAGTAGGAAAACGATGTGCTCACTTATCACACGAAAGATAAGGTCAAATTCCTACTCCCAACGGCAACCGAGATCAGAGATGAGGAGAGCAAGGGCCACAGCTTTGCTTACGCCAGGGCTCTGGGGCAGCCACATACCAGCTCGACTGATCAGAGATGGAGGATTCCCCACACCTCAGACGGCGCCCAGAGGGAGCTGCAAGGCCTTACAGCACATCCCAAAAGGATGGCAGGGCCAGCGGAACAAGGAGAGCTGGCAGGCGCTACGCCAGCTCTCATGGCCCGTGAGCCAAGGCCCTCGCTTAGAGGGGGGGCTCTACAAAGCCGATGAGGGGGCTGGAGCATCTCCCTTGTGAGGACAGGCTGCGAGAGCTGGGGCTGTTCAGCCTGGAGAAGACTGAGAGGGATCTTATCGATGTCTACAAAGAGCTTAAGGGCCAGTGTCAGGAGGACGGGGCCAGGCTCCTTTCAGTGGTGCCCAGGGACAGGGGCAACGGGCACAAACTGCAGCACAGGGAGCTCCACCTGAATATGAGGTAAAACCTTCCTTTGAGGGTGACAGAGCGCTGGAACAGGCTGCCAAGAGATGTCGTGGAGTCTCCTCTGGAGACAATTCAAAACCCGCCTGGACGCAATCCTGCGCAACCTGATCTAGGTGAACCTGCTTTAGCACAGGGGGTTGGACCAGCTGATCTCCAGAGGTCCCTTCCAACCCCAGCCACGCTGTGATTCTGAATCGCCTCTCCAAGCCCCACGTCTGCCTGCAGCTCTCCTAACGGCCCACGAACCACGAGAGCCAGAGGCCACCGCGTTTTAAATAAAACAAAGCTGCCTTTTCTCAGCACTGATGATTCAGCAGGGTGCCAGCCTGACACCAGCTCTGCTGCAGAAGGGGCAGCACTTCACCCTCACCAGACCATCACCAGACACACCAGCCTGAACAGCCTGACCTCCGCCTCCCCGGCCATGCCCAGCACAGACAAGACTAAGCAATGACCCTGCTTCTAATGAAGGAGACTGAGATGCTAATGACAGCCAGGTCCTACAGTGTCACTTCCCAGTGATATCACACTGCTCCCAGAAACAGCAGATCCTGGGGACTGACACCCCCCACGTCGCTGGGGCGGTGGGGAGAGACCAGGGCAACCAGCAGCAAAACAGGACAAAATGGTGTGGGGCACCCAACAGCCCCCCGACACCTTAGCAGCAAAATGTCCTTATCGCATGACCTTACTAAAGGGAGAACGAGATTACCTAGGGCCCACAGCAACCAATAAATAAATAAAATTTGCTTTGCTAATGTCCTTAACTTTGCGCAGTAGAATGGTGGAACTAACATTTATGGAGAAACTTAAAATGTGGCAGCAGAGCAACGCACAAAGCTTTGGGGAAAGCCTTGTGAACGGCCACGGGTCCCTGCTTGCAGAGGCGAGCAGAACACTGCATACTTAATCTTGAACCCAGCCTTTCGTCTAAATGCTTTATTACTACAAAGAAAACAAATTAAACTGCAACCAAGGTGCTGTGACCGTTTACAATGGCACTGCTGGAATGTAATGGGAGTTGAGATACCACTGGTGAGGTGGCCTGCACGGCGGGGGACCTGGGGCCGGCGGGGACCTGGGGCCGGGGGGGACCTGGGCCAGCCGGCGCATTCCTTCCCCCGCTTCCATGAGGCGGGAGAAGGGCAGAGGCACCGGGGGCGGCGGAGGTGGGTCGTGTGCCCAGGCCCTGCGCCCCCAGAGGCCCAGCAGCGGCGCAGGCCGCAAGGCCTACCCACCACGCCGCTACCTCACCCCTTCAGCGAAACCCCAGTGGGCTCGGTGCCAGCGGGGCTTTACCCGCCCAGGCCCCCGGGCTCCCCGAGTCCCCTGCCCCCGGGCCCCGGCCAGGCCCTCGCAGCCACTCACCTCGGGCCGGCCCTCGGGCCGGCCTCCCCCTTAGCAGAGCCCCGCCAAGGTCACCCACACCCACAATCCCCCGCGCCGCCGCCAGGGCGCGGCCTCGAGAGCGCCCTCCCCGCTCCCCCCGCCGGCCCCTCGCCCCCGGGAGCCCGCCGGTGCCCGGTGCCGCCACGCTCGCCGCCGGGCCGCGGGCCGCTCACCAGGGCTCCCGCGCGTACTCCTCCATCTTGGCAGGCGCCACCGCCCTCACCCGCCTTCCCGCCGCGCGATTGGTTCGCCGCCCCCGTGCGCCGCCAATGGGGGCGGAGGGCGGGACTTGGGCGGAGGTGTCTGCGCATGCGCATGCCCCCTTCGCCCCGCCCCGCGGTGTCCGCAGCCCGGAGGAGCCGTGAGGGAGGGCCGGGGCCTCTCCATCTGCTGGGCCTGCTCTGCCCGCCCCCCTCCCGCCCTCCGCCGGTGCAGCCATCGGCCTGTGCCGCTGTGCGAGGGGAGAGGGCCCTTCGGCGGGGCTGGCCGCACAGGGCCCTGGGAGCGCTGCCCGGGGTGCCCCGTGGGTGCGGGTCGGGGCCTGCGGGGCATCGGTGAGGCCTCTAGTGGGGCTGGGCCCAGGCCTAGGCCGCGGCGGTCTGGCAAAGGCCTGGAACAGGGCAGCTTCCACTGTGCTCTCTAATAAGTAGTGCCCGTGCTAAAAGTGTGAGCAAATCCATGGGGCAGGGGTCGGCTTGGCGATCCTGAAGACAACTGTAAACGCTCCTGCTGGAAGTGCTGTGAGCGCCCTGGGAGCGGGTGCAGAGGAGCCCAGTGGTGCCCAGCTGAATGGGAGGAGGGCGCCTGCGCGGTGATAGAGGGGTCAGTGCAGGGCGACATGCCTGCACCAAGGGTGTCCATCCCACTGGAGCTGCTGAGGCAGTCCAGAGCAGCATCCACCTCACTCCTTGTGCCCCTGGATCAGCGGGGCTGTCCTCGAGGTGGCCTTGGGGATGCTCCTGTGGGCCAGGCAGCATGGGTGAGAGCTGGGCTTTGAGGTCCCTGCTCAAGAGACGGTGCCTGTGAGTGGGCAGTTTTCCAGAGAAGCTGGGAAGGCAGAGCTGAAAACCCAAGAATTAGTCTCTGTGCTAGCAGTGAATGCCAGGGCAGCCTACAAAGCCTCCAGAGTCTTTCCCCACATGTTCACAAGTGCTCCAAGTTGTAAATTGCTTATTCTTTTCACACTCCTAATTTAACCTTACACTATGCTCTCTTGTAAGGGTGGTAAATCATTCTGTTCAAGCAGGCGATGCAGATTGCACGCCAAGGCGCTTAAGTGCTCTAATAAATCATGGGCTGAAGCAACGGAAAGGAACTGGAATGCTCCACCTGCTTTAATCTGCTGTTTTCAAAGGCTTTAAAAGACTCCTTGTAATTGTAAGCCTTTGTGATCTGAGTGTGACAATGACACGTTTGTCCTTATTTAAGGCAGGATGGGAGCAGGGGGTGATGCAGTAATGGAGATTACCAGAAGGTGGTATTGTGGCTTCTACTTTGGCCAAGGAGAGGAGATGGGAAGAGTGAAAAATCTCAGCATTGTCCCAGCTGGTGGAGCCTGGGAGCCAACCTCTCTGCTCCCATGTCCGCTGTTACTGCTGCGACTGGTCCCACGCTGGTCTGACCCTTCTTAGGGTGGCAATTTCTTGCAGTAGCTCTTGTTCCTTCCCCTAAAGAGTGGCAGGTTATTTCTATCAGGCTGAATGATCATTCTGGCCATCCCTTTCAACTTGTGAAACCCCCTGCTGAGCCCCTGTGGTGCTTGAGCTTCAGTGGCCAGTCACCAAAGGGGCCTCCAGTGCTGGTGTCACCCCGGGCAGGCTGCTGGTAAAGGTGCTCAAGGGCTTTCTGGGGATTTCTGAATTTCCCTGCGAGCAGGAGTTGGTTCCTTTCCCAATATATAATGTCTTCTCCACGCTTCCCTCACTCTCGTGAGCAGGTGTGTTGCAGAGGGAGGTTTTGGGTGAAGTTGCAGTTGGGTTTTGGAGAGAATTGGTTTCTCTCACTGTCCATGGGACCAACATGTTCCAGAGCAGCTGCCTGCCACAGCTGGGCAGGGAGATGTTGCTTTCTCAAAGAACACCTTATAAAATGAAAAAGGTTCAGTGTTTTTAACCTTTCTTCCTGCAGACTCTGAAGGAAAAGGAAATAAAACAGATCAGAAAAATCCATCCCATTTTCAGTTGATCTTTATCAGCTAATAGGAGAAAATAAAGGTAGGTGGATGCTTCTAGGCCGGGGCATGGAAAGCTTTCCCAGCTCAGCCAGAGACCTGGTACATGTGCCTGGAAAAGCTACTTAACCTGACTCTGCCTCAGTTCCTCATCTCTAAGACATGGCTAATCATGTTGCTGTGTTTCAAAAGCATGTTGTGCAGAAATACTCATTAGTGCCTCCGAGGTGGCCAGTTGCTATGGAGATGGGGATCCTGATAAATGCAGAGACTGAGGGAGCCTCGGCAGAGATGCAGAGCTGCTGGGAGCTCCTCTGCGCCAAACTGCATCGTACCGCACCGCGCTGACCTGCCTGGCACAGCCCCAAAGAGCCAGCATCAAGCCCACGGTGGCTGGAGCTGCCTGCGTGCAAGGCCCAGGGTCCCCACGCTCGTCCCCAGCCGCTGGTGGCCCATGAAGGAGCAGCCAGTGCAGACATATCCAGAGCTCCTCTTATTCTGGGGTGAAAACAGTAGATTTTCTTTCAGTGTTTTCTTTCTTACAGCACCTGTGGAATATGGTGCAGTCACAGCCGTACTCATCCCCGTGTAAAAAGAGACGTGACAGCCAAGATGAACTGCAGTAAAACCATCCACTATAAACCCCAAGTTTAGGGTGACACCTGCTTCTCTCCCAGCTTTTCTGCTAATGAAGGAGTATTTCTTTTTAAAGTTCTGACTCTGTGTTACCTCGGCGTAGCCAGCTCTGCAGCTCAGCGGAGCAGAGCCTGGCAGGCAGGGACTCCCAAATCAGGGAAGGATGTGTGATACTTCAGGAGAAACTCAGAGCCTCCCAGGTCACCTTTACAGCTTCTTAGAGAGCTCAGTGTCTGGTGCTTCTCATCACTGGAGTCAGGATTCAGGAACAAAACAGAGACCATATCAAGGTGTTGATAGTGATTTTATTCTGTAGAAAACTGATTTACAATGCAGGAAAGAGTTGTGAAGGAAAGACGGGCAGACAAAAAGACAATTCTAGGGTTTGCTCACCGGTAGAAAGTTTCTTTCTCTGTTTTAGTGTTGCAGATTGTCCCTGGGACTGTCCACATACCCTGTCCCTGGAGCCAGGGGTGGCACACCCGAGGAAGCTTGGATCTTTCCCAGAAGAGGGAGACACACAGCTATGATTCCTCTCTACCGATTTTTTTGTGCCCTCTCCAGTTGGGAACTGAGCTTCCAGTTCATTACTTACCTCTTACAGGCACTTGGTGACTGAGCACAGCAACACCGCATGGGAACAGCAGGCGTTTGGCCTTTTTGTCCATCCCCAGACTGTTAACTCAAATTTCTCTTCCAGAAGACATAGTATTAAAACATTTTGAACTGTGTATCCTGAAAAGCAGCCAGACAGCACGTTAGAGAGGTTCAGGGCTGTAGTAAGGTGGAACAAGACACTCATTTGGCTTCTTCGGCCGAAGAGAACACCAGGTAGACATCGATATGGTACATTCACTCTGGTTCCTGTTGCCTTCAGTGGCAGTTTTGGGGTGAGGGAAGGATAAGAGTCTGACTGGGGTGCAACCAGGCGAAGGAGAAGGGGATGGCCGTGTCGCTCCTAGTCCTTGGTGCAAGTGAGCACCAAGATGAGGGTCATGATATCAGGGAGATAGAAGCAATGGGGTGAAGCGAGATGAAATTCAGCGCAGCAATGTTTAAGGTTATGCGCTTGGAAACTAAAACCAACAGTTTCTTCTACAATCTGGAAAAAATCTCAATCGTGCTGGTGAATCATAGGAAGGATATGAGCGGGAGCTGGGCGCTGTGATGCCGGAGATAAATGAAATCCTAGACTGCAACAAGAATGTACATTTCCCATCAAGATGGGGTATGTCTAGTTTGTAGCACAAGGCATTGGGAGGCTCACCTGGAGCAGCCTCTGCCTGTGTTCAGGATGGGATCTGAGCCAGGGAGACAGGCAGAGAAGGTGATTAGGCTGGCAAGGAAAATCTTACAAGGGCTTATTTTACTGGAGAAGATGAAAGGGCTGCTTGCTTGAACTAGCAGAGAGAGGCCTGAGAGCAGGCAGTAAATATGAGGAGGATGAAGAAGAAAGGATGAAGTTGGCAGCATAACAAATGGGTACAAAATGCTGTGCATGGGGTAAAGCTGCCCTGAAACCTAGAGAGAAGAGCCTACCCGCCTCCGTCCCTCTGGGAGAATTTGCTGGTGCCAGTAAGCTTTATGGATTAGGTTGATGGAAAGTAGGTGCCTCCAACCAAAGCCCAGGCTTAGGGCACTGCCTGAACCAGACGCAGGAGAGACTCAGGAATTTAGTCTGTGCAGAAGGAGGGACGTCTCTGGGGCTTGGCAGGGTAAGTGGGTTGTGATGAAGAGCAGCTGCAGAAACACCTCTGCAGAGGACGGGAAGCAGCAGAAGCTCTCCTAAAGCGACTCGGGGACAGTGCTGGGATCAGACTTCGCAGAGCAAGGGGCAGGCGCCGGGCTGGGCTGGCACGTGCCTGTTCCCTCCTGCTGCAGAGGTGCTGGACGTTGCACATCCTTCGTAAAGAAACCAGCAGCGCAGCCACCCACCGCCTCTATCCAAAGGGCTGTGCGCTTTGGCTAACCGCACAGCTCCTGCAGGGCAGTGGGATAAAGATGAAAACTTTCTCTGGGGTAGGCGCCTTATTGCCCATTTCAGCCAAGAGTGGTCACTGCCACAGCAGAAACTCTCCCCTCCTGTGACAGAGGAGACGCCTCATATCTTTGGAGCCACACTGACCTCTTTAGTAGCCCCCCAGCACCCATGGGCACATGCCAGGGATGGGCCTCCCCCACCCACCCCACCCCCGATCTCCAGCCTGCCAGCTTGTGCATTTTTGCGTGTTTTCTCACTAGGTTGGCCCACTGCCTTTAAAAGGCGAAATGCTCCGGACTAAATTTGGTCATGCAGCGCTGCATGGTTCCCTGGAATGTCCTCGGGTTTCAGGCTCCTCTGATAGCACCATTCCCCGCCTCCCGCTGGGCTCCATTGGCTTCCCAGCACCCGAATCCCGGCTGGATCCTGTTATTGGCCAACCCTGGGACCGAGGGGTGTCCCCTCTAGATAGCTACTAGATCCCGGGCTGCAGGGATTGAGAGCTGCTGAGATTTAACACTTCAGCACCTGCTGCCGCTGGGGGAAGTGGTGCTGGAGCTTCGGCTTCTTTTTTTTTTCTCCTTCCTTGGGTACCACACACAACCGCAACCGTGTCTCGCCAGCGAGCCAAGATGTCCAAAGTGGCCAAATACCGGCGACAAGTTAGTGAAGATCCAGATATTGACAGTTTGTTGTCTACTCTGTCTCCAGAGGAGATGGAAGAGCTGGAAAAGGAGCTGGATGTGGTGGATCCAGATGGAAGCATCCCTCTGGAGCTCAGTCAGAAAAACCAAACAGAAAATTCCCCACCTGGCTCACAAAACTGCGACACGGTGCTCAATCACTGCGAAAAGGAGACCAGGAAACTTATTCAGAGGGAACACTCGATAGACGTAAGTCACATCTCCCCACTCTTGAGCTGTTTCTGTAAGAAATGCCGGGGCATAGCTGTGAGCACACGCCGGCCGGGTTGGGGGACAAGAAGGAGCAGCCGAACCCCGAGAAAGGAGCGCTGTGCTGCTTGTGAGGAGGAGTAGCTGTCATGGAGGGGCCAGAGCAGCAAGGCAGGGAGCTGGGCCAGGCACTCCGGGAGGGAACAGGGTATTTCGTGAAATCCCGGTGTCGCTCGCAAAGCCAGAACCTGTGCTGGTGCCAGGGATTTTCTCCCTGCCTCTGCTTGAACATCCTTCAGCAGGGCTGGGAGCAGAGGTGGTGCTCCAGGAGGCAGCTGGAGGGGCCAGTGCAGCGACAGCAGTCCTGCGGGCTGCATTTCTTTTTCCTCCTGTTATTTTCCTTTGGAAACCTCCTAACTCTTGGTCCTTTCAGTTCTTCTTGTCCAAAAGCTGAAACAGTCTCTGGTTCTTGTGGAATAAAAAAAAGTTTCCTGCTTTATGGAAATCACCCCAAGAAGCAGGTTTTGCCCCAAGCTGTTTGTGTGTATTGTTCAGTTCAAATTCATTCTTTTATTTTGATTTGGGTACATTTATCTCCTCCTCTGCACCTGGCAAATCCTTTAATAGCTTTCTTTGAGCTAGAAAGCTTCATGCCAGTCCCTCTCCTTTCTTTGTGCCTTGCCTTAGTGGGAGCCAATCCCACTTCTCTGTAACATTTATTAACCTCTGCACTAAGAATATTTGGTATGTGCTCCATGTGTGGGAGGCCGGGAAGCATTTGGTTTCCCTAGTTTTCCACAGCAGGCTGAGCCAGAAAGTGAAAGAGGGAGACTCTTCTGCTATTTATCTGTGTAGTCATGGACAGATTTCATGTCCCAGGCTGGATTTGCATCTGCTGTGACGGGACAGGGCTGAGGAGTATCAGCTGCATAAGCGGAGCAGAGGCTTATGTGGACACCCCTCTTAACGGACTGCTCTGGCTCTGATTCTGTATCTATTCCAGGTCACCCAGCAGTACCCTAGATCTTCCAGCTCAGTAATCAAGCTCTAATTAACCTGTGAGCACTTGGAAATAGCTCTTTCTGGATGTTAACAGTGTATATTATAGGAAGGTACTCTCCTGACCGGAGCCTGGGAGAAAACAGGGAGAAATGGATGAAAATTGCAACTATAGATAAATGAAGGTTTATTTCGGAGACCTGAACAAGGGATTAAATAGTTTCCCCCACCCCTTTGTAAGCTCTGGCTGTGCAGCCAGGGTGCTTTCCTTTGGCTGTGAGGACAAGGCACTCGCAGCCTTCACCTTCTATATGTGGCATTTGGCGTGGGCTGGGGGACCAAAAGCACCGTGCCCCTCGCCACGAGAGCGCTGGGCTTATTTTCCCACTGGTGGACTGATGGAAAATTGCCTTGTGGTGGGGAACTGCAGGTGCTGCAGGACAAAACTGTCTGGGAAGGGAAATGCTGTTATGTGGGACCAGTTATCCCAGTGACATTGCAAGGGTTTGCACTGGTTTGCAGGTAATCCCGGCTTGCAGCCAGCACTGAGAGCTGGCACTGAAAAAGCGTTCGACATCATTAATGATGCTATTTTGTTTTTAGCCATGGGAAGATGAGGAGTTGACTGGGAAGTGGGATAGGGAAGTATTTGTGATCAGGAGGAAGAGAGGAAACGTGTGTTTTTTGGAAAAAGAGAGCTGGGAAATGGTCTGGTTAAACACTACATTGTTTGGAAGATACCTGAGAGTGTGTGTGAGCTTGCTTCAACAGCAGCTTGGACTAGATGATCTCCAGACATCCCTTCCAACCCCGACCAGTCTGGGATTCTGTGTGTCTGTGTGCTGCGGGAGAGGACTCGGGATGGTGGCAAGGGATGACACGGGGAGGAGAGGTGACCCAGGAGAGGGTGTGCAGCCCTGGCTGGTGGGGAGGGCAGCGACAGGGGTCCTGAGAAAAGCATTGGTTGTGCTCTCCTTTGAGCTTCAGTAGCTCTGGGCCGTGGAAGACAAAGCAAGTTGGCTGCCAGTCAGATTTGTCAGTGAAACAGGCCCAGTTAGATTGCATTGCAATAACTGGATATGGCAGAACTGACTTTCTTCTATTTCAATCCCTGGAGGCCAAGAAAAAAATATCCTCTACCCCTTCCTCCTTGGCATTGTTAGGACCTGGGATTAGCACCTAGAAAATGCCAGTTCGCAGCGCTGGCAGGTCAGCCCATGCCGGTGGTGGAGCAGGACCTCTGCTCCACCATGGGGCACGAGGACAGGATGGGACAGGTTCGTTGGACCACAGAAGCATCGCAGAAACCAGCCCAGGCTCCATCCACCTGAGGCAGCCGCAAGGTTGTGTTTTGCTGCAGGGTAGAGTGAGAACATGGAGCCATCCAGAGCATCCCGGCTGGCTCTCGAGCTCTCACCCAGCTGCTCAGAGCTCTGAGGCTCCTGATGACAAATCCCTCTCTTCTATCAATAGTTTTCATGTTGCGGCGGGCAGCGAAGCGCTTGTGCCTGCCGACCCCAGCGCTGGGGCTGCGCACCCGCGGGGGATGGCATTCCTCCAGCCAAGTGCAGGCATCACCCCATCCATGTCCCCCCTGCCCCTCTCCCTTGTCGGCTCCCAGCGTGGTGCATCACAAGTCCACACGGCGCCTGGCATCCCCGACGAAACCCATCGAGCAAAACCTTTGCAAGCAAGAAGCAGACGTGTGAGCATGGGAGGGAAGCACAGGCATGAGAGCAGGGAAGGAATGGGAAGTCATTCCAGTGGGACTGGCCTTCGGAACATCTGGAAGATGCTATTCTGTGTCTGTGGAATCTCTTCAGTAGGGAGGGACGGGAGGTTAGCTTCTGGTCCTTGAACTACAGAGATTGCACCAAGGCACTGAGGATAGAAAATATTAAGGAGTTCCTAGCCCAGCTCCACGGCAGTGCCTCGGGCTGTATCGTTATTGCTAATTGTGAAGCTGGGAGGTGACTGGGTCACAGCCCCCGTGGGGCAACGGCCACTCCAGCTCCCTGCAAACTGCCGGGACCGGGGACCCAGCAGCGTCCGCGCAGGGCTGGCAGCACGCTGGTCCAGGCTGCTGTGCTCCTGTCTCCCCGTTATTTTTCCTCCTCCTTCCTGTTCTTCCATCCCTCCTTTGCCCCCTCTTTGTGCAGTGGTTGGTGAGATGTTGCCTGTTAGCTGAGGTGTGCAGGAAATTCTCCAAAGTACAAAGTAAGGTATTTTAAAGGGAAAGGTTAAATTTCTGCCCATCTCAGAGTTCTTGCAGTCATTGTTCCGTTCTTCAACTGGCTCCAGGCAACTCCATTCCCTTCTAAATACTGGGAAGAGTGGGTATATTTAGAAATATTGTAACTACATAATAACACATCTTCTTAGTGATGAAAAGGGCAAAATTGGGTAACTAGGAACCAGTTTATAAACATCCCAAAATAGACGTGAGCTTTGCCCTGGCTTCTCCACGCTGTGGAGCCAAATTCGCATCTTGGTGATGCATTAATTAATTAATCTTCATTTTGTATTGCTTGCGAGTGGAAGTAAACCCCAGTTCAACAGTGGGGCTTGGGACAGTGCCTCTCTGTGGATGCGCTCAAGACCTTCCTGTAGGTCCATGTATCACGGGAGCCAAAGTTAAACTAATATTCACAAGAAGATAAATGAAGGGATGATTTCTAATAGCTCATGACTCTTTACTTAGCAGGCAAAGACATAAGGAGAGAAAAATTCAGGTTAGAAACGTGCTGTAAAGTTGAAGTGGTGGCATTACCCAAAGGATGATTTACCTGGGGGCACAGCTGACTTGCTGTCACTTGAAATCTATGTATCGTGCCTGGGTTTTCTCTTTGGCAGAGGAAAAGCTGTCTGTGCCAGGGGGACGGGGTGTCTCTGTGGGGTGGGTTTCTCTGACAGCTGAGCTGTATGAGGAGACGGGTCTGGTGAGAGTCAGCCTGGCTTTGTCCAGTTCTTCCTCTGCTGTCGGTGACATCTTTAAAAAACATGTGTCTGTGCATATAGCACTGTGATGTACACCCTGGAGGTACCCCAATCTTTCCCACCGGCGTTGGGTCACTCCTAAACCCCCTTGGGGGTACCTTTGCTGGGGGGGACCTGGCTGAGAAGAGCTACCCCGTGGAAGGGACCACCACTGCATGTGAACCATGTGTGCCATGGGACCAGGTGGTTTGGCAGATGAGCGCTCCGTAGCAGCCGCTGTATTCACAGCAGGAAGTTTTCCTTTACAAAGCGTGCCACAAAATCCACCTGCTGCCGCCCTTGACTCTCCTTGGATTCCCACCTGGCCTCACCGCGGGCTTAGGTGGCTCCCAAAATACTGAGCAGTGGTGGCCAAGGCAGCCCCTCCCTGCACTGTTCTTCTGCACCACCATCTTCCCTGGGAATGGATGGAGCCGCCTTCCCTCAACTTCACCTGTAAGGAGAGGACACCTGGATGTCCCAGTCTCATCAGAGTCCCCAGTCCTGCCTCCCAACAGGGCTGCACTGACGCAGCCTCGAGCACGAATGACTGGGGAAATGCAGGGAAATTGCATAGGGGGGCATTATCCTGCTGACCGAGGGGATTCATTCCAGGGCCGCAGAACTTCTTTTAGCAAGATGCTTGCACACGTGGTGGCTGCCTCCTTCCATGTAAGCCTAGGGGCCAGCTTCTTGAAGGAGAAGGCTCTGCACAGGAGACATTGGACGCCAGGGCAGATGTGCACAGCCAGGGCCAGCTCTGCACAGTGCAGGTCGTCCCTGTATTTTTGTCCCCTGAAGGTTGAACACCCTTCCCACAGGAAAAGTTGAGGGGGCTCAGTTTTCCCCTTCCTCTCAGGTGTCTCACTGCTGCTCCAGGTCCATGCATCCTTCTCCCTGCAGGCTGCTCTGCCTGGCGCAGAGCTCCTGGGGCTGTCTCTGTGTCCCCGGCACTCTTCGCTGTAGGCTCTATACAGCTGACAGTGAGTGGTGGGACAGTGGTCCTCACAGCCGGGTTTTGATGCCGAGGGAAAAGCAGTGACCTGAGAGGGAGTTCACCTCATCCAAATGCAGCGTATTTGAAGGATGTCGGTGCCAGAGGGCAGCAGGTCCTATTGCCGTGGGTAAGGATGCCAAAACTCCTTGGAAAGGTCTTGTAAAAAGTCCTGCCTTGCTTTCTAGCTTACTGGGGTCTGTGGTGTAGGCTTGGCACTTGCTGCTGGGTGGTATTTAATCCAGTTACTGGTGGCTGTATGTAGAGGAAGGTACCATGAAAAGTGGAGATCCTTAACAGTAAGCCCCCTTCAACACTATGGAAAAGCAAGTTAGCATTTAGATTTCTTATTACTGCTCAAAGCTTGTCATCTTTTCATGAAAATATCTGGAGGAAAAACAAGCTCCACATTTAAATAGTTGGGACAGACTCAAGGGAAATTACAAACAAGGGAAAAGAAGTGGTTGTATCATTCTTTAAGCATCTTACCAGTCTGTGACTAACATGTATGTATTTAAACTCTGCTGTTCTGTTTATCAGCCAGTTCTGTCGAGATGCCAAGACTGTTCCTTCTCCCTTGGAAGAGTCTTCACCCGTTTCCAGCTCTTGCCTTTCTTTTAACCATGTCCTGGGCAGGTCTCTTGCAAGCTGGATGCCTCATCAGAACATGTTGTTGCTCTGCCCAGCTCCTGGCCTCCAAAAGAGGTGTAAGGGGTGGGTGACACTGGGGTACCCTTCCTCCTGGTGCTTCTTCAGCAGCTCCCAGCTCACGCTGGGGTAGGCAGGGGATGAAGGTGCAACCTGCCACCAACACGCAGAATAGGAATGGAGCTGGCGGATCGCTGGTCTTTGTGTCCAATCCCACGGATGATATCCATAGATATCCAGAGCAGTCACTTATTTTGAAAGAAGCCAAAGGTATTAAATCGTTCCTATTTGGTCCTTAAAGGAAGCAACAGATGGTCTGCTTCGTGGCCTCTCCAGCCCGCTGCAGAGCAGCCTATCCAGGAGAGCCCTTTTATTTGTCACCTTCTGTTGTTCAGAATTGAAAACTGCCATTGTCTGTGCTCAGATGTTCTGTTCTTTATTTCTGAAAACATACCAAGCCTGTAACGAGAAAGGCAAGCACCAGAAGCGAGAGCTGTCAGCTAGCAGCAGACGATAAAACAGACCTGCAAGGCGAAAAGACAAGCAGGAACAATTCCATGACAGAAAACTGAAGCATCTGCAATATAGAGAACGGCTGAAGCAAGTGAGGTGGCAACGCACCCAGGTTTGACCTGCACATCTGAACAAGTGGGGGGAGCAGGAACCTCGCGGCCAGATCGGAGTTTTTGTAATGCTGCTGGGAAATGGTGGCAGAGACCTTGTTCTGCTGTGACCGGGGCGAGTGGCAGCACAAAGCATTCCCAGCGTCCTCGTAGGTCACTCCAAAGGCACGCTCTCTGTCTGGGAGATGCACGGTCCATCTAAGGGCACAAGCAGGAAAAAAAGCTGAATTTCTAGTCAGTCTGAAAAAAACAGGAGTAAAAAGCTGAGTACTATATTTACATAAGCCACAACTGGGATGCATATAAATCCATGGAAATGCTTGGAGTGTTTAGCTTATATGGGCCGAGCTACCCGGGAGGTTTATTATCTGTTTATGTTGAGCTGATAAATAGATGTACAGAGGAGGAAAAGAGCTGGGATCCTTTATGTATCGCTTTCTTTCGCAGTGTTATGATGTCATGTGCATGCTAAAATGGTCTTGGTGACTCAGCTCCCAGCAGGACTCTGGGATTAACCGGTCGTGTCACTCAAGCCCACCCTTTGCCGTGTGGGAATCGCAGCAGGATGGAGCGAGAGGATCTCACCTCGCAGGGGAGGAGGTGTCAGGGCACTGGCTTTGAAGTCGTGGCGCGGAGAGCGGCAGCGGCGGTGGAGCAGCCACGCCATGAAGTGACGTGAGTCCTGCTCAGTCCTGTCCTCAGCCCAGAGTGCGGTGCAGGGAAGGTTGAAAACAGACAGGAGCAAGAGCTGCAGAAATGCAACAGGAGAGGTGACAGCCCAGGGTCGCAGAAGTTCTGGTGCGTGCAGCCCACTGACACTGGGTTGAGTAGCCCAGGGCTGGGACAAGATATTTTGGTCAGGATCTATGCCAAGACCTGCCAGACACTACTGAGGGCTCCGAGCGGTCCTGCAGAAGGGACCATGGCAGAAGACAACCCTGCCCGGCATGGGAACCAGCCACGAGAGCCACCCCCCGCAGGAGGGGAGCTGTGGTTTGCTTCCTTTCAGGGAAGATCTTCAGTTTTTAAGAACTAGAGATCGTGACTCCTGGCATGCCTTTCTCTCTCTGATTGAGTGCTGTGTTCTGGACTGCAGCTCCCATATGGGGTGGGAGCCTAAGGAGCCAGTGCTCCTGTTTCTCATAAGCTGTTTAAGGGTTTTGACCAGCAAACAGCTCTCTGGTTTTGGCAGGTAGGCACCTAGGGCTGGGGCTTATCTCACCTGCTTCAAAGACCTTGATTCAGCCTCCTGCACTGGGTACCTGCGGCCATTGGTGATGCCGTGGGGTGGCTGTGGTGGTCCTGTGGGCTGGGTGATGGGACCCATGGGAGACCTGCACCTGCAAGGGGCCTGGAGATGTTTTCCCTGTAGTCCCAGGAGGCTGGGAGCCAGAGTCCTCCTTCTCAATCATCCAGCCCCCGTGACACAGAGGACGGGACATAGGATTTAAGACTTGCTAGGGATGAACTGCAGTCCTGTTCCTAAAAATCCAAGGAATGCTCTTTGTGGGCTGCCGGCAGAAAGTGCACCGGGCAGAAATCCAGCCTTGAGGTGGCCGTGGTATGAACCACTGACGTTCACTGCCCATTGCAACCTCTGCCGAAGAGGAGGTGATCAGGGGAAAGGTCTCGTCTTGGGAATATCCAGTTCAGCCATGGCAGCGCCAGGAGAAGGAGCTGGGAATACAACGGAAAGAGGAGAAAAACCCAGACTGCTAAAAACGGGTTTTGTTAGAGAAGCAAAAGTTTCCATTTGCAGAGTATCCAGTGGTTTTAAGGGCTTTCTGGAAAATGGCTGCATGTCGTTGTCGCTATTCTATTAAAGGAAACCCGGCTGAAATGTTTGTTGTCAGCCCTAATTCAGCAGTGAAGGCAAAGCAAGGCAAAAGTCAGGGCCAGAAGTTGTCCAGTCTCTGGAGAATGGCGCTGCATCTCAGGAGGAGGATGTTTTTAAAAACATTGGCCTGGGAAGTGCAAAGAGACAGTGATGTTTGGGGTCGGAAAGGTCTGAGCAGAAGGGAAGGGGAATAACTGAGTTCCTCGTTAAAATAACAGAGTGATAGCTGAGGCAGAGCAGGGCAAGGAGCTGTTTACTTCGCCCTGGGCTTTAGCACATAGAGCATGGCCAGGGGGTCATGCTAGGTCTGCGTCCGACCCAGTGCTGGAAGCCAAGGTCCTTTCACCCTTGCTTCATGCCAAAAGAATCCAAATGTGCCAAGAGAGAAACTCTTCGCTGCCTGGGAATGGCCCTACCAGGGAGCCCGCGGGGGCCAGAGCTCTGCGGGGCGTGCGGGGGTGCAGGCAGGCTGCCTCGTGACGCTGGCCCGTGGCGTTTGCTCATAGCCAAGGACCAGGAGGGTTGTCCTGGCACTGCTGCAGGTAGAGCGATGCCAGATCCTTTTGTGAGTGGGTGGGTGTCACATAGACCTGGACTTGGCTGTCCTGGGCAAGCAGGGTCAGCAGAAGCCTCGTGGTCCCGCTTCCTCTGGTGGTCTCTGGCAACCCAGGTTTAGTGGCGCCCAGGACTCAGCCAAGGACACAGCATTTTTTTCCAGGAATGTCCTTGGCTCTGACTTGTCCCTGAGTTACTCAAAACAGGATGAGGAATGGAGGAAAGGAGTAGCTTGGCCAGCTTGTTGTGGTTTAGCTTGGCTCCAGCAGCTCTCTCACATGCCTAGAGCGTAATGGCAACAGGTACCCAAATACCCAGGAAGGGCAAGTGCAGAACCACCTGCCTTTGCCCACTGGCCACCTCAGTGGACTCCTCTGTGCAGTGGGACAGTCTCAGGGGACATCCCTGTTCCCTGGGAGCTCTCACATGGCTTGTGCCCAGCCTCCTCGGCTCCCTTCACCCACGGTCACACTGAGGGGTGGTGGGATGCTGGTGCCTCACTCAGTTTTGAGCTGGGATTTGGACGCAGGGGACAGTGGGGTTTCTAGCCTCTGCATCTAAGTAGGTGCCTTCAGAAGATGATGCAGATGCTCAGGCTTAGAGCTGTGGGTTCAACAGAGTCTCTGGTGGCTCTGGAAACCTTTGTAGGACTCAGTAGCATGTGGAGGACAGACTGAAACCCCTCAGGTAGTGATACCAGGTTGGCTTGTTAGTTATGGATCCATAATTATGCCTAACCCCCCTACTTGAAATAACCAAACCCAGCTTCCTTCCCTTGCCAGTCTGGTCTGGGAGCCCCCAGCTGACCAACAGCTTTTGGTGAGCTGTCTGTCTGTCTCTCAGAGTCCCCCCTCATCCCTGGGGCTTCCCCACTTCCCTGCTCTCCCACCTCCAAAAGCCCCTCCATCACTGGGACCGATGGAGCTTTGCTGGTGGGTACCTGTTGCCTAAGCGGTGCCCTGCCAAGAGATGAACTGGAAAATGTCCTGTTGGCTGCAAGAGGACCTCGTTATTCCAGCAGAGTCTGGAAGAATGGGTCAGTCTCTTGGCCTGGACTTTATCCCCCAACACTACAGCTCTGGAGGGATTCTGGTTGCTTTGCAAGGAGCACGGCTCTGGGTGGAGAGTCTCTGTTGGTGGCAAAAGCAACATGCCAGGCAGCCAGCACACCAAAACTGCTCTGCTGGTGGAGCTGCTGGGGCGGAGGGAGGCAGCGAGTCTCAAGGAGAAGACTCGCGGGCTCCGGTGGGCTCCAATGCACATGCAGAAGTTACTCCATGTGACTGAAATCATTCCAGGATTAATTAAGTTGAGCTGGTCCAGTTGTCCTTCCACAGACATCTGCATCTTGGTTTAGGAGGGCTTGTACACTGGTGCAGGGCAGTTTGGTTACAAGCAGTGGTAACCCCTTGGTGCTTGCAAGAGCGTAGGCGCAAGCAGCGGACACGCAGCTCCGACTCGGCTAAATAGGCTCCATGTCCCCGTGTGGGCGGTTTCTGAAGGGGCTGACGCTTGCCTCTCGCTTTGCTCCATGTTTTCTCCTTATACCCCTCAAGAACAGATGGCCCCATAGCTGCACGCAGGCGAGGACCGTGCCCCTCTGCTTGGGGGTGCATGAAGCCTCTGTCCCCATGGCCACCCACAGCGAGCAGCACCTGGAGCCGTTGGCCATGGCGGAGCTAACCCTGGATTTTCCAGTGGTGGTGATTGTTGGGATGGGCCTGATCCTGGCTCAGGAATTCCCTCTTGTGCCTTTGATGCTCTTGTATCAGCTGGGGGGTGATGTCTCACAGCTGGCTTCCAGAGGCCACCAGAGCTGCAGGTGACATTAGAGACCTCTGCCAAGCCTGCAGGTTGAGGTCACTGTTTCTGGAGCCATTTTAACCTGAACTGCAGGTGCAGGTCTGGCCCTGAGATCTTTTGCTGGCGGTCCCTTTTCCTCCTGGGGTGCACATGCCACATGCCCCTAGCAGTGGCCCTCACGGAGGAGCTGTCCTGGGCTCTCCTGGCTTCCCCCTTTCATCCAAGCCCTCCTCAAACCCAGGTGGGGCATGGCTCCCTAGAGCCAACATGGAGCTGCTCTTGGCAGCATGTGCTCCCCAAGGCTTCCATCCTTACATCTTGTTCTTTAGCTGAGCTGAGCACGCGGCCGGCGTGGTGGGGCAGCGTGTTCAGCCTGGTAATGTGGGCCATGAGGGACTCTTCCCAGGACATGCCTCTGGAAATAACTGCAGGCTGGTGAAGTCTGGCCCCTTCCAAAGACAAAATATTTCTTCTACAAGTGCATTTCCCTATGTCCCCTCCGCCAGGGACTGATGTAACAGCAGCAGCCAGGCTCCGAAGTACCCCTTCCCTCCAGCTCGGGCACAGGTTCAGTGGGTCCCTGGATAGCCCATCCTTTCCTCTCCTCTCCAGCGTGTTCCCCTTTTGCTGTGAAGCCTGCTTGTGGGCACAGCGGGGTGACCAGCTCTCATTCACCATCAGCCAGATCGATACCTACCACCCAAGGAGCGATTTTCTACCCTGAAACGAGCCATGGGGCTTTCAGGGCAGGAGCCGAGAACCTCGCTCCACCGTCACATCCCCACCACCAGCAGCAGAGCTCGGCAGCTCCTCCGCTCCCACCCATGCCCAGCTTGGGCGGCTGCTCCATCCCCATCCCCATCCCTTCCTCAGCGCCCGGAGCGGTGCTGTGAGCACTCGGATTCCAGGCAAGAAATTCCCGTCTCCTTTGCCTTTTAAGGAAACATCTGAGTGGGTTTGAGGGTTACAAATGCTAACGAGCAATGGCAATGCTCATTTTAGTCTATTTAGAGGAAACGGGAAGGCATTTCAGTTCATCAAAACACTGGTGATTAATCAGCCAAGTACCAGGCTGTTTTCATTAGGCTTATTTTTAAAGATCTGACACGCTGTGTAAAAATATTCCCCTAATAATTGTGCTCACAGCACAGGGAACGGCACAGGAGGGGGGTGCGGTGGCACTGGTTTCTAGGTATCCAAGGTAAATATGTCATCGTGGCAGAGAGGAGCGAGCAGGCAGGACTCAGGATGGCGATGGAGGGGTGCAGGGCTGGCGCTGGCCCTGCAGATGGAGGCAGCCTGGCTGGTGGCCTGGGCTGCAGGAGAAGGTGCGCTGGCGGCTGCGGGCTCAGCCAGGGTTTCAGGACCAGGGGAGGGATGCATCTGTCCTCTTCTGCATCACCCTGCCATGCAGCTCGCCTGCCGAGCTCCGAGAGCTGGAGCAACGCGCTGTATTTCCAGCTCAGAGGGGAGGACTTGTGCACTGTCTCCAGTGAGCAGAGCTTGGGCTGGTGTCACCACCCAGGGCTGGACCCGCAGTGGAGCTGGGGTGGTGGGACACACCGAGAGCCGGGGGGTGGGTGCACAGGCAGGAGGGGACAAAGGCACGTGGCCATGTGGCCTTGGGCAGAGGGGGACAGGGGGAGGCAGCAGCTCTCATCCCACACACACGTCCTGCCCAGCCTCCCGCCAGGGCAGGCATGGCTCTTCCTTTACCGAGATGCTTCAGGAAGTCACTGAGCACCCCTGCACCATCCCAGCCCTGGGAACAGGGCATGTCCTGGGGAGAAGGGCCACCAGCCCAGGGCCAGAGGAGGTGGCATCACTCGATACCCGCAGCCCCCGGGGCAGGGTGGTGCTGGCACTGGGGCACCTCTGGGAGCCCCATCCCTGGTCCTTGGGGTTTGCAGCAGCGCGGGGCCATGTGAACACAGGGACAGGCTCTGTACGGCTCTGGCATGTGCCTTTCTGTCGCCTGTTTAGGTCTGCACAGGGGAGCCAAGAAATCTCTTAACTAAATAAACAGCTCTCTCGACCCAGATGGCATCTGTTTATACACCAGGTACAAACAGTCCCCATGGCTGC
This sequence comes from Falco punctatus, assembly GCF_963210335.1. Taxonomy (NCBI): domain Eukaryota; kingdom Metazoa; phylum Chordata; class Aves; order Falconiformes; family Falconidae; genus Falco; species Falco punctatus. The sequence goes on from NC_137597.1 coordinate 2,308,969, forward strand.
CCCGCTCGCAGCCAGGCCAGTTCTTTCCACAAAAAAGCAGTCCCCGAGGGCCAGCAGTGCCGCGCACTGGGAGGGCAGAGCCGCACTCTGCCCCAGCACGGACACCCATCGCAAGCAGGGCATCGTCTGGAGGAGGCGGCCAGCCCTGGCTGCAGACGAGGGTGTCTGGACTCTCATGTGGGGGTTCAAGGCACTGAGTGAAGCCACAGTGCTCTCCTAGCCCTGAGAGGGTCCAGGGAGCTTGTAAAGGCATCACACCTGCAGCTCCCAGAGGCATCTTTCTTCCTCCTGAAATCCTAAAGTCCCCCCAACAAAGATGACATCCACTCTGCCACCCCTGCGCCTTGGTGCTTCTTCCTCCTCCTGCAGCCAGCATCGCTGTCAGGTCACCAGCATCGCTGTCAGGTCACCAGCATCACTGTTCGGTCGCCAGCATCACTGTGGTCAAGCCGAGGATGCCCACATGAATTGCGCAGCTGTAGCTCTGAGCCTGTGCTAACCGCGGCTCTGCAGCTGGGCTCCCAGCTCCCAGCACCTCAGAACGTCACCCTCTGCTCACCTCCACACAGAACCCCCCCGGCGCCGGCTGGCCAGCACACCGAGCTGAGCCATGCTGCCAAAGCCAGGCTGCCAGGAAGGGCCAGGCTCGCTGCAAGGGGCAGGAGCCACGTGCTCCCCGGCTGCTGAGTGGGGAGAAGGAGGTTTAAACTGCCAAACCCTGATGTGGACGTTACGGTGGGACCCTCCTCTGTACAGCAGCTTCCGTCCCAGTGTCAGGGGTTCATCCATCTTCAGTTGTTTGTCCATAGTTGGGAGTGAAGGTGTCTCACATCTGATGTTCGGGGCTATGAACCCTGCTCCAGTGCCCTGCTCTTACCGCACTACCCTGACAGCCCTGGTCCCGCGCCCGCATGGCTGCAGGCACAGAAGGAAGCGAGCGCGGTGCCGTAAGAAAATCCACGGGCTGGAAGGCTGCGTGCACTGAGCTGGGATCAAAGGCTTTGGCTGCCGAAGCAGAACATGTCGTAACGATGCTGATGGGAGACTCCTCGCAGCCCTGTCAGCCATGGGTGAAGGCTGCAGCGAGGCATTTTCTGTGCCCTGGAGCTGCCGGCTCGGGCTGTGGTCAGCAGCAGTGCATGGGACAGGCTGTGCCAAGAGCCAGGTTCAGGTGCTTGGCAAATGTACCAAAAATTACGTGAGAAGGGGCTTCAACTGCAAGAAACAAATGATCAAATGGCCCTAAAGCACAAAGGAAAAGAAGAAAATCTTTTGCTGCCAGAGGTAGCTCCATCAAGCCTTGGGGTTGCATCCCTCTGTGCAGGGAGGGCGTAGCTGCTGCCTGAAGGTCAGTGTTGCAGAGCCAGAAGCCAGACTAAGCTCCTCCGGTGTACCAAAATCTGGTGAATGCAACAGTGACATCATGATAAGCATAAAAGCAAAGGCAAAAATCACTTTTGGAGGGTGAATATACAGGAACCAGTCAAACCAAAAGCACTGATGCTTGCCAGACCACTAGGGAGTGAGCAGGCATCCTGGCTGGATCAGAGAGAGAAGAAACGCAAGAAGTCCAGGGCACCGCTGCACGGCTTCTTGGCACAGAGATGGGAAGACCCCAGAGGCAGGGGAAGGGGCTGCCAGCTGCAGTGACACTGTTTCACCCAACACATGCAGCAAAATCTGCATCCTTCCCCCAGACCACCCCGGTTAAGCTCTTCCCTCTGATGAAACCTTTGGACACTGGAAAAAGACGGGCTGGGAAGACATACAAAGCAATAAACTGCATCCCCATTGCCTCGGTTTTCTGCAGGGAGATCAAAAATGCAAACTCCTGGTCAAAAGAGGCCGGCTTCAGAGAGCCCAGGGTGCGATGGCTGTGTCACCTGTGTCACCAGCTGTGGACATTCGCCTGCTTGCATACGCGTCCAGGCCGGCATGGGAAGCGTGTTGGGCTCTGGACTGGGCAAAGCTGCAGAGCATCCAGCTAGAAACCATTTAGGAAAGCTGGGAAAGCACCTGGGGTTCACAGAGGTACAGGCAGCAGATCATCCCTCGTTAAAAATGTGATTAGAAAGAGGATAACTCGTAGGAGGTATGAATAGGAAAGGGTCAGACAGAGCCGTCTGCTAAGGGAGGTGCACCCTGCGGATTGTTAGGCTCTCTGGCTCGCTGGGGATGGAGGAGGGCATCCCGCAGACCTCTGGAGCCCTTTGGGAAGGGACTGGAGGCAGAAGGAGAGCAAAGGTGCCCTGAGGACCTGCAGGGGACCTCATCACACCTGGGTGCCGCAGGCTCTGCCTGCATTCGGGGCACTTGGATGCTAAACCCAGGACCTCGGCTGTGTTAAACCTTCCTTTTCCGAAGTCCAGCGTCGTGGTTTAACCCCAGCCGGCAGCTAAGCACCGCACAGCCGCTCGCTCGCTCCCCCCTGAGTGGTGTGGGGAGGGGAATCAGGAAAAAGGCAAAACTCGTGGGTCGAGAAGAACGATTTAACAATTGAAATAAAATACTAATAGTAACAAAAAGGAGAGAGAAAGAGAGAGGAATAAAACCCGAAGGAAAAAACAAAAAAAGCCCAAGTGATGCACGATGCAGTTGGTCACCCCCACCGAGCGATGCCCAGCCAGTCCCCCAGCGGCCATTGGTGGCCCCCAGCCAACTCCTCCCAGTTTATATACTGGGTGTGATTCCCACGGTGTGGAATATCCCCGTGGCGAGTTTGGGGCAGGTGTCCCGGCTCTGCTCCCCCCCGGCTCCTTGTGCCCCGCTCGCTGGCAGAGCAGGGGGAGCTGGAAAGTCCTGGATTTAGATGATTTAGAGTAAGCACAACTTAGCAACAAGTAAACCACCAGTGTGGTACCAAGGTTACGCTCACACCAAACCCCAAGCACAGCCCTGCACCAGCTACTGAGAAGAAAATTAACCGTATCCCAGCTGAAACCAGGATACCAGCCGCAGGCTGCAGGGTGTGAGCGTGAGGTGGTGGGTCACTCCGCTGGGATGGAGGAGACAGGCCCATACCCAGGGCTGAACCGTCACCACTTGGAGCAGGTCACTCACCTCCCTGACGGGTCCTGGCCACCAGCCTGTCCCCTGCCACAGCAGAGCTGTGGTGCTGGCTGTCCTCGTGCTCCCCCACAGCATCTCCCTGCCGCCTTCCAGGGACCCCGCATGATGCCCTCACAACGTTCTGCTGTAAATTCCTGGTTTCGGGCAGCTCAAGGGCATAGTCTAAGACGCTCCTGAGGCAGGACTGTCCTGCACCATCCTGCGCCCCCTCCCCAGCTGCGGCACTCTCCCCCGGTGCCCTGCGGTGGTTCCCCCATGACAAAGGTGCGGAGCTGGTGATGGTGAAACTGGGGTGGTGAGTCTGGAAGCTGGAGGCATCTGTCTCTGTAACGCCTTGGTGTTTTTCTCTCGTTAGGAAAGCAGATCAAGCGAGAAGAATAAGGGAGCCCAGAATGAAGAAGAAAAGGGAAAGGAAGCCCCTTCCAAAGACCTGGCCCAGAAACGGGATACGAAGGTGGGAAAAGACTCTAAAAAAGAAGAAAACGTTCCAAAAACAGACCCGAAAATTAAAGCTGAGTCTGAGGCTAAGACCAAAGAGGACAAGGCTATCAACGATAAAGTCAAGGCCATGGAGAAAAAGCTGATGGGGAAGGACAAAAAGGAGGAAGAAAAGGGTTCAGTGTTGAAGAAAGACACCGGGAAGGACAAAAAGGAGGATGAGAAGGGCTCAGCATTAAAGAAGGATGCAGGGAAGGATAAAAAGGAAGACGAGAAGAGCTCAGCATTAAAGAAGGATGCAGGGAAGGATAAAAAGGAGGACGAGAAGAGCTCAGCATTAAAGAAGGATGCAGGGAAGGATAAAAAGGAGGATGAGAAGGGCTCGGCATTAAAGAAGGATGCAGGGAAGGATAAAAAGGAGGACGAGAAGAGCACAGCGTTAAAGAAGGATGCAGGGAAGGATAAAAAGGAGGATGAGAAGGGCTCGGCATTAAAGAAGGATGCAGGGAAGGATAAAAAGGAGGACGAGAAGGGTTCAGTATTAAAGAAGGATGCAGGGAAGGACAAAAAGGAAGAAGAAAAGGGTTCAGCATTGAAGAAGGGCACAGGGAAGGATAAAAAGGAAGATGAGAAGAGTCTGGGCTCAAAGAAACAGGCAGAAGACACAGGAGAAGATAAGAAAGAAAAAGACAAAAAAGAAGAGGGCAAGGGTTCAGCTTTGAAAAAATCAAAGGCAGATGAGAAGGAGAAATCCCAGCCAGAGGCAGAAAAGGCAGTGGAGGAGAAACAGGAGGCCAAGGCAGCAGCCAAGAGCAGCCCCTCCAAGCCTGCCACCAGCAGCTCCTCGGATCAGGCCAAGGATGATGAAGCCTCCAGCATTTTTGATGAGCTCATCGAGAAGGTGAAGAACAACGATGCCGAGGTCACCGAAGTGAACGTGAACAACTCAGACTGCATCAACAACGAGACCCTGGTGCGCTTCACCGAGGCCCTAGAGTTCAACACCGTGGTCAAGCTGTTCGCCTTGGCCAACACCCGTGCTGATGACCACGTGGCCTTCGCCATCGCCATCATGCTGAAGTCCAACAAGGTGCTGACAAGCATCAACCTGGACTCCAACCACATCACGGGCAAGGGCATCCTGGCCATTTTCCGGGCGCTGCTGCAGAACAACACGCTGACGGAGCTGCGTTTCCACAACCAGCGGCACATCTGTGGGGGCAAGACAGAGATGGAGATCGCCAAGCTCCTGAAGGAGAACACCACGCTCCTGAAGCTGGGCTACCACTTTGAGCTGGCTGGACCACGCATGACGGTCACCAACCTGCTGAGTCGAAACATGGACAAACAGAGGCAGAAACGCCTCCAGGAGCAGAAACTGGCACAGGAGCGTGGGGAGAAGAAAGATCTCCTGGAGGTGCCCAAGCCCGGAGCCCTGCCAAAGGGGTCTCCCAAGCCATCCCCACAGCCGTCCCCAAAGGCTTCCCCCAAAAGCTCACCCAAGAAAGGGGGGGCGCCTGCTGCGCCACCCCCACCTCCTCCTCCGCTCGCCCCACCACTGATCAATGAGAGCCTGAGGAACTCGCTCTCGCCGGCCACGCAGAGGAAGTTGGGAGACCGGGCACTGCCGGCCCAGGAGAAGAACTCACGGGACCAGCTCCTGGCGGCCATCCGCTCCAGCAACCTCAAACAGCTCAGGAAGGCAAGTGTGGGGCCATGGTGGGGTCTGCCCGTGGGGCGAGTCTGTGGGCTGAGCCCTGAGGTCATATCTGCTGTCACTTGGGCTTGTCCTGCTCCGGTGCAGGGTATGGAGCGGTCCCAACCCCCGCACAGAGCACGTGGCAGGAGCAGGTCCATCCCTTTGCTGGGCACACGGGGCAGGCAGATCCATCCTTTTGCACCGTCCCTCGCAGAGCAGATGGGGCTGGCAGATCCGTCCCTCGGCAGACCGTCCAACAGAAGACCCGTCCCTTGGCAGAGAGCACGGACGGGGCAGCCCCATCCCTTGGCAGAGCCCCTGGGGTGGGCAGATCCAGTGGGCAGGTTTGGGAGGTCAGCAGGTTTGGGACACGAGGGTGAAGCCAGCGTTAACCTACACCCCCGGGGGATGGAAATCCAGGACCTGCCCCGGCAGAAACCAGTGTCCATGCAGGCAGCGGGTCCTCAAGGGGAGCAGCTCACTGAGCTCTCGCTGCCACGCTGGCAGCACCCTGGGGGTGCGGGGTAGCCAGGGTGGCCGGGGGGCTGCGACCGCAGCACCGGTCCCAGGATGATGCCTTGAAACATCTCACTCACCCCAGTTTGTGTCCCTGGCCGGGCTGCCCCTCAGCCTGAGTGTGGGGACAGCCAGCCTGGCCAAGGGGGAGATGTCCCCAGGTGCCCAGCACCCCACACAGCCACAGCACAAGGGTCCCACTCCACCACGGCAGGTCTGCACCGGGTCCCCCGCGCCACCCCAGCGTCCCCTTTCCTCGCTCCCAGCTCCCCCCAGTAACGGGGTGTCTTCTCTGGCAGGTGGAGGTACCGAAGTTGCTGCAGTAGGAGCGGGACAGCTTTGCCCCCGCAGCGTGGCGGACCCCGGGCCACTTGCCTTTCTCGTGACTGTCTCCACGCCAAGCCCCGTGGGACCCCGCAGTGACACCGCCGAGGAGCGGGGGTCTCTCTGGGACAGAGGAAGGGCCGGCCCGAGGAGGGCCAGCGCGGCCGCCCCGTGCAGCGCCGGAGGAAGACATTGTATTTATTGTGTTGACAGTTGTGGAGCCCCCCGAGCTCTTTCTGTCGCCAGCACCGTGCCCCGCTCTGCCTGGTGACACTGGGGGCAGAGGAGGGGGCTGCAGAGCGGGGGGCTTGGCCAAAGGGGCTTGGTGCCCTCCAATCCCACTCGCCTGCAGGGTCTGTCTCCCCCCTGGGGGCTCCAGCCGGTGGGCTGGGGGTGCCGGCTCGCGGGGTGCCGGCTCAATGGAAACGGGGGCTCAGGGAAGGGGGCAGAGCGGGGATGGGGGCAGTGGGAGGACAGAGCGGGAGGTCAGCCCGGGCTGGTGCAGGGGGCTCGGGGCATGGCGTGGGGGGCTCGGTTCGAGGGTTTTCCTCCCTCTTGACCCCACATCCGAGTGGCTCCACCTGCCCCACATCCCCCCTGCAGTGTGGGGCTTGCCCAGCTGGTGCTCCGGGGGGACACCAGAGCCGGTGACACCAGCAGCCCCCTGTGGGCACAGGGTGGGCAGGCACGCTGTATGCCCCGGGACCCCCGGGGGAGGGTGGCAGCCGGGGGGCCAGCGGGTTGGGCCCCGCAGTGCCCCCGACCCCCACCCCGCGCCCCCCCGGAGCCCCTTTGCAATGTGTAGCGCTGTGCCCACTGCATCAGCAATAAAGCTCACCCAACGCTTCCCCGGTGCTGTGCCCTGGACCCCTGCCCACCGCCACACCTCAGCTGGGAGCACTGGGGCCCACGGGCCCCCCAGACTGGGCGCATGCCAGGTCACCTGCCCACCCAGAGCCCACCGATGGGGCACCCCCCTGAGCCCCATCCCCGGGACCCCGGCTGGGCCTGCTTTGGCGCAGGGGCCGCCCGGCCGCACGGGGGCGCTGTGCAGGGGGGCAGCGCCGCGGGCAGGGGGCACCGGGGTCCCCGTGCCCACCCTCAGGCCGCTCCCGGGGGCCGCCGCCAGCCGCCCACGTGGGACCCTTGGGACGCCCCGGACCGAGCGGCCCTGGCCCCGCAGCCTGAGCACCGGGGGGCGCCGGGGGTGTGTGCTGCCGGAGGGAACCGGGACGGGGCAGGGGCCTCCAGGGGGCGCCATAACGGAGCGGGGCGGCGGGGGCGCCCGGTAGGGGGCAGTACCAGAGCGGCTGCACGCGGCGGCGGCCGGCAGGGGGCGCGATAACGACGGGGGGGGGGGGGCGGTCCGGTCTCGCACTGGCACCGGCACTGGCACCGGCACTGGCACCGGCACCGGCAGCGCCCAGCGGCAGCCTTCAGGGGTCGCGGTAACGACCAGGGGGAAGGCGGTCCGGTCTCGTCCCGGCACCGGCAGCGCCCAGCGGGGGCCGGCAGGGGGCGCGATAACGACGGGGGGGCAGTCCCGTGTCACACCGGCACCGGCACCGGCACCAGCAGCGCCCAGCGGCGGCCGGCAGGGGGCGCGATAACGACGGGGGGGCGGTCCCGTGTCACACCGGCACCGGCACCGCCCAGCGGCGCCGGCAGGGGTGTTGGTCCCGTCTCGCCCCGGCAGCGGCAGCGCCCGACGGCGCCGGCAGGGGGCGCGGTAACGACGGGGGGGGCCAGTCCCGTCTCGCCCCGGCACCAGCACCGGCAGCGCCCGGCGGCGCCGGCAGGGGGCGCGCTGCCGCCGGCCCCGCTCCGCCCCGCTCCGCTCGGTGCCGCGGGGCGCTCGGTGTCGCGGAGACGGCGCAGGACAAAAGGCGCGGCGGCGGCGGGGCGATGGGCGGCGGGGCGGCGCCATGAGGCGGCGGCGGCGGCGGCGGCGGCTGGGAGCATGGCGGCGGGCGGCGGGGCGCGGCGGGGGCTGCTGAAGCGGAAGCCGAACTTCACGCTGCAGGAGATCGACATCCTGATGAGCGAGGTGCTCAAGTACGAGCAGCTGCTCTTCGGCGCCGCCGCCAGCACCGTCAACGCCTACGAGAAGCAGAAGATCTGGTGGCGCATCACCAACAAGATCAACGCCGCCGGCCGCAACCAGCGCGACATCGGCGAGGTGAAGAACCGCTGGCGGGGGCTGCGCCGCCGCGCCAACGACAAGATCACCCGGCACCGGCAGGAGCGGCAGGGACCGGCCGCCCGGCCCGCCCGGCCCGGCAACGGCAGCGGCAACGGGCCCGGCCCGCCCGAGCTCGGCCCCGGGCCCGCCCCCGGCTGGGGAGCGCGGGGCGCCGCCGGCACCGGCCCGCCGCTGCTCAGCGTCGAGGTGGTGGCGCCGCACGGTGGGTGCGGGGGGAGGCACCGGGGCACCGGGGCACCGGGCAGGGCCGGGGAGCACCGGGACTCGGGGCAGGGGATGGGGCAGGGGGGGCACCGGGACATGGGACAGGGCCAGGGACACTGGGACGTCGGGCAGGGAGGCACCGGGACACGGGGCAGGACCAGGGGGCACCAGGACACCAGGCAGGGGTTGGGCCAAGGGAGGGGGCATCGGGACACAGGACACCGGGCTGCGGCTGGGGGGCACCAGGACACGGGGCAGGGGTTGAGACACCGGGCAGGGCCAGGGGGCACCGGGACACGGGGCCGGGGCAGGGACGGCGAGGCTGGGGCAGGGATGGGACGGACCCGGACTGGGACAGGGGCACTGGGACCAGAATAGGCACAAGGAGGAGCAGGGACACGGGGAACCAGGACACGAGGGACCAGGACAGGAGGGACCAGGACAGGTGCATGGAAGGACTGGAGCAGGGACATGGAGGCACTAGGACCAGCATGGGGTGGGACTAGGACTGGGATGAGGCCCTGGGAGCAGGATATGGGGGAGCAGGACTGTGACATGGGGGACAGGGACACAGGGGACCAGGATGGGGACATGGTGGTACCAGGGCAGGGACATGGATGACTGGGACAGAGACACAGGAGACCACGACCAAGGCACTGGGACCAGGACAGGTGTGTGGAGGGACTGGGACAGGGACACGGAAGATCAGGACCAGGACAGGGACACTGAGACCAGGACATGGGGGACCAGGACATGAATACAGGGGACCAAAGCAGGGACATGGAGACTGGAGCAGGGATGTGAGGGACAGGGGTGTGGAGGCACTGGGACCAGGACAGGTGCATGGAGGAACTGGGGCAGGGACAGGGAGAATCAGAATGGGGATGTGGGGCAGGGACATGGAGGGGACATAGACACGGGGGAGAAGGACAGGGACATGGAGAAATGGGACAGGGATGGGGGGGTGGGACCAGCATAAGGACATGGATGACAGGGGCATGGGAAGAACAGGACCAGGACATAGGAGACAGGGAGAGCAACAGGCGCACTGGGACCAGGACAGGACGATACAAGGATCTGGCCAGGGACACTGGGCGCTGGAGCCAGGACAGGGGCAAGGGACAGGGCACCGGGGCAGGGGACCAGGACAGGGCCAGGAGCAGAGAGACCAGGTCAGGGAATGGGAGCACCTGGGCCAGGGCAGGGGGCTGGTACCAGGACAACAACAGGAGGGGACTGAGAGCAGGACAGGGATGGGGGTACTGGGGCGGGGACAGAGGCCTGAGGGGACTGGGATCAGGACAGGGACATGGACCAGTGCAGGTTCAAGGGACAGCAGCGCGGGGATCGGGATGGGAGGATACCAGGATCAGGTCAGGGATATGGGCGACCAGGAATAGGACAGGGACAAGGGACCTGGACAGGGGTAAGAGGGGCCTGGGAACAGGGCAAGGACTGGTGGGACTGGGGCAGGGACATGGGGGTACCAGGACCACACAGGGGCTACCACATTCAGGACAGAGATATGGGACTACTGGGACCAGGTGAGGGACAAGGGACATGGAATGGGGCCAGACTGATGATGGACAACGGGGCTATGGGAATGTGAATGCATAGATGGGACCAGGACCGCGTGCAGGAGAGGGGACACGGGAGTACGGGGTTGGGGACAAGGGAGATGAGGACAGAGGAAGCAGAGGCAGAAGGAGGTTGGGTTGCTCAGTCCGTGGGGTGATGGGGGGGGTCCCGCCAGCTGCCCTGCGCTCTCCGTCCATCCCACAGGCGTCAAGGAGGAGGCGGTGAAGGAGGAGCCGGTGGAGGTGAAGACTGAGCCTTTCCACAGCCCGGCCGCCGACGGCATCCCCGGCCGTGGCGCTGAGCGCCGGCTGCCCCGCACCAGCGTCCGCCCGCCCAGCGAGCTGTGCGAGGGCTGGAGCCGCAGCCCCCCGCGCCCCACGCCCCCCGAACTCTCCCTCGGCGACTTGGGTGGGCAGCAGGAGCCGTTGGGCTCCGACTTCCCGAGCATCCTCTTCGAGCAAGAGGCCGAGAATCTCAATAACTGCGGGACGGGCGAACCGGGACCCCCCGGTACGGCGGGGCTGTCGGACGGGGCACCTGACTGCGCCCAGCTCACGCCGGCCGAAAAACGCATCGTCCAGTCCAACGAGCGGCTGGTGCAGGAGATGCAAGCTTTCCGACGGGAATACGCCGAGAGCCGCCGGGAGACCACCTCCGTCCTGCGCGTCATCGCCCAGGCACTGGGCGGCCTCAGCCGCAGCCTGGCCGAAATCCGTGACCTCTACCTCCGGGAGCAGGCGGCCCCCAAACCCTGAGCCCCCACGCAGCTGGCTGCGTGCGCCCGTGGCCGGCGGGGACCGCCCTGGGGACAGCTTCCCCCCCCCCCGCCCCCAGCACCCACCTTGCTGCTTTTATTATTTTTATTATTTTTTTTTTTCCCCTCCATCCCACTTCAATAAAACTCAGAGCTGCCCCCCGGCTCCCCCCTCCCTGGGCTCGTTGTGGGGTTTTGGGGGGCGATAGGATGCTGGGACCTGTGGTCCCCCGGGAGATGGGACAGCTTTTTGCCCCCTGGGGGATCTGCATTTGCCCCCTGGGGGGTCTGCGTGGCTTTTTCCCCGCCAGGAGTGATGGACTCAGCAGTCCCAAATGTAGCTGGTGGCTGGGACCCCCCCTCCCATGGGACCCCCCCTTCCCAGCGACGGTGCGGGGGGCACATGAATCACAGCAGGAGCCGGTGAATCTGTGCCCCAGCACCTGTCCCGTGCCACCAGCTGCGGGGGGGAGATGGGTCCCAGCCCCAGAGAGCCAGGGCTGGGGGAGGGGCGGATGGAGGAATTGGCCTTGCACCCCCAGCCCCCAGCCCAGCACTGAATTTGCTGCTTTCTGACCCAAAATGCCACTGGGGATGCTCTCGCACCCTGGCTTTGTGTGGCGGGGCTGGGGGGGCAGCAGTGCCCCCCAGCTGGCTCATCCTGGCGGCTGGTTTGGTGGGAATTGCCCATTTACCCCATTTGCAGCTGGAGAAGCCTTGGAGCAGAGTTGGGGGAAGCCACCAAGATGACACCGGGCTGTGGGGTGCAAGATACGGTTTAATGCCAACCCCGGGGGGGGGGGTTGGGGAAGAGTCGGGGCCAAATTGGTGCGGGGGTGCGGTGATGCACGGCCCTCGGGGGACCCCCGGGCGCCCCCCCCCCCCATGGGTGCAGAGGCTGCTGGCACCCAGGGCTGGGTGGAGGCACCCACAAAGAGCCCAGTGTGCAGGACAAGAGCTGCCCTGTGCTGCTGGCACGGGGTCAGCCCCGGCACGGCCGGGAAGGGCCGGATCCAGCCACAGCTGGGGCACCCCCCCGGGCCCAGGGCGGGGGGACAAGGGTCCCCAGACGGGCCCCGCTGGCCGGCGGCGGGAGGGTGCCGGGGTCCCCGCGGGTGCTCAGGCTCCGGGGTAGCTGGGCTGTGCTGGGACGTAGGGGGGTGGTGCTGCGGAGGGAAACGGGATGGGGTGTCAGCCCTGGCAAGGCCACTGCGCCCCCCCCGGGGGACAGGGTGTCCCCCCAGCCCGGTGCTCACCTGTGGGGTTGTAGATGGGGGGGGCGGAGGGGTACAGCGGGTACTGGGCAGCGGGGCCGGCTGGCGGGTACATGGCCATGGGGGTGAAGCCGGGCTGGGGGGGCGCAGGGCCGGCTTTGGCGTCCACGGGGAAGGGGGGTGGGGGGCCTGCGGGGGGGTAGCTGGACAGCGGGATCTCTGGGCCTGCGGGAGAGATGGGGGGGGGGGGGGGGGGGGGGGGCTGCGGCACCCTGGGATGGGGACAGGGCCCGGCAGCGCCCACAGGTGTTGGTGGCCCTTGAGGGGGGCGCTGGGGGCAGCAATGGGCATCAGGGTGATCCCAGCAGCGCCCACTCCAGTACCCTCCCCCAGCACCCAAATCCACGCCCTGCACCCAGGTGCTCCCCCCTGCACCTTAATCCCCCCTCCTGCATCCCTCCAGGACCCCCGCCCGCCCCCCCAGTCCCTCCCCCCCGCCCCCCAGCCCCCCCACCTTGCAGGGGGGTGCGGAGGTGCTGCCGGCGCTGGTACAGGTAGCAGCAGGAGCACATGAAGCAGCAGACGATGGTGGTGACGATGGCAATGAAGAGCACCACGGCCGAGGCGATGCCCGCGATGGTCTTGGGGCTGCGGCACGTGGGGACGTGGGGGAGGGGGCACTGGGGCACAGCCCCCGCCCCCACACTGTACCTCCCCCCCCCCCCCCCCCAGTCACACCAGTGGCCGCAACACCGAGGGGCACCCTGGAGCACCCAGCTGGAGACTGGAGGGACAAGGATGTCCAGACAAGCACCCAGCACCAGCACCCGGCACCCTGCACCAGTGACAAGCACCCAGTAGCAGTGCCCAGCACCCAATGCCCAGCACCCAGTACCAATGCCCAGCACCCAATGCCCAGCACCCAATGCCCAGCACCCAGTACCACTGCCCAGCACCCAGTAGCAGTGCCCAGCACCCAATGCCCAGCACCCAATGTCCAGCACCCAGTACCACTGCCCAGCACCCAGTGCCACTGCCCAGCACCCAGTACCACTGCCCAGCACCCAGTAGCAGTGCCCAGCACCCAATGCCCAGCACCCAGTACCACTGCCCAGCACCCAGTAGCAGTGCCCAGCACCCAATGCCCAGCACCCACTGCCCAGCACCCAGTGCCACTGCCCATCACCCAGTAGCAGTGCCCAGCACCCACTGCCCAGCACCCAGTGCCACTGCCCAGCACCCAGTAGCAGTGCCCAGCACCCAATGCCCAGCACCCAGTGCCCAGCACCCAGTACCACTGCCCAGCACCCAATGCCCAGCACCCAGTGCCCAGCACCCAGTACCACTGCCCAGCACCCAATGCCACTGCCCAGCACCCAGTAGCAGTGCCCAGCACCCAATGCCCAGCACCCAGTGCCCAGCACCCAGTACCACTGCCCAGCACCCAGTGCCACTGCCCAGCACCCAGTAGCAGTGTCCAGCACCCAATGCCCAGCACCCAGTACCACTGCCCAGCACCCAGTGCCACTGCCCAGCACCCAGTAGCAGTGCCCAGCACCCAGTGCCCAGCACCCAGTACCACTGCCCAGCACCCAGTAGCAGTGCCCAGCACCCAATGCCCAGCACCCAGTACCACTGCCCAGCACCCAGTAGCAGTGCCCAGCACCCAATGCCCAGCACCCAATGCCCAGCACCCAGTACCACTGCCCAGCACCCAGTAGCAGTGCCCAGCACCCAATGCCCAGCACCCAATGTCCAGCACCCAGTACCACTGCCCAGCACCCAGTGCCACTGCCCAGCACCCAATGCCCAGCACCCAGTACCACTGCCCAGCACCCAGTAGCAGTGCCCAGCACCCAATGCCCAGCACCCAATGCCCAGCACCCAGTGCCACTGCCCATCACCCAGTAGCAGTGCCCAGCACCCACTGCCCAGCACCCAGTGCCACTGCCCAGCACCCAGTAGCAGTGCACAGCACCCAATGCCCAGCACCCAGTACCACTGCCCAGCACCCAGTGCCACTGCCCATCACCCAGTAGCAGTGCCCAGCACCCAATGCCCAGCACCCAGTGCCACTGCCCATCACCCAGTAGCAGTGCCCAGCACCCAATGCCCAGCACCCAGTGCCCCTGCCCAGCACCCAGTACCACTGCCCAGCACCCAATGCCCAGCACCCAGTACAAGTACCCAGTGCCCAGCACCCAGCCCCCATGGTGCAGCACCCAAAGGCAAGCACCCGGCACCCTGCACCAGTGACAAGCACCCAGTAGCAGTGCCCAGCACCCAATGCCCAGCACCCAGTACCACTGCCCAGCACCCAGTACCACTGCCCAGCACCCAATGCCCAGCACCCAGTGCCCAGCACCCAGTACCACTGCCCAGCACCCAATGCCCAGCACCCAGTGCCCAGCACCCAGTACCACTGCCCAGCACCCAATGCCACTGCCCAGCACCCAGTAGCAGTGCCCAGCACCCAATGCCCAGCACCCAGTGCCCAGCACCCAGTACCACTGCCCAGCACCCAGTGCCACTGCCCAGCACCCAGTAGCAGTGTCCAGCACCCAATGCCCAGCACCCAGTACCACTGCCCAGCACCCAGTGCCACTGCCCAGCACCCAGTAGCAGTGCCCAGCACCCAGTGCCCAGCACCCAGTACCACTGCCCAGCACCCAGTAGCAGTGCCCAGCACCCAATGCCCAGCACCCAATGCCCAGCACCCAGTACCACTGCCCAGCACCCAGTAGCAGTGCCCAGCACCCAATGCCCAGCACCCAATGTCCAGCACCCAGTACCACTGCCCAGCACCCAGTGCCACTGCCCAGCACCCAATGCCCAGCACCCAGTACCACTGCCCAGCACCCAGTAGCAGTGCCCAGCACCCAATGCCCAGCACCCAATGCCCAGCACCCAGTGCCACTGCCCATCACCCAGTAGCAGTGCCCAGCACCCACTGCCCAGCACCCAGTGCCACTGCCCAGCACCCAGTAGCAGTGCACAGCACCCAATGCCCAGCACCCAGTACCACTGCCCAGCACCCAGTGCCACTGCCCATCACCCAGTAGCAGTGCCCAGCACCCAATGCCCAGCACCCAGTACCACTGCCCAGCACCCAGTACCACTGCCCAGCACCCAATGCCCAGCACCCAGTGCCCAGCACCCAGTACCACTGCCCAGCACCCAATGCCCAGCACCCAGTGCCCAGCACCCAGTACCACTGCCCAGCACCCAGTGCCACTGCCCAGCACCCAGTAGCAGTGTCCAGCACCCAATGCCCAGCACCCAGTACCACTGCCCAGCACCCAGTGCCACTGCCCAGCACCCAGTAGCAGTGCCCAGCACCCAATGCCCAGCACCCAATGCCCAGCACCCAGTACCACTGCCCAGCACCCAGTAGCAGTGCCCAGCACCCAATGCCCAGCACCCAGTACCACTGCCCAGTACCCATGCCCAGCACCCAATGCCCAGCACCCAGTAGCAGTGCCCAGCACCCAGTACAAGTGCCCAGTCCCCATGGCCCAGCACCCAAAGGCAAGCACCCAGCACCTGAAGGCGAGGCAGTGGCGCTGCTGGCGCTCGGTGAGCAGGCGCAGGGGGTCGCGGCAGCAGTACCGCTGGTGGCACGTGCCGCAGCAGAAGGTGAAGAAGTCGCAGTCGAAGCCGGGGTGCCAGGAGCCGTTCCTGTCCACGTACCACAGGCAGTCCTCGCCCCCCGCCACTGGGGACAGCCACCCGTCACCGGGGCCTCGGGGCACCCCCAGCCCGGCCACTGCCACCCCCAGTGGCACCAGCAGCACCCCACGTCCTCCGTGTTCCCCACATGCTGTCCGAGGGGGATGGCCTGTAGCCCACCACATCCTGCCCCATGGCCCCCTGTATCCTGCTCCATCCTGCCCCATGGCCCCCCATACCCTGCCCCTATCTATGTACCCCCACACGTGGCTCCATCCTGCCCCTATGTACCCCCCACACCCCACCACATTCTGCCCCCATGTCCCCCCTTTCCTGCTCCATCCTGCCCCACGTCTCCCACCACACCCCGCCTCATCCTGCCTCCCTGTACCCTCTGCTTTACTCCATCCTGTCCCCCCACTGCATCCTGCCCCGCGTACCCCCACACCCCACTGCATCCTTCCCCATGTCCTCCTGCATCCCGCTCCGTCCTGCCCCACGTCTCCTCACACTCCGCTCCATCCTGCCCCACATCCTCGCAGACCTTGTTCCATCCTGCCCCACATCCTCGTAGCCCCCACCCCATCCTGCCCCACATCCTCACGGACCCCGCTCCGCCTGACGCAGCCCCCCCAGCCGCTCCCCCGCCGCCTCCCGGCTCTATTTCTGGCCCGAGCCACCTGCGCTTCCCGAAATAGCCGCGGGCCGAGGCCCGGGGGCGGCCGGAGGCGCCGCGACAGCGGCCACGGAGCCACCGGGGCTGGGCCGGTCCCTGGGGGGCTCCAGCGCGCTCCCCACCCCCGGCTCCCAGCGGATCTCAGGGGTCCCATATGGGGTTCGCTTCCCGCCCGAGGGGCCCGCGGCAGCTCGGCGCCGAGCGGGGAAACTGAGGCACGGGCCGCGTGCGTGGGAAGCCCCCGACCCCCGCGGGACTGGACACCCACCGGCTCCGCGCACGCCGGGGATGTCCCGCAAGCAGCAAAAGGGGGGCGGGGGGGGTGGGGGGGGTGGGGAACACACACAGGGGGACACGTTGGCGCAAGCGACCCCCGCGCGCTGGCGCCGGGCACGGGCACGGCCGGTGGCACCGGGTCCCGTCACCGGGTGGCACCGCCCGCCCCCCTCCCCGTGCCCCCCCCCCCCGTGTCTCTTACCCAGCGAGGCGGCCACGGCCACCAGCACGGTCCCGGCCAGGGGCCACCCGCTTCCGGGGCCACCGGGCCCCATCCCGGGGCCGCGCCTGGGGCCGCCGCTCAGCGCTGCCGGGGCGGGGGGGGGGCGGGGGGCGGCGGCTGCGCTGCGGCAGCGGGGCCGGGGCGGCGGGGCCGGGGGAGCCCGGGGCCGCTCCCGGAGCCGCTTCCGGGGCTGCTCCCGGTGTGTCCCGGGGCCGCTCCCGGTGTATCCCGGGGCCGCTCCCGGGGCCGCTCCCGGTGTGTCCCGGGGCCGCTCCCGGTGCAGGCCGGTCCCGGTCCCGGTGCGGCGGGGCCGGTGCAGCCCGGTGCGGGGCCGGCGCAGGCCCGCAGTGACGCCGCAGCCCGCCGGCGCTCGGTCGCTGCCCGGTGCCCCCCCGCGGCGGCGCCTCCCGCCGCAGCCACCGGCCCCGGCCCCGGCCCCCGCCCGCCGGGAGGAGCGTCCCGGGCCCGCGGGCACGGCCGGGCGGGGCTGCGGGGGCGCTGGGAGGGACCCCGGCCCGGCCTCCCCGCCGCTGCCCTCCCCGCGCCCCGTGGCTGCCCCTGCCCTGCCCGGACCCCTGCCCGGGCTCCTGCCCTGTCCCCCTGCCCTGTCCCCCTGCCCTGTCCCCCTGCCCTGTCACCCTGCCCTGTCCCCCTGCCTGTCCCCCTGCCCTGTCCCCCTGCCCGGACCCCTGCCCTGTCCCCCTGCCCTGTCCCCCTGCCCTGTCCCCCTGCCTGTCCCCCTGCCCTGTCCCCCTGCCCGGACCCCTGCCCTGTCCCCCTGCCCTGTCCCCCTGCCCGGACCCCTGCCCTGTCCCCCTGCCTGTCCCCCTGCCCTGTCCCCCTGCCCTGTCCCCCTGCCCGGACCCCTGCCCTGTCCCCCTGCCGTCCCCCTGCCCGGACCCCTGCCCTGCCCCCCTGCCCTGTCCCCCTGCCCTGTCACCCTGCCCTGTCCCCCTGCCTGTCCCCCTGCCCTGTCCCCCTGCCCGGACCCCTGCCCTGTCCCCCTGCCCTGTCCCCCTGCCCGGACCCCTGCCCTGTCCCCCTGCCTGTCCCCCTGCCCTGTCCCCCTGCCCGGACCCCTGCCCTGTCCCCCTGCCTGTCCCCCTGCCCTGTCCCCCTGCCCTGTCCCCCTGCCCGGACCCCTGCCCTGTCCCCCTGCCTGTCCCCCTGCCCTGTCCCCCTGCCCTGTCCCCCTGCCCGGACCCCTGCCCTGTCCCCCTGCCGTCCCCCTGCCCGGACCCCTGCCCTGCCCCCCTGCCCTGTCCCCCTGCCCTGTCCCCCTGCCTGTCCCCCTGCCCTGTCACCCTGCCCTGTCACCCTGCCCGGACTCCTGCCCTGTCCCCCTGCCCTGTCCCCCTGTCCCCCTGCCTGGACCCCTGCCTGGACCCCCTGCCCTGTCCCCCGCCTTTCACAGCCCCCGAGCCCCCTCCCTTCCCTGCCCCCCTGCTCCCCATCATTTCCCTCCCCAGCACCCCTTCCCCTCCCCTGCACCCCTTATTTCTCCCCCCTCGCACCCCTTCCCCTGCACCCTTCATGTCCACCCCCTGCCCGCCTTCCCCTCCCCCCACCCCTGCCCTGCCCCCCCATCCCGAGCCCACAGAGGCACGGCCGGACCCCCAGCCCCCGGGGCCCGATCCTGGCAATGCCAACCCACTGCTGGATCCAGGGGAGGGGTGACCCCGCCAGGGACAGGGCTGGGGACACAGAGGTGACACATCCCGAGGCTGGCGAGGGCAGGAGCACCTCAATGACCACCTTTATTAGAGACCAATGCCCCCCATCACGGTGGCACCATCAGCATCGGGGTCACAGTGCCAGCGAGGGGACACGGGGGTGGGGGCCAGCCCCAGCCACCCTGTCCCAGCCCCGCACACCCCAGGAGCGCTGGGGGGCGGCTGTGCCTCCCACCCGTGTCTTCATACGGGGGGGGGATGGGGGGGGGGGGAGGGGCGTGGGACGGCCCTGGCCCTGGCCCAGCCAGGCTGTGCCCCCCGGAGGGTGGGGGTCCCCACGCTCACACTTGTGTGACGATCTCGCCATTCTCAGGCACGTAGACCTGCACGGGCACGCCGTCCGCCGAGCGCCGCAGGACACGTACCGGGGGCGCCTGCGTGGGAGAAGGAGCCTGTGGGTGCCGGCACCCCACCCTGGACCGGGCAGCACCCCAGGGGGCACATCCCGCGGCAGGGGGTGTTGGGGGGGGGGCACGGCTGCAGGTCCTGGCTTGCCCGGCATGGGCCCTGGCTGTGCCATGGGTGCCACCATCCCGGCACGGTGTGCCACGCTGTGCTGCCTGCACCCATCCCAGCGGGACCCCCCAGGTGGAGGGGAGCCACCCCCCAAAATGTTTGCAGGGACCCTCCTGCCCAGGGGCACCCCGCTGCTGAGCCCGCGTGGGGCCCTGGGTTCTGTCCGTGGGATGCTGGGTGTGACTGGAGGGACCCACGTGGGACCCCAGCCCTGACCCAGGGACCCCCTCAGCATCCTGGCCTGCCCCAGCACCCCTCGTGGGACCCTGGATCCTGCTCATGGGACCCTGGACCTGCCCAGAGGGACCATCAGAGGGTCTCATCCGGCCCCAGAAAGCCTTGAGAGATGTTGGTCTTGTGCCCAAGACCCTCAGAAGACCCTGGTCCTGGCCATGGGACCTCCTCAGGACCCCATTCCTGCACTAGGGACCTTTCTGGGACCCTGGGCCTGTCCCAGGGACCCCCTTAGGGAACTGGCCCTGTCCCACGAGACCTTCACCAGTCCTGTTCCAGGGACCCTTAGGGGTCCCCCGTCCTGCCCCAAGGGAAACTCATGGGACCCCAGTTCTTCCCCATGGATCCCCTCAGGACCCTATGCCTGCTCTGGGGACCCTCATGGGACCCCACCAGAGCCACTTACCCATGAACCACCTCAGGGTGGCAACTCATGTCACCCAGTCACCCACAGGGGAGCACCCAGGGGGTCACCATAGGGGAATGGGCATCATGTTGCCCTCCACTCTCCCACACCCCGACCCCCATCCCAGCACCCAATGCCCTACCTGAGTCCGCGGCAGGACTCCACGGGTGATGGGCACGTCCCTGGTGGTCCCACCACGGGGTCCCCGAAAGGCCCCTTGCCGGTCGAGGGAGTGGGGACGGGCACCCCGCAGCCGGGCACGCTGGTGCCATGATTTGAGCTCCTCGGTCACAGCCGCCTTGGAGAGCCCCCGACCCCCGGCCGGCGCGTAGTCCTTGAGCGAGGGGGTGCGCACGATGCGGCTGTGCGAGGGCACCAGGCGCTGGTAGCGTAAGGGGGCCAGATCCTGCTCGTAGAGGAAAGCTGGGGGGCTGGCAGGTGGCAGGAACCGGTGGGCACCGCGGGGGTAGTAACCCGGCTCGGCGAGGGGTGGTGGGACTTTGGGGCGTGGGAAGGAGACGTCGGGGCTGCTGCTGCCCGGGGAGGTGGCGTGGGAGATGCTGGAGAGGTCGGAGATGCTGTCGTCGGAGCCGGAGCGGCAGGTGGGGCCGGGGGTCGGGATGCAGGCGGTGGGCACCGTCACTGTGTAGTACGTGGGGCGCCGGCGGGGTACGGCACTGCGGCCCCGCGGCTCGCCGGGCTGCCAGCACGCCTCTACCCTGCGGGCAGGGGGCTGCAGCTGAGGCGGCCCCTTCCCCTTGCCGCTCACCCAAAAGGCCGGGGGTGTGGGAAGGGGGGGGACATGGGACTGAGCACCCTGTGGGTGCAGGGTGAGGCATCCCCACGGGATTAGCTCCAGCCTCCCCATGGGTTAGCTCCATCATCTCCAGCGAGTTAGCTCCATCTTCTCTCCCTGGGACTATCTCCAGCCTCCTCCCCATGGGATTATCTCCCCCCTCCGCCTCCTCCCCATGGGTTTAGCTCCATCATCTCCAAGAGGGTATCTCCATCCTCCCCATGGGATTATCTCCCCCCTCCTCCTCCTCCCCATGCGCTTAGCTCCATCATCTCTATGAGGGTATCTCCATCCTCCTTCCCATGGGGTTGTCTCCATCCTCCCTTGCAGAAGCCCTTGTGTCCCCCCTCCCCAGGCACAGGACATACCTCAGGGACTGGGACTGTCCTCGCCGGCCCGATGGCTCCGGGGTGCTGGGAGCGCTGGAGCCCGCCTGCCGGCACAGCACCAGGGTCCTGATGGGGACAAAGCGGTAGGGGGGGACGTCCCCCGTCCTGGGTGCCAGTGAGGCTGTGGGGTCAGGGCTGCCGGGGGCCAAGGGGGTAGCAGGGATGGCTGGTGGGGACCCGGGGTAGCACCGGGACCCCCGGGTTTCCCCATCCCCGGGGTCGAAGCCAGGTTTTTTGGCCTTCTCGTAGGGTCTGTCGAGGCTGGTCTCGCACCAGGGGCTGGAGGAGGCCGGCGGGGGCCCTGACCCCTCCCCCTCGGGGGGCTCCTCGGGGGACGGGGACCCCCGTGGGGTGGCAGGTCCTGGTAGCCGTGTCTCCTCTGTGGGAGAGATGGAGGGTTGGGATGGGGGGCCTACACGGGGGGTCACCCCGGTGTGTCCCCCCTGCCCCCGCAGCCCCCTTACCCTCCTCCAGCAGGACGGCATCCGACAGGGAGCTCTCGTCCGAGGCGCTGAGCTCTGCGGGGCAGGGGACAGGTGAGAACGGTGCCGGTGCCGGTGCTGGTGCCAAAACGCTCCCAGGGCACCCGCCGCCACCCAGCGCGTCCCCGGAGGCCTCCGCTCTCCCTCTCCCACGCCGCCTGTCCCGACACGCTCCGGGACAGTGGCGGTACCGGCCAGGCCGGCTTTGCCGAGCTGCGTTGCCGGCGCTGCAGGCAGCTCCCAGCCTGCCCAGGCTGGGCAGGAGGAGGGGAGCCGGCCAGGTTTGGGGGCACCAGGAGGGAAGAAGCCACCACCACCATGTCCCTGGTCCCTGGGGACGGCTGGACGCAGAAGTCCCATGGGGACAGAGCCGAGGCACGCACGGGGGCAAGTGGGGACCCACCTGGATGGCTGCCACCAGGAGGGGGACACCGCAGCGGGGCCAAATCCTGCCACCCATTGGGGTGCATTTGCTGGGGATGGCGGATTGGGGGGTAGACATGGTGTGCAACCAGCAGGGGTGAAGTTTTGGGGTGCATTCTTAGGGGTACATACAGCAGGGATGGTGCACTGGGGTGTAATCACTGGGGATGAAGTATCGGGGTGCATTAATGAGGGTGTCTCCAGCAGGGATGGTGTATTGGGGTGCATGCACTGGAGATGAAGTTTTGGGGTGCACTCACAAGGATGCAGCCACCAGGGATGAAGCATTGGGGTGCATTCACTGGGGGCTGCATGTCAGGGTGCATGCATGAGGGGGCAGTCAGCTGGGATGAAGTACTGGGGTGCCTTCAGTGGGGTGCACCCATCAGGGAGAACATATCGGGGTGCTTTCACTGGGGGTGTGGGGATTGGGGTGCATTCACCAGGGTGCATGCACCAGGGATGGTATTCAGGGGGCTCTCAGAGTCGTGCCTTCACCAGGGATGGTAAGTTGGGGTGCATCTAGGGGGGGTGCATTCACCGGGGATGGGGAATTGGGGTGCATTCACCAGGGATGGTGTGTTGGGGTGCATCTAGGGGGGTGCATTCAGCAAGGATAGGGAATTGGGGTGCATTCACTGGGGACAGCACGCTGGGGGAACCCAGTGGGGTGCATTCACCAGGGATGGTGTGTTGGGGTGCATCTAGGGGGGGTACATTCACCAGGGATGGGGAATTGGGGTGCATTCACCAGGGATGGTGTGTTGGGGTGCATCTAGGGGGGGTACATTCACCAGGGATGAGGAATTGGGGTGCATTCACCAGGGATGGTGTGTTGGGGTGCATCTATGGGGGGTACATTCACCGGGGATGGGGAATTGGGGTGCATTCACTGGGGACAGCACACTGGGGGGAACCCAGTAGGGTGCATTCACTGGGGATGGAGAACTGGGATGCATCCACAGGGGTGCACTCATCAGATGATGGGGAAACGGGGTGTGTTCACCAAGGATGGCATATGGGGGGGCACCTGGGGAGTGTGTTCACTGGGGATGGAGGACTGGGGTGCCACGTGCCAGGGATGGCATACTGGGGTGCAGTCACCAATGACACCCAAGCAAGCTGCACCCATTTCTGCCTCCCTGACCACCAGCATCCCCCAGCCGAGCCACCGCCAGCCGGGGGGGCACAAGGGGGGCTCACCCTCAGCAGCACTGGTTCCAGCACCAGCAGGCAAAGGCCGTCGGCCAGCCAGGAGCCGTCGCTGGTTGAGGATGTTCTCCAGGTCCTTCAGCTTCTGCTCCTCCAGCAGCGCTGCTGTCTGCCGGCGCTTGCGGAGCCGCTTGCTGATGTTCTCCTCCCGGCAGAGGCGGCGGGCAGCCTTGGCGATCTGCAGCTGCAGCGCCAGGTCCCGCTCCAGGGCGCTCAGTGGGTCCTGGGGACCGAGGGGACACGCTCAGCACGCTGCCACCCCCATCATGCTTGCACACTAGCCAGGCACAAGATGGGATGGGGATGGGGACATCTCTGGGTGACGCTTGGACATCTTCCGTGGCTCCAGGCTGGGCTGGAGGGGGGTCCCCACTGCCCACCCCAGAGATGCCCCCTACCCCGGTTACACACCAGCGGGGTCCCCACTGCCCACCCCAAGGATGCTCCCATCCCAGTTGCACACCAGTGGGGTCCCCACCACCCACCCCAGAGATGCCCCCATCCCAGTTGCACACTGGCAGGGTCCCCACTGCCCACCCCAAGGATGCCCCCTACCCCGGTTGCTCACCAGCAGGGTCCCCACTCCCAACCGCAGGGATGCCCCTCACCCCAGTTACACACTGGCTGGGTCCCCACTGCCCACCCCAAGGACGCCCCCATCCCAGTTGCTCACCAGCGGGGTCCCCACTGCCCACCACAGGGATGCCCCCATCCCAGTTGCTCACCAGCGGGGTCCCCACTGCCCACCACAGGGATGCCCCCATCCCAGTTGCTCACCAGCGGGGTCCCCACTGCCCACCCCAGGGACGCCCCCATCCCAGTTGCTCACCAGTGGGGTCCCAACTGCCCACCACAAGGATACCCCAGTGGCACACTGGTGGGTCCCCACCGCTCACCCCAGGGATGCCCCTCCACACCAGTTGCACACTGGTGGGGTCCCCACTGCCCACCACAGGGATGCCCCCCACCGCGGTTGCACAGCGACGAGCCCCTCACCGCCCCGTGCAGAACGAGGGTCTCATCCAGCTTGAAGGCAGCACCGATCCTGCGCCGGACCTTGGGGGGCTTCTCGCCAGCTTTCAGAGGGTACTCGCAGGGCAGCGTCCCCGTCAGCTCCTGGGGGGGCGGCCCGGGGACACTGAGCTGCTGGCGTGGGGCAGGGGGGTCAGGCAGGGGGGGTCAGGCAGGGGTCCGTCCCCCCCCCACTCACCGCCTCGCGCAGGCAGAGCCGCCGCAGCTCCTGCACGCAGCCCTCCAGCCGAGCCTCCAGCGCCTGCTGCCTGCGCCCTGCCTGCGCCCGCTCCTTCAGGGGCGACACGGGGCTGTCGGGGCCTGGGGACGGACGGACGGATGTTCTGAGATGCACCCAGACCCCCCCCTCCCCCTCCCCACCCCAGTCTCCCTGCCTCAGTTTCCCCCAGCAGCCGTGAGCCCCCCCAACAACAACACCCATGGGTGCTCCAGCTCCCCTGGGGCAGCCGTGATTTCCCAGCACGGGGGGGGGGGGGGGGGGGGCACAGGGAAGGTTTCACCCTGACTCAGCCATCCCGGAGTGAAATCCGGCTGAGTCAAAGCCGGTCTGCCCCCCCCCCCCGCTTCCCCGCCACGCTTGGGTGCCCCCCCTCAAACAGGGGAACCCCCCATTTCCCCACCCTCAAGGAGCTTTTGGGTGTCCCCAGGGCAGCCCTGTGCACCCAAGTGCCCCGTTCTCAGCCCAGCGAGAGGACGTGGGGGGCACGGGGGCACCCCGGGACCTCCCCCCCCCCAGTACCCCCCCAGCGCTCACCCGAGTGCAGCATGATCCCGCTGTCGGTGTCGCTCACCTCCCCCATGCCGGGCCGGGACCCTACGGGCGACAGCAGGGAGAAGCCTTGTCCCCTCGCCACCCCCCAGGCAGCACCCATGGGTGCCCCCCTGCCCGCGCTCCCCCCAGCCCCCCGCATCGCCCCGTCCCTGCCGGCCGCCCAGCGATGGCGATGGCGGCGGGGGAGGAAGGCGAGGCCGTGTTTGCTTTCCCTGCCTTCTTGTAGGTCCTACGATAAACAAAGGTGTGCGAACACGTGCGTGGTGCCTGGGTGAGACCCATCCCGGGGGCAAAGGTGGTCGGGGTACGGCGGGGGGGCTGGGGGGGGCCTTGCTCCCGCCCCGGCCGGTTTCGCTGGGCGCCTCTCCCAGTTTCTCCCACTTTTGATTTCTTTTCCGTCTGGGCTGGAGGCAGCTCCCGGAGTGGGGGTGGCTGCTGGCCCTGGGAAAGGGGCTCATCCCCGGCACCCCCTGCTCCTGGGGGGGGGAATGGGTGGGAGGGGGGGGTGTCCTTGCCTCTGCTTTTGCATTGCTGTGGCCCCTGCCGTGCCTCAGTTTCCCCCAGCAGGATGCGGGGCGGCTTGGGGAACCGAGGCAGGGAGGGGTGCGGGGTCCCGGGGGGTCCGCGGCGGGGCCGGGGGGCGATGCCTTACCTGGGCGCTCGCCGCCGCTGCCGGCTCTGCTGCACCCAGGACACGGGGACGTGTTTTGACTTGAGGCGGAGGGGAGGAGCGGGTGAGCAACACCTTCCCCAGCCGCCGCCACCCGCGCCCATGCCGCCCCACGCGCCCCGGCCTCTGCCCCACGGCGGCGGCAACGGCGAGGGCCTGCCCACCAGCTCGGCATGGCACGGCTTGGCACGGCACAGCTCAGTACAGCTTGGTACAGCTCAGTACAGCACGGCATGGCACCGTACGGCTTGACACGGCTCAGCACGGCTCGGCACGGCTTGGTATGGCTCAATATGGCACAGCATGGCACTGGATGGCTCAACATGGCTCAGCACGGCTTGACACGGCTCAGCACAGCTTGGCACGGCTTGGTATGGCTCAATATGGCACAGCTTGGCACTGGATGGCTCAACATGGCTCAGCACGGCTTGACACGGCTCAGCACAGCTTGGCACGGCTTGGTATGGCTCAATATGGCACAGCATGGCACTGGATGGCTCAACATGGCTCAGCACGGCTTGACACGGCTCAGCACAGCTTGGCACGGCTTGGTATGGCTCAATATGGCACAGCATGGCACTGGATGGCTCAACATGGCTCAGCACGGCTTGACATGGCTCAGCACAGCATGGCACGGCTTGGCACGGCTCAACATGGCTCAGCACAGCTCAGCACAGCTTGGTATGGTTCGATATGGCACAGCATGGTGCTGGATGGCTCAGCATGGCTCAGCACGGCTCAACATGGCTCAGCACAGCTCAGCACGGCTTGGTATGGCTCGATATGGCACAGCATGGCGCTGGATGGCTCAGCATGGCTCAGCACGGCTTGACATGGCTCAGCATGGCATGGCACAGCTCAACATGGCTCAGCACGGCTCAACATGGCTCAGCACAGCTCAGCACGGCTTGGTATGGCTCGATATGGCACAGCATGGCGCTGGATGACTCCACAGGGCTTGACACAGCTTGACGTGGCTCGGCATAGCTTGACATAGCTTGGCACAGCTCAACATGGCTTAGCACGGCTTGGTATGGCTCAATATGGCACGGCATGGCACCGTATGGCTCAACACGGCTCAGCACGGCTTGACACGGCTTGGCACTGCACAGCATGCCTTGGTATGGCTCAATATGGCACGGCGTGGTGCTGTATGGCTTGACATGGCTTGGCACAGCTTGGCATGGCTCAGCACAGCATGGCATACCTCAGTACGGTTTGGTACAGCTCAATATGGCATGGCACAGTGCCATATGGCTCGACGCGGCTCAGCACAGCTCAGTATGGTTCTGCACAGCTTGGTATGGCTTGGCACTTTGTGGGTGATATGGCAAAGTACAGTGTAGCGTGGCACAGTGTGGCATGGTATGGTATCATATGGCCTGGCCTGGCACGGCACGGCATGGTATGGCATAGCATGGCACAGTGTGGTGTGATGTGGCGTGGCATGGCATGGCATGATGTGGTGTGGCATAGTAGGGCATGATATGAGATAGAACAGTATGTTATGGTATTGTGTGACATGGCACGGCACACCATGGCAACAGCACGGCACGGCACAGCATGGCATGGCACACCACGGCACAGTGCTGGGTGCTGGCTCCATCCCTGGTGCTGTGCAGGGCCAGGCCGGGCACAGGGACACTGTCCCCATCCCTGCCATGGCCCACGGCTGGGGCATCTCCCCCAGGGCTGGTGGCCCCAGAATGCCAGGGCCAGCAGGGACCTGAGCCTGGTGGCACGGGCAGGGCAATGGGGTTGGCACTGCCACCCTGGCACTGCTGCCACCGTCCCTTCCCAGGGCAGGAACCCGCTGGGAGCAGAGGCAACCTGTCCTGTCCCTGTCCCCAGGCAGGAGGAGACAGGTGAGGGGCAGAGCAGGGCAGTGCCAGGGCAGTGCCAGAGCTGTGCCAGGGCTGTGCCAGGGCAGTGCAAAGGTGGTGCCAGAGCTGTGCCAGAGCTGTGCCAGAGCTGTGCCAGGGCTGTGACAGGGCAGTGCAAAGGTGGTGCCAGAGCTGTGCCAGAGCTGTGCCAGGGCTGTGCCAGGGCTGTGCCAGGGCAGTGCAAAGGTGGTGCCAGAGCTGTGCCGGGGCTGTGCCAGGGCTGTGCCAGAGCTGTGCCAAGGCAGTGCAAGGGCAGTGCCAGAGCTGTGCCAGGGCAGTGCAAGGGCAGTGCAAGGGCGGTGCCAGAGCAGTGCCAGAGCTGTGCCAGAGCTGTGCCAGGGCAGTGCCAGGGCTGTGCCAGGGCTGTGCCAGGGCAGTGCAAGAGCAGTGCCAGGGCAGGGCCAGAGCTGTGCCAGAGCTGTGCCAGGGCTGTGCCAGGCCGTGGGAACGCCGCTGCCACAGCTGCCGGTGCAGAGCGAGATGAATCAGGGCACAGACGGGTTGGCCACATCCTGGGCTGCCAGGGGCAGGTGGTGGAAAGTCTGTCTCAGCCGGCGGGACGGTCCCGCGGCCTGTGGGGACCGGGATGAGAGGGCAGGGGGCGGGCAGGGGGCGGGCAGGGGCAGGCAGGGGAGATGCTGCAGGCAGGAGAGGAGCAGTGAGCAGTCAGACAGCATGGGTGCGGGTGGGTGCAGGCAGGAGAGGTGCCAGCAGGGTGCAGGCAGGGGCAGGCAGGGGCAGGCAGGGCACAGACAGGGAGCAGTTAGGGGAAGGCAGGGCGCAGGCAGGGGCGGGCAGGGTGCAGGCAGGGAGCAGTTAGGGGAAGGCAGGGGCAGGCAGGGGCAGGCAGGGCGCAGGCAGGGAGCAGTTAGGGGAAGGCAGGGGCAGGCAGGGCGCAGGCAGGGAGCAGTTAGGGGAAGGCAGGGGCAGGCAGGGGCAGGCAGGGCGCAGGCAGGGAGCAGTTACGGGAAGGCAGGGCGCAGGCAGGGTGCAGGCAGGGCACAGATAGGGAGCAGTCAGGAGCAGGCAGCGTGCAGGCAGGGAGCAGTGAGGGGCAGGCAGGGTGCAGGCAGGAGAGGCGCTCGCTGCACAGACAGCAGGCAGCCGCAGGCAGCTGCAGGCAGGAGCACAGGCAGAGCAGCGGTGCCCTGCACCTCCACAGCCCCCTCAGCACCCGCCCCCCCCCCCAGAGCATCCCGATGTCCCTGTGATGGCGGGGGATGGGACAGACCCCATCTTTGATGCAGCCACCCCTCGCCCAGCGGCACAGAGACCCCAGCAGAGCAAAAAAAAAAGGCAGATTTGGAGAAAAAAAAGGGTTTTTTCTGTCCCTGCAGCAGGCAGAGTTGCTGGCAGCCCCACTGGCGCCGAGCCCCCCTCTCCCCCCCACGGGTGGTAAAAACAGCTCAAAGACTAAAATACATTGTTCATCATAGGGGTAAGTTTTATTAATTGGGATTAAATTTGGATTAAAACCAGGTTGTTGCTCCTGAAGCCATCCCTTATGAAGAGCATCTCGGGGTGGGGGGGCGATGGGGCAGGAAGGGGGTTGTCCTGAGGCCAGATCCTGCCTGCTCAGGGCTGGGGCTGGGATGGGGTGCTGCTCCCTCGGGAATCTCACTGGGGGGGCTGGACCTGGATTAAAGCTGGGGACCAGGCAGGACAGCGGGGACCACGGTGGCACCCGGGGCCGCTGGGGAGCATGGGGGGGTATTCACCCCGGGGTGGCCCCGTGGGACCCCCGGTGCCAGCTGGAGCTCAGTCCCAGCCCTGTGCCGGGGGCCAGCGGGGGTCTTGGTCCAGATGCGGCCACCAAAGAGGAGGCTGGAGTCAGTGGTGGAGGAGGGGGCAGCCGTGCTGGGACCCGTCCCCAGTGCGCAGGGACAGAAGGGACATCGGGGGCGGCAGCGCCCGTCCATCAAGGCATAGACAAGGGGGTTGACGCAGCTGTTAACGAAGGCCAGGCAGGTGCTGCTGGCCACCACCCACCTCAGGGCCACCTCCTGCCCCTGGGACAGGACCAGCATCCCCTTGGCAAGGAAGAAGAGCAGGACCTTGCAGGTGTTGAGGGGCAGCCAGGAGCAGAGGAAGGCTGCGACGATGGTGATGATGGCGCGGTGGGAGCGCTGGACGCCCCTGCCCAGCCGGATGTGGCGCTGGAGCCGGCAGTAAATGGAGCAGTAGCAGAAGGTGATGATCCCCAAGGGCAGGAGGAAGGTGAGGAAGACCATGGCCAGGCTGAAGTCCTCTCCATCTTCATCCCAGCAGTCGTCTCCATCCAGGCGCCGGTACACCAGGGATGGGGCACCCAGGAGGAGGGATACAGTCCAGATGATGGCACAGGTGATGCGGATGTACCTCTGGGAACCCACCATCTTGGTGTCCAACACCTTCCTAATGACCAGGTAGCGCTCCATGCTGAGGGCAGTGAGGAAGAGGATACTGGAGCAGCGGTTGACGGCGATGGCATAGCTGCTGACCTTGCAGAGCCCTTCACCGAGCAGCCAGCGGTTCCCCTGCGCCCCTGCCACCACCCAGAAGGGCAAGGTACAGATGAAGATGATGTCAGCCACCGCCAGGTTCAGCACGAAGGTGTCCACCACCCGCTTGCCCCCGCTCTTCTTGGCCATCAGCATGATGACAAAGAGGTTCCCCACGAGGCCGAGGAGGAAGATGAAGGTGTAGAGGATGGGGATGAAGACAGTAGTGAAGAAGACCTCCCACCTGGAGAAGACCTCCTCGTTCACCATCACGTTGGTCACCGGTGGGTAATCGTAGTCAGCCGAGCCGGAGAGCTCCTCGGGAGCCATGGCGGTGGCCAGGTGCCCTCCCCAGTGCCCAGGGTGGTGCTTGCCGCACCCAGCGGTCGGGTTGTTGATTTGATATCTGCTCAAAAACAGCATCTCGCACTTCCTTCCCAATGGGGCAAGGGCTGCAGGGTGGAAGGGGCAGGAGGGGAAGCGTGTTTAATTTTGGAAACAGAAAAAAAAAAACCACAATGAGAAGAAAGAACCCCCCAAAAGAGGAGGGGGGAGAGGAAGACCAGGGGGGTGGAGGAAGGCTCCGTGCCACCAGGAGATGGCTGAAGGCCTTGGGTGGACACCAGCCTGCATCTGGGGTGTGATGGGACCACTACCAAACACACTGCCCTGCAACTCTCCCACCGTGGCTACGCTCTGTCCCTTGTCAGCCCAAGCCAGCGCCACCCCATCCCCGTCCCAACCCTGTCCCCATCCCCGTGCCTGTCCCCATCCCCATTGCCATCCCCATCCCAACTCTGTCCCCATCCCTGTGCCTGTCCCCATCCCTGTCCCCATCTCCATCCCCACCGCTGTCCCCATCTGGCACATTTGCATCAAGAAAACCAGATGAAAGCCTTTATTTTATGTTTTTTTCCCCCCAGTGAGCGCCAGGGCAGGTGCCAGTTGGGGTGTGCGAGCGCTGCCCGGTGCCACCCCGGCTCTGCCAGCTCATCCCAGGCACCGGCGCATGGGATCCCACCACCCCGGGGGCGCCAGGCAGTGGCCCCCGGCCACGAGCTCTCCCGGAATAACAGCGCCGGGTGCCATTCCCATGTGCCAGCTGGGGCAGCCGAGTCTGCCAGGGGGTCTCAGGGCAGCCCCCAGCCCTGCCAGCCAGCTCCTGCTCCCATCTGCCCGCAGGGGGTCCGGCCCCACCACCACCTACAGCTCCTGCTGCAGCACATGGGGACCAGGAAGGTCCTCATGGCTGTCCCCATGGCCCAAACACCTCCTGACCTGGGTGTCCCAGCAGCCCGGCACCAGCTGTCCCCACAGCCTGGACACCTCCTGACCTGGGTGCCCCAGCAGCCTGGCCCCATATGTCCCCATGGCCCCACCATCTCCTGACCTGGGTGTCCCAGCAGCCTGGCACCAGCTGTCCCCACAGCCTGGACACCTCCTGACCTGGGTGCCCCATCAGCCTGGCCCCATATGTCCCCATGGCCCCACCATCTCCTGACCTGGGTGTTCCAGCAGCCCAGCACCAGCTGTCCCATGGCCTGGACACCTTCTAACCTGTGTGTCCCGGCAGCCCGGCACCAGCTGTCCCCATGGCCCGGCCACCTCCTGACCTGGGTGTCCCATCAGCCTGGCCCCATATGTCCCCATGGCCCCACCATCTCCTGACCTGGGTGTCCCAGCAGCCTGGCACCAGCTGTCCCCATGGCCCAGCCACCCTCGAGCATCCCTTGACCCATCCTTGCCACGCCGCCTCCCTCGGCCACCCCTGGTCCACCATCCCAACCCAATTGTCCCAACCGCCCATGGACACGTGGATGCAGGGGGGGATGGTGGGTACGTGGAAGGACATGAATGGGTGGAGGGATGGACACATGGGTGGTGTGTTGGTGGGTGGGTGGGTGAGTGGGTAGAAGGGTGGGTGGGTGAGCCTGGTGGGTGGAGGGGGGCAGACTGGGTGCACTGGGAGTCATTTGGGTGA
Organism: Falco punctatus; assembly: GCF_963210335.1. Classification (NCBI taxonomy): domain Eukaryota; kingdom Metazoa; phylum Chordata; class Aves; order Falconiformes; family Falconidae; genus Falco; species Falco punctatus. The sequence continues at coordinate 2,340,821 of NC_137597.1, forward strand.
CAGGGCTTATGGGAGGACTGGGGTGGGGACTGTGTGGCACACAGAGTTACTGGGGGGATTACTGGCGGCACTGGTTATTGGGGAACCTTGGATTACTGGGGGCACTGGCAGTTACTGGGAGAGCTGCGATGGGAACTGGGTGCTCTGGGAGTTACTGGGGAACATGGAGGTCACTGGGAACCAGTGCAGAGACTGTGTGCACCGGGGTGTTACTGGGAGGACAGGGGGTCACTGGGGGACTGGAATGGGGTGTCCCCCCACAGAGGGTGAGCGCACTGGGTGCACTGGTAGTTTCTGGGGCTTAGTGGGGGGCCGGGTGCACGGGGGCTGGTGGGGCGAGTGGGGCCAGTACTGGGCTATACTGACACTGCCCCTTGCCATAGGCGCTCGATTGAGGTCGCCTGCTCCCGCAGGCCGGCTCGATTTCCCCGCCTGGCGGTTCGGCCGTCGGCTGCCCGTGCCTGGCGCCATCGGCGCGCGACTGGCCGCGCCTGCGGCTTCCGGTGTCGCGCTGGCGGCGGAGGGGGAAGGGGCGCCGCGCGTGCGCAGCGCCGCGGGGCCGGGGAGCGCCGGGGGGCTCCGCCGCCGCCATGACCAACGGTGAGGGACGACACGGCTGCTCGGGCACCTCAGGGAGCCCCGGGGACGGGGGGTGGGGGGGTGTCACTGTCCGCTCAGGCGCCGGGTCCCTGGAGGGGGGAGCTGGGTGGGTCTGCGTGGGGAGCTGGGAGCCTGGGCCCCTTTTTGGGGGAGCTGAGGGAGATGAGAGGTCTGTGTGGGGAGCTGGGGTCCTGTGGCCCTTTGGGGGGGAGCAGGGGGATCTGTGTGGGGAGCTGGGGGGCCTGGATCAGTTTGGGGTGGAGCTGAGGGGCCTGGGAGAGGAGCTGGAGGCCTGGGCCCCTTTTGGGGGGAGCTGAGGGACCTGTGTGGGGAGCTGGAGGACTGTGGCCCTTTTGGGAGGAGCTGGGGGGTCTGTGTGGGGAGCTGGGGGGCCTGGGTCAGTTTGGGGTGGAGCTGGGGGGCCTGGGAGAGGAGCTGGAGGCCTGGGCCCCTTCTGCGGCATCTGGGGTGGTCTGTGTGGGGAGCTGGGAGGCTTGAATCCAATTGTGGGGGAGCTGGGGGCCTGGGGCCCTTTTAGGGGGAGGTGGGGGGCCTGGGGTCCTGGGTCCCTTTTACTAGTAGGGGGCAGGGCTAGGGGGATCTGGGCAGGGAGCTGGGGTCCTGGGTTCCTTTGGGGGGCGATCTGGGTTCATTTAGCAGTTGGGGTCCTGAGTGGGGAGCAGGGAGTCTGGACCCTATGCTAGGGGGCCACATGGGGGCCTGGGTCCGTTTGGGGGGGAGCTGGGGGGCCAGGGAGGGGAGCTGGGGGCCTGTGTGGGGAGCTGGAGACCTGGTTCCCTTTTTGAGGGAGCTGAGGTGGGGGGCCAGGGAGGAGGGGGGGACTGTGTCTGTTTAGGGGGGATCTGGGTGGCCTGGGAGGGGAGCTGGGGGGCCAGGGGTCATGGGGTTGGGTCTGTTTAGGGGGGAGTTGGGAAGCTGGGGAGGGGAGCTGCGGGCCTGGGCTCCTTTTGGGGGGAGTGGGAGAAGAGTGTCTGGGTGGGGAGCTAGGGGGCCTGGGGGAGGTCTGGGTCTGGTTTGAGGGGGAGCTGGGGACCTGAGTCCCTTTTTGAGGGAGCTGAGGTGGGGGGCTGGGTCCTTTGCTGGGGGGCCAGGGGAGGTGGGGCTGGGGCTGTTTAGGGTGGAGCTGTGAGGCTGGGGAGGGGAGCTGGGGGCCTGGGCCCTTTTTTGGGGCAGCTGGGGGTGTCTGGGTGGGGAGCTGGGGGGCCTGGGGCCCTTTGGGGAATGCTGGGGGGCCTTGGGGAGGCCTGGGTCTGTTTTCGGGGGGCCTGGGAGGTGTTTGGGTCCATCTAGGGTGGAGCTGGGGGGCCTGGGTAGGGAGCCTGGGTCCCTTTTGGGGGGAGCTGGGGGCCTGGGTCCGTTTGGGGGGGGCTGGCCCCACTGAGGGTCCCTGCAGTGTACTCGCTGGATGGGCTGCTGGTGTTCGGGCTGCTGCTGGTCTGCACCTGCGCCTACCTGCGGAAGGTGCCGCGGCTCAAGGCCTGGCTGCTCTCCGAGAAGCGTGGCGTCTGGGGCGTCTTCTACAAGGGTGAGCCAGGGTCTGGGGTGGGGACGCTGGGCACCAGGATGGGGACACAGGGGTCCGGGATGGGGTTAAGGGAGTCTGGGGTGAGGATGCTGGGCTCCAGGGTGGGGACACGGGGGTCCGGGATGGGGTTACAGGGGTGTGGGATGGGGATGCTGGGCTCCAGGGTGGGGTTACAGGGGTCCGGGATGAGGACACTGGGCTCCAGGGTGGGGACACGGGTCTGGGGTGAGAATGCTGGGCTCCAAAGTGAGGACACAGGGGTCTGGGGTGGGGTTACAGGGGTCTGGGATGGGGATGCTGGGTGCCAGGTTGGGGACACAGGGGTCCGGGATAGGGTTACAGGGGTCCGGGGTGGGGACACTGGGTGCCAGGTTGGGGACACAGGGGTCTGGGATGGGGTTAAGGCAGTCTGGGGTGGGGACACGGGGGTCTGGGATGGGGTTAAGGCAGTCTGGGGTGGGGACACAGGGGTCTGGGATGGGGTTAAGGGAGTCTGGGGTGGGGACACAGGGGTCTGGGGTGGGGATGCTGGGCTCCAGGGTGGGGACACAGGGGTCTGGGATGGGGTTACAGGAGTCTGGGGTGGGGACACAGGGGTCTGGGATGGGGATGCTGGGTGCCAGGTTGGGGACAGAGGGGTCCGGGATAGGGTTACAGGGGTCTGGGGTGGGGACACTGGGTGCCAGGTTGGGGACACGGGGGTCTGGGATGGGGTTAAGGCAGTCTGGGGTGGGGACACAGGGGTCTGGGATGGGGTTAAGGGAGTCTGGGGTGGGGACACAGGGGTCTGGGGTGAGGATGCCGGGCTCCAGGGTGGGGACACAGGGGTCTGGGGTGAGGATGCCGGGCTCCAGGGTGGGGTTACAGGGGTCCGGGATGAGGACACTGGGCTCCAGGGTGGGGACACGGGTCTGGGGTGAGAATGCTGGGCTCCAAAGTGAGGACACAGGGGTCTGGGGTGGGGTTACAGGGGTCTGGCATGAGGACCCTGGGCTCCAAGGTGGGGACACAGTGGTCTGGGGTGGGGTTACAGGGGTCTGGGGTGGGGATGCTGGGTGCCAGGTTGGGGACACAGGAATCCAGGATGGGGTTACAGGGGTCCGGGGTAGGGATGCTGGGTGCCAGGGTAGGGACACAGGGGTCTGGGATGGGGGACACTGGGCACCAGAATGAGGATACAGGGGTCTCACCCCAGCCCAGGGCACCTTCTGCACCCACCCTGGCTCACACCACTCTGCCCTGACCCCCCAGCTGCTGTCATTGGCACCCGCCTGCACGTGGCTGTGGCCGTCTCCTGCGTCCTCATGGCTTTCTACGTCCTGGTGGTGAAGTGACCCCGTGGGGACCCGCCGGTAACGGCGCCGACAACCAGCGACCTTGGTACTGACCCCAGCCACCCTGCCACCAGCCTGGACCCTGCCTGTGGCATCCCTGGGGACACGCCATGGCCCGGCACCCGGCTTAAACCCACCTCGTCTCCCTCGGCAGGGCCCAGCGGCCGTGGGTGCCACCGGGCCACCTTTGAGCTGCTGGAACATGAGTTCCCGGCTGCGCAGTGGGGCCGCGGGCGAGGGGCTCAGTTTGCCAGCCCCTCGGCGAGGGGGGGGATCCGGCTGTACCCCCTGAGCGCCTTCTGCCCATGCCGAACACTGTCCTGGCAGGACTGTGGCCGCCGCAGCTCATGGAGGATGGTGCAGCCTCCTGCTGGGGGGACTGGGGGGGCCGGGGGCGGGCAGGGACCCTCCTCACCAGCGGGATTTGCCTACATCCCTGGGAGCGTGCAGGGTCCCTTGGTGGGGGTCTCCCCCGCAGCTGCGGCATTTGTAACCCCCCGGCTGGTAAATGCTGGACCACAATGTGCAAATAAAGTGGGGGTTCCCCTGTGGGCAGCAATGGCTCCCTTCCTGGGGGGGCCATGGGGCGAGGGGCTGTGGGGCCAGCTCCCATGGGGTGGGGGTCCTGTGGGGCGAGGGGCTCCAGGGTGGGGGGCTGCAGGGCTGGCTCCTCTTGCCCCACAGGGCCAGGAGTGCTTCAGCCGCTCAGTGTGGGGCACGGGGGGGTGAGCGTGCAAGGCGTGCACATCATGTGCTGCTGCCGGGGAGGGGTGTGCAAGGCCACGCACGTGTGGCTGGGGGTGGCAGTGGGAGGCTGGGACTGTGGTGTGCACATGCGTGTGACGCCGGGCACAGCCGGAGGGTGAGTGCAAAGGGGGGCTGCGTGTGCACAGCATGAGCATGTGGGGCTGCTGTGCGTGTGTCCGTGTACATGCTTATACATGTGCTCAGACGCACACCCCCACATACACAGATGTGCACACCCAGAGGCACCCACAGACACACACACACACATACACACAGCCCCCACGCACAGACATGCATGCACACATTGCACTCCCGTGTAGACACATGTGCACACACCACACCCACGCACAGACATGCATGCACACATCACAGACACGTGTGCACAAATCACACCCACGCACAGACAAGTGTCCACACATCACACCCACACAGACACGCGTGCACACATCGCACTCCTATGTAGGCACACATGCACACATAGCAGACAGGCATGCACACATTGCACTCCCATGCAGACACATGTGCACACAGCACACCCACGCACAGACATGCATGCACACATCACAGACACGTGTGCACACAGCACACCCACGCAGACACGCGTGCACACATTACACACCCCCACGCACACAGACACGCGTCCACACACCGCACACACGCCCCCCTCCCCCCCAGCAGTGGGGGGGCGGTGCCCGCGCAGGCGCGTGGCCGTTGGGGGGGGTCCTCCCGCCTCCAGGGGGCGCGCTGCAGCTGGGCGGGGCAGCGCCACGCTGTTCCCGTCGTGCCCCGCGCGGCCGCGCTATAAAATGGCGGCGCAGGGGCGGGGCCGGGCGGGGTGCGGCGGCGCCGGTGCGTGTGCGGGGCGCGTGGACGGGGGTGCGGGGGTGAGGCGCGTGTGTGCGGGTGTGTGTGCGCGTGTGCGAGGCGCGGGTGTGTGGTGCGCGGCGCGCGCCGGCCCCCCTACACGTTGATCTTATTCGATCGGCCGGCGGCGCCGGGCCGAGGTGAGAAGAACGGCGCCGCGAAGCCCGCGGGCAATGTGCGGCGGCCAGCGGCGGGCGGGATGAGTCGATCAGATAGGCGAGGCCGCGGCCGCTGAGCGCCCTGCGATTCTGACCCGCCGCCGGGCCCCGCCGCGCCGGCACCGGGCTGCGGGACCCCCCAGGACCGGGCACGGCTGCGCACAAGGGCTGCGCGGAGCGTCCGGGCCGTGCGCGCAGCTCCCGCCGAGGGCGGGCACAGTGGATGCGGCCGCGGAAACCCCGCGCAGCGCACGGGAGCGTGCCAGGCGATACACAGGAGCTTTGCACAGGACCATGCAAATAATGTGCCACACAGGAGCTTTGCACAGGGCCCTGCAAATCCGATGTGATACACAGAGCTTTGCACGGGGTCATGCAAACACCGTGCCACATGGGAGCTTTGCAGGAGGCCATGGAAATCCCACGCGATACACAGGAGCTTTGCACAGGGCTGTGCAAACCCTGTGTTGTGCAGCAGCCTTGCATGGGGCCATGCAAACCCTGTGATAACAGAGCTTTGCACTGGGCCGTGGAAATCCCATGTGATACACAGGAGTTTTGCACAGGACCATGCAAACACCATGCCACACACGAGCTTTGCAAACCCTGTGTCATGCAGGAGCCTCGTATGGGGCCGTGCAAACACTGATACACAGGATCTTTGCACAGCCCTGTGCAAACTGCCACACAGGATCTTTGCATGGGGCCGTGCAAATCCCACACAATACACAGGAGCTTTATGCAGGGCTGTGCAAATCCTGTGTCATGCTGGAGATTTGCATGGGGCCATGCAAACACTGTGCCACACGGAATCTTTGCACAGGGCTGTGCAAATCCCATGTCATACACAGCTTTGCATGGGGCCATGCAAACCCTGTGTTGTGCAGCAGCCTTGCATGGGGCCATGCAAACCCTGTGATACAGAGCTTTGCACTGGGCTGTGGAAATCCCATGTGATACACAGGAGTTTTGCACAGGACCGTGCAAACACCATGCCACACACGAGCTTTGCAAACCCTGTGTCATGCAGGAGCCTTCTATGGGGCCGTGCAAACACTGATACACAGGATCTTTGCACAGCCCTGTGCAAACTGCCACACAGGATCTTTGCATGGGGCCATGCAAATCCCACACAATACACAGGAGCTTTATGCAGGGCTGTGCAAATCCTGTGTCATGCTGGAGATTTGCATGGGGCCATGCAAACACTGTGCCACACGGAATCTTTGCACAGGGCTGTGCAAATCCCATGTCATACACAGCTTTGCATGGGGCCATGCAAACTCTGTGTTGCGCAGCAGCCTTGCATGGGGCCATGCAAACCCTGTGATACTTGGGAGCTTTGCATGAGGCCATGCAAACACCATGCCACATGGGAGCTTTGCACGGGGCCATGGAAGTCCCATGTGATACACAGGAGTTTTGCACGGGGCTGTGCAAACACCATGCCACACATGAGCTTTGCAAACCCTGTGTCACACAGAAGATTTGCACGGGGCTGTGCAAACACCTTGCCACACAGGATCTTTGCACAGGGCCATGCAAACTCTGTCACGCAGCCACCTTGCATGGGGCCATGCAAACCATGTGATACACAGCTTTGCACAGGGCCATGCAAACACCATGCCACACAGGAGTTATGCATAGGGCCATGGAAATCCCATGCAATACACAGGAGCTTTGCACAGGGCCATGCAAACACCATGCCATGCATGAGCTTTGCAAACCCTGTGTCATGCAGGAGCCTTGCATGGGGCTGTGCAAACACCGTAGTACACAGCTTTGCACGGGGCCGTGCAAACACCATGCCACATGGGAACTTTGCACAGGACCGTGCATGCCCTGCGTCATGCAGGAGCCTTGTATGGGGCCTTGCAAACACTGTGATACGCAGGATCTTTGCACAGGGCCATGCAAATCCTACATGATACACAGGAGCTTTGCATGGGGCCGTGCAAACACCATGCCACACATGAGCTTTGCACGGGGCCATGCAAAGCCTGTGTCATGCAGGAGCCTTGTATGGGGCTGTGCAAATACTGTGATACACAGGATCTTTGCACAGCTCTGTGCAAACTGCCACACAGGATCTTTGCACAGGGCCGTGCAAATCCCACGTGATACACAGGAGCTTTGTGCAGGGCTGTGCGCATGTGTCATGCAGCAGCCTTGCATGGGGCCGTGCAACCCCCACACAATGCACAGGAGCTTTGCATGGGGCCACACAAAGCCTGCGTCACACAGGAACTTTGCATGGGGCCATGGAAACCCAGTGCCACATGAGAGCTTTGCACAGGGCTGTGCAAACCCCATACAATGCACAGAAGCTTTGCACGGGGCCATGCAAACCCTGTGTTGCACAAGAGCCTTGCATGGTGACATGCAAACCGAGTGCCACGTGAGCTTTGCACGGGGCACCCTATATGATGCACAGAAGCCTTGCACAGGGCCATGCAAACCCCGTGTTGCACAAGAGCCTTGCATGGGCCATGCAAACACTGTGCCACATGGGATCTTTGCATGGGTTTGTGCAAACCCGGTGCCAGACCTGCAGTGTGCAAAGCCCTACGAGCCCCGTGCACCACGTGTGAGCCGTACCCTGGGCTCCCCCAACCCTGCAGCATGCAAGGGCTGTGCGTGAGGCTCTGCACGCTCCCTGCACCCCGTGTGAGCTGTGTATGGGGCCGTGCGAGCCCTGTGCTGGGTGGCAGCTGTGCGCAAGGCCACGTGAGGCCTGTGCAACATGTGTGTGCTTCGCACGGGGCCACACAAGTCCTGTGCAAGGCATGCGAGCCCCGTGCGGGGTGCCCAGGCCTGGCAGGAGGCTGCTTGCACCATGTCCCCCTGGGACACCCCCGGGTGACGCCCAGGCTGTGCTCCTCAGCCCTTTGTTGGCAGCTCATGGTGACAAGGGGACAGCTGCGGTGGTGACCAGGGACAGCCACGTGTCAGTGTCACTGGGACAGGCGCTGTTGGTGTCCACACTGTGGGACACTGAGGGGGGGTCACTGGCTCAGCGGGGGCTGTGGGGTCTCTGCTGGGGGACACTGCAGATGCCGTGAGGTGCGGCCACCCCCTGCCACCGTGGGGACAGGCGTGTCCCCACCACACAGCCGTGTCCCCCATCCCCATGTCCCACCACATTCGGAGCCATGTCCCCGGTGTCCCCCATATCTCCCGTGTCCCCCATGTCCCCCCATACCTCCTCTGTTCCCTGTGACCCCCTACCCCCAATGTCCCCCATATCTGCTACTTCCCCCAAGTCCCCCTGTCCTCCCCATATCTCCTGTGTCCCCCCTGCTCTGGTGTCCCCCGTACCTCCTCTGTCCCCTGTACCTCCTGTGTTCCCTGTGTCCCCCATGTCCCTGATGTCCCCATATCTCCTGTGTCTCCCATGTCCCCCGTGTCCCCCTTGTACCTGGTGTCCCCATATCTCCTCTGTCCCCCTGTCCCCCGTACCTCCTGTGTCTCCCATGTCCCTGGTGTCCCCATGTCCCCCATGTCCCCCATGTCCTCCTGGCCAGAGCACATGGCCGTGTCCCCCCCGGTGCAACGGCTGCTCACGGGCTCCGTAGGGTGTGGCGGGGCGGACTGTGTGGGGCTGGGGGCGCAGGGGACATGGGGGACAGGCTCACGCGTGGGGTGGGGGCGGCTCAGGGGCACGGGGGGAGCTGTGACCCCCACCCCAGGCCCAGGAGGAGGGGTCGTTACCGGAGGGGGGGTCGGGGGTCGGTGTTACACCCCCGGACTGGCAGTGCCCGGGCCGTTCCCGGTACAGTTCCCGGGGGATGTGTTCCCGGTGCGGCTCCCGGGGGTGATGGCCGGTGCCGGTGCCGGGGATACGTTCCCAGTACGGTTCCTGGCCGTTACGTTCCCAGTGCCAGTGCCAGGGGTGATGCCCGGTGCTGCTCCCGGGGGATACGTGCCCGGTGCCGTTCCCCGGGGTGATGCCCAGTGCCGGTGCCAGGGATACATTCCCCGTGCCGGGAATACCTTCCCGGTGCCGTTCCCGGGAGTTACGTTCCCGGTGCCGGTGCCAGGGATACGTTCCCGGGGGCGATGCCCGGTGCCGGCAATACGTTCCTGGTGCCGGTGCCAGGGATATGTTGCCGGTGCCATTCCCGGGGGTTCCGTTCCCAGTGCCGGCAATACGTTCCCGGTATCGCTCCCGGGGGCGATGCCTGGTGCCAGTGATACATTCCCGGTGCCGGGAATACGTTCTCGGGGGCGATGCCCGGTGCCGGTGCCAGGGATATGTTCCCGGTGCCGGGAATACGTTCCGGGTGCCGCTCCCGGTGGTGCCATTCCCGGTGCCGGGAATACGCTCCCGGTACTGTTCCGGCGGTGCCGGGAATACGCTCCTGGTGCCGTTCCCGGTGCCGGGGCGGGGCAGGTGGCGGCAGGTGCGCGCGCGGGGCCGGGCCGTTGGCGGGGGCGGGGCCGCGGGGCCGGTGCCCGCGCGGGGCCGATCGTTACCGCCGCCGCTGCCGCTGCGCCATGACCGGTACCGGCACCGCGGCCCGGTGGGCGCTGCTGGCCTTGTGTCTGGCGGCCGCCCCGCCACCGGGCCGCACCAGGGAGCGGCTGCACGTCTGCAAGGAGGTACCGGCACCGGAACCGGGAGATGGGAGGGAGGAGGGTGGAGAAGGCGCGGGGGGGTGGGTGTGTGTGTGTAACTGGCGACCGGTAACCGGCAACTGGCAGGTGAAACCGACGCCCGCAGCTCGGGGGAAGCGGGTCTGGGGCTGGTCCCTATGGGGTAAGGAGGATGGGGGGCACCGGGGCACCGGGGATGGGGCTGGTCCCTGCGAGGGGTCCCTATAGTGGGGTGGGGGGAACTGGAGGATCCCCTGGGCGCCTGGGGAGGGGGCTTATCCGTCCCCCTCAGGCCCCCAGGGGATACCCCAGTCCCCAGGGGGTCCCTGGGGCCACCTCCACCTCCACAACTGCCTCCCCACGTCCCAAGCCCGGGGGACACTGGGATGTCCCCAAACCTTCCATGGGTGACAGCAGGACACTGCCACATCCCCATCCGCCACATGCCATTCCCAGCCTGGCACGCGGTGGCCCCGTAGCCAAGTGGGGACAAAGTGTCCGGCGAGGACAAACCGGGGGGGTCTGCCACTCACCAGGACTTGCTCGCCTTGGGGACAGCGGTGCCGGGATGAGCCCTCCGCCACCTTTCCCTCAAATTTCCCTCCCGGGGGTCTGCACTCACCGTCCGTGGGGTCCCCGCCCCCCCGCCCCCCCCCCCCCCCCCCCCCCCCCCCCCCCCCCCCCCCCCCCCCCCCCCCCCGCCCCGGCTCTCCCTGTCCTGCGGCTGCTTTTCATCTGGGCCAGTCATTTTTTTTGTGCCATGATCCCATTTTTTTTTTTTCCTGTGTTCTGTGGCCCGGAGCTGGAAACAATAGACTGCGGCTGGCACCCGCCCCGGCAGGGATCGCTCCCACAGGTTGTGGCCCCTGGCCCTGTCCCCCGCTGGGGACAGCCCCTGTCCCTGTCCTGGCCAGCACAGGGTGACAGTGGCAGCCTTGGGTCCCATCCCGTCCCCCTGCTGCAGAGCCGCCCTGGGGCTAAATTGGGTCAATTTATTTAGATTTTTCCAAAAATTTGAAGCTTTTATGAAAGGGAGTGATTAATGTTGCTCATCCCAGCTGCTCAGCTCCGTGCCGGAGGGGAAAAGTTTGGGAAGAGGGAAAAAACACCTTCTTCTTCCCAAGGGAATCCCTGGGGAGCAAGAGTGATACTGGGGGCTGGGGGCTGCTGAGCGCTGGGTGCCCCCGTGGGTGCCCCCGTCCTGCCAGTGGCAGTGGGCACCCTCCAGGGTGTCCCTGTCCCAGGGCCGGGGGGGGTTGGTGCTGCCGGTGCGCGGGCAGGGGTGCTGCTGGCAGAGCTTTCGTGCCTCCCTGTCCCCCCTTTCCCCCCATCCTCACCATTTCCAGCTGACGGGAACATCAAAGCCTTGTTTTCTCTCCAACCTGCCACGCTCCGCCGGGAGCACGAAGCCGCGGTGCCCGGCTCAGACGCCCCAGAGATGCTGCAGTGGAGGCGGCGGGGTGGGGGGCTGCGGCGTCGCTCCCTCGCCCCCCCCGGTACCCCACCACGCTGGCAGCACCTGCAGAGCAGCCGGACCTGGCCTTCGCCCCGGCTGGGAGATCAACCGTGCCGGCCTTGAGCCAGCACCGGCTTGGAGGCAGCTGGCGGCACGGGGGGGTCATGGTGCCCCACTCCCCCCCCAGCCCTTCTCTGCCCCCCCGGTGCTCCCACCGTGGCTCCAGGCATGACGGTGTAGCGGGGTTGTACCGAGGAGGCTGTTTAATGAGCCACAGGAGCCGCCACGCACGGGCCAGGCCATGGCAAACCATGCCGTGCTATGCTGTGCCGTGCCATGCAGTGCCATGCTGTGCCATGCCGTGCTGTGCCACGCCATGTCATGTCGTGCCATGCCATGCCATGCCATGCTGTGCCATACTGTGCCATACTGTGCCATACTGTGCCATGCTGCGCAGTGCCATGCTGTGCCATGCCATGCCGTGCTGTGCCACGCCATGTCGTGCCGTGCCATACCATGCCATACCATGCTGTGCCGTACTGTGCCATGCTGTGCAGTGCCATGCTGTGCCACGCCATGTTGTGCCATGCCATGCCATGCTGTGCCATACTGTGCCGTACTGTGCCATGCTGCGCAGTGCTATGCTGTGCCATGCCATGCCGTGCTGTGCCACACCATGTCGTGCCATGCCATGCCATGCTGTGCCATACTGTGCCGTACTGTGCCATGCTGTGCCATGCCGTGCTGTGCCAGTGCCATCTGCTTGCCGGCACCAGGGGAGGCCGTGGTTCCAGCCCCCCCACGGAAAGGGTGGCAGCGTCAGTCCCCATGCACCAGGGCTGCCACGTCCCGTGTGGGGGTCAGGGAGGTCCTGGGCACGTGTGCGTGGCCTGGATGACCCCACAGCCCTCCCTGGGGTTTGGCATCCCAGGGGGAGGGGGATGTCTTGGGGGGGGGGACGACGTCATCCTATCTGAAGCCTCAGCCTCAGTGTCCCCCCAGCCAGGCATCTCTGTGCCCCCAGCATCTCCCCAGCCTGCACCATCCCTGGGACCCCAGCACCCCCACCCTGAGCACCCCCACCCTGAGCACCCCCACCCTAAGCACCCCCTGACGCAGTACCCCCACCCTGAGCGCCCCCTGCCCTGAGCATCCCCTGCCCCAGCTCCCACCACCCTGAGCACCACCTGCCCCAGCCCCCCCACCCTGAGCCCCCCTACCCTAAGCATCCCCTGCCCCAGCACCCCTATTCTGAGCACCCATTACCCTGAGCACCCCCTGCCCCAGCACCCCCAGCCTGACAACCCCCCCCCCAAGCATCTTCTCTCGGGGCTGGGGCAGAGCAGTCTGGCTGAGCCGGGGGTCTGGGCACTGCGGGACATCACCACCGCTTAAAACAAAAATACCAGTGCAAGGGGTGGCCGGGCACATGCTGGTGGGGGGGGGCACCCCGTCGGGGAGGCAGCGTGGTGGGGGTCTCGGGGCCTCAGCTCTCCCTGTGTGTTTCTTCTTCCAGTCCGAGTACCACTACGAGTACACGGCGTGTGACAGCACGGGCTCGCGGTGGCGGGTGGCCGTGCCACACGTGCCGGGACTCTGCACTGGCCTGCCGGACCCTGTCAGGGGCACCGAGTGCTGTAAGGCTGGGGGGGGGGGGGGCAGATGGGGGGGTCCTGGGGCGTGAGGAGGGCAGGGTGGGAAATGAGGGCGAGGGGGGGGAGCGGGGCGATGAGATGAAGCGCTGCTTGTCACCAGCTCCGTCGCAGCGCGATGCCTTCAAAGGCGGCGACGGGACCTGTGTGCGCGGCAGCAATGAGCGCTGTCAGCGCTGTCAGCTCCCACCGGGAAGGCTGGGATGTGGGAAGTGGGATGGAAATGGAAATGGAAATGGAATTCCCCCCCCACCCGCCAAGCCCTGGGGAGTGCCGGGCTCTGAGCGCGCTTGAGCAGGGGGCTGCATCCCACCTGACCCTCGCTGGCCCAGGAGCAGGCGGGGAAGTGCCACGCCGTTGCCAAAAAACATAAATCAGGGGGGCTGCCTGGCTGCCGCGGGGATGCTCAGGATGGGGGATCCTCGTGGAAGCACGCCGACAAGTGGAGCTGGAGATGACAAGGCTGGAGCAGCGCTGGGGGCAGCGAGGGGCAACCCTGACCCCCCCTCGCTGCGTGTGGGCAGCTTTCTCCTGCAAGGCGGGCGAGTTCCTGGACATGAAGGCGCAGGCGTGCAAGCCCTGCGCCGAGGGCACCTACTCGCTGGGCACCGGCATCCGCTTCGACGAGTGGGACGAGGTGCCCCATGGCTTTGCCAACGTTGCCACCAACCTGGAGGTCGACGATGGCTTCGGTGACGCGGTGGAGAACTGCACAGCGTGAGTCACGTGCTGCCGCCGGCGCGGCTCCTCTGCGTTAGCGGGCAGGGGCTGGATGGAGCCCGGCTGCTCCCCCCGGGAAGATGCTCAGGGACTTGGCCACCCCGGCACAGCAGGGATGGGTGCAGTGCCCGGTGCAGCAGTGAGCAGGATGGGTGCTGTGACACCTCTGTGCATCAATAGCACCCCATTTCCCTGACACCCCATCCCCCACACTCCCTCCATCACCCTTCCCTGGGAGGTGATACTGGCAGGGCGCTGTGGGGGACACCCCGGCCACACCAAGGGGACACCCCAGCAGCATCACCCCCACCCGCGGTGGCAGGGCCCATGTGCCACCCACATCGACCCTCCTCAGAGAGGGAGCACCCCATGGGGGTCCCCACAGCTCTGTCCACCATGGCTCTTTGGTCAGTGGTGGCAGCCACCAAGCCCTGCCACTGGCCGGTTGCACCAGCAGCCACCGAGCCCTGCTGCGGGCACCAGCAGCCACCGGGTTGCACCGGCAGCCACCGCCACTGGCCGGTTGCACCGGCAGCCACCAGGTTGCACCGGCAGCCACCGAGCCCTGCCGCCGGCCGGTTGCACCGACAGCCACCAAGTTGCACCGGCAGCCACCGAGCCCTGCCGCCGGCCGGTTGCACTGGCAGCCACCGAGTTGCACCGGCAGCCACCGAGCCCTGCCGCCGGCCGGTTGCATGGCAGCTGTCGAGCTGCCCCGTGCTGCAGCGTTTATGCAACTTGCAAATGTAACCTACTTCCAGCAGCGCTTTAATTATTCACCGCGTCCCTGGCGCGGCTGTGGCGCAGCAGGATCCAGCTCCTGCTCCCTGCAGCCCACCCGCCTCTCACCAGCGCGGCAGGGACGGGCTGGGGGGGAAAGAGCCCCCAGGGATATGGGTCCGGCCACCACACAGTGGCATGTCCCCAGTGCCCAGCTCTCCATCCTCGGTCCCTGGGGTACCAGGGTGTCCCCAAGCCCCTGTGGCCAGCACCTCCTCCCTGCTCCAGCTGCCTGGGCACCGTCACAGCTGGCCCCATCCCAGCTGCCACGGGGGGCTCGGACTGGTGACAGAGCCCACGCTGTGTGTCACCCACCCAGGTCGACGTGGGTGCCGCTGGGGGACTACGTGGCCTCCAACACGGACGAGTGCACGGCCACCCTCATGTACGCCGTCAACCTCAAGCAGTCGGGCACTGTCTCCTTTGAGTACATCTACCCCGACAGCAGCATTGTCTTCGAGTTCTTTGTAGGTGATGGGGTGGGAAGGGTGCAGGAATGGAGGGGGGGTCCCTGGGGACATGGCGGGGTCCCCGTCCTCACGCCAGCCCCGCAGGTGCAAAACGACCAGTGCCAGCCCATGGTGGAGGAGTCGCGCTGGATGCGGACGACAGAGAAGGGCTGGGAGTTTCACAGCGTGAGTGGGGGGGGCAGGAGGTGACACGGGGTGGGGGAGGGCGGTGACACGGAGTGGGGAGGGGAGTGACACAGTGGGGGGCTCTTGGCGCATCCCCTGGGGTCCCTTGTCCCCCACTCTGGGGAAGTAGATGCTCCATGAGGATGTGGATGGGGTGGTGGGTGATGGCAGATGGGTTAGAGCCTCAGCTCCCCACCTATGGGTGCCACTCCCCTCCCCAGCAGTGGGACCAGCAGCCCCTCTCCCCCTGACCCCCCCATCCCCCCCTCCCCCCTTTTCCAGGTGGAGCTGAGCCACGGCAACAACGTGCTGTACTGGCGCACCACGGCTTTCTCTGTCTGGTCCAAGGTCCCCAAACCGGTGCTGGTGAGGAACATCGGCATCACAGGTAGGTGGGGGAGGGGAGGGGGTCCCACTACCTCCCCCTCCCCCCATCCCCCATGGCTCCCACACTCTGAGCACCCTCCCACTGCCAGGGGTGGCTTATACCTCCGAGTGCTTCCCCTGCAAACCTGGCACCTACGCGCCCACCGCCGGCTCCTCCGCCTGCCAGCTCTGCCCCGCCGACACCTTTTCCAGCAAAGGGGCCACCGCCTGCCAGCCCTGCGAGCCCGCCGCCTACGCCGGTGAGAGGTGGCACCGGGGGTCCCCTTGTCCCCTCAGCCAGAGGTGGCACCTTGTGTCCCTGTCCCCTTGCCCAAAGGTGGCAGCCGGGTGTCCCCTTGTCCCCTGACCCAGAGGTGACAACCGGATGTCTCCTGTCCCCTGACCCAGAGGTGGCAGCTAGGTGTCCCCTGACCCAGAGGTGGCAGCCGGGTGTCCCCTGTCCCCTGACCCAGAGATGGCAGCCGGGTGTCCCCCGTCCCCTGACCCAGAGGTGGCAGCCAGGTGTCCCCTGACCCAGAGGTGGCAGCCGGGTGTCCCCTGTCCCGTCACCCAGAGGTGGCAGCCGGGTGTCCCCTGTCCCCTCACCCAGAGATGGCAGCCGGGTGTCCCCCGTCCCCTGACCCAGAGGTGGCAGCCAGGTCCCTTTGTGTCACCGTCCCCCTGTGGGGATGCCCCTGAGGAGGCGGGCGGTGATGTGATGGGCCATGAGGACCTGCCATCCCTTGGGGGGGCACGCACGGCCATCTGGCTGGTGGCATGGTGGTGGGGCATCCCACGGGGGACCAGGCTGGCTCAGCCGCTGTCTCCGCTGCGGTCGGCAGAGCCGGGCTCGGCATCCTGCAAAGCACGGCCGCCCTGCACTGACAAGGATTACTTCTACACCCACACCGCCTGCAATGCCCGCGGCGAGGTACGGCGGGGGGCACGGCGGGGGGCTGGCACCCGCTGTCCCTGTGTCCCCTCGCCCCATCTCAGCCCCTCGCTCCCCCCGGGCAGACCCAGCTGATGTTCAAGTGGGCAGAACCGAAGATCTGCAGCGAGGAGCTCCCGCAGGCGGCCAAGCTGCCCCCGTCGGGGGTGAAAACCCGGTGCCCCCCCTGCAACCCCGGCTTTGCCAAAAGCAACGGCAGCGCCTGCCAGCCCTGTCCCTACGGCTCCTACTCCAACGGCTCCGGTAGGGATGTCCCCATCGTTGTCCCCAAGGGGGTGACCGGGGCACCCGGAGCTGCTGGGGGGGAAGGTGGGTGCCACCCTGGTGCAGGGCTGTCCCCTCCTGTCCCCAGGCTGCATCAGCTGCCCGGCGGGCACCGAGCCGGTGCTGGGCTTGGAGTACAAGTGGTGGAACGTGTTGCCCCCCAACATGGAGACCACCGTCCTCAGCGGCATCAACTTTGAGTACAAAGGGATGGCAGGTAGCGCTGTGATGCTGTCCCATCGGTGTCCCCTCCCGTGGGGCAGCTTGCGACTCGGCTGAGCTGTCACCGTGTCCTTGCAGGCTGGGAGGTGGCCGGGGACTACATCTACACGGCGGCGGGAGCCTCTGATAATGACTTCATGATCCTCACGCTGGTGGTCCCCGGCTTCAGGTTAGGGGGGGACCAGCGCCGCGGTGTCCCCAGGGAGGGGGGGATGTGGCCATGGGGTAGAGCCCAGCAGCGTCCCCACGCTGTCCCCATGCCGTCCCCAGCCCTCCCAGCCCAGTGCTGGAGGATGCGGAGAGCAAGGAGGTGGCCAGAATCACCTTCGTCTTCGAGACCGTCTGCAGCGTCAGCTGTGAGCTCTACTTCATGGTGGTGAGTGGGGGGCACACGGCGGGGGGGGGGGGGGGAATTGGGGGGCGACGGGGGGTTTGGAGGGGTCCCACCATTCCCCTGTCCCCACAGGGCACCAACTCCCGCACCAACACGCCGGTGGAGACGTGGACGGGCCCCAAGGGGAAGCAGTCCTACACCTACGTGGTGGAGAAAAACGCCACCATGAGCTTCACATGGGCTTTCCAGCGCACCCCCTACCACGAGGCGGTGAGGGGCAGGGGGTGACCCCCCCGGTGGGCTGCGGGTGCCGGGGGGGCGATGCTGACAGGCGCTCTCGGTTCCAGGGCCGGCGGTACACCAGTGACGTGGCCAAGCTCTATTCCATCAACGTTACCAACGTGCTGGGAGGGGTGGCATCCTTCTGCCGGCGCTGCGCCCCCGAGCCGGCCGGATCCTGCGCCCCGTGTCCCCCCGGGAGCGCTGTGGACCACGGCTCGGGCGCCTGCCGGCCCTGCCCAGCCGGCACCTACCTGCGGGCTCACCCCTCAGATGGGACCCCCGCCTGCCACCCCTGCGGCCCCGGCACCCACAGCAACCAGGTGCCTGTCCCTGCATGTCCCCCAGGGTGGGGGTCTGGGGGGTGGGGGGGTGATATCCCCATGGGTGATGCCAGGCCCCCCCCGACCATCCCAGATGGGTGATGATGTGGGTGACACAGCCCAGATGTCCCAGATGGGTGGCACCAGCCAGCTCCAGGAGGGTGACACCAGCCCCTCTGGCCAGACACTGTCTGGGTGATGCCAGTCCCCAGCTGTCCCTGGGGAGGTGACACTGGCACCCCTGGCCATCCCAGGTGGGTGACAGGGTGGGTGACACCTCCAGCCCCCTGGCTGTCCCTGCTGGGTAATGCCAGCTCTCTGCTGTCCCCAAGGCCATGACCCCAGCTGTCCCCAGGGAGGTGACACTGGCACCCCTGGCTATTCTGGGTGGGTGATGGAGTGGGTGACACCACTCTCCCCAAGCTGTCCCTCCCGGGTGATACTGATGCCAGCTCTCTGCTGTCCCCAGGGGCATGACCCCAGCTGTCCCCGATGGGTGACACTATCCGTCCCTGGCAGGGTGATGCCAGCCCCTGGCCACCCCTGACTGCCACCTCCTGCCCCCACAGCTCCGCTCCCTCTGCTATAACAACTGCAGCTTCTCCCTGGCGCTGCCAGGCCAGATCCTGCACTACGACTTCTCGGCGCTGGCCGCCAGCATGGCCTTTGCCAGCGGCCCCAGCTTCACCGCCAAGGGCCTCAAGTACTTCCACCACTTCAACATCAGCCTCTGCGGCCACCAGGTGAGTCTGGGGCACCCACAGCGCTGCACCCCGCACCCACAGCACCCACAGCACTGCGCACCTGCCTGCTGGTGTGGGGACGGGGTGGGTGCCTCCCCCAGCCCTGGGAAGGGGTGGTGGTGCATGCACACGGTGGTGAGAACATGTGTGTGCATGCACATGTAGTGCAAACACACATGTGTGCAAGCATATGTGGTGCAAACACATGGGTGTGCATGCACGTGTAGTGCAAACTCATGCGCATGTGCAGTTGTGCAAGCACAGGCAGTCATGCAGGCGTGCAAACCCATGCACATTGTGGTGCAAATGCATTGCGTGTATTGGTGCAAACACAGGTGTACATGCAGTCATACGGAAGCACATGCATGTGTGCACTGTTGTGCAACCACGTGTGGTCATGCAAACATGCAGATAGATGCAGCTGGGCAAAGGCAGGTGTACACATACATGCATGCATGCACAGCCATGCAAACACACATGAATATGTGCACACAGTCATGCAAATGCATGCACACACTCGTGCAAACCCACATGCACACTCATGCAAACACATGCACACAGGGACACAGCCCTGCACATATGCATCTCCACACAGTCGTACAAACACTAAGGCACACATGCACGCCCGTGCAAACACACACAAATGCTCATGCAAACACACATGAACACGTGCACACAGTCATGCAAGTGCATGTGCACACTCATGCAAACACACATGCACACTTGTGCAAACACACATGCACACGGGCACACAGCCCTGCACATATGCAGCTCTACATAGTTGTACAAATAAGTTGTACAAACACTCAGGCATGTGCAAACACACAAACGCTCGTGCAAACACACAAATGCTCATGCAAACACACATGCACACCCGCAGTCCCACAAACACGCACATGCGTGCACCTGGCTGTGCACACCCAGGTGCACACCCAAAGGTGCACCACTGCAGACACGCACACATGTGAACACGCGTGTGCCATGGCCGCCTGGTGTCACCCCCCCCTTGCTGGCAGGGCAGGAAGATGGCCTCCTGCACGGACAACGTGACGGACGTGCGGCTGCCGGCGGGTGAGGGGGACCCTGCCCGGGTGGTGAGGTCACACGTCTGCCAGGCCATCCTGGTGCCCCCCGACATCATGGGCTACAAGACAGCTGTGTCCTCGCAGCCCGTCAGCCTGGCCGACCGCATCGTGGGTGAGCTGGGGTGCCCTGGCTGCCCCCTGCAGCAGCCCCCCCCCGTGCTTTGACCCTCATCCTCACCGTGTGTCCCCCGTGGGACCCCGGTGCCACTGGGACACCCGCTCTCGCCGCAGGTGTCACCACTGGCTCCGCGCTGGATGGCATCACCTCCCCCCCCGAGCACTTCCCCCCCGGCCACCCCGACCTGCCCGACATCGTCTTCTTCTACAGGTGAGGGTGGGTGGCTGGGGAGGGCACGCAGGGACCCCACTGTGTCCCCCCCCATCCCCCAGCTGAGCCCCCGTGTCCCCTCAGGTCCAATGATGTGACACAGCCCTGCAGCGGGGGCCGTGCCACCGCCATCCGCCTGCGCTGCGACCCACTGCGCCCTGGCACCGGCACCCTGGCCGTGCCCAGGTAGGGGGGCTGGGGTGGCACTGGGGGTGGGGGGGCATCATCACCCCCCCCCGGGGTGACCCCCCCATTGCCTACCCACCCGGGGTGTGGGGTGCAACCCTTGGGTGCTTTGCGTGTGTCCCCGTGTCCCCCACCTTGGGTTGTCACCACTGGCCGAACCCCCCCCCCCCATTTTCTCTACCCCCCAGCAAATGCCCCGAGGGCACCTGCGACGGCTGCACCTTCCACTTTCTGTGGGTGACGGGCGAGGGCTGCCCCCGCTGCTCCGCCAGCCACTACCGCCCCATCGTCGGGGCCTGCCTCGGTGGCATCCAGGTACGAGCGTGCCAGCGGGCACGAGGCCACGGGGATGGGCTGGGGGTCCCCCGCACCACTGAGCCCCCCCATTCCCTTCCCCCCCTCCCCCCCCCCCAGAGAACCACGTACGTGTGGCGGGAGCCCCGGCTGTGCCACGGCGGGCAGAGCTTGCCGGCGCAGAAGGTGAGGGGCTGCCGGAGCGTGGATTTTTGGCTGAAGGTTGGGATCTCCGCCGGCACCTGCGCCGCCATCCTGCTGGCCGCCCTCGCCGCCTACTTCTGGAAGAAGAACCAAAAGTGAGCGATGCCACCGGGGATTTGGGGACACGGGGACCGTCATCACCATGGTGGTGGTGGAGGGGGTTGATGCCACCACGTTCTGTCCCCAGGCTGGAGTATAAATACTCCAAGTTGGTGATGAACGCAGCGGCCAAGGAGAGCGAGCTGCCGGCACCGGACAGCTGTGCCATCATGGAGGGGGAGGACGCCGAGGATGACCTGGTCTTTGCCACCAAGAAGTCGCTTTTTGGCAAAATCAAGTCCCTCACGTCCAAGGTAAGGAGCAGAGGCACAACCCCAGAGCAGACACCAGAGAAACCACGCTGGAGGGGGGGGGGGGGGGGGGGGGGCATGTGGCTGCTCCGTGCCTCAGTTTCCCCACGCTGGGGGGGGCTGGGGGGCGCGGTGGGGCTCAGCCCGCTGACGCCGGGGCTCGCTGCAGAGGATGCCGGATGGTTTCGACTCCGTCCCGTTGAAGACGTCGTCCGGCAGCACCGCCATGGAGCTGTGACAGGGCGGGGGGGCCACCTGCGCCCACCCCCCACCCCCCAACGTGGCCTTAGGGACCCGCTTCGGACCGGAGCTTCATTACGGCTTTTGTACGTCCCCCCCTCTCGTGTCCCCCCCCCGCCGAGCGCCAAAAAATGCCAAATACAGGTGTGGGGTTTGTACAAGGGCTGTGTCCCCCGCGCCACCCCGGCTGGGCACCGACGGGGGAGGTGGGGGGGCGGGTGGTGTGTGCGGGGCGGGTGGTGTGTGTGCACGGTGTGTGTGCACAGTGTGTGTGCACGGTGCGTGTGCACGGGGTGTGTGCACAACACCTCGGGTGTGTGCACAATGTGTGCATGACGTGTGGTGTGTGTGCACAGTGTGTGTTGCGTGTACACGGCAGGTGGTGTGTGCACAACATGTGTGTGTGCACGGCGTGTGGTGTGTGTGCACGGCGTGTGGTGTGTGCACAACATGTGGTGTGCATGTATGGTGTGTGTGCATGGCATGTGGTGTGTGCACAACATGTGTGTGTGCACGGCGTGTGGTGTGTGTGCATGGCATGTGGTGTGTGCACAACATGTGGTGTGCATGTATGGTGTGTGTGCATGGCATGTGGTGTGTGCGGGGCGTGTGGTGTGTGTGCACGGTGGGTGGTGTGTGCACAACGTGTGGTGTGTGTGCATGGTGTGTGTGCACAGCAGGGGGTGTGTGCACAACGTGTGGTGTGTGTGCATGGTGTGTCGTGTGTGGGGCATGTGGTGTGTGTGCAGGGCAGGTGGCAGGGGGTGTGTGCACAACATGTGGTGTCTGTGCATGGTGTGGTGTGTGCATGGCAGGTGGCATGTGCGCACGGCGTGTGGAGTGTGAGTGACGTGTGTGCACAGCGTGTGTGTCCATGGCGTGTGGTGTGTGCACGGCAGGTGGTGTGTGTAGGGCATGTGGTGTGTGGTGTGTGTGCAAATGGGTGGTGTGTGTGCACGGCAGGTGATGTGTGTGCACGGTGTGTGTGCACGGCGGGTGATGTGTGTGCACAGTGTGTGTGCACGGCGGGTGGTGTGTGTGCATGGTGTGTGTGCATGGCGGGTGATGTGTGTGCACAGTGTGTGTGCACGGCGGGTGGTGTGTGTGCACGGTGTGTGTGCATGGCGGGTGATGTGTGTGCACGGTGTGTGTGCACGGTGGGTGATGTGTGTGCACGGCAGTGCGAGTGCTTGTGCACAGGGTGGCCTTGCACACATGGGTGCGCAGTGTGGGAGTGCGTGTACACACGTGTGTGTGTGTGCACATGGGGGTGTTCACACGCCTGGGGGGTGCGTGTGGAAAATGGTCACATGCACACATGTGTGTGAGCTCCAGCCGTGGCATGGCTGCTCCTGTGCTGCTGTCACGCTCGGGGGGCCGAGGTGGTGCCTGGTGGACTGTGGCCGTGCCGTGCAATGCCGGGCCACGCCATGTGGTGCTGTGCCATGTGGTGCCATGTGGTGCCACGCCAGGCCATGCCAAGTGATACCATGCCGGGCAATGTCGTGCCGTGCCACGCCATGCCAGGCTGTGCAATGCCAAGTGATGCCTTGCCAGGCCATTCTGTGCCGTGCCGAGTGATGCCATGCCATGTCGTGCCAAGCGATGCCATGGCATGCCATGCCGTGCCAGGCCAGGCCAAGTGATGCCATGCCAGGCCATGCCGTGCTGTGCCAAGTGATGCTGTGCCATGTTGTGCCACGCGATGCTGTGCCGTGCCATGCCATGCCAGGCAAGGTGTGCCACAGCCTGGCTTCTCCCTGCTGGGGCTCACTTCGCTGCCAGCACAAAATGACCAATTTGGGTGATTCTGCCCCAAAGCGGGTGCCAGCAGCTCCCACCCAGCATTTCCCACCGCCGCTGGGCAGGGTTGGCTCCGGGGGTCCCCTGTGGCCTGGCTTCCAAGGCCCCCTGCAGGTGCTGGGGTCCCCTGGCATGGGATGGGGGCCAGTGCCAGCCCCCAGGACCCCCCGGCCCTTTTTAGATGGTTTTCCACGTTTTCTAGGCGGTGCCAGGGGATCCGCATGTCCTGGCAGCGCAATAAAGATGGATCTTTCCAAGTCCCACCTGGCCCCTCCACCTCAGAGGGACAGGGACGGGGTCCCCGCATGGGTGGGGGCACCCAGCACCCCTCCAGGAGCCCCCCCGGGGCCAGACAGTGGGGTCTGCCTCCCAGTCTGGGGATGATGCTGGAGGCGAATGTTGGCGTGCCAAGAGGTGGCATGGGATGCTATGGGCAGCTATGGGGTGCCATGGGGTGCTGTGGGGTGGTATGGGGAGCCATGGGATGCTATGGGCAGCTATGGGGTGCCGTGGGGAGCTGTGGGGTGCCATGGGGTGCTGTGGGGTGGTATGGGGTGCCATGGGAGGCTATGGGGAGCTGTGGGGTGCCATTGGGTGCTGTGGGGTGGTATGGGGTGCCATGGGAGGCTATGGGGAGCTGTGGGGTGCCATGGGGTGCTGTGGGGTGGTATGGGGAGCCATGGGAGGCTATGGGGAGCTGTGGGGTGCCATGGGGTGCTGTGGGGTGGTATGGGGAGCCATGGGATGCTATGGGCAGCTATGGGGTGCCGTGGGGAGCTGTGGGGTGCCATGGGGTGCTGTGGGGTGGTATGGGGTGCCATGGGAGGCTATGGGGAGCTGTGGGGTGCCATGGGGTGCTGTGGGGTGGTATGGGGAGCCATGGGAGGCTATGGGGAGCTGTGGGGTGCCATGGGGTGCTGTGGGGTGGTAGGAGGTGCCGTGGGATGCTATGGGGAGCTGTGGGGTGCCATGGGGTGCTGTGGGGTGGTAGGAGGTGCCATGGGATGCTATGGGGAGCTGTGGGGTGCCATGGGGTGCTGTAGGGTGATTTGGGGTGCCGTGGGATACTATGGGGAGCCATGGGGTGTCATGGGGTGCTGTAGGGTGCCATGGGGTGCTATAGGGTACCATGGGATACTATGGGGAGTCGTGGGGTGCTGTGGCTGTGCCGTGGGGTGCTGCAGGGGTCTGCGAGGGAACCCCCCCAGGGACCCCTGGGGATGCCGGTGGGTGCGGGAGGGGCGGAGGCCACCAGCACAGCGGGGGCGGCTGGGGGAAGCCGGGGACACGCAGGGGTGCCCGAGCAGACACGCAGCGTCCCGGACCATAGGCCCTCCCGCGCTGCGCCGCCCCGCCGCCCCGCCAGGGGGCGCTGCCCCCCCCGCTCCCTCCCCCAGGCGCCCCCTGGCGGGCGGCGCCGCCGCTCTGCGCACGCGTGGCCCCGCGCATGCGCGCTGGGAGCCGCCGCCGCCCGGGTGACAGGAGCCGCCGCCATCATGGTGCTGGACCTGGACCTGTTCCGCGCCGACAAGGGCGGGGACCCCGCCATGGTGCGGGACATGCAGCGCAAACGCTTCAAGGACCCGGCGCTGGTGGACGCGCTGGTGCGGGCCGACGGCGCCTGGCGGAGGTGTACGTGGGGCGAGGGCCGGGCCGGGGCTGGCACCCCCCGGGCGGGGGGGCTGTGGGGACCTGGCACCCCCCGGGCTGGGGGACCCCCAGGAGGGCCCGTCACCCGCCCAGCGGGACCGTCTGTCCCCGGCTGGGCTTGTCCCCTCTCCCAGGCCCGCGGGGTGGGGGGCCCCTCCCAGCACCCGCGGCCTGGTGGCCTGTCCCCAGCGGGTGCCCCCCCCGTGTCCCCTCCCCCGGGCTGGGGGATCCCCCCGGGGTCCCTGCCCCCCGCCCCCCACCAGGGCTAGGAGCCCCAGCTTGATCCCCAAACCCCCTCGGCAAGGTGGGGTGAGCTGTGGGGGATCCCTCCCACGCCAGCCCCGGGGGATCTCCCTGGGGGATCCTCTGGGGCGGGGGGATGCAGCGGGTGGATCCCCTGCAGGGGCCTGTCCCCGGGTGGATCCCCCTCACCCCCTTCCCCGGGGCTGGGGAGAGGTTCTCCTGCTGGATCCCCCCTTCCCTCCTCCCCAGCTGTGAGGGCAGATCCCTGGTGATGGCCCCCCATGGCCCACGTATGGATCCCCACCAGTGATCCAGCCCCACCAGTGATTCCCAGGGATCCACTCCCTACGCCAGCCGCACTGCTGCAGGATCCAGCCGGGCAGGCGAGGGGTCCCACACGGTGCCACCCCCGCGTGCCGGGATCACCCCATGCCTGGGCGCTCGGAGGGGGAAGGAGCCTCCTGGGTGGGGGGTCGGGCAGCGGGGGCGGCCCCCGGGCCTGGGTCTGGGTGCCTGGGTGCCGGGAGGGTGTGCTGGGGGGCGAGGAGGGGTGGGTGCCCCGCAGTCCCGCAGTTCCCAGGGTGTCCCGGGAACTCGTCCCGGGATGAAACAGGCGGCTTGGAACAGCCTTTGGATGCCG
Source organism: Falco punctatus (assembly GCF_963210335.1). NCBI lineage: Eukaryota > Metazoa > Chordata > Aves > Falconiformes > Falconidae > Falco > Falco punctatus. Next base: position 2,366,415 of record NC_137597.1, read on the forward strand.
CTGCCTTGATGTGACTGAACCTGGCGCTGCTTCCTCGCTCCTTGCCCCGGCCCTGCCGGCACCACCGCCTTAATTTTATCCGAGGGCCTTTCATCCCGCAGGACCAGCCAGCTTCCCAGGCCGGGGGGGGGCTGTGCCCCAGCCCCCTCCCCGTGGTGCTGCACAGGGGCGCGCTGGTGCGTAACCACGAGGCGCAGGGCTGGCAGGACGCGCTGGCGAGCGCCGGCTGATGCAATCCTGCCTCTGCAGGTGCTGGTGCCGTGGGGTCCATGGGAGGCTGCCAGGGTCCTGTTTGCCGTGCCCTGTTCCCTGGCTCTTAACCCTTTGTGTTTCCTGAGCCTGAATTATCCCCCCATCACCCCCGTGGGTCTGATCCTGCCTGTAGATGGGGATGTCGCCCTGCTGGGGTGACAGCGCCCTGACATTGGTGTGGCTCTGGTTTGGGCCGCTCTGCCAGGAGGAGACAGGCTGTGTCCTGGGCTCTGCCCCTCTCACCCCTGGTGTCACCAAGGGGGACCTCCCCGGTTCCCTCCTCAAATCTCATCGCTGTGGCCCCAGAGCCCTGGCTCCACGCAGCCCTCAGCACCCCGCAGCAGCCTAGCGTGAGGGTCCTGGTGGGACCGTGGCCCAGTGTGGCACCACTCTGGGTGTTTGAAATGACACCCCTTCATGGGAGCCCTCTGCTCCCCGCCTCTCTGCTGTGTGTCGTGGCTGCCCCACACCATGCTGTCACACCGTCAAACCCTCCATGGTCCTTCCGCGTGTTTACCCAGGGCCGGTGGTGATGGGCATCCCTGGAGCTGCTGTCCCCAATTCTGCTCCCACCTGAGACTTTGCGGCCCCTCTCGGTGCCAGACAGGGACCCCAGCCCCACTCCTGCTCTCATGGCTGGCTGACAGCTCTCTCCCCTCTGCTTTCCAGGCAGGTTTCGTGCCGATAACTTGAACAAACTGAAGAACTTGTGCAGCAAAACAATTGGAGACAAGATGAAGGTGAGGCATGAAGGCAGACGGTCCTGGTAGCGATTCACTGGTGGGATGTTACTGGTGACATCTCCCCCAGGTCTCTGCTCTCCAGGCCTCTCCCTCACATCGTTTAGGAATGTTTTTACCCGGGAGCTTTATTCTTTAACCCTGCTGGGGTTTTTTTTCACTCTCGCTGCAGAAAAAAGAGCCAGTGGGTACAGACGAGTCTGTACCAGAGAACGTGCAAAACCTCGACGAGCTCACAGCCGACATCCTGGGGGTGAGTCTGACCCTGTCTCCTCCCGCTGTGCTGCTGGTCTACCCAGTTTGTCCAGAACTTCACCTGTAATTGCCTGAGTTGGCAGGGTGAGGTGCCCAAAGCCCAGCACCAGGCAAGGGGGCACTGCCTGAACCCCCTGCCAGGAGGATCCTTATTTCCCCCAGTCCCGGTGCCAGCAATAACCAGCTCTTGCCCAGTGTCCTTCATCTAAAGACCATTTCAGCCTCGGTCCATGGCAGCTCCCCAGCCCAGGGCCCATCCTCCTGCGCTTCCCTGGGGGTTTGAGCAGCCTCAGTCATTACGTGTCCTTTGCAAGTCCCTTCCTCCCTGCCTGTTCCCCTTCCCAGTTCATTAACTGCAATGTTTAATGAGCCTGGCGCTGGCCAGCTTTTGCTGCCATGGGAGCTGACTGCTCCCTCTCATCTCTGCCGGGCGCTGTGTGATGCTGTAGCTCACCCAGGCCCCAGGCCCTTTCAGAGCCTGACTTAGGTCAGTCCTTGGTCCCCTTGGGCTGTTGTTTGATGCGTTTAGTCCATGGTTTTTGCTCCGTGTCAGCTAGGCGAGGGTCCATCATTAAGCATGCGTGGCTGCCAGCCCCCTCTCCCCAGTAGTTTCTTCCTTTCCCCACCTCACCCGGGTCCCTGCGCAGGCTTTGCAGGTGTCCCAGATAAAGAAAGTCCGTCTCCTCATTGACGAAGCCATCCTCAAATGCGATGCTGAGCGTGTGAGGCTGGAGGCAGAACGTTTCGAGAGCCTCCGGGAGATCGGGAACCTCCTCCACCCCTCGGTGCCCATAAGCAACGATGAGGTAGGGAAAAGAGTGCACTCGGGGCCGGCTGTGCCGGTTCATCAAAGCCAGACAACTGCCGGCAAGCGGGGGGCTCGCTGCGGGGAGGTCCCCCCAACCCAAGATCAGCGGGCGGGTGAATGAAATCTGCATGACAAGACAGTGTTTCCTGCCGGGAGCAGACAAAGAGCAGCTCAGACAACGCTGGACACAGCCATTGTTGGGGGAATACATGGGAAACTCGCTTCTAGCCGGGGGGCTGGGATCTCCCTCCGCTGCCCTCATTCATCCGGCAGGAATATTTTGCAGGGGGAACACAATTGGGCTGGGCCAGCTGCCAAGTGGCTGCATAATAAGCAACTGGTCGAGATCAGGACTGGGGTGCCAGGCTCTGTAGTCTGGGATCCAAAACTGGGCCCAGTGCAATGCAGAGACTGGTGTTGCCGCAGCCCTGGGAGCTGAGGTGATGGGCTTCCCCTCCTCCTCTCTTGTTCTTTCTACAGGACGTGGACAACAAGGTGGAGCGGGTCTGGGGTGACTGCAGCTGCAGGAAGAAGTATTCCCACGTGGACCTGGTGGTGATGGTGGATGGTTACGAGGGAGAGAAGGGGGCCATTGTCGCGGGCAGCCGGGGCTACTTCCTAAAGGTGAGAGCCCAGACCCCCACGGGGGGCGGCAATGATCAGAGCCAGAGGGAGAGCTGAGGGGAACAAGGGGGGCATGGGGGTCGTGGCATCTCCTCCCCTGGGCCGAGCTTGCTGGGGGCCTCCACGGCGCCGTGAGCTCATTGCGTGAGATGGACTCTGGCCTTGGTGGTGCCGCCGCTGTGGCTGGGGCAGCCTCGGGATCCAGCTCCGGCGTGTCTCCAGTCTGAGGGTGATGCTGAGCCGGCCGGAGCAGCCTGAAGCTGGCGTGGGCTCCGCGTGCTCCCAGACCCGCTGGGCAAGAAGGGGTGGCACAGTGGGGTGTGTGCCTGACAGTTGCTTCCCTCGTCCCCCAGGGTCCCCTGGTGTTCCTGGAGCAGGCCCTGATCCAGTACGCCCTGCAGAGCCTCCGCGCCAAGGGCTACACTCCCGTCTACACCCCCTTCTTCATGCGGAAGGAGGTGATGCAGGAGGTGGCCCAGCTCAGCCAGTTTGACGAGGAGCTCTACAAGGTGAGCGGCTCGACGCCCGCCAGGTCTCTGTGTCTCACTGCCTGGCACCCGCCATCCCCTGCGGGCACCAGCTTCCCGACGGAGCCACCACCACGCAGCTTCCCCTGCAGGGAGGGGGGCGGCTGGGATCCCCGCTTCCCCTGCAGGGAGGGGGGCGGCTGGGATCCCCGCTTCCCCTGCAGGGAGGGGGGCGGCTGGGATCCCCGCTTCCCCTGCAGGGAGGGGGGCGGCTGGGATCCCCTCTGCCCCGGCAGGGCCGTGCCAGCAGCTCCCTTCTGCTCCGTATCTCCTGGGTCCATCTTCAGGGCTGACACGGTTGTCATGGCAATGCGGTGACAGGGAGGTGGCTGGTCCCCAGCCCTGCTGGCAGGAGGCCATCGGGTCCTTTGAAGGAGGCCAGACAGGCAACAAACGGCAGCTGCTCCCTTTCCCCTGCCGTCCTGTCCCCGCTCCCGAGTGCCGGCCCTGGAAAACCTGGCTGCCTGTCCGTGTGCAGGCAGGGAGAGCGGCTGCCTGCGCATCTGCCAGGGAGCGTCGGTCCCCGGAGGCGCGGGAGCAGCTGGGTAAGGGGGACGGTGGCTCTTGTTCCCCCCAGGTGATCGGCAAAGGCAGCGAGAAAGCTGACGACAGTTCCATCGACGAGAAGTACCTGATCGCCACCTCGGAGCAGCCCATCGCCGCCCTGCACCGCGACGAGTGGCTGAAGCCGGAGGATCTGCCCATCAAGTACGCGGGGCTGTCGACCTGCTTCCGTCAGGAGGTGGGCTCGCACGGCCGCGACACCCGCGGCATCTTCCGTGTCCACCAGTTCGAGAAGGTGAGCGGAGCAGGGCGGCATTCCCATTGGGAACGTGGGGCTGTGGCCGGGGCCGGCGCCAGCGCGGGGTTCCGTTCTCTTTGCAGATCGAGCAGTTCGTCTACGCCTCGCCCCACGACAACAAGTCGTGGGAGATGTTTGAGGAGATGATAGCCACGGCGGAGGAGTTCTACCAGTCCCTGGGCATCCCCTACCACATCGTCAACATCGTCTCGGGTAGGGGCAGGGGCTTCCTCGCTGCGTGGCACCAAGGCCACCTCTCTGAGCCGTGGTGGCCCAGGAGACCAGCCACCTCTGCCAGCGCCTCGGGTGTCACCATGGCCCTGACCCACTTCCCAGCTCGGCTTTCTCTGTCCCTGGCTCACCTTCCCGTGGTGTCTGTCCCCAGGCCTGGCGAGGGGGAGGAGGCGCCTCAGCCCCGGGACGTGGAGGAAGGAGACGAGCTTTTCTGCAGAGACCCTCTGCTTTGCTCTGGGTTCACTGGGACCGGGTGTGGGCACCCCGCCATGCCGGGACTGTCCCCAGGGTCCCTTCCAGAGGGACGGTTTGAGTGTCCCAACTCCTCTTGGGAACTCTCCCAGGAAAATGATCCCATTTAAACACTCCCTCCCAGCCTCCCCGCTGCAGAGCAGGAACCCCACGTCCCTGTGACAAAGCCGTCACAGCACTGCTGAAGTCACCTTGGAGGCTTCACGCCTTCAGCCCATGCTGCCATCCCCTGGGACGGGTGCGTCTGGGGGGGGAGCGGGAGCCCCCCCTGCTCAGCACTGCTCCCCTCTCTCTCAGGCTCCCTCAACCATGCTGCCAGTAAGAAGCTGGACCTGGAGGCCTGGTTCCCTGGTTCTGGCGCTTTCCGCGAGCTTGTGTCCTGCTCCAACTGCACTGACTACCAGGCACGCCGCCTGCGCATCCGCTACGGGCAGACCAAGAAGATGATGGACAAGGTGAGGCCGAGCTGCTGGGCTGGGGGTTTAGGGGGGGTGTTCTCCGCTCACCCCCTCCTCACCTTTGTCATACCGTGGCCCCACTGGCCGTGTCCCTGCCGCAGGTGGAGTTCGTGCACATGCTGAACGCCACGATGTGTGCCACCACCCGCACCATCTGCGCCATCCTGGAGAACTACCAGACAGAGGAGGGCATCCGCATCCCGGAGAAGCTCCAAGACTTCATGCCCCCAGGTAACACCCAGCACCCTGCCCTGCCTTCCCCACCCAGCCTGGCTCCCGGGGGGGCCCCCCAACACCTCCCTCCCACCAGGCTTGGGGGGGTGATGCATGGTGCCTGCTCTCCCCCCTGCGCAGACCTCCGGGAGCTGATCCCCTTCGTGAAGGCGGCGCCCATCGAGCAGGAGCTCTCCAAGAAGCAAAAGAAGCAGCAGGAGGGGGGCAAGAAGAAGCCGGCGGGGGGAAGCGAGCGGGTGCTGGAGGAGCAGATGCAGAACATGGGGGTCAACAGCGCCTGAGGGCTGCGGTCCCCCCCCCCCCAGCCCCCGAGATCTTCAGGGCCTCCTGAGCCATCACCGAGCCTTCATCGCCGGCTGCGCCCGCGCCCATCACCCTCGCTTCGGGGCCGTCTGTGGCAGGAGCTGCCGCTCACCGCCTGGCCCCCCCCGTGGCTCGGAGCACCGCGCTCCCACGGCCGAAGGACTGACGCTATGGGGGCTGTGGCCCCCCCGCGGGGTGGGGATCCCCCGTGCCCCTTCCCCAGGGATGGAAAACATCCCCCCCCCCTTGAGCCAATAAAGCCAAGAACTGCTGAGCTGCATGTCTGGAGGGGCGGGCAGGGGGGAGGGGGGGCTCCAGCCCGGGAGGGGGGCGGGGGGGGGCCCTGGCCGCGTTTCCCCCGTGTGTGTCCCCCCCCCGCCGGCCCCGCACAATGCCCCAGACAAAGGCCGCGCTGGCCCCAGCCCATTTGTAATTCAAAGCGGGGCCGGGGCCCCCCACGCCTCGGCCCAGCTGCCAGCCCGGGCCCCCACCTGGGAATGGGGGAGGGGGGGTGCCTGCCTCTCGCGTCCGCCCGCCCCCCCAGCCTGCGCGTGGGAACCCACGGCGGCACCCATGGGTGCTGGGGCGGGCGGCGGGGCCCCCGGGCAGCGTCCCGGTGAGCCGGTCGGGCCGGCCCGCGCCCCGCTCCCCTTTGAAGGGCGCCGGGGCTGGCGGCCAGGGCGGGGACGGGCCCCCGTGAGTCACCGGAGGGTGCCGGGGGGTCCCCGGGCGGCGCCCCCGCGCCCCCGCACCCGTCCGACCCGTTCCGCCGCCGGGGCCCGCCCGGCACCCACACCCCGGCCCGGCGCCGGCTGCCAGCGGGGGTGCGGGGGGGCTGCGCCCACGGCCCCCCGCGGAGACGCGCCCCGCGCCGCCAGTGCTCCCAGTTAATCCCAGTGACCCCCAGTGCCGGTGCGGTGGGGACAACCCCGGCTTGCTGTGTTGCGGGGGGGGTGGGGGTGGGCTGTGGGCCCCCCCCGGCGGGTGCTGGGGTGTCACGGGCTGCAGCAGTGACACGGGGGGGATGGGGGGGGGGGGGCGTGTGCCGCGCGTACATTCCCTGCGCGCGCCGCTGCGATGCGCGTTCTCTGCGTGTGCAACGCGTGTGCGCGCAGCCTCCATGTGCGCGGTTCGCGGGCGTGCGCCTGCAACCTGCGCGCGGGTGCGTGTCCCGGGCACCCCCCCACCCCCCCCCCGCGAGTGTGCAGCCACCCCTCCCCCCAAGCCCCCAGCCCCCCCGCGCCGGGGCCGCGCTGCCGCCGGGGCCGGTGCTGGTGCTGGTGCCGGGGCCGGGGCCGGTGCGGGCGGGGCCGGTGCCGCCGCCGCCGGCGGGGCCCGGGGGGGGCGGCGGCGCCTTTAAGCGCGGCGCAGGTCGGTGCGGCGGGCGGCCCCGCCCCGGCGGGCGCGCGCGGGCGGCGGGAGGGGCGCAGGCGGCGGCGCGGGGCGCAGCGGGCACCGGCGGCAGCGGCCGCACCGCGCCATGGGCGCTCCGCCCGCCCGCGGGGCCGCGCTCCTGCTGCTGCTGCTGCCGCTGCTGCTGCTGCTGCTGCTGCCGCTGCCCGCGCCGGGCCAGCCCCGCCGCCCGCCCCCGGGACCCGCCACCGGCACCGGCACCGGCACCTGCCCGCCCGGCGCGCTCTTGCGGCGGCTGCAGCCCCGCGGTGGCACCGGGGACAGCGGCAGCTCCGGCGGCACCGGGGACAGCGGCGGAGCGGGGCCCGCGCCGAGCACCGGCGCTTCCAGCGGCACCGGGGACAGCGGCGGCGGCGGGCCCTCCCCGGCCGCGGGCGGCTGCGGCGGCGGCGCCTCCAGCCGGGACGGCGGCGGCGGCACCGGGAGCCCCGGGGACACCGGAGGCGGCGGGAGCCCCGGCGGTGCCCAAGGCCATGGAGGCACCGGCGGCACCGGGGACGCTGGAGACACCGGGAGCACCCGTGTCCCCGTGGACACCAGGATCAGCGGGGACGCCGGGCGCGCTGGGGACACTGGTGGCACTGACACCCCCATGGACACTGCGAGCACCGGGGACGTGATGAGCAGCGGGGACGCCGGGCATGCCGGGGACACTGGGGACACCAACACCCCCACGGACACCGTGAGCACCAGGGACGTGATGAGCAGCGGGGACGCCGGGCACGCCGGGGACACCGGGGGCACCCAAGTCTCCACAGCCGCCAGGGATCCAGGACGCACCGGGGATGCCAGGAAAGTCCCCAGCGATACCAGCAGCACTGGGGGGACAACGGGCACTGGGGACGTTGGGGCCCACCCGACCACGGGGGCCACCGGGAGCCACGTGACCCACAGCTGCTCCCGCCGGCGCCGCAGCCCCAACACAGCGCCGCAGTTCCAGCCCTCCAGCTACCAGGCCTCGGTGGGGGAGAACCGGCCGGCGGGGACACCGGTGACACGGGTGACAGCGGTGGACCCCGATGAGGGGGACGCAGGCCAGCTGCGCTACACCATGGCTGCCCTCTTTGACAGCCGCTCTGACGCTCTCTTTGCAATGGACCCCATCACCGGCGCCGTCACCACCGCCACCCCCCTGGACCGTGAGAGCAAGAGCACCCACGTCTTCCGGGTGACAGCGGTGGACCATGGCACGCCCCGGCGCAGTGCCATGGCCACATTGACGGTGACGGTGAGTGACGCCAATGACCACGACCCAGCCTTTGAGCAGGCTGAGTACCGGGAGAGCGTGCGGGAGAACCTGGAGGTGGGCTACGAGGTGCTGACGGTGCGGGCCACCGATGGTGACGCCGGTCCCAACGCCAACGTCCTCTACCGTCTCCTCAACGCTGGTGGTGCCAATGAGGTCTTCGAGATTGACTCCCGCTCAGGTGTTATCCGCACCCGCGGCCCCGTGGACCGTGAGACTGTGGAGGCCTTTGAGCTGTTGGTGGAGGCCACGGATCAGGGCCAGGACCCAGGACCCCGCAGTGCCACGGCCACCGTCCGCATCACCGTGGAGGATGACAACGACAATGCGCCACAGTTCAGTGAGAAGCGTTATGTGGCGCAGGTCCCCGAGGATGTGGCACCCAACTCAGCCGTGCTGCGAGTGACAGCCACCGACCGTGATAAAGGCAGCAATGCCCTGGTGCACTACAGCATCGTTAGCGGTAACACCCGTGGCCACTTCTACATCGACGCGCAGACGGGCGCGCTGGACGTGGTCAGCCCCTTGGACTATGAGGTCAGCAAGGAGTTCACCCTACGGATCCGGGCACAGGATGGTGGCCGCCCGCCCCTCTCCAACATCAGCGGTTTGGTCACCATCCAGGTGTTGGATGTCAACGATAACGCCCCCATCTTCGTCAGCACGCCCTTCCAGGCCACCGTGCTGGAGAACGTGCCGGTGGGTTACTCCGTCATCCACGTTCAGGCCATTGATGCCGATTCGGGTGACAACAGCCGGCTGGTCTACACCCTCCTGGAGACTGGCTCCGGCTTCCCTTTCGCCATCAACAACAGCACCGGCTGGATCGTAGTGGCCTCCGAGCTGGACCGGGAGGCGGTGGACTTCTACAGCTTCGGGGTGGAGGCGCAGGACCAGGGTAACCCCCCCATGGCCTCCTCGGCCAGCGTCAGCGTCACCATCCTGGACGTCAATGACAACAGCCCCGAGTTCACACAACGGGAGTACGGCGCCCGCCTGAACGAGGACGCAGCAGTGGGCACCAGCGTCCTCACCGTCTCTGCTGTCGACCGCGATGCCAACAGCGTCATCACCTACCAGATCTCCAGCGGCAACACCCGCAACCGCTTCTCCATCACCAGCCAGAGCGGCGGTGGGCTCATCTCCCTCGCCCTGCCACTGGACTACAAGCTGGAGCGGCAGTACCTGCTCACCATCGCTGCCTCCGATGGCACCCGCCAGGACACGGCCCAGGTGGTCGTCAATGTCACTGATGCCAACACCCACCGACCTGTCTTCCAGAGCTCCCACTACACTGTCAACGTCAACGAGGACCGGCCAGTGGGCACCACGGTGGTGGTCATCAGTGCCACAGATGAGGACACGGGGGAGAACGCCCGTATCACCTACCTGATGGAGGACAGCATCCCCCAGTTCCGCATCGCCGCCGAGACAGGGGCTGTCACCACCCAGATGGAGCTGGACTATGAGGACCAGGTGTCCTACACCCTGGCCATCACAGCACGTGACAATGGCATCCCGCAGAAGTCCGACACCACCTACCTGGAGATCCTGGTGAGCGACGTCAATGACAACGCGCCCCAGTTCCTCCGCGACTCCTACCAGGGCTCCGTCTACGAGGATGTGCCCGCCTTCACCAGCGTCCTCCAGGTCTCTGCCACTGACCGCGACTCGGGGCTCAACGGCAGGGTCTTCTACACCTTCCAAGGGGGTGATGATGGGGATGGTGACTTCATCATCGAGTCCACCTCAGGCATCGTCCGCACCTTGCGCCGCCTCGATCGGGAGAATGTGCCACTCTACTCACTGCGGGCATTCGCCGTCGATAAGGGGGTCCCAGCCAAGCGGACACCGGTGGAGATCCAAGTGACGGTGCTGGATGTCAATGACAACCCGCCCGTCTTTGAGCGGGATGAGTTTGACATCTTTGTGGAAGAGAACAGCCCCATTGGGCTGGTGGTGGCCCGGATCACGGCCACTGACCCTGACGAGGGCACCAACGCCCAAATCATGTACCAAATAGTGGAGGGCAACATCCCTGAGGTCTTCCAGCTGGATATTTTCTCTGGCGAGCTCACTGCCTTGGCTGACCTGGACTATGAGTCCAAGGCGGAGTACGTCATGGTGGTCCAAGCCACCTCGGCCCCCCTGGTGAGCCGGGCCACCGTCCACGTCCGCCTCCGTGACGCCAACGACAACAGCCCCCAACTCAAGAACTTTGAGATCCTCTTCAACAACTACATCACCAACCGCTCAGGCAGTTTCCCCAGGGGGGTCATCGGCCGCATCCCGGCCCATGATCCCGACGTCTCCGACAGCCTCACCTACGCCTTCGAGCAGGGGAACGAGCTGAACCTGGTGCTGCTGGACCCCCACAGTGGGGACCTGCGCCTCAGCCCTGCCCTGGACAACAACCGCCCGCTGGAGGCTGTCATGAGGGTCTCTGTCTCAGGTAAGACCCCCATCCTGGGCTAGGGTGGCTTGGGGGGTGGGAGGTAAGGTTTGGCGCTGAGGAAGCCCTTGTGGGTGCCCCCCACCCCCTCTGACTCTTCTGCATAGAGCTGAGGTGTTTTGGGGTCCCACCACATCCTGGCTGCCCCCACCCTCCAGATCTGGGGGGAGGGGGGATGGAGATGCTGTGCCCCCCCCTCCCAGACACCCTGGCTGGAGGCAGTTGGGCTCCCCAGCACCCCCTTGTCCTACCCCACCCCCAGTGTCACCCCTGCAGTGTCTGGCGGGGGGGGGGGGGGTACAATACCCCTGTGCATGTTTTTTTTAGGGGGGGCAGTTCAGGACCTTGTAGCAGGAGTCGCAGGGGGTCAGGACCCTGTGTGTGGATTTGGTGGGGGGGTCCTGGCAGCTTGCTGTGGGTGGCTGGGGGGGACAGGACCCCTTGTGTGTGTCTGAGGGGGTGCAGGGCCTGTACGTGTATTGCGGGGGGACAACAGAGCCCGGTGTCTGCCTGGGGGGGTGTGTCCTGATACTGTTATTGTATGTTACGGGGGGCCTGGTGGGTGAACGGGGGGGGGCAGGGTCCAGTGCAGTATTGGGGGGGGGGGCACCCCAATGCATGTGTTTCCAGAAGACGCCAATGCTCGTGTCTGGGGGGGGCACAGGGTCTGGGGTGGTGGTGGGGGGATGCGGGCACCCTGGCCTGTCCCCTGGGGGGTCCCCAATCCCATTGCGTCTGGCTGGGGGGGGGGCACTGGCAGGAAGAGGCCAAGGGGGGGCTGTGCTGGCGGTGCTGGGCCAGGGGGGTGGTGGGTGCTGCCGGAGGGGGTCACCCCGGGGTGGGGGAGCAGCTGGCCAGGCAGGAAGGGAAACTGAGTCACGGGCCATGTCGTGCTGTCCCTTGTCCCCAGCCATGTGTCCCACATCACCCCGTCCCCCCGTGGGCTGGGGTCCCTGCTCCAGCTGCACAAGCAGGGGGCCCAAGGCACAAAAGGTGGAGGCAGGGAGACCCCATGCCCAGGCTGTGCCCCCCCCCCCCCCCCCCAGCGTGGGGGCAGCCAGGAGGGGAACAAAGGGTCCGGCCATAGCTGGGCCCCCGCAGCTGCAGCCATGGCAACCCCCCCTCCGACAGCTACCGGCCATGGGCCACCGGGCAGCCCCGGACACCCGCCACCCCCCCGGCATCACCCCCTTCTCCGCCCCCCCCCAGGCCATCCCCGCGCTCCCTCCGTCCATCTGTCCACCTGCTGCCCGCTCCCCATCTGTCCCATGTCCCACTGCCCCTCATCCTGGCCAGGAGGAGGAGGAGGAGGAGGAGAAAGGTGGTGCCTCAGTGCCGGCTGAGCCTTTGCTCCCCCACCCCACCCCACAGCACTGCTGGGTCCCCATCCCACTGTCCTCATCCTGTGCTGGCTGAGTGGGATGTGCACCCCATAGCCGGTGCCACCCCATAGCCAGCGCTGTCCCCATCCCATGGTGGCCCAGTGGGACAGGTGCCCCATAGCCAGTGCCAGACCCATTCCATGGTGGCTGAGTCCCCATTCCAGGTGCCCCATAACCAGCATCATCCCCATCCTGCCATCCCCATCTCATGGTGGCTTTGCCCCATAGCCAGACCATCCCCATCCCACTGTCTCCATCCTGCAGTGGCCAGGCACAGTGGGTGCCCCATCACCACCACTGTCCCCATCCCATGGTGGCCACGCGGTGGGTACTCCATCACCACCACTGTCCCCATCCCATGGTGGCCACGTGGTGGGTGCCCCATCACCACTGTACCCATCCTGCGGTGGCCACACGATGAGTGCCCCATACCCACCACCGTCCCCATCCTGTGGTGGCCAAGCACGATGGGTGCCCCATCACCACTGTCCCCATCCTGCGGTGGCTGGTGCTGTCCCTGACCCCCTCTTGTCGCCTCCCCTGCCCACAGATGGGGTCCACAGCGCGACGGCGCAGTGCACGCTGCGGGTGACGGTGATCACGGATGAGATGCTGAGCAACAGCATCACCCTGCGTTTGGCTGACATGTCCCAGGAGCGGTTCCTGTCCCCCCTGCTCAGCCGCTTCCTGGAGGGGGTGGCGGCTGTCCTGGCCACCCCCCGCCACCGCGTCGTCCTCTTCAACATCCAGACGGACACGGACGTGGGGACAGCCCGGATCCTCAACGTCAGCCTCTCGGTGCTGCTGCCCGCCGCGGGGCACGGCACCCGCTTCTTCTCCTCGGAGGAGCTGCAGGAGCGGCTCTATCTCAACCGCTCGCTGCTGGCCGCCATCTCGGCCCAGCGGGTCCTGCCCTTCGACGACAACATCTGCCTGCGCGAGCCCTGCGAGAACTACATGCGCTGCGTCTCCGTCCTGCAGTTCGACAGCTCGGCGCCCTTCCTGGCTTCTGACACCATCCTCTTCCGCCCCATCCATCCCGTCACCGGCTTGCGCTGCCGCTGCCCGCCGGGCTTCACCGGCGACTACTGCGAGACGGAGATCGACCTCTGTTACTCCAGCCCCTGCGGCAGCAACGGGCGGTGCCGGAGCCGCGAGGGCGGCTACACCTGCGAGTGCCACGAGGATTTCACCGGTTAGAGCCCGGCACCTCCCTCCCTCTGCCGTCCCTGGTGTCACCTTGTCCCAGTACCCTTCAGCCCTCCAGCAGTGATCCTGGTGTCCATCCCCATCAGCCCTTCAGCCGGCTCCCCGTCAGCCCTCCATTCATCCATCCATCCACCCATCTGTCCATCCATCCACCCATCCATCCACCCACCCATCCATCCACCCATCCATCCACCCATCCATCCACCCGTCCATCCATCCGTCCACCCACCCATCCACCCACCCATCCATCCACCCACCCACCCACCCACCCACCCATCCACCCGTCCATCCATCCGTCCACCCATCCGTCCACCCATCTGTCCACCCATCCATCCACCCATCCACCCATCCATCCATCCACCCATCCATCCATCCATCCACCCATCCTGTCTTCTTGGTGTCCATCCCCACCAACCCTTCAGCCGGCTCCCCTTCATCTGCCCCTTCTTGGCTGCGCTCCATCAGCCCTTCATCCAGCTCCTCTTCAGCCCTCCATCCATCTATCCATCCATTCCTCTTGGTGTCCATCCTCATCATCCCTCCGACCAGCTCCTTCTGCCTCTTCCTCAGCTGTCCATCATCCCTTCTTCCTCCTTCCCTTCAGCTCTCCATCCCTCCATCACCCTTCCCCCAACACCCCTTCACCCTCCATCATCACCCCTTCCTCAGCTCTCCATCATCTATCCCCGTCATCCCTTTGGGGTGCCATCAACTGTCCCTTCTAGTGTCCCTCCATCATCCATCCCCATCAGCCTTCATCCCATTCCTCATCAGACTTCCTCATCCAGCCCTTCTGCTGGCCCTGCACCATCCATTGTGGTCAGCCCTTCCTCCAGCTCCTGTTTGGCCCTCCATCATCCGCTCCTTGCTCAGCTGTCCCTCTGTTAGCCATCCCCCGCTGACCGTCCCTCCTCCATCCCTCCTTCATCCCTCCTCCATCCCTCCTTCATCCCTCCTCCATCCCTCCTTCATCCCTCCTCCATCCCTCCTTCATCCCTTCTCCATCCCTCCTTCGTCCCTTCTCCATCCCCCCTTCCTTCCTCCCTCCATCCCTGCTCCCTCCTTCCTCCCCTTTGTCTCCAGCACCTTTATCTTCCTCCTTTCTTCCATCTCCCCACCTCCCTCCCTCTCTCTCTCCACCCAGCTCCACTCCCTCTGCCCTCTCTCCCTCACCCACCCACCATCCTGCCATCCCCCTCCATGTCTGGTCCCCTCTCCCTGTCCCTCCACCCCAGTGAGGTCCCCACAGGAGGCTGGGGGGGCACTGGTGGGGGCAGAGCCTTGGGGACCCCTGGGGACCCCCTGTGGTGCTGGGACACCCTGTCCCCAGCACAGTGGCCCGGCCATCTGCTCCCCACCATGGCTGGCCTGGTGGGGGACATGCACTGGGAGACTGGTGGCACTGGGGACAGCCCCCACCTGCCCTGGGGATCCCTGGGTCCCCCCAGGCCCCATGGGACACCTGGGGGGGGTGTGTGCCAGCTGGGTGGGGGAGGGGATGCGGGGAGGGGGAGTATGTCTCAGTTGCCATGGCGATGGGAGGCAGTTGTCATGGTGATGGAGCTGGGGATAAAGCTGCTCTGGAGATGCTGGGGGGGGGGGAACGGGGATCCCCACCCCCCAACCCCCAGTTTGGGGGTCCTGGGGGTGGCTGGCACCCTGGTGCAGTACCAGGTGCCAGCTGGGCCTTGTGCAGGGGAACGCTGCGAGCTGAGTGCCCGGGGGGGCCGCTGCACCCCGGGGGTCTGCCGCAACGGGGGTACCTGCCTCAACTTGCTGGTGGGGGGGTTCCGCTGCCAGTGCCCCCCCGGGCACTACGAGAAGCCCTTCTGCACCATGAGCACCCGCAGCTTCCCCCCGCGCTCCTTCCTCACCTTCCGCGGCCTCCGCCAGCGCTTCCACTTCACCCTCGCCCTGACGTGAGCCCAGGGGGGCATCGAATGGGTTGGGGGTGCTGGGTGCCCCACCAGCATCACATGGTGGGGTGGTGGGTGTCCCATGGACAGTGCGGTGCAGGGTGCTGGGTTCCCCGCTGGCATCACTGGGGTGTGGGGTGATGGGTTCCCCACCAGCATCACATGGAATGATGGGTTGTGGGGTGGTGGGTGTCCCATGGGCAGTGTGGTATGGGATGATGGGTGCCCCACTGGCATCACCGGGGTGTGGGGTGATGGGTTCCCCACCAGCATCACATGGTGGAGTGGTGGGTGTCCCATGGGCAGTGCGGTATGGGATGATGGGTGCCCCACTGGCATCACCGGGGTGTGGGGTGATGAGCGTCCCATGGGCAGTGCGGTGTGGGGTGCTGGGTGCCCTGCTGGCATGAGATGGGGTGCTGGGGTGTGGGGTGCTGGGGTACAGGGTGATGGGTGTGTGGTTGGCATCATGTGGGGCGATAGGGTGGGGGGCAGTGGGTGTCCCATGGGCAGTGGGTTGGGGGGCACCCTGTGAGGGCAGGGTGTGATGGGTGCCAGTGTGTCCCGGTGGGTGCAAGGTGATGGGGTACGGGAGCCGTGGGGTGATGGGGCATGTTTGGGGGGCATGGTAGGGGGCTGGGGGGTGATGGCAGAGCCTGGCACTTGTCCCCACACCAGGTTTGCCACCAAGGAGCGTGACGGGCTCCTGCTCTACAATGGGCGCTTCAACGAAAAGCACGACTTCGTGGCCCTGGAGATCGTGGGCGAGCAGGTCCAGCTCACCTTCTCGGCAGGTACGGGCACCGCGCCTGCTGCACCGTGGCACGGCATCCCCGGCATTCCCTCCCGGGCACTGCATCCCGGGCATCGCATCCCAGGCACTGCATCCCGTGCTGTGCTCCCGGGCAGTGCCTGGCACTGCATCCCATACGTCACATCCCAGGCACTGCATCCCACGCATCATGTCCCTGGCACTGCATCCCAGGCACGCATCCTGGGAATCGCATCCCTGGTGCTGCACCCCATGTGTCATACCCCTGGCGCTGCATCCTGGGCACTGCCTGGCACTGCATCCTGGGGATAGCATCCCTGGCACTGCATCCCCGGCACACATCCTGGGTAATACATCCCTGGCACTGCATCGTGGGCACTGTCTGGCACAGCATCCCAGGCATCCCATCCCTGGCACTGCATCCCGTGTGTCATACCCCTGGCACTGCATCCTGGGCGCTGCCTGGCACAGCATCCCAGGCATCCCATCCCTGGCACTGCATCCCGTGTGTTATACCCCTGGCACTGCATCCTGGGCGCTGCCTGGCACAGCATCCCAGGCATCCCATCCCTGGCACTGCATCCCGTGTGTTATACCCCTGGCACTGCATCCTGGGCGCTGCCTGGCACTGCATCCCAGGCATAACATCCCTGGCACTGCATCCCAGGCACTGCCTGGCACTGTGCCCCAGCTGTGCATCCTGGGCATCACATCCTGGGCACTGCGTCCCATGTGTCACATCCCTGGCACTCCCTGTCACTGCATCCCATACGCCACGTCCCTGGCGCTGCATCCTGGGCACTGCCTGGCACTGCATCTCCTGCATCCCATCCCTGGCACTCCCCCTGTGGCACTGCAGCCCTGGCACCCCCATCCCTCCGGTTCCCCCCTCCGTGCCCCCTCCCTGGGCTGTGCCTGCAGCCCGACCACTGGTGCCTGCAGGTGAGACCACCACCACGGTGTCACCCTTCGTGCCAGGCGGTGTCAGTGATGGGCAGTGGCACCGGGTCCAGCTCCACTACTACAACAAGGTGGGGGCACTGGGGGGGCATGGGGGGGGGGGAATGGGGGGTGGAGGGGAGTGAGGGGGTGGTTTGCTGGGGACAGAGGAAGAGGGGATGGGGGGGATGGGGGGAGTGGGATAGGGGTTTGGGGGGATGGAGGGTTGGAAGGTGGGGGTTTGGGGGGATGGAAGACAGCAGGGCTGGGGGGAGGAAGGAGGGTGAGGAGTGGGACGAAGGCCACAGGGAGGACACAGGTCCCAGAGCTCAGGCATTGCCCCCAGCCGGTGCTGGGGCGGTCGGGGCTGCCCCAAGGCCCTTCAGAGCAGAAGGTGGCCGTGGTGACAGTGGACGACTGTGACACTGGCATGGCCCTCCGATTCGGCCCCATCCTGGGCAACTACTCCTGCGCTGCCCAGGGCACCCAGTCAGGCAGCAAGAAGTAAGGTGGGGGGGTCCCTTGGGGTCCCCTGGGGTCCCCATGGGTGTAGGAGGTCCCTTGGGTTCCCCGTGGGTGGAGAAGTCCCTTGGGGTCTCTTGGGCTCCCCATGGGTGCAGGGGTCCCTTGGGGATCCCCATGGGTGAGGAGGTGGGTGGGGGCTCCCTTGGGGTCCTCATGGGTGGTGGAGTCCCTTGGGCTTCCTTGGGGTCCCCATGGGTGGGCTGTCCCTTGGGGATCCGTTGTGGTCACCATGGGTGAGGAGGTGGGTGGGGGCTTGCTTGGGGTCCCCATGGGTGCAGGGGGTCCCTTGGAGTCCCCATGGGTGGGATGTCCCTTGGGGATCCCTTGTGGTCACCATGGGTGAGGAGGTGGGTGGAGGGTCCCTTGGGGTCCCCACGGGTGGGGGTGTCCCTTGGGGATCCCTTGTGGTCACCATGGGTGAGGAGGTGGGTGGAGGGTCCCTTGTGGTCCCCACGGGTGGGGGTGTCCCTTGGGGATCCCTTGTGGTCACCATGGGTGAGGAGGTGGGTGGAGGGTCCCTTGGGGTCCCCACGGGTGGGGGTGTCCCTTGGGGATCCCTTGTGGTCACCATGGGTGAGGAGGTGGGTGGAGGGTCCCTTGGGGTCCCCACGGGTGGGGGTGTCCCTTGGGGATCCCTTGTGGTCACCATGGGTGAGGAGGTGGGTGGAGGGTCCCTTGTGGTCCCCACGGGTGGGGGTGTCCCTTGGGGATCCCTTGTGGTCACCATGGGTGAGGAGGTGGGTGGAGGGTCCCTTGTGGTCCCCACGGGTGGGGGTGTCCCTTGGGGATCCCTTGTGGTCACCATGGGTGAGGAGGTGGGTGGAGGGTCCCTTGGGGTCCCCACGGGTGGGGGTGTCCCTTGGGGATCCCTTGTGGTCACCATGGGTGAGGAGGTGGGTGGAGGGTCCCTTGGGGTCCCCACGGGTGGGGGTGTCCCTTGGGGATCCCTTGTGGTCACCATGGGTGAGGAGGTGGGTGGGGGCTCCCTTGGGGTCCCCATGGTGGGGAGAGAGTTAGGGGTCCCTTGGGGGTCCCTTGGGATGCCCATGGGTGATGGTGGGTGCTGCAGGTCGCTGGACCTGACGGGGCCGCTGCTGCTGGGCGGCGTGCCCACCCTGCCCGAGAGCTTCCCCATCCGCAGCCGGCAGTTCGTGGGGTGCATGCGGCACCTCCACATCGACCAGCGCCCCATCGACATGGCCGCCTTCATCGCCAACAACGGCACCCTGCCTGGTGGGGGGCACGGGGGGCAGGGGGGCGCGGGGCTGGGGGAATGGCGGGGGGTGAGGGTGGTGTCAGGGATTTGGGGCTGGATGGGGCTCTGCCCCCTGGGTGGGTCAGGGGTGCTGGGGCTCTGGGGTGGGAAGGGGACCCAAGGGGCACGGGGCTGGGCAGTGCTTGGGGGTCTCTGCCCCATGGGGCTGGCAGGTTGGGGTCAGGGGGGTGCCAGGGCTGGGTGGGGGTCCGGGCGGGGTGGGGGGCTGCATCCCCTGGGCATGGGGACATGGGGGCAGAGGGTGCCAAGGCTGGAGGCTGGTCAAGGGCACGTGGGGCTGGGGCAGTGCCTGGGGGTCTCTGCACCCTCTGGGGCAGGGGGCTGGGCCATATGGGGCTGGTGGGGTGCCAGGGCTGGCTGGGGGGCTGGGGCTGGCGCTGTGCCAGCACCGTGGGGCTGGGGAATGGTCTGGGGGGCTTGGCACCCAGTGCCAGGGGGGTCTCGGTGCCCCTCCAGGTAAGAGGCCGTGGGGTCCTGGATGATGGGGGGAGGGGGGGGGGGGATGTGAGCCCCATGCCCCCCCCCGCCCCTCCCCCCCAGGTTGTCCTGCCAAGAAGACGCTGTGTGATGCCAGCACGTGCCACAACGGTGGCACCTGCGTGCACGAGTGGGACAGCTTCAGCTGCCGCTGCCCGCTGGGCTTCGGGGGCAAGACCTGCCAGGAAGGTACCGGTGGGCACTGGGGGGGCGCGGGGGGTCCGCGGGGGGGGTGGGCAGCCGGCCCACGCCCCATGCCCCCGCAGAGATGGCGAGCCCGCAGCGGTTCCTGGGCAGCAGCCGCATGTCCTGGAGCGGGCTGGCACTGCCCGTCACCGTGCCCTGGCACCTGGCGCTGATGTTCCGCACCCGCCACCCCCGGGGGCTGCTGCTGCGCGCCAGCGCCGGCCCCCGTGCCACCCTCACCCTGCAGGTGTGCGGGGGCTGGTGGGGGGGTATCACCCGGGGGGGCTGGCACGGGGGGCTGGCACGGGGGTATCACCCGGGGGGCTGGCACAGGGGGCTGGCATGGGGGTATCACCCGGGGGGCTGGCATGGGGGACTGGCATGGGGGTATCACTTGGGGGGCTGGCACAGGGGGCTGGCATGGGGGTATCACTTGGGGGGCTGGCATGGGGGGCTGGCATGGGGGTATCACCCGGGGGGCTGGCACGGGGGTATCACTTGGGGGGCTGGCACGGGGGGCTGGCATGGGGGTATCACCCGGGGGGCTGGCATGGGGGGCTGGCACGGGGGGCTGGCATGGGGGTATCACTTGGGGGGCTGGCATGGGGGGCTGGCATAGGAGGTATCACCCAGGGGGGCTGGCACGGGGGGCTGGCACAGGGGGCTGGCATGGGGGTATCACTTGGGGGGCTGGCATGGGGGGCTGGCATGGGGGTATCACTTGGGGGGCTGGCATGGGGGGCTGGCATAGGAGGTATCACCCAGGGGGGCTGGCACGTGGGGCTGGCATGGGGGTGTCACCCAGGGGGATCTGGCACGGGGGGATGGCACGGGGGTATCACCCGGGGAGGCTGGCACGGGGGGATGGCACGGGGGGATGGCATAGGGGTATCACCCAGGGGGGCTGGCATGGGGGGCTGGCATGGGGGGCTGGCATGGGGGTATCACCCAGGGGGGCTGGCATGGGGGGTATCACCCTGGGGGCAATGCGGGGGGGTTATTGTCCTTGATGGGGGGTTATTGCCGGGGGCTGTTTACTTTGGGAGGGGTATTGCCCTGGGGGGGGTGGCAGTGCCAGGGGGGTGCCACCTTAGGGGGTGTATTGCCCTTTGGGGAGTGTCACCCTGGAGGACAGTGCTGGGGGACAGATTACCCTTGAAGCGGGCTGCCCGTGGGGGGGGGGGTGTGCCCTGGTGGAGGGTCGCCCTGGGGGCAGCAGCCCCCCCCGCGGGGCACAGGGGCACTGATGTCCCTTTGGCAGCTGAGCGAGGGGCAGGCGGAGGCGGGCGTCTGGCAGGGGGGCTCCCGCCTGGCCTGGCTGCGCCTGCCCCACGCCAAGGTCAACGACGGCGACTGGCACCACCTCCAGCTGGAGCTGCGGGGGGCCCCCGGCCGCCCCCCCCCCGCCACCCTCCTCCTGCTCGCCCTCGACTACGGCCGCCACCAGGTTGGGACGCTGCGGGGCAGGGGGAAACTGAGGCAGAGGGCGGGCAGCCCACCCTGCTAACCCCATGGGTGCCACCATGGCACCCACGGGTGTCTCTGTGCCTCCCCGTGGGTGCCACCATGGCACCCACGGGTGTCTCTGTGCCCCTCCCCCCCCGTGCCCACAGGCGGTGGCCGACGTGGCTGGGGAGCTGCAGGGGCTGCGGCTGCGGACGCTGAGCGTGGGGGGGCTGGCGGGGGACGGTGGCACCGTGGAGCAGGGCTTCCGTGGGTGCCTGCAGGTACGGGCGGGCAGGGGGTCCAGGTGGGGGGCAGGGGGTCCAGGTGGGGGGCAGGGGGCTGTGGGTGCAGGGTGGGCACAGGACAAGGGGGGTGTGGGCAAAGGGCTGGGGGCTGTGGGCTTGGGGATGTGGCACAGGGCGTGGGGGGCATGGGCACAGGGATGTGGGCATGGGAGCGTGGTTAAGGACATGGGGACATGGGCACAGGGACATTGAGTGGGGACAGTGGACAGAGACAGGGGTGCGGGCATAAGGCATGGGGACACAGGACGTCTGGGCACAGGACCATGGGGACACGGGCACGTGGCTGTGGGGGATGGTTAACTGTGCCACGGCATGGGCACAGGGCATGGGGACATCAAGTGGGGACAGGGGGTGCATGGGCACAGGGCATGGGGACATGGGACACGCAGCCAATGCAACCCCTTCGCCAAGGTGACGGCCAGCGGCTGCGAAGGTGGGTGACGGTGGCACTGTCACCCTGTGGCACCCTGGGTTGTGGCAACCAGGTGGCACCATCACCCGGTGTCACCCTGGGTGCCAGCAACTAGGTGCTACCATCGCCCTGCTGTCACCCTGTGTCACCTGCTGTCACCCTGAGTGCCAGCAACTGGGTAACCAGTGTCACCCTGCTGCTACCCTGCTGTCACACCCAGGACGTGACCCCGGGCTCTGGGCATGGGGACAGGGACACAGGCGTAACTGCTGCGGGGGGGTATGGGGTGGCACGGGGGAGTCCTGGGTTCCAGTGAGGGAAACTGAGGCACGGTGACAATGCGGTGGCGATGCAGGGCGTGCGCGTGGGCGAGACGGCGGCCAGCGCGGTGGCACTGAGTGTGGCACAGGCGGCACGAGTGAACGTGGAGGGGGGCTGCGCCCTGCCCGACCCCTGCGACTCGGGGCCCTGCCCCCCCCACAGCTACTGCAGCGACGACTGGGACAGGTTCTCCTGCCGCTGCCACCCTGGTGAGCGCCCGGGGACACCCCCGCACTGCCACCCCCCCGGGTGCTGTCACCCCCAGCACTGCTGCCCTCCGTGTGGTGTGACCCCCCTCCCCAGGCACCACATCTCCCCACCAGTGCTCCCTGGGCGCTGTCAAGCCCGTTGTCGCTGTCCCCAAGGCACTGCCACCCACCTGTCACTGTCACCTGGGCACTGCCAATGTCCCAGGGCACTGCCACCCCCTTGTCACACATCCCTGGGCACCGCCACCCTTGTCACTGTCCTCAAGGCACTGCCACCCTCCCTGGGTGCTGCCATCCTCCTGTCATTTGGGTACCACCTCCCTCTCTGGGCAGTGCCACCCCCTGTCACTGTCCTCAGGGCACAGCCACACCCCCCACCCCCCACCCCCCCCCGTGACACCACTGTCCCCCCTGGTGACACTTGCTCCCTACAATGTCCCCAACTGTGCCCACCCTTGTGCCCAGGCTACTTTGGTGACAGCTGTGTCAGCGCTTGTGCCCTCAACCCCTGCCAGTCCCCTGCCACCTGTGCCCGCAAGCCGGGCTCGGCACACGGTTACACGTGCGAGTGTCCCCAGGGTCACTTCGGTCCCTACTGTGAGCACAAGTGAGTGGCAGCGATGCACGGGCACACGCGAGTGTGACAGGCACCTGTCATTTGTGTGTGCCCATCCCTCTTGCGGGGTGGGGGTGGGCGTGTGAGGGGACATGGTGGGTGTTGAATGGGCAGGGGGGCACATGGAGGGCACGGTGGGTGTGCAAGGGGCACAGCGGGTGTGCAAGGGTGACGGTGGCCGTGCAAGGGACAGAGTGGGCACACGGAGGGCACAGTGGAGGGGGCACAGTGGCTGTGCAAAGGACAGGGTGGGCACAGGGAGGGCAGCAGGCGTGCAAGACTCCTGGTGGTTGTGCAAGCTGTGCGGCGGGGGGCGGCGGTTGTGCAAGGGCAGGGTGGGCCGGCGGGGCACAGCGGGCGTGCAAGAGCCCTGTAGGGCGTGCAAGGGGTGGGGGTGGGCACGGTGCTCGTGCCAGAGCCAGGCTGGCCGTGCCAGCAGCAGGGTGGCTGTGCGAGGGACGGGCAGCACCAGCCGCGGGGGCTGTGCCGTGCCGTGCCGTGCCACACCGTGCCGTGCCACACCGTGCCATGCCGTGCCATGCCACACCGTGCCGTGCCATGCCACACCGTGCCATGCCGTGCCATGCCACACCGTGCCGTGCCGTGCCACCCGGGCAGGGAGGCCCAGCCATGCCCGCGGGGGTGGTGGGGCCACCCCACCTGCGGCCCCTGCAGCTGCGATGTCACCAAGGGCTTCGACCCCGACTGCAACAAGACGACGGGCGAGTGTCGCTGCAAGGTGCGTCCCTGTCCCCGTCCCTGCGCCCCGTGCCCCTGGTGGCCCCAGGGGATGGTGCCACCCCCTCCCCCACCCTGTGCCACCCCCCCCAGGAGAACCACTACCGGCCTGCGGGCAGCGACACGTGCCTGCTCTGCGACTGCTACCCCACCGGGTCCCTGTCCCGCCTCTGCGATGCCACCAGCGGGCAGTGCCCCTGCAAGGCTGGTGTCATCGGCCGCCACTGCGACCGCTGTGACAACCCCTTCGCTGAGGTCACCGCCAGCGGCTGCGAAGGTGGGTGACGGTGGCACTGTCACCCTGGATCACCCTGGGTGCTGGCAACCAGGTGGCACCATCACCCTGTGTCACTCTGGGTGCCACCATCACCCTGCTGTTACCCTGTGTCACCTGCTGTCACCCTGAGTGCCAGCAACTGGGCAACCAGTGTCACCCTGCTGTTACCCTGCAGTCATACTGTGTCACTTGCTGCCACCCTGGGTTCCAGCGACTGGGTGTCATTGTCACCCTGCTGTTACCCTGCTGTCACCCTGTGTCACCCTGGGTGCTGGCAACCAGGTGTCCCTATCACCTTGCTATTACCCTGTGTCATTTGCTGTCACCCTGAGTGCTGGCAACTCATGCCATTGTCACCCTGCATCACCTTGTGTCACCTGCTGTCACCCTGGGTGCCAGCAACTGGGTGCCCCTGCCAGCACCCTGCTGTTACCCCTGCCATCATGCTGTGTCACCCTGGCATGACACCCCGCTTTGCCCTGCAGTCAACTATGACAGCTGTCCCCGTGCCATTGAGGCCAGCATTTGGTGGCCCCGCACCCGGTTCGGACTGCCCGCCGCTGCCCCCTGCCCCAAGGGGTCCATCGGTAGGTGGGGGATGTGGGGACGTGATGGTGGGTGGCACCGTGGTGGCATTGTGGGGATGGGGTCAGGGGAGTGATGTTATGGTGGCACTGCTGAGATGGAGGGGACATGACACTGTGGTGGCACTGCTGGGACAGAACTCGCAGGAGTGATGCAATAGTGTCACCACGGGGTTGGGGTCAGGGAGGTGACACCGCGGTGTCGCTGCTGAGATGAGGTGAGACAACGGAGTGGCACTGCTGGGAAAGGGCAGAGGGGTGACATGGTGGTGGCACCACTGAGGTGGGATAGGGGGGTGACATAGCGGTGGCATTGCTGAGATGGGATGGGGCGGTGACATAGCGGTGGTATTGCTGAGATGGGATGGGGGTGACATAGCGGTGGCATTGCTGGGATGGGATGGGGGGTGACATAGCGGTGGCATTGCTGAGATGGGGTAGGGGGGTGACATAGTGGTGGCATTGCTGAGATGGGGTAGGGGGGTGACATAGCGGTGGCATTGCTGAGATGGGATGGGGGGGTGACATAGTGGTGGCATTGCTGAGATGGGATGGGGGGGTGACATAGCGGTGGCATTGCTGAGATGGGATGGGGGGTGACATAGTGGTGGCATTGCTGAGATGGGCCAGGGGTTGACGTGGTGGCATTGCTGCATGGAGGTAGGGTGGGGTGACCTAGCAGCGTCACTGCCGGGCCAGGGCAGGGGGGTGACACCACGGTGTCATTGCTGGGCCACCGTCCCACAGGCACAGCGGTCCGGCACTGTGACGAGCACAAGGGCTGGCTACCCCCCAACCTCTTCAACTGCAGCTCCCTGGCCTTCGCCGCCCTGCGGGGCTGGGTGAGTGCCGGGGGGCGGCATGGGGACACCCATGGGTGCCACCGCCGCGTCCCTTCTGACGGTGCCCCCCGGCAGGCGGAGCGGCTGGCGCGGAACGAGTCGGCACTGGACCCGGCGCAGTCGCGGCGCGTGGCCCTGCAGCTGCACGATGCCACGCGGCGCACGGGCAGCTACTTTGGCAGCGACCTGCGGCTGGCGTACCGGCTGGCCAGCCGCCTGCTGCAGCACGAGAGCGCCCAGCGCGGCTTCCGCCTCGCCGCCACCCAGGACGTCCACTTCACCGAGGTGGGCACCGCCGGGGGGCTCGGGCAGGGCCGGGCACCAGGGTGGTGGGCACCCACCTGGGGACAGGGGCGTTGGTGCAGGAGCCCAGATGCCGGGGTGGTGGGCACCCATCTGGGGAGGGGGTGTTGGGCGCTGCGGACCAGACACCAGGGTGATGGGCACCCACCTGGGGACAGGGGCGTTGGTGCAGGAGCCCAGATGCCGGGGTGGTGGGCACCCATCTGGGGAGGGGGTGTTGGGTGCCGCGGACCAGACACCAGGGTGATGGGCACCCACCTGGGGAGTGGGGATAGGGTGCTGGGGCAGGGGCCGGACACTGGGGTGATGGGCACCCACATAAGGACAGGGGTATTGGTGCAGGAGCCCAGACGCCGGGGTGATGGGCACCCACGTGGGGACTGGGGATGGGGAGCTGGGGTGGGGCCTGGACAGCAGGGTGATGGGCACCCATGTGGGGACAGGGGTGTTGCTGCAGGAGCCCAGATGCCGGGGTGATGGGCACCCATGTGGGGAGGCCGTGTTGGTGGTGGAGCCCAGACACCAGGGTGATGGGCAGCCATGTGGGGAGGGGGTGCTGGGACAGGGGCCCGGACAGTGGGGTGATGGGCACCCACCTGGGGACAGGGGGTGTTGGTGCAGGTACCAAGGCACCAGGGCGATGGGCACCTGCGTGGGGAGGGGGTGCTGGGGCAGGGGCCCCAACACCGGGGTGATGGGCACCCACCCACCTGTCAGGGGCTGTGTTGGTGCAGGAGCTCAGATGCTGGAGTGATGGGCACCCACCTGGGGAGGGGGTGTTGGTACAGGAGCCCAGACGCCGGGGTGATGGGCACCCACATGGGCCCAGGGGGTGTTGGTACAGGAGCCCAGATGCCGGGGTGATGGGCACCCACGTGGGCACAGGGGGTGTTGGTACAGGAGCCCAGACGCCGGGGTGATGGGCACCCACATGGGCCCAGGGGGTGTTGGTACAGGAGCCCAGACGCCGGGGTGATGGGCACCCACGTGGGCACAGGGGGTGTTGGTACAGGAGCCCAGACGCCGGGGTGATGGGCACCCACGTGGGCACAGGGGGTGTTGGTACAGGAGCCCAGATGCCGGGGTGATGGGCACCCACGTGGGCACAGGGGGTGTTGGTACAGGAGCCCAGATGCCGGGGTGATGGGCACCCACATGGGCCCAGGGGGTGTTGGTACAGGAGCCCAGATGCCGGGGTGATGGGCACCCACATGGGCCCAGGGGGTGTTGGTACAGGAGCCCAGGTGCCGGGGTGATGGGCACCCACATGGGCACAGAGGGTGTTGGTACAGGAGCCCAGGTGCCTTTTGAACAGTGCCAGGGCACCTCCTCCGTGCCTTAGGCTGCAGGGGAGTGTGGGCTGGCAGAGGCCTGACACCAGGGTGATGGGCACCTTTTGGAATGGGGTGGGTGCTGGGGCAGGGGGTGCCTGGGAGCAGCTGGCAGTGCCAGGGCACCTCCTCCATGCCCCACACCCCAGGGGATCGCTGAGCTGCGTGTGGGGTGGGCTCAGTGCCCCCCTTCATAAGCCCAGATGCCAGGGTGATGGGCACCCCCTCAACCTGGTGGGTCTACAGCCCACCCAGCGCCAGCTGTCAGTGCCAGGGTACCCCAGCCTTGCAGGGAAGCGCAGCAGAGGGAGGGAGGGGAGACCCCTGCCCAGATGCCGGGGTGATGGGCCCGCGGCAGCATGGCCCCACCCCATCCCATCCTGGCAGAACCTGCTGCGGGTGGGCAGTGCCCTGCTGGATGCCAGCAACAAGCGGCACTGGGAGCTGATCCAGCAGACGGAGGGCGGCACGGCCTGGCTGCTGAAGCACTTCGAGGACTACGCCAGCGCCCTGGCACAGAACATGCCCCAGACCTACCTCAGCCCCTTCACCATCATCACCCCCAACATCGGTCAGTGGGCACCCCCGGGGGCAGGGGCACGCGCGTGCCTGGGGCGGGCGTGGTGCTGGGGACATGGGCATGGGTATGTCTGGGGACACGTGTGGCCCCAAGGACATGTGTGTGCACAAGGACATATGTGCTGGGGACATGGGCATGTGTGTGCCAGGGGACACAGGTCTGCGTGTGCCCAGGGAAAACACATGTGCGTTGTGACATGGACATGAACACCACGGCTCCCCTGCTGCGTGTGCCTGGCATCAGGGGCACTTGCGTGTGTGTGCACGAGGGATGCTGCCATGCGTGTGCCCGGGGGACACGTGCCCAGGGACCTGCACCGTGGGGGCCAGGGGCCATGGGTGCCATGCACATGGGGTGGTGGAGTCCATGGGTGGTGGGTTCTGTGGGTGCTGGGCACGTGGGGTGCCGGGTCCGTGGGTGCCTCAGGGCCCTGGGGTGACACGGTGCCACAGTGGTGTCGGTGGTGCGGCTGGACAAGGGCAGCTTTGCGGGCACCCGGCTGCCACGCTACGAGGCGCTGCGGGGGGAGAAGCCCCCCGACCTGGAGACCACCGTCATCCTGCCTGACAGCGTCTTCCGGCCCCCCGAGGGCAGGCGTGAGTCCAGGGGGTGAATGGGGGGATGGGGGGGCACCCCAGCACATCCACGGGCTGGCAGGGTTGGGGACCCCAGTGTAGCAGTGGGACTGGCAGGTCTGGGGGGACCCTGGCATGGAGCTGGCAAGGTTGGGGACCCCAGGATGGGGCTGGCAGGGTTGGGGACCCCAATGTGGCAGTGGGGCTGGCAAGGTTGGGGACCCCAGGATGGGGCTGGCAGGGTTGGGGACCCCAGTGTGGCAATGGGGCTGGCAAGGCTGGGGGGACCATGGCAAGGGGCTGGCAAGATTGGGGACCCCAGGGTGGGGCTGGCAGGTTTTGTGGAACACTGGTACGGCTGTGGGACTGGCGCAGCTGGGGACCATGGCATGGGGCTGGCAGAGTTGGGGACCCTGGTGCTGGCAGAGCATCATGCCAGCCTCCTGCGTGCGCACGCCAGACCCCTCCACTGGGCACGGGCAGCCAGCACAGGGCACAGGCAGGCAGGAGGAGGAGGAGGAGGATGATGAAGAGGCTGCAGAGGAGGAGGAGAAGGAGAAGGAAGAAAAGGAGGAGGAGGAGGTGACCCTGGTGACCCGGCGCAAGCGCCACCCGGCACTGGGTGAGGGCCAGGCCATCGCCAGTGTCATCATCTACCGCACCCTGGCCGGGCTCCTGCCCGAGCAGTACGACACCGACAAGCGCAGCCTCAGGTGCCCATGGGACTGGGGGACAGCGGGGGGCCAGGGGCACGGTGGGGGCAGGGGGCACTGGGAAGGTGCCCATGGGGTGCCAGCACCAGGGAGAGCATCCATGGGGTGCTGGGAGATGGGGGGACAAGGAGGTCCCCCCAGGATGCCCAGGGTTCCCTGGGGAGGAACTGGGAAGGGTGCCCGTGGGCTGGCAGGATTTGGGGGGGGGGCACAGGAGGGGTGCCTAGGGGATGTCCGAGGGTGGCGGCACAAGGAGCCGGGGCAAGGGAGTGCATCTGCGAGGCACTGGGACAATGGGGACAGGGGTGTCCCCAGGGCATCCTCAAGCAAGGGGGTGCTGGGAGATGGGGGGGCTGGGGAGGGCGCCCACGGGGTGCCAGGGGACAGCAGGGCACCGGCAAGGGTGGCGGGGTGCCCGTGCCTGGGTGGGGACCCTGACCCCACCGCCCCCCAGGGTGCCCAAGCGCCCCATCATCAACACGCCGGTGGTGAGCATCAGCGTGCACGCGGGGGGGGCACAGGCCCCGCGGGCGCTGGCCAAGCCCATCACCCTCCAATTCCGGCTGCTGGAGACCCAGGAGCGCTCCAAGCCCATCTGCGTCTTCTGGAACCACTCCCTGCTGTGAGCCGGGATGGGGACACCTGGGGGACAGGGGACATGGGGACAGAGTGGGGCGGGAGCCCTGACAGGCAGGGAGGGACAGGTGGCACAAGGTGGGTACCGCTGGGTGGGTGGTGCCAGGATGAGGCTGCCTTGTCCCTGGGTGGCATGGGTGGGTGGCATGGGGATGGCTGTGCCCACCCTGGCAGGTGACACGGGGACAGGGTCACGCCGGGCAGCCCTGCTCTTGGTGGGTGACATAGGGACAGGGTCATGCTGGGCAGCCCAGACCCTGGTGGGTGACACGGGGATGGGGCTGTGGGTGGCATCCCTGGTATGGGTGGGTGGCATGGGGGCAAGACGTTAGGGGGGCAGCCCTGTCCCTGGTGTCACAGGTGGGTGTCAGGGACAGAGTGCTGGTGGGGGTCCCTGGGTGGGTGGGTGTCTCCGGGTGGGCAGGTGTCCCTATGTGGGTGGGTGTCCCCGGATGGGTGTCCTGGGTGGGTGGGTGTCCCTGGGTGGGTGGTTGCCCCCAGGTGGGTGGGTGTCCCTGGGTTGGTGTCCCGGGTGGGTGGGTGTCCCAGGTGGGCAATGTCCCTGGGTGGGTGTCCCTGGGTGGGTGTCCCAGGTGGGTGTCCCAGGTGGGTGGATGTCCCCGGATGGGTGTCCCTGGGTTGGTGTCCCGGGTGGGTGGATGTCCCTGGATGGGTGTCCCTGGGTTGGTGTCCCGGGTGGGTGGGTGTCCCTGGATGGGTGTCCCTGGGTCGGTGTCCCAGGTGGGTGGATGTCCCTGGATGGGTGTCCCTGGGTCGGTGTCCCTGGGTGGGTGGGTGTCCCCGGCAGTGGCTGAAGGTGCTGGCGCAGGGCGGGCGGCGCGGGCGGCTGGTCAGCACGGGGCTGTGAGATCGTCTTCCGCAACCGGAGCCACGTCAGCTGCCAGTGCCACCACCTGACCAGCTTCGCCGTCCTCATGGACATCTCCCGCCGCGAGGTGGGACACGGGGACACGGACGGACGGGAGGGGGACGACAGGGGACCCTGGGGCATGGGGGTGGCTGGGGACATGGGGCACACAGGGGATGGGGTTGGTGTGGGGGGATCGGGCTGGGCAGGTGCCATGCGGTGGGGTGTGTCCTCGGGGGGCATGTCTCAGTGGGGCGTGTCTCAGCGGGTGTGTCTCAGCGGGGTGTGTCCCTGGGGGGCGTGTCTCAGTGGGGTGTGTCTCAGGGGGCGTGCCCCCTGGGGGCATGTCTCAGTGGGGTGTGTCCCCAAGGGGCGTGTCTCAGTTGGGCATGCCCCTGTGGGGTGTGCCCCAGTGGGGCGTGTCTCAGTGGGGCGTGCCCTGGGGGGTGTGTCTCCGTGGGGCGTGGCCCCAGGGGCATGTGCCCGGCACATGCCAACGGGTGCCCCGGTGCCGCAGAACGGGGAGATCCTGCCGCTGGCGGCGCTGACGTACGCCTCGCTGGGCGTGGGGCTGGCGGGGCTGCTGCTGGCCGTGCTGGCGCTGGGGGGGTTGCGGGGGCTGCGCTCCAACCGCCACAGCATCCGCCGCCACGGTGCCACCGCGCTCCTGCTCGCCCAGCTCGTCTTCCTGCTCGGCATCAACCAGGCCGACCTCCCGGTGCGTGGGGCGCGGCCGGGTGGGGCCGGGGGGGGTTTGCCCCACTGCCAAGGCATCGTGGTGGGTGGGGGTCTTGGGGGGCAAGGCCTGGTTGTGGGTGGGGCTTTCAAAGGGGTGGGGCCTCATGGGGGGGGTCTTTTCAAGGGGTGGGGCCCCCAAAAAGGGTGAGGCATCTCAAAGAGGGTGAGGGTGGGGGACCCTAAGGGGGTGGGGGTCCCTGAGGAGGTGGGGGCCCCTAAGGGGGTGGTGGTCCATGGGGTGGGGGACCCTAAGGGGGTGGGGGTCTCTGAGGTGGTGGGGATCCCTAAGGGAGTGGGGGTCCCTGAGGTGGGGGTCCCCAAGAGGTTGGGGGCCCTTAAGGAGGTGGGATGGGGTGAGGGCATGGCTAATGGGGGAGGAGGGAGCTACAGTGAGGGGTGTGGCTTTCATGGGCGGGGCTGCAGAAGAGGCGGGGCTCCAAGGGGGCAGTGCCTGTGGTTTGCATGGGTGGGGCTCCCGTGGGCGTGATGCGCGTGGCCGCAGAGGGTGGAGCTCCAGGGGCAATGCCCACAGTTTGTGTGGGCGGGACTGCTGTGGGTGTGGTGGGCGGGGCCGTGGGCGTGGCATTGACGTGCGGGGTGCAGCTGGCGTGCACGGTGGTGGCCATCCTGCTGCAGTTCCTCTACATGAGCGCGGTGGGCTGGGCGCTGCTGGAGGGGCTGCACCTCTACCGGCGCCGCAGCGAGCCCCGCCACGTTGACCGCGGGCCCATGCGCTTCTACCACGTCCTGGGCTGGGGGCTGCCCGCCTTCATCACCGGTGAGCACGTGGGCCCCGCCCACCCCGCCGGGCCCCGCCCCTGGCATGCCTACCTCCCCTGGTGGTGGCTGCCGCATGGTCACGCCCCCTTCTGGGTTTGGTCCCGCCCCTTGAACCACCTCCCCCGATCAGCTTGGGGAAGTTGGGGTGTCATTTCCATACGTAGTCACACCCCCAGCAGCATGACCACACCCCGTATCACAGCTACACCCCATATCACAGCCATTCCCCAAGCACGTAGCCACACCCCATGTCATAGCCACGCCCTGTCTTAGCCACGCCCTGTGTCATAGCCATGCCCCAAGCACTTAGCCATGCCCCATATCACAACCACACCCCAAGAACATAGCCACGCCCCATATCACAGCCACACCCCAAGCACATAGCCACACCCCATGTCATAGCCACGCCCTGTTTTAGCCACGCCCTGTGTCATAGCCATGCCCCAAGCACTTAGCCATGCCCCATATCACAACCACACCCCAAGAACATAGCCACGCCCCATATCACAGCCACTCCCCAAGCACGTAGCCACACCCCATGTCATAGCCACGCCCTGTCTTAGCCACGCCCTGTGTCATAGCCATGCCCCAAGCACTTACCCATGCCCCATATCACAACCACACCCCAAGAACATAGCCACGCCGCATGCCATAGCCACGCCCCATATCACAGCCACACCCCGAGCACATAACCACGCCCCATGCCATAGCCACACCCCATATCACAGCCACATCACAAGCACATAGCCACGCCCCATGTCATAGCCACAGCCCATAGAGCCACTCCCCCAGTGCAATAGCCACGCCCCCTAGCATGACCACACCCCCTAGCGTATAGCCCCACCCTGCCTCACCGACATGACACGCCCCACCGTGGCCCCGCCCCTGAGGCTGCCTGTGCCGGCAGGGCTGGCGGTGGGGCTGGACCCCGAGGGCTACGGCAACCCCGACTTCTGCTGGCTCTCCATCCACGACAGCCTGGTCTGGAGCCTGGCGGGGCCCATCGCCTGCGCCGTGGCCGTGCGTATGGGGGCTGGGGGGGCTGGGGCCACCCCTGGGTGCCCCCCGCCATCTGCTCACCCCGCTGCTTCTGCAGGTCAGCATCTTCTTCCTCGTGCTGGCGGCCAGGGCCACCTGCACCACCCCACAGGGCTTCGAGAAGAAGGGCACGGCGTGAGTCACCTGGGCGCTGGGGCACCTATGGGTGGCAGGGGGCACCTATGGGTGGCGGCGAGGCACGGGGGGCTGGGGCACCCATGGGTGGCAGGGGGCACCTATGGGTGGCGGCGGGGCACGGGGGGCTGGGGCACCCATGGGTGGCAGGGGGTACCCGTGGGAGGCGGTGGGGCACGGGGGGCTGGGGCACCCATGGGTGGCAGGGGGTACCCGTGGGAGGCGGTGGGGCACGGGGGGCTGGGGCACCCATGGGTGGCAGGGGGTACCCGTGGGAGGCGGTGGGGCACGGGGGGCTGGGGCACCCATGGGTGGGAGGGGGGCATGGGTGCCTCTAGCTGGCGGGGGCGGGGCGTTGGGTGCTGAGGTTCCTGTGGGTGGGAGGGGGGCACGGGGTGCTGGGGCAGCCGTGGGAGGTGAGGTGCAGGGAGCTGGGGCACCCATGGGTGGCAGGGCAGATGGGGGGCTCGTGGCAGGGAGGCGGCCTCAGTGCCTGTGGGGGAGCAGAACCAGCAGTGCGGGCAGGGCTGCGGGCAGGGCTGCGGGCAGGGCGGCAGGCAGGGCGGCGGGCAGGGCTGCGGGCAGGGCTGCGGGCAGGGCGGCGGGCAGGGGCTGACAGCGCTGCCCCCAGCTCCGGCCTGCAGACAGCGGTGGTGGTGCTGGCGCTGCCCAGCCTGGCCTGGCTCCTGGCCCTGCTCTCCGTCAACAGCGACGCTCTCCTCTTCCACTACCTCTTTGCCATCTCCAACTGCCTCCAGGTGACCAGGGTCGCCCCACCCCCCCCCACCCACACCCCCCCTTACATCCTCTGCACAGGTTTTGCCCCCCCAGTACCCCCCATGCTTCCCCATACCCTCTATACCTCCCCATGCCCCTATACCCTCCGGCAGCCCCTGTATCTTTTGCATCCCCCTGTCCCCTATACCTCCCCCTGACCCCTATATCTCCCTGTGCCCCTACACCCCCCCTACACCTTCTTTAACCCCACCCCTGTGCTCCCCATAGCTCCCTATAGCACCCTGAGCCCCCAGTACCTCCACCCCCATACCAGTGTCACCCTACACCTCCCCACATCCTGATATGTCTCCACACCCCTATACTCCTATACCCCTGCCCCTATAGCTGACCGGCTGGGGACACCCGTGGGGCCACAGGGTGGGGGGTGATGGGAACAGGGGGCACCCCAGCAATGAGCCCTGCTTTTGGGGGGTGCCTGGGGGGTATCAGAGGTCCTCACCTATTTTGGGAGGGCACCCAGCGGGCACAGAGGGTCCCTTGCTTGGGGTGTCAGTGGGGGGACACCCTGTGGGTGTGGGGGACCCTCAGCCTGCCTGGGGTGCCAGTGGGGTCCCTCACAGTGTGCAGATGGGGGCTGGCCAGCCACCACCCATGCCCACGTGTCCCCCCTCTGCACCCCAGGGCCCCCTCATCTTCCTCTTCTGCGTGGTGCTGAGCAAGGAGGTGCGGAGGAGCCTGCGGCTCAGCTGCACCCGCAGGCGCAGCCCCGACCCCGCGCTGGCCACCAAATCCACCCTGACCTCCGTGAGTGCCGGGGGGGCTGGGGGGGTGGGGGACAAGGGGGACAAGGGACACCCGCCATGGCTGTGATGTCCCCATCCCCCTGGCAGGCCTATGGCTGCGACAGCACCTACGTGGCGGGGCGGCTGTACCCGGCACCCACCGGCGGCTCCACCGGCTCCTTGCACAGCACCGCACGCTCCGGCAAGAGCCACCACAGCTACATCCCCTTCGTGCGCCGGTACCGCGCTGGGACGGTGACATCTGCGGCATGGCGGGGTGGCATGGCCACACCATGGCAGGGTGGCATGATGCTGGGGTGGCATGTTGGTGGGTTGGTGGGATGACGGGTTGGTGGGATGGTGATGGTTGGTGGGATGGTGGGTTGGTGGGATGGTGATGGTTGGTGGCATGGTGGCTTGGTGGCATGGTGATGGTTGGTGGCATGGTGATGGTTGGTGGCATGGTGGGTTGGTGGCATGGTGGGTTGGTGGGATGGTGATGGTTGGTGGGATGGTGGGTTGGTGGGATGTTGGGTTGGTGGCATGGTGATGGTTGGTGGCATGGTGGCTTGGTGGCATGGTGGCTTGGTGGCATGGTGGCTTGGTAGGATGGTGATGGCTTGGTGGGATGGTGGCTTGGTGGCATGGCAGCACAGTGGCAGGGTGGCATGATGCTGGGGTGGCAGGATGGCAGGGTGATGGGTTTGTGGGGTGGCACAGTGGCGAAGTGATGGGTTGGTGGCATGGCAGCATGGTGGCAGTGTGGTGGGATGGCTGGAGTGGCTTAGTGGCAGGGTGGCATGGTTCTGGGGTGGCAGGGTGATGGGTTGTTGGGGTGAGAGGGTGGTGGGGTGATGTGTTGGGTGGTGGGATGGCAAGGTGATGGGGTGGTGGGGTGATGTGTTGGGTGTCAGGGTGATGGGTTGTTGGGGTGGGAGGGTGGTGGGGTGATGTGTTGGGTGGCGGGGTGGCAGGGTGATGGGGTGGTGGGGTGGGAGGGTGGTGGGGTGATGTGTTGGGTGGTGGGATGGCAAGGTGATGGGGTGGTGGGGTGATGTGTTGGGTGTCAGGGTGATGGGTTGTTGGGGTGGGAGGGTGGTGGGGTGATGTGTTGGGTGACGGGGTGACAGATTGTTGGGGTGGGAGGGTGGTAGGGTGATGTGTTGGGTGGCGGGGTGGCAGGGTGATGGGGTGGTGGGGTGGTGGGGTGATGTGTTGGGTGGTGGGGTGGCAGGTTGTTGGGGTGGGAGGGTGGTGGGGTGATGTGTTGGGTGATGGGGTGACAGATTGTTGGGGTGGGAGGGTGGTGGGGTGATGTGTTGGGTGGCGGGGTGGCAGGGTGATGGGTTGTTGGGGTGGGAGGGTGGTGGGGTGATGTGTTGGGTGGCGGGGTGGCAGGGTGATGGGGTGGTGGGGTGGGAGGGTGGTGGGGTGATGTGTTGGGTGACGGGGTGACAGGTTGTTGGGGTGGGAGGGTGGTGGGGTGATGTGCTGGGTGGCGGGGTGGCAGGGTGATGGGGTGGTGGGGTGATGTGTTGGGTGGTGGGGTGGCAGCACACGGGGGTGGCAGGGTGATGGGATGGTGGGGCAGTGAGGTGATGGGGTGGGCGGTGGGACGCTGATGGGTGGCAGGGTGGCAGCGTGGCCGGGGAGGGATGGCAGGCACCCATGGGTGCGGGTCTCTGCTCTCTGGCAGGGAGGACTCGGGGCTGGCAGGCAGCCCAGGGCAGCAGGCACTGGCCGAGCCGGGGGGGCTCTTCCTCGACACCCAGGACCAGCCCGAGGGTAGGGCCACCACGCGTGCAACAAGTGCACCCGGCCTCGGCCCAGAGCCGGGGGGGGGGGGGGTGACGGACACCCTGGGCACCCCCTGACCTGCGTGTCCCCCTGGTAGAGCACGACACGGACTCGGACAGTGACCTGTCGCTGGAGGATGACCGGAGTGGCTCCTACGGCTCCACGCACTCCTCCGAGAGCGAGGACGAGGGTGTCCCCCCAGGCTGGGACACCCTGCCCGGGCCCCCCCTGGCCCCCCCTGCCTCCGGTAATGCCAGCGTAGGGGACACCCAGTGGGGATGGGGTCCCTCAGCCTGTCCAGTGTGCTGATGGGGGGCACCCAGTGGGGATGGGGGTCTCTCACCCAGTCTGGGGCACCAGTGGGGGTCACCCAATGGATTTGGGGGGGGTCCCTCAAGCTGTGTGGGGTGCTGATGGAGGGGTCTGCCCCCTTGCCCGCAGGTGACAGCCTGGTGGCCCCGGGGCAGCCATACTGGCCAGGGGAATTCGTGACAACAGCCAGCGAGAGCGAGGGGCACGGGGGCAGCGAGACCCTGCGGGTGGAGCCAGCGGGGGGCGAGGGACCCCTCCGGGGTGAACCCCCCCGCCTCAACGGCGAGGCACTCCCCAGGGACCCCCTGCTGCTGCCCCTGCCCCACCCCCACAAAGGTACGGGACGCCCCGCACCCAAAAGGGTGTTATAGGGGGGGGGGGGGGGGCACCTCAAGGCTGGGAACTCTGCCCCCTCCCCCCCCCCAAAAAAAAAAACACCTCAACACCTGGGTGATGCCCCCACCCCACAGGCATCCTGAAGAAGAAGTGCCTGCCCCCCATCAGTGAGCGGGGCAGCACCCAGCGCCTCGGCCCCCCCCCGCCACCCCCTGCGGGCACCGCCGCCTCCTCAGGCAGTGAGGGCAGCCGGGTGGGGGGCACTGCCGCCCCCCGCCCTCGCCAGACCCTGCAGGAGCAGCTCAGCGGCGTCACCCCCATCGCCATGAGCATTAAGGCAGGCACCGTGGACGAGGACTCCTCCGGCTCCGAGTGAGTACCTGATGGATGGGTGCCAGGGTGCCCCTTGGGTGGCTGGGCTGTTGGGTGCCCGTTGGGTGCAAGAGTTCCCACTGGGTGCCCTTTGGGTGCTCGGGTGCCCGATGGGTGCCCATCAGCTGCCAGGGATCCTGTTGGGTGCCTGTTGGGTGCAGGAGTTGCCATTGGGTGCCCATCAGGTGAAGGAGTGGCTGTTGGATGCAAGGGTGGCTGTTGGGTGTCCACAAGGTGCCAAGGTTCCCTTTGGACACCCATTGGGTGCAACACTGCTTGTTGGGTGCCCGTCAGGTGCTGTGGTTGCCATTGGGCACCCATTGGGTGCAAGACTGGCTGTTGGGTGCCCATCAGGTGAAAGAATGGCTGGTGGGTGTCCATCAGATCTAACCATGCCCATTGGGTGCCCGTTGATGGCCTGTTGGGTGCCCATTGGGTGCAAGTTGCATCTTCATCAGGTCTAAGAAAGCTCATTGGGTGCCCATTAATGGCCTGTTGGGTGCCCATTGACGCCCGTTGGGTGCCCATCAAGTCTAAGAATGCTCATAGGGTGCCCGTTGAGTGCCCATTGACGCCCACTGATGGCCCATTGGGTGCCCATTGGGTGCCCACTGGGTGCCAGGGTGCCTGTTGCGTGTCCATCAGGTCTAAGAAAGCTCATTGGGTGCCCATTGATGCCCATTGGGTGCCCATTGACACCCATTGGGTGCCCATCAAGTCTAAGAATGCTCATAGGGTGCCCGTTGAGTGCCCATTGACGCCCACTGATGGCCCATTGGGTGCCCATTGATGCCCATTGGGTGCCCACTGGGTGCCAGGGTGCCTGTTGCGTGTCCATCAGGTCTAAGAAAGCTCATTGGGTGCCCATTGATGGCCTGTTGGGTGCCCATTGATGCCCATTGGGTGCCCATCAAGTCTAAGAATGCTCATAGGGTGCCCGTTGAGTGCCCATTGAGGCCCACTGATGGCCCATTGGGTGCCCATTGATGCCCATTGGGTGCCCACTGGGTGCCAGGGTGCCTGTTGCGTGTCCATCAGGTCTAAGAAAGCTCATTGGGTGCCCATTGATGGCCTGTTGGGTGCCCATTGATGCATATTGGGTGCCCATCAAGTCTAAGAATGCTCATAGGGTGCCCGTTGAGTGCCCATTGACGCCCACTGATGGCCCATTGGGTGCCCATTGATGCCCATTGGGTGCCCACTGGGTGCCAGGCTGCCTGTTGCGTGTCCATCAGGTCTAAGAAAGCTCATAGGGTGCCCATTGATGGCACGTTGGGTGCCCATTGACACCCGCTGGGTGCCCATCAGGTCTAACCATGCCCATGGGGAGCAGAGGAGCGGGGTGGCATTGTGGTGGGCACCCGGGGGGGGGGTGGGTGTCCCTGCCCACAGGCACTAACCCTCCCTCTTCTCTCCTCTCCGCCCCCCCCGCCCAGATTTCTGTTTTTTAATTTTCTCCATTAACCTGCGGGGGCCGGGGGGCTCCTGCCCTCCCCCCCCCTTCCATCTCCCCCCATCTGGGCGAGCGCTGGGTGCTGCGGGCGCGGAGGGCACCCTGGCACCCGCCTCACCCCCGATCACGCATCCGTCTGTCTTGTTTTTTATTCCTCCCCCCACTTCGTGCCCACCCCCTGCCCGTCTGTCTGTCCACCCCCACCCCCCCTTCCCCAGGAGCGACGAGACCTCCATCTAACAACCCGGCGGGCGCTCCCTGCCCGTGCCACCGTGCTGGGGACACCGGGACAGGGTGGTGGCACCAGGATGGGAGGGGGGGCACCGGGACAGGGGGTGGCACTGGGATGAGGGGGCATCAGGAAGGGGCAGGGAGCCACAGACACCCCCCCAGTTGCACTTTGGATCCTGGCAGGGATTTGCCCCTCAGCCCATTGGCACCCTGGGGGGACAGATGTGGCATAGGGTGCCCCCCCCACCCGCCCCCAGCATCTTCCACAGCCCCCATGCCCGGTGAAGGGTTTTATTTAAAAAATACATGAAAAATACAAAAAAAAAGGATATATAATCCCCCCCCCCCTCCATGGTGCCAACCCCCCCCAGGTGGGGAGCTGGGGGGGGGGGCACATAGTGGGAGGGGGAATCAGTTGTAGGGTGCAGGGATGTGTGGACCTCCCCAGTACTTTGCCCCCTGCCCAAGGGTGAGGCTCAGGCGGTGGTACCCAGGGGCAGGTGGCACCCAGCAGAGGGTGTTTGCAGGGGGGGGGGGGGGACGGACCCCTGGTTGCTGGGAGGGGCGAGGGGGGGGTTTCCTACTGCTGATGTGACCTTTTGTAATTAAAGCAAAATCCAACCTGCGCCTCTGCCTCATTCCTGGGGGGGGGCCTGTTCTGTGCTCCCCGCCCCTCCGTGCCTCAGTTTCCCCAGATCCCCCCTTCCTCACCCATGCACCAGGATGGGGGGTGTCCAGGCACCCCGAGCTCCTCCGCGGGTGGGGGGTGGGGTGTCACCTCGGGGTGCTGCTCATCGCCGTCTTCCTGGGGGGGCGGAGGCGGCTGGGGGCAGGTCCGGGTTTGCACCCCGAGCCAGTGGCCGGGGGGGCTGCCCGTGCCGCCCCCACACCTGCAATGGGGAGAGCAGCCATGGGGCAGGGGAAACTGAGGCACCGGGGGGGGGGGAGCAACCCCCTGCCCCCCCGTCCCCACCAGCAGCACCCATCCTTACCTCGGGCCGCGGGTGCCCTCCCACCCGGTGCAGCCCCCCCCGCCAGGGTCCGTCCAGGTGCCCTGGGGATGGCGCTGGGGGCGGGGGGGGCGGCTGGAGGGGACAGGGACGGTGGTGGCCCTGGTGCGGGGCTGGCGGGTGGCGGGGGGGCAGGGGGCAGCGCCCCCCCTCACCTTTGGCTGGCCTGGGGAGAGAAGGGCACGTGGGGGGCACGGCGGGGGCACCCAGACCCCCACCCCGCGGTGGGGCTTGGGGGTGGCTTTGGCACCCACTTGGCCCAGGGTGCTGGGACCCTGGTGGGGTGCGGGTCCCCATGGCGCGGGTGCCCCACGGCGGAGATGCCCATGTTGTCCCCATCCCCGCACAGAGCCGGTACCTGCTGTCCCCACCTGGAGGGGCTCTGACTTGCCCCGGGCTGCAGCCCCCTGCCCCTGGGCGGGGCAAGGCCGAGGGGGGCCCTGCCGGTTGGGGGGGGGCACCCTGGCCCCGGGGGGTCCCTTGGGCACCGCTGTGGGGTGACAGCTGGGTGACACCTGGAAGCAGAGAGGGGACACACAGGGACACTGGTCGGTGGCCGCCCAGTGTTGGGGTGGGGGGGCACTGGGGACATGCAGGTGGCACTTGGTGTCCCCCACCCCAAGACGGGTTTTGGGGAGTGGGGGGGTGTCCAGAACTTCAGCCCTGGTGGGAACAGCGTGTGGGGCCATACTGGGACCCCCCCGAGGTGCCACCTACCTTCCGGGTGCTGGGGATGGTGGTGGCAGTGGGGGCACCCCGGGGCTTGGCGGGGGGCCGGGGGGTGGCCGGGGGGGGGTCCCCGCGGCTCCACGGTGGGCAGCAGTGCCCGCACCGGGCTGTCCTTCACCACAAAGGTCTCGCGGCGGGGGCTGCGGGGGCCGTGGCGTGCCGAGGGGGACAGGTGACATTGCTCCAGCTGCGCTGCCAGGCGTGTGGCCTCCCGCACCATCTCCTCCAGCCGGGCACCGTGCAGGGGGCTCCAGCGCCCGCTGCCCCCCCCGGCCCGCGCCCCCGCTTCACCCTCATCCTCCTCTTCCTCCTGGCTGCAGGATGAAGGGCAGCGTCAGCCCTACCTGGCCCCCTGAGCCCCCCCCCCCCCCCGCCCCGTGTCATCTGCCACCATGGCCAGGAGGTGGCATGTCCCCCCTGCCCCGTGCCACCCAGAACACCAGCCACAGGATGGCACAACCCCCACGTCCCCCAGGGCCCTCTTCGTGGGGTGGCACGTCCCCCGTGTCCTCTAGGGTGCTGGCAATGGGGTGCCACGTCCTCCATGATGCCGGGACCTTGGCCATGGGGTGCCATGTCCCCCAGGAGCCTGGCCATGGGGTGGCATGTCCCAAGGAGGCTGGCCATGAGGCTGACGTCCCTCGGGACCATGGCCATGGGGTGACATGTCCCCCGTGTTGTCAGGACCTTGGCCATGGTGTGCCACGTCCCACATGTCCCCTAAGACCCCATCCATGGGGTGCCGTGTCCCCCAAGATACCAGGACCTTGGCCATGGGGTGCCATATCCCCCAGGAGCCTGGCCATGGGGTGGCACATCCCCTGTGTTGTCAGGGCCTTGGCCATGGGGTGCCGTGTCCCCTAGGACCCTGTTCATGGGGGACGTGCTACCCCATGTCCTTCAGGGCCCTATTCATGGGGTGGCACATCCCAACTGTCCCCTGGGACCCTGTTCATGGGGTGGCACGTCCCCAGTGTCCCTGCTGTAGGGTGCCACATACCCCAGGACCCCATCCATGGGGTGGCTTGTCCCCCCATGTCCCCCAAAACCTTGGCTACAGGGTGACAGGTCCCCCATGTCCCCCTTAACTGTCTATGGGGTGGCATGTCCTGCAGGACCCCATCCATGGGGTGGCATGTCCCCCACGATGCCAGGACCCCATCCATGGGGTGGCATGCCCCCCAGAACCCCGTCTGTGGGGTGGCATGTCCCCCACGATGCCAGGACCCCATCCACGGGGTGGGTTGTCCCCCCATGTCCCCCAAAACCTTGGCTACAGGGTGACAGGTCCCCCATGTCCCTCTTAACCCTGTCTATGGGGTGGCATGTCCTGCAGGACCCCATCCATGGGGTGGCATGTCCCCCACGATGCCAGGACCCCATCCATGGGGTGGGTTGTCCCCCCCCTCACCTGTCAGAAGGGGACAGGAGCCCGAAGTCGAAGCTCTCCTCGGTGACAAAGCGGACATCTGGGGGGACATGCGGGTGAGCCCCGGCCCCCCAGCGCGGGGGGCACATGGGGGGCCGCGGCGCTGGCACTGCCATACCTCGCTCCTCCGCCATCGCCTCCGCCTCGGCCCACGGTGCCAGTGCAGGGGCTGCCTGGGGGCGAGCTGAGGGTGACCCACGACACCCGCCCGTCACCCATGACCCCCACCCGTGTCCCCACAACCCCCCACCCTGTGTCCCCAAGCCCCAGTGGGGCAGCCGGGTGGCACCGGCCAGCGCCCGGGGACGGCACCGCCAGTGCCAGCACAGTCGGGCTTTGTGCTGCCGGGGACGGCACCGCTGGCGCGGGCACGGCTGAGGGGCCAGATGTGGGGACCCCCGTGCCCCCCACCCGGGGAACCCCCAGCCCCACACCGAGGGGTCGCAGCCCAGCACCCCGATCCTGGGGGTCCCAGCCCCAGGCTAAGAGGGTCCCAGCCCCGCACCCTGATCCTGAGGGGTCCCAACACCACATCGTGGGGTCCCATCTCCACACCCCGATCCTGGGGGGTCCCAGCCCCACACCGGGGGGTCCCAGCCCCCACCGGGGGGTCCCATCTCCACACCCCGATCCTGGGGGGTCCCGGCCCCACACCGAGTGGTCCCAGCCCCGCAGCCCGATCCTGAGGGGTCCCAGCCCCACACCGCGATCCTGGGGGGTCCTAGCCCCACACCGGGGGGTCCCAGCCCCCACCGGGGGGTCCCATCTCCACACCCCGATCCTGGGGGGTCCCGGCCCCACACCGAGTGGTCCCAGCCCCGCAGCCCGATCCTGAGGGGTCCCAGCCCCACACCGCGATCCTGGGGGGTCCTAGCCCCACACCGGGGGGTCCCAGCCCAGCACCCCGATCCGGAGGGTTCCCAGCCCCCACCGGGGGGTCCCGGTCCCGCATCGGGGGGTCCCAGTCCCGCACCCCGATCCCCAGAGAACCCCATCCCCGCATTGGGGGGCCCCGGCCCCGCCCCCACCTCCGGGGGACTCCCCAGCCCCCACCGCAGGGTCTCCGCTCCCTCCTCCGCCATCGCGGGGGTCCCGGTGCCCCCCCCAAGCTCCCGGTGCCCGCCCCCGCTCACCGCCGCCCGCCCCCGCTCCCGGTTGGCCCCGCTCCGCTCCTGGCGCCCCCCCCGCTCACCGCCGCCCGCCCCCGGCTCCCGCTCGCCGCGCGCGCGGAGGGGGCGTGGCCCAGCGGAGAGGGCGTGGCCTCGTTCGAATTCCCCCTCCCCTGCGTCACAATAGCGGCGCGCCCGCCTGCCGCGCGGATTGGCCCGCCTCCTCCCCCCCGCCCCGCCAACCGCGCTCTCCTATTGGTCGCCGCCGGAGGGGGGCGTGTCCCCGGAAGCGCGCGGAGGCGCGGGGCCCTTCCGCCCGCAGCAGCACCAGCGGCGGCGGCAGCAGCGGGAGCAGCAGCGGCAGCAGCAGCAGCATGGCCGCCGTCCCGCCCGACTCCTGGCAGCCGCCCACCGTCTCCATGGAGACCACGTAAGGGGCGGGGCCGCCCTCCCCGCTACCGGCAGCGGGCGGCCCCTCCCGCCCCCTCGGCCCGGCCCCCCGGTACCGCGCAGCCCCAGGTGTCCCCCCGGTGTCCGTTAGCCCCCAGTCTCCCGGTACCGGACAGCCCCCGGTGTCCTATGGCCCCCAGTCCCAGACAGCTCCCAGCCTCCCTGGGTGCTGGGAAGCCCCCAGTGCCTCCCAGTACCGGCAGCCCCCGTTATCCCCCAGTACCAGCCAGTCCTGGTTGCCCCCCTCCAGTACTGGTCAGCCCCCGTTATCCCCCAGTACCAGCCAGTCCCGATTGCCCTCCCCCAGTACCAGCCAGTCCCGGTTCCCCCCCCCCCCCCCAGTACCAGCTAGCCCCCCTTATCCCCAGTACCAGCCAGTCCCGGTTCCCCGCCCCCAGTACCAGCTAGCCCCCCTTATCCCCAGTGCCAGCCAGTCCCAGTTGCCCCAGCCAGTCCCAGCTGCCCCTTCCCAATCCCTGCCAGCCCCACGTCCCCCCGGGGCCGGGCCGGTCTGAGCCCCTGTGAGGGGCACCATGGGGTGACCCCCCGGTGCCGGTGCTGGTGTGGTGCAGGATGGGGCCGCTGGTGCTGGAGCTGTACTGGAAACACGCCCCCCGCACCTGCAAGAACTTCGCCGAGCTCTGCCGCCGCGGCTACTACAACGGCACCAAGTTCCACCGCGTCATCAAGGACTTCATGGTGCAGGGGGGGGACCCCACCGGCACCGGTGAGAGACACCCCCTCGCCGCGGCCCCTCCCCTGCTGGGGGGTCCCGGCTGAGCCCCCCTCGTCCCCTCCCCAGGTCGTGGCGGTGCCTCCATCTACGGCAAGCAGTTTGAGGACGAGCTGCACCCCGAGCTGAAGTTCACCGGTGAGTGGGAACTGTCACCAACACCACGTGTGGGGTGGCGTGGCCCCCAGGACCCCATCCGTGGGGTTCCATGTCTCCCATGATACCAGGAGCCTGGCTATGGGGTGGCATGTCCTCCATGTCTGCTAAGACCCGATCCATGGGGGGGCATGTCCCCCAAGATACCAGGACCTTGGCCATGGGGTGCCACGTCTCCCGTGTCCACTAAGACCCTGGCCATGGTGGCATGTTCCCCATGTTCCCTAAGACCACATCCATGGGGTGACATGTCCCCCAAGATACCAGGACCTTGGCCATGGGGTGCCATGTCTCCCATGTTGTCAGGGCCTTGGCCATGGGGTGGCATGTCCCCTGTGACACCAGGACCTTGGCTGTAGGGT
Source organism: Falco punctatus (assembly GCF_963210335.1). Taxonomy (NCBI): domain Eukaryota; kingdom Metazoa; phylum Chordata; class Aves; order Falconiformes; family Falconidae; genus Falco; species Falco punctatus. The sequence continues at coordinate 2,411,143 of NC_137597.1, forward strand.
GGCATGTCCCTCAGAACCCTGGCCATGGGGTGGCGTATCCCTCAGAACCTTGGCCATGGGGTGGTGTGTCCTCCATAATACCAGGACCTTGGCCATGGGACGGCGTGTCCCCCGTGTTGCCAGGACCTTGGCCATGGTATGGCATGTCCCTCAGAACCCTGTCTGCGGGGTGGCATGTCCCTCAGAACCTTGGCCGTGGGGTGGCGTGTCCCCCATGATACCAGGACCTTGGCCATGGGGTGCCATGTCTCCCATATCCTCCAGAACCCTGTCTGCGCGGTGGCATGTCACTCAGAACCTTGGCCATGGGGTGGCGTGTCCCCCGTGTTGCCAGGACCTTGGCCATGGTATGGCATGTCCCTCAGAACCCTGTCTGCGGGGTGGCATGTCCCTCAGAACCTTGGCCATGGGGTGGCATGTCCCTCAGAACCCTGTCTGCAGGGTGGCATGTCCCTTAGAACCTTGGCCATGGGGTGGCATGTCCCCCGTGTTGCCAGGACCTTGGCCATGGTATGGCATGTCCCTCAGAACCCTGTCTGCGGGGTGGCATGTCCCTCAGAACCTTGTCCATGGTATGGCATGTCCCTCAGAACCTTGGCCATGGTATGGCATGTCCCTCAGAACCCTGTCTGTGGGGTGGCATGTCCCTCAGAACCCTGGCCATGGGTTGGCATGTCCCTCAGAACCTTGGCCGTGGGGTGGCGTGTCCCCCGTGTTGCCAGGACCTTGGCCATGGTATGGCATGTCCCTCAGAACCCTGGCCATGGGGTGGCATGTCCCTCAGAACCCTGTCTGTGGGGTGGCATGTCCCCATATTCCCCAGCACCCTACCTGTGGGGTGGCGTTATCTCCCATCATACCAGGCCACCCCACCCCAGACCAGACCAGTAACACCATCCCTCCATCCATCTCAGGTGCCGGCATCCTGGCCATGGCCAACGCGGGGCCAGACACCAACGGCAGCCAGTTCTTCCTGACGCTGGGCCCGGCGCAGTGGCTGGACGGGAAGCACAGCATCTTCGGGAGGGTCTGCCAGGGCATGGGGGTGCTGGGCCGCCTGGCCATGGTGGAGACCAACGCCCAGGACCGGCCCTTGGACGACGTCAAGGTCATCAAGGCTTTTCCTTCAGGGTAGGGGGCTTGTGCTCTATGCCCCCTCCCCCGCCCCCCCCCCCCCCGCCTCCAGCCTCCGGTTTGTAGCGCTTGGTTGTAATAAAAGCGGTGGGACGCGGTGGTGACACCCCGTGTGGTGGGATTTTTTTTTTTTTTAGGGGGGCTGTGATGGAGGAGGTGGCCCCGTCGTGGTTGTGTGTGTGTCCCTGCAAAGGGGCTGGGGGGGCTGCCCCCCCGCTCCCTGGGATCGTGTCTCTGCAGGCAGCAGCTGGGCATGGTGCCCCCCCCTGCCCCCCAGCCCTTGGGACACAGCGCTGGCCTCGGCTGCTGTGAGGGGGGGACAGGAGACCCCAACTGACCCCCCACCCCAGCTCTGGGGAGGGCAAGGGGTGCTGCCCTTTCCGCCATGCTCCCCCCCCCCAAAAAAAGTGTCCTGGGACCCCAGGGATGCCCCCCATCACAGGCCCACTAGTTCACTGGGCTTTGAGGGGGTGACACCCCCCCATGCAGTGCTGGGGACCCCCGGACTGGTACAGGGGTCCCCATGTGCAGGGGTCCCCATGCCAACTCACAGTGTGTGTGTCCCCTCTCTGGCACTGGGTACCCCCTGCTTCAGGGCCCCAGAGCCCCCCCCAGGCCCCTTGGCTGTTTCTGTAGGACCTACAGTAATGCCTGGGCTGCAGCAGTCCTGGGGGCTCCAGTCTGCCCAGTGTCCCCAGTACAGCCCCACCCCAGTGGCCCCTCATCCTCATGGCCAAGGCACTGGGAGCACTACGGACTGGACTGGGAGGTGCCAGGGCAGGATGCAGGACTGGACTGGGAGCCACTGGGTGATACTGGGGGTGGTGCAGGGGTGGCACTGGGAGCTACTGGGGCACGCTGAGGGCAGTGGGGAACTGGGTGCACTGGGGGACCCTGGGTCTGCAGGTGCTGGGGCCATGGGGGCACTGGAGGGACTGGCTAAGGGGGCACTGGGGACTCTCCCTGGGGAGCGGGTGGTACCCAGAGGGGTCCCATGGCACTGAGGGGGTCCCAGGGGGGTACTGGGGGTCCCAGGAGCCCCCAGGTGATGCCGGGGGAGGGCTCGGGGGAATGCCGGGGGTTCGGGGGTGATGCCGGGGGGCTGTGGGTGATGACGGGGGTGATGCCAAGACACGGTACCAGGCGGTCGGAGGCAGTACTGGGGGGCTGGGGGCGATGCTGGGGATCCGTGGGGGGACCCAGGGGCGATGCTGGGGGGCGGTATGGGGGGAGCTGTGGGGGGACGCGGGGGCGATGCTGGGGGGTGGTATGAGGGGAGCTGTGGGGGGACGCGGGGGTGATGCTGGGGGGTGGTATGGGGGGCCGTGGGGGGACCCGGGTGCGGTTCCGTGCGCGATGCTGTGGGGCGGTACCAGGGGTCCGTGGGCAATGCCGGGGGTCCGCGGGAGGACCGGGGGCGGGGACCGGGGGTCTGCAGGTGATGCCGGGGGCGGTACCGGGGGTCCGGGGGCGGTACCAGGGGTCCGCGGCTGATGCCGGGGATCCGCGAGGGGACCCGGGGGCGGTACCGGGGGGATGGGGGCGATGCCGGGGATCCGGACCCGGGGGTGATGCCGGGGGCCGGTACCGGGGGCGATGCCGGGGGGCGTGGGCGGGGCGTGGGCGGGACCCTGGGGGCGGGACCCTGGGGGCGGGGCCGCAGGAACCCCCGGGGCAGCCCCTGGGCGCGGGGCGGGGCCGGGCCGGGGCGCGGGGGCGGCGGAGCGGGGCAGCGGCGCAGCCCGGGGCATGGCGGGCCTGGGCGCCCCGGAGCCGGGCATTGGCGCCGGCCCCGTCCCGGCCACCCGGGTGGAGCTGACGGTGTCCTGCAGGTACCGGGCTCGGCGGGGCTCGGCGGGCACTGGGGGAGCGGGGGGGAGCAGCGAGCTGTCGGCGTTGTAGGTACTGGGAGGCACTGGGATGCACTGGGGAGCGGCAGGCGGGCAGCGTTGTAGGTGCTGGGAGGCACTGGGATGCGCTGGGGAGTGGGGGGGAGCGGCGGGCAGTCGGCGTTGTAGGTACTGGGAAGCGCTGGGATGCCCTGGGGAGTGTGGGGGAGCAGCGAGCAGTCGGTGTTGTAGGTACTGGGAGGCACTGGGGAGTGGGGGGGGAGCAGCGGCAGTAGGTTGTAGATACTGGGAGGCACTGGGGAGTGTGGGGGAGCGACGGGCAGTCAGCGTCGTAGATACTGGGAGGCACTGGGATGCACTGGGGAGCAGGGGACAGTCGGCGTTGTAGGTGCTGGGAGGCACTGGAGAGTGGGGGGGAGCGGCGGGCGGGCGGCGTTGTAGGTACTGGGAGGCACTGGGATGCGTTGGAGAGTGGGGAGAAGCGGCGGGCCGTCGATGTTGTAGATACTGGGATGCACTGGGGAGTGGGGGGGACCAGCGGGCAGTAGGTGGTGTAGATACTGGGTGGGACTGGGATGCACTGGGGAGTGGGGGGGAGCGGCGGGCAGTCGGCGTTGTAGACACTGGGAGGCACTGGGACGCACTGGGGAGCGGCAGGCAGTCGGTGTTGCAGGTGCTGGGAGGCTCTGGGGAGCGGGGGGAAGCGGGGGGGCAGTCAGTGTCGTAGGTACTGGGAAGCACTGGGATGCAGTGGGGAGCAGCAGGAAGTCGACATTGTAGTATACTGGGAGGCTATGGGGAGGGGAGGGTCAGTTGGTGGTGTAGGCTACTGGGAGGCACTGGGGAGCGGGGGCAGTCGGCGTTGTAGGATATTGGGAGGCACTGGGAGACAGCGGGGAGTTGGGGGGGAATTGGTGTTGCAGGATACTGGGAGGCAGTGGAGTGCACTGAGGGAGTGGTGGGCAGTCAGTATTGTAGGATACTGGGGGAACGGGGAGCACTGGGAGGCACTGGGAAAGAGGAGGCAGTTGCTGGGGGGGAGTGGGAGGGGCACAGGGGGCACTCGGTGGGGGCAGTGGGAGGTACTGGGGGAGCTGGGGTACTGCCCTAATGCGGGTGCCAGCTTGGGGGGCTGGGGGGGGGGTAGGTGCAGGGAGCTTCCTTTGTGGGTGCTGGGGACCGGGAGGGGGGGCTGGGGGGGGTGACATGCCACCAACCCCCCCCGGCGTGGGGAGCTGAACCTCCGCCCCCCCCCCCCCCCCCCCGCAGCACTGGGTGCCCCCCGTGGCCGCACTGCCTGCGGCCGCTCTGACCTATTTTCCTCCCACTCCACCGGGCAGCGGGCAGGGGCCCGGGTGGGCAGCGCTGCGCGGGGGGACGGGACGCTGCCCCCGACACCCCCCCACGGCTGTGCTCCCCCGACACACACCCCCATGGCTGTGCGTCCCCAGCACACACCCCCGTGGCTGTGCCCACCACCACCCCACCCCCGGCTGTGACACCCCCCCCCCATGGCTGTGCCCCCCAGCACCATCCCCCCCCCATGGCTGTGCCCCCTTACACACACACACACCCGGCTGTGCCCCCACACCCCCACACCCCCCCATCTGTGCACCCCAACATGCGGCACAGGGCATGTACAGCCGCGCACACCCAAACGCACAGCGCGGGGCACACGTGGCTGTGCACACCCTGTCGGCTGGCTGTGCACAGCGACACACCGACACACGGCTGTTGCACACCGGCATACAGCTGTGCACGCCGACACAACACCTGGCTGTGCAGACTGACACATGGCTGTGCACAGACACACTGTCACCCGGCTGTGCACACTGACACACTGACACCCGGCTGTGCACTCTGTCACCTGGCTGTGCATGCTGACATAAAGGGGCACATGGCTGTGCACACCAGCACGCAGCTGTGCACAGTGACACACTGACCTGGAGCTGTGCACACCGACACATGGCTGTGCACACCAATGTGTGGCTGTGCACACCGACACGCTGTCACCTGGCTGTGCACGCTGTCACCTGGCTGTGCGTACCTACATGCAGCTGTGCACACCGACACACGGCTGTGCACACTTGACATGTGGCCGTGCACACTGACACACCGACACATGGCTGTGCACACTAACATGCGCCTGTGCACACCAACACACTGTCACCTGGCTGTGCATACCCACACACAGCCGTGCACACCAACACGTGGCCGTGCACACTTGACACGCGGCTGTGCACACCGACACACCAACACGTGGCCGTGCACATACCACTGCCAAGCACGTGCAGCCGTGCACGCGCAGATGCCCAGCGTGCAGCACGTGGCTTTGCACGTCCTGACACATGGCCACTCCCAGTGACACCCCAGCACGGAGCACAGCTTGGCGTGCGCAGCCGTGCACTCACACTCACGCTCGCACTCACCCGCGCCCCGTCCCCGCAGGCAGCTCCTGGACAAGGACACCTTCTCCAAGTCGGACCCGCGTGAGTGTGCCGGGGCGGGGGGCGGGGGGGGCCCCGGCGCCCCTGACCCACCCTGTGCCCGCAGTGTGCGTGCTGTACACCCAGCGCCCCGGCAGCCGCCAGTGGCGCGAGGTCAGTGCCTGTGGCGGCCAATCGCATGTCGGGGTGGTGGCTGACTGGCCAATCAGCATGTTTGGGGTGCCAGCCAGCTGGCCAATCAGCATGTTGGGGTGATGGCTAACTGGCCAAACAGCATGTCGGGGTGTTGACCAATCAGCATGTCGGGGTGATGGCTAACTGGCCAATCAGCATGTCAGGGTGATGGCTAACTGGCCAATCAGAATGTTTGGGGTGCCAGCCAGCTGGCCAATCAGCATGTCGGGGTGTTGACCAATCAGCATGTTGAGGTGATGGCTAACTGGCCAATCAGCATGTCGGGGTGTTGACCAATCAGCATGTCGGGGTGATCGCTAACTGGCCAATCAGCATGTTTGGGGTGCCAGCCAGCTGGCCAATCAGCATGTCGGGGTGTTGACCAATCAGCATGTTGAGGTGATGGCTAACTGGCCAATCAGCATGTCGGGGTGTTGACCAATCAGCATGTCGGGGTGATCGCTAACTGGCCAATCAGCATGTTTGGGGTGCCAGCCAGCTGGCCAATCAGCATGTTGGGGTGATGGCTAACTGGCCAATCAGCACGTTAGGTGCCAGCCTATCAGCATGTTGGGGTGCTGACCAATCAGCATGTTGGGGTGCCAACCAGCTGGCCAATCAGCGTGTAAGTTGTTGGCCTATCAGCACGTTGGGGTGATGGCTAACTGGCCAATCAGCATGTCGGGGTGATGGCCAGGTGGGTGGCCAATCCCCATGTCAGCATGTTGGGGTTCTGGTTGTCAGCACTTTGGGGTGCTGGCCCAGTGGCCAATCAGCAGGTCAAATTCTGGCCAACTGCATGTTGGGATACTTACCAATGAGCTCACTGGGGTGTTGGCCAACTGGCCAATCAGCTTGTTGGGGTGCTAGCCCGTTGGCCAATCACCAGTGAGGAACAGCCGGCTGAGGCGCAGCAGCCAGCCATTCTACACATTAGGGTGTTGGCCAGCCAGCCAATCAGCATCCTGGGTTGCTGACCAATCAGCATATTGGGGTGCTGGCCACCTAGCCAACCAGCATGTCAGGGTGCTGGCTAACTGGCCAATCAACTCGCTGGGGTGCAGCCAGCCAGCCAATCAGCACGCTGGGGAGCATGTTGGGGTGCGGGGCAGCCAGCCAATGAGCCGTCAGCGTGCAGCCAGCTGGCCAATCAGGGCGCTGCCGGCCCCAGCAGGTGCTGGCTGTGCCCAGGGAGGGGACACTTGGGGACACCCCTCGGGGTGCCCCGGCCCCCCCCGCTCCCTCCCGCCCCCCGCCCCCCCACCGTGTGCCCTGTAATTAACTGAGGCATAATTGAGGGGCTTTGGGCCTTAATGAGCAGGCGGGGGCTGGGCAGGACGCGGTGCCAGCCCTGCACCCGATGACAAAGGGGCACCTGGTCCCGCCGTGCCTGGCCCGACGTCCCCTTCTGTGCCTTGTGTCACCTCATGTCCCACATGTCCCCCGCTGTCCCCATCCTCTGTCTGTCCCCGTTCCCACCTTCTTCCTCCCTTCCTGTGTCTCTATCCCCGCTTCACCATCCCTGTGTCCCCATCCCCATGTCACCCTGGTGTCGCCATGTCCCCATCCCCGTGTCACCCCAGTGTCCCCATCCCCATGTCACCCTGGTGTCCCTGTGTCCCCATCCCGATGTCCCTATTCCCATGTCTCCATTCTCATGTGACCCCGGTTTCCCCTTCCCTGTGTCCCCATCCCCGTGTCCCCATCCCCATGTCACTCTGGTGTCCTGGTGTCTCCATCCCCATGTCCCCATCCCCGTGTCACCCTGGTGTCCCCATCCCCACGTCCCCATCCCTGCGTCCCCATCCCCATGTCACACTGGTGCCCTGGTGTCCCCATCCCCGTGTCCCCATCCCCGTGTCACCCTGCTGTCCCTGTGTCCCCCAGTTTGGCCGGACCGAGGTCATCGACAACTCCCTGAACCCCGACTTCCTGCGCAAGTTCGTCCTCGACTACTTCTTTGAGGAGAAGCAGAACCTCCGCTTCGACCTGTGAGTGTCCCCACTGTCCCCCCAGTGTCATCCCCCTGGCCACTGCAGCCCCCAGCACCCCAGCACAGCCCCCCCCCGCCCCCGTGGGGCTGGCTGTGGTGGCTCAGCCGGTGCCTGGGGATGCCAGGCGGGCACTGGCGCTGGTCCCTGTTCCAGGCATGTCCTTGTCACTATCTGGTCCCTGTCCTTGTCCCCCTCTCTGTTCTGAACCTATTCTTGCACCATCACCATCCCTGTCCCCATTCACATCCCCATCCCATCCCTGTCCCCGTCCCATCCCTGTCCCCATCTCCATCCCTGTGCCCATCCACATTCCATCCTGTCCCGGTCCCCATCCCTAACCCATCCCTATCCTGTCCCCATCCTTATTTGTGTCACATCCTGTCCCTGCCCGACCTCGACCCCCATCTGCATCCAGTCCCCCTGTCTGTCCCCATCCCTGTCCCCATGGCCACCCGATCCCCGCTGCCTCAGCCACAGGTCCCCGCTTTGTCCCCAGGTACGATGTGGACTCCAAAAGCCCCGACCTCTCCAAGCATGTAAGTGGGGGGCCAGCCCCGCTCCCCACCCCCCCTCCCCGAGCCCTGTGGGGCTGGGGACAGAGAGGGGACAGGGACAGACCCCGGTGACACCACGGCTCCGGCAGGATTTCCTTGGCCAGGCCTTCTGCACCCTGGGCGAGATCGTGGGCTCGGCCGGCAGCCGCCTGGAGAAGCCCCTGACGTGAGCCCCTGCCCCGTGCCTCAGTTTCCCCGGGGAGGACCCTGCACTGGGGTGGCTGCCTGCTGTCCCCATGTCCCCTCCCTGCACTGGCAACGCGCCTGGGTCCTTATCAGGGTGTCTGGGATGGAGACCAGACCCCGGTGCCGACAGCCCCGGCTCCAGCTGCCCTGGGCTCCCCCTGTCCTTTACCCAGCCCCTGCCTCAGTTTCCCCATGGGGGGTAGGGGGTGGCTTTTTTGGGAGGGGGGGGTCCCCTCTGTCACCCCTCAGTGTCTGTCCCAACAGGATGGGGACAGTGACCACGCACGGCCGGGGCAGAAGACCCGCTCCGGCTGTCTCCAATGGGTGAGTTTTGGGGTGCCCAGCTTTGGGGGGTCCGGGGGGACACCAGGGTCACCGTGTCAGTGTGTGTGTGTCCCCCGGCTCACGGCTCCTCCTGGCAGCGGCATCCCCGGGAAGAAGTGCGGCACCATCATCCTCCTCGCCGAAGAGCTGGGCAACTGCCGGGTGAGCCGCTCTGGGGAGCGGGGGGACAGGTTGGGGACACCCCGGTAACGTGAGGGGGCACAGACCCCCACCCCTACCCCGGCTGCGCCCACTAGGTCTTCCTCACTCTGGGGTGAGGAAGATGAGGGTCAAGGCTGACCTGTCCCCACGGTGTGTCCCATGGGTCCTGGGTCCCTCAGCACCCCCCCGAGATCCTGCACCCCCCATGTCCCTGGGGGTGCCGGGCTGGTGACGCCCCTGTCCCCACCGCAGGACGTGGCCACGCTGCAGTTCTGCGCCAACAAGCTGGACAAGAAGGATTTCTTCGGCAAATCCGACCCCTTCATGGTCTTCTACCGCAGCAACGAGGACGGGACGTGAGTGACCCCCAACCCCCCCCCAAAACACAGTGGCACCTTCATGGCACCACGGGTGGGGGGACAGCCCTGGCCATGGGACACCTCCTGTCCCCATGGGGCTGGGCTGGCGTTGGGGGGGGGGGGGGGGGTGTCTCCAAAAATCCTCTCTAGGGTGATGTGGGAGGGGTGTTGCCATCGGGGGTGACCCCCCTTGTCCCCCCACATTTCCTCCCCCCCCCCAGCTTCACCATCTGCCACAAGACGGAGGTGGTGAGGAACACGCTGAACCCGGTGTGGCAGGCGTTCACCATCCCGGTGCGCGCCCTCTGCAACGGCGACTACGACAGGTGAGCTGTGGGTCCTCCAGGGCCGGCGGGGGTGGCCGCTCTGCACCCTCTTCCCACAGTCTCTGTGGTACCTACGCTCGTGCCTAAGCCCTCCAGCATCCCACGCCCACGCTGCGTGCCTCAGTTTACCCATCTGGGCAATGAGCTTCATCGCTATGACAGAGCCATCCCTGGGGGGTGTCCCTCCCCCTCCAAAACGGGTGTCACCGGCTTCGTGTCCTGGCAAACAAAAATCAGCGGTGGCTTGGTGGCTCGTCGTGCCGCCGGCTTGGCCCCATGTCGGACGTTGCTGTGGCAACGGCGGATAAAAATATCCCACCGAAAAAGCCTGAGGAGGAGGAGGAAGAGGAGGAAGGAGGAAAAGGCCCACGGAGGCATCAAAACAAGCCCATGGGAGTGGGCCCCAGGGACCCACCACAGCCCCTGGGGTGGGGGTCTGGGTTTTGGGGGTGCCAGGTGGTGGCTGTGACCCCCCCCCCCTTGCCTTGCAGAGCCATCAAAGTGGAGGTGTACGACTGGGACCGTGACGGCAGGTGAGCTGGGGGGTGGCCCTGGGGACCCCCCACACCCCGTCCCGCCCCCCAGCTGACAGTGCCCTCCCCCCCCTCACCCCACAGCCACGACTTCATCGGGGAGTTCACCACCAGCTACCGGGAGCTGGCGCGGGGGCAGAGCCAGTTCAATGTCTACGAGGTGAGGCCAGAAAACAGGGACGGGATCCAGTGGCACCCATGGGTGCTACCCATCCCTCTGCTGCACCCCTGGGTGTCATGGTCCCTGTGCTGCACCCCAGGGACATTATAGTCCCTTGGGGGCCTGTGCTGAACCTGTGGGTGTTGTGGTTCCCGTGCTGCACCCGTGGGTGTTACGGTTCCCAGGGTGCCCGTGCTGCACCCATGGGTGTTGTGGAGCCCAGAGTTCCCATGCTGCACCCATGGGTGTCGTGGTCCCTGTGCTGCACCCCTGGGTGTTACGGTCCCCAGGGTTCCCGTGCTGCACCCCTGGGTGTCATGGTCCCTGTGCTGCACCCCTGGGACATTATAGTCCCCTGGGTGCCTGTGCTGCACCCATGGGTGTCATGGTCCCTGTGCTGCACCCCTGGGAGCCTGTGCTGCACCCATGGGTGTCATGGTCCCTGTGCTGCACCCCTGGGACATTATAGTCCCCTGGGTGCCTGTGCTGCACCCGTGGGTGTCATGGTCCTCGTGCTGCACCCCTGGGACATTATAGTCCCCTGGGTGCCTGTGCTGCACCCATGGGTGTCATGGTCCCTGTGCTGCACCCCTGGGACATTATAGTCCCCTGGGTGCCTGTGCTGCACCCATGGGTGTCATGGTCCCCGTGCTGCACCCCTGGGTGTTGCAGTCCCCATCTCCAGGGTGCCTGGGCTGCACCCCTGGGTGTTGCAGCCCCCTGCTCTGCACCCTGGGGTGTTGCACCCCCCTCGGGGTGCCCCTCTGCACCCTGGTGGGGTGTCCCCTGTGCTGCTCCCCACCTTGGGGTGTTACGGTCCCCGTGGTGCCCCCCCTGCACCCCGGGGGTGCCGCGGCTCCGGTGGGGAGCAGCTCCCCTCCGCCCCCCCAGGTGGTGAACCCCAGGAAGAAGATGAAGAAGAAGAAGTACCTGAACTCGGGAACGGTGAGGATTGGGGGGGGACACGGGGAGGGGGTGGGGGGGCGCAGCCACTGTCCCTGCTCAGCCCGGTGTCCCTGGCAGGTGACACTGCTGTCCTTCGCCGTGGAGTCCGACCACACCTTCCTGGACTACATCAGGGGCGGGTGAGCGAGGGGGGGACGTGCCTCAGTTTCCCCGTCTGTATCCGGGGGATGGGTGTGGGGTCCCAGAACAGGGCGTCCCCAGCACCCACAGCTGCTGCCTGGGGGGGGGGGGACAGCGGAGGGAGATTTGGGGGTGATCTGAACTGGGGGGGTGGGCACATCCCATCCTTGGGTGCTCCTCTGGGGAGAGCCAGGCTGCGGGCTGGCCCGGGGAGGGGGCTGGCCACCCCCCCATGGGTCACATCCTGCATCGCCCACCCCAGTGCCCTAAAGCCGCTGTCACCCCCCCAGGACCCAAATCAACTTCACGGTGGCCATCGACTTCACCGCATCCAACGGTGAGCGCGGGGCTGCGCGTGTCCCCAGCGGTATTTAACGAGCGGGGGACTCGTCAAACCGCTGCTGGAGGGGGGGGCTGGGCCCGGCTGAGCCCCCCGCCCGCACAGGGAACCCCTCGCAGTCCACCTCACTGCACTACCTGAGCCCCTACCAGCTCAACGCCTACACCATGGCCCTCAAGGCGGTGGGCGAGATCATCCAGGACTACGACAGCGACAAGATGTTCCCAGCCCTCGGCTTCGGCGCCAAGATCCCGCCGGACGGACGCGTGTCCCATGAGTTCCCGCTGGTGAGGGTCTGTCCCAAGGTGGGATTCGACGGGGTCGGGGACGTCCTTGTCACCGCCGTTCCTTGTCCCGCAGAACGGTGACGTGGCCAACCCGGCGTGCAGCGGCATCGAGGGCGTCCTGGAGGCGTATCACCGCAGCCTGCGCAGCGTCCAGCTCTACGGACCCACCAACTTCGCCCCCGTGGTCAACCACGTTGCCCGGTAAGGGGGTCTCAGCCCCCCCCCGCCGGGGTTCCGTGCCCACCCCGGTGTCCCTCATGGGGTCCCTCGCAGCTCGGCGGCAGCGGTGCTGGATGGGTCCCAGTACTTTGTGCTGCTCATCATCACCGACGGCGTCATCTCGGACATGGCACAGACCAAGGAGGCCATCGTCAACGTGAGTCCCGCAGGTGGTGGGTGCTGGGGTGCGAGGACCACCCGGGGCTGGGGTGCTCTGAGCCATCCGGGGTGCCGCAGCAGCGGGGTGCACGGGGTGCTGCGGGCTGTGCCGGTGCGGTAACTGGCTGGGGAGCCCCAGGGTGGCAGGGTGACCAGACTGGCTGGAGCTTGGGGTGCCCCTGACGGGGTGCAGTGAGCTGGGTGGGTGCAACAACCTGCAGGGGGTACCGCGAAGTGGGTGCAACATCCAGCTGGGTGCACGGGGTGCCCCCCCATAGCGGGGTGCCATAACCTGCCCAAACTGGGGCACGATTCCCAGCCAGGCACATGGGGTGCCCTGAGCTGCTGGGGTGCCAGGGCAAGCTGGGGGGGGGGGGGGAGGGGCCGCTGGTGGCCAAGGTCACAGTGTCCCCTCCAGGGGGGTGGCGGGCAGCTCCTGCCTCCTCCACACGAGGGGCCTGGGAAGGAAAAAGCAATCCTGGCGCCGGGATGGCTCTTGGAAGGCACCAGCGGCACCTTTGCCCTCGCAAGTGCCGTGCCCGCGCCAGCCCGCTCTGTGCCCCCCCTCCCCGCTCAGCCCAGCGCCTGGGCCAGCTGGGAGCTTTGTTCTTCCTCCTCCTCCTCCTCCTCATCCCCCAGCCTCCCTCACAGCAGCTCAGCCCCATCTCTGCTCCCCGATACGTGGGGCGTCGGGAGGGTCAGGGATGCTGGAGCTGAGCAGGGATGCTGGGGGAGCCATCAGCCCCGTAGCAGGGGGCCGGGGGTGCCCGGGGGGGCGGGGGGCGATGCTGGGCATTGGCGGGAGTCGGGCAGGAGAACGGCTCCGGTAATATTTGTTTGCTGCTTTAATATCCCCGCAGTGCGGCTGTGCCGGCAGCTCGGGCCGCTCAGTGCCAGCAGCTGCCGCACCTCGCACCGGCCCGCTGCCTGCCCGCGGGCACCGCAGCCGGGGGGGGGGGTGTGGCAGGGTGCCCTTGAGATGCCCTTGGGGTTCCCTCCGGAGCCTGGTGCTGCTCCGGGAGCACCGTGCTGAGCCCAGGGGTTCCCTTGACCGGCGGTGCGGTTCTGCGGTGCTGGGGGGGTGTCGTGGTGCCACCCAGCACAGGACGCCCCTGATGGCACTGGGTGCAGGGTGCCCATCGTGGCACTGAGGATGTCCCCGGGCACGGGGTGCCCATGGTGACCCTGGGTGCAGGGTGCCCACCGTCTCCCTGGGTGCAGGGTGCCCACCGTGTCCCTGAGCACATCACCGGGTGCAGGGTGCCCACCATGTCCCCGGGTGCAGGGTGCCCACTGTGTCCCTGAGCACATCACCGGGTGCAGGGTGCCCATCATGTCCCTGGGTGCAGGGTGCCCACCATGTCCCCGGGTGCAGGGTGCCCACTGTGTCCCTGGGCACAGGGTGCCCATCGCGGCCCTGGCTATGGGATGCCCATCTCTGTGCTGAGCACCGATGCCCACCATGGCACTCGGTGCAGGGTGCCCATCCTGACCCCAAGGGAAGGATGCCCACCATGGTCCTGGGCACGGGATGCCCATCGCAGCCCTGAGGATGAGGTGGTCTATCCTGGCCCTCGGCACCGGGTGCCCATCGTGGCCCAAAGGGTAGGGTACCCATCTGCACCTGCGCAGCACCCCACTGTCACCCTGTCCCCTGGGGCCCGGTGGGTGCTGGGGGGCCAATGCTGGGGGTGGGACCCTTGGGAGCTGGGCTGGTGGCTGCCTTCAGCAATTTCGGTGCCTTATTTTGGTTTTTTCTCCCTCGTTGCTGCAGGCTGCCAAGCTCCCCATGTCCATCATCATCGTGGGGGTCGGCCAGGCTGAGTTTGACGGTAAGGCTGTGGGCGCCCCCATCCCACCCCGGCTCAGCAGCCCCCGAGGGGGCGCGGAGGCCACCGAGGCAACGGGACTTGGATTTTGCTGGGGCTCAGCAGGTCTTGCCACAAGCCGGCGTGCGGGTGGTTATGAGCAGAGGTGTTCGTTAGGGCTGAATGAGCCCCCCGGGATGTACGGGGCGGCGGGGGGGGGGGTGGGCACGGGCAGCCCCCCCACCAGCAGCCGGCTGCTCTGCGGCGAAGGCAAATTAAAGCTCCCCCAGGAACTGCCAGTGATGAATCAGCCCGGCTCCCCCGCCTGCCTGCAGCTGCCAGGGCTGGGGGGCTGCTGGGGTTGGGCTGGGGGTGTCAAAGGGGGTCACCCTGGGGTTGGGGGGACGTGGGTGCTGCTAAGCCCCCCCACCTTTCCCCCCCGCAGCCATGGTGGAGCTGGATGGGGATGACATTCGCATCTCGTCCCGTGGGAAGGTGGCGGAGCGTGACATCGTGCAGGTACCAACTCCCCCGGGTGGGGATCGGGGACCCCGATCAGCTGTGGTGGTGGTGTGGAGGGCTCCCCGGGCACCCCACATCAGCCCCATTACTCCTGGGGTGCACTGACTGGTCCCAGCATGGTGGGCTGCATACTGGAAAGGCACTGGGGGACATGGGTGAACTGGGGCATGGGGGAGCACAGGGGCATGGGGGGGGGGCGGTGCTGGGAATCGGGGTGCACTGGGCTGTGGAGGGATACACAGACATTCGAGGGGGTGTGCTGGGTTGTGGGGGAGTGCACTGGGACATGGAGGGGGGCTGCACTGGGAAGAAGGGGTGCACTGGGAAGAAGGGGTGCACTGGGGCTCGGGATGTGCTTGGATCTGGGGGTGCACTGGGATCTGGGGACACACTGGGGCATCAGGGAAGGGAGGGGCACTGGGATGTGGGGCTGCAGTGAGTGGGACACACAGGGCCATGCTGGCCAGGGGGACCAGTCCCTGGGGGTCCCTCCAATCCCGTTGTGTCCCCCCCCCCCCCCCAGTTTGTCCCTTTCCGTGACTACCTGGACGGGGGGGACAGCCCGGTGCTGAGCATGGCACGCCTGGCCAAGGACGTCCTGGCCGAGATCCCTGACCAGTTCATCTCCTACATGAAGGCACGCGGCATCAAACCCCAGCCGGCGCCCCCCAGCCCCGACCCACCCGGCCCCCCAGTGCCCCCCCAGCCCTGACCGCACCTGGCTGGCACCCCGTGTCCCCCCCACCCCAGCCCTGGGCCTTGGATGTTTTTCTGAGCCCCCTCTTTCCTTTTTCAAGGGATAAAAGGCAGCAGCACCCTGCCAGGGCCCTGGGGGGTCCTGTCCCACCCCACCCCATGTGTGTCCCCCCATAAATCACCTTTTCTGGGGTCCCCGGGGGGTCAGGGATGGAGGCGCTGGCGCTGGTGTTGGCCAAGCACTCTTGGCAGTGGTGGACCCCCCCCATATCCAGCCCAGACCATCACAGCTCACCCCATCCTGGCACACCTTGGACTGGTGCTGAGGACCGTATCCTGCCCCCCCCCAAAAGGGGCAAGGGGTCTCCAGCTCTCCCACCTACCCTTTTCCCCCCCTCCCGAGGTGTGGGGTCCCCTCTGGTGGCCCCAGTGACATTCAGAGCATCCCCAGCCCCGCAGAGGTGATGCATGTCCCCACCCCCCCCCGCCCCAGCCCCATAGGCACCCCCCATCCTCCGGCAGCTAGTGCTGGCCCCTCCTGGGGGGGGGGGCAGGTCTATTTGTGTGTCCCCCCACCCTCCACTTTTCTATTTGCATGGACAGCCCCCCTCTGTGCCCCCCCGCACTGTGTCGCCTGTGCATCTGCTGTGGGTTTGTATTGAGTTGCCTTAAACCGGAATAAATTATAGCCTTTTTAATTACCGCCACCCCCGGGCCCCCTCCAGCATCACCCCTGCAAGGGGCAACCCCCCCCTCCCCCCCCCACTGTCCGTCCCACCCCCCGACACAGATCAGGGCACACAGGGTCCGTTTTGGCTTTATTTCTAATAACCCAAATATTGCAAATATACAGAAAAATACCAGTACAAAGTTATTAACACATCCAGGTTTATTTACAGGACTCTGCACTGGCCTTGGTGTGTCCCCGTCCCCCCCCCCCAAGCCAGGCGGGGGGGGAGGGGGGCACAGGGCTATGGCTTTTAGTTAGGGGGTTAGGCTCCGTCCCTGCCCCCCCGCGAGTCCCATGGGGACGCTGAAGCACATGCAAGGGGCGCTGGGGCCACGGCCCCCCCATCCCCCCAGCACCGTGCTGTGCCGAAGGGGGGGGGGGGGCGGGGCGCAGCAGGCTTTGCACAGTCACTGGGGCGAGAGCGGAAGCCATATGTCATGACAGCACGGCCAGATCGCGATAACCGTGGTGGGGCACAAGGGGCTGAAGGGTACGAAGGGGGTCTGTACCCCCCCCCTCCTCCTGCACCCCCATCCCACTGCACCCCGTGCCCCAGCTTGGGGGGGGGTCAGACGAAGCCCCTGCAGCCCAGCTGGGGGGGGGGGGGGGTCACAAGGAGCCGGGCACCCTGGCTGGGGGTGGGGGGGCTGTCAGGGGGTGCAGCCCCCCCCCTCCCCTAAAGAAAAGGAGATTTCCAGTGTAAGGAGACTGTAACAGTGCTGGGACCAAATCCTGGCGGGGTGCAAAGCGGGGGGCTGGGGGGGCGAGGACTGACCCAGCACTTGGAGGGGGGGTGGGGGGGGTGCCAGGCCAGGCCAGCCCCTCCCGTCCTGCCTGCACCCCTGCCTGCTGGGGGGCTGCCGGGGCTGAGCTCCCCCCCCCGGCCCCTCGGTAAAGAGCTTCAAGCTTTCATTCATTATTGCTGCATTTCCCTCGGCCAAGGCCAGCCCGGGGGGGGCCAGAGCTGGGCCGTTACACCCCCTGGCCATGGGGACCCCCACCCCAAGCTGGGGGGCGTAGGGGGGGGCCCGGCAGTGGCGCAGGCAGCCCAGCTTGTATTGCTTTGGAGAAGAAAGAGGCAGCGGGGCTGGGGGCTGCAGGCAAGCCTGGCTGCTGCCCCCCTCCCCTCAGTGCGCCCCCCCACCCCCACAGCAGCGGTGACACCTCAGGGCTTGTCCCCCAGCACCCTGGGGCTGATGCTGCGGTTAGAAGGGGGGGCGGGGGGGCTACTCCCCACGGGGGACAGCAGTTCCTACTCAGTCATCCTTAAAATAAAACAACCCAGAAAAGGGAAAAATAAAAAGATCGTAAAAGCCCCTGTCCCGCGCTGGAAGGAAATATTAAAGTGGAGTTAAGTTAAACCCCTGCGCGTGTCCCCCCCCCAGCAGCAAAGCCACCCCCGTGCGAGGGGACCCTGCCTGCGCGGGGGTCCTGCTTGTGGGGGTCCCTGCGAGCAGCGTGGCGGTGTCCCTGGCGTCGGTGCCGCTACTCCAGGAGGTCCTGGGGAGAGATGGGACCGTCACCCCCTCCCCGTCCCCAGCATGGTCCCTGTCCTGCCCCCCCCAACACACCCCCGGGAGGCTGGGGTGCCCGTGGGGGGACACCAGGACCCCCGCGCTCACCTCGTCGGAGTCATCGTGGTACCCGCTCTTGCTGGCCAGGGTGCCGGGGTCCAGCGTGTCGATGCCCTCGACGCCATTGGCCTCCGCGTGCTGCCGCAGGACAGAGTAGCGATGCACCAGGAACCTGCAGGAGCAAAGGGGGGGGGGCGGGGGGCGGGGGGGGCATGACCACACTGCCCGACCCCTGGCAATGTGCCCCCCCCCCAGGATACACTCATCCTGTGAGAAGCAGGATGGAGCGGCTGGGTGCAGGGGCTGCCTGGGGGGTGGTCTGCCAGGATGGGGGATGGGCAGGGTCACCCCTGCTGTATGTTTTGGGGGGGGGGGGGGGGGGGGCGGCATCCAGCCACCATCTGCTCCTCACCTGCCCCCGCAGACGTATTTCTTGACGAGGAGGACTCCGGCCACAGCGGTGACAAGCAGCACGGCCACGACGGCCAGGATGATGGGGGTGGAGCTGGTGGATGCTGCCTGTGGGGAGAGGAGGTGGTGGCCGGAGCTGGGGGGCACCACCAGCCCCCCAGACACAACCAGCACCCCCCATTTATCCCGGGGGACAAATGTCCTGATGTCCCCACAGCATCCAGCCAGCCCGGCCCGGCCCAGCCCAGCATGGATCTGCTGGCTCCAAGGGTACGGCCAGGAGCTGGCCCGATGCCCGGAGCTGTCACCGCCCCGGCCGCTGTCACCGTCACCTACCAGCTGGCTGGGGTTGAGGAAGTTGCTGGTGCATTTCTTCTTCATGTCCGTCTCCTCCCGGCTCGGGCTCTCCCCTCCCGAACACTTGTCCCCTGGAATTTTCCGATACCTGGAGAGGGGGAGGTGACACCTGGTGACCCCACAGCCGCTTCCCAGGGACCGCCAGCCCCGATCCAAGGCGAAAGGGCAGGATCTGGCCCCACTGGGTGCAGGGCTGAAGGGTTCCCTGGGGAATTTGGGGGTTCCACCCTGCTGCTCCCCAACCCCAGCTCCGGCACCGCCGCCGGCCGAGCTTTACCCGCTGGTCTTGAGCAGCTCCCGCCGGCCGTAGAGGCAGAATTCCAGGTCGTGTCCCTTCAGCTCCGGCTGCTCCACACACACAGACTGGTTCTCCGGGCGGTAGTAGCCAAAATCGCTGCGGGAAGAATTGGGAAGGACGATGGGACCCTCCCGGGGGACCCGGCCGGAGCCAGGGTGGAGGGAGAGTGACAACCGGTCCCCAACGGGGACAGCAGGTGGGAGCCGAGGCGATGGAGGCTACCAGAGGAAATCCTCCAGCGTGCAGGGACAGACGGACGGCTGCTTGGTCACCACGTAGTCCCGGCCGTTCTGGCACACCGAGGATTTGCGGAGACGTCGGTATTGCTCCTTGTAGCCCAGTATGCAGCCGTCACTGGGGTCGCTGGGGTCGCTGGAGTGCGCCAGCCAGATGGTGTAGTCCTTGTCCTCGCCTGCGAAGGAGAGGGCTGAGCGGTGGCCAGGGACACGTCCCCCGGGGACGGCAGCACCGTGGCGCTGGGCAGGGCGCTGTGCCGGGGGGAGCCGCCTGGCACGAGCCACAGGCTGGGTGTGCCAACCCGACCCTCACCCCGTCCCCACGGAGGGGACCGAGGGCCACGCTGCCCTGGCAGAGACACCCCGAACACTACCTGCAGCGGGGGCTGGAGCAGGAGCGTCCCCCAGTGCAGCCCTGGCTGTCCCCAACACTGGCTGTCCTCAGCCCTCACTGTCCCCGGCACCACTTGTCCCCACCCAGCCCTGGCTGTCCCCGACACTGGCTGTCCCTGGTTCCACTTGTCCGAACCCTGCTTGTCCCTGGTCCCACTTGTCACCAGTGCTTGCTGTCAGCAGCCCCGCTTGTCCCCATCCCCAGCTGTCCCACAGCCCCGCTTGTCCCCATCCCTTGCTGTCCCCCAGCCCCTCTTGTCCCCATCCCTTGCTGTCAGCAGCCCCGCTTGTCCCCATCCCCAGCTGTCCCACAGCCCCGGCTGTCCCCCGGCCCCGCTTGTCCCTGGCCCCGCTTGTCCCCCACCCCGCTTGTCCCCATCCCCGCTTGTCCCCATCCCCGCTTGTCCCCCAGCCCCACTTGTCCCCATCCCTGGCTGTCCCCCAGCCCCTCTTGTCCCCATCCCTGGCTGTCCCCAGCCCCACTTGTCCCCGGCCCTGGCTGTCCCCCAGCCCCACTTGTCCCCATCCCTGGCTGTCCCCCAGCCCCACTTGTCCCCCATCCCCACTTGTCCCCCATCCCTGGCTGTCCCCAGCCCCACTTTTCCCCATCCCTGGCTGTCCCCATCCCCGCTTGTCCCCCAGCCCCAGCTGTCCCCCAGCCCCGCTTGTCTCCCATCCCTGGCTGTCCCCAGCCCCACTTGTCCCCGGCCCTGGCTGTCCCCCAGCCCCACTTGTCCCCCATCCCCACTTGTCCCCCATCCCTGGCTGTCCCCAGCCCCACTTTTCCCCATCCCTGGCTGTCCCCCAGCCCCTCTTGTCCCCATCCCTGGCTGTCCCCAGCCCCACTTGTCCCCATCCCTGGCTGTCCCCCAGCCCCTCTTGTCCCCATCCCTGGCTGTCCCCAGCCCCACTTGTCCCCGGCCCTGGCTGTCCCCCAGCCCCACTTGTCCCCATCCCTGGCTGTCCCCCAGCCCCACTTGTCCCCCATCCCCACTTGTCCCCCATCCCTGGCTGTCCCCAGCCCCACTTTTCCCCATCCCTGGCTGTCCCCATCCCCGCTTGTCCCCCAGCCCCAGCTGTCCCCCAGCCCCGCTTGTCTCCCATCCCTGGCTGTCCCCAGCCCCACTTGTCCCCGGCCCTGGCTGTCCCCCAGCCCCACTTGTCCCCATCCCTGGCTGTCCCCCAGCCCCACTTGTCCCCCATCCCCACTTGTCCCCCATCCCTGGCTGTCCCCATCCCCACTTTTCCCCATCCCTGGCTGTCCCCCAGCCCCTCTTGTCCCCATCCCTGGCTGTCCCCAGCCCCACTTGTCCCCATCCCTGGCTGTCCCCCAGCCCCTCTTGTCCCCATCCCTGGCTGTCCCCAGCCCCACTTGTCCCCGGCCCTGGCTGTCCCCCAGCCCCACTTGTCCCCATCCCTGGCTGTCCCCCAGCCCCACTTGTCCCCCATCCCCACTTGTCCCCCATCCCTGGCTGTCCCCAGCCCCACTTTTCCCCATCCCTGGCTGTCCCCATCCCCGCTTGTCCCCCAGCCCCAGCTGTCCCCCAGCCCCGCTTGTCTCCCATCCCTGGCTGTCCCCAGCCCCACTTGTCCCCGGCCCTGGCTGTCCCCCAGCCCCACTTGTCCCCCATCCCCACTTGTCCCCCATCCCTGGCTGTCCCCATCCCCACTTTTCCCCATCCCTGGCTGTCCCCCAGCCCCTCTTGTCCCCATCCCTGGCTGTCCCCAGCCCCACTTGTCCCCATCCCTGGCTGTCCCCCAGCCCCACTTGTCCCCATCCCTGGCTGTCCCCAGCCCCACTTGTCCCCGGCCCTGGCTGTCCCCCAGCCCCACTTGTCCCCATCCCTGGCTGTCCCCCAGCCCCACTTGTCCCCCATCCCCACTTGTCCCCCATCCCTGGCTGTCCCCAGCCCCACTTTTCCCCATCCCTGGCTGTCCCCATCCCCGCTTGTCCCCCAGCCCCAGCTGTCCCCCAGCCCCGCTTGTCTCCCATCCCTGGCTGTCCCCAGCCCCACTTGTCCCCGGCCCTGGCTGTCCCCCAGCCCCACTTGTCCCCATCCCTGGCTGTCCCCAGCCCCACTTGTCCCCCATCCCCGGCTGTCCCCCAGCCCCACTTGTCCCCCATCCCTGGCTGTCCCCAGCCCCACTTGTCCCCAGCCCAGCTGTCCCCCACCCCGCCTGTCCCCCACCCCGCCTGTCCCCAGCCGCTCTCACAGGTCCTGCTGAGCAGCTCGCTGAAGTCGATGGTGTAGGAGACCCACTTGCGGGAGAGGAAGCTCCCGCGGAAGCCCCAGATACTGACGTTCATGGAGCGCGCCCCCGGCTCCGACGCCAGCCCAGTGAAGAAGATGGGCTCCTTGGAGAAAGCGTACTGGTACCAGCACTGCCCCTCGTCTGTCGAGAACCTGGCACGGGAGGGGTCTATCAGCACCCGGGTGGTCCAGGAGGCACCTCCCGCAGCTCCCTCCCACCCCACCTTTGCTTGGGACCCCCCCCCAAACCCCAGCGAGCCGCCCCTCCGCACAGAGCCCGTGCGTACTCGATGACGTTGACGGGCTGGCTGGTGTGCTCGATGGCGACGATGAGCCCCCCCGAGTCCAGGATGGCGTAATGGTGCGGCCCCTCCAGCATCCGCGCCCAGGTGTAGCCCCCGTCATCCGAGATGTAAACGTCGGGGCTCATCACCGAGATGGCCCCCCCGACGCTCCCTGGGAGGGGGGACATGAGCCGTGGGGGTGACACACGCGGATACGGGCTCCCTGGCCCCGCCGCCCACCCCGGTGAGGCTCGGTACCGTGGGCGATGACGATGCCGACGGCGTTGGGCTCGGAGAGCGGCGCCATGGGGACGTTCAGCTTCTGGGAGATGCTGTACGAGGCGTGGATGTGGAGGCTGCACTGCAAGCGCAAGAGCAGAGCCAGTCCAGGAGCCCGCACGTACCGGGGACAGGGGGGGCAGAGTCACCCATTAACTCCCAGTGGGTGCTGGGGAGAACCCCTGGGACCCCCCCCCCAGCTTGCTCAGGGCTTGCCACGCACCCCGTGGTGTGACCCCCAGCCCCACGGCGCAGCCCTCAGCCCATGCAAAGCTGGCCCCGCACCCTCAGCATCTCAGGTGCGGCTTGCCCCCCCCGAGCACCCCCTCGGCAGAGCCAAGGCAGAGGGCACCCCGGGGACCCGCGGGGAGACCCCCGGAGGGGACAGACCCACCTCCTCCTTGCTCCTGGCCGTGGAGTCGCAGGTGGTGTTTTTGGGCTTCCGCAGCGGCACCCACTCCCCACCGCGGTCAAAAGTGATCACGGACTGGATGGAGTTGTCTGGTGGGAGGAAGAGGAAGATGCGAGGGGTCAGGAGGATGCCCAGCCCATCCCCCCCTCCCTGCACCGGGGTCACGCTCCCCTCCAGCAACCCCAGGGGCCAGATCCCATCCCTGGGGGGGGGCACAACCCCAGTTTGGGGAGAGGGAGGGAGCCGCGGCCGCCCACCTTCGGAGAGGACGCTGGTGATGTAGATGCCCCGCAGCGAGGTGACGTTGGTGAAGTCGGTCTCGCCGCCGGTGGTGGTGTAGAGATGCCGCTCCAAGGACTTGGAGTAGACAATGCCGCGGTCGTCGGAGGTGTAGATGGTACCAAACCCCGTGTCTGCGGGAAGGACACAGGGACAGCAGTGAGGTGGGGCTGGGGGGGCTGCTCCCATGGGGCCCCCCTAGACTGGCACTGGTACCAGCAAGCCCTGGGGTGTCTGGGGGAGAGGAGAAACCCCCCCCGAGCGCCACAAAACGGACCCAGTGTGGTCACGGTCCCTGCATGCTGCAAACCGGAGCAAGCAGCCAGCTAATTAGCGATGCCTTAATGAGGAAGCCCTTCCTCCAAGGCACAGCAGAGCTGCTGCAGCACGGAGAGAGAGCCCTGTGCTCAGGTGAGGAGCTGGCTGGCTTGCTGCAGAGGTTTCCAGTGGTCCCCAGCCCCAGGATGTGTCCCTGTCCCCAGTGCCACTCACCGCCCGGCTCGTCCACGTGCATGAACACCAGGTCATCGTTAGCGGCCAGGATGGAGTAAAACTGCTCGTGCCCGACGGAGGGGAGCTGGGCCATGTTCCAGGTCTCGCCTTGGTCAAGGGAGACGTGAATGCGCCTTGTGGTACCCTGGGGAACCAAAGCATCGTTATCCTTCATCCTCCTTGGTGGGGAGAGCTGCAGGCAGGGACCAGCCGCTGCTGCCCGCTCTCTGGCAGTACCAGGAGGGGGGACAAGGACCTTCTCTGTCATAACGGAGGCGAACAGAAAGCGTCCTCCCAGCCCGAAGGAGTAAATCTTGGTGCCGATGACCTTGAAGGTTTTGCCGAAGTCGGAGGTTTTCTTTAGCTCCAGTAACCCCAGATCAGCTTCTTAAGAAGAAGGGACGGTGGATTAACGAGCCCGGAGCTGCCTCCAGCTTCGTCAGCTGTCACCGGAGTTGTGTCCCCCTCCAGTGTCCCAGCTCTGGGCATTCCCAGCTAATCCCAGCTTTTCTCTGGGGCATCACCCCCCCCAAGCCCCACCCCCCTGAGTGATGGGGACACCAGAGATGTGACTCAGGATCAAGAGGTACATACTGCAGGAGTTGTTCAGGTAGGTGGTGAAGAAGATGGTGTCGTTCGCACCCCTGGGGAAGAGAAGTGGGGACACACACACCCGAAGGCAGGTGGGACATGGTGGCTCAGGGTGCCACTGCCCACAGATCAGTCCCTTGCTGTGGCACCGCTCACTGTGGGGGTCCCCCTGCCCGCTCAGGCTGTGACCAGCCCCCCCCCAAATCACTTCACACCCCCACACCGCGGGCAGCCACTCACCACTTGGCCAGGCAGACGGCTTTGTGGATCTCTTCCCACTTCTCCCCAAAATCCTTGGAGACCCAGAGGCCATTCTGCAAGAGCCAAGAGGTTGGTTATGGCTGACCCACCCCTCGCAACAGCCTCCCCCCAGCTCTGGGGCCACAAACCCCTATCCCCAATCCCCAGCCGTGTTCCCCCCCCCCGCCCCGGGGCCACACACATCCCCCCGGCGTGGGGATGGAGCCCAGGCCACGCAGCCACAACCCGGCTGATCCTTGGAGAAGCACCACCAGTAGCCTTCGCCATCCCCAGCCAGGGTCTCATCCTGGCTCCCCAGCCCTCACCTCGGTGCTGAGGGCCAGCAGGCAGTCCGAGTTTTGGGGGTGGTAGGTGATCTGCACCAGCGGGTGGAAGGGCAAATCCGTCTGGACAAAATTCTTGGCAAAATCCGACGAGCGGAAGATCCTGCCGCCGCGGCTGCCGCCGGAGACGTCACCCGTCAGGATGACCTGGGTGCAGGGAAGGCGGAGGGGGGGCGGGGGGGCTCAGCCATGGCGGCAACTCCCAAAGACCACCGTGACGGTGACCCATCCAGCCCGGGGTGGGGGGCTGCCAGGCACAGCTCTGGCTCGCTGCCAAGTCAGCACGCCACCCCCTCCTACCTTTCCCGAGTTCTCCGGGCCGATAGCCATGCCGAACTCGGTCCGGATGAAAGTGTTGTTGATGAGGCCGGTGATGTCCTTGAAGGTTTTCCCGTAGTCCTCGCTGGGAGGGAGGGATCATCGCGGTGGTGAGCCAGCACAGCGCCTCGGGGGCTGCTCCCGGCCCACCCCACGGTCCCCAGTGTGCCACCCGCCGGGTCCCCAGGGTGGCGGGGGGAGGGGGCTCACCTGCGGTACAGCTTGGACTGCCCAAAGCTCATGATCACCAGCGGCACCTGGAACGTCGTCAGGACAAGGATGACCTGGGCAGGGAGAGGCAGACAGGCGGGGTCACACCCGGAGCTCCAAGGTCCCCCTGGCCCTGGGCTCCCCCCTGTCCCCCCAGGGGGAAGGGCTGACCCCTCCCCAGGCACCCCCCCTCTGTGTCCCAGCCCCAGATGAGCCCCTGCCTCAGGTCCCACCAGCCCCACAGCCCCTCGGGCACAGGAGGGGGCCACTCGTGTCCCCTCCAGAGGCATCAGCTGCTTTGGGGGGAGGAAGCCCCCCCCCCCCCACCCGGCACTTACCCCTGTGCTGTCGCCCACCCAGGACAGTGACACGGAGCCGCTGAGGTCATCGAAGACACACTGTGAGGGAAGAGATGGCAAAAGCACTCCTACAGCCGGGGGGGACAAGCACTGCCCCCCCCCCAGCAGGGCAGAGCTGCAGCATGCCCCATGGCCACCCCTTTGCAGGGGACACACGAGTCCCGGAGCCTTCCCCTGTCACCCACCCAGGAAGGTGACACTAACCTGTCCCCATGGCACATGGGTGCGGGAGGGTCCCTCTGCGCCACTGAGCCCCCCATCACCACGCTGGGACCCCCCCACACCTGGAAAAGGCTCCCACAGCCCATGTCCACCTGCATCCACCTCCCGGAGCAGGCAGGATGCTGGGCAGCTGCCTGCCAGCCAAAGACCCCCTTGGTGGCACTAGGGGACACTGGTTTGGACTGGAGTGACTGGATGGCAGTGGGGTGGGGGTAGTTAGTGGCACACGGGGTGCCTGGGGACACACGTGGGGTGCCTGGGGACAGAGGTGCTGGCAGCTCCCGGCTCTGCCCGTCCTAAGGCAGGGAGAAGGGAAGCCCGCAGCGGGACCAAGGCCACAGCCACAGCCAGCCCCATCACCCACGGGTGGGGGTGAGGTGGCAGGAAGGGGTCCCCACAGTGCCACCCCGTCCCCACACCCCGCTCTGCAGGAGGCATCTCCTTACGGGTGAAAAAAAAAAAAAAAGGGAAAAAGGGAAAGAAACGTGAATCGGCACAAGACCAGTCAAAGGACTGGTCAAACTGGGATGGCAAAGCCACCAAGTGGCAACCAGCCGGGCCAGCAGAGCAGGCGTAGCCGGTGGCTGAGAGCCAGTGGATCCCGGCACAGATCCCAGAGCAGATCCCGGTGCAGATCCTGCCCTTGCAGTTAATGTTCAACCCCCAGCCGTCCTGGCGAGGGATGAGGTCAGGATCCCCCGGCGGCTGTCTGCCTGCCCATGGGGGCTGGGAGGGGGCTGCTCCCTGCTGGGGGGGGCGGGGGGGGGGCTCTGCCACCCCCCTGCCAGCAGGCCAGCATCTGTCTGTCTGTCTGTCCAGCCCTTGGGAATGGCTGTTAGTCCTGCCCTGTCCTGCCCCAGCTGGCACAGGGAGAGCAGGGGCCATCTGTCCGTCCGTCCGTCCCATGGGATATGGGGGGTGTCTGTCCATCCCAGGGGATACGGGGGGTGTCTGTCCGTCTGTCCCAGGGGATATGGGGGGTGTCTGTCCCTCCCAGGGGATATGGGGGGGTGTCTGTCCATCCCAGGGGATATGGGGGGTGTCTGTCCATCCCAGGGGATACAGGGGGGTGTCTGTCCATCCATCCCAGGGGATACAGGGGGTGTCTGTCCCTCCCAGGGGATACGGGGGGTGTCTGTCCGTCTGTCCCAGGGGATATGGGGGGTGTCTGTCCCTCCCAGGGGATATGGGGGGGTGTCTGTCCATCCCAGGGGATATGGGGGGGTGTCTGTCCATCCCAGGGGGTATGGGGGGGTGTCTGTCCATCCCTCCCAGGGGATATGGGGGGGTGTCTGTCCATCCCAGGGGATACAGGGGGTGTCTGTCCATCCCTCCCAGGGGATATGGGGGGTGTCTGTCCGTCCGTCCCAGGGGATACAGGGGGTGTCTGTCCCTCCCAGGGGATACAGGGGGTGTCTGTCCGTCCGTCCCAGGGGATACAGGGGGTGTCTGTCCATCCCTCCCAGGGGATACAGGGGGTGTCTGTCCATCCGTCCCAGGGGATACAGGGGGTGTCTGTCCATCTGTTCATCCCACGGGATGCAGGAGGGTGTCAGTCAGTCCCAGGGGATACAAGGAGGGGTCTGTCTACCTGTCTGTCCACCCCATAGATTGCAGGGGGTTGTCTGTCCCAGGGGATACGGGGGGGGTCTGTCCATCCCAGGGGATACGGGGGGGGTGTCTGTCTGTCTGTCTATGCCATGGGATGGGATGCAGGAGGGTGTCTGTCCGTCCCAGGGGATACGGGGGGAGTTGCCTGTCTGTCTGTCCCATGGGATGCACGGGGGTGTCTGTCTGTCCCAGCGGACGTGGGGAGGGGAACGTCCGTCTGCCGGTCCCGGGAGCTGTACGGGGAGTGACGCCCGCCGGTCCCGCCTCCCCAACCGGCGGCCGGCGCCAGGCACCGCCAGGGCCCGGGCAGGAGGTGTCGCCCGCCCCCGGCCGGGGGCGCTGACACGCGGGGTCCCCGGTGTCCCCGGTCCCTCCTAGAGGTGTCCCCGTCCCCGCCCGGGCGCTGCCGGCCCGCGGCCCCGCCCGCCGGCTCACCTGGTGCGTGTTGTTACCGAGGGCGGCCGGGATCCCGCGCAGGCCGCCGCAGGCCTCGCCGCCCGCCGCCGCCGCCGCCAGGCCCCCCGCGCCGCCGCCGCGGGGGGGGTCGCGGGCCCGCAGCCCCAGCGCCGCCCCCGCCGCCCCCAGCGCCAGCGCCAGCGCCACCGCCAGCCGCGCCGCCCCGCGCCGCCCCATGGCGACTCCGGCCGCAGCCGCCGCCGCCCCGCGCCCGGGCCCGCCACCCCCCGCCCCCCGCCCGCCATTGGCCGCTACCGCTCCGCCGCCCGCCCCGGCGCCGCGCCCCCCCGCGCTGATTGGCTGCGGGAGACGCCGCTCTACTCCGAGGCGCACCTCCCTGGCGGCCCGCCCCACCCCGCGCCCTCCGGTTAGCTCATCGCGCTGCCAATCAGCGCCCACCTCCTCCCGCGACTGGCCGCCAGCTCTTGCACGATGAGTGCGAGCCCACCCCTCTCGCGTTTGACCCCGGGTTCTAATCTACCTAGCGACAAGCCTCTGATTGGCTGCGCCGCCATAGGGGGACAGACGGAGCGATTTTCTGATTGGCCGAAGCGACAGGTAGCCGGGGCGCGCCAGGCCGGCCCCCGGCCCGCCGCCACGCCCGCGCGGGCCCTCCCCGGGCTGGGGGTCCCGGGGGAAGCGCAGTGCCTGGGGAGGGGGGGAGGCAGGCTGGGGGTCAGCGCCCGGCTGCGGGGGCGCACGGCAGGGCAGAGGGCTCAGCGGCGTCGCCCCCCCCTCCGGCTGGCCGCCCCCGTTCGCCCCGGGCTGGCACCGGCGGGGCCCGGTCCTCCCGTGCCCGGTGACGGTGACAGCCTCGCACGTCGGCCACGTTGCACAAGCGGGCTGGAGCGGGGCCCTGCCCCCCCGGAGCGCTGGTGCAATACACGGCGCGACAGGGGCCGGGCAGCTCCCGGAGGGGGGTGAGGGGCTGTGCCCCGGTGCCCCCGGGCAGGCGGAGGGGGGGCCGGGGGGGTCTGCCGCGGCACCTCCAGCTTCGCAGAGGTGGTGGGGGGGGGTGTCAAACCCCCCAGAGCCTCGGCGAGCTCGTGCTCACCCCCCCGGTCCCGAAAAGTGAATTGCCCTTGCGCTGCTGTGTCATCCTGCCGCCCGGGCCGGTTGTTTTCCTTCCTCTTCCCCTGAGAAAAGGCGGTTTGGCCGGGGGGGGGGGGGGGGGGGGGGGGGGGAGTCAGTGCGTGAAGGGCACCGGGACCCCTCCCTCAGCAACAAGCTGCTGGGGGCCACCACTGGCCCAAGGGGCAGGTAGCCCATAGCCAGAGGATGGGGGGGGGGGGGGGGGGAGATAGAAGGAAGGGCTGTGCCCCCCCCCCCCCCCCAGGTCAGCCTGGAAAGGGCTCGGGCTTCCCCCTTGCCAGCGGGGATCAGGAGGAGCACAAAGCCTCGATTTTCAGGGACGCGGGGCACCACTCTCATGTGACGCTGCCACCCGCAACCATGTGCCAGGGCAGGGCACAAAGGACCATTTTCCACCGGAGCACAGCGCCGGGAAGAATTGGCTTTTTGTGTTTCTTAGGGCACAAACAAACCCGGGAGCAGCACCGCCTCCTGCGACGGCAGAGTGTCATGGGGCAGGGTGGGTTACAACAGCTGGGATACTCCTGTCTCCTTCCCGAAGGGAATATGAGCAAGTTTTGGGATGATCTAAAGCTCTGAAGCATGGTAAAGATGAAGATAAAGGCAGCAGCTGAGAGCAGCCCCCGTTCCACCTGCAGGGTGTGTTGATGCGGGCGATGCTCAGGGTGGTGCCCCGGCCATCGTCCCGGCCTGCTGGATATTCAGGACAGGCGAGCTTCCGCCCCGGAGCCACCCTCATTGCTGCAGATTCATCTCGGGGACAAGGAGTGGCACCCAGAGCAGGTACCACGCTTTAGCAGGCGATGCGGGGGGCAGGCTGGCTTCCCCGCCAACAGCCAGGGGCAGGGGTGGGCTGGCTCCCCCCCATCCAGGCTACAAAGACCATTTCCCCAAAGGGTAAAGTTCACCGATGATCTGGTTTGTTTGCTCTTCCACCTGCAGGTACAGGTGGTGTGTTCAACTCTCCACCACCTGGGGCATCGCCCAGTGATCCAGTTTGTTTCCTTTAGACTCAAAGAGGGGGAAGCTCACAGCAGGAACTCCTGAGAAGGCGGCGCTCGGCTGTTCTGAAAACTGAGGTTACCCAAGGACTGATCTTCCAGCCATGAAGACCTGGCTTCCCTTCCTGCACGTCTGGCAACGGCAAGAGAGGAAAAAATTAATAGGATTGGCATTTTCCCTTCCGGAAGAGGTAAAGGCTGGCAGGTGTGAGATCAGCCGAGGTTTGCTGTGACTGTTCGGCTTTGCCAAGCAATGAAACGCCTGGTGGAGCATCCCTAGCGCTGAACCGAGAGGGAAGTCACTCCTTCCAGCCAAACGTAACGCTGAAAACGTCCCCACTTACCAGGCAAACCCCCTCCCGGCGGCAGTAGCACAGGCCACGTCCATCTCTTCCGTGGCAGACAACATTGTTTTGTTCAGGGTGAACCAGTAATTTCTCAAAATAGGACAGAGCGGAGCAGCCTCTGCTGCCTGCCAGCGCTCACAGGCCAGCACGGGGCAGGCTACCAGGGGCCACGGCAGAGCTGCCTTTCCAGCCCCTGATGCAGGCACGCTGTTGTAGGAAAACATTGTACTAATCTCAGTTTATTCCCTTACCAGACCGATCTTTAACGCTCAGATGCTATTTTGAGGCCAAGGATAGAGATGTCTGCTGGGGACAGAGAAAGAAGAGCACCAAGCCCTGTGAAGTAGATAAGCTGAAGTTTGCTGGTCGCAAGACTACCCTCAAAATCAAGCGGTACTTGCACAATTTAATGTCCCATTAACCACAGACCTGTTCCTGCTTGGCGGGCTCTGGTCTATCACAGCCCTTTACAGGTATTTCTAAGCTCCGCTAAAAGGACATGCAAAATCCAAGCCTGGTTACGGATGTCCTCCCTGGAAAGGAGTTAGAGCTCCAGGTAATCCAGGACAGACTAAAACCGCTGGAGAAGGACAAGGGCAACGTACCGAACAGGTACGAGCAGATCTAAAAATCTAACGTTTTTCTAGACTCGGGCGAAATTACACACCGATCTGTTGATGCGATGTCACCGCGCTCTCCACGAGAGGGAGACTTGCTACTGCCACAGCACGGACCCAGCGCTGCACCGCCACAAACCTGGCAGGTGCTGCTTCGCCCAGCACCAGCTTCTGCAGCAGATGTTGCCCTCATCTGCCCCCGATTTTAGCTATAAATGGCCCCCTCGCCTCAGACCTCCACGATGAGGAAGCCAGGATAGCGTAACAAAATGATTTATTATCATTTCCTCTTACTGTAGAGATCAGTTATGTACAGAAACTGTAAAAAAACCTCAAGAGCCTTCTAAGAAGAGCAATTACAGATGCTGCTGGAAAACAAAATCACAGGTACTGGAAGGAACCGAGAGTCAGTTCGCTTTGATCGCGGGGGAACGAGCCTTTGAGAGAGTCTCTCTCTCCTTTTCAAATATCCTTGATGACCTCTTCAAGCTCCTCTTTTGTGTACATGTGGAACTTCATCCCAGGCTCCACTGTGGCAAGCTGAAAGAGAAGGAGCAAGGGGTTAAGTGTGCCCGCATATGTGAAGTGACAGCATGGGGCAGGGAACAGAGAGCAGCCGCAGCAGACAGAGCAGCTGTTCCTTCTCAGCTGCCTGATCTGCCAGCCCAGCAAGATCATTCCACTCCGTAACATGCTCTTTGATTCCCTAAAATAGCTGCCTGCTGCAGAAATAGCTTTTAATTGACTCAGTCTCCTCATAGTAGCAGCAGCAGGGAACGTCTATTGGGAACAGGCAGGCTCTGCTTCTGCTTGCTGAGGAAAAAGACCCCGTGAACACGAGTTCTTCATCAAACACTCCTTAGAGAGGGGCGGTTCACCGTGCCCTCAGCAGAAGTGCCTCTCCTCCTCCGGTAACTAACCAAAGGCACAAATCCTGGCCCATTACGTGCCTTATGAGACCCAAGACAGCAAAACACTCAAGAGGGGACTGGGGGTTAGCTCTGGGAAACAGAGGCAGAGGCAAACCTGCCTTTTGATCACCAAATACCAACAATAAGCAAGCCACGGTGCACCTTGCAGCAGCCTAGTGCCCTGTACAAGCAGGCCAAGGAAATCTCTTCCAAGGCAAAGCCCAAGGGACAAAGCTGGGGGACAACACGCTCTACCCTGCCCCTTTGCCAGGAGCAGAGACAGCATCCAGGGCAGACAGCTGAGACACTTCACAGGGCGCGCACCAGAACAAGACATACTTGCAGAATGACCAGGCTGGAAAAGGAATGTAAGCAGGACTTCGGTTCGCACCTAGCTTGCGGTACGAGAGCCCAAGATACAGGCAGCTGCCGCGGGCAGGCAAGGCAGCGAGCTTGCAGGAGCTAGCTGGGATGCTCCAAGACCTCGCCTGCAGCCACCCCCTGGCACCAGGCACGTATCTTTACTCTTAAGGGATTGAAGTGTTTGGTTGCAATAAGCTGAAGCTGCAGGAGGGTCCTGGCAAATCCCAGAGCTCTTCATCCGCTTCTCCGCTTGCAAGGTCACCCAGAAAACAGCACGAGATGGTAGGACATGCTTCTGTGGTAGAGGGAGGGTACCCAGAAGCCTTTCACAAGGAGAAACATCCCAAACACAGCCTGAGAGCCCCTGACAGCCCAGGCTTTACCTGGCGTTCTCAGACACGTCAAGAGACACTTACAGATGCCACTTCAGGCCCCTCAGATCACCTGTATGGGCACTGGCCTGACGCTACACCCACATGGACTCAGCGACACACATACAGGCACCCTAACCCCAAACCACGTATTCAGAGATGCCAAGTACTCCACTCAAACCTGTGCCTCACCTTCTCCCTACAAGCAAAAGCTTCCCTCAACTATTCCCTTACAGGCTTCACAGGGAAGTAATTAATTTAGAAGCCTAACATTGTTTAAGGCTCTCCTGACCCTTTGCTGGCAACAGATTTAACTCTTTCCATGACCACACGTTGCCCTTTCTCTCTGCTGCTAGATGGAAAACCCCATACAAGAGGTGGAAGCAGCTAGAGTAAATAAACCTGAACGCCACATACTTCTAAAAGGCTGGAAAGCAAACCAGCTACTTCAGGTAGAAGACTTTCAGCCAGAAGGGTGACTTGAGTCAATAGAAGAGACCTTTTAATCCTCAGCGCATTCTTCTCATACTTCACCCTGATATGATTCCTCAACACATTCAGAGCTTTGCCAAGCACAGTTAAGCCCTGTTAAACGGGGACATGACATAAGGATACTGTACACGCTCCCCTGCCTCAATTTCTTCGCACTGTATGCAGATCTTCCAGAAGAGACCTGAAGCTGATAGAGAGAGAACTGATCAGTGCGGGTTGGGAGAGCATCTGGGGAAGCAGATTTCAGCTGGCCAGCATCGTGTCTGGACAGCGTCTAAGTTTTCAGCATGCTGTTGGCCCTTTCCCCCAAAGACAGCCAGTTAATCACGTCAGGAAGGGTCCCCAGCAGCAGTTATTTAATAAAAAAAATGGGGTGCACACTTTTAGGCTGTTTGGGAAATGGGTTCCCAGCGCTGAGAGGAAAGGAACAGGACAACGACGGGAGGAGAGCAGCTCAGGAGCTGGAATGACATGATTTGAAAAGGTCTAGTGTCTCATAACCCGCCAGAAATAGAAGCAAACTCTATACGCCAGCCCTGCTCATCATCTATGCATTATCACTAACAAACTGGAAGGGTTTTTACCTTTGCTGCCTAAAAAGGAGCACTGGAAGTCTAACGAGCAGGGTTTGAGGGGAGCGGTGCCACTACATCTGTGGGGGTCTCCGAGAGCACTGCACGCTCGGGTCAAGCTGAGCTCTGCGAGCCCGGCCACTTGTGGGCAAGAGCCGGAGGTTAGAGGAGCATATTCACACCCGGAGGCTTCACCAAGCTTCACCTCTTTGGTCCTCCTGTCCAACAGATTTTTGGCCCTGACCCAAGACTGAATATAGCAAGTCCAGAAGCTGTATAATTTTCATTCCTTCTAATATTACAAGTACCACGGAAAAAAAAAAGAATGGCTAAACCAAGGGGAAGAAAAAGCGATCTGGCTGGCACGGAAGGTTCCCACTGGCTGACTCGGCCCGTGTAAGGTCAGCAGAGGCTCCAGCCCACATCCAGGGAGCCCCGCAAGAATCACTGCTGCCAGCACTCATGGATCAGCCAGGCTGCACACCTCTGCAAGTCCAAAGAAAGCTCCAACCTTCCCAATGTGCCACACATGACATGCTACAACGGGCAGCTCGAATGCGCCAGAACATCTGCAGCCAGCCAGCCGCTGGCTTGGGAAACCTCGAGCGGCTCCGCCGGCTCACCCCTTGCTCCAGAAGCAGAGACAAGCCTCCTCTCCAGAAAGCAAGCAGGCAGCTTTCTCACCTGGATGTTTAAAACGCAAGACCCTACCGACCAAGACACTCGCTGTGCAGCCAGCAGGATTTGCACCGAGGAAGCAAAGCCTACAGGCAGCGCAGCTCCCTGCTCCGCGCCAAGCGCTGCAAGCTGCCATCACACGCCGCTAACGGGGTCACAGTTACCTCAATGTTGGTTGCATTCAGTTTCTCCTCCATAACTTGTTTCAGGATGACGAGGGAAGATTTGATTGCTTCTTTCAGCGTCATCGACTGTAAAACAAATCAGTCATTAATTGCACTGTTGACGTTCAAGGAAGTGCTTGGACGTTTCCCCTTTGACCGCGAAAAGCGTGCTGCTCTCCCCCCTGCTCTTCTCAAATCCTTCAAGCTGTCGCTGGCAGCAAATTGAAAAGCTTATCAAGTTATCTACAGCATCAACAAGAGATCAAAGTGCACTGTTTGGGCAGGACAGTGACAATTGCAAGGATGGTGACTTTCTGCTTCTGTGTAACTTTTTACAAAGCTTAGGAACTGTTAATCTGGGCACATAAACCTTACTGTCAGGATCGGGACACAAGGGCCCAGTTCTCTTCACCAGTTACTGTCTATCAAGCAGTTCCTCCCAACAAACTCCAGCAGGAGCTCCGAAAAGCCGGACTCCCTCTTGGCAGAAGCCTTCATGCTTTAATCATTTAAATCCCTGCAGGAGGGGGAACTAGATCCAGAGGGCAATGCAACATTCGGAGAGTGACAATAGCTGTGTTTGCAGTTACTTTGCACTTGGAAGACAGTAAACAAGCCAGAGAGCCCAGAACTTGGGACAATTCTGCTAGTGAACAAATTAGGTTATTAAGTCTTAGGCTGGAAGTCTTCACAGCAATCAACACCATCAATTATGCTTCTCATTACAGTGTTTGGTTTCTCACTACACAAACCAGGCACCTCCCTCCTCATGGAGGGAAGAAAGTTTGTATTTGATATTAAATAGGATCAGTACTTGCAGCGTAAAATCCATTAACTTCACTGGCTTAACAGATCTGGTGAAACGAAGCCGCTTGCTTTAGCTCCTTATGCTTCAGGCTGCATCCATACCAAGCCCCCGCTGCTGACCAGCAGTTCTTTTATTTATAGAGTACTTCCTGACATGGTCTTAATTATCACCCGCTAGAGGAGACCGTCATCTCAGACACCGGTCTCGTGTTCCAGCTGCAGCCCTGGGGGGAAGCTGCTGGTAGTAGTACTCTCCTCATCGTAGAGATCCTCATCCAGCAGCTCAGCGCTGACACCTAATCACAGGATCAACTGCCAAGGACCGAGTCCCACCCTGAGGAGCTCACACACCTCCTCTATAGGGCAGGAGGAGTCCTGTGAATCACTCCTCGGGAAGAAATGTAGGTCGTGAGGTACCTCTGTAGCTTGTGAGATATCAGCCCCAACCCAGCCTTTTACCTTATGGTAAACCTCTTGCAGGGAGCTCTGTGCGCCTTCCGAGGCGGAGCCGATCGCTCTGGCGTCGCACTGCACAAACGTCCCCGAAGGGTCCATGTGAAACCTGCAGGAACACGGGTGTGCGTGAACAGCCGCTGCACCCCACCCCACGGCACCCCGAGGGCTTTCCCACCAGACCCACGGTGCTCCCAGAGCTCCCCGGCCCCACGCTGCGCCCAGCCTCCTCCCTCGCACCTGGTGGCCTCAGGGGACTGCTGCTGCCATCAGCACAGGTCCACACAGGAGGAGACCTAGGTCTGAGGAGCACCACAGCCACCGGCAGACCCCCGCTGGGCTGCTACGCTGGGAGAGCTATACACTCCTGACACAGCCCTCCATGCTCAGAGCAGAATCATTTTCCTTTTTATTTTACACACACACCCCCTTGGTTGTTTTTTTGGTTTTTTGGGTTTTTTTCTGGGTTTGTTTTTTTTTTGGGTTTTTTTTGTTTGTTTGTTTTTGTTTTTTTTTTTTTTTTTACTAAACCCAGCACGTTTTTGCTGCTGCTCCTGGGAGGGAGACGGTGGGGAGACCTTATTGGGCTGGCTCTTCCCACCGCCAGCGGAGGCTGAGCGCTCAAGTTCAGGTTACAAGCACTTCACCACCTCCCCAAGGAATGTTACAGCAGGCTCCACATATTATGTTACCAGTGGCTCTGCTAGTCCTTTAGGGAAAGGTAAGAATATACTGGGGATGAGGAGAGCTTTAACACCTCCCTCCTGTCCAGAAAACCATGTTAAAAAAACAAGGATTTGGTGAAGACATGGCAGTGTTCTCTTCAAGCCCCAACCAACAGCCAGCACTCAGGCTGCTGCAACCCATGCTTTGAAAGGAAGGGTTTAAAAGCATTAACACACACGTCAGGTACGTAATGGGATAAACCCCAAGTATTTGGCTTAAGTACAATCCCAGAATGAAGCCATTAAAATGTCCTGGGAAGTTTCGGTAGAGGTTCTGCCCCTTCCCAGAGCTGGTCTGGATTAAGAGAGCCAAACTTACAGCTGGGGTCCCTTCTCATCAACTCCTCCAAAAAGCAGTGCAACGCCAAACGGACGAGACTGCAACAGAAAGGAGCCAACAGGTTAGGCAAGGCCGAGGGCAAAGTCAAAGAAAAACCAACAGCACCTCCCCAGAGCACCCCCAGCTCCGCACCATCGCCCCCGGGTCCGCATCCTCCTCCCCAAACTGGAGCGCCAGGTTGGACACAGCCTGCGTCACGCTCTCCACTGTCATGGTTTCATTGTAGGTGAACCAGTGATTCTGCAAGGGAAAAAAAATTAATAAGGATTCCAACTATCACCTTGTTCCCAAAATAACAATAATCCTGGATTGTTCACAGGGCGGGCTGGAGTGATGCCCTGCATAGCCACAAAGACACCTTCCCTCCAGAGCCCCTGGGCAGGCTGCTGGCACCCAGGGCACGGCCTGTTCAGCCACAAAACAGAAGCACCAGGAAGAGAGTGGGAAGCGCAGAAGCTGGGAGGCTTGTGCAGGGATCCCCCAGAAAAGCTTGGGATAACCTAGGTAGGTCTTGAGATGCCAACAAGGAAAATACAAGGCTGGAGCACTTCATCCCAGTATCTGTTTCTGAAGTGATGGGGTTATCCACTTCTCCAGGGGGTCGAGGAGTGCTGCCCTGCAGGGAAACCCCACTGGGAAAGTCTTTACTACAGCACAGAGATTTGTACCTGGGACCTCCGAGCAGCTGAGGCACCAATTACATTTAAGGGGCCAAAACCATAACCAATATAACCAGTCTTCTGTCAAAGCAAAGTTCTAACACGCAGCCCCACACATTCACCGGGGCACATCTGCCAGGGCTAAGAGACCACTGGAGACCCTGCTGTAAAATTCCCACCAAACGTGCAATACCAAAGAGGAAAAGAATATGCACGAGGCTCCACCTGTCCTGCAAAAACCCCGTGAGGAAAGCTACACTCCCCGCAAGCCTCCCACTCCACACCAGCTCCTCCGCTGTAATGATCTTCCCGTGCCAGAGACTTCCCAGATGCCCCCCGAGACTGGTGCTGGTGTTTTAAGAAGAGAGAGATGTCAAGTCTTACCTGAGTCTCCACTCTTGCTTTATCAATTAAAGTCTTTGCATCAGCTATTAAGCCACTCATGGCACACCCTGGAATCAGAGAGGGAAAACACGAGTCATTTCTCTGATTATTTGTGACGTGCTCATCCCTCAGACCTCCCAAAGCCCGCAGTGAAACAGAAAAGGCTGCAGGGCAGCGTGTGGCCCTGCGCAGCAGCACACAGCAGTGCCGCACCGCAGCCTGCTGGAGAGGATGGGATTGAAACAGATTTGCTCAAGAGCAAGGATGGCCACCCAGCTGAAGGGCAGGCAGATCCCAGTTATCCCAGTCACACCTGCCACCCACTCCAAGCCTGAACTGGTTAAAGGCAACACGTTTGAGGCCTTCCAAGGGAAGGTAACGGACAGAAATGCAGAAACCGTTTTGAAGAGGAACGCCTTTGTACCCTCCATGGGGAGGGCTGGCTAAGGCACACTGGGGGGGGGATGCAGCAGGAGCCTCCAGCCCAGATCCTGCGCCAGGAGGAGAGGGGCTGTATCGCAAGCACACCGGAGGAGGAAATCAGACACTTGGAGAGCTCCTTCCACAACCCATGTCATCAGCAACATGGGTATTTTGGAGGTCTCCTGCTTTTCAAGGCGACATATTTGGTCAAGAGCCTGCCGTGGCCCCCCTCTCGGTGCAGAGGCTGCTGCGCACAGGGGCACGGGCTAACATTAGTGCTCCCAGAGAAACTGGCCTCCGGTCAAGCCTTTTGCAGTAATTCCCTGCCCTCCCAGATCTAAATTTGGGATGAGCTTTCATGAGAGAGGTCACTGAGGCAGGGAAGGGGGGTGCTTCAGCTGCCTCTTCCTGCTCCTGTAACTATGTCCTGCTGGCCTGGAGCCTGGAAAACCAGTGTACCAGAACCTGGTGTTCAGGGATGAGCATTCCCGTTCGGCTCAGCAGAGCTGTCCGCAGGGAAAGCTAGCCCTGAAACGCTGCTTCTGAAACTCCCAGGGGACAGAGTGTTATTACATACATATATATATATATATAATCATATCCAAAACTCAAGGGATGCTCCCAGGGCTCCTCCAGAGGGGCACCCAAAGCTCACATCTTTCTCTTTACCTATGTGGGAATCGATTTCTACAATCTTCTCAATGCTGCTGGGTTCCATGAGCGGGGAGGTGATCCTCTTCTCCACAGCCAGGCAGACACCCTCCGAGGTCTGGATCCCGATGGCCGTGGAACCAAGCTGAAAACCACCGCACAGTTACCACCCACCTCACCCGACACAAGGTCTAGCCGCGACAGCTCGCAGAAATATAAACGATGCGATGCCAATTTTGACTTCTACTGTTTGTAAACCATTTTGTTTTCAAGACAATTGCATCACCAACACAGAAACCTACCCGCAAGACTCTACGGCTTTACACACCAAATTTTAAACGATACGACTTGAACTAGGAAACTGGAAAGGTTAAACTCTTGCTGCTTCTCAGCTGATTAGTTCATCAGAACCCAGCGGGGCTGCTGCAAATCACTAATCTCTTCCCCAGCCAACATCAATTTTTACAGCTTAAAACCTTATGAATTTAAAAGGCCTGGCAAATCTTCCTTCGCAAGACAGAAATTAAATTTTAAAGTGAGAGAGGAGGATTTCACATAACGGCCTTAGTTCTGACTGCATCTGCACTTCTGGCTTTGGCGTTTTTCTTTTCATTAGCTCCTTCTCTCCCAAGTGTTCTCATATCCGCAAACTTTACAAGAGGAATAAAAGCGTTTTGTGCAGGTACCATTTTCCAGGCAGCAGTTAATCACCTACAGCTGACACCGCAGCAGGTTTTACCCTGGTCTTGCAGGACACCGCAGTGTCACCGTGGCCACAAGCACAGCTGACAGGGGGTGTCAGGCCCCTACCTTGCTCCCAGCACTCGCAGCTTTGCCACACTGGGGAATTGACTGGAGTAACTGTACTAGCTGTGGTGTGGAGATGCTGACTCCGAATAGCCCAATCAGGCTACATGGCCTAATTGCAGCAGCAGGCTTCCCCAGGTAGCTACCCCCTATAAACACAGGCCTGGCAGAGAGGAATCTCCCTGCCCCATTGCAGACAGCCATGGTTTTAGGCATTGCCCAACGTTCCTGTCCTTTAAGCACGCAGCACGCCACAGCTGCGTACAAACCCCAAGGGAAGAAGGGACAACGGGTGTCATTTCAGATGTATTTTTGTTAATGAAGCTACAGCACGCGAATAAAAACTCCTCCTACACCCCTAACGCAGGGGCACCACATGTAACGTGTCACAGGAGCCACCCGAGCGGCAGCAATTTCGTCGGTAAGCTCATGGGCTGACCCGGAAAAATGAAAAAGCCAGACAGCTTCGGTATGATTGCTATGCTAGTAGATATATTTGTAATTATAGAGTCAGCATGGTAACTGACATCCTTCTGGGAGTTTTTACTTCCCAATGCCTTAATAAACATTATTACTTTTTGCCCCCTCCTTTAAGTAGTGCCCCCATGAGCTAAAGCAATACAAGAAAGATGAAGCCAGTACCCTCTTTTCCCCCTGTGCAAACACAGGCCTGCTCGGGGCTTCTACACTTCAAAACTTGACCAGCTTCCCCCGAGTTTAAACTTACTCGCAATCAGCGCCCACATTCTCAGAAACAAGAACATTTATCAAGAACACTTCGCGCCCCAGAAAGACCATTTAGCTCCGCAGAGGTAGGTTTGTTTGCTCGTAACAACCTTTGCCTTCAGGGTTTCAAATTCACCCGAGCAAACAGTGACACACTCCAAGCCGCTACAGCGGCAAGCTAAGAAAAGGAAAGTTGACCTAGCAAGAGAAGAATTGCTGCTTTGTGTTTGTTTAAGTTATTCCATATTTAAAAAGCCCATGGACCAGAAGGGAACGCTGCATTAAGCTCAGGGAGGTGAAGAGAAAGCAGAGCACTCATCTGCTCTTTGCAAGTGTTTATGGACACGAAGTGCACGATGCGCTGGCAGCGCAAACTTTTGCAGGCAGAATAACGGTGCACAGGCATTCAGCACCCCTCGCTTCAACGTTAGCTTTTAGTAGGTTCCATTTAGGGATTAACATCTCTGGATTGTGTTTGGTTTGGGGGTAAATTGGTTGGCAGGAGGCAGGGAGGGGAACATTCCCCTGCATTTGGGGGAAATCGATGGCTTTTGATCCTTCACGACCCATAAAGAGCAGAGCTGCAGGGGGTTCGGCTGGGCAGATGGAATCAAACGCTGGCACGCAGCTCTCCTACTACAAGCTGTAGGTGAGAGGCTAGCAAAGAGCTGCCAGAGCAGTGGCACGCAGGAGTGGCACCTATGGAGAAAGGCAGCAGCACCCATTCAGTGTTGCCCTGGGAGCCAGCCAAACCCTGCCTCGCTGCAGAGCAAGACCACAGCCCAAACAAACAGAACTTGACTGTTTTATTTTTGATGAAACCCAGACTTCGGGCTTGAAAGAGCCCTTAACATCAGTTTGGCAACCGGACGGAGCTGACGATACCTTTATGGCCTCAATGGCATACTCCACTTGGAACAGCCTCCCCTCCGGAGAAAAAGTGTTCACACCCCTGAAAGAATGACATCAGAGACGGTGTAAAAGGCACAAAATTGATGGCTCACAAGAAACACAGTTCGTTATTCAAGAGTGATGGCAGAAAGGGCGATGCCAGCCGGGGACAGGTAACACAGGAGCAGCAGCTGGAACATGTCACGGCTTCGCTGGAGCCCGTCACCCTCGCGGCAGGGTCTGGATTCAGGATAAGGTTGGTTTTCATGGCACACTTGACACTGTGGATGCTGGAAGCACACTGCCTTCACACTCCAAACAGCGCGCCTTCTCTCAGCGCCAGGAGAATTTTGTTTTACCGGCGCAGACCTGTTCCCATCTCTGGATACCTCATCCCACCCACCCCCTCCCCACACACCAGCCCTGCCTGGCTTCCCCCGCTGCTCCCAGCCCACCGCACCGGGCGGGAGACCCCTGCCCTCCTCCCCCAGAGCCCTTGTGCCTGCAAGCAAGAGCAGTGCTGTGCCCAGGGCCTCCACCCCCACACAACACCCTCCAAGGGACTTCTCCAAAAGCCTTCTTAAAACTTCTTGAAAAGCTTCCAGAAGACATTTAACAAGATAAACTACAGCTTTAAGAGACACTACCACCCCCTCCCACGCAGCCTCCCCCCGCACCAGGGGCCTCGGGGCCTCTCAGCACTGGAAACTCCCGGTCACACGGGACGTGCCCTCCCTTCTCCCGTATTTAACACAACTGGGCTCTCCAAACCCCAAAAGGAAACAGAAAGAGGGAGGAAGAGCCGCCGTAGAGGAGGGACGGCCCCGACCCGGACGGCCGTACCGATACCCAGCGAGGCGGGGGTCCCCACGGACCGGGCGGAGTGGGCCGGGGGATGGGCAGGCGCCCTTGGGCAGGGCCCAAGAGGGCCGCGGTGTCCTCGCCAGCTCCTCAGAGCGGCCCCACGACGAAAGGCGCCGGACAGGGCCTACCGGGACAGGGAGGGTGGTGACCGGCCGCAGGCCCGTGACTCAGCCGGAGGCCGCGGGCGGCGGGGAAGGCGTGGGCGGGGGGCGGCGGGGGCGGCAGGGTACTCACCGGTCGTACTCGGAGCGTGTGAGGAACATGGCGGCGGCGGCAGCGGGACGCGGGGGTCGCGGCGGGGAAGGGGCGGCGAAGGCGGGAGCGCCGCTCTGCCCTCGCCGGGTTCTGCTCCGCCGCTTCCGGCCAGCGGGCCCGCACGGCGCAGGCACCGCCCCGCCCCCGCGCCCCACTTCCCCCCGCGCCGCCTGGCCATTGGGCCGCATCGCTCGCCAGCGAGCCAATAAGAAAACGGGGAGGGCGGGCTCGGCGAAGAGGATAGGGGCGGAGTGCATGCCGGCGGGGATTGGAGGGAGCTCTGGGAGGGGCGTGGCCAGGGAAAGAGGGCGTGGTCATATCTCAGCGGGGGTCAGGGAAAGAGGGCGTGGCCACGGCGCGGGCGGGCGCGCCGCGGGCAGCGGGCGGGGGTACCGGCCCGGGGTGCCCGGGGAGGGGGTGCCCGGCCAGAGGCATCGCCATGCCCCAGGGCCCTCCGGCGCCGTGGCGGCACCCGGGCACCCAACTCCCGGTGCGGTGCCGACAGTCCCGTTACCGGCCCAGTTACGGGCTCCCGTCCCGTTACAGGGCTGAGGGGACACCGGGAGAACTGAGTGGGGGTCGGACAGCCCGATGGACGGACGGACGGACACACACCACCGGGGAGGGCTGCCCCTCCCGCTGCGGGCCGGCTCCACGCTGGGCGGAGGGTCCGGGGGCGGACCGGGGCGGGGGGCTGTCCCGGGGGTGGCCGGGGGCGGGCCGGGGGCCCTGTCGGGGGCGGGGCGGTGCTGCCCGCCCCGGGGGCGCTGGGGTTCCCGGTGGCGGCTCCGACAGCGGAGCGGTCCCAGCGGGCGGCAGAGGCACCACCGACCGCCCCCGGCCCGGCCATGTCGGAGCCCGGCGCCCCCGCGGCCGGCGACAAAGCGCCCCGGCTCCAGGTAGGGTTCCGGTGCGACCCCCCTCTCCGGTGCCCGGGGCAGCCTCCCGGTGCGGCACCGCGGTGGCCCGGCACAGTTCCCCGGGGCAACTCCCGGGGCAACCCTCGGGGCAGCCCCCGGTCCCCCCATACGACCCCCGGTGCACCCCTCAGTGTCCCGGTGCAGCCCCCGGTGCACCCCTCAGTGTCCCGGTCCTACCGCCGGTGCAGCCCTCAGTGTCCCGGTGCAGCCCCCCGCTGCGGCCGCCCGGTGCAGCCCCCGGTGTCCCGGTGCAGCGCTCCACTGCTCTGCCGCCGTGGCCGGTGCATCCTCCCCGGTTCCCCGGTGCATGCCCCCCGTGGCAGCCGCCGGTGCATGCCCCCCGGTTCCCCGGAGCAGCCCCCCGGTTCCCCGGAGCAGCCCCCCGGTTCCCCGGAGCAGCCCCCGATGCCATCCCCGTGCCCCGGCTCCCGCTGCTCTCTCCCCGCAGGACCGTGTCCTGGCCGGGGTGCGCTGGGGCCGCCTCCAGGAGCCCCTGGGCTTCATCAAGGTGCTGGAATGGGTGAGTCCCCGCGCGGTGCCCCCCCCCATCCCGGGCCCGATCCCGGCACCGGGACCCCCCCGGGGCACAGCTTCTTCCCCAGCACCCTTGGGGGCCGGTCCCGTGGGACCCCTGTCCAGCACTTTACCCCACCCCCAGATTTAGGGTGCCCCATTGCTTTCCTAAATCCCCAGGAGACCCTGGAGCCCCCCCTGCCCCTCCACAGATCCCCCCCTTCCCCCCCCCACTGTCAGCCCTGGGCATGGGGACCCCATCTTGGGGGGGCTCCGGGGGACGTGGGGTGCGGGACTGCCTGGACGCCTGGGTTCGGGCCACACGGCCCCCCCAGTGACCTTGAGCAGGTGGCTTTGCCTGGCCATGCCAGAGGAGACGATGACATTGGGGTGCTGGGTCCCCATCATTCCCACAGGCTCAGGGGGGATGGGTCAAGTGGATGGGGAGGGGGATGGGGGGTCGGTGGGCCCCAGGAGGGGGGACCCAGGGCTGGGGGGAGCCAAGCGCCTGCGGCCCCGCCGCCATCCTGGCCGTGCCATGAATGGCTCCAGGATTGTATTTCAGGGCGGCATTTCTGCAGCACGGTGGCCGGGGGGGTCCCAGCCAGCCCCGCACCCAGGTGCCAGCACTGGAGAAACGGAGGCACGGGGGGGGGCGCTCAGCCCAGGGGCATGAAGCTGGACCCATTTGAGCATCTCCCGCCTGGAGGAGCTGGGTTGAGGGGGCTTTTCCCCCAGTCCCACAGCTCTCTGCTTTGGTAATCCCACCCGGGGAGGCACTGGGCACCCCCTGCCAGTGAGGCCACCGAGCAGGATCAGGCCCTGGCAGGGACACTGTAAGGGAGGAAAATCGCTGGGGCAGCCGC
The DNA here is from genome assembly GCF_963210335.1 of Falco punctatus. Classification (NCBI taxonomy): domain Eukaryota; kingdom Metazoa; phylum Chordata; class Aves; order Falconiformes; family Falconidae; genus Falco; species Falco punctatus. Next base: position 2,455,703 of record NC_137597.1, read on the forward strand.
CAATGCTCCTGCTTCCACCCTTGGTGCTACCCGTGGGCCTGCCCATCCCCACGGCATCAGGCCTGGCGGCTCGGCTTCTTGGCTTCACCCAGCTGGCCCCGGGAAGCCGTGAGCGAAGCCGGGATGAGCTGCCAGAAAACTGTTTGGGATCAGCGTTTTCCCGGCACCCTCCACTGGAGATGAGAGCCGCTCGGTGCGAGGGATGAGAAACAGCAGCAGCAGCTCCCCGGGCAGGGGGACTGATGGGGACAGGGGGACCGATGGGGACAGGGGGACCGATGGGGACAGAGGGACCGATGGGGACGGGGGGACCGATGGGGATAGAGGGACTGATGGGGACAGGGGGACTGATGGGGATAGAGGGACTGATGGGGACAGGGGGACTGATGGGAACAGGGGTCTGATGGGGACAGAGGGACCGATGGGGACAGGGGGACCGATGGGGATAGAGGGACTGATGGGGACAGGGGGACTGATGGGGATAGAGGGACTGATGGGGACAGGGGGACTGATGGGAACAGGGGTCTGATGGGGACAGAGGGACCGATGGGGACAGGGGGACCGATGGGGATAGAGGGACTGATGGGGATACAGGGACTGATGGGGACAGGGGGACTGATGGGGATACAGGGACCAATGAGGACAGTGGGACTGATGGGAACAGGGGTCTGATGGGGACAGAGGGACCGATGGGGACAGGGGGACCGATGAGGATAGAGGGACCGATGGGGATAGAGGGACTGATGGGGACAGGGAGACCTCGGGGGCCCCACTGTGCTGATGCTCCTGGTTTGCTGGGAACCTGCTCCGGCACTCAGCACCCTGCCTAGAATTCAGGTGGGGGTTGGCCTTGCTGCCCCCCCCCCCCCCCAGCATCACCCCCCGCCTCTCCCTTATTTCGCCCCCGGCCGCAAATCCCAGTGCCGGTGGCCGCCCCGGTGCTGGCGCACGAGGGTGACAGCTGTGGGGTGGCAGCTCGCCCTGCACCGCCACGGCCTCCGTGACTCAGCGCCGCGGGGTGCAAACCCCCGGTTGGGTGCATCCCACCCTAGGGTGGGGGGGTACCCAGGGTCTTGAGCCCCCTCCCCCCTGACCCGCTGCTCCTCTCCCGTAGCTCTTTGCCATCTTTGCTTTCGGGGCCTGCGGCTCCTTCAGCGGCGAGACCGGGGTGACGGTGAGATGCAGCAGCGAAACCAAAGAGATAAGCGCCATTTTCGTCCAGTTCGGGTACCCCTTCAGGTGAGGGGGCACCGAACCTGGACCCCCCCCCCAGAACTCATCCCGGCACCTGGCGTGGCTCTACAGCAAGTGTGGGGGGGGGGATGTGGGGTGCTGGGTTGGGGTTAAACCCTCTCGGGACCCCCATGGGACCGTGGCCATGGTGCCTGTGGGCAAGGGGGTGCCAGCCCCAGAGGGGGGTGCCAACCCCAGCTCCAGTGCTGATGCCACCTGGGGGGGTCCCTGTTAATAAGGGATCCTCGTTAATCAGGGATGGTGACGATGGAGCTGGGCCACCTGCGAACCACAGTTTTAGCCCCTTCCTCTGGCCACCAGCCCCATGCTAGGGCACGGGACCATGGCGAAGGGTCCAGTTCTGACCCGGCAGTGGGTCCATGCCCTCCATCCCTGGGGCACCACCCCAGCGTGGTTATTTCAGGCTGGCAGAGCCACCCCCTCTTGTCCCCATTGTCCCCTCTGCTCCCGGCCACCCACCATCCCCCTTGTCCCCTCTGCTCCCGGCCACCCACCATCCCCCTTGTCCCCTCCACTCTCAGCCACCCACCATCCCCCTTGTCCCCTCCATTCTCGGCCACTCGCCATCCCCCTTGTCCCCTCTGCTCCTTGCCACCCGCCATCCCCCTTGTCCCCTCCACTCTCGGCCACCCGCCATCCCCCTTGTCCCCTCCACTCTCAGCCACTCGCCACCCCCCTTGTCCCCTCTGCTCCTGGCCACCCGCCAACCCCCATGTCCCCTCCACTCCCCCAATCCCGCCATCCCAGGTTATACCAGATCCCCTTTGAGATGCCGGACTGCGAGGAGGAGTCAGAAACCCGCACCCTGCACCTCATCGGCGATTTCTCTGCTCCTGCTGAATTTTTCGTGACCCTGGGGGTCTTCTGCTTCCTCTACGCCATGGCCGCTCTGGTGCTTTACCTGCGCTTTCATTCCCTCTACAGCGAAAATAAGAAGCTCCCCTTTGCGGTAAGGCAGCTGCATCCCTGGGCGGGGGGGGGCAAATCCTGCACTGCTCCGTCCCGGGGCTGAGCCCACCGTCCCCATGTCCCCATCCATCCCGGCAGGATTTCTGCGTCACCGTCTGCTTCGCCTTCTTCTGGCTGGTGGCAGCGGCGGCGTGGGGCAAGGGGCTGACCGACGTGAAGGCGGCCACGCGGCCCGCCAGCCTCATCGCCGCCATGGGGGTCTGCCAGGGCCAGGAGGTGGTCTGCAACGCCGGCGCCACGCCGGCCATGGGGCTGGCCAACATCTCCGTGGTGAGAGCCGGGCGCCCTGCACGGGGGCACACGCAGGCACACGCGGGCACCTATACAGCCGTGCACACCTGGGCACGTATATTGATTTGCTTGGGGGAGGGATTTATGGTGCTTCAAGCAGAGCCAGGCAGCCCCCAACCCTGGTGGGGGCACACGTGTGTGCACACATGCACACACGTGTGTGCTGATGCCTGCACAGGCTTGCCAAGCCTATGCACAGGAATGCACACTCGCACAGGAATGCACACACAGGGATGCACACTCACACACGGATGCACACTCACACACGGATGCACACTCGCACAGGGATGCACACTCACACAGATGCACGCTTGCACAGGGATGCATACTCACGGGTGCACACTCGCACAGGGATGCACACTCGCACAGGGATGCACACTCACAGGGATGCACACTCGCACACGGATGCACACTCACACAGGGATGCACACTCGCACACGGATGCACACTCACACACGGATGCACACTCACACACAAATGCACACTCGCACAGGGATGCACACACACACGGATGCACACTCACACATGGATGCACACTCGCACAGGGATGCACACTCACACAGATGCACACTCGCACAGGGATGCACACACACACGGATGCACACTCACACACAGATGCACACTCACACACAGATGCACACTCACGGATGCACACTCGCACACGGATGCACACTCACACATGGATGCACACTCGCACAGGGATGCACACTCACACAGATGCACACTCGCACAGGGATGCACACTCACACAGATGCACACTCACACAGGGATGCACACACACACGGATGCACACTCACACACGGATGCACACTCGCACAGGGATGCACACTCACACACGCATGTGTTCATGTGAAAAGGATGCACACGCCATGCACACAGGCACGTACACACATGCACACTCACACACGTGTACACTCATGCCGCAAGCCCTTGCGTGTGCACACACGTGCTGGATTCCTGAGCTCAGCCAGGAGAGGGCTCCGTGGCCACGGTGCGGATTCCGTGTTGGTGCCATGGGATGTGGCACCCAACCTGCGCCCCCATGAGACCCCCCCAGCCATCGGGGACCCCCACGCCAGGGTGGGCAGTGGTGATGCACCCCCTGCCATGGGTGTATGGGGTGCGTAGAGTGCAAGGGGTGCACGGGGCACATCGGGCGTGATGGGTGCATGGGTTGCATGGGGCACATGGGACGCACAAGGAGCATGGGGTGCCCGGGACTGGGGCTCACCCATGGGTGCCCCCCCACCGGGGGTCTCTCTCCCCTCTCCCCCCCAGCTCTTCGGTTTCATCAACTTCCTGCTGTGGGCCGGGAACTGCTGGTTCGTGCTGAAGGAGACGTCGTGGCACGCGCCGGCGGCACCCCGTGACAGCGCGGCTGAGCAGGGTGCCATCGACAAGCAGTAGCCACTTCGGGGGTCCCGCCTGTCCCCCGGGGGTCCCGCCTGTCCCTCGGGACCTCGCGCCGGCCGCCAGCCCGGGGACGGGGTGTCGGGGGGTATGGATGCTATAGGGGGTCTGCGTGACCCTGGGTAGGGGGCATTAACTGCTGCTGCCTGGCAGTGTATAGGGGTCTGCGTAACCCTGGGTGTCCCGCTCTGTATAGGGGGGCTCTACGTGTAACTCGGGGGTGTCCGCGTCTGTAGGGGGGCGTATAAAAGTCCTGGGTACCAGCTCTATATAGGGGTGCATATACCCCCCAGTGTCTGGCTCTCTCTTGGGAGTACGACCCCTGGATGTCCTGCTCCGTATATAAGGGTATATGTGATACCTGGGTGTCCAGCGCTCTATATGGATATATACGTATAAGTCCCAGGGGCCCAGCTCTGTACAGGGGCTATATATAGCCGTGCCCCCCCCTCCCCCCCCCCGCGCCCCCCCAGGTGTTCTGCTCTGCACAGGGTAACTCCTGGTGTCCTGCCCTCCTATAGATAACACCCTATGTCCAAAGCGGGTGTAGAAGCCCTGGATGGCCAGCTCTCTGTAGTGGATGTATATTAACACCTAAATGTCTGTATTTAACAGTGTATATTAACACCGTATAGGGGAATATAACACGCCTGGGTGCCCAGCTCTATATAGGAGCTGTATATAACCCTGGGTATCCAGCTCTGTACAGGGAGTAATTAAACACTGAATACCTGCTGATGTATAGGGGCTATATATAACCCCTGGGCATCCTGCTCTCTATAGGGGTAACCCCTGCTGTCCAACTCTATAGAAGGGTATAGAGCACTTGGATGTCCAGTTCTGTATGGGGTATGTATAAGCCCTGGGTCCCCTGCTGGGTATGGGGAGCATATATAGCCCTGGCTGTCCCCCCTGTGTTGGGGTATATGTAACCCTGGGAGTCCAGCCCCCATATAGGAATAACTCCGGGGTCCCCAGCCCCTATATAGGTGCCTATATAGGCAGTCCATACTGCCCTTGGCTGTCCAGTCCCATAGGGGGACAACCTGGGGTCCCCAGTCCTGTATAGGGGGTATATATGACCCCCGAATCCCCTGCTCTGTATACAGGGTATACGTCACCCCTGGCTGTTGAGCCCCATATAGGGGGTATACGTTACTCCTGGGGGTCCAGTTTTATATAGGGGTGAGCCCCAGGTCCCCAGCTCTTATAGGGGGTGTATATAACCCCTGGTTGTCCAGCACCAAACAGGGGTAACCTCGTGCCCCCAGCCCTGTTTAGGGGGTATATGTCACCCCTGGCTGTCCAGTCCACTATAGGGGTATAGAGACCCCCGGTTCCCAGCCCGTGTGCCGGTACACGGGCCCCTGGTCCCCAGCCCCGCATAGGGATCTATGGACCCCCCGTCCCAGCCCCTACGCCGGTGTATGGACCCCCGGTCTGAGCGCCGCAGATCGGCCGTGGTGGTGGGGGTCCCGGGGTGGGGGTGTCCCGTGGCGGGGGTCCCAGGGCGCGGTCCCGAGCCAGTGCAGTGCGGGGGGGGGGGGTCCCGGGGCGAGGGGAGTGTCCCTTGCAGGGGTGTCCCGGGGCAGGGGGGTCCCAGGGCGGGGGGGATGTCCCTTGAGGGGTGGTCCCGGGGTGGGAGGGTGTCCCTTGAGGGGTGGTCCCGGGGCGGGGGGAGCTCCTGGGGCGGGAGGATGTCCCTTGAGGGCATGTCCCGTGGCGGGGGTCCCGTGCCGGTGCCGGAGGGGAGGTCCCGGGACGGGGGCATGTCCCTTGATGGGGGGTCCCGGTGCCGGGGGGATCCCGGGGCAGGGGGAGGTCCCGGGACGGGGGGATGTCCCTTGAGGGCGTGTCCCGTGGCGGGGGTCCTGTGGCGGGGGATCCGTGCCGGTGCCGGAGGGGAGGTCCCGGGACGGGGGGATGTCCCTTGAAGGGGGGTCCCGTTGCCGGGGGGATCCCGGGGCGGGGGTCCCGGGGTGAGGGGTCCCGGGGATGTGGGGTGTCCCTTGAGGGGGTGTCCCAGGGCGGGGGTCCCGGGGCGGAGGCGGGGGTCCCGGGGCGGGGGTAATATCCCTTGAGGGGGGGTCCCGTGGCGGGGGCCCCTGCCGGTGCCGGGGGGGGTCCCGGGGCGGGGGAGTGACTCTTGAGCGGGTGTCCCATGGCGGGGGTGCCGTGTTGGGGCTCTCCTGCCGGTGCCGGGGGGGAGCCCGGAGCGGGGGCGTCCCGGTGGCGGGGGTCCCGTGCCGGTGCCGGGGAGGGGGGTGGGGGGGTGGGGGTGCCGGGGCGGGGGGGTTGTCCCTCGAGGGGGAGTCCCGGTGGCGGGGCAGCCCCGGGCAGGGCGGGCAGGCTGGCGGGACTACACCGCCCGTGGTGCCGCGGGGCGGGCGGGGGCGCGCGGCGCATGCGCGGGGGCGCGCGGGGCGGGGGCGGCGGCGGCGGGGGGGGGCGCGCTCCCGCGGCGGCGGCGGCGGCGGCGGCGATGGCGGCGCGTGGGCGCGCGGCGGCGGCGATGGCGGCGGAGCGGCGGCTGCCCAGCCTGGACGAGTTCGCGGGGCAGAGCTGGAGCGCCTGGGTGGAGCGGGCCGGGCCGCCGGCCGAGCCGGGTGAGGGGCGGCGGCGGCGGGCGGGGGGGCTGCCGCCAGCGGGGCCGCGCCCGCCGCCCCCCGGTCCTAGCGCCGCCGCGCGGCAGGCGGGCAGCGGGCACCGGCGGCGGGCGACCCGCGCTGGGAACCGGGCACCGGCAGCGGGGCATCTTGCACCGGGTACCCGGCACCGGGAACCGGGCAGCCGGAGCTGGCAGCCTGCAATGGGAGCCGGGCACCGGGAACCCTGCGCTGGACCGGGAGAGCTGGCACTGGGAACCGGGCACCCAGCACCGGGAACCGGGAGCCCTGCGCTGGGCAAGCACAGCTGGCACCGGGAATCGGGCAACCAGGAGCCGGGCACTGGAAGCCCTGCACTGGGCAGGCAGGGCTGGCACTGGGAACTGGGCAGCCGGCACCGGGCACTGGGAGCCCAGTGTTGGGCAGCCAGAGCTGGCACTGGGAACTGGGCAACCAGGAGCCATGCACTGGAAGCCCTGTGCTGTGCAGGCAGAGCTGGCACCGGGAACTGGGCAACCAGCACCGGGTACTGGGAGCCCTGCACTGGGCAGGTACAGCTGGTACCGGGAACCGGGCACCCAGCACCAGGAACCGGGAGCCCTGCACTGGGCAGCCAGAGCTGGCACCAGGAACCGGGCAACCAGGAGCCGGGCACTGGAAGCCCTGCACTGGGCAGGCAGGGCTGGCACTGGGAACTGGGCAGCCAGAACTGGCAGCCTGCAATGGGAACCGGGCACTGGGAGCCCTGCACTGGGCAGCCAGAGCTGGCACTGGGAACTGGGCAACCAGGAGCCGGGCACTGGAAGCCCCGTGTTGGGCAGGCAAAACTGGAACCAGGTACCGGGAACCAGGCACTGGGAACCCTGCACTGGGCAGCCTGACTTGGCACTGGGCACCTTGCACTGGGCACTGGGAGCCCTGCACTGGGCAGCCAGACCTGGCACTCGGAACCGGGCACTGGGGACTGGGCAGCCAAACCCAGCATCCAGCACTGGGAACCAGGCACCAGGGACCCAGCACTGGGCAGCTCAACCCGGCACTGAGCATCTTGCACTGGGCACCGAGAGCTGGGCAGCCCAGTTGGTCACTGGGAACCCTGCGCCCATTACTGGGAGCCAATTACCAGCTGCCCCACCCCAGGTGCCAGATATCCCTGGGTGCAGTGGGCAGTGGGTAGCCCACACCAGGAACTGGGTAGCCAAGACTGGGAACCGGTTGCCATCATTACCTCAGACCAGGCAGGTGGCACTGGGTACCCCAGCCAGGGCACTGGGAACCAGGTGCTCTGTACTGGGAGTTCAGCAGTGTCCCAGTGGGCTCTGCACAGTGGCCACCAGCACCAGCTACTCAGGGTGGGCACTGCCCCACCAGTGCCCCATGTCCTGGCTGGACAGGACCAGGCAGCCAGCGGGCACGGCACAGGCTGCCGGCACAGCTGGATGGGGCTGTACACAGCTGGGCGCCCAGTATGGCAGTGCTGGTCAGGGCTGGGTGCCCAGTATGGCACTGCTGGTCAGGACTGGGCACCCAGTATGGCACTGCTGGATGGCACTAGGCACCCACTATAGCACGGCCAGGAAGGACTAGGCACCCACTATAGCACGGCCAGGAAGGACTAGGCACCCACTATAGCACAGCTGGCAGGACTGGGTGCCCAGTGTGGCACTGCTGGATGGGATTGGGCACTTGCTATGGCATGGCCTGATAGAACTGGGAATGGACTGGGCACCCAGTATGGCCCAGCTGCACAGCCATGGTGCTACTTTAGCACTGCTGATGGAACTGGGCACCCAGTATGGCCTAGCCAGACAGCCCTGGATGCCCAGTATAGCACTGCTGGATGGAACTGGGCACCCAGTATGGCCCAGCTGCACAGCCATGGTGCTACTTTAGCACTGCTGATGGAACTGGGCACCCAGTGTGGCCTAGCCAGACAGCCCTGGGTGCCCAGTATAGCACTGCTGGATGGAACTGGGCAGCCAGTATGGCCTAGCCAGACAGCCCTGGGTGCCCAGTATAGCACTGCTGGATGGAACTGGGCAGCCAGTATGGCCCAGCTGGCCGGGACGCCATCACCACTGGCCCGAGGGACACCAGTCCCCCCCCAGCAGAGCCTGGTGCCACCGGCTGGGGCCAGGACACGCTGGGCACGGCCAGTGAGGCTGCGGGGCTGTGGCGGGGTGGGGACCGGGGTGTCCCATCCCAGCCAGGCCGGGGCATCCCACCGGTGGTGGGCTTTCAGCGCGGGTGGCAGGACAGGGACCTTGGGGGCGGTGGCACAGGGGGCTGCCCCCCATCCCGGGATGGATCCGTCCCTCTGGTTTGATTTTAGCCCGTTTAATGGTGCCGGGAGCCGTGGTGCTGCCGGCGGTGGGGACTCGGTGGCTGCCCCCGATGCTGGCCAGGGCTGGGGGACAACGGGACCGTCCCTGTGCCGGCCGCTGCTGATGGCGTTTTGTCCCTGGCAGGATCAGGCCTGGAGCTGGAGGAGAGCGGGAAGAGCGGTGGCAAGAAACTGGACGCCATGACCCTGATTAAGGAAGGTAAGCCCCCTTTCTGGGGTGAAAACCCGGCGTTTTGGGGCCGTGCTTGGCTTCCAGCCGGGACCCTCGGGCTGCGGCGCTTCCCGCGGCACCGGCAGCCGCGGCTCACCGGCCTCTCGCCCCACAGACATGAACATCTTCGGCCACTGCCCGGCGCACGATGAGTTTTACCTGGTGGTTTGCAACCACTGCAGCCAGGTGGTGAAGCCCCAGGCCTTCCAGAAGCATTGCGGTGAGCCGGGGGGGGCTCCGGGCATGGCTCCCCCCCCCCCCCAGCATCCCCTCTGACACTGGGAGGGATGCGGGAAGGCAGCTGGGGCTGGCCGTGCCGGTGCAGCCCAGGGTGGGGGGCTCCCGGCGGTGGGACCCCCGGCATGGGCTAATGCTGGGCTTTCCCCCCTCCCCGGCTCCATCCCCGCCATCCCGGCAGAACGCCGGCACGGCCCGCTCAGCAAGCTCTACACCCGCGCCGCCGCCGCCAAGTGTCACGTCGCCGTCAACGGGCAGGCGGGCGGGACCCCCGGCGGGACCCCCGGGGGGGCCAAGGCGCTGCGGGAGAAGCACCCCGGTGCCCGTGGGCGCGTCCAGCCCCTGCCCGAGCGGCCGGACAAGGACAACAACCTCTGGTGAGGCACCGGCCCGGGCGGCTCTGCCCCTCCCCCGCCGCCCGGCCGCTCTGACACCCCCTCCCCAAATTTTCTCCCCAGCCTGTTCGTGCCTGTGGTCAACCTGGAGAAGATTCCCAGCATCCCCAAACCAGACGGGCACGGGATCAAGGTGCCCCCCAAAGCCATGCCCACCAACTCCAAGGAACCCCTGGGGAAACCCGCCACCGCCGCGGTGCCGAAAGAGCCCCCGGTGTCGGCCGCGGTCGGGGGGGATTCGGCGATGCCCGCTGACGGCCCCGGGTGCAAACCGGAGAGCACGCACGCCCCGGGGGAGAAGGACGCGGGTGCCTCCAAGCCGCCCCCCAGATCCCACAAGAAGCTGGCGCGTGAGTCCCCCTTTCCTTGCCGGCGACGGGGTGGGGGCGGCAGGTCGGTGCCGTGCGGCACTGGATCCCCGTGCGGCATCCCGGTGCCGGTGTTGCGGTGGCCGGGCCCGGCAGCGGGGTAGGTACCCAGGGGGCATCGCCCACCTCCCCTCCCGCACCCCGGGGAGCCGTGCCCTGACCCCAGCTCCGTTCACCCAGCAGGTTTAGGGTCCCTGCCCGCGGTGCCGGCTGGCCCGGAGGAACGGCGGCGGCGGCGTGCGGCAAGAGTGTGAGCCAGGGTCAAACACCCCCCCCCCTTCGCGTGTGTAAAACCCCCCCCCCAGACATGGGAGCCGGGCAGATGCTGCGGACAGGGAGCGATGCCATTAGCAGGACCCAGGCTGGGGGCAAAAGCGGGGGGACTCGCCCCGGGGAGGGGCACGGGGGGGCCATGAGGTGGTGGCCCCCCCACCCCACAGAGGATGACTCTCGGGGCTGCTGTGTGTCCCCCCCCCAGTGGGGATGCTGCAGCCTGTCGCTCTGAGGAGGGGGGGGCCTCCATCTCCAGCCCTGGCCGGGGTGGGTTGGGGTGACCCCTGAAGAGGGGGGGCCCACGGCCAGCCAGCGGTGGTCCCGGTGAGGCCGTGCCTCCCCACTGCCGCCAAAGCCCCCCCTCCCCCGCCGCCGCCACTCTCATCCTGCCAAAACCGGGGCCAGACATGGAGGGGGGGGGGAGGGGGCAAAGCCTTTGCTGCCCCCCACCCAAAACAGAGCTCAGCCCCACGCCTGCGACCCCCCCCCGGCATCCTGCTGCCTTCCTCTGCCCGCAGGCAAGGAGTGCGACCTGAACAGGCAGTGCGGCGTGCTCAACCCCGACACCAAGAAGATCTGCACCCGCTTGCTGACCTGCAAGGTAGTGGGATGCCCGGGGGTGGGGGGGGACAGCGGAGGGGTCACCGTCATCCTGCCCAGAGGCTTTTGGAGGAGGGGGGGTCCCGGCGGGTGTTTTCTTGCCGACCCCGTCGCCGCTGTCACCCGGCACAGATCCACTCGGTGCACCAGCGCCGCGAGGTGCAGGGGCGAGCCAAGGACTTTGACGTGCTGGTGGCTGAGCTGAAGGCCAGCTCCCGCAAGGGCGAGGCCCCGAAGGAGAGGAGCCCCCCCGGAAAGGACCCGCTGCCACCCCCACCGCAGGACCCCTCCTCACTGCCGCAGCTCCCCACCGGCCCCCCCAGCACCCCCCCTTGCCGAGCCAAGCTGCCCCACTCCCACTGCCTGCTCCCCAGGTAAGGACCCCAGCGTCTGGGGAGGGGGGTGGGAATGGTGACACCCCCATATGGGGCACCCCAAACGTCTCCCATCCTCCCCCCCCCCCCCCCAATTTCTGGTGCAGGGCCCGGCTGTCCTCTGACAGCGACTCCGAGGATGCGCCGGCCGCCTCTAGGGAGGGGGGCACGGGGGTGTTCCCCTTCCCCCTGCCCAAGGGGGGCAGCCGGGTGTCGAGCGAGGAGAGCGAGGAGGAGGGGGGCGAGGAGCCCCCACGCCCCCCCACGCGCCCACCGCGGCCCCAGGCGGTGAGTGAGGGGACCCCGGGGTGGGTTAGGGACCCTTGACCCACCCCCAGTCAACCCACCCGGCTGCATCCCGCAGGGCCCTGCACTGGGTGGGATGCTCGGGGGTGGGGGTGGGGGGGGGGGCATGCTGACTGGGTGGGGGGTCCCCCACAGTTCTGCACCTTCGGGAGCCGCCTGGTCAGCCCCGGCTGTTACGTCTTCAACCGGCGGCTTGACCGGTTCTGCTCGGCGCTGGGCTCCATGCTGGAGCGGCACCTCAGCTCCCACATGTGGCGGTGAGGGGGGAGCAGCCGGGGGGGCGGGGGGTGCTGGGGGTGCTGCCGGGGGCCAGGGAGCAGCTGGGGGGGGGGGGCAGTGGGTGCTGCTGGGGGCCAGAGTACAAAGCCACCCAGCCCCAGGGTGGGGGTTGCCCTTCCCGGGGTGCCAGCGTGGCATGAACTAGGGGGGGCAGGGGTGGGAGCTGGGTCTTGGGGGGGGGGTCCCATTGCACCCCCTCCCTGCCTGGCTTGGGGAGGACATGGTGGGGGGGCAGGGATGGGAGTGGGGGCTTTGGGGGAGGTCCCAGCGCACTCCCTCCCTGACTGGTTTGGGGAGGATGAGGATGGGGGGGGGGCAGGGATGGGAGTGGGGGCTTGGGGGGGTCCCATCGCACCCCCTCCCTGCCTGGTTTGGGGAGGACACAGAAGGGTCAGGGATGGGAGCAGGGGTTTTTGGGGGGGTCCTGTCTCACCTTCTCCACCTGAACTGGGGGGGATGCGGCAGGGTGCAGAGATCTGGGGGGGTCCTGTCTCACCCCCTCCCTGCCTGGTTTGGGGAGCACATGGCAAGGGCGGGGGTGGGGGCAGGGATTTGGGGGGGTCCTGTCTCACCATCTGCACCTGAACTGGGGGGGATGTGGCAGGGAGCAGAGATCTGGGGGGGTCCTGTCTCACCCCCTCCCCACCTGAACCGGCGGAGGGATGTGGGAGGGCCAGGGATGGGAGCAGGGATTTGGGGGGGGGGGTCCCATCTCACCTTTCCCCTCCCTTCCCACAGGAAGATCCCTCCAGCAGCTGAGCCCCCTCTCCACACCCCCCCAGCCGCCCCCAGCCCTGCCGCCCCCCCTTGTGGTCCTGCCGCCCCCCCTTCCTCCCCCCCCCCACGGACCTTGGGGGCGGCAGCAGCCCCCCCCGGCACCCGGGAGGGCCGGGTCCCCGCCAGCCTCAACTACACGGTGGGGTCCCCCCACGCCGCGGCCGCCTGCAGCCAGCCCGAGTGCGGGGGGGGGGGCAGCCAGTCCATCACCTCCCCCCTGCCCGCCAACATCCCCTCGCCCTCCTTCAGCAAGTTGCCTTCCACCAAGGCCAGCAAATCTTCCCGAGCCCGGGAAGTGGCCGGCGGGATGGATCCGGACACCCGCAAATGGAAGCCCCCCCTCACCGCTGGCGGCCCCCCCTATAAACGGACCTGTTCAGGGGATGGGGTCAAAAACAAAACCCCCAGCTGCCAGGTTTCTCCCCTCCCCGGCAAGACGAAACCCCCCCCTCCGGGCTGCCCGGCTGCTTCCTCCACCGCCGTCCTCAACGGTGCAACGCGAGTGAAACGCCTGCCCCCCCCCGAGTGCCGCGGACCCCCCGCCGCCACCGCGGACCCCCGAGGCTCACCACTGCACGGACCGGGGGGGCCGCTGCCCCCCCGCTGCATCTCCGAGGATGAGGTCAAGAAGCGCAAGAACGCGGCCACCTACTGCCGGCCCGTCAAGCCCAAGCCTGCGCCCCCCCTGCCTGCTCCCCCGCCGCCCCCCAGCCCGGCACCCCCCGACTCGGGGGGCTCCGTCCGCAGGAAGAAGCCAGGCACCCCCCTGGGCTTCGAGGAGAAGCGGAGCGCCCTGAAGGTAGGGCTGAGATGGGAGGGGGGGTCCCTGCTGAGCCGGGGGGGTGGCGGCGGGTGTTGGGGTGCCCTGCAGTGAGCACCCAGCAGTGAAATGGGGGGGACCCCCCAGGGCCACCAGCACCCACAGGGGACAGGGCTTGGGGCTGCCTGAGGGCACCCCGGCCCTCAGAGCAGGGGGACGCTGGGGGTCAAGGTAGGGGGTGGCATGGGGACCCTGGAGGGACACCTGTGTCCCAGCTGAGGGACATTATGAGGACCCTCTGGGTACCCCCCAGCCTTGGGTGGGGGTCCCTGGGGCACACTGTGGCCTTGGGTCTTTGGGTGATGTGGTGGATGCAGTGGGGACCCTCTGGGGACACCCGTGTCCCTGATAGGGGACACCGTGGGGACCCTCTGGGACAGCCTGACCCTGGGTGGGCGATGCCGTGGGGGTACCCGCGTCTCAGGTGAGGGACACCATGGGGACCCTCTGGGTCCCCCTGGCACAGGGTAGGGGACACTGCAGGGGGAACACGGTGGTCTTGGGTCCTGGGACATCCTGGTCGTGGGGGGTGTGGGGCCACCCTAACCCTGGGGGGGGTATGAGGACCCTCTGGGGCCACCCTAACCCTGGGGGGGCGGGGGGGGTAAGGACCCTCTGGGACCACACTCATCCATGGTGGGTGATGGTCCCTCTGGGGTCACTCTAAATCTGGGGCTGTGGGTACGGGGACCCTCTGGGGCCACCCTAACCCAGGGCTGGGGGTGGGGGGTGGGGGGATGGGAGGACAGGGATCCTTTGGGACCACACTCATCCATGGTGGGTGATGCTCCCTCTGGGGTCACCCTAAGTCTGGGGGCTGTGGGTATGGGGACCCTCTGGGGCCACCCTAACCTTTGGTGGGGGGACACCCTCTGGGACCACCCTAACCCTTGGTGGGGGGGTATGAGGACCCTTTTAGACCACACTCATCCATGGTGGGTGATGCTCCCTCTGGGGCCACCCTAACCCTTGGGGGAGGGGGGATGGGGACCCTCTGGGGCCACCCTAACCCAGGGCTGGGGGCGGGGGGGGGGGTGGGGGATGGGAGGACAGGGATCCTTTGGGACCACACTCATCCATGGTGGGTGATGCTCCCTCTGGGGCCACCTTAACCCTGGGTGGGGGACACTGTGGGGACACCCTAACGTGGTCGGGGGACACGGTGGGGCCCAGGGTCTCTGCCCCTCCCCCCCCCCCCCCCCCCCCCCGCTGACCCAGCACCTCTCTCCCGCAGTCCAAAGCCCATTAACGGAGGGGCCACCGGGGCCACCCCCCGCCAGGCGTGGGTGTCCCCCCACGTCCCTCCACCGCGGGCATGAGGAAGCCCCCGCTGGAAAAATGCCGAAAAGCCGAGGAAGGAGGGGGGAAAAAAACAAAAAATACAACCGACCCCAATTCCCCCCCACCCCCAAGGAAACGAGAAGGAAAAATCCAACCTCCGGAAAAATACCTCAAGACTCTCAGTTCTGTTCTTGCTGCTAAACCAGCCCCCGGGAGCGGAGGCGGCCGCGGCTGGGGGGGTCCTGGCACAGGACCGGCCACCGGGCCCCCCCCGGGCCCCCCACCGGCCGCGGATATTTATAAGAATTACTATTGCTGTTTTTTGTTTCTTTTTTTAAAAAAAAAAAGAAAGAAAGAAAAAAAAAAAGCTGAGTAATGGAGGGGGGGGGAGCAGGTTGTGTCCTGTGGGTCCCCATGCTATTTTGGGGGCTGGGGGGGGGGCGTTGTGCTGGGGGGGGGGCAGTGTGGTGCTGGGGGGGGTCAGTGGGGTGCTGGGAGGGGGT